>NC_140582.1:861455530-863875567 GCF_964204655.1 Triturus cristatus
CATTTTTTTTAAACATAGAAATTCACTGAAAAAAACAAAGGTTAAAGATGTTATAGTTAGGAATTGTAATATTATGTTACTTTTCATTTCAAAGGGAAAAAGAAATTACAAATTCAATGAATAAAAACAAAGATTTGGGGGACAAAATAATTAGGTGAAAATGTCAGTTAAAACATACTATTTTAAACAAACAAAACCACATAAATTCACCAGTAACTATAACTTGTGCCCTAATGGAACTGTAACTCGCACCCTCACCATGCACTGCTAAATTCCTCAGCTATTACATCACTTATGACATGTTATATTGCATCATTGATAACATCACTGCAACATCTGCAATTACATCAATGATAACAACACTGTGCATGGTGGGGGTACGAGTTATATTTACTTTAGGGCATGAGTTATAGTTATTTGAGATACCTATAGCTGGTGAATTTCAATGGTTTTGTTTAAAATAGTATGTTTTAACTGCCAGTTTCCCCTAACTATAACGTACCTTTAACCTTTATTTCTTTATTGAACATATATCTATATATATACAATTTTAAAATTATTTAGTCAAGAATACAGTACTTAAGCGAGGAGATGCCTGTTGAATGTGTGGGAACCGACTGATTACTCGGCGCCGCAGACGTGGTGGGTGACTCTGGGATATATGATAGCCAAGCGTGATATTGCTCAACTGTGGGGATCCCAGAGGCCCCCGACGGTCTCGGCCTGGAAAGAACACATGGACTGGTGCATGTTTCGAGAAAAGGTGGTGTATGTGGCGAGGGGTAAGCCTGGGACATGGGTGAAAGTATGGGGCCCCTGGAACGCCTACCGCGGGGGTATCTGTGCACCACCGTTGCTGCCTGATACCTCGCCAGCCCCATCCCCCTAGCCGACTCATTCCCCCGCTGCCGGGCATTGGGTTCCCCCAGTCCTCGCTCTGCTCTCTTCCCCCTCTTTAGACTTCTGTGGATAGTTGGGATCCCCCCTCTAGGGGAGCACGTGCTGCTATTTCCGATTGTGGGTTGCCTTGTGGGTGTGGTTTTCTTGTTGTTCTTAATTTAAAATGAAACCGTATAGTGGGGTCTGGATGATGTGGCTTTTGACGTTGTTACCTCCTGAGCATGCTCCTCTGCAACACCACATGTTCCATAAATGTATATCGTATGTTCCTGTCATTGCTAGCGGCCGGCCGGAAGGTTGTAGGCCCATACTTGTATACTCTTGAGACTTGTAATAAACGGTTTCAAAAAAAAAAGAAAAAAAAAAAAACAAAAAAAAAAGAATACAGTACTTTGTAACCTTAAATGTACATGGCATGCTTCCAGGAAACACATCCTATTTATAATTTTTGCCCCTCATCCAGGCATCATCGTATAAGGCAACAAGCATTGGCATAGCCAATAGGTCTCGCCTTTGGGATCTTATAGGTGTTTAGCCAGAGCTACTAGCTCTGTCAAGCTATGCTGCAGAGCATTGTGGCTGCTGTGCAGCATTTTGAAAAGTCATAATAAAAAAGTGTTATAAGCATTTCTGTTACCTTATATATAAGCGAGACGACATTACGTACAACAGACCAACCCTATTAAAAAAAGAATATAAAAAATGTCTTCTAGGTTTTTTTTCGTGCAATGCTGGCAATTTCTTCCTGCCTGTTCTAATACTTGTAAACACCCATCATTATGTTAAAAAACAGCAATTTATTAGGAGACATAGCCTGACATTTGACTTCTGTTTTGAAGAGCAGCAAATGTGACAAGATAAATACGTAATGGATTTTTAGTTTGGTAAACACTTGTCGAGATCATCTGCATGTCTTCTGCTATCATCCACCAATCATGTATAGGGAAGAGGTCGATGGAAAGAATGTAATCTTCGTTCAAAAGCATCCATTTGATTAATTGCTAGTGAAAAACATTTGTACTTCTGCCACGTCGTGTGCAATCGTGAATCAGCAAAAATAGAGCATTTGGTATAAAGTGTGGTGGGGGAGGGCACAGACAGGCAGAGGAAAGAGGGGCGTTAGAAAAATGAGAATGGGAAGTTTAAGGGAGCAAAATAGAATCCCAATTCAGGAAACACAAAGAGACCTCTTGCACTGTTTATAATTTTATAATGGGTGTAACTTATTGTATACACTATATTAGGAGGTATGTAGCACTCTATACTCTGTCACTTTCTATAATGTGATGCATCCTGCTTCTACAGTCACACATGCTTCTATGCACTCACAGATATCTTCGTGTGCAGTAGCAAATGCTATTAGCATCCAATTATGCATGTAATCTACATATTCACAAGCACTCAGGCATGCACCCATGCGCTTGAACATATTTATGGGCATGTTCTCAAAAGGCACCTCTCGCACTTAACGTGCACCTCTTCTGTGTGCAACTTGAAAAGCCAATGTAGAACTTCAGTGCTACCTTCACACACCCGACGAGCAACATCCCCACTGAAGGGGCCCATGCTGTGCTTACAACGCGTCCCTGCAAATTGCAAGAAACCACGTTGCACTTAATGAGAAAGCATTTAAAGCAGAAAGGCGATGTGTAATAATATATGCATGGATGGCGTAGCACTGGTATGCAAAATATACCGGACGACAGAGTACCTAACAAAGGCATGCAGAATAGATGGTGGATTAACAGAGGCAAGGCTGGAGTAACAGAGTAACAAAGGACCTGTGGAATACCCTGGAGTAGGGGTATTACAGGTATTCAGTGCAGGCATGATATATTGCTCTTAACACATGCACGTAATACTTTCCAGCATGACGGCTATATTGCCCAGAGGCAGACCATGGGGGAGGCCTTGGGGGAGGCAGGTCGATTACAGACCAAATTAATAAGCAGACGGAACTGTTGTCTGGGTGGCTAAGTCGGTCAGATGGAGAGTAAAACGAAGACCCGGGAGGGTGAGTCGGACAGAGATCCTGAATCAGCATGGGGTCCTGAAATGTGGGTGAAGCAAAGACACACAGAGTATTCTGGGGTTCAGTGACGTGGGAGTACATTTGGGATCTGGGGCAAGGCGGCCGCGGTGCAGTGCAGACACGTAATCTAGCTCGTGGGTCTGACCCCGACGTGCTGCACACACACGGGGCTTGGGGCACTTTCTTTAACTAGAAATGCAGGGTATCCGTGGCCCTGCAAGAGTGGCTTGAGTTCAGAGGTCTCTGGGCACTTCCTGGCGCACTCACCTGGCTCATTGTTGGCAGGGGCGGGCTCATCCCCTATGGTCCGTAGGAGCTGTAAGTTCTGCTGTAGCCCATCTCGTAGGGCTTGGCCGGGAGGGAACGGAGCTCAGGCCGCCGGAGTGGTACTGGTAGGAGCCCAGCTGCCCAAAGGGGGAGCCAGCGCCTCCGCAGTGCTGCTGGTTGGTGTAGTAGCTGCTGTCTGTGGCAGTAGACACCACTAGCATGGGCAACTCCTGCGGCTTCTGAAGGCTGTGGTAGTTGCTGGAGGTCATCTGGGTAGAGTGCATGTCCGAAACTAGGCTGTGAAAGACACAGGTTATCGCTGGGTGTGCGCAGAGAGGCGGCGGCAGCGCTCACGGGCAGCGGACTGACTCCTGAGGAGTGATCACAGGCGGGCTGCAGCGGGCATGGTCACCCCAGTGGAAATAGAGGACTGGAAGAGGCAAAACGGTCCGGGCTGTCCGGTGGGGCGATCACTAAAGGGCTGCAGACATTAGTCCTGCCTGCGGGTCTCTGTCAGAGAAACACAGAGTACAAAACGAGCGCGGCGTGCCTAGTGTGCGCAGCGCTTATTAAGGTAAAAAAAAAAGCTATAACACAAGCACTTACTTTTTTTTTTGTTTATCGTGAAGGGTGGATAACAGAAAGAAACAAGCACGCGAGTGGTGCGCGCGCGTGCACCACTGTGACACATCTGTTTTAAATTATCGAGCACGCATCTAAAAACCAGATGGTGCCCCTGCGGGTAACCGCAACCAATAGGCCGTGGGCAGAGCAAAGGTGGAACATGCACCCGCCTTTGCCCAATTGTGTGCTGTCTTTCTTAGAAAGACGCACGCAAAGCCCAATAGGCTGTGCGAAAAAGAAAAAAAACACACGCTCAAGCGTGTGGTGAGCTTGGTGGGCTTTCTGAAGCCCCTTACTAAAAGTCTCGCAAGCAGCGCATGTGCCATGCTTTAGGCTCGACCTATAAATGAAACCAGGTCCAGATCAAGACAACACCACATAGCTTATATTACAAGTGCCTACATATTTGCGGTGTGGCGGGTAATGTGATTTACCGGTCCCAATGTAATTAAAAGGCACAAAGGAAGACTGGAGATCCACTGTTTTTCACGGACATATTTCAGAAGCTAAAATCTCCAGGAGAAATACTGAGTGTGAAATACGAAATAACCAGAAAGACTTGGGATCGCAACTACTGATTACCAAAGTAGTTCCTCATTTCTTAGAGGTCTCTCACAGTCTAACAAGTAATACAAAGTAAAGCTGCCTCCCCAAACTACTGATGCCTCCAGCATCAGTAAATAAGGACACATGGGCATACTTACCAAGTAATGCACCAGGGCAAAGTGACCCAATGAGTCAAGGAATCAGCATCCTCTGGATTAATTATCTGGAATAGTCGTCTGTCCACTTTGCCAAACTCAGCTGATAAACTGATTCATAAACAACACAGCGACTTGCTCACCTTCATCAGGAACATCTTTTACAACGCTAGGAGTGTCACTGGATTGTACATAGTCAAACCACTCTATTTAAAGGGATTTTATATTAACATTATTCTTATTCATGATCTACACCGGGCCATGCATGCTATCAGTCAACAGCTAGATGGTTCTCTTCTATGACCCTTCTTGTATTTTGAGGGCAGTCCCACCATCTTAGGTGAAAAGGAGAACACTGTATTCATTGGTAGAGTCAGTGAGTCATTTAAGGAGTGGCATTCACACAGGTAATTATGCAAGATTACTTAAGCAACACTTCCGTCGTTACTTATAAAGATGGCTATGTATTAACTGAAGTTGAAAATAGCCAATGTGGCTAAATTTATGACACAGTCATTTTATTTAACCTTGATCACAGTAACATTCTAAGGTGGCTATAAAATCAGTAAAGAAAAGACACGAAAAAGTTTACCTCTTCCAAAACACTGTTCACCATTGGGCTGAGAACCTCCGCTTTCTTTTTACTCTGTTAAAATGAAGTGCATATAGATTAATAAGGGATTACATAGCACATTTCCAATTGATTATCAATATTTGAAATAGCAATCATGTCTAAATTGTACTGTTTGGCTTTGGAAAGCATGTTAATGGTATTCTGTCAGATGCACATTTGAATAGCACATCTTTGGGACGTCTAAATTGATGCAATAAGGGTGATCTGATGGAATATTGGTGGCTATTTGATTTGTCATGGGAGGGACAACCAATTAAACCCTTGCTTGAAGATGGATGCCTCAGAGTGTGCCTATGGAAAAAGTCTTTCACTGTATATAAAGCCTAATGCCCCCTGTTTTTCACCAATCTGTATTCCTAGATTTTTAAAGTTCTTTGAAAAGAATTATAATGGGCAGAGGACATTCTAGTGTAAAGTAAAGAAGTGGGTCACAAAATAAGACTCTACAAGTGACCTGTATTGATGGAATTTGACCTACAGCCAGGAAATGTCATGACTAATACCCAGATTTTAAACCTTATGTGCCAGCAGACAACTCACATCAACAAACTTGTATGAAAGGTGTGCAGCACAGTCTAGCTTATAAAAAAAGTTTTAAATTAGGAAGGGTTACGATTTACAGGCAGTCACAGAAACATTTACACCTTCTGTTCGCCATTGTTTTTTTAATCATTGGGTACCTATTCATTCACATGTAATGTAATGTATTCAGCATTTATAGAGCGCACTGTGACCCTACGGGTATCCTGGCGCTTGAACACGTAAAAACCAGCTAGACTCTGAGTATATTGAAGGGCAAGGATCAAAAGATCTAAAACTTATATACTAGGAAAGAGCCAAGTCTTCAGCTTCTTTCTAAATAACAGCAGATTTTCCATCTGCCTAAATTCGGCTGGGAGTTTGTTCCAAGCTGTGGCTGCTGCAATGCTGAAGGCCCTTCCTCCTGATCGAACTCTTCTAAACCTGGGCACTCTCACCAGTTTGGCTGAGGAGGAACGGAGGTTACGCGAGGGGACATACCACTCAAATCTGCTTTGTAGTGGTTTGGGCCCAGAGCCATGCAGAGCATTAAAAACTATGCATAGCGACCTGAACTGTACCCTCTGCATAACTGGAAGCCAATGAAGCTCGGAAAGAGCCTGAGATGCCGATGATTGACGTGGTCTCATTAGAGCATCACATACACACAGCTGTCCCTTAAACAAATTGGGATAATGACTATTCCTAAAAATTCATTTTATTTGGAATCTGTGCTGAAAAGGTAATTGAATGAAAAAGGTGATTATACATGTTGGGAGTGGCAGAATTTCTGAGACAACATTTTTAAAGAACATAGATGACAATGATAGCATCTTATAGCCATGTATGTGCTGAGATAATATATATCATATGCTTTTCTAAATAGTGAACACTATTGGAAAATCTTCCTTTTTCTGCTCTCTTTAGTAGAGGAAGTGAAACAAATTTGTCAGCAATGGTACAAAATCTAAACATGTAGACCAAGACCTACTTTAGATATAGACATGTATGAGGCGTTGAAACAACAAGACTATAGGAGCTGCATTTCAGTTGAAAATCAGTGACAAAGAGGAGCACATTTACAAGAAACATTCCCAGCGGCTGACCTCATCTCTATGACTTAAAGCAATTCACCCGCTTTACTGAAATATATCGACATGGAAACAGTTGGTAAACCAATAGCTCTGGCCTTGGTGAGCTAGTACGAGAGTTTAATTGCTTTTATTTTTAGTAAGCATACACCACAAACATTAAAAGGACTAAAAAATAAAATACAGAGCCACTTAAATGTGCCCACTGTATGTTTGCAATAATAATTTAACATTTTTAAAACTCCACTGACGAGGCTGTTTTAATGGTGCAGCTTTTTTTAAACAACGCAGCTTTCAGTTGTGCCATGCATTTTATAATTATTATACACAAGACTAAAGCACCACCTAACCAAGCACTCAACTCAAAAGGGAGCTGCAATGTTACAATAACAACAATACTATAAAGAAGAGAGAAAATCAATCACCATGAAGGCATAAAAAAAACACACACTTTGAACCAACTTCGTCAGTGAAGAGAAGAAACAATTTTTAGGAGGACATGAACAAGCTTTGTGTGCTATTACTCTATAAAAAAAAAACACGCAGTGGGTAAAGTGGGCTGAATCAAAATGTGAATGACAATTAAACAGACCAACAGATAAAGCTCACTGACCAAAATAGCCCCTACTTATGTATATTATGTATACATATTTTGGAAAATGAATAGTATGCTGTCTGCAGACAGGGAGCTGCCTTATGCAAATCAGTCTTGGTCCTGCTCCAATAGGAATAGTCCAACCTCACCTGCTAAGCTAGATCTCCTCCAGATAGGAACAACAGCAACCCCAGATCTGTTCAGCAGAATCCTATAGCACAGTGAGCATGGAACTCGTGTCTAGACATACCAACCTCACCTAGAGCATCATAATGAATATAAAAGACATATCACAGGGATAATCTCTATGGGGATACCCGAACTGACAGACATAGTAGTGGAAACCTGGAACACTGTGACCAAAATGTTTGTTTTGGAGAGCCATCTCCTGGATAAAATTCCATTATAGGTGAATTGTAGAATGTAGAAAGTGTTGAGATTGGAGGAATTACAACCTGGGACATGATAGGTCTATTCAGCACTAAGGGTGTTTGGGGACCAGATGGCATGCAATCTTTCACCCTGCTGCAATATGATAACAATTAAATCTGAACTTTTTCAGATACCTATACCTCAGGCACAGAATTTATAAGTAAAAAAAGGAAGAGTGATACAGCTGAGCCAGAATGCACACCATTAGTGTGCTGGGTACAGGAGGAACCGCTCAGACGAAAAGTTATATTGGATATTTATAAGACATTTAAGCAAACTTCCCCGAAAGCCTCGAGAAACTGAGAGAAAAGTGGGAAAGGAATATAAGCTCATTTGACAACAAAAACTGTGAGAATGTTTTAATGCACCCCAAAGAGTGGCAATTATAACCGGATTCAAGTTGCTCCAGCCTTAAATCTTATATAGGATATATTACATTAGAGTACACCTAAAATCATTTCTAACATCAAACCATTGTCTGATTTTCTTTTGGGCGGTGGAAAAGATGGTACTTACCTTCATACTGTGTGACACTTTCCCAAGACCCAAACCTTCTGAGAGGGGGTGAAGGATTGTTTGACCAGAGTTCTTGGAAAGAAGGAGGTCATGCCAGACACATCAGGTTTTTTATTGAGGGAGGAAAATTAGATCTTGTGAGACACAATAAAATGCTCACTATTCATGGGTATTGTGGCAAACAAGGATAATGCTCAGAAATTGCGATGCCTGCATATACCAACAATTGATATTTGATGTATACACAAATATTGGGGTATGAAGGAGAGAGTGGTATTTTAAGTCAGAGGCTACCTTGGAAAGTTTGAAAAGGTTTACGTTTCAAGGATGAGGAAACTAGCTTTGGTGAGGATCGATCTTCCCCACTTCTACCCCTCTCCCTGTTGACCCAAGCTGAGAAGATGAAGTTTATGGGAACATGGATAGGATATACTGTACGGTGTGTGTGTAAATCGCTGAGGTGCGCCAATACTTTATTTAATATGGTTTTTATTGCTCATGAAAAAATAAATCATTATTAAATATGAAAAAATACATTTAGTAGAAAAACTTTAATCATTTGCTACAGAAACTTATTGTGGTAGCCAGTAAAGATAAATAACTAAGAGGTTTCTTCTACTTGTAGAAGTTAAAAGACGTACGTGAAAAAAAAGAAAGTAGAAAATCACAGTAAACAATCACTGAAGGACAATACTTCTCTGATACAACACAAAGGTAGTGTTCAAACTGCAACTTTGTCTCATTGTCAGGTCAAGCGAATATTATGATGCTCATTCGACACGAACACAGTGTCAGGCTGATTAGGTGTACTCTGTAAACACCTGCTGATTTAATTTCTTTGCTGTACTGCACCCCCTTATAATATCATAATTGTCTAGTACTTTGGAGGTTTTTTTGGTATTTGAAAGTGAGATATAAAATTGATGCTATGATGTTAATCGCTTTCCATTGAGCAGATTTGCTATTCCGTAAATTGCCATGCCCTTGACAAGTAGAGTTCAGGATTACAAAATAATATAAAGAACATCATTACTCATAATGAGTATGACTGTACACTTGCAGTACATCAAGTTTATAAAGCTTTGGGTTGTCTCAACCAGTGACAAAACCTAAAATATTACAATTATAAGCACTAACCAGAGACACTCGACATTTATAATCAATTTCCTCACTATTTCTAATTGCGCTTTGGAATATAACAGGCATTTTAAGAGTCGGCTGTAATACATAGCCAATTACAGAAATACAGATAATTTTAAAAACTGATGACTTACTCCAGCTGTAGTCAGGAAATCTGAAAAATTATTTGACAACGAAGATACTTCTTTACACATAGCATCATTTAACCTAAAAATAAAAACAAGATAACCATCAATAACAGAAATTTCCCCCTAGTACCTGTTGGAGAGGTTTTCATAGAATCCAAAAACAGTGAGCACTATAATTAGATGTGTCTATAGCGAGGCCAAAAAGATAAAAGAAACCGGATGCACTAATATATACCAACTAGTAACACTACTTTTGCGATGTGTGGAGTACAATACTCTATACATGTAAAAATCACTTAATCACAAGTTACATTCCACTAATTTGACCAAAATATCAGGAATATCTTGTAAACATGTTATACAAATTCATTCAACTAATGACCAAACATTCTATGACGAACTTACAGTCAATTTTGCCTGGGCCAAACACAAACACATCTTAATTTGCTAGATGTAGATGCTTAAGGCTGATTTTCGGAAATCCTAAAAATACCATGTGTAGTCTAAACCCCTCAGAATGTGCATACATACATATGCACTATATGTATTATGGAAAATCTCCATGTGCAGGAAATTGGTGATATTTCCACCATCACCTATCTGTGCATGTTTCTTCACATGAAAAATCATTTTCTAGGTGTAGTATTTTTCTCTCATACCAAAGTAAAAATGTAGAGGCTCATGCACTTTCTGCACCACCTACATCTGTATAATTTAGGTTTGAGTTGTCAAGAGCAGATAAGTGTAGCGAAGGTATTGTAAATGTTTATGAATAACGTCAAATCTTCTGTAGATTTCTCCACATTTGCATGGACGATTAGCTTAACACTTCCCTGGAACGTCTAAATAGGTCTCACATACAACTGCAGAGAAATCTGCCTATTTGAGAGACCTTACATTTGTAAGGAAGTGCTCTCAAGCTTTGCTCAATCCGCGCCATATTTATTATGCTATATACTGCAGTGCGGACTGAGATGCACACCTTTTTTCTTTTACCCCTACTGATTATCTGGTGAGGTACTGTTGAAAAATTGATATTGTGGTATGTGGTTGCAGTCCACACCACTGTATGTTAGAGTAAGCCTCTCACTACTTAAAACGACTCCTTAGGGGAGTATGAGTAACACACAGTTTAGTAGAAGGTCTTTCAGGAGTGGCTCAGTTTGAACGAGTTTATTATTGTCTCCTTTGATCATTGTTAGCACGAGTAAGCTGGGAGGTAGCAGCGCAGGCTATAAATGCACCTGCATATAAATAGGCAATATTTATTGTAAACGTTAAAAAGCCTTCCAGGAATGGAGCAATGCCATTCTTAGACAGGGGTTTTCACTATTGGGGAACTCGGTGAAAAGCGACAGGGCACAAAGCTCAAGCAGTCAGTTGGCCACAGATATTGAATGTTAGATCAGTGGTATTGGTTGAATCAATATCTGGGAATACACTATTGACTAATAGGTACACACACTGCACTTTTGTTAAGGAAATATGGTTTGGGCATGAATCACCTGAAGGATGAAATTCATTTTTGATTACAGGTGATTTTAATTTTCAAACGTATCTGTCTCTTTCACCCCAGAGAGAAGTTGCAAGTTGTGTACACAGTGCAACACAACCACAAATTCCTGTTGCACATAATGCTCCCTATAATACTAAGGAGCCTGAAATCCCTGTATAAAAAAGCCCATTGCTAATTTCCTGATTACTCAGCAACTTTTGACATCTGTAGTCAACTGTAATAATGAAACAAGGCAGCTGCTCGACTGTATTAAGTTATTATAGTTGACTTGCAATGGCAAAATCTCTGCTGCCAGAAGCAGCTTCCAAAGTTGAAGACAGCTCATGGAGCATGATTGCTGTGTACATATATTTAGCTACATATCTGTATTTATTCTAGAGGCATTTTATTATTTATTGCTCACAGCAACCATTAAGAACTATTTACTAGAGTCATCATTTATGTATATGCTCTATTTTTATTGCCATCTGCATTGTATTGCCTCTTATGAATTTACACACATGTGCTTTAGGAATAAGCTATGCATAGCGGGAAGAAGCTTTTTAACATTAAGTAATAACTTAGACAACTTTTGCATGGTAGTACATAAATGTGCACTTATATATAATTCTGCACAGTGTATGTAAGAACTTGTGCGCATACTATAGTTGTAACTTTCCCACACATGTTTAGTCAAATTATTTACATTGACCGAGATTTAATCCATCTGGGTAATCCAACTGAAAAATTGGATGTATCATGTAAATTAAGAGAGTAAAGAACTCTATACATATGACAACCTTTTTTAATGTGAGTAGTAAAAGTGTTAAAATACCTGTAACTATATGGCAGAATTCTGCTGGTTCTGTGAATGCAGGTGCTGACTGCATTACGAGAGAAGCATGCTAGAATTAAACTATGCATTCACTCTTGTTCAGGGTCAAACTGCCATACTGTATTTTAATATCACGACCTTACACTCACCCTAGAAGTGTTTAGAAAGGGTAGGCCCATTGGTTTTCATCATCTGCCCACTCATCAACAACAGAGGCAGAGAAGAAAGGATTTAAAGCAAGAGGATTAAGGTAGATAAAATGCTAGATGGTCAGATACTGTAATTCCTTCTAGTTTAAACCTGGGCCTCAGATACATCATTTTGGCATTTTGCAAGCTCAAACCCCCTCCATCCACAATACATATAATGTATTGTATATATCAAAATGTACTCAGTCAATGAAACCTTTTAATCATTGCTTACACAATCAACATTTTCAATTAGATGTTTAAAATGTTCACCATTATGCCTTGATATATTTGTAATAGCATCAGTCTTTTTAGTGTTTTTAAAGATTTACGACAATCAAAGTGATAATGACTGTGTATTTTAATGTTTATACAATCCATTATGTTATTGTTTAAAACTTTTTTTTTACCAATAAGCTATTGGTAATATTTTAAGCAGGGTTTGTGTATTTGTGCATTATCTATATTTTTTAAACTCAAGTTATTATTCAGGGGTTCCTGGTTTGGGGACAATAGTGTAGTGGTCAAGTGGTTTTACCCCCATCCCTTAATGACTGAGGGGTAGCTCTACTGTTTCATACATCATGGGAGGATGCGTTATGCCAATTGGTCTGTATTTAGTCCCTTTTTAAAGAGATGCACAAATGTGTGAAAAATGCATTATTCTTCCTAGTAAGAACATCCTCTACAGAGAAAGATAGAGAGAGTTCATCTTTCTCTCATGATATTATACATATTAAAGTAATAAACTAATCACTAAACAGGTAATTGAGCTATACGAGATTGAAATGTGGGTATGCCCTCTTTGTGGATTTTGAAGTCTTTGGTCAAACCTGATAAATCCCAAATATTATAAAGTTACATGCGGTTTATGCTACAAAGCACACCTGGTAAGTTTACATTATCATACATACTATACCTATGATTCCTTAAGATTAGTCTTGCATTTCACCACACAGCATATTGCGTACAAAATATCACAAACATTCAAACATCTTTGATGCAATGTATTTGGCAACAAAATGTAAAGAGCTAGTTTACCTAGTCAGGACTTTTGCCTGGTCCTGAGCTGGCTTTTCCACGTCTTGCCCATGAAGAATTAACTCTGCTATCTTATGAAGTTGTTCAATACAACGAGCTGTTACTTCAGCGAGGCTTTCGATAGACAGCTTGTAGGCATCCTATTGAAAAGACAGAAATCATCACAGTATTTGTAGAATCATACCAAGATGCTGCTTGAGATGAGCAAAACAGGTGATGCAATGATACTCTGAAGTGAATTGTGCGATTGCCAACATTTAAAATTAACCTTCATTTATCTTATACGAAAGTCCCACATTCATGGAACACATCAATACATTTTTTATCTGTATCAATGAAAATGTTTTTTATTTAATAGATCCATTTATTGCTTTAAATAATTTACCTTTTTTGTCCTGAATTTTCTTAACTAAATGGATCCTAGTCCTATTGAAGTGTCTCTTTTTTGGATCACATTTTTTTAACTCGTTTTTATTACAGTTTTGAGAAACAAATAACACAGGTTGCATTTGTACATAATCTGCATACGATTTCTATGAGTGTGAAAATGAAACAACAGCAATAGGTAACTGTGATATAGAAATCTCAATGCAAGGTATTCAGTAGCACTGGAGTAATGCACAATGTCAGTCACAGTAGCTTATAAAAAAATAAAGTAATGGGCTAATGATAAAATGGATATTATTAGTGTATTCATAACAAAATAAGAAAAACACAAAAAAGGAGGCAAGGCACAATGGTTGGCTGTAGTAGGATAAATGGGGTGGTATGAGGGGATGTTGAGGAAAATTGGGTAATTAAGAGGTAATTACCTTTGAAAAAAAAGAGGGGGCGGGGTAAAGACCAGCTTTCTGAGGTATGCATTTGGAGGTGCCGTGGAGATCATGCCAAATGGTGCAGTGCGCAAAAAGTGAGCGCACTACAAACAGGGGCCGCTCATGGGTGCAGTGTATCATCTCTTAGCTCTTCTTCTAGAGCTGTCTGCAAAGCATCCAAATCATCTGTAATCGGGTACCCGTGGAGACCTTTGCACTTTTCTTTGAGAAGAGCCTTACTTTCAGACTGGGCCAGCGCAATGTTATTGAATGCCAGGATTCAAATGTGGGAGCTGAGGATGCCTTCAACCGGGAGTCCCGCCAAACACCATGTCCATAATTCATAAAAGCAAAGAGGTCTCCTGACCATGCAAGTTTCATCCAGAGAGATCTCAGACAGCCAGCTAGATACCTATTGCAACTGTGCCGTAGCGTAATAAGCCACAAAGTTAGTAGCACCAAGGCCTCCTCTGTCATCGGAAACTGAAGCACAGGTATGGTCATTTTTTGGTGTCCACTATGCCATGCCAATTATCCCAAGAGTGGACACAGATTGCAAGAGAAGTATCAAGTAAGACATACTGGGAAATTCACAAAATAATAAAGCAGTATTTACAACATAACCATCTTAGAGATGGAAAAATGTCTGATGACCCAGAGGGGTAGCAACTTCTAAAATGTCACCTGACATTCACTGCTTGTTCCAAATTACCCACCCATAGGTCTTCCTCTGCATGGTACATGAGTATTCCCAGATAACGGAACATGGTATTCTCCCACCATAATGGGCAATCACCCAGAGAAATATTTAGAGGAGGTGGTCCCAGAGTTAGAGGCAATAGACAGGATTTACCCTTATTGACTAGTAGGCCGGAGACCACCAGAAACCCAAGTGATGGTGGTAAGGCCTGTGTGTGAATCCCTCAAATAAAGCAGAACATTGTCCGCATAGAGGGAGACTGCATGGACACCACCTGAAAGAGGTGCACCCGAGTCATGGTTCTTTGCTCTAAATCAAATTGTTGCTAGGGTGGAGAGTAGAGGGAGAGTGTGCACCCTTCCTTGTGTCCCTTCCGATCATGATGGGGTCTGACATAAACCTGCCCAGTCGAATTCTGGCTACCAGGTTAACTTAAAGCAAATGTATCATACTGAGGAGGTGAGGAGAGAACCCAAATTTGCCAATTGAGTGTACTGAATGCCTTCTCTAAATCTAGGATTAATACCACCAAGTCTGGCCACTACACTGGGGCTCTCTCTAGAATCCTGAAGAATCTTTTAATATTATTAGTAGTGTTCCGACTTTTGGACTGCATTTAAAAATGGGTATTTGCGTGAATTGCTAAATTGTGTACTGCCATCCCTGGATGAACATTGAATCAAGTCATTTAACTCCGATCTTGTAAGATGTTTTTGCTCTGGACACAGAGTTTTGCAGAACTGAATATATAGGGTTTCCATAGAATCACTGACAGTGGATCCAATCAATAATGCTACGTATTTACTCACGTATTTACTCTCACCCGACTTATGTGCTTGAGCCTTCTGTGCATAAGGGGGAAGGGACAATAACTAATGTCTCTGGCTGGCTCTGCATTGATAATGTTCAGTAGATGGCAAAGACATTGAAACCAAACAAGTGACTTTTGCACTAAAAAAGCATATATTGCTGGACATTTGAGTAACATAACATAATGGTATCCGGCATCTCCTTTCTGTTAAAATCGAAGAGGTCACATGTATGTTTATCATTTGACAGAACTCTGGGTAGGCACACTTCCAACTCCTTGCGTTCCTCTCAATGTTTTAAAATACTGCAGAGGCAGTAAATTTTTTATGAATCGTTCAGATAAGTAATAAAATAAGGTAGAAATGGTAGATGTTTCATTGCAGCTATTGAATGCAATTGTGGGTAATAGACACAGACTGGTTGATTTCCTGCCTATTAAGATCAGATACTGTAATGCAAAGTCTGCGCGCTTCAATGGATTTACGATGAGCTCCAAGTAACCTGGAAGGAAAGGAGCCTGCAGCAATGCCACAGACAACAAAAGATCAACTCACTCAGTGAGGCCAGGCAAGAGAAGAACAATGATGGCAATGTAGGAAGGTTTCCAATGTAGAAAACAGAGTATCGTGTGTCAGGCGGAAAGCCTAATTTCCCTGGCCACAACCGTTGTGACAAATGCAGCTGAGGGTCTTTAATGGTTAGTGCATACCTTATTCGAGTAACCTGACAGACAGTCCTACTTTCAACATTAAACAAGCATTAATCAGCTTTTTGGCTTTGGCAATTCTTGCTTAGTTTTGTCATCGTTTTTGCAAGTCATTCGTTGGAGAAGCTGATATATATTCAATATGTTTTGGTCTGAAAACACACACATTACCAGAGTGGTCCCAGTCAATTAAGGGAACTATGTAGTGTGTGGATGTGCTGCTTATGAAAGGGCAAAATGACATCACTCACAAGTGAAATTAGTCAATGGATGAAGAGGGCTGACCCACTGCCCCATGTTGTCTGCCGTAGCACAGTGGGTGGAAATAAAACGTGAATAATAACAGATAAATTGATAACAAGCATTTACAATGCAATGGTCTCGGCAATATTATAGGTAGAGCTGTTGGTATTGCTCATTATTTTTTTATCATTATTGTATCCCTAAATAAATGGCATTGTCATTTCTATTGGCATTCGCTTTTTTTTTTTTGCATATGTGATACCTATTGCATTAGCAGAGAGAGAGAGTGAGGTAGTGAGATAGAGAGAGAGAGTGAGGTATTGAAATAGAGAGTGAGGTAGTGAGAGAGAGTGAGGTAGATGGAGAGAGAGTGACGTAGTGAGAGAGCCAACCCCACACACATACAGAACCACCCACACAGAGCCACACACATACAAAGTGTATCCCCCAGACATACATACAGAGCCACACAGATCCACCTGGCGCCGCCCGCGAGAGCTGTGCCATCCCCCGGTGAGTCACCAGGCCTCTTTGTGTTGCTACCGCCGGGACAAAAACACCGGTGGTTTACAATGCAATGGTCTCGGCATTATAGGGTCGGCACGCAATATATAGTTGTTTTTTTAATTTATAGATCGTCTGAACCTCTACTCAAGGACCTCAGGGCACTCCCGAACATCTCAACCTGAAAGAACTACGCCCCACCGAATTTGCGGAGCTTCTTTCATCATGTGCATATTGGCATATGTAGGTTTTTTGCACGGTTAAAATGCTTATTTGAACATAATTGAGTAACCAATAAGACTACAATTCCCGTCAACCAGCGCGAAAGTCATTACCTTCCCTTACTTTGATATGCCTCCCTCGTATAGGACGCCGGGGGATGTAGTTTTATGTTGTCTAGGGTATCATGAACACCAACGACCACGGGCTGCATACTGAGCTACTACTCCCAGTAAGCCTGTGTAGTCAGAAAGGGAGAGAAAGTTGATAATGAAGCAAACTGTGTGCTCCGCGGGATCCCCGCACTGCCTGATAGTGCTAGCCGCTGCTGAGCGGTGCCGGACTGCGGTGGAAGTACACTGGGCATTGATAAACTAGGAGCCCTGATTGTTCGCTTATAAAACAAACAAGTGAAAACTTTTGTTTTGAGCAAGAATTTTTTTTTTAAATTATAGTTTTCATCAGGTTTGAGAGCCATCACCCTCTTTCGCGGCGCTCTGCTGCCACCAAGGGGCGGGGCCTTCATGGTCACCTCAACGCGATTGGGCCGCTGTGGGGGCGGAGCCTAGTCCGTTTGGTGCCACCCGCCTGTCTAGAAGCTCCCTGAGATAGACACAGACAAAGGACTGCCGATGGCCGCGTCGCACAACTGACCCGCGAGTCATAAGCATCGCCGCGGCATCCATGTTAAAATCAGGCATGGGTTCTCATTTATCCTTTGACTCATTTCCCCCACCACTTTAAAGAGTGCCTGACTCGGATATGGTCTCGGCAGGCTACACTAGGTGTACGCATGCGCTCTTACACTCTTGGCTAGCGAAATGGCAGATGTTTCTGACGGGTAGCTTCAAATGCAAAGACAGCGAAACCAATTCAGACGTATGGAAGCGAGTAATCAAACTTCTTATCAACATAAAGCATTTTGGAAATAGATCACTTAACAGTTTCTAGGCTACAAGTTAGGCAAACATTAAATCTGCAAACGGTGCTCAAAGTAGTATATTTATTACATACACGATCTGTTCAAAGCAATTCCAAAGGCACTAGTGTTTCATATTATAACAATCTTAAAGTATCCCGCTATTTTTCGATGTCACGGACTGACGGACCCTTCAATGCCAGCATCTGCTCGCTGAAGAGAGCGGCGACTCCTTGCTTGTCACAGTAGATACAGTTACGCTTGAGAAACAAGCGCTCCCGCGCTACGGTGGCCGCATTGGCCGGAACTCTCACTCTCAACGCGATCGATTGAACGGAGCCCGCGAGTTTTACAAAAGAGTGAACGGATCAAAGATCTACACTAAGAGGCACAAGGTAAAAACAAGGCAGAGCAAAAGGCAAGCACACCACTGCCTTTCTCCGAGGCAAAGCAGAAATGCCTCGGAGAAACGCAGTGGCGTTTTCAGATTCGGGGGCGTGTTTCTTTTTCTCTCCTCTTGCCATTGGCAGGAGGAGAGAAAAACACGCCTAAAAAAGGGCGTTGCGGATCAAAGATCTACACTAAGAGGCACAAGGTAAAAACATGGCAGAGCAAAAGGCAAGCACACCACTGCCTTTCTCCGAGGCAAAGCAGAAATGCCTCGGAGAGACGCAGTGGCGTTTTCAGATTCGGGGGCGTGTTTCTTTTTCTCTCCTCTTGCCATTGGCAGGAGTAGAGAAAAACACGCCTAAAAAAGGGCGTTGCTAAAAAGTAGAAAGAACAGCAAGAACACGCCCCCGAATCTGAAAAAGACGGAGCCTATTTGGAGGGACGGCTCTCTCCTCCAATGGCTGGCCTCCGTTTAGGAAGCCAGCCAATGGAGGAGAAGCTAAAAGAGAGACGGGCTAAATAGCCACTCCAGAAAACATTAAATCTCCGACTTCCGGTTCTGCCTTCGGCAGACCGGTAGTCCTCGACCTAAAAAGGACTAGTTGAAAGCCCATGTTAGTAAGCATTTTAAATATATAATTTTAATAAAATCAAAAAGTCTTGGCTAACGCAAGACAAACAGTGAACATGGTAATCATTCGTACATGATCCCACACAGACGCTTTCTTTCTCTATTCAAATCGACGAGCCCAGTTCTAAAAATAAGTGTGGTATAAAATGACAAATATATTTACCTTCGTTATATTCCACTTTGAAACTAACATTTATGAAAGTGATCACTTTTCCATGAGCACAGCATAAAGATTGCTGCAGTGCATTAATTATTTTACCCTTAATCTTGAAGGAGCGGATACCCTGGTAAGATCACACATCTCAGGAATCTATTCATCACAAACCCCAATGTCTGCCTGGAATATCACAATGCAAAGGTTGGGAAGAAGGTTACTCTGGGAGAGGCTGTGGATACTGACTTCTTAGGAACATGAAATCCGGTCAATTCCATGATGTAATATGGAGTGGACCAGAGACGTACATGACAATAAAGCATTCTATTAAACCGATAGCTGTGGCTACCATGTGATACGTGTCAAGAAATCCACCCAAGAAGAAGGAACATTTCTCCCTATGCTCAAACCTGGTCTTATTACACTTCTACTCATGACACTGATCTTCAACCCCACTGACATCAACACCCAAGATCAGTCTCCAAACGTAATGTCCTCACAGAATCATTGACAACGTTGTTCCCCTGCAACCTTTCTTTCACATCTTGAACAATAACCATCTCAATGCCAACTCCGATCTGACTTCCACATCAAATGAAGCATAGGCAGACCCACCATCTGACTACTTGATTCTTACACTGTACGAAGGCAACATCATTTCCCTTCTCGAGTATCAGTAATTTCTGCAGCATTCAACAGCTTTGATCATATGACCCTAATCAGCATCCTTTATTCCAGAACGGGGATGAAGGGCCTAGAACTGAAAAGTTTCTCTCCACTCCTCTCATCAAGGTTCAAGTTTGTAAAAATAGGTTCTATCAGGTCTCCCTTCTTGCTGCTTATTTGGAGAGTACAACAGGACTCCACGCCTCCCTCTATTCACAGACATTTTATTACATTTTTAAAGAAAAATCCCAAATCGGGGTCATTAATTCAAATGGTGCAGGGCGCCACCAGCAGTTAACCATCATAGATAAATCTTAACATCATTGGTTAGCTTTCTATATCCCCCTTTCATCAGGGATGCTTGCAAAATTCCAGTGCATTAAGTATTCTGGGGTATGCCAGCATGACCATGGAGTTCTGCAGATGGTCAATCAATGGTCTACGTTTTGCAACAAAGGAATCTCTTATTACATAAACTGAAGGCCAGCTATTTCATTGCCATAATAGAACAAAGCCTCCTGGACCAATCATTGAAGGATGGAGATGATAAAACAAAAATATTTTGGCGCAATCTTCTATTTTGCACCAAGCAGCATATTAACAAATAGAGACTTTTTATCAAAGGGAGATTTTTATCTTCTCTAAGGAAAGCACTATGCTCTATGCTATAGTTAAAAAGGTTGTCATCATCTAAACGGCGACAACATCCAATTCCACCTTAAGATCTCAGAAATCTTCCATGAAAACGTATTAAATTAATGTCCCTCACTCTTCTCGAAACTAAAGCCAACAAAAAGGGAATTCCTCTTTCTTCATGCTAAAGAGTCTACCTCCAATTAAACAAGCATTTGCAATGCAACAGGTCTCGCATTTACGCAAGTTTAAGCTATTGCCATTGTGAACGACAATGCCTTGTATTTATGTTTTAAAAACAAAAACAAAAATAAAAGGCAGTTAGTTACAATGTCAATAGCTCAAACTTGCGTAAATGCGAGACCTATTGCATTGCAAATGCTTGTTTTGCTCTGACCCTGAGTGTCAATCTGCCCTACTCATAGTTGAACATGTCATAGGACTTTTAATGGGACCATTGTGGGAGAAACCATAGAAGTATTGAGCTGGTGCGATGGCTCAGTGAGCTGAACACTCACCTCTTACACAATTTGTCACTCTAGATGTCCCAGTAAGGCAGGGTGAGCCTTCATCCTTCTGAGGTATGGTAATTGAGTACCACAGATTCAGTAATAGTGACGTTATTTATGTACAGCACAAAGAAACAACAGAGCAGAAATCACGTTATTACTTATATTACTATTATCAATCAGTATCACAATTGAAAGTAGTTTTTTGGTGGCACCAGGTCTGCGACCGTTGACGTTTGAATTAGGAGGTCCAAAACACCTCTATTTCTTCCAAATAAACACAAATCCTCTTTAAGGACCATAAGAAATAAACAACACCTGAATCCCGAGAAGGCTATTTTCAGGCTCTATATACTTCTCTTGGATCAGATGGGAAATTAAGACTTTTTCCTCGTAAACAAGCTGCGTGATCTTGTGCACATTATTTTACAGTGTTGATAGCACTCGGAAATGGGCTAACGTCAGAATTAAGAGCTGCTACCCGTTCATAAGGCTATGGGGGAAAAAATATTTAATGTAGTTTAGCAGGAAAATTACCCTAATGCGTGCCTTTATCAATAAATGTATGTATTTTTAAGATTTTGTGTGTTTTCCAAATGGTGCAAAGAAAGACCAGGTTAAAAGCAAGAGGGTTTGAACTCCACTGTTTTATGTCTGTGAAAACATACGTGGTGAAAATCTTCCGGGGTCCCGGGTAGTGTGTCCAGGAGAGGCCACCAGTCCACATCCTTGGTTAATCATTCCGGCTTCAGCCAAGGACACGTTTTGGGACGGAACCAATACCGAGGGCCGCCTGGGGCTATACTCGCGGGTCACGTGAAAGGGATTTCACTAAATACTCTTTCATTTTAGGCAAATGGCCCCACTGGGGTTCCACGAGACATTTGCTTTAATTAATTCTCGAGGCCACCCTCTTGATTTATCGGAGGCGGTGGGGGGAGGGGTTACGCCTCAGCATAAGGTGGAGGTGACGTAGTAAGAAAAAAAAGTAGCCCTTTATCAGTGCCTAGTGCCCCACCAGTTCGTCCGGGAATCCCAAGCAGAAAGGAATCCTCAGCCCTTCACCAGGCCTCGTCGGGATCGTAAAGGGGAGCAGTTTGGGAGGTGCAAGCCGTATACCGGCCGGCCAAAGCAAATCTGTATAAATCATGCCATTTAAGAACCTCCCAAGCACAAATAAAATAATTCTTTTAGAGAGGTAGGCGGCACCGATGGCCCCGCCTGTCGTGGGAGACAAGTTCCAAACTAAAAAGCACATTATCTCCCATAAAGCCCCTGCAACCAAGTAAAAGAGTAAACAAATAGAAAACAAGCGCGTGTCTGGCTTGTATAGTTGCAGCATGCGGTGGGAGCGTGTGAAGCAGAGAGGAGATGCCATGCGCCTACATGGTTTGTCTCCCTTCCCGCACCAAACCGACAACAATAGTCTCGCCACGGCGAAGCAGCGCATGTGCTGCGTTCGCTAGGCGAGACCTAAAAATGACTCAAAAGATTTATAGATGCATCTCTGCTGTGTTAGCCAGTTTTACAAATCAGTATAATTAATCACTAACCAACAACTAACTATGGCTCCTCACAACATGAAAATCTTCAAAAACACCTCCTTCCAAATCCTTCAAGAGAATACCCTCATTAAAGCGAAGCAATTTCCCCCACAGTGATATCTTTGGGTGGAATATGCTACCTACACTTACAAGTGTGCCTGGGCACCAAAATGATCAAGTCTGCAAACTGCGTACCTGATCATTTCCAGCCCAGAGACACCTGACCTGTCTTTGATGCTGCAGGGACAGGGGCTGCAGATAACTGCACAGTGCAACCCCGTCCAACCCTTGAAGCAGCACGGGAGATAAAAAGTGCTATCCTCAGACATGATGAAGACCACAAAGACCATCTGCCCACCACACTCTTTCACTCCCCATCAGCCCTTTTTCAGACACTTGGAAAATGTCTGTAGTTTTCGCCACAGAATTGGGGAAATTATGAGGTAAAAGACCCACTATCTCTGTGTCAATATAGTTATTCCCTGGTCCGATGAAAAAAATTAATCTGTGAGTTTTGGTGTAAGAATACTGGTTAAATTCAAGAATTCTAGCCTCCTGGTACCCCTACGCAGAACTCGTTAAAAAGGACCTAAGAAACTAAAAACCTCCATATCTTCACCGGACATTATAACATCTGTACAAACTCTGGTACTTATTAAGAGATTGGCAATACAATATACTGGCCTGCCCAGATCCACTATAGATACTTTCAAGGCCATCCTTCATACTGCAGTTCATCCTTTTAAAGGAATTAAGAAATCAGATCGGATCACATCCATTCTGAAAGTCCTCCACTGACTCCCTAATAAAGCTAGGATTCCCTTCAAAATGGCTTGTGTCATTCTAAAAACCCTTCCTCTGGACCTAACGAGTTATCTAAAGGGCAAACTACACTTCAATGGTGAACAAAGAGATAAAAGAAGTAACTCTTGCCTGCTTCTCAAAGTACCAAAAATTAAAAATCCCCTGGAACGCCTACCGCGGGGGTATTTGTGAGCCGCCACTACTACCGGCTGCCTCGCCTGCTCCGTCTCCTTAGACGGCCCCCCTCCCTCGGCCGCGGGCGCGCGGTCCCCTAGTCCCTGATCTACTCCCATTCCCCTCTTCAGAGTTCTGCTGCTGGTTTGGATCCCCCACTTATGGAGCACGTGCTGTCACTTTGGATCGCGGGTTGCCTTGCGGGTGTGGTTTTTTGGTGTTGTTTTGTTTTAAGAAAAGGGAACCGTACTGTGGGCATGGAGCTGTGTGGCCTGCACCATTGATTACTCCTGTTTCACTACTCTGCACTGCCGAGAGACTTACTACTGTATATATGCAATATGCTTTTGTCACTCTAGCGGCCGGCCTGGTGGTTGTAGGCCCATACCTGTAACTTTTACAAACTGCAATAAACGGTTCCAAAAAAAAAAAAAAAAAAGTGGCATAAATTGCCTATAGGCATTGTTGGGCGAATAAATATAATAAAAATGAAGATTTTGACCAAAAAAAAAAAAAAAAAAAAAAAAAATTAAAAATCCCAGACACTGAACCATGTGCAAAGCACTAACATTCTGAAGTTGCCTACCAAAAAAAGGTAACACTTAAGCCCAATTCACTATTTTTCTGAAAAAAAGACTTGAAAACACATTTCCTTCCCTGCCTTATCTTGTCACAATCTTGCATGCATTTTCCCTGTTATACATAAAAAGCTCCTTCGCCCTTGTAGCAAGGGCTATGCTATGTAAGTATCTTATTATTAATAATATTAAGAACGATGATAATAATTATGTATTTAAGTGGACTAAACATTTTTAAAATTATTTAACATATGTAATTAATTCTATCAGTAGGCCAGGGAATCCTTCCTACATCCTGTCAGTAATGTTCACTCCATCAGTAGCTAGAGGGACTACGGCCAGGAATTGGAAGAGTCTGGATAAACCTTCCTTCCTGGCCACACTGACCAATACAGCTCCCGCCATCCAATCCTCTGTTATAGCCAGTGCGGATAGCCTCACTGCTTGGCTATCAGCGGCCTGTAACAATCACGCCTCGCTTGGGAGGGTGAAATTGGTCAGGCGCCAGGAAGCCCAGAAATGGTTCTCGGCGAATTTAAAAATATAAAAATGAGACCTCCGCCAAGCTGAAAGGAGATGGAGATGTAGCTATTCCCCGGATAAGGGAGAGATCTACTTAGTAAAACTCAAACTATATAAAAAAAGCTATCTACACAGCCAAGACCACGCTTTTTTCCGCTAAATTCATAAACTCTTCTAACATGTCGAAAGAAGTTTTTCCATCATCAACGAACTTTCGAAAACTGACAGAATCACAGTAACATCCACACCATCTCAAGCACTGTGTAACTCTCTCAATACGTTTTGTGTAGATAAAATCGTCTCAATCAAGGACAGTATTTTAAAGTATACCACTCCCAGGATACTCTCATCTATATCGGAAACCCCCCACTCCATTGAGCAGTTTCCAGCGATCGATAGTTTGGACTTTTTGGACCTTCTGTCCAAAGTGAAATCAGGATCCCCGATGGACAGCTACCCACCTCATGTTCTAAAAGAGCTTTCCTCTCTACTTTCTAAGCCTGCACTCTCTCTTTTAAATGAGTCATTGACTCAGGGCATCGTTCCGAGAATCTTTAAGGAGGCTATTATTGTCCCCCTCTTAAAAAAAAACAGTGGCTGACCCTGAGATATTGACCAACTACCGTCCAATTTCCCTGCTCCTGTATCTGGCTAAGGTACTTGAATCTCATGTAGCAAGGTGTCCATGTGCATCAGAATTTCAAGCCACTATGCTGCATATCCGGGATTGGATGAATAGTAATCAGCTGAAACTCAACCCGGATAAGACAGAACTTATCCTGTTAGGAGGCACCAAGAACCCTTGGAGTCCACGGTTCTGACCAAACGAGTTGGGTGCTTCCCCCATTACAACTTCTTCAGCAAAAAGTCTTGGGGTGATAATACACAACAACCTATCAATGAAATCCCATCATGCCATCATCAACTAAGGAAAATAAGGAAGATCCGCAGATTCCTCACGAGATAAGCACTAATACAGCCTGTTTTAGCCATGGTGATCTCTCATTTAGATTATGCCAATTAATTGTACTTGGCATACCACTGTATCTCATTAAGAGACTGCAGCTAGTCCAGAATCAGGCAGTAAGGTTGATCTTTCAGCAACCCAGGTGGGAACACGTCTCCCCCCTCATGAGGAAGCTACATTGGCTCCCCATTCTACTACGTTCTGCTTTTAAAGTGGGCTGCTTGATTTTTAAGTCCTTGCATGGCCCATGTCCTAAATTCATCTCCAATCTCACTCAAAGGCATATACCGTCGCACAACTTGCACTCATCATATATGAACCTGCTAACCACAACCGCTTACAAACTGAAGCGACAAGGTGGCTGTAGATTTGCATTGTTGGCGCCTGGCTTTTGGAACTCTGTTCCATCAAACATCAAAGCATGCACGGACCTCATTAAATTCAGAGAGCTTCTTAAAACCTGGCTATTTGCCAAAGCCTATGATTAAATCAAGCGCATGACAGATTAACAAAGCTCCAGCATATCCTAGACCAAGCACCAAGAAACCAATCGGTGAACGCGTGCTCTATAAATAATTTTTAACATAACAATGTAGTGGGAATGAAGGGTATGACATTTATAGCTTCTCTTTGAGATTCTCGTGGTCAGATATTCTGGTTTCATTGATAACAACGCATGGACTCTTTCCTACTCACAAAAAGAAACATCCGCCTTTTCCTTGACACTTACTACAACCACAACCTTTAAAATGTATCACAAAGTGTGAAACCGCTTCAATTTGTGATAAAATATGTGCATTTATAAAGATGTTCATATAGATCCTACTTTTACATAAATCCTGTAAGGATTCGAGTGATTAAATTCCTGAAGGGAGTGAAAAAGTATGTTTGAGAAATACAACTTCAAGACCTTCTTTGCCTTTGAAGAGCTTCACAGATCATCACTTTTAATAGTAAATGAAAAGTGAAGAATATTGACCTGTAAACCTTGGTAAATTGCAGATGAAGAAAGCCATGCATGATTTCTCATGGACACCCAGGTAACTGAGGATGTGGCTTTTATATCAGCGTAGACTTTAATCATCACAAATTTGTGTTCAGTCACCCCTTGCTTCTAAAAGCATGACAATCTGATTCTTCTACACATGCTCAGGAGCTGTCCAATCTATCTGTCCATTTCATCCAACAAGAAGGAACTGTGATAAAACATAACCGTTAAGGGATTGCCTTTGCTTAGCTCTAGGCATCAACTTTCCAATTGTATTAAACGCCAGGCACAGTGACAGGGTCTGACATGACTTGGGGGTGGTTATAGTAAAGACAGATTTGTATGTGTTTTTTGTAAGTGAGGTGGTCCTCAATTTTGTTTACGACATTTTGGAGGGCATTTCAGAGCTGGGTTACCAAGAGAGATGCTTATGCTCGACTTGCTGGCATAATTGACTGTTGGAACCATTAGTAAATGGGAGTTTCTTGATTAATGGTGGTAACCAGGAGTTTTATCTGAGGGTGGGTGTAATACTTTTTCTTGTTCATCTTGGGCATTTTTTTTTAATACAGCATTACATAGTATGTAATCCGTCTTGAGAATTTTCAATCAAATAAAAATTGTAATGCTCTGAGTTTTAGTATCTGGCAAACTTCAGTAAATAACAAGATTTAGGACAATGTGGAAGGGCCTTCGCCTTTCACAAAAGTAACTACAATTGCCTGAGCCATGAGATTGTACAACACACATGCTTTCCAGCCTCAGCGAACCTTCCCCTGCGAACACCTGAACTTTACGGTCCTCATCATTGCCACCACGATCAATCTGAAAGTCCACTATATGTCCTCCTTTTAACCTTTTCCTGCCCACTAACAGTCGGGATTGCACCACACAACAGGCCAACTAAATACAAGCCAAAAAACACGAATCCGAACGGATAAATTACTCAAGTTTTCCCAGTTAAGGTAACAATAATACTGATAATTGTGCCTTATCTGCACATGCCTAGAAAGGACATTCACAGACTGTACCTATGTGTATGCAAAAATACACCACCACACACAGCCAAATAAAAAACATCACTTTACCAACATACTGTTGCTATCCAGACTTTATCTGAAATCCATACAAAATGAAGACAGGTGTTTAAACTATAATACCCACTCTCGCGCTACATCAAGCCACAAACATTCGCCTGCTGCATCAGAAAGTCCCTTAAGATCACACTTTTCAGTAATGCCCACTCATCTTCTTCTGTTCAGAACAATCTATAACACTAAACTAAAATTCACTTCTTAGTGTGCATATTGTAAACACAATAGATACGAGAATAAGAAGAGAGAAACATATTGTTCACCCCCTGCGTATTTGGCCCAGCGTTACCTCCACAGTGTTGCATTTCTTCTCTTCAATTCTGCTTTCTTCTTCTTTTCCTTTAACATTCTCTTCCACCGCAACTGTAGGTTCTTCCATTGCCACTTGCTCTGGGTTTAATGGCGTAATAGACTGTGCTTCTGACAGCCAGTCATGAGCTTTTTTCCGAGCCTAGTAAAAAAGAAAATAATACACATTGCAGCAACTGCAACAATAATAGATTTCTTGGGTGATCTTATTGTAAGCACCACTAAACAGATGGCATCCCAGGTGTGTACAAGTCGTACGAGAAGCTGAACTTTGTTTCAAGCTATTGTATTAAAGTTTTTTTGTTGTAAGATATTTTAGTAGGCCAAATAGTTAACACCGAGACAATATTATCTTTTTCTATAATTTAATTGCTACTAAGATGCATACTTCGTCAAAGGAGATAGAAGCAATGAGAGAAAAAAATTAAAACTCTGAAAAACAGAGAGGTACTATAAAAATATATACCAAACTGGTTTCGTGCATATTAATTCAGCTTTAATTAACAAAACTGTGCAAATACATCTACCTTGGCAGCTACAGGTACACTGATATTAGGCTGCTTGAAGGGATTCTAGTAAGACAAGGATCTGGTTGCAAGAGTGGCATGCACACTGGATACGAGAAATCCATCTGTTCAGTGCCACAGAAAAGTGATGCATGACTAGTTTGTGTTACAAGAAAAGCAACATATATAACCAATATATACACACTATCTCAATTTCATTTTGTAATTGTAAAGACCAGATTTAAAATACTGTTTTTTGTTCTGGGCTCAACATTATAGGAAAAATAAACAGGTAATTGGAAGACACCGGGTATATCATACATAGAAAAGCAGAACAGCCTAATATCTTTAATCTTCAATAAAACTGCTGGGCAGTGTTTAATTTGTGCCACTGCTAGCCAGTGCTCAGCACCGAGACTCCCTTAAGAGAACTGGAACGGGTTTGCACTTGATTCTGACAGATTCTGCTATCCGAGGCGGTTTATTTGCAGAGGCTTGGAGTCTGAGGAGGAGCAGGTGAGCCCCCCACACTCGCACTTACATGCGTACACACTCTTCTTGAAAAGATGCAAGGCTTTGCAAGGCGCGCTCAAGTGAAGGGAGTGTTAGCTGCAAAATCAGTGTTATTGTATTGGTGTATAGGATCTGAAGGTGCAGCCGTGACCTTTTTTGTAACTACAAACATGCACTGCAAAGAGCCAGCTGCTGCGTTGCCCTCTTCAGGCCACTCTATGCCAGAAGGTCATGCGTGCCTTCCTATTCTGTCCTTTAGGTTGGCGGGCCTGGCAGCATAAGCACTGGCAGACCCGGACTCAGAATGCCGGCAGTCTCCTCCTGATCCCATGGCTGTGCCAGGAGTGCCATGGGTGTACTGCAGGGCCGCTACAGGCAACCATCCTTGTGGCTACCCACAGCACAGGAGCCCAGCCTGGTCGCTGGGGGACTCACTGGGAACGTCCAACACCATACCTAACACTGACTATATGTGAGGTAGGGTATGTGGTAAATTGACTTATACCTGGGTGCACTCTTTATGCACTCTGACATTACACTCATGACCTACCTATAGTCCTCTTAAACAAATCAGAGATTTTTTTTATATATATAACTATGCATAAACGTTTTTACAGTCTGACAAACCAGGTATTCATAGCAATCAAATGAATGTCACAGAGGCCCCAAAAGGGCATTCTTGACACCAGTAGTGCTTTATGAAGTGGACTACAGCTTTTGCAGTAGCCTAACCCCCACTGATGTATGTTTGCCTTTAAGAGAGAAAGAAAAAAGAGGAACAAATAAGGAAAGAGCAAATAATGAGAAGGCAAGGAAAGAGAGAAGAAAGGAGAGAGAGAAGGAAGAAAAAAGAGAAGGCAAGGAAAGAAAGAGGGAAAGAAAGAGAAGGAAATAAAGAGAGAAGGAAAGAGGGATAGAAAGAAAAACAAGGAGAGAGGGAAGGAAAGAAAGACAGAAGGGTAGAGAAAAAAGAAAGAATGGAAGAAGGCAACAATGAAGTAAGGCAAGAGAAAACGAAAGAAAGTAAAAGAAAAGGAAAGAGAAAAAAGAAAAGAGAAAAAGAAAGACAAAGAATGAGAAGGATAGAGAAGAAAGAAGGAATGAAAGAAAGAATGAAAGGAGGCAAGAAAGAAAGAAGAAAGTAAAGAAAGAAAGAAAGGAAAGAAGGACACAATTAAGAAACAAAGAAGGAAAGAGAGCAAAAAGAAGAAAACAAGTAAATAAAGGATAACTTAATACAGACCAGTTTAAAATGCACAGAATCTGATCTGGTATTCTACGAAATAGCAGCAGTCAGAAAAGCAAAACACGCCAAAAGGAATTTATAACAGTATTGGCAGGAGATTGGATCCGATAAAGATGGAATATGTATTAGAAACGTCCTGCTGTCACATCAAGCTCTAAACACTAGGGCACACTAAAGTCATTATAAAGTATACACACTGGCAATGAATGGAACTAACTTGGGCGTGCTCCCTCCCTGTGAGAGAGAAAAATTAAGTCACTCAAAGTGAGATTAACCAGTGGCTTAAGTAGGCTGACCTATTGCCTCATGCTATATGCTGTAATGGGCAGAAGCAAAAAGGGAACGATACAACTACAAACCAATGGATGAAGAAAGGTGGCTAAAAACCCCTTTATGTAACTATAATACACATTTCAGTAAAATCTATAGCCAGACTTAAAGAGAGCTTCTTTTGTACTTCCATAATTTCTTATATATTTTGAAATACTTGTACAGTTCCTTTATATGTATTTAAATTTTGTGTTTGAAAAGTTAACACCTACAGTTTTTCGTTTCACACCAAAAGCTTTTACCAACACCACATGAATAGCCCATTGCGGCCCTCACCGTACAAATATCTAACTGTTCAAATGTCTTCAGCTGGTATTGATTTAGGGAATGTGCACAAGATCGGGCTGGCCTATGGGGCAAACACGCAGTACCAACTGATCTGACAGGTCAGTCTGAGGGCCTTTTTTGACTGTAAGCCTATTTCATGGTCTGTTGCCCTGTTTTAACTGTTAATTTCCCTGATATTAAAACAAACATTGCCAGTAGCAAGCTCAAATCGATGCAGCCTTCCATACCTAGCAAAACAGTTATACAGTGTCTCTCCAAGTACGAAACTGACCCAATTTGCAGACAAGTGCCAATTTTTAAGCTATCTAACTTACTAATGTTGGTCACTTTTATTTCGATGTCCGGGCCTATAGTCTATCCCATTGGAACAGCAGGGGGTGATTTGAGAATCCTTGGTGCTCTCCTAGAAATACACACTAAATTCAATATCTACGAATATATAAATAAAGTGGTGCAATCATAAGGGGGATGCCCACCCAACATATACTGATGGAACCTAGGTTCCAAAAAAACTTAAATACAGCCTTATTGCACACGCTACGAAAAAAATAAGAAGTCCAGTCTTCAAGTGTTGTCCACGTTCTACAACGGTTGTGAGTTTAGCCAACACGTGTTTCTTCATATTCCCAACTTTTTCAGGGCTGTATATCTGTAATGACAACCTCTTTTAAGCAACTATTTGGTTAGTATATCCTTTGTCATTCCAATAAATCAGTCGATGTCTTTGAATTGTTCCGAAAGTACAATCTCAATTCATATAAGAGCTCCGTGAGTTCACTAAAATAGTACTCCCAGCTTAAACTCCAGAGTAGGGATAGGCCGTAGTTCCCCCTCCGGACGCTGTCACATTATGGTGTGATAGTGCATTCCAGTTGCTCAGCGATTTAACATGTTGCGAGTACTACCTGGACTGTCGTGTACTCGCAACGTGTTAAATCGCTGAGCAACTGAAATATGCTATGCTTAACCTAGAAGGGCTTTTAATCCTTCTAGGTTTTAGTATATAAGTATCAAGCTATCTCAGTTTCTGCTGTCGTAGTAATGTTGCAATGGTGCTACGATTGTTATAAGCTTGTAATAACATAGTTTGCCACCTCCTGCATAAGTATTGGATAAAGCACTGAATACTCTTAGGGCAACTGACCAGACACCTGGTACCCATGATGTCCCCACTGATCTGTATTGCCTCATGTTTGTCTGCTTTCAGTATAACTTTGTAGACCTGGAGTTGGCTATGGGGGTCAGATTTATTTTGACAATCTTCTCTACTATTGTACTTGCTGTTCTCACAGTTTAGGTCCACTTCCCAACTCCTCCTTGCAACCAGGGAACTTCGCCTTGCTTAGATGGGATCTCTTACTGATCTATACTGTATCCCCATGGTTTGTATGTTCATCAGGCGATCGTACGTGTCTTCAAGCTTTCCCCACCTGTTTGTTCAGCAGCTTTCTCAAATGCTTATAGATCACTAACTTGCCAGTGCGGTGAGTTCCTTCCCACCTCCTTCACTGCACGGATGCCCCTACAGCCTCTTGGATCCACACCTCGTCCCATAGGACTTTCCCTCTCTTTCCACAGGAGGATCTTTGGTTTATTTTTATTTTTCCCTTCCTTCCCTATCTCCTTCCCTATTCACCCCCACCCCCCTTCTTGCCATGTGGCCTATGGCACTGAAGCCAGATGCAACTGCCTTCCGACTTATCTGTTTAGGCATTTGCTGTCCAGCTTGCATGCCAGATTATCAGTCCTTCCTAAGATGCCTGACTTATAAGAGATCTCTCTCTCTAGGGCTTTAATCACCCGGTGAAATGTTGAAAAAGCTTTGATTAGCTGTGTGATTGGATTACTGTAACAATCTTAAAGGAGATATAATTTTCCTTCAGGAAAATAATGTTGGCCATGAGCATGCCCTATTCTTACATACTTGCTGGGTCTTGATCTGGCCTGCTCCCCTGCTGTCTCAAAAATGAATGGTGTGATCACAGTCATAACAAAACACTCTTGCCTATCTCTGATTGACAATGATGACTTTCACACAATGGTTATGCCCCTAAGGGTGACGACCCACAATTCTGGTATGCCCTTAATGCAAAACTAGCCTCCCTACATAAATCAGTCCGTATTGTATTGGGGAAGACTTGAATCTATCCATGGATGTAACTCTTGATATACAATCAGCCTTCTAATATAGACCTCCCAAAGTCATGCTCAATCTATGGAAGACCCATAAATTGCTAGACGTTTGGCGTCTCCAGAATCCTATAGGAGGTGACTTTACGTTAGTCTCACCTCCCCATAATATGTACTCTAGGATTAATTACATATTTGTTAGAGCTGGACTTGTTCGGGATTCACTTGATTCCTCAAGAGAACCCATTTTAGTCTCCAACCATGCAGCCATCATGATCTCATTTAAATGTATCCCCTGCATGCTCCAAAAGAGGTGCATCGCGTATGAACTCTGAGCTCCTAGAGTTTGAGAAGGATAAACAATGGCTGAGTAAAGAAATTTCTCAATTTTTAAAGGAAAACACTGACTCAGTCTCCTCCCCAGTGATTCTGTGGGATGCCCTGAAATGCGCTACAAGGGGCTTCTGTATTAGTCGAATGTCAAAAAGAAATAAAGACATCAAGACTCCTCTATTTAACTTAGAAAAAGCGATTAAAGAAAAGACATCCGTATACAGACACCCTAAGGTCCCCACCCTAATGACAGAAATCAAGAGACTCAAATACGAATATTCAAATAGTCAGTAAGAGAGCATACCTTACTATTCAGGCCCAAAATAGTACAAAAGTCTTATATCTGAAAAAGGCTTTGCAGCTTACCTAAAATTCAAACAGAATAACTCCATTATAACAGTGATTAGAGACCTCCAAGGTACTACTATGACCAAAACATCAGACATTCAAGAAACCTTTAAAATGTCAACGTTTCTCTAAATGGTCCTAAAATAATAGCCTCAAAACAGGCATGTGCAAATATCCTTAAAAACTTTCCCATTAAATCTCTCTCGAACATGGAGAAACTATCCCTAAATAAACCGATACCAAAGAAATCATGCAGGCAATTAAAATTATTCTGGGGTAAAGCCTCTGGAACTGATGGCCTCCGCATCGATTTCTAAAAGTCCCTCTCTGAAGCAGTCTTGCGGCCACTGGAATCAATATTCGGGCATTTTACCTCCTGGGTCAACGTTACCAGCTTCGCAGCTAAGGCTATCATAGTAGTCCTTCTAAAGAGGGGAAAGACCAACTGGATACCAAGAATTAAAGACACATCTCCCTCCTGAATATGGAGGCCAAAATCTACGTGAAAATCTAGCAAAACGGTTGGAATTTTTCTGATACCTAAACTAATTCCTCCATCCCAATCCAGGTTTGTTAAGAGCAGACTAGCATGGGACGAAACATGTCTTTTTTAGTAAAAAGAGCCTCCTTTCTCCAAACTACGACCAGTATGACCTTTTCATTGGACGCCGAAAAGGCATTTGATAAAGTATATTGGCAATTTCTTGAGGAGACCCTGGACAGATACAACTTAAGTGACTTATTCTCCTCCATGGTCGTGTCCCTATATGTTGAACCCAGAGCTAGAGTTAGAATCAACGGGACACTCTCCAAACTCTTCTCCCTATACCAGGGCACTCGGCAAGGATGTCTATTCCTACTAGCAATAGACCTGCTACTGGTCATGATTAATGATAATCCGTATATTATGGGTGTCAACTTTGGCTCCCTTACTTTCAAAATGGCTGCCTATGCAGAAGATATAATTATCTTTCCCGAAAATTCCGATTTAACGAACTCCATAATTATCTCGTTGATTCAGTCCTTCACAGAATTCTCCAGCTGCACCTTAAACAGAGACAAGATGGAAAGCTATCCTTCGACTTCCTTTGGGCTAAAATGAAAGCCAGATTGGGCCTAAAGAAGCTCAGACTGTCATGCTCAATGGGAGGGTGCGGTCTCCCCAACTGGTAGAACTACTAAACAGCCTTTCTTGCTGCACGAGGCGCAAGCTGGTTTGACACTAATACCCCAACAACAGTTCAAGGCACATGGTTGAACTTTACCTCATTTTGCAATATTCACTACCTGCGACACTGAGAATGCCTTTCCTAGTGTTACCTTACTCCAACAGTATCTTCCTTGACAACATTTGTGCTCAGGATGACAGATAAACGTTCGTCCCCTACTTTAAAGAAATCTATGGCCCTTTCTCTGTGGAACAACCCAAAAACAGCAACAACTGTTTCAGCCAAAGTTAGCCCCATTTGGGCGACAAAAAGGCACCAACCTAGTATCTGACCTGATTGCTGATGCCCCCCCCCTACTTTTGCTTCACTACAAGAGAAATACTCCCTATCCAATATAGATTTCTAAACATTTGTAAAAATGAAGGCAAAACTCTCTAAACTAGACCCACTACTCCCTTCAGGTAAATCCAGTTTTATTCAGCAATCTAATAAAGGTAGCCGCTTAGCGTAAAAAATCTACACATTTTTTTCAGTACTGAATCTTGGAACTATCTCACAGATGGACATATAATTCCTAATTGGAATTTAAACCATTCAGCATTTTGCTGTTCACAACAATTATATTGTGAGATTCCAGTCTCCTTAACTGGAGTTCCCTGGTGCCTTCTCTGATCTTTTTGGGACTGAGTCTATAACAAATTAGACCAGTTTTGCCGCATTACCCTTAGGTATCTTATGCATATGATGGGCAACTGGGTAATTCTTGTCATAATTTTTAGATAGATGGAATGTAGTTACTCTTGTGATGTAATGCTACTTCCAATGTAGTGACACTCAATGTTGTAAGTCCCAATGTTGTGACTCTCAGTGTAGTGACATACAACCACAACAGCTATGTTTGTGAACACTGCGCAGTTAAGTACACCAGCTTTCTACATCATACATAATATACACATGGATCTGACATAAATATCTGCTAATAGCAACAAGCTATGAAGCCATAATTTTACAGCTATTAGTGTGAACCAGGGTATGTATTTTATAAGGTAACATATTCATTTTAGTTGAGATCTATATTTAGGGCTAAGCATAACGTCAGATTCCCAACTGCCAGAAACTCCGGTTAACAACCGATACCAGGTCTGAAGACAATGTTTTACATTTAATTTATGAAATAATCTCAATTTATAATACACATGGCATGGCTTGAGTGCCCTCTGCCTGGGCTTCTGTTTTACAGAGATTGTCATATAGAAAGGTATAAGAGCATATATTGTCTTTTTATCATATGTTTGCGATTCAGACTTATTTTTTCAAGAGTACTTTTATTGCTTATGTTGTTTAGAGTTTTGTGACTAAAGTTCTCAAAATCTCACAAACAAATCTACACATTTTTATACAACTCACAAGTCACCCCTACCCTAACCATCCAGAAAAGTTGGCCTAAGCATCTTCGAACCTCAAATACCCCTCCCATTCTCTCTTGCTAGCCCAAAATATCCATCAATCTTTTAAAAAATAAATTGATACCGTCATTGACTCCAACAAGGTTCTATGCTGCATATTTCTTATACTGGAAACCATCCAGACTGTTCAAATTGAAATTGATTGAATCTGATCTCAGATGGTCCTGTAAAGAGGCAGCTGGTACAATGAACACATATTTTTGATGTGCAAGTACCAACCGTCGTATTGGGCAGAGGTTCATAAGGGGCTCATCACCATTTTCAACATGAGCTTTCCTCTATCCTTGACTCTTGAAATATTGGGTCTGCATGCACTCAACCCCCACTGGACTTACTTGATAAAGACCTGGCGCTATTAAACCTATTGGTGACAGTGGCCCTCTAAGTCATCTTATTAGAATGGAAAGCGATAAATAACATTTCTTCTCACATGTGGTGGGCATGGGTCACGTATCTCAGAAGCACACATAAAAACTTCACTCTCTCATCTGAAATACTGTCCCTACCCAATCGATTTGGTGCACACTTGAAAGATTAAATCCACCATCTAATGTCGTTTTATCTCACCACTTGCCTACCTTATACACATTCTGGCTTATTCACGCTCTTCATTCAGTTTGTCCCCCATGGGGTACAACCTCCACCGCTCCCCCTTCCCCTTGGCTTTAATCTTTCCCATCGCTGCTCTCCTACTGTTTCGCAAATCTCATCTTTTTGGCCAAATAGAACTTCACTGCAGTTCTTGCTTGACAGGACTTCTCTTCTGGTCTTCTAATACTGCCCTAGTGTCTGATTATATTAGCTTTTAGGATTCAGTACTATCGCCATTGTTGCGAATGATACTATATATATTCAGAGCACAAAAAGGTTTTCTTAGCTATTGATGTAATTTGGCATTTGTATAGCGCCCAGTCTGCTATATTTAAGGCATTGCAGCGTTTTTCAAGTACTTCGAGCCATCTGTATAAGAAGTCAGTTCCTCTGAACTCGCGTAACGTGATGTGTCATGACAAGGCCCATTTCTGGTGTTTTCATCATTATTCTAATTTATGGTTATAGCTTCATAGTCACAGAATGTGTGCAAGTATGCAAAGGGGTCTCTCAGGCAACAAGCTATATGTGAAGTGTATGAGCACAGCAGGATGTAATTAGTGTTTACTTATTTCTCTGTATTTAAACTGCTATTTTAGCGAATTAATTTCACACAAAAACACACACATATTTGAGAGTCAATTTCTGCCCAGCCCTTTACAGAGTTGCAACTTTTCTTAGCCTCTAACCTTCATTAGGGGGGAGAATGAACAGGCAATGCCTGCGATGCCTGACAGGTAACCCCCCGCCAGACCACTTGCAGATGGAAGTGGTAGCCTATAACGAAACGCAGTGGTTAGAACCACAAAGGACAAGTGGAGGAAGTGGACAATGTCAGCAGAAGCAGTGAGAAGCAGAATCCCAAAATACATTCACAAGAGGGTCTTGAGAGCCAGGAGCTCAGACCATCATGCAGTTTACACAGTAACTATCTTTCTGGTCCCACAAAAGACTCTTTAAAGCTTTATTGCTGCCAGAAAATCACGTAAGATGATGATTTACAAGATGCCAAATAAGATGCTGTATATTTGGCTAGACAGGAGGTGTATGAACGCTGGCAAGTTGCATGATATACCCTTATTTATCAAAAACTGGAACTCAGAAGAGCCAAGAAACAAGATATGGACCCAGTAGGGTACTGGAATTGGAGTATGACATAGTTAGAAGTAGCTTAAGATGTAGACAAGCATACACTTTAAGACAGGAGGAATCCTGCAAATCAGTTGCAAGTGGTTAATATCAGAGCAATGATTCAAAATTCTGCCTAATAGGGGACATATTAGTACTTTGGTACAAGGTTAGAATTTTGAATGCATAACTTTTCTAATATGGTTGTTTACTGATGGAAGTGTGTAAACTCTGGGAGATCTCACAGTCTTGACTTTGGAAGGAAAGGAAAGGAGACCATGTAATGGCCAAGTTAATAGATCAGGGCAGCAGTGTAAGTGGTGAAGTGAAACTGCCCTGGTTTAAGAGCGCTTTTCATAATAAACTTCCTAAATCTAATCAATTCCATATTGAATTCATATAGGTTTTAATTTGAATAGCAACCTAAAAAGTGGAATTGCATACAACAACTGACTCCAGTGTTCTTATCTCTACGCCTTCCTGTGGTAACCAAAACTATTTGACAACATATTTTAAAACCTGGTAATCTGTAACATCGTAGTAGGTTAAAGATCTCTGTTCTCAAAAAAAATGAAAGCTTTGCCACTTGCATATCTAACATACCAGAAGACCACAGGACTACCAACATGACATGAAATTCACGCTGTACTGACCTTATTGAGTTTGTCCGGAGTGGCAGCAACATGCAATTCAAACAACAGTTCTGTCAGCATACTAATAAACTCTTCATTTTTCACTTCTGAAACAAAAAACAGACATGTGTTTAATGATTAGCTTAAATCAACAAGACCAAATGAAGTTCAGGTAAAACAAATCTGCATCACTCACTTCATATTACATATTAATAATGAGGACTATTCGTGTAGTACACTGCACAAAGTGAAGTGTCTCTATGCACTAAATTATAGTATTATTACTACTCAAATCAATGTGATTCTTTTCATCAACTCCAGAAGATGAAAGGCTAAAACTGACCTGCCATATTCCACTTGTGACCCGAAAGTCCATGAGCGAGGGCTAAATCCGCGCAGCTGTCTCACTGATGTACATGGACGGTTGTCTGTCACATATTTTGGGATTGGTTGATTTTGGTGTGCTATCTATGCCGTTCAGAATGGAATTTATACAAATGTCTTCAGGATTTTCTTTAAGACACATTCTGTCAAATTAGTTTATATGTCATAAAATGATGTGACATGGTGGGTTAGAGTTAAATATTGCTTTGAGACTAACTTAGATTGATTGTGTTATAAAAATGGGAAATCATCATTCAGGCTATAAGGAGTGGGCATGTACAGGTTAGTTCCACCGTTCTTGAAGCAGTGTTGTATTAAGAAATTTTAGTTAAATCTTCAAAATTTCAAATTGTATTTTGTATTTTTTTGCTTTCATTTACCTTCAGTTGGTATCTATTTTACCTATTTTAACATTGATTTGGGCAATCGGTTTTTGTACTTTAGGAATGATTGCAAACAGGTGGAGTGTTAAGATTAGTTCATTCCTCCTCTTGTCCCAGCAATAAGGTTATGTACTAAACAATAAATATAATGATGAGAATCGCACTCTGGAGGAATTCCTTGAGAACTGGATTTGATCCTGGATGCCCTCTGCCCAGCTGTCCTCCTGTTTTGTAATCAAAAGGGTGCACAGGTCCTTTGGCACCCAGGCCGCCCCCTGGAGGCCTGCCTTGCCCAATTATTACCAAAGTACTCAACTATAGGGACCGGGACTGCATTCTCCAGGAGGTCTGCTGGGCTGGTAACCCAGTTCACGACACAGAAAGGATCATGATTTTCCCGGACTAGGCTCGCCAAGTGCAGCTGGCCCGGAAATCCTATGACAAGGTCAAAGTGAAACATTGCGCCCTATATCCAAACCATGCTGGTGTTTGTGGCGCTAACAGGTCATTCAAAACTCTAAAATCGCTTTCTTTGACACACCAGAAGCGGCTTCAGAGTGGAGAAGGAACAGTGGGTTTGATAATGAATCCAGCGCCAGGATAGGGGGCCCTCTGGAGGCAGGTGTATTGAGTTACTGGCATGCTGCCGGAAGTTGTGGGGGCCCAACCACTGAGCATTTGTGGTGGACTCGGATTCTGTCTGGGAGACTGCGCTCAAGGTCAAGGCCACATGGCTCACAGGGACTGGTGTCTTTGCAGCAACAGCCCGCCCAGATGATGTCTTGTGACTTATCAGCGGACTCTATGGACAGGACCTAGGGCCATCCCAACTCCTTTCTTTCATATCTCTGTCAGCACCAATGTCTCCTTAATTATCATGAGATGGCGCAAAACCATGAGGTGAGCATCCTTTCGTTTAAGGTTGATTTCTCGTTTGGTGGGGTGGACAACAGATGCTTCTGGGAGGAAGTGTGGGGGGTTGTTGGGGAATTGGCAATGATTCTTTTACTGGTATTGTATTAAGTTAATTGTATTTTTTTCAATGACAAGAGGGGGTACCACAGGCACACTGTATTCTTACTTTACTCCTACCCGAGTTGGGTTCTCACTTCTTGTTCATACTCCCACTTGGGGCAATACTGGCTTCGATGACCCTTACTCCAGGTGATGTCCCCGTATGTGGTGATTACGTTGAATGTCAACGGTCTAAATGATCGGATCAAACGAGGGGCAGTGCTCCACTTTGCGAAGCCTGCAGCCCTGCTCCTGCAGGAGACCCCACCAACTCGGCAACAGCTGCTCCTTCCTGGCCTGATATGGGTTTAATAGAGTCTTTCACACTGGATACACTACAGGATCCATAGGCACAGTGGTGCTCTTTCACAAAACATTCCCATTAGTAGCCTCTCAGGCCCACCTGGATCGCTCAGGGAGGTATGTTTTGGTAGAAGGTACGCTGCACGGGCGCATACACTGTTTCATTAAAGTATAGGTTCCTCCTACTTTGGTGCACAATACCATGGAAGACCTACAGTCACAGATTTTCCGTCTCTCTCATGGAACCAGCTTCATTGGTGGGGATTTTAACAATATTATGGTCCACAGCGAAGACTCACTGGGGTTGGGCACAGCCGGAGGGAGGGAGAGCAGGGGATTACAAAGTTGGTTGGAGGATCTTGGCCTTTATGACACCTAGACGATATGGTACCCTGAAACCTCTGCTTATACTCATCAGTCTGCTGCTCATAACTCCTTACCCCGTATTGACTTAATCCTCCTTCCGGAAACATAACTTCCTGGCACCTCTGGATTTCTTATTCTGCCCGTAGTATGTCAGATCACTCCCCATGACTCTCCTTTGGCAGTCAACCTGTGGGGCCCCACCCAATGTGGTGACTTAATGCTTGGTTTCTGCAGCAGCAGGAAGTTTGGGACTTTCTTGCCCAAGAGGTGGAGGTTACTTTGAGTTTAATAGGGGTACCATGGACTTTCTAAGAACTTAGTGGCTGGCCGGTAAGGCTGTTTTGAGAGGAGTAGTGAGATCTTACCTATGGGGGCAAGAGTGGGCTTAGCAGTAACAGAGTGCTGAACTAGAATCCAGTTTCCTTGAGTTGGATGGCAAAGGGTTCGCTAATATGGATGAGGCTGATTTACACCAACTAGCTCTGAAGTGGGGGTGACTCCAACAGCTGGCACTTGAAGAGGCTCGCCAATGCTAGATGGCCTCAACACCCAGGGTCTATGAGTGGGAGGACAAGTCAGGTAAGCTCTTATATTGGTTTGCGATATGGGAGCTGGCCCCCCAGATTGTCACCTCTATTCAATCCGAAGTGAGGGTGGTAGCGGTCCTAGCGGAAACAGCTGAGGATATAGTGGCTCTGTTTGCAGTATTTTATAGGGATTTATCTGCCCTCAGGGAGAGGCCTCAGTGGGAAGCAACCCATCCCACAGTATTCAACATCCCGATGCCCACAGTGTCTATGAGCGAGAGGGCTGACTTGGACCGCTCCCTCGAGGCAGAGGAGATCGTGCTGGTCCTCTCGAACATGAACAGAGGGAAAGCTCCAGGCCCAGATGGGTTCCACATGGAATACTACACACAGTTCCAGGCCCAGCTGATGCCTCACCTTCTTGGCCTTTATCAAGAGGCGGTACACAGAGCACAGTTCATCCTGAGCTGGACTTAGCGACCATCGTGGTTCTACCGAAGACCGGCCAATCTATATATCGGTGTGCATTGTTTCGCCCAATTACGCTTATTAACTGAGGTGAAAATCTTTGCTAAAGTTCTGGCGAAGCTGCTAACGGTTCTCCCACAGCTGGTCCCTCTTGATCAATGAAGGTTTGTGCACTGTAGGAGTACTAGGCACTGCCTCCGCAGGGTGCATACGGCACTCACACGTCTCTCTCTGCCGTGGATCCAACTGCTTGGGTGGGTCAGGGGACCCGATTTTGGGCATTTGTGCGGGTGCTCTACTCTCACCCCAGGGCCTAGGTATGGGTCAATGGCACCTTATCCGCAACTTTTGTTTCCTCTGGCGACTGAGCCACTGGCAATGTGGATCCACTATGATGCTCAGGTCTGGGATTTTGACCTTGGGGGTTGTGACGGAGGACCGCAGTATGCTCTATGCGGATGATGTGCTTCTATATATCTCACGCCTATCGCTCACGATTCCTTGGGTGCTGCAGATCCTTGGTCTCTATGGGATGCATCTGGCCTATTTTAACTGGCCTAAATATATCCTGATCCCCCTGAGGGGACCTCGATTCATGGGGAATGGTCATTAAGGGCCTATGGTGCGCAGACTGAGTTTCCAATACCTAGGGCTGTACGTGGTCCTGGAGCCAGGTTTAACTTGGAGCTTAAATATTTTACCGTTATGGTCTCACTCAACAACAGATCTCGCCAGATGGGCTAAGTTTCCTATTATTGTCTTGGGCCACACCACTCTGTTCAAAATTATCACACTTCCCAGCTTGCCCTACACACTAAAAAACTATCCCTTGCTGCTACTGCAATCTTGGTGGTGCCAACTGCAGGCCAAAAATCCAGGCCTTTTTGTGGCTTAACCAACCTCCCTGACTAGCATATGGGAAATGCCGTCAATCTACTTGGGACGTGAGGCTGGGGATGGTGGATGTGCACCTTTACTACTGGGCGGTGCAGCTCCTGGTGGTCAGTAAGGGGCTGAAAGTGGGGGTGGGGAATCCGGCGTTTCAGTAGGAAGTGGCCAGGATGGAACTGGACAAAACAGAAGGGTTACTATAGGGTATTCCTGTCCCATCTCATCTTTTGGTGGGGATTAGGGTGACACTGGCCAAGCAAGATATTGCCAAATGGTGGATGCTACCCTCTCCTCCTCCGATCGCTCCCTGGAAGCAGGCAATGGATTTGAGCACTAATCAAGAGTTAACTGTATACACGGCTAGGGGGTTCCCCAAAAAGCATGCACAGATATGGGGAAAGTGGATGGAGTATTGAGCATTACTCAGAAATGCATGTTCGGGTGGGATGTGGTGGTGTACAAAGGAGGATGTCATTTTATTGTATTTTTGGGCCTGCAGATTTGTTGTGGGTAGGTGATTGCTTCAGAAATCAATAAAGATTCAGTTTATAGAAAAAAAGAAATGCTGCTTGATAATTTTTATGTATTTAAGTCTTGTAACATAATGTAGGAATCGAAAAGAATACAGAAGAAAAAGCACAGAAAAAATAAACACAACAAAATCATCATTCACTGTTTTTCTGGTCGACCATCAATTAAGATATCTGATACCGCTCCATGATATCCAAAGACAAGTGGTAACCTAAACTATGGTCAGAAACTTTAGCACAAACTGAAGTAAAAGAAAGGTCACCCAAAATACACACATCATCTGTTATTGTACACAATTCTTCAAATAAAAGAATCAGTTTATTGTTTCAATAATTTGTTATACTTTGATAACTTTATCCCCCTGAAAAACACATCCCAATATCCCACTGTGGGGGCACTGGGCAGAGTGTTAGAATATTAATAATGTTGGAGTCTGTTGCATGAATTGAGAGTGAGAGGTAGAATATGGGGGTTTCTTGTGTAAATTGGGAATCGGCAGGTAAGATCGAAGGTCTGTTGTGTGCACTGGGAAGGTGGTAGAATGTTTTGCTTTGTTATGGGTACTATTTATCGGAGTATGACAGAAATACTCCTAGTGTCAGTTGGACTTAGACTCTTTCTGTGATGAGCAGAGATGCGAGGAGATAGGCAATGTTTTTAAATAGACACTGGGTGGGTTTGAAGGACTGATTTGAACTAAATCTGAATTCATTTTTTTTAGGTTATTGGCTTTTGTTTCTTCTAAGGATTTTAGAGAGTTGTCGTCAGGTTAGTTAGAATGACTGAGGGGTAGATGATAAGGTATTGAAGCAGTTAACTCAGGCAATAGTGGACAAGGCTTTTGTAGCTTTTGTGGAGCAACTTAGAAAAGCTATTGATGATTGTGTGGATAATATAATAATGTAATATATGAAAAGAAGAAACAACAGGAAGGCATCCATGAGGAGCTGAAGTTTAGGTTAGCAGGACGTTCTGATGAACAGGTCAGAAAGGTGGACACTCTTGGGGAAAAGTGGTGACCCAGAAAAGCAAACATATTTAGGTTGAGAATAGGACATGACGGTGCTATGTCTCAAAGAGAGACAGGTAGTCAAAGAGGAAGAGGAAAAATATTTAAGAAGGCTATGAAGCTTGACCACACTTCAGTGGCTTGCGATAAATTCTCGATTGGCGGGGATGTGGAGATCCCTGCTGCTCAAGTTTGGACTCAGATTCTGAGAAGGATGATAAGATGCCAAACCAGCATAGGCATGAAAATAAGTGAAAGAAGAAGAAGAGAAAGGTGTGATTGAGCCTCATTGGGATTATATGCTTGAGCCACTGCTAATCCAGCATCCTCTTTCGCCACTTTGGTCGCCTTCATTACATGTGGCTCTATATGTGGAAAAGTGGATAAGAAGGTAAATGTATCCAAGTCAGTCAATGTCTAGCAAGGTGGCTGTCAGTCCTGAGCTTGACCCAAATATGTTAGTTTTTCTCCAAAAATTGGGCCGAGATCCACAGAAAGGCTAGGATAAAGGACTGAAAGGATGCTAGGATAGTCTTCAAGATGTGCTATGCCCTTTGATAAGAATATTTGATATCCCTTAATTGACGAAAGCAACCATTGCTGTGGAGATTTGCAAGAATGGGTGCGAAAAACTGCATGTTTATTGCGAAATGCCAAAGCAGCAATTTGCACTGAAAGATGAAAGAGCATTCTTCTAAAGATCGAGCTAAAACTAGTAGAGTTGGCTAGCAAGGAAGGGAGAGTCTCGTGAGGGCAAGTTGTTTGGGGAGCATTTTGTAAAGGATATATCCAAGTACGTAGGCACTTTTAATTCCATGCAGAAAGTGAAGAGGGACATAAGAAAGACATTTGGAAGGAAGGTTTTTGGAGTTGTCTAGAGAATGTGGGGTCGGTTCCCCAGCCAAGGTCAAGGTATTGCTCGTGCATCCATTGAACGAAGATATAGACTCCAGAGTTCAGCTGGGTTCTTTCCACAAAGAAAGAGATCCTGAGCACAAGGCACAAGAGGTGGCATAAAGGTAAGAGGATCTACAGGTATGCTCAAGCACATACCTTATTACTACTCGCATAGTACTGGGTGGGAGACCTGCCCGGTTTTTAGAGTAAGGTGCACAGATAGCACAGATGCATGGGTATTGGAAACTGTACAGGGGTATTGGATAGAGTTTACAGCACGGCCATTTCAGGAGCAAGAACCAAGTGAAATAAGGTTTTATCAGAAGAAATTAGGATGGTAAATAGGGAGGTTCAAGCACTGTTTCACAAAAGAGCAATAGAAGCGGGGTCAGGTGGGTCAAGTGGATTGTCAGCAATATATTCCTGGTATGAAAAAAGGACAATCGCATGAGGACAGCAGTAAGGCTTTGAGAACAATATGATTGGTTAATAGATCATCACTTCAGGGTGGAGGACATTTATCTATAAAGAGACTTGTTGAATCAATTAGATTTTAATTAAATGCTTATTTAACACTAACAGTGTGTCAGGATAATCGACTATCTGAGATTCCATTGGGGAGGAAAGATTTGGAGGTTTACATGTCTCCCATTCTGCTTCACTTCACCATTGTGGTGTTTCACGAGAGGATTGCAGCCAGTTAGTACTTGGGTGAGAACAAGGGGAGTATGATTGATTTTGAATTTAGACGATGTACTAATCATAGCCCACAGCATGGGGGCCAGAAGCTCATACAGGATTTTAGTTTTGTAAGGAACAAGGACAAATTGAGCATGGTGCCACAGCTGGAGACCAAGTTTTTAGATAGAGATTGAAGGTTTACAATAAATGAGACATTTGCAGAAGGTAATTCGGAGTCGGAGCTGGAATGGTGGATGGACAATAACAAGTTGTGGAAAGGCTGCGTCATATTCAGGGAGGTTCCAGAGATAGCTATAGAGTTGGATGCCCGCTAGGAGAGCTTGGAGTGCAAGATGTTGTGAAATGATGATAGGGGTGGGGTGGGGGGGAGAAGTGGTCAGAAATTGAAAGGAATTTGCATGCAAACGGTCTTGAATTGTTGCCAGGGTCATGTGCAGAGTTAGCCAGCTAATTTTGGTGCTTTTGCCTAGACAAGAATATTATGATTCAGGTCTAGAACATTCTGGGTTTAAGGAAGTCTGTGGCACATTGGATTTGGAGAAACTTGAGGGAGGGAGCTGTTTAGGAAGGTACAGTAGAATAGATCGAGTTGCCAACAATTTGAAAACGTAGGCTCTGGCGTTCTTCTGTTGGTTCCAAGGACTACAAAGTCATATTGATTGGCCTGCAAGGGGTATGGGGATCCCCTTGTGGCAGAAATAGTTAATAATATGAATTTGTTAGAAGGTTTGTATTGTGGGGGTGTGTGATACAGTGTTGTGTATTTGTACAGGTCAGCTATTTCTGTTGGACATTAAGAATGGGTTACTGATGGGCAAAATACCTTGGAAGGGAGGTGAGTCAGAAGTGTGTGTTTAGAGACAACTCCGGCTGCAAGGCATCAGTCTTTGTGGGATGTGAATAAGGTGCTATGGTTGCTGCAGAAATAGGATGAAAATAGGGTTTTGGAGTGGCAAGCTTTGTCCCCAAAACTGGCTTTGCTACTCTGTCTGGTTTCATATCCGTGAGTGCCAGATGTCTGGGCTGTATAGGTTTCCTTGTAAAGTTTTTTAGTTTAGTTTCATTGTAACACCAAAGATTTTCTTTTGATTAACACAGGGGACATTGTTCTGTCAGTATTTATAAGTTTAAGATGTGCAACTGTTTTCAAGGGAAGCACGTAGTAAGGGAAAGGGTCTGGGTAATGATATGGGTGAGATTCTGGAGGGACTATCACTGTTTGATGAATTTTAGTAATTGTAGGTGATCATCTTTGATTAATTGCAAAGATAAGAATTTGTATATGGGGATAAGGGACAATGAATTTAAGTTTTATACAAGCTTGTGTAGAACACTCATGTTCATTCATTTTTTACATTACAGTTACCCCTGAGGAAGGGCTTACAAAGCCCGAAATGCATTGGGTTTTTATGAATGAGGCCACCCTGACTGAATTGAGGATTCCTACATGCTTTTGAATATAGCCACGGATGAGCAATTCTTTTGCATTTGAAAAAAGTAGGAATTGTTCAGCCTTCGATGTGAATGGTAATAGATGAATCTTGGCAAAAATGAACGGATTTAAACATGATTAAAATGGATTATTGTTAATAAATGATTGAGTCTCTGGAATATTACATAATTGAGGTGTGCGACTTGCACTGGAGCGGCATGATGCTCCATATGTTTTGGAATAATGCATTCGTGCTTTGGTGTATGGCACAATTCAAGTCTGGAGGCGACACTTGAGCCTGGAGCGTTCTTAGAATTGAAAATGAAAGATGAGAGTATAAGGTGTGCATTCTTCCACATGTACTGGATTCATATCCGTGTGTGCCAGATGTCTTTGCTGTATAGGTTTCCTCAAGGTGCCACAGGCCGCAAAGTGTGTGTTTTTATATAAGGAAGAGGATGAGAACTATGTCTAGAACTATTTTCCGTTCTGGAGAAGCAAAAGAACTTGGGCACAGTTGTCTAAGATGTCTGATGGTGTATGAATTCAAAACAGAGATTCTGTGGAAACCATGATAAACTCCGGTATTACATTTTATGGGTCACCTCATAAGCCAGTATATTCCCCCCCCCATGATGATCAGTGGAAGTTTGAGTGACATTTTAAATCTGCAGATTGGTCAGAAGTTTCCACTTTCAAGAGATTTTAATTTAAACCTATAGGGAGTGTTTTGGGAAATGTTAGGACACATCTTTGATCATGCATAATATATAGGCTTTGTGCGCTGCCATGAAATGCAGATAGTCCACAGCATGGCGGGGAAAAAAACCCCAAGATTTTAATAAAAACACAGAGGCTAATATTATCCCTCCAGTGTTATTTCCCACCCTATAGTTTTCTATAATTCTGGGTCCAGGTCAAGATTAAGGTAAAGAAAAGATGGACATGCTAAGATCCATTCAGATTACTAAAATGGAGTTCTTTGGTTCAAGCAGGAGATAGGTGAAGGGACTGTTTATGTACAGCAGAAAAAGAAGGAAGATGGCTGCAGTTTCTGTAGGTTCACACATGTTTTAGTATGTTAAGTGTGATTTATATTTAAGAGTTCTCTCCTTCTTGTACAAGTTACTTACCTTCGGTAACGATGTATCTGGTAGAGACGTTGTCTAGCCGCAGATTCCTTAACTTAGAATATCCCCAGGCGTCAGACTGGATCCGGAAAACTTTTTGCAGCAGCACCTCTGTGCGCCGGGGGACGACGCCACACAGGACCCCGCCATGACGTCGTCCACAGACGTGACGTCAGCGAGGTCATATAAGTCCCTCCCGGCACGCTGACGTCAGTTTCCTTCGGAGAAACATTTCCGCAGCACAATGCGGAGCCACCAACAAAACTGTGAAAGTATGGAAACAGTGTGCGAAGGATGAAAAATCCGTAAAAGAAAGAAAGAGGGCGGATGGTGAAAAACAACATCATAAAAGACCGTAGCAGGCACTGTCTACATATACGAGAAGAAGTAAAGGCAGAGCAAAGCTCTGAGAAAGACCCCGCAAAGCGAAGCATGGACTCTCTCCAAAGGCTGAGTAACAAGGGAAGAATATCACAATAGGCAAGATAGATTGTTATTACCATGTAGAACTGTGCCGACCAACAAGGACGGGACACAGGAAGAACAACAGTCCCGGACAGGCAGCTATGGGTCGAACAGGGGGACCCAACCGGGCAGTGCCCTGACAACGCCACATCTCCATCATCCCTATAGGTAAGGGGCAAAGTTGGCACTGGGGACGAACCCGCCAGTGCATCCGCAGGAGACCCCGCCCATAGCAAAGGCTCCGAGGACGCCCCAGGGAGAGGAGGGGACCCAAGGGAGGCCTGCAGGGTCGCGGCATAGGCCTCCATTTGGGTCCGAGTCGCACCCATGCCAGGATAAGGCGGATAAAGAAGGGGCAACTCCCGGGGTCACACGTCCGGAGGATTCCAGGAACTAGTGCCCCCGACAACTGAAGGAAGTGAGGTCGAGGACCTCGGCGAAATGCGCCGTGACTTACCCGAGCGAGGCGAACAACGAACCTGGGAACCAGAGGTCCACCGACGCCGCAAATGGAACCCACTGCCAGAGGGGCCTGCCGCCGATGAGGAGGCCGGGGGCCGAGAGGACTCCGACCGGGACAGACGAGCCTAAAGAAGCTCCATCCTGCGCTCCCGCCGGGACTTCGGTTCGAGGTGTTGGCAGGCGTCGCAGTCCATGGAGTCGTGGTGTTCACCCAGACACCACATGCAGATAAGGTGTGGGTCCGTCGCGGACATTTGGCGCGAACAGGAGGTACAAGTTTTAAAGCCCGAAGGCATCGCACACTGTTCCAGACGCGAAGCGTCAAAAAAGGGCCTGAAAACAGGCCAGAGAAACTGCTTACTCCGGATCCGCGTTGCACGCAGAAAAGAAGAAAACTGACATCAGCGCGCCGGGAGGGACTTATATGACCTAGCTGACGTCACGTCCGTGGACGAGATCAGGGCGGGGTCGTGTAGCGCCGGTGCGCTGCTGCAAAAAGTTTTCCGGATCCAGTCTGACGCCTGGGGATATTCTAAGTTAAGAAATCTTCAGCTAGATGTCTCTATCAGATGCGGCTGTGTAGGACAGCAATAAAGAAGGTCTGAATGATACTAACCATTGTGTCTTTAATAGGATCAGGATTTTGTGCCCACCAGGCTATGGAAAATCTGCATTATACTTGATGACTGCTCACCTTACCACCGGCTTTGAACAGATGGGGAAAAAGGAGTGGGTGGGTGGGTGCAGGCATGAGGCAGAGGGTTAGGAGAGTATCAGGGAACAGCAGTAGCTTTGTGGAAGCAGGAAGAAGCATTTTATGGCTTCTTCTTTCTGTGCCATAAGGGGGTAAGCAGGATGCCAAGGACGTGCTGCGCTTGCAGCTGAAGCCTCACGTGATTTTAGTGGCTAGATTTTCAAGCAGGTAAAATTGGGGCCACTGCTCCCATTCTTGGGAAATCTGGGCATGGCAACACCGGACCAGTTATAATTGGGCAGAGTGGTAATGCCACCCAGGAATACTGCTCGGCCCAACTTATCAAAGCCACATTGATTTATATAGGGCATGTGGTGGTCTTTACACATAATGTAAAAGAGAAGGTCCATCAAGTCATACTCCTACTCTATTAGCATGACTTACCGCTCATTAGTTGCAGTGAAGGCTGGTGACCTTTAAAAGTGGCAACTGGTGACCATTAAAAGTTGTGGGGCGTAATCCTTGGCTCGAATTCCAAAGATTTTTTTCTTGAAGGGTTCTCTCACATTTTTTTGCACTAAGTTTACTGACTCACTCAGTCTTACTAATTCACTTTTTCTCACTCAGTCTTACTCATTTTCACTCACTCTGAATTATTCAGTCTTACTGTGACTCAGTCTCATGCACAGTAACACTCAGTTACACTCACTGTCATTCTCCCTCACTCGCTCACATTCACTCTCACACATACTGGTCCTTACTGCCACTCATTCTCACTCACTCCTTCACTGACTCTCTCACTTTAACTCACACACATAGTCACACAGACATGCTCACAGTGCTGGAATGGCGCAGGCACTATCATGCACCTGTGTCAGCAATCAAACAATGTTACAAGCTGACTCAGTTTGTTGCTGGACCCGATTCCGGTCTGCATTTTATTTTTATTTATGTCAAGAATAAATAATTATTCACTCTTGATACAATAAATTGGACCACAAAACAAGGAGGGTGTGGTGTAGCTGTGGAGCCCATAAAGGAGAGCCGCCCTGTTCCAGGGACACCTATACATCAAACTAATCCATCCACCCTTTCACTTAACCACCCCCTTTCAACCATCCATTCATCTATCCATCTAATCATCCATCTATCCTTTCGCTCATCCATTCACTCCATCTATCCCGCCTTCCACTCCATCCATCTATCATCCTCCCTTTGGCTCAGCCATCTATTGACGCTTTCACTCTGCCATCCATCCTTACACCCATCCATCCACACTTAGTCCCATCCATCCACCCTCCATTTAGCCTTTCATGCATTCATCCATCTATCCATGCTTTCATCCATCAATTCACCCTATCACTCACCCCTCTATCCTTTCATCCAGACATCCATCTAACACGTGCAATTGTTGTCCACAGCTGGTTACTTCGCTCTCGTGGGGCCTCTATGGTCGTGATAAGGAGCACTCTGATGTGCTCAGCTCCATAACGGTTTTTTTCAAAGTGAAACCAAATGCAGTACTAAACATGTGTTACTGCCACGAGAGCAGCCCCCTGAACCCCTCCTATAGCCTGCCCCTCCGTGATGACCAACAAATTGTTGCCACCCACTCCCTCCTTGTCTCATTGGCCTGCCCCACCCCCAGCCATTTAAGTAGATGTACTTTTGTAACTTCTCCCAGGGCCACTGTTTATGTGCCCCAAAAGCAACCGGATCACCTGCTTTCTAATTCAGCACTCCCTCTCCTGTGATGTCACTGCTGACTCCCTCTCTTGTGATGTCACAGCTGTAGCTTGTGCCTGCAGGTCGAAGAAAAACCTTGGCCGGCTGGCACTTGCGCAGTAGGACATCTGCAAATGTTCCTAGAGTTCACCCAAGCGTTTCAGCACACTGTCTCAGAGCAGTGATTCATTTTCAGCTGCTCTGTGTTTATTTCAATATTCTTGCCTCTCCCCGGAGGGTGACAGGGCAATGCCCCTTTTGCCCATGAACACCAGTCACCCCTCATTAGTTGGTGTTGGGCAAGTGTGTTTGGGATAGGATAGCGCTGGAAGCCTCTCTAAACCAGTATGGGCCCAATTCAAACATTTTTGTGCACCTAAGTGCTACCTTGGAGTTCAAAAAAGTAATTATATGATGGTAAATTCCACATCCTGGTTCACTAAATCGGAATGTATTGAACTTTACGAACATAAAGCACACGTATGACTGTAATAATGTGCCAATGTGGAGGATTATTAACTACTGTAAGTGTGTGTTCATGTTAGTCAGGGAGCATTTCAGGATTGGCAAATTCTGCAAAATTGGACAAAATAGCCACAAACTCAAAGAACTGTTGGTATGCACAGAGCTCTTGTAGCCTCCACTCTGGAAACACACATGTCCTCCTGGCGGAATCCAATTTTATGAACTGGAGTATTGATGGAAGTCTACCACTGTCACACATTTCCAGGAAGCCTCCTGGGATTCTTTGAGAATCACTTAAAAGTTAGAACTAAACTTCAAATATAGGCTCAAAATTACAGAAATGGACGGCTTACATAGTCACCTATAAATACAGTGAAAGTAACAAATAGTAGATGCAATACCTTACACATCTGTTTCTGTGCACATGCGATAAAAAGATATTTTGAGTACATCCCCTCTTTCCCTCCAATGTGCACGCACTTCCTCCAGTTTACAAAGGACTAAGAAGGTACATCTGGATTGGTCCCTACCTGCCTCTTCCTGCTCCGCCTCCTTTTCCGGTTCCTTCTGAAGGAAGATGTCCTTGATCGCCACTAGATCTCCTTTCACGGTTTCCAGCTCGTCTCCTTCCAGCGACAATAAATACGACTGGACCTGAAATTGAAAGGCTCTCGCGCTTAATACAATTCCGCATGCCTCAGAGAGAAGGTAATCAAATGACGCGCTCAGAGAATAAATAATAACAAAGCGCGGAGGACGCAAATCCTAGGCATGGCATTATCCATCAGCAAAATGGAATTACGACATAAAAGACGGGAAACAATCTAATCCAGGGATGCGTCCACCATATTAAAACTGGAGCGTGGCGAGAGCGCATCCTCAGGGCAAAACCGTGTAATTTTAGTCTGCGTTATCATTAGTTTCACGAGGACAACGCCCTTTGTATGCTACACTCGGGGCTTCTTTGCAGAAAAGCTTTTTTAAGCAAAACCCTCCGATATTCTTAGAAGGAGGGTCACTTCTATTTTCGGAAAGTGTTTCACGCCCTGTCCAAGGATATCGGATCAAACATTGGCACCTTTTCAGGAAATGTAGAGCAAATTTGTATTTATATAATGTGTTGACCTGCAATAAATATAAGTTAAAGTAGCCGGAGGGGGCTGCCGTGCAAGTGGCCCGCAGCCTGGCACAAGATTACAGAGCCTTTCGGTCAATGGATCGAGGTAGGCTGAAAGGTCACAGAATTCATAGCAAGCCGGTGACTTGCTCGGCGCTCTTTCTGAAAAGAGATCAGCCCTTGCTTCACTTTACAGCACTAGAATGCAACACGACGCAACGCGCATGTGCAATGGGTCTCGCTAATGGCTAATTCCAACTCAAAGTTACAGTACCAGGAATAGGAAACAATCATAAAACAACACTTGTTTCCACACAGTATCCAATTATTTAACGTACACCAATCTACTTATCAAAGCATATCAAAGCCTGTGCTTATTTATAACATCCTGACAACATTTGAGGAAACTGCTCAGCAATTAAAGCGCCATGCAATGTAAGCTGACCCTAAAAAAAAACAAATAGCGCAAATGCAAACCTACATCTGGCTACTACTTGACGCCAATTCCTGGGATCTCATCTTTCTAACAGAAACTTGGATGAAAGAAGAGTTCTACTCCTGATATCTCAAAGGCGATCCCAGATAACTATAAAATAGTATTAGAAAATCGGAAAGATGATAGAACGGGAGGTGGACTTGCAGTTATTATCAGGAAGGATTGGGAAATCCTACATAGAAGGGTCGAACATACTGACCTGATAGAAGCTCTATCTTTTAATATCGCAATTTCCCCTAAGCTCTCCATTGCGGGTATGCTGATCTACAGACCACCCACCTCCAAGCCCGCCGAACTATGGGAACTTTGCGAGCAGTTGGCTGACCTCATTAAAATACACCAACTTTTTGGTATTAGGGGATTTCAATGTCCATATGGACAATGATACATGTCCCATAGCTACTCAACTAACAGAGATGCTAGTCGGTCTGACCCTCAAACAACCAGTTTTTAAACCCACACATTAGGCTGGACACACCTTGGACCTTATTTGTACTAATATCCCCAACTTAATAGCCGAAGATCCCATCCCTCTCCTCTGGTCCGACCACTATCTTGTTCCTTTCTATCTAACTACGTTTACTAACCATAATGCCAATAAATTTGAATACGATACTAAAAGAAACTGGAGGAAAGTTACCTCTGAAGCATTAGGACCTGTACTATTAAACACCCCCCTGCCATTCACTGGAGACCCTAACTGTGACGCTGTAAGTCTTAATCAATGGGTTACAACGGCTCTTGACCAAGTTACTCCTATGAAAACAATGAAACAGTCCAGAAATACACCCTCGGCCCCTTGGTTTACACCTGCATTTCAAGTAGAAAAGAGCCGATGTAAGAAACTTGAACGACTATGGCGCTCAGCCTATGACCATGAAGCCAAAAACACATATAGAAAGGCAATAAAACAGTTTCACAAATTAAAACGTACTACGATTAAAGACTACATTACTAATCAAATAAAATCAGCAGATAACTTCTTAAGACATTTTTAAAATTGTGCAGGGCTTTCTCAAACCAGAGGCATTGAAAAGTAACATCGTCCCCTCTGCTACACTCTGTGAAACTCTTTCAGCTTTCTTCCAGAAGAAGATTCAGGACATCTATTCAACCTTTCCCGCTAAGGATCTGTTTATCACGTCATTGCCCCACCCATCCCCCATAACAGCTTGGTCTGAATTTACCCCCTTTGATCTGGCCACATCTCTCAAGCAGTTGGATAAAATTAAATCCGGTTCTCCACTTGACCCCTGCCCACCCAGGTTTTTTAAAAGATTAGCACCACTGCTCAATCCGGCCCTAAACCAGCTGTGGAACACCTCGCTGGAAACTGGCATTTATCCATCTAGCTGGAAGACTGCTAGCGTTCAACCAATTCTTAAAAAGGAGAACGCAGACCCTACAATTTTGAAACTTTTTAGACCCATTTCCCTCCTGCCAGTACCCGCTAAGATCCTCGAAAAGGAAGTGCAAAATCAGTTATCAACATTCTTGGAATCAAATAAACTTCTCCATGATACCCAATCAGGATTTAGAGCAGTATACAGCACGGAAACGGCTCTACTTGAGGTAGCAGAAACTGTCAGGGAAACCATGGATAAAGGGAACTGTGCGATGCTGGTGTTATTAGACCTCTCGGCAGCATTCAACACAGTTTCTCATAAGATCCTTCTGGACAGGCTTCAACATTTAGGATTACAGGGACCGTTTTGGCTTGGTTCAGCTCCTTCATGGAAGGCCGCACACAAAGAATACGGCTACATCCCTACACCTCTGGTTCACGCCCTCTGATATGTGGTGTACCTCAGGGTTCGGCACTTAGCCCAACCCTTTTTAATGTCTATCTTGCCCCCCTCGCCACTTTGGTAATGAAACACGAAGTCGATGTTTTCTCTTATGCTGATGACACTCAGCTCGTGTTTTCTTTCACAGCCTGCTCAGAGGCCGTCTTCTCAAACTTTAGGCAGTGTCTCCTGGACATGGCAACTTGGATGTCAGCCAAATGCCTAAAGCTGAATACAGAAAAAACAGAGGTGTTATTTTTTAACCAGCCCTCTCCCCCACTATCTCATCTCTGGTAGCCTACAGAACTCAACCCTCCACCCCTTCCAGTCTCATCGGCTAGTAATCTAGGGTTCAAACTAGATACCTCCTTGTCATGCAAGACCCAAATAAGCCAAGTCTCTTCTTCCTGCTTTTGGAAACTGAAGGCCCTCCGAAGGTTCCTCTACTTTCTACCAATGGACTGTAGAAAAACAATAGTCCATGCAGTAATCACATCACAACTTGATTACGCAAATAGCATGTACTTTGGGCTGCCAGCATACTCACTAAGAAAAACTGCAAATGGTGCAGAATGCGGCAGCCAGGCTTATTAGAAACATTCCACTCAGACATCGAATATCCCCCCACTTGCGCAGTCTTCATTGGCTGCCTGTCAAAAGTAGATCTGAATTTAAGGCTCTGACTCTCGCTTACAGAGCACTCAATGATATTGGCCCACACTACTTAAAAAAGAGAGTTCGTAAATATCATCAGTCTAGGACCCTAAGATCGAACACCTATGAGTACCACATCATCCCCCGTTTCTCTAAATCCAGAATTGGAGGACGATCTTTTTCCGTCAAAACTGCAATCTTATGGAACTCCATGCCTGACCATATTAGAAAAGCCAAATCTGAACTCATTTTTCGGAAGGCTTTAAAAACTTGTCTTTTCAGCCTCCCGTTATAAACTAGGGACTGATAACTCTTACAAACTCTGACAAATGATAATTCTAAAACACCTCTCACCGTGTCCGCAAGCGCCGGGACACCCCCGTTCGGGGTAGCTGAGCGCTATACAAGAATAGAAATAAATAAATAAATACATCGCAACATACATATATAAAGCGCTTGAAAGTCCTTGTGCTGTATCTTGTAATGGTGCGGGGTGCTGTACAGTAAGGAGAACAAGTAGGAGTACAACTGACGAATCCCATCCACGAAAGTAGATATGTGGCCAACTAGCTCTTGGATGAGGCTTTGTTACTCGACGAGTGACCATGTAAATTGCTAAATGGGGGAGAAGGACTATGAGATTATGGAGTGCTGGATTGGAAGGCCTTACAGAGGTAAACCATAGGCACTGAATGAATGGAGCGTGAAGGGTTCCAATAGAGATGAGTATCTCTAAACATAGAGCGCTCTAACTAAGACAATCACAAGAATCCCTCCTCCACGTTTTCTTACCTGCAGCTTCCAGCTGACCTTCTCCTTGCAACAATGACAGAAAGAAAAAGCGGTGCTGAGGCACCATCACACCTGCTGCTGCAGCCGCCTCCGCCATGTTCTCCCTTCTGTAAGCTGACCATCTAAAGTTGGTGTCCCTGCATGACATCACAACTCAGAAGGAAAAACTACTGGGCTAGTACAGACTGCTGCTCTGCCTGACTGTGTGACTTCAGATTTAGGAAACGATACAGAGGAGGAAAGGGATGGGACAGAACTGTCTCAGCTCTCTAGGGCTGTATTCGAGGAAGCATTTGGCGCACAGAAACATTTCTAAATCTACAATTTGCATGGGCACAGCAATGTCCTGGCGTTTATCAAAGTAAGATCAGACTAAAGGTCACACCTTCATGATGGAATGCTTGTTTTTTTCAAAAAATCTTGAAACAAAATTAATATATTTTTGTCTGGTGTAAATTAAAAATATTGCAGTAAAAAAATTAGGGTTACGAGCTTCGAAGGTGGGCACTATTTGTCGCCGGCCAAACATCACAGCCTTATTTCAAGACTGGTATATTTCTAACAGTGGTTTAACTCTGTGTTCCAAGTCCCAGCATTGCAACAGAGTGAATCCAGAGTTTCACAAGCCTGGAGCGTACAGGGATGAGGGAGCGCAGTAGCAGCTGGACGCCAAACTTGCATTCCACGTCTCAGTATAGGGAGAGAGTGAATCTAGAGTACCAAAAGCTTGGAGTGTGGAGGGAATGGTGGAGCGCGGTAGTGGCTGGATGCGGAACTTGCATTTCATTTTGACAGGAGCATCTACGTCGCCATTCAGAACCTGAAAATGAGCCAAACTGAGAGGAAAAAAAGTAGTGCGGCGACAAACACATACTTTAAGAACAGAGTAAGCGTACATGTAAAAGGGGCAGGCTCAATGGGAGGAAACCAAGCAACGAAAGGAAGGACAAATACAACTAAGTGACCAGTATAAACCACGAATTTATGAGAGGTACTACAAAGAACCAATTAAAAGCAATGGGCAGTAATGGGCGTGCACTTACCACAAAAAGTAGATGCAGCATGTCTCGAAGAGACAGTGCATGCGCTGCTTAGGCAAGACCTAAAAACACAATCGTGACTGGATAAGCTACTCAAGTGGATAACATGGGACAACTGGAGAGCTCTCATGTAACCTGCAACTCAGAGGTTCCTGTCTCAGGGCCCGATTCACAGAACTAACTTATGACAAAATCCTAAACTTACTACTATTTTGGTATTCACAGAAGGCACTTACTCATTTTGGTATTCACAGAAGGCACTTACTCATTTCGGTATTCACAGAAGTTAGGAGTCCTAACTTTAGGACTCCTAAATGCCTTCTGTGAATACCGAAAGTCTTAAAGTTAGGATTTGTTAGACCTGGCACCATTGGCGTGGGTCTCCCTTCAATTTTTCGCTGTTGTCTCCTCTGTTTTTGCTGGTGTTAGATGCTCTGGGCGCTGTGCCACTGCCATTCAGTGCCACAGCGCGAATGCTCCCTGTGTAAATATGACATGTGAATTGGTATATCCATGATTGGCTTATTTGGTTAACCTGTTAGTCCCTAGTAGCGTGGCCTGTGTGTGCCCAGGGCTGGTAAACCAAATGCTGCTGGTGGGCCTGCAGCGCTGGTTTGCGCCACCCACAGAAGCAGCTTGTAAAGTGTGTCTCAGACCTGCCACTGCAGAGTCTGTGTGCAGTCCAGAACTGCCATCTTGGCTGTGAAGTGCACCCACTTCCCAGCCCCTGAACCTTCCCTTGGCATCATGTAAGTCACCCCCTATGGTAGGGTGCATTGTATGTGTAAGGTAGGACATGCCTTGGTGTGTGTAGCATGTCCTTGTAGTGAATTACACCCAATTTCGTTTTTCACTACAGCAAGGATACCTGTTCCCCATAGGCCAGAATGGGCAGTTTTGATTATTATATTCTATAATCCTAACTGACCCAAGAAACATGGTAGAAAAACAAATGCAGTATGCCTGAGCTCAGAGTATTAAAATATAACTCAAGGACTCCTAAATGCCTTCTGTGAATATCGAAAGTCTTAAAGTTAGGATTTTTCTCAGTTTAAGAAACTGAGAAAATTCTAACTTACTTTCGGTATTCACAGAAGGCATTTAGGAGTCCTAAAGTTAGGACTCCTAATTTTACTACTCCTAAACTGAGAAGAATCCTAACTTTAAGACTTTTGGTATTCACAGAAGGCATTTCGGAGTCCTAAAGTTAGGAGTCCTAACTTCTGTGAATACCGAAATGAGTAAGTGCCTTCTGTGAATACCAAAATGAGTAAGTGCCTTCTGTGAATACCAAAATGGTAGTAAGTTTAGTTCTGTGAATCGAGCCCTCAGTAAGGTAGCTCAGTATGTTAAGGTATGTGCTGTAGAGAGGGGTCTGTAATTTGCACGTGACAAGTTCCGTTCATTTTTAATATAGCTCGATTGGCTAGGACACTAACGCCTCTGCAGTTATGGACTTGAGCCACAGACCTATCCCTCAAACTGACAGTTTTAAAATCAGGCAACAACAATTGAATTGGGGATGTTTACAACTATGATTAGCTGATAGAAACAATTCAGTATTCCAAAAAAGATTTGAACAAATGACATTCACTTCTCTCATTCATCAAGCGATAGGATTTTTGGTTGATGAATATGAAGTGTTGCATTGCTTACATTTAGTTTATTATTTTGCAGCTTGAAGCAGTTCTTTCATAACTCCCACTGAAACTATCATACCCCTTGTTAACGGGTCCAGGCAGGAACTGGTAATATGATGATTACTTATACGTTCACACATGTTCTAAATGCCATGAATGGCATAACCTAAGCGTCTTTTAAGTGGAGTGAACTTGGGAGAGTCAAAAGAGCCGGAGGAATCTGAAAGATTCAAAGTTCTGGTGAAATATTTACCCTTACAACATTGCTAGCCGTTGCTATTTCATCTCTAAAAGGGCAGCAGTTCCTTTGTCACTAGCAATATTTTCATGAAATATATATTAAGGGGGTTCCTGATCCTAAATATTTTCTGCGCATCGCAAATGCAGTTCAACAGCAGTTTAAAGCGTTTACTGTTACATGTACTTTCTGTGAGATGTGTATGTTATGATGGAAAAGTCCTTTGTATGGTAAAAGATCTGTACTCCTGCCCTCATTGCCCAACTGCACCTGTAGTTCTAATATTGATTTTTTGTCAAGGGCAAACACGGATCATGCGTATGTGCCATGACATAGGCCTATCTCATGGATTGTGGTCTTGGAGCGGAAGCGGCGCCCAAAGCGCTACACTCATAGTGTTGGAAGGCTACCACCTTCACCAAGAGTTAAGCAGCACCAGGGCGGCGGTGGGAGCATACCGTGTAATGATCAGTAGGAATGAACAGGTCCTTTCCGAGAGCAGCTAGCACCTGGTCCATCTGGAGCATCTTGAATTTGTCCTTCCACAATAAGGCATGCAGGGGGTGGAGATCTAAAATATATCAAAGGTCTCCATCCTTCTTTGGCACGAGGAAACAGCTGGAGAAACAGCCAATAAAAGAGGCTGCTCCTCTTGAAGCAAGATGCACAGGTGCTCCTCAGAAAGGCACTCTGATGTGGCGGAAGATGCCGCTGGTCGAAAAGGAATGTCAGGGCATTCCCCATTGTTCCCCGATCCTAAACACCCTAGGCATACCTCATAGAGGGGGGTGGGGGTGGACAGACAATTTTTCTCAACAGTCCCTACAAGGCTTAAACTATGTAGTTTTAGAAGGGGACATAGTTCCCTTGCACACTAGCAAAAAGAAGAATTTAAAGAAAAAGCCTGACAAAGAAAAAGTAGAAGCGAGCTCTAGATCTATGTATGAATGCATTGAAAGAAAGAAACGTAAGTTGACACAGAGGTGGGGCTTATCAGAAGCTCAATCCACACAAGTCAACGCATAGCTCTACTGTGCCATCTACCATAGAGCAGAAACTATGGTGCTTAAATCTTCTGAATCCCGACTAGTGCCTGGGGATATTCTAAAGGTGAGGAATCAACGGTTAGAAGTAAATATAAAAAAAATACAGTTCTTCTCGCCCCTAACCGGTTGCCGCCAGGATCTTGCTCTATACATTATTCTCTCTAATAGATATTGCTTGGCTAGGTGTGCTGACGATGAATGTGGATTCTGGGTTTCAGAATAGCATTGTGCCAGATCTTGAAAGCAGTTTGGAACTTTGTGTCTGTAAGCAACATGCACTTTTCATAGTACTTTGAACTTCAGCCTGGATTTAGCAAGCCAGTGATGAAGAGCTTTCATCACTGGCTTAATGTGGTCAATTTTTTTTTTAATATAGACACCTTCTGGCTGCCTGGCTTTGCACTCGTTCCAATCTGTTGAGGAGCTTTTTTTGGCAGGCTGGTATAGACTTCTTCACAGTAGTCCAACCGGGCCACCAGTAGCACACATGTAAGCTCTATTCAATGGTCAGTTAGTAGGCGTGGAAGAATTTTCTCGAGAAGACTGTGTTAGAAGCTACCTGCCTTGACCGCAACATTTCATTGTGAGGTGAAGCTGAGATCTGAATCAAAGAAGGGAATGAGTCCAGGTTGAAGTGCTTGGTAAGAGGAAGTGACTCTGACTCAGACCCTCCTATTATCAAGACTTCAGTCTTTGATCCGTTTTAAACAAAGTCACCTTTTCTTCACCCTAAAAAAGACATGATTTTACGCTTCTCCATGATATTCCCCACGATATTCCCCACGTGTGTATCTGAGTGTCATCTTCACTAATCTGCAATGTCACCTGATGACTGTCTAGCACTTGAGCACTGCACTTTACGGGCTGATGAACAGAAGAAACAGTATGGAACGCATCTTCCCACATCCTTCTCAATCTTGGCGCCAACCCATTCTCTGTACATCTCATTTGGTTATTTATGCCACTGCTGCCCCAGCAGTTGAAGAAGAGAATCCACCCACGCCCATGAACTATGCTAGTCTTAGGTGAATTTGAAATATGCACAGAAATGGGCAGTTAATGGTGTTTTAAAAACAAAACCTTTTTTCACACCCTTGCACCTAACGTTATTTCTACGTGACCGACTGTGATGACATGAGAATTTGTGTGATTTGACGCAGCTATTGTAGGTGCTAAGAGAACTCTCAATGAATCTGAACAAAGACAATCTATTTCACTTAGAAAAGCGTTAAACAATCGTCTAATATTTGCCATGCTTGACGTCTCTACGACAAAGACTATATTTTTCAGTTTAATAAGCATCACTTTTCTATGGGCCAAGTCATTAGCCGCAGAATACTTAAACTGAAAGCACAATCTAAATTTAAACTTTACTATCCAGAAAAAATATTCACAATCGATGGAACAGGGAGCAAGTACCTAAAGCGTGATGTGTTTCTAAGCCCGTTGGCATCTTTTTATAGATACACAAGGCATCGATAAATATATGCAACCATTTAAGGCTGAATGTCTTTTTCGCTGAAATGCCAGCTGCAATGCCATAAAACAGGCATTTAAATGATGGCTTAGATGGCACTTTAATGGGCTGCAGTAATGCTTTTTAAAGACTTCGGCTGATGATCAGATTACTTTGCAGAGTCTAAAGGGATATCAGGCCCTGACAGTGGAAGTTGAGTGCAGATGGAATACGCAAAGGCACTGCACATTTAAATATCGCTCATTAAATTGAGTTAATGGACTTTTACAAAGTAATTCAAGGCGGTTCCGTATCTTGGGGATAACATACATAATGATGTGTCATAGAATGTATTAAAAAGCGTTTTGTAACATCGTCTGTGATAAATCTTTAACAAACCACTGGATAGGCAATAGCATCAAATGAGAAAATAAGAAAGGTGTAAAACATACACCACAAGTAAATGATAGTTGAATACACTATTTACTTCGCATTGCAAATTGAGATATCGGTACTGTATCGCAAGAGGAGGCAAAAAAGAAGTGCTCACGCACACCGCCCACCCCTCTCTGGTAAAAGTCACCACACCCAAGTCCTGGCTTTTACCTTGTGCAAGAATTTGAATGCAATTTGGGGGGAATGTGGAAATTGGGGAGAGGAGTTGGCCTGACCACTAGGGCGGTCGACCTCGAATCTGGGGAACTGGGTTCGAGTCTCGGCAATGACGCTGAACATCCTGTGATTCTGGGCAAATCACTCAATCTCCCCGTGCCTAACAAAAATGAATCTGTACTCATGTAATGCAATTGGTGCTATGTAGAGCGCTCTGATACCCTATTCGGGTCAAGTTCGAGCTATATAAAACTCTGTTAAAAAAAAAAATTAGCACCTTTTCTGGATCGTACCGAAAAATGTTCTAAGGTTGGTGGGTTAGGTGAGATTAGCCTGGCAGTAGACCGTGTGCCTTATGCGCCCGGTGTGCGCTACACTCTACAGTCTCATAGGAAACGGTAAGCTGCAGGATGGTACACAGAGGGGGGAATGGTGTCTCAGGATAAGGCACCACTGGCACAGCTGCCATCTGGACTGTAAACCCAAGCAACTGGAAATGGACTCAAACATGTACTGCTCCTGCTGTGCATGGAGACTTACCCCTGAATCCAAGAAGTGTAGCATCAGGGCGGTGAATATTGCTGCCCGCAGTTCTGCATTGCCCCGTGGGTTCAATAATGTTCTTACATAGAGCAGTGTAGAGACAGGTAACCTTCCCACACTGCAGCAAGCCATGGCACGTGGCAATGTATTCAAGCCACCCTGAAGGTATTTAAAAGCCTTCACTGTAAGAAATGTGTTGCCAGGTTTCTGACTTTTTACCTACATTTTTGTTTTACCCTCAGTAAACTCGACAATCTGCGGCTGCCAGGGGCCCCAACCGGCAGTTTGGGGCCTAAGGATCTGTAAGCCCTTTCCACCACCAGAATGTCAAAGAAGTTTTCTCAGGTAAAAGCTGCTGCCAGCAAGGACTCAACAAATAATTCAGGCTTGTCTCTATTAGTGGTTTTTGGGAGTCCCACTATGGGGATGTTGCTTCTTTGCAATTCCAAGTCCTCAGTTTTGGCTATCGCATGCCGTAGTTCCTGTTCAAGATGGCACACTGTAGCATTAGTGGTGGGGGCTTCCTCCCCAAGCGTCGAAATCCTGGTCTCCACTTCACTATGGCAGAGCCCATTTTTATCTAGTCTATCCTACATCAGAACCATTTGTGCATTTAGATGATCGATTTGTGCACCAATTTCAGTAAGGCTGAATTCCATTTCCAAGAGGATCGATTTTATGTCTGGTTCCAACTGTGTGGATGTCGCCATCAGTAGATCGGATGCAGGTGAGTGTAGCCTGGATCATGATCCTGACTGTCGCCACTGCTCGGACGGAAGCTTGCTCTGCTTCTTATCTGTTTTTCCCATTGCCGCCGATGGTCTCATTAGCCAGTGGTCACTTCTTAGCCCTGTATCGGGGTTTGAGCAGGTAAGTGGTGTGTAGCCTCGATGTACAATTGTGTGTCGGAGCGGTTTCCACAGCTTCATGTAAATTCAGAAACAGGTCCTATGGAGCTGCCAGGTTTTAAGGCACTGGCTGGTATGGCCAATGGCGTAACATAGGCACCCGCAGCCCCCGCGCTGTGGGGGGACCACCGAGCTCCAGGGGGCCACCTCTGCAAAAGTGCCAGGTGGTGGGCCGTGGGGAGGGGGGCCCTCTGTGTACTTTGCAGTGGGGGACTCAATTTTTGTTATGCCACAGGGGATGGCTCAGACCCTTTATCTTTCATCACACAGACCTGAACAAAATAAAAGTGGAAGAGGCGCGATATGTTGCCTAGGCCTGTGCCACAGTGGGCACATGCCCCTCCTATGCAATATAGGCCTGGTGGGATATACCAGTGTCCTCTGCGCCCCGGCAGTATTTGCAATAAGGCAGTTCAGAAAAGTTTCAGCGAGGGGGGCCCGTATTAAAGAGTAGCACCAGCAGCCCAAGGCAGCAAGACATGAGGCCCAGTGCTAGCAGGTTGTAGGCCTGGTAGTCCTTATTAGTGTTGGTATGATTTTGCAGGCTTTAGGCTCGGTCTTAGCTTGCAGTGCCAGCCGGTTCTGGTGAGATATTTCATGTCTGCTTGTGTGCCAGTGGCCAGGGGGTAGGCCTGCCCTGGTAGTCCTTGCGATCCTCAGGTGCAGCCACTATTTCTCACCGGTAGGTTGGACACCGCTGCCTTGTGATCCCGACACTGAGGTGCACATGCCAACCCACCTCGGGTACTCGGGTGGCTCTGTGGATAATAGAAGGCTCCGATCTCCTCCAATGTGCCAAACGTGCTGCAAATATAACATGGAAGCCGCTCGCCTTTCATTTGTGCAGCAGCTCGTCAAAATCAACTTTTGAAAATCCTTTTTTTCAACTACAGCAATATGCAGAGCTTTAACTATTGTCAGCAGTTTGGCAGCTCCAAACATTTTCGCCCGCATACCCTACATGACCACATTGGCGCTATTGTGTTGCCTGGACGAGGCTCCGAGATCCCTACAGTCCCTGCAGACATGACGGGCTGCGGCAGAAGGTTTGTTTACTTCAGATGATCCTTCTCCCTTTATCCGAAGATAATCTGGATAACTAGAAGGCCAGGTGTTAATTAATAGGCAGGGGTGGCTCGGCTTCTTATTAGCACTTTGTAGTTGTAGCGCGAACCCAACCGGAAGGTACTGGAACGCTTCACATGAGAAGCACTTCTGTTCCCAGACGCATACAAGATCCAGAGGAAGGATCGCCCCTACCACCCGGGAGGGGGCCTCGCCATCGCCCACAAGAGCAACCTCCGCCTCACCACCTCCAGCGAAACCTTCCCCTCTGCCGGACACCTGCACTTCCAGATCCAGACCAGCCTGACGCCACACTCCGAGGGACCCTCGTCTACAGACCCCCCGGCCCCTGAACACCCTTCGCCGCCACCATCACCGACTTCATTGTACCCCACGCCATCGCCTCAATGAACTACATACTCATTGGAGACCTGAACTTCCACCTCGACAACCCCAGCGACCCAAACTACAACATTTTTCGTGACAACCTCGCTGACATCGGACTTAAACAACTCGTCACCACACCAACCCACAGAGCAGGACACACCCTCGACCCCATCTTCGCTGCAGGGAACAGCATTCACTTCAGCTACACAACGCAACCACCATGGACCGACCACCATTGCGTACACTTCGCCGTTGACAAACCTAAGGCACCCAAACCACCCCCACGCCCGCCACAAAGGAACTGGAGCAAAGTTACCGACGAGCTACTTAACTCCACTCTCACCTGAGACAGCCACACCTGGCCACTAGCCGCAAACATCACAGCCAGAGTACTTCATACTTGGATCTCCAACTGAGCAGATGAGATCGCCCCGCTACGCGACGCCATCAAAAAGCACCCCAGGAAAGCCACCTGGTTCACCATGGATCTCCAGGAAGCTAGGCACACCTGCAGACGCCTGGAGAAGAACTGGAGAAACACCAAGACAACCGAAAACTACTCCACCTACAAGGACGCAATCAAATCAGAACCACCAAGAGGAACTTCATCCACAACAAAATCCTCGCTAACTCCACCAACTCCAAGGAACTCTTCAGTGTCATTCAGGAACTCACCAACCCTCGCAGCGAAGCCACAGACATCACCCCATTCCAAGACCTCTGCGACAAGCTTGGAACCCACTTCCACTTCAAGATCAAAAACCTCTACGACAACTTTGTCGACCATCCACCAGATGCAACAGCCAGCCCCCTACCCCCCAGAGACACCAGCCAGCCCACCATCTCCAATTGGATGCTGATCATGACCGAAGACACCGCCTCGACCATGAAAGGCATCCACTCGGGGGCCCCCACCGACCCCTGCCCTCCCCACATCTACCACAGAGCCACAGCTGCCATCGCACACGAACTACAACGCATCATCAACACCACCTTCAAAACAGGCACCTTCCCAGATGACTGGAAGCATGCAGAAGACAGGCCCCTTCTCAAGACGCCCACAGCTGACCCCACCGACCTCAAAAACTACCCACCCATCTCGCTCCTCCCCTTCGCAGACAAAGTTTCCTAGAAAACAGTCAAAAGGGAACTGACACGATTCATCGAAGAGAACGCTGTCCTTGACCCGTCCCAATCCGGATTCCGAAGCAACCACATCACCGAGACCGCCCTACACACAGCCACAGACGACATCCGCAGCATCCTGGACCAAGGCCACACCACAGCCCTCACCCTACTCGACCTATCAGTGGCCTTCGACACAGTCTCCCACCCCACACTAGTCGCCAGACTACACGACGCCGGCATACGAGGAACGGCCCTGGACTGGATACGATCATTCCTCACCGGACGAAGTCAAAGGATCAAACTGCCTCCCTTCCTCTCCGATCCCACGAACATCACCTGGGGAGTCCCACAGGGGTCATCACTGAGCCCGACCCTCTTCAACATCTACATGGCCCCACTCACAGCCATAGTCTGACAACACAGCCTCAACATCGTATCCTACGCAGAAGACACCCAGCTCATCCTCTCCCTCACCAAAGACCCCACCAATGCCAAACTCAGCTTCCAGAAAGGAATGCAAGCCGTCGCAGTCAGGATGACCAACAGCTGCCTGAAGCTCAAAGCCGAGAAGACAAAAGTCCTCATGCTTGGAACTATCCCTTCAGCATGGGACAACATCTGGTGGCCGACTGCCCTTGGAAGCCCACCTACCCCCTCAGACCCCGTCAAAAACCTCACCATCGTACTCGACTCATCCCTCACCATGAACTGACAGATCAACGCCGTTACCTCCATCTGCTTCAACACCCTCCGCATCCTCCACAAGACCTTCAAATGGATCCCCCTGGAGTCAAGGAAGACAGTCACCCATGCACTCATCGCCATGAGATTGGACTATGGAAACACACTCTATGCCGGCATCAACAAGTACCTACTCTGCAAACTCCAAACAATACAGAACACCGCTGCCAGACCCGTCCTCGGCATCCTCCGGCATGAACACATCAGCCAACACCTGCAACAACTCCACTGGCTCCCCGTGGAGAAAGGAGTCACCTACAAAATCCTCACTCACGCCAACAAATGCTTACACAACAACGGACCCAAATACCTCAAAGACAGAATCAACTTCCACGTACCCAAAAGAAACCTCCGATCTACCAACCTCGCACTGGCTGATATCCCATGCATCCACAGAGCCAGAGCAGGCGGAAGATCCTTTTCTCACATTGCAGCAAAGACCTGGAACGAGCTACCGGCTGACATCAGATGAGCCCCATCCCTGAAAACCTTCAGGAGGACCGTAAAGACCTGGCTCTTTGGCTAACAGATCTGCGGACCCCCCCATCAGCGCCTTGAGACCCTCAAGGGTGAGTAGCATGCTTACAATTCCCTGATTGAGTGATTGATTCCAGTGGCTGCTCACCCACTTTGCTCATCGGCTCACTTGCCGAAAACCATGACTTTTAGAAACGGCTCCTACCCTCTTTTTCCTCGATTTGTTCCCCTATGAAATGGATCCAAAGACAACACTTTGGCTCCAAATGTCTTCAGACGTTTTTCTAATTGAAAGTGCAGCCATGGGTTTAGAAGTGAGGTGGGGTGGTGGCTGATTCCCAGCTGTGGCGAGAGCATCAGTCCATGAAATCAAATTAAAACAATTTTCTTTAGCACTTATTACATCTGCTCCAAGATTAGTGATGGAACGCACACCAGGCTACTTGTGTGTCGTTGTTCCCTTTTCTTCTCAAGTTTATTTTCCTTAAACCGGAGAAATAAAGATTCCTCTCTAAAGGGCACCTTTGAACTGGCAGACGCTTAATCCAGAAGGGGGTGGCGGGAGAGACAAAGGCTTTTATATGACACGTCAATTGCGGGGGAGGGTCGTGTGTGGTAAACAATTACATATTCTTAGTGAAAAAGATCCTGCTGCTGGAACCCAGGATGTTGTTTGAAGCTGTATTTGTAAATTACCAAAACACTGCTTAACTTATGCCCTAGAATGTCATTATATGTATTGATTTCAAGTTGTCATTTGCTTTTCTTGTCTATAAACATATGAGTTTGACACCAGAACAGATCATTTGTTTAAAATGAACAGGAAAACAAATAACAGGTATTTACAATTCTCAAAGCACAGAACAGTTTGCCGATCCTCACACCCCACACTTTCTGTATTATTTTTTTTTAATGACTTTTCTTTCTTTCGTTACTCTTTCCTTCCCTCTTCCTTCCTGTATTTTCTTTCTTTTCTCCTTTCTCCCCTTACCTTGTACTTATTACACCACATCCAACCACAACACTACAAACAAAAACACATGGGTAAAAGACAATGCCATTTACAATGCCAATAGCTCTAACTCTCAGAAATGCAAGACCTATTGCATTGAAAATGATTGTTGTTGCCTACTTGCTGTCCGTGTTTGTTGCTTTCCACATTCCGCTGTACGTATTTGTTACTTGCCTCCTCCCGCAGTCCATGTTTGTTGCATGCCCCTACCCCCGTCCTTGTTGTTGCTTGCCCCCTCACACTGTCTGTTGTTGCACTCTCTCCCGCCACCTCTAACCCCACTCGCTATCTGTGCTATGACTCTCCCTCCCACCCCACCCACTGTCCATGGTGTTGCTCTCGGTCTCCCCCTCAGTGTTGCCTTCCACTCCACAATAAACAAAACAAGCACTGGCATAGCCAAGAGGGCTAGCCTTTGGGACCTTATAAGTGTTTAGCCAGAGCTATTGGCTATGGTAATGTGTTTAAGCTATGTTGTAGAGCAGTGTGGCTTGTGTAAAGCATGTTGCAGAGTTATAATAAAAGAGTGCAATAAGCATTTTTTTGTTACCTTATTTATAAATAAGATTATATTATGAATAACTGAACGACTTATTAAAAAAGAGAAAATGAAAGTAGTGCTTCACTGGAAAACTCTGTAAAGTGGTGCTAATGTGCGTGGTTTTGAATAAAACCAATCAGGCCACTTTGTGACCACTCTATCTTGCTTTATTTAATTTATTTATTTTTCATATTTTAAACCTTTTTTCCTCACTGTCCCCGAGGCTGCACTTTGGAATAGAATTTTTTTTTAAAAAGACAACATTTCCAGCAAAAGTGTTTTTTTTATTCATTTCACAGGGGAACAAATAAAGCAAAGGAGAGGAAGAGAGTGTAAGAGACCTGTTTCTTAAAGTGACTTTTTCAGCTTGTGAGGAGGAGCGAGACAGAGACAGAAAGAGAGGGACTAAGAGGAAGAACGAGAGAGATGGGTGCAGCGGCAGAGCAGAAGAAGTGAACACCGACTGTCCTTGTCTTCTCTGGGCAAGAAGGGAAAGATAGAGTCCTTTTCCTTTTCTGCCCTACATGCCCGTACCAGAATGGCTGAGACTTTTTCTCTAGGACTTGGCTATTTCTGCCGTCCTAGGATGCATTTCTTATATAAAAAAGTTGGGGAATGGATTACATTAAATTAAAGACGTAGGGGCACGCTGGGGGGTGGGGTGGAATTTGCAGTGCGAGGTCTCTCTGCCTTGAGAAACCCACAGCTGTGTGTGTGCTTGGAGGGTGGGGGAGGGCTCCGAGCGCAACGAGGAAGGGCGAAGCCACAAACAAACTGGCAGAAACAGAAGAGAACGGGAAGGCTGCCCTAATATCGATATGTTTAAAACATGAAGTGCGGCGTCCGTGAAGCTGTGCTGTTGAGCAGAGGAAAAGGAAAAAAAAGAATGCGCAGGAACCAACACATATTAAAAACAGAATAATGCCACAGTAACAGGGGCAGTCACCTGGCAGGGTCCAAAAAGCCAAAAGGCGGGTGTAATTTACCCTATCCACCAACCAAAAGCAGATATTTAATAAGGGCACTAACAGAAGCCAATAGAAAAGAGGGGCTTTTCTTCCAACACACATACCAGATACAGAATGCGTCGCAAAGTAGCGCATGCGTGCTGCGCTAGGCTCGACCTAAAAACCCAATATGACACGGCCAGCACTTTTACTCCCCATACTCTCCATCCCTGTTGCTTCCCCCTAACACACACACACCCTATCTCTGTACTGCTTCCTGCTCCCGGTCCCAATTCAGTAACAAAATAAAAGCTCTGTGACACAGCCAGCGCTGGATGTGTCATTTTTTTTTTAGCATCTCAGTGGAGAAAGGAGTAATGTAACATTTTAAATCAGCTGTGGTAGTGGCACGCACAGGGAAGCTCATCTTTGCAGGCAGCAATACTACACGGTGCGTCCCGGTCAAGCAGGCAAGTTGTAACCCAGCCACCTGGATTGCATCAATGGTCACACTCTCACCCAAGCTTTCAAAGTGTGCCCTTTCACTCTGAAAGAAGCGTCTTTAGTACAGCACTGACGTTGCTCATAGACACAGGACTATTACAGCATAGACAGCAGCAGTGGAAACATCTGTGTGAAATTTTTAGGGTCACATTGCATGTGTGTTGATGGAGTTGACATGTGAGACAGTATGTCTTTGGTGTGCGCTTGTGTGATATGCATTGGTGTAGACGAGCAGTTGTGGAATGGTGTGTTTTTTGCATGGTGGTGTGTATGGAATGGTGTGGGAATCTTGATGATGCCATGCTGTGAGCGCAGCTGTGTGCATCTAATGTGTGGTTGTGCCAATTGGCAAAATGTCTGTCAGTGTGATTTGTGTGTTTGGAAAGGTATGTCTTATAGTGTGAATGTGTGCTGGTGCATGTGTGTAATGGTGTTTGGGTGTAATTTTGATCATCTGACTGTGTAAATTTGCACTGATTCTTGTGTGGAATGGTGGTTGCATGGTATGTTGTGTCTGGTGTGAATGTGTTTTGTGTGTTCAAGTGAGAGTATGATGGTGTGTAAAACCATTGGCAAAGCCAATAATTTCCAAAGGAGAGACATATTGGATTTACCAATGCTTTTTTAATGGTAATCTAAACTGACTAATTGTACTTTAGAAAACATTTTAATCAAAAGTCTGACGGCCAACTAATACAATAGTTGTATTCTCCTCTCGTAGTGTGATTTAAGCGGTAATCTCGCTATGGGATCGTTCAAAGACACTACCAAATTATATCCTCTTATTACTTGTTGGTTGTTGCATGAGGAGTGATTGTGTCTGTATACATATCTGTGAAAGTGAAGAAAACACTGAAGAAAATGTTTTATTTGTTGATTACTAAAAATCATTACAAACAAGATTAAAAACACTTTAGGTTGTGACAGGAATATCAATTAGAACTGACTGGAATCGCATCATTGTTCAACAAAACACTTATACTACTTGGTATTGATAAATAATATTAAGGTACATGTGAAGGCTCCGACGAGTCAGGAACCCGGAGCTCAGGCGAGGGGGATGGCGGCTCTCCTCCGGAAGCACGGAGCGGTCTAGTGGCCCAAACACTCCGGACACACCTCCCGACGTCACCCACATCGCGGACAGGGGATTGGTGCAACGAGGCGGGAACAGGAGGAGTCCAGGAAAGAAAAGAGGCAGGGAAGGAAGAGTGTCTCGTCTGCCGACTGGAAGAGACAGCCAGCGAGACGGAGAAAGGCGAGTGTAGAGAAGCAGACGACCCCGGGAGCAGCGGTGAGGAGCCCAGCGGAACGGAGCCCAGCGGTGAGGAGCCCAGCAGAACGGAGTCCAGCGGTGAGGAGCCCAGCAGAACGGAGCCCAGCAGTGCGGAGCCCAGCAGTGACACAAGAGAGAGGAAGGCGGCAGATCCGAAGATCGGAGGGTCCGAGAGGGCAGAGACACCTAAGAACGCTCGAGGTCCCAGCGCCGCGGCCCAGTCCCTGGGTCGTGGCTCAAGGCAAGTGACCGCTCGGGGTTCACTGTGGTGGTGGGCTGGGCAAAGCTGCATGGGGCTGTGAACAGGGGCTTAAGAGGGTTGGTAGCAAAGCCTGGGTCACTGACCTTCTCTTGACCCAACAGCACCCCGTTCCACTCCGACCAGCTCCCCTTACAAATCACCCTAAAACGCACGTAAACGCACGTAAAAACCACAACCCCCTGGTGACGGTGGCACAAACACTTTATAGTATAGGAGCACGTCAGTAACCTCGTGCCTTTGTTGTTTTCATGTCACTGAGGTCCAGATCCCAGAGAAGCGAGCCAGAAAACAGCCGACGGACGTCACAAGGGAAGACGACTCTGGCCCACAAGGGACGAGTACATCCTGGTGTTCTGCCTTTTCCACATTTGTTACATCACCTGTGTACTTTACTCAGCCCCTGAGAAAGGCATCAAAATAAAACGAAAGAAGCAGCCCTTCTTTCACCAGCCTCTAACTGTTTCTGTCGTGTTTCTGACACACCAATCACTTTCTTCAAGCTAGTCCCCAGGGCCCGGCCGAACGGCCCACCGGGCCGGCACAAGTGGTGTCAGAAGTGGGATTTTCCCCTTTTTTCTTCGCTAGTGGGAAACAATCCGTGTCGCCTCATGACACAACCCGTGCCCATGGAGAATGTCGTGTCCCAGTTGGCCGAGGGCCAAAGACACCTGCAACTGGTGTTGGAGCAACAGATTCAAGCCGCCCGAGTTGAGAGGGAATCCCTACAAGGTGCTCTAAAGGACCAGGCCACCCTCATCGCCACAAACCACAGGTCCAGGATACTGCCATTTTACGGCTAACCGCCGCGATTGTTAATACCCAGGTCCGTCCACACGTTCCAGGAACGGTGCTGCAAAAATATCAAACAGGAGAAGATCCCGATTATTTCTTTTTGAATTTCGAGAGGGTGGCTACGACAGCGGCTTGGCCTCCGGAAAGATGGGGCCAGTACATAGCCCCCCTTCTCTCTGGAGAACTACAGGCCGCATACCAATCTGCCAATCCTAACGGTACAACCCCCTATGCCGACGTAAAGAAGGCTATACTCGAACGGATGGGTTGTGACCAGGAACATTATCGACTTAAATTCCGGAGAGAGAAATGGTCTGTTGGTGAAAACCCCCGTGCTTTGTATTTTCGGATAAGGGACTTGGGACATAGGTGGTTAACTCCCCACACTTCAACCCCGGAAGAGGTGGTAGAGAAAATCTACCTGGAGCAATTCTTAGATGCATTACCCCCGAGCACCAGGTCCTGGATCAAGCAACACCCGATGCTCACCTCTACTACAGCAGTAGATCTTGCATGTGCCTTCCATAGGGCCCCTGACTTTAAAGCTAGCACAGCCCGCTACCAGAACCCTTCCAACACTATCCGCCAACAGGTGCCTACGCCCCAGAAGGGTACTAGTCGCTCCGATAGCAGGCCTCCCACAAGCCCCCTATTTGTTCCCCGACCAACCCATACGGTCGGACCCGGTGGTCAAGGCCCACAGTGTTATAACTGTGCAGAATGGGGGCATATCGCCGACAATGTCCCCACCGTACCCCTGTGCCCGAACCTATGGAGGTGGGTTATAGTCGCGGTAGGGTGTTTGTAGCTAACACCGACCCCATCAAATATAAAAAGGAGATTGTCATCAACGGGAAAAAGAAACAAGCATTACTTGACACAGGGTGTCATGTGACAGTGGTAGACAGCTCACTGGTTTATAAACCCCAAATACAAGCAACCGAACAAGTCAGGGTGACATGCGTACATGGGGACACTAAAACCTATCCAGTGGCAAAGGTTCTTCTAGACATTGATAACGACCCTCATATACGGAATGTCGGTATTATTCCCTCCTTACCAGAGGCGGTTATCATAGGGACGGACCATCCTAAATTTCACCAATACATGGAGGGCCTAAAGACGCAAACACAGGCATGGTTACAGGAAGCCCCGTACAGAGAGGAAGAGTTGGAGACTCCACAACGTAGGGACAAGAAAAGCAAAAGGGAAAAAAGGGAGGGGAAGAGGGAGCACACACGGGCTTCGTTGTCACGTCACGCCTTCCCTCTCTCCCTCACAGATGCCAGCCCAGCTGTGCAGCTACCGAAGGGCCCAAAGAGAAGATAGCGCGCTCAAGTACGCTTGGGCCCAAGCACAAGACCCAACACCCGGACAGGTAGGACCTTACTTTTTCATAAAGCGTGGGCTATTGTATCGAGGGGTGAAGGAGGGATCCCTGACGAAAACGCAATTGCTCGTCCCTGTATCTTACCGTGAGCACGTCCTTTTACTCGCCCACAATAAGATGGGAGGGGGTCACTGTGGTAGAGAGAAAACCTTAAAATACCTGCTGGAACGTTTTTTTTGGCCTGGGGTGTACAGGGATGTAGCTAGACATTGCACTGCGTGTGTTCGATGTCAATATACTTGCCCAGAAGCGCCTGCGAAAGCCCCATTGCATCCTTTACCGATCATAGATGTCCCTTTTAAGAGAGTGGGCATGGACCTAGTAAGCCCCTTAACTCCATCAGCCCGGGGACATCGATACATCCTGGTGATAGTAGACTACGCCAGCAGGTACCCTGAGGCATTTCCCTTATCCACCATGACCACCCAGGCGGTTGCCCAAGCCATGATTGCGTTGTTTTCCCGGGTGGGGTTCCCTTCCGAAATCCTCACCGACCAGGGCACCCCCTTCATGTCCCGTCTGATGTCCCAAATCTGTCATATCCTGGGGATCAAAAGACTACGCACGTCAGTATACCACCCCCAAACCGATGGCCTTGTGGAGAGGTATAACAAAACTATCAAACACCTCCTTCGCAAGGTCATCTCTGAAACAGGGAGGGATTGGGACCGCCAGCTACCTCTCGTTCTCTCGGCCCTACGATCCCACGAACAAGCGTCCACAGGGTATTCACCCTTTGAAATCCTTTTCGGGAGGAAACCTAGGACCCTCCTTGACATGGCAGCCGAGCAGTGGGAGGAGGAGGAGGATGAGGAGGGGAAGCCATTACTAAAGTACGCCACAGACCTTAGGGCATCCCTGTTTCATATATGGGGTATCGTACATGACAATCTGAAGCAGGCACAGGAAGCACAAAAGAAATACTATGACAGGCAAAGCCGGCTACGAGAGTTCAAACCCGGGGACAAGGTGCTATTACTGCTTCCCTCTACTGAGGATAAGCTCCTGATGAAATGGCAGGGTCCTTACGAGATAGATCACAAAGTATCTCCTGTGACATACAGCGTAAAACTGCCACACCGCGCCAGTGGTAGGCAGATATATCACGTCAATCTGCTAAAGAAGTGGGAAGAAGGAACACCCACTCAACCGGCCTATCTGGTCTGCTCGGACAAACCGGTTGACATAGCTCTCCCCACCAAACCAGACCAGGTACCCGACCCTGTGCCAAAGGGAAAGGACCTGACAGATCCTCAAAGGAACCAGTTAGAGAGTCTAACCAACGGCTACCCTGGTCTATTCTCCTCAAAACCAGGTTTAACTTCTATCGTCCAACATGAGATTGTATCCTTGGAGAAACAGATAGTGAGACAAAAACCATATCGAATCCCGGCAGCCCGTAGAGAAGCCGTAGAAAAAGAGGTAGTGGACATGTTAAACGCAGGAATCATCGAACCCTCCCTGAGTGACTGGTGTTCACCGATTGTCATCGTACCGAAACCAGACGGAAGTCTTCGTTTCTGTATAGACTTCCGACAGGTGAACGCCTTAACTAAGTTTGACACCTATCCCATGCCCCGGATCGATGAATTAATAGAGCGACTCGGAAAGGCCCGTTACATGTCCACATTAGACCTTACAAAAGGTTATTGGCAAATACCTTTGTCCCCTCAGTCACGAGAAAAAACCGCCTTTGCTACCCCCTCCGGTCTGTATCAATTTAAGGTCCTACCCTTTGGCCTACATGGGGCACCGGCCACTTTCCAAAGATTGATAGACACCATCCTAAAACCCCACACTACATACGCTGCAGCCTATCTAGACGACATCGTCATTTATAGTCAGACCTGGGAGGATCACCTCTGTCATCTAGGGGAAGTGTTTGCGGCCATTCAGGCCGCCGGTCTCACGATTAACCCCAAGAAATCCTTGTTAGGCACTAACGAGATCCAGTATTTAGGGTATACCATCACCAACGGCTGTATAAAACCCCAGATAAACAAAATTGAAGCTGTCAAAAATATCCCCAAGCCAGCCACGAAGAAGGACGTCCGTTCCTTCCTGGGATTCATCGGGTATTACCGTAGGTTCATTCCTTCGTTTTCAACCCTAGCCAGTCCCCTGACTGCTCTGCTAACCAAAACACAACCCACCCGTATACAGGACTGGACTCAAGAACAGGAGAATAGCTTCCTGACTCTCAAAAACGCCATCTGTACAGCCCCTGTCCTTAGTTGCCCGGATTTTACGTTACCTTTTGTTCTGCAAACAGATGCTTCGGGACTCGGCCTCGGGGCCGTGTTATGCCAGCCTGACCCCAAAGGAGACTTACGACCACTCCTGTATATAAGCCGTAAGTTGTTTCCCCGAGAGACCCGGTATTCAACCATCGAGCTTGAATGTCTTGCTATCAAGTGGGCTGTGGAGGCGCTTCAATATTACTTGTTGGGAAGACAGTTCACTAGTGTAACCGACCATGCACCTCTCACCTGGTTGTCCCGCAACAAGAACACCATTGCACGCATCCTTCGATGGTTTTTGGCATTACAACCTTTTTCTTTTCAGACGATCCATGTGCCAGGTTCACAGAACATCGGTCCAGACTACCTCTCCCGCCACCCATCATCCGAATGGCCCCTACGTCCATTCCTAAGGGAGGGGATGTGTGAAGGCTCCGACGAGTCAGGAACCCGGAGCTCAGGCGAGGGGGATGGCGGCTCTCCTCCGGAAGCACGGAGCGGTCTAGTGGCCCAAACACTCCGGACACACCTCCCGACGTCACCCACATCGCGGACAGGGGATTGGTGCAACGAGGCGGGAACAGGAGGAGTCCAGGAAAGAAAAGAGGCAGGGAAGGAAGAGTGTCTCGTCTGCCGACCGGAAGAGACAGCCAGCGAGACGGAGAAAGGCGAGTGTAGAGAAGCAGACGACCCCGGGAGCAGCGGTGAGGAGCCCAGCGGAACCGAGCCCAGCGGTGAGGAGCCCAGCAGAACGGAGTCCAGCGGTGAGGAGCCCAGCAGAACGGAGCCCAGCAGTGCGGAGCCCAGCAGTGACACAAGAGAGAGGAAGGCGGCAGATCCGAAGATCGGAGGGTCCGAGAGGGCAGAGACACCTAAGAACGCTCGAGGTCCCAGCGCCGCGGCCCAGTCCCTGGGTCGTGGCTCAAGGCAAGTGACCGCTCGGGGTTCACTGTGGTGGTGGGCTGGGCAAAGCTGCATGGGGCTGTGAACAGGGGCTTAAGAGGGTTGGTAGCAAAGCCTGGGTCACTGACCTTCTCTTGACCCAACAGCACCCCGTTCCACTCCGACCAGCTCCCCTTACAAATCACCCTAAAACGCACGTAAACGCACGTAAAAACCACAACCCCCTGGTGACGGTGGCACAAACACTTTATAGTATAGGAGCACGTCAGTAACCTCGTGCCTTTGTTGTTTTCATGTCACTGAGGTCCAGATCCCAGAGAAGCGAGCCAGAAAACAGCCGACGGACGTCACAAGGGAAGACGACTCTGGCCCACAAGGGACGAGTACATCCTGGTGTTCTGCCTTTTCCACATTTGTTACATCACCTGTGTACTTTACTCAGCCCCTGAGAAAGGCATCAAAATAAAACGAAAGAAGCAGCCCTTCTTTCACCAGCCTCTAACTGTTTCTGTCGTGTTTCTGACACACCAATCACTTTCTTCAAGCTAGTCCCCAGGGCCCGGCCGAACGGCCCACCGGGCCGGCACAGTACATTATAAAGTGCACTTGTGCGGTGGTTTACATCTAAGATCAATATTGAAAGAGCGCAGATTGTGAAAGTGGTTTGGACTACTAACTATGCTTGGTGGACTGCAGTGTTGCCAGTCCCTATGAAACTGCCAGACATACCTATCCTGGATCTCGCTTTTGCACCGAGGAGTATCTGTGCTTCCCGTGAGCCCAGTCCCACAAACATTTGTTCCCAGTACACGCACTGTACCATACCTTAGTTTCACTTTCACCAGAGAGAATCTCCAGAGCTTCCAGATGGGACAGACCTTGGAACTCGTCAAACAGCAGCCCGTAGTGCGCCGTCCTCTCATCCGCCACGTGCTGGGCCAGCCGCTGCTTCTCCTTCTCTTTGGCTTCTCTCAGCATCTGCAACAGAGGAACAAGTGTGCACGTCAGCCTTCCTCTCTGCCAGAAGCCACTCGGGCTCCCAATATTTAATTCTTGAAAATAATTTCCGACCAGGACAGGCACTGGCTGCAAGGCAGCTCATAGCTGGGTCGCTAAATCTCCTTAATAGCGCACTTAGCTGAATTCCAATATCTGCTTGTTTCTGGTATGTTAAGGCCCTTAACATACCAGATACAAGCAGATATTGGAATTCACTTAAGGGTCACAAGGAGCAAACAATAGGCCAGGGTCCCCCTAAAAGTGGCTCACATTTGTAATGTATTGTAATGTTGTAATGTTATGTAACTTGAACTTATATAGCGCAAACTGTCACCCCATGGGTATCCTGGTGCGGAGACTTACCCTGTTGTCAGTGTACATATAAATGACCTGCTCGCAAGAATTGAGTAGCTTGTGTTACTCTTCCCTCGGGAAGAGCCATGTCTTTAAACTCTTCCTGAATGGGAGCAGAGTTTGGATTTGTCTGATATTTAAGGAGAGATCGTTCCAGAGTCGTGAAGCTGCTACACCAAATGCTCTGCCACCCGTCCTAGTCTTCTTGAATCTTGTGAGTTGGGACTTTTCGCAAACCATTGCTTGGTTAATACTTCGGACTATTATGTGGCAAAATATGACGTAACTGTAGAATTACTTTCCCAGGGACTCGTCCAACTTTTCCAAGAATTATTTCTGATTCCTTTAACTCCCCTCAACCTTCTCGCTTCTGTCTGCCTTCTCCTCTATGCGCTGACTTCATCCCTTTTCAAATTATCAGGACTTCTCTCCGTCTCCAGTCAACTTGTTTCCATTAATTTCCTGCTGCCCAGCCTCTTTCTCTCCTCTTCTTTTCCTCTATTTAGCTATTTTTCCTGATATCCCTACTCTTTCCTCTTCTTTCTCCCACAGTCATTCTCTCCTTTCCTTCTCAGTATTGTTATCCTCCTGTCAAGCCTTCATAGATCATTTCTTCCTCTCATCTCATCTGCCTGTTTAGCACCATACCTCTTCCCTTCTCTCTCCTTACATGCGGCCCATGTACCTCTTTTTTACCACCAGTTATTCTCTTCTTTTCCTCTATTCCCCTTCCGCCATGCTAACGTATTCTTATTTCCCCATTCCTTCTCTCCTTTAACTCCCTTCAGTATCCCTACCATCATTTGTCTCATAGGACTTTACCATCAACTATACTCAGTCTTCATGGCTACGTTTTCTTGTCAAATCTTTGCCATCCTTGTCGAATCCTTAGCCCTTCAAGAGGCTGAAGTTTAGCACACAAACCTGGCCGTGCCTTCGAGCTCTCCTCCCCAGCCCCCACAGCCTAGCCAACAGTCCAGAGAGAGATAATTAACCTGGGGCAGTTAACCTTCGAAGTACCTAATGCTCTGTTGGCTGCCCGTGGTCCACGAAGGTGACCCTCATAAGAGGGCGGCCGCCTTAGTGCCATATGAGGGCACACAAGTGCCTGGGGCCTGCTGGGTTCCGCTGAGGGTATGTTCGAGTGATATAGTGTATTGTAGAATTTTGGGTTGCAGGGGCAACGTAAGCCTCGGTCATCAATTGCTTGCCTGTGAGCTGTTGTCCGCAAGGCACGCGGTTCAGAGCGCAGACCTCGATTGCAGCCTTGTGTTCACTGAGGCCTGGGAGGGAAACTATGGAGCTGCCGGGAAGAGAACTCCATGTCCAGGCACGAAGCTCACTCCGCTACAACAGGCGCAAGCCTTAATGTGTCCCTCCCGCCACCGAAATACATGTTTTGGGTGCCAGCTGGGCAGATAGAGGGGAGAGACCCTGTGCGGTGATCAGGGCCGGACTGGGAACCAAAACCGGCCCTGGCCCCGGGGCTTGGGGGGTGCCGCCGAGCTCTTTGCCAGGGCCGGTTTTCGGCCGATTTTGTTACAGGGGCCGCTTTTGCAGCTATGCTGCAAAAATGTCCCTGTAACAAAACCGGCCCCCACCGGTGCGGCGCACCGGGGGATTGCCCGGTGCCCGCTACTGCCAGTCCGGCCCCGACGGTGATCCCCGTCCGCTCAGGAAGCGGAGGTTCTGCTCACCTGTATGGCCTGTTTGTCTCGGGCACATTATGAAGTAGGTTGGAAGGGTCATTGGCATTATCACGAGCCCCCACTGGTATATATTGAAATACCGGCTATTGGCTGCTACTCTACCCGTCTCGGTGCAGAGCGGGTATGGGTTCAGACCTCACCCAAGCGCCAAGGGCATTCTAAAGGGGTATAAATGCAGTCAGTATGACGGCTGCCGAATTATCAGCATTGGGGGGGGGCCTGCGGGGCGGGTCTTACCTTGGCTGTCGGCCTCCCGATGCGAGGGTGCAGGGCACTTCCCACCCCCCCTTGCTTCTAGGCAAGGTAATTCCTGACTGCCGGGCCGGCCTCGAGGACCTGTTACCGCGCGGTGGGGGAGGGGGCGGAGAGCGCTGCGTGGCTCCCTGTCCATGGCTGTATTCTGTGTGAATTGGACCTGGGCCTACCCGGGACCTGTGCTCCTACCTCCTGGCGGGGCCCGAGTGGTGTTCCGTTGCGGCTCCACAGCTTCAAGAGCCCTGGCATGGGGCATCTGCTGCGCAGGGAGCACTTGCAGCTTGCCACAGTCAAGTAGCGAGGGCCTTGCGGAGCAGAGACGAGTCTGCGTTGCGTGTTTGTTGCCCTCCACGGCACTGGCAGCTAGGAGCTAGCCTTCAAGTAGGTCTCAGCCAGGATGAGTCTCCGCGGGCGCCTTGCTGGGGGGACCAGACAGCAAAGGGTGTGCGCTCTGCAGGGGCGTAACACAGGCCCCCGCAGCCCCCGCGGTGCGGGGGGGCCCGAGCTGCAGGGGCCCCCTCAGCACAATACTTGGGCCCAAGAACTCCGGATTAATCCCGGAGTGGGGGCCCCTCTGGGTACGTGGCAGGGAGGCCCCCTCATCTTTCGTTACGCCACTGGCGCTCTGCGGAATGTGTCTGGCGTCGGCAGGAGCCACGGGGGGCCGGATCAGGGTCAATCACAGCTGCGGTGGGATCGAATGATCTCATCTCTTCCTGCAACGCTCAGGCTGCTACTTATCAGGAACAGAATCACACACACAGGGCTGTAGTGTGAACAAAGGTTTTGGCACAAGCGAAGATACGTGCCTATTTATCTCACGCAACTAACGACCATTAAAAAAGCCAACAGTGCTGACTTGTTGTAGGTATGATATTCCTTGTGATATCATATATCAGGATGCAATGTAAGAAACAGCCATATACAAGTCGGGCGGCACACTAGCTAAGCACAGATTCTTAGCTTACGTGTTTTATGCCACGCCCACAAGTCCATTGGCCACGCCCCCTTATTTAACCCCCCCCTCTTGTTTTCCTCCCACTTAAGCCCTTTGCTGCACATAATATATACATAGACATCGAGAGAAACCATTTATATCTGGTGTTCCAGAAAGTGAGGGATCTGTTCCCCCCTCAGAGGAATCTCCCATTTCAGGGGCACCGACTGCCTTGTTAATCTGCTGGGGAGGGGGCCGCCTCGGCGTGGTGTACTGTGGCAAACGTATTAACAAGCATTGGCATAGCCAATAGGTCTCGCTTTTGGGACCTTATAAGTGTTTAACTATGCAACAGTTGCATAACTAAATACTTATAAGGTCCCAAAAGCGAGACCTATTGGCTATGCCAATGCTTGTTTTTTGGTAGGCACGAAGAGCCACCCTCCCCCGTGTAATGCCAGCTGCTGCAACAGGGGGAGGGACGGACTCTGAGTAGAGAGAGCAGATGAGGAAAGAGCAACAGAGAACCAGTCTGCCAAGTAGGTGCGAACGTTAAAGTGAAAGTAATCATTTCGCGGGCGCTTTCATGTTCGCAGTGGCCGCGCGGCTCACTGAGAACATCAAAGCGCCCGCGAAATGTACACGCAGGCTGCCAAATGGTGCGCGCGCCCGGCGCACATGCACTGTAGTTGGGGGCCTGAAAAGCACTCGTTTGCACTTCCAGATCCCCGTCTTCTATACCTAAAAATGGGCCCCTCTGCACATGCGCAGACTGCCGTAGTCACCGATAGTATTTTAACATAAATCAGTAGAAAATAAAAAGGCAAAAATATGTTTTCACAAGGAATTTTATCATCAACCAGAATGCCAAATCCATTGATGTGGCATACCCGCCAGAGCTCACAAGTCAAGCAGTACACAACAAATATAGACAGCTGCCACGTACTTCAGAGCAGGGCTGTCATTTTGGATGTATGACGTTACAACGCACACTTTTACAACGCATGCACTTACAACGCATTTTTTACAACGCATAATCCATTACAACGCATGACATTACAGCGCATGACACTACAACGCATTTTAAAAAAATACCTTTACAACGCATTACCATTACAACGCATACTACCTTTACAACGCATACCATTACAACGCATAATATTAAATTACATTTAAGGTAAGTATTAGATAGTATAGGGGTAAAAATTACTATTCTAACTCCAGGGGGTGCAACAGTAGGGTAAGTGTTGGATAGTGTAGGGGTAAAAATTACTATTCTAACTCCAGGGGGTGCAACAGTAGGGTAAGTGTTGGATAGTGTAGGGGTAAAAATTACTATTCTAACTCCAGGGGGTGCAACAGTAGGGTAAGTGTTGGATAGTATAGGGGTAAAAATTACTATTCTAACTCCAGGGGGTGCAACAGTAGGGTAAGTGTTGGATAGTATAGGGGTAAAAATTACTATTCTAACTCCAGGGGGTGCAACAGTAGGGTAAGTGTTGGATAGTATAGGGGTAAAAATTACTATTCTAACTCCAGGGGGTGCATCAGTAGGGTAAGTGTTGGATAGTATAGGGGTAAAAATTACTATTCTAACTCCAGGGGGTGCATCAGTAGGGTAAGTGTTGGATAGTATAGGGGTAAAAATTACTATTCTAACTCCAGGGGGTGCATCAGTAGGGTAAGTGTTGGATAGTATAGGGGTAAAAATTACTATTCTAACTCCAGGGGGTGCATCAGTAGGGTAAGTGTTGGATAGTATAGGGGTAAAAATTACTATTCTAACTCCAGGGGGTGCATCAGTAGGGTAAGTGTTGGATAGTATAGGGGTAAAAATTACTATTCTAACTCCAGGGGGTGCATCAGTAGGGTAAGTGTTGGATAGTATAGGGGTAAAAATTACTATTCTAACTCCAGGGGGTGCATCAGTAGGGTAAGTGTTGGATAGTATAGTGTAATATTATGCGTTGTAATGGTATGCGTTGTAATGGTAGTATGCGTTGTAATGGAATGCGTTGTAAAGGTAGTTTTTAAAAATGCGTTGTAGTGTCATGCGTTGTAATGTCATGCGTTGTAATGGATTATGCGTTGTAAAAAATGCGTTGTAATGGTAGTGCGTTGTAAAAGTTGCGTTGTAAAGGTTGTTCCCCGTCATTTTACATTAACATGCACGCTTGGTGAACCAAACAAGACAAGTCTCTAGTAAACCATGGTCGAGGACACAGCACGAATGCATCTTGTCATGGCTTGTAAGATGAGTTGTAGACGAGGGGGACAGGTAGGGGTAGGTGTCCTGGGGGCGACGCAGCTGGTGGTCTCAAGTGGGGGAAACATTGGGCACCCGAACATGCCTTGGCTCGCCAGCATTGCCAATACAACTTACGGTTGGAAATACACTTCCCCATTTGTGATTTGCAGGCGGCTCAGACTCGTTGCTATGTACCGCGTAGTAATAGTGACCAGGGGTCACTTTGTGTAATCAAAAGAAGCGTTGGGATCAGTTCAACAAGGCAATGGAATTTTATTATGCAATACGTTAGTAATAACGCAACCTCAGGGTGACTGCCGCCTAATGGGACCCACAACACTGCACTGGTAGCTGTTGGAATTAGCCGGGGGTCCTTCACAGACCATAGGGCGAGTGAATTCCATTATTCCAGCCCGTCGGAATAGGGAGAAGCAGAGGCCAGGGCAACTGACTCCGGAACCCGGGGGCTTATGGTTCGATCCCCGGTGCCGGCGGCAGATTAGCTCAGCACCATGTGACTCTGGGCAATAGCTCGCTTAATCTTCCCGACGGCCCCCAGCGCCTAGAGACCTTCGAGTAATTGTTCGCGCTTTACAAATACTGGACATTTAATGCAGTATTTGGCCTAGTGGGGCAGCGCACACAGGTTTGGATCATGTAGCGTCCAGGAGGGAGTATAGAACAGGCACATTTACTAGCGTCACATGTGGGCAAATGTCACTGCAGCACTCTGCAATGCAAGAAAGTCAGGGGAGACAGCCTTTACCTGCAGAGCCTTACATATGTGACCTTGTACAAGTCTTAACTAGATTGATTTTATTGCTCGCAAAGCCACAAGGGCCAAGTATTGGGCCAATTCTGTCAGGCATTGGTGGGTGCGGTCGGTGGAGATGTGCAGGGAGGGAAGGGCCCTGCAGTCCAGTCAGGCATGTGTACAAACGAGGGGGCGTGGGGTGCCTCCTTCCAGCACAAGGTATGTTGTGTGCAGCAGTACATGGAACACCCATTTGGGTGGGGGGGATGCCGCGGCTTCCCAGAAGAGCCTTATTGGGTGTAATAGGGGCACAATGAGGGATGAAAATGAGCTCAAGCCGGTTAGTTGTCTCACAGTTTATCTATCTCACATTTCATAGCCAGCCATGTGGTTAACACATCTCACACTAGGGTGCACTTTTTACTGGGTGTGACCAGCGTGATGGCAATTTCTGCTGGGCCCGCATTGCCGGAGCTGGTTTAGAGGCTATGAGGGAGATGCCTCAGCAGGTTGCAGTGAGTGAGCCTGAAGCGAGGTGGCAGGCAGGTCTGCGGATATCTTGGGAATTTCCTTGGAGGGTTTGGTCATTGAGGGCCAGTGACAGAGAGTCTTAAATCATTTGGGGCCAAAATCTCAGCAAACACTTTGACATCTATCTCACTGCAGCATAGGCTGGTTTGGGGCCAAAATCTCTGCAAACTAATTTGAATGGAATCTCATCTGCAGCGCCTGCGGGTCGGGCGCAATCTGAGTCTGTGGCGGAGTGGTTCTTGCCACGTTTAGCCACTTGCATATGTCCCAGTTCAGTCCAAGATGGAAGCAGGTTTTGGGGTCAGCGGGGTTTACCTCCAAGGGGCTGTTTTCGGAGCTGATGGTCCTTCCCAACCTCGAGAGCGGCTTATGGCATAAATTCTTTTGCATATTGCCTGTCTTATGTTCGCCAATGTCATCACCTCAGAGACATTTAAAGTATGTCTATGGTTCAGGGCGACATCACCTTTAAGAAAAGGCTGGGCAAACTGGAATTACATAGGGGCACTCTTTTACTAAGGCCATCCCATCAGATGGTGTGCCACCCACACAGCCTTTCACCCTCCTGAGGCCGATAATTTGAGGACCACCGAGTGGGGTAGCCATAAACACCTGTAAATAAGTGCCAGGATATCCCTCGTGGTGAAGGTGCGCAGGCACACGCCTGTTAAGTTTGGCATTGACCTTGTCAACCCCAGCGGCAGGATTTCCTGAATATACGGTATGGGCAGGAAATAAACACATAGAAAGCCATTGGGTTTGGATCTTGCACAATAGTATAAGTGGATCACCTTTTTCTTTCGACAGGCCCGAGCGCAAACAATTGTAAGGTAAGTTAGCGGTGCCCCGGCAGACGCTTGCAATACGCTAGTGAACAGTAATGGACAGTGGTACCATTAACAAGCTCCAGGTACATCTCCTTACAGGATTACCAGCTAACTGGGGAAAGTGTTATGGATGCAGGGTGAGAGGATATCGGCCCTTTCGGGGATATGCTTCTACTCTATTTGATTTATTCATGGTGCATGCCAGGAGGTATGTCAGAAGAACCTGATAGATCTTCGGTAGTGCGTGGTATGTGTCAGGCAATAGTTGGTGCCTACCAGTATAAGGAAAGACCACAGGGGGCTCCAAAGTAGTCCGCACTTCCAGACGGCAGCAATTTTTTGACCTGTCATGTATCTGGTCCCCTATTTACCGATATGAGGTAAGGAATTATCAAGGGGGGCAGGCTCAGTAGGGGCAAGGTGGCACTCAGCCGTAGACTCGGCCTGCAGCAGTACGGCCAGTTGGGGCTGGTGTATTGACCCACAGGCAGGCCACCAAGCGAGCTGGACTAGGTACCTATGTCATGCAGATTTGGCAGAGGTGTCCAGTGGAATCACAGAAATAGGGATGACATCAGGTCATGTACTACAAATGCTAGATTCGGACGTAATGTTCCTCTACCACTTATATTGTAACAAGGACAGACACTCCCTAAGGCCTCTTGTTTAGACGTGCCAGTAGCTGGGCAGGCGTGTACTTTGGGAGAAGGGACAAAGGTATTTTAGCCTGTGGTGGCCAAGCTAGCAAGCCATTTATACCCCCCTCCACTAACTGGAGCCCCAAAGGGGAATCAGGGGGTGGTGCTTGCTACTCGGGCAGGGGACAGGAAGGAAGGAGCTTTCCAGGGTCCCCATGGCCTAGCCAAATGATCAATGCACAGGAGGATGGAGGGTGATTACAATGGGCATGGAGTACGCTTCACTGTCAGCTTGCTGAACAAAAAGTTTCATATCAACGAGCAGAAGGGCGCCAGGAGGTATGCCGGTAAACAGGCAGGCCTTTGTTTCTGGGGGAGGGATACGAGGACAAACCTTTGTAGGGGATCCAAGTTCTGGCTTAGGCATCCATGGCTACAGCCCGGGGATAGGCTTCGCTGTAGTCCTCAGGGATTAACTACAAGGTACTACAGAGAAGGAGCATATCAACTACCAAGCGGATGTTTATCACTAGAGGAGCTGATACACGTGATGGTGGCGTTATGGACGCTTGTCATGGCAGCCCAGTGCACTACACAGAGGGGGAAGAATAGGTCAAGTCCCTTGTCGTTTTATGCTTCCTTTTATTTGGTGCTTGGGTTGTGATTCAAATCTGGCAGCCAGAAACAGAAAAGGCAAAGAAATATCTGTGATTGTGCCAGGGGCACTCAGTGGTGTGGTAAGCGAAGTTTCAGCATAATGCTGGGACACCTTCGGGAAAACTCAGGGTTATGGGCCACACACCAATAGGCACCTTTCACCCAGCGGGGGCGTGAGTTTTTCAGTCCTAAAGGGTGCTGTTATCTCAAATAGGGCCCAAATAGCGGGTTGGATCACAAACAGGACAACTAACAGAGCACATTTGGCATTCATAGTTAAGAGGGTGCAGGACCATTGCTCATAGGTTTACTCCATGTCCTCAGATCCAAAGCATTGCATGTTACAGTTTGCTTCAGCTAAACAATATATCTGGGGGAAATTTCTGCTATCTAGGGGACTACTGTCCCATTTATGGCCCAGGATTTCTGGATGATCGGCACGCCCGGAGGGTATTCTGGTTGCACCAAACTGGAGGATATGTGGTATGGCCAGTGGGCCTAGTCGCCTCCCAGCTGGCCCTTCTCCCTTCTGGACAGCGTTCCTTACTGGTTCATGTTGACAGGACACCCCTTACCATGTTCGGGTTGAACAGGTAATGCAGATGGGAATGACAAGGTTCTAAAAGGTACAGCCGTCCATAGCCACCCAGGGGAGTGGCCGGAAGACAGGTTAAGTGTATAATGTACAGGTGAACTTTGAGTATACCAAAGGCACCCTGTGAGGCACCAGAGGCTTGATGCGGGGCAGGGTTATTGTGCAATTATGTGCAAACTGGTGTAGTGTATAAAAGGGTGTGCAATGCTCAATAATGGGTGTTAGCAACCTAGCATTTCTTTCTTTTGCCAGGATCAATGGCCTGGGTGAAGGGTTTTAAGTGCTTCTTGAGTGGCGTGATGGGCGGAATTCAAGAAATGGAGGCATGGGTTTTCCACCACTTAGTTAATTTGGTTGGGGGGGCCCAGGCATGCAGTGGAATATCTTCTGTAGAAGCTGCGGCACGGACTAGGGGAGGGAGTGTCTCCCCTCCCAACACTTTGGTCATACACCTGGGAGGCAATGATTTGACTTTTCAGGGTAGGAGGGCACTGCTGCCAGAAATGAAATCCTCCTGGAGTAAGTTAAGCAACCATTGGTGGGCATGTGTGTTATGATGGACGGAGATAACCCCACTGTTAGTGTGGCGAGGGGCCCGGCCAGGGGTTGCCGTGGAAACCTCACGCAGGAGAGTTAATATTGCCATGTGTAGATTCCCTGAACAGAATGGTTTGGTTTTATCGGGCATGGCCGGATGAAAGCTTAAGTCCACAGGGAGTTTTAAAAAGGGTGGGGGCACCTGTCCAGAGGGGGCATGGACTGGTCTACCTGTCCAGAGTGGGTTTGGACTTGTTTTGCGGGACCTGGGAGAGGCCCTGGAATCAGCAGGAAGTAGGTTTAAATGCCTACCTTGGTGGGGGGCCCTGGTTGTGACGGTGGCCACAGCCAGAGCTGTGGCGGAGTTACAGGGCGATCCAGAGGCAGAAAGGTTCTCAGGGGTACCCTCTTCAGGAGCTCAAAGGGTGCAAATGCCAAATATCCCCAGCAAGTACCCTGGACCCTGGAGGAGCGACAGCGCCCTGTTAGTCCTACAGGCGGTTGTAAGCTTGAGCAACCGGGGGTTGCCTGGAATGCTCTGCCCCTTCGGGGCGTGAGTAAGGGGGTGGACTGGCGGTCCACCGGTGGGAGGGGCTACCCCCTCCCCCAAAATTGGTAAGCACCGATTGGCGACGGCCACGGAGTAATTTGGCTCATCAGGCGGGCAGGCGGCGGAGGGGCTGCCTGCCCTTGGATCGCCTGTAAGATAACCCACTATGTTGGCATATTTGGTATACAAATAAACCTGCAGCAATTTTCTTCACAAACATGGTGTCGTGTGGTTTATTTCCTAATGATATTGCTGTATGTGGGATGGGGAGTGTTGCTGATATTGGCACTATGCTGGCTGCCCCTCGTCCATGAATGGGACCCTCGTAAGAGGGCGGCCGCCTTAGTGCCACATGAGGGCACACAAGTCAGTCCAGTGTGGGTGACCCCCAAGGGGTCCGCGCGCCTCATCATTTATGGGAAGGGGTGGGCGGGGGATGAGGTATAAGTGCCTCTCCCCGCCCACCTGGCGGACTATTTTCGCTGCCCTTGACGCCGTTTCCCTCCCAACCGCTTACCTGGCGTACGTGCAGGGTTTGGGGTGGGAGAGGTGTCTAAGGTGTTATTTTGTGTTACAGGTGGAGTTACAGGGCGATCAGGAGGCGGAAAGGTACTCAGGGGTACCCACTTCTGGAACACAAAGGCTGCAAATGCCAAATATCCCCAGCAAGTCCTCGCGCTGGACCCTGGAGGAGTGACGGCGCCCCGTTAGTCCTACGGGCAGTTGTAAGCCTGAGCAACCGGGGGTTGCCTGGAATGCTCCGCCCCTTCGGGGGCGTGAGTAAGGGGGTGGACTGGCAGACCACCAGTGGGAGGGGTTACCCTCTCCCCCAAAATTGGTAAGCACCAATTGGCGACGGCCACAGTGTAATTTGGCTCATCAGGTGGGCAGGCGGCGTAGGGGCTGCCTGCCCTTGGATCGCCCGTAAGATAACCCACCATGTTGGCATATTTGGTATGCAAATAAACCTGCAGCAATATTCTCACCAAACAAGGTGTTGTGTGGTTTATTTCCTAATGATATTGCTGTATGTGGGATGGGAAGTGTTGCTGATATTGGCACTATGACATTTTGCCTGTGCAAGTCTGTTTTCCTCAACCAACTCTAACTCAGGTTACCACATGACTATATGCCACAATTGCATTTTGGGAGTTGCAGTCCTCATTCACGCCAATGGATCAAAAATGAACTAACACACCTGAAAACAAATATTTGTAAAGGACCCCCTAATTGCCCGGAACTCCCTAATTGCCCAGAACCCCCACAAAGCCTGCACTCCCACTGTTCACGAGGCAGGCTGATTGTTGTGTTCGTGGAGGGACTCGGGACTTCAAAATTAAAAACCCGCAAAACAGCTCTCTCTCTGCGAATCTCTACCTCTTTCCTTCCTTTCAAGAAAGTGGGTTTGGTGGCACTGTGGACCGGTGCATTACAGGTTTGAATTCTGGTGGGTCCAATCAGTGTTTAATCCTTCTAAGGTCAATAAAATGGGTATCACTGAGTTAGGTAACCATAAACATATGTTACTTTAGCGCCAAGAGAGAGACCCAAGGGTGGCTGTTCTCTTTACACATATACATTGTGTAATAACTGAACCACAGCAGCAGCTCTGCAAGCTTCACTTATGCCGTGAGCCTGTCTGGAAGGGAGTAGGCCGCAGGCTCCAGGCCGCGCCCTGCGTTCGTGCTTGCCTGGGAAGGCATGGCTTGGCAGTTCGGGCTGGACTGTTCCCATGAGGCACAGGGTCAGACTGATTTGCATATGGCCATGTCTGAACTGGGGTGGCAGAGAGGGCTAAAGAACGGTGATGGATCAAACCCAGATCTGTTGACTGGGTGTGAGTGTTTGATTGGCTCTGATGCTCCGTCCATCAACACCCCCTTTTGTACCGCTTTGTTCGCCATAAGTTGGCAGGGTATGCTCAGACGTGAGTCCCTTGCTCCCTTTGCCACTGGATTCAAGCAAGCCTGGCTGAAGACGGCTGAAATGCCAGAAACCGGTCCTAGGAAGCTTGTTTCCGGTACAGGGAAGGCATGGATTGGCAGTTCGGGCTGGACTGTTCCCATGAGGCACAGGGTCAGACTGATTTGCATATGGCCATGTCTGAACTGGGGTGGCAGAGAGGGCTAAAGAACGGTGATGGATCAAACCCAGATCTGTTGACTGGGTGTGAGTGTTTGATTGGCTCTGATGCTCCGTCCATCACCACCCCCTTTTTGTACCGCTTTGCCTGGATAGCCCAGCATCATTCTATGAGAGTCAATGAGCCGGCCGGACAGCGAGCCCTCGGGCTGCAGCAGCCTTTGCGTTTTAAGAGTGCGGTGCGAGATGGCACACAGACCGTACAAGTAGGAGCAAAAATGCCACACCACTGGCCCCTCGGGCCCATTATCCGTTTTGTCGATCCAGTACCATTCACCGCTCATCTTCCGCAGCAAACACTACTGCAACTTGTGCTTTTCGCGCTATGACGGATTTGATCTGTTAAAGTACAGGACACGTATAGTGACTTTCAGATCGGCAAACCTGAAAGGACCCTATGGGAAGCCGTCACACACTGCACACAGGGCAGCCCGTTAGCAGTTTCACTTCAGCAGAGCGGCGCGGGCTGCACGCGTCGCACGGTTGCCCACTCGTCTTCGGGTCACTTGCACTTTAGTCGGGAGTCAAGAAGCGGTAAATCTCCTTTCCCCATGCTGTTTTTACCTCCCCCCTCTCACTACTTAGGTCTTTCTCGTGTTATGTTACCCCTGTGCACCGATCAAGAAATTCTACGTCAGCGCGTTTTATAAATTAAATGACCATAAAAAAGAATGACTCCACTAAAGTCTCGATCGTAGTTCATTTCTGACACCTGCCATAATTAGTAAAGGCAGCTCATCAGCAAAGGCGGACGAGCTTCACATTTAACCCTCGCGGCCACTGGACGGTGAGTCCGCAATATCCCTGCTCTGAATCATGTTTACTGGCGCGAGAACTTAAACGTGGCGCTGGCACGCGACAAACCTGAGCCGACAGCAAGTTCATATTCATCAGTCGCAAAACCCACCGACCGCCAGGACACGCAGTGGAGCAGTGCTGCCCCAAGGAGACAGCTCGAAGTTCTGCTGTCACTTCAGCACAATGTCCACGGAATGTAACCTGCTACGACCCCTGATTACCCAGGAAAGGGCGAGGCGTCTCTCTGAACTTTGGGTCCTTCCACCACCGAGGTGGGGGACACCGCTTCTTCTCTGGCACCGATGAACATGGACAGCGGCCTCCGATGAGACATTGTGAGATGCTATTATTGGTGCACGTCAGCAGACATTACACGCACTCTGGGAACGGCTGAGGGCCGATGTATTGATTTCCTCATATAGAGCATTGTCAAGACATTCTATGAAGGCAGAGGAAAAAGTGTTCTTTTGAAAGAGAACAACAAGTAGGGTGGAGTCGAGGGGGTAAAGGGAAGGCATGCCAGTGTTCGGGGGTGGGGAGGTGGGGGGGGGGGCGGATGAAGAGCACGGCTGTCCTGTAGCAGACCCGAAACTGCTGACCTTAAACTTTAAGGTGACTGTCATGTTCAAGACTAGGAGGGGGGAGGGTGGGTGGGTAAGAGATTGATTATAGGTTATATTTGTGGTTTTGTATAGTCCACGGGACGCTTTACTTTTAGAATTTGTGTGAACCAAGTATAGTCGACATTCCGTATCCAGACAGATTTTGATACATATCAAGTTGCCACAGAATATACATGCACGTAAGGATGTTACAGATGATAGTTGATATACTCTGTATGCCACAGATTGGCATAACAATTAAACTTTCAGAAATGTTAACTACAATTAGTTGCATAGGGGTTCATTTGGGGTTTGGGAAGCGAGACCCGTGCTGTGAGTTGGTGGGGCTCTCGCGGTTCCTCTGCCCTATTCATGGGCGTAGGGATGGCAGAGGTTTAGCTAGAAGAGCTACAGCTGGCTCTGACGTCGCAGCACATTCATTCACCACAGGACCATTAGGCTATAGATGGTTGCCCAACTCTATTCAAACCATCACTAGCAGGGCACAAGTCGGGGGTACACCAGGCCCAGCTCTAAGATTCTTGCTCATGGAGGGCCATGAAGAAGGATGGGTGGGTCACGAAAATGAATGGGCAGTGGTACAAAGTATTGCAGAAATCCAATATTTTAGGTACTGACATTGTCAACTTGACATTTTAGCAGCATAACTACCAACCAACGCGGTACCTACTTCGCTTTCCCTGCTTCCATTTGGCTTTGTGGAATGGGAGGGACGCAGCATACAGATTGGCTGCAGCTTGCTCCTGGTCTTGTGCAGCAGCAGAAACATTCCTGCTGCTGCACATCTCTTTGGAGCTTTCCATGTTTCTTTATAAACACAACTGTCCGCTTTGCAGTTTGCAAAGTACTGAAGTTTAAAAAATGCAGTGCAGTAATCCCTCTGATAATTTTGCACACCCCTACCCAATAAAATAAACCAGACTTAACCATTATTTATCCTCCCGTTCTATGCACATGTTCATTAAAGAAACAATTAAAAACTGAGTTATGGTTATGACAAATGTGCAAAACCAAGGAAACTTACCAGTTATGGTAACCAACACACACAGTACAGGCCATAACTCACGTAGCCCATCATGCTCAAAACCCATTCTCCACTGGGCCTGGGGTTTTCTCCCATCTGTTTTAAGGCCATTCAAGTTTTTTTTCTTAGATATTGCTTTTCTGGCCATTCTAGCCTCTGGCAGTCTTCTCTATTGAGGTAACACTTCCAGCATTCACATCTCCCCCCTTAATGGAAGAAGTACCAACATGCTTGAACTGCTAGCATTGAGTTGTCTGGTTATTTTGTAGCGTGCATTTGGTTTGCAATACGTAAACGGTAATTAAGGTGTACCAAGTAATAAAAGAAGCTTTATTCCGGAAAACAATACTGCAGTGCCCTGTGTGGAAACGTGTAATATTTGACGTTAGCATAAGCGACAGTCATGTTTGCTGTGGTGTCCATTTTGTTTCCTTCGTAATTCTTCTGTCCTCTGCTGCTCGTCTTTTTCACTCTGCTGTGTTTTCTATTTTAGTTGACTTCCTGACTCAGCTAAAGCAATGTGCGTGCTGGGGTTTTTTAGCTGCTAGTGCACCTGGTCTTAGATGTTAACTGTTGGCCATTTACTGCTGCCATAAGCATTCCTGCTCCCCCTCTCACTTTGCTGACCAAGTGGTTATTCATCTGCTCTTGTTTGCAGATAGTTATTTCTAAAACTGTTCTTTCCATTTCTGTTCCAATGCTTACACTGCAACAAAATGGTATAAACGGGATGATGGTTTGTGAATTCAGTGTACTACCTCCTGCAGTACTTCAGAGTGTTGTGTGGATGTGGTCCCACTCATGAGTGATTAACCCTTTCGCTGCGGCGGGAATTCCGCCGCAGCGCTGGGGGATGCGGGGGGGGCAGCGCGGTGGCGCTGTGCTCATGACGGAGCCACTCCGTCATGAGCCACGGTTGAGCTGTGCTCATGACGGAGCGGTTCCGTCATGACTCCGCCCAGTTGCGTTGTCCCCCCGCACAGGCGGGGAAACAGCGCCGCGTGGGTGGAGCGGCCGCCAACGGTCGTGGCATGACGGAACCGCTCCGTCATGAGCACACGGCAACCGTGGCTCATGACAGAGCGGTTCCGTCATGAGCGGGGAAGGGGTTAATAAACTTGTTATTTATTCCAACTCCAGTGCCGATCTCTATTTTGTTGGTTTTTGGACCCGTGGACAAGAGGGTGACCCTGCACCAGTGTGCCCACTTTTAGGCACATTTCCACACCTGTACCAAACACACATTTTCAGAATAGACAACACTATACTGTGTACTACTGAGCTCTGGTTAGCCACTCAATTATAAAGAAAGGCTTCCACATGAGTGAAGGGTACAACAGGTGTTCACTATGAACCTCAAAACACCTATCTTTAAGGCACTGAAATATATCAGAAAAGGTCACAAAACCAACAAGGGAACAGCACAACACTACACCCACAACTAGTTGTGTGTGGCGCACCTCTCTCAAGGCACCCCGCCTACCCTTCCAAAGTAAAGCTTAATATGCGAGCTACTAGCTCTCTCGGTGTGCACTTCCCGTACCCCTGCTGCTCCCAAGGGGCGAGCCCAATGATCAATATAAACTTCTACCCACTGTGGATTGCACCACCCAATACAAATAAAGAAAAATATCAATGGATTGATAATTGTCCATCCAATAGTTGTCGGATTCCAAATTTTCTTTATTCTTCTTTATTCATGCAAAAACACCGGGCACCCAACGCGTTTCGTTCTTGTAAAAAGAACTTCTTCAGGGCGATTCTTCTCGAGGTGATTATATATTGATGGTAGAACTCATGTCAAAAGGTGAATCAATTGCGAATTTCTACTGGTACTCCTTTTGATTCGCGACACCTCTAACGTCCTTACCAATTATTGTACCTATGACTTCAAAATAATTTCAAGTGTTCAGATGGTCTCGTAATTTCTTCCTAGTAAATGGCTACTGTGCCTGTATCACGGCTTGTCAAAATGGCAACAATGTATCCTCTTCGGTACATCAGAAAAGGTGCTTTTGAAAAAAATCACAGCGTTATGGTGCAAAATGGTTGCAAATGGAGCATAGAGAGTGTTCAGGATATATGTGCTGTTCATTTGTGCATGCAGCAGCTACCATACCTGCTGACATCAAACTTGTCCCCAAGTCTAAAATTAGCCTATGTCCTGGGGTGAATCAGGACAAAAAAGTGGCCCAGGCACCCAAAAACTAGCGGCTCACCTTTGCAGATCACCATCCTTTCATGAAATATTGCTTGGATAGTATCAGGGAGATAATCATGGGAGACATTTGTGATAAATTAAACTTTTCAAATGTTCTAGGACCATTAAGGTTATCCACTTGCTGGAAACACTATTATTTCTCTGCAGCTCACTCACAAGTCTTCCAATTAATCTGTTCCTGAAACAGTTGCTCGATCTCCGATCCTCTAAGCCATTACTCATTCTCTGATCTCTGAATTCTCTCTCTGCAATCAGGTCCTACAACTTCTGGTCCTTCTTATGCATCCTTGCTTGGCCCTGACCAACATGAACCCAGAAGGTCATGCATATCCTCTTGTATTTAGGCTTCTGTTCACACTTAAGAATCTTCTTTAGGCATTCAGACTCTTGCTCATCATCCGTTGGTCTCTAAACTACCCACTTATTAAAGGGACCCTGGAGCTCATTTCCACTCTCCGGTCCTTTGAGATGCCTGCTCAGGCTCAGATCCTTAGGGTTCCAGCTCACTCTCAGGGGCCTTTGGATTCCAGCTCATCTGGTCACCTGATTTTCATGTTCACCGGCATATCTTGTAGCACTTGCTCAGTCTTACTTGGAAGCTCCAGGACATCCTGATTTCCCTGAGCCTCATGTTTACCGTGAAATTCCACATAACTTATATATCGGTATAGCTTCCTTGATGTTTTGCTCACCCTAAGTGCATGAGGTGTACTGTCACCACCAGGCAGCTGAAGCTCCTGCTCACCCTCAAATCCTTGCTTTGAGGGTGAGTTTGGGTCCCTAAGCCTCAAGCTCACCCTCAGGGTCCTGAGCTTTATGTGTATTCCAAGTTGCCCAAACACTTCTCACTCCAAGGTCTTCAAGGCTCCTGCTTGTCCCAATGGCTCTGGCTCACCAGGGGGTGCTAAGGGTCTGTGCTCAGTGTCATTTACTTGTGGTGCCTGGCCACACTCAAGTGCCCAGAGGTTCCCTCTCAGGGACATTAACCATTAAAGATCCGGTCCACCTTAGACCCCTGGGGCACATGTCATCCCCAAGTTGCTAAATCTTCTTTTTATGTTCCTGTATGTCTGTCCTACCAATTCTTCACTCTGTCGCTCTCATTCTACAAACCCCTCTATCTATTTTAATCTCCTTCTTTCTCATTCTACCTCCCATTATTCCATCTCTCTCGTTATCCATCTCTTTTTTCCTGTCTTTCTCTCTCTCCATAGTTGCCCTGATTTCCTCCTTTTCCATTTCCCATGCACTATTTCCTCCCTCTGTCAAGTCTATAATTTCTCCCTCTTTCTCACTCCTCTGTCTCCCACATACACTCTATACTACCTCCCATGTCCTTATTCCACACTCTCTCAATTCCTATTGCCTCTGAGTTTTACTTCAGTTCTTTTTCCTGTCTTGAAAAGTCTCCTTTTCTTCAATTGTGTTTTCTCATGTCTGTCACCTTCATTTCCCTCTAGCCCCTGAACTTGTCTGTGTCCTGCACCTAATGTTATATTTCATTGTGTTACATTTACTGACTTGCTGCTGTCAGTAGCTACCTGCTTTATCAAACCTTGCCATTTGCAGAAGACCATTCTCTGTAGACATGAAATAGATAGATGTCCTTGTAAGTGCTTTCAGTTCTGCATGCTTTCAAAGGTTATTCATGGAAGTGGCGGGGCCTTGTTCTACCAATAGTAGTAGTAAAGGAAAATCCACCTATTTCTGGAGGAATATTTAGATACAGTACAGAATCCACAGATGACATTTCTTTGACCATACTATCCCTTTCTAGAAGGGATAGGACCACATTAGACCTTTCTTGGGTTCTACTCCTGATTTGGCACTTCCTCTAGGTATCACTAACCTCTAAATCAAGCTGTAGACTGCTGGACCATCAGAAAAAGAAGTGTGTGTGAGGCCTTGATCCATCCTTTCCTTATTATTACTGACCAGAAAACTTTTAACACCCTCTTCTGCTTCCATCCTTGGCTTTGTCATTCACTATTCTTTTTCTCCCTTTGCCACCGCCCTTCTCTCCACTTTTGTTCCTACTCTGCTTTTACCAATCTCTTGTTCTACCCTTTTCTCCACTTAGGCTGTCCTCACTTCATCTTTTCCTTGGCTGTTTTCCTCTCTCACTTCCCCATTGTGCTTATCTATAATTCTTTTCCTCCCCTCTTCTCTCCTCAATCATTTCTCCCTCTTTCCTCTCCGCCTCTCTGTTTGTCTCTACTCCCCACTCCGTCTCTTATTTCCTTTAGTCTCGGTCTCTCTCTTTATCCCTCCTGTGCTGTTACCTCTCCTTTTCCCCCAACATAGAGGGTGAATTAATTGTTGCATTGCAAAGGTGTCAAAATCAAGTTTTTCTTCTACACATTTCTAGTCATTTAAAAAAAAAAAAAAAGGAAAGTAATTTCAGTTCTTAGGGTTTTTTCTGAAGTTCCACCTTTCTCAGCTGTGCACAGCACCCTCTCCATTCCATAAACTGAAGAAATGTCATTAGAATGAAACTTCCAATTTCCATCTGGTGTGTCACCGCAGTTTTTAAACCAAGAATGCTGGCACCAGACCCCCATAGCTTTTATACATGATCGTTGTGGCCTGCTGCGAGGTACTAAAGGCAACGTTACCCGTCCAAGACTTGTTAATTGTGCTGCTCAAAAGCATCAGCAGCTCCCCGAGGACCCAAAGTCACTTACTGAGGCCTGGGATGGGGGGAGATGCATAATGGTGTGCCTACTCTGCCGGCCCATTGTAACTTTGCCCATGACAATCGACTGGCCTGACTGTGGCTTGCTGAGAGTCACACTCAAGCTGTAGCAGCTTTTTGGGTTGTGCGCCAGGAAAGTCGGCCCAGGAATGTGGACCTGCTTTCCCACTTCTGAATGGCCTTGGGTGGTTCTGGCTCACCCTCTAAAACCGGGCCAGGGGTACACGAGGGTGGATGGGGTGCACCCACTATTTTCACAAGGTGGACGCCGTCTCCCCTGCCAAGAAGTTGGGCCCCACTGAAATATGCTGAACTGAGGGATTCAGCAGTGCCTGCACGTTGTCTGTCAGCTTTCCAAGCAGCAACTGCAGGGTGCAAGGGGGCTTTTTTACTTTAAATTCGAGCGGAACAAAAAGTAAAGGCGGAGGTGAAGGAGTAACCAATTAAACAGAACAAATCTACTGCCAATTTTCTCCTTCTTTCCAATTTCTTTGTGGCAGAGTTTAAAAATAAATACATGTAGAAGTTGAGGCTCCAATTTAGCATCAGGGGTGTGGCACCTTTTTGGCACAATCCCTACACAAAATGTAATTTATTAAATCTCATAATGCGCTCAAATGTACTCATGTGTGAGGTCTTAAGTTCTCATGTCACTTCTTGTGATTTCACTTCCTGTGAAGTAATGGGCTGTGATACCACTTCCTGTAATGGCACATCCTGTGATGTAACGAGCTGTGAAGAAATGCGTTCTGATGTCTTAATGCGCTATGATGTCACTTGCATACTGCCTAACTTGGTTAATCCCCCCCACTTCTTTTTTTAGGACTTGTGCCCCGATCAATAGATTTCTCTTTCCAGGACTGCCGTCCCACGTGGGGTAAATCATACAGTGACCATAAAGGACAAGGAGAAAACATCCTACGAGCCAGGGCCTTTATTTTTTTTACTTATAGGAAACAAACTGTTGCTTTTCGAGTCTGCTTTCTTGAAAACAAAAAAACCTTTGCTCAGCGAGCGCATCAGACATGGCGCATCAGGCGAGCCAATGCACTAGCAGCTTTGCTGAAGACACACAAACACCTGCCTGCCTGGCAGCAATCTCTAGATTTGGCATGTGGTCCTCAACCCATCAGACCAGTGGGCCACCCATCAGGATCTAAATAACTCCAAGAGTTTTTGGCTACCCATTCCATGTTACTTAATAATACATATGCACTCAGAGCATAGGACCCTACTGTAGTAGATGGGAGTAGTGAGATTCACACAGAGGTTATTTATAGGACTATAGGGAGGTTAGCCTCTGAAGCCCGTCAAGTTACTCAGCGATAGTCAAGTTTGAGGGGATCTGAAGGGTTTATAGAGTATGGTCCAGCAGTGGTATGGCTCCTGTTCGAAGGTCTTTAGAGGTGTGAAGAAGCAGCATGAGTTTGACATCGCTTGACCGGTGCTGCATTTCCCAATCCTGTTTCACCAATCCACATCCGGCACTACAAATACCTCATGGAGCACCACCCTCTGGGCAGCCAAAAGGAAGGCGCCAGCAGGGCAACTGAAGATGCGATCCCAGCTCCGTTCTCGGCATGGTTACAACACCTCCTTTTGGGAATTGTGGGTGTGAGCTGGGTTATTAACACGTTTTCAAAAATTGGCAGTCTAGAGTTCTGAAACCAATCGACACAGTGCAACAGCAGAACGCCATTCAGACGGAGAGCTGCAATATGCTGAAATGAAGTACGTTTATGGCCAACGGAAAACACGGGGATATTTGAGACAATATTGAATGTTTTACAGAAAATAAAATAATAGTAAAACACATTAGGGAAAAGACGGAAGGGCAACGAAAAGAAACTCACAAAAATATGCTTTCTAAAGCGAAGCTTCCAATAGACTGGCCGCATACAAAGGATACACGCTTTACTGTTTTTTGTGTGTGTAATTTTAGCAGTATTCATAAAGAGGAGAGTGTCTTTTCCCTCACCGAATCTGAATGCGAGAATACACTGCAGTATTTCCACTACCAAGGTCGCTTTATGATTTACATGCATTAGCCACAGATTTCCCAAGAGGCAGAAAAACAATTACGAGCTTAATTTAACCATTCTCATTAATTACAGAGCTCTTAATAGCTTTCTCTCACACTGGCACAGCCACCATCCATCAGAGGGCGTTTAAATCTTCTGCCAGTGCATCTGAAGCAGTCTTACCTGAGACAGGGAGGCAGTCCGCTGCATCAATATCTTGGTTCTCTTAAATCCAGGATCACCTTCTGCCAGCACTTTCATCGTTTTCTTGCCAATAAATTCGAGGGCGTCCAGTCCTCCAGTCAGAACAGTTTTCCCCTTCATGCAACAACAGGCACTTTATCAGGTAAACAGGATACTAATATTGAATGGTATTAAACATGAGCTGTAAAATTAAAATTAATCTTTATTTTTTCTAGCAGAAAAGCCACATTTAATGTTCCATTGAGAAAGTTCCATGGTGCGACTGTGCATGAATGATACTATGGTATTGTGTAAGGTGGTTAAAGGTGGTGGAGCCATCACTCATTTTGGGGACAGGGACACATTTTTCATCAAACTTTAACCCAGAAGAGGAAAGAAATAGGCATAAAACGGAGAAAGAAGAAGGAAGAGAAAGATAGGAAAGAATTAATGAAGGTAGAAGGCAAAAGTGAAATAAAGAAAAAAGATTTTTCAAGGAATGAGGTGGAATCCAAATCTGGGCAGTCTTGGTATCCAGCAAACCCAATAGGGGGGGCTCAACAATTTTGGACCTTCCACAAATTAATAATTTTTTAACAAATTAAGCATTGCACTGCGCAAAGGTAGGGAGTTATCGGTTTGCACAAAAAATAGAGTCTTGTGTTTTGCACTTTAGTCTAAGCCTTGAATTGCTATCAACCAGAGTAAGACTAAACACACACAATTCTGAAATCTAGGATGAAGCATGTTATGAAGTTCAAAACCAGGCCTTCAAAACCGGGGCTGTTTGAGCTGTCTGCCTATAGAGGTCTTTTCATATGTCAACTGACCTTCCCCCTTTTTTGCTTCTCTTTTACGTCCTGCATCTTCAATTTGTAACTATTATTCTATATTATTTCTTAATTAAATAGGAGTTATTTTTTAACCAGCAATGTACAGTTTTCAATAAAAATGTCTACAAATTAAATGAATACATTAGAAAACACTAATAAATAAATATTCTTTTTTATACAAAAGAGCTAAGCAAACAAAAAAAATAAATCACCCTTTCTTAGGTTCTGGCGATAGCCAGAAATCCCCCAAAAGACCACAATCGCATTTATGAGTAGCAGAAGTGGTATTACAAGTGTACATTTTTACGTATTCTTATATGCCTTTGTGATTCCAACCTGAAATGTCCAACTTTCTATATTAGTAAAAGTGCAAAAAGAGAACAGTCCTTTCTAGTTATAATAATTGATATGAATATGCAGTGACTATTCCCATTATAGTCTCATTTTAGATGTTTTGAGCCAATTCACAAAGCCATGTTTTAGTTTGTAAAAGAGTTCTGCGTGAGTACTATTTTACCTATATCAAAATGCATTTGTGAATAGGTCTCTTGGACCTTTGGGCTTCGTGCTCAGGGTGTGGCCTGAATGCCTGTTATTGACACTTGCCAACATTTACCCCTTTCTAGATAGTGAATCAAAAGCAGGCCTGGCACAAAACGTCAGCCCTAACGTTCGTTCGTTCGTTCTCTCTCTCGTTCTCTCTCTCTCTCTCTCTCTCTCGTTCTCTCTCTCTCGCTCTCTCTCTCTCTCCCTCTCTCTCCCTCTCTCTCCCTCTCTCTCCCTCTCTCTCCCTCCCTCCTCTATCTCTTTTTCTCCTCTATATCTTCGAATGCACCGGCTGTGTCTGCTTCAATGGACCCGGGGGAGCTGGAGAAAACTCCTAGTGTACGAGATCCTCATGTTAGGATAAAACACCCAGTGTACGAGATGCTCATGTTAGGATAAAACACCCAGTGTACGAGATGCTTCTGTTAGGATAAAACTCCTAGTGTACGAGATGCTCATGTTAAGATAAAACTCCTAGTGTACGAGGTGCTCATGTAAAGATAAAACTCCTAGTGTACGAGATGCATATGTTAAGATAAAACTCCTAGTGTACGAGATGCATATGTTAAGATAAAACTCCTAGTGTACGAGATGCATATGTTAAGATAAAACTCCTAGTGTACGAGATGCTCATGTTAGGATAAAACTCCTAGTGTACGAGGTGCTCATGTTAAGATAAAACTCCTAGTGTACGAGGTGCATATGTTAAGATAAAACTCCTAGTGTACGAGATGCATATGTTAAGATAAAACTCCTAGTGTACGAGATGCATATGTTAAGATAAAACTCCTAGTGTACGAGATGCTTCTGTTAGGATAAAACTCCCAGTGTACGAGATGCTTCTGTTAAGATAAAACTCCTAGTGTACAAGATGCTCATGTTAAGATAAAACTCCTAGTGTACGAGGTGCTCATGTAAAGATAAAACTCCTAGTGTACGAGATGCTTCTGTTAGGATAAAACTCCCAGTGTACGAGATGCTTCTGTTAAGATAAAACTCCTAGTGTACAAGATGCTCATGTTAAGATAAAACTCCTAGTGTACGAGATGCTTCTGTTAGGATAAAACTCCTAGTGTACGAGATGCTTCTGTTAAGATAAAACTCCTAGTGTACAAGATGCTCATGTTAGGATAAAACTGAACATTCACAAACAACAATACAGGTATCAGAAGAACTACTTACTGTGTTTTGTACAACATTTGTGATTGTCGACAACACTCCGCGAGAACTAGCTGAAGGAGAAGCTGGTGGAGCTTCGGCAGTACTCTCTTCTGTTTCAGAAGCACATTCTATTTAATGAAAAAATATATTATTTATCATTTTAACAGGACCATGAATTCTGAGAGAAGGAAGTTGTTCTCTGGTTTGTTGGCCACGCTGATAGGATACTTAAACATGAATTGTGTTGAGTATGCACAACAATAGCCGTAGGAACATGCAGTTATACGACCATTAGTAGACCTGGCTGGTTGCAGGAGGCTGATAACGCATTTTCAAGTAGCTTCGCTTACAAATAGGGGGGACAAGACAACTCATGCCAGGGGCTGATGGAGCGTGGATTGCTCAGGCGAGTTGACCAGAGCAGAATAGGGAAAAGCATGTGATCAGGTCCGACAGGGTCCACTAACACTAGACTTAAGCTTATCCAGTGAAATATCTTGCATAGAACCTACATGGCCCCCAGAAACCTCTCTAAGATATACCCAGTGAACCCCAATGTCTGTGGTAGATGTGGACTGCCTTCAGCAGACTTTTCACACAGACATGGCCCTGTCAGCCACCAGTGGAATTCTGAGCAGAAGTGATTAGTACATTATTGTACCTAGAGGGAACGGTTCTGACAGGGACCATAAACGGTGCTTGCTGAGGGTAATGCCACAATGCAGGAAATTGAAAATGGAAACATGGATGGTGGCACTCGGGGTAGTCCTAGCAAAGATGCCAGATCGCCATACACTGGCCTGCAACCCGAGCCATGGAGGTAAGAGTCTGGAAGAGAGATTTATTGGAGTAGGCTGAACCAATCATGCAACTCACCCGCACAGGTGACAAAGTGGTAGAGGATTTGTGACTTGGGTTGGACATATTTACAAACATAATGGACCCCCCAAATAACAGGCCTCCCTTAACTATAAAATGTTGATATTTGTGAGGACTGGTAACAATAAAGTTATGATTGAGCATTAGGTGGAACATCTCAAAGAATTGGTCGCTCAAGAACTGCTGCGATTAGATGTGATGGTGCGGTCAAATACTGAAGATTGGTTGCACATGCGATAATGTTTATGCTTTTGAAATTTTTCCGAAAATTCTAATAAGCATATAAAAAAAAAAAAAAAAAGAATATCCGCAGCAATATTCCATCGCTCCTATAATTTTCCATTGTTCCAGGAGATGGCACTGAAATCTATCATCAAACCCTTCGACTTCAGCAGTCAGAGGGTGGACACTCCTGGACATCCTCTGACCATACAGACTCACCCAGCTAACTTTCTTCGGCTTGAGGGTCTTTAGGGCAAAAGTCACAAAACCAATTATGAACTAAGGGTGACTTTGGTGCATAAGTGGTTTTCCGAAAGTAAATTCACGTTTTAAATTCACAAAGTATGAATTTAAACTCATAAAGTAACTTACTCACATGTAATATTATAACAATATGATCTATTACTATGTGGGATATAAATACACCCTGCCATCACGGGGGCAGAGGTGTGTATTTCTAGGTGGAAACAATGGCCAGAGTAAGGGAATACTCATAAACTATCATGTATGTGCTCTTCAGAAACATTTGCAGGCCCTTTCCTACCCCATATATGCTACAACATGTACTCCTGTCCTGGACAGGTGTATATTTGTATTTGGGGTGGGAAAGTGGATTGAACACTCCCAACATTGGTGGAGGTGTACAGGAAAGCAGTTGTCCACAGGGAAAAATATTTTTCAATTAGAGAAAAAGAAAAACACTTTACAAGTGCAAATGTGTAAACGTACACTGTGTCTAAATTACTCACCACATTTGCTCCAATTACACACCTCTGCTTGAATATCAACAATGCTTATAAATATATGCGTATATGTTTGACTTTCAAAACTTTTAGACAGTTCAGTTTCAACATTTCGTATGCATTGGTAGTACGATAATTCTCTTTTGCCAGAATAGTTTTTAGGTCAAAGCCTACCACACAGCCCAGCTGTCTGGTTTGCTAAAGACATCTTGGGGACATTCGGAATGCTTCCCTGGGAATGCATTGCGTCCATTGCTTTGCGGTTTGTAACTCACATTTGCTTGCTTTTTAATGACTGTCTTTATTTGTTTTCGGTTATCCAGCTTGAGTTCCTCCCTCCCGTGGAGCATTATTTACTGTATTCTTCCGAGGGCTAGCTGTAAACAGGCCTTCAAATCTTATTCTTATTATGCCACATTTCCTGTGCATTCAGAGACAGAGGTCAAATGTCAGGCTCCGACTTTGGGGGGAGTTTGGTGTTTACTATTCTTTCACTGACTACAAAGTGAGAGGATTTATGTGACAAATGTGCCATGAAAGAAAGGCTTCTCTGTAGCACACAACATCATTTAAATGTCTGTTAACTGTGCAAATATTTTAGAATTAAGAAAGCACGCATGAAGCAATTATTTTTGTAATTTGGAATTGTGGTGGAAATAAATATTTTAATATGATCAAAACAAATCAATATACTAAGTGCTGACAGTTCCACACATTATCGTTTGTGCTGAATACTTTATCTGTAAAACTGTATGACTGTGTAAATGTGATGGTCATTTCAATTGAAAATGTGTTGTCTGTAAAGGCAAAGTGCTACCGCACCATGCATACTCCACTTTATGCCACTCCACTCTACTCTATGCCACTGCACTCTACATCTCTCTGGTCGAGACCACTCTACTCAGCACCACTCTACGCTCCGTCGCTGCACTCGACTTTACTCTGCACCACTCCACTCTATGCCACTCTACTGTGCACCACTTGACTTTATGCCAATGCACTCTATGCCACTCTATGCACCACTGCACTCTACACCACTGCCCTCTGTGCCACTGCACTCTACTCAGTGCTACTGCACTTTTCGACAATAAACTCTACACCACTCTAATCTGCTTTGCACCACTGTACTCTATGCCAGTGCACTCAAAAAACACCACTCCACTCTACGACACTTCACTCTACTCTGTAATAATCTACTCTGCGCTGCTGCACTCAACACCACTCTACTCCAGTTCGTGCCACTCCACACTGTGCCACTGCAATCTACGCTACGCCACTTCACTCTATGCCACACTACTCTACGCCACTCTAATCTGCAGCACTGCACTGTACTCTCTTCTACTACACTCCATGTCACTGCACTCTACGCCAATCCACTCTACCCCTCTTTAATCTGATCTGCACCACTGCACTGTACGACACTCTATGCCACTGCACTCTACCCTCCACCACTCCACTCTATGCCACTTCACTTTAATCTGAAAAAATCCACTGTACACTATTGCACTCTGCGGCACTCTACTCTATGCCACTCCACTCTACGACACAACACCCTATGCCACTGCAATCTACGCTGCGCCACTCTACGCCACTCTACTCTACCCTTCACCACTCTACTCCATGCCTGCCACTCTACTCTGCAATACTGCACTCTATGCCAATACACTCTACACCAATGCACATACTCTGTAGCAATCCTCTCCATGCCAATGCACTCTACGCCACTCTAATCTACTCTGCACCACTGCACTCTATGCCATTTTATGCCACTGCATTCTATGTGACTCTACTTTACGCCGCTACCTTCTTCCCTATATTACACTACCCTGCACCATGACACTCTATACCACTTCAATCTGCTCTGAAACAATGCACTTTACGTCACTGCACTCTATGCTGAGCCACTCCACTCTTCGCCACTGCACTCCGACACTCTACTCTATGCCTCTAAACTCTACGTCAACGCACTCTACACTCCTATACTCAAAACCAATGCACTTCATGCCACTGCATGCCAATTTACTCTGCCCCAACTGAACTCTATGCACCTATACTCTACTCTGCAACACACTACACCACTGTTATTTTACTCTACACCATTGTACTCTATGCCACTAAACTCTACACCACTCTACTCGAAACTACTGCACCCTATGACACTCTACTTTGCAACACTGCACTCTTTGCCACTATTCTCCATGCCACTTTACTCTGCACCACTGCACTCTATGCCACTGCACTCTACACCACTGCAATCTACTCTCCACCACTCAACTCTATGCCACTCTACACCGTTACACTCTATGCCACTCTAATCTGCAGCACTCCACAATATGCCACTGCACTCTACTCTGCGCTACTTTACTCTGTGCCACTACACTCTAAACCACTTGACTCTACTCTGCACCTCTCTACGACACCTATTCTGCACCACGCTATGCCTCTGCACTCTATGGCACTCTACTCTGTACCACTACACTCTGCATCACTGCACTCTGCATCACTGCACTCTACACCACTCTATGTGGTAAATACATTCTATTTCATTTTTAAAATGAGGACTAACATGTAGAATTCATATTTAGTATCCAGAATTTCACATTTTGCTTTTTTCTGCCTCATTTCCTCCAGCGTTGACCTGCTCAAATGTATCAGTTCAAAGCTGGGAAGATGTGATAATTTATCACACAACTCGTAATATTCAGTCCCTGTCCAAACTCCTGTTTGTAGAGCAATCGCTATTTAGCTCTGAACGTGTAATCGGGCCAGAGATGGATAGTTTAAAGTACATACTCCAATGTGTCGCTAAAGACCATGTCAGGTGTTCACATTCATTCGACAACTTTACTACCAGGTTCCTTTCTTAATAGCTCTTTTATTTGCCAGCGGAATCAATAGTGCAACATTCTGGTGATATAAACTGCAGAAGATGAACAGTTCAAGAAAAACGAGCAACTGTTCTGGTGGCTGGCTGTGTGACAGAAGGGGAAGTTACCACAAAGAATCTGAAAGGCAGCAACAACCACTGCTCTTAGGGTTAAGATTCAACTGGCAAAGATTTACAAAGTGACTACCTAGTGGAAACAAATGATGCATCAGCCATGACTCAGACACAAGGGTGGGGCATTCATTGTAACAACCCTTTGCCACCACGTACATACTGCAATCCAGTAAAAAACAACGTACCAGTAACAAGTCATCTGTTTGTAGGCAGTGACATGCTGCGCCTTAGGACCTCTGGCCACTGTTGATAACTAAGGTTGATGAAAAAAGCTACAGGTGGCGGCGAGGAAATAGCTACACTTCATCCCATTAAGCGCGCATTTTCACAACTGATTTCTTGGAAGAAAAAAAATCCGTCACATTATGCAGATATTCATTAATGTGTCCCAGAAATCGGGCACGAATTAATAACTGTGTGACGGCCTAATAAGAACACACACTAATTCTTTTAGGCACCACAAGAAGATTTGGGAGTAAAAGGCTTTATATGCACATTCTAGTACTTGCAACTTGAGACCCTGAAGAAATCAGACAACTCAAATAAATGTTTGGACTGTGAAAAAAGTACCTGCTTTTACAGTTTCAGAGGTGTCAGAGCACGTATCTTCATGAGAAGTTGTGCCATGAATTCGAAGTGTGGCTCCAGCTTTTTCCTTAACCGCTGTCAATCCATGACCTGTTGTGAAAAGAAATGAAACTGCTGTCAGAAAAAGCAGGAAGAAAATGCCACCGCACTGCATTAAAAATACGCCGACCATAAGTATTTACATGAGGAAGGCAGATTAAATATATGAGCCACTATACGTTTGTTCTACAGTTCTGTTTTCAGTAGCTTTGTTCAGGGTCGGACTGACCTATAAGGCAATCTGGTAGTGTCCGAAGGGCTTGCCTCACAGATCAGTGTAGGAACTGGGTTTTTTTTGGGCTGTTTGTGGGCATGTTTTCTGTTCTGTCGGCCTGTTTTTATTGTTGATTTTTCTGATATTGCTACAAATATTGGCAGCAGCAAATATAAATGCATGCAGAGTCCAATACCTTGCAAAACACCCACACTGCTTGCCTATACGAGTTTAAAACTGCCCTGATTTGTAAACGTGGACCATTTTTTTTAGGCAACTGATTCTGGGGCCACTTTTAATTTGGTGCCCGAGTCCGTGTTTTAGTCCCAGTCCGATCCTGGCTTTGATAGTCCACTGAGACAAAAATTCTCCGGGGAGGGCTATTCGCTCTGCAGACAGGTCACAGACTCTCGACTCTTAAAGGGGTTGCAGTCACTAACACTTTGCACAGAAAACAATGTAGGATGTGTGCAGCCTCGAGCTCATCCGCCTGTGCTGCCCTTTTTCCCATTGGGTTTATTCTGACACCCTCCCCCCTCCACCCACACCCCCCCACCACGGCTGGTATGATGATGCAGGAAAGTTCATGCCCATAGTCTACTGGCTAGCTGATAATGTGTGGGGGATTCATCATTAGTCCCGGAATGCAGGTGTTCAAGGAATCCTTGCGGCCTCTACGACCTCATATGTATAGTCAGTGACCCCATTTACCTACATCACTCCTTCCTTCCATCCCCTCCCCCCCCCCCCCCCAAATCACACATCATTTAAGCGTGACACTGGGCTAACATCCAGCTGCTTGGAAATTGAAGGACGAGGCCCCCTAGGACCTCACTTGACTCACTGCTGAGTAAGAAGCAGCCTCCTGGGCCATCCGGGTCCTTTGGCCACTGGATTCTTGACTTTATAGCACAGCCATATAGTGTTTGGAACGCGCAGCAGTGCCTGGGTCTTCTGTACCACCGCGTCTGTGTCATTGACAACTCAGTGGCTATACCAAAGCCTGTACTTTGGCTGTGACTGAGGTGAGGAATGAATGTTCAAGCATAGCCCAAAAGACTACGTGGCAGGGCTAGTTCCTGCAACAGGAAATGACCCCATTCCCGCTATGTATACATACTTGTAAACGTAACTACACGGAAGCACACCAGGCTATTCCAAGGAAACAGGAAGTATTTCTATAGTGAAGTTTCAAAAGATGTTCTATACATTTCCCATTAAATAAGTTGACAAGTATATGAATACGATCAAGAAAGGGAAAGTTGTATGCATACCCTGTAGCTCAAGAAAGAGATCCCTGATATAGAAGGTTAGCCTGATATCTTTGTTGTTTTAGGGTCATAGCATAAGATACAATGCAATAGGGTGAGAAAGTGATTGTCTACAGTGGCGTTTTTTCAAAATGTGATTACATTATTTTTACCACTAAGTATGAAGGCCATTTATGGGCGTTGTCCTTTCAGATGCCTTAACTGTATGACCATCTTGCATTGCCACATGATGATTTACAAGGAAATATACGAATGACAGCCAACAGAATGACAAATGCTACACTGCTAAAGGAATGATACATATATAGTTTACAGATTTTTCAGAAATCATTCATTTAAAAAAAAATGCAAAACATAGAACATAAGCACGTTATTCTTCAATATAGGGTAATTTCATAAATGTATATGTAGATGTACCAACCCCAAAATAAACTGTTGTTTTTTATTGCCTTAAATCAGAAGAAGCACATTATGAACACTGACTAGTGGGAGAGTACGCTAACCGACATGAATACCCACAACAATAAATGTCTCTTAATTAAAAGCATCGTCAGCTACTCGGTACTTTAAGGATCACCAAAGTCATTTAAGCTTGACTGCCAGTTAGTTGAGATAAAGGGGATTCATCTTGGACAGACAAGTGTCCAATTTTACTTAGGAAGATATTTTAGTCTCAGAAAAGAAGATGAAGAAAAAATATAAACAATGTTATTGACAGCAGAGAATGAGTACTAGAGCCCTCTAGTCAACCATTTCCTTTCCCCCCTGCAACACAGTACAGCCTTCTTAATCTCCACCCGTCTTTGCTTTTACACTATGATTACTCCCTCGCTTGTCCAAATCTCTGCTCTGTAGTCTGAGGGATCACACATGCCTTATCTGAGGAGATTCATTACATTAAGGTGGCCCTTGATAAAACAAAAAGGATCCTCAAAGGAAGTGCGGTGGATAAGCACACATACGAAAAACGTCACAAGAAGGACGTCAACAGGGGGGTACTGTCTATTAGCAGGATGCTGACTCTGCAGCTGTTGCACTCATGGAAACGGCGAGGAGACACCTACTGGCCAAATGCAAAAGAGGATCTAGCACATAATATTTTTCCAGGGGCCAAAAAGTATGGTATGTGGTGTTACTGAGGGTCGTAATGATGCCAGAAGGGTGGAGTCAGAGGAGATGGGGTGTAAAGTCAGCATCAGGGAGGAAAGCATGTTCAAGGTGTGGACTGTGAGCCGTGGAGTTATCTAGAGGGTTTCATTCCATATTGGCCTCTAAGTAGGCCTGGTTACTAAGAGAGATATACATTGGAAATTACTGTGTTATGTTGTATCTGAGTTACTATCCCTCTTCCTCACCCAGAAGGAAGTCTTCTCTGCTTGCTATCAAGTCCTTTGGTGAGTCAAGTTTACAAAGGCAGAAACTTGATTATTGAATTGGAATAAAATAGAAGCTTAGGCCTCAAAATCTCCTTTTAGCTTTATCTGTAAATATTGGGAGTTTTTAGTAACAGGCTCAGCCAAAGTAGTAAGTGCCATACAAATCCTTAATAGAGACCCCTCAATAAAGTATGTAATTATCTGACACAAACACCCAACCTCCGCCAATAGATGTGCTACAGTGGAAAACTTTTAGCCATGGCACTAGGACATTTGCTGTTTAATCCTGGCTTTAACACTTTACCCAAAGATGTGGACTGTGAATTCTGTATTAAAAGTCTGGGCAGGTTTCACAAGACAGTGGTTTTTTAGGTCTCGCTGAGTCAGCGCGCATGCGCTGCTCGGAGAGACTTTAGTAAGTGAGGGCTTCAAAAAATGCTACCGCCAGCTACAGCTTGCAGTGCATGTGCGCGGGCAAGCTGTGGCCGGCGGTAGCATTTTTCCCCCCAGCTTTTTAGCCAGCTTGCTAGAACGCGCAACAAGCATGCGCTCTTGCGCGCACATCCCTTGCGTGTTTTAGTGCGTCATCGCGATCACTTTCGCTTTCACAGCGATCGCGATGACTTTCGTGGCCAATGCTTGTTTTATGTTAGCGAAGGCAGAGCATGTTTACCTTTGTTTTATTTATCATAGACTCCATTGTCTTGGCACTCCTTATTGCAAGGAGAGATCTGGCTGCTTACCCCTTTAAATCATAATGACCCACAGAACTTGCATCAGTCCTTCATGGACGGCCCACAGTGTCACGCATTTCACTCTTGGGTCGATGTAGAATGAGCAGTTTTCTCACGTGACTCCTCAACGCATTAGACCAGTGTGACCATCAGATGTGTTTCAAGATTTCCAGGTGTAGCAAGGTCAAAGAAGAGCGCTTACATCATTCTCATTAGCTGCAATTACTGCTTATTAAGATGTCTTCTGCTGACTGCAGGTGCCATGATAGATCTGACAGCGCAGTCTTTGTGCTTTCCGGAACCTGCCCCCTCATTCGTACATCTTAAGTGATCTTTATGTGGACGGCTTGAATCCACACCGTTACTCACTCCCGCCAATGTCCCCAGTTCAGAAGCAACAGCTCGGCGGTATAGTGGCAGCAATCGGTGAATTTATCAACGGAGCAGGGGGTTCTATTGCTCCCGTTTCAGTGTCTCAGCCTTTGTGTTCTTTGCTGTGCTGTGTTTTGTTTCAGCCCACCTCTGTGTGTGGCAGCATGGGGGAGACATGCCCCTGCTTATACTGACCAGTGAACTCAAAAGGGACACCCTGCTTCCTCGCTTAATTCACTACATTCAGCAAGGGCGCCACATTTGTCTTCGCCCACGCCCAGGGCGCTATTTCAGCAAAGGCCGGCTCAGCCTACACATAACCAATTGGCAGTGTGTGGCCTTAAGTTCACATTAAGGAAACCTCTAGTTCTACTTGTATAGTTTGGTGTGAAGGAATACTGCTTGGCCCTAATCTGATCTGAAAAGAGCTTTTTTTGTCGAGATGCAGTTTGCAGATTGTAAGTGGAAGAATCCTGAAAAGCACAGAGTGCTTGTAAGATTTGTTGCCAGGTAGAGTGATGTAGGTGTTACAAAAGTAAAATCTTTTAGAGTTTGAAAGTTCTCCTGGGTCAGAAAAACACAAGCCTGCAATGACTATTAAGATACAACAAGCATTGGCATAGCCAATAGGTCTCGCTTTTGGGACATTATAAGTGTTTAGCCATGCAACAGTTGATGTTGCACCAAGGATATTGTGCTGCAGCATTAAATACTTATAAGGTCCCAAAGGCGAGACCTATTGGCTATGCCAATGCTTGTCTTTGGTGAGAGTAGTCCCTCAATCTTACAGTCAGAATCACTCACACTCCACTTTTGTAATGAGCAAGATGGAAACTATGGAACCAGAAAATGTGCTTTTTATTAATTCTAGCATCCTCTTACGACAAACTGCATTCTCTTGGCACTCACTAATTGAAACTTATTTCTATGTTCCCTTTTTTTAGGTCTCGCCTAGCGCTGCAGCGCGAATACGCTGCTCGCTCTGCGAGGCTTCTTATAATCGAGGAGATTTCAGAAGTGGAGTTTAAGCCCCGTCCACCATTCTTATTGGCTGCCGTCATCGTTATGGTAAATGCTGGCCTCGATTGAAAATGAGACTTCTTTTTTACCGCCCTGTCTCTTTTTTGGACGGCCCATCCGGGCTCAATTGTTTACTTGCGGCGTTAACTTACACTGTCTCCTTAATCGTCCTTAATTAGTCGGCAGCCACTATATTTTGCTCACAATGGCGACAGCTTGTTTACGGACCCCAGTCGACGCCGCGTCCTCCTGTCGTCATCTCCCTTGGGCACCGCCGGGGCCGTCCAACGTGTCGCCATTACTTTATGTTATCGGAAAGTGAAAAGATTTGTCTTATGTTGCCAGTAGTTCTATTTCCGATTTGAACCTCCTGTTATTGGTCCAGCTGCACACATGAAAAAAGTCTGAGTGGTTTAGTTCAGTTACAGACTTTATTCCCGGAAAAAGAAAAAGAAAGCCCGCAGTACAAGTCTGGAGCTGCTTGCCCGTGTTCTTGGGTCTTATAGGCGCTGCTCCTCGTCACGGATGAGTTTGTTCAGCACCCGCATGAACTCACAAGGATTTCTTTACTCACAGCGCTGATCACTTCAATGCGCCCCTCTCTGGGGGTGGGTTCACACCCCTGCTTGGCTCGCTGGGTGCTTTGCACCTCCTCTTCCTGCGGCATTTGCACCTTGAGTGCGGTGTGAAAAACACACACAGTTTACGGACAATATCGGACGGGTTTTATCACTCAGCCCTGCCCTCTCTCCCCTATCTTCAGCAGTTATAAAATAACCAAGACACCAGCAGGGATCCCCGGGTGCTCTCGGCATGTGAGAAGCTTTGCGTGCGTGGGCACGGGTGCCAGCGCTTGCGGGGCACTGCAGCGTTAGAGCTGGGGTGGGCCTCACTGACTCCTTCAGGTACTTTAAATAGATATTTTTGTAATTTCTTACATGACTTTTCTTGACCGAATGCCTTTTGAGTGAACTGGGTGACTGGAAAACCTATCAGAAGTCGGCGCAGAGCTGCATCTCGACATCACACAAAAGTGTCTTTACAGACATTTCTTAACGTGAAAGCTTCTTCCAAAGTAAACAAACGTTGGCAAAGTCAATAGGTTTCACCTGTGCAAAATCTATTGGCTTTGTCAATGTTTTTTATACAGGTTGCACAGCAGCGCAGGCACACACAACAGACAGCGGGGGCAGTTAGAGATGGAGGAGATGTAAGAAAGTGGATTTCTGTTGCAGTAACCCCCCCTTTTTTGCCTAATAGCGGATGCACTTTTCCTTGTTGTGCCCTGGGCTCCTGCCAATCAGGTGTCCAGAGCCTGTGTTCCTTCCCTAAAAACTGCCTAACAGCTAAAACCCAAATTGGCAAACCCTGGCCACATGTGAGCCCCTGGTAAATGGTACCCTAGGTACCCAGGGCCTTGTGATGAGGGAAGGTCTCCAAGGGCTGCAGCACTCATTGTGCCACCCTTAGAGGCCCTGTACCCTAACACACACACACTGCTCTTGCAGACTGAGTGTCTGGATACAAGACAAAACAGAGAGTCGACATGGCACACATCCCTGTGTGCCATGCCCACAACCTACACTGCCCTGGCATACATCAGCCACCCCTCTAGCTGGGTGCCCTATGCCAGTGGTGTGGGCACAGACGCAGGAGCCCTGTGCCCCTACAGTACCCAGGTCCATTCCTGGGTCCTGTAAGTGCAGTGCTGCCAGCTAAGAGTATATGGTGCTGGGAGCTTGTCAAACACGAACTCCACAGCACCATAATGGCAGCACTGAAGACTGAGAAGTTTGGTATCAAACTGCTCAGCACATTAAATCCACACTGATGCCAGTGTGTGATTTAATGTACAAAGCACCACAGAGGGCATCTTAGAGAGGCCCCCTGAAACCTAAACCTACAATCCACGTCTGTTCTGAGGCTGCCTAGGCTGCCACACAGCAGACATGTTGCTGGACCCCTGGGTAGGAGAGCCCCTGCTCTCCTGGGTCTGCAACAATGCACATCCTGGGCGAGGTGCTAAATCTCCTCCCCCAGGATGGGCAGGGAGAAGCTTCAAAGGCATTCCGCCTCTGTGAGTTTCCCCAGGCCACTGCAACCCCCCACTCTGGAGGGAAACTTGGCCGGAAACCCCAAATAAGGACAGGGGATGTGCCAGCCTGCCAACCCCACCCCTCAGGTGGGGGAGGCGAGGTGAAGCACATCTCCGGGCGCTCGCCATCTTGAAGATGGGAAGCCCTGCCCAATCAGGACTAGGCTCCTGCCCCCCTCCCACAGGAGAGAGGCAGGATAGGGGGTGTACCCACCCCAGGACAGGGACCCATTGGCCCCTGTCCTTCACCTACCTGTAACGCCCCTAAATCTAGTATTTAGGGGCACCCTGAACCTTCCTTCCCCAGATTCCAGATTCCAAACTACAAAGAAGAGCAAGAAGAAAGAAAACCTGCCCTGCAGCTGCTAAAAAGAGGAAGACACCAACTGCTTTGGCCCCAGCCCTACCGGCCTGTCGACCCTCGAACCTGATCCTGCTCCAACCCGGCATCTCTTGTGGCCAGCAACCTCACAAACCCCGGAGGACCTGGCTACCTCTTGGCTCTAAGCCCCTGGGACTCCCATGATTAGAGGCTCTACTCAAAACCTATCTCTAATCCCTGGCAGCAGCCCAGAACCGCGAACCCAGCACACTCTGCACCAGCCAAGCCTGGCCAGTGCCGGAGTGAACAAAGACCCTGAGGACGACCCCACGGCGACTGTGACCCCGAGTCCGGCCCCCAAGGACCTCCCTCGACACTCCTGAAGAAGCCTGCAGCCTCAGAACAAGGTGCCCCCCAACCGCGATCAACAGAAGGTAAGATTTCCCGACACCAAAAGGCACCCCTGCACGCGGCGCCCCACGGCCCCCTGTGCCTAATCCCGGGGTACCTACCTATCCCCCAACTACCCAACTTACCTCTCGAAGTGGTGGTGGCACCTGAAGAGTCCTCGTCCCCGAGCTTGCAGTCTTTTTCTAAACCGGAGATTTCCCATCTAAATCAATTGAGCGCCCGAAGGCTCAAAAGCACTCTGGACCCAGCCGCCCGAGTGGCCCTGGCAGTGAAAACTCTACACCTACCTACTTCCCCACTTGCCCTGAGTAAGTGACCAGGAGCCCAGCTCCCACAGCCGCTTGGCTTGCCAGTCAGCAGCCACCAACCAAGGCCCCCCTATCCCTCATAGGATAACATTGGGCCTAACTCTCTCTGCACCCGGCCGCCCTGGAGCCGCTGAGGGTGAACCAACTGTACCTACCTGACCCAGGGGGACCCCTGAGTCTATGCCCAGAACCTCAACTCTGCCAGTCGAGTACTTACCCTTAAACCGCAAACTCTATTTTTCTCATAGGGTAACATAGAAGAAATTTCAGGAAAAAGTCAGTCTAAGTGTGGACTTTTCAAATCTTAAAAAATTCACCAAAAATCAGCCGAGTAGCGAAAACGAAATTACTCACCTGCTCTTAGGTGAGCTCCCAGTGCTGGATCTTGGTGCCCAGCACTGACTCTGAAAAATACTTACAACTGTACTTACCCTTAACTCAATTTTCTTCCATAGGAAACCATTGACTGTTTTTCTGTGAAATTTCTTCTAAGTGTCGATTTCTGCAATCTTTAAATATTCTTCAAAAATCGTATAATATCTGAAAACGTAATTACTTACCTGTTTTGGATAAAGGTCCCAGTACTGAGTCTAGGCACCCAGTACTGGATTACAAAAGTAACGAGAACATACTGTACCTGTAACCTGAATTTTCTTCCATAGGGAATCATTGACTGTTTTCTTTGAGATATTTTCTAAGTGTCAACTTTTAAAATAGCTAAATATTGTTTCAAAATCATTACAGTAATTAAGTCGACTTTCATCACTTGATTCTGAGTACTGACCCAGGACTGAATCTAGGATCCAGCCCTGGAATTCCAATAGTAATCCTAAAAGTAATCTGTGGCAAATAACATGAAACTTCCGTTGAACTCAATGCATTATTGTGTTTAAAATAGTGTTGCCTATTGCAACCACTTGTAACTGTTTACAAAAGTCAATTACATCTTGCAAACGTATTTATATAAAGCATCTCATTCTGAGAAAGTATATTTTAATTCCAATTGTTGGTTCTAAAATAAAACAAGCATATATGTTTTTACATATATACCATTGGCCTAGAGTTCAGTTATTGAGTGTGTGATACCTGCACCAGCACAAGCTCTTTCCAGGCCAAGCACCTACCGGGGGCTCTGAGCGGCGGATCTCTTGCGGGGCACTCACGCTGTTTGTCTCCCCCGCTGCCCTGACGACATCGAGGGCCGCTGTGGGGGGAGACTACAGCTCCCGTGATCCTTCATTGACACGCCCCCTTCCGGCTGATTGCGCGCCCGGAGGCGCTTCATATTCGGCGGCTCCCTCCGCGTCGCGGGACGCGCGCGGGCTGAGCCCGGGCAGAGGGCGGGCCGTCTGTGGCCGTCCGGGGCCGGACGTGGCTGGGCTGGGCCACAGACTTTGTCATATCACCTCGGACTACTATATATGTGAGCTTGTAGTTTTCTTTATTCTGTGGTCCTTGCTTGTTTTGGCTTGACTTACTGATTTGACTGTTCCTTTAAAGTAGCGCCTCAGATTCCATATTGGATTTTGGGGTGGCATTATTGTTAATACATTATTATCGGGTATGCCGAGTGCTAAATTGGATAAACCTGCAGCTGGGTCCGGCTTAATGGACAACTATCTAGTCAAAGTGGTCAACAAAATTAATAATGATCGCAGAGTTTCCCTTGGTAAGGGGGCCCCCCTTGCTCTGCCTGATGCCACTTCCAACCCAGTGGCTGAAAACCCCTTTGAGGACTTTAACAGTATGTATGCTTGTCCAGTTATAACGGTCGAAGCCCAGGTTCATTCAGATTGCCCGGTGGATTCTCAGGACTCGGCCACTGTTGTTATTGAGGATGCTCCACCTAGCCCTAGACCTGTGAGAGCTTGCAGGAAACAAATATACAAAAGGGGGGGGGAGGCCTATGAAAAAAAGAGCGGAAGCCCTACACAAAGTCCATAATAGTTCTGTCTCTGGGACTGGCCCACATGAAGCTAGTAGCCCAGTCTGTAGTATTTTAGACCCAGACCAATTTGCATTACTTGTAGCTACTCTTGAGGCCAAATTTGAAACTAAGTTAGCCGAGCACACTCAATCTTTACTGCTCCAACTAAAAAACGCAAATAAGGAAGTGCAGAGGCTTGGCGATCTGGTAGCGAAACTTTTGCCCGGTAGTGGGAAAACCAAATCACTAGATACTGGTTCTGCGGGGGTTATTGGGGATATTATAAGTAAACCCTCGCTGCATCCTTCCCAGTTATCCGCTATACCGGAACTTGTCCCTACTGACCCTTTACCTCCTATTGGTCCTGTCAAACAACCCTTTGTGGGACAAGGTGGTACATCTACCTTTAGACATGGATCGTCCACTGGTTCTACTAACCTTCCTCCTGAGTGTGCGCCATATGTGGTTGTCCTGACTAATGTGCCTGTTCTAGGATACGTGCACGTTCAATCCCGTGAGGAAACACATGAGTCGTTAAAAAATAAAACTGTGTCCTGGCTCAACAGAAGATGTGGTTTCCCGGTGCACTTGGCTGATCAAATTATATCCACTAGAAGGACGAAGTGGGTCGGCCCTTCCCAGAAAAGCTGTAGTGGGGACTGTGTTATAGTTAATTTTAGATTTCCTCAACATGTCAATACAGTCCTGCTACGTGCAGCCTCCTTGGCCAGAGATACTACTAGTGTGTGTGCGCGCCCGTTGGATTATTTTTATATGCACCAAGGTAGTCTCCCGAATCGAGCAACTCTTAGACCCTTTTCAACCAGGGAACCTCAGATGCCCGTAGAACCCCAAGGGTTTATTGCGGATACTGTCCGTGGGTATGGCCCTATCATTACCACCCATAATAGATTTGGGGTACTTTCGGGCTTGGAGGCCTGCGATTGACGGGAGGACTCTGTATCTCAGGGGAGCGCCAGTGTGGTTACTTTAGATCCCAGTGAAATTATAGAAGTTTCAACGTACCATGGAAGTTCACAATTAAATTCTGATAGCACTGCATCTGACCCCGGCGAAACTATAAAAATGATGAGCTGGAACATTGCGGGCTTACGGTCCAAAAAGAGCGATAGTGGTTGGTTAAATATTTTAAAACAATAGGACATTATTGCCTTATAAGAGACTTGGGACAAGGACTGTGACTTTTGGTTGGATGGTTTTACTTCCTATTTTGTGCCGGCCCTGAGTTCTACAGCGGGGAGAGACAGGGGTGGCCTCATGTACCTTATCTCAGTAAATATTTTGGGTAGTGTCAAGAAGGTTGTAAGTACCTCCCATAACTGCCTTATTTTGGAAGTATGTCTGGCAAACGATATCAAGTTTTTATTAATTAATTGTTATAATTCCCAGCAAGAAGAGTCCCCCAATGAGCACATTCTCTGGTTGACCAAATTTTTACAATCTTATAAGGATAGTCAAACCACTTTCTGTCACTATATCCTGATGGGTGACTTCAATGTTCACTTATGTAATGTAAATTGCCATTATAGAGATAAGGATGGCCCTCAATTTACAACTCCCCTACATTTTGAACACAGTTCGAAAGGGGAAGCCATGGAGTCCCTTTTATCAAATAATGATCTCTATGAGGTAGGGTTCCGGGACAAGAATTCTCGTGTCCCTACCTATGCTGCAAGGGATAGTGAATCTATAATTGATTATATATTTTTATCTGCAGGGCTTTTAAGATATGTGTTTTTTTATAACGCCCTACGGTCCTGTTTTAGTGATCATAACCCGGTGGTATTGATTATGGCCAATGTTTTCCCTATTATAGACAAACATATCATGATACTTGCGGTGGTCTCTGTGAATGCTAAAGATCAAGGGAGGAGACTAAAATGGAGCAAGGTAATCCCTGAAGACTTTTTTAACTTAATTACCCTAAAGGTTGGCACTCATTTAAATATATGTTCCGATCCACCCTCTTATGACAAAGTTGTAATAACGGCCTTTGAAGCCATTTGTTCTCAAGTGGCTAGTGAACTCACCATAAAAGGCGGAGCTGTTAAAAGCAAACCCGGCCGAGGTTGGTTCAATCATAATTGTACCTCGGCCTTAAATCAACTCAGAAAAGCCCTTAATGATAAACCGAGGAACAAAGGACTTGTTACACAGTTAAGGAAAGAGTACTCCCAAATAATACTGGCAAGGAAAAGGGAAATTAAACAAGATGCTTGGGCAGCCTTAATGGACAATGCCATCTTGAAAAACAGCTCCAAATTCTGGGAAATTATTAATTCCCCTTTGCTAACCGGTTCCCAGAACTCGGTCTTAGAATTGAATATCGCCGAGGAGCACTGGCTAGCCCACTTTGAAAATATTTATGGGAGTAATCTTGAGCTGGAAGCCTTTGAGACTCCAATTTCCTGCGCTTCCCTCTCCCCTATTATTTTTACTATTGAAGAGGTGGAGAAAGCAATCGAGGGATCGGCCGGCCGTAAGGCACCAGGCCCTGATGGGGTACCTACGGATATGTTTAAGGCTAACCCTAAGTACTGGGCTAAAGTTCTGTTAAATGTTTTTAACTCTGCGTCCGCAGTAGCCCCACCGAAGTCGTGGTCCCAATCGATCATAATCCCAGTGTTTAAGAAGGGCCAAAGGGGTGACCCTAGATGCTATCGGCCCATATCCTTGCTAGATTCTTCGTTTAAAATTCTGGGAAAGGTTATTCTGGCGAGGATAAGTGACTGGGCTTCAGAGAAAGGTGTAATCTCTAATGCGCAGTATGGGTTTAGATCGGGGAGGGGCACAGAGGACCAATGCCTCAATTTATATTTAATTATTGCAAAGTACACCAAAGCCTCAGGGGGTTCGATTTTTGCAGGTTTTATGGACCTATCCACGGCTTTTGACCTGGTCAACAGGTCTAAGCTTTGGTCAAAACTCCTAGAATTAGGTCTGGATAAGCCCCTTGTGTACTTTTTGGCCGAGTTACACAAAGATTTGAAGGCCTCAATTAGGATGTCACAGGAGGGGAAATGCACTGCTAGCTTTAAATCTGGTAGAGGGGTACGCCAGGGGTGTATACTTGCTCCTTTACTATTTACCTTGTACATAAACTCTCTCGAAGATAGTCTGCTAGCTGCTTCCCTTGATATCCCCCGGATTGATGGTACTCCCATACCTGTCCTACTTTACGCGGACGATACCGTCCTATTGGCGCGGACCCCGCTTGGTCTTCAAAGATTATTGAATTCTTTTGGCAGTTTTATGGAATCTATGGACCTGGTGGTCAACAATGGCAAATCCCATATTATGGCTCTGGGGAAGGGAAAAAACCATCTTAAAACGTATTACTGCAATGGAGCAGTTATCTCAAGAGTTAAAGTCTTCACCTATTTGGGCGTCGTTTTCGACGATAAATGTAACTGGGTTCCCCAAGTAACTACTAAGGTAAAAGCTGTACGTAGTTCTTCGGCTGCAATATTGGGTTTCGCAAAAAGGTTGGGAGGGAAACCCTGTGAGGCTATTTTAAAAATATACCAAGCTAAAACTGTATCAATAGCTAGGTATGGGGCTGCTATTTGGGGATATATCAACCCTGAACCCATTCAAACAGAAGAGAATAAATTTTTTCGTGCTCTTCTCGGCCTCCCTCAATCCACAGCGACCTATTCGGTCCATCTTGAATTGGGGTCTGGATATATTTCCGATATTTTAAAAATAGCTCGACTCTTGTTATGGATTAGAACTTGGCTGAACCCGGACCTTACATTGAACCATAGTATTTTGAAAGATTGTTCCAAATTAGACAATTGGAAAGGTATTCAGTGGCTGTCATACATTAAACTGATCACTAAAGTGATAGGACGCCCAGAGCTCTTTACCAACCCCGAAGGTTTATGTAAAGCTGATTTAAGATGGGTTAAGACGAATTATATTAAGCACTGCGAGGTTGAGCGAGAATCCCATGAGCTTGGTAAAAATTCAGTAAGGGCTCACCTCTTGCTTAATTTATCCACGGTTATGCACCCATATTTGTCTACTGTCACAAATTTTTATCATAAATGGCTCTTGACAAAATTTCGTTTTAATCAAATTCACCTAGTTTTAAGTGTCCCACAGGGGTGGTTTAGGCCTGAAGATGGGGTTCCTTGCAGATGTGACAATTTCTCTGCCCAAGACATGATGCATTTTATACTTTTTTGTCCTTTTTTTCTTGAGGCCAGGAAAAGGTTTATTCTGCCTATTCTGAGAAAGGAAGCATTTATCCAAGTTAAACCAGCATTATTGTTCTTGCAATTGATGGAGTCACCTACAACTATGTTTTGTGTGGCTAGCTTTTTAGTTGCTTGTATTAGATTAAGGAAACTGAGATTGGCTGCATTGGAGGAAATTAATTAGTTTTTATATATTGAATCACCGGGTTAATTTATTTATTTTTTTAAATCATGTATACGATGAAATGTTTTAAATTTGTTGTAAAATATATTGTACACTTTTATGATTTTAATTAATCGAATAAAGTGGTTTATGACTTGACTTGACTTGACTTGAGTGTGTGAGACCATTTGCTGACTGAGTGTGTACAACAAATGCTTTACACTGTCCTCTGATACTGCCATACTGCTCGACCAGCTACCACTTTAGAGAGTAAGGTTATATCTAACTTTAGCCTCTGTCAAACCCTTGGGGACTGTGGACTCTGTACACCCTGTACCTATTTGGGAACAGTATATACAGAGCCACTTTCTCACAGGAGAGGAGACTCTGTGACCAATAAGAAGCAAGGAATCGAGAGTGACTGGGATATTTTCCGTCCACAGAGTGTGTTCGGTTTCGTATGCTGGATGTGTTTTGTTACTTATGTTTGTTACTTTGCGAACCTATTTGGATGTTAACATCCTGTTCACGTATCTCAAAGGTTACATGTGTTTAGAAAAATATACCCTCTCGTGCATGTTCAGTATTGTGAAAAATGTGTGTATCCACTGTTAAGATTGGTGAAATAGGATTGCCAAATGGAGAAGCCACAGGGTTTGGGTGGTGTTTAATGTGTGCTGGCGCCAGTCTAGGGAGATGTGTCGGACTGTGTTCCAGGTGTTGAGACCTGACGTGCACTGCCTGATATTATTTAAATTTTTCATTGGTTGACCAACCCAGAACGTTGACTGGTATGTGTTCCCCTGTTTTAAGCAGAGTTCTAGTGGTAAATTAAGAGGGAGTTAGTTGAGCGGAGAAAGTATGCCAGTGCCCTGCCTCTGCTCTTCCGCTAATGTGAACACCTAACAAAAAAGACGACCAAGACGTTGAAACAATTTATATAGTTTAAGCCCAAGTGTTCCTGAGCACTCTCACCTTGGGCACTAAACACAGATTCCCACTGGGACAGACTGACCTCACAACTCCCTAAATGGAGCCACATAGTGATAGCTCCTGGACTATTTTGTGGGAGTGACGAACTTGCCACATAAAATTGGGCTTCGTATAATAAACATTTCCGAACTCAGGCGCCTTTTAATAAAGCTGTTTATTTCGGGCGTTCGCCATTCCAGGTGTTTTAAAAGATTTTAAAACAAGCATTTGCAATGCAATAGGTCTCGCATTTATGCGAGTTTAAGCTATTGGCATTTTAAATGACAATGCCTTTTATTTAAATTTTACAAACGAAAACAAAAATAAAGGGCATAGTTATTTCCAATGTCAATAGCTCAAACTCACGTAAATGCGAGACCTATTGCATTGCAAATATTGTTTATTACAGAGCTAGGACAAACAATTCAAACTCAAACACTGGTAGTAGGTATCTCAGGACTGTAACCGAAAAATTATTTGATTTTACTCATGTGGGAGAGAATAACTAGTTTCACAGTACACTCACTAAAATGTGATGTCCTGAGAAAGCCAAGGACTTTAAAACAAGGTGTCCTACTCTGTGGTGTTAGTACTCCAGATTCACTAGATTGTTTGATGGTCAAACGATGTCCTTCATTTGCCTTTGTCCCAATAATTGCCACAATGTGATAGAAGGAAGCATGTGACAAAGCTCAAGCTAAGTTTTTTTTTAAAGATGTTTTTATTGGTTTCAAAAAGTATGATAATCACACACATTTGTATTCATACATTTCAGCCTTGTTACATCAGGTACATAAATAAATAGCAGTCAATAGTAATTCAGTCACTTGCGTCTATGGTATAACCACTATGCTTTGTCATCTCCTTCTCTTTAGTAGGAGAGATACACAAGTCCCCCCGATGTGTGTTCCATTTGCTCCATTTTTTATCCCACTTCTTAGGACATCTTCTAGATTTAAACACCCCCTTTTCTACAATCATACATTTGTCTAGTTCCTCCCCCCAACTCTTTGTCAATGGTCCTTCTGCCAACCCCCACTTCATTGCTATTGCACGTTTCACTAATGTATAACCTAGAGTAGCCATTTGTTGCTCCACTTCTGTAAGGTCAGCTATATTAGGGAGCCCCAGTGGTGGTGTGAGGTTAATCTCTTTTCCCAGTGCTTTCTGTATGTGTTCTGTTGCCTTTTCGCATAGAGGTCGTATAAGGAAAATGCTACTTACCAGTATGCATCTGTTCTTGACATGTAGAGCTGCAGAGATTCATACTCGTGCATAGATCGCCATCTGGTGTTGGGCTCGGATGCTTGCACCTTGTTGTTGTCTTGGAAGAAATCTTTTGTAGTCACGAGATAGGTGACTCCTCCCTTGGACGATAGTGCGCATGGGCATAGACTCCATCCTCAGATTGTTTTTCGCCATGATGGGAAATGGTGGAGTTTGTAAGAAACAGAAAATATGTCCATGTGAATGTATCTAAGTAAGATGACACTGGAACAGATACAGGTTCCGGGGAGGTGGGTGGGCTTATGAATTTCTGCAGCTCTACCTGCCAAGAACAGATGCATAGTGGTAAGTAGCATTTTCCGTTCGAGGCATACGAGTTGCAGAATTCATACTTGTGCATAGACTGTACAGCGGTGTCTCCCCTATCGGTGGTCACGTGTATCGGTTGCAGTGGTTCGAAAAACTGTTTTAAGAACTGCCTGGCCTACAGAATCTTGTTGCTTCACGTGTACATCTACACAATAGTGTTTGGTGAAGGTGTGTGTAGTAGACCATGTCACTGCCTTACAAATGTCTTCTAGTGGAATGTTCCCTAAGAATGCCATGGAAGCCCCTAGTTTGCGTGTTTAATGTACGTTTTGCTTTCTGGTAGCATATTTGAATGCATTTGACTATCCCCCTGGCATTCCCAGCTTTGGAGCTGGGGTTGCCTTTATGAGGTGGAGAGAAAGCTACAAACATTTGTTTAGTCTTTCTAAAGGCTTTAGGCCTGTCAATGTAATAAAGTAAAGCTCTTTTGACGTCAAGCGTGTGAAGAGCTCTCTCCGCTACAGAATCAGGGTTTTGGAAAAACACTGGCAACTCTACTGATTGTTTAAGATGGAAAGCAGAGATTACTTTTGGAAGGAATTTTGGATTTGTTCTAAGAACCACTTTACTACAATGTATTTGTAAGAATGGTTCTTGTATGGTTAAAGCCTGGATCTCACTTACTCTCCTGAGAGAGGTGATTGCGACAAGGAAAGCTACTTTCCATGTAAGAAACTGTAATTCACATTTGCGTAAAGGCTCAAATGGGGGACCCATGAGTCTAGTAAGAACAACGTTTAGGTTCGACACCAGAGAGGGTGGCAGTCTGGGTGGAATTATCCTTTTAAGGCCTTCCATAAAGTCTTTGATAGCGGGTACTCTAAACGATGACAAATGTTGTCTGTTTTGTAGGTAAGCGGCAAGGGCAGCCAGATGTAATCTTATGGATGAGTATGCAAGATTACATCTTTGTAAATGTAGTAAATAGCAGATGATGTTTTGAATGGAAGCATCTAGCGGGTCAATTTTGTTGTTATTGCAATAAATGACGAATCGCTTCCATTTGGCTGCATAGCAAGCTCTAGTAGAAGGTGTCTAGCCTCTTTGATAATGTTCATACAGTCGGGTGGGAGGTTAAGGTAACCAAACTCTATGACTTCATGAGCCAGATTGCTAGATTCAGCTGTGCTGGATCTGGGTGCTTTATCTCTCCATGGTTCTGCAGCAGTAGATTTGGGGAGAGACGTAGTTTCTGGTGTGGAACTACCGATAGTTCAAGGAGTGTTGTGAACCATGGTTGCCGTGCCCATTTGGGATCAACTGTGATCATCTTGAGAGACTGTTGTTTGAGCTTGCACACTACTAGCGTAATGAGCGGGAGTGGCGGAAAAGATTACGCAAATCTGCCTGGCCAGTTCATCCATATTGCATTGCCCTTGGACAACGGGTGTGGGAACCTGGCGGTGAAGGTTGGGCATTTGGCGTTTGTGTGTGTGGCAAACAGATCTATGTCTGGGTGGCCCCACATCTGGAAAAAGGGTTGAAGAACTTGCGGATGGAGTTCCCATTTGTGTATCTGCGGAGTCTGACGACTTAAGAGATCCGCAATTTAATTGTTCACTCCTGGAAGATGTTCTGCCAGAAGATATATGTTTTGTGGAATGGCCCATCTTCATATGCTTTGCGCTAGATGAGACAGCTGCAAAGAATGTGTTCCTCCTTGTTTCTGTCATATTGTCCGTTCGGACTAGGACAGTTTTGTTGAGAAGATGTGTTTGGAATGACTTTAATGCTAGAAATATTGCCAGTAATTGTAGGTGAGTGATGTTGAGCGGTCCACTTGCCCTGAATTGTGTGGTTTAGGAGATGTGCTCCCCAGCCGGTGAGTGATGCGTCTGCTGTTAGCACTATCTGTGGAACTGGCTCTAGGAACAGCCGGCCTTTGGAAAGGTTTTGTGTATTCCACCACTGCAGAGAGCGATGTGTGCGGCTGTCCACCAACACCAGATCTGTAGGTTGACCTTGAACCTGGTTCCACTTAAGTGCTAAGCATGCCTGTAAAGGGAGCATCTGAAGTCTTGCGTGAGGCACTATGAAAATGCAAGAGGCCATCATTTCTATGAGCTGCATAAACACTCGAGCTGGGAGAGAGTATTGGGGTTGAAATTTTGTGATGAGGATTTGCATACTGGATATCCTGGCTGGATTGGGGTATGCTAAAGCTTTTGGAAGTGGCTATTGTTGCTCCTAGATACTGATGAAGGTAGGAGGGCTGAAGGTGTGACTTGGTGTAGTTTACTGTGAACCCCAAGTCGTGTAGTAGCTGAATTGTTTGGCAAGTGTGGTGAACACACTGGTTGTATGACTTAGCTTTTATCAGCCAGTCGTCCAGGTATAGAAACACATGGATGTGTTGCCTTCGAAGGTGTGCTGCTACTACCGTAAGACACTTTGTGAAAACCCTGGGTGCTGTGGTGACTCCGAATGGGAGAACCTTGAACTGATAGTGTTGGCCATCCACTGTAAACCTTAGATATTTCCTGTGAGCAGGGTGTATGGGACTATGGAAGTAAGCGTCCTTGAGGTCTAATGTGGCAAGGAAGTCGCCTTGTTGAAGCAGTGGAAGGACTTGTTGAAGAGTGATCATGTGAAAATGACCTGACTGTATGTAGAGATTGAGAGGTCTCAGGTCCAGTATTGGTCTAAGAGTCCCATCCTTTTTGGGGATTAGGAAATACAGGGAGTAGACCCCTGTTCCTTGATGGTCTATGGGGACTGGCTCTATTGCATGCTTTTGAAGCAGTGAGAGAACCTTCTGTTTGAGGAACGTCAGATGTTCCGACGACATTGGACGCTGTTTGCGTGGTATGTTGGGGGGGGGGGGGGAGTTTCAGTAAGTTCCAGCCAGTAACCATACTGGATAATTTGTCTTACCCACCTGTCTGTAGTGATGAAATTCCAGATAGGTAGGAACTGTGAGAGTCTCCCTCCGACCAGAGTGGAATGGTCTGGAGGGAGTGGAGGGAAGTCACTGTTTGTTAGTGGGAGAGGCGCAAGTGTTGTTACCTCGGCCTCTTTCCTTGTTGTGATTTCCCCTGTATCCACCTCTAAAATATCCCCTGTTGGAGAATGTTTGTGTGGGGTTTTTATAGGAGGAAGAAGCAGTGTCTGTACTGATGGTTTAGGATGCGCCCCTATAAAAGGAGCGGCGAAAGAAGCCTCGTGTAGATGGAGACTGTAATGCTCCCATGGATTGTGCATTCTCAGTGTCTTTTTTCATTTTTTCTAAAGCTGTATCCACAGCCAAAAAGTTGTTCCTGATTGAACGGTTGATTCAGGATAGTAGTTTGCACTTCCTGTTTGAACGCAGAAATGCGCAACCAGGCATGCCTTCGTAGTAACACACTAGTGTTTATTGATCTAGATGCAGTATCTGCTGCATCGAGGGCACATTTAATGGATGCGTTGGTGATCAATTTGCCTTCCTGAATCAGATCATTGGCTTTGGCCTTGTATTGGTCAGGCAAGTGCTGCATGAGGGTCTCTAGTCTGTCATAGTGGGCCCTATCGTATCTGGCAAGTAATGTTTGTGCATTAGCTATCCTCCAGTGATTAGCTGCTTGGGAGGCCACTTGTTTGCCTGAGGCATCTAGTAATTTAGGCTCTTTGTCTGGAGGTGGAGCTTCACCGGAGTTTTGAGAGTTAGCACGCTTTCTGGCATTGGACACTACTAGGGAATCTAAGGGGAGTTGTCCTTTAATGTAGGTGGGATCATTAGGGGGAGGTTTATATTTTTTATCAATCCGAGGATTGATAATTCTCGTCCTGACTGGGTCTTTGAACATGTCTTGAGCATGTTTGATGACACCTTTGAGCATGGGCAGTGTTTGTACTGTCCTTTGTGTTTGAGCAAAAGTATCCACTAGGAAGTCTTCCTCTGTGGGGTCTGAATGCATTTGGGTGCCATGATATTGGGCAGCCCTATCAATAAGCTGACTAAACCCAATGTTGTCATCTGGGGGAGACGGTCTAGTGGGGTATGCATCTGGATCAGGAACATCTGGAGGATCTACAGGGACATTGTTGTCGTCCCATGGGTCTGGTGGTATGTTAGTGTCATCACCCCCTAGGTCATCATCATCTTGTGGTGGTGGTGAATATGAGGGAAGTATGGGAGACGTTGGAGGAGAGATAGGTTTAGGAGGAAGAACAGGAGAAGAGGGTCTTAAAGGTGAAGTTGCACAGTCTCTTTTCTTCACAGGTGAAGTTGCACAGTCTCTTTTCTTCGCAGGCACCTCAGGGATGCGTGGGGTGTCCAATTTCCTCTTCTTGTGTGGAACGCTGACAATATGGCCTGTTTTAGGGTCCACATGGAGAGTTTTTTGCTTCGGATCAATGGGATCCGGCAGAAATAGTTCTTCCTCTTTGATAGTTGCCTTCGGCGCAGATTTTTTCGGTTCCGAATGTGGTTTGGATTTCGGATCTGGAGTCTTAGAAGGGGTTTTTGTGTCCTTAGGTTTCGGTATCGTGTCCGAAATCTTTTTCGGATCCGAAGGTTTTTGAGATGTCTTCGGTTCCGAGGCCTTGTGTTCTTTGGGTGCCGAGGTACTCGTTGCCAAGGCCTTTTTGGAGCCTGCAGGAGTAGGATGTGTTCCCGCTTTTGGTGCCGACAATGTTTTTGGGGCACTGGCGTGCAGCTTGCTCGGTCCCGAGCTGCTGGAAGGCTTCTCCTTTGTCTTCAGAGCCGGGCCCGGGGCTTCTGAAGTTTTCTTTCGGTCGCGACTAGGGCCTTCAGGTGAAGTCTTGACCGGAACCTTTTGCTTTTTGGGTGGGGGTGGGGGTGGGGCAGGGGCAGTTGTACTCACTTGTTGACCTGGAAAGATGTGGTCATCGGAGTCATCAGCTTTAGATACGATGTCGATATCCTCCGAATCCTCTGCCTCTGGAAAGTTGGGGCCTTCATCGAAGATGTCCTCTGGCACCGGAGCAGCCTGTTACGCCATAACGTGTTGTCGAGCCCGGTGATCACGGATAGTCTTCTTGGAGCAGAAGGAGGCACAGGCTTGGCAATTGTTCTCCTCATGGACTGGTGAGAGACAGAGGTTGCAGACCTTGTGTTGGTCGCTGTGTGGAAATTTAGCTCCACACTGGGGGCATTTTTTAATTGGAGTCCTTTCCATTAGCCGTAGGCCCAAATGGCGTCGATAGGCCCAGCGGCCAGCGTCGACAACCGGAATCGAGTTTGTGAGTTAGTGCTTCGAAAGGTACACAAACTAAAACAATACCGCCGAGTTTGTGATGGTTTGTGCGTCGAAAGGTTTGGAAAAACACGGTACCGAACCGAAGCACTGAAGTTACATCCGAACCCGATGGCGGAAAAAAAACAATCTGAGGATGGAGTCGATGCCCATGTGCACTTTTGTCCAAGGGAGGAGTCACGTATCTTGTAACTAAAAAAGATTTCTTCCAAGACAACATCAAGTTGCAAGCATCCAAGCCCAACACCAGATGGCGATCTATGCACAAGTATGAATTCTGCAGCTCATATGCCTCGAACATGGACGTTCCCATATAGTGTGGTAAAAGGTTGCCTCTTGGTGACATCCGCGGAGACACATCGCATCTTGTCTATTCTCCATTTTTGCTAGTGTGATCCCAGTGAGATAAGTTCTATGTAGGATTTTTAGTTGAATCAGACAGAGACGAAGAGGGATGGCTGCCTCCCTTGGGGACATTAGTGCTGTTTGACAATCGTCATCTTCAATGTGCCCTATATCTGCTTGCCACCTTTCTCGAAGAGCATGAAATGGATCCGGCAAGTTATTACATAGTTTCCGATACGTTAGGATCAAGCTAAGTTTGAGCCAGATGCCTGGATCAGCTTGAAGTTCTCTTATATCCTTGAGTCCAAACAAAACAATCCAACCCTTTATGCGGCTTCTGTCTGAGACACATGCGCTAATTTCAGGTGCCAAAAATTAAAGCCAGAGCATGAACTTTTTATGTAAAACTGAAGAGAGAGAGATACCAATCTAGTGGCTAAATTGCACAACGTGAAACCAGAATCAATTCAGGCCTTCCTACTTGGGCAAAATTGTGCGATCCTAGGCAATTGTGTTATTTCATCTTGTTTCTTTTTCTTCATTATCGCATATGTGAGCACCCTTAAATCCAGGAGTTCGGTCTGCAATCATTCAAAAATGTCTCTTGGATTTTATTTACTAGACTACAATGATGTTCCAGGCCACAAAGAGGGCGCACATGAAAATTAACTTGCCTCTTGCTTCACTAATGGCATTGTTGTGAGAGACGGGGAAGGAAATTAATGTTTCTAGGTTCTTGTTTGAAAACTATCACTCCTAACAAATGCCACTCAATGCAAGGATATAATACGATGTACTAAGGTGAAACACTTGCACATGTAGGCGAAAAACATTTTTTAGAATTATGAGGACAATTGATCGTATATTTACATGCTTGCAGCACAATGTCTTTAAACGTAGAGGTGCTTCTAAAGATAGGCAGTACAGGACACTTTTGGCACGTCTTTTCCTTTATTTCTATCAACATGTACATAACTGCATGGACATTTGTTTACTATCTTTCTGAATGTTAGTGTTCAGTCAAGTAAACAGCAGCTCAGTGCTTCTATTCACCATGGTGCAATATGTAAAGGTCAGGTGGCCTCCAAGCAGCCCCTGGGGCTCTTCAATGAGTATCCCTGATCTAGCACAACCCCAGTGACCGCTCAAGGTGACAAGACAGGGACACAATATTGCTAGGGTTAATCAGCTTGTAAAGGTTTTTGAAGGAAGGAAAAATCGGATGTGCTTCTATTTGTATGAAAGATTTTTCAGTATGTGCACATAGCACAATCTCCCATTTATTAGATTCACATTTTAGACACATTTTCAATAAGTTGGCTTTTGAAGACAGTTTAGAAAAGCTCAATGTCTGATTCTGTTCAGGGATTCAAGTGTCACGTGGTTGCTAGAGGCATTATTGGCATCTTTAGGTTAGCATGAGACCGGTAGCCATGATGCTGCTTTTGCACACAACACTAAATTTCTTTATTTTTGCAAGAATCTGTTTATGCCTTTCACACGAGAACACTCTGCTGTGCTCATTCTCGGACTGTTCCTGGAGTTTAGTCTGAACATCGTGAGCAAGGTCGATAAACAATGATTCTTGTTATTCTGCTCTGGTCAGGCCCTAGCACTTAGACATAACATACCATGGCAGCTGTGTTTGCTGGAGAATCGTACTTTGTTATTATGGGATGCATGTTTAGGTAACACACACTTGGAGAGGGCCATTCCCATGGAGTAGAGCAATGTGCACCTGTGATGTAGAAATACGATCTATGGCCTGAGGTATGGGGCTGCTGACAAAGCCCAGAGATCTACTATTATATAATAATACTTCTGCTTACCAAGGGGAGGGTGGTTAGGCATAATATTCCTTTATCCACTGTCTTTATACAATAACATCTCCCTTTATGATATATGGCCTTGCTACAATGCTAACTGTATTGATATTATGCATTTGCTGCTGGCTGTGGCTCGTATACTGAATTTTAGAGCACGTTAGTTAAAATAAATATTTTAAACTATCTTCGTGTCTCTGTCAGATCTTTTTGTGGACAAGTACGAAAGAGTGAGCGAAAAGGTGTGTCTTGTTACCGCGATTCCTGAGAGATCCAGGAGTGTTGTGTTCTGGGGTGTCTAATCATTGGTTTCTCCATTTGTGAGTAGGAGAGTGAATGAGACACTATTGCTAGTCGGTCCTGGGCTCGTGGGTACTATGGCGGTAGGGAGGTTTAGCCCCTATACACCGAGGTCCCATAATCCTGCGCATAGTTCTGTGTTGTGCAGAATCCCTGCAACACAAGTAACTAAAGACAAATAATGTATACACTAGCGTTTTTGTTCGCTCTCAAATATGACATGAAATCACGATAACTGCTTTATAATTCATAAATTGTATTTAGTGGTTATATCTATAGCAGAAGAGCAAAATAATAATTTGAAATATCTATAGGAAAATGAACATTAGAGTGAAAATAACACCATAGTAGCTAGGCAATAATATGAAACCATAATCACAAACTCATAATTTTGCAGTTAGTTAAACATAACGAATAGCTCATACTAAGTCCATTGCTGCTGCATCATAGGGTATCAAAATGTACTTCACTGATGAGGCCTTACAAGAGAAAAACTGGTCTGGGTTGGTGGGAGCTCATTTGCAGAGGTGATGCGGCACAGCAGTTTCGGCTTGATGGTTCCTACTGAAGCGGGACCAAGGCTGAATAGCATTTGAGGACAGCACTTCTGTGTGCCACAAAAACAACATGCATTGGCATAGCCAATGGGTCTCACCTTTGGGACCTTATGTGTTTAGCTTGTGTTAATCTAGAGCCCGAGCTAGCTGTGGAATTCACAACGGGTGCAACACACATCGCCGATCCCACTGTCACGCGTAGTACTAAAGAGTGCATGGGGCACGCACGCGACTGTCCTGTGGATTTTCTTTCAATGTGAAGCAATGAAGGAGAACGGAGCCACCACTGAAGATCCAAGACATGGCACCAGGCAACGTCTTCAAGGTAATATAATATATGCACAAGACTAAAACCCTTCTTTCATCACAGTCAGTGTATGGGAAGCGTGTTACAGAAAGGGCACTTGTGGCTGACTGAAATGTGTTCCTGTGGCCAATTGTGTAACACAAAACGATGTCTGTTAACTGAGAACAGGTGGCACTAAGATTCCAGCACCCCGACGCGCCTGAAAAGGGCTGGGCTCCTCGGCACTGCTGAGTCTTCAGGAGCCTACCCCACTCCCCCAGGACCAGATGCCATCAAATTAATTATGCCAATTACATGGTGCCATCCAGGAGGGCAGGGCAAAAGGAAAGCAATTCGAGGATGTGGCATAACGGGCAGTGCTGCCGACTTTAAAACCAAGCTTGAGTCTGGTGCCGGCTTAACAGCCTATGCTTCTGGGCAAATGAATTAAACTCCCTGTGCCTACAACAAAAATAATGTGTCCTTGTTTCATTTAACCTGGTCCAATACCTTCGGGTCGAGTTCACACTACATAAAACTGCAAAAAAATAATTTTGTTAGGAAGCAGTACTATAAGAAACGTGATTCTGGCACGGGGCCAGGCTACGGGTGGACCAGGGTGGACCCACCCTCCCCTGCTTCACAAATGAATTGGTTGTGCAATGTCTCCAAAAACTGACACACCAAACGGAGTGGTGAAGCCCGTTCGCATCCCGCCGGAGCAGGGGACGTTCCCGTCTTATGAATCCCCTTCCTTGCAACCGGCTGTGAGGAACACCAGACAGATGCTCTGCTTAGCATGCTAACGCGCTCGGTGCGTCAATCACATGTGGGGCGCCAACCGAGGGCCTTGTAGAGAGCCACTCGGCCTCTACGAAACAATGTATACATCCACACATGCATCCTCCACCCCTCGAGGCGGGCTCGCCTCGAGGGTATAAATAAAGTAACGGAAGACCGCTCGTGGTCTTTCCGGTTAACCACTCATCAGACTCACCGTGTATAATTACAGTCGAAGTGTCCTCGAGTACGTGACCTCCACGGGGCCACCACATTGGCGACGAGGACGGAAGTCCCGCTGCGTGCTGTCAGCCAGTGCTGCTGACCCGCGGCGTCATCGGAGCCCACCCGAGACGCTCCATCGCTGCCGGCGCTCTCGGCCGGTCGCGCTGCTGGTCGGAGGAATTCCTGCTGTCCCGGCCCATCTGCGCTGCCCGCGCGTGTCTCCTGGTGAGCTTACGCCTCGGAGGCGCACCGCGTCACTGGCGCAGCCGGCGCGGCCCTGGAAGGCGCTGCCTCACCGCGCGCTGGAAGCAGAGGTCGGCCTTCTCCCACGAGGCCCTCGGAGTGCCGTGAGTGCCCCGCCCCAAGGACCACGGAGCGGAGGCTCCGCATCGCTGCAACAGTGTGGGTCACCCGGTGTCCCGGGAACGGAGGCTGGGCCACGTGGCCCTGAAGCATACAATAACATTGGCAGCTCCCAAAACGAATAAAACCACACACAAACATTGGCAGCTCCCGGAGAAAAAAAAAACACTCGAACATTGGCAGCTACAAGCACCTGCCAGCTAAGTAGTGGCAGCAGCAAGCCCCCCTGAAGGTCGAGTGGGCCAACAAGCACTGGCAACAACACTGTTGTCATTCATCAAGCATTGGCAACGACAAAGGCTCCTTTCGGCTGCCAGGAGGTTCCTGCGGATGCTGAACGTCACCGGCCTGGTGACAAAAGACGCGGCGGAATCGGCGAAACGTCCAGGGACGGAGTGAGTACGCCTGCCACGCGCCCCGCGCCCCCTCAGCTGCTCGCCCACCCAGCCAGCTAAATCACGTGTGCTGACCGCCATGAGCAACCCGCCACCTTCCGGAGGCGGCGCCGCGCCGCCCCAACAAGCGGCCCGGCTGAAGGGGGAGGACAAGTGGCCGACCCGCGCCACCACCACGCAACGATTAACCCGCTCCCACCGTTCAGCGAGATGGCAAACCCGGCCACTGCTGCGCCCCGATGGAGGGCATGGGTCGGTCAGCTCAACAACTATTTCACGGGGACCCGTGAGACGGATGGTACAGTGAAGCGCTCCCTGCTGATCTTTTATACGATCTCTTCGAAACCCTTCCAAACACGGGCACTGCGGATAATTACGACGCCGCAGTGGCGGCCCTCAACCGACACTTCGACCCGCAGCTGAATCTGGACTTTGAAAAATTTAAATTCCGACGGTCCCTCCAGTTAGAAGATGAGTCTATCGATATGTTCCTTGCGCGCCTGCGGAAGTTGGCAGCTACCTGCGAGTTTGCAGATCAAAGAGAAGAGATACGGAGTCAGATCATACTCGGATGTAAGTCGACACTGCTCCGGAAACTGATACTGCGCCAGCCAGGCATCACGCTGGATCAGATCCTGGTGCTGGCCAGGTCTCATGAACTCTCGGATGTCAGGGCAGAGGAAATGGCTGCGGCCCTACACAAACCTGCCCCAACGCAGACCGCCGCCAGGGCTCCTCAGGTCAAGGAGGAGCGCGTAGACGTGATCCGGAGGCGGCCAACGCCCGCGCCTGCGAGAGCACGACCGCCACCTGGGGGGCGTGTGGAAACTGCGGGGAAGAGCACCCCCCCACAGCCACGTGTGGAGCAAAAGGGCGTGAATGCTCCCGCTGCGGGAGAATGAATCACTACGCAAAGGTCTGTCGCAGCAACCAGCCACGACCTGCCCCGAGGAGACCGAGAGGCTTCACACAGAGAGTCAGACAATTGTCAATTGCGGAGCCGGATGGAACAGGAAAGAAAGAGCCGCACCACCACAACCTCGATCTGGAAGATGAGGATGACGAGGTCTACTACGTGTCATTTGTGGGCCAGTCAGCGAGCCGACGGAGGCCGCCGCCCATGTGCTCGGTCAGAATACTGGACACCAATCTTCAGGCGCTCACTGATACTGGAGCGACAGTGAATGTCATGGACTCCCAGCAATTCGACGCCCTGGAACGCAGACCTCCTCTACTACCGACCAAAGCAAGGATATATGCATATGGAGGAGTCGACCCCCTTCCCCTGAGAGGCACTTTTGAGACTACAGTCGCCAGCGGCTCCCTCACCACCGTGGCGCGGTTTCATGTGACGGAAGGAAAAAAAGGTACCCTCTTAAGCTGCCACACGGCCGAAGACTTGGGTCTGGTGTTCTTTACGAACGAGGTGCACAAAGCGCACGCAGAAGACATGTTGAGAGAGTTCCCGGAACTGTTCAAGGGGTTGGGGAAGCTGAAAGGAAAGCAATTCAGACTTCACATAGACCCCACCGTCAAACCGGTTGCCCTGCGACACCGGAGAGTACCCTACAACCTGAGGCCCCAGGTTGAAGCAGAACTGGCAAAGCTCGAAGCACTGGATGTCATCGAGAAGGTTACAGGTCCCACACCCTGGGTGTCCCCGCTGGTGGTCGCCCCAAAACCAAAACAGCCCGGAGCGATCAGACTGTGTGTTGACATGAGGTTACCCAATGCAGCAGTTAAGAGGGAGCGCCATGTAACACCTACCATGGACGATATTGTTGCGGACCTTAATGGCGCCAAATGGTTTTCGAAACTGGACCTTAACGCGGGGTACCATCAGTTGGAGCTGGAACCGAGCAGCAGGTACATCACGACGTTTGCAACACATGTGGGCCTTAGAAGGTACAAACGCCTCAGCTTCGGGGTGTCTTCGGCTGCGGAGGTATTTCAGAATGCCATCAAGGAGACCCTGTCCGGCCTGACAGGAGTGATCAATCTAAGTGATGATATCCTCGTGTTCTCATGTACACTGGAGGATCACCATGCCCAGCTGAGAGCCACACTCCAACGGCTCAGAGACCATGGCCTCACGCTGCACAAAGAGAAGTGTGTATTCTACCAAGAGTCTATCGACTTGTGTGGCTACACGTTTACACGGGAAGGCCTGAAGGTGGACCCAAAGAAGGCGATCGCCCTGAGGTTGGCGAGCATACCCAAATCACCAACCGAGGTGAGGAGCTTCCTCGGGATGGCGACATACTGTGGGAGGTTCATCCCAAACCTAGCTGCGTTGTCAGAACCCCTCCGTGTCCTCACGAGAAGCGATCAGCCCTGGCTATGGACAGTAGAAGCTAATACAGCGTTCGTGAGGATCAAGGCGGCTCTGCAAGACAAGACTGTCATGGCATATTTCCGCCCAGGGAGGCCGACTGAGCTTGTCGTGGACGCCAGTCCGGTGGGTCTCGGGGCAGTGTTGCTCCAGGAGCATGAGAAAGGCACGTGGAAGCCAGTCGCATACACCAGTCGGGCGCTGTCGGACACAGAAACGTGGTATGCACAGATCGAAAGGGAGGCTCTAGCGATCAAGTGGGCCTGCCAAAATTTTCATTTGTATTTGTTCGGACAGGATTTTAATGTGATCACGGACCACAAACCGCTAGTCCCACTATTTGGAGGCACCACGCGGCTGGCTCCGCCCCGGATTGAACGGTGGGCAGTCCAACTGCAACAATACCGGTTCACGGTCATCTTCCGTCCCGGGGCGCACAACCCTGCCGATTACCTGTCCCGACACCCTGAAGACCTTCCCCCAGCGTGCATCCCTGCAGACGTTCAATACTCCGAAGCCTACGTGAAAATGATCGGCCGAGACGCATGCCCTGATGCAATGACCTTGGAGGAGGTCGGCCAAGCCACGGACCAGGACGAAACTTTGACTAAAGTCAAAGAGGCCCTGGCATCCCACAATTGGAAGAGGTTTCTGGAAGGCAACCAGGTGCTCACAGGGGAAGAGAAGCACGCCCAGCAGCAAATGTGGCAAGTCCGCCATGAGCTGAGCATTGGGGAATGTGGCACGGTGCTACGAGGACATCTGCTGGTCGTCCCAAGAATACTACAGGAGCGGTGCTTACGCCTGGCGCACGAAGGCCATCAGGGGATGGTGAAAACCAAAGCACGCCTCAGGAACAAGGTTTGGTTCCCAGCCATGGACGCAAAGGCTGAGGAACTGCTACGGAGGTGCCGAGCGTGCACGATCACTGGAGGGGATCCACCGTCAACACCGGTCATCACGGAAGAGCCGTGTCATCACCCGTGGTACAACGTGAGCGTAGACTTCGGCAGCTTCCCGGATGGGAGACAGATGTTGGTATTGGTGGACGCGTACACGAAATTCCCGGTGGTGGAAGTGGTGGAGTCCACGTCGTTTCAACACATCCGGAGGGCTCTGGAGAGGACCTTCGCCATGTTGGGAAACCCGAAGGTAATTCGATCGGACAATGGGCCACCCTTCCAAGGCCAGGAGTTTAGAGAATACTTGGCAAAGCGGGCGATCCGGCACACGCGAATAACCCCCTTGTGGCCGCAGGCGAACGGGGATGTCGAGAGACTGATGCGCACGCTGAACAGAGCCCTTCGCATCGCCGTCGAGCAGGGACAGGACGCGGAAGCGGCACTGATCAAGTTCCTTGACGCATATCGACACACCCCACACTGCACAACGAAGTGCGCCCCAGCCCATCTCCTGTTTAAGGAAGCCCAGCGAGATGGAATACCGACGGACCCGTCCTGGAGTCCACCGACACGGGATGATGACGCGGTGCAAGGGAGAAGGGAGCTAACGAACAACAAAGCCAGCGAACACCGTAGGGCCCGCGAACATCATATAGTGGTCGGAGACAAGGTCATAGTGAAAGACCGCCACCCGGGGTGGAAGTTCCGGACACCTTTTGAACCATAAGTGTGGACGGTGCTATCAACGAAAGGGACAATGATAACGGCCAGAAGAGGCGATGTGAGGGTGGCAAGAAAGGCATCGTACTTCAAGAGAGTCGAAGGAGAACTGGCTGCTGAACAATCAAGTGAAGAAGCAGGAGAGGAACAGGATGGTTTCCCTGAGCGAGTGGCCACCCCGGAGAGAGCGTCTCCACTGCTGAGGGGAGACATTTCACCAGGAGTCTCAGGACAAGCTACAACCAACCAGCAAGAGAATCAGACTCGAGGAGAAGAGGCTGGTCCCCGTGGGCGTGGCGAGAGAGAAGTGTCCAGCAGGGGAGTGGGGTCCAGGCTGCGAAGTAACCCAGCTCCCAGCCAGAGACTCAGAGACTGTGTATGTCCCTCACCGTGAGAGAGACTCTCAAATGGGTGACACTGTCTAAAATGTTGGAGGGATGTAGAGAGCCACTCGGCCTCTACGAAACAATGTATACATCCACACATGCATCCTCCACCCCTCGAGGCGGGCTCGCCTCGAGGGTATAAATAAAGTAACGGAAGACCACTCGTGGTCTTTCCGGTTAACCACTCATCAGACTCACCGTGTATAATTACAGTCGAAGTGTCCTCGAGTACGTGGCCTCCACGGGGCCACCACAGGCCTCACAGTGAATGGGGCGGGGCCCGATGGGGCAACCAGGGATAGAGCACAGAGACAATTAGGTCCAAGAGCGAGACGGTCTTGGTCCATGGCAGCCTGGGTGTGACGGAGAGGACAGAGCAGCCAGCTTCCCCACGCCACAATGGCATCATCTGACCCACAGAAGTTACACCTTAAGATTGTACATTTTTAGCACAATGTGTCTTCTCGGTCCCACATCAAGAGCAAATACGAAGATCAGAACTGGCACAACGCTTACGGCCTTAAACATCAAACCTTACCCAAAGGCCACATCTGTCCGAAGTAGCATGCATCAAACTCTCACCCACTTCTGCTTCAAAGCACCCCAAGCTCACATCTGCATCGAAGGCCCCCAAGTTCATACCTTCCACAAATCCAAATACACCCAGCTTGCATCTACTCCTAAAATAGAAAATAAGAAACTGACAACAGCCACAAAGAGGACTCAAAACTCCTGTACGTGCTGAAGCATCAAATCCAAAGCAAAACGTCCCAAACTCAAGTCTGCATCTGAAATTGCAAACCACAAATGTACGTCTTTCCCTAAGCGGCGCATCCCATTTTCACATCCCCACTAAAGCTGCAATGCTATGCCAACATGTGGACCTAGAGCAGCACATTCTATTCTCATACAACCCTTGAAGAAACATTCAAACTCAAACCTGCCCCAGAGAATGCCGAAAGGTCACATCGGCCCAAATCAAAACATTTCAATCTAGCATTTGCCCTAGGAAACTGCTTAACACAGCACAATCATAGCTCGCATTTGCGTCTAAAGCTGTACATACCGAGCAGGCCTGACTTATAGTAGCACACTCAAGCACACATCTGCACTTAAAGCAGCATGTCCTTATTTCACATCTTCCCCAATTCAGCACATGACAACCTACAATCTCCCCCACAAAGCATTGCCCAAACTCACGAATACCCTGAAGCGTCACATGCCATAGTAATATATCGAAGAAAAACACCCCAAGATGACACCTGCCTGAGGACGCAGTACAACCAAAACACGCAGCCTGCATCTACAGCAGCACATTCCAAGCTCACCACTCAAAATGAGCTATTTGTGTACCGGTCGGACAGGTCTGTAGGGCAATTTAGCAGGGCCATTAGGTCTACTCTAACAAGGGAGTATGTGGGCCTGTTTTAGCCCGGGCCTGGTGGCTTAGTGGACAAATGGGTCTACGGTAGGGGCCTGTGTTCGACCTCATGGTCAGGTTCAAATCCTGGCGGGTTCACCCAGCCTTTCATCCTTCTGAGGTCGATAAAATGAGTACCATTGAGTTGGGTAACCATAAACATCCGTTATTCAGCGCCAAGATACCGATGGGTGAATGTACGCTTTACAAATACACGTTATGCTATGTTTTATGGGCTGGTGGGCCGTGTGTAATGTTAATTTCCCTGATATTAACACAGACATTGGATGCACCATGCACAAATACATGCAGGCTTTCATAACTTGCATAACACCTATAGAGCATGTCTTTACAAGTTCGAAACTGCCCTGGTTTGCAAATGTGGGCCATTTTTTCCGCTACCTGGTTCGCTAATTGAAGTCACTTTTATTTTTGTGCCAGGGCCTATTTTATGGCCAGCTCTACCCTTTATTGTAATTGTACAGCTCACTGCAGCTAGCCTATGTGAGCACCATCACATTTGTGCACTCGCCACTCCTCAATGGAGAATCTCACCACAGATTCATGCAGCTCTATAACTGCATTGTTCTTTGACCAGGGATCCTTATGAATCTCCACCTTCTTGGAGTTTCCTTACACCAAAACTTTAATCTAAGGTTTTTCTATTTAAGACTTTGTTTGTGTTTACAAGCTTTGAAACACACTTTAACACTCTAATTTAGACCGTGAAATGCAGATGCAAAAACACACTGCAGCAAATAGAATTTATGTTGGTTTGCACTTGCTTAGTACGTTAGGGATATAAATGAGAATAGCGTGTGCAAACAGTAATTGCACCCATTTTTAAGGTGTTTTTTAATGTGTTCGCGCTATATAAAACTCTGCCAAAAAAAAAAGGGGCAGCAGATACTCAATACCTGCTTTCAGTTTCGTGATGAACTCAGGCATTTTGATCCCTTCTTTGAAGGGACAGGTTCCCATGCCACAATGAATGTTGCTGTATAAACTGACTTTGAGGGGGGCATGGTGTGTTCCTGGAGTGATACTTCCCGTGCCCTCATAAACCAGAATCCCTACAAGTGATGATCGCAGTTGGCCTTTGTAATGTGTCAGATGACACACCCTGTAAAGACATACAACATGACCCACGCACGATACCTGGCGCCAGGCGAGGCGCCAGGGGAAAGGTTAAAAAAGAAGCAGGGTGGCAGTGTGCCCGGACATCTTGACTGGCGGTGAAGACACCGCAGCCTGCTGGAGGGCCGCTCCTGTTAACAGTATCCAAGCAACAAAGCACAGGCAACACAACAAGGCTGCCAACCTGTCCTGCACCCGACCCGCTGATCCTCCTGGCACACGGCTGTGCACCACAGCCAGAGAACAGGGCGAGATTGTGTACTTCCTTCACCGGGAGGGGGGGGGACGTGGCCCAACAATCGTGCAAGAGGGAACATTTAGCAAGTCCAGTACTTTAAAACTCTTGCAATTAAGAACTATTTTCTTTGAGGAACAAGAGGCATATGACTACCTTGCCCTTCATGTAGAGAAACAGATCAAGTTCTACTCCTCCTGGAGTTTGTCCACGGAAATGGCTGCAGCAGCCGTATCACCGGACCTCGCTCCCCGCATTGACGGAAAGTAACGAATCTTCTATCTTACCGCGCATTTCCGTGGACAAACTCCAGCCCTCCTGACGATCCGGCAATCAGGCTATCCCTACAGTCGCGGCTCTTGCCGCTACTATGGACCACGCACCCCGCACTGACGGACCTGTGCATTACTCTACCACCCTGTGTACCCACATGTTACTCCAAGTCCTCCTGACGATTCCTCTTAATTACGACTCCAACCGCCTCCAATTCCCGTTCCGTACTTATTCTCACTCACGTTACGGCTATTCAGGTTTAACTGTACAGGCATAATCTATGATGTCCTGATGATGATCCTAATATTTCGTTTGTAGGATCGAAACGCCGTCGACACTTGTAAACACCCTATATGTTCTTAGCAATACTAAGTATGATACATAAGGGTGTCCCATGTAATGTTTGTTAGTTCACTCTCTATTCCTGCCATTTGCAACAAACGTTTTTTGCCTGAACCTTTTTGTTGTTTCTGTTCCTCTCCCTTTTATTTGTACGGGACACAGGCTTGTGTCCCACTTTGAGAATTTCTTTGATAATTTTGCTTCATTACTGTATCAGTAAAATTTATGACCACTGTCCAGCTGGACAAGTCTTTAAAAATAAGCACTGATTGGGTCCTTATTGATTGCTTTTTTCAATTGCAATAGCGTTGAGGCAAATTCCATCAGAGGATCTCGAGAGTCAGCCATCAAATTTGGTGACTGGGTCTTGGTGTGCAATCAACATCGATGAAGGGGAAAGTTCTATCTTCCATTTGAAAAGCACCCTCTACTGGCAACAAGCAAAAAGGGGACAATGATGATAGCCTGGAGGGCAGTGAACTGGTTAAACTTTCCGGAGGTGGTGCCCCAACATACCTGAGAGTAAAAACCAATCTGTGCCCGGGTGATGATCAACAAAATGATATAGACTGCCTAAAGTTCCTGAAGGCTCCCAACACCCACCCTGAGAAGCTCGGGGTCAGTCGAAGCTCTACCTCCCTTGGGGGAGGAGGGGTGATGGATGTGTCTCAAGTGTAATCCGAGAGGGATACATACCATTTGCAGTCCCGAGTTTGCAGACCAAGGAGATTTGATGACTGTGAATGCTACTCACTGTAGAATCTATAATTAATGAGAATCAACTGTTAATGCCACCTGTTGAGTAGCCACCTGTTTGACTTGGACATTCAGGTCAACAAAATTTGGGGAGGAATGTGGTGGTGTGTCGCATGACACACTCTATAATGACATACTGCGCAACACGCATCCTTACGCTGGGCGCTGCATCAGCCCAAAGGTCAATAAAGAAAAAACAGGGCTGAAGTGTGCACAAACCCTGACTGCACACTGGTGTCGGCCCTCTTCTTCAGCGCCTGCAATGAGGCTTTGTCCATAGGCACCAGAGCCTTCATAGATATCTTTACTTTGTAGCTTTTACTAGTTTGCCTCCTGCTCTCAGCAAACAGTTACAATCCCCCCGTTGCATTTAAGGACGTTAACTTTTCACTCCGTTTCTATTCACGACTAGGGAGAGTTTGTGGGATGGGCACTGCTCTTCGCAGTAGCAACTGCAATGCACATTTTCTGCATTCTGAATTCTAAGCTGACGTTGTCAAAGCAAACATCTGTTATGCATTCGGCCAACAGAATTTTATTTACATAGTCTAAAAATGTAACAATTTTCAATTACTTAGTTTGACTATCAACTGTCAACTTTTGAATAATATTGAGTTACCCCTATAAGCAAACAACATAGTATTAAATTCAAAGTGACATGCAATGCTAAGTTACTCACCAACTGAAGCAGTGGCAGTTGACAGCAAGGACTTGCCCCACGACCCCCAGGCTCCCCAGCCGCTTCCTGCGGTGAGGGTGTTTGGATCCTAAAAACACAAGGAAGGTTTTTTAAATACACAACCAAAACTAATACAGTAACATGAGTAGTTAGCAATACTTGAAAAAATGTTACATTTATTGGAGCATGATGAGGTCTAGCTGATATGTCAACCTCTTTCCTCAAAAATGAGGATCTTTCCCCAAAAATGCGGTCGAAGTCAGGGATGTAGGAGGGTGATACCATTAAGGTCAATGGGGAATCAGTGTTTTCTGAATAGTGACAGGTGTGAAAAGCAGGGGACCCCATTAAAGTCTTTGGAGGCATTTTGTTTCTCAGGCGGATGAATTGAAATAAAAAGCGTATGACACCCGCAAAATGTGGGTTAGTTTACAGATATAATATATACAACAGAGGATAAAATGAATTTTTTCAGATTATTTAAATTTTGTTGTACAAATTTCAAAGTTATGAAGTAATTTAAGAATATGACCGATGATAATGAACCTGAGTGACCCCATTCTAGGGTGCAAATATTAGCGATGCTCAAGGCGTCAGCCACGTGAGAACCTATTTTTGGTAGGGAACTGAATCACCATTATCTAGATAACTTACCTTAAATATTCCAAGTCTTCCTTCCTCCCCGTTTCAGTAGTCACTCACTAGACCGACACCCCACACAAAAGCTGTCTTTTTATCCATAGACCAATAAAAAGGGAGTTTAATCACCCTCCGTAATGTGCCTGATGTGATCCCTAAAAAGAGATTGGTGCTCAAAGCACTTTGTTGATACCAAGATGGAAGCAAAAGATTGCAGACAAAGCCTCACCCTTCGTAAAAACTGGAGAGAGGAAGGAAGAATCGAAGTAATGAAGATTACTGGTAAGTACTCTCAACATAATCTCCTCATCTCCTTCGTAGTCCCATTTCTTACTTCTTTTCAAATATATTTATTGTTTTTATGCTGATTTAGAACAATAAACACAGGTACAGAGGGAGCATTACATAATTTGCAGTCATGGCGGCATCCACACAAAAATTATGCGACGCAATCTCGAAACAAATGTGTAAGAACGGAGAAAAGATGGAACAAGAGAAAAACAAAACTGTGCTCAGTAATCTGCTTGAAAGTACTGAATACCTGAAATAAACAAACGTATGCAAAACATTTCCCAACAGACTGATCAATCAAATGAGGGGTCAAATAGGGATTACGGTCTTTACAAGTTCCTGAGGGGCACCCACTATCCACATCCAGCAATCAGGTGGGGAGGAGGTGAAACATGGGGTGGGGGAGGGAGGGAAAGAGGCACAGTGAGGACACGAACCATGAAGAAGGCTCTGGGGCAGGTCACTGATGAGGGCATCAATTATTCAGGAGGTGGTAAAGCCCTGACAGCAACAGTAGTCTTAAGTAGTCGCTTATGAGTTGCAAAATAATTGAGTGTGCGCACACTGTAATCAACCATCAATCCCATTGGGGTTATGTCAGCCGTATATCCGGGCGGGGCAGTTTTCATCTTTCAGGAACTTGGACAGGAACAAGTCTCAGTTTGTAATATGAGACTCCTTTCGCCACTTTCTTGCCAGAACAGATAATACTTAGGCTTCCACACCAGTCCATTTCATCAATTCTTACCTCCATCCATCTGGTCCTGAAGCAACCCTGCTCTTCCTTTGCCCTGCCATCTGCCATTTAGTTAAAGCCAAAGCCAGGTCTATGAACCTAGTTGCTTCCCCGGTCTTCTTGGATCTCAGCATTATACCAAGCCATCAGATATTAGAGGAGTGCTTGAGATACACAGCTCAATAATACAACTTGTTTATTGTAGAATACAGGATCAGTAAGGCGCAAAATTTGGATATGCTCAGAATCTGCACTTGCCCGATACTGTGGGAAATACTCTATGAAGCCCTATTGGTGTTAGGTAAGAACGGTGCAGTATACGGTAGTGAATCAACTGAGTACGGGCATTTCTAGACACTCCCTAAGAAAAACCCACAGCGCCCTTCCACTAGCTAATGCGAAGGTCACCATTCACATCCGTCTCCCGGACAGCTTCTGGTGAGGGTAAAGGAATCTTAGCACCATCAGCTGGGTATATAAACCAGCATCAGTCGTTTATAACCACCAATCGTTAATAGAGCCTGAACAATGGTGTGTATATCTGGAGTGGTTAGGCTATCCCCCGATGTTTCTATAAAGGCCTTGCAAATTGTTTTAAATGACAGGAATTGGCCAGGGGGCAAGCGGAATGTTTGTTTTAAATCGTGGAAGGATACAAAATGATTATCAACCACCCATTCATCAATGTGTTTCATCCCCGCCTGAGTCGATGAACGCGCCCCAACCTTGTAAATCGTCACACAGCATCTAGATAGTGACCATAATGGTAGCTGGGAGCATATGGGGTCTGCATCTCCGTTAAGTTAATCTCCGAGGTACCATAGCTCCACATTATTACCATCTGCTGCCCACCTTGTCAGTCACTGTAGTTGCGCCGCTACATAATACAGTTCATACTGCAACTTCCTTCCCCATAGAGCACCACCCCAGACTACGTCTACTAGGATCCCATTCAGAGCGCAAAATAAGTTCCATGGGAGGCTCATGGGCAGCACCGCAAAAACATGTCCCATTTTTTACTTGATGAGGATCTATCCAAGCAGTAGGTGTTCATGCGATCAACCAGTCTGATTATCAGACATACCGAAGTCCAAAATAATGCAGTGCAAGACTTGTTTACAACCTAACTCAATGCAAAAGTTGTTCATGTTAAAAAAAAAAACGACATACTACAACCACAGTGGCAAAGATACCTCTATATACACAAACAACATAAAATGAATGTGGACCTAACATCAATGTGCTTATAAGGCTGCCAGTTTGCCTCTAAATTGACGAATAACTACCAGGAAGAGTCAAGCCAGCATAATAGTGAGGAGAGATGCCAGAATTCACTGAAATGGCATAAAGTGGAAAAAACAAAAAGTTCTTAGGCCCTTTCACACAACAAATAGATGATCATATCTCCAGAATCCAGTTTCTTTAAGGTGATCGATCTAAAGGCCACATTGTCCAAATTAGGAGGATTTAAAGTCAGGTACACCAGGTGTCTGTAACACAATAAGCATCAGGACCTGCCACTGAACTACCGCCACTAGCTAGATAAAGTAACTCATACCTCCTTCCATATATGCAGGCACAAGATAAAAACCCTGAAGATGGGGTAGAAAATAGAAGGAAGGAACCCCAACTCTACGAAAGGAAGAGTTGATTAAATACCCAACTCATATCAACAAACATTCAAATGTAAGGATGTTTGCTCTAAAAAGAATTCATCTCACCCAAAACATGAGCAGAGTGAAACGAATCAGTCAAAAACACTTTAGAGGAGCAAAAGTGATAAGAATCTCCTCAACAGAAAAGACCATAATATAGAAAAAAAACAAAAAAGGACATTAAAAAAAGAAAGACAAATTCCCAGTTGCAACCAGAAAACAATTATTTGAAAAAAAATGCTAAGCAAATGAATGGCACATCAAGGATCCTGGTGACGAAAAACCTCTCATTGTACTCTGTGTTATCACACATTGACTGGCATTGCAGGAACCCTTTAAGGAACTGGAACACTAATTCAGACTCACCCTGAAGGAGATCCACAAAATACATAACTCATCATTCCTAAAAAACGTTCCAGGAGCATTGTATTCTTAAATCATTGCACGATACAATGGAGCCGGACCTTTCTCTCCTTATTGGAGAAGGTGCCTCCCCCTCCCCCAAGAATCCTGGGTGAAGAGGGAAGAAAGCAAGACAATCTGCAGGCCCTAGTAACATAATGTTCGGCCACAAAACTCCCTGCATAGGAGAACTAGACAAAAACTCAGGAATACTGAGGCTTGAGTCTGTTCTTCAAAAACACAAAAACAAAACAATCCATAAAAATATTACTCAGAAAAAACAGACACCACCTCTCCCAGGAGAATGAAGAAATTATCCTTATTCCTGTATTCTATCATCCCTCATAAAGGGAATTAGAAACAGGGAAGGAAACCTCCTTAACATCCATAAGGAACTGACATACAGAGACTAAGGGCCTCATGTACGTAGCCGAATACCGGTCGGTAACGGCCGATTTTCGGTAATTATACCGTTACCGACCGGTATTTAGGCTTTTGACATGTAGGGGGCTCATTTCTGTATTCGGTAATTTACCGATTCGGTAATTTTACCGATTCGGTAAATTCCGAATACAGAAATGAGATGTAGGGAGAGTGTGTGGGTGTTGTCTGGAGTCGGTATTTACCACCAACTAATAGTTGGTGGTAAATAAAGAATGGATGTGTAAAAGCATTTTATAGCGCTTAGAAGTGTGCAATGTGGCAGACATACATGCCCTTAGGGCATGTATGTGCGCCACATGTGCACACATGGCCGAATCAGGGGTGCAACAGGGTGTCAATGTGACACCCTGCCACCCTTGCATGTGCTCCCCCATTTTTCACCGAATTTTTCCGAATCGGTAATATTTACCGACTCATTACCTACATTGCATTTACCACTTCATAAATACCGAATCGGTATGATTCGGTATTTATGAAGTGGTAAATGCCAGCCCACCTACATAAGGCCCTAAATCTGAAGTTAATAGTTCGCCCAACTGGAGCGCTATGCCTATTTCATTACCCATATTCTCTGTGCAACAACCATTGCCTGACACTTGAGAAAAGTGCATGAGCTTCTCTGAACAGAAGCAAATCTTCTTACATTGACTGAACACATAATTTAGTGCAGTCTGATGACTGAAGTAACATTGATACTCCATGTTACTAACACAACTTAAATTGCCAGCCTTCATGACCACCTTTAAAGGACCTCTGGGGAGGGAGATGGCCCCTCAATGAACAAAAAAGTTGGACTTGACACTGGATCCCAATGCAAACCAACATGGCAGAACACGGAGGCCCAGAAACAAACCGCTTCTCAAGTGCCAAAACAAAATTTTACCAGAAAGGAAATAATCACCGTCAGAAAATAAAGGTGAACTGTTAAGGAAAACACAAATTCTCCTTGCCTCTCTGCACCCTGATCCAAATGCTGAATTGAGGGTAATCCTGCAGTAAGAAAAAGAAAATCCATAAACCTGGCTTGTCGGAGGGAAGAAAGTATACAATGTTCATCTAAAGTAAACCCCCTAAAATTTCCCCACAACTGGCAGGGGCACAAATGGCATATGTGAGGAATTGGAGAAAACCCTGAAACTGAATAACTTACATGGTCCGAGCCATGTCCCTGAGATCTTGAACTCTAAAAGATCTAAATACAGAAAATGATTATGGGGCCATAATTCCCATCTTTTCCCCCATATATGGCTGAAATTTTAGCAAAATAGTCGAAACTGGCTCATGAATTGATATGAAAATGCAGACGTTCCTTGCACACTCCCAGTGAAGGATGGCAGATGAGAACATCATCACCTGGAGAGTTAGAACTAACATACCCGGAGAAACAAAGACAGAGCTGCAAAATGCAGTAAAATCCTGCAGCTTTTTGTTAGAAGATGACTCAACCTAGAACCAAAAAAACACAGCCTTAACTGTGGATGTTAAATGCTCTGAAAAAACATTATCAAATTCCCCACCAATCAGGGGAAGCCCATAAAACCGCATACACAAAAGGCTGAACATTTAAATTCTCCATTCATCTAGAAGAGACGGGTCACTAGAAAGAACCTCGCTGTCAATAGCCATTGGTGAAGCCTTCCATTGGCGCAATGAGAAAGAGACTGAACAAGGGTTCCCATAATGAATAGAACTAGAACAGCCATCTTCCACCGCCAACATTCTTAAGGATATATTTGAACCACCATATGACCCCCTATGGGTGGTTTCTGCCTCCCTTTTATGTATTTAAAAAATACTCAAGTCTTGGCCGCTTATAACCAGCTTATCCACCAACAAACACCTTCGGATTCCATAACATTGTTGGCCAGTGGGTAGAGAAAACTAATAAACTACTGAAACAGATTAACTATGCAAGTCTCTATATTCAATACGACTGTATTAAATTGGTAGCTAGTACAAAGTAAAACTATGAAACCGATTAATCAACTCCACAACAATATGAAGTAAATGATGCCTTATCATTCATTGAAGAAAACCGTAACCTGCAGGCACTTTTACCATAGTGATAGCAGGCTAAGAACCCTCACCTTTCGGGCCTAGAGCAGTGCATTTACAGGAAGCAGAGGTTGATCCCACTAAGAGGCCACTTCCCAAGTAGTGATTATTAAGCAGGAGATGTACTGAATCCTTGGGTATTGTTTAAACTCTACATTCTTTTATTAATGTATTTATACATACCAGGCGTTCTGTATCGTGCCAATAAGCCATTCCCCCTAAAAAGTCATATCAGAGGACTTGGAGACACTGTAAACATGAAGTGCTGCATGAAAAGGATTTCAGTATTCAAACAAGACAGACGGCCTCATCCAACAGAATTACTTAGACGGTAAGGATGTCATATTGATAAGTGAGCAAACACAAGGAGATGATGGACGGAGCGCTAAAACTTTTCAGACACTCACCCCCAGTCACAGATCTGGGTTGAATCCATCATCATTCTTTAGCTCACTTCGCCACCTCAGTTAAGACCCAGCTATATGCAAATAAGTCTTTATCCTGTTCCTTATGGGAACAGTCCAGCCTGAACTGCCAAGCCAGGTCTTCCCTGAACCGGAAACAAGCATCCTGGGACCGGTTTCTGGGCAACACCCTTCATCAGCCAGGCTAGCTTGAATCCAATGGCAAAGTGAGCAAGGGACCCATGTCTGGGCATACCCTATTGATAAGTGAGGGCGGTGCTTCGCTTACACCAGTATGGATGACTATGCTACGGGATACTGCTCGATTGTATGCGGGCCTCAGTGAGGCACATTTAAAAACAGAAATATCAAAAGTTCTTCCATTCTCCCATTTGCATTGATGTGTTTTATAGACAAGTACCTGAGGACATTGTTCTTCCAGTGTCCCTTCGGCTCCAGGCTCGGGCTCTAGACTGACAAAGTCGCTGCACTCAGGCCTATTCTCCGTTTCTTCTATGGAAAAAGGCTGAGTTCTAATGACTTCTTCCTTCAGTGGGAGCTCTGCATCAGCTGTCGGTTCTTCCACTGCCAGCAAAGGTCCAGATCCACTGGGTTCTGCTTCTGAAGCATCCTTCAATAGTGCTGCAGCCGGCTCGGGTCCTAAGTCTCCGTCTCCAGACTGCGCTGCACAGTTATCCATTTGGGCTGCTTCCGGCTTCACTTCGATACCAGTTGCCTCGCTTGATTCAGCAGACATGTTTATTGAAGTCTAGAATATAAGATCAATCAACATGCATTGATTATTGAGTGGAGTGTGTAAAAACTGTCCGCACAGCATAAATGTAGTATAAGGAAAATATATCATAATACTCCTACTCCCATCTATCTAAAGAAATTCTTCCTTATAAAGCAAATAGCGTGTATACATTTTGATTAGAACATATTTGCTAAAGGCAGGGTATTTGGACCTTCAACCTATCTCAAATTAAAAAACTAAACACAATATTTTTTGCTGCCAATGTTTTTGTGCCAGAGAGCATGGATATTTAAGTAATGAACCCTCAGAACGAGCTCTGATGTAGAAATGTGTAGATGGTTAGGTGGGGCATCTGGTAAGCAGCTGAGAAACGCAGGCAAAACACAGTAAGAGACGGCGGCTGAATGAGGAACTGAGGGGATGCCGATAAGGGAGGTCTGTCCCTCAGGGAGACGTTGGGCGTTGGTGCAGTCCAGTGACTGTAAGCCGAGTGTGGGGCCCTTTCTGGTATGGTGGATGGCAGGCACATATAGGCAGGGAGCGTTGGGCTACCAGCCACCATTTTGTGCCGTATCAACATGATGGCTGGTAGCATAGGCAGGGTTTGTTCAGGAACCCACCTGCCCATCCCCTTGTAGTCAGGGTTGGAAGGGTGAATTGTCGGGACAGCATGGTTGAAGCAGGTGCATTGGTTGGTTATTGAATTTAGGGCATCACTATTGGACAGGTGCAGGGCAGTGGCTTGATGAAAGGTTTTAACGGTTTCAATCAATTGGATTGTTGTTGGGGGTGGGTGAACCAGTTTGAAAGGTGGGGGGGAGTAAGTTTACATTTCCAGAAGTCAGGATATTGAGGGGTTACAGTTCAAGAATAAAGGTGCTTAGTAAGTTTAGGGTGTAGAGTACAGTGGTGACAGAGGCTCAAGTTGGGGAATTGTGGGGGAGGGATATTTAGGAGTTGTGGTAGGAAAGACATTAGTTGTTATTGATGTATAGTGAGGCAGTTAGTTTTATAAGGCAATTGACCCAGGCTATGTTATGCTTTTGTGCTGTGCACCTGTTCTAATAAAGCAGCCTTTTTCACACAACAAGTTGCAGTGGTCTGTGCAGTAGCCTCGCGCCCAAGTGGAAGCAACACAATTACTGCAGGAAAGACAAGGCAGGAGGGAAGCGGGTGGGGACAAAGTGGGTCCACAGAGGAAGTCATCTGAACAAAGAAAGGAAATGGACAAAGCATAAACAAGAAAACAATATCTATTAGGTTGATTTAAAAAGATCAATGGTTTGCAGCCTCTATGGATCTTTTGCGCTATTTTCATGTCAAACCTCTGCCCATATATTCAGGGATTCCACAGCAGATAAGAGGTGTCAGGACCAGCCATCCTTGTACTCAGATTTGCATTGATCTTCCTTGTATATTTTCCCTGTTTCTCTGTACCAGGTAGTTTTGAATTATTTTACTTTTTTTGTGTCAAAATTGTCTGAGTGTTTTTTCAGTGAAATCACTTAAACCACCCTGGACACTATCACCTGGGGGATTCTGCGAACTGCAATGTGATGCCAGACCTGCCGAGAGGTTGCCTCAATATACAAAAACATTCTTGCTGGAAAACCACTCATCTGCCAAACATATTATAATATGCGTTGTGAAGTCGTGAGTGAAACCTTATCGCTGGACGTCATTACCCATAGAAATTAACTGCAGGCCCTCCTGACATCCAACCTTCCTGTGATGCTGCCAGCACCTGCGAAAATGATTTGTATGTTCACTTCGATGACCCTGTCACCACCCAGGTGATAGCATCTGATGACATCTTTCCAGCAGACAATCTCTGCTGGTGGACCAACACATCTTGGCTCGTATGCACACCACACCTGCCTCAGAACTAACGACCAAGTGAGACATTGGAAAGCGCTCAAACATGAACACAGATTGGAACAACACAGTATTAATACCATTGTCACAATTCTAATTTCATCCTGGACCTCATAATTTCCAAACGCTACTGTGCCAATAAATAGGACATCCGTATCATAGTCGGCTGGTCCAACTTCAAATTCTATTTACCTTCACTTTAGAAAGAATAAAAGTGCCAACAGGTGTAGATTAGGAAAGCATGAACTTGGATGATGATATCAACCTGAATTCTCCGGTCTCAACCTAGCAGACATCAATGACAACATTAGCTGTCTAGCCTCTTACTACCACAACACGATGAATGTATGTACTTATGACACATTCTTTTTCCCCGCAGGGAATCCCAACACGGTCGTTACAACGACCGCTTTGTGATTCCGCATACCATTACTCCGCAAGTCGGAACAACGATTTGCGGAGGGGGGGCGCTGGATGTTGGAATAGTATAACTTACTATTCCAACTCCAGTCTGTGCAGACAATAGGGAAGGTGTTGGATTTTAAATCCAACACCTCCCTCCCCCTCCTTAAGTCATTGTTCCTACTTGCGGAGTAATGGTATGCGGAATCACAACGCGGTCGTTGTAACGACCGCGTTGTGATTCCCTGCGGGGAAAAAGTTTTGTGGTAAACGTTGTTTACCCAACACGATGACTGAGAAAATCAGTGACTTACCGCCACTTGGCCCAAACAGGTAATTGCTGAAATTATTCTGCTTCCTGGTATTCTGCAGCACGGAAGAAGTAAGGAATACGGTCCAAACGTGAATGGGCCACAGCAGACATCCTACTGTGACGCCATCAGATAAGAGCTACTCACAAGAACAATATCAGACAAGCCAAAATATTTAGACCAAACGACTCAAATCAAGACAGCAAACAACCGCGCTAAGAAACTGTCTGAGACAGGTTGGAACACCTTTAATCCATTCCCAAACAATAGTCCTTCAACCAGTGAATAAATGGCAGCCATTATTCTTGCTTCCTTAGCAAGGCCAATTGTCAACAGTGTAGAATCTGCCTGGAGCAAATCATTAATGTCTTACTAAACATGATGAACCATCTGCAAAAACGTGACAGATCAACCTTCACCAAAAAGAAATCCATTGCCAAACAGAGTGACACGAACAGTTACTGCTCCATCTCTAGTCTTTCATTCGAGGTCAAAACCATCAAAAACCGACTCCTTACTCACAAAATCACCATTAAGAGATGCAATTTTACCCTCACTAATGATGTTTGCCTCCTTAATGTTCTAGAATCACCAGGAGTCTTTCACATGGTGAGTCACACAATGTTACTATATTGTCTAAAAATTCAAATAGGAATGGAAAAGGTTCATTTCGTTGCCCCATAATCAATCCAATTTAACCAAAACAGGTGATTCCTGTTCTTTCCCTTAACTTGGACTCTACAGACGTCAATGGATGTATATCTTCACACCATTATATAAATACTGCATGGCATCTTTGGGAACACTAGCGAGAAGCATGCATGTATCAACTCACCATTACATGGAGACCAACCCACTGTACTTGAAGTCACTGAAAGCTATACAAGCATGGGTGACAATATTTGCTTTGAGTGTGCCTCCGTCAGATAAGTCCAACTAGAACTCACTCACAGCACTCTCTTTAGCACTGGTGTCACCTATAAGAGTATCCAAGTCGGATGAAATAAGTTCAATATCTCTTTGCTTGATTAAAAAAAACACAAATTTACATGGAATGCTTATCTTTGCGCTCTTGTTCAGATATATTGTCTAGACTGTGTAAATGTGCTCCGCTCTGGCCTTCTTACAACAAGATATGCCTTGATAAAAGGTGTTCATCGTATGACCCTCAAGACTGGTCTCACACTTCCAAAATTAGGACCACATCTCCCCAATCCGACCCATCCTGCACTAACTTCACATCCAGGTTTATTCTCGCTATTGACCGGTTTGCATTTTAAGCAAAGCCGTTCAACACAACGCCCCCAGCACCAACGTTAAAAGTCTGTAGTCCCAAGATTATCCTGCAGACGGTATAAAAAAGCAGGATTTATATGTAGAACTATGGAACATCGAAGACATTAGACTCTCAACCACTCCATCTCTGGCTGCATCTCACAGACCTAGAACTCGTGGTCAAGAGAGCCCCATCTGAAGCTTCTCATAATGTTTCAAATAGTACTGAAACCCATCTTCTTTATAAATACTTACAAATAAGCACTGCCTTTGTTCTCCCTCTCTGTCCTTCAGTCAGCTATGGACTCCTTGCAGTTATTTGTCAAGTGTAGTGCTTCCAGTGTTGTGCTTTCTAGTGGTGAGCCTGAATGATTCTTACATGAATTTACTAGTTCTACATCATCATACTGTCCCCTTCCTCTTCCTAGAGGTTCAGACACCTCCAACACATTTTCGAGGGGCGATCACACCCGCATGATTGAATGAACCTTTGAGAATCCGCCTACCTGGGTGTATTGTAAACTGGCCTCCCAGGCTCACGTGCTGCAATGTGATAATCTTACTGGCCAGCTTCTGCAACTGCCACGAAACAGACAAGCCTTGGTACATGCTCCGACCTTGGGCAGTTTCTGTTGCCCGTTTTCCTTCGCTGAGGGATGTTGTACCAGTGATCCCACCTGGTCACATCGCTACCGTACGCTAATTTATAATATGCATTTCTCATAAGACGCCTCAGTCCCTTTCACTGCTTAACTGGTCCTATACGTCTCATTTTACTGTTTCTTGGAAGAATGTAGTGTCGTTCTAGCCAGTTTCCATTCGTTTTACTGTCCACCCAATGGAAGTTGTATTTTTGTATACCTCAATGCTATATCGACATCTTACGTTATAGATCTGCCATGAAATGTAGATTACAGCGCTTTGACTTTTGCCGGCTGGATGGCGCTGTGCAGAAAAATACTACACTACATTGAAGGTGGTCTGATATAATTTGATTCTCTTAATGCCGATCTGAAATTGCTATTCAACATAGGAGATGGCTGGCACTGGAGTCTTTGAACTGACTACATTCACAATAAATTACATTAAGACATAGTTACAATATAAGTAATTTACTTGATAATGTAACATGTTGCTGGAATGTTGGGATACAGAAAAAGTGACCTAAGACAGGAGGGGAAAAATCGACTTCCGGCGCTCCCCCAAAAAATAATTCACCTATTTATTAAGACAAAAACAGCAGGGAGTGTAGTTCCATACCACCCAGTGTTAGAAATAAAGTGTGGTCATTACAGCGGTATTTCCGTCACTTTTAATGGCATTTTGTTTTATGCTGTGGCATTCTTCTCTTCTTCAGTGTACAGTAATAAGCAGATGTACAGCTGTCGGCTTACCCAAGAATAAACTATGTATCTAGCTAATCAAGAAGCTGGCCAATAAATATAAGGGATAGCGAAGGTTTTAAAAGGAGAGAACCGCTGTTCAAACCATATTCAAATATTATTTTCTTGTTCTGCATATTATACCAAAATCATACCAGCGCAGACTCGAAGAATAAGGAGGCAGTTATTTTGAAATACAATAATAAGCGATGGGTTGAGAATTATTAAACGATTCTACTGACTGAAAAGCATTTTAAATGTTTGCGAAATTAAACTGAAACCTCAGCTTTCAGCTTCTTTTATCTGAGAAAATAAACCGAGTATCACTGCAGGCACTGATCGCAGCCTTTGACAATCTTTTCTGGCACAAATTTAGCATGACCAATGGCAGGTTGGAACAATGCCTCGCAATGTCAATACCTGCAGAGTTAAAGGTCAATGTGTCCTTGTTTGCTGGGTAATTGGGTAGGGCGGTTAGAAGCCTGTATCTCTATAGTTGGCCGGGGTCATGTTTTTCAAGTGTTGTGGGCACTCAGGGATCAGGGATCCTCTGGATAACGTTACCCTCAAAGGGGCAACCAGGTTATACCGTAGGCTAGGTTTAGTGGGGTGAGCACACGCTGGTCATGAAAGCGCCAACAAGCACAGTGGCCCAACAGTGGGGAGGTAGCACAGAGTAGGACTGGATGCACAAGAATAGAAGGTAAGGTGAGAGAGAGAAAGGACATGGAGTGGTGAGAGAGAAGTGCACAGTCTGAAAGCGGCGGCACAGACTGTGAGAATAAATCAATGATGAAAATAATTTCTAAAGTGCAAACTGACCGCCAGGCATGATGGTTGTAGGACCATAGGTAACCGCAAGAATGAGTGGATCAGCAGAATAGGAGTGTTTTAAAAGGTTTATGGAAGGCAGTGTGATTGGTGAGGAGATACCTCAAAAACACAGACTGCATTGCTGGTGATCTGCTTTAAGCATGCCTGCTTGTTTTATTTCAGAATGGAGGAGGGTGATGGTTCTTAAGACGTACTTTTAAGGGAAAATGATAGGTCTACAGAGAAATCAGGAGTATTTACAAGAGGTGTGTGCCTCTGAAAAGCTGAAGGGTCTTTACTGGCTAGGTAAGAGCTAGTTACAGCCACAAGAGGTGCCTCTCATTCTCACTTCTTAAAGTGTGGCAGAGGGTGCGCCGAACAGTAAATGGCCTCCAGTGGTCGCGATTGCTCCCCTCCTAAACATGGCGCCCTCAATGTTTTCACATGATCCCTATTTGTAAAAGTCATTATGTTTTTAATAAACCAAGATAACCGTGTGAAATTTAGTCACAAACAAAGGCCCTTTATTTTGTTTGATTTGATTGAACACTTTGTCTGGTGATTTTACTTTTCAACACGTAATTCTCTATGGTACACAGTAGTGTAGACTCTAAGCATTATTAAACGACTAAAAGGGATTCAGTTTATAGACCTTGGAAGGATGGAAGGCAAACTCAGTGCAGTAGGTCTGCAATTTATGACAAGCAGGTGTCTGGACTTTTAAATTTTAAGTGTGATTTAAACAAGCAGCGCCAAAGCCAACAGGTCTGGGTTAAACACGCTAGCGCAAGCAGCATTATCACATATGAGCGAGACACATGTTAGAGAGCCAGAAAGAGCGCATAGAGAGAGCTACAGCTATAAACTGGTCCCTCAGGCAGTTGAATGGAGCAGAGGTGGAAGGATACATGCACACAACCAATATGATTAACTGAGAGATGAATACGCCACTGGGCTAAGCACACACGTGTTTGATAAATTCTCAAGCTATTGCTAAAAGAGACTGGTTATAGAAAACTAATGGTTGGAAGGGGTAGATTAAAAGCCTACTATTTATTTATTTTAAGCAATAAGTAGGTTTGACAGCTATGCTGTCAAACCACAGACCTTAAAATAGTCTCAATCACATATGATTGTTCTGAATTTTGAGTCAGCAGCTCTGCCTTTTTAACAGCCCAGTATGGAGCCCACTGCAACCCAACCTAGAAGTAGCCCAGCCAGGCACAATACTGCCATGGCTCAGTACTGCCCGGCCATGCCTCAACCCAAGGGCCAGTTCTACAGCACCCATAGACAAAATACTTTGATTCTGATTTAGAGGATGGTAGTAACAGAGAATCTACTAAAAACCTTCCAGATTCTCCTTTTACATCTCCTACGATTTAGTCACCCAATTCAGAGTCTAGTCTCTGGGTGTTGCTAATTCTGCTAAAGATAGAGGTGGATAAAAGCCTCACCTACAGTAGCAGTTCAACACCAAGTTTGGTGGAGTTAGCACCATAAATGGCTGGCATGGAAATTGTGGCAAACCTTGAATATGTATATGTGGTATTTGTTTCCAAGCATCCATTGCCACATGAAGTAAAATCACTGCATTTCCCTGAATCAATCTCTACAGGATTGGACACCACTGGTTTCCCATCAAAAACAATCTTTAAAGAATCCAGACAAGCAGACTTCCATTTCCAAGCACGTATGTCCACAGGAAGTATCATCACTTGATGTCCACCAAAATCATCTTTAAAACAAGACTTCATAAAGAGAATATGCGCCTGTGAAAAATGCATGATAGTGACTTCAACAAGGAAATTCACATAAATGGACAGGAGGGGAGGAACTGTAAAGTGACCAAGACAATAGGGGGACTGTTGTAAATAGAAGCAGAATTCTACAGAAAACAATGCACCTCAGCTGGATAAAGAATGAAGCAGCTGTGACAATGGATTATGAAGACCTTTACCTACTATTCTCCTTCTCCCAGCCATGTTAATGATGATAATGTTAATGATTGTTGACATGCAGCCACTGATTAAACAAATGTGAACATTTAAATGCCAATGTCCTAATCGACGTTTTCATTTTTCTTTTATGCATTAAGATGTTCTACAATTATACAAACAATAAAAAAAACACACACACACATATATATATCTCTCTACACACACACACCCGCACACACACACACATTCTTTAGTTTAACCCAAAAATAGAACAGCTAAGGCCTAAGGCACTGCACCACCAGTAAATACCCTTAAATAAGCCATTTCAAATAATCACCCACCTCCCTAAGTTGACTGTCCAAAAAATAAAATCATACACTTGAACAGAAAGGCAACGATAATATATGTCCAATTATGTGTCCTGTTTCAATTTACGAAAGTCCAAAACATTAATGCTTGAAACCAAGATCATTTAAAATATCTTTTAAAATTGTAAAATTTAGAACACTATAAGACACTATGGGCCTCATGTAGGTAGCGTACCAGTTACCACTTCTTACACTTCTGTATCCCAACATTCCAGCAACATGTTACATTATCAAGTAAATTACTTATATTGTAAGAATTACAATTTTTGGCCCAACGATCCCGTCGAAACCCCCCTTTCCAAAGAATTCACCAGCCTCATGACCAGTCTTAACTTTTGTCCCCTCGTTCACAGCCCCACCCATGTTCATGGCCACTCGCTCGACCAGGTTTGGACCCTAAATATCCCCGCCACTTCTCCTGTCATCTCCCCCTGTTCTTGGTCGGACCATTTTTCAATCTCCTTCTCCCTCGCGTTAGCCCCAGTGCCTATACCTCTTCTCCCAAAGAACATCTGGGCTAGAAAATGGGGTAAGGCAGACATGCCTTCGTTTTGCTCATCCCTGGCCAATTCCTGCCCTGACCTCTCGGGCCTCGCCGCCCCGGACCAGCTGACTATCATCGATGGCTGGCTGACCCGGGCAGGCGATGATTTTGCTCCCCTGAGACGGATCACGGTGAAGCGTGCCCATGCTGCCAATCGCTGGTTTACCCCCGATCTCAAGGAGAAGAAATTAGCCGCACGCAGAGCAGAGCGCGCATGGAGAAGAGAATATAGTCCCGCCAAAAAAATCATCTACCTCTCTGTGCTCAAAGTATACAAACAAAGCATACTTGACGCCAAGACCCTGTTTTACTCAAACAGGATACTAGCAGCTGAATCTCAATCTAAAGAGATTTTTGCCACAGTACATGAGCTTGCCTCGTCTAATAGAGCCACGGCCTCGATCCCCCCTTCTCAACCGCTTTGCGACTCCCTCAACGACTTCTTCGTTGATAAGGTCGCAACGATCAAGGCTAATATCTCCCCCCCTTCCCTCACCTTCACTAATCCCTCCCCCCCTGCTATCACTTCCAAACTCACTTCCTTCCCCCCTCTGACCACAGTTACACTTCCTCCCCTGCTCCAAAAGGTAAAGTCAGGTTCCCCCCTAGACTTTGCCCCTGCTCGTATCTTGCGAGAAGTCTTCCTACACTGCCCTACCCCTTCCCTTACACTTTTAAATGACTCACTCAAATCCGGAGTGGTCCCCACTGCCCATAAATTTGCGGCAGTCATTCCCATTCTAAAAAAACCCGGTGCCGACCCTTCATCCCCTTCCAATTACCGTCCCATTTCCCTGTTACCCTACCTGGCCAAGGTTTTTGGAGACCCATGTAACCAGCACCCTGAGCACCTATGTGGAAGCCAACCACTGCCTCTCCCCCCGGCAGGCGGGCTTTCGCCCCCTCCACTCGACGGAGAAGGTAGTGATCTCAGTGATGGACAGCCTACGTGAGGGCATTGATACCAACGTCCCCCAGGCCCTCATTCTTTTAGACCTATCCGCCGCATTTGACACGGTGGACCACTCCATCCTCCTCACCCGTGTCAAGGCGGCGGGTATAGAGGGCCTGGCCCTCACCTGGCTTAAGTCCTTCCTGAGTGACAGGGCTCAGGCAGTCCACCTTGCTGGCTTCACCGCTGCCTCTCGTAAGGTTGCATGTGGAGTTCCCCAAGGCTCCTCCCTCTCCCCTCTTTTGTTTAATTTATACATTTACCCCCTCATTTTTATGTTACAGCAGCTCGAGGTCACGGTGTTCAATTACGCCGATGACCTCCAGCTAATTTTTGACCTTTCCCACTCCACTTCCTCTGCTTCAAATGTCCAATCCGTCATGCTGTTCATCCAGGATTGGATGAACTGCAACCACCTCAAACTCAACCCGGACAAGACGGAATTAGTCCTGACCAGAGGTGGTTGCAGTCCCTGGTCCCCCTCCCATTGGCCCTCCTCACTTGGTGTTCCCCCGCTCCCAGTTCCTAAGGTTAAGACCCTTGGCATCCTCCTGGATCCCTCACTTTCTGTTCACTCTCAGGTCAATTTAGTTGTTTCCTCCTGTTTTTTTTCCCTTCGAATCATTAGGAAGATTTCTCGTTTTTTTTCTTTACCTGCCCTAAAAATTATAGTGATGGCCATGGTGCTTTCGCGCCTCGATTATGGGAACATCATCTATAATGGCGCTCCAGCCTACGCCACTCGCCGTTTGCAGCTAGTGCAGAATCAGGCTGCCCGCCTGATCCACGGCCTGCCCAAATACCATAGAGCTACTCCCCTACTGCAGGCCTTGCACTGGCTGCCGGTGAAAGAGCGTGCTCTGTTCAAGCTTGGCTGCACTACTTTCCAGGCCAAAACAGGCACTGCCCCGGAATTTATCTGTTCTGCCATCACCCCCTACATACCTGGACGAGAGCTTAGGTCTACTCATCAGGCTTTGTTAACCATCCCCCGCTTCAGCAAGAAAAAGACTGGCGGTACGAAATTCGCAGTGCTTGCTCCTGCATTTTGGAACTCCCTCCCCCCGGAACTCCGTATGTCATCTTCCTACATTGAGTTCCGGAAGGGTCTTAAAACTTTTCTCTTTTCCCGTGCTTACAATGCTTAAATTCCCCTCTGCTCCTGCTTGCTTCTCACAATCCAACAGCGCCAAGAAACCGCTTGGTAAAAGTGCGCTATAGAAATGTTTTTAAATTCAAATTCTTAAATACCGAGCCGTACCGACTCGGTATTTAAGAAGTGGTAACTCGTATGTAGGTAATGAGTCGGTAATTATTACCGATTCGTTACTAGTCGGTGATTACCGAATCGGTATTTACCGATTCGGTAATGAGGCATACCTTCCCATTGATGGGAAGGTATGCCTCATTACCGAATCGGTAAATACCGATTCGGTAATGGGGGGAACACATACAAGGGTGGCAGGGTGTCACATTGACACCCTGTTGCACCCCTGTTTCGGCCATGTGTGCACATGTGGCACACATACATGCCCTAAGGGCATGTATGTATGCCACATTGCACACTGCTACGCGGGTAAAAATGCATGAATACATACATTAATTATTTACCACCAACTAAAAGTTGGTGGTAAATACCGACTCTAAAACACACCCACACACTCCCCCTACATCTCGATTTTGCTTTCGGAATTTACCGAATCGGTAAAATTACCGATTCGGAAAAGTTACCGATTCGGTAACATTACCGATTCGGTATTATTACCGATTCGGTAATTTTACCGATTCGGTAAATTCCGAAAGCAAAAATTGTCCCCCTACATACCATTAGCCAAAATACCGGTCGGTAACGGTTAAATTACCGAAAATCGGCCGTTACCGACCGGTATTTCGCTACCTACATGAGGCCCTATATTTTGTAAATATAGTGAGCTAAAGTGTATTTTCCAATTTTAACAAATTTAAATATGCTGCAAAAAGAGCACAGGTAGCACATTAATTGGTAAAAATTACAGCGCTACTTATAATAAAACGTTGTTGCCCATACAATGCTACAAAAATATAGAGAAATTTAGAAATAACATGGTAATCTTAGAAAATAATTTATCTGTTCTACTCTCTTTCCCATATTAGATACTTCCCCCTCTGCATCTTCCATTTATAAGTGTTTATTATCACCCTTGGATAGACTCAAGTCAAACACTGAATTGGCATGGGAAAGGGAGTTACAACAATGCTGGCCAACCTGTATGTGGGATAAACCGTGGCTTAAAATTCACAAAACGTCAAGAGCTGCTAATACTTCTCAACCCCTTTATTTTGTTTATCAACGATTACTATTTTCCCCTGCAACAGTGGCTTCCCTTTCACATGCCTCTTCATCTTCCTGTTGGTCCTGTTCTTGTTCTAATGATGATTTAAAACATATGCTATTTGAATGTCCCAATATCTTTCAATTCAGGCAACTAGTTTGGTCCCAAATTAAAAAGATTTTTAAAGTTAACATTCCCTTTTCTTTATCCAACATTTTCTTTGGTTCCTTGTCAACTCAGTGGCCTCATTCGCCTTCAAATTTCAAACTGTTAGATTTGTTATTAGCTGTAGCTTTACATCTAATAACTTCAAATTGGAAACAAACAGATAAAAGTTACTTTCAGAGCCTGGTGGAATGCCGTATGCTTTCATCATAGACTCAATACCAACTATGTCTCCCCCATTTCTTTAGCAATTAGGAGAGATCTTTTATGGCTTCCACTCACTAATCATTTATCCTGGTCCGCCTCTAATGTTGTAAATGCTTCAGATGATGTCCAGAAACCGCCATAAATTCACCATGTTGTCTTTTTCTTAAAAAAAAATTAAGATACTGCTTTTCATGCCTATGTACTTATATTACTTTATACTGTGATTTGTTAATCCCTAGGTATTACTGCGCTTACAGCGTTTAATTTTATATCTTGTTTTTTTTTCAAAGTTTTTGTAGAATTATAATATGCTGTTCACCCTTTATCCCCCCTTTTTTTTTCTTTACCCTTCCTCCTCTACCTCCTCTCCCTTTTTCAGATCCCTTGTGGTTTTAATACTTTTCTGTATATAGCATGGTTGTTATAAGTTATTATTCTGTATTTATTTGATATTTTCTTTATTAATTGTGGTTCTATAAGCTTTCTTATAATGCTGTTCTTTTCCTCTTGATCTTCAATAAACTCAAACATGAAAAAGAAAAGAAAATAATTTATTTGGAGCTACTGCAGCACTACTGCTCAACTCCCTATCTATACAAAAAAAAGAAACGTAAAAATATTTTACAAAACCTTTTACCATTTTAGTAAAGTATTAATAGGAAGGGCAAACATAGCATACCAATTACTTACCTATATCCAAAGGCATAACGCAGAACACGGGAAAAACGTACCTAAAAACAAAGTGGGTGATTACGATGGCGGAAGGCCTGCCGCCGCTAGCCATGCTGTGGCGGGCCATGAGACAGCATTTTTCCCCCTGCCAAATTAGGATGGCGGGTGGGAGGATGGCGGGGGGGAATCGAACCGTGACCGTGGCGGGCGCAAAGACCGCCCGCCACGGATCCTCCACAGGCAATCGTTCAGATTGACTGGCGGAGCAGTCAGCATCAGTAAAATGGTGGCTGTGCCTGGCCGGCACCGTCAACCAAATTACAATGCTGGTCGCAGCCAGCCTCTCCGTGGCGGGTGAACCGCCATTAAAAGGCTGGTGGGGATTGTTTTTGGGGGCCCGTTGCAGGCTCCCCTTGTGTTGGGGGAGGTGGTGGTGCACTGGAGGGGTACCCATGGTACCCCCTACATTTCCCTGCACTAAGTGGCAGGCACCATGGTGCCTGGCACTTAGTTCAGGGAAACGTACTACATGCCTTCTACACATTGCAGCAGGTGCTGCAGCAAGCAACACCCGCCGCAATGGTGAAGATGCAAGATGCGACCGCCACCATGGCGGTCGCATCGTGGTTCTACTTGCGGGACCACCACCATACAAGCAGGCGTCCTTAGCACCACCAAGATGGCGGGTGGACTCAAGTCTGCCTGCCATTGTAATGACCCCCCAAATGCCTGCCTTCGACTTTTGTAAAGGCAGTCATTTGCCAATCAGCTAATGATTTGGCATCACTGTGTACCTTGACAGCATAGTAAAATACACCAATATTTCCAAAACATACCACGCAAACTGATCTCACAACTTTTAAATAAATTATAAGTTATAAAATAGTTGCAATACTTACCTGCACTACATAAAATATGCATCTGTGCACCATAAGATCCAATCCCTCTAGGTTTTCACTAAATCCAAATGAAAGTTTTTGCAATACACACTTTGAAATAAACTAAGTAACATGTTTTGAATTTAAACATCTTTTGGGACCCCCATAACATTGACATATTATAGTATATATTTTGGTAAAAAACACATTTACATCTGTGCACTTTAATGCTACATTTCGTTTAATTTACACATCCCACTTTACGCCACTTCAATGTCTATTTACTTTACGTCAGCGCACTGTACAGAATTTACAGTATGCTATTCTACTTTACAGCACTACAGTATACGTCACTGCATTCTACGCTAATCCACTGTACGTTACTAGGCTTTACTTGACCCAACTGGACTGCACACAATTGAAATGTATACCTCTAGACTGTACGCTATCATACTGTTCACCACTTTATTCTATTACACTTTCGTTTATGCCACTTTCCTGGATACCCCTAAACTGTAGTGTTCGCAACTCAACGCTATTCCGCTGTCCCCTATTTCCAATTTACGTTATTCCACTAACTGCTATTCCAGTATGGCCCACTTGATGGTACCCTACTGGAGGGTATGCTATTCCAGTCTCCGCTACTACACTCTACGCCACAGCATTGTATTGAAATACACACTACACTACTGCACTGTAACACAATCACTTGTATCCTATTTCACTTTACAAGATTACATTCTGCGCCTCTCCACTAAACCACACTTCACTGTAAGTAACTATGCTGTATGCTTTTATCATTAACCCGACTAAGTTGGAAGGCTCTGTACTGTACTGTATGCTACTCCACTATATAGCACTGAACTCTACATCTAACAAGTTAACGCCACTAAACATAGCTTTATTAAAGTAAACACTTCAATGGTACTTTACTCTATCTCACTGCAGTTTATGTTACTCCTCTATTCGCTATTGCACTTTACTGTATTACACTCTACCCCACAGTAATCTACAATATACCGCTCAGCACCACGGCAGTATATAGCAATCCAATATACGGACTTTGCAACTCTACACTGTATCACACTCCATTTTACGTATGCCCACAGTACACTACTAAACTGTATCCCACTCCACTCTATAGTACTCCAGTATACACCACTCCAGTGTACACTATTTCAGTTTACACCACTCCACTGTATGCTCTTTCAGTACACAATATTCCAAAAAAGGCCTGTAAACTATAGAACACTCCAAGGTATAGCACTGCACTCTGCTACAACAGTATATGCAAATATACTATACAATATGTACAGGACGTCAATCCACTTTACCACACTCCAGTTTATTCTATCCCACTGCATACCAGTGCACTGTATACCACTACACTCTATACCACTCCAATAAACGCCACTCTATTATATCCAACTTCCTTCTACGCCAGTGCACTGCATGCAAAACTACTCTACATCACTTCGCCGTATGGCATTCCACTATACATAACTCCGGTAAACTTCATTCCACTTTACTCCACTATATCACAATATATTGTACCAGAGTACACTTTACAACACTATCCGCCACAATATTTTACCACACTCTACTTAATAACACTCTATTCCACTAAACTGAAGAAGACAAATATTACAAAAGTTTTACTAACATTGAAAAAAATCATTTAAATTCACAAAAAACAAAACAAAGGTTAGACGTCAGTTACAGTAAGGAAAACTTTCTTTAGGTTAGGTATACAAACCAACATTAAGCTCCACAAACATTAGAAATTCTGTAATTACAGTGATCTCATAATTTTATTATTTGTGCACCACTTACACACTTATTTGTGACATATTCATGCCGAAAACACACATCACATTGCACAACCATAACAAATTCATAACAACACTTATCTTTTACGCACTACTTTTATATTACTGTAAGCCACACTTCTCACTCACCTTTATACTTTCGAACCACCTTTCAAATAATATCACTCATGCACTTCTATACACAGTCTTATCACCTCAGTTGCCACACTACATTAACTATAACTAGCCCCTTCTCCATGCACTACCTATACTCTTGGATATTACCCAAGTTATAGGCTGTGAATTTATTGCAGTAAATAAAATACTTATGACATGAGAAATTATGTTATTACCACCTCATTCCTACCTGGATGTCTAGCACCTACCTGTAGCGAAACACCACCAAAACAGATCACCTGTTATTCACAAAGAAGAACAAGTAATAACTAGTTCAATCCGGTATCAATGACATGAACCTTACAGGTTCGAACCCTAGCTTTCATCCATGGCCACATTGCTTTAATTCACCCCGAACACCGATCTCATCCTCAAGAACCACATTGCCAAGAAAATCAAGACAGTGTGGTACCAGCTGTCTCTACTAAAGAAAGTGAAACCATTCTCCCAGAAAGTGACTTCAGAACCGCTGTTCAATCCATGGTGCTCTCGCACCTGTATGGTGGCAACACCCTGCTCCAAGGTTTCCCAGACCCACACTGGCCCTCTTTAAAGCAATCCTATATGCGGTAGCATGCCTCATTAAGGTCCTGAAGAAATATGACCTCATCAACCAGAGCCTGATGGAACACCACTGGTCCTCTTGCCAGCCCGCACCCTCTTCAGCATCAGCTGTACCATCTCCCAAACCATCACAATGTGTACTCTTTCATATTTGGCTGACAAGCTCACCATTTTCAGTGGTACTCTGTACAGCCACGACCCCGTCACTTTGGATGAAAAGAAGTGCAATAAAGAAAACAAAAGGAAACATGCCTTTTTCTTCTATGCATCTAGGATCTGGAGCCACATTCCTGTATCCATCAGGAATGCCCTAATCCTGCTCCAATTTAGGAAAGAGATAAAGACATACCTGTTTAAAGAATCCAATGTCATGACGCAGTAATAGTCCACTTTGACTCCATGAGAGCAGCTACTCCTCAAATGACACAATGGCTGAGCAGCTACTACTCCAATGACACAATGTCTCTGTCTTTGCTTTTGACCCTATACAGCGCTCTGCTGCCTTTGGCTATGTTTGCACTAGATAAACACTTTCTGCCATATTCGAACAGTAATCAAAAGCGTCCACCTGCATCCCAGTGCATCGGTGACCATCTTCAAATAGGTTTTGTCTGATAGAAAACACCATTTCAAGATTGCCAGCTATGCATGCACATGAGTCTTAAAGTACATGCCTACATGCAATCAGCAAAAAGCACTGGCACGTCCATTAGCTCTATTGAGACCTACTTGTTTTGCTGATGGTTGTTAAAGATAGCAAACATCCTGATCCTCTCCAGCACTTCAGGAGATCACTGAAGGTGAAAACAGCATTAAATCCAGTTTATAAAATTAGTTCCACCATCTAAACCTAACCAATCATTGAGAATAGAAGATTGTAAATGCTTCATAGTATGTCCCATACTCTAATGATCCACCCCCTCAGCATATATTTTCTTTCAGGAAGATTCAGGTGCATCTTCTGTTGTAGTGTGATCTCTTCCATTAACTTTGAGAGGTAAGATCGGCATTGATCCTGCGTGACATTATTTGACTGTTCAATCAAACTTTAGCTACCAGAACTCAGTCATGTCTTGTTTTTAAAACATCAGATATAAGTTCCCATGTTTATGTCTGGCTTAACAGCGCATCTCTCACCAGACCCTATGTTGTTTTTGAGTACAGCACATGATTATGCAGAAGTATGCTTCCACTTTTGGCCTTGTGGGGAAGCTTATGCACAATATAGCAGCACTGAGCCAGTTATAATGGCAAGACAATGATCAGGCTATAGATGTGATAAATATTATGAAACGTTAAGATAAAGCTAGTCGGCCTGATGTGTTTATTGTGGAAAGCATATGTTAAAGTCAACAAGCATTTAAGGCTGGATTGCTATTACTCCACAAAAATGCCTACAGCAATTTTGTTACATGAAATCTCTCAGACTACAATATTAGGCAAGGGTTTTTGTGTGGGTTACCCTCCCTGGCAAACCGTAAGTGTAGAAGATTTGCACTGTGATCCTTGTTAGGCCCTTTTAGGAGAGACAGTATTTTCGTATACATTTGTAATTTTATGACTGCAGGTCTGATGGTTGCCTTGTGGAAAACCTTGCACCCCATACAGGAGGCCTGTAGGAAGCTGGCTCTGTATATAGAATCCCAAAGTAAGGTATAGTGTGCACAGATGTCTGGGAGTTCCCAGAGGTATATCAGAGGCTAAATTAGGTAAGTACTTACAGCTCTCTTTATGGTCGTGTGGGCGAGCAGTTAGGCTTATCCAGAGGGTGTGTTAAGCATTTATTCCATTCACTAAATCAAGACTGATAGCACACACTCAGAGACTGAATCCAGACCAATGAGGCAAGTATAAAAAAGGTATACTTATGTTTTATTTTTAGAACCAAGCAGGACTTGGCACAGGTAAGAAAAATATACTCTCAAATGCAAGACTTTACAAGGAAATGCAATTGTGGTTGAATCTGTAATCATTACAGGCTTGTATTGCCTTCAAAAACAGTTCAAATTACACAGTTACTACTTTTGGACTACTTTTAGATTACATCAACCACTTGGTGTGGTATGCCCAGATACCACACCGGGGTTCCCACAATACAAGGTAAGTAAGACTTTTGAAGGTTTGCAGTTTAGTTACTTTTTCTTTCATGGAAAAGTTCAACTATACAACACTTTTTGGAACAAAACTTGTAACATTGGTTCCTAAGAGAGACAAAGGATTAACGGTTCTCAGGTAAGTAAACGACTCACTGATTGGAGTTTTGGGACCAAGGTTCCCCAAGGTAGGGACTCAATTTGCACCACCAGCGGCACTGGGGCGGCCGGCTTCAGAGTGAAGAGGTCCAATGTTAGCCAATGGGGCTAGAGGCACTTTGGTTGGGGGCTAGCCACGGGCAGGTCACTCGTTCTTGCGGACCAAGCTCCAATGTTTAAGGTTAGGGCAATGGGGGTCCCAGGTTGGCACCAAGTCCACACCACCAGCTGTGCAGGGACAGCAGGGTGCATGGTGCTGAGGAGGGGTCGGGAGCCAAATGCAATCCTATGGAGGTTGCCGGTTTTGGATTTTGGCAGCAGGCTCGGTCCAGGAAGTCTTCCAAGAGTATTATTGTACACCTCATGCTTGTCTTGTGGGACAGCCTATGCTCAATACAATGGTCGGACTTGGTTATCGTGATGATAAATGATCCAGACCAGTTTGGTTCATAGAGAAAAATATGTCAGTCTAATTATAATGAAAATGTATGTATAAGCAGTAGGCCTCATGCATGTATTATGAAATGTATAGACTAAATCTAGGCCTTTAAAGGTTGATTGTTACTGCACCTTGTTAAAACTTACAGCCATGCATTTTTACATGACATCTCACAGGTTACATTTGTAAGCAAGAACTTTGGTGTTGACTACCCTCTTTGACAAACTGTAGGGGTAAAAGACTTAGACTGCAATACTACTTGCTGGAGTCTCTTTGGTAGGCCTAACAGGAATCTTGTGTCAAAAGAATTCATTACAAATACAAACATACCTATATACACTTCATACATGGCTGAAGCAGCAATCTGCTTCCATGCATGATAGCATATGGCATGGGGCAATGGAGCAGCCCACTTCAGCCACTGGCTCTGTTACCAGATAAAGGATGACACTTGTCTGATCACATGTGCATGTCTACCTGAAAATTAGTGACTTGTTGTTTTCCATTTTCTCTTTTCATAAATTCACTTTCATTTCTTTCCTTCTCTTTTTCTTATCATTTTAGTGCGTACTATAATTCCCCAGGCAGTGTTAAAAGGCAGCTTGCTTACCGCTCATTTTATCAGCACTGCGCCATACCCCATATGGTCACTGATTCTGGAACTTTAAAAACAACTGAACACTGTGTACAATTCCATTGCAAGATGCCCTCTGGTTACTATGTTTAATTGTATTTGTTATGCAGTCATATGCTCACCAAGTTTATACAACAGTATGTTTCTTTTTTTCTACGTTAAGTATTTTAAATTAGCTTGAATATTTTGTTGTGTGTGCTTCTTTATGCATGTGTAAGTGGATAAATGCAAGAATGATTTAGTGGTTTGATGAATGATGCATGGGTGCAAAAAGGCTCTCCATCTTAAATCTCACAGGCTTCACATTCCAACTGACAGAAAAAGTCAAATCCCTTGGATTCAACCTCAACTCGAACCTCTCACTCAAAGAACACATTGCCAAGAAGACCAAATCAGCCTAGTTCCAAATTTCCCTCCTGAAAAAGTTAAACATTTTCTCCCAGGTGGAGACTTCATAAAAACAGTTCAAGCCCTAGTCCTATCTCACCCAAATGCACTGCTCATCAAGTCACTGAAGAATCCAACCACAGCATCTTCGTGCTAAGGGATCTACACTGGCTCCTTCTGCGAGCCCTGATCATCTTCAAGATCAGCTGCATTACATATAAGACCCTCTATGATAAGATCCCGGTCTACCTAGCTAACTATCTGGAAGTCAATTCCAGATGAGGAGCTCCAACATGGCCAGAGTAGAGACTAAATATTGCAGGAAGGAGAAAACAAGAAAGCAAGACTTTTTCAGCATACGCCTCCAGGATCTGGAACACAAACCCATCTGACATAACAGCACTAAGCCTCCTACAATTCAGGAAGAAAATAAAAACTCGCCTCTTCGAGGAATACTACCTCAGATAGGCTGACTTCTCACCACCTCCACTAGTTCAACCACCTCTTTCACTCCCCTCCCTCTATGTATCTCCATTTACGCTCTGTTACTAGCTAGTTTTGTGATTTAGAATTACCAAAACATTCATACACTCATAGACTGCATGTATGATATGCATGTTGACATATTGAGCGTTTAAACAATCAATGACTGAAGAGGCACTTTCACAGACCTGCCAACCTCAAACAGATTTTCTCTGTGCAAGTAATGAGGTGGGGGGTCGCGAAGAGGGTAGAGTATGGAGAAGGGGTCGGGTTGAAAGTCCTTCAGTGTCTGAGTAGCTATAAGACGACCCTGGAGGGGGAGTGACCAATGTGATGGGCAGGGATTTGTGCCCATCACTGAAAAAGGTAACTACTCTTACCCTCCTACAAAATGACAACCGCGTTGTCTTGGGGAGGTCTAAAAAGCTGGAAATGGAATGTAAATTCTGAAGAGTCTCCAGGCACGAGCTGGAAACCCACTCTATATAAGGGTTTCCAGCTCACACTGTGCCCAGTGTATTTTAGTGGCAGTTTACTCAATGATACTGTGGAAAGTGCCAATATTTGGTCAAGCCTTGCTGCCAACCGCAGACGTGCACGGCCACAGGGTTGGAAATTAAGTACATCATAAACAAGCCCATTAAATTAATGACCACAAAAAAAAAAAGAGTAAAAAACAGAGTTATGGTTGTGGCTCAAACTCCCCAATCCACTGAAGTTTGCCAGTAATGGTTAGTAATGCACACAACACACACATAACAGACAGCGCAATATATATATATGGTTAATGGACGGCACAGCTGTTACCAGAGTGAGGAACAGGACTTCAAATCCGACGCTAACTGGAGGGCGATTACTAATCCATTACTGGTTTGCCAAGCACACAGCCACTGGAGGTGATTAATTGGGGTATTGAAACCACAAATCCCAGCGTGCATGTCGAAAATTACTAGAAAAGGCACACCTGAGGCCAATCAATGTATGCAGAAACGTGAGGAACTGTGGGAACCCTGAACTGGATGTGCTGACAAACGGCCTCTGAGGAAGAAGCACGATTGCTTTGAAACGCGTCAGGCCACATGGACACAAACTTCGGATTTGCAGCGCTGTTTCAAAGAAATAAAGGTTTTGTAAACCAACAGCTGGAGGAGTGCGCCTCTCATTGCTTGGGCATCTTTGGTGAATATATATATATATATATATATATATATATTCACTGAAAAAACCATAGGTTTCACACATGTTATAGTTAGCGGAAATTTTACTGATAAAAAACCAGTGAAATTCCCCCGTTATAGTTAGTGCAGGCAACTATAACTCACGCGACCGCAATCCTCTGCTGATGCTAATACTGTATTTAGACACTTATTTGCCCATGTCTTCTTCCATACATTTTTAGCTATACATATATTACAAATATTTTTTTTTCATAAAGACACATATGTCATCAGCAGAAGATTGTGGTCGCGTGAGTTATAGTTGCCTGCACTAACTATAACGGGGGAATTTCACTGGTTTTTTATCAGTAAAATTTCCGCTAACTATAACATGTGTGAAACCTATGGTTTTTTCAGTGAATTTGCAAGGTTTTTTAAATGCTAATTCCTAACTATAACGTGTGTGAAACCTATGGTTTTTTCAGTGAATTTGTACGGTTTTTTAAATGCTAAGTTACTTTATGCCATTCGTGGCGTGCGCGCCCACTTAACGCAGTTCGTTCCGTGCGCGCACGGTGCGCTTCGCGCACCGTGCGCACACAGTAAGCACGCGGTGCGCTTCGTGCACCGCGCGTCCACTTTACGCAGTTAGTGCCGTGCACGCACGGTGGGCACGCGGTGCGCTATGCGCACCGCGTGCCCACGTTACGCTAGATGGGCCATGTACGCACGATGCGCTTCGCGCACCGTGCGCACATGGAGGACATATGATGCACTTCGTTTTGAAAGGTAATATTTTAATTTTTCGTAATTTTTATAAGCCATGCACAAATGGTGCCCTTCGGGCACCATTTGCACACGGGGTGGAGAGAGTGTGGATAATTTTTTCTTTTATTATTTTTGTTTAAAATATTTTAGTTTATCACACCTCTTATAAGCCATGCACAATTGGAGGCCTGCGGCCACCAATTGCACACGGGGTGGGGAGAGTGTGGATAGTTTTTTTTTTTTTATAATTTTTTACCGTACGCGTACGGTAAGCGTAATCGGCGAAATTAGCGAAAAAATAAAAATTGCATTTTTGGCCTTGGGGGGTCTTTGGGGACTCCCTCAACATGGCTATGTGTGTGGGAGCTGTCTATACAGCCCCTTTACATGTTTTTTGGCTTTATTTTACAACCTAACTCTCAGTGCGAGAGAGAAAATGGCGGCCGCCGCTTCCTGGTTTCGGCCGATTCGAATGTTTACTAAGATCTAAGAGCCAATCAGAATCGCGCTCGCGCACGCCACCGTACGCGTACGGTAAGCGTACCGTAAGCGCACCGTAAGCTGGCTCAGATATATATATTGATTTAAAGGCTATTTTCTCAGAATCTACTGAACAGATTTACACCAAACCTACAAAAGGCACTTCCTTGACCTGAGGACTACCTCTCTGCCAAATTTCTAGTAAATCTGTTCAGCCGTTCGGGCTGTAGCCCTGTCTAAAGGTCCTATGGAAAAATGCATGGGAAAAACGCGTTTTGGGACCCCCCTTTTATCTCAGCCCCCGCTTGACGAATCCCCCCGAGACTTTCAGGGTAGGAGCGGAGCGTAGCGCCCCACCTATTTTGAAAAATTCGCGAGGATTCGTCGACCGGCGCCAAAGTTATTCAAAATAGAATGTTGAGGATTTCCTATGGAAACGTGGTCCTAACTATAACTACCTACTGGCGACCGCCAGTAGGTAATATATATATATATATATATATATATATATATATATATATATATTTAGCCAACAAAGGAGGATTACGACGCACTCAGGGAAGTTCAAATAAACAGCTCTTTATTTCCACAGTCGTCTGGCAACACCACTACGCGTTTCAACTTTCGTCTTCATCAGGTGGTTGCAATCTGCCGTGCCTTTAGTCTAGTGCTTGGCATGCTGGTATTTATAGTCCAGATACAAGTATTAAAGGAATAGTCCATTTTTAATTAGCTAAGTGCTTGAAAACGGCATTGTGATTGTTCTTTTTATTAGGCTGTAAACTTCCATGCCCTTCCTCCACTTTCTAACTTGGGCCGCATCGGTGCTTGAAAAACTTCAGGATCGCTTCTCACCTCAATTTCTCCAGTGAGGCAGTCCTTTGCATTGGAGTCACGTAATGCGGGTGATTGAAGTCGGGTCCTCCGGTTCCCTTTGTCTTCAAGTGCTGAGTGCACCCCGCAGGAGATATGTATCTCCCCGCCTTCTCCAAACTCCTTTTACATGCACCGGGCGCTGCAGCTCTTGAAAATATTAAACAGCAAAGCGTGGTCACAGCGCTCTGTGACCACGCTTTGCTGTTTAATATTTTCAAGAGCTGCAGCGCCCGGTGCATGTAAAAGGAGTTTGGAGAAGGCGGGGAGATACATATCTCCTGCGGGGTGCACTCAGCACTTGAAGACAAAGGGAACCGGAGGACCCGACTTCAATCACCCGCATTACGTGACTCCAATGCAAAGGACTGCCTCACTGGAGAAATTGAGGTGAGAAGCGATCCTGAAGTTTTTCAAGCACCGATGCGGCCCAAGTTAGAAAGTGGAGGAAGGGCATGGAAGTTTACAGCCTAATAAAAAGAACAATCACAATGCCGTTTTCAAGCACTTAGCTAATTAAAAATGGACTATTCCTTTAATACTTGTATCTGGACTATAAATACCAGCATGCCAAGCACTAGACTAAAGGCACGGCAGATTGCAACCACCTGATGAAGACGAAAGTTGAAACGCGTAGTGGTGTTGCCAGACGACTGTGGAAATAAAGAGCTGTTTATTTGAACTTCCCTGAGTGCGTCGTAATCCTCCTTTGTTGGCTAATTATTCAGGGGTGTGTGGTCTTTTACCCCAACGACGCACCAGCAGATGAGCGCGCCGCTCTGTGACCACGCTTTGCTGTTTTATATATATATATATATATATATATATATATATATATATATATATATATATATATATATATAGCCACCAAGTAGTTATAGTTAAGATTGCTTTTCCATAGGAAAAGCGTTTTTTGTGTTGCTAATAACTTGACACCATTTGATGAATCTCCACTAAACTTTCCATAAAGGTGACACTTTTTTACTAGTTTGCACAAGGAAAGTTTTGGGGTGATCCGTCAAGTACGGGCCAAAAAATAAATTGGGTCCAAAAACGCAAAATCCCTATTCATTTTCCATAGACTTCTTGGAGACGGGCTATCACAAAAACTGCTGACTGGAATTACACTAAATTTGGCAGGAAGCTACATCCTTGACCCCAGAGTGTTATTTTTGTTATTTGGTGCAAATCTGTACAGTTGTTTTTGAGAAATGAAAGTTAATAAATAATTGTATATCTGGACAGTTTTGGCCGCCAAGAGACTCAAGAGACTCCTGCAGGAGCTCTAATTTAAAAATAGAGAGTTCTGATTGGCCCATGGAGCTTAATTTCCTTTGGGCCATCTCGCTACCGTGGGAGTCAGATTCCCATGGCAGCGAGCGCTCTGATTGGCTGCCATCAACATCACAGAAATGTTGCTGGCAGCCATTACACGACTCAGGGAATTTGTCCCATCTCCTGAAGTAAAAAATGTAAAAGTAACATACGGAGACAGGGTAGAGATACCCTGACCAAAGGCCCCATTGGGGTACTCAGAAGAACCCTCCTGGGGCCAAAAAGAGAGAAGAAAAAAAAAAAATCGGCAAACATTGCAGCAATCCTGCGAGACTACTGCAAGATTGGAAAAAAAAAAAAAAAAATGGTGGCCCGGTCCATGTTCACTAAGTTTATGGCCTGGTAAACCCACCACTGGGGCTGTATTCATAAGAGGGAGGGGCCACACTCCCTGAGCCTCCAGAGGCCCTAGGGAGCACACCCCTGATGCTGAAATTAGTGTAAATGGAGTGGGAGAGCAGTGTAGACCCCTCCCCAATCCTCCAGAGGTCCCGGGGAGGCCACCCCCATGGCCAAAATGCTTCCACTGTGGGAGGCAGGCCACCCAGCCCCTCTCCCCAGGCCTTTAAATGCTGTGGGGAGCCCGCCCCCAGGGCCAAAATTACTTAAAACGGAGAGGGGCTGTGTGCCCCAACTCCCCGAGCCATTAAAGGCCCCTGGGACCCCATCCCTTAGGGCCGGCTCACATACTATGTTCTGGGTAGCCCACCCCTGAGACATAGCAGTTACTCTGCCCACACAGGCATGGCAGGGAAACCTGTGTTTGCTCTCGCTTGGTGGGAGAATTTTCAAAACTCCCGCCAAGTGGGAGAAAACACCAAGTCCGCTCCCAGCGAGTGGGAACTTTAAAAATATTCCTGCCAGCTGGGAGAGGACTTTTGATCTGTTTCAGGGCAGGGAAACAGATTAAAATATTGCTCCTGCTGCAGGGAGCAACATTAGTAGCTTCTCTCTCTGAGCGGGAGCAATGCCGGCTCCTGCTGCATGCCCCGGCGGTCACCAAGGAGTATAAGATGGGTGCCCTGGGTGGGCACCTTTTAATGATAAGGGCCTCGGGACATGGGGTCCCCGGGACCAATTTCGGCTCGAGGAGGGGGGCCGCACAGCCCCCCACCACTTTATTTAAATGAGTGGCCCTGATGGATGGATCCCCAAGGTCTAACAAAGCTCAGGGAGGGGGCCTCCCTTAATTAAAATAAATGGCCTTGGGGGATGAGGTCCTAGGGCCTAACAAGGCCTGGGGAGAGGGGCCATGTGGCACCGTCCCCTTTAATTTTAGTAATGGGTCTGTGGAATGGAGTTCCCAGGGCCTGACAAGGCTTGGGGATAAGGGCCATGCGGCCCACTTTCTCTTTAGTATTAGTAATGGCCTTTGGGGATGGAGTCTCCAGGACCTAACAAAGCTCGGGGAGTGGTGCCACATGGCCTCTTCTCCTTTCATTAAAAAAAGGCCCTGTGGATGGAGTTCCAAGAGCCTAAGTAGGCGGGCCAGGCAGACCCTCTCCAGTTTAATTTAAGTAGTGGCCTATGGGATGGGATCCCCAAGAACTAATAAGGCTTGGAAGGGGGGCCACGTAGCCCTCCCTCCACATTAATTTCAGTAATGGCCCTGGGGTCCACAGGGTCCAACAAAGTTCGGGGAGTGTGGCCACATAGCCCCGCTCCCCTTTAATTAAAAAAACTGCCCTGGGTGATAGGGTCCCCAGGGCTCAGTAAGGCTCCGAGAGATGGGCACGTGGACCCTTTCCTTTTAAAAAACATAAGGTCCTGTGGCCACCACGCACAGCATTTGAGATGTCATCAGTGATGTCATAACTGATGTGAGAGAACATGTCATGAGTGATGTAATATGTGAGGTCATAAACAGTGCAAGGTGAAGGCACGAGTTACAGTTAGGTCCAGTGGCGTAGCTAGGGGGGGGTCGTGGGGGCGGTCCGCCCCAGGCAGCACTATTTTGGGGGCGGACAGAGGCATTCAGATAAGGCTCGGCTTGCTTTCGTGGACGGGCAGAGAAGGAATCGGACTCGGGCAATGTCCTCTTCTTTTTTGTGCTGGCAGCTGTCCCCCCCTCTCTCCCTATTATTCCCTCTCTTTCTGTCTTGCTCCTCACTTACTGAAAACCGTAACTTGAAGAAACGGTTCACAACCTCTTTCCTTCTTTCATTTAGTTGCTTTCCTGTGAAATGGATCCAAAAAAGAAAAACACTCTTGCGGGAAATGCCCTTTTTCTGACATTTTTCTATTCCAAAGTACTGCAGGATGGAGAGAAATAGAAGGTTTTCAATATGAAAAATAAATACATAACTAAATAAAGCAAGACAGAGTGGTTGCAAAGTGGCCAGATTGGTTTTATTCACATCCAAACACATCAGCCTCACTTTACAGACTTTGCAGTGAAGCGCTACTTTTGTTTTCTCGTCTTTCTTTGAACAACATTGTTGTCCCCAGGTGGGGAAGTGCACCATTCCTGGAGGTACTGCAATACCTGGTTGATGGGTGGATTGGAAAACAAAATGTGTACCATGGCTCTGTTTATGGATATGGTCTTTTTAAACCATACTGCTTACGTTTATTAAGGATATAAGCAATGGACATTGAAACGGTTCCCTTCAGGGCCCTGTAGTCATGTCCTTAACTTTTCAGGTAAAACCACTCGCTGATTTCTGAATAGTGGGTGAGAGATCATTAAGGTAACCATGTTGTTTCTGCTTACATTTCACATGTTTCATTAATCTTGCATTCCCTATGAGTGTTTGCTTTTACTTTCTTTTTTTTTAGGCAGCATATTACTCTTATCAAATGCATAATTTGAATTGAGCCACATCCAAGTGTTTATAGCGGGCACAAGTAGGTTATAGCTGAAGGCAGTGCGAGTTTCTCTCAGTGGGGCAGTATGGTGTTCAGTGGGGGAGAGGATGTGGCACTATGGCCAGAGCTGTCGAATTTGAAACTGGGGAACTGGGTTCAGCCATCATGACCAGTCCACCAGACCACTCTACTGAGGGAGCATATTCCCATGCTAGACCTTACAAGGCCCCACTAGACCTTAGAAGGCTTGATGTCTTAGTTCAAGCAGGTGTACCCTAGTGGTGTCAATTGTGAGTTAACCTTGAAGGCCTGTCCACCACAATCCATACTGAAGTTCATCTCCAGTCTTGCGGGCATGCCTACGAAGCAACACACCCTAAAGCAACAGTGATCCAGTCACTGTGACTCTGTCACTGAGGTCACATGAACCCTGAGCAGGTTAGAGCAGTGCAAACGGTGTGACCGCACTGGGTATCTATTTCAGGTGGGTGCGTAGTGTTTGCAAGTATATTATGGTTTTTAAAAAACTTGCTGCCTCCTTCCTGGCCTCCAGCAATTTTCAGAAACAATAAAAATGTCATGATAACTTTGGTGATTAATGTACTTCCTAGAAAGAGATCTGAGTTTTGTCTAGTGGAAGGGTTGACTCCTGGAAAGGTAGCACAGAGGGTTAATGTGCCTAATGCAAAGAACATGTACCATGCAGATCACAAAGTGCACTGCTTTAATGGGGGGACCATGATGAATGCTCATTTAATGTCAGCTGTAGATGATGGATCCCTGAACAGTGTCATGTATGTGCATGTTTGCATTGTGCTGAGGGAATTACCAGGTAATTGTTCACGCAGCTCTCTGATGGATGTCACATGCGGTTTTCTGAGTCCCCAGATAGATCATGCAGTCTGTGTATTCTCTTTTGTACTGCCAGTCACCGGTGTATTCAACTGTGTAGCCTTGGACAGTGTCATGTATGTGCATGTAGCTTGCATGATCGAGGTAACTATTAGCGGCGATACTACGTGTCTCTCGGTCCTCTTTCAAGTGCTTGCCGTCCTTTTTCCCCAGCAACCCCCCACCCCAGGGGCGGCAATCTGAGGGATAGCCCCGGGCGCCACAAGCTCTAGCTACGCCTCTGGTTAGCTCTGCTCACTATAACTGGTGAATTTCAGTGTTTTTTAGTTCAAAATGTTAATTTTGTCACAAACATATTCACCTAACTATAACATTACTTTAACCTGTGTTTTTTTCTGCGAATATATATATCTATATTGATTAAAAAAAAACACAATTAGAAATCAGTTATGGCTTAGTGAACACAAAAGAGAAAAAAAGCCCTGAAATTCACCGTTTATGGTGTGTAATGCATATTGCACACCATAACCCATGCCCACACTATGTTTAGCTTTTTGTAGACAGACTTTTTTTTATTACATGACACCGGCTAAGTGGTATATTGAGCGTGGTGGGGTGAGGCATGAGTTATCATATGCATTGTACCCCATACCTTGGAATTTCAGGGCTTTTCTGAACTTGTGTTCACTGAATCATAACTGTTCTTCAACTGTGGTTTCTTTAGTGAATTTAATGACCTTTATGATGTGCTGCATGTGCCTCACATGTACCCATTCTGCACTGGACATGAGTTTTAGCTAAGCTCTGAGCTCAACCCACTTCTGTGGTCCACAGCGGGAGATGGTCATATGGCCTGCCTAGCCTTGCACTGGTCTTAATTTGCTAGCTGCTAGACTTCACACAAACTCATCAAAAATGCAAATATGTTGGTGAATGTAACTTTTATTGCCCCTGTTTATCTTTTTTCCTCATCTGACAGATCTGCTAAAAATGTGATATTGGCACAAAACTGGATATATCATTAGCAAACCAGTCCTTCAATGTATCTGCTAAATCTTGAGCAGATTTGTACCACAGTGCCAATGTTATTAGCCAATGAACACATTATTGCCTCTGCGTTTTAACTGGCCTCTCTTTTATGGATCTGCATGAATTTAAAAATACCAAGGTAAGTTTAAACAGTCTAAATCTCTGCCAGATTGTGTGCATTTCCACCAAAGATTGTCAAAGTTATTAGTATATCATATATATTTTTTACTGCCCTCTTTAACTTCGTCACCTCTCCCACCAACTGGATCTGCATGACATTGGCACAAATCTTGGCATACGCATAGAAAACTAATCCTTCAAAGCTTTTGCCACATTTCGAGTAGATTAATCACATAGTGCCAAACTTATCAACAAATGAACACTTTATGCCCCCCCCCCCCTTTGTTTAACTGCCCTCCTTGGTGGAGCTGTATGAATTTGAAAATACCAAAAGTAATTTCAAATGATTAAGTATCTCCAAATGTCATGCACAATCATCAAACGCAGTCCAAGTTATAAGCAGATCAACAAATGGCTTTTGAACTGACAAAATATGCAAAAGTGTAAACCCCAGCCTGGCCCTTTTTAAATATCTCAAAAACTACTAAACGGATTTAGACCAAACCAATAAACACACACTTTCTGAGTAAGTTTATGCCAGTCTGCTGTAAATCTGTTTAGGTAGAGCAACATTTCCTACAGGTGTTAAGATGAGAATACACATCTTATTTTACCCACGTCTTAATTTTGTTACCCTGCACAGAAGTGCACAAAATTAAACATTTGGTGCAGATCCATTGGGGAGGGGGCGTGGAGGGCAAAGTAATAGTCACGTCGAAAAGTAGCATTTCAATGGAAAGTGTGGCTGAACTATAACTGCACAGTGGTGACTGCCACCGTATAATATATAATACATATGCATAGATGTAGTGTGTAATATCACAATTGTTGTGTGGGGAGGAGTCATGACTCGCAGGAGATGAATGAAGCCTTTAGTGAGTTGTGATGGCCCTCTTCTCCCTCAACAATGCCTTTGGTGCATCTGCGTGATATGGTTTGTGTCATGGCATTTTTTCATGTGTATTTCATTTAACAAAAATGTATTTAATACAAATGAGAATACAAGGGGTTAAATTACTGTAACGAGGTAAAATGACATTGAAGAGACCTGGAACTATTAGGAAAGTTGTTTCCCATATAAAGTAGCTGTTACACGAAAACATCAAGGTAGTTAAAAGTATTTGTATGTCAATTTTGCTGTGCTGTGGTAATATATGTGAATTTGACATTTGGTCTGGAGAAATAAATGTGTGAATGCACATTTATTAATACAGTTGCTCTGAATAACGTGTGTAAGGGGGTCAACATTTATTTTCATTGCTGTGGGATAAATAAATTATTTATGTTATTTATAGAAACTAATAAAAACACATTCACAAAGCTATCACCGGAGTGCAGAGGTCTCCTCTCATTCATGTTCATTACCACAGTCCATCCAACTTGGCTTGAAACCTCTACAATGTGAGTTCACCTTGCTGCAAATATTTAACCCCTTCTATCCTGGTTTCGGGTAAAAACCATTTTTTTTTAAAAGAAATAGACATTAAAAAAATGACATGGCATCAACAAGCTAATCTGAACCTTTTGACTTATGTGGGCCCCTACGGAATCACTAACAGAAACTGGACACCTCAGCCTAAGCGAATTTTTACAAAACAATACACAAAACTACAACAACAAGTATACATCAAGCAAATACCCAAATCCTGAAATTTTTTATTTAATTCACACACAAAAATATATATAATAAAATATACAAAAATAAAAAAATGAAATTGAACAGGACGCTTGGAGCTTCTCAGATGTTTTTTATTTCTAAAAGACAAAGAAATATACTTGACTCAAGCTTATCACTTTGCCTTTTACCTCCTAATGCATGCAATGAGCTACCAAATTTACTGTACCTGTGCTACTCCCATGAATCCAGCTAAGATTACCAATTTAATCTCATCAGTCAATTTCAAATTTCTTCAGTCACGAGGATGTTCAAATGCTCAATGTTTACGATTAGCTTTTTTATTTATCTAAAATGTAATAGTATGCTAATGTTATTTAATTTTTTCCTGCAGACCCCCTGAGTAGGCATCGTGGCCTGCCAGGGGTCTCAGCGCCACGGGTTATGAACCGCTGGCATAAACTACATATATATTACACAGAATGTAATGTGCCATTTATTACCATTGTTGTGGGAGGGGAGAGGCAACATGACCCACTCGAGGCCGTTTCTCTCGTGTCACGGCTCCTCTTCACAGACATTAATCGTAATAAATACCGAGTCTGACAAATTAAAGGGACCATCCTGGGACGAGAAAGGAGCAGATCATTCTCTTCTTCACTTGAAATCACCAATAGTAAATATAGCGCAGCAGCGCCACCGAGTGTCCAACAGCCTACATTGCTATAGCCTTCCTTCCACGTTCACAAGTTAATAAATGCCCTGGGGCGTATAAAAATTTCTTCTCCGAGTACAGTTTACCAACCACGTGACTTGAGTCCTTATGAGTGTGTGATCCACCAATCAGTTTTATTTAAAAAAGTAAGTTTGAAGAAAATAAACTAAAACTACGTGCATGCGGCATGCCAACTGTTTAACCAGCAGCAAATCACAGACATCTATCAGCGCCGGGACAGTGCAGCACCAGGGTCGCGTATACTAACCAGAGCTCCAAAGAACAGCGAAGAAGCTGTCCATCAAGTCAGGCTGGCATCAGCAAGTTACGTCATTCCAGGAGAAGGTATTCCAGTTTGGGATGCCTCGCTGCGTGTCTCAGCCCCGCACGTCTCCCTCCAGCAGGCGGTGCTCCCTTGGGCCAGGGTCTGCGTGCGGCCTGTGGGCATCGGTGCCCAGGGTTGTCAGTCCAGAAGAGGTTGGTTATACGGATGGCACCTGGCGAGTTTCCCTAACAGAGATGCACTTTCAGCTCAGCTGTTTTCCCGGCGTTGCCATTGCCGGTGCCGCGCCCCCTCGCCCCTCCCTTCCAGCCGCCACGTAGTCAGGCAAAGGCTTTCTCTGGGAGGGCGGGGAGTGGAGCGGCCGCGGCCTGGCCCCCCTACACGTCACCAAAGGGACAACGAGGGCTGACCCAGGCAGGGTTCGCCAAACAGGCAACTGACTGGCCCAAGTCCCTTCTCAGGCGGCCAAACTGCGGGCCTTGAGCCCTGGGCTGCCTCGCTCTTGTAATTGCGATATTAGTCTAGGAAAGCGAGTTCTTTAGTGAAAAGTTTCTACTTAATTCAGAGTAGACGTTATAAACCCGACCCCCATTTCTTGTGTCGCTTTCCGATTTCTGGCGAATCCTCGTGTGTCACCACTAAACAGTCCATATTGGTAAATAAGTAAACATTTCACAAAGGGTGTCTATTCAAATGATAATTCATGCCACGACAGCTAAAGCTCAGCCTTGCTTTGAGGGTTGTGCATAATGTCAGCGGAGTAGCTATTAATTTTACCCGGGGCTCAGTGTGCTCCAACTCGCCCACATGGAACTGCCAGTTTGGTATCAAACTCAAAATGAGGGTGTAGGATTTTTGACAGAGATTATTAGATATCCAGAGGAAATGCAAGAAAAGCAAAAAGGCTTATAGTAGTGTAATAGCATTCATTATATGCAGTAAAGATCTGATAAAATCAGTTCTAAAATACATGTTACTGAAGGTTTTTGTATGAAAAAGCTGCTTAACACCCTGCCCATAAGTAAAGTACAGGAGTGCACCTAAAATCAGAGATGTGGTGACAATATATATGGGTACCCTGATAAAAATAACCCCTGGTACCTGGGGAAGTAAAAGAGCTGAATGTATATACCCCTTGCTGGACATACCCATTGGATTGGAAATTACACAAACGTTTGATGAAACTGATGATATGAAAAGTCCTCCATCTAGAACATGTATCAAATCAAAACTTTCACAAACAGTAATACTCCATTTGTATGTTTCACGATCAGATGGTGGCGATTATCCTTTGTTGGTATACAAATTATAAAAGAAAATAATGCAAACTTTCACAAGTGAGGGCGTGTAGAAACAATAAATTACAATATTATACCGCAGAATATTTCAGAACACCTCCCCTCCGCCCCCCCAACCTAGCAACCCAACAGATCTTATTCGTTGTGGGATGGCTGGCATTCAAAAACGTGTGAAAACTAGAGGCTTTGTTTATTTTATGTTCACCTTTTTTATTTGCAGTTTTAGATAATGTGAACAAGACTGGCATTGGCTAGGGGCGCTTTAAAAAAGGACAGTTACAATACGGAAGCACTTAAGACTATTTAATTACAAAAAACTGAAGACCACAAGCAGGCCAAAAACAACGTGGCAAACAAACCAGCAGTAATATCTGCTAATGAACCGAAGAGAGGAACAGATAATGTATTTGCAAGAAATCTGCAGGAGGGGGCGGGGAGCTCCAGATATAAAAAGATTCCAACGAACAAAGGTCCAATAGTTGAACTCCCCCCTGAAGCCGTGCCTTTTGTGGTCGTTTTGACGGGGGTCCCCATATTGACAGATAACAAAAGGGAAGGGTTCGCCCAACTAAAAAACAAAATCATGCACTGGCTTAGCATATACAGACCTATCACAAATAATATTAATGGAGAAATAGTGCATGTTAGGCGACTCTCATGGCTGGGCGGCAGAAGTAAAGATCTCGAGGGTGATGTAGTCGTAGTTAATTTTAGAGATCCTCGAGTGGTTGACCATATTCTAAGTTGGCCTTCGGGCAATGGAATGAATTCCATCATACCCCGTGCATTGACATACTTCTATCCAAGATCATTGGTGTTCCCTACAACCCATGTAAGTGGCCAAGGACCCATTTACCCAAATTATTTAGCTTCTCTTGACATGGGATGCCCCGCACAGATACAACACCCAGCACCTGTCGCTGATCCCTTTGGGTGGAATATTGTTCCCCCTAGATTTAATTTAAACATTAATAGGGGAATGGAGCATCTAAGACCATTTACACCCTTGGAGACTGTAAATAGGTTCGATGTGTTTACAGATATGGAAGGGTGCGACTGAAGATTACAGCAGTTGTGGGGTTTGAGGTCTTCCCTGGTTGGGGGTGTGACCAGTGTGAAGCCACAATGTATTGATTCTTCTAGCAAACAAGTAGTTGGGTTTGCTCCCCTAATTGAACGAGATACCATCATTGCTCATGATAACATTTGCAGGGAGGTGATTTTGACGGCTAGTGAGACTTGTGCTACAGACGGAAATGGTCCAAGTACAACCCCTAGGGTGTCATTGCTTCCGTCTGTGCCAGACAGGAAGGATCATAACAAAGGTGGGGTTGGTACTGGAAGCTTAATGTCATGGAATATAGCGGGCTTGCGTCATAAACATGAGTCCCAAGAGTGGGTTGACTTTGTCAATGGTTTTGATATCTGCCTTTTCCAAGAGACATGGGTGTGTGAACCCATGTTCCTGCAGGGCTTTCTGAACTATTCTGTGCCAGCCACTAAGGGCAAAAAGGGCCGGCTGATGGGAGGCTTGACGATTTGGGTTCGGCAAAACCTGTCCTTAAATACAAGAGTTATCGAGACAGGGAGTAGGGATATCCAACTAATAAATCTAGACTTGGGACTGCTAGGGTGCCTTGATCTATACAATGTATATATTAGGGGTAATAAGGGTGGCAAGTCAGAAGTCCTAGCTTCCTTGGTGGCTCTCCTAGATACCCATTCCCTGGCTAATAATATCATAATTGCAGGCGATTTTAATCGTACATTTGAACCATTGGCCTTAGGTGACGATTGTCTAGGGCTAGATGAAGATAGGCATTGGGGTGTCCCTCCACTTGATTTAGATCCGATAAAGCGATGGTCCGACGACATTATTTGTCTAAATGCCATCTGCCTGGAGAGAGGCCTCCGTGCGTTGAATGGGAGAACCAAGAGTGATAGGATGGGAGCTTGCACATTTAATAACAATCGGAGTAGGAGCAGGATAGACTATGTCATGTGTAACCTGGAAATATGGAACCTGGTCAATGATATGGAGGTTATCCAAAGGATGGAAAGTGACCACGACCCTCTGTGTATTTCCCATGGATGGTGGACCCTGTCTAGCGGGAATGTTCGAACAGCGTGGGAACGCCTCCCTCTACCTGTTTCTTCCAACAACACACGCCGGCTAAAATGGCCTCGCGTAATGGCTAACCAAGATTCTATAGCTAGTATAAACAGGGAGGTGGATAGAGCTATTGAGGCTTTGGAGCAGGCTGTCGCTGTCACCCAGGGGTCGCAGGAAGCAACAATAATACATGATAACCTCTTTTTAACTATCAAGTCTCACTTCCAGAAGGCAGGTAGGACTAATAATTGCAGCACCTCTAACACGACTGCAAAGTGGTATAACGCACAGTGCAGGACGGCAAGGTTGGCCCTGGGTAGTGCCATTAAGTCTAGGGACCTGGTGTTAATTCGTAGTTCCAGAAGCAACTATAAAAACTGTATAGTTGCAGCAAAAAAGGAGTGGGACGAGAGGCACTGGAGAGACTTGTTGGAAGCCTGTGGCTCCAAGGACTCCAGGCTTTTCTGGAGTATTGTTAGATGGGGGAGAGGTGGTGTCCCCGATTGCCCTGTCAACAATGTCCCGGAGGAGGATTGGGTTAAATACTTTAAACCTCAATATGCAGACCCTAACCCAGGTAGGGAGATGGAAAGGTTTGAGGATGTTTACCCGAATGAGCCGTTTTTTACCCCCAAGGAGGTTTTGTTGGCTCTAAGTGTAGTATCGTCGGGTAGAGCCCCCGGGATGGATGGGGTACCAGCTGATCTCTTTATTCATGACAAGGATAGATGGGGTAAATACATCCTTCTCCTTGCTAATGCAGTTGCCCAAGGAGCACCGGTACCGCTGAGCTGGAGGGGTGCTATCATCATTCCCATATTCAAGAAGGGCGACAGGGGATTGCCTTGGAATTATCGGCCTATCAGTTTGATAGCAACAATACAAAAGGTCGTGGGGAGGATGGTTGTAAACAAACTCATGGAATGGGTGGACGAGCATAATGCATTATCACCCTACCAAGCAGGGTTCCGGAGGGCTACTAGCACGATAGACCAAGTGTTCAGATTTACTATGGTCCAATGGCGGACTGTGGCGCTGGGCGGAGGCAGCTTGTACGCTGCTTTTGTAGACTTGCGGGCTGCCTTTGACCTGGTGCCTAGGTCCAAGTTGTGGTTTGAATTAAGTAGCCTGGGTCTGCCTGATGACTTGTTGACAATGGTCATGCGGTTACATGCGGCTAATTTCGCTAAGATACAGTGGGGTACACAGGGCGAGACTACTGATGATTTCCCTGTGGAACGGGGCGTGCGACAGGGTTGTGCGATGGCCCCGTTGCTTTTTTCTTTATTCATTAATGGGGTAGTAGCCAGAATGCTGGCTTCGAGTGTGGACGCTCCTTCGTTGGCGGGCATCAAGATTCCGATCCTGATGTTCGCTGACGATACGTTGATCCTGTCCAAGACCCCTAGTGGCCTGCAAAGTGCTCTCTGTATTTTTGGCGACTTCTGTAGGGATTATGGTCTAGAAGTAAATGTGGTAAAGACCAAACTTATGTTTTTTAATCCGCATCGCAGTGTCAGACCCAGGTTGTTTTTGAGTCAACGCCCTCTGGATGTAGTTAGAGCCTTTACCTATCTGGGCGTCCATATAACCGATGATCTAAGATGGGCTCAGCATATTGAATTGGCTGCCTTAAAGCATAGGCAAGTGTCTGGAATCCTTGGGCTTGGGCACAGGAAATCACGGTCGAAACCCATTGCACCAGTTTTGAAGGTGTATGAAGCAAAATCTTTGGGGTCTGCACTGTACGGTGCAGAATTGTGGGGATTTGGCAACCTTAACTCGATACAGATCTCTGAGAATAAGTTTTTTAGGTCACTAGTCGGTCTCCCTAAAAGTACACCTCTGATCCCAATGAGATATGATCTGGGGAGGGAGGCAGTAGGGGATTTGGCAAGATTACGCCCGATCTTGTATTGGAGGCGGCTCTGGATCACACCAGAACTCAAGCATTATGCTGAGGGCTTCGCAGCAGTGATCAAGGCCGATGTTTACCACAAGATCCAATAGCTGACCAAACTTAGAGTACTGTTATGTTCGCTTGGGTTAAAGATACTGTGGGAATCCCCACATGAAGCTGTCTTCCCTAGTAAGCATGCAATCAAGGAATTGTATTCGGCCTACGTGTCCGAACAGGCATGGAGAAAATCTGATGCAGGCTCCATGTCTGGCCGTTTTTTGGAGGTCAAGTCCGTCCCTTTACTAGAATTATTTTGGGACACTATAACCAACCCAAGGGACAGGAAACTTTTCTTCCAATTGAGGATAGGCGCCCTCCCCCTAAGGTCTTTAACCGGGAGGTGGAGGGGGTCTACTGACACTTCCTGTCCCGCTTGTGGAACAACAAAGGAGTCTATTGGGCACTTCTTGTTTTCCTGCAAGGCCTACACTGCCCCCCGGCGCATTTGGTTAGCACCGGCTTGCAGAAACTTAAGCATTTTCAAGGGTTCCGTAGCTATGAGAATCATTTCCTCTAGTTCCTGTCTCCAAATGACTGTTGCAACTGCTAAATTCTTGGGTTGGGCATGTGTGGAAATATGGATTTTCCTGGTCAGTTATGTCCCCTATCTTGGACCCCAACGGTTCTATGTGCATGTCGCAAGTACATGTATGTTCCCTCCAGTTCCAGTATTGATGACGCAAACACATGCGTGTCCACCGTCAACATGTCCTCTACCAGATCCGCCATGAATAGGCCGGATATTCCATTCTTAAATATGAAAGGCCACCTGCTTTATATGGTTCACTTATGCCACTTTTCAGTCCAGGCAAGTAGGCCCTGATTCTGTCATCAAACTCTTCCTGCCTTCTGCCTCTAAAAGCTCCAGCCCGAGCCTGCATCTGTGACCATGAACTTTGTCTCATTCTCTGCGCTGCTCACGAAGCCTGACATCAGCTTACTCTCTGCCAAGAACTGTATTTCACCTTCGAATTATCTGCTTCCCCCTCAGCCGATGCATTCCTGCCTAGTAGTTTAAGTAAACATTCTTCCAGTTACCAAGCAAAAAGACCCATCTTCTCTGTCCTCATGCAAGTAATTCATAGCCTTGTTACCATGGAATATTCCTACCCCCTCGCATTCAGTGTAGACACTTAGACGCTTGTACACGCACAGTCAGTATAGAATAGATTCTGTCCGAGAGTCCTCCTTTTTGGATAACATAGTTCTTTAAACATAGGATGTTAGATATGATTTGGGATTAGGTTGACTTGACCTCCCAGACTTCTCGTCTCCACATATAGAGCTAAATGTCAAGTCCCCGTCACCCCCTAGTTACACGTCAATTACACGTCATACTGCTGCGCGCGCATCCATGCCAAGTATTATCTTATAGATCCACCTATACATGACATCACAACCAATCATGTTCCTTTTTACTCATTATTACACCCATTTTCGGTTACGCAAAACCAAACGTCAATGTCCTTATCAATTGTTACGCCTACTGTATTCACTTCATTATAATGTATATATTATAAAAGTTACTGCTTGTCAATAAAGTATGTACTTCACTTCCTGAACCCCCGTGGTGATGGAACTTGAGGCATCCGATTATAATCGCTTATTGGAATAAAGCCCATTCCGAAACTCTAATATCACGGATTCTGCCTCTCATTTTACTGAGCTATTTTATAATGTTTCTGTACCAAATTCAGTCCCGGTAAAGGAGAAATATTTACCACATGATGGCGCCCGAACAGGGACACTTTCTCATCTCACGCGCCGGCGGTGTGTTGCAGGCCCGGTCTCCTGCCACAGCTGGACGGACAATAACGCGTACCAGCAGGATTTCCTGTATCTCCCTCCGGTCAAGCGGGGGCGACTGAGACTGCAATCAACACCCAGACGAGGCGGTGAGAAGTGCGAAGTATCCCGACCAGAGCCTAGCTGAGAGAGCAAGATCCGAGGTATACAGAGACCCACCAGTCCGAAGTCAAGCCCAGTGTCCGACGAGTCGAGTCGAGTCGAGTCTGGTCCGGTTCAAGTTCAAGTTACTGAGGCCTTCCGTTTCCGAAGCTACCCGGTGAGTACCATTGCTGGGGAGGCATTTCTGACGTGCACATAGGTTGTGCCGGTCAAGACGGGTTTGGGTACACAAATCCGGTCTGCACTGTTTTAGCAGTGTATCTGTACTGTTTAGCAGTATATCAAGTATTCCGAAGTATTCCGAGGTGTCTAGTTATTGTCTAGTTATTGTCGAGAATTAAGCTTGGTGATTAGTTATGCAGACGATCATCATTGTTGTTTCAGTTAATGGTTTAATGTTAAATGTTTAAAGTGTTTAAGTATGTTCTGAATATCGTGGTATGAATGACTGTTCATTATCGTGTTTATTGTATTAAGTCTGTTCAAATTCAAGTATCAGGTCAAAATCAAGTATAAGGTCAGTTCTCAATATGCCGCTCTTTTCGAAATTAAGACAGATCACTACCAGAAAAGGGGTTCTCGAAGAAGCCGTCCCTATTCCTCCTAGGGACACTCCAGGGCACTTTATGTATCACAAACATGGCTTAGACGCTATATTATTTCTTGATTTATGGGTAGACTATACCAAGGGATTACCAGAAAGTCAAAGGTGGCCCACAGCGGGGACCTGGGATGCAGAGTGCATCATGAAAGTCGAGGAAGAGTTATGGAAAAGAAAAGTCAGACAGTCACAGAAAGACGCCGTTGAATTATGGCGTAAAGAATCACATAGACGAACAGAAAAAGCACGTAGACAGGAGGAGAAGAGTAAAGAGAATTCCAATAACGTTCGAGAGAATCTATTAATTGAGGAAGGTATCCGAGTAAAATCAGAACAAGTAGACAGACAAAGAAATGCCCTTATGAATGGTATGTATCCTCTCCTGGCCGAAGGATTACCTAAGGCTACTCCAGAGACACCAAAAGACTTGCCAACCCCATTGTTCCCAATAAAGGTACATCCTAAGGGGCATCCTAGAACCGCAGAAGATGTCTTTCTTTCCTCATATTTAGATGACGCAGCTCCCGAGTATGCTAACTCTGCCCTACATAGACCGCATACCAGGGAGGTTCAACGCCAAGATCCAGTACCCGTATCCCTGCAGCAACAAATCGAGTCACAAGTTCCGGCAAGCACATCTGTTTCTGTATCCGCTCCTACAGCTACTTCTATGGCTGTGTCCACACCTGTAGTTGCTGTGTCACGTTCGACGAATCCTTTTACACCCGACGCCCCGGATGGGGCCGCGGGAGGAGCTACCAATGTCTTTTCTACGCCACCCAGAATAAATAAACTTACTTTTCAAGAGTCAGCGCATTCACGTACACCCAAACTCCTTAGTACCCGTACGCTTAAGGAACTTCTTATAGACTGTAGATATGACCCGGTGCCTGGAAAGGAGGACGAAATGACCCTAGCATCATTGCGTATCAGACGAGCCGCAGTGTATTTAGCGAAGTTACCAGGAATGACTGCGCATCTAGATAATATATATCATTTTGTCCAAACAGGGCGAGATCCAGAATGTATTTACAGAGCTATGGAATACCAGAAAGTAGAGATACAGGGGGAACTGTTACGTTTCCTCATAAACTGTGTGATCAGAAATCAAGACCGACCGGGGGTAGACCCGGAAGCCATGAAAATTCTCACAAGATGGAGCCAGAATATATCGGAAGGGAGACATGATAAACAAAACTGTATAATAGCCATGTGCCGAAAGATCCGTAAAGAAATAGAACGCCTACACGAAGAGCGATTAGAGGTAGACGAGTTCGAACAAAACGAGGAAGAAGGGTCGGGACTGCCCACAGGACAGTCGGACACCATAGCCTATGTAGGTAGAGGAAGATCTTGTAATAGGAGTAAGATTAGATATCACACTGACTCAATACATCCGATATGTCCAGATAATAACAGAAATTTTCAAATACCTATAATTAACATAAGGTCTAACGAGCATTCGTTCCAAACCGCCGACAAACTACTACAAGAACGAAGGGGTTATCATTTCCTCGATTCTATGGATGAACAAGATTTAGCCAGGGCAGCTGTCCATTGGATGGGCAGTCCCGGAAAATATAGTGATGATACAGTAGTACGCACATTTTTGAATCTTACCCCAGATGAACAAAGGTTAGCTGGGATTTATATGATTCAACAACTCATTATACTATATCGGAGTCAGCATTCGGACCCTGGTCCCTTGCCTGACATACTGACCGAATTACTTATGAATAAATGGAGAGGTCCAGGTACTGAATTAATTAAAGAAATTCTAGAATCAAGAAAGCAGTATATTCTTTTTGTATGTTCAGAACATGTTCCATTGTCTGTCAAGGAAAGAACTACGTATCACCTAGATAGACAGAATCCCTTACGAGAAGTGCACCCAATAAAGGGTGAGGACAACGAGTTTAAACGCGTATTTGTATATACGCCTATATCGAAAATAGAATTGTTAGAAATGAAGAAAGTAGTACCCAGTCATGACAAGGACCCAGCGGGGTTTCACCGAGAAATTAAAGACATGTTACTCATGGGAGAATATACCTACCCCGACATTATGACAATATTAAAGGTGTTGATGCCTGCTGGCATTTATGAGAAACTCAAGGAAAAAGAGTGGGAGGTAGGTGATCAAAAGATAGAATGGTCAGCATTAGAAGCAGAAGAAAGGGCCCGAGGTCCAGGTTCGGGGCTTGGGGACAAAACTAAGGCATTACCAGGACTACTAGTACAGGTACTGCCACGTTTGTTAACTACGAAAAAGGAAGATTGGGGTACAATTTCAGCCTGTAAACAGAAGCAAGATGAAGACACTAGTGATTACTATGCCCGTTTTGAAAAATGTTTTGGTATAAATAGTGGCATAAAAGCAAGTAGCGAATCATACCCACATCTGTTTGTAACAAAATTAGTAGAAAATGCTCTGCCCCCAGTAAAGAATAGAGTATTAAAATTCGAGAGTACCTGGCAAGGTAACACTCCAACACAAATGTTACAAATGTTACAGTACCACCACAATAGAATTAGAGAGGAACAAGAACATGAACACAGACGCATGAAAGACACGAAAATGAAAATGCTAGTTTCCCAGACAGTTCCAGCTGAAGGACATAAAAAGGGTATGACACATTCCGATTCAGCAGGACCTGTAAAGGGGACATGCAATTATTGTAAAAAGCCAGGCCATTACGTACACGATTGTCCAGTTTTAAAACATAATATCGCCATAGGTAAAACACAAGAAAGATCACGGCCACTAAGACAAGATCAAAATGAACAAGGAGCTATGCAACATGCCCAGGCCATGCCAGCCTCACAACAGCCAATACAGTTTGTGCCAGCTGCACCACCGTTGCCTGCTGCTGCCACACAGACGACAACACGACAAATGTATCAGACCGCACAGTATGAATATCCCGAGTATCAGCGTTACGCATGAACAAGCCTAGAGAGGGAAGTTGACTTACCCCTTATCGAGATTCCTGTAGATCAAGAAGGACCTTATGTACATAGTAAATTATTAGGTCAAGATAGAAAATTTTTACTCGATACAGGGGCAAGTCGAACAACTATAAAACGTAGTGAAGTTCCAGGGGTACCCCTCTCAGGCTCACAGAATATTTCCCTTGGTTTTTCAGGAAAACCTATTGTTAATGAAGTGTCACAGCCTTTGCCACTTACGATAGGACCTCTGACCCGAACTACAGATTTACTGCTTACTAAATCATGTCCAGAAAACTTGTTAGGAATAAAAACGTTGAAAGCCCTAGGAGCCATAATATGTTGTTCTCCGGAAGGAGTAAGGTTGTTTTTACGTGATTTTAAAGGTCACTATGTATCTAGAGACATGGATCCCCGACTGCAGACTTTACCTACACACCTATGGGCACAAGGCCCTACTGATGTTGGTTGCATGAATATTACACCATATCGAGTCACACTAAAGGCAGGAGTGGTGCTACCACGAATGCGACAATACAAGTTACCACCAGATGCTGTAGTGGCTTTACTACAAATCATTGACGAGCTCATTGCCCAAGGAGTAGTTGTGGAAACAGACTCCAATATATGTAATTCACCGATAATACCGATTCTTAAACGAACAGATCCTACAGCGCCGCCAGTATATCGATTGGTTATTGATCTGCGCGAATTAAACAAATGCATTATGCCACAATTCCCTGTGGTCCCAGATATCTCGTCATTACTGACAGCCATTGATTCCGAAGCGACATTCTTTACTGTAATTGATCTCAAAAACGCCTTTTTCAGCGTCCCAATAGATCAGGAAAGCCAATATTTGTTCGGATTTAGTTTAAATGGGCGTAGCTTTAAATTCACACGCGCACCTCAAGGATTTACAGAAAGCCCCAGCATCTATAGCCAAGCACTGAAACGAGAACTTGACAGTATCCACATGCCAGTTCACACTGCTCTGCTTCAATATGTCGATGATCTGCTGATCACCGCGAGAAGCGAACCCGAATGTGAGAAAGCATCACTGACAGTTTTACAATTTCTAGCAGAAAAGGGTCACAAGGTGTCCCCTTCTAAGCTGCAATTCTGTGTCCAGCAAGTTGTTTATCTTGGACACTCGCTGGACAAGGAGGGAAGGCAGCTTACACCCGACCGTATTCAGTTAATAGCTAACATGCCAATACCCAAGACACAAAAGGAGGTACGGGCTTTCATAGGCCTCACTTCATATTGTAGGCAGTGGATCCCTCAGTATGCATTTCTAGCAAAACCACTCATTCAATTGACAACACAGGAGGCAGCCACATCGACTGTTCTCCCTTGGACTCAGGAACACACACAAGCTTTTGAAAGCCTAAAGAAAGCTTTATGTCAAGCACCCGTTTTAGCAACGCCATGTTACAAAAAACAGTTTACACTCTTTGTTACAGAACGCGAAGGTACTGCCTTGTCAGTACTCACACAGGATCAAGCAGGAGCACACAAACCATGTGCCTATTTCTCTAGTACATTAGATCCCGTAGCTCAGGCTCTGCCTGCGTGCCTGAAATCAGTAGCAGCGACAGTTTTAGCAATCAGACAAAGCGATGCCATAGTGTTAGGACATCCATTGACAGTTCAAGTACCCCACGCAGTAGAGGTTCTTGTAAATAGAACGCAAACACAACACTTGACTATAGCGCGACTTACAGGATATGAACTTACATTGTTTCAGCCACATATAGAAATAAGACGCTGTAACACATTGAATCCGGCCACACTTTTGCCAGTGACCGGAACAGACCCACTAGCCCATGACTGTATTGAAGTTATTACTGTAACGACAAAACCCAGACAAGACTTGACCGATGTTCCATTGTCAGATCCAGACTTGACATTTTATGTCGATGGTTCATGCATGAGAACAAGTACAGGAGAGTTAGTAGCCGCTTATGCAGTCACAACAGATACTGAGGTCATTGAAACTAATCGTATAAATACTTTGTCAGCTCAAGCCGCAGAGCTCATCGCTCTGACGCAAGCCTGTATTCAAGCCACAAATAAAAAAGTCAACATATACACTGATTCACGTTATGCATTCGGAGTTGTACATGACTTCGGCGTGCTGTGGCGAGAGAGAGGTTATTTAACTTCCCACGGTGCCCACATTCAGCACGGACCCCTCATTCACGCATTATTAAATGCAATACATCTACCCACTGAAATATCAATTATGAAATGTAAGGCCCATACGAAGGTTACTGATATCATTTCCCAAGGCAATGATCTAGCCGACAGAACAGCTAAACTGACTGCTCAAGCTCAGACCCCCGACATGACAAAGACAATAGTCCCGACACCGACACATTGTCTGACCGTTAAAGATCCTACTCTTGACGTGATTGACATACAGACACATGCTACACCAGACGAAATAAAGAAATGGACCGAGTTAGGAGGGATCCAAACGGACCAAGGATGGATGATGAAGGAAAGGTCTGTATGGTTCCTTCCTGATTCAATGGTCCAAGTCGTAATTAACACTATACATAGTCCGGCACATCTAGGAGAAAAAGCTATGCTAGACAGCATTCAACACATTTGGTTCAATAAACATTTACGAGCAGCAGCAAAACAAAAGGTCCGTACCTGTATGATCTGTTGCCAGTTCAACCCAGGAAAAAGTGTTCCCGTAGAACAGGGTGGATTTCATCCTCCTGATCACCCTTTTGAAGTCCTACAGATGGATTATATCCAGATGGAACGATGTCGAGGATTCAAATATGTTCTCGTAGTTGTCTGCGCTCTGTCCCGTTGGACAGAGGCGTACCCGGTTTCAGATTACACGGCCCCGACTACTGCCAAACAGTTGGTTCGAGAATTCTTCCCACGATACGGTTTACCACGTGTTGTCTACTCAGATAACGGCCAGCCGTTCTCATCCGAATTAATGAAACACGTTTCACTTCTGCTAGGATATCAGTGGAAATTCCACTGTGTCCGACATCCCGAGGCAGCAGGTCTCGTAGAAAGACATAATCAGACACTGAAAATTAGACTGTCCAAAATATGCAGAGAAAAAGGGGTCGACTGGATAGTAGCATTACCAGTTGCACTCTTTTACATGAGAATGGTAGCACACTCTAGAACAGGGCTATCCCCGTATGAGGTGATCTTCGGTAGACCACCGAATATGTGGGGGACGCCTATACCACGCAAAATAACTGATATTGACTGTAATATGCTGACAGATTACTTGGCTTCCTTGATGTCTGCACTACAATCTTCTCGTTCACAGGTAGCTGCAGCCTTTCCCGACAACACTGAGGTGAAACCCCATGACGTGGTTCCGGGGGATCTTGTCTTTGTGAGAAATTTTGACCGAAAGACTCAACTGGAGCCCAGGTGGAAAGCACCCAAGTTGGTCCTGTTGACCACAAGAACAGCCGTGAAGATCGAGGGCCGCAAGGGCTGGATTCATTCAAGCCACATCAAGAAATTTCATGGACTATCTTCGGATATAGACATTGTGCCCTGCACTCCCTCACGGACTGATACAAAGCTTCCTTTTGTTGAACCGAACAAATCTGAAAATTACAAACTAAAGCTTAGGCCCACCAAGTCGAGCAATTTGATTGTTTAAGTCCTCTCCAAGGTGAAGCGGTTGAATTGTCTCTGACATGTATCCCTTGGACCTGAGTAGAGAAAATACCCGAAAAATGTTGAAACGACAGGCGTATTGTAAATCACTGCGTAGCCACTGCATAGTGACATTATTAATTTTGTTTTTATTGAGTCTTTTAATAATTATTACAAGTATGTTGTTGCACATATATTACCCTATTTCTAGACATGTTTATAATATTGCTGCTGAACATTCTTTTAGTGACTTACCTCCGCATGAATTGTCTTATAGACTTGCGCTGCGCAATAACACTTTCATTAGTATGTTACATCATTCCCATCAGACTAGTAACGCCACCAATTGTTGGGTGTGTGGCCGACTCCCTCCCTACCAGAATTATGAAGGAGTCCTGCCTTTCTTTCCACATCCATTTACACATAATGGCTCCTGTGGAGCATGGTTTAGTTTAATTAATTCCATAGACTCAGACACAGCAGTTTACCAAGACCATTGGATATGGGGAAACCTGAACCTAGTTTTATTCAAAGTCTGTTACCCTGACAAGGAGGGTCGCCCCAAAAGAACAGGAACTGATCTAGAAAATGAAGTATATGGATTAGGTAATTTTACACCTAATCTCATGATTCTAAATGTCGTATCCGAAGTTGAGCTAGTCTTACCCACCATGTCAGTATTCCCAGCAAAAGGTGAATTATGTGTAAGAAAGGTTGGTTCCATACATATGGGCCACAGTCAATGCACTACTACCGTAGAATTCAGTGACCAAGGCAAATCTTCATTCAGAGCTTCTCGCCACTCCTACTTTATATGTGGTCAGACTGCATATATGCGTCTACCCCTAGATTGGGATGGTACCTGCTACATTGCATTCCTTTTGCCACCTGCTTTCCTAGCTCCTCCTGATTATTACAGAAACATTCATTTAGTACACAACAGAAAACGGAGAGATCTCCCCATTGTCGATTACACTGAAACGGCATGGGACAAGTATGTAGATTTTAATAAAGGCATCTTTCCCTATATAGGTACTGTTACTAATAGTAAGCTGATACGTAGATTAACTAGAACCCTTGAAGCAGTAGTGAATGAGACTATTTCCGCCTTAGGCAATTTAACGGAAGAGCAGTCTGCTATGCGGATTGTTGTGCTTCAAAATCGTCTTGTCCTTGACGTCATCCTGGCTGATAGGGGCGGAGCTTGCAGGGTCATCGGATCAAGCTGTTGCGTATTCATACCAGAAAATTCGCCATCTGTATATAAAGCCATCACTCGCCTTCATAAGATTGTAAGCCAGATACACCAGAACCCAGGCACTTGGACTTGGTCCAGTTGGTTTTGGAATGAGGTATCAGCCTGGGGATGGAGAGTTCTATCCTTCCTAGGTATTGGCCTTCTCATACTATTCAGTTGCTGTCTATGTCTACAATGTGGACCAGCGATTTGTGGTCTGTGTGCCACATCGTGTATCCCACATCAAGATTTTCATTCAAGATCCCGGAAGAAGAAAGAAGAACAAATGATGCTATATGAACAGATCAATGGATTGATGAAGATTGATATCTCTTGAAGGGCAAGTAGGGGACAAGGAGGGAATGTGGAAATATGGATTTTCCTGGTCAGTTATGTCCCCTATCTTGGACCCCAACGGTTCTATGTGCATGTCGCAAGTACATGTATGTTCCCTTCAGTTCCAGTATTGATGACGCAAACACATGCGTGTCCACCGTCAACATGTCCTCTACCAGATCCGCCATGAATAGGCCGGATATTCCATTCTTAAATATGAAAGGCCACCTGCTTTATATGGTTCACTTATGCCACTTTTCAGTCCAGGCAAGTAGGCCCTGATTCTGTCATCAAACTCTTCCTGCCTTCTGCCTCTAAAAGCTCCAGCCCGAGCCTGCATCTGTGACCATGAACTTTGTCTCATTCTCTGCGCTGCTCACGAAGCCTGACATCAGCTTACTCTCTACCAAGAACTGTATTTCACCTTCGAATTATCTGCTTCCCCCTCAGCCGATGCATTCCTGCCTAGTAGTTTAAGTAAACATTCTTCCAGTTACCAAGCAAAAAGACCCATCTTCTCTGTCCTCATGCAAGTAATTCATAGCCTTGTTACCATGGAATATTCCTACCCCCTCGCATTCAGTGTAGACACTTAGACGCTTGTACACGCACAGTCAGTATAGAATAGATTCTGTCCGAGAGTCCTCCTTTTTGGATAACATAGTTCTTTAAACATAGGATGTTAGATATGATTTGGGATTAGGTTGACTTGACCTCCCAGACTTCTCGTCTCCACATATAGAGCTAAATGTCAAGTCCCCGTCACCCCCTAGTTACACGTCAATTACACGTCATACTGCTGCGCGCGCATCCATGCCAAGTATTATCTTATAGATCCACCTATACATGACATCACAACCAATCATGTTCCTTTTTACTCATTATTACACCCATTTTCGGTTACGCAAAACCAAACGTCAATGTCCTTATCAATTGTTACGCCTACTGTATTCACTTCATTATAATGTATGTATTATAAAAGTTACTGCTTGTCAATAAAGTATGTACTTCACTTCCTGAACCCCCGTGGTGATGGAACTTGAGGCATCCGATTATAATCGCTTATTGGAATAAAGCCCATTCCGAAACTCTAATATCACGGATTCTGCCTCTCATTTTACTGAGCTATTTTATAATGTTTCTGTACCAAATTCAGTCCCGGTAAAGGAGAAATATTTACCACACATGGTCTATTAGACAAAGCACCATTGCCTAGGAATCTACCGCCTAGATGAATGTTACACTGGGTTTGTGCTAACTTTATTTTATTATATACATCTTTTTTATTCTTTTAAACTGATTGTCTTTTTAATGATGTATGATATTAACAATTATTGTATGTACTGCTTTTATGAGAAATCCTCGAATAAAGCTTTTCGATTCGATTCGATATAGTAAAGACATCATGTTTGCCCTTCCCCATCCCATCGCTATGGAGCTGCTGCCAGATGTTAGACCTGGCACCATTGGCATGAGTCCCCCTTCCATTTTTCGCTTTTGTATCCTCTGTGTTTGCTGGTGTTAGATGCTCTGGGCGCTGTGCCACTGCCATTAAGTGCCACAATGCGAATGCTCCATATGGTAAATTGACTGTATGAATTGGTATAATCCTAATTGACCCAAGGAACATAATAGGAAAGTCGAATTCAGTATGCCTAAGCTCCAAATATTAAAGTGCATCTTTTTTTTTTCTCTTTTTTTTTAAGTTTGAGTTTATTGAAGAAATAAAGAAGGGAAGCAGAAGGGAGGGGAACGGGGTATAATCATCATGATAAACATATACAAAAAATAAGCAATTCAATAGAAACTCTCATTAAAAGCAAATATAACAAGCATGAAGCTTACATGAACAGAGCCTACGTATAGGAATGAAAAATACCATATAGTATAGTAGAACGTGATATCATAACAAAAAAGGCATTAAAGAAACAAGAAAATCATGGTGGCTTACGCACCTCAACTGTGTTAGGATCTGGAGAGGCGTGCACTGGAGCAAAGGAGGAGAGATAGGATACCAAAGGGAATTACGTAATTAGTATCTAGGCGATGATGGAAGCAAACTGCATTCCACCAAGATTGGTAGGAGACATTTGCAGCCTGTTTCCAATTAGAAGTAATGGTATGGAAAGCCACAGCAACTAGAAGGTCAAGTAGTAGATAATGGGAAGGAGATTGCGGGAGTGTCGGTGATAGGGAACCTAGAAAAACTTGCGAAGGGGAAAAGGGAATTTGAAGTTGGAATATCTTTTGTATTTGCGTCCATACTAGGTGTCAGAACTTGGAGATAGGAGGGCATTCAAACAACATGTGTTTGAGATCTGCAACGGGACAGGAACAGGACCAACAAATAGGGGATGTGTCAGGTGAAAAACGGGATGAAGCATGTGGAGTACATAAAGTTCTGTTATAAATGAAATATAAGGTTTGGGTAGTATTAGCAGCTCTAGAGGCTTTATGAAGCTTAGCCCATATTTTGTCCCAAAAAGGTATTGGCCAACCCTGAGAAAGATCCAATTCCCATGCATTCTCGATTTTAGATTTTAGTCTGTCAGTGGAGTACCGGAAAGAGTTATAAATAGCAGAGCCTGAGGGAGACGTCTCCAATAATAAAGAAGTAGCTTTGCGGTCCAAAGGAATATCGGTAGATGGCGCCAAAGAGCGAAGATATAAGATCAGGACTGGGAGAAGGGCATTGTATTGCGATCGAGCAGAAGAGGGCAGTGAGAAAGAGGATTGAAGTTCCTGGAATGAGAGAGGGGTATCTTGGGAAATTAATTGAGAGATCCAACACAATCCTTGAGAATGCCATGTCTTCCAAAAGATGGTGCGATTACGAATTTTGAAAAGAGAGTTGTGCCATATCGGTTGTTCGTGAATGGAAAGGAGGGAGGGATAAGATGATATTATGTAAGGGAGAAGGAGAGTGCGGGAATGAGAAATAACAGGCGTACGAAAGCGAACTAAAGAACACGTGAAGGAGAAGAACTCGCGAAAGGTAAAGGGGGATAGAAAGGAAGATTCCATACTTAACCAGACGGGCGGATAGTGCGGAAGATCAGAAGAGAACCAACGGGTCGATTATTTCAAAGAGAAAGCTCGATGATATTCTCTGAAATCCGGAAAGCGCACACCAGACTGAGCCTTATCCTTGCGCAATGAAGCCAAAGCTATCCGAGACCGCTTGCCATTCCATAAGAATTTCAGCAACAAGGAATCAATCCGTTTAAAGAAGGAAACTGGAATGTGTACTGGAAGCATGGAAATGGTATAAAGAAGAAGAGGGGATAACATCATTTTTATAGAATTGAGCCGACCCCACCAAGACAGAAAGAGCGGGTTCCAGCGTTGAATAGCCGTGTCCATTTTCTTGAAGACATAATCAAAATTAAATTTGAGCGTATCAGACAAGAGAGGAGCGAACCAAACACCCAGATATTTGATCCTAGATGGTTGCCAGGAGAAACTCGTTTGGGAAAAAAGATGCTTTTGACAAATAGGTTTAAAGGTAGAATCTCGCACTTATCAGCATTTAGGCGATAACCAGAGACCGCAGAGAAGGAAGACACCTGCTGGAGAAAAGAGGGAATAGAGGAAACAGGATCAGAGCAGTAAAAAAGAATATCATCAGCATAGACCGAGAGTTTAACTTGACGCGAACCAAATTTAAAACCAGAAATACTGTTGTCTAGACGAATTTTGGTAAGAAAGGGTTCCAAGGCTAAAACAAAAAGTAGGGGGGATAGAGGACAGCCTTGTCGCACTCCCCTGTGTAACGAGAAATAATCCGAGGTCATCCCGTTGACAAAAATGGAAGCCTAGGGATTAGAATAGAGTAAAGAAATAATAGAGATGAATTTGGAAGAAAAGCCGATCCAGCGCAAGGCCTGAAACATAAAATCCCATCTAATCCTGTCAAAGGCTTTCTCCGCGTCTAAAGAAATAGCCGCGAAGGGAAGTGACAAAGAGGAAGCCTTGCTAAGTATATTAAGAAAAACACGGGAATTGTCAGAAGAGAGACGGCCCTTGACAAAGACTGATTGTTCAGGGCCAATGAGATCGGGTAAAAGGGGATCCATGCGCAATGCCAAAATTTTAGCCAGAATTTTATAATCCGTATTGACCAGTGAAATTGGTCTGTAATTTTTGCATAACGAGTGGTCCTTATCTTCTTTGGGAATTAAACAGATTAAAGCCTGTTGGAAGGAGCCGCTGGAAGAACCCGCTGCAAGGAAGGATCGGAATAATAATAATAGTTTAGGGAGAAGTAGAGAGGCGAAGTGGCCGTAAAATTCAATAGTGAAACCATCAGGGCCTGGAGACTTACCGTGCCGCAATTTAGAAACAGCATGAGAGATTTCAGAAAGCGAAATGTCCCGTTCTAGGGCAATAAAATCAACTTGAGAAGCCGGGGGGAGGGAAGCGAATGAAAATATGAAAGAAGATCCGTAGTCTCCGGGATGTGTTCGGGGGTATAAAGATTGTCATAAAATTTAACTAACTCAGAGAGAATGTCTTTATCTTTAAAGCAAGAGTTCCCAGTGGAAGTCTTAATGGACTCAATCTTTGTACGCTCCTTTCTTATCTTTAAATAATTGGCCAAAAGTTTCCCCATTTTGTTCTTACCTCCATAATACCTGGAATTACATTTTAGCAAAAGGTTAGAGGCAGCATCAGTTGTAAACTTATTGAAGGAAATTTTCGCATCAATAAGCTTTTTAAGAGAAATCTCAGATTTAGAAGCATGATAATCAAGCTCTAAAGTCTTAATATTAGCTAAAATGCGTTCGGATTTGGCTTCTCGAAGTTTCTTTCGTCGGGCTACAAAATTAATAATAAAACCCCTAGAGGCTGCTTTAAAAGAATCCCAAACAGTAACAAAAGAGGAATCAGGGGTATGATTGAAAAGGAAAAATTCAGTGGCAAAGGCAGTAAATTCAGAACAAAAAGTAGGTTCCAAAAGCAAAGCATTGTTGAAACGCCATCTGCCAGAGTGAGGGGAAAAAGGAAGTAGGTCAAGGTCCACATGAACCGGAGCATGGTCCGAGATTAGGATGGAACCAATGTCAGAGCGTATAGCGTGCTGGGATAGGGATTTACTAAGGAAGATATGATCAATGCGGGATTGTGATTGATGTGGAGGGGAGTAAAAACTGTATTCTCTAAGATCAGGATTACACAATCTCCAGATATCCACCAAGGCATTATTTTGAAAGGTGTTAACAAATTGAGAGTGCATCCTAGAGGGGACAAATTTAATATTGGAATGACGATCGAGGAAGGGATCAACAACTTGGTTACAATCTCCCCCTAGAAGTATGTAATCTCCAGAAAGGGAGGACAGTTTAGTTGAAATAGAGGGCCAAAATAATCTGTCAATCCCAGTTGGGGCATACACATTAAAAAGAGTGATAGGAATATTATCTATAAGCAGTGTAACAATAACCCATCGACCATCAACATCACATTCGTGAGAAATTGAGGAAACATTTAACTTTTTATGTAATAAAATCACAACACCATTTTTCTTGGAAACTGTGGGGGAGCAAAAAACATGACCCACCCAACAACGCTTGAGTTTTAGAGCCTCCGTTTCAGAGAGATGAGTCTCCTGAAGGAGGGCAACATCAGACTTATGTCTCGCTAAATGTGATAAAACCCTTTGCCTTTTAATGGGATTGTTTAAACCCTTAACGTTCCACGATGTAACACGGAATGGAACAGCAAAAAAAACAGCTAACAGCAACATGCTTATTACTGCAGAAAAAATAACTTGAGAAAACTGAGAGAATTGTAACGAATTGATGAAGGAGAGAGGGCAGAAGGAGAGAAAGCAAAGAAGAAGAAAAGGAAAGGAAAAAAAGGAAGGAACCACTATGAATATAATACTGAATCCAAGGAAAGGAAGGGGAGGTGAAAGAAAGTGAAAAGAAAGAGGAAAGAGCAAAAGGTAAGAGATCAAGTGTAGGAAAAAGGACAGAAACAAAAAACAACAAGAAGACAGTACACGTTCGAAACGAACGACTGAAAAACATACTTACAGAACGAAAAACTCAAGAACGAGGATGGGGTGATGGCGCCGGGAGACAACGATGACGACAACATCCAGAGCAGATATCAAACCTCAACTACCATGGATCCAAAAACGCAGCATATAGAAAGTAGCATGGCACATCAGGGTAGGAGGGAGGAAGGAGATGTCTGTAGAAACAAGAGAGATATACAATTGAAGGGAAAGACGTGTCACAGGGGAACAGGAAACAATTGAACTACATAGGGGACACATGAGAGTGAAACGACTATGGGAAGAAGAGACAGTAGGGGATTCACAACATCAGCGATAATGGAGAGACAACAGAATCATAACACAACGAGTTCCAAGAAGAAGTAGCAGGTCTTGTCAACCAGGTCTGGATACATCCATAACATCTGGGCCTTGCCGTTGGAGAAACGCCTGCAAGGCTGCAGGGTCTTCATATGTGGTTGTTCTATCTTTAGATGTGACCTTGAAGAGACAAGGATGTAGTAGTCCATATCTAGCATTCAGGGCCCGTAGTTGAGGTCGCATGTCCAAGAACTTCTTCCTTCGATCTGCAGTGGCCTTGGAGACATCTTGTGAAAGATAGAGGCGATGACCTTCCCACATAATTTGCTTCTTGAGCTTGGCAGCTGAAAGGACCTGTAGGAGGTCAGTGAATTGCAGGAATAACATAATGACACCTCTAGGCTTACTAGCGACCTTCGGTCCAAGGCGATGAGCCCTTTGGATGTTAATGGAAGTTAAGGCCGGAGCATCTAAGATCTTGGCAAGAAAGGATTGGAAGAAGACGGTGGGGTTTGACCCCTCTGTAAGTTCTGGAAGACCATATAGGCGTAGATTGTTCCTACGATTCCTATTTTCCAAATCCTCCGTCTGACGTTTAAGTAGAAGTATCTCCGCCTCCATTGACGGAATATGGGAACAAGAGGATTGCAAAGAGTCTGTGGACGTTTCCAAAGTTTGAACACGGGACTCCAGAGACGACCATTTTTCCTGCATAGCCTGCATGTTCTTTGTGGTAGCTTCCATAAAGGGTTTGAACGCACGAAGTTCTTCCAAAATGAGATCCATGGAAGAGGATGAGGAGTTACTCCCTGGGGATGGTGGATCCTTCTTCAGGCGCTTAGAGGAAGCTAGAGAGGACGCCAGTTTTCCTTTGTTGCTCGCTTTTGGGATGGCTCCTCGTATTAAATCTGATTTTGGTGCCATGGAGTCTTCCATGTCCTGAGGAGGAGAATCTGAATCTGAGTCCACAGGTAATTGAGAAGAAGTAGCCAGCTTTAAATTCCGGAGTTTGCCCATGAAGAGTCTAAGAGTCAGTTGAACGAAAGCAATAGGTTAATGATGAAAATACAGGAAACCTGAGACCAAGGAAGACAGGCAAACACGAAAGACAGGCTGAGGTCACCACAAGGTGAAGCAATGCTGAGTCGAAGCGAAAGCAAGCATGGTCATGCAGAAGTAGAATGAAATAACAAATGTGTGATCCTTACACGCTGAGGGCTTACCGGCGTTTCTTGGGAGTTGCTGGACCTTCGCTGACAACTCGCCGCACCCGCTCCGCGGGTGCCGCGTCGCAGTTCTGGGTTTGTGCTGCTGTTGGGAGCACGTTTGCTCACAGCAACCAGGAAAGCCGCGAGGAAGCAGGGATCGAGCCTGCATTACCAGCGCCGCCACAGGGACTCACCTAACCAGGAGCCCCTGCCTTCTGGCACACCTGCTGACCTGCTGCCCCTCCCACCCCTCGCTCAGAGAGTGAAAAAGCGTCTGAGCTCCTCATTTCGGCGTGATCCTTACACGCTGAGGGCTTACCGGCGTTTCTTGGGAGTTGCTGGACCTTCGCTGACAACTCGCCGCACCCGCTCCGCGGGTGCCGCGTCGCAGTTCTGGGTTTGTGCTGCTGTTGGGAGCACGTTTGCTCACAGCAACCAGGAAAGCCGCGAGGAAGCAGGGATCGAGCCTGCATTACCAGCGCCGCCACAGGGACTCACCTAACCAGGAGCCCCTGCCTTCTGGCACACCTGCTGACCTGCTGCCCCTCCCACCCCTCGCTTCACGTCACAATAAAGTGACGCCCCTTCCCCGCTGTGCGGGAGCACGCGGGAGCATCCGGGAGAAGCCCGGGACAAGGGCGGGACCATCTTTGGCCATCAGTGGCCAGAAGAGGCCGGGCCGGGCCACATCTCTTGGCCCTGCTAAGTGGGTGCGAGTAAGACGGGAGTATGGCCACAGGTACTAGAACTAGAGCTAGTAAATCTAGGAAAGCTGTGGGAAACACAGTCACAGGCACAATGGACCAATTTATTTCCCGGGCAGTCTCCATTGTAGAAAAGGAGATAGTTTTAGCTGAACGAAGACTATCCCGGGAGTATATGGGCCTGACACACAAGCGCTCATCTTTGGGCACCCTCGCCCTAGCCCCTAGCCCAGTCAATGCACCACCCACATCACTTGTGGTAGTCGATTCACCGGTCATTAACGAGAGGGAGAGTGGGATTAGGGTAAGCTCCGAAACGGTAACGACCATTGTACCGGTCATTGCTCACGATTCAACTCATTCTAACCTACTCGACTCATGTAATCCCTTGCTGGGGACCCATTACAATGACCCTGAACCTGAGATTAACAACGCCCAAAGCCCTCTTGCTACATCTAATAAAGCTTTACACTTCCCCTTTACAGCTACACCAACCGAAGTAGGTACCTCTTTAGTAGCGGCTTTAGCGACTGTTCCATCTGGGAAACCACTCTCAGGTTCTGCAGTACCCAGGAAAAGAAAGCGCCCTGTTAGCCCATATAGGGGGGGTTCTCTGAAACCACGCAGTAAACTAAGTAGGCACAACGCGACCAAAGGGGGTATTCCTAAATCAACTAATGCTCATACTAGAGCTTTATTATCCAGGGACCTGTCTCGTTCGCTAGGCACACCTGTCCCCCCAGTGTCTCCTGGCCCCATCCCAGCTCCACAGGCAGCGCACACTAATACTGTCCTCCGATCTCTAGACGTCGAGGGCCTACTTAGGTCTGTGGTGATGCCCCTCGTAGACAAGATTGATTGTCTCACACGGAAATTAGCCACCCTTGAGCAATCAATGTTGGATAACTTCTATGCTGTGAAATCACTGATCAAATTCCACTCCAAGAGGCAGGGAGAAGACAACGGAGGGTCAAGGTGTGGTACAGTAACACCAGTAACATCGGCACCCTCGGAGCCAACGTCTTGTCATACAGTTTCCTTACCTGGGAAGGCCCCACAGTCACTGCAACCTAATACAGGTATTAGTCCTGCTCCACAAACTTCCAATCTTATACCTAGACTGAGCCCCCCAAGGAAAAAATCAAATAATCAAGCAGCGAAGACCCCTAAAGTTAAAGTTAACTTTGCCCCTAATCTAGAGGTCATAGCGACAACCTCCAAGGTAGCTGAAAATACGCCAACCGTGCCAGAAGGAAATATAATTGCACTTAATCCTATTTCTGGCAGTCAGGTTGTGCCTAAACCTCTAGCTAAACCCCCAGTCAAATTATTACCGGGTAGGACAAAAATTAGCACCCCCAATGTTAGTCTTCCCCCTGAGTGCCAACCGTATGTGGTAATCCTCACGGGGGTCCCGGAGCTTGAAGAGGGTTCTTGCGAGCTGTACTCTGATCTCAAACACAAGACCCTGTCCTGGCTCAGATTAAATAGACCTATTCCAGGGCATATCGATGGTAGGATAGCCCATGTCCGCCGTGTGGGTTGGATTGGAAATAGACGCAAGGACTTAACCGGGGACTGCGTATTAATAAACTTTAGTGATCCCAGAGCAGCAGGTATGATCTACAGCCAGCAGTCGCCACACAATTTTTGCAACATACAAACCAGGGACTTGGGGTATTTCTATCGTCCCCCCCCGTTATCCGGGTTTAAGAAGCCTTTGCCGGATGAGGGCAGAGGTGCGTGGTTTCCTCACTACCCAACCTTGGATGCCAGAGTAAGGGCAAGGACGCCGACTCAAGCGGCTCCACTCCATGGATGGGGTTGGTGACTCGATAATCAAGTTGTACTAAAAGCCTCTCCACCCAAGGCAAATGGGTTGTACAAAGCAGTGAGTGTCCCCTCGTCATTAATAACCCCCCTCACGCCCCAGCCAACGTCCTTCACCACCATCTCCTCCCCTTCTGATAGTAGATTTGAGTCTACTGAGCCCATGGATGGAGTAGGAAACTTGGGGTCCCCAAGCAGGGTTGCTGGATGTGTAGGGCCACTGATTCGTCCTATCTTGAAGGCTATCAGTTGGAATGTGGCAGGCCTGAATAATAAGTTGGACGCCCCGGATTGGGTGGCACTTACAGAGACCCACGCCGTCTGCGCCTTTCAAGAAACGTGGTGCGTGGAACCAAGGCATAGAGTAGGATATGCTTCCTTCTCTGTCCCGGCAGGCATTCCAGCATCAGGAAGAGGGCGCCCATTTGGAGGTCTTCTAGTTTGGGTCGATATATCATTAGGTTGGCGAGTGTATCACCATCCCCAAAAATCACCAGATTTGATGCGGCTCACCGTAACATGCCCAAATATGGTTGAGCAGCTGGAGATTTTTAACATTTACACACGAGGGGCTTCTGGGAGGGCCTCGTCACCAACCCTCCTGGCTCTAGAGGCAGCCTTGGGGGAGTGTCGTGGCGACTCATTAATATTGGTGATGGGGGATTTTAACTGCACTTTCGAGCCTTTGATGGCCGACGAATCCTTGGACCTGTTCGACGAAGACTCGAGGAGAGGCGTTCCACCCCTCGATCTTCCAATCGTCAAAAGGTGGACACCTAGAATTGTCCAACTGAATTCCCTCACACTTGAGTTCGGTTTGAGAGCAGCAAACGGGAGAACACGGTCAGACCCGGCGGGTGCACACACGTATAATAGGGTGGACCACTCATCTAGGATAGATTATATCCTCTTAAACTTTTCCTTGTGGGCACACTTGGAGGATATGATAGTCTTGCCCTCCCTGGAAAGTGACCACAATGCACTCTCACTATCCCTAATATATTGGTGGAGGTCCAGTGGCTTATTAATTGGAGCTTCTGCGGCACTCGAACAGAGGTCATTGGGGGGGGTGGTCCCTTCCAATTGCCTCAGACGCTTAAAATGGGATAAGGTGGCAATTGATGAAGAAAAACTATCTTGCATCAGAGCCGTTATTGCCGCAGCCTCTGAAACCCTGGGAAATCAACCTCCTAGCCCGCATAAGATAGCAGCCATGTTCAGTGAGGTCTCGACAGCGATAGGGGACTTGTTCCTGGTCAAACCAAATCCCAAGGCAAGCAAAAACAATGTTAAGCTACAGGGCAAATTTGGCTGGTACTCACAGGCGTGCCGTGCTGGAAAAAGAGCTCTAATCATGGCAGTAAAGAGTGGTGATGCCCTAGCAATAGCTGCTAAACGTAAGTCCTACAAATCCACAATTAATTTAGCCAGGAGAGAGTGGGAGGACAACTTCTGGCAGGAGCTTCGTGCAGCAAGCATAGAAAAAAATGCAAAAGGTTTTTGGGATCTGTTACGGAAAAAACATAGACCCCTGGACACCGTCATTACATGCAATATAACCGAGGACCAGTGGCACTCACACTTCTCGAAGCTGTATACTGCACCTGCTACAGAAGCGATGGTCTTCCCTTTACCTCAGATTCTTCAAGGTGCCGGCAGTTTTGAGGAGAGTCCATTTTCCAGAAAAGAGGCTGAAATTGCCATAAAATCACTGGTTCCTCGCAAGGCAGCTGGACCCGATGGCCTACCTGGCGATCTCATCCGAATGGACATAAGCGAATGGGCTATGATGATTGCCTCGCTGTTGAACGCAGTCATGGCAGGCGCCCCCCTCCCTGCTTCTTGGATGGCAGCCGAGGTGGTTCCCCTGCACAAGAAAGGTTCAAGAGATGACCCAGCTAATTATAGACCAATTAGCTTAATAGACTGTTCCCAAAAAGTGGCGGGCAAGATCCTCTTATCTAGGATCCAGCAGTGGGCTGACGAGAATATGATACTCTCGGATTTTCAGGCTGGGTTCAGATCTGGGACAGGAATGATAGAACAATCGCTAAGGCTACTTATGATCTATTGGAAGGTCGTCACAATTGGAAAGGGTACCTTATATCTGGCCTTCATCGACCTCCGCACGGCCTTCGATTTGGTGCCCAGAAACAACTTGTGGAAAGTGCTGTGTGACCTGGGCATGCCACCCTATTTGCTTCATTTGATCATGAGATTCCATGAAAATAACTACGCCCAAATACGTTGGGGGTCAAATGGTCAAAAGACCTCAAGAATTGAGGTGAACAGAGGTGTACGACAAGGCTGCGTACTTGCTCCAACCCTGTTCTCCTTATACGTAAATGGAGTGGTGGATTTTCTGACTCAGACTCCAGCAGATGCTCCACGTTTGGCAGGTCGCTCAATTCCTACTTTACTTTTTGCCGATGATACTTTACTTTTGTCAAAATCTCCGATGGGCCTCCAGCGGCTTCTTTCTGGATTTGACACCTTCTGTAAGCAGCGAGGCCTTTGTATTAATACAGACAAAACTAAGTATCTCATTTTGAATCCCCCACACAAGCTTGGCCCCCCTCCCACACTGGGGCACGTTGCCCTTGAAAGAACTAAAACGTTTGACTATCTGGGCATTCGCTTGGTGGATACAATGAAATGGGACTGCCACTTGACCAAAATGTTGTTGAGCTTAAAAAGAGTGACTGGGGCCCTGTTGAAAGAACAGAGAGCAGCATCCACAAGACCAATAGCGGCAGTAATGGATATTTACTCCGCAAGAGGAATAAGTGCAGCACTTTACGGAGCGGAGCTCTGGGGGATGTCAAATGTGAAAGTGCTAACTCTAGCTGAGAATGCCTTCCAGAGAAGCCTAATGTCTCTCGGCCCTTCTGTTCCCATTTTACCCCTACAATTGGACATGGGTTGCCGGGCGATTGAAGATCAAGCAAAACTACGCCCCCTGCTACTATGGGCCCGCATCTGGAGAGTGCCAGAGCTCTCAAGTTATGCGGAAGGTCTTCGGGAGATAATTAATTGCCCCGGCTGGGCAAAAATAAAATGGCTAAGGGACATCAAAGCTCTACTTATAAATCTGGGTCTGGAAGAAGCATGGCACCAACAGTCAGCCCCGCCCAAATCCATGTTAAAACAAATCTATTGGACATGGGTAGCAAGTAAAAGGAATTCTTCCTCAACAATTTGCAAATCTACCAGAAATTTTTTGGAGCACAAAGATGTCCCTATCAGAGAACTGTACCTGGACATTGTTACTGCCCCATGGGATAGATCTCTGTATTTCAAATTCAGAACAGGTCTTCTCCCGGTCATGGAACTCACATGCCACTGGAAAATACCACACCAGACAGCGCCATGGTGTCCATTTTGCCCTCAGCGTCATGAATCTGTCCCCCATTTGTTATTCGAGTGCCCCGCCTATAAGGTCCCCCGAATGAAATGGTTAAAACCGATGTGCCTTACCTTGGGCACTAGACATTGTAATGTGGCATTACGTATTTTACTCACAGACACTCGCCCATTCCTTGCATGCGCCACCTCGAAGTATCTAGGTTGGGCATGGCGAATACGGTCAAAAAGACTTAGGCAAATTGTTTAATCATGATTTTAATTCTTTTTAGCTAATTTAAATAACCTTCCTTTTAGCCAAATGTAGAAAAATGATGAATTTTAGAATATCTAGGGTTTTTTACGTTTTCTATTTAGTAAATGCTCTAATTTACCTCCAATGTATGTACGCTTTTTAAGATATTTTATGTCGAAATAAAGCCTATTTGACTTGACTTGACTTGACTTGACAAATGTGTTAGAGGAAACACAGTTGTGGTCCTGTAAGACATCTCCAGGGTTAGCAAGTCCTGTTAGCGACCTCCCTTGTAAATGTCCAACTTCAGGGCAGCAGACTCCATAAAAGCAAATGCGAGGCTCTTCAGCCGGCCGCCGTGAGGAGACGCAGCCGGCGGAGAAGATGGTGGGTAATTGTGCAGGAGCCAGAGCTGCTACCGCCGAGCGGCATGCAGGAAACGCCTCAGAACCGGGAAATAATGAGGTTCCAGCTCACCTCATGGTCCGAATCATGAAACACGCAGTCCGACAGGAAAAAGACGCGCTTTATTAAACAGTTCTATTGTGTTCCATGCATTTCAAAGGCACTCCAATTGTAGTTTGCTTTCATTAACTGCCAGAACACCATAACAGATTGCCTGTCCATAAATACATCAGACAGGACCACGTTCTGCCAATCGTTCAAATGAAGCTGGGCTTGGGCAGAATAATTATAACTTTGTAGTGCAACACTGTACCTGTATTCCAAGAGGCACAAGTCCAGACAGCTGCCTTCTGTTAAGAACCGAAGTGTTGCAGTTGGTAGCGAAAATGGCAATGCTATGTAGTACATTTAGAAGAGGTGCAAGCTCAGCTGTTTCCAACAAGTGTAAAAGCATCACCTTTAATTTCAGAGATGGGACATACCAGGTGTTCAGGGTAGCAGGCAAGTGTTTCCAAAGAGTGAATTTCTGTCTGAGGAAGTCAGCGGTCAATAACCTTTCTTTACAATATTGCTGTTGCAAATGACTGAAGGGCCAGTGTTGTAGAGCAGAAAGTCAAATGTTGTTATAAGTGGTTCACATAAATTACCTCATCAACATAGCCTCTGTGTTTTATGAGGTGTTAAATCATCAATACACAGTCTATTTATTTTTAAACTGTAGACTTCCACCATTATATAGAATGGAAGAAACTATCTTTTTACTCTGAAAGTCTCCACTGTTAATAAATTATGGTAAAAGCTGCCAGAGAATTCCTGTCTTCAATTGAAACCCTTCACTGCACAAAAGGGTCAAATACAAGTCACTGGCATACACTGTTGCAATTTAAGCAGAAGCTCTCCAGATTTTCCTCAGCTGATGTGAACCCTTGAACTGAGTAAATCACCTCATTAGCACAGTTCCCGGGCTTCACAAGGCAGCCCCACACACAGTGCGTGAATTTTAGTAGCTTTAATTTAAGTTCAGCTGAAAGAGCTCTTCCTAAGGAAAGAGAAGCCACTGCCTCACCTTCCGGTCTTTCCACACGTTAGCTGCTCCGTAGTCCATGAGGTGAATTTCCTGTCAGCATTGGAGAAATCATTTACAAGGGCTGTGACAAGCAGCAGGTGCCTTCATTTGAAAAAAAAAATAACACTGTCTCATTTGCTCTCTCTCCGCTGTCACAGAAGCAGTTTATAAATCATCTCTGCACCACCGAAGAGCTGCAGCTGCCGGTCCGGGTCTCCCCACAGCCGGAGCTCCGGTTCTAAGCGGTCATCTTCTTGCGTGGCCAGACCACGCCCCAAAGTGCATCTTTTAGTGACGATTATTTTTATATTCTGTGTTTAAAACTACCACTTTTGGGAAGTAGGTATTTTCTTGCCTAAGCCTTCCCGTGTGCTCTGCTGTTATGTGTATTGGCTGTCTGGTTTTGGAGGGTAAGGGCAGGCTGAGACCGACCTGGATTAAATAGAGAGATCTGCAGTTGGAGTATGGGGAGGGGTGACCCTTTGATCTGAGCAGGGCTGTGCCTGGCAAGGTGAATGATGGCTCCACCTCCCACTGTGCGTCTGATGGCAGACCCCCTCTCCCTGAAAGGCAGGATGTAGCCTCGTAAATAAAGTGCTCCACGACGGCACCAAACTGGTTCTGGCTGGATTCAGTAATTTGTGACTTTTTGAGAACAAAGACTTTTGGGGTCTAAAGATCTGTGCTAAAACCCCTACACGGTGTGTTACTTCTGGATGTCAAGACAAACCTCTGTCCGTGTAACGAGAGAGAAAGGTCTTTAAAACTTCATCCATCTTGCTGAAGCAACTACCCATGGGCCTGATTTGAGCTTGCCTCCTGCTGAAGTCTCAGGGATATTAGACTTCACCCATCAGCCGTCCGGATTCCTAATTGAGAGGGATTCTACTCGGTGAGGCCTCTGTTGAGAATTCCAGAGCCTCTGGTTCTTCTGCGGGGAATGCAGGCTGAAAGTCATTGCATCGCTACTGTGGGCCACCGCAGCTGAGGAGCTGTTGCCGTTGAGAGCCCGCATTTGCTGTCCTACGACAAGCATCGCTATCGCTATTGTGGGCCGCTGCAGCTGAAGAGCTGTGCCGCTGAGTGCCCGCATTTGCCGTCCTACGAGAATCATCACTATCGGTATTGTGGGCCACTGCAGCTGAAGAGCTGTGCCGCTGAGTGCCCGCATTTGCCGTCCTACGAGAATCATCACTATCGCTATTGTGGGCCGCTGCAGCTGAAGAGCTGTGCCGCTGAGTGCCCGCATTTGCTGTCCTACGAGAATCATCGCTATCGCTATTGTGGGGCACTGCAGCTGAAGAGCTGTGCCGCTGAGTGCCCGCATTGGCCGTCCTACGAGAATCATCGCTATCGCTATTGTGGGCCGCTGCAGCTGAGGAGCTGTGCCGCTGAGTGCCCGCGCTAGTCACCACTTCGAGGATCTTGCTATCACCTGTGGGTGCCCGCCTTTAAGTCCCGTCCCAGGAGTATCGTGAGTGCGCGCTGCGGACTGCTACAGCGGGGAGTTGTGGCCGCTGCGAGTCCGCCTGTCACCACCGCGGCTTCCTTGTGAGGCTGCGTGCCATGCCCCTTTAAATCTCAGGCACATTGTTCATCACTGGGTCGCATGGGCCCCGGCCTCAAACTAAGTTCATTCCACACGCTCTTTGAGTGCCTCTATTGCTTTGAAGTGAATCTGTAATTTTGTGCATTGTGGTTTCTTGATCGCTTTTGAGCCGTGTGTTAAGCCTATATAAAGATACTTATTTTTCTATAGCTACTCGTGTGGTGTCCCTTTGTAGTGTCTTCACTGCGTTGTTGTGTATGGTCATAAATGCTTCACACACTGCCTCTGAGATAGGCCTGTCTGCTTGTGCTACGTTACCACAGTGTTGAGCAGGGGTTGTCAAAGGGTGTAGCCCCTTACTCTGACTTAGGAAGAAGGACCCCTATTTGGACATCGGCGCCAGCCGCTGCCAACTAGGGATCCCCATTTCTAACATTGCTGGTCAGCGGTGAGGTGCAGGACTTGCATTTATGATCCACATACAATAACTGGTGTGCGCTACTAGTGAGTGTAGGCCTAGGCACAACCACATACGGTTTGATTTTGTTCTATTATTGATTGTAATTGCCAGTTATGTCTACAATGGGTAGGCCAACGTCCAGTGCTTCGGAGGATCTCATCTTTGAGGAAGACAGGTTAGAAACCTACACTGCCAAACAGCTAAAATCTTTTTGCAAGCGATTTACAGTCCCTGTTACGGGTCTCTCTAGGAAGGAGGAGTATCAGAAGGCCCTTAAGGCCTGGATAGAAGCGAGAGAGTCCGCTTGGAATGAGGGAGAGAATGCTGGAGGGCAGCAGGATGACGAAGTGGATTTAGTGGGAAGTAAAGCACTTTCCAATTCAGGTACTAGTGTGTCCTCAAAGGGTCTGTCTCCAGAAGAGATGGAGGACAGGGAGAGAGATAGGAGGCATAGTTTGGAGAAGGCCAAATTGGAAGGTCAGAAGGACCTAGAGAGTAAAAAGTTGGATATTGAGAATAACAGGTTGAAATTTGAACTTGAGAAAATGAAACTTGAGCATCAGAGAGTATAGAGGGAGTTGGAAATCAAGGCTAAGAGTTTAGAGATCTCCCCCACTGGTGGCAGCATACCTTTAGTACCTACCGAGAGTAGAGTTTACATACCCAAGGATGTCATCAAGGATTTCCATAAGAGTGAGGATATTGGGCAATGGTTTGTCGCATATGAGATAGCCATGGTGTCCCACTGGGTCCCTGAGAAGGATTGGGGAGCGGGGTTGTGGGGATGCTTTGTGAGTAATGAGAGGGATACCCTGTCGGATCTCCCTGAAGAGAGCAGGATGGTGTATGCCCATATGAAAGAGGCCTTGATGACGTGATATGGTTTGACCCCAGAAATGTACAGGCAGAGATTTAGAGCCTGTAAGAAGTTAGAGGGTACCACTTGGGTGGAATATGTGCCTTTTTTTGCAGAGCAATGGATCGCTGGGTAAAGGGTAGCAATTGTATGATTTGTTTGCATGGGAGCATTTATCTAGTAACTGTTTTCCAGAGCTACGCCAGCACCTTATTGATAGCAAGCTAACTCACCCTTGGAAGCTTGCTGAGGAGGCGGACCGCTGGGTGAGCACCCGGGTTCGCAAGGGTCCGGTGGGAGACTTTGCCAAAGGTGGGCAGGGTCTCCAGCAGAGAAGTTGGGGGGACAGGGGTAAACAGAGGGAGTTCCAGAGAGGGACCCAAAGTAATTCCCAAGGGAACCAAGGAGTGGTGTCCCAGCCTCCCCCTGAGAAGACACCAGTGCCCCTGACAGGTAGGCCTGTTCAGAGGGGGCCTCTTACTAGTTTTAAGTGTGGTCAAGTGGGCCACCGGTATTACGATCCTGAGTGTCCCCAGAGGGACTCCAGTGCACCACCCCGTACGCCCCCCTGCCAGATTGCTAGTGTAGCCCTGGGAGGGGAGGAGATGGGTGCCCAAGGCGGGTGGGATCCTGTAGAATTGACCCTTGTCTCGCTAGGAGATTTTGAGAAGGTCCCTAACCCTGCACTGCCTGCTAACACTAAGAAGTACAGGCAGTGGGTGACCATCAATGGCCATAGGGTGGAGGCTCTGAGGGACACAGGAGCTAGTGTGACTGCTGTCAGCTCCCGGTTGGTGTCCGAAGAGCAGGTTGTCCTCCATGCATTCTGCCCAGTAGTGTCAGCAGACAACTCTGAGAGCCAGTGTGAGGTGGCTCTAGTTCCCTTTGAGTGGGGGGGGGGATCTCAGGAACACTTCAAGTAGCTGTTAGGCCAGCCATGCTGGTAGACTATCTGTTGGGCAACGATTTAGAGAACTCCCCGTGGGCTACGGTGGAGAGGAAATCTCACTTGGAAATGTTGGGTCTGCCTGAGTGGGCGTGCGCGACCACTCTGTCCATGGCAGGCAGTCAGGATGTTCAGAAGGACCTGGAGCCTGAAAGTATGGCCCAGGCCCCTGCCTTAAAGAGAAGGGGTAGGGGGCGCGGGAAACCGGCCCCCATAGTGCCCACGGTCCAGGAGGGAGCAGACCCCGGTACTTCCGGCGCCCAACTTTGCAAAATAATTGTTGTCCAGACAGACGCTTCCGAGCATGGTGTGGGGGCCATTCTGTCACAGATCAATGAGGAGGGCCTAGACCGACCTGTAGCCTTCATTAGTAGGAGGTTAGTTCCACGGGAACAGAGGTGGAGTGCAATTGAGCGTGAGGCCTTTGCTGTGGTCTGGGCACTGAAGAAGCTGAGAACATACTTGTTTGGGACTCACTTCCGGGTTCAGACAGACCATAGGCCCCTCAGATGGTTGATGCAGATGAGGGGAGAGAATCCAAAGCTGTTGAGGTGGTCCATTTCCCTACAGGGTATAGACTTTACGGTGGAACACCGCCCCGGTACAGATCACGACAATGATGATGGTTTGTCCAGATTATTCCGCCTTAGTGATGAGAACTCCCTAGTGGGTGGGTAGTCCTCCCCACATATCAGCTGGAGGGGACGTGTGTTAAACCTGGAACCATTGGCATGAGTCCACCTTCCATTTTTCGCTTTTGTCTCCTGTGTTTGCTGGTGTTAGATGCTCTGGGCGCTGTGCCACTGCCATTCAGTGCCACAGCGCGAATGCTCCCTACGGTAAATTGACTGTATGAATTGATATAATCCTAATTGACCCAAAGAACATGATAGGAAAGTCGAATTTAGTATGCCTAAGCTCCAAATATTAAAGTGCATCTTTTAGTGACAATTATTTTTATATTCTGTGTTTAAAACTACCACTTTTGGGAAATAGGTATTTTCTTGCCTAAGCCTTCCCGTGTGCTCTGCTGTTATGTGTATTGGCTGTCTGGTTTTGGAGGGTCAGGGCAGGCTGAGACCGACCTGGATTAAATAGAGAGATCTGCATTTGGAGTATGGGGAGGGGTGACCCTTTGATCTGAGCAGGGCTGTGCCTGGCAAGGTGAATGATGGCTCACCTCCCACTGTGCGTCTGATGGCAGACCCCCTCTCCCTGAAAGCAGGATGTAGCCTCGTAAATAAAGTGCTCCAGGACGACACCAAACTGGTTCTGGCTGGATTCAGTGATTTGTGACTTTTTGAGAACAAAGACTTTTTGGGTATAAAGATCTGTGCTGAAACCCCTACACAGTGTGTTACTTCTGAATGTGAAGACGAACCTCTGTCCGTGTAACGAGAGGGAAAGGACTTTGAAACTTTCATCCATCTTGCTGAAGCAACTGTATTGTAAAATTGTATTGTAAAATCACTTATATAGCGCATGGCTACCCGTAGGCATCCCAGCGCTCTTGGCAAACAGTCACCCTGGGCTGATCCGATCTGCATTACTACTACGAGCTAGTTTCTAGGGAATAAAAAGGTTTTAAGTTTCTTCCTGAACTGAAGGAAGGTCTGTTCCTGCCTCAGATTACATGGGAGGGCATTCCATTCTCTTGCTGCTTGCAGAGAAAAGAGCCGACCGCCCGAGCGGGCTCGTTTTATTCTGGGAATGGTTGCCAAATTGTGTTCACTTGAACGGAGGTTAAGTTGGGGCTTGTAGGGACTGATCAAATTTTCCAAAATGGAAGGGCCTTCTCCATGCATGATCTTGTAAGTGATGCATAGGGATTTAAATCGCACCCGTTCCCTCACCGGGAGCATATGGAGTGATCTTAAAGCTGGCTTCGCCGACATATACCGACTAGTTCCCGTCAGAATTCTGGCAGCATAGTTCTGCGCCACTTGTAAGGTCTTAAAAGTGGATACCGGTGCCCCAAGATATATGGCATTCCCGTAGTCAATTCGTGATAAAACCAAGGACTGAACTACGGTCTTCCTTGCTTTTTCAGGAAGTTGGGGCAGGATTTTGCGCAGGGATTTAAGTATCCCATGACAAACTGCAGACGTCTTTCTGGCCTGAGTATCTGAAGGACAAAGCGTTGTCAAGCCAGAAGCCTAAACTCTTTATTTCCGGCTTGGGCGGTGGCATGGCACCCATACACGCCGGCCAAGCTAGACATTCGGGAATATCCTGCTTTCCTAAGAGCATCAGCTCAGTTTTTCCTCAGTTAAGTCTGAGCTGAGACGAGTTCATCCAATTTACCACCACCTCCAAACAATTAGCCAAGTTGTTCGGGGGGCCATCTATTTGCTGCAGGGAAAACACCAGCTGGGTGTCGTCCGCGTAGCTTATTAGCTGGATGCCAAACGGAGCTACTAAATCCGCCAACGGGGCCATATAGACATTAAACAGTGTGGGGCTGAGGGACGACCCCTGTGGTACCCCACACTGTAGCGGAAGAAGGCGAGAGCAGTTGTTCCCTTCAAACACCTGAAAATATCTTTCCTCAAGAAAGGATCTCAGCCATTCCAAGGCTTTCCCGGTTACCCCGATATTTCGAAGTCGCGCCAGCAACAGGTGATGACTTACCGTGTCGAAGGCGGCGCTGAGGTCCAGAAGGATAATGGCCGCGCTGCCACCTGCATCCAAAATCCCTCTGGCCTCTTCTACCACCCTCAACAATGCTGTCTCCGTGCCTTGTCCCTTCCTGAACCCCGTCTGGGATGGATGGAGAAGCTTGTATTTCTCCAGAAATGCCGCCAATTGGGTGTTTACCAATTTTTCGGTTAGTTTCCCCATCCCAGGTAACAAGGATACCGGGCGATAATTCGCCAGGTCTCCTGGGTCGAGGTTCGGCTTTTTAATCAGGGATCTCACCATGGCCACCTTCCATACCTTTGGTACCGTAGCCGATTCCAGGGAGGTGTTGACCATCTTAATTATCGGTTTACTGATGGTTGGAAGTGCCTGGTTGAGTATTGCCATGGGAGCTGGATCTCGTGGAGATCCACTTTTTATACTCCTCATCAGAGAGGGGAGAAGCTCTTCCGTGAGGGGGGCAAACTCAGAGAGTGTTGGACAATCAGTTCTTTCCTCCGAAGGAGGTACCCTATTATATGAGACCGGGTACAGTACCGGGATCGTCTCAAGAATTTTAAGTATTTTAGTCTGAAAATAGTTCGCCATATCGTCACATCTTGTGTCCTGCTCATCTGCTTTTACGGGGGGATCTGGGATTTTCGTCAAGAGCTTTACAATCTTAAACATTTCCCTAGGGGCATTGGCGGCGGATTCGATTTTATTCGCAAAAAATGCAGTTTTGGTGGTAGTAAGAGTGGTTTTGTATTTCTTCAGTGTGGCTTTGTAACTAATCTTCCTTTCCACACTAAAATCCTTCCGCCAGTGGCGTTCTGCCCTTTTGCATTCTTGTTTTAATGATCTTAAATCTGAGGTGAACCATGGGTGTTTCAGCTCTCCCTTCCTAATTAATGAGGGTGTTTTCGGTAAAAGCTTATCTAGGGATTGGGTAATCCACTGATTAAAACTATTGACAGCCCCTTCCAAATTAGGATTGTCCAGTGGCTTAGTGCTTTCTAACAGTCCCTTCCATTCGTCCATATCAAGTTTTGTCCAAGCTCTTATTAGTCCTCTGTTTGAGGAAGTGGTAGTGGTCATCCTGGAAATTCTCCAGTGAAAAGGAATCACCGAGTGATCCGACCAAGGGACAGGATAAGGCTCCAGGACTGTTATATTCGCCATATTAGTAAAAATGGGGTCAAGGGTATTTCCTGACTTGTGCGTAGGGCGCCGAACCTTAAGATTAAGGTTATAGCTCTCTAAATCTTTTTCTAAGTCTTTCGCTGCCCTATCTTCTAGCTTGTTAAAATGGAGGTTGAAATCTCCTAATAGCAGGAAATTCGTGACCGTGCAAACACCTCCTATCACTGCCTCCAACAGGCTTTCGTGAAATGCGCCGAGGGGGCCTGGTGGTCGATAGATCAACATCCCTGCTACCGAGCTCTCACATGAGGGGTGGAGGGTGAAATGTGTACTTTCACATCCCTGAATCCTGGTGTCCTGTAGTCGACAACTTATACTCTCCCTATGGATAATTGCAATCCCTCCTCCTACCCTCCCTGGACGGTCTTTATGCTGTACTATGTATCCTGGGGGTAGTGCTTCGACCAGATCTGGGCCAGAATGTTCCCCCAGCCAAGTCTCCACAAGAAACAGGGCGTCGAGATCTCCGAGGGTGATTAAGAGTGAAATTTCCTCCTTATGTCCAGGCAGGGATCGACAGTTAAGTAAGGCCATCCTCAAAATTGTGGTCTGTTTAGACTCCTCAAAAGCCTTTTCCGATACTTGAAAAGGGCAATGATTGCATGCTCGGTGGCCTTTCGTCAGATCTAGCGTATGTAAGCATCGGGGAATGATAGATCCTTTGAATGCTAGAAGGTCATCACGAGTATAGACTCTTACCTGAGCAGAGTGTCTAGGCCCGAGGCCCGATCGTGCACGAACGGGCGCAAACGGGCTTTCCTCTGGCGCTCCTCCGGCGCTCATCAGGCGCTCCCGCTGCGCGTTACCGCTGCGCGTCCTCATGACCTGCTTATGAAGGCTCTCCTCCCAAGCGCGTGAGCGCTAGAGCGCTGCTGACGAAGATGGCGCCGAAAAACGGCGCTTCCTCACCGAATATGGCGTCCTAGGTGATCCGGGGCCCGCTCTAGAAGCGGTGAGTTATTCGCCAATGCGATGTTTTAAGATGCAAGTGGGGGGCAGCGTGCGCGATCCCAGCGCGGTTAAAATCCAGGTAAAATAAATTATATTCAACCCAAATACCAGAATGAGGAATAATTGTTTTTAAAAATGTATTTCGCTAGCGCAGCGCGCTACTGTCCTGCTGCAGTGCTATACAGCGCGGCAATACCCTAGGGGGCACCTTGTTCCAGGCTAAACCCACCTGAGTTTGTGACTTATGAAGGCTCTCCTCCTAAGCGCGTGAGCGCTAGAGCGCTGCTGACGAAGATGGCGCCGAAAAACGGCGCTTCCTCACCGAATATGGCGTCCTAGGTGATCCGGGGCCCGCTCTAGAAGCGGTGAGTTATTCGCCAATGCGATGTTTTAAGATGCAAGTGGGGGGCAGCGTGCGCGATCCCAGCGCGGTTAAAATCCAGGTAAAATAAATTATATTCAACCCAAATACCAGAATGAGGAATAATTGTTTTTAAAAATGTATTTCGCTAGCGCAGCGCGCTACTGTCCTGCTGCAGTGCTATACAGCGCGGCAATACCCTAGGGGGCAACAAACCAAGGGCCTGATTTGAGCTTGCCTCCTGCTGAATTCTCAGGGACATTAGACTTCACCCATCAGCCGTCCGGATTCCTAATTGAGAGGGATTCTAAGCGCAGGTGAGGCCTCTGTTGAGAATTCCAGAGCCTCTGGTTCTACTGCGGGAACGCGGGCTGAAAGTAATCGCATCACTATTGTGGGCCGCCGCAGCTGAGGAGCTGTTGCCGCTGAGAGCCCACATTTGCTGGTGTTACCAAAGTGATCGTGATCGCTATTGTGGGCCGCCGCAGGTGAGGAGCTGTTGCTGCTGAGAGCCGCATTTGCCTGTGTCACCAAAGTCATCGTGATCACTATTGTGGACCGCTGCAGCTGAGGAGCTGTTGCCGCTGAGAGCCCGCATTTGCCTGTGTTACCAAAGTCATTGTGATCGCTTTTGTGGGCCGCCGCAGCTGAGGAGCTGTTGCCGCTGAGAGCCTGCATTTGCCTGTGTTACTAAAGTCATCAGCCTCAGGTCGACGGTTCTCCGACCTCTTCTCAGGTCGCCACTTCTCCTCAGACCTCTGGCAGAGCGTCTCTTCAAACCTCTGGCAGATCCTCTTCGCCGACCTCTTGCAGGTCATCCTCGCCGACCTCTTGCACGTCATCTCCGCCGACCTCTTGCAGGTCATCTCCTCCTGAAGGCGCGCTGCAGGCACCTCAAGGCCACACCGACGTGGCTTTCACTTTGCAGCCTCCACTCGGGCTGGCTTCACAAGCTGAGTCAAGCCTTGTGACCATATGAGACCTCTTCCTTGCAGGGTGCTCCCTCTCGAGCTCCCGCCCATCCTGTCCGTGTCTGGGGTACATCTTCGGTGCAACTTCTCTCCTTGCGCTCTCCGTTCTTCACCGGATGCAACCTTTCTACGTCGGGCAACTTGCGTACTGGCTTCTTCCCCTTGCGGTGGTGTCCTTTCACCACCGGGCACGCATGCCGCGCCCTTTCTTCTGTTCTCCAGGGCCTTGCTGCTTGGGGCTGCTGTCCTGTACTCCACCTGCTGTCCAAGTGTTGTGCTTCACTGTTGTCCTTACTGCTGTAGTGACCGCCTGTGGCCACTATGTGTCACTGCATTCCTACACTCAAGCCTCAACAGCCTTTTCTCATAGGGTTCTTTGCTTGCCAGGGTCCTGCACAATATCGTAGGGGTGGAGGCAGCAGCTTTTCTGTACTGCAGTCACCATCTGTGTGCTCTGTTTTCTCTTTCCTTTGGCCCTCAGCAGCCTTTCTCATAATATCACTTCAGGGTTCCTTTGCTGAACTGAGGGATACTTCTCTCTCTCCCTGTTTTTTTTTTTCCTTGGAGCCACCCCGGTGTCATGCCCTCCATCATAGTCACTTCTTCTCTGCAGGTCGGGCAATCTTTACCATGTCCACATACACTGTTGCCTATTATATAGTTTAATTATTTTTTTCATGGTACCAACCGATGGCCACTAAGTGGCAATGCCTCATTATTTCCAGTGTGGGCCCCGGCTGTGTTCCTGATGCCGAGGCCTCACACTGTCTCCAGTCTTCTCTGGCAAGGATGGCTGTGCCAGGATTCTCTTGTGACCTGTGTGGCTTCCTTGAAGCCGTGGGTCACTTCATACACAGGGGGAGTAGCCACTCGCACCAAGGTAGGTGCTTTACTGTCTTTTTTTTCTTTACAATGCGGGCAGCGCAGGGAGGGGTGAGACTCGCTGGCTTCCTCAGCGTCTCGGGTACTGTACCGGCTCCACCTCCCAGCGTCTTTCATGCCTCACTCTCTGGATCTCCGATGCTAACTTCACCCACTGGGAGGGGAGATACACCATTCCTCCAGTCCACTTCAGTGAATGCGGCCTGGGATGCGTTCATATTTTCGGTGCCAGGATCGGCCTCAGCAGCTTTGCATATGCTGCGGGCCTCGCTTCACTGCCGCATTCATCTCGCGGCCGCTCCTGCTTTGCAGTCTCTCCTTTCCCCGGGCTGCACGGGGAACTCACACCATGCAGGCGCGGCCTGATTACTTGAGCCTGCTGGCCACGCGCTCGCTCTACCTGCGGGCGAGGCATCGGTGCCTGTGGTGATTGGGGCCTCAGGCCCGCATGCAGATAAATGAGGGACACAGGACACAGGATTACTGGTGCGGTAAACTGGCCGCGAGCATGTGCGCTCGGCCCCTTTTATTGTCAGGGTCACCTGACTGGTGACGCCTGTGGTGGGTGGGTGTTCAGTGTGGGTTACAGGCACAATGGAACACTAGACTGTATCCAGCCGGATACTACACCCCTCCCAAACTTTAATGAAAGTTCAACCAAAAGAAAAGTCCGAACCTGTGGGAGTAAACACAAGTTACAAATAAACCATAAATTGGTGATCAGGACTTCCACGTAGTCTTTTTGCTGATGGTCAACTGCCGGCGAGGGTGTCCTGACAGCCGGGACCACTCTGCTTCCTTGGCGCGATGTCTGAGTGCTCTACGGATGTGTTCTTTTGGACTTACATCGTGGAAGTGCGCCTCACAGTCTCTTTCTTGTACCGCCGTCGGTGGAAGTGGGGGGTGGAATGATGGTGGACCATTGTTATTCAATTTTCCGCTGTGCGCCCTGGTAGAGGCGTTTCCTCCGACTAGTAGTTGAGTAGTTGTCTTCTTCCCGGACTCACCGTTGCAGGATATCCCTCTCACGGATATCCCTCTCTCGTGGGTGTCCCCTCTCACTGGACGACCCGGAGGCCCTTTGTTGCCAGGTTTCCACTGGACCGGTGGACCGCCGCCTTGCCGCTCCCCTCGCATTGGGGGAGCCACTACGGGTCCTCTTTCCGTGTCCGAAGTTCCGCCTGAAAGGGTGCTGTTGGCACTTGGTCCTTCGCGCTCTGCCTTTGTTCTCCCAGGAGCTCCAGAGCCAGCTTCAACAGTCCATCTCTCGTCTTGGGGATCCGCTGCCACCGGTGTCCCTGAGGCCTCTGCCCCTTGGATGTCCACGGTCCTGTTTCCGTGACGTCCCAGAGGTGGTTGTTACCAACGGACCGGCCTGCTCGTGTCTGTCGTCCCCGGGTGACCTTCGGCTTTACGCATCGACGTATACTCCCAGTGGGGCTGATGTTGTTTTCCAGGTACTGGGTCTGGGTGTCCATGCACCTTCTCACTTCCCTCTTCGGGTACTCCCTTTCCGGTGTGTGTTGTGTTGATCTGTCACGCACACCTCTTTGCTCTTCTCCTTTCCTCTTTGGGTGTTCCCCTTCTGGTGTGTGTGTTGATCTGTCCCGCACACCTCTTTGCTCGTCTCCTTTCCTCTTCTCTTCCTCCTTCGTCGTGGCATCATGCCACTCAGGATCTGTCTTCCTTTTCCTTTCTTTGCGACGTGATCCAGTCTTCCTGCCTCCTTGCTCGTCCTTACCAGGCTTCTTCGTGTAGCGTGCACTCTACGCGTTTCCCTCTGGTCTTGTCCCGCCACTAGGACACTGTCTTCCTTTCACTCTGTGACTGGACCGGTCGTCGCGACCTTCTGTCTCGTAGTTGCTTCTGATTTCGAGTGATGTTGATGGACCTCTTGTCCTTCTCCTCCTTGTCCTCTTTGCGGACCTCTCATGGGGTCCTCTTCATTGACGTCCCCTGGGACTTCCTCTTCTCTCCGCCTCTGACCCTTGGCAGGTCAGTGTGCTCTCAGACCTCTTGTAGGCCTGCATCCTCCTTGCGACCAACTGGTGGTCAGCGTCGTCCTCCTTACGACCATCTGGGTGGCCGGCTTCTTCTGTGTGACCATCTGGGTGGTCGGCTTCCTCCGTGCCACCATCTGGGTGGTCGGCTTCTTCCGTGCGACCATCTGGGTCGTCGGCTTCCGTCTTCCGTGCCACCATCTGGGTGGTCGGCTTCCTCCTCCTTGCGACCATCTTGCTGGTCGGCTTCTTCCTCCTTGCGACCATCTGGGTCGTCGGCTTCCTTCGCGCGACCATTTGGCAGGTCGGCTTCACGAGGTTCGTCACGTCGTGTGACTCCCTGTGTCTTCTGACTTGTCAGGCGCTAGTGCATGCTTCACTTCGTACCGTCATGGTACCTCTTCAGTGTAGCGTTGCTCCTTGTACCATGATCTCTTGATGTGGTGGCTTCTTGGCGCCACTGGGTGTGACTCGACATCCTTGCCCGCCAGTGTCGGATACTTGCTGCGTCCATCTTCTTCAGTGGGTTCCTCTCCTGTAGGCGCTGCAGTGTACCTTCCGCGTCCGGGGCACCTCTGCGCTGAGTCCTCTAGTTCGCTCGAGGGTTCGCTCCACTTGATGCGGCGACAGCGCAGTCCTTGCTGGGGTGGATGTGGCTAGACACCGTTCTTCTTTCTTGTTGCTGCGGGATGGCGCTGCATCCCTGTGGCACACTGTCTCTTCTTCCTTGCGCTTCTGTCGCGTTCCTGCGCTTCTGGCGCATTCCTGCGCTTCTGGCGCGTTCCTGCGCGCCTCCGTCGCGTTCCCGTGCACTCACCATTGTGCATCAGTCTGCCCTTGCGGTACATGCCTTGCTGCCTCTTCTCCATGCCTCTCTATTCCTTTCCTGCAGCTGGTGCAATGCTGCTCTCCGGCCACTAGATGGCAGTGCAGGGTTTGCTCTTCTTCCATTCAGCAGCGACCTTCTCTGCTGCTGACCTTTTCCTCCTTGTTCTTTTCCAGGCTTTGGTAGGCTGTGGAGACGGGCTGGAGCTATGGCAGAGCAGTGGAGAGCAGGACACGGGCTGGACAGCAGGTAAGTCTCTTCATTTTTCCAAGTTGTCTTCTTCCCGGACTCACCGTTGCAGGATATCCCTCTCACGGATATCCCTCTCTCGTGGGTGTCCCCTCTCACTGGACGACCCGGAGGCCCTTTGTTGCCAGGTTTCCACTGGACCGGTGGACCGCCGCCTTGCCGCTCCCCTCGCATTGGGGGAGCCACTACGGGTCCTCTTTCCGTGTCCGAAGTTCCGCCTGAAAGGGTGCTGTTGGCACTTGGTCCTTCGCGCTCTGCCTTTGTTCTCCCAGGAGCTCCAGAGCCAGCTTCAACAGTCCATCTCTCGTCTTGGGGATCCGCTGCCACCGGTGTCCCTGAGGCCTCTGCCCCTTGGATGTCCACGGTCCTGTTTCCGTGACGTCCCAGAGGTGGTTGTTACCAACGGACCGGCCTGCTCGTGTCTGTCGTCCCCGGGTGACCTTCGGCTTTACGCATCGACGTATACTCCCAGTGGGGCTGATGTTGTTTTCCAGGTACTGGGTCTGGGTGTCCATGCACCTTCTCACTTCCCTCTTCGGGTACTCCCTTTCCGGTGTGTGTTGTGTTGATCTGTCACGCACACCTCTTTGCTCTTCTCCTTTCCTCTTTGGGTGTTCCCCTTCTGGTGTGTGTGTTGATCTGTCCCGCACACCTCTTTGCTCGTCTCCTTTCCTCTTCTCTTCCTCCTTCGTCGTGGCATCATGCCACTCAGGATCTGTCTTCCTTTTCCTTTCTTTGCGACGTGATCCAGTCTTCCTGCCTCCTTGCTCGTCCTTACCAGGCTTCTTCGTGTAGCGTGCACTCTACGCGTTTCCCTCTGGTCTTGTCCCGCCACTAGGACACTGTCTTCCTTTCACTCTGTGACTGGACCGGTCGTCGCGACCTTCTGTCTCGTAGTTGCTTCTGATTTCGAGTGATGTTGATGGACCTCTTGTCCTTCTCCTCCTTGTCCTCTTTGCGGACCTCTCATGGGGTCCTCTTCATTGACGTCCCCTGGGACTTCCTCTTCTCTCCGGCTCTGACCCTTGGCAGGTCAGTGTGCTCTCAGACCTCTTGTAGGCCTGCATCCTCCTTGCGACCAACTGGTGGTCAGCGTCGTCCTCCTTGCGACCATCTGGGTGGCCGGCTTCTTCTGTGTGACCATCTGGGTGGTCGGCTTCCTCCGTGCCACCATCTGGGTGGTCGGCTTCTTCCGTGCGACCATCTGGGTCGTCGGCTTCCGTCTTCCGTGCCACCATCTGGGTGGTCGGCTTCCTCCTCCTTGCGACCATCTTGCTGGTCGGCTTCTTCCTCCTTGCGACCATCTGGGTCGTCGGCTTCCTTTGCGCGACCATTTGGCAGGTCGGCTTCACGAGGTTCGTCACGTCGTGTGACTCCCTGTGTCTTCTGACTTGTCAGGCGCTAGTGCATGCTTCACTTCGTACCGTCATGGTACCTCTTCAGTGTAGCGTTGCTCCTTGTACCATGATCTCTTGATGTGGTGGCTTCTTGGCGCCACTGGGTGTGACTCGACATCCTTGCCCGCCAGTGTCGGATACTTGCTGCGTCCATCTTCTTCAGTGGGTTCCTCTCCTGTAGGCGCTGCAGTGTACCTTCCGCGTCCGGGGCACCTCTGCGCTGAGTCCTCTAGTTCGCTCGAGGGTTCGCTCCACTTGATGCGGCGACAGCGCAGTCCTTGCTGGGGTGGATGTGGCTAGACACCGTTCTTCTTTCTTGTTGCTGCGGGATGGCGCTGCATCCCTGTGGCACACTGTCTCTTCTTCCTTGCGCTTCTGTCGCGTTCCTGCGCTTCTGGCGCATTCCTGCGCTTCTGGCGCGTTCCTGCGCGCCTCCGTCGCGTTCCCGTGCACTCACCATTGTGCATCAGTCTGCCCTTGCGGTACATGCCTTGCTGCCTCTTCTCCATGCCTCTCTATTCCTTTCCTGCAGCTGGTGCAATGCTGCTCTCCGGCCACTAGATGGCAGTGCAGGGTTTGCTCTTCTTCCATTCAGCAGCGACCTTCTCTGCTGCTGACCTTTTCCTCCTTGTTCTTTTCCAGGCTTTGGTAGGCTGTGGAGACGGGCTGGAGCTATGGCAGAGCAGTGGAGAGCAGGACACGGGCTGGACAGCAGGTAAGTCTCTTCATTTTTCCAAGTTGTCTTCTTCCCGGACTCACCGTTGCAGGATATCCCTCTCACGGATATCCCTCTCTCGTGGGTGTCCCCTCTCACTGGACGACCCGGAGGCCCTTTGTTGCCAGGTTTCCACTGGACCGGTGGACCGCCGCCTTGCCGCTCCCCTCGCATTGGGGGAGGCACTACGGGTCCTCTTTCCGTGTCCGAAGTTCCGCCTGAAAGGGTGCTGTTGGCACTTGGTCCTTCGCGCTCTGCCTTTGTTCTCCCAGGAGCTCCAGAGCCAGCTTCAACAGTCCATCTCTCGTCTTGGGGATCCGCTGCCACCGGTGTCCCTGAGGCCTCTGCCCCTTGGATGTCCACGGTCCTGTTTCCGTGACGTCCCAGAGGTGGTTGTTACCAACGGACCGGCCTGCTCGTGTCTGTCGTCCCCGGGTAACCTTCGGCTTTACGCATCGACGTATACTCCCAGTGGGGCTGATGTTGTTTTCCAGGTACTGGGTCTGGGTGTCCATGCACCTTCTCACTTCCCTCTTCGGGTACTCCCTTTCCGGTGTGTGTTGTGTTGATCTGTCACGCACACCTCTTTGCTCTTCTCCTTTCCTCTTTGGGTGTTCCCCTTCTGGTGTGTGTGTTGATCTGTCCCGCACACCTCTTTGCTCGTCTCCTTTCCTCTTCTCTTCCTCCTTCGTCGTGGCATCATGCCACTCAGGATCTGTCTTCCTTTTCCTTTCTTTGCGACGTGATCCAGTCTTCCTGCCTCCTTGCTCGTCCTTACCATGCTTCTTCGTGTAGCGTGCACTCTACGCGTTTCCCTCTGGTCTTGTCCCGCCACTAGGACACTGTCTTCCTTTCACTCTGTGACTGGACCGGTCGTCGCGACCTTCTGTCTCGTAGTTGCTTCTGATTTCGAGTGATGTTGATGGACCTCTTGTCCTTCTCCTCCTTGTCCTCTTTGCGGACCTCTCATGGGGTCCTCTTCATTGACGTCCCCTGGGACTTCCTCTTCTCTCCGGCTCTGACCCTTGGCAGGTCAGTGTGCTCTCAGACCTCTTGTAGGCCTGCATCCTCCTTGCGACCAACTGGTGGTCAGCGTCGTCCTCCTTGCGACCATCTGGGTGGCCGGCTTCTTCTGTGTGACCATCTGGGTGGTCGGCTTCCTCCGTGCCACCATCTGGGTGGTCGGCTTCTTCCGTGCGACCATCTGGGTCGTCGGCTTCCGTCTTCCGTGCCACCATCTGGGTGGTCGGCTTCCTCCTCCTTGCGACCATCTTGCTGGTCGGCTTCTTCCTCCTTGCGACCATCTGGGTCGTCGGCTTCCTTCGCGCGACCATTTGGCAGGTCGGCTTCACGAGGTTCGTCACGTCGTGTGACTCCCTGTGTCTTCTGACTTGTCAGGCGCTAGTGCATGCTTCACTTCGTACCGTCATGGTACCTCTTCAGTGTAGCGTTGCTCCTTGTACCATGATCTCTTGATGTGGTGGCTTCTTGGCGCCACTGGGTGTGACTCGACATCCTTGCCCGCCAGTGTCGGATACTTGCTGCGTCCATCTTCTTCAGTGGGTTCCTCTCCTGTAGGCGCTGCAGTGTACCTTCCGCGTCCGGGGCACCTCTGCGCTGAGTCCTCTAGTTCGCTCGAGGGTTCGCTCCACTTGATGCGGCGACAGCGCAGTCCTTGCTGGGGTGGATGTGGCTAGACACCGTTCTTCTTTCTTGTTGCTGCGGGATGGCGCTGCATCCCTGTGGCACACTGTCTCTTCTTCCTTGCGCTTCTGTCGCGTTCCTGCGCTTCTGGCGCATTCCTGCACTTCTGGCGCGTTCCTGCGCGCCTCCGTCGCGTTCCCGTGCACTCACCATTGTGCATCAGTCTGCCCTTGCGGTACATGCCTTGCTGCCTCTTCTCCATGCCTCTCTATTCCTTTCCTGCAGCTGGTGCAATGCTGCTCTCCGGCCACTAGATGGCAGTGCAGGGTTTGCTCTTCTTCCATTCAGCAGCGACCTTCTCTGCTGCTGACCTTTTCCTCCTTGTTCTTTTCCAGGCTTTGGTAGGCTGTGGAGACGGGCTGGAGCTATGGCAGAGCAGTGGAGAGCAGGACACGGGCTGGACAGCAGGTAAGTCTCTTCATTTTTCCAAGTTGTCTTCTTCCCGGACTCACCGTTGCAGGATATCCCTCTCACGGATATCCCTCTCTCGTGGGTGTCCCCTCTCACTGGACGACCCGGAGGCCCTTTGTTGCCAGGTTTCCACTGGACCGGTGGACCGCCGCCTTGCCGCTCCCCTCGCATTGGGGGAGCCACTACGGGTCCTCTTTCCGTGTCCGAAGTTCCGCCTGAAAGGGTGCTGTTGGCACTTGGTCCTTCGCGCTCTGCCTTTGTTCTCCCAGGAGCTCCAGAGCCAGCTTCAACAGTCCATCTCTCGTCTTGGGGATCCGCTGCCACCGGTGTCCCTGAGGCCTCTGCCCCTTGGATGTCCACGGTCCTGTTTCCGTGACGTCCCAGAGGTGGTTGTTACCAACGGACCGGCCTGCTCGTGTCTGTCGTCCCCGGGTGACCTTCGGCTTTACGCATCGACGTATACTCCCAGTGGGGCTGATGTTGTTTTCCAGGTACTGGGTCTGGGTGTCCATGCACCTTCTCACTTCCCTCTTCGGGTACTCCCTTTCCGGTGTGTGTTGTGTTGATCTGTCACGCACACCTCTTTGCTCTTCTCCTTTCCTCTTTGGGTGTTCCCCTTCTGGTGTGTGTGTTGATCTGTCCCGCACACCTCTTTGCTCGTCTCCTTTCCTCTTCTCTTCCTCCTTCGTCGTGGCATCATGCCACTCAGGATCTGTCTTCCTTTTCCTTTCTTTGCGACGTGATCCAGTCTTCCTGCCTCCTTGCTCGTCCTTACCAGGCTTCTTCGTGTAGCGTGCACTCTACGCGTTTCCCTCTGGTCTTGTCCCGCCACTAGGACACTGTCTTCCTTTCACTCTGTGACTGGACCGGTCGTCGCGACCTTCTGTCTCGTAGTTGCTTCTGATTTCGAGTGATGTTGATGGACCTCTTGTCCTTCTCCTCCTTGTCCTCTTTGCGGACCTCTCATGGGGTCCTCTTCATTGACGTCCCCTGGGACTTCCTCTTCTCTCCGGCTCTGACCCTTGGCAGGTCAGTGTGCTCTCAGACCTCTTGTAGGCCTGCATCCTCCTTGCGACCAACTGGTGGTCAGCGTCGTCCTCCTTGCGACCATCTGGGTGGCCGGCTTCTTCTGTGTGACCATCTGGGTGGTCGGCTTCCTCCGTGCCACCATCTGGGTGGTCGGCTTCTTCCGTGCGACCATCTGGGTCGTCGGCTTCCGTCTTCCGTGCCACCATCTGGGTGGTCGGCTTCCTCCTCCTTGCGACCATCTTGCTGGTCGGCTTCTTCCTCCTTGCGACCATCTGGGTCGTCGGCTTCCTTCGCGCGACCATTTGGCAGGTCGGCTTCACGAGGTTCGTCACGTCGTGTGACTCCCTGTGTCTTCTGACTTGTCAGGCGCTAGTGCATGCTTCACTTCGTACCGTCATGGTACCTCTTCAGTGTAGCGTTGCTCCTTGTACCATGATCTCTTGATGTGGTGGCTTCTTGGCGCCACTGGGTGTGACTCGACATCCTTGCCCGCCAGTGTCGGATACTTGCTGCGTCCATCTTCTTCAGTGGGTTCCTCTCCTGTAGGCGCTGCAGTGTACCTTCCGCGTCTGGGGCACCTCTGCGCTGAGTCCTCTAGTTCGCTCGAGGGTTCGCTCCACTTGATGCGGCGACAGCGCAGTCCTTGCTGGGGTGGATGTGGCTAGACACCGTTCTTCTTTCTTGTTGCTGCGGGATGGCGCTGCATCCCTGTGGCACACTGTCTCTTCTTCCTTGCGCTTCTGTCGCGTTCCTGCGCTTCTGGCGCATTCCTGCGCTTCTGGCGCGTTCCTGCGCGCCTCCGTCGCGTTCCCGTGCACTCACCATTGTGCATCAGTCTGCCCTTGCGGTACATTCCTTGCTGCCTCTTCTCCATGCCTCTCTATTCCTTTCCTGCAGCTGGTGCAATGCTGCTCTCCGGCCGCTAGATGGCAGTGCAGGGTTTGCTCTTCTTCCATTCAGCAGCGACCTTCTCTGCTGCTGACCTTTTCCTCCTTGTTCTTTTCCAGGCTTTGGTAGGCTGTGGAGACGGGCTGGAGCTATGGCAGAGCAGTGGAGAGCAGGACACGGGCTGGACAGCAGGTAAGTCTCTTCATTTTTCCAAGTTGTCTTCTTCCCGGACTCACCGTTGCAGGATATCCCTCTCACGGATATCCCTCTCTCGTGGGTGTCCCCTCTCACTGGACGACCCGGAGGCCCTTTGTTGCCAGGTTTCCACTGGACCGGTGGACCGCCGCCTTGCCGCTCCCCTCGCATTGGGGGAGGCACTACGGGTCCTCTTTCCGTGTCCGAAGTTCCGCCTGAAAGGGTGCTGTTGGCACTTGGTCCTTCGCGCTCTGCCTTTGTTCTCCCAGGAGCTCCAGAGCCAGCTTCAACAGTCCATCTCTCGTCTTGGGGATCCGCTGCCACCGGTGTCCCTGAGGCCTCTGCCCCTTGGATGTCCACGGTCCTGTTTCCATGACGTCCCAGAGGTGGTTGTTACCAACGGACCGGCCTGCTCGTGTCTGTCGTCCCCGGGTGACCTTCGGCTTTACGCATCGACGTATACTCCCAGTGGGGCTGATGTTGTTTTCCAGGTACTGGGTCTGGGTGTCCATGCACCTTCTCACTTCCCTCTTCGGGTACTCCCTTTCCGGTGTGTGTTGTGTTGATCTGTCACGCACACCTCTTTGCTCTTCTCCTTTCCTCTTTGGGTGTTCCCCTTCTGGTGTGTGTGTTGATCTGTCCCGCACACCTCTTTGCTCGTCTCCTTTCCTCTTCTCTTCCTCCTTCGTCGTGGCATCATGCCACTCAGGATCTGTCTTCCTTTTCCTTTCTTTGCGACGTGATCCAGTCTTCCTGCCTCCTTGCTCGTCCTTACCATGCTTCTTCGTGTAGCGTGCACTCTACGCGTTTCCCTCTGGTCTTGTCCCGCCACTAGGACACTGTCTTCCTTTCACTCTGTGACTGGACCGGTCGTCGCGACCTTCTGTCTCGTAGTTGCTTCTGATTTCGAGTGATGTTGATGGACCTCTTGTCCTTCTCCTCCTTGTCCTCTTTGCGGACCTCTCATGGGGTCCTCTTCATTGACGTCCCCTGGGACTTCCTCTTCTCTCCGGCTCTGACCCTTGGCAGGTCAGTGTGCTCTCAGACCTCTTGTAGGCCTGCATCCTCCTTGCGACCAACTGGTGGTCAGCGTCGTCCTCCTTGCGACCATCTGGGTGGCCGGCTTCTTCTGTGTGACCATCTGGGTGGTCGGCTTCCTCCGTGCCACCATCTGGGTGGTCGGCTTCTTCCGTGCGACCATCTGGGTCGTCGGCTTCCGTCTTCCGTGCCACCATCTGGGTGGTCGGCTTCCTCCTCCTTGCGACCATCTTGCTGGTCGGCTTCTTCCTCCTTGCGACCATCTGGGTCGTCGGCTTCCTTCGCGCGACCATTTGGCAGGTCGGCTTCACGAGGTTCGTCACGTCGTGTGACTCCCTGTGTCTTCTGACTTGTCAGGCGCTAGTGCATGCTTCACTTCGTACCGTCATGGTACCTCTTCAGTGTAGCGTTGCTCCTTGTACCATGATCTCTTGATGTGGTGGCTTCTTGGCGCCACTGGGTGTGACTCGACATCCTTGCCCGCCAGTGTCGGATACTTGCTGCGTCCATCTTCTTCAGTGGGTTCCTCTCCTGTAGGCGCTGCAGTGTACCTTCCGCGTCCGGGGCACCTCTGCGCTGAGTCCTCTAGTTCGCTCGAGGGTTCGCTCCACTTGATGCGGCGACAGCGCAGTCCTTGCTGGGGTGGATGTGGCTAGACACCGTTCTTCTTTCTTGTTGCTGCGGGATGGCGCTGCATCCCTGTGGCACACTGTCTCTTCTTCCTTGCGCTTCTGTCGCGTTCCTGCGCTTCTGGCGCATTCCTGCGCTTCTGGCGCGTTCCTGCGCGCCTCCGTCGCGTTCCCGTGCACTCACCATTGTGCATCAGTCTGCCCTTGCGGTACATGCCTTGCTGCCTCTTCTCCATGCCTCTCTATTCCTTTCCTGCAGCTGGTGCAATGCTGCTCTCCGGCCACTAGATGGCAGTGCAGGGTTTGCTCTTCTTCCATTCAGCAGCGACCTTCTCTGCTGCTGACCTTTTCCTCCTTGTTCTTTTCCAGGCTTTGGTAGGCTGTGGAGACGGGCTGGAGCTATGGCAGAGCAGTGGAGAGCAGGACACGGGCTGGACAGCAGGTAAGTCTCTTAATTTTTCCATTGAGAGGCAGGGGGGGGGGCACAGGCAGTGTCAGTGGGCTCTGTGGAGGATGAGGCATCATTCGTGAGCTGGGGCAGTGTCTTCCTCACGTGGATGGTGGCTGGGCTCAATAGTTTCTTTCCATTTATTCAACTTCCCCCCGCACCAGCCTGGCACAGTCACAGTGTGCACCAGTGATCGGGGCATTTCTCTGCTGCCACTTAGCTATTCTGCCTGCCACTCTACTCGCTCTGCTGGCCTCATTGGGGTGCTTCTTCTGCTCTCCCCGCCCGCAGCAGCTCCTTTGCCATCACGCTGCTCGGGGCGGGGGAGGGTCGGTGCTAAATGCCGGCACTGGCCGGCGGGCAATGCACGCAGTGCAGGCTTCAAAGTCATCAAGCGGCGTCGGCCGCGCGCTGATTTCCCCTATCTCTCCCGCCCCCTCGGCAGCTCCTGCATTCGCTCGCTGACCGAAGCGGGGGAGTGGTGCTGCGGACGGGGTCCCTGTTTAGTGCTGCAGGTTTCTTGCCGTGGACCGGGCACATCCTTTTCGTCTCCCCACCCCCGCCGCAGCAGTCTCACCTTTCATATGCTGCGCGGCGGGCAGGGGTGCCGGTGTCGTTCCTTGACTGCGGGTGGGCTCCGCTTTGCCGCTCGTCCAGGCAATGGGTTGGGGTGGCTAGCTACTCCACCCCCGCCCTCACTAGCTCCCGCGACGATCCCGGCGTTGGCTCCTTCAGACCTCCGGTCACGACGATCTTCCCGCGGGGTGGGCTCCCGCTTTGGATAGGGTTATATTCATTTACCCCACGGCTCGTCGCTCACTCACCGGAGGCTCGTCGCGGCCGATGCGGGTGGGCTCCGCACGGCTCGCATTTCTCCTCCTCCACCAGGCAGGTCGCGGCCGATGCGAGTGGGCTCCGATCGGTCCGCTCTGTGTTCGGGGCGATCCCCCCCCCCCCACCGGGATCACGGCAGCCACACGACGGGGTCGGGGTGGGCACCCGACTTTCTCGCTTTCTCCTCGGGGCGACCTGTATGCCCGCAGGGCTCGCGACGGTGCGGGGTGGGCTCCCGGTCACTGTCCTCGGCCTGGGGCTCTCCACATGCCCGCAGGCAGTTAGGCGCCGTCCGTGCCTGCTGGGGTTTACACGCAGGCAGCTCTCACCCCTCCTTACATCTTGCTGGGCTGCTGCACGCCAGGGCACAGCCCCCTCGTCGCCAATGTGGTGATTGAGGCCTCAGGCCCGCATGCAGATAAATGAGGGACACAGGACACAGGATTACTGGTGCGGTAAACTGGCCGCGAGCACGTGCGCTCGGCCCCTTTTATTGTCAGGGTCACCTGACTGGTGACGCCTGTGGTGGGTGGGTGTTCAGTGTGGGTTACAGGCACAATGGAACACTAGACTGTATCCAGCCGGATACTACAGTGCCCACGGCTGCCACCAACACATCGCAGGAGGCCCTCTCGCCAGGCAGCAGCACCTCCTTCCATCTCCCAGTACGTTTTTTTCTTCTTTTAGTTCAGACGGTGCAGGGAGGGAGGGTGATACACACAGGCTACCAGTGTCTTGCTATATTCGCGGGCTGTTTATCTCGTGATCCTATGGTCTTGCTACCATTGGCTTCCCAGGGGTGTCCACACTGGGGCAGCTGGGTCGCGCTCAGCGGACTGGTGAACATTGATTAGGGCCTCCCGTTGTTTGGCACCCCCACCTCTCCCCACTCTTCGGACTTGACTTGCAGAGTGATTAAGCTTGTCTGCTTCCCTGGGGAATAGGCAGTCTCTACTCTCCCTGCACGGGCCCTTCATATGGCCGACTTCAATCACGTCACACTCCTGGGCTCACCTCACGCCCAAAACTTGGCGGGCTCTTCTGATGCCGGGTGGGCTTCCACTCCGCTTCACTAAACTCCTTCACCACTCAGTTTGTACTGCTGTAGGGTACCGCCATACACTTACATGCACACCAGGTGTGGGGTGGGCTCCCGATCACCTCCTTCACCCGGGGGCTCTTCACTTGCCCCGCGGGCCATCAGGCATGTCCTGCGCCTGCTCGCAGGGGTTGCCCTCGACATGGGCAGCACTCTACTCCTCAACCACCAAACAAAGAGGCTGCACACGTGGGCTCAGCCCGCTCATCGCCAATGTAATGTAGTGGGGCCCTAGGCCCCCATGTATACGAAGTGACAACACGGACACGGTTCGTTTGGGAGTAGAACTGCTCTAGGGGAGGGTCACATGTGTTGGATGGGTGTAGGGTGGGGTGTAAGCCAGTCCACAGGGAGTGGCTGGTACATCTAACAACTAGAACAGTGACCAGCAGGTCACTACACAAAGGACCTTCAACTGCACAGCAACAAGTGTTGCTGCATTTTTAGTAGCTTTTGAACCGTTGGAGCTAGAAACATTTTTGTGGTTTTTAAAATCTGGAGATCATGCAGCAGATGATGGATTATGTGGTAAATGTGGCAAATCTTTAATTATGAGGAAAAAACACTGTGGCGCAGAATTGCATAATTGCAGTGGCTCTGGCTAAGGTTAATGAACAGAAGCAATAATTCTGTTTTTTTTTGCATTCCTCCAAAATACAAGTTATGAAAAATGACTTCAGTACGTCTACATTTCAAGGTTAAGCTCAGATGTTTAAGTCAATAATATCCTTTTCTTTTTACATTATGTCAGTATCTGTAGCGCGGCGGGGCCTGTGTCGCAGTTATGGTCGGTAACACAATAAAGGACACAGTGACGCCAGTTACTTGCTCTGGGCCGGAAGACCCCGTGCGGCCTCCGCCCTCGTTTATTTATCCTCTCGGGACGAGCCCGCCCGAGGGGTGCGTGGATGCGTGTGGAACAGCAACATTGTTTAGGAGAGCCCGGGTGGCTCTCTACAGCCCTCCTTTCTTTTAGTTCAGGACTATCAAGTTCGCCCCAGTCATGGGGAAGTACAAAGTCTTTCAGCTTCTGATTAGGGACCGGGTTCGGTCGGAGTCCATACCTTTGACTCCGGGCGCAAGGTTCCGGGGAACTGGCCAGCGGGACACTCCTTGACGTCTCAGTGACAGGGTCCTGACAGGTTGGCCTTCCATGGTCAGCGCCATCCGAACTGACTTGCTGATTAGACACCGGTGAGGAGATCTTCTCACTGGGAGACGCAGGGGAACCGAGATCCGGAGGTGAATCTTGATAGCTGGACTCCTCCCAATCCGTACCCACTTCCGAGACCTTCTTGAAACTCGATACGTTCCTTGTGATAACCTGTTGTCCCCTTTTCGCCGTGACCATGGTCCCTTGAACCTCGGCCACGATCCACACCTCAGGCTCATAGGGGGTTCAGAACTTCCATCCAGGGTGTCGGTCCTTTATTACCACCCGATTTCTGACTCTTAGCTGTGGTTCTTGGGCCCTTCGGGACTCACTGGCCTTCCGATTAGTTGCTTCTCTCCTCGCTTGGATGGCAGCGACGTCCCTCTCCGCAGGTACCCACCCTGGATCTGACGGGATACTGTCCCGTGGGGCTCTCTTGAACATAAGGTGGGCCGGAGCACACTTGGTGGTTCTGTGTGGAGTCTGGCGGTATGCCCCGAGGAACTGATCAAGAGCTGCTTCCGGATGTTCTCCGTTCTCCACGGCGATACGCAGCGCTCAATTGATTGTTCTCATTAGTCGTTCCACTTGCCCGTTTGCTTGGGGCCATAGTGGGGTAATCTTCCTATGGCGTACCGCTAGACTTGCAAGGTATTCCTGGAATTCTCGCACCTGAAAGGGGGCCCGTTGTCTGACTTAACCTCTTTAGGCAGCCCCATCGTTGCGAACACTCGGTCCAGAACCCTCTTGACATGGGGGAAGGCAGTTGACGCTATCACTTCAACGATGGGGAATTTCGAGAACGAGTCGACCACGACCAGCATGTGACGACCGTCTGGAAAACTCCCAAAGTCCATACTGAGATGCGTCCACGGAGTCTTACTCGCTTCTTCGGTGATTACCGGGGCTGGTGCAGGGTCCCCTCCGGTGATGGTGCAGGCGTGGCATTGTCGGACCATCACCTCTACTTTGGAGTCCATCGCCGGGAACCAGACCTTGTCGCACAGCCTGGCTTTAGTTTTAGCCATCCCTTGGTGGCCCACATGTGCCAGTGCAAGGATTCTTCTCTGTAAGCTTTCTGGGACCACTATGAGGCATCCCCACAGAATGACTCCTTCTTCCCCCACGCTGAGTTCACTCCGGACGTGCCATAATTGTTGGCGAGCATGGCTGACTTCTTGTCGTAAAGCACGGGCTCCATCTATGAAATGGGCCCACCCATTACTGTCCAGTGCTTTACGAACGCGAGAGAGAGTGGGGTCCTCTCGAGTGGCTTGACCCATTTCCTCCAGCGTCATGGCCTTGCGACATGCCCCTTGCGACACCATGCTCACAAACGCTTCGGTGCTGCAGGTGTCTTCTGATGAGGCGGATAGCCCCGCTGACTCCGGGTGACGGGACAGATAGTCCGCTGGGTTGTGAGCCCCAAGACGGTAGATCACCTTGAAATTGTATGCTTGCAACTGCACTGCCCATCGTTCGATCCTCGGTGGCGCCAGCCTCGATAATCCAGCAAACAGCGGGAGCAGCGGTTTGTGGTCCGTCACAACATTGAATTCTTGCCCACACAGGTACAAATGGAAATGTTGCCACGCCCATTTGATGGCCAGCGCTTCCCTTTCGATCAGGGCACACCTCGTCTCGGTGTCGGTGAGAGCTTTGCTGGCATATGCCACGGGCTTCCACACTTCGGGGCCATGTTTCTGCAGGAGGACCGCACCGAGGCCCACCGGGCTGGCATCTACGACCAGTTCTGTTCACCGTCGGGGTGGAAGTACGCCATGACCATCTTGTCTAATAGCCCCGCTTTGATATCTTGGAACGCCTTGTTGGCCGCTGGTGTCCATTCCCACTTGTGATCGTGGCGCATGAGGGCGTGTAGCGACTCGGACATGGCTGCAAGATTGGGGATAAACCGTCCACAGTAGGTGGCCATCCTGAGGAAACTCCTCACTTCGGTGGGACTTTGGGGTGTGCTGGCCGCCCGGATAGGCTCAGCCTTCTTCGGGTCCACCAGGAGCCCTTCGCGAGTGAACGTGTACCCAAAGAAGTCTACGCTGTCTTGATAGAAGGAGCACTTGGCTTTGTGTAGCGTCAGTCCACATTCCGCCAGCCTCTTGAGCGTGGCCCGGAGGTGGGAGTGATGTTCCTCGAGCATGGTGGAGAATACCAGAATGTCATCACTGAGGTTAATCACCCCTTGCAGCCCTGACAGCGTTTCGCGGATTGCGTTTTGGAAGACCACTGCGGCTGAAGATACTCCGAAGCTGAGCCTTTTGTACCTCCGGAGGCCAACATGGGTTGAAAAGGTGGTGATGTACCGGCTCTCCGGGTCCAGTTTCAGCTGGTGGTAGCCGGCATTCAGGTCTAGCTTCGAGAACCATTTTGCCCCGTTGAGGTCCGCCACGATGTCGTCCATCGTGGGGGTGATGTGCCGTTCCCTCTTCACTGCTGTATTGGGCAGCCGCATGTCGACACAGAGTCTAATGGCCCCCGGTTGTTTGGGCTTGGGCGCCACGACCAGCAGGGACACCCAGGGAGTGGGGCCTGAGACCTTCTCGATGACATCAAGGTCTTCGAGCTTTCGCAGCTCCTCCTCCACTTGTGGGCGTAAGTTGACGGGCACCCTCCGATGTCTGAGGGCTACCGGTCGTACTGACGGATCTATGTGGAGCTTGAACTTCTTGCCCTTGAGTTTCCCCAGGCCGGTGAAGAGTGCTGGGAACTCCTTCAGTATTGCCTCCGCATGTGAATCATGAACCTGGTTTGCAAAGAACACAAGTCCTAAGTCCTCCGCTGTGTGGCAGCTGACTAGAGTTCCTTTCTTGCCTTCAGTGACATGGAACTGTGTCTCGGTCGAGTAGCCCCTGCTCGCGATGGTGGCATGAATGACGCCACGGAGGGAAGAGGGTCTGTGCCACCATACGTGTATATTCGCGCCTTGGACGGCGCCAGGGGGGGGTCGCGGCGACAGACGGACATCGGAGTCCATCACATTGACAGACGCCCCGGTGTCAATGAGTGCTTGTACCTCCGTGCCCTCTACTGAGACTGAGCACATGGGAGGCGGCCTTCACCGGGAGCCTATCCGGCTGATGTATGATATCACAAACACATCGTCGTCTTCGTCTTCATATATCGGGTGTCGTGCCTGTGGCTGGTCTTCCGAGCTTTGCGGCGGGTCAGCAAGCGAGATCTGGCGAACCTGCTGTGGCCCGAACCTGGGTCTTGACGACGGCTGCCGGAACCGCCCGCCGCGGCACACTCTGGCATAGTGATTTAGCCTTCCACAGCGGGAGCACGTTTTTCCTTTCGCCCCACAGACGGCCATTGCCGGGTGATCTTCACGACAGTACCCACACGACCCTCCTGGTGATGGCTTGGACGCCTGGCGAGGCGCTGCGGGGCGCCTCTGGATAACCTCCACTTTTTCTTCTTTGATGTGCGGGGTCTTAGACACCGATCCCATGGCCACTGGCGTGTGTAAGGCCGCTTCCATCTCTTCTGCCCGGGCGTCCGATAGTTCATGAGAGCGCGCAAGTACCAGGATCTTGTCAAGCGAGATCCCAGGCTGTCGGAGGATCAACTTCCGCAGGAGTTTGGAGCGGCAGCTTAAGATGATCTGATCCCGGATTTCCTCCCTTTGGTCTGTGAAGGGGCACGTGCTGGCCAGCCGGCGCACTCGCGCGTAAAACATGTCAACCGATTCGGTGTCGGTCTGCCACGCCCTCCGGAACTTGAACTTCTCGAGGTTGGGGTTGAGCTGTGGGTCGAAATGTCTGTTCAGCGCAGCGACCGCCGCGTCGTAGTCATTATCGTTCCCTGTGTTGGGGAGCGTGTCAAACAGGTCGTAAATCTCGGCCCCTCCATAGTAGATGAGTAGGGATCGTTTTACTGTCCCATCGGTTTCACGTGTCCCTTTGAAGTAATGATTTAGTCGCCCTACCCACGCTTTCCACCTTGGCGCAGCAGTGGCGGGATCCGAGATCTCACTGAATGGGGGTAACGGTACGACTGCGGTGTGGGTGACCACTGGCGGGTTGTTGCCGGCGATTGGGTTGTGCCCACCAGCTTGCTGTGCGGCCGCGCCTGCGGCAGGTGCGGTGCTCATCGTGGCCAGGCAGGGGCGCGTCGGTGCACAGGTGTGGCTCCTTCGTCAACGTGTAGGCCTGTGCGCGTGCTTCTTGGATGCTGCCAATGCTTGTTGGCCTTGGGTCCACGTTGTGTGTCTGGGTCGACTTTCACCCCCACTTAACTTCCTTTATAGAACCACTCTTCCTCTTCTTTGTTAACTTCGTTCCAGCAGTATTCCCTGCTTCACCCTTTTTTTTCTCTTTATTTTCCTTCAGGCAGTCGGTGGACAGCCCTGCTGAGGCCCCCTCCAGTACACCGGCTGAATGAGGAAAGAGCCAGCACCAGACGGAGCAGGAGCAGGGACACCAGAGCAGGGGGGCACCAGAGCGGGGATAAACGCTAAATCTGATGCACATTCTGATGTGAATTGAAATTGATTTTCATTGAACCAAGAGTGCCATCTAGTGATTACCTACGTTTAAAATATATAAAATATATAAAATACAACATGATTAAATTAAAGCACTGAATAGTAAGTAGTTCACTGCTTGGTTAATAATTAATATCACCTAAAAACAGGATTCAATTCGTACATTAAAGGCTGCCACAGAAGACTCCCTACTTTACTTTGCTAAATCTCTGTGAGGCGTGAAAGTGCAATTATCGGTTTTCCGATAATGGCTGCTGGACAATAAAGCAGTTATACTATGCTGTTTTGGTAGGATAGTTGGGCAACTGCAGCCATAAAGAGTCTACTCTGGGTAATGACATACAAAACCTATGCTTTTAGGAGGTCAACGACTCGATTACGAGTCCTGCGTAATTGTATCGTTATTTATCGAATGCGATAAAAGCCATTCGTGGCTCTGACTTCAGGGGCCTCCTCTGACACTCCTGGCCTGGGTCTGTTGGGGTGTCCTGTCCCCTTCAGAGAGTAGGGGGCCTGCACGCAGCTGTGATCTTTGGCTTCTGCATACCTGCAGCCTGCAGCCATTCATTCTGTACTGCCGCCATGCAGGGTTGCCATCTTTCCCTGAAAAAATACCGGCTGTTTGTTCACGTTTTAAGATTCTGCAAATCCCTCGGCGTGATACTTAAATAGAACTTGATATAAAATCGTCTGCAATAATTTTTAACACGCCCTTTGTTTCTTTGTTTACTTTATCAGCCAGTGATGATTAAGGCAACTCTAGAACACCTTTTAAAGTGCTTTCTTATTGTATTGACTGTTTAAAGTATGTACTGTAAGGGAAAAAATACCAGCGTTAGGTGATTTTCATAATTTTTTCTACCGACTGGGACAGTAAAATGCTGGTCATGCTGGTAATAAGCCGGCCAGGTGGCCGCCCTAGCTCCATGGTGGTTGGTGGCCGGACTAATACAAAACAAAGAATGTGTGCCATTCTGCACCGACTGCGCAGCTCTCCACCGCTCTGCCCTGCAGGCATTGGAGCTGCAACGAGGTTGACTAGGTTTTCAAAAATGAGCTGGCTGTACACATACCTGTCAACATTTCAAGACAAAAACAAGGGTGATATTTGCACGTGCAGCTGACACCCTTCCTTGGTGTACTGGAGATATTGGGGGCTGTTCCCAATGGTGGTTCACCCTTGTGGGCGCTGGGACTCTGCCGTGCTAGTTTTCTGCTATTTTGTATTATATCAACAGTGAATAATAGGCTATTATCCAGTATATCAACCCAGCCGAGGGTCAGGCAGCAGCCTCAGCATGCAAATCTGATAATCCTGGGCTAACCAAGTCCCAATCCTGCCCTCCGGGGTTTGACGTGACTAGGTGCTACCCTGTTTGCGACTTGCTGCAGCTTCACGCACATAGCGTTAGCCCTGGAGTGTCCTGGACTCTCTGAGCTATCCCTCAATCAGGTTGTCATCTTTCCATCTCTTATCTCCTCACAAAGCGAGTTGAAGTTAAAGGAAGTGAGAAAGGGAGAGTCAGTAGGAAAAGGATGAAATGAGAAAGAAAGAGAGTGATCAGAGAGAGAGTATGGCAGTTGTAGCTGGTGTCAGGGCAAAGTGACGGGGCAGGGGGAGGGGAGGGGGGAGATAAACCCTTTTTTTTTTTAAAGGTACCTGAATCCCGCTGCGTTGCTGCTCTTGTGGCTCCCCTGCAGACACAGGCTCCCAGACTGCTTTGCGGCAAATCTTTTTTTTTTTGTTTCGTAATTCTTTATTGAAAGTTAAAGGAGAACATAACAATGTAAGTAAGTCATGGCATAACATATTGGCAGAAGTCTATTGTCACTACAGGTACATCCGTGCTGATTTGCAAAGAAAAATTGCACAGAACGGGGATGTGGGGAAGGGAGCAGGGGGCGTACACAAGAAACTGGAAGGAAGAAATAAGAGAGGGTAAGAAGGGAAGGAAGGTGGTGAGAATATAATGAAAAAAGGAGGAATCAAGGAGGTAGGCAAAAAAAAAGGTACCTGAATCCCAGACTGCGGCAAATCTTGACAGCATGAGAGCAGCGACGGGATTGGCCTGAGCGCCCTTGATTTGCGCTCCCCGGAAGACTGAGAGCCTGTGCCTGCTGCCTCCAACCCGGCAACGCGGCTCAGGTTTAATACAGCTTCAGTGTGCATGACGGTTTGGCCGCTCTGAGACGGCTGGCCAAGCCCTGATACGTAGTGACAACAGTGAATCTACCACTCCTCTTGTACCTGTCATCCCCATGGCCCCGCCCTAGACTTCACGATTGGGAGGGAACAAATCAATAATAAACATGGTTTATTATCGTTTTATTTTTCATGTTTTGCAGCTGCTGCTGCTGGCAGAGGGGCAATGCTCCTCCGCCCTAGTGGAGGAGCCGCCACTGGAGTAAGGAAAGCCCGACAAGCAGAAAGAGAGATGGAGACGGAGAGGAGGGGTGGGCAAGAGTCGTAAGATATGATAGATGGAGAGAATGACAAAGATTAAGGTAAGGTATAAAACATTAACAAGATAGTCGGTGCCTGCCCATGTACATTTTTACATGTGACCATTTAATTTATAGCACAGTTCTGAATTTGATTGGGAATAGGAATCAAACTGAAGCTCTGAAACGTAAGTCCTCAGAATGCTTAGACCGGGAGGAAGAAGTAAAATAGGCCGCAGGAGGATTATTTACCAACAGTTAGTGATGAACTACTCTCAAGGAGGAGGATGCAGGGCTATCCTCCGCCTGTCATTCTCTTAGGGTTTGCGGGGCTGCTGCTGACACCTTGTGATGGTGGGGTCGCGGGGCTCTGAGGCCTGCCTGCCCCCATCCTTCCACCACCAAGCTGGACGGTGTATTCGATTGCTTAGAATGGGATGAAAAAGATGGGGGTCCCCTTCAGGTGACATGGCTATAACTGCCAGATATGTAACCATCACTCTGTGCAAGGGCTGAATGAGCAGGTAGTCTGAACACCACTGAAAGGCACTGTGAGAAACTCACATTGCCTTCGACGTCAACTATGCGTCTCTCAATAGTACTCAGTCATGAACACCCATCCACTACCTGAAATCACCCAGAACCCTAGATGCAACTTTCTTCACGGCATGCACTATGCAAGTCATAAGTTGCGTGAAAAAACGACGGTAACGCAACATTTGGAAAGAGCAAATATTCAGAGGCAATGCAAGACGAAGTAAAACATTTTAAATGTAAACAGGGGCTGCATCGCGGACATAGATCGCGGATCGAGATTATCTGAAGTGTGTTTAAAACCATTGTTAATAAATTGATAATTGTTTTTACCTGTAATGACATGACTACAGGGCCCGGCAGGGACCCGTTTCAAACGTTTTCATTGCTGCCACCCCACCTAAATCTCTGGAACATCCTGATAACCCAAACATACAATCCCAGCACCATGCCGTGCCTGCCACCTCTGGAGGTGACTTCAGTGAGCAGAGATCCATCACTTCAGTCGATCTCTGTGAGCCCCGCGCTGTGATTGCAGGAGTCTGTCCATTGCATTACCAGCAGCACCCACCACAGGAGAGAGGGTCACACCCTGATGCTCAGGGTGGTCAGTATTTTGGAAAGAATTGAACTTGAAAGCATGATATTAGTCCATCCTGAAGTCACACAGAGTGTCAGTCATGCCTGTAGCTCATAGTATTTGTGGGTGACAGCCAGGGCCAGGAACCCAAAGCAGCCCTGGCAAGTTTGTTGGACCAGCCCCTGGGAAGCACTGTCTGGCCCCGGGAGGCTGGGAATACTTGCTTGCTGATTTTGTTACTGGGCCCGATATTGCTGCACCGCCCCCCGTAACAAAACAGCCCCACCCCTGCAAAATCAGCCCCCACCCTTCCAGCCTTCCAGGGAAACGCCTGATGCCCGCTACAGCCAGTAAGGCACCAGTGACAACCTTATTTGGCCTGTGTGCAAGTCTTTAACCTGATATGTGGGTGGCTTGGCAGGTGCATACAGATAGGAATATCCCAAGTCCAACAACTTGAAGGGATTGAGAGAGGGGGAGGGAGAAGCTCATGAAATAAATGTGTTAAAGAGTAACTGTGTAAAATGACCCAATATTGCATCAAGGGGGCTCTGGTGACATCATGCATTTCACTAGAACCCCAAGATGGCAATATAGGACCATATTACATATGCTACCTATTATTTATTTCTTTAAATGACATGTTGTTTTTTGGGACATTTAGCTTGAAGCTGTTTTCTTCAAAGTGCAACTGATACTGGACATTGAATGCAAATAGAATGTTTAGGTTTTGTTTACCTTTCTTGAATACATTTCTAGCAAAACAGTGGTCAATAGTGAAGGTTAGTCGAGTTAGGCTCTTCTGTTGCTGCAGTGTATACCAAATAATGATGGAATTTAATGCTATGCCCTATAATTTGTAAAATAATTTGCAACATTTGCAGATTTCACCAAAAATGTTGTTTATACCACAAATAGATTAGAATAATACTGATGGAGAATGTGCCGCATAATTTGCTTTTGTGCTACATATTTTAGATAATATTGCTGCATAATTTGGTCAACTATGCCTCATAATCCTAGTGCCAGAACAACTTTGAAGCTCTGTAGATTGGTTTGGGGGCAGTCTTTAAGATTTCACTGTTCCAAGTGAAATATGAGTTTTTATATGACTGCATGAACAAAAGGTTAAAGGCACGTTATAGTTAGATGAAAATGTCAGTTAAAACACACCCTTTTAAACAAAAAAAACACTAAAATCACAAGTTAAAGTTATCTCGAGCAACTGTAACTCGAGCCCTAAAGTAATTATAATTCGTGCCCCTGCCATGAACAGTGTTTACCTCAAAGATGTAATTTCAGAAGTTGCAGTGATATTATCAGTGTTGTCACAGAACGCGCCATGAGTGAATTAGCAATGCATGGTGAGGGCATGCAAATCTCGTTAGGTCCAGTAAATGTTTCAGTGATTTAAACATGAGCTCAACACCTGGTGGCTATTACACAGAGCAGACAGCTTATGTTTAGAAAATGTGTGAAGCATTTGGAAGTACTAAAACAGTTAACATGTTGAAAGCACAACACAATAAAAACCCCACTCCAATTTCTAAATAAAGAGAATTTTTAAATGAAATAAAATGACACTTAGCTAAAAAATCAATTAAGGGGACCCAGCTATATGATTTTTCTAAGTTTTAGATAAAAATAGCTCTAGAAAACAGAAAGCACGCCCCCACCCACAGCATCTGCTCGCACTAGACCAGGACAAGGGTAAAGTTTGAGGCTTACCATGATGAAGCGCGGACAATGTTGGTCCCGGTCAAAGAGTTTCCTTTGAGCTTAGAAAGTTTCTGGGAAGGTAGTGTCTTCAGCAGAGCAAGGTAGCAGGCTGGGTCCAAAGACGTGGTCATCAAGAAGGGGTTGCTCCTGAACAAAGTCCCAGTGAAAACATTGACGAAGCGGGAAAAGTTCAGAATGGGAAAAGTCTGTATTTCGCACCCAGAAAGTTTTCGACGTTGATCGGCTGCCGCTCAGTGTTGGGTCGGGTGACGCTTTCTACCTTCAGACTTAGATGCTTTTCTGAAAGTCAGATTCCTCCAGTGGGACAAGGCTTCAACCTGTAGCTGAACAGGGTTTGACATCGTCCCAGCACGTTGACATTGGGCCCTCTGAAACAGATTTACTGCTTTGGAGAAGAACATAACGGGAGCTACAGTGAAGTCAGGCCCACCGGCAATGCACCCTCGGTGGATGGGCTTGGCAGGGTAATCCCTCTCTTCTGTTCTTTCTCCATGCAAGAAATCATGAAAAAGTTCAAAAATCCCAGGTTTTAGGGTTAGGCAGGAGGAGTACACCCTTACACCAGCCAAGGGTTCCAAGACCTAAGGAACAGCACTTTGATCAGGGCTTACTGCAACAGAAGCCACTAGCAGGCCAGGGCATGTCCAGTTGAAATTGGTCAGCTGGACTCTTCCAAGGAAGTAGGCTTCATGCAGCTTTTATGCTATGCTATGCTAGGGGATTTATAGAGTGCATGGCGACATGTAGGCATCCCAATGCTAAAAGGAGAAGAGAACCGCTCAACGGAGAAAAGAGGAGTCACCTAGAAAATCAGTTCTTAAAAAGCAGGGTCTTAAGGGAATTTCTGAAACAAAACTCATTATTTTTGGATCAAATGGCCAAGGGAAGGGCGGTCCAGAGCTTGGCCGCATTAAAACAGAAAGACAGTCCTCCACTTCTACCCCTCCTAATAGTGGGGACGGAGACCAGGTGGGAATTGGTGGATCTAAGAAGTCTCTTGGGGGAGTAGGGGGTAACTAGTTAGTGGGAGATAGGGGGACCACGCACATGGAGGGCTATGGGTACTGTACACAGGGATTTAAATTCAATTCTTTGAGCAACAGGAAAACTAGGTAGCTCCCTCCAACCCTGTGTGGTTGACTCATACCTAGGGATTCCTAACAGCATCCATGCAGCCGCATTTTGCGCAACCTGTAGTTTACAAAAAACTGCCTTGGGGGCACCCAGACCGAGCGAGTTACCGTAATCCAGGCACGAGAGAATCAGAACCTGGACCTCCTCAAGGGCTCTGGAAGCAGAGACAAAATCTTGCGCAACATACTCAGGAATCCAAAACAGATTGCAGAGAGTATAGTGGCCTGGGTCTCCATGGACAGAGTATTTTCTAGCCATACTCTGAAACTTTTTATAGCTGGTTTGGGGGCAGGAGGGGGACGAGACAAACCAGCCAACCCAGAGTCCTATAGGGTTGGGGATTATTTCCAAGGATCATAAGTTCTGTTTTGGCTCTGTTCAGCTTGAGGCAGGATTTATTCATCCAGCTGGCTACTTGCTCCAAACAGGGACTCAAGGTGGACAATGAGGGGTCCACTTCAGGTGCAAGTGAGGAAACTAGCTGGATGTCATCCACGTAGGAGAGTGTGGAAATCCCGAACGGAGTTATGATATTCGCCAGGGATTGCATGTATATGCTAAACAATGTACGACTAAGCTATGACCCCTGTGGCACTTCACAGGTGACTGGGAGAATAGTAGAGGAGCAGGCCTTGTCAAAAACCTGAAAGGATCTTTCCATCAGAAAGGAGCTAAGCAAATCCAGGGCTTTCCTTACAACACCGGTCATACAAATCCTATTCAGAAGAGTGCCCCTACAGCTTAATAGGAGGCCAGTCAACTGACCATTTAAGTCCTCTTCTTTGTCCTGGGTACAAGGCAGAGCAGGTCAAGCCCTTAATATTCTCCTCACAGGTCTCAACAGCAGGTGCAGTCCTTCTTCTGTCTTCCACAGATCCAGGAGAGTTCTAAAGAGGGTACCTAGGGGTGCCACATTTATGCCTATGTCACCGGGCAGGCCGCGCCCTCCCTTGCATGCGTCCGATTGAGTACGGGGCACAAGAAGACTGGTGGACACCTCCCCTTGACAGCCCTGATATGTTTTCTTTTCAGCCCGCATTGAAAGATGACAACGATAACAAAATATGGATGCAGGAAGCCCCAAGTCCAGAACCATGTACCTTTAATTGGAACGAGTCTTCAGTAAGCCCCGCCCCCATAGGAGACGTCGACTGGTTGGAGCCTATCAGCGGGCGAGGACCAGAAAGAAAAGACGGACAGGAAGAACAGAGTGCGGCGAACCCGGAAGGAGAGAACGACCGTGGAGAGAGACGACCAAACGGAAGCAGAGCGGAGGACGAGGACAGCGCGGAGCCATACCGAGGATTTCGTGGGGAAGAAGGAGAGCCTGAAGGCCATCGTTCCCGTGTCCCGCCCAGCCACACCTCCGGAGGGGTGTGGCTCACACAGGTACGGAGCCGAGTGGCGGGCTGGGTTGGGAGGTTGTAGGAGGAGGGAGCCTAGAGACAAGAATACCTCAGTGCGAATAAACAGTTGCATGGGATCCGTTTTCCCCGCACCCCCTCCTCTCACGAGCACTCCCTACTGCAGACTATACTAGGGTTGCACACTGGTGAACTCTCACACCCCCCTCCTAATAGACGGGAGAAGCTCCCGAGCCAAAGAGCTGAATCTTTTCTTTCCTTTTCTTTTCTTTATGGTTTTTTACTCTCGTCGCTGCCACACCTCACCGGACTGAATTTCAAGTCTACCCCTGGAGGCAGCCCCGGAGGTCCAGAGCACGGGGTCCGGCTACCAGAAGCCAAGTAAAACCCTCAAACCACGTCTGCACAACAAGACGGACTACCTAAGGAACCCTTCTCCCTGTGGTGTCACTAGTGACAAAAGACATACTGTTGTTTTGTTTCTGTAGACCGGAGCAGCCTGAAAGACACCTTTGCCTGAAAATAAAGCCCAGTCTGAGTCAATCTGACGTTGTCGTTTCTTCGGGGACACTCCCACGTGCTCGCTTCGTTACACTTGGTGGAGAATGCAGGCAACTGTCCATTGGATATAATGGACGCCCTTATTCAGCATATCGTGAAAGCACAGGACTAGCTGGGATGGGTCCTGGAGAGGCAATGGTCGTCCGCCCAAGCGAATCGAGACGTGTTCAAGAACACCATGGCGGCACAGATCGAGGGTATACAAAAGATAGCAGCTGAACAGACGGCGAGTCCTCTTCCTCTTCCGCGTACCCCGACTCATGGACCGGCAGGGGTGGCCCTACAAAAATATGTGCCAGGGGAGGATCCCGACGCCTATTTTCTGAATTTTGAACGGGCTGCCAGAGCCTGCAACTGGCCCACGGACAAATGGCCGTTTTTTTTAGCTCCCCTACTAACAGGCGAGGCCCAAGCCGCCTATCAGGTGGCCAACCCTTTAGGAAACACCCCGTATGGAGACGTCAAGAAAGTGATTCTTGACCACCTTGGTTTGGATGAGGAAGCCTACCGAGTGCGCTTCCGAAAAGATAAGGGAGACCCTGGTGAAAACCCGAAGATGCTCTTCTATCGTCTAAAATTAGCAGCGGACAAATGGCTAAAACCCGAGGAGAACTCTAAAGAAGAGATACTCGATAAAATCTATCTAGCTCAGTTCCTCGAGGCCCTGCCGTATAATACGCAGCAATGGCTGCGACAACATGCTAACCTCACCACCAAAGAAGCAATGGACATGGCAGCCACGTTTGCGAGGGCCCAACCTCGTTATGGGAGCGGGGAAGTAGAACGAACCTTCCGGCCTCTTCCGGGCAAATACATGAGACCAGCCCACAGACATCCCCCTGAGCCCAACAGAATCCGCCCAAAACCGTCCGAGGCGGTACCGACAAGGGGACCCCAGTGCTTCGACTGCGGAGACTGGGGACATATAGCCAGAGCCTGTCCTAACAAAAAGACTGCGGAAGAACCGATGGACATAGGGTATATCCCGAGAGCGGTCCTGTACACAGCAGAGATGGGGCCGGCGTTCTATGTAAGTGCGAGGATGAGCGAACATGTGATTCAGGCTTTACTGGACTCAGGCTGTAAACAGTCCGTTATACAAAAAGACTTCATAAGGGCTCAAGACATAGTACCGGGGGCTCTAGTACACATCCGTTGTGTCCATGGGGACGTGAAGACCTATCCCTTGGCCTCTATCACCTTGGGTATAACGGATGGGCCCCCTTGTACGGTCAAGGTAGGGGTTATGGCGAACCTGCCAGAGGACCTGATCATAGGAGCCGACAACCCGCAGTTCTTGACCTTGTTTAAAACCGTAGCGTAGGGAGAGCCGTCAAAGGCAGGTCATGCTCTCACCGGTTCCATGTCACCCCTACCGGCCCTGACTACCCCGGAACCATGGCTCCTAGATAGGAGCTTCCGTTTCGCCCAAGTAAATGTCGATTCCCTTAGACAGGCCTGGGAATCCTCCGTGAAGGAGGGTCAGAACCCCCCCCTTAACTCCCCTTCTTTAGAGTACAGGAAGGACTGTTGTACCGGGTACGGGACGTAGATAGAGCTCCCCAACTTGTAGTCCCCTTTGACTTTAGGGACCAAATCCTCTTCTATTCACACTCACACCTGACCGCCGGACACGTAGGAATAGAAAAGACAACGCAAAACATCCTTCAGCATTTTTATTGGCCTGGGATATTTAGGGATATAAAAAAGTACTGTCAGGAGCGCAAAACCTGCCAAAAACAAATCCCCTATAAACCACCGGCCGTACCTTTACAACCCCTTCCCGTGATTGGTACCCCCTTCTCCCGGATAGGAATGGACCTTATAGGGCCCCTACCCAAAACCCGCAGGGGGCATCTATACGCCCTGGTCATCGTAGGTTGCGTGACCCGATATCCCGAGGCCTTCCCCTTAAGGGCCCCTACGTCACCAGCCATAGCCGACCGTATGGTTGAGCTGTTCTCACGCGTCGGGTTCCCTAAAGAGATACTGACAGATCAAGGGTCCCCATTCGTCTCCAAACTGATGAGGGAGGTCTGTAAAACACTCAACCTGCAACACATCAAAACATCGGTATACCACCCTCAGACAGACGGTCTAGTGGAGAGATATAATGGTTCCCTCAAAAGGATCTTAAAAAAGATGTTGACCATAGAGGGTAAGGACTGGGATCAACTCCTCCCGCTGGCTCTCTATGTGCTCCGAAGTCAGGTCCAGAGCAGCTTGGGGTGTTCTTCTTTTCAAATGCTTTATGGAAGACAACCTAGGTCTCTCTTGGACATGATAAAGGAGGCATGGGAGAGACAGGAAAAGGAGGAGACCCACCACTTCCTAGACTACACCCAGGACCTCCAGTCTAAGCTAGGAAAACTCAGGGATCTGGCTTACTCCCAGCTGGAGAAACACCAGGAAAAACAAAAGTTTTTCTATGACAAAGGAAAAAAATGGCGAAAACTCTGTCCAGGCGACTGGGCCCTGATACTACTCCCTTCCTCCCCTAGCAAATTAAAAGCAGAGTGGTTGGGATCCATTAAGATCCTCGAAGCCATCGGTAAAACCACCTACAGGCTGCAGATGAAAGGGGGTAAATCACAATTGTTCCACATCAATTTGTTAAAAAAATGACTAGGGCCACTATCCGCCCCCGTCCGGTTCACCAACCCCACACCTGTCGCGATCCCTACTACAGAACACCTAGTCATCAACCCGAACCTCGGCGATACCGAGAGAAACGCCTTGGGAAAGGTGTTAGCCGCCTTTCCTTCCACTTTTTCAGACCTCCCCGGAAGGACAACCGTGATAGAACATACCATAGAGACAGTACCTGGTTGGGTGGTAAAACAGCGCCCTTATCGGATACCTGCGACCAGAAGGGAAGCCATCCGGAAGGAGGTACAGGACATGTTACAGATGGGGGTCATTCGAGCATCGAAAAGTGAGTGATCCTCCCCCATAATCATGGTCCCCAAACCGGATGGCTCCACGCGGTTTTGCATGGACTTCCGTGCCCTCAATGCTGTTTTTAAATTTGACACGTACCCGATTCCCCGGGTAGATGAGATGATTGAAAGACTAGGAGAGGCCCGGTATATAACCACCCTCGACCTCACTAAGGGATATTGGCAGGTCCCCCTTCGTGATGCCGATAGGGAGAAAACGGCTTTCGTCACCCCAGACGGCCTATACGAATTCACCGTTCTACCATTCGGTCTTCACGGAGCACCAGCCACCTTCCAAAGGCTCATGAACAAGGTGCTCCGGAACCATCAAGCCTGATCTGCGGCCTACTTGGACGATATTGTGATATACAGCCCCTCCTGGGAGCAGCACGTACTAGACCTCCGAGAGGTCTTGGCGAGCCTCTCCCAGGCTGGGCTACACATAAACTCCAGGAAGTCGAGAATAGGCTTCGATAAAGTAAAGGACTTAGGTTATATGCTAGGCCATGGTTTGATAGAGGCACAAGAAGAGAAGGTGAGAGCTATACAAAACACCCCGTTTCCATCCAACAAACGGGAGGTCCGAGCATTTCTAGGTCTGTTGGGATATTACCGGAGATTCATACCCCATTTTTCTGAGATAGCCGCTCCATTGACGGACCTCCTAAAAAAGGGAACACCAAATACGGCTCTGACACACCCCTCCGTTATAGCAGAAACGGCATTTCGGTCCCTAAAAGACACCATCACCTCATCCCCGTCCTGGTCTCACCGAATTTTTCGCGACCTTTCATCCTACAGACGGACGCCTCGGAGCACGGTTTGGGGGCAGTCCTCTCACAGTTATCCCTCACTGGCGTGGAACACCCTGTCCTGTTCATAAGCCATAAACTCTTCCCAAGAGAAACTAGGTACTTCACCATTGAAAAGGAATGTCTGGCCATTAAATGGGCGGTGGACAAATTGCGGTACTATCTCGACGGAACACATTTCACCCTATATACCGACCACGCGCCCCTCCGATGAATGAGTCGGAACATGGGACAAAACCCACGAGTATTGCGGTGGTTCTTGAGTTTGCAGCCTTATTCCTTTGAGGTCAGACACCGCCGGGGTAGTGAGAACAGCAACGCGGACTTCCTGTCCAGGGTTCTGCCTCTCCCCGATCGGGAGCAGCCCAGGGGGGAGGTGTGTCACCGGGCAGGCGGCTCCCTCCCTTGCATGCGTCCGATGGAGTACGGGGCACAAGAAGACTGGTGGACACCTCCCCTTGACAGCCCTGATATGTTTCTTTTCAGCCCGCATTGAAAGATGACAACGATAACAAAATATGGATGCAGGAAGCCCCAAGTCCAGAACCATGTACCTTTAATTGGAACGAGTCTTCAGTAAGCCCCGCCCCCATAGGAGACGTCGACTGGTTGGAGCCTATCAGCGGGCGAGGACCAGAAAGAAAAGACGGACAGGAAGAACAGAGAGCGGCGAACCCGGAAGGAGAGAACGACCGTGGAGAGAGACGACCAGACGGAAGCAGAGCGGACGACGAGGACAGCGCGGAGCCATACCAAGGATTTCGTGGGGAAGAAGGAGAGCCTGGAGGCCATTGTTCCTGTGTCTCGCCCAGCCACACCTCCGGAGGGGTGTGGCTCACACAGGTACGGAGCCGAGTGGCGGGCTGGGTTGGGAGGTTGTAGGAGGAGGGAGCCTAAAGACAAGAATACCTCAGTGCGAATAAACAGTTGCATGGGATCCGTTTTCCCCGCACCCCCTCCTCTCACGAGCACTTCCTACTGCAGACTAGACTAGGGTTGCACACTGGTGAACCCTCACACCCCCCTCCTAATAGACGGGAGAAGCTCCCGAGCCAAAGAGCTGAATCTTTTCTTTTCTTTTCTTTATGGTTGTTTACTCTCGTCGCTGCCACACCTCGCTGGACTGAATTTCAAGGCTACCCCTGGAGGCAGCCCCGAAGGTCCAGAGCATGGGGTCCGGCTACCAGAAGCCAAGTAAAACCCTCAAACCACGTCTGCACGACAAGACGGACTACCTAAGGAATCCTTCTCCCTGTGGTGTCACTAGTGACAAAAGACGTACTGTTGTTTTGTTTCTGTAGACCGGATCAGCCTGAAAGACACCTTTGCCTGAAAATAAAGCCCAGTCTGAGTCAATCTGACATTGTCGTTTCTTCGGGGACACTCCCACGTGCTCGCTCCGTTACAGCCTAGTAGTAGCCTATGAATGGGGGTGACGCCTGCCCCCTTCTTAGCCAATAGGGAAAATGTTCTCAGGGGTAACCCTACCCTTTTTTGCTGCAGTTCCTTTGTGCCCTACTGCAAACAATCCCACAGGGCCCCTCATACCCAAACCCAAGATGACAGAACCTTTCTTCCCTGGGGCAGATCTCTTGTGCCAACCCTAGAGGGATGTCCAGGGAAAAGAGCAACTCCTCCACTATGGTCACTCAAAACCAGTTCTAGGGGCAGCTCTTCGACTGGACTGGTTAGGCAGACAAAAGGGTGGTAGGCCCAGGTGTGAGCTACATCTACCAGTGGCAGGGTAGAAATCTTTTGAAGATACACAAGGGGTTGGGATCAGCCCCCAGGCCACCCTGTCAGGGAAAGGTCAACTTCTCCCCACACACAAGGCCTCTGCCTCAGCTTTGGGAGGCAATATTCCTAATCGAGGGGCTCTTCAGCTCTTGGGTGATAGTTGGAAGCCCATGCAAAAGGGCGTATAAGGCTTTAGGTAGGCATACGTTTTATTTAATAGTACCTTTTTGTAAAATGTTTTGTACGAATCTGGCTTAATCAATTAATTAGATTTGTAATAAATACTTTAAAAAGTCCAAGAATTAACTTTTTATTTGGTTTCTAGGCAGGGATAACATTATGTACTTTTAATACTAACTCCCAATGCTTTCCTATGGAACAGCTAACCCTGTGACTGTGAAAATAGCTGTTGGGCCCTTGTCACTGTAAGGACATGTTTTACATCAAACTTTTACATGTCCTACTTTTGAATATCATGCACCCTGCCTTATTGGGCTTTAAGGATTACTTAGGGATTACTTACTCATATTTAAAAGGAGGGTTTCAGACTGTCAAAAAGGGTTATTTGGACAGGTCAAATTTGCAGTTTTAACCCTCACAGCCAGGTTACTGTTGACAGGCTCACAGTCATGTTTTGCATTGTCACATTAGCGGTTGATAATGTGTGCTTCAGTCCAGTAGTGACATTTAACTTATAGGCCCTGGGAACACTTTGTACCATATACTAGAGACATATCAGTAAGTTACACATGCCAATTAGGAGTATGGCAGATTGCAACATGTTTTAGGGGTCAGAGCACAAGCACAAGGGCCTGGTTAGCAGAGTTCCAGGGCACAGAGTCAAAAACCCAGCAGCAGCAGTCCAAATACATAGGGGTGGCAATGCAAAAAGAGCCATTTTCTTACAGACACCATTGATTTATGGTTTAAATTTGAATTTGTGGAACACTGTGACGTAGCAGCTTTAGTCCCCAAAGCTGACCAAGTATTGCACTTATCATTGTCTATACTCCTTCGTTTACAAAGCCAGTATGATATCCTTTATTGGTTGCAATATTATTATTCAATTTCGTCTAATAATTATTATAAAGATTCATGTTTACACAGATTACAATAGATGCATACCTCACATGGAACACAAATCACAGGAGAAATAGTGGCTATATGTATAGCTAACTAAGGTGCTTATATGGTACAATGTTTTAAAGAGAGATGCGCATGAAAAGATGAGATTCACTATCAAGGAGTTATGATGACGGAGGTGTCTATGCCAAACGTGGTGCATAGATTCATATGTTGCCCCCTCTTTGTATTTGATGTTCAGTGATATCAATTGTTCAAAGACCACTAGAGGGAATGTAGTGTGTTCACTGAAAAAGAGCTGAAGTAGAAGGTTAATATATTTTGTAAACAGTAGTGATTAGTTGGTTAAACGCTCTATAATGGATCCCTGTTTTGTGCTAACCATTTACAGATTTTGTTTAACGATACAAGTTATTGCAGCTCTTCAAAAGCTGGACTTGATTGTCAAAAATTAGAAAGGCAATGATAAAAGTTTACTATTCAATGCCGATCATCAGTGGTGGCTAGTGCCTTTTGAAAGTGGTGAAGCGTTAAAGTTCTTTCCAACTTTCACAGGACGAGCAAGGCAGCCACACAGTCCCAAGGTCTTAACTGCATGAAGTGAAACCAATTCCAGTTTCCCCACTTGACCAAACTGTATGATCCCAGGCAAATATTTTATTTTACTAAGCCTCACTTTTCTTCATTATCACATATGACTGCACCTTAAATGCACAAGATCAGGATATGCTCTGTACAAAGACATCTTATGTGTGATTTCACAAAATATAATGCTGCTTAAGGTATCGTAAGTAACTAAGCCACGTATATGGTGTACAACAATAGCAGGCACACATACTCCCCCTCATACACACGGTTAGACAGTCACAGCTTGTGTGACATTCCTATTGAATGTGTGGCGCAGCAAGAATAAAATCTACTAGCAGACATAACCCCAACAAACTCCCCAGCCTGCAACCCCCCCTTCCTCAGATAACTTAAAAGCAGCGTAAACATGTGCACGGCTGTTTCTTAATTTGCGATTACCTCTTGCAGCTTAGTCTGGGTGGAAATGCTGGCAGAGACTGGTGTGTGCTGCACACACTTGGGGCTGATCGGGCTTGCTGTCGGGCCACAGTGAAAGGGAAGGAACAGAAGGTGGTTGACTTCCTACAGCCAACACAAACTTGCCCAATCCTGGAGCTGCTCTCATGCTGTTTTCAGAATGAGAGAAGTGCCAGGATTGGTTTGAGCAGGCAAATCCAGTTCACCCTTTGAGTCTAGGTGCCTCTGCCTGCAATCCCTGGGCAGTTTAACACCGCTGGGATTGGTGTGGTCTGAAGTGCGTATCACGGGCTGGCTGTCGCAAGAGGTGACACAAATTGCACCTAAACTGGAAAGGGCTCCCCTGCCTCCTATCCCCCACACTCTAGTGTCTGATCCATCTCAAAGGACCTCAGAAATGCATTGGTCGAACCCCACAATTTACCTCGCTGCCGCATAACCCCCGACGTGTGCCATACATACACAGGAGTTCCAAATTGGATTCCTAGCATGCAATAGTCAAGCACAACATATATATATATATATAGAGCAGATTACTGGTGCCGAAAGTTCCACTATCACGAAACCGAAACACACTCTAAGTGAAGAGACTGTTTTTTTACAGGAGGAACGGCGTTCCACTCTATGCCCAAGGAATACAAACATGAGAGGAAGCAAAGGAGGAATGCCAAACGTCGGGAGAGATGCAGAGCAAGGCGTGAGCGAAACAACGCGTCTCCAACCGAACAAAAAACCGGCAAGAAGGAACTGGAAGCAGAAATAAAGTCTAAACAGTACAATGCAAAAACAATCATTAACCTCTCAGAAGTTACCTTACGTGAAGCTGAACAACAGCTTCTTTCTTTGGGTTTATCGTATTGTCCAGAATCGAACTTTCAATACACACAAACTAGGCTGGATGTTCACAAATACATACGGAAACTTATATTAAAAAAGTTTTACAGCTCAAAACAAACCAAAATAGTTTCTTCAACTTTGAACCCTATAACGCAAGAGACATCTCATCCACTGTCAGTATCAGATACTGTCCTTTTGTGTGATATGCATGCCCTCGAAATGGATGCTTCTCCAACATTGGATTCCCAAACCATCAATCCAGTTCTTGAGCAACAAGCCATTCAAACCAATGCTACTGTCAACTCAGGCTTAAAATCCAAGTCAACCTTTGTTCCAATACTACCATGAGACTCTATCGACGTATTTAATGAAGCAGTTTTGACCGAGATAAAAAGAAAAAATCACAAAACACAGGTCACTATCAAACATCAGAAAGCGCGCCAACACCAATATCACCAACTAATCAAAAAATTACAAACAGACGATTCCCTGATTATAAGAAATTCGGACAAAGGGGGAAATGTGGTGCTTTGGCCAAAGAATCTTTATTTAGAAGAGGCACTCATGCAACTTAATGATCGGTCGTGCTACAAACTTAGTAACAAACTAACAATTTTAGCGGCACAGAACAAACTTTTCAAAAGACTGTTGGCATGGAAAAGTGCCGGACTCCTAAATCAAGATGAATATAAGTTTTTTTAAAAAGAATACCCTGTTACGCCTGTGATTTATTTCATCCCGAAGATTCACAAGGACATCAATAAACCCCCGGGAAGACCTATTATCTCGGCTAAACAAAGCTTGTTAGAAAATATATCCATCTATATTGACTCATTCCTACAGGAGCATCTGAGAGCCTTACCTTCGTTCATACAAGACACCACAGACTTTTTAAAGAAAATTTATGAATGTCACTGGTGTAATGACTATCTATTAATAACCATAGATGTCTCTAATTTATACACAAGTATACACCACAAAGATGGTATGCGAGCTCTGAAGCACTTCCTGGACAGGCGACCCATACAGTTTCTTAACCACAACAAAATGATAATTAGTTTAACTGAATTTTGCTTAAACAATAATTATTTCCTCTTTCAGAATCAAATCTACCACCAAATATGAGGAGTAGCTATGGGGGCAAGCTTTTCGCCTAGTTACGCTTGCCTCCGTATGGGTTGGTGGGAGGAGGTAATTGTCAATGCCCTTTATAGCAACATTCTTAAGAAACATGTGATCAAATGGGTCAGATATATAGATGATTTATTTTTGATATGGCAAGGTAATAGAGAAAGTGCAGAAGCTTTTATTACCAATCTCAACAACAATAACATAAACTTACATATCACATACAGTATCAGTGAACAATCAGTCTGCTTTTTAGATGTCGAAGTATTTGTGATTAATAACAAGCTGGAAGCAAGATTGTATCGAAAACCTATGGCGGGTAACACCCTCCTACACGCATCCAGTTTTCATCCAAAGCATACAATACATAGCATCCCTTATGGTGAAATGCTGCGGATGCGTAGGTTATGCAGTAGAGAAGAAGATCTTTTCCTGGCTCAACAGGAATGTGGAGAACTTTTCCTAGCCAGGGGCTATCCAGCCATTCGATAGCAGCAGCCATAAGAAAAACTAACCAACTATGTAGGGATGATTTGTTGTTGTTGAGACCAAATAGTGAACCAGATCGAATTCCCAGAAAGCAAATACCTGAATCATCAAATCCGAGATTAATCCTGACATATAATAGACAAAGAGATGAAATATGTCGAGCGGTAAGGAAAAACTGGCATATAGTACGTAATGATCCGATAATTGGAGAACATCTTCCCACAAGTCCAATCATCACGTACAGAAGGGCACCATCTACCAGTGATTACCTAGTAAAAAGCAGTCCAGAAATCTCCCTTAACAGGAACTGGCTATCTGGATCTAAAGGGTTTAAGAAATACTCTTCTTGCAAAGCTTGCTAATTGGGCATTAATAAAAGCTCCTTCACCACTCCTTTCAAATCAGCTCCCACATCAATATCTAAATTGTTAACCTGTAAATCTGAGTACGCAATTTATGTGTTGGAGTGCTCTTGTGGACTGAGGTACATTGGCAGCACGAAGCTGCAAGTCCACAAGAGAATCCTTCAACACATAAGAGCTATCTCCAATTCGGACCCAAGCTATCCGGTGGCCCGTCACATCAAAGAAGTCCACAACAATCAATTACAAGATCTTAAATATTTTGTTGTGGACTCTATACCACCCCTGAGGAGAGGTGGTAATAGAGAGGACAACCTCAGAAAACTTGAGACTCAATATATTTTGGAGTTTGATAGCAAAAGTCCGAACGATCTCAACACAACGGATGACTTATATACTTGGCTTTAAAAATATGAGAATCAATAAAGTATAGTATCAATTGGTACTCATAGAGGAATATGGTCTTATATATTATAGTAGCCAATTAAAATAAGCAAAGCTGACTTTCAATTCAAGCACAATTTCAAACAATTGAATTTGACATCCCTGCAGATTCCTTGTATTCCATTTTTTTCTCTTAAAAGAAACTTTTTTAATCACTATATGTTTCATAACTGTTTTACCTAATTTTAAACAGTTTTTTGCACTTTATTCACACTGGTGATGCACATGAAATATACAACAAATAGGACGACTCAATACTTATGCCAACTGTTTCAGCTGTATGGGTATAGTAGAGAAAGAAATAAGATGAAAGACACATCTGCATTTAATCAGTGTGTTTCATTTATAGTATTTATTTGATCTTCTTTACTATGAAAATAATGTACTTACATTTTTATCAAGTACACAATGCGCCTAAATTTTACCTATTTATAATGAAGTTTTTAACTATCGTTATATTTAATTTTCATGGTTAAATTTGCCTTTGTATTAACAGTTATTGTATTTTAGTTACAACGAACATGATGAATATATTGTATTTATACAGTTATCAATAATGTTCATACTTGCATAATGGCGCAGAAACCCATACTATGTTTTGCATTATGCTGCCAGAGGGCAAAATTAAAGACAGCTAGATAGTCTGTCTTCACAGTCGTTTACTTGCAATGTCACTAGAAAAAGGGAAAATGGTTGATGTCATGTCATGTGATCAAGGGCTGTCGAGCCCGAAACGCGTCATGGCGGCATTTGCACTGAAATAAAAAATAGCACTAATGAATGGGTGTCCTTTACCTGCTTGAAAGTTTGCAAAAGTAGAAGCTTTCAGAAGTTGGAGATTTTACTCATATATATATATATATATATATATATATCTGAGAAGAACTTCGTCAACTGCTGCCACATTCACTGGAAAGACGAAAACGGACCCAGATCCATTCAGTGCAAGGTAATTTTATTTAACCATGGGTGCACCACGCACCACCATGACGCGTTTCAGCCTCAACACGCAGGCCTTGGGCACCCCAGGACACTGCAGGAGCCAGCCCTGGGGGGTGGCGGTCCCCAGTGCCCTCGAGGGCTCCAGGAGGGGCGCCACTCAGCTCCCCTCCCTCAATACATAAAGCCCCGGGGGTGGTGGTCCCCGGGGCTTGGGGGGGCCGTTGAGCCCCCCCCCACAAATTATACTGGGAGGGGCTATTGAGCCCCTCCTAATTTATTTTGTAGCCCCGGGGGGCTGGTGGTCCCCGGGGCTGCGGGACCCGTCTGGGCCCCCTTTAAATTTAATAATTATGCCCCCGGGATTTTGCCCCCCGGGGGTTAATTATAAAAAAAGCTCCGTTTTTTTTACGGCAGGATCTGCGCACCCTGCGCGCTCTTTGCGGGTTTTAAAAAAAAAATAGTTGGGGGGGCCCTGGGAGTCCTTCTGGGACCACCTAAGCAGGTCTAGAGGGTCCCCTTTATACGTTCTGCACACTTATTCCACAGACTTCTTCAGCCTCGCTTCTACCGAGGCACAAAATGGCTGCCAACAGTTCCTGGTTTCGAATGTTGACAACCACTTGACAGCCGATTAGCATTCAGCGTGTGATCGGGAGGGTGCGCTCAGGGTGCGCAGATCCGGCGCGGCCATAGATATATATGTACTTTTAGCCGTAATTTTCTCAGGAACTACTGAACAGATTGACACCATTTAAGCAAAAGGCACGAGTCTGAACTGAGGACTACCTCTTTGCCAAATTTGTTTTAATTCCGTTCAGCAGTTCGGGCTGCAGCTGCGGCTAAAGTCCTATGGGAAATGCATGGGGAAAACACGTTTTGGGACCCCCCTTTTTTCTCGCCCCCCGCTACACGAATCATCCCGAGACTTTCAAGATAGGAGCGGACCGGACCTGGCCAAAAGTTTTGAAAATTTCAGGAAGATTCGTCAATCGGCGCCAAAGTTATTGGGAATAGAATGTTGCGGATTTCCTATGGAAAATTGGTCCTAACCATAACTAGGTAATAGATATATATATATATATATATATATATATATATATATATATATATATATATACTGTTTCACAAGTGCCACTGGCTTAGGATGCACTCTCCATCTGTAAACTTTGGTTCCATACGGCAGCAGCGCAGCCATCAAGCGCACGGGTACATATTCAAAGCCTTACGCGTTTCAGACATTTCATCCTTGTTCACAGGCATGAGCAGCAACAAAAATAAATGGTAAAAGACTCGGAATCAGATTGCAAGTCCCTTTTTATTGGTCACAGGTGAGGCCTCACATGATATTCAAATTCAAATTGCATTATGGGGTCCGTAGTCATTTGTATTGTTATTGTCCGGGAGCTCTCGACGAGGGAAGCCTCATCGGTCCATCTGTTTGGCAGATATTAATTATGCAACGCAGTCTATAGCTCACGTGGAGCCCACTTATGGCTGGATTGATTTTAATATTTGAGATGGCAACATGAGTTCCAATATGAACTATGGTAACAATACAAATGACTACGGATCCCATAATGCAATTTGAATTTGAATATCATGTGAGGCCTCACCTGTGGCCAATAAAAAGGGACTTGCAATCTGATTCCGAGTCTTTTACCATTTATTTTTGTTGCTGCTCATGCCTGTGAACAAGGATGAAATGTCTGAAACGCGTAAGGCTTTGAATATGTACCCGTGCGCTTGATGGCTGCGCTGCTGCCGTATGGAACCAAAGTTTACAGATGGAGAGTGCATCCTAAGCCAGTGGCACTTGTGAAACAGTTTGTAAATGCGCGGCTGCCTCGCCGTGGGGATTGCACCGCCATATGAAAGTAAAGTGGTCCGGGAGCTCTCGACGAGGGAAGCCTCATCGGTCCATCTGTTTGGCAGATATTAATTATGCAACGCAGTCTATAGCTCACGTGGAGCCCACTTATGGCTGGATTGATTTTAATATTGGAGATGGCAACATGAGTTCCAATATGAACTATGGTAACAATACAAATGACTACGGACCCCATAATGCAATTTGAATTTGAATATCATGTGAGGCCTCACCTGTGGCCAATAAAAAGGGACTTGCAATCTGATTCCGAGTCTTTTACCATTTATTTTTGTTGCTGCTCATGCCTGTGAACAAGGATGAAATGTCTGAAACGCGTAAGGCTTTGAATATGTACCCGTGCGCTTGATGGCTGCGCTGCTGCCGTATGGAACCAAAGTTTACAGATGGAGAGTGCATCCTAAACCAGTGGCACTTGTGAAACAGTATATATTATATATATATATATATATATATATATATATATATATATATATATATATATATATATATTACCTACTGGCGGTCGCCAGTAGGTAGTTATAGTTAGGACCACGTTTCCATAGGAAAACCTCAACATTCTATTTTGAATAACTTTGGCGCCGGTCGACGAATCCTCGCGAATTTCTCAAAATAGGTGGGGCGCTACGCTCCGCTCCTACCCTGAAAGTCTCGGGGGGATCCGTCAAGCGGGGGCTGAGATAAAAGGGGGGTCCCAAAACGCGTTTTTCCCATGCATTTTTCCATAGGACCTTTAGAACGAGCTACAGCCCGAACGGCTGAACAGAATTACTCAAAATTTGGCAGAGAGGTAGTCCCTAGGTCAAGGAAGTGCCTTTTGTAGGTTTGGTGTAAATCTGTTCAGTAGATTCTGAGAAAATAGCCTTTAAATCAATATATATATCTGAGCCCGCTTACGGTACGCTTACCGTACGCTTACGGTAAGCTTACGGTACGCGTACGGTGGCGTGCGCGAGCGCGATTCTGATTGGCTCTTAGATCTTAGTAAACATTCGAATCGGCCGAAACCAGGAAGCGGCGGCCGCCATTTTCTGTGTTTCACTCTGAAAAAAAAAGAGTGAAAACAAGAAAAGGGGGCAATGAGGAGAGTTACAGACCCCCTTACATTTGTGAGGGGGTCAAAGAAGGACTGTAAAGTACAAAACAAACATTTATTGATTTTTAAAAAAAATCACGGGGTACGCGTACGGTAAGCTTACGGTAAGCGTACGGAAGAAACATGGCGTGCGCGAAGGAGATTCTGATTGGCCCATAGATCTTAGTAAACATTCGAATCGGCCGAAACCAGGAAGCGGCGGCCGCCATTTTGTGTGTTTCACTCAGAAAAAAAACAGAGAAAACAAGGAAAGGGGGCAATGAGGAGAGTTACAGACCCCCTAACATTTGTAAGGGGGTCAAAGAAGGACAGAAAAGTACAAAAAAAACATTTATTGATTTTAAAAAAAATCACGGGGTACGCGTACCGTAAGCTTACGGTAAGCGTACGGTAAAAAAAATAAAAATAAATAAATGAAAAGCAGATTTAAGAGTTTAGAAATTAGGGAGCTCTAAAAAGAGCTGTTGTGTTTATGAAGTCATTTTTTTAGTGGTACCTACAAGTAAGTACCGATGCAGAGTCTAAGGTTCAAGAGGAAGACTCTGTTCCCTTCATCATTGAAGTGCACACCATCTCCTCTATAAATGTCTTGCATGTCATAACGCAAGTTGTTGTGGTAAATGGCACCCATACCATAGTCACGGAGGAAAGCAGAAACAGATTTGTTGACGTGCTTTCTTGCTTTGTCAATCTGCGGACAGAAATGATTGGACCAGTTCCATTTTTGCCTTTGGCATATGTTGGAAAACACAAAGGCAGTTTTAGGGAAAAGTGTAAACAGTTGTGCAAAGGTGTCCTTCATAAGCATTTCCAGACCTACCCCAGTCAAAGTGCCTAGGTCATTGCCACCACAGTGCACTATTATGAGGTCAGGGTGTTGGATTTGAATGAAGGATTTCACCAATGGCATCAACTGGTGCCACTTTAACCCTCTCTGACCAATCCATTTAATGTCTACATTTGGCAAAGCAAGGTCTCTCACCATACCTGTTTTCTCTGCAAACTTTTCACTCCAGAAGACATAGCTGTGCCCTACAATCCACACTGTGAACATCTTCAAAGGAGAACTGGATGCACTCAGGAGGTGTCTTTCAGTAGAATGGCAATATGAAAAGAAAGACAGTTTGGAAATGGAGGCATACATATTTTTTTCAAAACAAAAAGAACTGATTGGCTGTTTCATACCATTCTAGAATAAAAACTAGGCTGTATGTGTAAATTAATAGAAGCATGTTTTGTATTGGTACAAAAAAATGTGTAACCAAAGAACAGTACTATGGATTTGCTGTAAGGTTTGAAAAGTCAAGCACTCTTGCTCTGTGGAATTGAAACATTGTGTGTCGAACTTCTGACCTAACTCTACACAGCAGTGTTCCATGAGCTGTTGCTATGGTAGCAGGCAGAAGTCAAGTTGGGGGAAGGGTACTAGGCAGAAGTCAAGTTGGGGGAAGGGTACTTTTGGAAAAGGGTTGGTTTTCAACCAATAGAAATGTGTGATTACATTTGAAAAAAAGGGGGAAGCACTGAGATTTGAAACTTACATGTATATGTGTGGAAAAATAGAGGGAAAGTTTGCCATTATCTGGTTCTGCTGAGAGGAGAGAGGTGAACACAACAGAGATCCTGGCTCTGATAATCTGCTGTTTGAGTGTCACATTTCTTTCACAACTAACTAATTTTAAAGGTGAGTTTACAGTTTGAGAGGGGATGTATGTGGTAACTTAAGAAATGAATAATAGAAATGGGAATTGTTTTTGTTGTAGTTACACATGGTGGTTTCATAATGTGTCAGTCTGTAAAAGTGATTTACACTTGCCCCGAAAAAAAAAAGAGCAGTAAGTGTGCTTTCAAATTGGCAAAGAAATTTCGTTTTGGGACTAATGTGAAAACATGACTCTGTGTGCATAGAAGAATTATAGGCAGAGATTTATTGCGTCTTGCTCTGGTGATTTCATAGTTGCATTAGATGGAAAGGGGGAGCGAATTTTTGGGGGAAGAAGCAGAGTCTTAGCACACACCCATGTGCTTGCCATGTATAGTCATGCACAGTATTTAGAAGCGAGTGGGGTTTTCAGGTTTAAGTCTGTAATGCAAATACATTCAGCATCACTAAGGCTGGTTGCCCTTGCTGGAGTGTAGGCAGTCACAGAGAATACACATGGTGGTGGTCTGAAAAAACAGCTTGGACATGTGCATTTAAATAAATCAAAAAAAGTGGTTTTATAATGTGTCAGTCTGTAAAAGTGATTTCCAATTGTAAAAAGTGATTTTCACTTGGCCCGAAAAAAAAAGAGCAGTAAGTGTGCTTTCAAAATGGCAAAGAAATTTCGTTTTGGGACTAATGTGAAAAAATGACTCTGTGTGCATAGAGGAATTATAGGCAGAGATTTATTGCGTCTTGCTCTGGTGATTTCACAGTTGCATTAGATGGAAAGGGGGAGCGAATTTTTGGGGGAAGAAGCAGAGTCTTAGCACACACCCATGTGCTTGCCATGTATAGTCATGCACAGTATTTAGAAGCGAGTGGGGTTTTCAGGTTTAAGTCTGTAATGCAAATACATTCAGCATCACTAAGGCTGGTTGCCCTTGCTGGAGTGTAGGCAGTCACCGCGAATACACATGGTGGTGGTCTGAAAAAAACAGCTTGGACAAGTTCAATTAAATAAATTAAAAAAAAAGGTTTCATAATGTGTCAGTCTGTAAAAGTGATTTTCACTTGCCCCGAAAAAAAAAAGAGCAGTAAGTGTGCTTTAAAAATGGCAAAGAAATTTCGTTTTGGGACTAATGTGAAAACATGACTCTGTGTGCATAGAGGAATTATAGGCAGAGATTTATTGCGTCTTGCTCTGGTGATTTCACAGTTGCATTAGATGGAAAGGGGGAGCGAATTTTTGGGGGAAGAAGCAGAGTCTTAGCACACACTCATGTGCTTGCCATGTATAGTCATGCACAGTATTTAGAAGCGAGTGGGGTTTTCAGGTTTAAGTCTGTAATGCAAATACATTCAGCATCACTAAGGCTGGTTGCCCTTGCTGGAGTGTAGGCAGTCACAGAGAATACACATGGTGGTGGTCTGAAAAAACAGCTTGGACATGTGCATTTAAATAAATCAAAAAAAGTGGTTTCATAATGTGTCAGTCTGTAAAAGTGATTTCCAATTGTAAAAAGTGATTTTCACTTGGCCCGAAAAAAAAAGAGCAGTAAGTGTGCTTTCAAAATGGCAAAGAAATTTCGTTTTGGGACTAATGTGAAAACATGACTCTGTGTGCATAGAGGAATTATAGGCAGAGATTTATTGCGTCTTGCTCTGGTGATTTCACAGTTGCATTAGATGGAAAGGGGGGCGAATTTTTGGGGGAAGAAGCAGAGTCTTAGCACACACCCATGTGCTTGCCATGTATAGTCATGCACAGTATTTAGAAGCGAGTGGGGTTTTCAGGTTTAAGTCTGTAATGCAAATACATTCAGCATCACTAAGGCTGGTTGCCCTTGCTGGAGTGTAGGCAGTAAAAGAGAATACACATGGTGGTGGTCTGAAAAAACAGCTTGGACATGTGCAATTAAATAAATTAAAAAAAAAGGTTTCATAATGTGTCAGTCTGTAAAAGTGATTTTCACTTGCCCCGAAAAAAAAAAGAGCAGTAAGTGTGCTTTAAAAATGGCAAAGAAATTTCGTTTTGGGACTAATGTGAAAACATGACTCTGTGTGCATAGAGGAATTATAGGCAGAGATTTATTGCGTCTTGCTCTGGTGATTTCACAGTTGCATTAGATGGAAAGGGGGAGCGAATTTTTGGGGGAAGAAGCAGAGTCTTAGCACACACCCATGTGCTTGCCATGTATAGTCATGCACAGTATTTAGAAGCGAGTGGGGTTTTCAGGTTTAAGTCTGTAATGCAAATACATTCAGCATCACTAAGGCTGGTTGCCCTTGCTGGAGTGTAGGCAGTCACAGAGAATACACATGGTGGTGGTCTGAAAAAACAGCTTGGACATGTGCATTTAAATAAATCAAAAAAAGTGGTTTCATAATGTGTCAGTCTGTAAAAGTGATTTCCAATTGTAAAAAGTGATTTTCACTTGGCCCGAAAAAAAAAGAGCAGTAAGTGTGCTTTAAAAATGGCAAAGAAATTTCGTTTTGGGACTAATGTGAAAACATGACTCTGTGTGCATAGAGGAATTATAGGCAGAGATTTATTGCGTCTTGCTCTGGTGATTTCACAGTTGCATTAGATGGAAAGGGGGAGCGAATTTTGGGGGGAAGAAGCAGAGTCTTAGCACACACCTATGTGCTTGCCATGTATAGTCATGCACAGTATTTAGAAGCGAGTGGGGTTTTCAGGTTTAAGTCTGTAATGCAAATACATTCAGCATCACTAAGGCTGGTTGCCCTTGCTGGAGTGTAGGCAGTCACAGAGAATACACATGGTGGTGGTCTGAAAAAACAGCTTGGACATGTGCATTTAAATAAATCAAAAAAAGTGGTTTTATAATGTGTCAGTCTGTAAAAGTGATTTCCAATTGTAAAAAGTGATTTTCACTTGGCCCGAAAAAAAAAGAGCAGTAAGTGTGCTTTCAAAATGGCAAAGAAATTTCGTTTTGGGACTAATGTGAAAAAATGACTCTGTGTGCATAGAGGAATTATAGGCAGAGATTTATTGCGTCTTGCTCTGGTGATTTCACAGTTGCATTAGATGGAAAGGGGGAGCGAATTTTTGGGGGAAGAAGCAGAGTCTTAGCACACACCCATGTGCTTGCCATGTATAGTCATGCACAGTATTTAGAAGCGAGTGGGGTTTTCAGGTTTAAGTCTGTAATGCAAATACATTCAGCATCACTTGCTGGAGTGTAGGCAGTCACCGCGAATACACATGGTGGTGGTCTGAAAAAAACAGCTTGGACAAGTGCAATTAAATAAATTAAAAAAAAAGGTTTCATAATGTGTCAGTCTGTAAAAGTGATTTTCACTTGCCCCGAAAAAAAAAAGAGCAGTAAGTGTGCTTTAAAAATGGCAAAGAAATTTCGTTTTGGGACTAATGTGAAAACATGACTCTGTGTGCCTAGAGGAATTATAGGCAGAGATTTATTGCATCTTGCTCTGGTGATTTCACAGTTGCATTAGATGGAAAGGGGGAGTGAATTTTTGGGGGAAGAAGCAGAGTCTTAGCACACACCCATGTGCTTGCCGTGTATAGTCATGCACAGTATTTAGAAGCGAGTGGGGTTTTCAGGTTTAAGTCTGTAATGCAAATACATTCAGCATCACTAAGGCTGGTTGCCCTTGCTGGAGTGTAGGCAGTCACAGAGAATACACATGGTGGTGGTCTGAAAAAACAGCTTGGACATGTGCATTTAAATAAATCAAAAAAAGTGGTTTTATAATGTGTCAGTCTGTAAAAGTGATTTCCAATTGTAAAAAGTGATTTTCACTTGGCCCGAAAAAAAAAGAGCAGTAAGTGTGCTTTCAAAATGGCAAAGAAATTTCGTTTTGGGACTAATGTGAAAAAATGACTCTGTGTGCATAGAGGAATTATAGGCAGAGATTTATTGCGTCTTGCTCTGGTGATTTCACAGTTGCATTAGATGGAAAGGGGGAGCGAATTTTTGGGGGAAGAAGCAGAGTCTTAGCACACACCCATGTGCTTGCCATGTATAGTCATGCACAGTATTTAGAAGCGAGTGGGGTTTTCAGGTTTAAGTCTGTAATGCAAATACATTCAGCATCACTAAGGCTGGTTGCCCTTGCTGGAGTGTAGGCAGTCACCGCGAATACACATGGTGGTGGTCTGAAAAAAACAGCTTGGACAAGTGCAATTAAATAAATTAAAAAAAAAGGTTTCATAATGTGTCAGTCTGTAAAAGTGATTTTCACTTGCCCCGAAAAAAAAAAGAGCAGTAAGTGTGCTTTAAAAATGGCAAAGAAATTTCGTTTTGGGACTAATGTGAAAACATGACTCTGTGTGCATAGAGGAATTATAGGCAGAGATTTATTGCGTCTTGCTCTGGTGATTTCACAGTTGCATTAGATGGAAAGGGGGAGCGAATTTTTGGGGGAAGAAGCAGAGTCTTAGCACACACTCATGTGCTTGCCATGTATAGTCATGCACAGTATTTAGAAGCGAGTGGGGTTTTCAGGTTTAAGTCTGTAATGCAAATACATTCAGCATCACTAAGGCTGGTTGCCCTTGCTGGAGTGTAGGCAGTCACAGAGAATACACATGGTGGTGGTCTGAAAAAACAGCTTGGACATGTGCATTTAAATAAATCAAAAAAAGTGGTTTCATAATGTGTCAGTCTGTAAAAGTGATTTCCAATTGTAAAAAGTGATTTTCACTTGGCCCGAAAAAAAAAGAGCAGTAAGTGTGCTTTCAAAATGGCAAAGAAATTTCGTTTTGGGACTAATGTGAAAACATGACTCTGTGTGCATAGAGGAATTATAGGCAGAGATTTATTGCGTCTTGCTCTGGTGATTTCACAGTTGCATTAGATGGAAAGGGGGGCGAATTTTTGGGGGAAGAAGCAGAGTCTTAGCACACACCCATGTGCTTGCCATGTATAGTCATGCACAGTATTTAGAAGCGAGTGGGGTTTTCAGGTTTAAGTCTGTAATGCAAATACATTCAGCATCACTAAGGCTGGTTGCCCTTGCTGGAGTGTAGGCAGTAAAAGAGAATACACATGGTGGTGGTCTGAAAAAACAGCTTGGACATGTGCAATTAAATAAATTAAAAAAAAAGGTTTCATAATGTGTCAGTCTGTAAAAGTGATTTTCACTTGCCCCGAAAAAAAAAAGAGCAGTAAGTGTGCTTTAAAAATGGCAAAGAAATTTCGTTTTGGGACTAATGTGAAAACATGACTCTGTGTGCATAGAGGAATTATAGGCAGAGATTTATTGCGTCTTGCTCTGGTGATTTCACAGTTGCATTAGATGGAAAGGGGGAGCGAATTTTTGGGGGAAGAAGCAGAGTCTTAGCACACACCCATGTGCTTGCCATGTATAGTCATGCACAGTATTTAGAAGCGAGTGGGGTTTTCAGGTTTAAGTCTGTAATGCAAATACATTCAGCATCACTAAGGCTGGTTGCCCTTGCTGGAGTGTAGGCAGTCACAGAGAATACACATGGTGGTGGTCTGAAAAAACAGCTTGGACATGTGCATTTAAATAAATCAAAAAAAGTGGTTTCATAATGTGTCAGTCTGTAAAAGTGATTTCCAATTGTAAAAAGTGATTTTCACTTGGCCCGAAAAAAAAAGAGCAGTAAGTGTGCTTTAAAAATGGCAAAGAAATTTCGTTTTGGGACTAATGTGAAAACATGACTCTGTGTGCATAGAGGAATTATAGGCAGAGATTTATTGCGTCTTGCTCTGGTGATTTCACAGTTGCATTAGATGGAAAGGGGGAGCGAATTTTTGGGGGAAGAAGCAGAGTCTTAGCACACACCTATGTGCTTGCCATGTATAGTCATGCACAGTATTTAGAAGCGAGTGGGGTTTTCAGGTTTAAGTCTGTAATGCAAATACATTCAGCATCACTAAGGCTGGTTGCCCTTGCTGGAGTGTAGGCAGTCACAGAGAATACACATGGTGGTGGTCTGAAAAAACAGCTTGGACATGTGCATTTAAATAAATCAAAAAAAGTGGTTTTATAATGTGTCAGTCTGTAAAAGTGATTTCCAATTGTAAAAAGTGATTTTCACTTGGCCCGAAAAAAAAAGAGCAGTAAGTGTGCTTTCAAAATGGCAAAGAAATTTCGTTTTGGGACTAATGTGAAAAAATGACTCTGTGTGCATAGAGGAATTATAGGCAGAGATTTATTGCGTCTTGCTCTGGTGATTTCACAGTTGCATTAGATGGAAAGGGGGAGCGAATTTTTGGGGGAAGAAGCAGAGTCTTAGCACACACCCATGTGCTTGCCATGTATAGTCATGCACAGTATTTACAAGCGAGTGGGGTTTTCAGGTTTAAGTCTGTAATGCAAATACATTCAGCATCACTAAGGCTGGTTGCCCTTGCTGGAGTGTAGGCAGTCACCGCGAATACACATGGTGGTGGTCTGAAAAAAACAGCTTGGACAAGTGCAATTAAATAAATTAAAAAAAAAGGTTTCATAATGTGTCAGTCTGTAAAAGTGATTTTCACTTGCCCCGAAAAAAAAAAGAGCAGTAAGTGTGCTTTAAAAATGGCAAAGAAATTTCGTTTTGGGACTAATGTGAAAACATGACTCTGTGTGCATAGAGGAATTATAGGCAGAGATTTATTGCGTCTTGCTCTGGTGATTTCACAGTTGCATTAGATGGAAAGGGGGAGTGAATTTTTGGGGGAAGAAGCAGAGTCTTAGCACACAACCATGTGCTTGCCGTGTATAGTCATGCACAGTATTTAGAAGCGAGTGGGGTTTTCAGGTTTCAGTCTGTAATGCAAATACATTGAGCTTCACTAAGGCTGGTTGCCCTTGCTGGAGTGTAGCACTCTGGACATGGGCTTTTTAAAAAATCTGAAAAGTGGTTTCATAATGTGACAGTTTGTAAAAGAGATTTTCACTTGCCCAAAAAAAAGAGCAGTTTGTGTGCATTCAAATTGGAAAAGAAATTTTGTTTTGTGACTATTGTGAAAAGAAATGTAGTAATATATTTAAATACAATAAAGGATTGTTTTTTAGTTTTTTTCAGGTATTGCTGAAGAACAGTGATCAAAATTTAAGATGCCTACAAAATCTCGAGTTCAAAAAACGCTAAAAAAAAAACTATATTTGAAGACAACTGGAGGACCAAAGTTAGTAGAAGATGCTCATGTTGGGAAAAAGAAAAAATCTTCTGGTAAGCAGAAAAAACAATGTCTTAAAAAAATATTCAAAACAAAGAAAAATGTACAAAATGTCTGTCCTGGGAAGAATGTAACAAAACGAAGAGAACAGCAAAAAATTGAGAATTTAGTTAATGCAAATATACCTTCTGCAAATGAAAAGTTTTACATAAACAGAAAAACAGCGTTTAAAGAGATACGTAGAAAAATGTTTCAGAGAAGAGTTATGTCCAATATGATAAAGGATGTGAAGAAATATAAGCAAAAGGCAAAATATTACAAGAGAAAAAAAGAAATTGAAGCCATTGCAGCAAAAGCATTAGAATTAAAAAGGAAACTATTCATATTAATTTTGAATAGGATGCGTACATTAGATAAAATGGTTAATGTACTGAAATCACAAAGCAAAAGCAAAAGAGTAGTGAACAGAACAAACTTTTGTAAAGTGTTTTTAGGAAAGTGGATGCATAGTTCAAGTAGTGAACCTTTTTTTAATGAAGAGAGCTATTTTCAAAGTAATAGTTTGCTGCATGCAGTTGACACCAGAGGTCGTTCATACGAAGTAAAAAATGGTTGCATAATGGAGAAGGAGATAATGGTTCCAAGAGATGAGGTACAAGTGATGGCAGATGAGGCAATGGGGAGACGTCCTAAAGCCCCAGTGTACACTTGGAATTGTAGTAGTATTTGCACTGTGCGTCAGGAATCTATTGACAGATTTCGAGAGTTTCTAAGAGAATATAGTAAAAAAAGTGTAAAACAGAAGATTAAGGTGCTTCAAAGTCTGGATCCATGCAGAGTGAGAGAGAATACTGGTTTGCAGGGTCATTCTCTGGCTTGTCTATCTAGAAAAGTGTGCAATAGTGTTTTCCATCATTTTAGGATGCTGGCTGTTCATCATACTGAAATGAGAAAGTTTGTGAGACGGTTGTATTTTGTCAAAAGTCCAGCAATAAAGTTAAATGAATTGAATAGGGCTCTGTTCCGAGGAACGGTATCAGATGTAGAGAAGGTTGTTGATGAAATTCAGTTTTGTTACTTTGGTCCTGAACAAAACAGTGCAGAGAAGGACACAGTAAATGAGGAAGAAGTGGAAGAGAATGTAGAACCTTCTGTAAGTAAGACATTTAATGATCACATAACAAAATTTGCAATAGTCTCTAATGAAAGACCAAATGTTACTTGTATTTGTTGCCGCAGAACTCATTATAGAAAACAAACTAGGAATGTTGATCTCTACAGAAAGAGTGAAAATGAAGATAATTATAAGTGGATGGATTTTGCCACATATATATTTCTTGAAAATTGTTTTGAATTGGGTGAAGATCAGCGTATTTGTAAATACTGTTACAACAAGTTAGAGGAAAATAGAATGCCGACCAGAGCTGTACATAATAATTTAGAATTGGATGCTATTCCTGCTGAACTTTCTGAATTAAATACATATGAGTCTATACTCATTCAATGTGTTCATCCGTTCCAGACCATAGTACGTATGGAGCCCAAAACTGGTAAATTACCTCCTTCAGATTTACTGAGAGGTTTAAAAGGTAGAGTGGTGTATTTGCCCTTGGATTTGAAAAAAAATATGGAAACTATTGATGCGGATACTTTGGAAACTGAACCATTAATTATTCTGGTTAATGGTGTACCTACAAAGAATAAGAAGATTTGGCAGGAGCTGGTAGATGTGCGGAAATTACAAAGAGCAAATTTGTATTTGAAAAAAAATAACAAATGGTATGAATCAATTTATATAGAAGAAGAAGAAGAAGACGAAGATTTTCAAGAAGACACAGAAACACCAACTGGACAAATTGAAAAAGTGGACAAGACAAAGGAAGAAGAAATTTATGAACATTTTAGCATACATCCTCTTCATTCGAAAGAAGTTATGGGAGACAATATTGATCTCTTTCAGATGAAGAAAGCAAAAGGAACTCCCGTGAGTGTATGGGAGGAGAGCTTGAAAGCTCGATGTTTTCCCCAGCTGTTTCCTACGGGAAAAGGAGGACGATACGATGAACGTCCAGAACAGATTCCAGCTTCGGAGTATCGGACTACAAGACTATATGCTGAAGATCCCAGATTTCGACAAAGTATTCCTTATTTGTTCCATCTTTTATTTGAAAGCGACTTGTCTGCACTGTCTTATGCAGTAAATCACATTTTAAAAAGTGGAGTACATTTACAAAATGTGTCTGCTAAGGATTTTATGGAGAAAGTGCAGCACCGAGATGATCATTTGGAAACACAACTGATCAATCTGATGGCTTGTCAGCGTGGGACAAATGAATATTGGTACCGACGCCATGGTGAACTAAAATGCATGTTACGCAATTTAGGAACACCAACATGGTTCCTTACCCTAAGCTGTGCCGAGTACGCTTGGGATGATTTACTGGATTTTCTACGAGAGGCCAATTCAAACATTAAAAACATCGAATACAAGACAGCAGGAGAACTGTGCTCATTGGATCCGGTTAATGTTTGCAGATATTTCAATCATAGATTTGAGGCTATGATGTCCTTCATCTGCAATAAAAAAAATCCACCCCTTGGAGAAGTAGTGGATTTCTTTTGGAGAAAAGAGTACCAGGCAAGAGGTGCTCCTCATATTCATATGCTGTTGTGGATCAAGGATGCCCCAAAGTTTGGAACAGATACTGATGAAGCAGTGTTATCTTACATTGAAGAATATGCAACATGTGCTATACCAAAAAGCACAGAAGAGAAAAAGTTAAAGGAGCAAGTTTTACGTTTCCAAAGTCATCGGTGTGGAAAATACTGTCGACGGAAATACAAGAGCAAAGAAAAATACTACACTAAATGTCGATTTGGATTTCCTAGACCTGTTCTTTCAAATGGAAGAGTAAACAGTTTTATGTCAGCTGTGAGACATACTATCACAAGAAAATCACCTAAGAATACCTACAACCTTAAAAGAAAAGAAGAATCAAAAAATATAAATGACTACAACCCAGTCATTTTATCCATGTGGAACGCTAACATGGATATACAGTATGTAGCTGACAATTCCATTGCTGTTGCACGATATGTAACGTCTTACATTACGAAATCAGAAAAAACAGAATTGAAGGAAATGTGGGAAGAGATTTCTCACGAGAAGACTGTTAGTAAGAAGCTGTACAGTTTCAGTTTGAAGATGTTATCGCATCGAGAAATTGGATCCTACGAATGTTCAGATAGGTTATCTTCTGCAAGTCTCTACTCAAAGTCAAGAAGAATAATTTGGGCAAGTTTAGGCCTTGCAGCAATGAGAAATCGGGTACTGAAATCTGTTGGAGAAATTGAATATTTGGCCGAGAATGACCCAGAAAGTACAGATATATTGAAAACAAACATGTTGGACACATATTATCCCAAGAGAAGTCATCATCTGGAGAACATGTGTCTCTATGAAGTGTTGCAGAACTACATTTATTCACGGAAAGCTGCAGAAGACATTAATAATGGAAAATATAAAGTTGTTGGTGAAGAAGGATGTTTGGTGAAGCAAACCAAAGGAAGTTTGATAAATCACCGGAAGCTGAGTTGCGACACTACCGACAAGAAAGAATTTTACTACTTGGCTCTTTTACAGTTGTTTAAACCATGGCGTACAGAGGATGAACTACTGGGAGAATTTCAAAGCTATGAGGATTCATTTAATGCTTGCAAAGACAGCATACAATGCAATACATTCACAACTTATCTGCAAATGTTAAATGAAGAAATTGAACAGGAAACTACAATTGCAGCAGAAATAGCTAGAGACAGTTCTCAGGACAGCCAAAGTTCAGGAACACACAGTCAAGATCCCCTAGGACAACCAATCGTTGAAAATGAAGCATCAATAGCCATGAATGAAGTGGAAACAGCTATGAATCAAGCTCAAGAAGAATTTATAGACTTAGAAAATTTGGAAAGACAACTGAATCAAGAGCAGCAACAAATTTATGAAGAGATCAAAAACAAAATTGATCACGGATTTCTACATGTAAAAAAAGAGTGCTCATGCACATCATTTCATCCAATCAGGATGTATGTAAGCGGACAAGCTGGCACTGGAAAAAGTTTCCTAATTAAAGTCATCAGAAGCTACCTAAAGCAAAAAACGGATTCTACGTTGTCTTGTGTGGTTACTGCTCCAACTGGGTTAGCAGCATATAACATAAAAGGAATCACCTTACATCGTTTGCTAATGTTACCAGTGGAGCATGAGAACAAAATACAATTCAACAAGCTAACTGGAGAAGCATCCTTGGAAGTTTCACGAGTATTGAAGAAGATGCAAGTTCTCATTATTGATGAGGTGAGCATGGTATCAAACTTAATGCTTGCCTTTGTGCATTTAAGAATGCAGCAAATTTTGAAGACAGACTATGACGTGTTATTTGGTGGAAAACACGTCATAGTTTTTGGAGATCTTTTGCAACTTACTCCAGTTAAAGGACAACCAGTGTTTAATACTGTGACACATGAAGACACGAAGAAGTCATTGGGAAGCATCGGTAATACAAATATTTGGTCCTTCTTTGAGTACAAGGAACTTACAACTAATATGAGGCAAGCAAACGATGAAGAATATGGAAGTATTCTGAAAGATATCAGGATTGGACTACTCACAGAAGCTGGCAAAAAAGCATTACAGACTCGGCTGCTACATAATTTATTTCCAAAGGAAGAAATAGTTGCAGAGAAGATATACAAGAACATTGCAGAAAACAAAAGTGTCATCTGCTTAATGCCTACTCTACGTGAATGCTCAATATTCAATGAGGAGCTTTTGAAATTGGAAAAGGAAGAGATCAGGAAATTGGAAGCAGTGGACAAAATTGAGGATGGAAGAATTACTGTCACAGTAACAGGCAAAATGAAAAATAAATTGGACTCACTAGAGAAGAACATCTCCAAAACAGCTGGATTAGAAAAAAATCTATATGTTTGCATGAACTGTAGAGTGTTTTTAAGGAGAAATTTGGATGTTGAGAAAGGTTTAGTTAATGGAGCGATGGGAAGAGTTGTGGGTTTTATTAATTATCAGAAAAAAGAAGGAATTGAATGTTTAAAAATAAAATTTGATCAGATAGATGAAGTTAAAGATATTTGTCGTTGTACAGTTCGTTTTATGCTTAAAAAACCTTGCAAATTCACTGAAAAAACCATGGGTTTCACACACGTTATAGTTAGGAATTAGCATTTAAAAAACCTTTGAAATTCAGTGAAAAAACCATAGGTTTCACACACGTTATAGTTAGGAATTAGCATTTAAAAAACCTTAGAAATTCAGTGAAAAAACCATAGGTTTCACACATGTTATAGTTAGCTGGACATTTTACTCGTAAAAAACCAATGAAATTGCCCCGTTATAGTTAGTTCAGCTAACTATAACTCGCGCGCCCGCAATGCACTGCTGATGACGTCACATATTACATCACTCATGACATGGTCAGTGACATCACTCATGACATCACTGATGACATCTCAAATGACATCACTGATGACATCACTGATGACATCATCCTTGTGATAGAGTGGCAGACCTCCTCTTCCCCTAATATAACCTTTGACACACACATTCAAAAATAGAAACTACAATGTTCAAAACAATGGACATACCAATACCAGTTAAAACAACCTTTTCAGTAATTCTAAGATCCACATACACATCCACTCATTCACCAACAGTCCAATTCAGTCACTCATACATGTACTCACTCATCATATGTACTCATACACCTATACATCCTGTTACACAATGCCACTCATCCATAGAGTTACTCACACACATAGTCACTCATGCTAACAAAGAATCAAACATACATTTACTTGCATATACAGTTATACACACACCACCACACTTACTTCTACGGAAACTTACACATACTTAGTCTTTTAAACAATCACTTATAGAAACACATACTTATTCATACAGGAACTCTTTCAATCTCTCACTCTCACATATACTCACATATATACACCAATAGTCACATATACTAGTTTAAAACAAATGTAGTTACTCATAAAGACAATATTGAGACAGTCATTCACTCACTAACACACCCATACACACACTCATCCACCCATACAGTCCTGCACACATGCTGTGTTCAACCCATACAAACAGTGAGTCACTCATTCATGCACCTATGCACTACGTAATACCCCCCACCGAACCATGCAGACACTCAGACTGATACTCAAAAAACCAACTAATAACCTATATAGACACCCATGTAGCTACTCACCAACCCATGCAGCCACTTATACACAAAGTGAGAGACTGATACAGATATTTACATATTTAAACATTACTCACTAAGCCATGTATTCACTATGATACACTTAATCAGTCAGTTACACAATCAATTTTTCAAAAACAAATCATCCATTTAGACACTTATATACCCATTTATTCTTCCATCGACCTTGAGATATACATATATAAAACATATTTAATTTTCAGAAAAACACACATTCACTGGATGATGTCATCAGTGATGTCATCAGTGATGTCATTTGAGATGTCATCAGTGATGTCATGAGTGATGTCACTGACCATGTCATGAGTGATGTAATATGTGACGTCATCAGCAGTGCATTGCGGGCGCGCGAGTTATAGTTAGCTGAACTAACTATAACGGGGCAATTTCATTGGTTTTTTACGAGTAAAATGTCCAGCTAACTATAACATGTGTGAAACCTATGGTTTTTTCACTGAATTATATATATATATATATATATATATATATATATATATATATATATATATATATATATATATATATATATATATATATATATATATATATATCCACAAAAAAGTTACTCTGCATTAGAGGGCCTCAGATCGGGGAGGGCCCCACTGCAGAAGTGCAGGTCTCTGGCACTAATTATTTTCAGCGCTGTTGGGAACGTTGTGCTTCCAGTTGGTGGAAATCGAATTTTGGGAAGGTGAGCAACAATGAACTTACATTCTAACCTACTACAGGATTAACAGTGTTTTCATCTGGCAGCATGCACTATGCTAAGGACATTGTGGATACTACATCTACCATGATGCCGAGTGAACCAGGGGCGTGTATTTAAATGAGGCGCAGGTGCGCTTTGAAATGTTTGCTGCTTCCTGAATTTGCCTTGGATTTTAATGCCAGTGATCAAGGGAAATGCTGCCCGAAACATGTTTGGTTTTTAAGGCAAAGCTGAATAAATATGCTTGTAAGGAAAATGTTTACGAGCCTTCCTTCTGCCAGCAAGATAGGAATTCATTGCCACAACGTGAGAGGCCCTCTAATGCAGAGTAACTTTTTTGTGGATATATATATATATATTTATATATATATACACGAAACACCCCTCCGATAGGATTAGGAAAGAGGCCACACGGGGAGACGTTCGGGAGCCGTTTATTGGAGACAGCAAAGCATGATGCATTTCGGCATTAGTAGCCATCCTCAGATGCTACTGCTACCGCGATATAACTCCACCCTCGCCTGTCCTGCATTGCCCTCATTGGAAGGTAAGTTCCGACCCCAGGTCACATGATCTTTTCACCCAATGTAGTCCAAAATAGCACTTCATATCCCAGAAAGCACTGCTCCCTGGTGGATGTTGCGTGGAAAAGAGATCACTGTTCAGGGCAAAGGAGTGGCAATTAAAATGGAGTGTCCCGGTAAAATGAAGACCTCAGGCTCCCTTGGGCCCCCTTAACGTTCCATCCTCCAGTATAGGCATCCGCTGGGCCGTGAGTCACCAATATAGTGATTGCGGCTCCTCGTGCAGTCACAAGCTGCACCTGGCAGTAGTCCCTAGCTTCACCAACACTCGAGGCGGGCAGGAGTAATTCGATACCTCGAAGGAAAGAAAAGCTGAAACAGCTGGTGCCAGCAACTCTTCTGCCGCTTGGTAGAACAGGGCCTCTTGCGCACCTCTGGCATGTGCGTGAGTTGAATACAAACAAAACACCCCTCCGATAGGAAAAGGAAAGAGGCCACACGTGGAAACCAATGTAGTCCAAAATAGCACTTCATATCCCAGAAAGCTCTGCACCTGGCAGTAGTTGTATATATATAAAAACCACACTCTTCCTATCATATATATTGTGTAAACATACATGCAACATCCATGTCCCACATGGATGGAGTGAAGGGACTCATTGTAGGAGACTGGAAGACTACTTGAAACAGAAGAGGCAAGTAAGCTACTCTTCGTAATCAGTGCTGCTGCCACTACTGTCAGTCTTCCAGTGCCCGATTTGCTCAGTGTAGTCACGCTCAATAGAGGTGGTGCCCGTGGTGTACCCCTTTAAACTATACTGCTGTTCTCTGAGCTGCATTCCATGTCACAGTGGTTTCTCAGCATACACCCGTGAGTGTTGTTTGTGCTGAATGAAGTAAAACAAAAAATAAAAATAACCAGTCTCACAGTGGGAACTCAGTGCAGAGGTGCACTTCCTCCTGAGCCAATCAGGGGAACTTTCCCATCCCAACATTTGACCTGTGCAAGTGAGTGATTGTAGCATATTTTCCCTCAGAGCTGCCACATTACAACCTGGGCTTATCAGTTACCACTTTGCTTATAAGTGTGGGAAAATCATTGCAATTGTTTTTTCAATTTCAGTATGATCCTGTGAGCATTTTACCAGATTTAAAATGTTTTTCCCCCTTAACACTGCTCAGAGCTCTGGGAAGCCCCACTGGTGTAAACGAAATAGAAAACCTGAGTACTATCTAAGCATAGGCACCTAACTATCCTTACACATTTTATAAATCTATTTATGCATGCGTTTTGCTTTGAGAATTATGCATTTTTGTAAGCATGTGTAATATATGACATTTTTCTCGTAAAACTTTGCAACATGGGCCTATAGATATGGGTTTACAAAGGAAGTTTAAGGCAAGCCGATAGCCTTGATTTGCAAAATGTCTTCCTCCTTTGAAGCAACATGTGTTCAGGGATTTATTGACGCAGTTTGTCTTTACTGTAATTGGGGAATTGCCATGGGTGTATTTCTTGGCAAGGGTTTGAATGGGAAGAAGGCATTTATGCAAAGCCAGTGTAGAAACCGAAGAATTCGAGAGACTGACTCTAGAAGTGTCTTCCCATTTTGTAATGCAATTGCAATGGTGTGGATCGTCAGGAGTAAGGAGATTTGCTATCTGGGCAGACGACGAAAGAATTAATCAATGTATTTATTTATTTAATATTTTTATTAAGCTAGACTCAACCAGGATGAATTCAGCACTCTATAACAATATGGAAATAGCAGGCAATCCCTTACAATGAACTAGTGTACAAAGTTGGATAGCAGATTTACAGAAAGAGAAAAGAACAAGCTCCGTGGAAGGCATGGTTGAAGAACTCAGGGGGATTACATGTTTAATGCAGGCTAGGAACGACAACCAGGGTATGAGAAAAAGAGTGGAGAGGAAGCAAGGAATACTGATGCAGAAGGGGAAACATAAATGAAACTGATATTGGGGAGGAATTGGGATGCTAAACCTGTTAGCCTTAGGGTGGTCTTCCCTCATAAGTTTTGCTTTCACCCCTCCTGCTTTGCTGGAAGTATTTGTGGGTCTTAAGACTCAGTATACTTTACCACTCTTAACTATTGATAAAGTGCTTGTGCTCACTCACCAAAACATGGTAAAATTGGCTTACACTCAATTGACACATTTGATTTACATGTAAGTCACTAGTAAGGTGGTACTGCATGTACCCAGGGCCTGTAAATTAAAGGCTACCAGTAGCTCTGCAGCACCTTTTTGTGCCACCAACTTAAGTAACCTTTCAAAACATGTCCCAGGCCTGCCACTGCAGCCTGTATGCAGTTGTAAACTGCCAATTCATTTTGGCAAAATAACCCCCTTGCTAAGCCTAAACCTTATTTTCTAATATGTATGTCATCCCAGAGGTAGGTCCTAAACAGCCCATAGGGTAGGATGCAGCATATTTGAAAAGTTGGACATCTACTTTTACATTTTACATGTTCCGGAAAAACTCCTACATTTGTTTTTCACTGCTGCAAGGCCTACCTCTCATATAGGGTAACATTGGATTACCTTATTACATTTAACAAGTGAAAGCACTTATTTGGGAAAGGTACAAATGTCATATTTGGTTATATGGTAATTTGAAATCCTCTTTAATGGTAAAGACAGATATTAAATCGCAGTTCTGAAAAAGTCACTTTTAGAAAGCTGGCATTTTCTTGTCCTAAACATTTGGTGCCTCCAGCTTGTGTCCTGGGTAACATGACTAGGTGTAGTTGGCAGATAGCCTTTTTGTATTCTTCCCAGACAATGTCACAAAGAGGGTCTGGTGTTTGGGAGAATGGAGCATCCTGGCAGGATGGGTAGGGGCGGAGATGTCACCTCCCACATTTGCCCTCCAATAGGGGTTACCTTCTGCATGCTCAAAGAACTTCACACTAAACTTTTTTTATCCCAGACATCTTGGGGCCTGGGCTGGGGAAGGAAGGAAATTATTGAAGTCATTTGGTAACCTCTTCCTACATGCCTCTATCTGAATGTGCCTGTAGGTGCCTGACACTTTTGTTGTTGGGTCTGCCAGCTTATTTCTATTGTTTTTAATGTGGTGGAACCATTTACTATACTGGCCTTATACTATGCCAGCTTCTCTTTAAGTTTGGTCCCTACAGGTACTGGTTCTGCAATTGACTGTGTATTTCTCTATGTGCTTGAGTACAACTGTTCCTTTCCTCAGTGTGCTTGCATTTTGTATCTATTCCTCCCTCTGTGAGATTGCATCTCTTCTGCATCTCCCAAATTCGGGGCCTCATTCACAAGGCCCCTCTGCCACAGAGTGTCACTTTTTGTGACGCTCCGATGACGCTGTGACCTGCTCCATATTTACAAGGCAGCGCTAAGCCACTTTGAGTGGCTCAACGCAGCATTGTAAATATCATTCCCTTTGATGCCGTTTTCTGGGTTAATGGGACGTGCAATTGGTGTTGCTGTGGGTGTTCCCAGCAACACCAATGGCTTTTTGACACTGCCCCAGATTTACAAGGAATCATAAATCTGAGGCAGCGCCAAAAACGTACAACTCCTCAGGGGAGGCGTAAAGGTGGCGCAATGTGGAGAAATACTTTTATTTCTCCTAATTTTTTGCTCCTTCTATGTGTGCTGCATTCTGCAGCAAACATAGAAGGAGCAAAAAGCCATTATGATTGTTTTTGTGCAGGAAGGTGTCACTTCCTGCACAACGACAACAATCCTTGCAACGCAGGCACCCTTCCACCATGGTGCAAGGGTGTCTGCATTAGTGCACGGCTGCTGTTTGTGCGTCGGCACAGGGGTGAGTACAGGAATGCACTGTATTCTTGTAAATAAGGTACATTCCTGCACAATGACGCAGCTCGGCGCTGCAAAATCGCTTGCGGCACTGCGCCATTGTTTTGTAAATATGCCATTCAGTGCTTTGGGACAATCTTATTTGCATAAAGGGCTATAGAAATAAGCAATATGATTCAACATTCCTGCTTGCACCGGAATGTGACAGTGTACTCATATATGCTGCTTTGCATATTCCTCTGCGAGTCTGCATGTAGTAGCAATGTCCGCTCCTCCATGTGCATTAAAAAAAAAAATCTCCTGCCCGTTCATGTACCCGTTTCTAAATGACACATGCTGCCTCCCCCCTTTCAAAGGCCGTGCCAGTGTGTTCTACAAAAGTGGGGGTCTGGGAGGAGCAGACATGCATGCTCGATCAGTGGCGTAACGAAACGTAAGGGGGCGCCCCTGTAAAGCACATGGAGGCCCCCCACCAGACTGAGTCTGGAGCTCTTAGGCCAGGGTCCCACCGCTCGTGCACAGTGAAGAAGGGGGCCCCCTGGAGCTCAGCCCCCCCCCCCCCCACAGCTCCCTCTAATGTTATACCACTAGCTCCGATCACGCAGGTATACAATGTAACTTTAGAAACCCGACTATAAAGTGTGGTTAGATAGAGACAAAATAAATATGGTTACTGTGGCTGGAGTAATGACCCAGGGAATACGTACCAACTGCACGAAGGAGAGCATGAGCCCCCTTCATTAGGTTTGATGCAATACTCCCACACTCCATACACACGCTAAAAGGAAGAGTATGGGAATTAGTGTCTTTTTTTTAGAGAGATCTCGTTTGCTACTTTGTTTTATCGAAGACAGCAGTTCCTAAACAAACAAAAAACAGATTAGACAAAGGGGAGGCAAGCAACCTCAATGGATTGCGAGAGGTGGTTGGAAGGGATGAGGGCAAACAACACCAACGGGATTCTGTAGGGGCTGGGGGATGCTGAAAGCAACATTAGGGAATGGGAGGTAAGGTAGAGATGGCTTGCAAAACCATGCACTCTTTTGGAGTGCATAGATACAATGGGGGAACCCTGGATCCCTCAAAACCTGGGTAAGTATAAGTAAGGCAACAGTGGTTCTGCCGGGGAGAGAACAATTACATTTTAAATGACGACAAATCTTGTTACCAATACTATATATGACTCTCTGCGTAACCAATATGCCAGAGAGTAAAAGTAGGCTAAATCACAGCGCACAACAAAGTGAATAATGAATATTGGAACACAATAGTGCAACAAAGAACTCCAAATGTTTGCAAACATTATTATTACTTGCTATTTTTGAGTCTTTTACAAAACAAATTGAAAATACATTTTCTAAAGGCTGTCAAGGTGAGGCATAATTGTAATGTGACAAGTGTTTCAAAGTGACAATGGGTGGCCAGTGCTGATGGTGCAGTGCAAATATACAAGAGTGAAGCTATATACAAATATGTACAAGTTGAAGAATAGTCAGAAAGACAACGAAGCTAATATCTCTGGTTGTGGCGGGGCCGCTCATTAGTGTGCACCAAGAGATTTGTTATGACTGAGCCATGTGTTATCGTCGACGTTTCGACCCTGATAATGCGTTAGTGTGATGTCATAGCGGGTCTTCTTGAGGACAAAGGACAGCCTGAAAAGGAGGAGAGAGAATATCAGATTGTGTTCCAGGTCTAGGGGACACTACGGGGAAGGCTTGGCGATGCCCATTACTCACTCAGCAAGTGGGAAGTATCCCTAGGCATCCCTCGCTGATTGGAGGCTGCCAGAAAGATCTGAAATGGTATCAGATAATTAAATTAGAAAGCATAGTTGTGGGGGACAGTAAAAAGCCTTGGCCCGCTGAAAGAAAATATTACCTGCACTTGACTGGAAGGCTCAGGTAAGTGGAATCTAAGAATAGATATACATATGTCAGGTAAGTGTGCTAATGTACAAAGGAAAAGCTCATAAAAACCTTGGACAACCAAGTTCAGCGCTTACCTCTGAGATGAGGTAAAGTGAATAATTCTCCTTTAAATAACACAGCCAAGTTGTGCCCTAGAAGAAAAGCGCACAAGAGTTATTGCACTTTGAAATTCAAAATGGAATGCACTTTTGGGAATTCTCTGTATTATGTGGTTCAATTGATGCCACACTCGAAAAGTGAAGACAGAGTCTTACCCATGTTCAGTAGGAAATGAATCAGGTAATGGGAGATAATTCGAAGAAAATCCAGCCTCCAATTAGCGAGGGACGCCTAGGGATACTTCCCTCCATGCTGGGTGAGTAATGGGCATCACCAAGCCTTCCCCATAGTGTTCCCTAGACCTGGAACACAATATGATACTCTCTCTCCTCCTTTTCAGGCTGTCCTTTGTCCTGAAGAAGACGCGCTATGACATCACACTAACGCATTATCAGGGTCGAAACATTGACGATGACACATGGGTCAGTCATAACAAATCTCTTGGTGCACACTAATGAGTGGCCCCACCACAACCAGAGATATTGGTTTCGTTGTCTTTTTGACTATTCTTCAACTTGTACATATTTGTATATAGCTTCACTCTTGTATATATGCACTGCACCATCAGCACTGGGCACCCATTGTCACTTTGAAACACTTGTCACAATTATGTCTCACCTTGACAGCCTTTAAAAAAATTATTTTCAATTTGTTTTGTTAAAAAACTCAAAAATAGCAAGTAACAATAATTTTTGCAAACATTTGGAGTTCTTTGTTGCACTATTGTGTTCCAATATTCTCTTTTGGAGTGCAGCAACAATTTATTTTTAAGTATCTATGCAAGCATGCGAGGCCGCGAAGGACAGTAATAAAGAAAGAAATCAGTACTTGGGCCATGCTCCATCAAAGGGAGAAACACATCGAAGAGGAAATTAATCTGTCACCTGAGGACCAATGAGAAACATGGGAATGAGAGTGATGATGAAGCCAACCAATGGAAAGCAATGGTGGTTGGTAAGCCCCCTCTAAGTAAAGAAAATGTCTTTGAAGCGACATTGCATGCACTGTCTCAGGCAAGACCTAAAAAGTGTTTAAAAAGGGTGAGGGTATATGAAAAGTAAAGGGGTGAAAATATGAGAAAAAACAGGAAGCAGGGTTGAGGCTAAAGGGAGGAGAGTGGAGTACTCAAGGAAAGCTGAGGTAGGGTTAGGAGGAAAGATATGTAAGTATGCAAAATGTAAGGTTGATAAGAGTAGGTACAGAGGCGGAGGCTAACTGAAGAAAAAAGACGTCTTAAGAAAAGGAGAAACAAGTAAAGAGAGAATAGGGAGGGGAAAAACTGGACCGCAGAGGCTCAAGAGACCAAAGATGAGCGAGAGGAAGGACAGAAGAGGAGAGAGAGGTTAGCTGAGGGTGGGTGACTGATCCACATAGAGTTTCTGAAGGAAGCCAGCGGAGAGCAGTTTAGAGCAAGTGATATATGGTTATATCAGATGGTTCCAGAGATCATTCTGGCCACTGAATAAATAATAATTTTAATGGGAGCTAAAGAGGAACTAGGAATACCTAAGAAAATGGAGTTACCGTAGTCAAAACAATATAGAACAACACCTGTACAGCAGTGTGGAACGCCTTTGGATGTCAGAGGGGTTTAAGTGTTTTCTTAGCGAGTGCAGCAAGTCTCTTGCAGCGTTGCATTGTGTGTGATGTGTAAGCAAAAGGGATTGGCCATTTATTCCATTACACATTTTCTTGGGAATGTTCACTTTGAGTCGGGTACAACTCCTGAATTCATTGATTTGAAGGTGGGTATGACTGACTGGTCTAGGTTAAGCGATGAAGCTCGAGTTAAGAGGAGGTCACAGTTGCCAATCCTATATATTTAGGGAGTAGGCCAGCGCTTTGCGGCCTGGGCTATGCCCTACTGAATGAAGAGGATCATACTACAGCTTTTATGGAGCAGAAGGACAAGCTATGGCACTTCTTTCCATTTAAGCCTGTGCCTAGATCACCCATTGCCATCAATTTGCGAGCAGCTCTTGTTTGATGTTTTAAATAACAAACTTTTCAGAGCAATGTCGACCTAACTGGCTTGGGCATGGAAATTACATAGCATGGCCTTTGGACTGTTACCAAAAGGACAGCAGGACAGGCTATTTTTTAATTTTGAAATGTGTAAAGCGCAAAACATTTCCCCGTAGGGAGTCCTGGCGCTAACGTACAATAGTCAAATAGAATCCAGGTGACAGCACTGAATAAATAACCAGTTTTTTTTTTCTTTTTTCTAAAAGTCAAATGACTTGAGTTTAGGTGCAGAGAAAGAGGCAAAGAGTTCCACAATTTGGTGCCTAAATCTGAGAAAGATCCTCCTCCAATATATAAAAGTGTTTAATTCGCAGAGCAGTGAAGGCCCGTGCTTGTGAAATACTTTATGTACAATAGGCAGTGCTTTGAACTTGCTGTGGGCTTCAATGGGGAGGCAATGAAAAGCTCTCCTATAAGGCATGTGGGAGAGAAACAGGGCGAGCGGGAGCCACCAGAACCGTATGAAGGAGCAGAGATAAGCAGTAAGGCCCAGGTATCAAACACTGAAGTAATCCAGGAAAATAAAACCTGGTGCCTGGTTTCCAGAGTGATGGCCTGACTGGTGAAACGGGGAAGCAACGGGCACATCTGCTGTAGTGGAAGGGGAATGAAGAAACACCACAAATGTCCTGATCCAGAGTCGGCTTCCTGTCTATGAAGAAACTGAGATGCTGCCGTAGGTGCCGGATTCAGCGGAAAGCCCTTTTCAGAGGCATTTGAACAGTGAAACCAGTCCAAATGTAAGCATTTCCACCTTAGCCCGATTAAATTTACGGGGATCAAACTGCTCGTAGCTGCTCTGTAGCTCCTGATTTACCTGTCACTGGCACCACTGTGCGGAAACGTGTAATAATTTACGTTAGCATAAGCGACAGCCATTTTTGCTGTGGTGTCCATTTCATTTCCTTCGTAATTCTTCCCTCCTCTGCTGCTCGTATTTTCACTCTGCTTGTGTTATCTATTTTAGTTGACTTCCTCACTCAGCTAAAGTAATGTACGTGCTGGGGTTTTGTAGCTGCTTGTGCACCTGGTCTTAGATGTTAACTGTCGTCCATTTACTGCTGCTATAAGCATTCCTGCTCCCCCTCCCACTTTGGTGACCAACTGGTTATTCATATGCCCTTGTTTGCTGATAGGTATTTCTAAAAGTTGTTCTTTCCATTTCTGTCCACATGCTTGCATTGCAGAAAACCGGTATAAAAAGGGACGATGGTTTGTGAATTCAGTGTACTACCTCCTGCAGCACTTGAGAGTGTTGTGTGGACATGGTCTCACTCATGAGTGATTAATAAACTTGTTCTGTTATTCCAACTCCAGTGCTGATCTCTTTTGTTAGTCTTTGGACGTGGACAAAAGGGTGACCTTGCACCATTGTGCTAATTTTTAGGCACATTTCCACAGTTGGCGCCCGGCACGTGGGGCCCCATCGGAGACGCGGCCATCCAAAGGAGTGGTCTTGACAGAGGATTGAAATATTACTGAGGAGGCACCCTGCATGAGGAGACTCTTGTCTTTGCAGACCGAAGTGACTTTTCCGGTTTTCACGATTTGACCCTCCGGGTGGTGGCCAGTCTCGACTGGGGTTTTCTTTGGCGTATTTCTGCAGTGACCATTAGGTCGACCAGAGAGCGGCAGGTGGGAGTTGGAGACTTCTGTTTGGTAAGGTCGCTGAAGCGGCACTCTTGATTTGCTTGGCCAAGATTTTGGTTTGGTTTGTTATTCATTCTTTTGCAAAAAGTGAAGGCAGGTAATGTGGAGATTTTTCTCCTTTTTGGAATATTTATTTAGAGTAGTAATATTTTACATATACTTGGAAAATATGCCTGTTCTCACCACACGTAAGTGGTGTTGCTGTTCTAGTGGTACCAATAATAGTTTAGAGCAAAGCCAGCCGGCTCCTCCGGAAGGGACCCCAAATAGAGAGATGTATATCAAATATGGTATTTCTCTCATAATGTACGGCTCATTATGGAACAAATACACATAGAAAGAGTCTGATTTACAATGGCCAGTGAATGGGTCATTCGATTCTAAAAACGTTCAATATGTAGAGCAGTGTTTATTTAACAGAAAAAGTAGACAGGATATGTGTGATTGTGTACGTATGTGGGATAAAGAAGTGCGAGAGAGAGTGAAGAGAGCGGAAGCTATAGCTGAAAAAGAGCAGCGGAAAACGATATATCAAAAAACGTTGGAATTAAAAAATAAAGAAATAAAGGAAACAAAAGAAAAAGAAGATAGGGAACGTCGATTAGAGGTAAATGGCCAGTACCCTATTAGGCACCCTATTTATCCCATACTTAATAAACCTCAGGATGACTGCATCCTATTAGAACGCCCCCCACCCCCGTATAAATTTCCCACTTCAAGTGCCCCTGAGGATGAGGCTTCTGACGAGGAGCATTCTTCTTCAGAGGATAAAGATAAAGATAAGCAAGGCGGGCGGCAGACTCGCTCTACTTTGACTAAGGTAGAAAAGGATACCTTAAAAACTGCTGCTAGAGAGGAAGCTCGTCGGAGTACCACAGTGACGATCCTCATAAATATGGTTCAACCTTGGAAAGATATAGACCAGTTATATTTTGTAGAAAAATTCTATTGGGAGGTAATATATGGTTGGTGGCATATTTCTGACGAAACAGAACCAGCTGATCTAAATGTTGATTATAAGCGGTTAGTAGATGGGACTTACCTTTTTTCAGATATACCTGATACAATTAGGCGAATAGTTAAATTACGAGATGAAACATTGCGTTTACAAAAGGAGCAAGAATTATCTAGAAAAAATAAAGTTGTAGAAACAGTTTAGTCTCAGTCAAAGAAAGTAGATGCTTCGGTGGATGCGAACAAACCCAGTAGTAGTGAAATTATTATGAAACCAATGTGTGAAGCTGCACCCCTGTATGTTCCTCCGAAGGAACCAGTGATGATAAAACTTCGGATGATGCAAAAGGATATTTTATATATAATTGGGTTTACGCTCCTTGGAGTAGAGCAGATGTTATGGCTCTTAAAGCTGCTTTGCCTGACCCCCGGAAAAATCCCGCCACCTTTTATGAGGAGGTGGAAGGAGACATCAGCTCTTGCACTATGACCTTGCCAGATATTGATATGTTCTTTGGGCTTATTTTGCCCCCTGATATGTGGAGAACAATACGTAAAATAGATGATAATGTGGCATATGGTGATACCTGGGAACATTTAGAAGAAATAGATGCGGAAAGAGAGCCTGCGCAGAAACCTCAGAAGGAGATATTGGATCTTCCTAAAGCTATTGTGACTAAGTTAAAAACTCTCATACCCCCTAAAAAAATAGATTGGACTACGTTAGCGTCCTGTAAACAGAAAAAGGATGAGTTAGCTTCTGATTTCTTTTCAAGATTTGAGGAGACATTCCATGATTTTAGTGGCCAGTCATTGGCCGATGATACGGGTAAGCATTTGGACTTGGACCACGTCTTCCCCAGTTTTCCTTTTGACTATGGCCCAATATTATGAGCGGCAGGAATTGGAAGCAAAAGGCAGGGAGGATAAGAAGGTTAAGGATGTAAAGACAAAAGTTATGTTGGCTCAAGTATATGGTCCACCATTTAGGGGAGGTGGAAGAAGCGGACATGCAGTGTATACACCTGGAGTGCCCCCTCTCCCTCGAGCAAATTTGTCCCCTGATCAGTGTGCTTATTGTAAAGAGACTGCGCATTGGCGTTCTGAGTGCCCTCTTTTGCGAGGTCAGCAGTACCAGTGGGGAAGGGAAAGTATGAGAGGACACACCGGGAATTCAGGAAATAGGGGAGGTACACAAGCTCGTCCCTGGTTTGAGGCAGTTGAACAAGGACCAAATTATTCCAATACTTTTGATAGACGAAATCAATACCAAATGTCTGATTATTATGCTGATGCCCTTGCAGATTACGATTATGCATAGGGATGCCTAGGATGGGGTAAGGAACCGGTTGAGGTGCCAGTAGATCAAAACGGTCCTTATGTTGACGCAAATGTCTTGGGATCTATTGATCGGTTTTTGGTTGACACGGGGGCTACTCATAGTGCTCTGTCTAAAAAATTGGTTCCTAGGGCTCCCCCTGTCTGGCACAATGATAACATCAATAGGGTTCGATGGAACACCTACACCTAGCCCGCTTTCACAGCCACTTGAATTCGGACTTGACAAATTCACTGCAGCATGTCCATTTTTGCTTTCCCCTAACACGTCGGACAACATTGTGGGTATCGATATGCTTAAATATTTTCGTGATACACTCAGTTGTTCCCCAGAAGGTTTGCGTGTTATTTTAAATGACAATTATCCAATGGTTGAGAGATCTTGTCTTATTAAGGAGGATGTCGCTCTGGCGTCCTTACCTAGTACTTTGTGGGCTAGATCAGATACTGATGTGAGTCAAATGGTTATTCCACCTGTACATATCCAAGTGAAGGAGGGTGTTTCATTGCCTTGACTGTCTCAATACAAAATATCCAGAGAAGGTGAAGAAGCATTAGCACACATTGTTCAGGATTTGATTCAAGTAGGGGTAGTGGAAGAAGTCCTCTATAATACTTGTAATAGTCCTATCCTTCCTATCTTGAAAAAAGATACTGACACTAAAATCTACAGATTCATTATTGATTTGCGAGAGGTTAATAAAATTGTAGTGCCCCAATATCCGTTAGTTTCTGATGTCACAACACTTCTCACTATGGTCCCTCCCACTGCTACTACATGCAGTGTAATTGATCTAAAGAATGCCTTCTTCTCGATACCCATTCACCCTGAAAGCTGTTATTTGTTTGGGTTCACCCTGGAGAATAGATCCTTCCGGTTCTGCAGAGCTCCACAGGGCTATACAGAGAGTCCTAGCATTTACAGTCAGGCATTAAAAAGGCAGCTTGATTCCTTTCCTGTACCAAAAGGGGTGGCCCTTATCCAGTACGTAGACGACATCTTGTTAGCTGCAGATACCCCTGAGCAATGCAAAGAAGGGACATTGTCATTGTTATCATTTCTTGCCTCCCCTCAATCACAAAGTCTCGCGAAAGAAATTGCAATATTGTAGACAGCAGGTTACCTATTTAGGTCACCTCCTGTCTAAGGAGGGACATGCACTCACACCAGAGCGCATTCAGACCATTTTAGTTACTCCTGTGCCCCGTACTCAGAAGGATGTCCGTGCACTGATTGGCCTCACTTCTTTTTGTAGGCAGTGGATCCCCAGTTTTTCGCACATTATTAAACCTTTGTTGGCCCTTTTGACTAAAGACACTCCGATGCCCCTTCCATGGACTACTGAATGTCAGAATGCCTTCCAACAGTTACGCCAAGCTCTTTGTTCTGCGCCAGTATTAGGAGCTCCAGACTACACTAAGACTTTCACACTCTATGTACACATGAGGGAAGGTTGTGCCCTCTCGGTTTTAACACAGACACACGGTGATAAACAACATCCTTGTTCATATTTCTCAGCTGTCTTTGACCCAGTCGCTCACGCGCTGCCTGGATGTTTCCGAGTGGTGGCACCAACGACTTTATCTATACGTCAGAGTGAAGAAATAGTTTTGTCACACAAACTGCTTGTGTTAGTACCCCATTCAGTTGATGCTTTGCTAAATCAAACGAAACACAGCATTTGACTAGTGATCGCTTGACAGGATATGAATTGACACTTTTGGCCCCTCATATCACATTGAAAAGATGTTTGACACGAAAAACTACCACATTGTTGCCATTTCCATCTACTTAGCCACAGTGACAAGAGTCACATGATTGTATATTCCTCACTGAAGAGCAAACAAAGGGTGGCGTTGACCTACAAGATACACCTCTCTCTAGCGTTGATGGGGAGTTATGGGTTGATGGCTCATGTGTAAAATTATCTGATGGCACTACATCTGCTGCCTATGCAATTACAATACTTCAGACAGTAGTTGAAATAGCTCGCATCCCACAGAAGTAGGCTCAAGCGGCTGAACTGATTGCACTGACGAGAGCATTTGAGCTTAGTACAGACTTACTTGTTAACATTTTTACTGACAGTCAGTACGCTTTCGAGGTGGCACACAATATTCGTCGATTGTGGAAAGAAAGGGGCTTCCTCACCTCACATGGGACACAGATAGTGCATGGAGAATTAGTGCATAATCTTCTTACTGCCTTGACCTATCCTAAGAAAGTGGCAATTGTTAAGTGTAGTGCACACAAAAAAGTAGGATCAGGTAATGCCTTTGCGGATCACACAGCCCGTGAGACCGCAATGCAGCGAAGTGCCACATCCATGTATGTAGTGAAGTCACAATCTGAACGTTGGCATGATGCCAGGCAAGAAGTGCTAGACATGCAACAATCTGCCTCTGCTGACGAACTAGACCAATGGTCTGAGGAGGGAACATTAGATGATGAGGGCTGCTGGAGGAATAAAAATATGACCAAATGGAAGTTACTCACAGCATACTTATACCCTTTTATTCACATGGCACATGGGCCGGCACATGTTGGCGCATCCTCAATGGCAAAACAACTTATGCAAGTTTGGGATCATCCTGATATTGCAGACACTGCTAAAAAGATAGTCCAGTCTTGTCTGATCTGTCTCCAGTATAATCCTGGAAAGGGAACGCAAACTCCAACAGGAGGGTTTGCAACACCAACTGCACCTTTTGAGGTTTTGCAAATGGACTACATTCAGTTTGAGCGCTGTAATAACCTAAAATATGTCCTAGTAGTAATTTGTGCCTTCAGTAAATGGGTGGAGGCGTATGCTACGAAGGAAAATACATCCCTCACGACAGCGAAAGTACTCCTAAAGGAGTTCTTCCCTCGATTCGGCATTTGTCGGGTCCTATGGAGTGACAACGGACCTCATTTCATTGGGCAAGTTATCGAATATGTCATGAAAGGGTTGGGGATTAAGCAGAAATTTCATGCAGCTTTTCATCCACAATCAGCAGGCTTGTTGGAGCATTACAACTCCACCCTGAAATTGAAATTGGCTACAATACAGGCTTCCACGTCTTTGAAATGGCCTGATGCACTGCCCCTAGCTCTGCTTTATATCAGATCAATACAACATACATGATCTGGCCTTACGCCGCATGAGAAAGTCGTTGGGAGGCCCATGAATATTTGGGGAATCCCTAAGCCTTGCCCTATACATGATGTACCCCATATGTTGATGAGTTACTATTTGTCCCAGTTAACTGACAGCTTGTCTTCTATTTATCAAAAGGTACGGGAAACCCTTCCAGACAGGTCGCAGGGTGAGGGCCACAGTCTGCGGCCTGGTGACTTTGTCTTGACAAAGTCGTTTCAACGGACCAGTTCCTTGGCACCTGGTTGGCGCGGACCGGAACAAGTCCTCCTGGCTACCAGAACTGCAGTGCGAGGGACCAACTAGAAAAATTGGGTGCATACCACCCATTGTCGAAAGGTTCCGCATGCCTTCGTGAGCCCAGCTGCGCGACATCCTGGTCACCGAGAAAGGACGAGCTGCGTCACCTGAAAGACCTGAGGAAGTCTTCCCGGACTACACGATCCCCGGTACAACTAGATATCTGCTTTGATCCAGGAAGAAAGACATTTCATCGCAGAAAGAGACTGTTTGAGCCACTGTCCTGGGTGGTTAAAGATTGACTACAAAGGGGGGTAGCCTATTAGTGACTACTCGTCTCAACGTTAGTGAAGAAACCAATGCCTGCCTACGACCTTAGGGCACCATCTGTTTTGTTGTTTGCTGTCGAGATGAACATGCCTGAGGAGATAAAATCGGATGCTGAAAAAATCTGTAGCAAATATACAATGTTTGTTACTGGACTAACTTTAACTGTTGTTATCATTGCTGTGATAATGTGGGTTGCGGAGGAAGTAGTTCTGGCTCGAAACTTACTGACTGCTACTACTCCTGTCCCCAATGAACATTATTATTTCACTCTTCCCTATCATGAGAAGAAGCACCGAATGTCGTATCTCAATAACACTTTCATACAAATGTTGCATCATACTCATAATGCTACTAACACTACAAACTGCTGGGTATGTGGAATGATGCCAGCTCATCAGAAGAAGGGAGGAACGCCTTTCATTCCCTTGCCATTCTCGCATAATGGCTCCTGTGGAGCCTGGTTCGCACTGTTGTGGGCCTCTGAAATTGCTAAAATTACTCTAGCTGATGTAGGAGGACTTATTGCAAAACTTAATAAAGTTTGTTACCCCGATGAGGAAGGGCGCCCACAAGCCAAAGGAACTATATGGGAAATGGAGGAGTATTGCAAAGGAAATTCCTCCACACATTATGTTGTCCCCAACACTCGAACAGCCAAGGGTAATGGACCTCCTGTTATCGCTGTTACTAGAGCCTGAGCAAATCTTTCTGTGAGCAGTTTTGGCAGTATCCCAGTGGGAAAAAGTGACTGTACTACAGTATTGAACATTACTGGAATGAACAATAGCAGTTTTCTGTCTTCACACAACACTTATTTCATTTGCGGAAGTAAAAGCTACTATCATCTACCAATTGGATGATCCGGAATATGCTATGTGTCCTTTTTGCTTCCGCCTGTGTTCTTAGCATCTGCATCTTATCATAAAGATCAAAAACTGTTTAATGACATTTCCTTGAATCGATTCAAAAGAACTATAAATAATGATGAAGTGGATCAAACTGACACTGCATTACAGCAATATGTTAACTTTAATTTGGGACTCTTTTTCTTTGTTGGTGCCACACTAAATAGCAGGAAAATCAGACGCTTGACCCGTGTAGTAGAGGCTGTGACTAATCAGACAGCAATGGCTCTTGGAAATATTACAGAAGAACTCCAAATTACGAGAATTCTGACCTTGCAAAATAGAATGGTGCTAGACGTTATCCTAGCTGATCGTGGTGGAGCATGTCGCATTATCGGTAGTAGCTGTTGCGTGTTCATCTCTGACCACACCCCCTCTGTTTATTATGCTATTTCCAAAATGCATAAAATAGCCACTGAGATCCATCAAGACTCAGGAACATTGGACTTGGACTGGATGGTTCTGGAACATATTTTCTGTATGGGGTCTGAAAATATTGTCAGCCTTATTCATAATTATTGCAATTCTTTTCTCTTGTTGTTTATGTATCCGATGCGGGCCAATGCTCTGTTCCCTCTGTATTTCCACTTGTACTACTTGTTTACCATCAAAGACGAATGTCCAAAATATAAATGCCCTTTCAGATATGGAACGAGAAATCTATGAAATGATGCTAATAGATATCCATGATATTTATCGTACCCCTTTTAAAGCATAACAAAATGTCTTAGCTTATGCTAAAAGGGTCGTTTGTGTAAACGTGTAATAATTTACTTTAGCATAAGCGACAGCCATTTTTGCTGTGGTGTCCATTTAGTTTCCTTCGTAATTCTTCCGTCCTCTGCTGCTCGTCTTTTCACCCTGCTGGTGTTATCTATTTTAGTTGACTTCCTGACTCAGCTAAAGCAATGTACGTGCTGGGGGTTGGTAGCTGCTAGTGCACCTGGTCTTAGATGTTAACTGTCGACCATTTACTGCTGCCATAAGCCTTCCTGCTCCCCCTCCCACTTTGCTGACCAAGTGGTTATTCATCTGCCCTTGTTTGCTGATAGCTATTTCTAAAACTTGTTCTTTCCATTTCTGTCCACATGCTTACATTGCAGAAAACGGAAATGGCGAGGCAACTACAAATTCGAAGATAAACTACTCTACTTAAACTCTTTGAAAATCTATAATAAATCTGTATCAACTGCTAAAGCGGCGCATTTTTCATCCAAAATTCTATCGGCAACTGTTAGATCTGGGGGTCTCTAGTTGGCAGGGTAGGTAACACTGTCCAAGTAGGGACCCTTGCTTCTAGTCAGGGAAAGGGGGATACACTGTTAAGATAACCCCTGCTCACCCTCTAGGTAGCTTGGCCTGAGCAGTCTAGGCTATCAAAGGCAATGTGTAAAGTATTTGTACCAACACTCACAGTAACACAGTGAAAACACCACAGATTTACTCCACACCAGTTTTAGAAAAATAATGTATCTTTACTAAAAACTTCACAAGACCAAATACTACAGACAAACCAACATATAATTCAAAAAGGTTACTTTAAAGATAGTTCAAGAGTTTGCAGAAAGTACTCCAGGATGTAAAAGTCAGTGTCCTGCACAATGCGACTCTCAATGCACAAAATGCGACACTCTCATGCCCAACAGTACCTGTAGTTGCGATAAGGTTCCCAAAAGCTATAACAAGGAAGATGGCAAAGGCGATGCGATACTCCTGAGATCCTGGGGAGGCTTTGCAGCAGCCCTGCTTCACGCAGCAGAGGTGGATGCGCCGGCTCCGATCTGTAGGGGGAGGATGCGATGACTTTGGCTTTCGTTGCGTAGGTTTCTTAGGGGGAAGCTTCACGCACAGGTTTGATGCGACACTCTTCGATGTGGTGCGATGCATGGCGCAGCGTTGCCTTCCGGCGACGCAACTCTCGATGCGCCACGGAACGGGACTCTGCGTCGACGCACACGATGACTGGAGACTTTCACGCACCGGCAGTGGTGCGGCTCGCAAACTGGTTCTGCGACGACCCTCGCAATGTCAGGAATCTTCACGCTTCGGGACGATGCTCGACGCACTCGGCGATGCGGGGACCCTGCGTGTTGCGATGGTGCCGCAATGAAATTTTCCTCGCACTCTCGTTCTTGCGACACGCAATCGGATGATGCGTTGGGTACCAGTTGCTCTTTTTCACGCTTCTGCTTCCCAGCTCCCAAAACACAGCAAAACGACCTCCTGAGGCCCCAAGACTGGGCAAACACTCCAAGGCAGGTCAGAACTCTCTCAGCAGAGTTCCAGGGGAGCTGGTGGTGAAGTCCTTTTGTTCCTGGGACTTCTTAACAGGGAGCCCGCTCTTCTCAGGCCCTTGGAGATCAGAATCAAAAGAAGGGGACACAGCAAAGTCCTTCCCCTCTCCTTGGCAGCAAAGCAAAACAGCAAGCAGGCAGTCTTCTCCTCTTCAGTTCTTTTCAGCTTTCTCCTTGGCAGAGGTTTCTTCTTAGTTCCAAAGTGATCTAAAATTTTAGGTGTCTGGGGTCCTCTTCTTATACCCCTCAAAGTCTTTGTCTCTCTGTGTTTCAGTGGGGGGATTCTCCTGCTCAAACCGGTTCCTGGGTGTGCTCTGCCCTGGAGCACCTGGTTCCTTTCAGAGTATGGGGCAGGGTCGTTAGACGCTCAGCAGGAGGTGGAGCCTTCTTTGTGCCAGCAGAGGCAGAGTCCTCAGCCTGGCCAGCAGGGGGTGGAGCCAGCTTTGTGCTGGCAGGGGCAGCCCTATTCAAACCCAGGGACTACTCCTCCCACCCATCTAAAGCAGATCTCCCTATTCACCCTGCTGCTGACTCACCCAGGCTCCTGGAGCCACCTAGCCCATCACATGACACCTTTCAGCCAACCAGCACACAGGCACACAGGAAGGTTAAACAGGAGAATAGCTACTTTCTAAAAAGTGCTATTCTCACACAGTGAATTTAAAAACCATCTTGCTAAAAAGATGTATAATTAAATTCTGAACACAGAGATACCAAACTTGGATTTTCTATCTTGCCCTTATGGGAAGATAGGCATGTAAACAGCCTTCCCCATTCTATCCTATGGGCAAGATAGCCTCTCAGCAGTGAAAAACGAAAATGGCTGTCATTCACTACCAGGGCATGTTACACACCTCATGTTACATGCCCTACCTTTCAGATACACTGCACCCAGCCCAGGGGGGTACCTAGGGCCACCATAGGGATGCCTGACATGTACAGAAAGGGAAGGATAAGGCCTGGTCAGTGGCTACACTGGCCAAGTCGACATGGCAGTCCTGGACTGCACATAGGCACTGCAAGCAGGCTTAAGACATCATTTTAGCGCTACTCCTGTGGGTGGCACAATCAGTGCTGCAGCCCACTAGTAGCATTTGAATCACCAGCCCTGGCACACTCAGTGCACTTTACTAGGGGCTAACAGGTGAAACAAATATACCAATCATGGATAACCAATCAATATAACAATTTATACAGAGAGCATATGCACTTTAGCACTGATCAGCAGTGGTAAAGTGCCCAGAGTCCTATGGCCAACAACCACGGGTCAGAAAAAATAAAGGAGGAAGAAGCAAAAAGTTTGGGGATAACCCTGCAAAAAGGGCCGTTTCCAACACAACCCCCTTCCAGCCTAAAGCCAGGGTAGACCAAGCGATACCTCGATGGGATTCCCTGCTTAGGGCGATAGAACACGGAAACCGGCCCAAACAGCAGGGCACTATTCCTGTTCTACGCCTTCCTGAACCCGGTTGGATCTCTCCATCCATACTCTCAGGGTCCACCAAGCCAACCCATGTGGAACCCTTCTCTTCACCTGTGGACACCACCTGTGCAGTACCTAGCCTTAACTTGCTCACAGGTGTGTCCCAACAGACAGACAGCAAGCCACAGTGACCAGTGACAGTGGTCAGGGATGAGACCCAGGCCTTATGCCTCTCAGGGCCCTCAAACCCCTGTGGCGTCAGAAGGTGGGGGGCAGTAGCCCCAGGTGCTTGGCAACCTTTGTCCACTTCCTTTCCTGTCAGGTCGGGTCTGACAACCTGGCACTGACCCACCAGCCCCGGGCCTGTATCCGGTGGCTGGACAGGAGGCTGGGGTAGGCTTTTCCATACCCAGTCCTCCTCTTCCTTGTGGCTCTGTACCCTCCCACCTGGAGCGGTACCCCCTTCTAGAATAGTCAGGGCACCTGTGGCAGGTGTCCTGCACCATTCGCCCACCAGTTCAGACGTTCTATCCTGCAACTGGGATCCCAGGTCAGGGGGGACACCCCGGACCTGGCCCTCCAACCTAGGGTCTACACCCTCCAGGTGAACCGGGGTCAGAGGCGAGGACTCCCTCCCTCTGCACCCCCTTCCAGAATACTGCACCCTCCTACTCGGAGCGGTACACCTCAAAGACAAACTGGTAGAGACGCTGCTTACAGATGTCCCTCCCTCCAGTTCAGGACCTCTCTCCAGCAACTGGTCTCCCAACCTAGGGTCTAAACCCTCAGGTTGCACACCTGCCTGGCATGCCAGGACTTCTGGGGACTCACACAGTATCTCCCCGAGGGTGACACATGACTCATGTGTCTCGTGACAGTCTGCCTGGTGCAGATCTCCCGGCCCCTGTCCACCTGACAGTGCGCGAAGATCCCCCAGGACCAAAGTGGTGTCACCATGGTCACTCCTAGGGGACTCAGCCCTTCTGGCTGGTCCCTGACCCACTGGTTCTCCCACTGGGGAACACATCCCCCTCTCACCCCTCAGTCTGGACTTCTGCACCCTCCCAACTGGAGCGGTACCGCCAGACACCAGAACCACTGGAGCTCTGTTTACAGAGGCTCCAGGTTCTCCTGACACTAGGAGATCCTCCTCAAATGGCCTACTAGCACTGTCTAGGCCCCCAACCTGGTGTTCCCTTAAGGAACCCTCCAGGCCCTGAGACTGGGTTTCGGGCACCTTGGGACCCACAGTCCCCCACTCACCCCTTCTCCACTGAGACAGGATGTGAGCCCCTACACCCCTCCCACTACACTGGGACCTAACTGGGCTACACTGAACATCTTCCACCTCACAGGTCTGGAAGATATCTGGGCCACTCCTTTTGGGATCACTCCCCAATGCCTCTCCAGACCTTTTGGCATCCAACCAAAGGTCTGCCTCCAACGCAAGCTCTCTGGAACCAGAGACCTCACTCTCCACCGGGTGTTGGCATAGCTCTGGAAAACACGGACTTAAAATATGCTCTCCAACAAATGAATCACACAGCCCCCCACAGTTGTTAACCAAGCTACTGTTTGCCTCACCCTCCAGTGCCTCACACAAGTACCCCACACCACTCTCCTGAGATTGGCAAGACAGTACCTGACTGTCTCTGCCACACAACTCACACTCTTCTGGGCGGTCTTCACACTCACACACCAAGGTTTCTACCATGGGGGAACCCCTCTCCCTGTACCTCTCATCTAGGGTCAGTAGAGTGTCCCTCCCACCACTAGGAATATGGTCCCCTGTGCCAGTTCCCCAATCCACTTCAGGGACACTGCACTCCACTGGAACTACATCATAAACCTGAACCCCCCGGTGTATGTCAACCCCCTCCCTCAAGTTAGGCGCCACATCTCTGGGTGTTTGTACCTCTCCCTCAGCACTGGATATTACAATCTTGCTGCCACCATCTGAGCTGGACTCCACCTCCAACTCAGCAAAGCTCACTTCTTGAGCTAACCATTCTTCTTCAGCTGAGACACTCATGGCCTCAAGCCTCTCGAGCTCCAAATCAAGCTCCCTCATTCTTAATTCAGGTGCCAAGGTCAATTTCAATTCTTCCAAGGCACGGGCATTCTTGCTCTCCTCCGCCGCCTTGTCCTTCTCTACTTCCAATTGCTTCATTTTCATTTTCATCATTTCCATTTCATGGTTTCTCACCCTTTGATTCTCCTCCAACTCCTCTGGAGTGAGCCCCCTACTGGAATGGGAGCTGCCAGCCCTTGAGACTGGTCTGCCCACAGGCAGATCTTGGGGAACAAAACCATTCTCTTCATTTGCACCACCTTCCTCTTGGGCCTCCCAACAGGCCTTCAAGAATCTTTGTAGCACATCCTTTCTAGATCCGCTTATCACAGGGCAACCAAGGTCTTTGCAGAATTGCTTGAGCTCCTCAACTTCGTACGAATACAGATCCTCAATGGAAAACTCCAATTCTGCCCTCTCACTTGTTGCCACCTGAGACATGATGCTCTTGAAGAGTTACCCAAAAATAGAATCAAAAATACAGTATGTGGTTGTCTATTAGTCTGCACTCCTAGTGATGTACACCAATTACTGTGGGTCAAGTACAAATACAAGTTCAATCCTCACCGCTGACCACCAATGTTAGATCTGGGGGTCTCTAGTTGGCAGGGTAGGTACCACTGTCCAAGTAGGGACCCTTGCTTCTAGTCAGGGAAAGGGGGATACACTGTTAAGATAACCCCTGCTCACCCTCTAGGTAGCTTGGCCTGAGCAGTCTAGGCTATCAAAGGCAATGTGTAAAGTATTTGTACCAACACTCACAGTAACACAGTGAAAACACCACAGATTTACTCCACACCAGTTTTAGAAAAATAATGTATCTTTACTAAAAACTTCACAAGACCAAATACTACAGACAAACCAACATATAATTCAAAAAGGTTACTTTAAAGATAGTTCAAGAGTTTGTAGAAAGTACTCCAGGATGTAAAAGTCAGTGTCCTGCACAACGCGACTCTCAATGCACAAAATGCGACACTCTCGTGCCCAACAGTACCTGTAGTTGCGATAAGGTTCCCAAAAGCTATAACAAGGAAGATGGCAAAGGCGATGCGATACTCCTGAGATCCTGGGGAGGCTTTGCAGCAGCCCTGCTTCACGCAGCAGAGGTGGATGCGCCGGCTCCGATCTGTAGGGGGAGGATGCGATGACTTTGGCTTTCGTTGCGTAGGTTTCTTAGGGGGAAGCTTCACGCACAGGTTCGATGCGACACTCTTCGATGTGGTGCGATGCGTGGTGCAGCGTTGCCTTCCGGCGACGCAACTCTCGATGCGCCACGGAACGGGACTCTGCGTGGACGCACACGATGACTGGAGACATTCATGCACCGGCAGTAGTGCGGCTCGCAAACTGGTTCTGCGACGACCCTCGCAATGTCAGGAATCTTCACGCTTCGGGACGATGCTCGACGCACTCGGCGATGCGGGGACCCTGCGTGTTGCGATGGTGCCGCGATGAAATTTTCCTCGCACTCTCGTTCTTGCGACACGCAATCGGATGATGCGTTGGGTACCAGTTGCTCTTTTTCACGCTTCTGCTTCCCAGCTCCCAAAACACAGCAAAACGACCTCCTGAGGCCCCAAGACTGGGCAAACACTCCAAGGCAGGTCAGAACTCTCTCAGCAGAGTTCCAGGGGAGCTGGTGGTGAAGTCCTTTTGTTCCTGGGACTTCTTAACAGGGAGCCAGCTCTTCTCAGGCCCTTGGAGATCAGAATCAAAAGAAGGGGACACAGCAAAGTCCTTCCCCTCTCCTTGGCAGCAAAGCAAAACAGCAAGCAGGCAGTCTTCTCCTCTTCAGTTCTTTTCAGCTTTCTCCTTGGCAGAGGTTTCTTCTTAGTTCCAAAGTGATCTAAAATTTTAGGTGTCTGGGGTCCTCTTCTTATACCCCTCCAAGTCTTTGTCTCTCTGTGTTTCAGTGGGGGGATTCTCCTGCTCAAACCGGTTCCTGGGTGTGCTCTGCCCTGGAGCACCTGGTTCCTTTCAGAGTATGGGGCAGGGTCGTTAGACGCTCAGCAGGAGGTGGAGCCTTCTTTGTGCCAGCAGAGGCAGAGTCCTCAGCCTGGCCAGCAGGGGGTGGAGCCAGCTTTGTGCTGGCAGGGGCAGCCCTATTCAAACCCAGGGACTACTCCTCCCACCCATCTAAAGCAGATCTCCCTATTCACCCTGCTGCTGACTCATCCAGGCTCCTGGAGCCACCTAGCCCATCACATGACACCCTTCAGCCAACCAGCACACAGGCACACAGGAAGGTTAAACAGGAGAATAGCTACTTTCTAAAAAGTGCTATTCTCACACAGTGAATTTAAAAACCATCTTGCTAAAAAGATGTATAATTAAATTCTGAACACAGAGATACCAAACTTGGATTTTCTATCTTGCCCTTATGGGAAGATAGGCATGTAAACAGCCTTCCCCATTCTATCCTATGGGCAAGATAGCCTCTCAGCAGTGAAAAACGAAAATGGCTGTCATTCACTACCAGGGCATGTTACACACCTCAGTACATGCCCTACCTTTCAGATACACTGCACCCAGCCCAGGGGGGTACCTAGGGCCACCATAGGGATGCCTGACATGTACAGAAAGGGAAGGATAAGGCCTGGTCAGTGGCTACACTGGCCAGGTCGACATGGCAGTCCTGGACTGCACATAGGCACTGCAAGCAGGCCTAAGACATCATTTTAGCGCTACTCCTGTGGGTGGCACAATCAGTGCTGCAGCCCACTAGTAGCATTTGAATCACCAGCCCTGGCACACTCAGTGCACTTTACTAGGGGCTAACAGGTGAAACAAATATACCAATCATGGATAACCAATCAATATAACAATTTATACAGAGAGCATATGCACTTTAGCACTGATCAGCAGTGGTAAAGTGCCCAGAGTCCTATGGCCAACAACCACGGGTCAGAAAAAATAAAGGAGGAAGAAGCAAAAAGTTTGGGGATAACCCTGCAAAAAGGGCCGTTTCCAACAGCAACCAATCGCTCGAAGGAGATTTTTCATATCGTCAATGAGTTATCTAACCCTGACAGAATACTATGCAAACTCTCTCCCTCACAAACATTTTGCAATGCTCTGAACCTCTTTTTTATTGATAAAATTAATCAAATTAAGTCCAGTATCCCTGCCTGCTTAAACTTGGACTTTAGTCCTTATTCTATTTTAAACCAAAGTTCTTTCAAATATTTTTCCCCCATATGTGAGCATACTTTTATTAACCTTCTCTCAAAAGTCAAATCGGGTTCCCCCAATGACTGTTGTCCTCGCAGTATTTTGAAGGAAATTTTTACTATCTCTCCTAGTCCTGCTCTCAATCTCTTAAATGAGTCCTTGTCTCAAGGAATTGTCCCTGCGACCTTTAAAGAGGCAATTGTTGTCCCCCTTTAAAAAAAGGTGGGATCAGATCCACTCATCCTGACCAACTATCGCCCTAATTCTCTTCTCCCCTATTTAGCTAAGGTTTTGGAAAAATATGTTACAGGGTATCTTACAGACTTCTTGGAGGAATCTGAATTTTTGGACTCCCATCAAGCTGGTTTTCGTCCAGCGCATTCCACTGAGGCGGTAATTCTCTCAGTTCTAGACATCCTCCGTGGTGAGGTCGACAGTGGCTCCTCGCAGGCTCTCGTCCTGCTTGATCTCTCCGCTGCCTTTGACACGGTCGACCACTCTCTTTTGGTCGACTGTGTGAGGGATGCAGGAATTGTGGGTCCCGCCCTCAGCTGGATTAGTTCCTTTTTGGAAAATTGCTCCCAGGCAGTCTGTACAGCCCAGTTCACTGCTCCCAGAGTTAAAATCTCTTGAGGAGTCCCTCAGGGCTCATCTCTTTCTCCCCTGTTGTTCAATCTTTATCTTCTCCCTCTTGTCCGAGCTCTGAAGGAGCGTAAAGTCTGCACTTTCAACTATGCAAACGATTTTCAGCTTATTTTTTCCACCAGTAACTCCTTAGAGTCGGTTCATGCTTTTCAATCGACCATGCTGTTCATCAGTCAATGGATGAACAAGAACCATTTAAAACTTAATCCGGACAAGACGGAGGTGGTTTTAACAGGTGGCATTGCTAAAAATCCTTGGGGACCCCATTTCTGGCCTATAGAGCTGGGCCAGCCCCCTGTCCCTTCTAGCTCGGCAAAAAGCTTAGGGGTGATTATCAGTCAGGATCTTACTCTGAAGCCTCAGATTAGTTCAGTGATCTCCGTTTGTTTTTTTCAACTTTGTAGAATAAAAAAGATTTGCAGATATCTTACTCATGATGCACGGATTCAGGGGATTCTCGCCTTGGTCATGTCTCACGTTGATTATGCCAATTCATTATACCTTGGCATCCCCCGTTATCTCTCAAGACGTTTACAGATAGTACAAAATCAGGCTGCTCGTCTGATTGCTCACTTTCCTAGGCGTCATTACATTACTCCTCTTTTAAAGCAATTACATTGGCTTCCGGTTGCTCAGCGGTGTGCTTTCAAGACTGGATGTCTTATTTTTAAGTCACTCCATGGAAAGAGGCCTACATTTGTTAATAACTTGATCAACAAATATGTTCCTTCACGAAATCTTCGTTCAGTTCACAAAAACTTATTACTCATTCCTCACTTTAGACTAAAGCGTACTGGTGGTGCCAGGTTCTCTATCTTGGCCCCCATATATTGGAATTCTCTTCCCCTCGATATTCGCTCCTTTACCAATCTTCTTGGTTTCAGGAGTCTCCTAAAAACTTGGCTCTTCCAACAGGCTTTTTAAACTTTCCTTTTATGACTTGGATCTCAACCAAAACAGCGCCATGAAACCTCTTCGGTGTACGTGCGCTCTATAAATTCATTTTAACCTAACATAACAAAACCAGTATAAAAGGGAGGATGGTTTGTGAATTCAGTGTACTACCTCCATTACTTGAGAGTGTTGTGTGGACGCGGTCCCACTCATGAGTGATTAATAAACTTGTTATTTTATTCCAACTCCAGTGCCGATCTCTTTTGTTAGTCTTTGGACCCGTGGACAAGAGGGTGACCCTGCACCAGTGTGCTCACTTTTAGGTACATTTCCACAAGTGATCATCATAAGATACCAAGGTCAGACCAAGGTGCAAATGAGGCTAGCAAGCGGTGAAACATATACACTAAATAAAATAAGACTCAGTGAGCACCGCAGGGAGCCTCGCGGGTGGAAATAACGAATGATGAAGGAGTCACGGTTTGAGTACACACACTGAGAAAAGAACTGAACTAGTTCAAAACGGCCTGGCCAATCCCAGTGATGCAGAGCCTTCATTCACACCAGCACAGCATGAGAGATAGTGTCGAAGTCTGTGCTGCGATCAAGTAGTATCAGTGCTCCCCTACATCGACTCCCAAGTATGGAGTAAATTTCACCCAAAGCCACTAACAGTGCTGTCTGCATGCTGTATTTGGGCTGAAACCCCATCTGGGTAGAATTCAAGATCTTATTAGCCACAATAATGATAATGAACAGTCCATTCACCTCTCTTCCGGGCACTTTGGCATAAATGGCAACTGTGAGATTGGAGTAGGGCATTTTGGAGGTTGTGCAGGTTGGGGTAGGGCATTTTCTGCAGTGGGATGGCACATGCTTCCTTTCAACTCAGCAGAACAGTGGCAAATTCCAGAGAGGCATTGCTCAGCCTGCTAACGACGTGTCTCAAGTCAGCATGCAACAGTGTGGAACAAGAGGCAGAGTAAGGGTCAAATGGAGAGCCAGACTTGGTTGAGAGGATCACATTGGATGTATCATAACTTGAAGAGCTTTACAATGGGTTGGTGTGACCTCTGCAGCAATACTGGAGACGGGTAAAGTACAAACCTCCTGCGTCGTCATTACAGTCAGAGCGAATAATTTGAAATGGGCTAATATAAATCTGGGGGACATGATTAGGTCTCGCCTAGGACAGCGCATGTGCTGTCTGTTGCAAGACATTTGTTAATTTACAGTGGGCTTAGGACCCGCCTATTACTTACTATTGGATGTCTTCATTGTCACTTTCATTTGTTTGCTTCTTATTCGATAAGGCATTTGGGCTTTACTATAGTCTTATAACCCGCCCTATTAGGCTATACCGGCCATTGAAGGCCCACTCCAGCGTTATTCAGTTCGGGCCTTCAAGGGAGCGGGACTTTAATGCTGGTATAGTCCAGCTATGAAGGGCTCCAAGGCTATTAGAACATTCCGCCACTAGAGGGCAGAATATTACATCAAATAAAACAAAGGTCTTACGGAGCCCAAGGGGACTGAAATCCCCTCAGGCTCCATGAGGCCTTTATTCACAGCAACAGCTGTGAATGACAAAATTGGAATGTTGGAGCTCCGAGCTTCTACCGGACATTAGAATCCCGGAGCACTCCAATTCTCAAATTACTTTATATTTTACTATACTAATTTTCACCACTAATCCTTTATGGGTTCCGGAGTAGCGTGCTACTCGCCAGAAAAGTGCTTCAACACCCATCAGGGGTAACAGGTGCTATATAAATGCAAACCTTTCTTCCCCTTCTATCTCTCCGTTATCCTTCTCACTCCAAATAACTGACTAATATCCACCACTCAAATTACTTTCATATTTCACCATTCTAATTCAGCACTAATCCTTTATGGGTTCCGGAGTAGCGTGCTACTCGCCAGAAAAGTGCTTCAACACCCATCAGGGGTAACAGGTGCTATATAAATGCAAACCTTTCTTCCCCTTCTATCTCTCCGTTATCCTTCTCACTCCAAATAACTGACTAATATCCACCACTCAAATTGCTTTCATATTTCACCATACTAATTCAGCACTAATCCTTTATGGGTTGGGTGCTAATCGCCAAAAACAAAAAACGCTTCAACACCCCATCAGGAGTAACAAGCGATATATAAATACAAACCTTTTTTCCTCTTCTATCCTTCTACTATCCTTGCGAATCCAAATAACTGACTAACCTATCCACCACTTAAATTACTTTCATATTTCACTATACTAATTTAACACAAATACTTTATGGGTTCCGGAGTAGCGTGCTACTCGCCGAAAAAGCGCTTCGACGCCTCGTCAGGGGCAGTAAGCGCTATATAAGTGCAATTACAATACAATACAATACAATGTTTTCAATGAAGCTCCCAACATTCCAATGTTTTAATTCCTCTTCTTAGGGTTGTCCCTCATTACTTGTGTCCTTCCACTTCCCCGTTATCAGGTGCTACCTTTTTCTTTTTGTTTAAACACCATGCATTAAAAGGCCGTGTCTAAAAGTTGTTGCAGGTGCATGTTGGTTCCAAGCACTGGAGGTAGGAATGTCTCCCATGCAAAAAGTGATGCACCTCCTTCTGTACTCTCCCAAGCCTCCCTATGGCTTTAGATATGATCTGGTTGTTGACTGGCACAGAAAAAAGACACAATGAACACAGAGTGCAAATATGTTGTCTACTTGCACTGTGCATCCTGTATTCCAATGATCATACAAGAAATGCTCGGTTATACATAATTTAATTTCTAACGCATAACAGCTAGGAGTAGACATTAAATCCCATTGAGGTGCATCCAGAGAAATGGACTTTCCAACCACCTTCATGGAGGTCTGCGGGTCTACGGATGTCAGCAAGCCCTTACCACCACTCTCCCCATATTCAATGGGAGTTAATGCATGAATGACTGGACCTCTATCTATATGCTGGCCCAGTTGCTGGATTAGTGCTTGTGAGTTTCAAATCATTATGCTGGTAAAAAATTCCATATCTCATAAATCCATTCAGTCCCACAAAACAGTGCATATAAGCACTCTACAAAAGCAAACATTAACATTACAGTGCCCCTGCAGAGAGCAGTGAGCAAACTAATCTTTCTAAATGTCTGAGTCATCTTTATGAAATCTATAACCTCTTTGCTTCAGGAAGAGGACATGGACAGATATTTAAGAGTGCTAACGACAAAGGGAATTGTTGTGGAACACTGCCTGCAGGATGAAAAGAGTTGGAGACGAAGATCCTCAACCAGTGGTGAGAGAAGTGCCCTGCCGTGCCACTTTTTAAGGCTTTACTGCATTTGTTTTAATCACTTGGGGCATATTTATGAGCCTCTTGTGCTGCTGGAGTGTTACGCTTTGTGATGCTCCGGCAGGTCAACTACAAAATCATATCTATGAGGTCACGCAAAGCCACTTTGCATGACTGTAAACAGCGTCATAGACATGGAGTAAGGCAAGGCAGCGCAAATCACTGCGTTGCTTTACTCTGCACTAGAGAGGCGTTCAATGGGCATTTCGGTGGGTTTTCGCACACAATACCCATGGATTTTGACGCTTCCCCAGATTCACAAAACAATGTATGCCTGGGGCAGTGCCAAAACCTTACGCCTCCCCAGGGAAGGCGCAACAAGGAGAAATAACTTTATTTCTCCTCCGTTTTCCCTCTTGTATGTGTGCTGCATTTTGCAGCACACATATAAAGAGGTAAAAGCCTCTCAGGATTGTTTTTGTGCAGGAAGGTGCTCCTTCCTTCACAAAAACAATCCTACCAACAACACATGGTGCCATAGTGCAAGGGTACTCACGTTGGTGCTAGGCTGCCGAAACGGCACCAGCACAAATGGAAAGGACTGGAATACACCATATTGGATAAATATGGTGCATTCCTGCCCTTTCACTTTGACGTTGGGCAGCACAGCAAGGTGACTTGCTGTGCTGCCCTACGCCAAAACCCCATAAATGGGACCTTGAACACCAAAGAAGGTTCTTAATATAGTGCTGGGTATTGGACCTGCCTACTCCTGGAGGATGTACATTTGTTAGTCAGTTCAATTTAGCCTCACTTACATTCCAAGCAGATGTGGTCTACATAATGACCGGATTACTGCTGACTGGCATGCATTCCTGGACCAACTCCAGACCACCTACCAACAACTGGTGGAGCTGCAATCACCATGTCAGATAAACTGCTCTTCTCAAACATGATTTCTGACTGAGATAAGCAGGCTTTCGGAAAACAAGTACGGGTGCCTTAAAACCTTCTAAGAAATAATTCTTGTGTACTAAGGTAGATCCGAATTAACAAAAATATTATTATTGAACTTGTAACCTCGACTGCAAATGTGTGCTGTGGAGAGAAGAACAATTAATGGACAATGTTTGTATCTAACTACACCATTGGCACTACATAGATGGGTCAATATTTATATGCCACTACATCAACAGCCACTACATCCTACAGGTATGTTTTCAATCTATTTGTATCACTACTTCGATCACTAACCAACCCTACAACTGCATTTTTTTCAAATAAAATTAAAGTACAGTTATTTTAACAAATGTATATTTAAATATAATTATTGAATGTATTTACATATAGATCCTAAATGTAACATTAGATTTAAAAGAAAGTAATTATTTTTGCACAAATGTTATTAGAAAACTTACTGTAACCCTAGTGCCACCCCCAATGCAAGCCCTTAATTAACTAAACTTAAATCAAAATAAAAGAAAATAAACCTGTTCCTTACCCCAACCCTAAAACTTAACTTAACCCTTAAATAATTTACAAAAAAGTGAATCATTAAATGATCATCAGCATAAACCTAATGTATATTTAATTTTTAAATGTAATAAAATAATTATCCTTAACCGTAATCTAATATTAAGCTTAACTAAATAATTTACATTAAATTAAAGCAAACTATTTTGCTTACATAAACTCTAATCCTACTAATAATGCTAACCCTGAAATATTTTAACTTAATTCTCCTTAAACTAATCCCAATAACAATCTTAACCATTAAATGCTTTAAATTAAAATTAAATAAATAATTAATTTAAATAAGTATCTTTAAAATATCCTTAACAGTAACCCTAACATTTAATTAAAGTAATTGCAATATTAGATTTTAAGAAATAATCTTAAAAGATTATTGCAATCTCAATTGTACCCACATCATATATGCCCAATGTGTTTTCAAAAGTCCCTGTAACAGCACGTCCATATGCAGTAAGGCGAGGGCAGTCCCAAAGCATGGATATTGGCCCAGTCACTCTCACATCTAGGGCACAGGGCCTATGATGTGGTAAACATCTGATTCAGATTGGCTCGAGAAAGATAAACTCTGTGCAACATACAAAATTGTATATATTGCAAGTTTTGTTATGTGAGATTTGTGGGGGGTATTCCAGAGCCCTCTGCCATTCTTTGTCATTAAACACTTGGCTAACAGCATCCTCCCATTTTTCTCGTAGTGTTTGTAGTGATATCACAGTGCATACCAGGAATGCTTTATGAAGCCAGGATACTATTCTATTTCCCTCCTCTGCTGTGCATAGTGCCTCAATAGTATGTGTTGGGGGTTCTGCCTCCTACGCCAGAATCCTTGTGTGGAGTTCCCATTCAGATTCCATGGCATGAAATTGGATAGGCATTGTATCTTGGAAAAGGCCTCAATGTACTTAGACCCACCTCATACCATTGTTTGAGCTCCTGATGCACAACATACCCCTGAGTTAATGGGAGCCCCTGCAATGGGACAGCTGGTGCATAAGGCTTTATATATTTATTGTATTCTATGCTACGCTGTAGGTGTGTTCTAGCTAGGCGAACAAAGAGTGGACTGTGTTTGGTATCCTTTACTGGGGTCATTAGCAGGGTTTGTACTGCTCCTTTCCTCAGGAGAGGAAGGGAGACCCCGATTTTGTGAAACTGTTTTTCAGCCAAGTATAACGCTTGCCATTGGAGCTGTGCAGCTTTGTATTATCCTCTAAAATCAGGGACACTAATATCACCTTAATCTGTTGGCAATTTTAATTTATCAAATGCTACCCTACGGCATCCTGTACCCCATATCTGGGAAGCCAATAGAGTGTCTAAGACCTGATAAATTGCTCTTGGAAGGATGAATGGTATATATATATATTTATATTTATTTATAAATTTTCATATTACAACATCCATAGATCATCATCGTTTTCACTGTATTACAGAATACACAGCAACAGGTTGTTACAGTTACATTATGGTCAAACATGGCATTACAGCACTGTAGTCAATAAAATCCTACAACACACACCATAACATCTCATAGAAGGCCATTAGTCAGTTGATTTAGCTAACATATAAGCAGTGAATGGACCCCTAATATCAAGGGGTCTTGAGGCACGCGACAGCTCTTCCACATAACAAGTAAGCTGATCTCGACAATATGCAATATCTTTCAGCCAATGTGTGGTGCAGGTCTACCGTCCCAATTAATCGAGACCCTGCACTTTGCCAATAATAACGCTAAGGCAACTAATTTCCGATTTTTAGCTTTAAGCTGCATCACATTTCCTAGAAGACAGATATTCATAGTATACGCTATAGGTTCACCCGCCATTTCTGTCAGAGCCATTATAACTTTCTCCCAGAATTCAGCCATTTTAAAACAGCTCCATGCCAAATGTTGAAAATAGGCATAGTCTGCAACACACCGTCTACAACAATGCGAGTCCCTCAGACCATACTTATAAAGTTGCGCTGACGTATAGTATATCTGGTGAAGATATTTATAGTGATTCAACCGGAGATTCCCATTTACAGTGAATTGACCCGTTAGTCCACAGCATGTGTCCCACTCATCCTCTGTTAGTGCCTGGGGCAAGATATCGTTCCATTTGCCCATAGCGCCTAATCTAACAGCCGTTTCATCAGTCTGCGAGGCGTTATATAATTGAGTAACCAATTTAGTTCTAGCTTGGGTGGTATATATAATTTGTAAAGCCGCCAAAGTAGGGGGTTCATCAGCAGGGAAACAGGGTGTGGTATCTTAAGATTCTACTCCTGTTGCCAGGTGCTTAAGAATGTTATCAGCTGTATGTGTTGTTATAATGTGAACAGCTGCAGGGCAGTTGGAACCTGGCTTTCATCCCTGCAAGACCTTCTGATGTGGATGGGATCTATTTCTTGGAATAAACCGTTATCTTCTTTGACTTATCCTGAGTTACCTCTTCATTACACTTGGCGACAGAGGATGGCTTCACCCTGATGGAAAGATCCCAACACTACTTTGAATCTTAAAAGAATCTTTTCAAGAACTTATCTTAATTTCTGTGGATGACAGGTACTGTTTACATCATTTTCCACCTTGGATTTTACTTTACTTCAACAAGCACATCCTCATTTTTCTAAAGAGTTTTGTGACTTACTAAATTTGAAATCACCATTTCAAAAGATCTGTCAAGCGCTTTGATTATTAGCGATATACTTCCTCTTCATACAAAAAATATAAGACTATATTGAATTTCCTACTACCAACTGTTTAAATACCCTATCTGGGATACTGTTTGGGAATCCGTGGTGTGCCCTGACTCATCTCATGCCTCCACACTCTGACTGTTACATTCGTTGTGCCCATACTGTTTGTAGAACAGCATGCTTTCTAACGTTGTCACTCTTACTCTTGTAGTGACAATACTCTTTAAGGAGCAATGTGTTTTCAGTCATGTGCTTTCTGAAGATTACTTTCAGTAAGTAAAGATTCTCAACAGGCTCTCAACTAGCAGGCGTTATTTGACTTTGTCAGCGTGCGCTCACCTGCCGACTTTGTGTACGATCGAACACAGGTAACGCTCCATTTCTTCTGCCTCGCGTCCTCTGCTCCATCACGTCTCGACCCGCCTCTTCAGGAACTCTCTACCAGTGTTGGGACGTTCCTACGTGTCACGTTGCGGACGTACTTCCTGCAGCCATCTATAGCGTTACCAAGCAACTCAAGAACACATCGCGCTTTCATCGCACATTCAACGCGTTGCTAGGCAGCCCCCTACATCGCATCAACTTTGCGTGTTCCATTAAGTGCATTGGGGATAAATTTAGATCGTCGGCCCTCACCATATTTATTTTTAATCACATGCATAAAGAATTTATACAACTTATCGTGAAGCATGAAGGATTGAAAAGGACAACTTTCGTGTATCTCCTCAGTGATACACACACTTACAAAGGCAAAGGTAAATCCAAGGTGTGTCATAACAGTGACACACACACTTTCTTCAAAACACAGTTCTACAACAGTGACACACACACTATCGTGTGTCGCAATTTATACAACATTGAAGAAACATTTGTAAAAGCTTAACCTGACGTCTAATTTTACTGTAACACATATTTAACTTATATTTCGTGCATAATGTTTCTTTGCTGTACAACATTGCGATATACCTAGCTTCATCAAGTGATACTTACATTGATTAATTGTCTGATATGTTACACAAGATTTAAATTTTATACTATATTTGAAATAGATTTTTATTTCATTTGATTTCACGAATATGCAAAATGTTACTGCATCTCCGTTTTTTTTGTCATCACCGGGAGATCCTCCTATCAAGTGGCAAAAATGGCGGAAAGTGTACGAAAGGTATGCAAGAGTGAGCGGTTCTTCCTTAAGTGCAGAAAGGAAAACTGCTTTACTTTTACATTGTTTGGGATGAGAATGTCAGGAAGTTTTCGACCATCTTCCTGAACTTGATGATCGTGACCTTAATGAATACGAAATTTGCATTGCTAAATTGGATAAACACTACCTACCCAAGGTCAGTACCATTCTTGAGAGGTACCATTTTGGAAGGAGGACTCAATTGGAGGATGAGAGTATTGAAAACTACATTACGTCTCTTAGGAAGTTGGCTTCATTATGTAAATTTGCTGCAACTCTTGACGAAAGAATAAGAGATCAGTTAATGCTGGGTTGCTGCATTGAACGAGTCAGAGAAGAGTTGTGGCAAAAGGATGAGCCAACTTTGGAGGATGTTATTGTAATTGCCAAAAGGATCGAACACTCTCTGAAATGTGTTGATGTTATAAAGAAAAATGGCGAAAGTAAAGAAAAAAGTTCCATTCAGGCCGTTAAGACTATCCCTAAAGGGAGTACAAGTCATGAAGAAACTGTAAAAAATGAAATCTCTAAGGAGACACCTAAGAAATTTGATTTTTCTAATGTAAAATGTTTCCGTTGTGGGAAAATGGGCCATTTTGCCAATGACAGACGGCGTCCAGGATGGAAGGCGATTTGCAGTAAATGTAAAAAGAAAGGGCATTTCTCTGTCATGTGCAAAGGCAAGAACTATAAAGGGAAAATTAGTGAAATCTATTATGATGTCGATGGCAATTATGAATGACAAGAATAGCTTGATTGTGGTCAAATCCAGGTACAGGTCATCCAAAATGGGGAAGGGAAAAGTTGCCCTTTTGATGAAATCCTGGTTGAAGGAAAACCAACTAAAGTTCTTTTCGACTCAGGTGCAAAGATTACCATTATCTCGAAAGAATTTTATATTAAACAAATGGGAGGAAAAGTTAAGCTCTTTCGCCCTGACATAAAACCATTTGCATATGGCGGTGAACCCATTAAGCTGTTTGATTACTTCTGGGGTTTAATTGATTATAAAAACAGGATAACAAGCGCAAAAATCTAAATTTCACAAAAAGGGGATAGCATATTGAGCTGGTTCCACCAGAGGGATCTGGGCGTAATGCTAGATCCAAACTCTTCACCCCTATCATATTGAAAAAGAATTTTAATTCAAATTCCATTTCTGTTGTTCATGACGGTGCAAGCAAAGAATTTTCATATGTGTTAAGAAACAAGTTTCCGAATGTCTTTTCCGACAAGTTGGGCTGTCTCAAAGATTACGTCCATCACATTCATATGTATGATAATGCTAAACCAGTATGCTGAAAGGTTAGGAATGTACCTGTTACAGTTAGAGAACAAGTCAAAGCTGAATTGGAGCGACTTAAATCTGAAGGAGTAATTGAGGATGTGGAAGCAACTCAATGGGTTGCTCCTGTAGTCGCCGCAAAGAAAGGGGATGGGTCTCTTCGTCTCTGTGTGGACCTTTGCGAATTGAATAAAAATGTTGTCGTAGACCTATATCCGCTACTGATATTCAATGATATGTTAATTTGGTTGAAAGGTGCGAAAATGTTCAGTACCATCGATCTGAGATCAGTTTACCACCAAACTAGGTTAGACGATGAGTCCAAAGACTTAACGGCATTTGTTACTCCTTTTGGAACGTTTCGCTTTGCAAGACTCCCTTTTGGTCTCGTATCAGCAGCCTCAGTTTTTCAGAGAGCTCTGGAGAATGTTTTAACAGGTCTTATAGGCGTTAGAGTTTATCAGGATGATATATTGATTTTTGGAAGTGATATCAGGGATCATGATGAGAGGCTTTTCATGGTATTGAACAGGTTGAATGAGTTCAATTTGACGGTAAAAATTGACAAATGCAAATTCAGGAGAAGTTCGATTGAATATTTGGGCCACTCTATTTCGGAAGGGGGCGTTTTGCCAAAAGAAAGTTTGATTACTGCCATACAGAAGATGTCCTCTCCCACAAATAAGGAGGAACTGATGAGCTTCCTAGGCATGGCGGAATATTATAGCAAATTTATAAATGGCTTTGCCTCATTGTGTGTTCATATGAGGGCCTTGCTCCACAAAGGTTGTGAATTCATTTGGGATAATAGGTGTGAACTGGAATTTTGTACTCTCAAAGAGAAGTTGAAAACTGCTCCCAGATTGTGTAGTTTTGACCCAGAGAAGACCTCTATTTTAATCACTGACGCAAGTCTGAAGGGGCTTGGAGCTGTCCTTTTACAAAAGGACCACTCTTATGAACTGGTCATACTTTTCTTGTCGAGGAGTTTGCGGGGTGCTGAGCTATGTTACTTCGTTATAGAGAGAGAAGCTCTTGCCGTATATTGGTCACTAAAGAAGTTAAAGAATTTCTTATGGGGTGGTGTATTTGAAGTCAGGTCTGATCATAAACCTTTGTGCGAGATTTTTAAAAACAAGGGAATAGATGCAGTTTCAAGTCGAATCACAAAATGGGTTGATGGTCTCCAAGATTGTAACTTTGATGTTAAATACTTGCCTGGGGTGGAAAACAAAGTGGCTGATGCTTTGTCTCGACTTGTTGTCAAAGATGAGGTTGATCTTGATGATGAAATTGAACAGGATGAGGATATGGTTTGTGCCATTGATGAATGTATAATTGACAAAGACAGATGGGAGAAAGCTTTGCAAGAAGATGTTGATTTAATGAAGGTCTTACAAGGTGTGAACAAGGGTTGGACAGTGAAACCCAAGGGTGATGAAAATCTCGAGAAATGTTGGCATGTCAGAGACCAGTTGTCTGAACGCAATGGTTTTCTTTTAAGGGGTTTGAGACTCATTCTTCCCACTTCAATTAGGGAAGAACGTATATCTCTTGCACATCTGACACATCAAGGCATTTCTAAGACAAAAGAGAGACTTAGGCTGTCTTATTGGTGGCCAGGCATGGATTTACAGGTAGAACGTAAGATAAGAGATTGTGTGGAATGTGCCTTGAGTGAAAGGGTAGCCAAACCCAAAGTACAACCCATGATCATAAGGGATAGACCTGATGCGCCTTGGAAAGAAGTGGGATTAGATATTTTTGGCCCTGTACACTCTTCTGGGATTGAATGGTATGTTTTTGTTTTGTTCGATTTCTTCTTGAGATGGCCAGAAATAGCCATTTCTCGAGGGATTGAGACCAAACATGTAATAGCCTTTTTGGAAAAGCTTTTCACCAGAGAAGGGATACCTTCTAGCATCCTTACTGACAATGGCGTCCAATTAGTGTCCAGAGAAATGGAATCATTTTTATCGAGACATGGTATCAAACACAAAAAATCTTCTTTGTACCACCCAGAAACAAATGGAATGGTTGAAAGATTTAATCGTGTATTAAAGGAAACCATTGACATGGCACGGTCAGCTGGTCTAGATTGTCGCAGTCAAATTTGGAAAAAGGTTGAGGCTTACAGGTTGTCACCACACTCTGTCACGAATAGGACCCTGTTTGAATTGTTCAGATCTAGGTGCCCCAACACCTTGGTTGCACCTCCTTGGGTAAATAATATGCAACCAGAGTTATTTTCTGAAAATGAAAAGTCTAACTGGCAACTAAATGAGTCTAAGAAGGTTGAATCTAGAAAGACACTTCATGACTTAAGAAAATCGGTAAAAAAAAATCAGTAAAGATTGGGGATTGGGTTCTCATAAAAAATCCATCCAAGAAGAAATCATCTTCGGCGTTTTTGAAACCCATTCAAGTAATTAAAATATTCAACGATGCTGTAAAAACTGCCTATCACCGTATTTGGAATTTAAACAGGGTGGTGGTGGTTAGGAAAGACTTTCTGTTTGGTCATGATAACTCTAGTTCTAATGACTCTACTCATATTCCAGATGGCATTCGCAGATCTTCTAGAGTTTCCCCGGATGACATTCGCAGATCTTTGAGAGTTTCCTCTCCTCCTAAATTTTTGAAAGACTTTGTTAAATAGATTTTCTTGTATTTTAGTTTTTCAGGTATAACTTTCTTTGTTTGTTTATAAAGGATGGGGATGTGTGGCATCTTAAGATTTTACTCCTGTTGCCAGGTGCTTAAGAATGTTATCATCTGTATGTGTTGTTATGATGTGAATAGCTGCAGGGCAGTTGGAACCTGGCTTTCATCCTTGCAAGACCTTCTGATGTGGATGGGATCTATTTCTTGGAATAAACCTTTATCTTCTTTGACTTTTCCTGAGTTACCTCTTCATTACACTGGGATATAATGCCCGAATCGCAGCTCGTAGTCTACTGTATACAAATGAACATTACAGGCCTATCCTCGTTCCCAATAAAGGCCTGAAGAGCAATAAATTTACCATTAGGATAAATATCGCCCATAATGTGCGCGCCCGCACTCTGTAAAACTTTTAGTGAACCTGTTTCACTTGTTACTGATATCTCCCCATGGTGCAGCAGTGGCATTGCCGGTGCATATAATGGTTATCTCCGGGCACGTTTCCCAAGTTCCCTCCAAGCATGATTTGTACACTGTACCGTATCAATTTCATCCTTTTCAAACACCGTAGTGTAATTTACAATCATTGCTTTCAGTGGTATTGGGCGGACCGCCCCTGCCTCTACCGCTACATGTGGTGTATATGGTGGCGCGTTCTGCCAGTAAAAGGCATATTGCGCTTGTGCACACAAATAATATAACTTTATGTTAGGCACCCTAAACCTGCCCAACGCATATGGCAATGGTAACACCTCCCACCTAACTCGTGGCTTTTTCCCTCCCCAAACTAGTGTGATCAATAACGCACGTAGTGTATTAAAACATTGTTGTCTCAGTATAATGGGTATGGTGACAAACAAATACCAAAATTTCTGTAGGGTCACCATTTTATTCAAGGCCACCCTGTCAGCAAACGGTAATGGTAGCCGTATCCATCTAGCGACCTGCTCCTCAAGTCGAGAAATCGCAGTGCCATAGTTTTCACGGATAACGGTCTGCGGATCTTTGTGTAGTCATATATCCAGGTATTTAATCGGCTCCGCACTCCATTCCAACGGATATTCCAAGTCAACTTGCGTTGGGCTCGCTGTCAGCGAAATCACAACCGACTTGTTCCAGTTTATACCCAGACCTGAGTGCCAATCAAATCTAATGTATTCTCTAATGAGTTGTTCCAAGTACACCGTCGGCTCGCGCACATACAGGACCATGTCGTTCGCATACATGGACACCGCTAATGGCCGTTGATGAAAGCGCAACGCTGCCCGCACATGATGCTGTCGCAGTATACAGGCCAGTGGTTCTAACACCACCACGAATAGTAAAGGCATTAGAGGGCAGCCTTGCCACGTCCCGCGCCGAATCGGGAACATGTCAGATGTCCTGCCATTAATACGCACACGAACCATTGGATCTGTGTACAACAACTTGATCCAGTTAGTATAGATAAACGGCACCCCCATACGATGTAACACCGCCAACATAAGTCTCCAGGAGATGGAGTTGAACGCCTTTGCGGCATCCAGCAGGACCGCCGCTGCAGGCAATGTAGGCTCCAGAAGATGCATTACTGCAAAAAGTGTCCGCAGATTGTGTGCTGTGGAACGGGTAGGGATAAATCCTGATTGATCCGGCAACACCATTATAGGCACTAGTAATCTCAACCTAGTTGCCAGTACTTTCGCTAATATCTTAACATCAGTGTTCATTAATGACAACGGTCGATACGATTCGCAGGTATCAGGTTCCTTTCCTGGCTTCAGCAAGGCTATAATGAGCGCCTCGCGAAGTGCGTCCGGTAGCCTTTGCTGTTCATAGGCATCTTCAAACATGGCATGAAGGTGTGGTACCAGTATGTCAATGTACTCTTTATAAAACTCCGCTGGGAGCCCGTCCGTGCCTGTAGCTTTACCACTAGGCAGGGAAAGTATAGCATCGCGTATTTCGTCTATCGTCAGCGGGTGCATTAAAAAGTCTTGTTGTCTTTTCAACAACCAAACCAGGGCTATATCTTCCAAATATTGCGCTATGTCATCGTCATCAGCAGTATGTCTACTATTATACATAGCTGTGTAGTAATGCATAAATGAGGCAAGGATACCTGTAGTGTCACAGTGCCGAGTGTCCCCCTCTACAATAGATTGCACTATACTATTTTTTGCCCATGGTTCTGTTATTTTTGCTGCTAAGGCCCGTCCCGGTCTACCTCCCTCCCCATAATACCTGGCTGTCCAGCTCCAAGACATATGTTTCACCTCTAGATCCACCAGATCATTGTATTCAGTGATTTTATTTTCGTTATGATGGACGCTAATGTAGTGGTATCCAACGTGTTTTCAAATTGATGTTCAAGACCCATCAGTTCTTGTTCAAGGTTTTTCATAGATCCCCTGAGTGATTTAAGCACCTCAGCTTGCAGACCTATGCACACCCCACGGATCGTCACTTTGAATGCTTCCCACAGTATGCCCAAACTTTGTACTGACCCAGTGTTATCATCAAAATAATTTACAATAGCTTCCCGCACCGCCTCCCGGAATACCTGGTCCTGCAGGGTAGTGGATTGCAGTCTCCACTTTAACTGTGTCGGTGTGTACATGGGTGCTATCATTATGAATAGCGATGGGGAATTGTCGGAGAGCGTCCTGGGTAAGTGGATTACCTTAGTAACCAGTGAGCTTACATCACTGGTAGTCAACCAATAGTCTAGTCGAGACCAGGACTGATGCGTGTAAGAGTGACATGTGCCCTCACACGCCCCTCGTGCCTCAACCTCCAAATATCTATGAGGGACAAACCGTGCATACCATTTTTAACAGCCTGTGCCGCATTTTTAACTGAGTGGTCCGCATTGGAGTGCCAGTCCATTGTTGGGTTTAATACTGCATTAAAATCACCCCCAGAAATGATGGCAGCCGGCTGTAACCTATGCACCTTACTCCACAGTGCCTCATAAAAACCAGGGTCGTCAATATTAGGACCATAAATACTAAGAATAGTCACCACCATACCGCACAGTTTCCCCTGTATTATGATATATCTACCATTATCATCTATATCCACATGCAATGTTACAAACTGGAGATTTTTTAAAATTAAAATCATGACACCCCTCGCATATGAGTAGGATGAGGCCAATTTCACCCCAGCCCATCTAGAGGCCACTTTTCAGCTGCATGCTTGGTTAAGTGAGTCTCCTGCAATAACGCCACTTGGATGTTGTGGCGCTCCAGATAGGCCAGTACCTGTCTTGTCTTCTTCGGATTGTTAAGACCTCTGAAATTCCACCTTACCCATGTTATTTTACCAACCTCAGTTGTCATCAGTACTGTGTTTATCTGAATAGTAACTGTAAACACTGTGTCTATGCTGTTTTCCATACGATGTCTGTTGCCTTGCATTATGTCTTGCATAATGTTGTATTTGAACATTCCCCCAACTGATCCCTCCTCCCACTTAAGCATCCCAATTATGCTAAGGAACCCCAATATAAGGAACACAAAGAACAAAGTTGTCCCCCCCCCGTCCCGCTGTAAGCAGCTACTCCGCTCACAGCCTACAATCACAACCATGAACTGCTTGGGTCTCACCCTCATGGAGGACACCAGCTGCCCACCGGCCCCCTTGTTGGAATAAGGGGGGGTCAGGGCCACACCTAATTCCCCCCAACACATCACACTTCAATATGACTTATTATAGCATTACGCAGAGAGAGTCTCACTGTCATGTTGCAATGTCAAAATAGAGGCAGAGTGCTCTGCTGTTATCCAGCGCCCAGTGGTAAAAACTAAAATATGCCACAATTCCCAACAGCAATCCCTGCACACACCATGAGCAGTGGATCCATGACAGAAGGCAGAAGTATTACTAAATCTTTACAATAAACGTATATGACAGTCCTACAGTATTATTCCTGATATCCCGTCCAACATCCGATGTCATAGCTAAGCCTTCAGGTGCATTTACATTTATGCGTCCACTTCACTCGTCGGTGCATTGTCCTAATTGCGGCAATGCCCATTTGGAGGTACCCCCAGATAATTGTCATCTCTGAAGCAGCCCCCACAGTTACAGACATTGTACAAATCAGCCCCGTACCGCTGTCCCAGGTCAAGGCCTCAATGCATCAGACTATAGGGATATAATAATATTGTATTACTATAAACAAAGAGATTATACACATCAATGCCAGACAGAACCAGTGTACAACCTGGAGTTCTTCAATCTTCATTGTCGGCTTCATCGCCGCCCGTTCTAGTCGTTTCACCTAGTTCCAGCTGCTTTATAAAATGCATAGCGTCTTTTGGGGTTGTAAAGATTCGAGGTTTGCTACCGTGTAGTATCTTGAGACGCGCTGGGTACAGCATTGCATATTGTATCTTCAGAACCTGCAGTTTCTTCTTTACCTGCTGAAATTCCTGCCGGGCCTGCTGCACCGCTGTTGTGAAGTCTGGAAACAGCGCCACTTTCATCCCCTGGTACTTAGTAGTGCCCATTTCTCTTGCAAGGCAGAGGACCACGTCTCTTTCACGATAATTGAGAAGTTCAGCAATTATCAGGCGCGGGGGTGCTCCCGGGACAGGGCGCGGCGCGAGGGACCGATGAGCTCTCTCCACAACCAACACGTTTGAAACATTTTCTGCACCCAATATAGTTTTGAGCATTTCCTCAACATAGAGCTCCATTTTCCCCGTGTTGGTAGATTCAGGCACCCCCGTAATGCACAGATTATTGCGACGGGACCTTGCCTCCAAATATTCACTTTTGGCCCGTATCACCTCCAGTAGTTTCTCCATCTGAGGATAGGATTCTGTGATGTTCTCCACTTTGTCTTCTGTGTTGGAGATGCGCTGCTCTGCCTCTGTTAGACGCACTCCATGCTTGTCCAGCTTTGCCGTCATGGTATCCATACGTAGATTTAGGTTATCAATTTTACTGTCAATTGTATGCAGACTTTGTTGCATGGCCAGCATCATTCTTTCCAATTTGCTACTGCTGCCTGCTTCCGGATCCATCTCAGTGTTCGAGGCAGCCTGCACCCGCGTTGTTTTCAGGTGTTTAGAGTCAAACGAGAGCTTAGACTATAGCTGTTTGTCTGTTTTACCCATCAGGTTGGCTGTGGTCTCGGTCGTACTGCACAATAATCTCCTGTCTACAGCCGCCAGGAGCTGATCACCCTCCGCAGCACGGCTGGAAAAATTACACTAGCGCCACACAGCCAGCTGTGCAGGATATTGCAGTACCTTTGTAAGCCAATAGTCAATGCCACAGCGCCACGAGTTCCAGGCCTTATGTCGTTTTTAACTAGCATGCCGATGAGGGAGTCACACCAGCATGCGCCAGGCACCGCATCTTTTAAGTCTCCTGCGTAGAGTCCTGCGTTTGTACACAGGCCTGTGGGCTGTCCACGCAGCACTCCTTTCCCTTGTATCCAACACTGCCAACAAGCATTCAACAATCCACTATGCGCAAGGCTGTATATTCATACCTGCAAGTACTCGAATCTGTGAGTCGCTGCAATTTGCCCCTATGAGGGCATCCGCTCTTCTCAGTGTGCGCGCCAAAATAACAGTCTGGTAAATCCAGTCTCAGCTTAGAGCTTTAGTGGTAATAAACATTCAGCGTCATTGTTGCAGAATGGCGGGCAGGCAAGTCCAGCAACCATAAGAATGCAGGCCCCACACTCTATTTTGTACCCAATCACTGTGCCAATCAACGAGGGACAGATAGAACAATCAGCACCACCACCGTACCGTGTCTAGGTGCAGGATGGAGGACCTTTGTTATCGCGGTCTGGAAACACAATTTAGCCACCGATAGGCCCACTCACCCCTGCAGCGGGAATCAGTTTTACCGCCAACGGCTCCTGTGCACCAAATTTGTGCGGTACGTCGGAGACGGAGCAAATGCGTGGGTGGATCTGGCACAACTCCACAGTGCCCGCCGGCCTCCTCACCTCAGATCAGCAGCATCTTCATACGGCAGAAACACTCGAGCGTATCCCGCACGGCTCCGCAGCACCCGCCGGCCCTCTCACGCTTGGTCAGCGGCGACTGTCTCTCATCCCCAGATATCCAGCTCGCATCGCGCCCAATATTGAGCAGGAACACCATGCTCTTCTGCAAGTCCAAGGACAGCCGCTCCTCCGTGGTATGCCGTCTCAGCACGCAAGTTGACTTGGTGCCAGCATAGCGATTTTGCCACTGTACCAGCAATCAGTAGTCCGTGATGGCCGCCATGTTGTCGTCAGGCCTGGAAGCGTCGCGTAGTAGCAGGAAATCGGCCGCATATTTAACAGAAAGCACAGTAAAATGTGCAGCAGGCACAGCAGACACCAAATCGCTGTTTCTCATGCGTAGATGTTTAGGGGAAATGCAGGATTTTTGATGGATTGTTGCCCCAACCAGCAGAGCTGCACTAATGTGCTGCTATTTCGTTTCAGGCTCACTAGCGCCCCCCCATGAATGGTATATTTGTGAAGAAAAAGCAGGCATGATAGGATTACCATTTTAGCCACCGCAATACGGGCTGCTACAGACAGTGAGAGCCCTGACCAGAATGACACCTGAGCCTGTACATTTCTGATTGCCATCCCGACATTTCAGTCTATGAGATCTTCTTTTATATGGTACATATGGATCCCTAAATACTGGAAAACATTCCCAGGGCAGAATCCACCCTAAAAGTGTAACCTCTTGTCTCGGACTTGACTGGGTAGATGGGAGTACACAGGATTCAGCATAAATAATTCACATGCAGCCCGACACATTGCCAAATTGCTCCAAGACGCCAGCAGATGGCAAAGGTTGCTATGAATATCTTTAACATAGAGTAACATGCCATCTGCGTACAGGGAAAGCACGTGGGTCATGCCTTTGAGAGTAATGCCTCCGCTTAAGCCCACCCTCCTGAGTTTGAATGCTAGCGGTTCTATTGCAGGTGCGAAAAGTAGGGGCGATGGGGTGCAACCTTGCCTGGTCTAGCAGACTATCACGTATGAGTTATATACTTCCCTGTTTTTACCCTCGCAATGGAAGAGGTGTGTGGTAACTTTATCCAGGTGATACAATGTGCTCCTAGACTAAAGCCCTATAACACATCATAGATGTATTCCCAAACAAATGTGTCAAACGCTTGCTCAAGGTCAAGTGCAATGCAAGTAGAATATGGCCATGCTACCTCTACTACCTCTATCAGCTAAAAATAACCACCGCAGGGTAAGGGTAGTGCTTCTCTGGGGGTCAAACCCATTTTAATTAAAGTGGATGATGTCCAGGAGGTGTGGAAGTAATCTGTTTACCAAGACTTTACTAAGGATTTTATAGTCAGTGTTAAGTAGGGGAAAGGATGTGGTCTAAACGGCTAGAGGGGTCGACCTTGAAGCTGGGGAACTGGCTTTGAGTCTTGGCAGGGATGCTTAACATCCTGTGATTCTGGGCAAATCACTTAATCTCCCCTTGTTTGACAAAATTAATGTGTCTGTCTGTAACACAACTGGTACTCATGTAAAGCTGCTCTGATACCTTCGGGTCAAGTTTGCGGTATATGAAACTCAGAAAAAAAGAAAGTGTGGAAAGGGGGTGGTATGAGGTAATGTCGGATGGATCTCTGTTGGGCTTAAGTAATGTTATGACCACCACCGATCTGGTGGTAGCTGATAAGGTACTTTTACTTCTGGCTACGTGATATATCGCAAGAAGTTTAGACACCAGTGTTGCTTGGTAGGTGGCATAATATTCTATCAGGAGCCTATTTGATCCTGCTGGCTTTTCCCAGAGCAGAGTCTTAATTGTGTGCCTAATTCCTTGCTCCCTTATGGGTGCTCCTAAGCTGTTCTGCTGAGTGGCAGTTATCTGCGGAAAAGGCCGATCAGAGAGCAACTGGGTGATGTCCTCCTTATTACGCGGAGTGGTATGTGAGTAGAGCATCGTAAAGTAATCCCTAAATGCCACAGTTATTCCCTTCTGTGTGTGTACCATAACCCCATCTATAGTTTGTAGGAAGGGGATTGCGGTGGCTTAATTATCCAGGCCAGAAGTCATCCGGCTTTGTCATCTTCTGCATATTGCAATGCAATATATTATGAGCGAGTACATTGATGGTGATGATTGGAGAGCTCGGTATGGTTGGCCCATTCTTGTGCTAATTCCTCTGTGTATATTGGGTTTGCCACTTGTGCATTCTCTAAGCATCTATGGCTTCGTTTAGATGCCGTTAGACTGTTCTCCAGAGATTTACGGATCCCTCTTGAGACCCCAAGGCATTTTCTGTGTGTCATGGCTTTAAATGTGTCCCGCTCTGTGGGCCTGATTCACAGAACTAACTTAAGACAAAATCCTAAACTTACTACCATTTTCGTATACACAGAAGGCACTTACTCATTTTGGTATTCACAGAAGACACTTACTCACTTCGGTATTCACAGAAGTTAGGAGTCCTAACTTTAGGACTCCTAAATGCCTTCTGTGAATACCGAAAGTCTTAAAATTAGGATTTTTCTCAGTTTAGGAGTCCTAAAGTTAGGACTCCTAACTTTACTACTACTAAACTGAGAAAAATACTAATTTTAAGGCTTTCGGGAGTCACAGAAGGCATTTAGGAGTCCTAAAGTTAGGAGTCCTAACTTTAGGACTACTAAATTGAGAAAAATCCTTATTTTAAGACTTTCGGTATTCACAGAAGGCATTTAGGAGTCCTAAAGTTAGGAGTCCTAACTATACTACTACTAAACTGAGAAAAATCCTAATTTTAAGGCTTTCGGTATTCACAGAAGGCATTTAGGAGTCCTAAAGTTAGGACTCCTAAATTCTGTGAATACCGAAATGAGTAAGTGCCTTCTGTGAATACCAAAATGAGTAAGTGCCTTCTGTGAATACCAAAATGGTAGTAAGTTTAGGATTTTGTCTTAAGTTAGTTCTGTGAATCGGGCCCTGTGAGTGTTGAGGAGGCCGTGCCCTCATTGGCTCAAAAATAGTTTTGGGGAGCTTGTTATAGATCTTCTCTGACCACCGGAAACTCCAGGTATGTCGCTGCAGGTTCCACGTGAGGATCTGCTCGGGAACTGCACCCCAGAGTAAGGTTATCTCAAGAGAGCTATGATCTTAGAGGGCCCTGTAAAAATATGTGGCATCTTCTAGGGCAGTGTGAAGAGGCTGCATACAAACACCTGATCTAGGCGTTCATGCAATTTATGTGGCGCTGAGTCAAAGTAGTATTCTCTGAGTTCAGGGCTCAGGGTTCTCCAAGCATCAAGCAGGTACCAGTCCGTCACCCTCTTCCGGAAGACCCCTGCATTACAGTGGCTGGGGCGCTTGGTGGGGGGAGGGTGGGAGAGATCCAGCTGTGTATCTAAGATGTTATTAAAATCCCCTCCTATAACCCAGGGTAGACCTTTCCACTGTATACCACAATAGAAAGTTTATGCCAAAATCATGGCTGGTAAACATTAGGGGAAGCACTTCCTAAGGCCATTAAATCACCATCCAGTGTGCTCTACACTAGATCGTATCGGCCTTCTCCAACCAATTTAGTATCCAGTGGGAGAAAAGGCAACCCTGGTCTCAACCAGATCATTAAACCCCATGCGTTTGCCAAGTATATTGAGTAAAAGAGTTGCATTTGTCATTTCTTCTGTAGTTTGCTACCCTCTGAAGCTGTTAGATGTGTCTCTTCGAGAAACCCTATGTGTGTGTTCCTCACATGCAACTGCACATGTGCCTTATAGCGCCTACTGGGTGATCCCATGCTCCTGATGGTCCATGTGGGAATGAGATGTGTATCCTTCTGATCTGCAATTAGAGTGCGTTATTGCTAGACTGGGCATCCTTGGCTTGGTTTCCCCTAACCTTTCGCCTTCAGACCTCCTGTTTTTGCTAAATTTGTTTTTGCTGGCCTCAGGATTCTGCGCACTTTATCACTGATAATCAGTTCTAAAGTGCTTGTTCTCTTTCCTTAAAACTTGGGAACATTGGCGTATCCCGAATTGGCAGATTTAATTTACTAATAAGTCTCTAGTAAAGTGCAATACAGGTGACCAGGGCCTGTAAATTAAATACTACTCATGGACCTGCAACACGGATTGTGCCACCCACTAAAGTAGCCCTTTGATAGTGTCTCAGGCCTGTCATTGCCGAGCCTGTGTGTGCAGTTAATCTGCCCTGTCGACCTAGCAAGATATCTTGCCAGGCCCAAACCTTCCTTATTAATGTATATAAGTCACCCCTAAGGTACGCCCTGGAAGGCCCAAGGGCAGGGTGCAGTGTATTTACAAAGTTGGACTTGTACTTTTAAGCTTTACATGTCCTGGTAGTGAAAAACTCTTAAATGTGTTGTTCACTACTGCAAGGCCTATCTCTGCCATAGAAAACATCAGAATTACCTTATTACATTTTATAACAGTTATTTCCAAATGGGAAGATATGACTGGTTCAAGTTTGGTGTTTCTGTAATCCTAATTTAAAATCCTAATTTATGGTGAAGTTAGGTTTTAAATTACAATTATGAAAATGGCAATTTTAGAAAGTTGGTTACATCCCTATTACCCAAGCCAGGGGCAAATGAATATTATAACAACTACTGTGGTTCAAGAAATTATTTCATACACGACAATAAGCTACTATTGTTTTGCATAAATGAAGGAATTAAGTTTAAGAAGAGAGAACACAGGAAATCAAAAAAATCATGAGAACATACCCATAACAATTAATCAAAAACATATATTATTGCCAATATTTATTAAGAAAAACTATTGATACAAAATCCAATCTACAGTACATAGAAGTTTCTCACGGGGTTACACAACAAAACAAATGACTGGAAATACAATTTACAGTGTAAACAAAGAAACATTGATAGAGGGAAAGGTTAAACAAAACAGATCCAGCAGATAACAGGAACAAAAATGCAATATATGCTTTCTCTTTTATCTTTGCCAAAAGAAGGCGTCAACTGCGTTTTGACTATTCAATTCATTAGGTCATCATCAGGATGAGGGAAAATGTTAAGAGCAACCAACCAAGTGAATATGAAATTTACAGAAAACCAATTTTGGCCGGTAACAAAAACAAAAAACTGAATAAATCTCTGAGAGCATAGCACAAGACAAAGTCCAAGTGTCATGCATGATTTAGTAACTGTAAGTGTTTTAGTGAAGGAAACTATCATCAGAAGTAGATCAGTCAAGAAATCTTATAATAAAACAGGGTGAAAAAATTAAGGTACACGCCAAATAACACCAAGCGTATTGGTTGTAAATGGATCGACTTGTGCCATCTGTATCAACCGTATAACAGACAAAGGTTTCCACAGGGCCAATGGTACATAATTATGGTCCCTAAAAGGTAATGTGTCAGAGTAAATATATTTAATAAAGAGGCGATTCCTACTGAGTCAATCGGCTGCACGGCGCTTCTTCGACCCGGATCCACGCAGCGCTCCTGAACGAGGATTTAAGGTACTTTGTTCAGCTGTGCAAACTGGATCTCTGTGGCGGACCCGGGCTCCGTTGTGGTCGGCCTGAACTTGCGACTTTGCCCTGTTCCAGGGCGACCAGATATCCCTTGTTGGCACTTTGTGCTACTTGGAGCTATTTAAATTTAAAACTTTAAAATTCAGTATCTCCACTTTTACTGATTGGATTTCTTTTGTTTTGGTCCTTCTGCTCCTATCTTAGCTCCAGCTGGAACTTGAGGCCTCTACCTAACCACCATTCTCGGCCCCACAGACCCCTACTTCAGCTTTCTGATGGAGACATTCTCCCCCTGCGTGGGTCCTTAACTGACTCTAAGATGGTCTCCCAACCCAACTCTACTCTCAACATCCCCTCAATCATTGCAGAACCTGACAGGGAACCGAGCCTTAATCTCAGAAAGTTGAACATAGAGAACCTACCTCACACAAACACCTCGACTCAAGAAGTGGTCACTTCCAGCCTGCACATCAACGCAATGCTTCTCAATTGTAGATCAGCTGTGAAACATGCAGCTGATATTTCTGATCTCATCATGGCACATAACTTAGACCTTCTGATCATCACTGAAACCTGGCTCAATGATACTTCCTCCTCAATTCTTGACATCTTAATCCCTCCCGATTACTCTATTCTCAGAAGTGATCGACTGGATAAAACAGGAGGGGGCATTGCCTGCATTCATCGCTCCAACCTTACAGTAAAACAATCCTCTTGTACTGTCTTATCCTCCTGTGAACAGCTAGTCTCAGAAATCTGGAACAAGGGCAAGAAGATTTGTGTGCTGCACTTGATCTATCACCCTCCTGGTGACAATCTAGTCTTCACAGAGCAAATCATGGAGGTCATTAGCTCAAGCTCGGATCAACTCTGCCACATATTCTTCGGGGACTTCAACCTTCATTGGAATGACACAAATGATCCAATTGCCTATTCCTTTAAGACTTTCCTCTCTGACCTCAATTCCCCCCAGCTCTGTAAAGGCCCTACTCACAATAAAGGTGCCACTCTAGGCCTCTTCATTGCTAAAGACAACTTCATACAAATAGGAGAAATCCTACCCTGTGACTGGTCTGATCATTTTCAAATTCCCTTCCTCATCTTAGATGACAGGTTCAACCCCTTAAAGCGAAACAAATGACGCGCAATATGAGAGACCTCGACATTAACATGATAACCTCAATCACCAAAAATAGACTACAGCCCCCCCTAATTTGACCAACCTTGACGATTTTTCTGAGCATTACATTAACGCTTTTTCTAACATTCTTGACTCGGTTGCTCCGAAACAGCTCAAAAGGATCCCAGTCAGACTTTCTAAACCATGGTTTAATGGCACCCTAAATGATGAACGGCGCAATCTAAGACTCTCTGAGAGACTATGGAGAAACTCGCCTTCCACCACAAATCTCTCTCTACTGAGGAAAATGAGAAGCGTTTACAACACACTTGGCGAAAATCAAACACTTCAGATTTCAACTGGATGGAGCCAAAAATAGACCAAAAAACAGTTTGAAATCATAAGGAACAATCTAACCAATCTTCTAATCAGAGCTCTACTCCGTTATCCCTGCTCCCTAGTGGTGATGATTTTACAGCTCCCTTCACTGAAAAAACAATGAAAATAGAGCTGGAGCTATTACCCACCACCCTAACTTTGTTATCCAAGATACCACCTGCAGGAACAGTGGAGGCGACAGTATCCACGACAATACACTCGCCTCTCAGCCTCAAAAACAACGCCTCTTGGAGCAGTTTTCTCCCAACAGACTGCACTGAGATACTTTGCAACATGGCATCCATCAAACCCTCCAACCACTTTGGTGATCCTCTACTCGCCAAGCTCTATAAAGATTTAATCTCAGACGTTCTCCCTCTTTGGTCCAGGATCATTCATGAATCCCTCTTACAGGGAAAGATTCCGAACTGCCTAAAAGTTGGGCAAGTTACTCCCATTCCTAAGAAACCCAATGCGGACCTATCAGATCCAAACAACTTCCGACCTATCACCAGTAGCATGACTCTAGCGAAATTGCTTGAAAAATGCATTAATTTGCAGCTCTGCAAACATATTGAGAAATATCAACTCCTGGATCCTCATCAGTCAGGATTCAGAGCAGGGCACAGCACAGAAAAGGCACTAACTTACATTGTTGACGACGCCGTGAGAGCCCATGACCAAAATGTCCCTTGTCTCTTGATCCTTCTAGACCTGTCCTCAGCCATCAAACATGAAAACTTGATTGATCTACTACAACACATGATGGGATTGTCGGACCCGGTCCTAAATTTTTTTGCCTCCTTCCTTTGCAACTGCACGCAAAGGATCAAAGTTAATCATGCCCTCGCTTCCAGTACCCCTGTCCTGATTGGAGTTCCCCAAGGCTCTATGCTTTCGCCCACTCTCTTCAACCTGTTTATGAAGCCTCTTGCGGTCATTTTGAACAAAGCCAAACATTCAATACCACATGTATGCGGATGACACACAATTGTACCTGAAGATCTCCTCACAAGAGGACATAAAAACTTTAAATGCTGCACTTTCCCAAACTCAACAATGGCTAGCTCAGAACCATCTCATACTAAATACTCTCAAAACGGAATTTCTTTTGATCACCCCACCTAATCACTCAGTTCCTACCCTTGACTGGATTAAACACCTAACTGCACTGAACTGCACTCCTCATGTTGTAGACTCTGCCAAATCTTTAGGTATCACTTTGGATAAACACCTAAACATGCAAGCACACATCAGTGTTACTACTAGGGGAGCCAATTTCCAACTCAACACACTGAAGAAAATCAAACCTTTCCTCCCCCCTGAAGATCTCAGGCCGGTGGTTCAATCCCTGATTATCCCTAGATTGGAATATGGGCTGGTAATCCTCGCAGGACTTCCCAAAGATAGCTTGGCCCTACTCAGAGCTACCTTAAATGCATCGGCCAGGCTTTTCTAGGAAATTTGATCACATTTCACCTGACCTTTTGCAGCTAAACTGGTTATCTATTGAAGCTAGAATCCGACCCAAAATAGCTTGTCGGACTCATAAAGGCATACACCACAATACCACATAATACCTAGCAAATAAACTTGAGCTATCGGGCTCCAGCCGGAACCTCAGAAGTACGTCCACCCTTCTCTTGAAACCTCCAAGATTCAAAAAGAAAAGATCATACAACCGTGCATTCGCCGGTCTGGCTCCAAGTATTTGGAACTCCTTGCCATCTGAGATCAGATCAAATCCTTCCACTACTTCCTTTAAAAAACTGGTCAAAAGACTACTAATGAACGAACGTTAACGCGTTGATCATGCTCGTGAGTTTTGTTAATAATCAAAATCTTGAAGTATTTTCACTGATGTTCTATAATATGTTTTTACCGTCTTTTTGTTCTAGTCCTCGATAGCTCCTTTAACCCCTTCGCTGCTAGGCCTTTTCCCCTCCTGTGCTAAGCCTTTTTTGGGCTATTTGGGGTAGTGCGCGCTTAGGCCCCTGTAACTTTTTGACCACATTAGGTATCCATGCCAAATTTGCGTCCTTTTCTTCCAACATCTTGGGGATTCTAAAGGTACCCAGGGTTTGTGGATTCTCCTACAGGGTTCCCAGAAATTAGTCAAAATACAGCAAAATTTTGTTTTTTTTGTGAAAAATTGGAAAAACGGACTGCAAATGAAAGCTTCTGGGTTTTTCTCTGCAAATGGTATCAAAAAAGGGTTTGTGGGGCTGAAATCACCATTTCTCCAGCTTTTAGGGAATGACAGAATTTTGTTAGAAAACCAACATTTTGTACACAGTTTTGGCATTTTTCTGGGACATACCCTATTTTTGCTATTTTTGGTGCTTTCAACCTCCTTCCAGTTAACGGTAGAAATGGGTACAAAAACAATAATGGATCCTGGAAAGCTATACATTTTTAAAAAGTAGACAAAATTCTGAATTCAGCAAGGGGTCATTTGTGTAGATCCATCAAGGTTTCTTTATAGAAACTTACAGGTAAATATAGGAAAAATTAAAAATTTGTTGAAAAAAGCAGCATTTTGAGTCAACGTTTTCACCTGTAACTTCTTCGAATTATGACATCTCTTTGAAAGCAATGTACCGTTACATCCGGTGGACCTTCCTGGTTGTGGGGACATATAGGACTTGTAGGTTCACCAAGAGCCCAACGAACCCAGAGTAGAAAACTGCGCAGCATTTTGTAATGTTTTTTTTTTTTGTTCCGGGTATATAGCAATTATTGTGGGAAAATGTATACATGGAAAAATCGGTATGAAAGACACCTATGTATTTCTGAAATGGGAACAAATTACAGAGTTTAGAAACAGTGCATATTTGTACATTTTCGAAATTGGGAATACTCATATTTGCATGACAATTATTGGTCATTTTTCAAAATGATTTTTTTTTTACACAATGTCTTTCATTTGGAAGGGAGAAATGCATCAAAAATCAATAGGTAATAACAGTTGCTTTACAAATCTGAACTACCCTAAGTCTCCCGATAAAAATGGTACCTCACTTGTGTGGGTAGGCATAGTGCCCACGACAGGAAGTGGCTCAAAACCTAGGGTGAACGCACCACATTTTCACACTGAAAATTTACACTTTATTTGCGAAGAGTCTAGCTGTAGTTTTTGAACCTTAGCCCTGCCGGCACCTAGGGAAACTTAGCAAACCTATACATTTTTGAAAACTAGACACCCAGGGGAATCCAGGATGGGGTGACTTGACTGCCTCCCACCATGGTCTGTTACCCAGAATCCCTTGCACACGGAAAAGATTGACAAAAAAAACACATTTTCCCCACATTTCTGTGATGGAAAGTTCTGGAATCTGCGTGGATCCACAAATTTCCACCCACCCCGCGTTCCCCAAAGTCCTACGAGAAAAATTGTACCTCACTTGTGCGGGTCGGCCTAGTGCCCGCGACATGAAACGGTGCAAAACGCAACGTGGTTTTGCAGTGAAAAATGACCCTTTTTTTGGCAAAGTGACTAGCTGTAGATTTTGAACCCTAGCCCTGCCGGCACCTAGGGAAACCTAGCAAACCTATACATTTTTGAAAACTAGACACCCAGGGGAATCCAGGATGGGGTGACTTGACTGCCTCCCACCATGGTCTGTTACCCAGAATCCCTTGCAAAAGGAAAAAATTGACAAAAAAAACACATTTTCCCCACATTTCTGTGATGGAAAGTTCTGGAATCTGCGTGGATCCACAAATTTCCACCCACCCCGCGTTCCCCAAAGTCCTACGAGAAAAATGGTACCTCACTTGTGCGGGTCGGCCTAGTGCCCGCGACAGGAAACGGCGCAAAACGCAACGTGGTTTTGCAGTGAAAAATGACCCTTTTTTTGGCAAAGTGACTAGCTGTAGATTTTGATCCCTAGCCCTGCCGGCACCTAGGGAAACCTAGCAAACCTATACATTTTTGAAAACTAGACACCCAGGGGAATCCAGGATGGGGTGACTTGACTGCCTCCCACCATGGTCTGTTACCCAGAATCCCTTGCAAACGGAAAAAATTGACAAAAAAAACACATTTTCCCCACATTTCTGTGATGGAAAGTTCTGGAATCTGCGTGGATCCACAAATTTCCACCCACCCCGCGTTCCCCAAAGTCCTACGAGAAAAATGGTACCTCACTTGTGCGGGTCGGCCTAGTGCCCGCGACAGGAAACGGCGCAAAACGCAACGTGGTTTTGCAGTGAAAAATGACCGTTTTTTTGGCAAAGTGACTAGCTGTAGATTTTGAACCCTAGCCCTGCCGGCACCTAGGGAAACCTAGCAAACCTATACATTTTTGAAAACTAGACACCCAGGGGAATTCAGGATGGGGTGACTTGACTGCCTCCCACCATGGTCTGTTACCCAGAATCCCTTGCAAACGGAAAAAATTGACAAAAAAAACACATTTTCCCCACATTTCTGTGATGGAAAGTTCTGGAATCTGCGTGGATCCACAAATTTCCACCCACCCCGCGTTCCCCAAAGTCCTACGAGAAAAATGGTACCTCACTTGTGCGGGTCGGCCTAGTGCCCGCGACATGAAACGGTGCAAAACGCAACGTGGTTTTGCAGTGAAAAATGACCCTTTTTTTGGCAAAGTGACAAGCTGTAGATTTTGAACCCTAGCCCTGCCTGCAGCTAGGGAAACCTAGCAAACCTATACATTTTTTAAAACTAGACACCCAGGGGAATCCAGGATGGGGTGACTTGACTGCCTCCCACCATGGTCTGTTACCCAGAATCCCTTGCAAACGGAAAAAATTGACAAAAAAAACACATTTTCCCCACATTTCTGTGATGGAAAGTTCTGGAATCTGCGTGGATCCACAAATTTCCACCCACCCCGCGTTCCCCAAAGTCCTACGAGAAAAATGGTACCTCACTTGTGCGGGTCGGCCTAGTGCCCGCGACAGGAATCGGCGCAAAACGCAACGTGGTTTTGCAGTGAAAAATGACCCTTTTTTTGGCAAAGTGACTAGTTGTAGATTTTGAACCCTAGCCCTGCCGGCACCTAGGGAAACCTAGCAAACCTATACATTTTTGAAAACTAGACACCCAGGGGAATCCAGGATGGGGTGACTTGACTGCCTCCCACCATGGTTTGTTACCCAGAATCCCTTGCAAACGGAAAAAATTGACAAAAAAAACACATTTTCCCCACATTTCTGTGATGGAAAGTTCTGGAATCTGCGTGGAGCCACAAATTTCCACCCACCCCGCGTTCCCCAAAGTCCTACGAGAAAAATGGTACCTCACTTGTGCGGGTCGGCCTAGTGCCCGCGACAGGAATCGGCACAAAACGCAACGTGGTTTTGCAGTGAAAAAGGACCCTTTTTTTGGCAAAGTGACTAGCTGTAGATTTTGAACCCTAGCCCTGCCGGCACCTAGGGAAACCTAGCAAACCTATACATTTTTGAAAACTAGACAACCAGGGGAATCCAGGATGGGGTGACTTGACTGCCTCCCACCATGGTCTGTTTCCCAGAATCCCTTGCAAACGTAAAAAATTGACAAAAAAACACATTTTCCCCACATTTCTGTGATGGAAAGTTCTGGAATCTGCGTGGATCCACAAATTTCCACCCACCCCGCGTTCACCAAAGTCCTACGAGAAAAATAGTACCTCACTTGTGCGGGTCGGCCTAGTGCCCGCGACAGGAATCGGCGCAAAACGCAACGTGGTTTTGCAGTGAAAAATGACCCTTTTTTTGGCAAAGTGACTAGCTGTAGATTTTGAACCCTAGCCCTGCCGGCACCTAGGGAAACCTAGCAAACCTATACATTTTTAAAAACTAGACACCCAGGGGAATCCAGGATGGGGTGACTTGACTGCCTCCCACCATGGTCTGTTACCCAGAATCCCTTGCAAACGGAAAAAATTGACAAAAAAAACACATTTTCCCCACATTTCTGTGATGGAAAGTTCTGGAATTTGCGTGGATCCACAAATTTCCACCCACCCCGCATTCCCCAAAGTCCTACAAGAAAAATGGTACCTCACTTGTGCGGGTCGGCCTAGTGCCCGCGACAGGAAACGGCGCAAAACGCAACGTGGTTTTGCAGTGAAAAATGACCCTTTTTTTGGCAAAGTGACTAGCTGTAGATTTTGAACCCTAGCCCTGCCGGCACCTAGGGAAACCTAGCAAACCTATACATTTTTGAAAACTAGACACCCAGGGGAATCCAGGATGGGGTGACTTGACTGACTTCCTCCATGGTCTGTTACCCAGAATCCCTTGCAAATGTAAAAAATTGACAAAAAAAACACATTTTCCCCACATTTCTGTGATGGAAAGTTCTGGAATCTGCGTGGATCCACAAATTTCCACCCACCCCGCGTTCCCCAAAGTCCTACGAGAAAAATAGTACCTCACTTGTGCGGGTCGGCCTAGTGCCCGCGACAGGAATCGGCGCTAAACGCAACGTGGTTTTGCATTGAAAAATGACCCTTTTTTTGGCAAAGTGACTAGCTGTAGATTTTGATCCCTAGCCCTGCCGGCACCTACGAAAACCTAGCAAACCTATACATTTTTGAAAACTAGACACCCAGGGGAATCCAGGATGGGGTGACTTGACTGCCTCCCACCATGGTCTGTTACCCAGAATCCCTTGCAAACGGAAAAAATTGACAAAAAAAACACATTTTCCCCACATTTCTGTGATGGAAAGTTCTGGAATCTGCGTGGATCCACAAATTTCCACCCACCCCGCGTTCCCCAAAGTCCTACGAGAAAAATGGTACCTCACTTGTGCGGGTCGGCCTAGTGCCCGCGACAGGAATCGGCGCAAAACGCAACGTGGTTTTGCAGTGAAAAATGACCCTTTTTTTGGCAAAGTGACTAGTTGTAGATTTTGAACCCTAGCCCTGCCGGCACCTAGGGAAACCTAGCAAACCTATACATTTTTGAAAACTAGACACCCAGGGGAATCCAGGATGGGGTGACTTGACTGCCTCCCACCATGGTCTGTTACCCAGAATCCCTTGCAAACGGAAAAAATTGACAAAAAAAAACACATTTTCCCCACGTTTCTGTGATGGAAAGTTCTGGAATCTGCGTGGAGCCACAAATTTCCACCCACCCCGCGTTCCCCAAAGTCCTACGAGAAAAATGGTACCTCACTTGTGCGGGTCGGCCTAGTGCCCGCGACAGGAATCGGCGCAAAACGCAACGTGGTTTTGCAGTGAAAAATGACCCTTTTTTTGGCAAAGTGACTAGCTGTAGATTTTGAACCCTAGCCCTGCCGGCACCTAGGGAAACCTAGCAAACCTATACATTTTTGAAAACTAGACACCCAGGGGAATCCAGGATGGGGTGACTTGACTGCCTCCCACCATGGTCTGTTTCCCAGAATCCCTTGCAAACGTAAAAAATTGACAAAAAAACACATTTTCCCCACATTTCTGTGATGGAAAGTTCTGGAATCTGCGTGGATCCACAAATTTCCACCCACCCCGCGTTCCCCAAAGTCCTACAAGAAAAATGGTACCTCACTTGTGCGGGTCGGCCTAGTGCCCGCGACAGGAATCGGCGCAAAACGCAACGTGGTTTTGCAGTGAAAAATGACCCTTTTTTTGGCAAAGTGACTAGCTGTAGATTTTGAACCCTAGCCCTGCCGGCACCTAGGGAAACCTAGCAAACCTATACATTTTTAAAAACTAGACACCCAGGGGAATCCAGGATGGGGTGACTTGACTGCCTCCCACCATGGTCTGTTACCCAGAATCCCTTGCAAACGGAAAAAATTGACAAAAAAAAAACATTTTCCCCACATTTCTGTGATGGAAAGTTCTGGAATTTACGTGGATCCACAAATTTCCACCCACCCCGCATTCCCCAAAGTCCTACGAGAAAAATGGTACCTCACTTGTGCGGGTCGGCCTAGTGCCCGCGACAGGAAACGGCGCAAAACGCAACGTGGTTTTGCAGTGAAAAATGACCCTTTTTTTGGCAAAGTGACTAGCTGTAGATTTTGAACCCTAGCCCTGCCGGCACCTAGGGAAACCTAGCAAACCTATACATTTTTGAAAACTAGACACCCAGGGGAATCCAGGATGGGGTGACTTGACTGACTTCCTTCATGGTCTGTTACCCAGAATCCCTTGCAAATGTAAAAAATTGACAAAAAAAACACATTTTCCCCACATTTCTGTGATGGAAAGTTCTGGAATCTGCGTGGATCCACAAATTTCCACCCACCCCGCGTTCCCCAAAGTCCTATGAGAAAAATAGTACCTCACTTGTGCGGGTCGGCCTAGTGCCCGCGACAGGAATCGGCGCTAAACGCAACGTGGTTTTGCATTGAAAAATGACCCTTTTTTTGGCAAAGTGACTAGCTGTAGATTTTGATCCCTAGCCCTGCCGGCACCTAGGGAAATGTTAGAAATGGGATTTCTGGTTGGCTAAGGCTTGCGCCAAAGTCAGGCAGAAACCACCACTCTAGTCAGGGCTGGGGAGTTACACGCCAAAGATAACCCCTGCTCACCCCCTTGGTAGCTTGGCACGAGCAGTCAGGCTTATCTCTGAGGCGATGTGTAAAGCGTTTGCGCGCGCACCCAGCAACAACACCCAAGGCCCACCACAAAGGAAACTCCACACAAGGTATTCTATAAAAATAGCCTTTGTATTATACACAACACATTAGATAAAAACACACACTCTACAATGTGCCAACAGGCACGGGCAGAATTTACAAGGGATTATATATGCAGGGGACAGGGCCACCTGGACCGCTGTCCGGAATTAGCACTCTTAGAACATAGGAATAATACTGTAGTATAAAATAACATATGTAGCACACAACCAGTAACTACTGGTATCAGGTAAGTACCACCTACGCAACCCTAACCACCTTAGGAAAATTTTGCGCAGGGAATCAGGACCTCACTAGCACCACCTGTACTAGGGAGAAAACAACCACCTAAGTATCACAATACCTGTAGGGGTCTAAGCACATAAACACATGATGCATAACATTCAGAGGTGTAAAGCAAAGCACATGACGCATAAACACATTCAGAGGTGTAAAGCAAAGCACATGACGCATAAACACATTCAGAGGTGCAGAAAAGGTACAATGGCGCCAAAACTCACATTAGCCACTACTGTGGCAGTCCCTGGGCCAACTGGCCTAGTAGGGGCAAGGACGCCCTGCGTCCAGAAAAGTCAGGGCGCGCAGGCTGCGCAAGCCAGAACACCGAGGCCACAACCTAAACGGTGCAGCTGCCCACTAAGTGCTGGGCAGCTGGGAAGACGCTGGGGCCAACGTTGGAGCCTTCCAGGGCTCTGAATACCCAATCCTCGTGGCCCCCTGAGCCCCTCTGGGCTCTACAACAAGAAATGCCCCCCTAGAGCCTCCACGGCTCTGAACAACTCTGTGGGGCAAGGTGGGAGCGGCCCGCTGCCATCTGGGGCCGCTCTATCACTGAAGAAATGCCCCCTGAGCCTCGCAGGCTCTAAACAATAATGCGCCCCGCGTTGGAGCCTCAACCGGCTCTTAACCAAGCAATGCACCCCGTTGGAGCGATCCGCTGTGGAGCGGGGCCGCTCTGCTTCTGCCTCTCCCCACCCGGACTCCCTTTTTCACTTACCGGCTAGGGGAGAGGTGGCGAAGGCAGGACTCGGTCTGCGGGGCTTGTTCCTCGCGGACTTGGACGGGAAGGCGGAGCCTACGGGCTCCGAACACGAAGGCCACACGTCCCAGTGCGGGGTGGGCTCCCGCCTGGGTGGGGGACACGGCGCTTCCTCTCCGGAGTGCCCCGGGGCGCAGGGTAGGCTCCTGCCTGCTCCGGGGCTCAAATTAGCCGCGAGTGTTCGGTGCGAGGCGGGGTAGGCTCCCGCCCTCCTATTTCCGTTTCCGGTTGTCCCGGAGACCCGCCCCTGGCCCGCCTGACTTCCTGGTCGGGCGCCGGAGGGCGATTCGCGGGCAAATGCCGGGTGGGCACCGGCGCTTTTTAAAATACTATAAATCGAGGTGGGCACTCGATAGGGCGGCAATGTCCCGGGCAGGGTGGGCACCTGCCAGGGGACCTCAGGATCGGCCCAGAACGGGGCAAATGCCGGGTGGGCACCGGCTTTGAGAAATAAAGCGCTCTGAGCGCTAAAAGGCAATTACAAGCGCTCCCAGGCGCTTGAGGGACAAATAAAGCGCTCCCAGCGCTTTGGCAAATTAAAGCGCTCCCAGGTGCTTTGGGGAGCAGGAAAGTACCAAAGTCCAGCAATGTTCTTCCCTGCATGCAGCAGGGCAGGGGTGGGGGGCAAGGCTGGACCCAGAGCCAGCTCACTGGGCCTCCAGGCAGGGAGGTAGTCCAGGTGGCGGTCCTCTGGTCCAGCAGCAGCAGCAGCCCCCCTCAGGTAAGATCCTGGCAGAGAACAGATTCTGTGGGGACACAGCTCCATTTTTATACAGGCAAACCCTTTGTTCTGGGTTCAGGGTGAGGGGGAAAACCAGTCGCAGCTGGTTGGGGAGCACCCTTGATGTGCTCAGCCCCTCACTCTATTCACTGGCAGGGCTAGGGTCGTCAGTCGCACCACAGGGGGTGGGGCCAGCATTGTGTGTGGAAAACCCTGTCCTATTCAGGACCCAGGTGTACTCCTCCCACCCATCTAGCTGCTGATCTCCCCATTCACCACTGGGTGACTCATCCTGACTCTGGGGAATCCCTAGCCCGTCACATGACACGACCAGCCAATCACGCGACAGACACACTGCACACAGAAGTGCCCACTTCTAGAAGTGGCACTTCCACACTAGGTACATGCACGCCGCACACATCATCGCGCAGCATTCACTCCCACGAGTCCGCACATACCAAACTCGGGCCTGCACACCCCACGCATCAGGAACTACTAGGGACACATACATTCCCCATGCATTCCTATGGGAGGGCAGGCCTATCTCACCACATGCACTCAGAGCACGCACGCACTTTACCCTGGGACACAGGGAAAGTGCGCAGGAACCAAACAATTACCACACCAAGTCATCAGTAAAAAGCAAAAAAGCTCAGGGGTGAACCTGCCAGAAGGGCCAAGTCCAACACAACCCCCTTCCAGCCAAAACGCAGGGCAGACCAATCACCACCGTGATGGACTTCCCTGCTTGGGGCGATAGAACACGGACGCGGGCCCGCAACTGCAGGGACACCCTCCGGTTCTACGCCACGGTGAACCCATGGAATTCTTTCTAACACCACTGTCTGGACCAACTGGGCTACCCCACTGGTACTCCCAAGCTGTCCGCGGCCAAGACCAGGCCCTAGGCCACCCAGGTGCCACCGGTCCTTGCCTAACCACAGAGTGGGGGGTAGTAACCCCTGGCACATAGCGGCCATTCTCCACTCTTCCTCTCTGAAAGACAGGACTAGACTGCCACTGGTTCTCCAGCCTAGGGTCTACACCCTCAGGCGGACCAGGAGTCTCAGGGAAGGCTCTCCTCCCCCTACCTCTTCTCCTAGGGTTCCTCCTCCTCTGGCGAGGGGTACACCTAGAACGCCATTCCAACCCAGGGTTTAACCCCTCAGGTTGTACCGGGGGCAGAGGTGGGCTCTCCCACCCTCTGCACCCCCTTCCAGAACCCTGCTCCCTACCAACTGGGGCGGTACCTCTGGAAGAAGAACTGGTCGGGACGCTGATTACAGACGTCCCACCCTTCAGGTCAGGCTGATCCTGAACCTGGCCTCCCAACCTCCGGCCTAGAACCTTTGGTGGAATAATTGCCTGGCACTCCAGGACTTCTGGGGATTTCCACTCCATCCCCCTGAGGCTATCAAAGGACACATACGTCAAGCGACTGTCTGTCTGGCGCTGATCTCCCGTCCCCTGTCCACCTGACAGTGCGCGGAGATCCCCCAGAACAGAAGTGGTGCCACCCTGGTCACTACACGGGATCCTAGCCCAACTGGGTAGTCCCTGACCCACAGGCTCTTCCACTGGGAAACTCATCCCCCAATCACTCCTCACACTGGACTCCTGTACCCTCCCTACCGGAGCGGTACTGCCAGACTCTAGAACCACAGGAGCCCTGGTTACAGGTGCTCCAGGTCCTCTACTCACCAGGAGATCTCCCTCAAATGGGCTAACAGGACAGCCTAGGTCCCCAACTTGGTGTTCCCTCATGGAACCATCCAAGTCCTGAGGCAGGGTTTCGTACGTCCGGGGACCCTCGGTCACCCTCTCACTCCTGCTCCACTGAGCCAGGCAGTGAGCCCCTACACCCTCCTCGCTATCCTGGGACCTAGCTGGGCTACACTGAGCCTCTTCCACCACGCTGGGCTGGAAGATACCTGACCCACTACTTTTGGAGTCACTCCCTAATGACTCTAGAGAACCTCTAGCCCTTTCCCAGCGCTCTGCCTCATCCGCAAGGTCAAATGGCTCAGACAATCCACACCCCAACAGGTGTTGGCGCAGCCCCGGCACACAACAACTGAGCAGGTGTTCTTTGAGAACCAGATTACACAGTATGTCAAAATCACTTGCTGTGGAAATCCAATCAAACATTGCATCCTCACATCCATCCACAAACTCCTCCCAAGTCTGGTGAGACAGTTTCCTACTGCCCCTGAATTTCAACCTTAACTCCTCCTCCTGGGGAACAGGTACCAGACTGGGGGAACTGGGACTGGGATTTCCTACACTGGAATCTACATCGCTACTACCACTGGACTCAACCCTCCCTGGGGAGCCCAGAAAATTAAAACTGCGCGCAGGGGATAGTCTACCCTCCAGAGCTACTTTGCCTCTGGTGGAGGCCCTCTCAGCCTCCTCTACCCTCTCCCGCGCCAAGACCCACTCAGTCTCTCGCTGTTGCTTCCTGGCCTCCAGCTGCGCCATAGCCTGAGCATGCTCTAACCTGAGCTTCTCTAACGCCAGCTGGTGCTCCCTTTCTTTCCTCCTATCTTCCCACTCCTCTGGGGACAGGGAAAGGGATGAGGCGCTGCCTCCTACGCTGGACCCAGCAAGGGACGCCCTACCTATGGGGTCCTCACTCTCTACTGGCGTCCAGGTATTGTCATCCTCTACCTCCTCTTCTGACTCTTCAGGGCTCCCCACAGACCCACCACCCTCCAGGTGTGAGGCCTGGGCCCTTTCCATACTGTGCTCCAGATCCCATGGACCCTTTTGCCATAGGACCAGGTGGTCCTGAAGTTCGTACAGGGTGTCGGACTCTCCCTCTGTACAGTACCTTTCTAACTCCTGCCTCTGGCGCCAAGCTAGCTCATAGGGATCACAAGCAGGCTCCATTCTGGCGGACGTTATGGTAAAAATTATACAGGGAACCTAGGGGTCTGAGTTTCACACAGGAGCACACAATTCACAAAAAGATTCAGCAAGCTCTCTAACCCAGAGAACTCACACTCACTTGCCTAGTGCCACTCACCACTCATCCACACACAACCCTCCCCTCGGACTGGTAAGGCAGTCTCTACCACCCCTGATTCCTCAACCTGACCACCACGTGACACAGGTACCAACTCTGGGCGCAGGGCGGGGGACAAATGTACAGGACACTATTACGCTGCCACCACTGGATCCCACCCTCTGGTGAATCCAGAAACACAATGCACTAAGGGGGATGATCTACCCTCCCGAGCTAGGGACACCTAACTCACAGTGCACAAAACCACATTTCCAAAGAAATGACAATTAAAAACAAACTTAGAACAATAATCCCTATACCATGTGATTTATCTAAATGCAGAGTTTTGTAGTGCGGCCAGTTGCCGCTGCGGTACAGCGCAAACGCAAGTCCAAATCCCACCGCTGATCACCAATGTTAGAAATGGGATTTCTGGTTGGCTAAGGCTTGCGCCAAAGTCAGGCAGAAACCACCACTCTAGTCAGGGCTGGGGAGTTACACGCCAAAGATAACCCCTGCTCACCCCCTTGGTAGCTTGGCACGAGCAGTCAGGCTTATCTCTGAGGCGATGTGTAAAGCGTTTGCGCGCGCACCCAGCAACAACACCCAAGGCCCACCACAAAGGAAACTCCACACAAGGTATTCTATAAAAATAGCCTTTGTATTATACACAACACATTAGATAAAAACACACACTCTACAATGTGCCAACAGGCACGGGCAGAATTTACAAGGGATTATATATACAGGGGACAGGGCCACCTGGACCGCTGTCCGGAATTAGCACTCTTAGAACATAGGAATAATACTGTAGTATAAAATAACATATGTAGCACACAACCAGTAACTACTGGTATCAGGTAAGTACCACCTACGCAACCCTAACCACCTTAGGAAAATATTGCGCAGGGAATCAGGACCTCACTAGCACCACCTGTACTAGGGAGAAAACAACCACCTAAGTATCACAATACCTGTAGGGGTCTAAGCACATAAACACATGATGCATAACATTCAGAGGTGTAAAGCAAAGCACATGACGCATAAACACATTCAGAGGTGTAAAGCAAAGCACATGACGCATAAACACATTCAGAGGTGCAGAAAAGGTACAATGGCGCCAAAACTCACATTAGCCACTACTGTGGCAGTCCCTGGGCCAACTGGCCTAGTAGGGGCAAGGACGCCCTGCGTCCAGAAAAGTCAGGGCGCGCAGGCTGCGCAAGCCAGAACACCGAGGCCACAACCTAAACGGTGCAGCTGCCCACTAAGTGCTGGGCAGCTGGGAAGACGCTGGGGCCAACGTTGGAGCCTTCCAGGGCTCTGAATACCCAATCCTCGTGGCCCCCTGAGCCCCTCTGGGCTCTACAACAAGAAATGCCCCCCTAGAGCCTCCGCGGCTCTGAACAACTCTGTGGGGCAAGGTGGGAGCGGCCCGCTGCCATCTGGGGCCGCTCTATCACTGAAGAAATGCCCCCTGAGCCTCGCAGGCTCTAAACAATAATGCGCCCCGCGTTGGAGCCTCAACCGGCTCTTAACCAAGCAATGCACCCCGTTGGAGCGATCCGCTGTGGAGCGGGGCCGCTCTGCTTCTGCCTCTCCCCACCCGGACTCCCTTTTTCACTTACCGGCTAGGGGAGAGGTGGCGAAGGCAGGACTCGGTCTGCGGGGCTTGTTCCTCGCGGACTTGGACGGGAAGGCGGAGCCTACGGGCTCCGAACACGAAGGCCACACGTCCCAGTGCGGGGTGGGCTCCCGCCTGGGTGGGGGACACGGCGCTTCCTCTCCGGAGTGCCCCGGGGCGCAGGGTAGGCTCCTGCCTGCTCCGGGGCTCAAATTAGCCGCGAGTGTTCGGTGGGAGGCGGGGTAGGCTCCCGCCCTCCTATTTCCGTTTCCGGTTGTCCCGGAGACCCGCCCCTGGCACGCCTGACTTCCTGGTCGGGCGCCGGAGGGCGATTCGCGGGCAAATGCCGGGTGGGCACCGGCGCTTTTTAAAATGCTATAAATCGAGGTGGGCACTCGATAGGGCGGCAATGTCCCGGGCAGGGTGGGCACCTGCCAGGGGACCTCAGGATCGGCCCAGAACGGGGCAAATGCCGGGTGGGCACCGGCTTTGAGAAATAAAGCGCTCTGAGCGCTAAAAGGCAATTACAAGCGCTCCCAGGCGCTTGAGGGACAAATAAAGCGCTCCCAGCGCTTTGGCAAATTAAAGCGCTCCCAGGTGCTTTGGGGAGCAGGAAAGTACCAAAGTCCAGCAATGTTCTTCCCTGCATGCAGCAGGGCAGGGGTGGGGGGCAAGGCTGGACCCAGAGCCAGCTCACTGGGCCTCCAGGCAGGGAGGTAGTCCAGGTGGCGGTCCTCTGGTCCAGCAGCAGCAGCAGCCCCCCTCAGGTAAGATCCTGGCAGAGAACAGATTCTGTGGGGACACAGCCCCATTTTTATACAGGCAAACCCTTTGTTCTGGGTTCAGGGTGAGGGGGAAAACCAGTCGCAGCTGGTTGGGGAGCACCCTTGATGTGCTCAGCCCCTCACTCTATTCACTGGCAGGGCTAGGGTCGTCAGTCGCACCACAGGGGGCGGGGCCAGCATTGTGTGTGGAAAACCCTGTCCTATTCAGGACCCAGGTGTACTCCTCCCACCCATCTAGCTGCTGATCTCCCCATTCACCACTGGGTGACTCATCCTGACTCTGGGGAATCCCTAGCCCGTCACATGACACGACCAGCCAATCACGCGACAGACACACTGCACACAGAAGTGCCCACTTCTAGAAGTGGCACTTCCACACTAGGTACATGCACGCCGCACACATCATCGCGCAGCATTCACTCCCACGAGTCCGCACATACCAAACTCGGGCCTGCACACCCCACGCATCAGGAACTACTAGGGACACATACATTCCCCATGCATTCCTATGGGAGGGCAGGCCTATCTCACCACATGCACTCAGAGCACGCACGCACTTTACCCTGGGACACAGGGAAAGTGCGCAGGAACCAAACAATTACCACACCAAGTCATCAGTAAAAAGCAAAAAAAAGCTCAGGGGTGAACCTGCCAGAAGGGCCAAGTCCAACAGGAAACCTAGCAAACCTATACATTTTTGAAAACTAGACACCCAGGGGAATCCAGGATGGGGTGACTTGACTGCCTCCCACCATGGTCTGTTACCCAGAATCCCTTGCAAACGGAAAAAATTGACAAAAAAAACACATTTTCCCCACATTTCTGTGATGGAAAGTTCTGGAATCTGCGTGGATCCACAAATTTCCACCCACCCCGCGTTCCCCAAAGTCCTACGAGAAAAATGGTACCTCACTTGTGCGGGTCGGCCTAGTGCCCGCGACAGGAAACGGCGCAAAAAGCAACGTCGTTTTGCAGTGAAAAATGACCCTTTTTTTGGCAAAGTGACTAGCTGTAGATTTTGAACCCTAGCCCTGCCGGCACCTAGGGAAACCTAGCAAACCTATACATTTTTGAAAACTAGACACCCAGGGCAATCCAGGATGGGGTGACTTGACTGCCTTCCTCCATGGTCTGTTACCCAGAATCCCTTGCAAATGTAAAAAATTGACAAAAAAAACACATTTTCCCCACATTTCTGTGATGGAAAGTTCTGGAATCTGCGTGGATCCACAAATTTCCACCCACCCCGCGTTCCCCAAAGTCCTACGAGAAAAATGGTACCTCACTTGTGCGGGTCGGCCTAGTGCCCGCGACAGGAATCGGCGCTAAACGCAACGTGGTTTTGCAGTGAAAAATTACCCTTTTTTTGGCAAAGTGACTAGCTTTAGATTTTGATCCCTAGCCCTGCCGGCACCTAGGGAAACCTAGCAAACCTATACATTTTTGAAAACTAGACACCCAGGGGAATCCAGGATGGGGTGACTTGACTGCCTCCCACCATGGTCTGTTACCCAGAATCCCTTGCAAACGGAAAAAATTTACAAAAAAAACACATTTTCCCCACATTTCTGTGATGGAAAGTTCTGGAATCTGCGTGGATCCACAAATTTCCACCCACCCCGCGTTCCCCAAAGTCCTACGAGAAAAATGGTACCTCACTTGTGCGGGTCGGCCTAGTGCCCGTGACAGGAATCGGCGCTAAACGCAACGTGGTTTTGCAGTGAAAAATGACCCTTTTTTTGGCAAAGTGACTAGCTGTAGATTTTGATCCCTAGCCCTGCCGGCACCTAGGGAAACCTAGCAAACCTATACATTTTTGAAAACTAGACACCCAGGGGAATCCAGGATGGGGTGACTTGACTGCCTCCCACCATGGTCTGTTACCCAGAATCCCTTGCAAACGGAAAAAATTGACAAAAAAAACACATTTTCCCCACATTTCTGTGATGGAAAGTTCTGGAATCTGCGTGGATCCACAAATTTCCACCCACCCCGCGTTCCCCAAAGTCCTACAAGAAAAATGGTACCTCACTTCTGCGGGTCGGCCTAGTGCCCGCGACAGGAAACGGCGCAAAACGCAACGTGGTTTTGCAGTGAAAAATGACCCTTTTTTTGGCAAAGTGACTAGCTGTAGATTTTGAACCCTAGCCCTGCCGGCACCTAGGGAAACCTAGCAAACCTATACATTTTTGAAAACTAGACACCCAGGGCAATCCAGGATGGGGTGACTTGACTGCCTTCCTCCATGGTCTGTTACCCAGAATCCCTTGCAAATGTAAAAAATTGACAAAAAAAACACATTTTCCCCACATTTCTGTGATGGAAAGTTCTGGAATCTGCATGGATCCACAAATTTCCACCCACCCCGCGTTCCCCAAAGTCCTACGAGAAAAATGGTACCTCACTTGTGCGGGTCGGCCTAGTGCCCGCGACAGGAATCGGCGCTAAACGCAACGTGGTTTTGCAGTGAAAAATGACCCTTTTTTTGGCAAAGTGACTAGCTTTAGATTTTGATCCCTAGCCCTGCCGGCACCTAGGGAAACCTAGCAAACCTATACATTTTTGAAAACTAAACACCCAGGGGAATCCAGGATGGGGTGACTTGACTGCCTCCCACCATGGTCTGTTACCCAGAATCCCTTGCAAACGGAAAAAATTGACAAAAAAAACACATTTTCCCCACATTTCTGTGATGGAAAGTTCTGGAATCTGCGTGGATCCACAAATTTCCACCCACCCCGCGTTCCCCAGAGTCCTACGAGAAAAATGGTACCTCACTTGTGCGGGTCAGCCTAGTGCCCGCGACAGGAAACGGCGCAAAACGCAACGTGGTTTTGCAGTGAAAAATGACCCTTTTTTTGGCAAAGTGACTAGCTGTAGATTTTGAACCCTAGCCCTGCCGGCACCTAGGGAAACATAGCAAACCTATACATTTTTGAAAACTAGACACCCGGCGGCTTCCAGGGAGGTATGGCTTGCGTGGATCCCCCAACGTTTCCTTACCCAGAATCCCCTGCAAACCTCAATTTTTGCTCAAAAAATCACTTTTTTCACACATTTTGGGGTGGGAAAGTAGTGGCATCACCGGGCTCACACAAATTTACCACCACCCAGCGTTCCCCCAGGTCTCCCGGTAAAAATGGTGCCTCACTTGTGTGGGAGGCCCAAGTACCCGCGGCAGGCACGGGCCCAAAACGTAGTGAGGCGACATCAAAATGGCCTATCGCCAAACCACCTGGTTTTGCAAGGGGGGTCACTTTGGTTTTTGGCCCGGTGCGCGGCGGCCATCTAGGGAAACCTACCAAACCCATGCATTTCTGAAAACTAGACACCCGGCGGCTTTCAGGGAGGTATGGCTTGCGTGGATCCCCCAACGTTTCCTTACCCAGAATCCCCTGCAAACCTCAATTTTTGCTCAAAAAATCACTTTTTTCACACATTTTGGGGTGGGAAAGTAGTGGCATCACCGGGCTCACACAAATTTACCACCACCCAGCGTTCCCCCAGGTCTCCCGGTAAAAATGGTGCCTCACTTGTGTGGGAGGCCCAAGTACCCGCGGCAGGCAAGGACAACAAACGTAGTGAGGCGACATCAAAATGGCCTATCGCCAAACCACCTGGTTTTGCAAGGGGGGTCACTTTGGTTTTTGGCCCGGTGCGCGGCGGCCATCTAGGGAAACCTACCAAACCCAGGCATTTCTGAAAACTAGACACCCGGCGGCTTCCAGGGAGGTATGGCTTGCGTGGATCTCCCAACGTTTCCTTACCCAGAATCCCCTGCAAACCTCAATTTTTGCTCAAAAAATCACTTTTTTCACACATTTTGGGGTGGGAAAGTAGTGGCATCACAGGGCTCACACAAATTTACCACCACCCAGCATTCCCCCAGGTCTCCCGGTAAAAATGGTGCCTCACTTGTGTGGGAGGCCCAAGTACCCGCGGCAGGTAAGGACAACAAACGTAGTGAGGCGGCATCAAAATGGCCTATCGCCAAACCACCTGGTTTTCCAAGGGGGGTCACTTTGGTTTTTGGCCCGGTGTGCGGCGGCCATCTAGGGAAACCTACCAAACCCAGGCATTTCTGAAAACTAGACACCCGGCGGCTTCCAGGGAGGTATGGCTTGCGTGGATCCCCCAACGTTTCCTTACCCAGAATCCCCTGCAAACCTCAATTTTTGCTCAAAAAATCACTTTTTTCACACATTTTGGGGTGGGAAAGTAGTGGCATCACCGGGCTCACACAAATTTACCACCACCCAGCGTTCCCCCAGGTCTCCCGGTAAAAATGGTGCCTCACTTGTGTGGGAGGCCCAAGTACCCGCGGCAGGCAAGGACAACAAACGTAGTGAGGCGGCATCAAAATGGCCTATCGCCAAACCACCTGGTTTTGCAAGGGGGGTCACTTTGGTTTTTGGCCCGGTGCGCGGCGGCCATCTAGGGAAACCTACCAAACCCACGCGTTTCTGAAAACTAGACACCCGGCGGCTTCCAGGGAGGTATGGCTTGCGTGGATCCCCCAACGTTTCCTTACCCAGAATCCCCTGCAAACCTCAATTTTTGCTCAAAAAATCATTTTTTTTACACATTTTGGGGTGGGAAAATAGTGGCATCACCGGGCTCACACAAATTTACCACCACCCAGCGTTCCCCCAGGTCTCCCGGTAAAAATGGTGCCTCACTTGTGTAGGAGGCCCAAGTACCCGCGGCAGGCAAGGACAACAAATGTAGTGAGGCGACATTTGGGATAGGCAATGTTGATGTCGCCTCACTACGTTTGTTGTCCTTGCCTGCCGCGGGTACTTGGGCCTCCCACACAAGTGAGGCACCATTTTTACCGGGAGACCTGGGGGAACGCTGGGTGGTGGTAAATTTGTGTGAGCCCGGTGATGCCACTACTTTCCCACCCCAAAATGTGTGAAAAAAGTGATTTTTTGAGCAAAAATTGAGGTTTGCAGTGGATTCTGGGTAAGGAAACGTTGGGGGATCCATGCAAGCCATACCTCCCTGGAAGCCGCCGGGTGTCTAGTTTTCAGAAATGCCTGGGTTTGGTAGGTTTCCCTAGATGGCCGCCGCGCACCGGGCCAAAAACCAAAGTGACCCCCCTTGCAAAACCAGGTGGTTTGGCGATAGGCCATTTTGATGTCGCCTCACTACGTTTGTTGTCCTTGCCTGCCGCGGGTACTTGGGCCTCCCACACAAGTGAGGCACCATTTTTACCGGGAGACCTGGGGGAATGCTGGGTGGTGGTAAATTTGTGTGAGCCCGGTGATGCCACTACTTTCCCACCCCAAAATGTGTGAAAAAAGTGATTTTTTGAGCAAAAATTGAGGTTTGCAGGGGATTCTGGGTAAGGAAACGTTGGGGGATCCACGCAAGCCATACCTCCCTGGAAGCCGCCGGGTGTCTAGTTTTCAGAAATGCGTGGGTTTGGTAGGTTTCCCTAGATGGCCGCCGCGCACCGGGCCAAAAACCAAAGTGACCCCCCTTGCAAAACCAGGTGGTTTGGCGATAGGCCATTTTGATGCCGCCTCACTACGTTTGTTGTCCTTGCCTGCCGCGGGTACTTGGGCCTCCCACACAAGTGAGGCACCATTTTTACCGGGAGACCTGGGGGAACGCTGGGTGGTGGTCAATTTGTGTGAGCCCGGTGATGCCACTACTTTCCCACCCCAAAATGTGTGAAAAAAGTGATTTTTTGAGCAAAAATTGAGGTTTGCAGGGGATTCTGGGTAAGGAAACGTTGGGAGATCCACGCAAGCCATACCTCCCTGGAAGCCGCCGGGTGTCTAGTTTTCAGAAATGCATGGGTTTGGTAGGTTTCCCTAGATGGCCGCCGCGCACCGGGCCAAAAACCGAAGTGACCCCCCTTGCAAAACCGGGTGGTTTGGCGATAGGCCATTTTGATGCCGCCTCACTACGTTTGTTGTCCTTGCCTGCCGCGGGTACTTGGGCCTCCCACACAAGTGAGGCACCATTTTTACCGGGAGACCTGGGGGAACGCTGGGTGGTGGTAAATTTGTGTGAGCCCGGTGATGCCACTACTTTCCCACCCCAAAATGTGTGAAAAAAGTGATTTTTTGAGCAATAATTGAGGTTTGCAGGGGATTCTGGGTAAGGAAACGTTGGGGGATCCATGCAATCCATACCTCCCTGGAAGCCGCCGGGTGTCTAGTTTTCAGAAATGCCTGGGTTTGGTAGGTTTCCCTAGATGGCCGCCGCGCACCGGGCCAAAAACCAAAGTGACCCCCCTTGCAAAACCAGGTGGTTTGGCGATAGGCCATTTTGATGTCGCCTCACTACGTTTGTTGTCCTTGCCTGCCGCGGGTACTTGGGCCTCCCACACAAGTGAGGCACCATTTTTACCGGGAGACCTGGGGGAACGCTGGGTGGTGGTAAATTTGTGTGAGCCCGGTGATGCCACTACTTTCCCACCCCAAAATGTGTGAAAAAAGTGATTTTTTGAGCAAAAATTGAGGTTTGCAGGGGATTCTGGGTAAGGAAACGTTGGGGGATCCACGCAAGCCATACCTCCCTGGAAGCCGCCGGGTGTCTAGTTTTCAGAAATGCCTGGGTTTGGTAGGTTTCCCTAGATGGCCGCCGCGCACCGGGCCAAAAACCAAAGTGACCCCCCTTGCAAAACCAGGTGGTTTGGCGATAGGCCATTTTGATGTCGCCTCACTACGTTTTGGGCCCTTGCCTGCCGCGGGTACTTGGGCCTCCCACACAAGTGAGGCACCATTTTTACCGGGAGACCTGGGGGAACGCTGGGTGGTGGTAAATTTGTGTGAGCCCGGTGATGCCACTACTTTCCCACCCCAAAATGTGTGAAAAAAGTGATTTTTGGAGCAAAAATTGAGGTTTGCAGGGGATTCTGGGTAAGGAAACGTTGGGGGATCCACGCAAGCCATACCTCCCTGGAAGCCGCCGGGTGTCTAGTTTTCAGAAATGCCTGGGTTTGGTAGGTTTCCCTAGATGGCCGCCGCGCACCGGGCCAAAAACCAAAGTGACCTCCCTTGCAAAACCAGGTGGTTTGGCGATAGGCCATTTTGATGTCGCCTCACTACGTTTGTTGTCCTTGCCTGCCGCGGGTACTTGGGCCTCCCACACAAGTGAGGCACCATTTTTACCGGGAGACCTGGGGGAACGCTGGGTGGTGGTAAATTTGTGTGAGCCCGGTGATGCCACTACTTTCCCACCCCAAAATGTGTGAAAAAAGTGATTTTTTGAGCAAAAATTGAGGTTTGCAGGGGATTCTGGGTAAGGAAACGTTGGGGGATCCACGCAAGCCATACCTCCCTGGAAGCCGCTGGGTGTCTAGTTTTCAGAAATGCGTGGGTTTGGTAGGTTTCCCTAGATGGCCGCCGCGCACCGGGCCAAAAACCAAAGTGACCCCCCTTGCAAAACCAGGTGGTTTGGCGATAGGCCATTTTGATGTCGCCTCACTACGTTTGTTGTCCTTGCCTGCCGTGGGTACTTGGGCCTCCCACACAAGTGAGGCACCATTTTTACCGGGAGACCTGGGGGAACGCTGGGTGGTGGTAAATTTGTGTGAGCCCGGTGATGCCACTACTTTCCCACCCCAAAATGTGTGAAAAAAGTGATTTTTTGAGCAAAAATTGAGGTTTGCAGGGGATTCTGGGTAAGGAAACGTTGGGGGATCCACGCAAGCCATACCTCCCTGGAAGCCGCCGGGTGTCTAGTTTTCAGAAATGTCTGGGTTTGGTAGGTTTCCCTAGATGGCCACCGCGCACCGGGCCAAAAACCAAAGTGACCCCCCTTGCAAAACCAGGTGGTTTGGCGATAGGCCATTTTGATGTCGCCTCACTACGTTTGTTGTCCTTGCCTGCCGCGGGTACTTGGGCCCCCCACACAAGTGAGGCACCATTTTTACCGGGAGACCTGGGGGAATGCTGGGTGGTGGTAAATTTGTGTGAGCCCGGTGATGCCACTACTTTCCCACCCCAAAATGTGTGAAAAAAGTGATTTTTTGAGCAAAAATTGAGGTTTGCAGGGGATTCTGGGTAAGGAAACGTTGGGGGATCCACGCAAGCCATACCTCCCTGGAATCCGCCGGGTGTCTAGTTTTCAGAAATGTGTGGGTTTGGAAGGTTTCCCTAGATGGCCGCCGAGCACCGGGCAAAAAACCAAAGTAACCCCCCTTGCAAAACCAGATTAACTATTGTTACTACAGCGTGAGAATTTTGGAATAATACTGCAAAGAAAATGTGGCAGACAGTTTGAGGTTTACAGGACAATGGGGATAAAAAATATTTTTCAATTCACTAGAGAGACATCACCATGAACTCCCAAGGGTTTTCGACAATATCTACAGTTGGTGGGTTATTCTTACATGGAAAGTGTACCTTGGCAGAGAAACTAAAGACAAAGATTCCTGCACAACCATCTATTCCTCAAACACACACACATACTGGTTGGATTTGGCACGAGGGCGAGTCATGGTTCAGTGTATTAAATTTTATTAACAAGAGATTTCACAAAAATGAAATGCACTGTCAATAATTAAATTTAAAAAAAACCAAACCAATGACTCGCAGCTCGTGAGCTGTAAAGCCACGTCAAGGCACCAACCACTTTACAGGCCATTCACACACCTTTCATACGTGATACAAACAAGACCATTCGCACCACCAGGTACAAAAGCAACACAGTACAAAAATCACCAAAAAGGGACAAGGTACACCCTGCTTCAGAAAGACAAATATTACTGCACAGCCATCTAACCCGCAAGCACACACACATACTGGTTGGATTTGGCACGAGGGTGAGTGATGGTTCAGTAGATAAAATTGTATTAGCAAGTGATTTCACAAAACATGAAATGCACTGGTAATAATTGAAAGGGCGAGAAACTGAACCATTGACTCACAGCTCGTGAGCTGTAAAGCCACGACAAGGCACCAACCTCTTTACAGGCCATTCATACACCTTTCATACGTGTGAGACATACAAAACCATTCACACCGCCAGCCGCGGGCCCATCACATAACAAAACTCACACCAGCACACAGCGCCATTCAAGGGCCCATCACTTTCACACGCCCACAATCCAGACACAGCAACTACACAGGCTGAAGGATTGCGTGGAGTGGCACTCAGCTAGCAGTGTGTGTAGTGACCAGCAGAAAGTCACTACTCACACACAGCCAGCCAAGCACCAGTCGACACACACCGCTAGCCAAACGCCAGTCCACGCACACCGCTAGCCAAGCGCCAGTCCAGGCACATCGCCATCCAATCGCCAGTCCAGGCACACCGGCAGCCAATCGCCAATCCACCTACACCGCCAGCCAAGCTCCAGTCCACGGACACCACCAGCCAAGCAGCAGTCCGCACACACCACCAGTCCACGCACACCGCCAGCCAAGTACCAGTCCACGCACACCGCCAGCAAAGCACCATTCCACGCACACCGCCAGCCAAGCTCCAGTCCACGCACACCACCAGACAAGCTCCAGTCCACGGACACCACCAGCCAAGCTCCAGTCCACGGACACCACCAGCCAAACACCAGTACTCACACACCACCAGTCCACACACACCGCCAGCCAAGTACCAGTCCACGCACACCGCCAGCCAAGCACCATTCCACGCACACCGCCAGCCAAGCACCATTCCACGCACACCGCCAGCCAAGCACCATTCCACGCACACCACCAGCCACGCACCAGTCCACGCACACCGCCAGTCCATGCACACCGCCAGTCCACGCACACCGTCAGCCAAGCACCATTCCACGCACACCACCAACCAAGTGCCAGTCCACACACACCAACAGCCAAGCGCAAGCCTACACACCCCGCCATCACATTTAGGATTTTTTTAGAAAAAAACACAAACAAATTGCAAATAGATACAAATCTTCTAACAGAAAATCAGCAACTAAATACATTGCACTAACACCAACCTTGAAACAGAATCATATTTTCCAAAGAATACAGACCAGGCAGTTCACTTTACCACTCATGAATGTTCCCAGAAATTTTTACGCGTGTGGTACGCTCTGAAACAAGCAGGGAGACACAGTGCAGGATGAGAGGGACAATCGGGGCAGTACATACGACTCTCCTTCCGCAAACCTCTTCGCCAACAGACTCTACATCTCCTACTGGGAAAATCTTTTGCGGGTGTGGGAGGAATGTGATCTGGAAAGTGGCGTTCTTTCAATCTAGCAACATCCTCCACCAGTCCAACTCTAGGAACACTTGCCTGTTCCACTACAACAAGGCTGCCTATTACAGACTCCTGAAACTTAGTAAAAGTCATCTTTGACTCAGGGCAAGAATCCTGGAACACAACAAAAGCATTAAACATTGCCAAGTGGAAAAGATGGATAGCCAACTTCTTGTACCAAATGTAAGCCTTACGAAGAGCAGTGTAAGGTTCCAACCTCTGATCTACTCTGTCAACACCACCCATGTGCCTATTATAGTCTAAAATGCACACAGGTTTGCGAACTTCAGCGACCTGACCCCAAACAGTCACAGGTGCAGTGCTTTCATCATGGATGGAAGTCAGCATGTAGACATCTCTCCTGTCTGTAAACTTCACAGCAAGAAGCTCCTGGCAACGCAACGCACTGCACTGTCCCCGCACAAGCTTTTGACAAACAAGTTCTTTCGGAAAACCTTTACGGTTACAGCGGATTGTGCCACAAGCAAAAGTGTCCACTTTGGCCAATTCCCTGAACAACCGCACACCAGTGTAGAAGTTATCTACATATAAATGGTGGCCTTTGTTAAAAAATCCTCTACCAAGTTCCCAAACAATTTTCTCAGTCACTCCAAAAGTGGACGGACAACCAGGGAGGTTAAACCTAGATTCCTTACCGGTGTACACCCTGAAATTAGAGACATATCCAGTCCTACTGTCACACAGCATATACAGCTTTATTCCATAGCGTACCCTCTTACTAGGAATGTATTGCCTAAAAACCAAGCGGCCCTTGAACAACACCAAAGACTCATCCACTGCAATTTCTCTACCAGGGGCATAAATCTCAGAAAATCGATCAACAAAGTGATCAAGGACAGGCCTAATCTTAAAAAGACGGTCACAATCAGGGTGATCTCGTGGCAACGCTAAACCATTATCAACAAAGTGCATCATCCGAAGCAGAAGCAAATACCTGTCACGACTCATGACTGCCGGAAAAATAGACGTTGCCATCAAGGGACTGCTAGACCAATATGAAGCCAATGATGGCTTCCTTAGCAAGCCCATCAAAAAAGTTAAACCCAAGAACTTCTTCATCTCTTCAACATTTGTGGGAGTCCACCGGGTAGCTCTAGAGTGTGGCTTAAGACTGGCACTGTTGTCCCTCAAAAACTGTTCGGCATACAAATTAGTCTGCTCAACAATCTCTGCCAAAAACACATCGTCCATAAACAACTGAAAAAAATTTACAGGCAAAAAGTTCTCAGTATTCACTCTAGACCCTGGAACACCAGTAAACTCTGGAAATTCCGGCTGCACCATGCCAGGGGCAACCCAGAGGTCATCACTTTCAACGGGAAGCCTTGCAGCCCCAGCCTGCAGCCCAGATGCCTCTTGCCGCACTACACCAACGGGAAGCCTTGCAGCCCCAGCCTGCAGCCCAGATGCCTCTTGCCGCACTACACCAACGGGAAGCCTTGCAGCCCCAGCCTGCAGCCCAGATGTCTCTTGCCGCACTACACCAACGGGAAGCCTTGCAGCCGCAGGCTGCAGCCCAGATGCCTCTTGCCGCACTATCGGCACATCAGTCTCCTCCTCTAACACAGGCACTTCATCCGCACTAAGAGTATCTTCATCATCCGATGACCCCATACGGAGAGAAAACTCACTGCCAGAATCGTCCCCTGCCTCCTCTCCCTCAGAAGCAGAGTCAGTCTCTGAACCAATATCAGAGGAAGACTCAAACAGCAAACCAACAACCTGCTGAGCAGTCATCCTGCGGCTAGCCATTATACTTACTAAGATAGAAGACTGCACAAACAAGTCAACAACAACCAACAATGTGCAAACCAAGTAAGTAAAGAAATGTGTACCTTTTATCACAAAGATCAATGTACTCAAAAACTATACAATCCAATTACAAGAGACAGCTGCACTCACCAGAAACAAACTCTGCAGTGACACAGCAAAGACCAACGATATCAAACTAGAAAGAAAAAAAAAAAAAAAAAATTACTCACAAGACAACAAAATACACATCGAGCACCAATGCAAAAAGTTTTTGACACTCAAAAACCAAACATACTGCTATTATTACACCATTTGCAAAAAAAAAACAGTCTTCTTACCAAACTACACAAACAGCAGAACCACCAGTAACAAAACGTCAACGTGAAAAGAAGAAAAGCCTTCACCTAGAACAAAAAAGTAAACAAAAAAAAAACATTACAATTGGAAATCACAAAAAATATAACAATAAACATTATAACATGCCATGTCACTACCCAAATGGTCAATCGGGTTGTGTGCCAGGTGGGGCAGAAAACAGCAGGAAAAAAAAGGCTACTCAGTCCCGGGGCGGGTGAGCCAAATACATATAACAAATTGCACCCTGGAAGCGAGGGGTCACTTCTATTTTTAATTGAACTAATTCCCTGGTGTCTAGTGGGCTTTTCTGCCCCCAATGGGAGCAGAAACGGCAAAAAAATAAAACCGATCTGCCCCCAGAGGGGGCAGAAAAGTCTTCAAAAAATTTAGGGGCCCAAGGAAGCGACCCTTGCCCAAGGGGTCGCTTCCTACAATAATATTTATATCCCTGGTGTCTAGTGGGCTTTTCTGCCCCCCCCCTGGGAGCAGAAACGGACAGAAAGACGACCAATCTGCCCCCAGGGGGGGCAGAAAAGTCTTCTAAATAATTAGGCCGCAAAGGAAGCGACCCTTGCCCAAGGGGTCGCTTCCTACATAAAGAAAAAGACATCCCTGGTGTCTAGTGGGCTTTTCTGCCCCCCCTGGGGGCAGAAACGGGCAGAAAGACGACCGATCTGCCCCCAGGGGGGGGCAGAAAAGTCTTCTAATTATTTTGCCACCCTAGGAAGCGACCCTTGCCCAAGGGGTCACTTCCTACATAACATAAAAGACATCCCTGGTGTCTAGTGGGCTTTTCTGCCCCCCCTGGGGGCATAAACGGGCAGAAAGAAGACCGATCTGCCCCCAGGGGGGGCAGAAAAGTCTTCGAATTATTTTGCCCCCCAAGGAAGCGACCCTTGCCCAAGGGGTCGCTTCCTACATAACGAAATAGACATCCCTGGTGTCTAGTGGGCTTTTCTGCCCCCCCTGGGGGCAGAAACGGGCAGAAAGAAGACCGATCTGCCCCCAGGGGGGGCAGAAAAGTCTTCGAATTATTTGGCCCCCCAAGGAAGCGACCCTTGCCCAAGGGGTCGCTTCCTACATAACATAAACGACATCCCTGGTGTCTAGTGGGCTTTTCTGCCCCCCCTGGGGGCAGAAACGGGCAGAAAGTGGACCGATCTGCCCCCAGGGGGGGCAGAAAAGACTTCGAAAAATTTTGCACCCCAAGGAAGCGACCCTTGCCTAAGGGGTCGCTTCCCAAATTCCAAGAAACAAATCCCTGGTGTCTAGTGGGGCATCCCTACTCCACGATCGCGACGCTGTGCGCGATCGTGGAGCAGGAATGCCCTGTATTGAGACATCAGGGGAGAGGAAATACTCTTTCCTCTCCCCCGATGCCTCAATACAAAATAAATCACCCCCGCGGCCCCCACCGGACAAGGGAACCTACCTGCTGCTGCCTTGGACATGCTGGAAGAAATGGATTCCAGCGCGTCCAACGCTTCCTGATGACGCCGGCGCGCGCTGTGCGCGCTGACGTCATCAGGAAGCGTGGGGGGGCTCGGGGGTGGCAGCGGAAGCTCTTCCGCTGCCACCCCCGTAAGTGGGGGCACGATCGATGCACAAGGGGGGGAGCGCCAGCGCTTCCCCCAGGGGCTGTCCTCATGACGGAACGGTTCCGTCATGAGCACAGCCCAACCGATGCTCATGACGGAACCGTTCCGTCATGAGCATCGAAGGGGTTAACTGCATCAACTGTTGATTTTTGCTCGTTCCCTTTGTGTTAATATTCCTTGATGCACATCGCACATCTTGGTTCTTTCTATTGTATGAAGTTTTACTTGGAGCGCTCTATGGCACCTCTGATACACCCTACTCTTTATTCGTAAATGTTTTTCCCACAGGTTTAATTTCACTTACGTTCTTTATGTTCTGTATAATTGCTGACGACAACGCTGATACCCCTTTGGGTCTTGTTCACACTCTATAAACCTTTTCAAATAAATAAATAAAATAAATAAAAAAATATTGCCTTCAATTTAAGTCTGACTGCTCTGTGCCAAGCTAGCAGAGGGCGAGCACAGGTTAATTTGGGGTATGCTTGTGACAACTAGGGTTGTGGTTACTGCTTGATCAGGATCACATTCCAGTCAACTAGTAATCCAATTTCTAACAGTTATGCCTAGATGGATTAGCTGCCCAACCGGGGGAGTTGATAATGATGAACCTCTAAATATACGTCCCATGGCCAAGGCATGCTTTATTCCAATGTGAGATCTGCCCACCCTACCAATACCTGGTCAGTCGCTCAATGGAGTTCCAACCACTAACAACAAAACTGGGTACATTCATGCTTAGTAGGGGGAACAATAGATAGGAACAGGTAAATTACATGAGAGTAATTGCATGAGGGATCTAGGCCTGCTCACTGGGATGATTCAAGTAATTCCCGGGCAGTTTAGTCTATGAAGTCAAGGAATATATATCACTGTACACTAAACGAGTAGGAGGGTGTGACCTAATCCAGCACAGTAGGGACAGCACGCTGCATAGTCGGTGTTGGAGATGCACAGGGTTGTGTTCTTCACAGAGTGCACAGGTGATGCATCAACCGGGTGAGCGCTGTCCATAGTTTGTCGCTGGATGATGTGGATGAGTCGCAGAGTGTCAGTGCATATGAGACTATGAGTAGGCCCAGAAAGCCATTATCCTAATCAGATGATATTTCTGCCATTTGTGGTGTAACCAGTGGGGCTATCACCGAGTCATCCCCTGTCTCCGAGCCTCCTGTATCGTAGATGTCCCCATCTCCTTAATCTTTCAGGTGAAAGGTACATGCTATGTGAGTGGCAGTAAGACAGTCCTCCCTAATCTGTCTCAGAGCCAATGCCTTGCAGTTATGCCAGCGTGTCCCTTGCTGCACCTAGTTGTGTTCGACTATGGGGGCTTCGTTGAATTCTAAAATCCAATATCTTGGGTTTCGGAATGGTCAAGCCATTGCCAGGCATCTTCTGGGGTCCTAAAAAGGTGAGAGTTTTGATCAACCATGACCGTCAGACAGGCAGGGAATAACATTGCATATTTTAAGCCCAGCTTGTGAAGTTGCTTTTTCACGATGTAAAGGACACTCAGCAACGTTGTAAATGGAGTGTGAAATCAGGGAAGATCTTCCCTCTGGAGTTGTCCACTGTCAGTGGGCCAACCTCGTGAGCTTTTTGCAGGAGCACATCTCTGTTGCAATAGTTCATATATCGGGTGACTATCGGACATGGTGGATCTCTGGATAGGGGTCTCCTGCCAGGCACTCTGTGGGCTTGCTCTACAACAAAGCAGGATGACAGTCCCTGAGATGCAATCTCACGTCGCAGCCAGGCTTCTATACAGCGGGTGGCATTGTCTCCATCTGTCCTCTCAGGGAGCCCTACTATGCTCAGATTGTTATGGTATGCATAGCCCTCTGCGTCCTCTGCCCAGTCCTCCAGTGTGCACATGCGACTCTGTAAGTCATGGATCTTCTTACCAAGTTCTGTTGTGCTAGGGAGCAAGACATCCACATTTCACTCCGTAGATTTGACCCGACTCTGCCAATTTGTGTTGGTCATCCCGCAACAGGTTAAGGTCCATCATCACTGCGTTAATTTTGGACTCCAATGCTGTTCTAGTGGTGGCGACAGCATGCAGGATTTGGTCGAGATTGGTGGCCACTGCCTCTGGTTTGGATGACATCACCAGCAGCTCCGTGGGTGTCTGGGAGGGAACCATAGCTTGTGTGTATACCATGAGTCTATTGGTTTTATTTCTGCTCATGGGGGCGATGGTGGTCTTATCTCATTAGGCAGGTGGGTTGTGCTGGCCACTCAATGTACCCTTGAGCTCGCCATTCACCAGAGGGGGAGGGAGGAGGATGGGGCTTAGTATGAAGCGCTGTTCTGGAGCGGTGGGAAGCCCTCTTATACCCTCTTGCTGGCATGAGCAGCTAGGGAGGATGCTCAGGCACTACCAGGTGCACAGGTTCTTGGGAGTCATGTGAGCCCGCTCTGCCCCATGTCACTGTGCGCCAAGGCCATCCAGCCCGATGTTCCTATGAGGGCCCAACCACCTTAGAGGTTGCCCTGAGCAAAGCTGTACCAGTCCAGCCAGCAGTGGCCGGCACCAGGCCCATCTAATACAGTCTGCCGGGGAAGCAAAACTACCACAAGTGGAGGAGGCCAATGGCCATGAGAACTCACCCCTGCCAGGCACTTGGGACGTTGCACGTTGGTCCTCCGTCTCACCTCATAAGCCAAGTGCTGGATGCCGCTGCACTGCCAAACCACTGAGGTTGGTCTGGCCGCACCCACCACACAGCAGAGGGTGCCAGGACGGTGCATCCTCCACCAGTGAGCATTCCAAGTCACTCTCAACAGTGTGGGAAAAGGCAGTCCATGAAGTGTCCAGATCTCTACTGCTGCTTTGGAAAGTGAGCATCATCAGCGGAGCGCGTCATGCAGCTCACCCAGTATTTTACTGGTCCAGGGCAATTCAGCAGCAGTCGGTAGTCCCATTACGTGCAGATGGAAGTGGATTGCCTGGGCGCAACGATGGAGATCTCTCAGTGTGCGATCACCATGTTCGGTGGTTAGCCATGCCCCCCATATGCATGCATGCTAGAGAAGTTGCGTTGTAGTGGTGCGTGAGTAAAGCAGAGTGACACAAGCCTGTGGTTTGATATTGCAAGCCCCTGGCTTGTTCACGTGCACAAGACAGAGATGAGGCTGCTTTCCAAGACAGTAGAAGTGTATGGCTGACATCTCTGAGACTGGAGGGAGGGAACCCATACAGTGAAATGGGAAAAAAGGAGTCAGGCTTTCCCTTGTAAATATGATTATGTCTTATTTGATACAGAGGGCTACTGATTAGTCTTCCAGAGACTGACCTTGGGTAAACAGCAGGGAGGAAGGGTGGGACTGCATTATGTGTTGACAGGGTGTTAGGGTCCTTAACAAGGGGAGCAGCCCTTTGTCTCTCTTCCTGATCACTGTCAGCTGTGGCTGTTGATAGCCAATTTGCGGATTGCTGACACGGCTCTGTGCCTCGATTGTGGGTGCTCCAAATTGGAGACACTTCTGCTGTGAATAGCATCACTCAAGATAAAGGCTGAGTCTGGAAGGTAGCCTGAGAAAGACACATGAAAAGGGACCACCCCAAGTCGGTTGTGTTTAGGCAGATAGGGAATCTACATCTTCTGCCTGCCACCTCTGTATAAAAGTAGAGGCTGCCGACCCACTTGTTGTTCTTGTTCCAAATTCTCATCCAACAAAGAAGGGATGCCCCCCAGAGCACACAGAGGTTTATTGTATAACCAGGGCAGGTGTCTGGCTGACAGCTGCTCCCACAGATGAGGGAGCATCACCTGGAGTTTGATCTCAATTAAGAATTTCCCACTTGTCCTGGGAACAATGGAGTCCTGCCTAAGCTAGAGGAAGCAACGGGAGAGGATGTGGCCTATAGGCTAGAGCGATCGACCTCGAAGCTGAGGAACGAGGTTCAAGTCTCCGCAGGGACGCTAAACATCCTGTGATTCTGAGCAAATCATGTCTAACAAAATGAATGTGCCTGTCTGTGTTCATGTAAAGCACTCTGATACCTTCGGGTGGAGTTCACGCTATATATAAAAAAATCTCCAAGTGTGCCAATCCTGTAGGAGGAGCTGACCATTGGAAGAGGCTAAAACAGCTGACTCTAGTTTATGGATCCGTCCCCCAGAGGTTCGCATACTGCACGAATGCTTGATCAGGATTGCTGATTTGTCTTCACAGTCATCCAGAAAGCCGTACATTTTCAGTGTCCTGAGCAGCCTCCTCTTGCTATCCCCTTCATCGCCTCCAACATGTTTGTGCCAAGTGTGCCCAATTGGCTAGTCCAACTGAAGCTTAGATTGATACCGTATTTGCAGCAACTGCAACAAGCCGATGACTCTAGACCGTGTGAGTGTAGCACTACTAAGTGCTGTGTAGTCCCAACCACTGTGATGCAAAACCTACAAAGCGGTGATACTGGCCATGGTATTCCCCTTTGAATAGCATACTGTGCACTGCCCCCAAGTGTGCCCTGGTATAAGCACTACTCATACACAAAAATCTGTCACCTCGAGTAACCCAATGCCAAAGGTAACACTTGCCAATCAAAGCACCAAACAACTCAGTGCCTGATCAGACTAATGCCATCATACCACAGCAAAGTGCCAAGAAAAGTGACTTTGACCATCCAGACCCAGAGCAGGGGATTGCCAACAACCACCACTCGGGAAAGGCCCCATAAATACTGACAGACTCAATTGAATTGGGGAGCCAGGGTCACTGAACTCCTGAGATCCACTTGTGCCAGATCCCAGAAGAGTGCCAGCGCCAGAAGCACCAGCTCCTGCTGTGAGCCTCAAAAGACTCTCTGTGTGGCCAGCCACTGCGCACATGCAACGGGACTGCTGAATGTCGTGCACACTGGTCCTGCCCACCACTGGTGAGTCCACATCCTGCGGGAAGGCCTAATGTGGTCTACTCCACACAGGAATGAAGCAGGCAAAAAAAGTTATCAAGGCTGGAGAGTATAAAAGAGACTTTCTGTTAAAAAAGGTGTGGGGGTGCATCTTAACCTAGAGACTACACCTCAAGAAACACATATCGTGGGATGAAGGAAGAGAGAGCCTGAGTGGGTAAGTGTCTAGATTGGGATGCCACTTTAAAGTGCATGGGACTCACACCCAAAGTCAGGCATCTAGAATGATTGTAGGGCATAGTACTGTGCTTTTTCAATTATCATATTGGATTGATGGGTATAGTGTTGAGTGCTGGCCCCAAATGCCCCCACTATACCTTGCGAAGCTTGTGACAGCTCGGCATTGCAACTACTGAGATCCAGGTGCTGAAAGAATTGCACTTGGCCCAATTTGCACAGCAATAGTAGCACAAGCATGGGACAGTAGAGGCTAACAACTTTAGTCCCCACAGCTGTGGACCAGTAGCCCTGTCTGTCCTGTGGCCTCCTGTATGCGGTCTGACCGATGAACTTCTGGAAAGCAGACATTGTGCAAACGTTGATTTTAAGTCACCTCCCTTTTACTGGAAATAAGCTTTTTGGAGCACAGTTGGAATATCTTTCAAAAAATAGTCTGAAAACAGGAAGTTGATTACACCAGCTAGACCACCAAGTAATTGTTGCTGGTTTGGAGCAAGAAGCAATTTTGGCCCAGAACAATCTACTTCATAGCTTTTTGTACAGCCATTTCAAGAAAGGGTCAGTGGCTGGGGTGGCCCTTTCTAGGAAAAATCACAGGGCCAAGCAGCCATCACATGGCCTACTTTTGTGGAAACGTGTAATATTTTACTTAGCATAAGCTACAGTCATTTTGACTGTGGTGTCCATTTCGTTTCCTTCGTAATTCTTACGTACTCTGCTGTTTGCCTTTTCACTCTGCTTGTGCCATCTATTTTAGTTGACCTCCTGACATGGCTAAGCTATGTATGTGCTGGGGGTTTGTAGCTGCCAGTGCACCTGGTCTCAGATGTTAACGGTCGACCATTTACTGCTGACATAAGCAATTCTGCTCCCTCTCCCTATTTGCTGACCAAGTGGTTATCTATCTGTCCTTGTGTGCTGATAGCTATTTCTAGACTTGTTCTTTCCATTTCTGTCCACATGCTTACATTGCAGAAAATCAATATATAAGAATGATGATTTGTGAGTTCAGTGTACTACCTCCTGCAGCAATTTAGTGTTGTGTGGATGTGGTCCCACTCATGAGTGATTAATAAACTTGTTATTTTATTTCAACTCCAATGCCGATCTCTATTTTGTTGGTCTTTAGACCCGTGGACAAGTGGGTGACCCTGCACCATTGTACCCCTAAAAAGGTACATTTCCACACCAAAGTCATGATTATGCAGCGCCAGTGGGAGGTCGTTTTCTCTACAAAATTTTGGAACAATCAACCTGAGATTTTTGAGTTCTGGATGTCATATGAGAGGTGTTCGAACAGAATTTCAAGACTTTTTTTAAATTATAAGAGGATGTCCGGTCGGTATGCAAACTGTTGGGGAAGCATGGTTCTATAGACCCATGAGGAATCCCAACTTAAACACTCCCAGATTCTTCTGCACATAGTAGCAATATTCAAAGAACTATGGAGAAGGTCTATCTACCGGACCCAAGAAAGATCAAATTGATGGAGAGACTTTCTAAGTTATTGTTCAAGGAAAAAGCGGAATTAACTGGGATCATCCCGACATCCCAACTGAATATCATTCTCATCCTTGTATCTCGATACGAGGCAACAAGATCTACTTTAAATGAAAATACCTAGTGGAACCCCTTGATGAATGTGTGCCTACAGGGGCCGACAGCCTCCCCGACCTCATGAGGCCATGTAAACTGGAATTTGGAATGCCTCAATGTATGAAATGTATTGATGAGATCCCAATATAGGCGCTTATTTGTATGTATGTGTGTACAAATGGCCGGCATGTGTTGCTGATTGATCACCAAAAGGTTGGTAATGCACTATAGTAATAGGAAAAGGCCAAATAAGAGCGAAAGTAGAAGGGATCTGTCTTAGAATGTCTGAGCCAACAAGGTGGCTGAAACATGTTGACCCACTGATGCCTGGGGCATAATCTCACATTGGGCTTCCTATCTTGTTTTTAATCTTACTAAAGAGCGATTTTTTCACATAAACTTCAGAAGATTCAATAGGTAAGTTTAACTTTAGGATCCCTCCGATCAGTTCAAAAGAGCTCCCTTGAGCTTACAAGTTAGAGCCCCTGTGGGCAGTGGGTGGTTAATTTGTAAAACAAATAAGTGCCGGGGCTCTCATCAGGAGGCAGCTTGCACCAGACCATTTCGCCTGTTAGTGCCACCTATAACAGAACCAACTACTAATCATGAAAGTGGGGAAAGGGTGTGGCGTAATGGCCAGAGCTGTTGACTTCAGAGCTGGGAAACCAGGATCGAGCCTCCAGGTCTGCTCAGCATCCTGTGATTCTGGGCAAATCACTTAATCCCCCCATGCCTACCATAAATGAATGTGTCATTAACTGGTGCTCATGAAAAGCGCCGGTGTTGAGGATTACGTGTGGGTGTTGAGCATCGGAAATACCGGTTAAAATTAAGCACTGCATGTGGGTGACAAAAGGTCGCTACAAAGAAATCAATGACTAAGCATTTCTCCTACTGAGAGTGAGAGTCCTATAAAACACCAGATGGTTGTAGATATTAGGAGGGCTACGTTATCTTTAGGTTGAGGAGTTGTTTACGGGTGGCCTCTGTTGTGTAGGTGGTATTATTTGGGGCTCTTCAGGAGTTCTGTATTCAGGATCAAGCAGTGAATGTTTGAACAGACAACAATGTGGCAAGAGCCTATGTCAACAGCAAGAGGGATTGAGAATTCCAAATTTGGCTGTGTTAGCTCGGGGGATGGGAGCCTGGGTAGAGTTCAATATACTTTCACCGGAAGGGATTCATCCTGTGAGGAAAGAGAATGGGCAAGCAAACCGACTGAGCACCATATTCTTGCCTAAGATAGTTTAATCTTTTCATTTATATGAGGAGATTGACTTCCACTTTTTTTTATCTTCACTGCCTTCAGAAGAAGAAAAAATGCATCTTTAGGACATGTGTTGAGCTCTGTTGCTATATGTGAATAGCACGCAGTATACAGAAAGGCTCACTGTTTGTTTGGGACATTTGGAACCCCAGGAAGGAGGGTTAAGACCGTTGATGGAGCAGGGTTTCTCAAAAATGAAACCTGCTCGAATTGAGTGCCCCCATAATATGTTCTAACAGTAAGTAATAAGTGGACTAATGTACACTTGACACAAACACGTGGGAAATAGCTTTTATTGCAAATTTATTTTATGCCTGAATTCTTATGCCTCTCCACATATCCACTCCATTTGACTCATTGAAAGTGTTATTCAGATGAAAGTTTTGTCTCTTCATCTATCTTTCCCGTCAGGTTTATCCAGTTTTTGCATATATTTTGCTGAAACTTCTGTCTTTTAAACTATCCACTCCTTCAGGCATATTGTCGTTGGGTTAGTCTGATGAATTTGAATCATAATTTTTGTCACTGATGTGTATCTCTCCCGTTCGTGATTTTCATTATTTGCATTTTGTGACTGAATGCCTTGAGCAATCCTCAATATTAATGAGATAAAACTACCTAAATGTATCAAGAGTCTGTGGTTATTTTTGATAACTCTAAGGTTATTTAAGGTATGATAATAAATATAATCAACTATTCAACTAATTGGTCCATCGACCAAGTAGAGGAAAAGTTGATTAATTAAATTAATTGGTATCAGAATTATTAACATGTTTTCAAGACGAGAGAAATAGTTGTACGAAACAAATTGACACCAGTGCATCAGGGATTCTGGGTGAATGTGTATGGGCCATTGAAATGCATTTGAACTGAGTATTGATCCCTGATCAGGTATTGACCGCACGCTGGATCCGTTTCTCGGTAGCAGAGGACGGTTTAATTATTGATTAGTTTGGTAATGATTATTGATTATTGACTATATGTTCTTAACATGAAAAGGTAGTGTTCCTTTTTATGTTGTCTGAAAGATCAGTTACGGAGATACCTGAGAAATACCGGGATAGGAATTTAGCCTGAAGTAGGCAGAAGAAGAGTGTGGTAACGAAGCCACATTGCGGAAGTACTTTGTCTGTTGTAATAATACCTAAAAGCTACAGAGGGCTGTAGGTGTTATAGTTAGGGAAATTTTGTATATAAGTGGAGTGATTGAAATCGCGAAACTCTAGCCTTATCCCCAGGAGAGTAACAAGACCCCTTTTCATGCCAAAAGGTCCTCTTGTGAAATCTTGGTCTTATCCCTAGAGGAGTAATAGGTCCACCCCGAGCTTGTGTGAAGAGTAAAATAACGCTGGTCGTTATTAAGACTCGTAGTGAAGGAAACTCTCAGAAAAGGTGACAACTATCTATTTATTTAGTGGAAGAGACAAGGTAGCATTGTTTTTGTGTCGTTACTAACAGAAAATTTTGATTAAGAAAACATTGCTGTATTATTTTGTGAAGGGAGGGTCAGTAGAAGGAGAAATACTGACGTCTGTAAAGGCCGCGCTGGCATTGGTCAGGCAGCGAGTGTGATTTGAGCTGTGATTGCTTGGTTGGTGTGAGCCGCGTTAGTATTGGTTGAGACTGTGCTTACGTAGCAGTGCTCTGATTGGTTGGTTCGTGTGAGCATCGCTGGTATAGGACTAGAGCTGACAAATCGAATACATAGAACTACAGAAAGTTTCCTTGTTTGTTTTTGGTGAGGTATGCCAGTGTAAGGGAGTAGAAAATGAAGCTGTTAAAGTGAATAAAGATTTTTTTTAAAGGACAAACCGATTGTGACTAGAGAGGGAATTCCGATTCCGCCCCCGAAAACGCCTGCTTCTGATGTGATGTTGGAGCGAGGATACCATACGTGTATGTGGTTAGAGAATTGGGTTGAGTATACGAAGGACGATGGTGTCCTGGCATTTCCACAACATGGTACATTCAATGTAAGGGTATTGCAGAATTTGAGATATCGAATGAATGCATTAGAACCAAATCCTAGATCGCCGCAGTATGAAGCATTGGAAGAATAGGAAGTGGAGGAGTTTGAAAGAGAGAAATACAGAGGAGGTATTGGAAGTTACAGGAGTTGGAGACATGGTTATCCTTTCGAGAGTAGGGAAGATACATTGAAAAGATGGAGAAGAACTGTAGTAGCTGAAGGGTTTTATCCAGTTTTAGTTGCTGATGAACAGACAGGTAGAAAATGCAAAGAGAAAAAGAAGAATAAAGAGACTTCTAGTTTTAGAGATGACCCGAATAATTCAGAGGATGATGATTTGTTAGAAGATATAATGACTAAAAAACCTCCACCTTATGAAGAAAATTTAGGAGAATAACCCTGAGTGCTCCACAGATGGGAACCCCACTGACTCCCCAGGTTACCAAGATAGCTAGAGTAGTGAGAGAGAATGAAACACATTTGTTGAATAAGGCAAGGTTGGAGCAGGTTCAGAAATTAAATCAGTTAAGCCTGAATGCTGAAGCATTGACAGTACCAGTGACAATTGGTCCCGTGGTTCCTTTATATGGGGAAAGACAGAATTTGCCAAAAGTACATTCATTGACAGTTCCAGGTAGTGGAAGTAGAGGTGGAGTAGTGACAGCACTGAATGAGAATAGTCAAATTGAGCCGAATACCATATTGTTAGATCTTCCAGTATGTGAATTGATAACAGAAACCCCTCAAAGAGGTATACAATTAGACCCAAGGGGAATAGGGCAGAATGTCACTCCAGTAGCAGGGAGTTCAGCAGTACCTTCACCAGAAGAATTCAATAATTGGATGAAAGAAATGACAAAGCCGAAACCACAGCCACAGAGTATTAATGTGAGTCAATTAAAGGTAGATTTGGAAGAAATGATTATTGGAACAGTAAGTCCAGATAGGTTAGGGACTTATCGAGATGATGAACTGTTGTTTTTGTGCAAAAGTATTACTTGGAGAGCAAACAATTTACATGATAAAATAACTGAAGCTGCTAGTGAGTATGGAGTAGATATAGAAAAATCAACAGTGTTGCAGACATCATACATATTGGCTTTCACTGACAAGGATCTAGAGAGTCTGAATGTATCAGGAAAAAGATTACAGATAAAGGAATTAATTAACATTCTGAAGAAATGGGGAGATGTAGATCGTTGGAAAATTAGATGGGCGAAAAAGAAAGAAGCAGCAGCTAGTAAAGGAACATCTATGTTTCTGTTAAAAGCGACGGAACAGGCTGAAAGGGTGTGTCCAATGAGAGAGGCACACGGTGGTGGATATGTTCATGTGTCATGGTCCTGACAGGATATATTGACCTTCACAAATGATTTTCCTCGGTTGAGAGAGAAACCGGTTGAATGGTATAAACAAGTAGAAAGGTTTGTGAAGGTCTCAAAGGTGTTGTTAAAAGATCTAGATAGATTGTTTGAGATTGTTGTTTCAGCAGATTTGTGGCTAGAGTGTGAGATTACTGTTGATTGGCCAAAAGATGAATACCCTAGAGACGCTAAAACAGGTGCACCATCTGATGAGGTGATGAAAAAGTATAATCAGGTAATCATGCTTCTGAAAGGGAAAATTTCCCCTAAGGAAACAGATTGGGTTTAAATTGACAGAACAACCCAGGAACCAAAAGAGTCGGTACATGCCTACTATGAAAGGTTGTAACAAGTATTTAAACAATATAGTGGGTTTGAAAATATTGGAGACAAAGAAATGGGACCTTTCGTGTATTGTTTTGTATTTGGATTGAGACCAGAAATTAGCAATATGATTCAACAGCATATGACATGCTGGAAAAGCAAAACGATAGATGAAATTCTAAGCTATGCCAAGTATTGTAGTGATGACATTGAATCAAGACACTAAAAGTTAAAAGAGAAAATGATGTGGGCACAGGTGAAGGTGGCAGAGCAACATGAGGCGAAAAATAGCTCTCAAAATAATAATCAGATGGGTGGCCAGAATCAAAATGGGCAAAATACTGGTACAGGAAAAGGAAGAAGAAGGATGAATAAAGAGAGGCTATGAAGAAATGTCCTTGTCATGCATGCAGAAAGCTTGGACATTGGAAGAATGAGTGTAGATCTGCTAAAAAGATTAATGGGGTAATCAAAATTTAATTCCACAGATGCCGAATGAGGTCGGTGTAAATCAATAGCCGCAGCAGCAGATAGTTACTCAACAGTTACAGGTGCCACAAGCTCCCATGCCAAATAATGTGAATGCTCAAGTGCAGAGGTTCAATGTGAGTACTGCATATCACGGAGGTGACCAGATTGGTAAGAATCAGACTGTGCAATTGGCTCCACAATATTGGTTGCAGTGCAAGGAAAATGATTCAGACTCATCTCAATGACGGTGCCTGAGGGGGGAGGAGGAGTGCATACTTGGCGCATCTTTGGTGGTAGACCAGTCAGGTCCATTTGTTGATGGAAATGTGGAAGGGAATGACATCACATTTTTATTGGACACTGATGCTACCCGTTCTACTGTGAGAGCAGAAGAAATTCCAAACCTACCCATCTCGGGAGAAACTATCCAAGTTGTAGAAATCTCAAATAAGCATATTAGAACGCCAGTTACAAATCCGATTGAAGTTCACATTGGTAACTTGAAAGACATGATCGGTTTGTGGTATGTGACTCTAGTCCAGTAAATCTCTTGGGAAGAGATTTGTTATGCAAAATTAACTGCACCATCTATTGTACGCCAGATGGTTTTGCATTTCAGACACCTGATGAGTATGTTGAATTTAAAATGATGCTAGCGAAGCAATGGACAGAAGTGGATGAATTGTATTCACTTCTCATAGAAGAAAGTTTGCCTGAAGAATTAAAAAGTGAAGTGAGATCAGATGTGTGGGATTTTTCAGGAAAATAAATTGGCTTAATGACAAATGTAGACCCAATATAGATTTCAGTTAAGGATGGTGCTGTGTATCCAAACACACCTCAGTACGAAATGAGCCCAGAAGTAATTGCAGGAGTTGCTCCTGTGATTGACCGAATGATTGAACAAGGAATTTTAAGGGAAATAATGAACAGTCCTTGTAATTCACCTATCATAGGTATTAAAAAGCCTAGTGGGAAATACAGAATAGAGCAGGATTTGTGTAAAATTAATAAAATTGTAGTACCCTGTTGTCTAGTGGTACCAAATCCGGCCGTGATTCTTTATCAGATTCCCTGCGATGCTGAATTGTACACAGTTATTGATTTGTGCCAAGCATTTTTCTCAATTCATTTGCACCCGGACAGCCAATATTTGTTTGCATTTCGGTTCGGAGACCGTGTCTTGGCATGGTGCCGAGTTCCTCAAGGGTATACAGAGAGTCCCTCAATCTTTAATCAGATCTTGAGAAAATGTCTGGAGACTTTAGTCATGCCAGGTAATTTGGTTTTGGTTCAATACATCGATGACCTACTGGTGGCATCAAAGACACGAGAGGCATGTGTAACGGACACAGTTGCCCTATTGAACCATTTAGCAGAAGGAGGACACAAAGAGTCCCCTGCAAAGCTACAATTTTGTAAACAAGAGGTCCAGTACCTAAGACACAAAATAGAGAAAGGAGTTAGAAAAGTGACCCCAGAAAGAATAAAGGTGATCAAACAGATGAGTCCACCCACGACACAAAAGGAAGTGCAAATGTTTTTGGGAATGGTTGGATATTGCAGGCAGTGGATCAGTGGTTTCTCACTAATTGCAAAACCTCTACACTGGTTAACACGGAATGATGTGAAGGATCCGATTGTTCTGGATGATGAAAGTATGAAAGCTTTTGTAAAATTGAGAAACAGTCTGTGCATGCACCTGCTTTGGGAATGCCAGAATATACCAAGGAATTTGCATTGTACTGTTGTGAGAGGGATGGGTGTGCACTCTGTCTTAACATGGAAACATGGACTGGCACGACGTCCAGTAGAATATTTTTCTGCTACTTTTGATTCAGTGGCTGCAGCATTGCCTGGATGTTTGAAAGCAGTAGCAGCTACTTGTATGAGTCTGGAACAAAGTGAACCAATTGTGATGGAATACCCAGTCACGGTGTATGTGCCACATTCAGTGGAGATTCTTTTGACACGTACTCGTACGCAGTATCTTACTTCTAGTTGGCTGACTAAGTATAGAAGAGTGATTCAGGGTGCTGAAAACGGGACTGTGGTGAGGTGCACTACTGTGAACCTGGCAACCCTGTTGCCAAACTCATGCTGTGAAGAAGTAAGGGAGGAAGCCGATCATGACTGTTTGGATGTGACAGAACTGTGCACCAAGCCCAGGCCAGACATAGAGGATGCTCCGTTGGAAGAATCAGGTTGTGAGATATTTGTGGATGGGCCATGTCTGAGAAACGGGAAAGGTGAATTATGTACTGCTTATGTTGTTTGTACCATAGGAGGAGTTATTAAGCATCCAGTCTAAAAGGGGTGAATTCTGCCCAAATTGCGGAGTTGATAGCTCTAATTAGAGCATGCTAAATTTCCAGAAGTCTGAAAGTAACCATATTCACGGATAGCCAATACGGATTTCGGGTTGTCCATGATTTTGGGCAGCCATGGATGCAGAGGGGATTTCTGACTTCTTCAGGTTCTCCTATCCGAAATGGAAAAACTGTAAAAGAATTATTGGATGCATTACAACTGCTCAAAAGAATTGCAGTGAGCAAATGTGCCGCACATAAATCAGGAGATGATTATGTGACTAAGGGCAACAGATATGCAGACTAAATTGCACATTTTTGTGCACAAAATTCAATGGCTCTAAACAGATCAATTCAAAGAGGAAATACCGAATGCCATCTTTTGTTAAAAAAACAACATTTAAAACATGGGAGGAAGTTAAGCAGATGCAGGAAGAGGCAAGTGGAAGACCAGTGTTACCAGATTCATTACTGTTAGACCTGGCACCTTGGCGTGAGTCTCCCTTCCACTTTTTGTCGCTGTGCCTCATGTGTTTTGCTGGTGTTAGCTGCTCAGAGCACTGTGCCACTGCCAACCAGTGCCACAGTGCAAGTGCTCCCTATTTAAAATGTATATGTTGGTTGGATTCCATGATTGGCTTATTTGGTTTACTGTCAGACCCCAGTAAAGTGCACCAGGAGTGCCCAGGGCTTGTAAATACAAATGCTGCTGGTGGGCTTGCAGCACTGGTTGTGCCCCCCACAGAAGCGGCCTAGTAAAATGTGTCTAAGGTCTGCCATTGCAGAACCTGCGTGCAGTCTGGTACTGTCATGCTGACTGGGCAAGTGCACCCACTTCCCAGTCCCTAAACCTTCCCTTAACTTCATATTAGTCACCCCTATGGTAGGCCCAAGGGCAGGGTGCATTGTAAGCATAAGGTAGGACAAGCCCTGATGTGTGTGGCATGTCCTAATAGTGAATTACAGCCATTTTCGTTTTTCACTATTGTAAGGCTACCTGTTCTCCATAGGCCAGAATGGGCTGCTAGAATTGTTACATCCTATGATCCTAACAGACCCAGGGAACATGGTAGAAAATCGAGTTTAGTATGCCTGAACTCAGAATAATAAAATACATCTTTTAGTAAAGTTTATTTTAATATTCTGTGTTTGCAAATACCACTTTTAGAAAGTTGGTATTTGCTTGCCTAACTATTTTAGCCCGCCTCTGCTATGATGTGTATCTGCCTGTCTGGTTTGTGTGAGTGACAGGGCTGGGGAAACCCAGAGGGGCAGGGCTAGGTAGCCTGGTGGTGAATAGAGAGATTGACATCCAGATGGGTGGGAGGAGTGCACCTGGACTCTGAATAGAGCTGTGCTCTGCCATCACAATGCAGTCATGTCAACAAAGTGCTCAGGAACTGGTTTGGACTGGGCAAAGGCCCCTCTACCCCAGAGGAACAAAGGATATAAGTATTGGGACCCTGCTCCCAAGAAATTCGATCCTGCTTGACAAGAAGAACCTCTGCCTGAGGAGAAGGAACTGGGAAAGCTGTAAGGAGGAGTACTGTCCCTGACCTGGGGGATTGGCCTGCAGTGGTTGCCTTGCTGCTGAAGGAGAGGAGAAAGACTACAAAAGACTTTATTTCAACGTGTGCTTAAAAAGATCTCCAAGGGCTTGGAATAGAGCTTGCCTCCTGCTGAAGTCTCAGGAACAACAGACTTCACCCCCCAGCTCCCCAGAGTTCTTTGGAAGTGCCTGCTGCGGTTGTTGGGCCTTCTGAGGGACTGCGTGTCGCAAGGAGCTGGAAGCACGACTCAAGAAGGAGAAGCGTGCCGCCGTTGGAGATGCTGTCGTCGCATCTCGTAAAGTGTGTCGCCGCTGCAGCATCGCATCGAGCGGAAGCGTCTCTCATCATCCAAGAAGTGTCTCGCAACGCCGAAGAAGCGTGTCGCCATCGCAGCCATCGTAGCTGATGCATCGCACCGCATCAAGAGAAGAGTCTCGCATCGAGGAAGAAGTGTGTCGCCATCGCAGCCATCATAGCTGTCGCGTTGCACCACATCAAGAAAAGCGCCTCGCATCCACGGAGAAGCGTGCCGCCATCGGAGCTGCTGTCGTCGCATCGCGTAAAGGGGTGTCACCGCTGCAACATCGCATCGAGCGGAAGCGTCTCGCAAACGTCGGCAAAGAGTGCCGCTGCCAAGGCCGCTGTCGTCGCATCGCGTAAAGTGTGACGCCGCTGTAGCTGACGCATCGAGTCGAGTCTTCTCGCAACATCGGAGAAGCGTAACGCATCTGGAAGATCTTCACATCTTTATTTCTTTGCACCAAAACTTCACCGCATCAACAACGTGCAACACTTTCGTTGCCCTGCGTGTCGCATCTAAAAGGTACATTGACTTAAAGTGTCGCATTTAAGAACTTAAGAGAACTAAGCAACCTTCTACCATCTAAAGTAACAGTATTGTGTATTTTTGTCGTTTAGTGGTCTTGTGGTAACTCTATATAAAGAATCTTTATTTTTAATATACAACCTGTGTGGTGTCCATTTGTAGTGTTGTCACTTGGTTACTGTATGTGTTCACAAATGCTTAACCTATAACACTCTGAGATAAGCCTTGTCTACTCGCGCCAAGCTACCTAGAGGGTGAGCAGGGGTTATTTTAGGAGTGTAACCCCTTACCCTGACTAGAGGAAAGGTTCCCTGCTTGTCACAAGCACCTACCTGTGCCAACCAGAGAACCCGGATTCTAACATTGGTGGTCAGCGGTGAGGATTCTGGACTTGCATTTGTGACTCATGTACAGTAATTGGTGAACACTACTTAGTGAGTGCAGACCTTAACGCAAACAATACTTGTTGGTAGATTCTTTTTGGGACTTTCTATTTTTGAGTACTGCCAAGCTTAACCATGGTGGAGAAAGCAGCATCCATAGTCTCTGTGAATACTGAATTTGAATGGGAAGAAGAGAAATTGGATAGCTACACTGCCAAGCAGCTGAAATTCTTCTGCAAGAAATGTAATGTTTCTACAACTGGATGCAAACATAAGGCAGAGCTCTACAAGGCGGTGGGGGCCTGGGTAGAAGCAAGAAATGCCACTGATAATGATAATGCAGAGGAGCAGCTGGATGGGCCAGTGGGTCCAAGAGGAAGGAGAACCCCTTCCCCTGCCGGTAGCAGTGTTTCTAGTAAAAGTCTATCTCCAGAGGAGCTGGCAGATAGAAAAGAGTGTAGGATGCATGAATTGGAGCTGACCAAGCTCAAGTTAAGTGGGCAGTTAGAATTTGAAATGCAAAGTAGAAAATTAGCCATATAAGAAAAAAAGCTACAGTATGAACATGAAAAGGTTTTGAGGGAGTTGGAGCTGAAGGCCCAGAGTTTAGAAATTGCTCCCTCTGGTGGCAGCACACCGTCAGTGCAGGTAGAATCAAGGGTGTACATACCCAAAGATGTGGTAAAAGAATTTTTTTTAAATGATGACAAAGGGCAGTGTTTCAAAGCCTATGAAGTAGCCATGTCTTCCCACCGGGTCCCTGAGAAGGATTGGGGAGCGGGGTTGTGGGGACGGTTCCTGAGTGAGGGGCGGGACACACTGCTAGACTTGCCTTCAGATGATTATAATTCTTATCCCCATATGAAGGCAGCTTTGATGACTAGATATGGGTTGACCCTGAGTTGTATAGGCAAAGGTTCAGGGGTTGCACCAAGATTCCAAACAGTACGTATGTGGAGTATGTGACTTTTTTTTGCAGAGCACTGGATGGTTGGGTGAAGGGTAGCAAGGTTAATGATTTTCAAGGGCTTCTTGATTTAATGGCATGGGAGCACTTGTCCTGTAATTGTTTTCCTGAGCTACACCAGCACCTGATTGATAGTAGGCTGACTAACCCTAGGAAGCTTGCTGAGGAGGCGGACCGCTGGGTCAGTACCAGGGTCCACAAGGGTCCAGTGGGAGACTCTGCTAAAGGTGGGCAGGGTCCCCAGCAGAAGAGTGGGGGGGACAAGGGTAAACAGAGGGAGTTCCCAAGAAGCCCTCAAAGCCCAAGGGGCCCAAGGGAACCAAGGGAAAGGTTCTCAGCCTCCCCGACCCCAGAAACTGACCGGGGCCCCGACAGGTCCACCTGTTCAAAAGGGGCCCATAAAATGTTACAAGTGTGGTAACATGGAGCATTTTGCCTCTGATTTAAAGTGTCCTTTATATGGAAAACCAGCACCCACTGGTGCTCCACCCCGGCAGGTGGCTAGTGTAGTCTTGGGGGAGGAGATGGCTGTCCAAGGTGGGTGGGGTCCCGCAGAGATGTCCCTCGTCTCATTAGGAGACTGTGAGATGGTCCCCCAAACCCAGCTGCCTGATAACACTAAGAAATAGAGGCAGTGGGTGACCATCAATGGCCGTAGGGTGGAAGCTCTCAGAGATACAGGAGCCAGTGTGACAGTTGTCAAGTGTCACCTGGTGTCTCAAGAGCAGGTGGTCCCAGGAGCATTCTATCCAGTTGTTGCCGCTGACAACACAGAGAGTCACTGCAAGGTGGCTCAGGTTCCCTTTGAGTGGGGGGGGGTCTCTGGTACTCTTCAGGTAGCTGTGAGGCCCGCCATGCCTGTAGACTGTCTGTTAGGGAATAACTTGGAGAGCTCACCTTGGGCTAAGGTGGAGCGGAGTGCTCACCTGAAGATGTTGGGTATGCCAGATTGGGCGTGTGTCACCACATGGTCCATGGCAGCAAGTAGAGGTGCTCAAGAGGTCCTGGAGCCTGAGAGGGAGGCCCAGGAACCGGCCTTAGAGAGAAGAGGCAGGGGGCGCGGGAAACCGGCCCATGAAGTTCCCACGGCCCAGGAGGAAGCAGACCTTGAGGGGGTTGCCCTGGAGCCTACCGGGGAACAGATAGCTGAACTGGGGGACCTGCTTGAGCTGACCCATTGGCAGCAGGAAGGAGGCCCCTCCAGGGAGGACTTTTGTAAGGCACAGAAAGAATTCCCTTCTCTCGTGGGTATGCGGCAGCAGGCTGCAGACCAGGCCGCAGGTGATCAGTCTGGGTCACATTTAATTTACTGGGAGAACGACCTCCTATATACAGAGCCTAAGGTTGCTGAGCCTGGGTCAGCCCATGCGCTGGTGGTACCCCAGGACTTCAGAGCCTTCCTACTGGGGCTGGCTCACGATGTGCCATTGGCAGGACATTTGGGGCAGGACAAGACCTTTGAAAGGCTTGTCACCCACTTTTATTGGCCTCAAATGCGCAGGAGTTCAGACACTCACTGCAGGACCTGTCAGACTTGCCAGGCAAGTGGAAAGAGTGGGAGGAAGCAGAAGGCTCCTCTCCAGCCATTCACTGTGGTCGGTACCCCATTCCAGCGAGTGGGGATTGACATTGTGGGGCCACTGGACCCCAGGACAGCCATGGGCAACAGGTTTATCCTGGTGGACCATGCCACCCGGTACCCGGAAGCCATCCCTCTGAGGACAGTGACGGCCCCCGTGGTGGGACGTGCACTGATGGGAATTTTCTCCAGAGTGAGATTCCCTCTAGAGGTGGTGTCTGACCGGGGTACCAATTTCATATCCAAGTATATGAAATCCCTTTGGCAGGAGTGTGGTGTAACCTACAAGTTCACCACACCTTACCACCCCCAAGGAAACGGGTTGGTTGAGAGATTCAACCGTACCCTCAAGGGCATGATAATGGGTCTGGAAGAACCCATGAGGCGTAAGTGGGATGTCCTCTTGCCATGCCTTCTCTTTGCGTACCGTGAGGTGCCACAGAAGTCTCTAGGGATCAGCCCCTTTGAGCTCCTGTATGGCCACCCAGTGAGAGGACCTCCAAGTCTGGTCAAGGAAGGCTGGGAGCAATCTCCCAGGAAACCTCCCCAGAATGTATATAGCTACATGCTGGCCTTCAGAAATCAGACTAGGCGATTCAGGCAACTTGCTGAGGCAAATCTGGAAGCCAGCCAGGAGGAGATGAAGCGGTGGTACGACCAGAATGCCACTCTGGTAGAGCTTCAGCCTGGACAAAAGGTGTGGGTCTTGGCCCCCGTGGAGCCTTGTGCGCTCCAGGACAAGTGGACCGGTCCCTTTGAAGTTGTGGAGCGCAAGAGTCCAGTTACCTATTTGGTGGACTTGCGGTCTCCAAGGAACCCCTTAAGGGTCCTTCATGTCAACCGCCTCAAGCCCCACTTGGAGAGGTCCCAAGTGGGCATGCTCTTGGCAACAGATGCTGGAATGGAGGAGGAGACCGAGCCTCTTCCTGACCTCCTGTCAGCCCAGGAGCAAGATGGGTCAGTGGATGGTGTCATCCTCTCTTCCGCCCTGACCCCTGAGCAACAGAATGATTGTCGCCAGCTGCTGGGACAATTTTCTAATCTATTTTCCCTGGTTCACGGTGTCACTGTTTGGTGCGTCCATGATGTGGACACTGGGGATAGTACACCTGTGAGGCACAAGGCCTACTGGGTGACTGACAGGGAGAGGGCATGCATCAAGGAGGAGGTCTCCAAGATGTTTGCACTCGGGGTAATTGATTCCTCCAGCAGTCCTTGGGCCAGCCCAGTGGTCTTGGTCCCAAAGGCTGCAGTGCCGGGAGCCACACCCGAACTTCGGTTTTGTGTGGACTATAGAGGACTCAATTCAGTCACCAGGACTGGCGCACACCCCATCCCCAGAGCTGATGAGCTCATAGATCGGCTAGGGGCTGCCAACTACCTCAGCATGTTTGATTTAACGTCTGGGTACTGGCAGATCGCCTTGACCGAGGGGGCCAAAGAGAGGTCAGCATTTTCCACCCCAGATGGGCACTACCAGTTCTGGGTTATGCCCTTTGGGATGAAGAATGCCCCTGCCACCTTCCAGAGGTTGGTCAACCAGGTGTTGGTTGGACTGGACTCGTTCAGTGCAGCCTACCCGGATGACATTGCAGTGTCCAGCTCCACTTGGGAAGAACACCTGCCCCACCTCTGGGAAGTGTTGATGGCGCTGGGGAGGGCAGGCCTCACGATCAAGGCGAGTAAGTGCCAGATCGGGCAGGGTTCTGTGGTGTACTTGGGGCACCAGGTTGGGAGCGGCCAGGTGGCGCCCCTTCAACCCAAGATAGAAACCATCCTGAATTGGGAGTCGCCCAAAACCCAGACAGAGGTGAGAGCCTTCCTAGGTCTCACCGGGTACTACAGGAGGTTTGTCAAGGGGTATGGCAACATTGTTGCCCCCTTGACAGCGCTGACTTCTAGGAAGCAGCCCTGGAAAGTGATTTGGACTGACACCTATCGCAAAGCTTTTGAGGCCCTGAAAGCTGCTATGTTCACGGCGCCCGTGCTCTTGGCTCCCAACTTCTCCAAAGTGTTTATCGTTCAGACAGACGCTTCAGAGCATGGTGTGGGGGCTGTTCTTTCACAGATTAATGAGGAGGGCCTAGATCAACCTGTAGCCTTCCTTAGCAGGAGGTTACTTCCACGGGAACAGAGATGGAGTGCTATTGAGCGTGAGGCATTTGCTGTGGTCTGGGCGCTGAAGAAGCTAAGACCCTACCTGTTTGGGTCTCACTTCCGGGTTCAGACAGACCACAGGCCCCTCAGATGGTTGATGCATATGAGGGGTGAGAATCCAAAGCTGTTGAGGTGGTCCATTTCCCTACAGGGTATGGATTTCACGGTGGAACATCGCCCTGGTACAGATCACGCCAATGCTGACGGTCTGTCCAGATTTTTCCGCCTTAGTGATGAGAAACTCCCTGGGGTAGGGTAGTTCTCCCCACCTTTCAGCTGGAGGGGACACGTGTTAGACCTGGCACCTTGGCGTGAGTCTCCATTCCACTTTTTGTCACTGTGCCTCATGTGTTTTGCTGGTGTTAGCTGCTCAGAGCACTGTGCCACTGCCAACCAGTGCCACAGTGCAAGTGCTCCCTATTTAAAATGTATATGTTGGTTGGATTCCATGATTGGCTTATTTGGTTTACTGTCAGACCCCAGTAAAGTGCACCAGGAGTGCCCAGGGCTTGTAAATACAAATGCTGCTGGTGGGCTTGCAGCACTGGTTGTGCCCCCCACAGAAGCGGCTTAGTAAAATGTGTCTAAGGTCTGCCATTGCAGAACCTGCGTGCAGTCTGGTACTGTCATGCTGACTGGGCAAGTGCACCCACTTCCCAGTCCCTAAACCTTCCCTTAACTTCATATTAGTCACCCCTATGGTAGGCCCAAGGGCAGGGTGCATTGTAAGCATAAGGTAGGACAAGCCCTGATGTGTGTGGCATTTCCTAATAGTGAATTACAGCCATTTTCGTTTTTCACTATTGTAAGGCTACCTGTTCTCCATAGGCCAGAATGGGCTGTTAGAATTGTTACATCCTATGATCCTAAAAGACCCAGGGAACATGGTAGAAAATCGAGTTTAGTATGCCTGAACTCAGAATAATAAAATACATCTTTCAGTAATGATTATTTTAATATTCTGTGTTTGCAAATACCACTTTTAGAAAGTTGGTATTTGCTTGCCTAACCATTTCAGCTCGCCTCTGCTATGATGTGTATCTGCCAGTCTGGTTTGTGTGAGTGACAGGGCTGGGGAAACCCAGAGGGGCAGGGCTAGGTAGCCTGGTGGTGAATAGAGAGATTGACATCCAGATGGGTGGGAGGAGTGCACCTGGACTCTGAATAGGGCTGTGCTCTGCCACCACAATGCTGGCTCCACCTCCTGTGGAGCGGCTGATGTCTCTGCCCTGCACCCTGAATATAAAGTCAGAGTCATGTCAACAAAGTGCTCAGGAACTGGTTTGGACTGGGCAAAGGCCCCTCTACCCCAGAGGAACAAAGGAATTAGGGGTATAAGTATTGGGACCCTGCTCCCAAGAAATTCGATCCTGCTTGACAAGAAGAACCTCTGCCTGAGGAGAAGGAACTGGGAAAGCTGTAAGGAGGAGTACTGTCCCTGGCCTGGGGGATTGGCCTGCAGTGGTTGCCTTGCTGCTGAAGGAGAGGAGAAAGACTACAAAAGACTTTATTTCAACCTGTGCTTAAAAAGATCTCCAAGGGCTTGGAATAGAGCTTGCCTCCTGCTGAAGTCTCGGGAATAACAGACTTGACCCCCCAGCTCCCCAGAGTTCTTTGGAAGTGACTGCTGCTGTTGTTGGGTCTTCTGAGGGACTGCGTGTCGCAAGGAGCTGGAAGCGCGACTCAAGAAGGAGAAGCGTGCCGCCGTCTGAGCTGCTGTTGTCCCATCTCGTAAACTGTGTCGCCGCTGCAGCATCGCATTGAGCGGAAGCGTCTCGCATCATCCAAGAAGTGTCTCGCAACGCCGAAGAAGCGTGTCGCCATCGCAGCCATCGTAGCTGACGCATCGCACAGCATCAAGAGAAGCGTCTCGCATCGAGGAAGAAGCGTGTCGCCATCACAGCCATCGTAGCTGTCGCATTGCACCGCATCAATAACAGCGCCTCGCATCCACGGAGAAGCGTGCCACCATCGGAGCTGCTGTCGTTGCATCGCGTAAAGGGGTGTCGCCGCTGCAACATCGCATCGAGCAGAAGCGTCTCGCAAACGTCGGAGAAGAGTGCCGCTGCCAAGGCCGCTGTCGTCGCATCGCGTAAAGGGTGACGCCGCTGTAGCTGACGCATCGAGTCGAGTCTTCTCGCAACATTGGAGAAGCGTAACGCATCTGGAAGATCTTCACGTCTTTATTTCTTTGCACCAAAACTTCACCGCATCAGCAATGTTGCAACACTTTTGTTGCCCTGCGTGTCGCATCTAAAAGGTACATTGACTTAAAGTGTCGCATTTAAGAACTTAAGAGAACTAAGCAACCTTCTACCATCTAAAGTAACAGTATTGTGTATTTTTGTCGTTTAATGGTCTTGTGGTCACTCTATATAAAGAATCCTTATTTTTAATATACAACCTGTGTGGTGTCCATTTGTAGTGTTGTCACTTGGTTACTGTATGCGTTCACAAATGCTTAACCTATAACGCTCTGAGATAAGCCTTGTCTGCTCACGCCAAGCTACCTAGAGGGTGAGCAGGGGTTATTTTAGGAGTGTAACCCCTTACCCTGACTAGAGGAAAGGTTCCCTGCTTGTCACAAGCACCTACCTGTGCCAACCAGAGAACCCGGATTCTAACAATTACTTTCACACATGGCCAGGGTTTACCATGGAATTGCACGTGTCTGGAGAGATGCAATGATCAGGCTCTTCAAGCAGTCACGGTATAATCCTAAATTCAGGGTCATTGCAGAGAGTCTGTGCCAGAGATGCGTAATCTGTCAGCAGCAAAATCCAGCTAGAAAGACAGTTGTTAGTTGGGGACGAATTGGGAGAGCAGGAGGACTGTTTACCCGTCTTCAACTTAACTGTATTGAACTTCCTCCATGTAATGGGTTGAAGTATGTCCTAGTCATTGTCTGCTTGTTTTCTCGCATGGTAGAAGCCTATCCCACGAGAAGAAATGATAGCCTTACTGTGGCCAAACTGCTTTTGAAAGAACTAATTCCTAGATTCTGAATTCCAGTCACTTTGGAAACAGATAGAGGAACACACTTCAATAATGAGATAGTTTGGCTAATTTGTGCAGCATTTAAAATCTGGAGTGGTTGAGCAACTCAGTGGCACCATAAAATCTAGGTTAGGGAAGGTGTGTGCATCCACATCACTGAACTGGACTGATACTTTACCCCTTGTACTGATGAGTCTATGAAGCATTTCTGACAAAAAGACGGAATTGAGTCCACATGAGATCCTCATGGGAAGAGCAATGAGACAAGCATACATACCAGCCAACAAATTAATTAGTTTGTCTGATGATCTCATACTCGATTATTGCAGAGGACTGGCTGACCTGGTACGTTCTGTGTCTCACCAGGTTGAAGAAGAGGCCACCATGACCACCCTCAAGCTCGCCACGCGAAAACACCACCAGCTGATCCACACCACCAAGAGAACCGCATTCAAGGAACAACTTGACAACAACGCCCACAACAGCAAGGAACTCTTCAACATCGTCAAAGAGCTCTCGAACCCTAGCGCCCGAGACAACGACATCACCCCATCGCAAAGAACTCTGCAACTTGCTCGCCTCGTTCTTCCACAACAAGATCGCAGACATACACAACAGTTTCAGCACACAGCCGATGCACCCTACGACCGCACCAATGCCCCCCACCACCACCATCCGCGCCTGGACCCCGGTCAACACCGAAGACACCAGCCGCACGATGAACTCCATCCACTCCGGATCTCCAACCGACCCCTGCCCTCACCACGTCTTCAACAAGGCCGACTCCGTCATCGCACCACACCTGCGGGACATCATCAACGCCTCCTTCGACACCGCCACCTTCCCAGAGAGCTGGAAGCACGCCGAACTCAGCGCCCTACTGAAGAAACCATCAGCGGACCCCACCGAACTCAAAAACTACCGACCCATGTCACTCCTTCCTTTTCCTGCCAAAGTCATTGAGAAGACCGTCAACAGACAGCTTGCCGCCTTCCTCGAGACGAATGGATCCCTCGACCACTCACAGTCTGGCTTCCGGGCCAACCACAGCACCGAGACCGCCCTCATCGCAGCCACCGACGACATCAGAGCCCTGCTCGACAACGGAGAAACAGCGGCCCTCATCCTCCTGGACCTCTCCGCGGCGTTCGACACGGTCTGCCACCGCACCCTAGTACAACGCCTCAGCAACACCGGGATCCAAGAGAAGGTACTGGAGTGGATCATCTCCTTCCTTGCCGGAAGAACCCAGAGAGTCCGCCTCCCCCCGTTCAGATCCGAGGCCACCGAAGTCATCTGCGGCGTACCCCAAGGATCATCACTCAGCCCCATGCTGTTCAACATCTACATGAGCCCCCTTGCGGCCATCGCACGCCAACACAACCTCAACATCATCTCCTACGCCGACGACACCCAGCTGATCCTCTCCCTCACCAACGACCCCGCCACCGCCAGAACCAACCTACACGAAGGGATGAAAGACGTAGCCGAGTGGATGATGAACAGCCGCCTGAAACTGAACTCAGATAAGACGGAAGTCCTCATCCTGGGATCTTCGCCCTCCGCCTGGGACGACTCCTGGTGGCCCCCTGCCCTGGGCAGCGCACCCAAACCGACAGACCACGCACGCAACCTGGGCTTCATCCTGGACTCCTCCCTCTCCATGACCAGACAAGTCAACGCCGTCTCCTCGTCATGCTTCAACATCCTCCGCATGCTACGTAAGATCTTCCGGTGGATCCCCACCGAAACCAGGAAGACGGTCACCCAGGCCCTCGTCACCAGCCGTCTGGACTACAGCAACTCCCTTTATGCCGGAACCACAGCCAAACTTCAGAAGAGACTCCAACGCATCCAGAACGCCTCGGCACGCCTCATCCTGGACATCCCCCGACACAGCCACATCTCCGAACACCTGAGAAACCTGCACTGGCTCCCCGTCAGCAAGAGAATCATGTTCCGACTCCTCACCCACGCACACAAAGCTCTCCACAACCAAGGCCCAAGATACCTCAACGACCGCCTGACCTTCTACACCCCCACCCGCCAGCTACGATCGACCAACCACGCCCTCGCCGCCATCCCCCGCATCCGAAGAGTCACAACGGGAGGAAGATCCTTCTCCTACCTGACTGCCAAGACGTGGAACTCCCTCCCCATCCACCTCCGCCTGACCCAAGACCACCTCTCCTTCAGGAAGCAACTCAAGACCTGGCTGTTCGAGCGGTAGCGGACCCCCTTCCCCCAGCGCCTTGAGACCCTATGGGTGAGTAGCGCGCTATACAAATGCCCTGATTGATTGATTGATTGACCACGACACAGCCAAAACAAGCACATGATCTGAGTCTAGGCGAATGGGTCTCTGTCAAGAAGCACTTAAGGAAGTCGTGTTTAGAACCCAGGTGGCACGGACCCTATCAAATCATACTAGTGACGACAACGGCAGTGAAGTGTGGTAGTTTGCCAAATTGGATTCACGCGAGCCACACCAAACGAGCCCTAGGTCCACTTGAACGGCAAGAAGAACAGCAACTGGTAAGAGAGGAACAAAAACCATTGTTTGAAGTGTGTGAAGCTGATGAATCTAGAGTGACAGATTCTGATGACCAACCAAGTCATGAACAGCCAAGCACAAGTCAAGTAAAGTGGACGTCAGATACTAGGTCTCAGAGGGCTGCTGTCAAGCCAGACGACAGTGAGTTCACTGCTAATCAAGAGCCAAGCGAGTTCACAGCTGACCAAGAAACCAGTGAAACTGCTGTTGAACCAGAAGAAGGTGACTTCACGGTCGAAGGAGAAATTACTGTTGAGACAGCAGAACCAGAAGTTTTTGTAAATCAGAAAGAACAACTTAGAGAAAGGTCGAATAGGAGAACTTATGAACCAGACACAGAAGGAGAAAAGGTAGTTCAAACAAAGAAACCAAGAAAAGGTGATAATTGGCCAGGTGGGGTGAAAAGACTGAAATACCCCCTAGTGAGAAGAAGGTAAAAAAAAAGACCAGAACAAAGTAATGAGATCTCAAGTCAAACACAACAAGAAGAGTCAGGAGAAGAATTAGTACAAAGAATTCAGAGCACAAAATACAAGGCCCAGAATGGACCCACGTAATTCTGGAGGAAATTGAAAAATCTGATCCAAATGAAGAAAAAGACAGTTCTGACACTGAGAAAGTTGATGAAAGCAAGTTGAGACCACCTTAAAGAACTTTTTGAGAAATTAAAAGGATGGTGAAAATTTGCTAACAAAAGAAAAACTTAATGACTCAGAAGAACTAAAAGAAAATAAATAAAAAGAAAGGGGGTAAAGAAGAAAGCCAGTAGGTGTAAGATTGCACCGATATTTTTTGTCCTGAATTTTTTTTGCATTCGTAGGATTAGATAGATTTTAAACTTTTTTTTAGGATAAAAATGGCTTTAGCAGAAGTGACTGAACGTCCAAAATCTAGTTTAAAACGTAGATGTATTAAATCTTGCTTATGTAGTGTCTTGATGTTAACATTTATGTGGACATTACTAACTGTCCTTGTACCCATTCTAATGGTAACTAATGATGGAAACAAGACTAATGATGTAACAAGTAACCCTGGGCGTAGGTTGCGTAGTAGCGCTACGCGTAGCTACGCGAAGTGCACTTCGCACTACGCGAGCTACGCGAACTGCGTAGTGCACTGTACAAAATGCTGTTCGCACTGATTACACAGTGCCGGATGCTTGTCCGCACTGTGCAATCAGTGCAAACTGCACCTTGCACAGTGCAAGCGGTCGTTTTCTGCCGCTCAAGTAGATTCCTACTCGAGCGGCAGCTTTCTCAACTCGGACTGGTAGTTTCTCATCACGAGCGGTCGCGAGCATACGCGACCACTCGCAATGAGAAACCTGACCCCCCCGCGTTGAGAATCTCGCCGGGTGGTTTATTTTCCACACTCGCGATCGCCAACTTGATGACCGCGAGCAAACAAAAAATGACCGCTACGCTACACGTGTTTGCACTGTGCTACGTGCAATTCTCGTAGTGCGAAGTAGAGCAAACTTCGCAAACTACGCGAGAATAGCGTAATACTGCGCCCAGGATTAGTAACAAGAGAAAGAATGAGTGATGCCACTAATGAAACACCTAATACTAAACTAGAACATTTGGATGGGAGTATTCTCCATCATTATAAATCAATTAGTGATTTCTCGTTAAATGTATTTACCAAGTTATTGTACGAGTATGTCGAAACCATGAACGTGAGTGATTGTTATGTGTGCATGCAATTACCTTCGTCTGTCTCAGAAGGGGTGACTTATCACCACTTACCTTTAACATATGGTGTGTCTTGCAGTGTCTTAACGAGTCTCTTCTATGTAACGGGTAAACTGGAATACCACTACTCTAACATAGATTCAGTATTTTCAGAAATACCGGTAATTAAAGAATTAAATAAGGTTTTGAGTGGGAAAAATGCACAATATATGGGAGAATTCTTCCATATCACTAAAACGTTAGATGTAGAATATGCTTATAGGAATGACTTAACCTGTAGTTTACGGGTGGAGGAGAAAATCTTTGTAGAGATGGTAGAAGGTAGAAAGGAAAGTCTCCAAAAGAAGCCTGCTGATCAGAAGTCAGGGGTACCCCCGTGGGCTTTTAGAGAAGGAGATTATGAGAAAGGCGAGACATACGCTGCAATGTCCCTGGACTGGGCTCAGAAGTGGAAAAAATGTCTGCTTAGAATAAAGACTAATTATAACAATTACTTTCTTGGTAGTATTGAGTGTGAACATACCTTCCAAATTACTGGAGGTTGGGGATTTAAGGGTGGAACTGATCCTGTCTTTCCAGGAGTCTATTATGTGTGTGGTAGAAAGGCCTACTGTAGATTGCCCGCACATTTGTATGGAAGTTGTTATTTTGCTATTGTCTTTTCAAAAGTCTACCATATGGACTGAAATAATAATCAACTAGATGAAGTAAAACAAGGACTAACATAAAGTAGAAGAGCAACTTTTTCTGAACTAGTAGGTGACATATTTGGTGCATTGATACCCTCAATTGGAGTTGCCCTGAATTCGCACAAAATTGTCCACAGTGGTTGATCGTTTATCAACAGACACTGCTGGTGGATTTTTGATGATTGACACCGAAATGGTTGCGATAAGATCAATGGTGTTGCGAAATCGACTTGCCCTCAATATTTTACTGGCAAAAGAGGGTGGAGTCTGTGGCATGTTGAAAATCCAACATTGCTGTACCTACATTCCTGATAAAAGTATAGGAATAGAGGGATATATCAAGAATTTTATGAAATTACATGAGGACTTGACCCAACTGGAGGTTGATGGTGTTTGGGATAAGCTTGGTAAGGGTTTCTCATCTGTGAGTAAATGGTTTTCTACCTTTGAGAGTACTTTATTAGGGAAAATAATAATGCAAATTGTTTCTATAGCCATAGTAGTTTTAGTAATAATAACAACATATAAGTGCTGTAAGTGTAGGAGTGGGAGAAGAGAAGTGATAGAAGAGAAAAGTGAACTACAGTCCAGAAAAAGGAAAAGAGAAGAGATAGAATTAGAAGACATGAAAGGGAAATACTACGATATGATGGAAGATTTAGATGAGGGTGCCATAAAAAGAAGAAGAATACAGAATTTTAAAAATGAATAAAGATGGTACTTGGTATGGTAGGTATTTTATGATGGCTCCTAAAAGCCATCAGAGGGGGGAAATGATGGAGCAGGGTTTCGCAAAAATGAAACCTGCTCGAATCGAGTACCCCCATAATATGTACTAACAGTAAGTAATAAGTGGACTAATGTACACCTGATACTAACATGTGGGAAATAGCTTTGCGCATGAATGCACTAATATGAAATAATATGTGAAAGAACTAAACCCGTTACAGTATGCTTTGTAGAAAACAAACTAGGCTGCATGAGCATTTTGTAAATTGCACGTTGCATATTGCTTTAAACAGTGAATAATGCTGCTTTACGCTCAAAGCTTATGCTAGGTAACTTTAATAAGGAATGGTGCAGGGGAGAGGGTTACACAGTGAAAACTACATTGTCATGTAATTAATAAATGTTTGATTGCATTTACTTTAGTATACGGGATAAGACTCCATCTTGTATTAGAAAGCCTAACCCGAGTGGCAGGGGTGCGATGAGGAGCACAAGAGAACCGACAGAAGCAAAGCAGACACGCTGTGCTCAGTATAAAGATTGCCTGAAGTTGAAGGCTGCAAGAATGTACATCTGCCAAGAATGAAGAATACCGTGGGACCAGAGTCATGTTCTGCGGATATTGTCAATGTCTGTAAATAAAAGTATTAATATTGTATCTGGTGAAAGAAATGTGAACATGTGTTAAGGATGTGAACTGTGAGAAAGAAAACAAACAATAAAGTGACTGAAATGCCCATGAAGTCACCATGGTGTGACAGAGAAACCCCCGAAGCCCAGCAATCATTTGCTTAGATTTTAGAAATGTTTCAGTTTATGTTGGATGGACATGCAAGTTTGAGGGTATATATTGAGGTGCTTTGAGGGGTGTGGTTTACGCTTAGGCTGGCAGGAGAGAAAGAGGGGAGATGCGTCGCTGTCGGTCAGTTTGTTGAGAGCCCTAGCTGTACCAGTCCTGTCCTGTTTCCTGTCCCTTTAGACTTTGTTCTCCGATCCTGTTTCGGGAAACCTCCGTCATCACTTAGGCCAAAGGGGTGATTTTCTACAAACCAATAGGTTTGTATTTCTGTCTCTGATTTCATTGTGCAATTTATTGCAAATGTATTTTATGCCTGAAATCTTATGGCTCTCCACCTATCCACTCCATTTGACTCATTGAAAGTATTATTTTGATGAAACTTTTGTCTCTTCACCTATCTTTCCTGTCAGGTTTATCCAGTTTTTGCATATATTTTGTTGAAACTTCTGTCTCTTAAACAATCCACTCCTTCAGGCATATTGTCGTTGGGTTAGTCTGATGAATTTAAATCATAATTTTTGTCACTGAAGTGTATCTCTCCCCTTCGTGATTTTCATTATTTGCATTTTGGGACTGAATGCCTTGGGCAATCCGCAATATTAATGAGATAAAACTACCTAAATGTATCAAGTGTCTGTGGTTATTTTTGATAACTGTAAGGTTATTTAAGGTATGATAATCAATATAATCAACTATTCAACTAATTGGTCAATCGACCAAGTAGAGGAAAAGTTGAATAATTAAATTAATTGGTATCAGAATTATTAACATGTTTTCAAGAAGAGAGAAATAGTTGTATGAAACAAATTGACACCAGTGCATCAGGGATTCTGGGTGAATGTGTATGGGCCATTGAAATGCATTTGAATTGAGTATTGATCCCTGATCAGGTATTGACCGCGCGCTGGTTCACCGTCAACTCTGACTTTGAGTAGACGGGTGAAGCAGAGCATCTGTTTGGCACATGAGTTGGGCGACACCTCTATTTTTGGAGTAGTCCGAGGGAATTCCCCTGAGCCTAGACGAATGTCAGCCTCTTGTGCAGGATTTAAAGAAGTTTCTTTTAAAGACATTGCAGTGCAGCAATTTGAGCATCTATTTCGGACTGGTTAGTAATCCAAGCCTTCAGCAGTGTCAGAGGCGGGCACCTAAGAAATACTTTTTTTCCCTTTTACGAGTTAAGCACTAGCCCCATGACTTCAGGCGGTCTGTTTAACAAACCGCAGGTTCCATTCCGAGACTTTTATCTTCGACTTTACCTTTGTAAATATGGGCCCAAGACATGGGGACACTTGTTAACTATGAATGAGAAAAAGATGGTGTAAGAACGGAAAACCCCTGCACCATGCAGCCAAAATCACGGCCTGGTACTTTCACTGGGCGCGAGCCAAATAAAGAAAGCACTTGTGCTCGGTGAAGCGGTGGGGAACCGGGCAGACTGGTTTGCCGCACAGATGAAATGCACTTCCTGTTGGCACTGCCTCAAACAGGAAACCGCGCTCTAAAAAATCCCCCAGTCGCTGCCTTAAATGTGAAACCTCCGTTTTATAGCCTCGGATTGCTCTTTTTATCTCCACGACCATCTGCGAAATTCTCGTCTGTCCTGTGAGTATCCAAACGTCCTGCTTCAGAGCTTACACGTCTTACTGCAATGCTTGTTTTGCGGCGGTAGTTGGCGCTGTCTTCTCTTTTACAGTTTGCTTTTCTGTTTTACTTGTATGTATTCATTAGTGCTGTTCTAGTCACCTTTAAACTCGCAATGTATGCCTCTACGTGATCGCAGCTTCTGCTTAACAGCAGCATTCAACAGTTGTGATTTTGCAACTTTCTAAAATATATTTTTTTTAAACACGATCGGTGTTTACTGTCGCATCGGTTAAAGAAGCGAGACGGGAGTGATCTGTATTTTCACATAGCTCTTTATGTCGCTTAATCACTTCCTGGCGCACGGCGCTCTGTTCACATTGCACGGCGACATCTGCATCGGTGAAGGAAATTGTACAGGCAAGTATGTTTATTTTTATATCTTCGATGACTCACAGTATTTGCATGGATTGGGAACAAGTAAGTAGGGCAGTTAGTGGTGGAAATTCGGAAAATAAAGTCGTTTTAGTAGGGGACAGAGAGCACGGGCGAACAGAAGGGACACACACTTTGAGAGATGCCGTCAGTACCAGACAGTCAGCCTGAAGCCAGAACAGATATATTCATTTGCCCCCAATAAATGACAACAGGATAAATTCGGAGCAACGCTGCCTTACTTAATTGCCACATTTCAAGATATCTACGAATGTTAAGGCGCCTGCTGCAGAGATCTACGTGTAAGCAGCAACTCGTGGGCTAAATTAAGTACGATAACTCGGCTGGTGAACGAGCTTGCTGCAGAGATCTGCGTCAGATGGGGTTTGCATCAAATAGCCTATGGCATTAATGCGCGTTCTGCAGAGCACTGCCAGTAACCTGCATGTCGCATTCTCATTTTTGCAGGAGGACAGCTCAGTGGGTTGTTGTTGCGGAGATCCTTGACTGATCTGCAAGGCTTTAGTTCCAAACCTGGTAAAATAAATGACTTGTTTTATGCACCCAGTAAGCACATATGTAACACACCTCACATACTTACATAGATATGTGTTCCAATATAAAGCTTGCGATAGTATGTGCTTTCATATCTCAGTTTATCTATTGAATATCTTGTGAAGTACACCGGCGTAACGCAGGCCCCTGCAGTCCAGGTGGGGGGCCCAAACATTCAGGGGGCCCCTATTCAACCCAATGTCATTGAATATATTTGAGATATGGGAGACTGAAGGGCCCCTCATCAACATTCTGCAGGGAGGGATGCATCATGTTACACCACTAGTTTAAGGAAGACTGGTGTGGCGTAATGGCCAGAGCTGGCGACTTGGTAGATGGGGACCTAGGTTCGAGTCTCTTCGTTGGCTCAACATACTGTGATTCTGGCCAAATCACTTAATCTCCCAGTGCCTATCAAAAATAAACGTGTCCTTGTGTAATGTAACTGGTCTTCATGTAAGGCGCTCCAATACCTTCGGGTCGAGTTCGCGCTATATAAAACTGCAAAAAAGAAAAAAACAAGTGACAGGTATGGTGTAAAGTGGTTAACACCACTGATTGACTGAGGACCCCGCAGGCAAGGCCGAGACCAGGTGTGCTTCCTTTGATTGCTGACCCATGCCCCCTGTCAGATCAGAATACAAAAACAAGCTTTGGAAAAGCCAAAAGGTCTGGCCTTGGCAAGATGGTGCATTGGTTACTTTTTATTGATAAAATATTCCACAAAAATAACTAAATGAAGAAAATAAACCATGGTGTCACCTAAGCATGGTTGCCCTGTGCCTGCAATCAAAATGTAAAAAATATTCACCAATTTAGCTGTTTTACTACTGATCTTAGCAAACAACAAGCTTTTCAATTGCACCATATGATTTATTTTTTGTAAAGGAGATATGAGTAAGTCACTACCTAACTAAGCACTGAAATTTCAGGCAGCTTCAATTTTACATATAATATAAACTTTAAAAAAGAATGCATACAAAATACATAGATTGCTATCTAAAGTTAGTATAAATGAATAAACAAGCATAATTTGAACCAACTTGCAACTGAAGAGAAATTAATTATTTTGGGGCAGATGTGAACAGTGTGCACAGGTGTTGTTCAGTCATTAAAAGTGACGGGCCAATGGGTAAAGGAGTTGACTGGGAGAAAGGGGACAGCAAATCAATATAAAGTCAATGTTGAACATTTGAAATCAATGTAAATTGGGATGAACTTCTGCTTTATTTATGCTTCCTCAATCATATTTTCTGCATGTTTTTTCTATTTTTTGGTTACTTTATTTTGTCCACACCATGTCGGACAAGATGCTAACTTTTTCTAATATCATTTCAGAGCCTTCCACACATTGTCTCATGTCATGACCATAGAATCTAGATTTAATCTGTAGTAATCTTAAACTGTTAGAGATTTTATAGTAGTTGTTATTGTAGATCACATCTTTATCATGCATTAACCAAGTGTATCCGGAATGTTTATAGTGTTTCTTTCTGTTCCTTTCCTCCCAACTTTACTTATAAAGTTTTAAAGTTCGGCACAGTTTTTCAGTCACAAACTAAGTTAAGTCCTATATTTGTCATATTGTGTGCTTTCAGTATCAGAACATAGAAGCATTTGATTGTCCATCCGACAGCACCATTTTAAAGTAACCTTCAAGTATACATTCATAGGCATCCTTAGACTGAAAGAATAATATAATCAGATGACTCATCTTGCTCTCTGTCCTCTAGTGTTGGGGACATGCTTTGTAAATTGGATCACCTCCCAAACTGTTGGCTTGTATATTGTTGTTTCCCTCTAAATCTTGCCTGTTCAGCTGTGTGTGGAGCCCCCACTCTTTCAAGTGTATCTAACCTATCATGAATATTTCCTGCACGCCTCTCCCCTGGGTTATGTTGACCCCATTTTAGTCCTATGTTATGGTAATGCGGCCAAAACCTACAAGTAGCAAGACTTTTAAGGTGGCTAACTTTACTTTGGGCAAAGTTACGGCTTTCCCTTACCTGGGAGTTTACTGTCTCAACGGTCTCTCCTCTACAACCTCTCTAGAATCACTTCAAGCACAGATCCGGTGGATCTAGTTGGCCTCCCAGCCCACATTCAGTGATTAAAAAGTTCGATTCTGCCTCTTGGAAGAATTATGCTGGCTGAATGAGGTATCAATGTCCAAAGCGTTTGTGATGTGCACCACTTAGTTGCTTTGCAATGGCCTGCCTGCACTGTGTTAGGCAAATGGGGAAAGAGCAGAATATTCAATCAATCAATCAATCAGTGACACTTGTAAAGCGCGCTACATACCCGTAGGGTCTCAAGGCGCTGGGGGGGGGGGGGGAGGGGGGGGGGTGCCGCTACTGCTCGAACAGCCAGGTCTTCAGCTTCTTCCTGAAGGAGAGGTGGTCTTGGGTCAGGCGCAGGTCGGTAGGGAGGGAGTTCCAGGTCTTGGCGGCCAGGTAGGAGAAGGACCTTCCTCCTGTAGGGATATTCAGTGTCAACAGATTGTCAAGGCTTATGGTGCCTTTCCATTGTCCCCAGACGACAACTACAACCAACTCAGGGATAAACAATCTGATGCAAAATAAAAATCTGATGGACTGATGGACTGAGGATGGCCTTCCAAGATGATGTTGGTTCAGGCACCACGAGGGACCTAGGAACATTATATCCTGCATACCCCTCATATAGATACAGATACCTTGGGAGTGGATGAGGTATTTTGACTTACATATAGCTTCCGCCAGACTTTATAATAATATACAAAGAGCTCCCTGGAATACGGATGAGCCCACCCTGACTTTTAGGTGTCAGGGTGAACCCGGTGATGAAGCATTCCACTACTAGAGTGGGTGAGGGTTGTATATAAAAAGGTATTAATTTTCCTTTTTCCTATCTCTTGCAGAGGTGGTGTTTATTCGAGAAGCGCACTTCAGCTGTTTTAGGCAGAGGGATACCCTTTTCGCTTTTGGGATGTTTCAGGAACTTTTCAGAGATTGAATCCATACAGTATTCAGAGAAAAGAAGCACTTCACTACTTTCCAGAATCAGGGCCAGTTATACTGGTCCTCTGTACTGGAGTACTTTGTACAGACTTTTGCAGACAGCATCCTTCCATCAAGAAAGCTGAAGGCTTAATTGCATGTTACGAGGCATCATCAAATGTTTGTTTCTATCCTTTGCTTAAGGGACAACAGTCCTGTTTGTGGTTAGAATGACTTAGAATTAACAGTTGGTAGGTAGCTGCTATTTTAATGGGCCCATGGATAGAATGCACTTCAGATCTGTGGACTATGGGCACCATACACAGCAGATGTTCCAACATGTTTTTGTTCTTGCTTCACAATCAGGAGTTATGGCTACTCTCTGTCTGTAATCTGAGGCAAAGAGAGCCGACGTTTTTTGGTGACCCCCAGTCTTTAAAAGAATAACCATCAGGCCAGACCATACCATATTATTTCAGAACTCACTTCAGAATAATCCTAAACCTCAAGAGAGTAAATATCTTTGCCCAGACCATCACCCATTTAAAGATGTAGGCCCCCCAGAGGAGAACAGAATGATTCTGTTTATCTCTCCATGAGATTGCATGGTTCCTCTAGCTTTGGTTGTTGCAAACTGCTTTATGATCTTCAGTTGTAATTGAGATCTGTGTTAAAGGGTGAACTCTCTACTTCCTTGTGGCTTAAAGATAACATTGCGTCTCCCAACTCTGAGAATCCAGTTGTCCTTCTGCTAAATGAATGGCTCTAAATCCCCCAGTTAAAGAGAAAGAGGAAATTTCATGAGTCTCTTAATGCTTTCAGCAGCATAGTTGCATGATCAAAAGAGAACATCCTATATAGGGCCACTTCCCGGGACTTGGTATTCATCAGGACAAGGTTCTCTACCAATGTAGGCTCAGTTTGCCCACTGAATGATTAGGTATTTCAACTTAGGAATGCCTGCGGTTCACTGAGATAGTGGCTAAGGGTACAGCCCACACGGTGGCATGTGCTTTCTGATTCCATGGACACATATACATTGATATGCTTCTTAGCCTATTTGGCTTAGCCATCAGATGTCGAGATTCCAGGACTCTGAATTCATGTTGACTGTTTAGGAAAAGCCCAGAAACTATCTCAAATGTTGGTTACTCAATTATCCAAGTGTCAATAAGGATTATCATACCAGCTGCACTGAATGAGAAGCAACATTTGGGTCATAGGTGAAGGTGAAAACCATAGAAGAGATGAAGGTGCCTCCGAGCTGAAAAGAATTAACAGGAGGATTCAAGGTGGTTTCAAATCTGAAACCACCTTAAATACTCCTGATCGCTCTTTTATCTCAGTTACATGCTGCAGCTAATCATTCCTTGTCTTTTGATGCTGAGGTGAATGCAAAAGGATAGGCAATGAGGGCAGGCCATTCTGAAAACTATGATATACACAATTGGTGGTGGATAATAGGGAATCGGCGCTCTAAGGTTTTATCACATAAAGGTTAGGTTTATAGCATGAATCCTCTGCACACGTATAATAATTACAAACAAGAGTAGTAGATTGATAAGTCACAGTTCGTAGCCCGAACAATGCTACCCAGCCACGTTGAGAAGACCCTGATCTGGATTCACTCCATCTTTTGCACCGGGAGAATGACTACCCTGTTTGCAAGGAAAGCGACAGAAATTTTCAGGAGCCTCTTGAGAGCCCCTTAAAGATCGTACATTGCCCGTCCTTCCTTACACAAGTGCTCACCCCAAGAATTTGTCCTGACGAAGACCCCGACGTGAGGACACCACTCACCCTCCATCTTGCTGGGGTCGAAACGTAGACCGTTTTACTCAAACACCCACAAGCTCATAGAATGGAATAAATCAATTGAAAACGTACCTATGAGCAATGTGTGTAAAGGAACTAACAGACCTTTAATAGGCTGGAAAGGTCATTTTGTATATAATTTGAATTGTGTCTTTGTCACAACACCTTTACCCTGTCCCTCACTCGCCAATCCACTACCATTGCCCCATCTTCCTTTCTTCTCACACTGAGAGCACTGTGAATATTTTATGTACTACCAATGTTTTGGAACTAATACATTGCAACCCATTAATGCTTTGATTGACAATCACATTTAATGGTAGTGTTACCTATGGAAATTAAATCTCTGTTTTTGAATTTGCTTTTGAATCTATAGTGGTGATTTGTTTTCTGTTGTTTTGTAATTCTTATGAGAAATAGAACTACCTCGACCATTCTTTTTAATGTACTGTAATACTGACCCAGTCCGGGTAGTTTTCTCTTGGGGTCCACCCCGTAAAAATTTAATATTGTAGACTAACAGCTATCCATAGTGACAGAAGATCATGATACCTAGTTATGTGAACTAAGCTGGGTCTAAGGTATCCCTAGGTGCAGCACTGAGTTGACAATTGGAAGAAGTATGTAGTTGGACTAATGAATGTGAAGTCTAAGCTCTACTTAAAAACCCTCCGTCTGTCTCCTCTAGGATCTCAGAACATTCACTCTAGGATCATTGATGCATTGCAAAAAAGTTGTTCTACAGAGGCATGACCTGTGCCTTCCGAGCCAATAGCAGACCTCTGCCATTGAATGTCATTTGCAGTGTTTGCGGCAGGGGCTTTATTGTCCAGACAAACAACACAGAAGAATTTGAAAAAACCCTTGCTTTGTCCGCCTCTGTGTTATCCATTCATTACAAATTATGTCTCCCTTTCGAAAAACCGTCACAGACTGCATAGAGTAATTTTATCAGTGTCAGCATGCCTGGGCTGATGTTTTTTTACCTCTAACACCCTTAATAGGTAGTCTCATGCAAGTGAATTTAATGGTTACTGTGCGACTAAGCTGGCTGTTGCTAGGGATTCACTGAATATCCTGAGGTCCATTGGCTGGTTGTGAAACTCCAATGCTCTGGATTGAACAGAAAGGCCACTCTGTTCTACAGCCTTTGGGCCACAGCAGCACTCTGTATGTTCAGATATGTGTTTATTTAGCAATACTATAGTGGTCTCTATGAGCTCATACGATTATCATCTGTGCCTATTTTGAGTAAGACCATGATGATCGCTCGACATTTTATGCCCACCAAAAAATTTTGCTCAATCATTCTTGTCAAGAGCACTCATATTTTCAGATCTAACATATCCTGGAAGGTTCTGTTTAATTAAAGTGGGATGCAATTTTGTTATCCTGGTGTCACAGATTTATTTAATCCATCTGTCTTTGTATGTTTCTCCACTCAGTTATGTTTGTGCCACCCCTATCTAATAGTCTTTCAATGTGACCAATGGTATAACTGCCTGAAGTTGGTGCAAAATGTGTAATTAAGAGATTATTGCTGAACTGGCACCTGGTCATTTCCATTGGTTATAGCTGTTATTTGTTTCAAGCCTTGTCTATGGAGCAGCAAGGCTGGCAGTTTAATAGGTTTATCCCCATCCCTGTGTTGTCAAGCATGACATGAATGGTAGTCTAATTTATCAAGTTCTGCTGTCTCCTACAATATGCCAATATACCCATGTCCTGCTGTCTAGAGATCAATGTATCAAATTGCAGACCGCTGGTTTGGTTAAGATTGCAGGCTAACTAGGATGGAATTCGTAGAAGCAATCAAGAGCAAGATACCTGAAGATATTAATGTGATGAGATACTGCTACAAAACTATAATGTATGGAAAAAAGGCAATGCAGGAAAATGAGATCACAAGAGCCTCTTGTAAAGTTGAGGGCCAAGGATCAACAGTCCTTTTGGCACATCATCGCTAATGGCAGAAAAACACCATTACAACACGAGGATTACACGCTGCAGAAGATCACTTGTACTCATATTGTACCCTATTTCATCACAGACATGTCACTCAGCCCTATAGTATTGATAAATGTGCCAGGGTGTCTTGAGCCCTTTTCACTGAAGGAAATCACGCTTGCTATAAAGAGACAAACATTTGGAAGGAACTTGCTCTGGTGAAAATGCTGCCAATCTGTACAAATAAGATCCTATCTTATGGGGCTGACATATCATATTATGGCATAACACAATACTTAATGAAGCACCTATTCCCACATCTTGGCTAGAAGCAGAAATATTTCCTTTATATACCAAAGGTGATTGAAATGATCCAGCGAGCTAACACTCGATTAGACTGTTTGACAACATCCAATTTGTTTTTGGTTGTGCTTTACTGTCAAGAATAGAGAAGTGGGCCGAATACCAGAGGATTTTGTTGTATTGTCTGGGAGGCTTTAGGAAAAAATACTAGTACAATTGTCCATGCATTCAGGTTTAATCTTCAAATATTGAAATATGTCCTGCTGTGAAAACCACCATTCAATGTGATATTTGTGAATTTACGTTGCACTTTTATTAATGTGCCTAGGCACCTCCTTTGGTTCTCTTCTTGCCTATTTAGGACTTTTTGCCTGTCTTTTGCAAATCTGATTAGGCTCAATGAGGGCAGTTTTGCCAGAATACCGGTGGGAAAAATGACCAGATCATTCCCTATCAAAAAGTTGTTTTGCTCAACTAAAGGCCTGACCATCAACATAAAAGTTATTATGTTGTGCCCGCACAAAGGTGTTAAGAACAATTTCAATTTAAACACCTCCTCTATTGAGCAAGTTCACAAATTGACACACCTGGACATATATTTCACCCATGATATAAAATGGAAAACCTATATAAGGAGATCTAGAAGCCTTCCGACAAAGTGATCAGGAGCCACCTTGCATTGTACTGGAGAAGGGTGGACTGTTGATTCAAGCGTCATTGAAGGTCTAAAAGGCACAAAGTCAGAGTGTTGCACTTTATGGTCCAAACTATGGTGATACTGTGATTTGCTTGACCTGTTAAGTTGTAAGAAGGGATTTTTTAAACGTTTACAGGGATTACCTGTTAGAACCCCCATAATACCTCTGCTCCTGGAGCTTGGGATCATGGACATCACGTTTGTTGACAAGCTAAGATCTGTTTTATATTGGGTCCGACTGTTTGGGACACCCGAACTAAACCATTATAGGGAGGCACTTTAACAAGTACTAGGCCCAGTGGGTAGTCATTAGAAAGATTCAGGCATCCAAGAGTTGCTAAGAAAGTTAGACATGCCCATCGTTTGGATCTTCTCCAAGTCTATTGCCCCTGCATTGGCCCGTTCGGTCACATTGGTGTATAAAAACTGGCTACGGGGGTTGACAGATTTAAACCCATCCAATGGAAGTCTAACCAAGGATTCACCCAACTTTGAACATTACTTGGATGAAGTTGAACCAATAGCTGCCAAAGTCTTATATTTAAAATGTGGGTTGGGCTTTCTACCCATAAACTATTTTACATACAGTTGGCGTACCCCTAGTATGCAATTAAAATCTTGCAATATCTGCCCATATTAGGTTGAGGATGAATTACATTTTCTGCTTTTATGGTACAATACATGTCAGTGCTAGGTCAAATGGGCTTAACAAATTGCTGAATAATAAAGGTATCAGAGGAAGCATATCTGCAGTGGATCTATTCAAAACTGATACTTCATGCCTGGTGGTGTATGTGATCTCACATTTTCTTTTGACTGCATCGCAACTCAGGGATTATTCGACCACTGATCAAAAGTGACTTGCACACCTTTCATGTGAAACACTTAATGGATTATTTTGGTCTCACATCAAGGAATATGATGGTTTTTATTATCTTTCAGATGAATAATGTCTGCTGTATTAAGTTATTTCTAATATATATTTATACTGTGTATTTTATTGTTATGTTATAACAATTTGTACAGCGCACAGCTACTCAAAGAGTGTCCCAGCGCTCAAGGCTTAAGGCACCAACCTAGAGCCTAGTCTGACTGTGTGAAAAGCCAGGTTTTCAGTTTCTTCTTAAAAACAACAAGCTCGCTGGCTAGGCGAAGGTCTCTTGGAAATGTATACCAGGTGAGCGGCCGTAAGTAAGAGAAGGATCTCCCGCCCATTCTAAGTCGATGGATCCGAAGCACTCTTGCCAGGTGAGCGGAGGAAGATCGCAATGTGTGAGCTGGAGTGTACTCATGAATCCTCTCTCTGAGATAACCCGCTCCAGAGTCATGCAAGGCCTTATGCACTAATACCATAGCCTTAAATTACACTCGCTTTTTTACAGGAAGACAGTGAAAGGCTTTCAGATGGGCGGACATGTGTGTCCTAGGTTGGAGTTTGAGTAAAAGTCTAGCTACCAAGTTCTCTATCACCTGAAGTCTGATAAGACAGTAGTCAGGGAGTCCGAGATAAAGCGCATTCCCATAATCCAGGCTTATCGTGATCAGACCCTGGATAACCTTTTTGCCAGCTGACTCAGACAGGAGAGATAGGAATCTTTTCAGCATACGAAGGGTTCTGAAACTTGAGCAAATTAGTGCTTGTACCTGTGGTTGGAAGGAGAGGCTGCTGTCAAATTTGATGCGTAAATTCCTTATGGAATTTCGAAGAGGACTTGGCTGCAGCGCATCCTTAGGCCAGCAAGTTCTCAGGAAGTTTGGAGGGGCATCTCCGAAGATCACAATCTCCGTTTTATCCGAGTTGCATTTCAGTTGGTGCCGGGCCAACCACTGAAACATCTTAACAAGACATTTTGAGATGAGCTCCCCGTCCAGCTCCTCTCCCCTACCACAGGAGAAGAGAAGTTGCGTGTCATCCACTTAAGAGAATACGTTTGCGCCCATTGACTCTACCAATGTTGCTAAAGGTGTAAGGTAAATATTGAAAAGAGAGGGGCTAAGGGCAGATCCCTGGGGTACGCCCTCAGTCAGAGGTCTAGCTTGCAATGAAAATGGGGGCAGCCATAATTCTTGGCTTTGATTGCTTAGAAAAGAGGTCAACCATTTCAAGGCAGTGTTACTCATCCCTATCGCTTGAAGGCGTTCGAGTAGTTTTAAGTGGGGTAAGGTGACGAAAGCTACAGCTAGGTCCAACATAAGAATGGACTTGCCTCCCTTGTCAAGGGCGCTTCTGACAAGCTCCACTACTTTCACAAGGGCTGTCTCAGTACTAAAGTGAGTTCAGAAACCTGATTGACTGGGATATACTAATTTGCTTACTTCCAAGTATTGGGATAGTTGGCGATTAAGTTCCTTCTCCATAATTTTGGAGAAGGCAGGGAGGAGGGAGATGGGCCTATAATTTGCTGATTGTTGTGGGTCAGCCGAAGGTTTTTTCAGGAAAGTGATCACTTTCGCCCTTTTCCAGCGTGCAAGGACCCTGCCAGTCACCAGCGCAGTGTTTAGTATATTATTTACTATAGGATTTATAGATTGGACGGCTATAATTATTAGAACATGGGTCCAATGGGGAGCCCGAAACTGGCCAGGGTGTTTTTACAGGTGAGAGAGGTGGCATTATCAGGAAGGTTCACAGGCGTTTGGTCAGGATGTTCATCGTTAAGAAGATTGGCCTGGATGGTAGCGATCTTTTCAAGAATGATCCTAACTCCTTACACCACTCAGATGTCGGTTTACATTCTCTTGACATGATCTCGGGTCTAAGAAAGGATTTGACAATTCTAAAAATCTCATTTGACTTGTTACCTGCCTCCTCGATCTTTGTTTCAAAGAAGGCCTTTTTAGCTAGAGACACCTTCACGTGGTATCTTTTTAATAAGAGCTTATAAATTGCTTTATCTTCTGGCTGAAAATTTCGTCTCCATACCCTTCAGAGGTGTGTTCTATGTTTTTTGCACGATCTAAGTTCCTCGTTAAACCACGGGGCCGATGGTTATGACCTTGCTCGAGTTCACCTTGTAATAGGGGCTAACTCATTGATGGTTCCTCGAATCCAGCTAGCCAAGCTTGCGGCATCCTCTTCCATAAAGCCAGACAGAGCCGGTGTATTTATTGTCAAGGCATGCCTCAAGTCATCTTGCTGTATTTTGTGGTAAGCTCTGTAGGAGGCCAGGGTATTTTCATTATATTGATTTTATTCATTTTTATGGGCACTGACCCGAAATAAACTATCTTGACTGACCGACTGAGTCACTGTAATGTAGCTAGGAGCCTTTGACCAATTCCATGAACTCTGGTTCATGATGTTCTCGTGCCCCTTGAGCACACTTTTGACGGTTATTATCACGTTGTTGCACTACTCATGGATATACCTCTTAAAGGTTTCCTGTATTATGACCATCCTTGGTGTTGGACTCAACTTGAAAAAGGTCTTAGTTATTCCCACAGCTAAGCACAAGAAGTGATATCCACCAGGGCCTTCTCGTTGAGATGCCAAATGGGTAGGATAGATTATATTTAGGTCTGGCCTAGAGAAATCTTTAGCTTTATAGCCATCCTCATGCCAATAAAAAAAATCATAAATAGAAAATACTCAAGTTTATAAATACAAAAAAATACTTCGGGTCAGCTCTCTTCATTCATTGGTCTGCTGAACTGTCATTTACATCTTTCTTTCACCCACCACTGCATACAATATGGGGCTATAGGTTAGCCTGCTTCAGCTGTAATGATGTTTTGTCTGATCACGTGCACAACTGGCAAAAAAGAAGTGCACTTCAGTTACTGGGGTGGTGAGCCAATACCTTACTTTGCCAATGTTTTGTTTAATTTTCTTTCTTAATCTTTGTATATTTACTTTCATCAACCATGTGTGACTAAACTATGTATGCAGGGCAGTAATTTAAAGAAAAGAGTAACTTTTATTTGTATACATTAGAATCATTTTAAACAAGAAGGAGAGAGGGGCTCAATATCAACCAAAAGGAAATAGAGCACCCAGTAACTGCGAAGTAAAAAATGTTTTTTCCTTATGGTACTAACACTCATCAAATAATTCAAACACTCCGTCCTGTCAAGATCCCAATGACGGGTTTAAACCATTCACTCCCACTGATGGAACACTTACACACAAAAAAACCAATTATGTCAGAGCAAGCTGTTTATTTGCATCAAAAGATATTTTCATAGAGATGTGATCAATATAAAATATACATTTCACTTTTTGTTAAAAAAACGAAGGCAATTAAAAACATTTTCACATATAATCATACAGGAGAAAAAAGGGATAAAAGACAATACACTTTGTCATATCATAGTTAATTCAGACCCCTCATGGGCAACATTGAGTAAGGATTCAATTCCCTATTTCAAATAGTTTGTATGCCCCTTCCGAATTTAACACATGTACAATGCGTCGACGCATTTCGGAGGCTTTCACTGTTCGTAGCCTCCTTCTTCAGGACAATAAATATTTATTTCTCCTTATCCAGAAATAATCACCTAATACAGAAACAAAACATTTTTTTACTTGTAACATAAATCATATTCTCAATATATAGCATAACTCTGATTACTCTTTCGTCTCTTTAAACACCTACTGGGCATCTTTAATATAGGGAAAGCAGTGATATTGTCCTAGATGCACTTATGTGACTCCAAGACTTAACAAGTATGTATAACAAAAAAAGGAGAGGGAGGTTTTGCTTTTTAACTTTGCACAGTGTTGTTCAAAAAAACCGTTTTTTATAATGTAAGTGTTTCCATCCATTCTTACTACACATTCTATGCATTCTCACATCTTATTCTTTGTTGTGAAGTATCACATTTATACCATTTAGTCATTAATTACTGCATCACTCACCTGTGCAACCGCACTAGGGTGACTTGTACTTAGGGTTAAATCCTGAATGGGATTGTATCAATGTTTCATGGCTCCCCACGCTGTCAGAAAAATATAATAATATTTTTTAGATTAATTGATTAAATAAAAGATATTGAATATCATCATTTAGTTATCAGGGGAACAAGCCTCCCTGATTCAGAATCAATTGTCTGATTTCAAATGTGGAAATATTTTTTTATTTAATTTTTTATTTCTATTTTAATTTTTGCTATAGTCCCTACAGGATCGCTCGTGGGTGTAAAGACCTCGAGTCCTTTCTTGCATAATTTTCTGTCTTTAGATCATGCATTTCTCTATTCCATTTTGTTAATTCCTATTAAGGGAGAACTTTATTGGGTTTAATTCGCTAACTATTAAGGTGCATAATTCTTATCATCACCCAGCAACTTCAAAAGTTTGTATCGTTATTTACCTTACCTTTGGATATTATGTCTGGTAGTTAAAATGATGTTTTCTAGAGTATATATCCTATAGTACAGGAACAAATTGTGCCGCCCCTATAAGTAAATATTAGGAGTTATTTTCCAATAATTTTCAAGGATTATTACTCCACAAAGAAAACAATTTACCCACCAAAGGTTCTAAAGCTATTTAACATCAATGCTCACCTTTTAGTTAGATGGCTACTCGCATTCTAAAATTCTTTTACTGCTCCGGGTAAGTTTTACTCGTGGCTGTATCATCAAAGGGACAAGAAAAAATATGTATATATAGTGTCCCTGTGATTCTACAATTCCTTCTTTGCTATAGCTACTTAGTAACAAGTTTTCTCATCAAACTCTAAGCTTCTATTTCGCATTTGTACCTACTTCTTGCAAAAATAATGATAATGGTAATATGGAAGAGGAGTTCGAAATAACGTTTCTAAGCCCACATGCTACCGATAGGACAAACACACTTTCCTATAAACACGGACTAAACATCTAGTTTCACTACGGGATAATGCATCCTGTCACCCCGTATTAGTGTACTTTTGGGTCAAGCAACAAAGCAAGCAATCCCCACAAAAATAGACCGCAAGTCTAATCTCGCTACGAGATCATCCATATTCTCTCCCGATTTTGACATACCTCAATGAGTCCAACGGTCGTCGTTCCCGGGCAGCTACTTCCGCGTCTGTAGGATCGCGGGCAATATCAATGACGGACTACGTTTCTGGGCCATCTTTTTATAGTATATCACCGGGGGACGTCATTTCTCGGCGCCCGAGATCACGGCGCGTTATACTTACTTCGAACAAAAGCTTTATTTATAACAAGCCACTTCAATATGAACCCAAGTTATGTGTTGGATTTTGAGATGGGATTTTAAGATGGGATATTGTTATTTTTAAGCGCACCTCCAACTTCTAATGGTAACAGGTTGCATACATCTGGTTTAGGGAAATATCAATGACGGACTATGTTTCTGGGCCTAATTGTTAAAATGTGTCAACAAAGAATGTCATTTCTCCGCGCCCGAGATTCCAGCGAGAAATACTTACTTTAGACAAGAACTTTATAACAAACCACCAGGAAAATAGCAATTGCATATTCCAGATAATTTGATATATATCCCGAATGGAAACAAGTTACCTACATCTGTTTTTGAGAAAATAGCGCTTGTATAATCCAGATATATTTTATATATATCCCAGGAGCCAAATAAGTGGATATCCCGAATCAAAACAAGTTACCTACATCTATTTCAGCAAGATAGCGCTTGTATGTTCCAGATATAATTTATATATCCCAGGAGCCAAATAAGTGAATATCCTACATTATTTATTACGCGGTAAACATTAGCCCAATCTTACTCGTGAGTGACCAAATAACCGCTATTCTACAGAGGCCCTCTATGTTAGTCTTAAGGATGAATTGTTCCTGCGTCAAACCAGTTTGAAACTGTTTGTCAAAAAAACCTTTCCCAGTGTCGGTGTTGTCAATCAATTGGATGTGTTCTTACGTATACCATGCCTAGGGATTTTGTAATTTGTAAGCAATAATCTAATTGCTACTCTTGGTCGCTTCTTTCAAACCTCCTTTCTGACCATAGTTAATTATATTTATCCAGGATACAGATATAGTTATCAATATTGGGAATCTTGACCAATGATTCAGGTCGTTACATGGCTATTCTCATCCATTCTTCTTTGGTGTTAAGACCCTTATTGACTGTATCAAGAGTGGAGATATACCACTGTTCTCTATTTTTACATTTGCTTTCTACATTGCCCCCTCTTTTCGAACAGCTAATCTTTTCCACGATGAACCATGAAAAATCAGTGTGTTTGTGTTTAAATTCCATAACATGATCAACCATAGGGGCATTGATTTTGCCCGTTTTTAATGCCGATCTATGTTCCAGCAAACGCATTCTTAATTCTCTCCCCTTTCCCCCACGTAAGCTAAACCGCAGGGGCATAGGAGCAGGTAAATTAAGTTGCTACTTCTGCAATTGTTGAGAGTTTTGGCCGCCATAGTATAGTTGTTGTAGGTAAGAGCTTTCGTAACAATACAATGATCACATATTGAGCAATTACTACATTTATAGTTGCCCACTGCCCTATTCCCTGTGATCGTTGTCTGATTACTATGATTTACTTCTCTGTAAGTATGGACCAAATTATGCCGGATGTTTTCATTGCGTCTAAAGGCAAAAATTGGTTTGGAAATTTTGTCTGATTTACCATCATTCAGAATGTGCCAGTTCGAATAAATCACATTTTTCAATCTGTTACTAATGTTAGAGAATTGACTCACAAATACTAGTTTGGAGTCTGTCGGTGATTGGGTTTTTATGGCCTTTGGCTCTGGGTATATCATGCTTTTACGATTGTAAAACCGTGCTCTTTTACAGGAGTTTTTAATTAATTTTCTTGGGTATCCTCTATCTTTTAATTTATCCGCCAGGATTTCCGAATGTTTAAGATAATCAGCGATGCTGGAACAATTCTTTCTCAATCGTAAAAATTGTCCGAATGGGACATTATCACGTTGAGATCGAGGATGGTAACTCTTGTAATGTAAGAGTGTGTTCTTATCTGTGGATTTGGTGTACAATTCCACTTCTAATACTCCTTCAATGTTTTTGATGGGGATATCAAGAAAGGCAACTCTGTTTGTGTCATAGGCTGCTTTAAACTTAAGGTTCCCATCTCCCAAGTTCAGCCAATCCAAAAACACATCCAGGGTCTCCACATTGCCTTCCCAGATAAAGAAGATGTCGTGAATGAAGCGGCGCCACAACTTTACATTCTCAAAGAAGGGCGCCGCTTCATTGAAGACCTGCCTCTCCTCAAAATTGGCCACGTATAAGCATGCCAGGCTCGGCGCACAAGTGGCCCCCATGCTCGTGCCTTTACACTGAAGAAACAGCTCATCTTTAAAGAGGAACATGTTATTTTTTAACACCAGTGTGATACATTGTTTGATAAACTCTTTATTAGCGCCTCTCAGATCTGCACTTTCCAGGATGTCACCAATCACCCCAATGGTGTTGTCTTGGGGTATATTGGTGTACAGAGTCTCTATATCAAGGGTCACTAATATCTGATTATTTGGGTTAAATGTCATACCTTCTAACATAGATATAATATGGGCAGAGTCTCGAACGTATAATGATTTTTGTTGAATCACAAGGGGTTTTAAAAAAGTATCAACATATTGACTGAGAGGTTCAAGCAATGAACCAATACAGCTAGCTATAGGTCTCATAGGTGGATTGCTCAAATTTTTGTGTATTTTGGGGAGACCATATATCGCGGGTATCCTCGCATTTTTATTGATCAAAAATGTATGTTCAGCCTGACAAATCCATCCATTTTCTAGGGCAGTGTTGACCGTTTCAGTCACCTCTCGATTGAGAGAATCAAGTTTTGAGAATGATACTTTCTGGTAATGTTCTTTAATTTCCAACAATTGTAGCATCCTATTATCATAATCGTCTGTATTAAACACAACCACCCCTCCACCTTTGTCTGCAGGCTTAATAGTAAGCTGTAGATTGTTTTTTAAGTCTGTCATTGCTTTCCTTAGTTCTTTGGACATGTTATTGGTATCTGGGTGGGCATCATTTATAATTTGCCTCACTTTAGATTCCACAATTTTTTCAAACACTTCTACATTTCTTCTGACTTGAGTAATAGCCGGTGTAAAAGTAGATTTTTCCCGGAGTCCGGAGATGTTAGTTGGTGGATTGTATTCCTTATTTTCAAAAAATTCCTTCAGTCTAATCTTGCGAAAAAACGCCTTCAGATCTTTCTCTAAGTTGAATTTATTAACATTTGCAGTAGGTGCAAATGTGAACCCTCTTTCTAAGACCTCTAATTCCGTTTTATTAAGGACATAACTGGAAAGATTAATTATAGGAAATTTGGAACTTTTAGACCTGTCTAATGACGATATCGCTGGCTCCTCGTGTTGGGATAGTCTTGAGGGGCCTGGTTGTGTTGATACATTGTTCTCTGGTCTCCCTGATACTGTTGATGTTGGTTTCTCTGATATTGTCCCCTGTACTGATATGGGGTTCGATCTATTCTTCCACCCCTCTTTTGGCGATTTTCTAAAAAAGAGTTGCCTCCATTGAATCCCCCTGTTTGTCCCCCATTGGCCCTATTCATTGGGCTCTCTTCTTCACTGCTTGATCCCGATGTATCCGAAAAGATGACCCCTTTATTCGGGCCCCTTTTGTAAATGGGTCTCTGTTCAAAGTTCCTTTCCTCCCTGGGTTGTTGGAAGTAATCTCTCTGGGTGTAAGGATAGATCATTTCCAAACTAAATTTGTTGATGTCTTTCCTTAATTTAATAGTTTTTTTGTTAATAAGATAATCTCTATATTTATCTATTTCCAAATTTAAATCGTCCAGACGTTTTTAGCGTCTTCTAATCCTGACATCTCTCTGAGAGCCTTTTCCCATTTTTCTATTTCTTCTTTCTCTATGACTACCCTTTCTTGTGCTGTTTCTATAATTAGCAGAATCCAATCTCTACTGCATCTGTTGGCAATGTGGGTCCAGGTTTCTAAAAATTTTTTATTGTCCGCGAACAACCCTGGTTCATTCCGAACCTGGAGGCCAATAGGTATAACCCCTGATTTAGCATATTTAACCAGGAATTCGGCATGGAGTTCTGTCCGTATAGATTTTTTCTTTAAATTCATAACATTACCCCATTTGTCATTGTTGCCTGTAATAACTACAATTTTATTTGAGCTGTTAGATGAGGAACCAATGATTTTATTAAACTGGTCCTCAGTGAACCCAAAAGTTTTAAATTGGTCCATAGTTCCGGGAATTGTAACGATGTGTCACTCAAAAGTAATCACGTGTATGAACAAACTCTCCAGCCACTTGGCTGTACTATGTAATTTTAAACAAGAAGGAGAGAGGGGCTCAATATCAACCAAAAGGAAATAGAGCACCCAGTAACTGCGAAGTAAAACATTTTTTTTCCTTATGGTACTAACACTCATCAAATAATTCAAACACTCCGTCCTGTCAAGATCCCAATGACGGGTTTAAACCATTCACTCCCACTGATGGAACACTTACACACAAAAAAACCAATTATGTCAGAGCAAGCTGTTTATTTGCATCAAAAGATATTTTCATAGAGATATGAGCAATATAAAATATACATTTCACTTTTTGTTAAAAAAACGAAGGCAATTAAAAACATTTTCACATATAATCATACAGGAGAAAAAAGGAATAAAAGACAATACACTTTGTCATATCATAGTTAATTCAGACCCCTCATGGGCAACATTGAGTAAGGATTCAATTCCCTATTTCAAATAGTTTGTATGCCCCTTCCGAATTTAACACATGTACAATGCGTCGACGCGTTTCGGAGGCTTTCACTGTTCGTAGCCTCCTTCTTCAGGACAATAAATATTTATTTCTCCTTATCCAGAAATAATCACCTAATACAGAAATAAAACATTTTTTTACTTGTAACATAAATCATATTCTCAATATATAGCATAACTCTGATTACTCTTTCGTCTCTTTAAACACCTACTGGGCATCTTTAATATAGGGAAAGCAGTGATATTGTCCTAGATGCACATATGTGACTCCAAGACTTAACAAGTATGTATAACAAAAAAAGGAGAGGGGGGTTTTGCTTTTTAACTTTGCACAGTGTTTGTTCAAAAAAAACGTTTTTTATAATGTAAGTGTTTCCATCCATTTTCCTGGTGGTTTGTTATAAAGTTCTTGTCTAAAGTAAGTATTTCTCGCTGGAATCTCGGGCGCGGAGAAGTGACATTCTTTGTTGACACATTTTAACAATTAGGCCCAGAAACATAGTCCGTCATTGATATTTCCCTAAACCAGATGTATGCAACCTGTTACCATTAGAATTTGGAGGTGCGCTTAAAAATAACAATATCCCATCTTAAAATACCATCTCAAAATCCAACACATAACTTGGGTTCATATTGAAGTGGCTTGTTATAAATAAAGCTTTTGTTCGAAGTAAGTAAAACTCGCCGTGATCTCGGGCGCGGAGAAATGACGTCCCCCGGTGATATACTATAAAAAGATGGCCCAGAAACGTAGTCCGTCATTGATATTGCCCGCGATCCTACAGACGCGGAAGTAGCTGCCCGGGAACGCCGACCGTTGGACTCATTGAGGTATGTCAAAATCGGGAGAGAATATGGATTATCTCGTAGCGAGATTAGACTTGCGGTCTATTTTTGTGGGGATTGCTTGCTTTGTTGCTTGACCCAAAAGTACACTAATACGGGGTGACAGGATGCATTATCCCGTAGTGAAACTAGATGTTTAGTCCGTGTTTATAGGAAAGTGTGTTTGTCCTATCGGTAGCATGTGGGCTTAGAAACGTTATTTCGAACTCCTCTTCCATATTACCATTATCATTATGTTTGCAAGAAGTAGGTACAAATGCGAAATAGAAGCTTAGAGTTTGATGAGAAAACTTGCTACTAAGTAGCTATAGCAAAGAAGGAATTATAGAATCACAGGGACACTATATATACATATTTTTTTCTTGTCCCTTTGATGATACAGCCACGAGTAAAACTTACCCGGAGCAGTAAAAGAATTTTAGAATGCGAGTAGCCATCTAACTAAAAGGTGAGCATTGATGTTAAATAGCTTTAGAACCTTCGGTGGGTAAATTGTTTTCTTTGTGGAGTAATAATCCTTGAAAATGATTGGAAAATAACTCCTAATATTTACTTATAGGGGCGGCACAATTTGTTCCTGTACTATAGGATATATACTCTAGAAAACATCGTTTTAACTACCAGACATAATATCCAAAGGTAAGGTAAATAACGATACAAACTTTTGAAGTTGCTGGGTGATGATAAGAATTATGCACCTTAATAGTTAGCGAGTTAAACCCAATAAAGTTCTCCCTTAATAGGAATTAACAAAATGGAATAGAGAAATGCATGATCTAAAGACAGAAAATTATGCAAGAAAGGACTCGAGGTCTTTACACCCACGAGCGATCCTGTAGGGACTATAGCAAAAATTAAAATAGAAATAAAAAATTAAATAAAACAATATTTCCAAATTTGAAATCAGACAATTGATTCTGAATCAGGGAGGCTTGTTCCCCTGATAACTAAATGATGATATTCAATATCTTTTATTTAATCAATTAATCTAAAAAATATTATTATATTTTTCTGACAGCGTGGGGAGCCATGAAACATTGATACAATCCCATTCAGGATTTAACCCTAAGTACAAGTCACCCTAGTGCGGTTGCACAGGTGAGTGATGCAGTAATTAATGACTAAATGGTATAAATGTGATACTTCACAACAACGAATAAGATGTGAGAATGCATAGAATGTGTAGTAAGAATGGATGGAAACACTTACATTATAAAAAACTTTTTTTTTGAACAAACACTGTGCAAAGTTAAAAAGCAAAACCCCCCTCTCCTTTTTTTGTTATACATACTTGTTAAGTCTTGGAGTCACATAAGTGCATCTAGGACAATATCACTGCTTTCCCTATATTAAAGATGCCCAGTAGGTGTTTAAAGAGACGAAAGAGTAATCAGAGTTATGCTATATATTGAGAATATGATTTATGTTACAAGTAAAAAAATGTTTTATTTCTGTATTAGGTGATTATTTCTGGATAAGGAGAAATAAATATTTATTGTCCTGAAGAAGGAGGCTACGAACAGTGAAAGCCTCCGAAAAGCGTTGACGCATTGTACATGTGTTAAATTAGGAAGGGGCATACAAACTATTTGAAATAGGGAATTGAATCCTTACTCAATGTTGCCCATGAGGGGTCTGAATTAACTATGATATGACAAAGTGTATTGTCTTTTATCCCTTTTTTCTCCTGTATGATTATATGTGAAAATGTTTTTAATTGCCTTCGTTTTTTTTAACAAAAAGTGAAATGTATATTTTATATTGATCATATCTCTATGAAAATATCTTTTGATGCAAATAAACAGCTTGCTCTGACATAATTGGTTTTTTTGTGTGTAAGTGTTCCATCAGTGGGAGTGAATGATTTAAACCCGTCATTGGGATCTTGACAGGACGGAGTGTTTGAATTATTTGATGAGTGTTAGTACCATAAGGAAAAAATTTTTTTTACTTCGCAGTTACATTAGAATCAGACATTTCTAAGATGTGCATTAAAAATAATAATGGTTTGTATGTCTGTTCTAAGTACATAGTCCTGCTAGTTATCACCCATATTGTCCTATTACAATTAAATGTGATTTTTTAAAAAATTTTATTTAAAATTATCGGAAGCTTTTGGCCATCACAGTTAGGCAGTGCCATGCTATTTTTATCTTGTTTGTGGCATATACTTACAATAAAAAACGTTTACAACCTTTTGACCGGCTTTAACCATTGCACCCAACGTTAAGGCCAGACTGTTGACTTTGCCAATGCTTGTTTGTTATGCTTCTACAAAATTAATCTATTAACTATAAAGTATTTTCAGTAGGGACTAATCTCATTATTGTAGGAGGGTGTGCTACTAGCCTAGAAACCCAAAAATCTATGGTTCCATTTCAATTTGTTAATTAAAAAAATAAAAACTACGGAACAATTACAAAGTCACCAGACAATAGAAGAGTGCTTTTTGTTAAGTTATCACATTTATTAAAACAATAAATAAGCATAAAATTCATCGTTTACATGTGAAAGTTTTAAAGTACTATAGGTGCACTTGAAATGAATTTCAAGTGCGCCTCAATTGATAGTAGGAAGATATTTCTCAAAAAGAAACACATGACTTTATTCCTGGTTTACAGATCTATTAGCGTTTTCAATTCATTTTTCAATTCATTTTACTTGCACATGGTTGGCAACAACTATTCTCAAGTACTCACAATGAGTGATTAGCAGAGCTATATTTAACCTGTCCATAACACGGCAAGTTCTTGTGGATAGCCTATCCACCAAAAAATGAGGGAGGGTGAGGTGTTGCAGTCTCCATATATTGCAAAGGCAGCTCACCACTACTCTGTAGCCTGTGTAGGGTCTGAGGTGTATAATAAAGGAAGCAAAATAAGTTTAAAGGTAATCAAGCTAACTGTACTTTCTCATTTTCAATTAGATGCGGTCTACAAAAGACAATTCTAAAATACATCCTGTAGCTGATGGTGAATATTTGCTTGGCAGATCATCCTCACTTCATAGGTTTTCAGAGGAAGAGACAGAAAGACAATATCCAACAGTTTTGTTTTAAGCAGACTCCACTTAGGATGCAGGTAATCGGACAACACTGAATTTATATGATCCTTCTGCTATTACATGTTATGAAGTGTGTTTTATGATGGCGCAAAACCTTTCTATGACCCCGTAAGAAGAAAATATTGTAATGGAGAGATAGTGACATTCCATCCATTATGTTATGTTTACGAGATGTGTATAGAGTGTGTAGTCCCATTAGTATAGCCCCACTGTAATGTCGAAGCTTAGATACCTGCCGCTCCCTGGTCTCGAGCAGGTGTGTCTCAGCCACAGCTTGATTTCTGATAGTGTGGTTGTGGTTGAAATGCTGCTTCTGCAGAGTGCTATTTGTTTGTTTACATCTGTTTATTGCTTTTTCTTTTTATGGTTACAGAGAAAAGGATTTCAGGAACTCAGTGTAAAATAATGACATCAGACAACAATTGCATGCTACTAACTTGTCATAGTAATACATTACATTGTTGGCAATATTTAATGGAAACTAAAATGACATTGCCACTCCGAGTACCTGTGTTGTTAATGGAAGGCAGTCTGATAGAAGTCATATATGCAAATATTAAGAAGTGGTACTACAACTGGTTGAACCTTACATCGAATGAGCATTTACTATTCACAGCAAGCAATAACACACAATGACAGAAATAGACAGTTGAGGGTCTCAATTAAAGAACACGTGTGGAAAAAGAATCTTAATAACAACTGTATGTCAGCCCTACCCTCCCCATCAACGAACCCCGCCCCCATCTTGTTGCTTAGTAAATTACTCGTACATGTTGGATAGCCTGAGTGATCTCCTTAAGAAGGCCGGGGTAGGGGAAGCGGAGGCTATTTGGGCTGATTTCCTGAGATGGAGTGGCGGTGCGTTGGTCCTAGAAAGTCAATCTGTCCTATCATTCCTTTTAACACCAAATCGGTACTGATGTTTTAGCCCAGTTTGGTGATGGGGCCACAGCAAGTGCATCAGGTGTAAGAATGGCCTTGCCCCCTTAAATGTTCATGTGAGATAGCAGTAGCTTTGGTGATATGAGGACAAAAGAAATCGAATAAAAAAAAATGACTTGTGTCTGTCGCCAGGTGTCTCATCAGTGGGGCCATTATCCTGGCAAGTGCGCATGTCGTCCACGCCGTGGCCGACAAGTGAAGCGACTACAGGGGGCAGCAACTCACTGCATCACCTCCCGATTTGTCGTTGAGGGGCAATTGGGCTTTCTGTGGTGGGGTAGCATCTGAGATTTCAGTGCGGAGGTCAACCGTGACCGCATCCCAGCTTCCGGCGAATGGATATTTTTGAAGCCCCATGGCATCTTCCCAACGTAATGCACTTTCTCTACGTGGGCCTAGTTGATTAGCAACCTCATCCAGGCCACAAGGTGCTGAGGGTCAGGTGACTTCCATCTGCATGTGATTAGCCGTTTGGCTACAATTAGACCCAGATCTATCAAGTGAGACATGACTGTGTTTTTTACCACACCAGTGTAGGCCGAGTATGCAGACCTCCCATGTATGAGGTATGTGAGAAGGGCCCTTCAATACCATGTACCATTATCTATCCATACAGGGACAAGAAAGGTCAGCCTCCCATCGTGCTTGCAGGGATGGCACCGGGGAAGCCGTATGAGAGTTCAGAGAGGCACCAAGTGCCTGCCCTGGCCCATGACATGCATGTAGTGTATAGTTAGATGCATGGGTGGCTACTGGGTCATGTACCCCCACCTCCACCCCAGTGCCCCCATTAGTGATGCATGGAGAAGGAACTGACCAGGAGGGAGACCGTCCTCCTCCACTAGCATATCGTAGGGCAGAAGCTCGTTGTCTCTATAGAGATCTCCCATTGTCTGGATTCCTGCCGCAGTCCAAGTGGTCAGTTTCAATGCAGTGGTGTAGCGCTTGCCGCGCTGTATGCCCAAGAGCTTCAAGGCTGGCGTGTATGGTGTAATCTCCAGCGTAAGGTAGAGACTTCGTCATAAGCAGCGATGCACCAGCAACAGAAGCGCCGGCTTGGGGGTTAGCGGTTGGGTGCAAGGGTGAAATAGCTGGGAGATACTGGCCACAGTCCAAGCCGGCAGCAGTGTGGAAGTATCTGATAATTGTAGAGCAGCAAGCGATCTCAACTCCCATTGAAGTTGGGACGCTAAGTAATATTGCTCAAAGTTGAGCACCACCAATCCTCCGGAGGTTGTTGGTTGATAAAGTATATAGAGTGCTACACAGCACCTAGAAGTGTTCCAAATTAAGGTTCTGATCTCTTTCTCAGAGTTATGGGAAAAGGAGGCACGTATGAACAAGGGAAGCTGACGAAGCAGTACAGGAGTCGGGGTAGTATAAAGTCCTCCAGAATGTCATCTGGCTCCGCACTATAGTGACAGCATGTGTCAGGTTACCGTCGAGGTAATCCGCAGATGAATGATAAATTTGAATGCCCAAATATCGAAATGTGCTGGGTTGCCAGATTAGGAGGGTAGTGAACAGGTCGGTGATCGGGCCAAGGGTGGTCGGTGCAAGTGGGAAAAGACAGGATTTAGCCCAGCTGACTTTTAGGCCAGAAAGCCTAGCAAATTGTCAGAGAGTGCAAGCAATCCTATCAGGGATAGAAGAGATGTCCCTCAAATAGCTGAGAGAATCATCTGCATAGTGCACGCCGTCTCCTAGGGTTATACCCCACTCCACACCAGCGGCTCCACCGCTGGGGAGAAAAGCAGTAGGGAGAGCGGGCATCCCTGGCACGTGCCCCTACTTATGAGGATGGGGTTGGAAATGAGAGAGCCAGTCTTTACCAGGGTCAACTGTAGCGCATTTAGTATTCGGACGAGTTTCAGAAACCTGTCTCCAAGACCATACAGGGGCAACACTGCAAATAGAAAGGGCCACTCTAAGAATTCAAAAGCCCTCTCTGGGTCAAGGACCAGATAACCTGTATGGTACCATTCAATAGTTCAATCGGGGCATGTTCCATAATATGGAAGAGTTGTTACAAGTTAAGCGGGGTTGTACGAGCCAGAACAAACTCATTTTGGTCTGGGTGCACCAGCTGCGGAAACAGCAGAGCCAGTCGATCCACTAGAATTTTCGCCAGGATCTTGTAGTCTGTGTTCAACAGTGTTATCAGGCGGTACGACCCCAAGGCCTCCGGGTCTTTGCTTTGCCTGGTTTAAGTGGCGAGATGAGGAGTGCGTCACAGAGATAGACTAGGAGATAAGAGGTCTCCAATGCCTCAGCATATAGAGTTTGTAATTGGGGGTCAATTGCGAGGCATAGGCTTTATAGAATTCCACTGGCAGGCCGTCAGGGCCAGGAGTCCTGCTGGTTACCAGTGCTCGTATAGCTTCTTGTTTCTCAAATGATGTGATAGAGTCCTCTAATTCCACCCTTTATTCGGTGTGATGCAAGGTAGGGACACAACGGTCAGGAACGAGGCAACGTCGTCCTGGGGAGCCGCAGCAATCTGTTGATAGAGGGCAGAGCACAGTGCCAGTATAATCCTGCTAGGCTGGTCTTGGTGGATCAGACGCAAGGAGTGGATCCAGTCTTGTCAGAAACGGCATGGGTCCTGAGTGTGCAGCAGCTTTTCATTCATTCATAGTTGTGACATCGTAAACGCAACAATAAAGCAGTCTACGGCCATCAGCCGTTACAGCTGTTACTGTTGCATTTTCAAAGCAGAGGAGTTGACGGTCTATATGTAGGATGTCAGTGTCTAGTTGCCGATGAATGTTCCACCAGAATCCCATGCAGTGTCCCTTCAGCGTCACTGTAAAGGCATCTCACTCAGTGGATCTTGCAAGAACCGATTCTACATTTAGATCAAAGTTATCGGCAATGATTGTGGCATCAGAGGAATGGAAGGTGGGGTCCTCTAGCACCACCAGCTGCAATCTCCATGTGGGAATAAGGTGGGTGCCAGAGTCCCACGCAATATGCAGATATTGGGGGTCGTAATGAGAGTGGGTGCGGCCCAGGTAGCCAATGTGTGTGACACAAGGGGCCAAGTTCAATGTGCCAATCAGCCTATCAATCCTCATGTGCAGAGAATGAGGTGCTGAATTAAAGGAATACACCCTGATAGTCTTGTTGCGGCTGTGCATCAGGTCCACCCATACCCATTTCTGTCACTAGTTTGTGGGCGCTTGGGCATTCGAGGAGGCAGTCGTATGGGACAATGCAGGGAATATATAGTCTAGGGCGATATGCAACACACTATTAAATTCACTGCCTAATAGCCACGGTACTACACTCCAATGCAACAGAACTCCAGAAAGTGCATGCAAGTATTGTATCTGGTTAGTGTTGGGTGAGTATTTGCTTCCCAGCAAATATGGTGACCATCCACTCTTCCCTTCACAAGTACATATCTGCTCTCCAGGCCAGTGACCATCTCGTCCGGCTTAAATGACTTCCCCGAACGCACCTAGATCAAAACATCCCGGGCGTCGGAGGAGAAATCAGTAGTTAACATCTGTCCACGCATGCGGCGCTGCAATTTAAACACTTCAGGGTGTATCAAATGGGACTCCTGCAGCAGAGCGACTTGGACTGAGTGGCGCCTAAGGTATAAATAAATGGCATAGCTACATGCAGGCGTATTTATCCCCGCGGACATTCCAAGTTAGCACTTCAATGGATTTCATGGGTGTTAATGTGTGTGAGGGAGGGACAAACGCGAGCAATAGGTACGAACCATTGTGAGTGGGCAGTGGTGATGTCCTGTTGGCGAGAAGGACAAAAGTAGGGAGACCAGGCAGCATGTTTAATACCGAAATAAGAAAGCATAACAAGGTTAAAAAAAACACAATGAATACCAGATGTGCAGTTCGCCAACTGAGTGCCCGCCCAAACCAATCTGAAGTTAACATTTAGGTACTGATCAAAAACTCTTTGCCCCATGGCATCTTCATTTGCCCCATTTGCAAAGGAAGTCAGCTAAAACACAAGAGGCGTTAATTCCCTTATTGTGATCAACGGAACGTGCCTATACAGAGTATTGGGCTAATTCCAGGTATATTAACTACATCAGTGTTCCCTGTGGAAAAAAGGAGGATTAACACAAGTCATGAAGAGAAGGGGCATAGTGGTTCAGCCCACCATATGGGGTGCAAGAGATTTAGGTGAGACCTGGGTTACCAGCTTTCACGCTGTGCATGATAGGTGAATGATAGACAAGGCAGAGAGCTAGTCAAATAATGCCATCAGCTGTTTGTGAAGTCACCTCCAGAGGGGGCACAGAGTGTGCCCAGGAGGGCCAAGTGGCAGCAGAACGCTCATCACTGGAATCGGGGCACGCCATCTGCAGGGTTCGAATGTCTTGTTTCATCTGTGAGGGCAGCAGTCAGTTGTAATGCTCTGCGCCACTCCGTAATGATCTGTTCCAAATCAGGCACAGACTTAGGGGCCAAAGACCAGCACAATCCAGAGCAACGGTGGCAGCGACCTCCAGTGCGCGCCCGATCAGCAGCAGCACTGGGCCTCGGTGTACCAACAGCGTGAGGGCCGTATGTATCCAACCAGTGCCAAGGCTCAGCAGGTGAGTTGAGAAAGTGCAGGGTTCCGCCCGCGACCACACCAAGACGCATCAGGAACAGCAGTGAGTACTTCAGCTCTAATCCGCAGAGGCGTTGCTTCACTGCTAGAAAGGTGCTGTATTGACTAACTGTGATGGTATAGTCGGGAAAGAGAATTACATGTGTGTTGTCTACCTTTATCTCAGGAAGTTATCTGGCCTTGCACAGGATTAAGTCCCAGACACAGAAATGCAGTAACCAGAGTACCACTGGATGAGCACTGGATCTTGGCGGGGGCTTTCTTGCCAGGACTCGGTGTGCCCCTTTAATAGTGAAGTGTTGCGAGAAAGTGTGCCGGGGAAGCAAACCCCTAAATTCATATATTGCACTGCATCTCTGCCCTCTGTCCCCTAGGGGAGACCCACAATCTGAACATTGTCTCTTCTCGATCTTCCCTCAGCGTCTTCATGTGGGCCAGTCAGGTCGATCCAAGAAAGGGGGGGCCAACCACAGTGGCGTAAGCGGAGGCAGTCCCAGAGACTGCACCACACAAGTGGCACCAAATATTATTGTCATGGCAATACAGGGAGGTTAGGAAAGAGGTCTTCTTGAATCAGCAGCACAAACCATGGCTCTCAGAACTAGAGAGGCACTACCGGATCCAGGGGTACAACAGGGCTTAACCAGGTCTCAGCCCGCCACCAACGGCAATCCTACACCCAGGCAGCCAGGCCACTCTACGTCACTGGTGACCAGTTGTAGCAGCTGGGGTCCGTAGGCATGTCAAGCATTAGAATCCATGTCAGCTCCCAACAAGAGGTTTAGTCGAGGGCCAAGATATGGCCGCAGTATCCAGACCCTGGTCACTTCTGACCGCTACCTCATCCGGCACCAACATTAGGAACGTCCCATCAGAGATGCCCAGGAGCAGTGGAGCCAGCAGCGACAGTACGCGCAAGGTCAGTTGTGTGTTACAGGAGTCTAGGCCCAAACTGACCCCTCTGCCTCCACTTATACCAGCTTCACCTGCATCAGCACTTCAGCGCCCTGAATAAGCACCCGCAGTCTGCAGATCTAGATTCCTCCGCCGGGGCCACAGGGGAAGCCAATATGCGGCAGGGCCCTCTTCCCTCGCCAAAGGGCTCAAAATTTACAAATCACTGCTCGCCTCTCCTCCCAGCCGCCAACATGACCCAAAGCCTGCGGTAGCTAAGGAGGAAGCAGCATGAGGGCTCCCGCAGAAGGGTGCTGCCCAGTCTCGATTCAGCTCATGCAGCCTCGGGCGCAGCAGCAGCAGCCCCAACAGTTCTGGGGTGGCAGGTCAGCTCCAGCATGCACAGGTCTCCAGTCGGCAGTGCCAGGGAAAGGCAGCAGGCAAAGAATTCAGCGCGGAGGTGTACACTTCACCAATGCGGCTGGGCCTAGGCCTGTTACAGCTTGCGGCCCCTCACTGTCACCACAGCCAGCGGGGGATGGGGAAAGAGAAGAGGAGAGCAGGCAGGTGAGCAGCTGCCCTGTAGCTCCTGGGCTCGTACACCCCATAGGGTCCCTCAGATGTCAACCCCCCGGAATCTCCTCTAGGACCACAAGGGGAGCTGGGGTGCGGTGGGCCCCCTCTCCAGCTGAGGGCCCAAATGTCACTCGCCTTCGCCTGCCTCACCCGGAGCCGCCAAGCCAAGGACCAACATAGTCTCCGGGCCCACAGCAACCGTGGTAGCCAGGGAGGAGGCAAGTGCTAACCTTCTTAACAGCAAAGGCCTGGGCCCGATCCAGCCCCCATGCCTTCATGTTCAGACGCAGCGATGAAAGCCCTAGCAGCACAGAGGCAGAAGGCCAAATCTGATGGCCTCAGGTTAGTGATTGGCAATGCCGGAGGGAGGCAGCAGACGGAGAAGTCCAGGGCAGAGGCGCAGCAGAAAGATGACCACCTCACTGTGGCTAAGCCTGGACCTGATCCAGCCCATGGGGGCCTTGTCGCTACCGCAGGCAGTAGGGGGGAGGGGAAAGTGGAGGGAGAGGGCAGGCAGGCGATCCGCAGTCCCGCTGCTCCCAGGCCCACTCACCCCACAAAAATCCGCCAGGCGGCAGATCTCCTCTCTGCAGTCGCCACGGTCCTCACATTCAACGGCCAGGCATGCCTCCATCTCGGGGACCACAGCGATCAGCTGCACAGTCACTCAATCACCACCACAGGCTCAGGGGCAGGTCAGCAGGGGGCGGCCGGGAACGTCAGCGAAAATATTGCATAAGCTTAAGGAGCGTCCTACCGCCCAGCACTCACTGTCTCGCTGCCTTGGCAGTGTAGGCCACAGTCCACGGCAGAGAGGCAGTTTGCAGGAGGCTACTACCTGCGTTATGGCGGGATGTGATGTAGGGTATCACCTCGGGGGATCAGGCAAGACAGGTCAGGGCATTGGAGGGCAACTGTAGGGCTAGGGTAATGGCCAGATAATGGAGAAGAGGCATGGAGCCTCCTCAGAATGCGTCCGCTATCTTGGCTCAGCTAGCCACGCTCCCTGCAGAGTGCTACATAGCGCATCACCAGCTCCCACAGTGCGGGAAGGGAACTTTCCCACAGGGGCCACGAGGGACTACAGGCCCCATACATCAGTGCACTAGGGAGTTGCTCCTGCAGAGCGCTATATAGTGCATCGCAAGCACTCGCAGCGCAGTAAGGAAACATTTGTCACAGGGGCCACGAGGGACGATAGGGCCCATACATTAGTGCGCCATGAAGACTCTTCTACAGAACGCTATATAGCGCATTGCCAGCTCCCGCAGTGTGGGAAGGAGAACTCTGCCACAGGGGCCATGAGGAAAGACTGGTCCCATACATCAGTACTCCAGGGAGGTGCTTCTAGAGCGCTATATAGTGCATCGCAAGCTCCCATGTCGCAAAAAGGAGAACTTTGTCACAGGGGCCACAAAGGACTACAGGCCCCATATATTAGTGCACGAGGGAGGTGCTTCTGCAGAGCGCTTTATAGTGCATCGCCTGCAACGCAGGAAGGGGAACTTTGCCACAGGGGTTACAGGGACTACAGGCCCAATACATCAGTGCACCAGGGAGGCCTTTCTGCAGAGCGCTATATAGTGCATTGCCAGCTCCCACGGCATGGGAAGGAGAACTTCACCACAGGGGCCACGAGGGACTTCAAGCCCCTTATTTCAGTGCGCCAGGCAGGTGCACCTGCAGATCGCTATATAGCGCATCGCCAGCTCCCCCTGCACGAAATGTGCCCAGGCTGTACTTGGGCCAAGACCGGGCCCATGTTTGCCTAGAAGAGCTGGGCCATCCTTCTGAGATCTACAGACTCAAAAGGTACGAATATCAACTAATTTAACCTCCCGCTCCTTTCTGACCTGCTATTAAAAGAACTAATTCAGAAGCCCATTGTCCATCACTGACTGTATTTTGTGGTACTAATATGGGGAAAAGAAGAGTGTTGGAGACATCCATGAGGGCTTTCTTATCAAAGAAAATTAGACAAACAACAGCAACACCTTGACTAGAATAGATACTCTGATTGAAGAGGTTGAGTCAATGTTAAAGCCTAAACCCCCTCCCAGCTCCTTTCACTCTCCCTTATCTGGTTTAACGGGGAAAGGGATGCCACTAGCAAAAATGACAGTCAAAGCAAGAAATAGGCAAAGCAATCAGCAATGGCTGTGTTATGACTGAAGCCTTACAAATCGAGCCCATTTTAGTGTCCGCGTCTAAGTGTCTGCCTGACAAGATTAGTGTTCCTTGTCAAAATCGATACTCTCCTTTGGAAGGCTGCAGGCAAATTGTTTGCTGTGAGTCTGCTTCTTTGAGCGGCCACGTCAATACCCATATTAAACCAGCTACCCATCTGCTATGTTACAGGACCTGACTAAGACAGTTGACCCTCTCAAGGAGGAACTTAAGTACCTAAAATTGCAGATTACATTTTTAACAGATCAACATCTAACATTTATTCCCTTACTCCAACAACTGGCCTGCGCTAACTCTCAGTCAAGGTGTATGGCACACTTCACACCTCACCATGATTCAGCTCCTCCTCAGGGTAATCATCGTTCATCATCTCTTGATACTCGCATACGTTCTGAGTTTCGTATTCCTACAGCCCCACCGTCGACAAATCAGAGGTTGAAAGCTTCTCTTAGTGCTCTTGGGCTTCACAATAGTCTCCATTCTTCTCCCTGAGGCTCACACCAGGGAATAGAGAACTCAAAACTTGGCTTGGACAACAGGCCAGGACTATGAAGGAGGCAACAACCCAAGTGCACCTGTGTTCCTTTTGATAGTTTAGTGCCAATACCCCCATGGGAACGTAGATCTGGAACAGGCGGCATCAATTCAATTCAAAAAGGTCTTTATTTCGATTGTTCATCTTAAAAGACAAATATAAAAGAGTAAAAAAGCACATTCAAATTTACAGAAAGAAAAATAAAATAACTTTTAAAAACGGTACAAAGTATATCAATCTAAAACACTATACATGTGTACATACGGCTGCTTAGCTTATTACAATTCATCCCTAAAAATGACCATAACTAATAATCACAACCCACCAACTTTTTCGCGAATAGCCCAAGACCAGCTCAAAAACTTAGCAACCCCTGTTATTATAGTGGCATTGCCCCCGCTTTTCAGTAATCTCTTGGCGGTCATTGCCGAGTTTGTACCCAGGTTTCTGCATAGGGGTTTGAGCCACACGCTTCTAGGTAACCGGTAAGCAGGGCAAACGTATAGTAGGTGGTCAATAATTTCAACGAATTCAGGACAAAATGGACACCTATCACCCTTACCGGTTGACCAGTTGCGAGTGAACTTCCTTAACGGGAGGGTTTCTACTCGAAACTGGTGAAACAACCTGCGGTCTCTGGGTTTGGTGATAAGGTCCCAATAACCTTCCAGCTGGGGGTTATCTTTAAAATCCAGAAAAGCTCTTGACAATGAAGAGCCTCCTGTGCTAGCATACCTCCTGTAGTTAATTAAATCCCAGTAGGCTGCTCTGAATAGTGCTTTTGATGGAAAAACAGCCGACTCTGGAGACACCCATAAGTCCCTAATCCCCATCTCTGTAAGTAAGGCTTTAATTCTGGATAGCCATAGGATCTTATTTGAGCGATCCAGACCCCTTATTTCAGCTATGGCTTTGGCGAAAGGGCTTAGTTCTGGTACTGTCCCGAACCTTCTCCAGAAAGCCAACATTCTGAACTGGGCAATGTCCTCGATTCCGTTGCAGCCTAAATCAAGGAGGAGGGAGGTGCAGGGGGTCGAACTGGGGAGGCCCACTATAGATCTTAGGAACTTGTTTTGGGCCTTTGTTAGATCTGTTAGATTACTACAACCCCAGATCTCGGCGCCGTAAAGTATATCCGGGATGATTTTCAGGGTGTATAATTTAACAGCTGGGGCTATTGGCTTGGTCTGAGAAAGCCTGTGTTCCTTTATCAAAGCCCCTGCTAGCTGGGAGTGTTTCAAAGCAAGTAGCTTCACATGGGGTGACCAACTCAGCCTTGCACCTAGGGTGATACCCAAGTAAGAGAATACGTTGGCCTGTTCCAAGAGCTTCCCGCTCATGAAACTCTTGCAGAAACAGGCCTTGCCCCGTGGAGTACCATAAATTTAGTTTTTCCCACATTAACAACCAGCACATGATCGCCGCAAAACTCCTCAAAGCGGCACAGTGCCAACTGGAGGCCCTGCCTCGTTTTTGAGAGAATCAGGGTGTCATCGGCGAACATGAGCAAAGGTAACCTTTGGCCTGCCAACATGGGCGTGTCTGTTGGAAAGTTATCGAAGTATTGCACCACCCCATTAATGAAGAGAGAAAAAAGGGTTGGGGCCAGGACACACCCCTGGCGAACACCCTTTCCAACACTAAACTTCTCGGTGACCTCACCTGGTTTCCCCCACCGAACCTGGGCATAGTTGGAGTTGTGGAGTTTAACCACAAAATCCACCAATTCCTTGGGTAACCCTAGTCCCAACAGGACGTCCCACAGTTTGGCTCTAGGAACAAGATCGAACGCAGATTTCCGATCTACGAATGCTGCGAATATCAGGCCCCTACCTAAAAGTACCTCCTTCCAATAGAGCATGACGAATCTGGAAACTTGGTCTAGTGTCCCCATATGCACCCGGAAGCCTACTTGCAAGGAAGATAAGATGTTCTCTTTGGTCATCCAGCTTTGAATTCTGCCCAGGAGAACCCGAGCAGTAATTTTTTGGAGTGCATCGATAAGGCTGATGGGCCTGTAGTTGGCCGGAGCGGAACGATCCCCCTTCTTATAGATTGGGATGATTTCCGCCCCGGACCAAGAAGTTGGAAATGGTGTGCCCCGCGCCAGTGAATTAATCCGTGTCGTGATGTAGGGAACCCGCAGATCACTATTCTGTTTAAAAAGATCTGGGGGGATACAATCAGGCCCCGGAGCCTTACCACTTGGAATGTTACTTAGGACCACCTCAACCTCCTTGGCACTGACCGTCAGTGGAGAGTCGACGCTTATAACCGGAACAGTCATATTACACTCCGTACCCTGGTGGTATTGGGCTTCAAAAAAGGCAACCCAATGGAGTGGGTCCACATTGTTGATTGGGGTAATCAACCTTTGCCCATTCCCCCATTTTATTAAATCCCAGAACGGAGTCATATTCCTCCCTTTGCAAGCGGACAACAGATCCTTCCATCGTTCCTCGTCCCAGTCCCTTTTTGCATCTCTTTGGGTGGATTTGTAATGTGCCCTAGACTGTTGGATAGTGGAATGGTTCCTGGATTTGATTGCTTTCACAAGGGCTTTATGGGAGGACATACAGCTGTCGTTATACCATGAAGTGGGTTTTGACTTGCATTTCACTCTTATCGGCTTGGAATTTAAAAAGAACCCTTTCAGACTACAAAAAAGCTCATTATGGATTATAGGCAGTTTGACATTAAGAACCTCCTGTGAACCACAGTCATTGATTTCCTCTACAGAGCCTGAGACTAGTGTCCGGATTTCTAGCATGATCTTATCATCAAGTGCCACCTTATCCCAACGGACCCTTCTCAATCGTTACCCAATATTACGTGGTTAGGACAACTGACCGACTCCATAGTTACTACAGGGCCGAAACTCAGCCCATTTAGAGTGAGCACCAGGGGGTTATGATCGCTTTCCGGGCGGGGATATACTTTCATGTCTGAGACATGGTGCCAAAATTCTACTTTAACTAGGATGTAGTCTATCCTACTTCTATGGCGCCCATTGTCAAAGGTCACCTCCCCCAATACGTCAGACTTCGTCCTGCCATTGACAGCCCTGAGGCCCCATTCCAGACACAGCCCTTTAACCTGGAGAGCTACCTCAGACCATTTTTTGATGGGTTAGAGATACAATTGTGGCACACCCCAGAGAACATCCACCTCCTCACTAAGCCTACCATCGTCAAAGTCCAGCGGCTCAAAGCATGTGTTAAAATCTCCGGCTATAATCAAGTTGGTAATATGGACGCCCTCGACTAAAAGAGACTCAAGGGCTACTATAACCGGAGAACACCTGCCCCCCGCTGCCCTCTAGCATAAACATTATACAGGATTAGATCGAGTCCTCCTGAGGATCTTACTCTTATTGCTAAGATGTCGGGATTGTCGAGAGGTATCTCGTCCACAGTTATCCCCTCCTTTTGCCTAACCCAGCATGTTAGACTCCTACCGGCCTCCCCCTTAAGCCCTTATATGCCGGTTTCGAGAAATTTAAATAACCGACATGAAATATGTTATCCACAGACCAGGTTTCTAGGAATGCCCAGATGTCTACACCGTTGATGAAGGATGCCCAATCAGCTGACCCAACTTTGGATTCCAGGCCCGCTATATTCCATGAGGAGATGAGCATGGATACATCCTGTAAGGAAGGCAGGGGCCCGGTGGCAGCTACTGGGACCGTGGGGCAGCAGTCCGGAATTGATACGGGTGTGTTGACAATGGTGGTAACAGGGGGCTGGACCAAAAGATCCGCTGGGCTAGGGGGGCCAGTGTAAGATAACACCCCTCCAATCCCAGATACGTCTGTCGGTACCCTCCCCTTGGTTCTCACCCATTGTCAATCTAGTTCATCAAGTGGAGAAAAAACATCGAAACGATTATTAAGCTGGATAGAAAAATCGGACCTAAGATGGTTACGTCTTGATATGTGGGCATCCCGGTGACCCTGGGACAGGTGCTGTTGGTAAAAGAAACAAAGGGGGAGTATGGCAATAGAGGCCCCATTTACAGGATTAGAACTAGCTGCCTCTAAAATATGTGGAACGAGGCCTGGGGACCTAAAGCTTAGGACTACACAATCTCCTTTGAAAGATTTGGCAGATTGCCCAACCCATTCGATCCGTCTGGCCATTTTAAATTCCTCAAATAGACCATCCCCAAGAATTGTCATTTTGTTCAAGTGATGAAGGGCCTTATTTTTAAGGGAAGACCAATGTTCTTGAATGCCCTGAGGAAGGATGGGAACGTTCGCCAAGATGACCGTGTAGGGGGATGCTTCAGGGGGCAGATGAAAAAAGGGATGCCTCACTTGGCAACCAGAGTTAATGTTGTTGTTCGGCCTCAGGGGGCTCTTAAACGCTGGTAACCTTTGGTTGGAGATTGTCTCAACATCACTGGGCCCACTTAGCTGAACAGTTCCCGTGCTTCCAACAGAGTCAGCCCCAGCCTTGTGTATTTTTGCTTGAACCATATTGCGGCGCTGGTCCTTATGAATATTCCCCACCAAAGCTAGAGTGTTACTGGTAGAGGCAGCCTGGGAGGAGTGGGCCTGGACCTCGTGTGATAGGCTTGCCAAAACGTCCTCAATCCTTGCTAGCCTGATGTCACCAGAGTCCAATCTTTTTATCAGCGGCTCAAGAAAGACAGCTAGTTGCTCTTTTAGGACAGAAGAAAAGTCACTTCTACTCAAACAGTGGTAGGTACTTTGGAAGAGTTAACGATGGGTGGAGGGGATACTGCGCTTGAACTACCAAACACGAATACCCCTTTTGTAGCGGCAGATGGTATAAGGGGTTTTTGTTTTTGTTTTGTAGTGCTGCGCCCCTTCCTTACTTTTTTCTGTGGCATTTTGTTAGTTTTCCCTACCACTTTCATCCCTCTGGTGGTAACGCCGGCGGGGGTGCACGAAGAAGAGGACAATTGTCAAAGCTGAAGTAAAAATACACAGCCCTGCTCCGAGTGCCAAGGGCGATGAATTGCACAGGAAAATAGGGTGGCCCAGCCCGGCCTCAGACGGCCTCAGACGGCCGCAGACGGCCCCGCCCTTGTCCCGGGCTTCTCCCGGCGCGTCCCGCGCGCGTCCTCGCGGGGCGAGGGACTAGGCGGCCCTTTAAGCGCCTCCTGGCGCGTGTGCTGTCTCGACCTGTCCCAGGGGATCCTGGATGTTGTGGTTTTCTCAGGGCCGGCGGAGCCAAGCCCGGCCGGTCCCGCGTTGCTGCAAAGGGGGCGGAGCCAAGCCCGGCCGGGGGAACAACGAGATACCAGGGGGCAGGCGGAAGAAGGAGTCCTGACAACAGCTGCTGGCGCCCAGAGGAGGTAAGTAAATCATTTATATGCCTAATGTGCCCAGGTTGCTGCAAGGGGTCAGAGAAGATCACAAGTCTGTTAAATAAAGTGATTCATTGGCTACGCAATGTATGTAAATGCCCATCAGTCATACGCCAGGACATTGTTGGGGCGAGAAGCTGCACATCATTGGGAGGAGCGTCCGATTACATTGAAATTAGGCTTCATCTCATGATTTGGCAGATAGCGTTATTGCATTTGAGGTTCGTTTCCTGTGTTCTAAGTCAACAAAAATGTGCTTAAAATACCACTTGCCCCTGACTGAACCTGGTGCTCGCTAAGCGGAAAAAATAACAGAGCTCTTTACAACATGGGGGCTCAAGGCAATCACAGGACTGACTGGTTTCATCCCCTTCCAATTCACCTTGTGCTCCTCCGCTCCTCCACTGTCTACAGAAGAACGGAACTTTCTTTCTAGGAACATTGCTGGTCTAGAATCTAAAGTGGCAGATCCTGAGGGGGTAGGCTTTTATTGACTCTCTCTATATTTGTTTACTTCAAGAAACCTTACACAGAGCCGGTATATAGATCAGGGTTTACAACTTTCTATTGTCCAGCTATGTCACAGGGGAGAGGTCCTCCTGTAGGTGGTTAGTTACCTGGGTGTATAACTCATTGGACTGTAGCATTAGGAGGTTCTAGTTAAACACTCTGGACATTTTGGGTCTAACGTTTGATAGGGGATGAACCTCTTTTTATATCTATAATGTCTACAATAGAATAAATGGGTTGACTGAGCCATCTAGTACTCTTTTTTTGATAAACAAGTTTTTATTAAGTTTTAGACCAGTAACACTAGTGAAACAGTAGAGCAAGGCACACACAATACAACATTGTAAAAGGTAAGTAGTCCGCACAGGGCAAGACATCCAGTAATTGTTAGACAGAACATTTCTGTAAAGCCCACCAGCATAAAGATGCAGCCAATTTGTCCAAGCCATTCCTCTACACCCATGCATGTTTCTTAGGGCAGCCACGTGCTTCAAAGACCACCCTCTCTTACTGCGCACACCGATCAACACCTTTTCTTCGCCACCAGGAGGGCCGTACCTAGGAAAGACCTCTGAGGTCTTATACCCCCGGAGCCCTTGAAAACCTCGAGAAGAACCAGTAGGGGGGACGGAGGAATCTCCCATCTCAGAACCTCTGAAAACTCCCGGGTCACCCTGTCCAGTACTGGAGCATGGCGTCGCAGGCCCACACCATGTGCTAAAAAATCTCTTTGTCCGTTCAGCAGCGAGGACATGTGGTGGTGTGTCGTAGCCTGCTCGGTGCAAACAGAGTGGAGAAAGATAAAGTAAAGGAAATTAATTTGAATGAGACGCAGTTTAGCGGAGGTGGGGTTATCAGTGCGTCTCTCTAGTCCTCATCTTCCACGGAGCCTATGCAACCCTCCCACCGGGTCCTAATGTTCTCCAGCGATCCGAGGGAATTGATAATGAGTGTACGATAAATCTGAGAAATCCCTTCCCTGCCCATGTGCTCCATTAATAGCTTGACTTCCAGGGGGTTAAACTTCGGAAGGGTATCCATCGGTAGGGAGTGGATTTGAAGGGAATGTCTGAGTTGAAGGTATTTATAAACTGAGCATGTGTAAGGATGTAAGCCTGTTGAAGATCATGAAAGGATCACATATGCGTCCCTGACCATACGTCCCCCAGTCTGGTGATGCCAATGAGGTCGCAGGAGCGGAAGCTGCTAAGAGACGCTGTTTACTTTAACCAAGTGCAGTGCCAAAGCGGTGTCTGTTGCGTAAGTTTAGTCACCCATTGCACATGGCGCAGGGCAGCCCTCCATGCAAGGAACATCGCCCGGGTCACCAGGGGCAATGAGAGAGAAATTGGCGCCCGTAGAGCATGGCTTGAAGATGGGAGGAGTCTAAAAGGGAGAGTTCCACCCAGTAGGCGGGGTCCAACCACCCCCATTGAACCAGTCACGGATGATAAGCAGGTCAGAGGATAGGTAGTAGAAATAGAGATTGCACATAACCAAGCCTTTGTCGCAGGGCTCCCATCGACAGTGCTCAAGGGCATTGCACGGCCAAGAACCCTGCCACAAAAATGTTTTTGCTGGGCTGTCAAGGGCAGAGAACCAAGTTCGAGGTGTCATGTGCTTTTGGATAGTCCCATCATGTACATACCAATTACATTAAAAAAAATTGGAACTAGCACCCATCAATTATAAATCTCATTAGAGTTCGTTAGAACATCAAATATCCGTGATGATTGGTAGAAAAAGCAGGTCCAGATTTTTCTTATGGTAGTAAAAGTTTTTCTTTACTGATAAATATATTCCGTTGTTAAACTCCAATATTCCAAATGTTTTTTTAGCCAACGCGTTTCATCTCATAGGAGACTTCTTCAGGGCTCAAAATTACTTACATGTTGTTTATTCGTATTCCATTAGCAAAGAGAACTTTGGGACACAAATAAATATAATGTCAGGATAGTCATCTTAGTGTAAATACCAATTACATACATTTTGTCCCATCCACACAGCATAACGGTTCTACACAGGTGACCTTTTACCTAGTAGCTTACTTCTGTCTTTTCGACAACAGGCTCTCTGTAACCTATCTCAATCCCTGTACCTGACGTACATAAACATGTCCTCAGGCACAGCAGATTTATTCTGTATAAGGGTCACAACTTTTTTTCATCCATGGCCAACAGCCAGCTAAACAGGAGTGTTTTTGTTTAGAAAATGATTAGGGCAGGATTAGTGAATGTTTTCGAAACATATTGATTCTAGATGAAAACCTGGAGTGACCACTTTAGTATAAAAGACCTTCACTCCCCCATACAAGTTAGAGGAAAATTCCTTCCAGGCTGGACCAAGACTCTGTAGGCTGATCCTTCGACAGGCAGAGACCTGACATCCCTTGCGGGGTGTTATCCTCGACGCAGAGACGGGGTCCTTCATTCAGAGCCAGCAGGTGAGGGGTTAGCACTTCCCTGGGGGATTCTTGGCACCATTAGGATATATCCTAGCATTTACATACACATGCTTCACCTACATATCTAGGCTAGGTACATTTAGGTAGGCTACGCATCATAGGAGTACGCCAATGCTATTGTTTTATATAATCTGCTTTTATTCATCTTAGTAGCACTATGATAGAAATGTATTTACTATTTACGATTTTGGTGCTCGCAATCACATTTGTCTGCTCCTGTCTTTTGATCGTTGCAGCTAATATGTTTCACACTAGACTGATGCCTGACCAACAAATACTTATTGAAACCGTTCCAATCGTCATTCTATATGTATTCTGAGAAAAGTAAGCACGAGTGACTGAGAGAAAGATACCGTATTGTTTTCCACAATACCTCAGGAATCAGGATTGTCATGTTCGGTGGTTGCCAGAAACTACACACACTGCTGTAGAATACAGGTGGGTGGTAGTGGCACCGAGGAGCTAGCTGGTATAATGGCTGACTCATCCTGTGGGGGTGTCCAAAGTCTGCCTGCACACAAAGCCCTCAGTTTAGGTCATCCAAAACGCGCAGGTCCTGGGGGGTCCTAGAAACTACACCTCAGAGGTAAATGAAGTGGTAAATTTTGAAAAGCATAAAGGAAGCGCAGGAGAATCATCATTTTGTAGAGGGTGATAGGGCCTAAGAGGTTGAGGGGGAGAGTACGCCACCTAGTGAGGTCTGACTTAGTTTTCCGTACCAGAGGTTGGATTTAAGGGCCCAGGTGAGCTCGGGGTGTAAGGTGATCCATATACCCAAGTATTTAAAGCTAAGCCGATGCATGGGGATTGCCGCCTGCCAGTCAAAAGAGTCCCTAGTATCTACTAAAGGAACCAACACGGACTTAGAGGGGTTCATCCACAGACCGAATGCCTGCTTGAACTGCTCAAGCAGCAGGAGACATCTGGGCCCACTCACAGCCGGCTGGGCCAGGTACAGCAGGACATCATCCGCATAGAGAGCAATGCGGTCCTCGTGGCCTATACCCCACCTCCAGCCAGTGAAGTGGGGATCCTTACCGATGAATGCGGCTAAAGGCTCTATCGCCAGAGCCAAAAGGAGAGGAGACAGGGGGCAACCCTGTATGGTCCCCGCTCTATGGGGAGCATCAGAGAGGACTCTGTTTACCCGAATCTGTATGGTGGGATTGGCGTAAAGAGCCCAGACCATGCCCTGAGTCGAGTGAAGCACAAGTGGTCCACCTCCCGACGTCCCCGGCTCTGAATATGAGAATACAGAGTACCAGGGCAATCAGGCGAGAGAAAGGGAATTAGGATGGGAACAGCGGGGATTGGGATACCTGTAACATAATGAAAACATAACACACATTACAGTAACCATAAGGCTTCCTACTCTCATTCGGTCTCACTAGGTATGCCTCATCAATGTGTCCACACAAACCATACTCCGGCAACAATAACGATGCCTCATAAACAATATGCACCCCAGAAGGGTCACTCCCCCTCCAAGCACGATAACATAGGTAGGAGACAGTACTCTGAGTAAGCCCCCGTGAGTTTCCTTTACAGTAATAGAGAACTGCTAGTGTTCCCCTTAGAATTAGACCTTGACCTACTCTATAGGTACCAAAGAATATGCTCACACGGAATAGCACCGAGTGCGTTGGGAGCACAGTCACAGTCTCGCTCTCTCCCCCGTGCCCTACACTCGTGGCTTCTCCGACCACTAAGCTAGCGTCCCGCACAGTGCAGTTGATCCTTGGTGAGCTACCTGAACGTTGTAGTTCTACCTGTAAATCCGACGGTCACCCCGCTCCAGTCCACCAACGGAGTAGGGAGCGTCCGCTCTTGCTTCCTCGGTCCAGAGACAGGACAATGCGGCACGCTTCTTTTCTCGTTCCGCGAGTACGGAGTGCTTCCAGCTCTGTCTCTCCCAGAACCAGCAAACGCGGAGACGCTTAAGTCAACGTCCCCTGAGTACGGAGTGCTTCCAGCTCTGTCACTCCCAGAACCGGCAAACGCGGTGACGCTTACGTCAGCGTCCCGCGACCTCAGTCTTTGGCAATCAATGGACTCTGTCCCTTCATACCCCCCGACGAATCCGGAGTACAGCGAGGTATGCAGGATTCTTTCCCTTGCTTTTAGAGCTCCGACTTTTCTTCGCTTCCTCTTTTAGTCTCCACTAAAGCGAATCCGATGGGCAGTATTACGTGCACCTGCGGGATCTCGGCGCCCGTACTTAACAACAGTGGCCACACCTCCTTCCCGCCGAGAATCCTGGGGGTTGTGGTCCTAACGTATCTTTGGTAGGCGCCTGGGCTCATCGCCTGACAGTGCCAGCACCGACTGGAGATAGTCCCAGTCCACCGTGTCGAAGGCCTTCTCGAAATCGATAAGAAGTAAATCTAAGTCTGGGATAAGTCGATGAAGTGGGCCAGGGCCACATGCAACCTTCAGATACAGTGTATCGTGCTCCGAATGGCATGAAGCCACATTCGTCCGGGTACACCAGTCCTGCAGTGACTCGCCTAAGCCAGTTCACCAGAATCACCGCAAATATTTTTACTTCGCAGTTAAGTAGCGATATTGGGCGGTACTCCGCACCGGGGGCCCCGTCTTAGGTATCACCACTATAGTAGCTGAGCCCACTTAATTCGGAAAGGACCCAACTTGACTTGCCTCCTGGTAGAGCTTCAAAAGGTAGAGGGGTGAGATTTTCTAGAATGCATCATAGTATTCCCTGGGGAAACCATCAGGACCCGGAGTTTTGCCCAGCGTCATACCGGACATTGCCTCTCTAATTTCTTCTGCTGTAAGGAGCTCATCCAGTGAATGGGCCTCAGGGGGGTATAGGCAATGGGAGGGGGAGTGAGTCAAGAAAGGCCTGTGATACCTTCATGTCCCTGGCCATGGGTTTAGGGTATAATTTCTGGTACCAGTGAGTGAAGGTCTGAGCTATCTATGGGAGGGAATGTGCAGGCTGACTGTGTGCATCAAGGACTTCGGGGACGATCCTGTTGGCCTGCCGATGGGAGACCAGCCAGTAGAGTAGCTTTCCGGTTTTGTCCCCCCAACCATACATTCTTGCCGTTGTGGCCCTCCAAAGGTGCTTGGCCTCTTCTAGGGTGTGTAACAGAATGTCTTCCCCGATGAGGCTCAACTGGCGAGCAAAGCCTGCACGAGAGTCAGCCTCCAGCTGTTGCTCCTGCTTGAGAGCCTGCGCCTCCAGTCAAGCAACAAGAGCCGACTGGTCATGTTCCCAGCCCCTAGTATAGCTTGAAGCGAGGCCTCGCATTGTAGCTTTGCTCACGGACCATAACGTTGCAACCTTGGCAACAGAGCCAGCATTGGTTGCAAAAAAGGCCTGGAGCCCAGACCAGAGGGTGTGTGTGAACTCTTTGTCCTGTAAGTTCCAGACGTTTATGTGCCACATAGGTTCCTGGCCCACCATAGGGTGATAGAAACAAAACTGTTGCCAACGTGCACTAGACAAGAAACAAAGATGCTCAAAATGCTATGTTTGTGGTGCTTCAACCACCGGTGCCGTGTCCATTGGCGCTGATTTACTCAATGCAGAATAGAGTGCAAGGTGGGAAGTCCCTCCTTGCTGGTGGGAGCACTGTTAACCCCTTCGATGCGCATGACGGAGCGGTTCCGTCATGCGCATCAGTTGCGCTGTGCGCATGATGAAACCGCTCCGTCGTGGCCCCGCCCGCGCACAGAACCTTCAGCACAGCGCGGAAATCTGCGCCGCGCTGAAGGGGTTAAAATACCATAAGATACGTTAATACTGGATATTTACCGAGCCATGGCGTTTTAGATGGCTAACCACCATGTAATAAACGCATCTCGTACTGTTTTCACGGAGTCACTAGATATCCTAGCACTTGGTATACACACACGATGTTACCGATGGCATTTCTATTGCTATTGCACGCATCCCGTTTTCTTGCACTGTGTTTTCGTTTGCGATAATTTTCACGATAAGCATTTCACTGTTTCGGTATTATTTTTGACAGGTGCGTTACTTGACCTCTCACTTTTTCTTGACTCACGGTCACGTGAGAAGACATTATGGCTAATACTCCACCATTTTAAGATTTGAACACTTCTTTTCACTTGGGATTTCGTTGTGAATGAGCACATGGAACATTTGTATATACAGTGCAGTTTGAGTTCTTGTTGGGCTGTAAGATGAATGGTCTCCTGTTTCCGTTTTTCTTTTTAGAATACATTGAGTGTCCCTGACGAAGGGTCAATGTATGACCCAAAACGCATTGGGTTCATTTAACAAGCAAAAGAGCTTTGGATGGCTAACCGTGATTAACGTACATGTTGAATAATGTATGGAACGAACATTAAATATTCCTAAAATGGATAATGAAGAGTGTTAACTTTGGATTCATCTGACCAAATTTGTTGATACCTTATGGTATTTTAACAGTGCTCCCACCAGCAAGGAGGGACTTCCCACCTTGCACTCTATTCTCCACCATAGGGTGACCAAGGTGCGTAAGTAAAGGGGAGTGGTCTGAGATTCCATGGGCCAGAATCTGAATCTGGGTCAGCATTTGGCAATCGGGGCCAAGTAAGAAGGCCAGGTCTATCTGGGAATGGGTGTGGTGAGCCGCTGAGGTGTGCATAAATTGTTGGGGGTGCCTAAATCTCCAAGCATCACAGAGCACCCAAGCCGCTGCGTAGTCGGTAAAATGACAGGCGCAAATCCCATGGGAAGCAATGGGGGCGCCTGAGCTATCTGCATCATGGTCAGGCACAGCGTTAAAATCGCCTCCTATTACTGTGAGTCTGTGCGGGAGGCGGGTGAGGAGACGGGAGAGATCCTGGAGCCCAGATGCCAGAGATGTGGGTGGTATATAGACTCACACCAGTAGGAGCACCAATCCCTCTAACATGCCCTCCAGGGTGATATGGCGCACCTGTGGGTCATGTATTACATTTTTGACCTCCAGTGGAAAGGAGCAGTGCAGCAAGATTGCAACACACCCACGAGAACCCTACATGGAAGACTCTGTTGTAGTCCTTCCGGGCCAGGAAGAAGAATAAGTCCCCCAAATGATGGGTCTGCTCAGCAACAGGACTTCTGTGTGATGTCAGTGAGCGAAGGTGAATACTGCCATGCGCTTCATCCGGTCTAGCAGGCAGTTAACATTCCATGTCATAACTTGAAAGGTCATATGGGTATGAGTTTAGGGTTAGAGTGGAGAACGTACATCAGTTCACTCCTATAGCAGGGGGGTCAGAGGGGCCCTGTGAAACCCTGCAAGGTGTGCTAGTTTAGTGTGGTAAAGGAATGTCACCCCAGGACTGCGCATAAAATACAGTGTGTGAGTGTGCCAAAACCTAAGGAGGAAAAGAAAAGGTTAATCAAAAGACCAACTAATAGTGTGCAAACATGACCCCACCCCCAACACCCACCCCTCCTCATACAGCTACCCCAGAAGCATCTGCCGCCCTGTAAAAAAGGTAAACAATAAAAACCAATATGCATAACAACATTCTGTATATACTGATGGGTGTGAGTGATCCCCCTTCTTAACATTAAAAGATCATCCAAGTTCGACTACACCTGCTGTGGAGTGGACAGGTGGAAGCTGCTTAGTCGTCAGGTAGGCCCATGGGACCCTGGGGATTCAACGTGGCCCTCTGGTGGGTGGGCAGGTGGGACAGTGTAAAGATTAGGAGCAGGTATCGTTATCTGGATCAACTTCTCGCCCATGGCAGGACTGCAGGGGCATCAGGATCGGCAGCCGGGTCTAGAGACATGCGGCAAGGATGGAGGCTGTCACTCGCATGAGAGCCGTGGTGTCTGTGCCGGCCACCGTTACTCTTCCTCAGACGGGTCAGGGACCTACGGGGGAGGTGTAAACAGTTCCTTGGCCTCCTCTGTGTCACTGTGCCAGTGCATATGTTAAATGGTAGCGGCAGTTGCAGTCGATAACCTTTCAAGATTTGCCCGGCGGTAATCGCCTCTTCTACCATTCGATGATTTAACCAATAAAAGAGGCAGGCGCCGGAGACTGGAAGGCAGGAAACAAAGTTTTATTCCGTCGGAGTAGAACACATCAGATCAGACAGCAAGGTATCGTGGCCCACCAGCTGCGTTCCCAGACCTTCGATGCACACAAGACCTGTGATGTTGATGACGGATAGGGCCACTGTTAGGCTTCAAAGTCCAGAGTCTTAGGACAGATACAGTTTGCAAAAAGTGAACACAGAGGTGGCAAGCATTGAATACCCAGGCAGCATCCACATAGTATCACGATTGGTATCAGGATAAACGTAAACAACCTCCACCCCCAACTTTTAATAGTGTCCCAAAACCAACTCCCAAGCGACCATCATTCTTGCTCCTGATGAACCTCTGCGGAAAGTCTGTGGAGGTGTTCAATCGCCTTGTAGACTGAGGGTGAGTTATCCGGTACGTAGGTACAACAGCTGGACCCAATGATGCGGCATGCTCCTCCACGATCGGCCAGAACTACGTCTAGAACGAGGCGGTTCTGAAGAGCTACCAGGCGGACGGCCTGAAGCTCAGCGGTGTTGTTGGTGAGGATGCCGGCTGTAATGTTCATTGTGGTTTCGACTGCCTGGGTCAGGTGCCGGATGGCACGGCTGTTTGCCATTGGACCCCACAGTGGAACAAGTCCCTTTACTGCATCCATGAACTGTGCTCCAGTGGAGTCGGCTTGTACAATGTCCTTTGCACGTTTCTGCCGGTGATGGTTTGCTGGAGCCACATATGTTGGAGGAAGGATAAAAGCGATGTAGCAGGTGCCTCCCCACCCTTTCGGAAGCCAGGTGTAGGCCTTAGTACCACAGACGAAGTACATATTTGGGGAGGTAACAAAGGAGGGTGGGTCAACTGAGTCCAATGTTCGGGTGATGAGACAGGAACTGTGGCCCACCAGCTGCGTTCCCAGACCTTCGATGCACACAAGACCTGTGATGTTGATGACGGATAGGGCCACTGTTAGGGTGGCGGCCGTTCGTTTCCGGAGGTAAGAGAAGGTGGGTCTGGCCGGGTTGTTAAACACCTGCATTTCGACTCGCTCTTTGGCAGGGATGTCCATATGAAAGGAAATGTTTGATCTCAGAGGACAGAAGGGAGCAGAAGTTTTTCCAGTTCTGTTCAGCCAGAACCCATGGTAGAAGTGTGACATAGTTTTGTCGGAAGTGGCATTGTCCTTGTAGCTTCCTTGCAGGAGGATTAGCCAAGCGAGGCAAGAGCCATGGACAGAGAAGGGCGAAGGGATGAAAGGGATAGAATGTCCAGTGGCGTGTGGCAGCAATCCACAGATCCAGCAGTTGGTTGCATTGGCGGCAAGATTGTGTTGGTGGAGCAACTGTACAAAAGAGTTATTCCAGAACTCCTTACGCCTTTCTCGGAGTTGGGGTGAAAGTGAGATCAGATGGTGTTCTTTCATGGTGGTAGGTTGGACAGTGGTCAACAATGTCTCATGAGCGGGTGCACTTTCTTCCACGATCCAGAAGGTGATCATGAGGAGAAGGCAAAAGAGTAGGGTAATAAAAAGCGCGATAGTCTTTGAGCTGTGCATTTTGTCAGTCTTTGGGTTTTTGTAGTGGATATTCGGACGTCCGGTTGCTTCCATCATCTTCATGTCGGGCGCTTCCATCACCTTCAAGGGACTCGGTAGCGGGCAGAAACACAGGGCCCGATTCACAGAACTAACTTAAGACAAAATCCTAAACTTACTACCATTTTCGTATTCACAGAAGGCACTTACTCATTTTGGTATTCACAGAAGACACTTACTCACTTCGGTATTCACAGAAGTTAGGAGTCCTAACTTTGGGACTCCTAAATGCCTTCTGTGAATACCGAAAGTCTTAAAATTAGGATTTTTCTCAGTTTAGGAGTCCTAAAGTTAGGACTCCTAACTTTACTACTACTAAACTGAGAAAAATCCTAATTTTAAGGCTTTCGGGAGTCACAGAAGGCATTTAGGAGTCCTAAAGTTAGGAGTCCTAACTTTAGGACTACTAAATTGAGAAAAATCCTTATTTTAAGACTTTCGGTATTCACAGAAGGCATTTAGGAGTCCTAAAGTTAGGAGTACTAACTATACTACTACTAAACTGAGAAAAATCCTAATTTTAAGACTTTCGGTATTCACAGAAGGCATTTAGGAGTCCTAAAGTTAAGACTCCTAACTTCTGTGAATACCGAAATGAGTAAGTGCCTTCTGTGAATACGAAAATGAGTAAGTGCCTTCTGTGAATACCAAATTTGTAGTAAGTTTAGGATTTTGTCTTAAGTTAGTTCTGTGAATCGGGCCCACAGACTTTGTCTAATTTCTCTTCTGGAGGCCTTTGAGGTGATTAGGCTACCGGTTCGAGATTTCAACTTAGTTCGTGGTCTGCTTAGCCGAAGTTCCCTCCTTTCGTCGCAGGTTATACCCTTCTTTGGACGGCACAGTGGGATCGGGATATTCAGTCAATTCAAGTGTCTCTGTATTCGGGTAGCAGCTCAGGGATGGTCGGTCTTTGTCCAGAAGTTCCTCTTGGGCGGTGATGTTGTCGGTGGTCGTCAGGGTCGATGATACCTTCTTGCAGTGGTGTGCATGCAGCCAATTACGTTTCCCCTCCACTCGAAGAGCTGTTCGGGTGGTGATCAGGACTTGCAGGGGGCCCTACCACCGGGGCTCCAGACTCTTGGTGCGCTGGAAGTTGCGCACTAGGACAAAGTCGCCGGGTTGGATGTCGTGTCCGGGGCCCCTGGAAGCATCGGGAATGGCTTGCAGCACCTGCTGATGGATAACAGACAACGTTTTAGTTAGGTTGTACAAATAGTCAGACATGAGAACGTCCGGGACGTCGTGAATGGATGTTGGTTTTGGTGCGGTCCAAAGGTTCATGGGCTGCCCGAAGACGACCTCGTAGGGGGTTAAGTGGTGTTTTGTGGGAGTGGAACGCATTGATAGCAATGCTAGCGGGAGAGCCTCTGGCCATTTCAGTCCTGTAGTGGCAACTATTTTGGCTATTTTGAGCTTCAGTGTGGCATTATGTCGCTCAACCAAGCCTGCAGATTGGGGATGGAAGACCGCATGGAACTTCTGTTTTACACCCAACCCTTTTAAGATGAGTTGGATAACTTCGGCTACAAAGTGTGGGCCGTTGTCGCTCCACAAAATTCGACAAAGGCCGTAACGGGGGAAGAATTCTTTCAGCAATACCTTTGCGGTAGTCATAGCAGTGTTGTCGCGGGTCGGGTAAGCTTCTACCCACTTGCTGAAAGCACACACAACGACAAGTACGTACTTCAAGCTTTGGCACCTTTCTAACTGGATGTAGTCCATCTGTAGGACCTGAAAGGGATGATTAGGAACCCCAAAACCCTCCCCGGGGTACAGCAGTTCCTTTACCAGGGTTGTGTTGGAGGCATACCAGGCATTGTTGGACCAGACGTTTGGCTGAGTCTGGGATCTTGTCGTTGTGCCAAACCTTGGAGATGAGTTCGATCATGGGGGCAGACCCTATGTGCGCGGGGGAGTGTGTCATGGTTAGCATGGGAATCAGGAATGAGTCAGGTAGCAACCATTTGTTCGTGTCTTTAGTTCGCCAGCAACCGTCATCGTCCTTCAATCCCACCCGTGCCCATTCAGTCAATTTGTGTGGTGAGCTGGCTAATTGGATGTCCCTAATCGTTTCCCTAGCATCCTTCCATTTCTCAGTTTGTGACCTGGTCACGTACATGCGTGTTGTTGACCTATTCTCGGCTGTGGTTCGGGCAGTGATGTCAGCCAGCGCATTTCCCTGTCCTATAATGTCGTCACCTTTTTGTGTGCCTGGCATTTGATCACCGCTAGCCGTGTGGGGAGGAGGACTGCTTCGGTCAGAGCGGAGACTAGATCTCCATGTAGGATGGGTGTGCCATGGGAAGTCAGGAATCCCCTCTCCTTCCATAGGAGCCCAAAGTGGTGAACCACCCCGAAGGCGTACTGGCTGTCGGTGTAAATGTTTGCGGTTGTCCCCGCTGCTAGGATGCATGCTCGTGTGAGAGCAATCAGTTCAGCCGCCTGTGCGGATCGCTGTGTGATGCGAGCTGTCTCAACAACTGTTCGGGCTGTGGTGACTGCATAGGCAGCTGAGGTGGTGCCATCGGGGAGCTTGATGCATGAGCCATCTACCCACAGTTCTCCGTCAGGGTCCGGGAAGGCAGTATCTCGCAGGTCAACCCTACTCTTAGTCTGTTCGTCGGTGAGGGTCACGCAGTCATGTATAGGGGACGCATTGGGGTCAGTGTCAGGGAGAGGTAGCAGAGTAGCTGGATTCAGAGTGGTGCATCGTTTCAACGTGATGTGGGGTGCAAGCAGAGTCAGTTCATAACCAGTCAGTCGTGCGCTAGTCAGGTGTTGAGTCTTGGTCTGGTTTAGGAGGGTGTCAACCGCATGGGGTACTAACACAGTGAGGGGGTTCGAGAGCACGATCCCCTCACTTTTCCAGATAGAGACAGCAGCGGCGGCTACCGCTCGAAGGCAGGCGGGCAAAGCTCTGGCTACAGGGTCAAGAGTGGCAGAGAAGTAGGCACAAGGGCGTTGTTTAGGACCTATGGACTGGGTTAGGACAGACAACGCGCATCCCTCCCTTTCGTGGGTGTAGAGGGAGAAAGGTTTAGTGTAGTCTGGGGTTCCTAGGACTGGTGCTGAACAAAGGGCATTTCGCAATTCTTTGAAGGAGGACTGGCATTCGGGTGTCCAGGGGAGGGGGAAGGGGGCGTCTTTAGCAAGCAGGGAAAGCAGAGGTTTTACAATAAGGCTGAAGTTTGGTAACCACTGTCGACAGAAGGAGGTGAGTCCGACCAGAGACCGCACTTGCTTCTGAGTTTTGGGGACAGGGGTTTCTAAGATGGTCTGAATTCGGTCAGGTGTAAGTTTCCTCCCGTCTTTGGATAGGAGTTGGCCTAGGTATGTCACTTGGGGTTGGCAGAATTGTAACTTCTTCCTGGAGACCTTGTGACCGTTCTCCGCAAGGAAGTGGAGGAGGTGAATGGTGGCTGTGACTGCAAGTGGAGTGGTGTCGGCCGCCAAAAGAACATCATCAACGTACTGTATTAACACCACTCCATCTGGTAGTTGGACTGCATCTAGTTGTCTCTTGAGGGCTTGGCTATAAATGCTGGGGCTCTCAGTGTAGCCTTGGGGTGCCCTACAGAATCTGTACGAACGGGCTTTTAAGGTGAAGCCGAACAGGTAGCGGCTGTCTGGGTGGATGGGGATGGAAAAGAATGCATTCTTGAGATCAATAACGGTAAAGGTGGTGGCAGTGGACGGAATTAGGGTGAGGATGGTGGTGATGTCCGAGACCACGGGGTACTGAGGTATGACTACTTTGTTAACCTCTCGCAAGTCAACAATGAAGCGGTATGCTTTCTCATCTCCCTCACCTTGCCTCTTTACAATGGGTAGGATAGGGCTGTTGCAAACATTACTGACTACTTCTTCTACCACTCCTGCATCGACTAGGGACTGGATGATTTCCACCAATGCCTTCTCGCCTTCGGGCGATATTCGATACTGTGGAAGTTTTGGGAGCACAGGTGTGAGGGTAACGTGTCGAGTAGGGACAAGTCAGCATTGGTTATGGAGAACATACGTCGTGTGAGACAAGACCTGAACAGATCCGGGTTATCGTGCAGGATGACTCGCACTCCGTCTGGGGAACATCTGATGGTAGCTCGGAAATGTTTTAGCAAATCAAGTCCCATGATAGCATCGGGGGTGTTGGAGGAGAGCAGGAATGTCGTGTCAGTGGTGGTATGCTTTCTCATCTCCCTCACCTTGACTCTTTACAATGGGTCGGATAGGGCTGTTGCAAACATTACTGACTACTTCTTCTACCACTCCTGCATCGACTAGGGACTGGATGATTTCCACCAATGCCTTCTCGCCTTCGGGCGATATTCGATACTGTGGAAGTTTTGGGAGCACCGCGTCCGGTCGGACAGTTATGTGTACGGGGTCGATCACCATGCGTCCTACGTCCGAGTCGGTTTTTGCCCACAGGTGTGAGGGTAACGTGTCGAGTAGGGACAAGTCAGCATTGGTTATGGAGAACATACGTCGTGTGAGACAAGACCTGAACAGATCCGGGTTATCGTGCAGGATGACTCACACTCCGTCTGGGGAACATCTGATGGTAGCTCGGAAATGTTTTAGCAAATCAAGTCCCATGATAGCATCGGGGGTGTTGGAGGAGAGCAGGAATGTCGTGTCAGTGGTGTTATCTTCTAGGTCAAAGGAGATTGGTGCTGACAAGGGGTTAGTGGAGGGCGTCCCATCGAAGCCTATTGAGGTTACGTGTGAGCCAGACAAGGGTGCCCTAGGAATCAGTCGTTTAGATAACGCACTACGTGTCGCCCCAGTATCTACCAGAAATGGAGACTTTGTGCCCAGGACCTTAGCAGTGACGTAAGGACCTTGCTGGTCAACACGGAGTTCGACTGGATCCCTCCCTTGCCCCTGGCGGTCCTATGCAAAGTCATGGGTGTTTTCGTAGTCGGACTGCTGGCACTGGTTCTGTCGGGGGCGATCAAAGGTGTTTGGTCTGCCTGGCCTGTCGTTGGTGGTGTCGTTCGTGTACCCTCGTCCCTGTCCTCTACTTCTGGGGTCATATGCTATGTCTCTGGTGTCTCTATTTTTGTTCATCTCCAGAAGGACCGGGCACTGGGATTTCCAGTGTCCGAACCCTCTACAGAACGCACATTGGTTCCCGTCTAAGTCTCTTCTTCCAGTGTAAGGTGTAGGTGTATGGTCTCTAGGGGGTAGCTTTCTAGGGGCGGTTGGTTGGTAATTTCCTTTAGGGGGCTCCCTTCCTATGGTCACCCCTTGCAACTGTGCTATCATTACCCTCTCCTTCAGTTCCTTTTTCTTTTTCTCGGACGCCCTATCGTTCTCATTCTTTTTTTTTTTTTTTTTTAAAACCTTTATTTCAAAATTCAGGACACAGCTATTCAGCCGACAGCCCGAAGGTTCGGCAGCATTGCAAGTTAGATACAGTGATGTGTCCCCAATACAGTTCGATGAGTAATGCAAAGGTCCAATTTTAAATAAACACAGAAAAAACACACAACAAACCCCAGCAAGGCAGAACATTGAAAGCCCATGGCGAAAGCCCCCAGGGGAGGCAGGACCCCACTCATCTACTAAGTATAAGACTGTGTGCGGAGGAAGAAGGGGAACAGCAGAGGCCCAGAACGGTTACTAAAACCAAACTGTGCTGGAAAGTAGGTCAGGGGGAAAGCTGTTCCTCGGGAGGTTCCAGGTCCGGGGCAAGACATAATCACCCCCTGTATTGGTTCCACCGCCCCCAGATGGCATGCCACTTCCGGGGGCGACCTCTAGAGCAGTAGACCGTCTTCTCCCTAAACATGCTCCAATCCATGTTCTCCTTCCACGCGGTCCGTGTAGGGGGTCCCGAGGAGCCCCATAATCGCGCGATATCCCTTTTAGCTACCATGTTACCCAGAGTCACCCATTGGGTCTGCGCCTCATCGAGATCAGTGGGCCCCCAGACGTTCAGGAGGCAACACCGCGCCTCCGGCTGTACCACAATGCCCGTCACCTCCCCCATAACTGCATGGACTCTCCTCCAGAACTCCACAATGACACCACATTCCCAAATGATGTGCAGGAAAGTACCCACCATACCACATCCCCTTCTGCACAGGCCGTCCTCCGAGAATCCCATGTGGACCAGCCTTGGCCCCGTAACATACACCCGGTGCAGTATTTTAAGCTGCACCAGCCTCAGACGCGACGGGATCGTAACCTCCTTAGGCGAAGAAACCGCTGACTGCCAGTCCTCATTATCCAACTCAAGGCCATCCCTGGTCCACTGTTCTCTCAGCCCCAATAGCAAGTCTGCCCGGACGTTTATCAACTTCTTATATATGAGCGAAATCGTGCTCTCGGGCATATGACCATCAAGGACTCGGTCCTCAAGGGGAGAGGACTCCGGCACCTTCTCACCCTCCACGAGGACTGATCGGAGGGCGTGACGCAGCTGGATATACCTAAAATACTCTGAGGGCCCTAGCTCAAACTCAGTCTGCAACTCCTCGAAGGACTTCACCCTCCCCTTATGCAGCACATCCCCCACCTTGGATATACCTATCAGATCCCACTTATCAAAGCCCTTCGTATGCCAGAGTCTTCCCAACCTTTCCGATTCAAACAATGGGGTAGCGAGGGTTAGCCTATCCTTCCAGCCCAGCGAGTCGGTCGCCATCTTCCATACGCGCACCGCCACACCTGTGGGCCCCGTGAGGGACGAGTCTAGGGACCGCGAATACAACGCCCTGTAGTAGTTGCCGCCGCGCAGCAGCCACCTATCCATGGCATACCCAGGGCTGAGGGCAGGGCCGTAAAACCCATGGTTGATCGCGCTCAGCTGCGTGGCCCAATAGTACCGTCGGATGTCTGGGAGCGCAATGCCCCCATCGTACCATGGGAGCGTCAACTTTGAAATAGCTATTCGCGGCCGCCCATCCCACAGCAACGTCCTTTGGAGGCCTTCGACCTCCCGAAAGTATTTGGCCGGTACCCAGTCCAAGGTGTTCTGGAGGGCGTAGAGGAAGCGGGGAAGAGACATCATTTTGAACAGGGCCGCACGCCCAACAAGGGAGAGCGGCAGCCTCCGCCAACCTTCAACATCTCGCCTCAAGCGTGCCAAGGGGGGGAGCAGGTTCCTCTCATAGCGCACAGCAGGATCCATGGATATAAAAATCCCCAAATACACAAAACCTTGCTGGGCAACCTGTATCGAACATGTTCTAGGGATCGGTGGGACCTCGCCACTAAGAACGTACAAGTACGATTTGCCCCAATTAATCACAAGCCCCGAGTTCCTACCGAACGATGCGAGTACGTCACAGACCACTATAAGTGACTTCTTAGGTGAGGCAAGATACAGCAGGATATCATCGGCATAAAGCGAGATACGGTCCTCGTGATCAGGCGACCACCGAAGGCCCCGTATATCCGGGTGCCAACGTATCCACGCAGCCAACGGTTCAAGGGCGAGGGCGAACAACAGAGGCGACAGGGGGCAGCCCTGCCGAGTACCCCTACCAAGCTGAAACGGAGTAGATGCCCGACCATTCACCACAACATTCGCTAGTGGCCCCTCGTACAGCAACCGGACCCAACTCACAAACCCGCGACCGAAACCAAACTTGGCCAGCACGGCCCATAAATATGCCCACTCCACCGTGTCAAAGGCCATCGTGGCATCAAGAGATGCCACAACAGCCGGTTCACGCAGCGTGCCCGCCCTGGCGATGACGCCATGAAGACGCCTAAGGTTCAATGCTGTGTTTCGGTGCGGGATAAAGCCGGATTGATCCGGGTGGACCAGATCGCCAAGTACCCTAATCAAACGGGTAGCCAGGAGTTTGGCCAGAATTTTCGGCTCAGCGTTAAGGAGTGAAATGGGCCGATAGGAGGCGCATCTATCTCGGGGTTTACCCTCTTTATGTATGACCACGATCGACGCCAGCCGCTGATCCAACGGAAGGATCCCATCCCCCCGCGCCTCCAAAAACATGGCGCGCAGGTGAGGGGCGACCCTATCCGGGAACAGTTTGTACAGATCGATCGGCAGTCCGTTCGGTCCAGAGGCCTTACCCGAATTCAACGCGCGAATCGCCCCCGCCACCTCGTCAACCGTGATGTCGCCATCCAAATCGTCCCTATCTATGTCAGAGAGGCAGGGCAACTCGATATCACGGAGGAGATCAGACGAGTCTTCGGGCGGCCTGTCCGACACAGAGGAATAAACCCTATGAAAATACTCCGCGAAACACTCCACAATCCCCTCAGGTTCCACAATCGCCTCTCCCCCCTCTCCAATCAACTCTGGCACCACTCTATTGACCCGTTCCTTCCTGTCCAGCCACGCCAGGAGTTTCCCTGCCTTATCTCCAACGTCATACAGTCGGCCCTGTTGTTCCCTGCTGAGGGTCTTGGCGGCGTCCGTCACCAGGTCCCTATACTCCGCCTGCTTCAAGCAAAGCTCATGCAATGAGGACTCTGTGACCTCCTCCTCCATATCCCCTTCAAGGGCCGCAATCTCCTCCTCCACTTGCCGCACTTCGCAATCCCTCCGATTCTTGGCAGTCACCACCAGGGAGAGGGCCTCCCCCCGAAGCACGGTCTTAAAAGCTTCCCACAGCGACACCGCCGAGTCCACGGTTCCCAGATTGTCCTTAAAGTAGTTATCTACCTTCTTTACCAGGGCGCTGCGCATCTTGGGGTCTCGGAAATACCATGGGTTGATGGGGGCCACCCTCCCTCCTCCCTCCCGACCTAGATCCAGCCGGATCCACACTGGCGAGTGATCAGAGATACCACGTGCCATGTGCCTCGCCTCGGATATCAACGAGGCATGTGCGGCCAGAGTGAGCAGGTAGTCAATCCTAGAGAGGCTACCATGCGCCCCGGAGTGAAACGTGTATTGACTCTGTGTGGGGTGCCGGAGCCTCCAGCAGTCTATCAGGCCAAACGTGTCCAGGAGGTCTGGAAGCCATTTCTGAGCCCCCCCTGTGTCCCTGGGCGGGTATCTATCCAACAGTCCGGAACCCACAGCGTTGAAATCCCCTCCCACTACCAGCATGCCCCCCGGGAGAGTCAGCAAAGCCCTGCCCAGTTCAGCAAATGTGGAGGCCTGCAGGGCCGGCGGGACATAAACCGAAACCAAAACCAAAGTCCTTCCTTCCCACCGCCCCGCCACCGCCACAAACCTCCCCCTATCGTCAACAATGGTGGAGTCCACCTCAAAAGGCAGCGATGCTCTAACGAGGATGCCCACACCCCTGGACCCAGAAGAGAATCCCGAGTGTGCAATGAATTTATACCCCTTCCTATTCAGGGCATAGCACGTATTGCCTATGAGATGCGTCTCCTGCAGCAGGACAACGTCTGGCATTGAACGTTTCAAAAATTGCAAAACAATCCCCCTCTTAATGCGATCCCCCAAACCATTAACATTCCAGCTTATAACACTTAAGCCTCTACCCCCCATCCTCAAACGGAAAGAGGCCCACCCCACACCCGAGGCGCCACCATGGAACAGCCCTGAGGATAATCATCATGCCTTGCAGAAATAAACCCCCCAACAACAAACTCAAACTCCCCATGACTCCCCCCACCCTGCACCCCTGCTGCAGCTTAAAAAGCCCCCCCAACTTGCAGTGTGCCTGTCGCCCTACAAAAACAAAAATCTACAAAAAGTACCCTAAGGGAGGAAAAGAGCACCCCTCGTCCTCCCGCAACCCTCCACAGTTACTGCACTCTGTTCAAATCTTCAAGTATGGTCAAATCAAGTCAGGCCGGCTTTGAGATATCAGCCCTGTCCATCCCGGCCACTGTCTCCATGCTCGGCTGTGTCGTCCCCGGTCCGTCGCCGGGGCAAAGCGTCCAGCCATTCGTCGGCCATAACAGGAGAGTCAAAAAAGAATGTCCGATCTTCATGCACCACCCGTAGTCTGGCGGGGAAAAGCATGGCATACTTCAGGTCCCGTTCCCGAAGTCTTCGCTTCACCCCCAGGAAGCTCTGTCTCTGTCTCTGCACCTGCTGGGTGAAGTCCGGATAAAAATTCACCGACGCATTCTGGAAGGGGACTGGGCCCGTCACCCTCGAAGCTTGCAGGATAGCGTCCCGATCTCGATAATGAAAGAGCCGGGCGACAATCGGCCGCGGCGGGGCACCCGCCTTGGGCCGTCCGCCCGGCACCCTATGGGCCCTTTCCACCGCAAAAAACTTTCCAAGGCCCTTAGGCTTCAGATGATTGAGGACCAAATCTTCCACAAGCAGGTCCGTCGAGGCCTCATCCGAGGACTCCGGGACCCCGATGACGCGCACGTTGTTGCGCCTGGACCGGCTCTCGAAGTCCTCCAGCCGGCGGGCGGCGAGGTCACTCTCGGCCCTCAGCTTCCGGACCTCGTTCTGCAGATCCGCAACATCATCAGTGAGGCCCGTGGTCTTGTGGTCCAGGTCCTTAACGCGTTCGTTTGTCTTGCCCAGGTCCGAGCGGATCAAGTTGACATCCACCAGGATGGCATCCACCTTATGCGCCAGGGCCTCGAATTGCCTCCCCATCGAGGTCTGCATCCCATCAAGCGCGCCCATGACATCCTGCAGGGAGAGCTCCGGTGTCCCAGGCGAGTCCTCCTTCTGGGCATCCGGCGCCTGGCTCGATCCACTCGGCGATGTCTTCAGGAGGGCGTAGCGGTCCATACTGTTGACTTGGGAATACGTTCCCCGCCTGGTGGACTTAGTCTTCAGCCGATCTCCTTCTGCCTTGCCCGACATAATGGACTCCAGGCAGTCCAATGCAGTGAAGACCGTTCCCTCTCAGAGAGAGGTATAAAGAGTGAGCAGGTCCGCCTTGTTCTGCCAAAGTAGCCCGCCGAGCGTCCTTGGGGTTATAAAGCCACCCAGAGCTCTACAGTGTCCGGGCAGACAAAGGGAACAAAATCGAAAGTGAAAGAGCGAGGGCCTCCGTCCGACAGTTCACACCTCACCAGGCCGTTGTTGATCAACTAGGAGTCGGGCATCCTGCCAACTCTAGCCCCTGGCATCTCCGGGAGTTAGGCCGCAATCTTTCGCCAGTCATAAGTCCGGTTCCCGATGGGCGATCCGACCGCGGGTAGCATCAATCGCCTCCCTGACAACTCAGCAACACAGTGCCATGCATACCATCAGGATTAGAGACAGGATAGTCGACGGAGGGCGCGAGGGTCTCGGGAGCTCTAAGCTCACGCGGCCATCTTGGTCAAGCGCTAGGCTCCTCCCCCCGTTCTCATTCTTTTGATGTTCGTAGTATTGGGCCATCTGGAGGATAGCAGTGGGTTTGGAGGCTGCCCAACTACTCTCGCTGGTCTGTAGCTTCTGGGAGACTTCTTGTGACAGACCCTTCACATAATTCTGGACAAAGAGGTGATGTCCGGTTGCAGTGGTCATGTCCTGGCCACTATAATCGGAAAACACTGTCTCGAATCGAGAGAAGTATTCAGACACATCCTCCTGGGGTTTCTGGCGACAAGCCGTCACTATTGACCAGTCTACTTTTCTTTCTGGGATAGAGTCTTCAATTTCTGTACGATCTTGTCTGGGAGTTCCAATATGGCTTTTAGGGGTTTTTGTCCAGGTTCTCGCTGCTTATCTATGGTATCGAGTTGTACCCAGGTATATCCGAACGGCTCAGCGTGGTCGACTTTCCGGATTTGCTTCCACACGTCAGCCGGCAGACATAACCCGAAGAACAAATCGATATCCGCTAAGGTCATTATGGTTGAACCTAAGGCCGTACCTAGTTCGGTGTAGAAGGCCGTCGGGTTCTTTCTTAAGTCGGGTAGGGTTTTTCTAAAGGTCAAGATGTCTTGTCGGTCCCATGGCTGGTAAACCCAGTTATATACAACCCTTCCCTTCGCATCTTGGTGGTTGATGTCGTCGTGTGTTCCCTGACCTCGTGGGGGGACCCAGTAGGGTGCGGCTTCTTTGATGGGCATCATGGTATCAGCCTTCCCTGCCTGGGGTTCAGTCGCTATGGGGGTCTCTGCTTTGGTTGTCTGTCTGTGTTCTTTGAGATGCCGGAAGACTTCGAGTGTACGAGTGAAGAGGTTCGTCACATCGCCCTCTCCTTCCTCCCCAATGTCTACCTTCCTATACAAGGTCGCTAAGCCTTCGGGATCTCTATCTTGGTACCTATCCTCATAGGCATTCAGGGTGTGATAACAAAGTCGTACGACAAAGTGTCGTCTGTGGTTGTCGGCATACGAGTTATACATGTCTGTTACATACTCCTCACTTTCCTTTCGTTCTACTAGTGTCCTTACTACCTTATCGATTCCGGCTCGTTCATCCTTTGTTAGACGATTCATTTTGGCGGAATCTTTCTTTCTCATCTCTGGGTCATCTAACGTTATTGCTAACGTTGTGTTCAGTACGAGAGGCTCAGCCGGCGCGGAGGCCGTGAGGACCGAGGCCCTGGTACTGCTTTCACTTGCGTTTGGGGGTTGCGGGTGCTGTACTACAGGTTGGGAGGGGGCGTATGGAGGGGGCATGTAGATGATCGGGGGACCTAATAGCAATTCGTCATTCGCTCGTTGCTTGGAAGGTAACTCAGGGTAGAGCGTAGAGGAGGTCCTAACAGGGCACTGGCCTGATGTTTCAGACTCTTGTTTTAGTTTAGCTTCCTTTCTCTCCTTTATCTCTTCCTCTAACTTTCTAGCGGCAAGGTGAGCTGCCTTTCGTAATTCCCTTTCTGCTTTTACTTCTTCCCTCTTTTTCCGTTGCATTGCTTCTTTGCGCCACATGCCGATACTGTCAAGCATAGTAGGCGTCGTTTTATTACTACGTAGAGCTGTTTCTAATGCTTCTATTTTATGATCATCGAGGGATCCCATCAGTGGCCACTGACTCTCGGGGTCCCTTTTTGTATATTTATGCCATAGTTTGCTATAAGCTACGGCGACTAGTCCATATTTAGTGAACATGTCCTTATTAGGGGTGCCTTCCAGTGGAGCCGGATGGTTCACCTCTAATAAGCGGTCCGGGCAGAACCAACTACCAATCAGTGGGGAGAAGACAGGTATGACGGGTTACAACGGGGACAAAAGTCAGCACTACCTATCTTTTCACTGCTTGCAAAGACTAGATAGAATATCTCTATTCCACGTTATTTGCAAGCAGAGAATACCTCCAAAGAACCAATATCGAACAACTAGTGTTCGGACAATCAATCAATCAATGGTGAGAAAGAGATAAGCACGACGGGTTACAATGGGGGACAAAAGTCTGCGTTACTTATCCTTCACTGTCTGCAAAGACTAGACAGAATATCCCTATTCTACGTTGTTTGCAAACAGAGAATATCTCAAGAAGTACTATTCTTCAAAACAATCAATGTTCGGACAATCAATCAGTGGGGAGATAAAAATAGGCACGACGGGTTACAATGGGGACAAAAGTCTGCGTTACCTACCCTTCACTATCTGCAAAGGAAGAGAGAGTATTTCTACTCCTCCCCGTTTGTAGACAGCGAATATCTCAAAGAGAACAATCAATAAGCAATACTAGTATTTTCAATCAATCAATCAATCGTTTCGCAATTTGTCGTGTTTCACGACCTTACCCGGACCGTATGGACAGTTTCTCGTCTTCCGCCTCCAGCGCCCGATCGTCCTCTACTCTCCGTATTTGCCGCGGCACTCCTGATGGTTCCCAGTCAGGACCGTAGATCACTCGAGAGAGGTCTGCTCGGAACCAGTGAAGTTCGGATGATCGGCTGCCAGACGAGGGTCTATCGGGCAGGAGCTCTTTCCGATCGTTGCAGTCGTTCACTCTGTCGTCGGGACCTCTCCCACTGGATCCACGTGTCGCTGATGGGCCCCACGCTTGGGACGCCAATTGTTAAATGGTAGCGGCAGTTGCAGTCGATAACCTTTCAAGATTTGCCCGGCGGTAATCGCCTCTTATACCATTCGATGATTTAACCAATAAAAGAGGCAGGCGCCGGAGACTGGAAGGCAGGAAACAAAGTTTTATTCCGTCGGAGTAGAACACATCAGATCAGACAGCAAGGTATCGTCACGAGGTGCTCTAACCACATCTCTGAGGCCTGGCCTCTTATACACAGGTTTATGACTTTATTGCTGGTTTATCATACATGGCATATTCCTGAGATTGCTTTGATACATGAAAGGACATCCTCGGAGCCCCCGGCTCAGGGCCGCTCCCACACATAGTTACAGTAGAAGTCCCCACCCCACCCGCGGTAGGAGATGGCTATCACACAGCTGGACATTCCGCCAATTCCCGGGGGTGTGTGCAACCGGTCGGGTCTCAGGGGGTGGGAGCCTTGATCAACTGTAATCCCTTTGATGTGGGGTGTTTCCCTTACAGTAGGGGCAATAAACTGCATCCGCAGGGCTAGGTGATGGCCTGGGATCGGCCCGGACAATCGGGCGCAGAGGAAGGGGGTTATCAAAGAGATGTATGACCATGTATGGGATGTCGGTCAGGCGTTGGATGTGGTTCCATGGCAGGGTCGCGCAGAAGGAGAGGGTTTATGGCCCGTGTATGAGAGAGCGGGGGTGGCCGGCGCGTGGGGGGATGTTCGCAGCGCCAGAGGGACGCGCTGGTGATCGACAATGAGCAGGGAGAGAGGCCATGGTGCCTAAAATGGCTGCCGTGTGTTTTTGCGTGTGGTGCTGGGGAAAGACAAGATGGCGCAGATAATGTTCAGATACGAACTAAATTTCCACACATACAGGGAAAGGTGGAGTCTCCTTTAGAACAAGGAGTAGCACAGCCGGGTAGTTATCAAATGACAATCATGATGGGAAAAACAACTGCAGTAAGATGTTGGCAAATTGTCAAAAGGTTCAAAAGGAATAAAAGTTAACAATCAACATAATTTTTTAAGCCAGCAACTCTGTAATTGTATTTGGTAAAGTTATTATTAATGTTTTTGAAAGGTATTATAAGCTATTATATTCTAATGATACAAATCCTTCTCGAGAAGCTTGTGATCAAAATTTCAAGAACATTCCTAAATTTAATATTAAGGACCTGAACTTTGCAAAATTGGAGTAAGATATTTCATTAGAACTATAGAACAAAGTAACAAGGCAATTCTATCATTAAAACATTCCAGAGTTCCTGGTCCAGATGGTTTATGCATTGAATTTTTGTGCACATTTTTTAACCTCTTCTCTTCTAAGATTGGATTTGTACCTGTTTTGTATCTGATTCGAAAACACTAGAAACTTTTCTTGAAATTTTAATTACACTAATCCTGATATTGGATAAGAAGTACACATTTTTCAAAAGGAGAGGTCCATTTCATTTATCAATTATTATTTAAAGGCTTTTTCAATTCGCTTTTGAAAAGATACTGACTGCTAGGTTAGAATCATTCAGTCCTTCATTAGCTAAACCTGATCACTCTGGCTTTGTTAAGGGTCGTTTAGTGTCCAACAATTCTAGAATGCTTTCAAATGTTATTCTTGACTGCCATTTCGTTAGATGCTGAGAAAGCATTTCATAAATTCAATTGATTGTTTTTAGTTAAGACTTTATTCTGGATTGGTTTTAGTTCAAAATTATTGTTATTATGGTACATGTTTTATATTCTGAACCTAAAGTAGTATATTTATTAATGTATCGTTGCCACTTTATTTTAAATGAGAACACATTTCTAGACAGGGGTGCTCTTTTTTCCTCTTTCCTTTTCCTTTTGGACTTAGAACGCTTTGTAGATTGTACCAGATGCAATTAGTCAATTTAAGGTATTACATTTTCTAATGAAGAACTTCTATTGTATATTGCAATTCCTGAGCATTCTGTTACCTACTTTAATAAAGAGATGGGCATATATTATAAGGTTTCTGAGTGCAATTTTAAACTACATGTATCATGGTATTCAATTTCAATGTAACCCAAAGACATTTGGGTTTCGAATGATATTAAATGTATTATACATTTGAACATATCCTTCAAGATTATTTTGCACTTGTTAGCTTAAAACTGGTCTTCATGGCATCTATCCTGGTGGGGTAGATTGATTCAAGTGATGATATTCCCAAATGTTCTATACATTTAATCTGTGTGAAAAATCCCTAAATCTATTTTTTAGAGAATTTACCTATTTTTTTGACTAAATGTGCGTGGAACAAAAAAAGTCTCAGACTTACCTTGTCTAAAATAAAGCTACAAATAGAAGGTGTTGTTCGATTTCCAGACTTTTGTTTTGCATTAAACAGGCGTATTCTTTGCTTCTTCAAATATATTAAGCACTTGCTCTCATCGGGTTAGCAGTGAGAATTACCTCCTCTCTTCATTTCACTTTTGAATAAATATTATTCATGTTGAAAACTCAAGTTACTTCCAATCTTAGACAGCATTGCAAATTTTAGATGAATTTTATTTAAAAACACTTTGAAGAAAGTTTTTTCCTTCCATCTTTTATTTGGTATATCTTGGGATAGCTAAATATATGATCAAGTAAAAGGAAAGAGTTGTACAATAAGGGACTTTCCTAGCTCCCATAAGGACTAAAATTCCTTTTAAAGACCTTCAATTGTCCTTTGATGTACACAATTGTTTTCAACTTGAATATAATCCTTTAAAGCATATGCTGAAATTTGTTTTTCCTTTATATGTTAGTGAATGCAACTATTTCTTCACCTAATATATTGTATATTATTGAGGGTGATTCCATCTCTAAGACTACATTAATTAATAAAGCATTGCACCAAAATACTTCTAAGTGTTCCAGATTAGGAATATAATATAATTAAAAAACAGATTTACCAGTTTCCTGGTCCATTTATGTATTGGATAAAACATAAAACATCTAAAATTGCAAACTATTGTGATCACACTGACACACGAACATGCTTTCATACATTGTGCACACTGTTCCCCATTGACTTCACCAACAGATGAGATACAAAATGACCTCTGAAGTGTTCTCATCTAGTTCGATTGAGCCCATCCACCCCTCCATTAAATTGTCGGGCGGATGTAGACAACTCGATGGTGAAGCATGGCACCTAGGTTAGTGTGTGAGGGTTAGTCTAAATTTTGATGACTAATTGGTCTCTTTTTGTGATGGACCCCATACCAAATACATTGCCCTAGGGATCCTCAGCATCACATGTTAGACAACCAAGGTAATTAGATGAATATTGTTACACTTGGGTACTTTCTAAAAACACAATAATAAAAAAGCATTAACCCTAAAAAAAAGGAATGGTATTTGAAAATATTATGTCAAAAACCTGATTTTTCCTGACACCCTTATGTTTACACAAATCTTTGTGAAACATGCCCTATAGCTTTAAACTAGTCCTAGTGCAGGGCCCTTATCGTGTGCTTCTTCACAGCATTTGAATGCATATCTGTACCTAACTTAACAAATTTATTGAGATCTTGCTCCGTGCAGGCTGGTTGCTTGAGGGATCCTGAATAAGGAGTTATTTTGCCATTTCTGTGTCATTCCATGACAACCAAAAATGGAACAAATCTAATGTTTGTTTTACTGGCTCACTAGACAAGTTCTGAAAAAAAGTTAAACCTTGACTAACAAATAACCTCTTTCGTCAGTCAGTAGTATATTTTATAGAGTGATTGGGGTTCTTCTATAATTCTTTCACACAACATTACTTGCTGTATGATTATCAGAAAAGACTGATTTATACACTTTAAATCAGCTCAATGTTTCTAGATGCCATTAAATATGGTGAAATACGCGAATAGCTATTTCAAAGTTGACGCTCCCATGGTACGATGGGGGCATTGCGCTCCCAGACATCCGACGGTACTATTGGGCCACGCAGCTGAGCGCGATCAACCATGGGTTTTACGGCCCTGCCCTCAGCCCTGGGTATGCCATGGATAGGTGGCTGCTGCGCGGCGGCAACTACTACAGGGCGTTGTATTCGCGGTCCTTAGACTCGTCCCTCACGGGGCCCACAGGTGTGGCGGTGCGCGTATGGAAGATGGCGACCGACTCGCTGGGCTGGAAGGATAGGCTAACCCTCGCTACCCCATTGTTTGAATCGGAAAGGTTGGGAAGACTCTGGCATACGAAGGGCTTTGATAAGTGGGATCTGATAGGTATATCCAAGGTGGGAGATGTGCTGCATAAGGGGAGGGTGAAGTCCTTCGAGGAGTTGCAGACTGAGTTTGAGCTAGGGCCCTCAGAGTATTTTAGGTATACCCAGCTGCGTCACGCCCTCCGATCAGTCCTCGTGGAGGGTGAGAAGGTGCCGGAGTCCTCTCCCCTTGAGGACCGAGTCCTTGATGGTCATATGCCCGAGAGCACGATTTCGCTCATATATAAGAAGTTGATAAACGTCCGGGCAGACTTGCTATTGGGGCTGAGAGAACAGTGGACCAGGGATGGCCTTGAGTTGGATAATGAGGACTGGCAGTCAGCGGTTTCTTCGCCTAAGGAGGTTGCGATCCCGTCGCGTCTGAGGCTGGTGCAGCTTAAAATACTGCACCGGGTGTATGTGACGGGGCCAAGGCTGGTCCACATGGGATTCTCGGAGGACGGCCTGTGCAGAAGGGGATGTGGTATGGTGGGTACTTTCCTGCACATCATTTGGGAATGTGGTGTCATTGTGGAGTTCTGGAGGAGAGTCCATGCAGTTATGGGGGAGGTGACGGGCATTGTGGTACAGCCGGAGGCGCGGTGTTGCCTCCTGAACGTCTGGGGGCCCACTGACCTCGATGAGGCGCAGACCCAATGGGTGACTCTGGGTAACATGGTAGCTAAAAGGGATATCGCGCGATTATGGGGCTCCTCGGGACCCCCTACACTGACCGCGTGGAAGGAGAACATGGATTGGAGCATGTTTAGGGAGAAGACGGTCTACTGCTCTATAGGTCGCCCCCGGAAGTGGCATGCCATCTGGGGGCGGTGGAACCAATACAGGGGGGGAATATGTCTTGCCCCGGACCTGGAACCTCCCGAGGAACAGCTTTCCCCCTGACCTACTTTCCAGCACAGTTTGGTTTTAGTAACCGTTCTGGGCCTCTGCTGTTCCCCTTCTTCCTCCGCACACAGTCTTATACTTAGTAGATGAGTGGGGTCCTGCCTCCCCGGGGGGCTTTCGCCATGGGCTTTCAATGTTCTGCCTTGCTGGGGTTTGTTGTGTGTTTTTTCTGTGTTTATTTAAAATTGGACCTTTGCATTACTCATCGAACTGTATTGGGGACACATCACTGTATCTAACTTGCAATGCTGCCGAACCTTCGGGCTGTTCGGCTGAATAGCTGTGTCCTGAATTTCGAAATAAAGGTTTTCAAAAAAAAAAACAAAAAAAAAAATATGGTGAAATAATATGATAATCTTTGATCTTTTCTTTGCACTTGCAGATACATTAAGTTTCGGTGAAATGAAATCTAACCAAATATACCATGCTGCATTAACAAACCCAATATTTTTATTTGGGATAGGAAATTGAATCCTGAAAAGAAGTGCATAGAAGAAGACCCACAAGCATCTTCAAAGTACTGGCCTGAAATTATGGCAGGAATCATACTAAGATTGTTTGTGTTATTCTCCAACTTTATGTTCTCCATGTCCAGCAACTTGCATCTTCCTACAAACACAGAATATACTGCAAACTTCTCACATAGCTCTCTGCTGAGTGTTCCCAAGAACTTACCACTGCAGACAACTATCTTGGATTTACAATCGAATAATATATCCATACTTGTGATGTCAGACTTCAGCTATTTATTGAAACTTAAAGTCCTAAACATGTCAAACAATAAATTGAGTGAGTTGGACAGCACCATTTTTACGATCAACAAAGAGTTGGTATACCTGGATCTGTCTCATAATCAGTTGACTGTTATTTATGGTCAGTTTAAAGAAGGGCTTCAACACCTGGATCTTTCATTTAATAATTTCAACTCTTTGTCCATGTGTGAAGCATTTAAAAATTTGATGCATCTGAAATATTTGGGGCTTGGTGCCACAAGGGTGCAAAAATCTGATTTAAAATGTTTTCAAAGTTTAAGGTTACACACTATACTTCTGGAGTTAGAGAATCTCTCTCATTATGAACCTGGTAGCCTACAAATGTTAAACACTCTGAAGCTTCAGCTTGTGCTCCCAAAAAAGAACATGGACCCCTACCTTCTTTTGTCTGATGCGGTCAACAGTGCACAAACTTTAGAACTCTCAAATATGAATTATGCAACGACACGCATAGATGCAGAAAGCTTAACAAATTCAAGGGTTTCTGATATCACTATGATCAATGTGACATTGAGCTGGAGTAATATTGTTAAGTTGTTGCAGGCCTTCTGGAAATCATCTGTCCAATTCCTAAAATTGGAGAAAATGACAATAATGGGAGCAATTGAAAGTGAATATTTTGATTACAGTTCAACTTTAATGCAAGAGGTGATGTTCCAAAATGTTACTGTTACGGATTACATATTTTCACAAGAGGTTGTATACAAATTTGTTTCTGAAATGAATATTCTAAGTTTGACAGTAAATCATGCCAATATTCTGTTTATGCTTTGCCCCTCCAAACCTAGCATATTTAGAAGTTTGAAGTTTGCACACAACGCACTGACAGATGATATTTATCAGGATTGCAGCAATTTAACTAATTTAGAATCATTAATGTTACCATGGAATAAATTAAAGAAGTTATCTAAAGTAAGCTCTATGACCACCCATATGATCTCTCTGCAGAATTTGGATGTGAGCCACAATTCTTTGCAGTTCGAGACGGGTGAAGACTGTCATTGGCCAGAAAACATTATTAATTTAGACTTGTCTGAAAATCAATTGACCGAATCTGTTTTCATATGTTTGCCAATAACTGTCAAAAAGCTTGATCTCCACAGTAACCAGATTGACCACATCTCCTGGGAAATAAGACAGTTTGCAGCTCTAGAAGATCTGAATCTTGCATCTAATCGACTAAAGGCTCTTCCTGATTGCCGCCCCTTCAGCAATCTTGTTGTAATAAATGTGGCAAAGAATTCCATTCAGACACCCTCACCTGATTCTCTTTATAGCTGCCTGACTGTAAAGACAATACAGGCAGAACATAATCCATTTCAGTGTAATTGTGACATAAGGGAGTTTGTTTATCGAGAAAAAGAATCATCTGCACGGTTGCCAAAATGGCCTGAGTCTTACCGATGCGAGTATCCAGAAACCCTTAAGGGAACCTTACTGCAGGACTTTCAAATGTCTGAATTATCCTGCAATAGATCACTTTTAATTGTTCTGATTTTCATTACTGTTGCCATCTTAACATTGTCTTTGTTTTGCCTGTGCAAATACATGGACATTCCTTGGTATATGAAGATGATATGGCATTGGACACAAACAAGGCGCAGGACTAAAAAAAGCAGGAGCACACAGCAGAACCTGCAACAGAACTTTGCTTTCCATGCCTTTGTCTCATATAGTGAACATGACTCATCATGGGTGAAGGAATGCCTCTTGCCAAATTTGGAGAGGGAAGATGGGTCTATACAGATCTGCCAACATGAGAGGAACTTTGTTGCAGGAAAAAGTATTGTTGAAAATATTATTAACTGTATAGATAAAAGCTTCAAATCCATCTTCGTTCTGTCACCTAATTTTATCCAGAGTGAGTGGTGCCATTATGAGCTCTATTTTGCCCAACACAAAGTGTTTACTGAAAACTCTGATGACTTAATTCTTATTTTATTAGAACCCATCCCAAAGTATCTAATTCCTGCCAGATATCATAAGCTGAAGGCTCTCATGGCTCGTAGAACCTACTTAGAGTGGCCAAAGGAAAAAGGAAAGCAACGGCTTTTTTGGGCCAACCTGAGGGCAGCAATTACCATTAACCTGGTTGAGTCTGACGAAGAGTTGATCACATAGGGCACGGGTGATAGAATCCAGAATTAAGTGGTACCTGTGTTCTCTGTCAGCCATTCCCTCTGGAAGTACAGATACCATTGTGTGTTGTTGATGCACCAAATATTGTTGCTATTAACATTGTCACACAAATCTGTAGTCTAGCTTCCAGATTTGAGGAGATGTGCACCTCTTGTGACTATCATTCATAACATGTGAATGAGTGGTTGGAAATGGATGCACAACCAAGCTTCAAGGTGCTTTGAGTAACCTATCAAATATGTTAAAACCACTATTACTTTGCAAACACAGTTGGTAAGTTTCTCTACCTTGATGATACAATTTGGTTGTGTAGTGAAAGCCCCACCTAGTCACTCTTGGTATATTGGAATTCCTTACCATGTGCAAAGGGATAAAGTTACAATGGCCTCATGTGAGTGGAGCTAAAGCCTCAGTAACCAAGTGTGGGCAGTTTTACTCTGGGTACAGCTTACTGTCAGCTAGGCTCCATGTTATACTACTTCTAGAAAGGCAAGGTCACATCAGATTACATGAGGGAGAGTGATACATCAGTATACAATCTGTCACCATCTTAGTGTACCATCTAAGAACTACAGAAGTGTGATTACTTTCAACATTCCTCTGTTGGGTCTTTTATGCAAAAAGCCTCTTTCCCAGTGCGCTCACCATAATTGTCAATTTCGCTTTCATTATCACTAATACCCAACAGTACACACAATATATTACTTTAAACCTGTACTGTCTCTGATTTGCTAGTCCACTTCTTAACTCCCATATGTAAAATTGTGATTTCAGGGTCAGCCCATTCGCTTATATCCGTGTTTCATTTTTCCACACTCAGGTCCTCAGTAGATTTCAAGGACATTGGCAATTTTCCAATACCATGGCAAGCTATATGAATTTAATACTTACTTTTTTGGGCGGGGGCTGTTTTTGTCACAATAAACAAACTTCAGGCTTTCCAAATATTATTCTAACTTTAGTCACTGCCATCAGTTGGGCAGTTCTATTGTAGATGCTGTGCATCTCGGGCAGGGCGACCCGATACCTGGGTGTATCTTACTCAGTTTTCAAGTAGTCAAGTGAGTTCTTTGAACAAATTGAACGTTGCAAGTTGATAGAGTGTGTTTCTCAATATCCTAGGTATGTAACTTAGTATTAGGCTCCAGTCAACTTCTTTTATTTCTAAGCCCATATCCAAACCTCATATCTCCTATAGTCCTTCTTGCAACCTCCGTCCCAGTTAGTTATGCTCAAGATAATACAGTTCTTGCCTTCCTGCTTTACCCAATGTACACAGCAATTGAGGAACTCCGAATGTGGGTGGTTCTGTTTCCTTTTCCCTCCAGATTTGTTGTAGAGTTTTAATCATTGCAAGAGCAGTTCCTCCGTGAGAGTGAGGGAACGTCGCACGCTAAAAAAATGCCCTGAGCAGCTGAAAAATAAAATAGTGAAAAGGGTTATTTATTACCATTTTATTTTTCAGCAACTCGTCCTGAAGCGAGTGTCAGGATGGGGCGGGGCAATTGCTGCGGAGTGGCAACAGGGAGATGTGCGCTTATTTTTAAAGTGTACATGTCCCTTTGGCCGGCTGTCTTGTGACAGCCAATCAGACATTCTCATTTAAAACAAACTTCTCTAACCTAGCTGTCTTTTACATGTAAATTAGAGAAAGCACAGGCCTCCAGCGCTCTTAAGAGTGCCTTGAGAGGCTGCTCCCTCCAGTCTTGACGCTTCTCTCATACTGTTTAACAGCATTAGAGCAGCACCAAGATTGGGTAGGGCAGTCTATTGGGTCTGGAGTTTCGAGGAGAGAAGACACCCGGGGATAGAGGACTTTGTGCAGCAATTCAAAAAGGGAAGTGCCAATTTAGAAAAATTATTTTGATACCACCCGTATTTTGCTTGCTTCATCACTCTAAATACATGCCAGCTGCCACTGAGTCCTTGTTGAAAACTTAAAAAATATTCCCGGTGGAATATCATGATCTCAAACAAGATAATGAAATGGTTGAATAATTCCGTAATTAAAAAAAAACCTCTCTCACCGTCCTAATAGCTCCGTTCGCCCATATTATTGAATGTCAGGTTATGTTTTTTTGAGGCTGAGTACACTGTCAAGCAGAAAATTGGGGGCACATGCTGCAGTCAAATGGGCCCTTTTTAAAGTTCATCCAAGAGGAGGCTGACACTGACTGACACATTGAGGGTGTTGCCGCTCCTTTTTATTGTGTTCGATCACTAAGCACTGATCTGCATCACACAATGCTCCTTTTTTCAGGAAATGTGTCTATTTTTGAATTATATGTAAAATGCTTTTCATTCCTTCTTTACAAACATTTCTTACGATTAGATTTTGTTCCATGTGTGCTTATGCAATGCAGCATATTCAGCAAATATCGTGGTCTGTACATGCATTTTTTTTATTTGTGGGAAAATTACAGTGTTTTTCCTCATGACAGCTGTATAGATTAATAAAGAGCAGTTTTGCAATATTGGAACACATTTGAAACCTAACTGAGATCTTTGTGCTTCTTCACAGTACCAATCTTTGATTCTAGTTCTGCTTCCTGAAAAATAGTACAATAAACTGTTATTCTCTCAGTTACTAAAACATCAGGTAAAAAACTGTAAATTATCATGTAAGTACAGGAGTTTTTTTCATTCATCCAAAAATTCAATTGCCCTCTTCTTTGCGTCTGCTCCTCAACCTCTGCCACAATTGTTGCCCCTTGCTTTCACTTCCGTATCAGTTAGATCAGCAATGGTTGTCCCCCTCTTAAAGAAGGCCGGTGCGGACACTTTGAACTTGTCCAATTTCAGACCCATATCCTTGCTGCCTTTTTTCTCAAAGGTACTGGAAAGACATATCAATTCTCAGTTAAATCAACTAGTGGAAAGTTCGGAATTTTTACATCCTTCTCAATCCGGCTTTCGAGCACACTATTCTACTGAGACCGCTCTCCTCGGGGTTACGGAGAGGCTGCGGCACGGTATTGATCGAGGGGAAACATCTGCACTCATCCTATTGGATTTGAGTGCGGCCTTCGATACCGTGTCCCATTCTATTCTTTTAAATTCCCTCCGGTCCCTAGGAGTGGATGGCCCTGCACTTGCCTGGATTGCCTCATTTTTGAGTGAGCGCACTTTTCAAGTCTTTTCGGCGAAAGCCTCCTCAGCCATCTGTTCATCGGCACATGGCGTTCCCCAGGGGTCTATACTTAGTCCTCTACTATTTAACATCTATGTTAGACCCCTGGCTACCATCGCCGAGGACGCTGGGTTGACAATCTTTTCATACGCCGATGACACACAGATTGTCTTTTCTCTTTCCAGCAGTGAAGGCAACCGTGACTCTGTTCTGAAAAATGGATTATCGCGTGTCGCCGAATGGATGCAAATGCATCTCCTTAAGTTGAATGGCGACAAGACGGAGGTCGTCATTTTGGGAAAGAACAAAGAGTTATGGGGCTCTCAGCACTGGCCAAGTAATATGGGACCCCTTCCACAACCGGTCTCTGTAGTCCGTAACCTTGGTTTTCTTATAGATGACAAGTTATCCATGAGACAGCAAGCCACCAAGGTTGCCTCCACTTGTTTTGCCATCTTAAGATGGCTGCAGAAAATTTTGTGGATGCTTCCTCACTCCACTCAGAGAACTGTCGTACAAGCGTTAGTCATATCTCGCCTTGATTACGGTAATGTTCTCTATTTTGGCGCCGACGTTTCTACCTTAAATAAACTCCAGGTGGTACAAAACTCGGCGGCACGACTCCTCTGCAATTTACCATGGAGATCCTCGGCGGCACAGGCCCTCCGCGACCTGCATTGGTTGAGAATCCCTAGTCGCATAAAATTTAAAGCCCTGTGCTATCTTTTCAAGATCAAACATGGCGTGGCCCCAAAATACTTAAAGAGTCTTGTTCAAGCCTATAAACCTACCCGCTTGCTACGATCTTCGGCAAATGGCGATTTTGTTGTTCCAAGATTTAAACTTGTTAGAATGGGTGGTCGGTCCTTCTCCTATCTGGGACCCAAATTTTGGAACACATTGCCTACTGCCCTTAAGTTGGAAGCCAACTTGTTTGGTTTCAGAAAAAAAACTGAAGACCCTGCTTTTTTAATAGCCTTCTTGCTATTTTAACTGGTGCTGACATGGTATTGTGTTCTCTCTTTCTTCTTTAGTCTATCCCTGGCGCCGGGAAACCCACTGTGGGTAGCTGTTGCGCATTATAAGTTCTATAAAATAAATAAAAATAAATAGAGCGACGCACACACCCAGACACACAGAACACGTCCAATGTCCAGCCGCTAAAACATGGCATGAATGCACGTGGCCTATGACAGCCGTGTCTGCCATATAGGAGCAAGCTTCCTGCTTAAATCCGTCCAACGGTTTTTACAGAAGAATCCGCGAGCACTCCAAACGCTTTACGAATTACACTTATCAGTGGTTTATTTTTGAAAATGGCAGACTTGCTCTTGCGTTTCTACTCAAGACAAACACCTTTGTTAGCCCATACTTGGAGCAGAGGGTTATAGCTCGGATATTGCATAAAAAAGTGGAGGGGCCCAAAAGTTGTCCCTCGAGCCAGCAGGTGGTGTTCCTGAATGACAGGGTTGCCCAATACCAAGGCTACCTCGCCTTGATTCCAACTCATGTCTCTTTCATCCAAAACCATACTCACCCTCTCATTTTATCTCACTCTTTTCTTTTCTTTCTGTACTTCCCTCTTTCTCTCTTTTCTACTTTTCTCTCTGTTTATCTGGGCCAGTCCGAGCCCCAAAAATGAGCACTGGTGAGCCCCACCTGCAACCACCAGCACAAAGTAAGCACTGGCTGCGTAATCAACGTTCCGGAAGGCACTTGGTGGCACAGCTTTTCCATTCGACGCAGGGCAAGGAGCCTGTTTTATGTACTTCTAACACATTAGTATTGTCTAGCTTCTACTTTTGTCAAATGGCTTGCTTGGTGTAAGAAGGGGGCAGCTGTGAATCTGTAATTGCTACAATTTAATGTGTCCATTATAACTGCAGATTTGAACATGCATGTTTTAACAGGCATGACTTATTTTCTGTTTTATGGAAGTGTAGACGTTTTATGCATTCATAAAATTGTGCATTATTAATATTGTGTAAAATGTCAGTTTACATTCAAAGTTACATGCGTATAGTTTGATGCTATTGTCTGAAATGAACTCATTATGACATGTTAAGGTGTCTTTTTTGACTTAGTTGAACTAGTTAGGCTTCAATGTCATCTTCTTTAAAATGTTTCGCTGTGCACATTCACTGTTTATTATTTCTTCAGCACACAGTCCAGCAGAATCATGTTTGTTTTATTTCCATCTGTGTTGTTCATGCTGTTCTCGAAGAAAATGTTCTATCATGGGCTCAGTAATGTTACAAACACCCAAGATCCCTTCCACTAGCTCACTGTACTGTATTCATTCACAATATTTTACTGTTGTTATTTAACTAGTTTGCACTGCCATCTCCAGATAACAGCATGGAGAGACTGAATCAATACTCATGTATTGGGATGATGCTTAGATGGTAAGGTAAAATGACGTTTAATAGAACTGTGCTCTGATTTGCTGAAATGATAACTCTTTTACTCATTCGATGATTTAGCACTTTATATGTTAGTCTATGAGAAGATTTCCTATTTAAACCCTTGAATTTGGGGGTGAGCTAGAACCATCCTGAGACGTTTCCAATGGTACAAAGGATGCTGTCTCTTTTTTATTGATTTTGCTGCTCATTTGAGAGATTTTCAGATTTTATTTTTTATTATGTTTTGTCGTATCCCTGAGAGCCTTTGTGGCATTGGCTTTATACATTTCAATTCACAAGTTTCATATACTGCACTTTTAAATTTGTGTAATAAAGTTTAATAAAAGGTTCTAATTCCACCCTAGAACTTAGTTACTGAATCTGTCCTTACTTAGCTATATGTATTGTTGATATGCTCTCTGGTGCCTTGTTTTGTGACACCTTGCGTCATTTTATTGAGGTTTTTTTGTTTGTTTATGTTTTAATCAAGTTTTAAACACTGGGTAAAAAAGCTACAATAAGTATTGCCATCCCACAACATGTATCATTATGTAAAAATCAGCAGTGCTTACATTAAACAATGATAGCAGTCTCCCTCCAGGAGAATTGTATGCAATTATGCGATCTGCTAAAGTGGTGGGTATCATCATGTTGGAGCCTGATATGTTTCACATCTCAATCCCCTGGTACATCACCAGAGCAGATGCTGCGTACTAGCTCATGATGCACGCTGTGCGGAGAAGAGCATAAAGGAAGCCCATATTTCTTTGGGTTGGTTTTTCTCAAGCATAAGCTTCCAGTATTCCTCTAGGCCTTGCTGGATGGTTTCGGGCAGGCATGTCATCCCCAGTGCATGGCTACCCTCCGCCTAGCCAGGAAAAGCAGCATGGTCATTCGTCGGAGTGTAAAAGCCACAATATCTTTGACATAACCAAGAAGAGCAACCAGGTTGGTCCGTGGCACAGATTCAGATTGAATTACTTTATTTAGACATTCAAGTCCATTAAAGTGTCGACAACATGATGTAGAAAAGTGCACAGATAAAAAAATATTAAAATATGGTCAGCAGATTGGCGATGTTACTTTATACATTTCTATCATTTTGTAAAAGGCGTTAAAAAAAGCGAGTGAGACTCATAGCATACTACATTGGTAAACAAGTTACTACAAGCTTGGGTGTAAGATGATGGTTAGCATAGAGCTATTTTCCCAGAGCGCCTCATAAACCCAGATTACTAGAGAATGTACACATGTATAATTCTGTCAACTTTGACCTTAGACTTAGACATCATAGCTTACACTGCGACAAACTAAGATGTTTGAACAATACAGCAGTATTTGTCTAGATGTTCTAGACCTAAGATAAAAACATTTCAATACAACTGCCGGGTTTTCCAAAATAAGAAGCAGGTTAATCAGGGCCTAAGATTATTGCTGCTATGCAGGAATTGTCAAGTCCTGTGCTCTAAGGGGTAGAAGAACTAGAAGTAATGTGAACCGGCTGAAGTAAATTGTAAAGTACTATGTTTTTAAAATAAAAGTGCTGGACCCAAAACAAACTTGCCATTAAAATTGTGTTTCACAGGTGAATTCACATGGAATTATGCAAAAACATTGTACCATAAACAGACTCTGATCATTATATTCCTGAACCGGTAGGATAGGTGAGGTATGTCAAGAGGAATCAATGACAGATAATAGTCTCATATAAAGTTCTTGTTGGAGTGTTTGAGTGGCACCCTTCACCTAGCAGCCCACCCGCATTGTTTTGTATGACCCATAGTTCTGCTGATAAAATCTACACAGAAAGCCACAAGAGGTCTACACTACTGATGATGAAAGACAGGCACAAGGCCTCAAGTCTCTGTCCATTTGATTCTGTCTTGCTTTTGGGACATGAGGCAGAGGATCATGTAATGAGCAATCTCAAATTGTTATGTTCCTGATGGTGGCAGGATAGGAGAGGGGGAACGACAACCATCTCCTAGCAGCCTAACTGCTTTATACTCACATGATCCTTTGTCCACCAAATAAAGTTGACGCAAAGAAGGGCTTGGTCTCTGAGAGAGGGGTGTGTGGCAAAGTTCCTTGATGCTTTATCCACTCTGTTCAGATATTTTGTGAGACTGGATATAGATTGTGGATGTGCTTCATCCAAGAAAGATTTAATAGCCGCCTGGATTGACAGTATCCCTTTGTTAAGCAGGAAGTGGCGAAGAAACCTTCTGCGTTCATAAATTAAATGCGGGGCAGATGCAAATAAGACATGACAATGTCTCCTGAATCAGGCTGCATTGACAACACTTGTTGATGGCAGTTTGAGGCACCCAGGGCAGCAGTAGATCTAATGATGAGAAACATCCCTTGCATAGCTGACAAAGCTTGATTTTGCAATATGCTGAAAATGATACAGTGATATATTTTTGGATCCATCTTTGAGCATAACTGCTGATAACAAGATCAACGTGCTTTCCTCTCATGACGTTCTTGCTATCGGACATAAAAAAATAAATAAATCTAAACCTTTTTATTTAGAGCTGCTCTGAACAGTTGGTGAGGTAGATGTTGGTTCTACAGAGTGGCTGCACTTTTTAAATCCAGGGCTTCTGTGAATGCTATTAGCCAAGGATTGTGGTTTGGCGAGTTGCTTGCAGATGTTACCTCCGACCAATTTAGATTTCTTAGACTGCTTTAGCAGCTCATAGAGAGAGCATATACTTCAAGAAACTGGCTTTCTGTACAAGATGTTGGTCATTCAGTTTAAATTCCAGCATAATCTGGGCTGTGAAGTATTATATGGGAGCTTAAACAAGGCCCTGAAGATTCCACACTGAGCGTTGTTCAGAAATGCACCTAATTTCCCTGAAAATGCTTGTGTGCCATATGCCGATGTCGGGATAGGTTTGCCATTAATTATGTTCAGCAATGGTTCCAGATTAGGCTGTTTTTGTGGTTTTGAATATTGTTTGAAAAGCAAATTGTAAAGAAGTGGATTTTGGCTTTAATGAGCTGAGGTGTGTTAGATAGCCTCCTTTCTTGTCCAGCCAGCATCCCAGGTATTTGTATTTGATTTAATCAACGGATGGTTGTTCAGAAACTAGACGCCAGGTTTATTCAGTTTCTTGCCAAATATTAGGATGTTTGTTTTTTCAAAATGTATCGGCATTCTGTTTGAACTGCTGTGAGTGTTGATCAATCTTTGTAGCCCCTTCGCCATTTGGTTTAAAAGGACTACATCGTCTGCGTAAAGCAGTGTTGTTATGAGTTGATTTGTCAGTTTTGACATGTGGTTGGTACCAGATCGCACATAAAAAAATTAAAGAGGGCTGGGGCTAATATGCACCCTTGTTTGAGGCCTTGTTCAATTTTTATCTTGCTGGAAATTGCTGTTTTATTTCCCAGTTTTGCTCTGGCCCACATATCGGAATAGAGAAATTGAATGCCACGTAGAAGTGCACCTGGAATTTCCCAGGCGTCGAGTTTGGCCCACAGCAGTTGGCGAGTAACATGAAGGAAGGCCTCGCTATCTATGAAGCAACAGTAAAGCAGCTCACTTTTCTTTATTTGTTTCGCAGTGAGCATCATTATGACCACTTGATTATCAGAAGTACCTGGAAAAGGTCTAAAGCCGGTTTGGTTGAAGGGTATCAGGTTCCTTGAATTTGCCCATGCTTCTAGATCTTCCAAGAGGAGCGAGGCAAAATATTTGGCCTCAACATCCAAAAAGGCAATGAGGAAATAGCTGTCGGGGGCTGCCACTAAGCCCTTTATGTGGATGGGGTGAAGAACTGAGCCTTGCCAGGATGGTGGGATGGATTCGTAATCACACATGTTTTTAAAAGCTTTTCCAAAGATATGGACCAGAACTCGGCGTCGTGTTTGTAAACTGATGCAGGAATACCGCTGGGGCCGGGAGCTCCAATGGCTCCGCTTTTATGAATCAGTTTTGCAGTTCTTGTGGACGTGAGGGTTAATGCATATTTAAGGATTTGCACTTTTGCATCCTCAGGTCTTCTAAGTGCAGAGTTTTGCTTGCTATGGCTAGGTTGTGAATTAAGACATCATTTGTGAAATACTGTACAATTTACTGATATGTCTGATCCAGGCTTCAGGGGCGACGTTGTTCCCGTTTACAGAAACTGTTTCCAACCCCCTACATAGGCGGTTAATGATGAACTAGACTTCCTTTGGGTTTTTGTAATGACAGACCAACAAGTGTTCCGTCTGAAGTGTTTCCTCATACTTTTGTTTTGCTTGCCAGACTTGTTTTATACAGGTTGCATAAAGTGTTTATATCCACAAACAGGGATGGAGTTGATCATGCTTTAAGTAATCTTATCTTCTTGTTGAGAATTCTTTTCTGGGTCCTGAGGTCTTTTGTGAGCCAAGATTGCACAGAGGTAAACCTGGGAGAGCTTATTAATGGAGTTGGGCATGAGCTACTACCCAGGTGAAAGAGTAGCCCATGCACAAAAAGCTCCCAGTCGTTAATTGTGTGAAACAAGGCGCTGCTGTGAACGAGTAGTGTTGCTTTCCAGGTGGTATATTTTATGGTTACTTCCTAACTCCATTTGACCTGTCTCTTGTTGCTGTGAACTTCACTTCGTCCAATAGATTTTAAATTGGTTTGAGCTTTGGTGGAATTTTTTAGCAGCAGTCTCTAGGGCATATGGCCACTTTCACAGCGAGGATTGATGGAAAATGAGTTAATGGCACAAAATTGAGCTAAACGTGTAGTCGAAAACCGCATATCTTTTCAGTGAGAAATGTGTGGTCTGGGACAGTTGGTCTTCCAAGAAACGCCGTTCAAGGCTCGAATGGACATACCCTCTAGAGCAGCTAAGATGGGATCAGACACTTAGGTGCCAATTACGATCCGGTAGAAAAATTCCCCGTGCGACTCGTATCCGGTCTTTTTACCGTACGAATCGTACAAGTGCCGTACGAACTGGCAATCACGATTCGCATGGTAAAAAGTCCATACGAACCGCATTTGGAATCATTCCCCACACGTCCTCGGGTCGGAAAATGTGTCCGACACGTCCTCGGACGATTTACCGTACAAACGTGAAAAGTCAAGTCCGACCGAGGAATCACGATCCCACCCGTGCGTCCGAACTCACAACCGTATGGTAAAAACACCGTCCGCACCGAACTCCCATTGCAACCATGGAGACATGTGCCCGCATACGCGCCAAACACTCCCCCCAGCACCGATACGTTCGAGTCGTACTCCCCGTTAATGTACACCCCCCCCTGTATGTACACCTGTGTACGTGTCGAACCCCCACCCGTGTATGTACACCCCAGTACGTTCGAGTCCTACCTCCACCCCTGTACGTGTCGTACCACTGTCTAAGTACACCCCAGTACGTTTGAGTCGTACCCCCACCCCTGTACGTGTCGTACCACCGTCTATGTACACCCCAGTACGTTCGAGTCGTACCCCCACCCCTGTATGTGTCGTACCCCCGTGTACCTACACCCCAGTACATTCGAGTCCTACCCCCACCCCTGTACGTGTCGTACCCCCGTGTACCTACACCCCAGTACGTTCGAGTCGTACCCCCACCCCTGTACGTGTCGTACCCCCGTGTACCTACACCCCAGTACGTTTGAGTCCTACCCCACCCCTGTACGTGTCGTACCCCCGTGTACCTACACCCCAGTACGTTTGAGTCCTACCCCCACCCCTGTACGTGTCGTACTTACACTGTTGGGGTGGGGGTACGCCCCATACGTACGCGGGTGTGGGTACGGGTCGTACTTACACTGTTGGGGTGGGGGTACGCTCCATACGTACGCGGGTGTGGGTACGGGTCGTACTTACACTGTTGGGGTGGGGGTACGCTCCATGCATACGGGGTGGGGGTACGGTCCGTACATGTCCGTCCCCACGCTATGTGATGCTTGTGCGGCCCGTACCCAGGCCTTTGCCACGTGGGTACGAGCCGTCCCGCCATTGTTGGGGTGACGTGGGTGTGGGCGTGGTACGACTCGTACCCACGCTTCAGGCGTGGGTACGGGACGTACATGTCTGGTTGTGTTGCTGGTTCGCGTCGTGACGGACTTCCGTTGTGGCGGTCGCTGGCTTAGCTGGACACGCCCCCACCCCCTCGTAGTGACCAGGGCCTGGGAGTCAGGTATGTCCAGGGCATGTGTGCTGTGTAACTTTGGTGGTGGGTTTGTGGCCTGCCCTGGTCCTGCCACCCCCCCCCCCCCCCACCCCCCTTTCCCCCTCCCTTAGTTGTTCTGACCTTCTGCGGCGTCTGCGTCGGAACCTGTAGAGGAGGTCGACTGCTATGAGGGCCGGGATGACACGTAGGTTCGGGTCCATGTCTGTCCGTCGCGTACGGGTCCTCCTTGTTCGCGCCGTCCTGTGTGTCCGTCGCGTACTGGTCCTCCTTGTTCGCGTCATCCTGTGTGTCCGTCGCGTACTGGTCCTCCTTGTTCGCCTGTGTGTCCGTCGCATACTGGTCCTCCTTGTTCGCGTCGTCCTGTGTGTCCGTCGCGTACTGGTCCTCCTTGTTCGCCTGTGTGTCCGTCGCGTACTGGTCCTCCTTGTTCGCGTCGTCCTGTCTGTCCGTCGCGTACTGGTGGTCCTTGTTCGCATCGTCCTGATTTCCCGGCAGTTTTTGGCAGCCGGAAAATATTCACCGTGCGGGATGACGTCGGTGCGAATCGTAATTCCTGGTTCGTGAATGGCAGGCTGCGAGCGTCCCGACGTCAGGTCGGCGCTTTCCCGGATCGCATTTGTAGGTTTATTTTGTTCGGTCGGGGTTTTTTACGAATCGTACGGAAATGGTGTTCCCGTGCGATTCGTAATTCCATGTTTGTATTTTTTTACGACCGGGTACGCGTCGGACGGAGAATATGCTCCGTCCGACGGTTCGTACCCGGTTTTTACAGGATCGTAATTGGCACCCGAGTGTCTGTTGTTTTTTCTGGGATGCTGCAGAGGGGATTATAGAGCAGGTTTAAGTTAAAGTCACCAGTCAAAAGGGGAGGAGCAGCATTAGCATGGTTGAGCATGATGTCTGAAATTAGCTTTTGTTTTTTGCCCGTGAATGCTAGGTGGATATATACATTTAGCAGAAATAATTTGCCCTTCATCCAGTTGTGCTTCCAGTTTTTGATCACGACACATAAGAAATCATTATGACCTGTGGAATACTTCGAGACAGCAAAATCCCACCAGGTTGTTAAGTAGATGGAAAGACCACCCTCTGCATGGCCCTTGGAGTGCGATCCAGTTGCTGGAGAGAACTCAAAATAGCCTTCCAGCAGAGTTTACGTATCTTGCCAGGATTCTTGGATACATATAATATCATGTGATGTTAAAAAAAGCCATGTTGTCCGCATCCATGTGAAGTCTTTCTAGTCTTCTAGTCTTTCTAGTCCTTTCTAGTTTTTCTAGTCCTGCCACGTTCCAGGAAACGAGAGTTGTGATTAGTTGCATCTATATTCTAAGAGTTTGGTTTTAGACTTGAGTGCTGCGTGGTGGTAAGTCAGTTTGATTGGGGCCTAGCTAAGGCCCTCCTGCCCCTTTTTTGTAGTGGGAGTGGTGAACTTTCAGCACCTGCCTGTCTGGTTGTGGGTGGAAATAGTTAGTGGTTGAACTTTGATGGAAGCTATTGATTGAAGAGGGTCAATTGGATTTTTCAAAAGAGACGGACGTCTGTGAGTTTTATCGGTGCCTAATTTCCTGTGAGTTTTATCCAGATTATGCAGCACCTATCCCAAAGCTGGATCAAGTTCTTTTTTTAAGAATGCAGCTGGATATCAGGATGTTATTGGAAAAGTTATCAGTATTCCCCAGTCTTCCAGGGTTTCCTGATTTTCACAGATTGTGTTAACCGCAATTTCAGCAGACCATGTCACTACCGTTGCTTTCTTGCGGGCTAATATATTGGAAGGATTAAATTGTACATACGTAATGTAAATGGTATTTAGATGGCAAAGATTTGGGTTTGAGGCTAGCAATTTTGCTATGTTGCCCCTCTTCAGGGTTTCTCTATTGCCTTGTGATGTGTACTCAGGGTGCCAGATTGTTGTGAGAGCTGAATCATCTTGGGTTATGGTATTATGCTCATGGGCCAGATGTTTTGGTATTCTTTGTGTTTGTGTGTTTCTTTTCCCTGTGCCTGATTGAGGCATAAACATGGGGACAGGTAAGCTATGAGTCAGATATTAACCTGAGGGGGTTGCCTTGATGGAAGTTAAAGGCTTGATGGATGAGTAGAGATTTGCGGCAGACTCATCATGCGGCATAAAGTGCTTAAGTTCTGTTGTGGGCAGCACACCCGAAATGGCTATCAAAGTAATTTCATGTTCCTTTAGTTTTTCGCGTCTTGATCTAATGTTGTTACAGTATGGCCCTGGTAGCGAAAAAATACCTTAATTGAAGTGATTTATAGTATCCATCTCATTTAATGGAGAGCGTTTTGGCTCTAATTTAGGTTGTGCAACCGATGTAGCTAAGTAAGATCATTTTGGTTCATTTGATTTTTCAGACCTGGGCTAAGGACGGTATAGTGTCAACTTGGTTGCAGCAAGGGGCCTAATGCGTGATGATTCCCTGTTGCCTTATCGTTTAATGGGAGGTGCTTACAATCTGGCTTGAATTGTGCAGCAGGTGTATCTGGCAGCGTGGGTTTAATATCTTTTGGTTTGTCAGTGCCTAGATTTGAATGAACTTGTGCTCTAATGATGTTTTGTGGGCTCGAGAATTTCTCCCAAGCAGGTAAATATAGTACTCCAGGAGCCCGCCACCCCAGGACTGCTCCAAGCTAAGTGCAGCCTCTCCACAGCTGCAGGGCCAACTTGTGCATCCTGAACGGGGTGCTGTAGCTCCGATGATGATATTTTACATGTAAGATACGAGGGCGGAAGTTAGGGGAGAGCATGCGTGTTGAGTTGCAACAATATTGCCATTTCTCTTCTGTGAAGTCTTCTCCAATGCCCCTACACAACCATTCATGTGATCGCATTATCAGTTTCTTAGGGGAGGGGTTATAAATGATATTGTTCCGGGCTTGTATGTGCTCATGCTCTCTAGGGAATGCAGATGTGCTGCTCCACAGGCATTCCGTGGGCTTTAATAGAAGAAAATATCAAATGGCATGTAGCCGGTGCGCATCTGCACCTCATGTAATCTCATCCCTTGCCCCTAACATCAACTGCCTCACAGAAACCTGGCTAAAACCCACTTCCCACTGGGACATCACCATTGCCAACCCGGGAGACTACAAAACAATTTACCAGGGCCAAACCAACAAACACGGCGGGGGGTTTGCCATCATCTACAATAACACCTTCCACTGCACAACCAACTCAGATGAGCACCTAAACTTCCAGACGGAAAAAGCACCATTGAGGCACCCCCTTCTACAGACCACCAGAACCATGCCCCAGCTTCTGCAACACCATCCCTGAGCTCATCACTCTGATTGTCATCAACTCCGAACATTACATATTCCTAGTAGCCTAAATCCTGGAAAGCATGAGCAACATCAGACACAAGCAAATTGTCACTAACCCCACCCACATCGCAGGACAAACCCTCAACCCATATTCATGTCCAGCAACAGACTCAAATACGGCTATGTCTCACAACTCACCTGGACCGATCATGCAGCATACACTTCACCATCTCAGGACCTACCATCACCAGCACCACACCCCCCACTTCTAACCACAGAAACTGCAAACAAATATCAGAAGACCAGTGGAACAATGCTCTTAACTCCCACCTCCCAGACACAACATCCAATCCAGAACAAGCTGCGAAGAACCTGTCCCAGTAAATCATGAACAGCGCAGGCACCATTGCCCCCGCCAAACCAGCCAAACACCAAAGACCAGCCCAAAAAAACAGGTGGTTCACCATAGAACTAATTTCCACCAAACTCATCTGCTGGCAACTAGAAAGGAAGTGGTGCACCAGCAAAGAGACAGGCGACCATGCTACATTCAAGACAGCACTCAATCAGTACATCTGCCTCCTGAAAGAGACAAAGAAGGACGCTCTAACAAACTGCATAAATGCCAGCACAAACTGCAGCAAGGAGCTCTACGCCACCATGAAGTAATTCTCCAACCCCACAGCTGCGAGAATAACATCACCCCCTACCAAAAACTGTGTGACACCCTGGCGGACTTCTTCCACGACAAGATCATAGCCATCTACGGAAACCTCAAACCCCAACTCCCCTCTGCCAACAGCATCAGCTTGGTCACACCCACAAACCCCAAACAACTGCTCACCTACTAGGACCCTCTCACAACTCAAGCCACAATCTCCATCATGCACTCCGTGAACTCAGGCGCACCCATTGATCCTTGCCCACACCATGGCCCAACAAAACCAAAGAAGTACCGCCCCATCTCCCACTCCCCTTTCCTTCAAAAATCCTTGTGAAGGCACTCAACCAGCAACTCTCCAAACACTGTGGACAAAGCAACCTCTTGGACCCCTATTCCAAGTCTACCCCAGCACAGACAGACCTGATCGCAGCCACTGATGACATCAGGACGCTCCTCTGACCACGGCAAAACGGCAGCCCTCATCCTCCTGGATCTGGCAGCCACTTTCAACACCATCTCCCACCATCACATCTTGATCAATAGACTACGCCACATCGGAAACCACGGACATGCCCTCAGATGGATCGCATCATACCTCACCCTCTTTTTTTGCACGGAAATTAAGATCATGACCCCCCTGGCAAACAAAGCCAGATCGCACAGACTCAACATCATCACCTACGCCGACAACACCCAGCTTGTCCTCTCACTGTCATAGGGCTCCTCCACCACCAGAACCAACTTCCACGGGTGTATGATGAACCTCGCCAACTGGATGAAGGACAAACGTTTCAAACCTTAGCTCAGACAAGATGGAAATCCTCATCTTTGGGAGCAGCACCTCACCAAGCAACGACACATGGTGGCCAGCGGAACTCGGTCTACTACCCGCCCGACAGACCATGGCCACAACCTTGGAATCATCTTGGCCACCAAACTATCTGTGAACAAACAGGTAAACGCAGTCTCCTCCCCCTGATTCTTCATGCTATGCATGCTCCTCAAGATCTTCAGGTGGCTCCCAGTCAACACCAGAAGGATCGTCACACAGGCCCTAGTCACCAGCAGGCTAGACTACAGGAACACACTATACATAAGAATCACTGTGCGCCTTATTAAGAGACTACAAACCACGCAAAACTCAGCAACAAGACTCATCCTTGACCTCTCCAGGCACATCACACTGCATCTCAAGATGCTACACTGGCTCCCAATCCAGAAGAGATGTAGTTCAAAAGGCTGACCCACACATATAAGGCCCCACACAACGAAGGACAAGCATACATCAACAAACGTATGTCCTTCCACCAGCTGACCAGACACCTACGGTCTGCCTCCTTCTTCCTCGCGAACACCCACCGGATCTTCAGAAGCAACAGCAAAGAACGCTCCTTCTCACACCTGGCAGCCGAAGCTTGGAACAACCTTCCCCTGCACCTCAGGACCACCAATTAACTCCAGGAATTCAGGAAGGGGCTCAAGACATGGCTGTCCGAATAACAAAGCACAACCAATCAGGTAGCAACTCCAGCCCCTCACAGGTGATTTGCAGCGCTATATAAATACTTGATTGATTGAGTTATGTAAGACCAGGAACACACTGGTGGTATACAGATCTCCCAATGTCTCCACTCTCAAACGTTTTAGTCGCCATGGTGTCATCTTTTCTCAGGTAGAGGAGAGTGTAGGGTTAATTATGAGGCTTAGACCAGCGGACTAGAGACAAGTCAGTTATGCTCTTTGGGCCTCATTTATTGCATTTTGGAGTAGGGCAGCGCGGCAAGGCACCTTTCTGCACTTCATTATGCCAAAGTGAAAGGACAGGAATGCACGTATTGCACGGTGTTAAGCAATATGGTACATTCCTGTCCTTTCTGCCTGTGCTGGTGCCGTTTTAGCAGCCTAACGCCAATGTAGGCACCTATGCACCATGGTGCAAGGGTGCCTACATCGCAGACAGAATTGTTTTAGTGCAGGAAGGTGGCCCTTCCTGCACAAAAACCAATGAGGCATTTTCCTCATTCTTTGGAAAGAGGAAAAAATGAGGAGAAGTTAACATATTTCTCCTTGTTACGTCCCACCGCTGGAGGCATATGGATATGACGCATCCCCAGGTTTACATCACTTTGTAAATCTGGGGCAGCTTCATATTCCATGGGTGTTGCGTGGGAAATCCCACCGCAATGCACTTGGAGCGTTTCCCGGGCACAGAGTAAGCCAACATATCGATTTACGCTGCGTCGCCTTACTCATGATTTATGAGGCCACTCAAAGACATGCAGGGTGGCTTTGCGTGGCTTCATAAATCTTTATGAGATTCACTGCATCACGCATGTACCACTTTATTTGGTGCAAAATTGACACAGGGATCTCATAAATAAGCCTCTTTGTCTTAGCCGGTTCCATGCCAATGTCCTGCATCTGACTGTGTCAATTTCTATAGCAGATCTTGTCAGTGACCCTCAAACATTGCCAGTGGGTGTAGTGCCAGAATATCAACATATTCTTTGTAAAATTGAGCAGTCAGGCCAGCTAACCCAGGAGCTTTGTCTCCAAGCATACTGCATATAGCTAAAATGACTTCTTCCATTGTAAATGGCACTTCTAAGTATTGTATATGTCCACTGACCTGCCATAACAATCAAGATACAGTTGAAGTAGGCATTGAGCCTATCTAGCGGGATATCGCTGATGGAGGCATAGAGGGCACTGTAATATTGTAGCATTACTTGAGTGATGTTAGCTGGGTCATAGCATGGGTCTGCTCCTGGGTTTTATAATTCCATTATATAGGAATTACTTCAGCTCTTTTCTAGCAAGGCTGCTAAGGTCTTACCTGCTCTGTCTCCCTAGCCAAATCGGCAAGCAGTAGCCTCCTTATTAAGTCTGGTTTCACTTTCGACGGCGTCTTCATATCCGGACATTTTGTCCCCTATTTGCAAAAGGTATTGCATGTCCGATGCCTCGAAAAAGCGGAGTTCAAGATAGCGAATCTCCCGTCCCAGCGTCTGCAGCCACATACACAGGTCTCGGAGGAGTCCAGAGTGTTCTGATATGCAGCTACCTCAAATGTAAACTTTTAATGCCTCTCAAAGGAGGCCGGGTGAATTCACCGTCCCAACGTTGTTTGTAAAGGATTGGACTATGGGGCCAAGTATATCGGCCCTAAAAGGGAGATCTCGCATTGTGTTTTCAGGGAGCTTGCAGGTGAAGGCACGGCTGGGCGTACCCAGCAGGGTCAGTGAGAGGGCCACTGATGTGATGTCAGAAAACATGTGCAGCAAGTGCTCGTCACTCTTAGTACAGCCAGAAATATTGTTGGTAATCAGCCAGTAGTCAGTGTGTGACCACAAGCTGCAGGAGATAGTAACACAGGTGCATTCACTGTCAAGTGGATGTCGGAATTGCCAGATGTCAACCAGAGCTTTGTCGGTGAGGAGGGACTGTAGATATGCAGCCATGTGGGGATGCAGCCAGACATTAGAAGGTGATTTGGCTAGGTGTGGGTCCAGCACCACATTGAAATCTCCTCCCCAGATCACTGTAGCATGGCCCAAGGACGTAAACCCTACGCCATAGTGCAATGAAGAATTCAGGAAAGTCCACATTTGGGCCATAGACGCACACCAGGGTGACCCTACCACTCACTGGTAGGCCATAAGCACCGACATAGCATCCATCAGCGTCACAAAGCACTTTTTTGCACCTGCCCTTGAATCCCTTAATGTATAAGAATCACTGTTCCATGTGCATAGGCCGAGTAGGTAGACATGTGGACCTCCCCCATCCAGCCCGCTCACAGTTGTGGTTGGGTGTCCCACTTGAGGTGAAGTTCTTGCAGCATCACAATTGCTGCAAAATGTCTTTGGGAGCATGCAAACATTTGTTGGAGTCCCCCATGACGTGTACATTCCAGGAGAAGAGAGTAATGTTTCTTTCTGGGGTTGTGTCAGCGGCAGGACCTGAACATCGGATCTTACCATACTCTACAGTTCGTGTGTGTAACCCAAGAGAGCAAGACGAGTACGCGCCAGGGCAAGTACTGCGTGGTGTGGGCAACAGCAATATGTGGGGACAGGCATGCAGTAAACAAAACCCCAACAACCCCTCCCTCCCACTCCCACTTCAACCACCTCAACCAGTTGAAGAATACATCCCCCCATACAACATCAAAAGCAAAATAGAACCAAATGGGAATCATCCCTGAGGGCGTCAAGTGAGGCGGGCGGTCTCCCTAACCTCCAAAGTGGTAGGTGGCGCGGTGTGACAATGTCATCAGGCTGTAGGGTGTGAGCATCAATCATTGTCATCAAGGCCGCTGGTGGTGCCATTAGTGTCTTGAGAGCCTACAGGTGTCAAGTCACAGGCGTGTTTGTGGCATAATTTCTACAGCAGACTGGGGATAAATGAAGTGATGAGTTTTGCCGTAATAGAGGGCGCGAGAGCAGGCGAGATATCGGGGGGCGTAGGGGAGATTCATCTTCATGGGCAGCCGTTTGGAAGGAAGAACATCTCTGCAAACAGTTTGTACCATCAGGGTAAAGTCTAGAAAAAATGAGAGTTTATTCTCTTGATAAAGTGTCTCTCCTTTCTCACGGGCTATAAGGAGTACCATCTCACGCTCTCTGTAATGTAAATGGTGAGAAATAATGGGTTGAGCCGGTGCCTCCGGCACCTGATGGGGTCCTTGGGCCCGGTGGGTGCGATCCACTGAGAAAAGTGGGGTGTTAGATGATCCCTGACAAGGGCGCGCAGTAAGGTCTACACATAATCTCCGATGGTGGTCATAGCGGTTGGTTCAGGTAGAGTCAATGTTCAATTGTTGTTTCTCCTCGAGACTGCCTCTGGGTCCTTATTTTTGGCTTTTTAGAAGGGTGATATATTTTTTCATCTGGAGAAGTCGTTCTGTATTCGCCACTACCCTATCGTCTGAAGTAGACACACGCTGGACCAGCTGGGACAGCCTGTCTGCGTGTTTATCAAGGTGGTTGCCCATGCGATCCATCCTGTTAGTAAGCGTGTCAATTTTGGCATCAATCATTTTTAAGTAGTTGTGGGCGTCAGTCGGGAGATCCTTGATGGCCACACCATCATCACTGTTGCGCCGGCACCCAGCTACTACTTGTTCCTCATCAACATGTTCATCAGCTTCGTTTGGTGTCTGTCCGTCTTCCCCATTGTGTATATGTCACCCTGCAGTGGGTGTAGGCGCTCAGCAGTTGTCTTAGATCCTCTAGACTGGGCAGCCCTTGCCAGGTGAGGTAAGGCCCCACCTAAACCTGGGAGCACGGCCAGGCTGAGGGGCAGTTTACAGTGCAAGGGCTCACCAGTGCAGGTCGACCCCCCAGGGACCCCCGGTCCCGTCGTGCACAGTACGGGTGTCGGCAGGGCACACCTAAGTACCTCAGTACCAGCCGGCTCAAGGGCATGTAGTCACGGGGGAGGGGCGAAGGATGGCAGTGGTCTGAGGCATGAAAGTATTCAGCCTGAGCCCCAGGCTCTCACCGCAGCACGGGCATAGCGGGCTTGCACAAGTCCTACTGGGGTGGGGGCCCAGCTCCAAGTCAGCCCCGGGAGTCATTCCAGGAGGGCACCGCTAGCAACAGCACAAGCACCGCCCCAAGCCTGCAGCAACTGCCACAGCAGACTTTGCCCACTACAGCTCGTGTCGAGGCTCCTCTAACGCCACAAGTGTTCACCAGTGTTACTCTGGCACACCGACATGTTGTACCCATCTATATGCCACCACAATGACAGCCCAGTCATGCATATTTTGATGGATATTGCGCTGGGCTGGCGGAGCCTCACAGACTTGTGGCCATCTTGCAGGCCGACTTACCAGTGCCCTCCTGCAATTGAGGTTTAACACCGCCCCGCCCCCGACCCATCCACCTATGGAACTGCTATTAAGGTATCTTTTAGAGTGTACACATTTTGGCATTCCCTGAGCCCATAGAAGCATGAAGATTAGTTTATAAACAAGAACCAAAACATTCTTGTAGGGCAGTTACCGCACAGGCATAGACCGAATGAAGTTAGTGGATATAATGTACCTATTGAGGGCCATCATTGCTTGTGTGCCCCCTCGATTACACCGCAGTCAAGCAAAATTTGGTGGATATGGCATCAGGCTGGCAGAGCCTCGCAGCATGTTGACCATCTTGCAGGCAGCCCGGCTCACCAGCACCCCCCCTGAACTTGAGGTTTAACACCATCCCTGACCCACCCACCCTTTTGTATGCTATTGTGGAATATTTTAGGGTGTACGAATCTAGGGGATCCCCACAGAAGCATCAAGGGTAACCAGAACCAAACCAATCTTGTAGGGCGGTTACAACCCAGCTAGGGGCTGAAGGAAGGGCAAGTTATTGAATATAATGTACCTATAGAGGGCCATCGTTCATTGCGTGCTACCTCGAGGACAGTGTGGTCAAGCATATTTTGATGAATATTGCACCAGGCCGGCAGAGCCTCACAGAGTGATGACCCTCTTACAGCACCCGGCTCACCGGAACCCACCTGAAATCGAGGTTCAACACCATCCATGATCCATGCACCCATAGGAATACTATTAAGGAATATTTTAGGGTGTGCAAATTTTGGGGTTTCCCTGCGTCTACGGAAGCATCACGGTTAGTTTGTAAACAAGAAGCAAATCAATCGTGTAGGGTGGTCACCACCCAGGTATGGGCTGAAGGAAGGGCAAGTTAGTGGATAAAATGTACCTTTAGTGGACCATCACTTCTTTGGAAGACAATAAGGCACATTTCAAAGAGATTTTATGTATTTGTCGGTGCTGGATCACTTGAGAGAAGTACACCTTTCAGAAGCCCGTCTTTTGGCTGCACTGACTCTGCATTGCAAAGTTGTTATAGCATTTTCACAATATGGAAAATGTGCAAATATTGTGTGAAAATTATTTTTGAATAATTAGAGTTTTAATGATGCATACAGTCATAACTGATGAGCAAATGATGTTGGACCTGAATCAAGTTACCTAGGTCACTTAGAAATGTAAATAGGGCTATGAATAGTTATGTCACATTTTTATATAATATGCCATCAATTTTAAAATGGATGCAGTTTTTGGTGTTCTGTTCAACGTTTTCCTGCTCTTTTCCCCTCCCAATACGTTTCCCGCTGCAAAGCCATCTCAGCCCTTGTTTCCGCAGAGCATCAAGCGAATGACGTAAATGCATTAGCAGATTCTAACATTATTAGAAAACATGTATTGTGACTGCCGCTTCCATCGTGTATCCAAAGTATCATTTTCAAGGACTTTTGCTGGAAGTTACGCTTAAGACGTGTTGGTGCTAATTCTATGAGCCATTGTTTAAGAAATGTTTCTTTTTTTTCTTAAATGAATCTTTATTCAAGTTTTCTTTCATACAACGAAACAAGGAAAAAACATACATATAGTCTAAATGATTCTGACACAACACCTCCCCCCACCCTCCCTTCGCTGACCCAGCCCTAGGAGCATCCACATTCATTTAACATAGATTACAAAACAGAGAGAAAAAAATATACAACTTAGTCATGACCCAATACCTAGTATAAAAGCTGATTTTAACCCTTACCCCAAAATCACTCTGAGTCAACTTTTCTATTCGTTATTCACAAGGGGCTAATTCATAAGAGTTGCCCAAATTGCTAAACCTCTAGCTTTCGCCCTGCGGACTCTTCTAGAGTAAACAGCTCTCTCCAGTCTATATACAGCTAGAAATCTTTCTAGCCACTGTTGGCCAGATGGTGGAACAGGATGAGCCAATGAGTGGCCAAACAGAGTCTAAGATGAATAGGAAAGACTGACTCTGATTTGAAGATATAGGACATCCCACCCCCAGTAAAATCAATTGAGATGATATTTTCCTGCCCAGCATGGTTGCCAAAATGTTGCTCACATCCTGCTTCATAGTATCTAACATGGGGCAGTCAGCGAACATGTGAACACTATCCGCAGCTTGATAGCTGCACCGAGGGCATGTGGATCCTGCCACCCTGCCCCATTTAGCAATCTTAGCTGGTGTGATGTAGAGATTAAACCATGTTTTAAAACACTGAAGTTGAAAATTAGCCGCAATGAATGATGTCTGAGCCAGATGTAATGAGTCTTCAATTTCCCCCGATCCCGCCTGTAAGAGTCCCTGCCATCGCTCTGAGTGTTTAATCAAATCACCAGGTGTCAGCTCATTCAGAATTTTATATATCCCCCTAATGTGGTTGAGCCTTTTAGTAGCCCCTCAATCAAATTCACTCTAAAAAAACCACAGGTGCCCCCTGTTTTCTTAACTAGAAAATCCCTTATCTGGAGATATTTCAAAAACTGCCGATTATCCAACTCAAATCTGTCTCTAATAATCTCAAAAATAAAAAAGTACCTCAGTCCCGTTTGTGACATGTCACAAGTTAGGATTGTGACATCACCCACTATCCTAACTCCCTCATCATACCAATACCTCATATGCCCATCATTAAAAATATTTGGGAGAGAGCCATTCTTAAATATTGGGGTATAGGCATTAATACGTCTGAGGCCTAGTTTTTTCCGGACCGAAGTCCAAACCTTAAATGCACAGATCAGGGTTTTGAACTTAACCATTTTATAGTAACTACATTCTATGTGGCGTAATAGACATCCCCTAGCCTCATCACCCAGTATCAGCTCAAAAATTGATACTGAAGACCCTATCAACGTTGTCTCCTCCTTTTCATTAAGTAATATCCCTGCTTTCTGTAAAACTGAGGCCCAATCATAAAACTGAAGATTGGGTACTGCCCACCCACCTCTCTCTCTTGGTAGTGTTAAAAATGTAAGTGCTCTCCGAGGGCGGCAGTTAGCCCAAATAAACCTGGAAAATAAATGATTCATAGCGATAAACCACGAGCTGCAGACAATCAAAGGAATAGCCCTATCGTAAGTTTAAGGTTCTGTAGTCGATTGCATTCAATTTTCAATTTGGAGAGTGAAGGATTTTCTGTAATTTTCGAAACATCTGCCGAAACTTCAACACCGAAATATACTGCACTCCCTACCACACGAGAATCATTCATCTGGAGTCCTTTGCCAACCAAAACTTGAGTCTTATTTGAATTCAGGCGGTAACCAGAAAGCCTTCCAAAAATATCAGCTTCTTTATTGATTTCCCTTAGTGCATTCATGGGATTTGAGGTAATAATCGCGAGATCATCGGCATATGTCAATATTTTAGTACTCTCCCCATTGCTCTGCACTCCTGAAATCTGGTTGTTACATTTGATCTTCCGGACTAGCGGATCAATATATAGTGCAAACAATAAGGAGAAGCACGGGCATCCCTGACGAGTCCCCCAGCTGATCAACACAGGGTCCGACATCTCTCCCAATATTCTTGCCACTGGGTCTTTATACAATATTTCAATAGCAGTGATAAAGCCTTCCCCCAACCCTCTGCTCTTAAAAGTTGCCCACAAAAATGACCAGGAGACCCTATCAAAGGCTTTCTCCGCATCAAGCAGGATAAGCCCGATAGGGTCCACGGTAATTCCTGCTTCATCAAATGGAGGAATAACCCTCTGAATATGATCTATTGTGCTGCGTCCCGGTACAAATCTGTGCTGGGTAGGAGAAACCAATTTCTTAATAATAGTTATCAATCGTTTAGCCAGAATTTAGGCATATATTTTGACGTCGCTATTTATTAAAGTGATAGGACAGTAAGACCCCATCTCTCTCACCGATTTACCTTACTTAGGGAATATAACAATATTGATCCCCAAGACCCAGGAGCTCCTCGCCCAGCCTGAGCTTCCAAAAACACATCCTTCATTAGCTCTTGTATGGAGGGGGCAAAGATTTTATAGAATTTGCCAGGAATGTCGTCCGTTCCTACCGCCTTTCCATTTGCCAGTAAACTAATAGCGCCCTGAATTTCAACCGCTAAATAGTTCTGTATTGCTTCCTCCTCATTACTTATGTCATCCATATGGAGCTTCTGATAAAACTGTTGAAAGGCGACGCGTATTTCTGGAGGCTGAGTAACTAACCCTAACTCTGGATCATCTATTTCAAGTATCCCCGCATGCGTTATCCACTGTCTAGTCCGGACTGCCAAAAGGTGACCCACTCTCTCATTACATTCATACATTTTGGATCTCCAAGCACAGTATTTCCTCGCAGCCTTATTAGCTGAGAGATCCATAATTGTAGTTTTGACTGAAGCCACCTTAATTTGTATCTTCTCTACCTCTCCCCTATTTGTAGGTGCCTGTACTAATTGGGTTTCTGCTTCACTCACTTTCCGATATTATTCTTGGAGAAATCTTTTCTCTTTTGCCTGTGAAGCCCACCCATACCTCAGTGTTTCCCCTCCTATCCCAGGTTTGAGTGCATCCCATATTGTCCCCAGCTGTGCACTTCTCCATTTCTCCTCTACAAATCTCGGAATCCACTCCCTGATGTGTTGGGTATAATCTTCCTCATAAAGAAGCGCTCTATTGACGGTCCAGTGAGATATGGAAGGTTTTAATATATAAAGTGAGATTTCAAATACTAGCGGATTGTGATCAGACATCACCTGGGGAAATTTAACTATGCTGTACCTCGTTATCATCTCCTGGGATACAAAGAAATAATCCAAGCTAGCATGCGTTGGATGGTGGCTGAAAAGAATGTATATCCCACATCATGAGGTTCTAATCTAGTCCATGCATCGAAAAGTCCATGCGTATTACATACATTAATTAATGCCTTGAAAACTTTAGGCTTACGACCATGATATGACGGCTCGCCTAATTTCATATTCTCATTATTTAAATTTACATTAAAATCCTCACATATAATCAAAGGCAGCGGCCAGCCAACCAGCTCCACATTCAGCCAATTAAATAAGGCAGGCTCATCAAACACTGATCCGTAGACAGAACATAATGTAAAAGAATAATTATCGGTACAGCATTGAGTAATAACTCATCTACCAAATTGGTCTGATTTTGAACGTGAGAACCTAAGACCTTTTTTGCGAGCCAAGACCGCAACCCCTCTTGTGCGTGTTCCCTGGGTTGTGGCAGAGATCAATTGATATCCTGCTAGCTCATCTATCCTTTGTCTGCAGGCTTCGATATGAGTTTCTTGGAGACAGACTATGTCCGCCTTTAAATAATGCATATCCTCGTTAATGCTGCGTTTCTTCACAGGATTATTCAGGCCACATATGTTAACTGAGGCAATCCTCAATTTACTTAGTAACATTTATAATGCAAAGGAGGTCTAATCTGTACCTGATACTAACTCATTAAATTTAACTGGCTGGATCAGCGCCGCCCCTAAACCCCCCCTTTTCCTTTCAACCCCGTCCTCCACTCGACCCACCCCTCCTATCCTCTTTCCCTAGGCAAAAAAGGCCCATGTGATGCCTCCTGCATAAGCCGCAACACAAACCCTCTAATATGCCCTCCCTCTGCATTTTCCGGGATACCAAGAAGTCTTAGATTGTTTCGCCGCTGGCGATTTTCAAAGTCTTCTAGCTTCCACATCACGTCCATCATCCGCACCTCATTTGATGTGGCTTGACGAGCTGAGGTCTCTTTTCCAGCCTCTAATGCTACCACCCGTTCTTCAAGAGCCGTAGTTCTTTCTGCGATCTCAGCACATGATTTATTCACGTTTCTAATGGCACCTTGAAGCTTCTTGGTTGCAAGATGGGCCCGTTTATGCTCTTGTCTAGCTTCCCCCTGCATCTGTTTGAGGGTTGAATATATCAAACTCATCGAGGGGGAAGATTCTGCCTCAGTCATAGGGTGATCAGGCTGATTCTTTTGTACAAGGATTGGAAAGAGAGCTATCAGAATTCGTAGCTGAATTATCCAATTCTGAGATTTCCCCTTCACTGGGATTGGATAGCTCAGAGTCTTCGTTTAAGGAAAATAATTTTTCTCCACATTTTGCGGTTCCCCAACCTTGCCCCGAATAACCATGGATTTGGGATCTTTAATTGAACAGCCATCCATAACCTTCTCGACGCAAAAGTGATTGTCTACCATTATGACTTCAAGTCCCCCTGCATCACCCTGTACAGGATCACAGACCCCCATAGCCGCCAAACTGGTACTCACATTGTCCACTGGAGGGTCGATATTCTCCTCTGCCAGCACTGTCAGTGTCTCTTCATTCGAGGTAGCAGTTTCCTCTTTCTCCATTTTATTTTCTTTCTCTCAACCATTAGAGGGGTGATCATCTATATAGCAAGGGGTTTACAGGTTTTAGCCATGGAGCGAAAGATGAGTGGCGTCCAGCAGCATTCACACAGCCGCCATCTTGCCCTTCGAGATGTTGAAATGTTTCATTTTTGTTGTACATCTCTGGAGTGCAGTTGATGAGGAAGTAAGCAAAGGATTTCTCTTACCCTAAGAAAGGGGTTAGTGCTTAATATTTGCGTAGTTTTAATTATTACGTTGTCATTTCTGATTTGCCAAATCCATGATTATACCATACTGAATTTGCCGAGCCTGTTAATAGCTTGTGTAACTTGTCTATAAAACCTTTGGGATTCTGTTGTCCTTGGGATTCTTTTAGCATTTTCTTCATGGGTGACATGCTGCCAATGTTCTTTATGAGTATAACACTTAAAATGTTTGCCTAGACTTTGCATAACTAGCGACTATACAGCTTTATGGTTTTTGAATTAGGGCCTTCATTGCAGATTAAACATTTTTCTCTGTAACCCATTTTTGACTATTCTGTAATAAATAGACTTTTTGCTCTAGTTTTGGTCTAAAGCTCTGTCTTTTATGCTTCCAATGTTTTATTCAATTTAATTCTGTTAAATTGTGTTTTCTTGATGAGGAGTGTAGTCTGTAACTGCTAGATCAATTGCAGACTCTGGAGCTGAATTAATTGGGTAAAAATTTTGGGGCGATCAAATGTTGGGGTTCAGGTGATTATTGGGGTTTGGCTCCCACAAATTTGTACGGAGACAGAAGCTCAAGAGTGGCCAAATGAGGCTAAGTACTGAGAAAGCACAAAGAACCAGACACTTGCTAAACAAACAGACCACCCATAACTAGCTTCTACAGAGGTACTATTCCCCATATGATGTGTATGTGGGAACACAATGGTTTTTTAGGGGCCAGCCAGTGAAGAGATAAAAGGCACAGTTTTTTAACCTATGCAGACTCTCTTGCTATCATCAATAAGCAGTCTAGAATGTTGATTTGTTGATTATGCCTGCTGTGGTTTTGAGATCTATTGTGACATCATTCACCAATCACTATAAACAAAGTGCCTAGATACAATATCATGTGTTGAAACAGTTGTTTAAATACAATCACCAGGGTGGTTGATTTATTAGGTATCTCACTTATACTGTTACAGAGAATACTTTGACAGAAATTGTATGTTGTTGTGAGCACAACTCACAACTCAGCGAGTTCTTCCGTACACCTCCATTGGGAAAGAATTCCCCCAGAAAACAAAAATTGCGTTCTAAAGTAATTTTGAGACCATCATTGGGTTAGGACTCAAATACAGTAATACAATCTTTTCTGCATGGAAGGTTTGATACCCATCATGTCTTGGGGCATGAATGAGCCAATGCCCAACTAGTCTGTGTGTCTAAAAGCTGGCTTAGCTGAATCCTGCTGTTTGTGAATGCTTTCAAGGGTTTCTGCTCCAACTTTGGAAAGACTAATTTCCTGGCCTGATGGCTGTGGATTTCTTAAGTGGCTCCCGCGAAGGGTAACATATTGTGAGAGCAAGGTCAGAACTGCAGTGGTTGGAGAGCTTGCAATGAATAGGGGGCGGTTCAATACTCCGGAGCTGCTGCTCATATTAGGGGAACCACCCTGCCATTGCCACCATGGTGCATTAGATACTGAGCATGGTGACAGTGCAGGTTCCTTTGTATGCAGGAGCAGCCAGTATGTTTATCAAATGTGGGATGATGGGACATGTGGTCCGAAAAAACGATGCAGCTTTTTTAGGTCTCGCCTAGCAGCGCACATGCGCTTCTCTGCGAGACTTATTGTAAACGGCTTTCAAAAGCTCAAGACACATGCGGGTAACCGCAAGCAATAGGCCACACACGCACGAGCGTGGCATATTGCTTGCGGTTATAACAAAAGTGGAGGAACAGGGGGCTATTTAAGACAGGTCCAGCATACTTAGCCCAGGAATGAAACTGAAAGTACGAAGGTATGCTGTTCCTAGAGAGGCTTTTGAAGATTGTAGAAAGAAGTAGGTCCGGAGGAAGTCTCTCCTTCTGGAAAAAGACCCTCACACATCCGGCAAACTAGCTGTCATGTATCGTCAGCAGGTGGCCCAGATGTCAAGTATCATCATCAGGTCTGCTCCGAATCGGGGCGGCGCTGCAATCCCCGATCGGCGACCTTAGAGGCGCCTTTTAGTGGAGATCTTTATTCCATTCATTGCCGGTTGGTGAGTGCAAGTGAGGGCCCTATTGTGATGTGCGTGTGAGACTAAGTGTGTTTAAAATAAGTAGTGGAGATCCTAGAAAACAAGTTTTAATAAGAAAGGTCCCACTCTTAATTAAGAACAATAACATGCGTAATCTTCCAGTGAGGGTGTCTGAATTACGCTCTAGTGAATAGTGGTCAACATGTTTCTTGCATCGGTCAAGTTGGCCGCAATTCTTCAGGACCAGAAAGTTCACACACTTATTGGTAGTGGTAGCAACTAATACTTACCACCGATACAGCACCCTAATAAGTGGTTACTTTAAGATATAAGATAATACGCCTGTAAAAAAGAAAATGGGTGGACAAAAAAGTACACGTTAAATAAGCATATTTGCTAAAAACAATCTTAATTTCAATTCGCCTCATGAACTGCACCCACGAGGTGTCATGCAGTATTAGTGATGTGCAAATTTATAACATGCTAAATAGTGATCTCTAAAATACTCAATGACTAAGATAATGTACTAGTCAAGTGTGACACTCATTACTGCAGAAATAATAAGTAAAAAATATCGGTGTTAGATGAATCTAAACCCGTCTGGGGAATAACCTAAGTTAAAACTGAAGGGAAAATAACACTTACCCTGGTGTCCCAGGTCTCTGGTGTCAGCGAGATGGCGCTGAGAAAACACTGAAAAGTACAGTGTTCTGTTGACAAAAAAGCGCCCCCCGAAAAAGAGGGGTGCAAATGATTCAGTCAGGTCGATGTGACTAGAACTATTGGTTATCATAATGTTCACAGGTTAGTTAAAAATTGCAATATTATTAAATATCCCTCGTGGGGAACAAGCGATAACAAGGAGATCGTGAGATAACAGTAAGGACAGTGGTAATGTCTATTTTTAGTTTATCATGATGGGAGGGTAATAGTCTAGTCTTGATACTATTCAATAGGGAGTTAAACGGAGTCCCAAGCTCTCCCCAGGACCGTGGTTAGTACTTACGGCAATCCGCGAATCCGAATGCCTTCGTTCCTACCCTCTGACCGCGCCAGCTCGGTGGACAACACTGATCGCTGGCGCGGAGCATACATAGGCCCTCAGAGCCAATTGGAATTCTCGGCTCATCGGTGTATTTCCAGGATGCAGAACGTACGGGAACTAAACCCGTCATAACTGGTTCTTGTGTCCGGTCAGGTGGTGATCAGCAGCCAATCGGCTTGAAGGGGCAGGATAATCAACCAATGAGAGATGAAGTTGATGAACTACAACTCATGGCAACAGTCGCTAGGCAACGAGGTGTTATGGCCGATGTATCGGAACTCGTACCGCCAAGCTGTTTGTAGTTGGGCATGAGAACAAGGCGTGTCGCTGATTAGCACGCAGAGTCGAGAAAAAAATGATCAGAGTCGAATGGTTGACAAAGGAGCCCCCGGTGTTGTCCTCGCGAAAAACGCTCATGAGGTAACGCAATGGCGTTTTAGAGTCGTTTTACAGTACTCGTAAATGATGTATGGCATAAGTGACGTGAACCAAAAAATGTGGTCCAGTAAAGCATACACCTCGTGGGTTATAATAGTAAAAGAAAGTTTGTAGATCAAAAGAATACCAATCATGCATTAATACAGCAGGGAAAGGGCAGACCCTTAACACAGGTGAGCACTGCTGATTGAGTAACGAGTACTAAAACTACCAGAGGGATAAAGACACAAGTCAGAGAAGAATTGTGTAAAAACTCATTACTGCCAACCCCATCACGGGCCAGCATTGTCTGAATAGGTAACCTGTTACTTGATGTGTGCCCAGAGTGATGGTTCCCAAGTTATAGGCCAGTAAGTAGTAAATCATTTGAATCAGGTATTAAGCAGGCTGGACCAAGGGATATCTTCATTCAATCCTACCAGGTGGGACGATAATCTCATAACCCACCTTTGTTCAACAGAGAACAATTTAGCTTTGCTAATGTTCTTAAAAGATTGGAGGACCGTCCACCGTAGAGAATCAGGGGCGTGTTTTTTGTCAAAGAAATGTGTTGTCATTTTGGTGTTGACTTTGTTACACCTAAAATTACTCTGATGTTCAATGATTCTGGTTTTAACCGGTCTTGTGGTCATCCCTATATAGGGGAGATTGCAAGGGCATGAAATTAGGTAAATACAATTTTGGGTATTGCAATTGGTATGGGTTCTGTACTGCCATGTGAACCCATTAGGAAATTCAATGTTTTTCATAATTTTGGTGAGGGGGCATACAACACACGAACCACAAGGATAATGGCCCGTTACGGGAGGTAGATTCCATAGAGTGGCCTGTTTGGTGTTGTTATGTGGTTTGGGTCTCGTGTGTACAAGCCTGTCCTTGAGGTTGGTAGTGCGTTTAAAAGCAAACCGTGGGGTAGTCAATGAAAGTATCCCGGTGTTAAGGATATTCCAATGTTTTTTAATGATGTTTCTCAGTTTTGTCGAATTAGGCGTGTATGTAGATACACAAGTAAGGCAATCATCGCTGGTACGATCCCTTGGTTCCAATAGCCCTTCCCTATTGTTATTGCGGGCACGTTTAAATGACTTCTTTACATCATGACTACGATATCCCCGTTGGAGGAGATTATTAGTCAGAATCGAAGATTCCTGTATGAAGTCAGGTAAAGAAGTACAGTTCCTCCTGATGCGGAGGAACTGTCCAAAAGGGAGATTTTGCTTAAGAGCTACAGGGTGGTAGCTATCAAAATGTAGCAAACTGTTTCGATCGGTGGACTTACGATGGAGTGTGGTACTCATCATCTGATCATTAAGTCAGGAAAGGGATTTGTTTGTCAGATATTGTATGGGTAAACCGCAGATAAGGGTTTAAGGTGTTAACCCATGTGCAAAATTCATCACATCGGACTCGGTCACCTCCCCACAGAATCAAAATATCATCAATGAATCTCTTCCACAATAGGATGTTAGATCTAAAGGGATTCGATTCGTGGTGAATGGCTCGCTCCTCAAATGCTGCCATATAAATACAGGCCACACTCGGGGCAAATGTACTCCCCATCGAAGTGCCCTGTATTTGATGGAATAATTGGCCCTCATATTCGAAGAAATTCTCCGTGAGAGCTAGAGAAGCACATTCCAGAACAAAGGGACGTGGTGTAGATGATCCCCACTCCAGTTCACTGAAAACATCCTCTATCACCTCAAGGGTGGCCCTCTGAGGAATGTTGGTGTATAGGGCCTCAACATCCAGGGTAACGAGGAGATCCACTTGTCCCTGGTGTTGAGAACCATTGCCACCATGGTGCATTAGATACTGAGCATGGTGACAGTGCAGGTTCCTTTGTATGCAGGAGCAGCCAGTATGTTTATCAAATGTGGGATGATGGGACATGTGGTCCGAAAAAACGATGCAGCTTTTTTAGGTCTCGCCTAGCAGCGCACATGCGCTGCTCTGCGAGACTTATTGTAAACGGCTTTCAAAAGCTCAAGACACATGCGGGTAACCGCAAGCAATAGGCCACACACGCACGAGCGTGGCATATTGCTTGCGGTTACCTGCACGGGCGCCATATGTTTTGAATTATCGTGCCCAGACACGGGCACGATAATTCAAAACATATGACCTGGTGCTCGCTCTTGCGTGCGCGCCACTCGCGGGAGCCCCCTCCCACCTCTCATATGTCTGTGCGTCTTTATTTATTTATTTATTAGCTGTCCCGTGTGCTCAGAAGCCATTAAACCGATTTCCATCAAGCATTCTCCTGACCCAGTGAGCCCACAGAGTCTATCAGACTGTCTGTTTAGAAGAAAGATTCCTGAGGGGGCCGCAGAGTCACCCCTCCTGGCCGGAGAGGGGGGGTGAAATGCAGAGGCAGCACTCCACTCCTCGCAGAACATTAAATCAGATGCCGCCACTCGAGCCTGCGCTAAGGGAAATGAATTTTCACGAGACAAGTAGGCTGCCGTATTTATTTATTTTCTTCGGCTTTTGTTCAGCGCTTTATCGACAGGCAAACTGAAAGCAAATACAGGCTGGACGGATAATGAATTACTGTCGAACGGTGCTGTCTGTTAGTCTCCTCAACCTGCATGTGTGCAGACGGTGGGTTCTTAAGTGGATAACGATCTCTTGGTATTGAGGGCTCGAGTCTGCTGGTCAGGGACATCGCTCAATGGGCTTGCATATGCAGATTATTGTGTGTTCGTGAGCTGGGCACAAGTCCAAAACAAGCATTTTCATGCAATGCAATACCTCAGATTTTTAGAGGCTGTATTATTTCCAGTATGTGCTGCAACTGACTAATACTTCCAAAAGGATTTGTTTGTCTTCAGAGGGCGGAAGTGCCCACCTCGTGTAATCAAGTGAATCTTTGCACTGACACGCTCTGTCCAGCTTACCCTGCATTGCGTTGTTTCGTAACCCCAACTCTTTTATCGTAACTGGAAACCCTAGATTGAAATGCTTCCACTGACTCCTGGGTTCAGCGGCTACTAGCAGCGATGGAAATTTCACCCAGTTACCCGTGAGTAAAAGATAACATGAGACTGAGCTTCCATCAGCGAATTCTGGGTTCCAGCAGCTACAGCAGCTGTGAAAGTATCACCCAGTTACCTACGGGCAATCCGAGTATGAGTGCCTCCACCGACTGCAGGATTACGGCAGCTATCAGCAGCTGTGGAGGTATCACCCAGTTACCTGTAGGTAAAAGGAAACCCGAGACTAAACTCCCTTCGGCAACTACAGGGTTGTAGGAGCTACCAGCAGCTGTGGACGTTTCACCTCAGTTACCCGTGGGTAAAAGGAAACCTGAAACTAAGCTCCATTCGGTGATTGCAGGATTCCGGCAGCTGTTAAAGGTTCACTTATTTACCTGTGAGTAAAACTTAATTTAAGGCTGAGCTCCCTTCCATGATTGCAGGGTTCCAGCAGCTGCTAGCAACGATGGAAATTTCACCCATTTACCCTGGGGGGCGCTGGGCATTATTTGGGTGTGGGGGTCATTTTTCCTCCTGTCAGGGCTCCCTGAGGGCGGCTGTGTACTCTCCTGCCCTGTCTCTTCCCCATGGTTAGAAGTGTAGCTCCTCACAGATTACACCGCACAAAGCAGCTCTAGGCTCTACTAGGGTGGGTGGCAGTTCTCTGCAGAGAGCTGTTCGATGACAGGTTTAGGCCTTGGATTGGCTTGGACTAAGATCTTGGTCTTTTCCACAGTTCCAACAGTAGCGGTTTGCTTGTTGGTAATAGTTGTGTTTGCTGGGGCAGGTGTAGGTGAAGTGCTTGTGACTCACTGACCGGCTTCCTTAAATACCTAGTCTCATGCAGTGAGGCGATTTTAACATGTCACCCGTGGGGGTGTTTAATGGCACCCAGGAGTCAGTCCAGTCCAGTTTTGCACCTGGGTGCAAGAGGTGTCTTTGCAGCTCTTTGGGGAGTTGTGCTGTATGGAAAGTTCTTTCCTCTCGCTTTTATCCACTGCAGGGCTGGCTCCTCCTTTCATCGGAAGTTTCTCCTCACCCTTCCTAACTGTCACAAGTTCTTTACTCTGCTTTCACCCACTCCGAGGCCGGTGCAGCCTGTATCTGGAGTCAGGTCCTCTCACTTGTATCCACTGTAGCTGCGCACGGTGTGCCCTGTCCCTTCTAAAGGTGCCCCCCAAATCCAGAGTTCAGGTGGTTCTGGCCGGAGTGCTCCCCTGCTCTTTGCCTGTAGTTAATAGGAGTTCTCTCCTGGAGTGAGACTGAAGCTGTTGGGATCAAGGCTGACTGATCTGCTTTCTTAAATGTCAGTGATTTGTTTATTTTTTTATCACACTGGCCTCCAGAGACTGAGCTGCCTTCAGTGACTGCTGGGTTTCTCTTAAAAAACTTTTGATGATACAACTCAAGTACACTAAAGTGCCATGAAGGCGCTATTAGTGAGGAGGGGGGAGGGGAGTTGGAACAGTGTTTAGAGCAGGGGTGGCTACATGCCACTATTGTGACCTCATTATTTTTTACCCACTGTGCTATTACCGAACGGTAATGCACAGACTGTCTCATAATTTACTCCTGGTAATATCCAAAACGCACATGGAGTCTGTTACTGATAACACCTATATTTATCTATTCATAGTGCTATATGCACAGATTCGCAGACACCTCTGACCTTGACGATGCCCACATAGTGGCTATACCTGGACAGAATTTCAATTGCTCTGGAGTTATCGGAGTAATTCCATGTTACTCTTAGGAGCATAGGAGAGAGCATTTGCAATGCAATAAGTCTTGCATTTGCGAGAGTTTAAGCTATTAGTATTCTAAATGACAATGTCTTTTAGCTATTAGTATTCTAAATGACAATGTATTTTATTTATGTTTTAAAATCGAAAACATAAATAAAAGGCATTGTCATTTACAATGTCAATAGCTCAAACTTGTGTAAATGCGAGGCCTATTGCATTGCAAATGCTTTTTTGGTAAGTGAGCCATTGCAGATGTTTTGTCAGACAGCGTTAGAGAAACTTTCCACCACTAAGGCCCACTGCCAAAATGGTACATGCCACACACCTACACAGGATGGTGTCAGCTGTGTATTTGTTGTCCAAGGTTGTACCTTTTGGCTGCACCGCATATGCAAATTGTTTGCAGAGCTCTCCAGTTTTGTAGTTCCACGCTGGAATAGTTCATTGTGAGAAATTGGGTTGGGTTGGTGGTTGAGGGGGGTGTGAGCCCTTCTCAATCAACAGCCACAATCCTTGTCAGGGTGACCCATAGAAAGTCACTAAATCAACCTGTGCTTAACCCACTGGTTGCTTAGCACAAAAGCAGTCAGGCTTACCTTAGAGGTAATGTGTAAAGTATTTATGCAGCACTCAAAAAGTAATAAAATGAAAGCACAGCACAGGAAAACCCCACCCCAATGTAGAGAAATAGAGTAAAATGTAATAAATTATTTGACACAAAATGAAAAATTCCAATCAGTAGCACCAGATATAAGCAAGTTCAAAGATTTAAGGCAAATATCGCATCTGAAAGCACAAAGTGCTATTTACGGTTATCTGGTCGTGAGAGTCCGGGTGAAAGTCACAAGTTCAGGCTGACTGCGATAAAGCATGGGCCGGATATAGGGACCAGGTTAGTCCCATTGAAAAGTTACCTTCTAAATATCAGCGCAAAGAGTTCCGTTCGCGGTGGAGGAGGCCACGAGGAGCACCATGCGCGTCACGGATGGTCTTCGCTGTAGCACGAAGAGCAGGCCGTGCATCAGAGATGGTTGTCACTGTAGCGCAAGGATCCTGTCGGACGTTGTGGTCAGTTGTTGCTGGAGCTTCATGTTGACGGTCACTGTGGGCTGTAGATGCTGTAGCGCGAAGAGCAAATCTCTGAAGTTTGAAGGTTTCAAGAGTGAGGGATCCTGTGCAATTTCCCCTCCTTTACCATGGCCTTGCTTCTCTTTCACTCTCACAGCTTTCTTCTCCCCTCACCCCCATGAAGAATATCTAATGGCCCTCTAATGTCTTTTACCTGCACCCTGTGTGGGTGCATGATGATGCTGAAACTGCACTGTTTACTTGTGTATTGTGTTTTTATGTTTTTCCTAAGTTTATAGACTGGTTAACGCTGGGTGACTCCCTGCAGTGTTGCTGCTCAAGTGTTTTACGTCCTTGCATAGCGCTATATCATATTACCTGTACTGTTCTGTAAAATGAATAAATACATTTTCAAAAAATTTTAATAAGGCAACCTAAAGTTCTGTGGAAGTGGTAGGCCTCACAGAAGTGAAAAATGAGGTTAGGAGTTTATTTTACTACCAGGACATGTAAAACTTAAAAGTACATGTCCAACGTTTTAAATACACTGCACTCTGCCCTATGGGCTGTTTAGGGCCTACCTTAGGGGTGACCTATATGTATTAAAAAGGGAGGCTTAGGCCTCGCAAAAGGTTTATTTTGCCAGGCCGAAATAGAGGTTTTAAACTGCACATACAGGCAGCAATGGCAGACCTCATACATATTTTAAAGGGCTACTCAAGTGGGTGGTACAATAGATTTACAGGCCCTGGCTACCTGTAGTACCACTATACTATGGACTTATAGGTAAATTAAATGTGCCTATTGGGTGTAATCCAGTTTTACCATGATTAAATGAGAGAGCAATAGCACTTTAGCACTGGTTAGCAGTGGTAAAGTGTGCAGACCAACAATTTCCAATCAATTGCAGAATGTTCGCCTGTATTTTTATTTTCCTTGAATGTAAATTTAAAGCTGTTGTAATCTTTTCCAGTAGAGCACGAATTGCGTTTTAAGTATTGCATATTGAGCTTCCCCCACTTGAATTACGTTGTCAGTTGACAGCTTGCTTTGTTTTAAAAAATGTGCTTATTAGCTTTTATGCATAAAGTGGAATAGTTTGAGATACAGTGGTGATCGGCATGGATCAGGGGTGGCGGGCAGGGGGCAGTTTAAGGGGATGGAAAATAAGAAAGAAAATAACAAATAAATAACTTTACCTTACCGTGCGTCTCTCCTCCATCTCTCCTGCTCGTCCCTTCGCACCACTAGAACAGGAAGCACATCCAGGCTCCCTAAGCCAATCACAACGCTGCAATGCAGCATTTTGATAGGTCTGAGAGCGTCGGTTCGGCGCTCAGCCAGGGAATGGGAGCCTGGGCATATTCTCTACCCAGGCTATGATGCAGCCTGGGTGGAGAACGTGTAAAAGTGTGCATGAATGTTTGAACGTCCCGCGACGGCTGGCTAAACATTCATGTGTGCTTACAAAGTGTGCTCACCACTCCCCCTGATCCTGTCAGCAGAGCGGCCCTGCCCCACGGTACAAAGATGTTGCAGCAGGAAAAAATAAAATGATAAAAACCTCAAGTTATCATCATTTTATTTTTCATTTATTGTACTGCTGCACAGCAGTGGGGAAATGCTACTCCTCTTTAGCGGATGAGCCGCCACTGGTTACATACACCGCAGCAGACAGAGAATTGCCGCAACATGCGGCGCATGCAAAAGTCATTTGTCGACGAGTAGAACCTGTGGCACAAATGAGCCTTTATTGAGAGTCACAATAATAAACACAGTTATATCAATCAAAACGTCATAACAGAGCAAACAAACTAATGAGACTGCAGGGAGGAGTCAAGTCATATGTGAGGAAGGGGAGAACAGGCCATGGAGTGCCCACCAAGTGTGATATCTTGCTCTAAATAGAAGGAAGCTTAAATGCACAATCTGACTTTGTTGTGCGACTTTACAGCACACTCTGTATATTGATGTTTATTAGATGTCTGATTTCATAACCGCATCTCCCACTGCATGAATACTAATATCAGAATCTTCATCATGTAATGCAGAAGTTATGACCACTTCATGGGGCGTATCAGAGGAAGAGAAAATCAAGTTGGTTGAAAATAAGGAAGTATGTCTGGCTTAATAAAAATGGCATATACAAGTGAGGATCATCAAATGGAGCAGACCTTTCCGGACAGCAAAATATTCAAGTGCACATTTACCCAGTTTCAAAGGGCCTCCTTTTCCCCTCGGATTTCTTGAATGGATCAGGGTATTCTCCTAAAGAGGGTCTACTAGGCCTGATGGTGTTTATTGTGTTGACATTTTTTATTGAATTTTATCATGAAATACAGAGTAACACAGAAATATTAAAACAATGAATTATTGATAATATTAAATATATATGTTGATGATAAATATAAATCATATCATATATAAATATTAAAATGAATAAATCAGTGAGTAGATTTATGGTATAAAGAACATGAATAAGAACTGGATATTATACATATTATAATATATAAAATATGAATGAATCTAAATATAAAAGAGAATGACTTTGTACAAGAAAATTAAAATAATTAGATCAGCGCACAAAAATTAAAAAGGGAGGAGAAAATTGATATGAAAAGTGGAAGAAAGAAGAAAAGAAGAGAAAAGAGATAAACTGTAAAGAAGATAATAAGAGAACAGTGAGAGATAATAGAGCCATAGGAAGGGAGGGAGGAGAAGGAGGACGGGAGTGGGGGAAATAAATTTATGAAGGATAAAGGAAAGGGAAAAAGAAAAGAAATACACAAAATATAAAATAATGAATTAGTTAATTCAAGTGTTTGCATTAGGAGAGAGAGTGGAGTTGGCATCAGTGTTAATTTCAGGTTATAAATTGTGTGCTCATGTAGGGCTGTTTGCATCATTGCCACCAGCCATTCTTCCTGAGAGGGTGGAAAAGGAGACTTCCAATGACGCAAAATACAGATTTTAGCTGTAGCCAATGCAGTGTGAAGAAGATGTATTTGTGATTTAGAAAGTTTTGGAAAGTGTCGAAAATCATGTAGAAGGATTGTGGCAGGTGTAAATGATAAGGATAATGGCATTGTGGAATGTAAAGTCTTGCCAACAAAGGACGAAAAGGACCTTGTTGCTGGGCAATCGCAAATGATATGAACTATGTCACAACCAGAGGTGGAACATCTCCAGCAATTAGTGTGTGAAAGCAATCCAGCTTTATGTAACTTAGTTGGTGACCAGTGCCATTCATGAAGGATTTTAAATATACAAAATTTAAGCCTTGCTTCACGAACGCCTTTATGTAATCCCTCCAGTATCTTGTCCCATTCAGAAGCCGTAAATGAAATAGATAAACGAGATTGCCATTTATTTTGGAGAGCATACGAGAGAGATTGTGAAAATAAAGGAGACATAAAGGTTTTTATAAAGACCAGAGGTCACTCCTCTAAACTTTCCCCACAGATTTAGGTAAGATAGTATTGGGGACACCTGCAACACCCAAGGGGGAGATCCCAAGTGTTTCCTCAGACATTGTTGAAGTCGAGAGTATCTAGAGGAGTGTTGTATAGGAAGATTAAATTTCTCACATAATTGAGAAAATGATTTAAAATTTCCATCATGAAGAAGTTGATCTGGGGGGTAAATACCAGCTGCTTGCCATAAAGGCCAGGATAAAGTGCGACCATTGCTGAATTGTTCCAAAGAGGAGCCTTAACATGAATACGGGCGTTTGAGCCTAGTATACGATGCCGCCTTTGCCAAGATTTGTGCATGACTGATAAGATCAGATTCTTGGGATCAGAAGAACTAGCGCCACTACCATATAAAAGAGAAAGATCTGAGTTCTTGGATAAAAGATGACGCTCAATGGAAACCCATTGTGGGACATATTTAGTTCCTGGCAAAAAATAAGAAAATTGGGAGATGTGTAGAGCAAGGGAATAGTGTTCAATGGATGGAAGACCCATACCTCCACATAACTGATGGGCTTTTAATTTTGTTATAGCAAGATGTGGTTTAGCTGAGCCCCATATAAAAATCTTAATCTTAGAATCTATTAATCTAAGGGTAGCTAAAGGAATCTGGAGGGGAAGCATACCTAAAACATAGATGAAACGAGGAAGGGTGACCATTTTGATAGCTTGTACTCTACCCCAAAGAGATAAACCCAGAGCTTTCCACTTATCAAAATCCCTCTGCATTTGAGAAAGTAAAGGAGCTTAGTTATCTGCAACCATATCTTCCAAACCTTTGTTGACCAAAATCCCTAGATATTTAAGATGTGAGGACTGCCAATGAAAAGGGAATCCATTAATCACTGCCCTTGTAGTGCCATTAGAAATGGGTAACGCTTCACTTTTGTCCCAATTTATTTTGTAACCCGAAAAGGAGGAGAAATCATTAATAATCTGAAGAAGGGATGGAAGAGATCGAGGAAGATTAGTAAGAGTAAGAAGAATATCATCTGCATATAAATAGATTTTAGAATGTCCAATTGGGAGAGGCACACCTATAATACCATCAGATTGACGGGTAGCAGCAGCAAGTGGTTCCATAGCTAAAAGAAAAAGAAGGGGGGACAACGGGCACCCCTGACGTGTTCCCCTCCGTATTGGAAATGCATTGGACGAAAAACCACCGCAATTAACCTGAGCTGAGGGATTCTCATATAATAAACGCACTTTATTGATGAATTGATCACCCAAACCAAATCTATGCATAATGGTAAAAAGGTATTCCCACTCAATGCGGTCAAACGCTTTTTCTGCATCAAGCGAAAGGGCCAAGGTATCTTCTGAAAGATGATTAGCAGACCACAAGGTGTGGGCCAGGGTGCAGAGATGGTTCCGAGAAGAACGCCCTGGTACAAAGCCTACTTGAGTGAAATGTATTAAAGAAGGCAGTACTTTGCGGAGTCGAGACGCCAAGATGCTAGCCAAGATTTTAATATCACAATTTAATAAAGAAATGGGACGATAGCTACCGCACAAAAGAGGGTCTTTGCCAGGTTTAGGTAGTACAGCTATAACTGCTTTATTAGAAAGAGGGCCCCATGATGATTCTTTATCAGCCTCAAGAAATGCAGCATGTAACATATCAATTATACTATGACCTGCCCATCTATAAAATTCAGCAGGGAAACCATCTTCCCCAGGAGCTTTATGATAATGCAGAGCTGTAATGGCTTAGAGATCTCATCTCTTGTGATTTCACCATCAAGCAGAGCTCTACCATCATTAGAAAGACGCGGAAGAAGGAGGCAAATTCATTAACTATCTCCTGGGGCCGTGTAACTATGTCACCTTGAGTCGATCGAATAGCTCGAATAGCCATTGCTGCTTCCCTTTGACGTAATTGTGCAGCCAACAACCTCCCGGCCTTCTCCCCTTGCTCGTAATGTCTTCCTTTCATCCTTTATAAAGCAATTTCAGCTTTGGATGCAAAGAGACTATTAAGAGACATACATGCTTGCTCCAATAACTTGCGATTATGTAAGGTAGGATCCGACGTATATAAACGGGAATAGAGTTGAATATCTCGTTCTAATTCTGTCTGCTTTGCAATATTATTCTTATTGGCAAGTGCTGCATCGCACATCAGTTGCCCTCTAATAGTGGCTTTAGCTGCCGCCCAAACAGTTCTGCTGGAGGTGACAGAACCCTGGTTAATAGAGAGATAGTCCTGTAGATGGGATTGTAACTGAAGTTTACCCTTAGGCATCCTGTGTTTTTGAATGCTCATACGCCATGGTTTACGCCCTGGCCGGGATAGACCTAAATCTAAAGATAAAAGGACAGGAGAATGATCAGACAAGGCTGCTTCTAGGATACGTGATTCCGTGACTAGTTGAACCGCTTTGTGCGATATCATAAAATAGTCTAAGTGGGAAAATGTACCATGTGAGGATGAGAAGAACGTATATTCTTTGTCTTGTGGATGACTAAGACGCCAATGATCAACCAAACCGTTATCCGAAAATATGTCATTTAATACCGCTCTATCCGCTGCATTGGCCTTATCAAACAAACCAGTTTTATCTAAAATAGGATCTTGTACCAAATTCCAATCCCCACCAATGAGGTATTGCGAGGCATCAATTTCTGTGAGGAGGCGATTCAATTGAAGGAAAAAAGACTTTTTAGTGCCAATCGGAGCATAAATAGACCCAAGACAGATGTAAGAATTCCCGATACGTAATTTGGCAAATACATATCGACCATCAGGATCTGACCAAGTCTTGGAGATCGTGACTGGAAGTGATCTGCGGATAAGAATTGCAACTCCACATTTGCGGACAGGATTAGTATCTGTGAGGTCATTTTTGTGAATGCTGCTGTGAATGCCCTTCCCCACCCAATCTCTGCAAAGTTTGTCAGATTCAATCTCATCGAGGTGTGTTTCTTGTAATAAAGCTATGTCTACATGTTTGGACTGTAAATAGAAAGTACCTTCTTCCGTTTAATGTAATGAGTGAGGCCATGGACATTCCAAGTAATGGTAGATAAAGGATGAATATTAGCCATGATGGGATACAGTCAAAAGGGATTGGGAATCAATGTATTAGTCAAAAATGGGAAAAATAAGAGGTAGGAATACAATGGGAGGGAATAGGGCTGTATGGGAAGGGAGAGTACTCTGGTTGATAAGAAATAGAAAAGTGTAAGAAAATAAGAGTTTTACAGGTTAAGAAAGTTTAGTATATGAACAGAAACAGAGAAGAAAAGAAAAAGACTTATGGAGGACAAACGTGATAAAGAAGCAAATAAAGAATATAATAAAGTATTGTATAGAACAATAGAGAAAGATATAAGAAAATGTAAAAGAAGGTTCTTATTGATATATATTAGAGAGATCAAAATGTTCTATTGTAATCAGTATATTTCTGGCTGTTAAAATATAAAAGAGAAAAAAAAAAATTGATATAGATTCGTTACCTACAACTTTTAACTTTTAACCGCGGGTCTGGGCTCACTGGAGCACCACTACGAGTACAGACACCTTAAGGAGGGTGGACAATTAAAATGAATATCAGCCAGGACAATAAATTAGAAAATCTGTAAAGAGAGTGAAAACTCCTGTGACCCAAATACATATAATAGTATGCGTTAGGAGGATAAGCACATTTCATTAAGAAACATAGATAAGCATTAAACGGGTCTAAAAGCAATAAATGAATGAGAATGAATACCAGAAGTTAAAGTAAACTATTAAAATTATCATTCATAAATACAATTCTCATAATATTTACATAATAAACGACATTTGATAACTTAAATTCATAAATAACTATAAGAAAAAACGTTGGTATTATTTAAGAAAGAATGTCAGCATTGTAAAGATGGATAAAGAGCCTGTTCTTAAAAAGTGAGATAGTAATACATTAAAAGCACATATCATAGCGTATAACATATGACCAATGTGAAATAAAATTATAAATAATGTTTAGAATAAAATTCTTTTGATAAAGGGACTGAAATAAGATACATATTAAAATACATAGTAAGTATATCCATAAGGAAAAGCACTCAGTAATATATTATAATCATCTATAATAAATATAAGTAGAACTTATTCATCTTTCTGGCTGAAGAGTAAGATGTAAGTAAACACAAGGAGTAAGCATTAACTGAACTTAAAGAGTCAGGTAAGTTGATAAGACAATATTAACTAAGACAGTAACTATGAGGATAATAAATAGGGACTCAACTCATTCTCCATCTGGAGCAGATTTTAAGGGAGATCTGGACTTATCTCTACGTTGATCTTGTGTGGTAGTAATTACAGACTGCAAGGCGGATGCTTGATCCTCGTGTGTACGAAAAGGTCGCTCTGTTTCTCTACCTCGAGGACGCACATCCCCAAGGGTGCGACGCCTTTTATCTGTCGACTGTTGAGGTTGTGTAAAACTTTGACCAGACTGCTCATGAGAAATATGTTGTACATCCATATCCTGAACTGTTAAACTGTCTAGAAACTGCTGTAAGTCTTCAGGGTTGTAAAAGTCTTGTGATTTACCATTTTTAGTAAGGCGGAAGTGAGCTGGGTCAAACAGGCCATACTTGATATCCAACTTCTGCAGTTGTGGTCGCATAGCTAAGAATAGTTTCCTTCTATCATTGGTTTCTCTCGAGAAGTCAGCTGCCATATGTATTTGATGACCATCATAGATGTAAGATCTTTGCGTGCGAGCTGATATTAGTATCTGTCTGACTTGCTCATGTCTCAGAAAATAAGCAATTAGAGGCCGTGGTCGAGAATCCAGGTTTGGTCGTGGAGGACCAATACGATGAGCATACCCTTGATGGCATTTTCACTAACAATAGCCATATTAATGTTACCTCGATCCAAGCAGTCCCCTGGTCTGATCATAGTGCCATCTTCTTTAACCTGCCTCAGAATAACCTGTTAAATCACCGTAGAGGCCTCACACTTCCTGAAAAAACACGCCCCTGGAACAAACTTGAACCCATCCTTCTGGCTGACTCACTTACAAATAACCCTCCTGCTCTCAGAACTGGCAACACTAACAGGGGAGCGATCAAATTTCAAAATTGGATCAGTCAGGCAGTCAATCAACTGGCGCCTGTTGAAATAAAAAAAGCTAGAAGGCGATCTGTAACTGCGCTGTAGTATTCCGCAGAGGTGAAGCACATAAAAATGAAATGTCGACGACTTGAGCGGTTGTGGCGTTCGGATTATAGTGCACAAAATAAATCAGCATATACCAAAGCCCTACAGGAATATAAGACAGCAATAGTTCAGGCCAAATCAGCATATTTCACAAATAAAATTCAGGCAGCCTCTAATACCACTAGAGAACTATTTAAAACTGTCACTCATTTGACCAAGAGCCCCCGCGACACTGTCTCCAGCCCTGATCAGAACCTCGTGACTAATATTGCAACCTTTTTTCAGCAAAAGGTTCAGACTGTGTACGATGATCTTAGCTCATCTGCACTAATTTTGCTTAATGATAACAATGACACTGCCCCCCTGACTGGGTCCAGCTACTCCTGTTTTCCGTTGTTAGAGGAGATACAGGTGACAAACCTAATTGCACAGATGAAGTCAGGGTCCCCATTAGATCCATGTCCGCCACGCATATTACACATGATTCCACAGACGGTGGCAGCTGTCCTGACCCCTCTGCTAAATAATATTATCACGTCTGGTGACTTCCCCAGCTGCTGGAAAAAAGCCTGCATTCGACCGATCCTCAAGAAGGACTCGGTAGATCCAACGGTACTCAAGCACTACCGACCAATATCCTGCCTACCCTTGCCAGCTAAAATTCTCGAAAAAGCCATAAATCAAGAAATGATGAAGTATGTTGACCACGACAAGCTCCTAGACCCCTCTCAGCGTGGCTTTTGCCCCTTCCATTCAACAGAGTCCGCCCTGATCGTGGCAACTGAAAACATTCGAAGGAAAATGGACGAGGGTGGTAGAACGGCCCTGATCTTATTAGATCTTACAGCGGCGTTCGATACCGTGAACCATTCGATTCTATTAAACAGACTAAAAACTCTAGGCTTTTCCGGTACTGCACTAACTTTGCTAACATCCTTTCTGGATTCTCGAATCCAACAAGTACACTGGGAAGGCTTTCAATCTGATGAATTCTCCCTCCCAGGCGGGGTCCCTCAGGGCTCGGCGCTGTCGCCCACCCTATTTAACTTATATGTTACTCCCTTAGCTACCTTAATTCAATCTCATGGCCTACAATTAGTGTCTTACGCCGATGACACTCAAATTATAGTGTCAGTATCCCAGACCATTGAAGCCACGGCAGAGCGTTTTAAAAACTGCCTTCTTGATGTAAAAAACTGGATGAGCTGTAACTTTTTAAAATTAAATACGGACAAAACCGAGATAATCGAATTCGGTCAGAACTTGTCCGTCTGGAACAAACTTTGGTGGCCTCCGGAGGCAGGCACCTGTCCTAGTCCTGTAGACAAGGTCAGAAATCTTGGTTTCCTGGTGGATAAAGATCTCTCCTGTAAAGCGCAGATTAACCAGGTCACCTCCACCTGCTTTTATACCATTAAGTTTCTTAGGAAAATTCTACCCTACATCCCTCCAACGCTAAAAAAAACTGTAATGGGTGGACTATTGTAACTCACTCTACTTGGGCACAGGTGAAAAACAACTTAATAAACTTCAGGCAATCCAAAACGCCGCAGCCAGGGTTCTGTTAAATCTACCCTATCATCACCCAACGTCCAAAGCCATCAAGGAACTTCACTGGCTCCCAGTTAGAGCCAGAATACAGTTTAAGGCCCTCTGTCTGGTCCACAAATCCTTGTACGGCATGGGACCAGACGACTTGTCCAAACTTCTCCCTCGTTATGTGCCATCGCGTACGTTAAGGTCAGCCAATCATGATCTGATATGTCAGCCAAGAATAAGAAGAATGCGATGGGGCGGCAGGTCCTTCTCGTAACAAGCCTCCAGACTATGGAACTCTCTGCCCTCTGATCTGCGCTCACAAAAATCCAAACAATGTTTTAGAAAGGCATTGAAAACCTGGCTTTTCTCCTCACATTAAGATCTGCTTTCACCGCTCTCCCTGTCACCACAGCGCCAAGACGCCTCGGCATTCGAGCGCTTTATAAGTACTTCAGTATTCAGTAGTATTCAGCACGTTGGATTTCCAAGGGTGTGTCAAAAGTAGTACCAAGTAATTTGGGAAGAATTTTACATAGAAATAACCGAGCATTTTGGCCTTCAATTTTCTCCGGAAATCCAAAGAAGCGAACATTGTCTCTTCTATTGCGATCTTCCAAGTCAACAAGCTTACTGCGAAGAAGTAGAAAATCCTGGTCCCTGTTTTGTACTGAGTCAAGCCTGTTTTCCACTACAGTTAATCGCCGATCCAGCCCATCAGTTTTTTAATGAAATTGCGCAATGTCCGCTCTAATAGATTTGGTTTCTATCGTGAGGGAGGAAATATTATTATCCATTTCTGTCAGACGGCAACTAATAGTTGAAATTTCCTGCAAAATACGATTCATAGTTGCTGCTGACTCAGCGGTTGAGTTGACCAAAGATGAAGTAGGTGGTGATGGGGGTGAACCTTTAGTAGGCATAGTGCGCAGTTGCTTATGTTTGTCTACAGGAGGAGACAATTTAGAATTTTTGTTGTCATTTTTGTGATTAGACATCTGTAAAATGTGTCCGCAGAGTGTTGAAAAAACCAGACACAAATGAAATCAGTTGCAAACAATTGGAGCACGTAGGGGTTAATATGAGGGTGAAAGAGTAAACTTATCACACTTAATCCTGTAGGTTTACGTAAATAAATATTTTAGTCTCTTACCGATAATAATGACAAAAATAATCAGTCACAAATGACAATGTATGGCATCCTATGACATAAAATATTTAGTGTTTGTCACTGAAAAACAACATCAGCATAAGAAACTAGTAAGATACAAATTATAAGAAAAAAAGAGCTCAATCTTCTACTGCATTGTGTATAAAATCATTAGACCTTCATAACATGCAATATAAAGCTGACAGTGTGTTCACATCATTGAGCGAAAAAACGCATAATATACCATAGAACTTCCTCATAAATAATACTTCATAGGCAGAAAGATATTTCCACTGGACAGTGAGGTGGTATTAAGTGAAGATATTGCGCATTACCAACATGAAAGGGCGCTTTGAAATGAAGAGTAACAGTCTATCTGAAAGCATGTTGGAAATGAATGTCACAGGAGAGAAAAAGTATTAGTTGACCTGTGAACTCCATTCTTGAATTTTACTCTCTGCAGGTGTTGGCAGGTTGGAGAATATAAAAAAATGAAAAAACAGTGAAGAACTTTAACATTTCACACATTAATGGAAGCGCAAAAGGTTGTGTGTGAAGTTTCAATAGAACAGCTGAGTTCCGATACTTCAGAAGTATTTGGTGAAAGAATAATTGTTCCAGTCAGAGATAACTTTGAAAAGGGTCATGTCATTGCAGGAATTAATCACAGAAGCAGAAGGCAAAGATACTTCTTACCGGCTAAGAAATATTGAAGCACTGAACGAAGAGAGCCTTTTTAACTTTGCCCGCATAGCTGTCACAGGGGTGATCCTAGCTGAGGTGTAAAGTGCGCCATCTCCGTCAAGGGTCCTTCTCGCAGTGGAGCCTCACATTCAGGCGGCCATCTTCCTTCATGGCCATACCACGCCGCCGCCTGATGGCGTTTAGCTGTGTCCCTGGACGACCTGGCGGCTTGTATTTTAGTTTTTGCCATAGCCTGTCTCATTCACAAACTATGAACTAAAAATGTGTATTCTTGGACACACATTACAATCACTCTTTTTGAAAGGGCCATTCGGGCGCAGAGAGGTTTGTAACAGCAGCAGTGACCTTCAGTACGAGTAAAAAAAAAGGTCCGTTTATAGGGTCCACATTTGCGCCAAAATACTGAAAAAATAAAATGCACCAATGCCTGATTAAAGATTACACCGAACTTCAGTTCAATTAATAAGCATTGACAAAGCCAACAGCATTTCCATGACACCATGAGCAGATCTTTTGGCTTTCCCAATGCTTGTTGTTTTTCTCCCAGGTGGCCTATGTGCATGGCATGTATCCACACAGGAGTTGCTGATGGTACCTATATCAAGACACAAGAAGATTGAAACCAGGTAAGCTTTTGAGTTGTTGGAGTGTATTTCACGGAGGGGCAGACAGTCATTGAGGCTGGACGGCACATTCAGATTGACCATCAGATGACACCCCACCCTCCTTAGGTCCACACCCTCGCTTGCTTGAATCTAAACTTAACCAGTGCCTAGGTTTGGGAAACTACCATACAACAACGTGATGGAAAGAATGTTTGAATTAATCTCAGCCAGTGACAATTGAGTGGACCACATTCCAGTCCATAATATTTTGCCCATTATGCCAGTTTAGACAGAGAACTGCCAAATGCAAATGAGTCTTGGTCCTGCTCCATTAGGAACAGTCCATCCCAAACTGGACCACAATTAGCCTCAGGCTGGTTTTGACATACTCAGGCCTTGCCAGTGTAGTGTAGCTTGAGTCCTTTAGAGTTTCCGGATGTGACAACAACAAGTGCAGAGGCGAAAGTCATTTTCAATGTCATGAAAGTGTTTTCTGCTGTTCTGGACCATACGTCCAGAACAATGCAATACTGTTCAATGCTGTTATTGGGGTTATGCTCTACTAGAGCTACCCATTAAATAAGATTTGGAAATCCCTGAATCCCAGGAAATATTTTATATCCTTGATGTTCCGTGGTATAGGCCAATGAACTAAAGTTTGACTCTATCTTACTGCATATTAGAACCAAGCTGGTGTACCAATGAAGCCCAAGAACCAACATATTTTATATGGAATATACACTTTCTAAGTTTACAGACAAGGTTGTTTGCTTTGAGGCAGAAAGCAAAGCTAGCAGATGGCACAAATGATCTTCCTCAGAGGCTGAGTATATCAGTAGACATATCTTCTATATCTACAATGACAATCTGATGCAGGTATTCTCACGTCATATTTTTAAATACTGGAAGGTGGAAGGGGCATTGCAAAAAATGAAAGGCATTATAAAGTATTCAACTAAACTGCAACATGTGTGAAGGCGTTCTACCACTTACCTAGATGCGATAATCATAGTAGATGGTATGCTCCCCTATGACTTGGTTTGGTATATACGTGTGTGGTCCTTAGCTGATGAAACAACACAGAAATCAAGGGCAGAGGCTAATTTTTTTGTTGTGATTTTAATGAGGGCATGGTAATCAGTGCAAATCCTCACCTCCCCATTTGCCTTTGAGATAAAAATTGAGTGAGTAAGCTGCTGTTGTCTGATAATTTGCTAGATATATATTCAGGTCTGCATACAGGTGTTGGTTTTCACTCTCTCTTAGAGCTGATAGAGTTCTGCATGGAGCATTTGACTACTGCATTAAATCTACTTGACACTCCTATGAGCAATGAGGAAGTAGAACCAGGTACTTGAGGGGTATTATTACAGATGCCAGAATCTTGTTACTCTGACTTCATTTCAACAGATCCCTGCCTGTTGAATCTGTGGCCATTCTTCTGTCAAAAACGAGCTCAAACTTCCTTTAACGTGCAGCCCAATTATATAGCAAGAAATCATCCGAGACACTGCTTCACCACTCAGGTATGGCACCAGGAAGGCTACTCGTGACTGGACTAATAGCACGTGGAATACATTTAAACCTGGGTCAGGAAAATCTGAATCTTTGTTGGATTTTGCATGTGCCATTCTGGTGCAGTCAGAGGTAGGAATGATAACGGACACATTTGTAGGACCCATGACTGGGGCCTTGGTGTAGCATGGGCCATGCTCAGAAACTGAGAAAGGGGATAATGAAAGTGGCTGTGTACCTGCCTGTGAGCTGATAATGGGGTTACCCAGTCTTGTAACCAGGACACTGCCCACAAAGGGCAGCAATTATGCCCCTTGAGGCTTGTTATGATGGAAAAGTCCTCTACATGGTAAAAGACATGTACCCCTCCCCTGAGTGTCCAACTGTAGCATTGTCTGGATCCCTAGGTGCCAATTACGATCCTGTAAAAACCTGGTACGAACCGTGGGACGGAGCATATTCTCCGTCCGACGCGTACCAGGTCGTCAAAATATACAAACATGGAATTACGATTCGCACGGAAACACCATTTCCGTACGAATCGTACAAAACCCCAACCGACGAAAATAAACGTACAAATGCGATCCGGGAAAGCGCCGACGTGACGTCGGGACGCACGCAGCCTGCCATTCACGAACCAGGAATCACGATTCGCACCGACGTCATCCCGCACGGTGAATATTTTCCGGCTGCCAAAAACTGCCGGGAAATCAGGACGACGCGAACAAGGAGTACCTGTACGCGACGGACAGACATGGACCCGAACCTACGTGTCATCCCGGCCCTCATAGCAGTCGACCTCCTCTACAGGTTCGGACGCAGACGCCGCAGAAGGTCAGAACAACAAAGGGAGGGGAGAAAGGGGGGGGCAGGACTAGGGGCAGGCCACAAAACCCCCAGCAAAGTCACACAGCACACATTCCCTGGACATACCTGACCCTCAGGCCCTGGTCACTACGAGGGGGTGGGGGCGTGTCCAGCTAAGCCAGCGACCGCCACAACGGAAGTTCTTGACAACGCAAACCGGCAACACAACAATACAGGTACGTCCCGTACCCACGCCTTAAGAGCGTGGGTACGAGTCGTACCACGCCCACACCTACGTCACCCCAACAATTGCGGGACGGCTCGTACCCACGTGGCAAAGGCCTGGGTACGGCCCGCACAAGCATTCCACAGCGTGGGTACGGATATGTACGGACCGTACCCCCACCCGCGTATGCATGGAGCGTACCCCCCACCGCAACAGTGTAAGTACGACCCGTACCCTCACCCGCGTATGCATGGAGCGTACCCCCATGCCAACAGTGTACGTACGGACCGTAACCCCACCCGCGTATGCATGGAGCGTACCCCCACCCCAACAGTGTAAGTACGACCCGTACCCCCCCCCGCATACCCGCATACGTATGGAGCGTACCCCCCACCCCAACAGTGTAAGTACGACCCGTACCCTCACCCGCGTATGCATGGAGCGTACCCCCCATGCCAACAGTGTACGTACGGACCGTACCCCCACCCGCGTATGCATGGAGCATACCCCCACCCCAACAGTGTAAGTACGACCCGTACCCCCCCGCGTACGTATGGAGCATACCCCCACCCCAACAGTGTGAGTATGACCCGTACCCTCACCCGCGTATGCATGGAGCGTACCCCCCATGCCAACAGTGTATGTATGGACCGTAACCCCATCCGCGTATGCATGGAGCGTACCCCCCACCCCAACAGTGTAAGTACCACCCGTACCCTCACCCGCGTACGTATGGAGCGTACCCCCCACCCCAACAGTGTAAGTACGACCCGTACCCTCACCCGCGTATGCATGGAGCGTACCCCCCACCCCAACAGTGTAAGTACGACCCGTACCCTCACCCGCGTATGCATGGAGCGTACCCCCCATGCCAACAGTGTACGTACGGACCGTAACCCCACCCGCGTATGCATGGAGCGTACCCCCACCCCAAAAGTGTAAGTACGACCCGTACCCCCTCGCGTACGTATGGAGCGTACCCCCCACCCCAACAGTGTAAGTACGACCCGTACCCTCACCCGCGTATGCATGGAGCGTACCCCCCATGCCAACAGTGTACGTACGGACCGTAACCCCACCCGCGTATGCATGGAGTGTACCACCACCCCAACAGTGTAAGTACGACCCGTACCCCCCGCGTACGTATGGAGCGTACCCCCCACCCCAACAGTGTAAGTATGACCCGTACCCTCACCCGCATATGCATGGAGCGTACCCCCCATGCCAACAGTGTAAGTACGGACCGTACCCCCACCCGCGTATGCATGGAGCGTACCCCCACCCCAACAGTGTAAGTACGACCCGTACACCCCCGCGTACATATGGAGCGTACCCCCACCCCAACAGTGTAAGTACGACCCGTACCCTCACCCGCGTATGCATGGAGCGTACCCCCCACGCCAACAGTGTACGTACGGACCGTAACCCCACCCGCGTATGCATGGAGCGTAGCCCCCACCCCAACAGTGTAAGTACGACCCGTACCCTCACCCGCGTACGTATGGAGCGTACCCCCCACCCCAACAGTGTAAGTACGCCCCGTACCCTCACCCGCGTATGCATGGAGCGTACCCCCACCCCAACAGTGTAAGTACGACCCGTACCCTCACCCGCGTATGCATGGAGCGTACCCCCCATGCCAACAGTGTACGTACGGACCGTAACCCCACCCGCGTATGCATGGAGCGTACCCCCACCCCAACAGTGTAAGTACGACCCGTACCCCCCGCGTACGTATGGAGCGTACCCCCCACCCCAACAGTGTAAGTACGACCCGTACCCTCTCCCGCGCACGCATGGAGCGTACCCCCCACCCCAACCGTGTATGTACGACACGTACCCCCACCTCGTATGCATGGAGCGAACCCACACACGTGTATGTTCTAAGCGTACATATTGTGAAATAGGAGGGGTGTGTGCAGAGTCCTCCCAGCAGTGCCCAGAGACAGGAGGGGTGGGTGCCTAACACTCCCAGCAGTGCCCAGAGACAGGAGGGGTGGGTGCCTAACACTCCCAGCAGTGCCCAGAGACAGGAGGGGTGTGTGCAGAGTCCTCCCAGCAGTGCCCAGACACATGAGGGGTGTGTGCAGAGTCCTCCCAGCAGTGCCCAGAGACAGGAGGGGTGTGTGCAGAGTCCTCCCAGCAGTGCCCAGAGACAGGAGGGGTGTGTGCAGAGTCCTCCCAGCAGTGCCCAGACACATGAGGGGTGTGTGCAGAGTCCTCCCAGCAGTGCCCAGACACAGGAGGGGTGTGTGCAGAGTCCTCCCAGCAGTGCCCAGAGACAGGAGGGGTGTGTGCCTAACACTCCCAGCAGTGCCCAGAGACAGGAGGGGTGTGTGCAGAGTCCTCCCAGCAGTGCCCAGAGACAGGAGGGGTGTGTGCCTAACACTCCCAGCAGTGCCCAGAGACAGGAGGGGTGTGTGCAGAGTCCTCCCAGCAGTGCCCAGAGACAGGAGGGGTGTGTGCAGAGTCCTCCCAGCAGTGCCCAGACACATGAGGGGTGTGTGCAGAGTCCTCCCAGCAGTGCCCAGACACAGGAGGGGTGTGTGCAGAGTCCTCCCAGCAGTGCCCAGACACAGGAGGGGTGTGTGCAGAGTCCTCCCAGCAGTGCCCAGACACATGAGGGGTGTGTGCAGAGTCCTCCCAGCAGTGCCCAGACACAGGAGGGGTGTGTGCAGAGTCCTCCCAGCAGTGCCCAGAGACAGGAGGGGTGTGTGCCTAACACTCCCAGCAGTGCCCAGAGACAGGAGGGGTGTGTGCGCAGTCCTCCCAGCAGTGCCCAGAGACAGGGGGGGTGGGTGCCTAACACTCCCAGCAGTGCCCAGAGACAGGAGGGGTGGGTGCCTAACACTCCCAGCAGTGCCCAGAGACAGGAGGGGTGTGTGCAGAGTCCTCCCAGCAGTGCCCAGACACATGAGGGGTGTGTGCAGAGTCCTCCCAGCAGTGTCCAGAGACAGGAGGGGTGTGTGCAGAGTCCTCCCAGCAGTGCCCAGAGACAGGAGGGGTGTGTGCAGAGTCCTCCCAGCAGTGCCCAGACACATGAGGGGTGTGTGCAGAGTCCTCCCAGCAGTGCCCAGACACAGGAGGGGTGTGTGCAGAGTCCTCCCAGCAGTGCCCAGAGACAGGAGGGGTGTGTGCCTAACACTCCCAGCAGTGCCCAGAGACAGGAGGGGTGTGTGCAGAGTCCTCCCAGCAGTGCCCAGAGACAGGAGGGGTGTGTGCCTAACACTCCCAGCAGTGCCCAGAGACAGGAGGGGTGTGTGCAGAGTCCTCCCAGCAGTGCCCAGAGACAGGAGGGGTGTGTGCAGAGTCCTCCCAGCAGTGCCCAGACACATGAGGGGTGTGTGCAGAGTCCTCCCAGCAGTGCCCAGAGACAGGAGGGGTGTGTGCAGAGTCCTCCCAGCAGTGCCCAGAGACAGGAGGGGTGTGTGCAGAGTCCTCCCAGCAGTGCCCAGACACATGAGGGGTGTGTGCAGAGTCCTCCCAGCAGTGCCCAGACACAGGAGGGGTGTGTGCAGAGTCCTCCCAGCAGTGCCCAGAGACAGGAGGGGTGTGTGCAGAGTCCTCCCAGCAGTGCCCAGACACATGAGGGGTGTGTGCAGAGTCCTCCCAGCAGTGCCCAGAGACAGGAGGGGTGTGTGCAGAGTCCTCCCAGCAGTGCCCAGAGACAGGAGGGGTGTGTGCAGAGTCCTACCAGCAGTGCCCAGACACATGAGGGGTGTGTGCAGAGTCCTCCCAGCAGTGCCCAGACACAGGAGGGGTGTGTGCAGAGTCCTCCCAGCAGTGCCCAGAGACAGGAGGGGTGTGTGCCTAACACTCCCAGCAGTGCCCAGAGACAGGAGGGGTGTGTGCAGAGTCCTCCCAGCAGTGCCCAGAGACAGGAGGGGTGTGTGCCTAACACTCCCAGCAGTGCCCAGAGACAGGAGGGGTGTGTGCAGAGTCCTCCCAGCAGTGCCCAGACACATGAGGGGTGTGTGCAGAGTCCTCCCAGCAGTGCCCAGACACAGGAGGGGTGTGTGCAGAGTCCTCCCAGCAGTGCCCAGAGACAGGAGGGGTGTGTGCAGAGTCCTCCCAGCAGTGCCCAGACACATGAGGGGTGTGTGCAGAGTCCTCCCAGCAGTGCCCAGAGACAGGAGGGGTGTGTGCAGAGTCCTCCCAGCAGTGCCCAGACACATGAGGGGTGTGTGCAGAGTCCTCCCAGCAGTGCCCAGACACAGGAGGGGTGTGTGCAGAGTCCTCCCAGCAGTGCCCAGACACAGGAGGGGTGTGTGCAGAGTCCTCCCAGCAGTGCCCAGACACATGAGGGGTGTGTGCAGAGTCCTCCCAGCAGTGCCCAGACACAGGAGGGGTGTGTGCAGAGTCCTCCCAGCAGTGCCCAGAGACAGGAGGGGTGTGTGCCTAACACTCCCAGCAGTGCCCAGAGACAGGAGGGGTGTGTGTGCAGTCCTCCCAGCAGTGCCCAGAGACAGGAGGGGTGTGTGCAGAGTCCTCCCAGCAGTGCCCAGAGACAGGAGGGGTGTGTGCAGAGTCCTCCCAGCAGTGCCCAGACACATGAGGGGTGTGTGCAGAGTCCTCCCAGCAGTGCTCAGACACAGGAGGGGTGTGTGCAGAGTCCTCCCAGCAGTGCCCAGAGACAGGAGGGGTGTGTGCAGAGTCCTCCCAGCAGTGCCCAGACACAGGAGGGGTGTGTGCAGAATCCTCCCAGCAGTGCCCAGACACAGGAGGGGTGTGTGCAGAGTCCTCCCAGCAGTGCCCAGACACAGGAGGGGTGTGTGCAGAGTCCTCCCAGCAGTGCCCAGAGACAGGAGGGGTGTGTGCCTAACACTCCCAGCAGTGCCCAGAGACAGGAGGGGTGGGCGCAGAGTCCTCCCAGCAGTGCCCAGAGACAGGAGGGGTGTGTGCAGAGTCCTCCCAGCAGTGCCCAGAGACAGGAGGGGTGTGTGCCTAACACTCCCAGCAGTGCCCAGAGACAGGAGGGGTGTGTGCAGAGTCCTCCCAGCAGTGCCCAGAGACAGGAGGGGTGTGTGCAGAGTCCTCCCAGCAGTGCCCAGACACATGAGGGGTGTGTGCAGAGTCCTCCCAGCAGTGCCCAGAGACAGGAGGGGTGTGTGCAGAGTCCTCCCAGCAGTGCCCAGAGACAGGAGGGGTGTGTGCCTAACACTCCCAGCAGTGCCCAGAGACAGGAGGGGTGGGTGCCTAACACTCCCAGCAGTGCCCAGACACAGGAGGGGTGGGTGCCTAACACTCCCAGCAGTGCCCATGGAACGCAAAGGGTGGAGTAGCCACAGATACCATGCCCACAAATGTCAGTCAGGTGCACAAAGACCCTGCAGTACATGTACCACATGTGTGCGAGGCTGGGAGTATACGCATGCATAGCGCCGAAAAGAAAACATGTCCACATGAAGTCATGTCAATAGTCCACATACACAAGTACAATGACTACCAAGGATGCCACGAATGATGCAGGTGGAGACATCGCTCAGCATGCATGTGCAAAGTTGAAGGAGTCCGTCACACACCCAGCTAATGTACACACAGCTCAGCGCTAAATATTGGCAACACTCTGCAGGGAAGATGTCAGGGTACACAGAGGAAGGAATACACCTTGGGACAATTTCACCATGCAGCAACTGCTTACATGAACAGAGAAACCTAGCTAACACCGTGTGATGGCACACAGATACCAGGGTCCCCCCTATGAGCAGCACACTACTACATTTCCCACACACCCAACACATGAACACCACCCAAAACCATGTAGCAGCCCCACCAACAGCAATACCAGCAAAGCAGTAGTGTTCCAAGGGAAAAAAATAAATTGCTTTATTCAGCATGATCCAAAAAATCTTGTTTGTAGGAAGTTCAATATTTACAAAGCCCATAGGGCAGTCCAGAAGTCACAGCTGGATGGGGGACACAGTGGGATGCGTGTCCCCTAGCTTGCCTGCACAGTTAGATTCCGTCGTCTTCCACAGGGGTGAGGGCATCATGTGGGGGGGAAGGACCAGGCACCGCAGGGACATGAGGGCGAAGGGTAGGCGTCGTGGGTGCAGGGATGGAGGACTCCACCACAGGGGATGGGGCAGGGCCAAAGGTGGAGGCCAGGATCTCGCTGCACACCTTAGCAAGGTCCTCCAGGGAATCCCCTGCACCCGAAGGAACCACAGGCCCCAAGGAGGGGGGGGGGGGGTCAGAGGGATGGGTCGCAGCGCCACTGGGGGAGGGTGTAGACAGGGGTGGGGGACTCAACCACCCTGACCGGGGACTCCCTTGGCCGCTTGCGGGGTGGTGTCACTGTGGGGCTCAGGGACAGAGCGGCCATGAAGGAGTCTTTGTGTGATATGTGGCCAGGAGAGCTGAGGGGAGGGGATTTGGAGGGAGTGGATTTGGTGGAATGCGGACTCCCACTCTGGCTGCGTGTCTTACGTTTGCCCCCCGACCCAGTGGGTGTGCCTACTTCACCCTGTGTGTGCGTGCCAGGAGGTGTGCGGGTGACCTTCCCTGCTGGTGTGGTGCCTGTGTCCGTCGTGGTGGGTGCATGCTGACGTCTGGGTGTACGTGGGACAGGCATGGGAGTGGGAAGTGTGGATGGGGCAGGGGTAGGGGTTTGGATGAAGCGCTGCAGGAGACCCACTGCTGCAGTCAGTGTCGAGTCTATCGACCTCAGCAAGCTGCGTTGGTCAGCCTGCGATGAGTGAATGCCCTCCAAGTATGCCTCCATGTTGTTGAGGACCTGGCTGTGGCCATGGAGGACATTAAGGATCGCAGCCTGACCAATCTGCAACTGCCGCTGGATGTCCACAGACTCGGCATTGGCGGCAGCAGTGGAGACAGGGGCAGGGGGTGCGGTGCCTGGCAGGAAGGAGACATGTGGTGACCGGGCACGTTGGGAAGGGACACGAGCAAGTGGGAGGCGGCTAATGGCAATGGAGGGGGCGGGGTGCGATGTTGTGCCGCTGTCAGCTGGTGGTGCAGCCTCCGCCCACTCGGAGAGATCATCCTCGGACCCGTCCGCTTCATATTCGGTGGTGCCAGTGGACAGGTCCTCGGCCTCACTCTCCTCCGCCTCAGTACCACTCAATGTGCCAGCCACGATGTCAACGCTGGCACAGGTGCTCGGTCCCTCCGCACCGTCTGTGCTCATGTCTCCCTCCGTGTCCCCCGACGATGCTGTGGGCAAGGTGAAGAGACAGCAATTAATCACACACCTGTATACATATGTCACATGAGTCCAATCTACATAGGTTACAGTGCATAGCCTGCAAAGAAAGATCAGTAACATCTACAAAACAAGGTACAGATGTAGGGCATGCAACACACAGTTGGTTCACCCACTATGCCAATGAAAACCCATGGAGAGCATGACACAATAGCAACTGACATGAAATGGAGTTTGACATAGGAGCCAGGCCCTGGGGACAATCCAGTACTGCATCTGCACCACACAGCGTTGCCGACAATAGGGATGAGGAGGGACCATATCCATGAACTTGAGGCACATGCTGCATAGGTAATACTGAAAACATGCCCACCGTGACTGGCTCACTGCACCTTGAGTGTATGTCCAGACAAACATCACACACTGGCCAGACCTAGCAAGGAGAATTCTGGTTTTGACATGTAGGCTTGGCCCGCACCAACCACCCCCTACATGAGACAATTTGTTGAGACACAGGTGGCACTTACATCTCTTAGTCTGGGTGAAATACACAGGGGCTGCAGAAATGCAAGATTGGACGCCAAATACCCAAGGTGCGCCTGTCCAAATAATCATGTACAAATGGCCATCATCAGATGATTGTAACAAGACACACAGGCACTGGCCACTGTGACTATGAACAAGGAAAATCAGGTCAGGCTGTACAGTGGACACTTGTACTACATTTCACGTCAATATACATGGTGCCAGGGGACAATGGCACAGAGCACAACCTATGCTGTAGACACTGAGAGTGTCCACGTTTTGTGATGACACACATGACACCTAGGAAAATATGCCCCAGGGGACAGTAGTGGCAACACAACTCCATGGTCCTGAATGGGAATGACTGCAACACACCCCAACATCCCTGCACTATGCGTATCGCACACTCATGCACATCATGTCACAGGCCACAACAGAGGACATGCGCGCTGTAAGGCATGACACTTGTGAGACTAACTCCCATGTCTGGACTCTGCATCAGTGCCAACTGACATGGAACCCACATGTACTGAACTGGACAGGGCACAGCCAAGGCCCCCAAACCTGTTACACACCACCCCCACACATGATGCTACAGGCATAGTTCACGTGGAGAAAGCGCCAGCCTACATTACCTTGTGAAGGAGTGACTACACACAGACCAGGGAACACATTGCAAGGAGGGGAAGGGAGGCAGGAGAGCACAGCTATACTGTGGCTAACAGGATCTGCACAGCACCTTTAAACCCTGGCAGTGTATCCATGCAACTGTGCACTTACAAATGCTGGTGAAACACAACAAACACACATGTACCTACCCCCTTCCTGCTGCTGCTTCTCCTGTAAGCGCCTCTCCAAGTCTGGAAATACCACCGGCAGCACACGCTTGTGGATGTGGGTCAGTCGGCGGCGCCCGCGGTTCTTATGGGTCTCAGGTGAGTCCCCCAGCAGGACCCGTGCGATCCTCCGCGTCCAGCACCGGATATCCTGCCATCGTTTCCTCACCTGGGACAGGCGCCGCTTCCGACCATCCGCACTCCTCACGGCGCTGACGGCGGTCAGCCATATCTGCTCCTTGGCAGAGGCGCCTACCTGTGAGGATGAACAAGTGACACTACATCAATACACCTGGCACATGTCACAGAGACACATATTAGAACACATTTGCTGTTTACAACAAGGCATAGTATGCATCCAACGCATTGCACCTTTGTCATAGGGACATGATCCTCTGGGGAAGGGCAAAAGCAGTATGTGCCATTGAAAGTACACAGGTGGAATGAGGGCAACTACACAATCAATGATCCTGGCTCACACTGTGCATCACAAGCTACACCAGGATAATGTGCAGCACCTCTAAGCAGTCACATGCCACAGGCCACTGACGCCACCGCAGCAGAGTACACAGACACACACAGGCACAGGACATTCACCTGCCATTGCCAAATGCAGCGACATACCTCACTCTGCACATGTGCCACTAGACGGGGGGGGGGCTCACAGGTGTGGGGCTGGCTCTGCACGTCAGACACACAGCACTGCTCCCTGCTCACATCACATGGCCAGGGTATATCCATCCCTCATGCAGCTGGGGTGCTACACTCCACATATGCACCCACCCACATGACAGGGGACTTACACACACACCGATGTCCAGGGTACGAACACATCATGTGGACACTCTCAGCACAGGTACACAGAACTAACACACATCTGTGGGTACAGTCACCTGTCACACTGGGCTGACCACAGAATCACATGAGGACTGTAGAGGCTACATTCCCAGGAGGACAAGACAGGCAGAATGTGGCATGCACCATGCAGTGATTGTCACAGTAAACACCATGCTAGTGAGGAAGGTAGACATGCACCACAGCATGCTCTGGCTGTGAGACATCAGGCATTCCCCCCCGGGACCCTCCTTACAGTACATAGCATGTGTGTCACACCTGGACACAATGGCAGAAGTCACAGTCTCAAAAAAGGGACACAGTCTGTGCTAGTGGACTCTGCACTCACCTGATAACCTGGTCGCCCATACAGCAGGGGGTACTGTGGGAGGATCACATCCAGCAAAGCCAGGTTCTCCTACAGGGTGAATGGCTGTGACCTCTCCACAGCCCTTGACATGGTTCCAGGGAATCAGTAGCAGCAGCTGGGTCGTGGAATACAGAGATGTGCAGGCAAGTGCTCCCTTATGGGACCTGGCTGCCTTATATCTGCCTTGCTGGCCTGTTTCATGCACAGGAGTACAGAGTGATTGGTCACTCACATTTGCATCCTATGTTTCCTCCAATCCCTTCAAACCTAGCAGTCAGTGGGTTCTTATTGTGTTTTTTTCTTGAGCATGATGTCAACTCCACAAACACATTGCAACAAAGTAGATTCATTCCAACTGACTTCTGCCTTGCACCTTCCGGAAAAAATTCAAACTTTAAACTTGGTCTCCATGACAACCAGCATGCATGTAGGCCTTTATACTTGTCCCTCATGTGTCCCCTATGTAATTTGGAGCTTCACACACAGGTACGGTGCGTTCCGGGGCCCTAGGGCACCCCAAATGCATAGCAACGGCCCGTACAGGCGTGTGTACGCTCCGTACCACTATGGGTGTTCTCGCGTATGCGTACTCATAGTGTTAGTGAGCGTACAGGCGTGTGTACGCTCCGTCTCACTATGGGTGTTCTCGCGTATGCGTACTCATGGTGGTACGGACCGTACCCACGCCTGTACGCTCACTATCACTATGAGTACGCATACGCGAGAACACCCATAGTGAGACGGGCCGTACACGCGTGTGTACGCTCCGTACCACTATGGGTGTTCTCGCGTATGCGTACTCATGGTGGTACGGACCGTACCCACGCCTGTACGCTCACTATCACTATGAGTACGCATACGCGAGAACACCCATATTGGTACGGAGCGTACACACGCGTGTACGGCCCGTCTCACTATGGGTGTTCTCGCGTATGCGTACTCATGGTGGTACGGACCGTACACACGCCTGTACGCTCACTATCACTATGAGTACGCATACGCGAGAACACCCATAGTGGTACGGAGCGTACACGCGTGCGTACGCTCACTATCCCTAGGGGTACACATACGGCAGCACTCCCATAGTGATACGGGAACGTACACAGGCCCTTTTTGCGAAAGTACGGTGCTTTTCACACATCACAGTGGTGACAGGCAGCACACAGGAAGGAATAGGGCTGACATACTTGTCCATGGATGGACATCAAGGCATTGTCTGGGCAGTACTACATGTGTGGGGCACAGGTGTGAAAGGCTGTGATGTGGCACATTACTCCTGAGTCGAGAACGCACCAGATGTATGATGAGATGTGTACACATGTAATGTGTGACGGTGCAATGTGTGCCAGCCATGCCCTTGACTCCTTTGACATGTGTGCATGTCGTACTGCACACTTGGGATGAGCGTCACTGGCATGGCACAGACAACAACACACGCAAGTGTCCCCTGAGGCCTGGTACAGGAGTTACCACACCTGACATGTCACTACCCACGGTGCACGATGTGACTATCTCATGTATGTGTGGGGGGTTCCCATTAGGTTGATGTTGGAGCTCCCTCAAAAGCAGCAGCTGTTGCAGCAACCAACATGTGTCTGTGTGTAGATTGACATGGCACACTGTTCCGCACACCATGCCACATGTGGTATTGGATGTGAGGTGCGTATGTATGCATGGGACACGGAGTAGCATAACAAGGACATGTCTGCATCCTCTCTATGAATGTGTGGTGAGTCATCACATGTACACCTTCATGGCAAGGAGTGTGGGCTGTCCTAGTGTAATGTCATGTGACCTGTGGCTCTAGTGTTCCGCTACCAGTCTCTGCAATCGACATCCTACTTCTGCTGATGTGTGGATGTATGTCACTCCTGTGTTGCGTCTGGCTGTTCACTTACACTGGGACACAGCTAATCCCATGCCATGGCATGTGGAGGTTCACAATCTCCGTGTGTAGCTGGGTCTTGGTAGGGGTGTCACCTGGCAGCCATACGTGTCCAGGGCATGTGGCACATACCTGACTCCGTATGTAGCATATGTGTATTGACAGATTAACATGTGCTCAGTACAAATAAATTGTTGTTGTGGTGCACTCACTCTTCCTTGTCACTTCCAAATTACTGCAGAGCGCCGCCTCTTCCCCGACCAATTCCGGACTTGGCTGCCATGCGGGAGAATGACTGTATCCGGTGCTACTGCTTCCCCCAACCGTTGATTCTGGAGTTGACGGCGAGACTGGCACCACACCTGCAACCGCTGCACAGGTATCCTACGGCACTGACACCCAAGCTGAAGGTAATGGCAGCCCTACATTTTCTTGCCACGGGTACCTTTCAAAATACCATAGCTCATGTTGGTGGCATGTCCCAGAGCATGTTCTGCCGTGTGCTGCATGATTTCTTAGAGGCCATGTTGATTCACCTGGATGACTTCATCCATTTCCCAACCCCTGCAATGTTGACTGGGGTCAAGCGTGGATTCTATGCCCTGGGAGGGATGCCCCATGTCATTGGGTCCATAGATGGGACACATGTGGCTTTGGTACCACCACAGGCACAGGAGGTAGCGTACAGGAATCGCAAGCACTACCACTCCATCAATGCCCTTGTGGTGTGTCTGTCCAACATGGTGATTTCACATGTCTGTGCTCGTTTTCCAGGATCAGCACATGATGCCTACATCATGAGGCGTAGCAGGATGCCTGAAATGATGACGCAGCTGCGCAACGAACGAGCATGTGTTGTTGGTGGGTACAGTCTGTCTGTCCTGTATTTTGCGTAGACTTCCAGCACGACCGCTTCTCCTGTCCTACTTATGTCCATGTGGTTTCCATGTAGGGGACGCTGGCTATCCCAACATGCCATGGCTGATCACACCTCTCCGCAACCCCATCACACCGGCCCAGCTCCGCTACAACACCGCCCATGGCCGGACAAGGCGAGTGATAGAGAGGACGTTTGGCCTCCTGAAGAGCCGATTCCGATGCCTCCACAAGACCGGCGGCGCGCTCCCATATGCCCCGGCGAAGGTCGGCGAAGGTCTTCATGGTCTGCTGCATGCTGCACAACATGGCAGTTGAGAAAGCTGTGCCACTCATCCTGGATCAAGATGATCAGGACCATCCACCCGTGGAGGACGAAGGGCTTGGCAATGGGGCTAGTGATGTGGAGGACGTGGTTCCGCAAGAGGACATCCGGACTCGGCTCATACGCGACTTCTTTGCTTAGTGATGAGTACCAGTGTCTGTGTGTGCACGCATTGGTCCCCGTGTGGCATGTGTTGCGATGTGTGTGTCCATCTGCATGTATGCCACGTGAGTCAGAGGTGTGTGTGGATGTGTCACTGGAGTGATGGTGGCAGTGATGTGTATTTCCCCAGTCATAATTGTGACCTGGCATGTTGTCATCCTTACATGTGTCGAGTACATGCACATTCAAGTGGCTGTGCTTTTTGTGGCTGACTTCTTGTGTGTCTCTCATCCCCAGGTACTTGCGCATGCCGTCTGCTGGTTGCATTGTTGTGGCACTGCTATTCCTCATGGACACGTCATCGTGTGCTGACTCAGCGTTACACGCTCAGACAAGTTTGGAAGTCTCCTTAGGGTAAGGGATGCATCAGGGGTGTATTGGGTGTGGCAGTTGTTCACGATGTATGCACACTGCCCCTGTCGATGTTTGGTTCCTCTGCAGACATGTCGCATCACCATGGAACACGTTACATGCAGCTGGGTACACCTGAATAGATGGTCAGACTTGTTGACAGTCATCAGTGATGGGATGGTGGAATGTGATGATGGCATCAATGTGTGTTACACTGCCCTCGGACACATACGGTTTGCCTTGGCTTGACATGCTGTGGGACTTCCACATCAGCGGATCAATGGTGTATGGCAGTCTCTCCGTGAGCAGCAGGGGGTGTTTAGCTGTTAGCCGACACTTGTGTGCCAGTTCCATGGCTATCACGCATTTGGGCTGCAGAAGGGGGGTTCCAGTGTTGGACCCACATGTTACTCCACATGACCTGTTCATGTGTACTCCGAGTTGCCTCTGCAATCCCGAATACATGACTAATAAAGGTGTCCCTATGCCTCCAAGGTGCCTCTTCTCAGTCAATGCTGGTGTGTTGCCACGGTGCATCCGGCATGTCTGGCATGGTTTTCCGTGATAGTGGCTATGTGTCTATGTGTAGAGTAGCAAGATGCAAGCTGTTTGTGTGGGATTAGACTGTGTATTGTGCATGTAGTCAATGACTGTGTGGGTATTGTGACATGTGCCATCCCCATGCATCCAACGTTGGCCAGGCCACCATTCACTGCATCCACCTGACTCAAGCTTGCAGGGCATGGTTCTGCCACCTGTCCACACATACCTGGGTGCCCCCCAGGACACTCCACATGATCCCTGACCTCTGCGCATGGCTGTCGCTGTACTCAATATGTCTGTCGGCACGGTTGTGCGGCCACCCCCTCAGCTGGTTGGGCCCATCACGGGTGTGTATGGTGCTCCATGTCTGTCTTGCCTAATACAATGTGACCCATGTGTGTCCTGTGCCAGACTCAGGCCCCAGGGTGTGGATGGTTGAAGTCAAATGAGAACTCAGGCATAGTTAGACTTTACAAGACACATGTAAGGTAATAATGCAATCAGTAGGCATCTTCTCTTTATGGTGTGACTTTTTATTTTGGTTGGGGTGGGGGGGGGGGGTTTGACATGAGGGGCTTTCCGGGTGTGTGGAATCCAAAGTTCACTAGGGGACTTGGTGTCCTTGCCATTTGAAATCCTCAGAGTCCATGCCACAGTCTTTGTCAACATTGGTCAGACAGTGACCAGCAAGTCCATGTGGCAGAGAATGTCTTTTGCTGCTGTGCTGCTGTTGCTCCAGTGGCCCAGGTGCCAGGCCAGGTGTCCTGGGAGATGGTGCTGTTGCGCCGACCCTCACGGTCTTTTCCGTGGATGACCCGCCCTCCTGCGGGGACCCTCAGAAGCAGGCCGTGACGATGTTTGGGATGCTCCGTCAGATGTCTCCTCCTCCTCCTCATCCCTCCCTATGGGTGGTGATGTTCTACGCCTGCTGGCACAGGGAGGGTTGCCCATGTTGTCGGCCATCCGACGGAGTGTACTGTGAATTCCCGTGAACACCGTCACGAGCTCAGCCTGTCTGTCCTCCATCCTCCGTTGGTGTTGCAGTAGACAGGCATGTTGCTCCGCATGTTGCTGGGCCTGCTGGGTCTTGATCCCCTCGAGGATGGACACAACCTGGGTCATGCCCGTGGTGTCCTGCCGGTATGTGTCCAGGATGTTTCGGACATGGGAATATACCGGTTCCCCAGCCAACTGGTCAGGCTGGCGCCTCCGCCGTCCTCCACTCCCACCACCCCTGCCCACTTGCACCTGGCCTGCCGTTGTGGGCACATCGGGTCTCCGGGACCCCTGAGGGGTGGCATTTGCGTTGCCGCCTGCCTCCTCCTGGGTGCCCGGGACACCGTGTCCCTCCTGGCCAGCCTGGCTGCATTGTGGTAGTGGGACAGGGATCCTGGGTGTCTCCTGGGATGTGGCAGGAGTGGGGGTGGTGGTTGGCCCAGTTGTACCTGACGCAGGTGCTGCAGGTCGTTGGACACCAGAGGGGCCAGGTTGGTCGGGGGCGGGTTCGTCCACAGAGTGGTGAGAGTCGTCGCTGCCGGTGGCTCCGTCATCCCGCCGAGCCGGGTCCTGTGAGTCTCCCCCCCCAGTGTTGGGGGGTGATCCACGACGTTGACCTGTGTGTGAGAGAGACAATGTTAATTTTGTTCCATGCAACATCCATGTTTCATTGTTTTCAAAGTTGGCACATTTCCTTGGGGAATTTGGATATGTCTTGCATTCCACTCACAGTGCACTTGTGCATGGGTATGTCCCTTGGCCACAGCTTTTGCGACTTTACCTATGTGTGGCACAGTCTTACTTGCTGCGTCAATTATGACAGCAGTCAGCAGTGGAGTGGGCAGGTGTGGCGAGCCATGCATTGGCGCCTTCCGTGTAGCACTGTACGTGTGCACATGGAGTGGTTCCACACACTTATATGATGCAGGTAGCTGTCGTTGTGCTCGTGCACAGGTTGTGACATGGCCCTGTGTTTTGCCATGGAGAAGAGGGGGGGTTCTGGCACTGGCCACCCTTGTCTACATGCACGCAGTCCACCTGCTGAGGAGCAGACATCCCCACACCCCACAAGGCAGATTTCCTCTCCCTGTGTGTCCCTTTCTCGCTCCCTCTCTGTCCCCCTCTCCCTCCCTCCGTGTGTCAGCCTCCTCCCTCTGTCCGTCTCCCTGTGTCTCCCTCCCTCTCTGTCCCCCTCTCCCTCCCTCCGTGTGTCAGCCTCCTCCCTCTGTCCGTCTCCCTGTGTCTCCCTCCCTCTCTGTCCCCCTCTCCCTCCCTCTGTGTGTCAGCCTCCTCCCTCTGTCCGTCTCCCTGTGTCTCCCTCCCTCTCTGTCCCCCTCTCCCTCCCTCTGTGTGTCAGCCTCCTCCCTCTGTCCGTCTGCCTGTGTCTCCCTCCCTCTCTGTCCCCCTCTCCCTCCGTCTGTGTGTCAGCCTCCTCCCTCTGTCCGTCTCCCTGTGTCTCCCTCCCACTCTGTCCCCCTCTCCCTCCCTCTGTGTGTCACCCTCTGTCACCTCAGCCCAGCTTCCTGGGCACAGACTGTTAGCAGATCTTTGAATGGCCCTTGGATTGTTGATGTGAGTTTGTTTCTGATCTCCAGGCACCCATTGGGTGTAGTGTGTGTGTCTGCACTGCTGCTGTGGTGGTGTGTGCTGCCACTCTTTCACAGTGTTGGCTGTTCATTAGCTGCTGTCATGTGCAAGAACGTGCCGTCACCCCCATGTGTTGATGCAAGGCGTCCGCCATTTGCTGGCGAGTCTTTCCTGTGTGGGGACACACTGTTTGTCTGGCTGTGACCTAGGCCATATGGGCAGAGGGCATTGTTGTCTGCTTCTGAGTTGCACTATGTGATTTTTGGGGCCCACACTCCCGCCATCCGGGTTACCGTGTCTTGTGTTGGTGTTTTCTGTGGCATGTGACTTGACATTGTCCAGCTGGGTGCATGGGGCATGGTGGCGCTAGTGGCATGTGCGTGTTCATGGAGTGTGGTTGAGTCATGCGATAGCTTGGGGTGGTTGCGTGCCTGTTTGTGAGTTTGGTTGTGGATGACGTTCCCCCCATGTGAGGTGAGTTGTTTGTGTACTCACCCGGGTCTCGGAGTCCGTCTAATCCGTCCACTGCCACCACCGGCAGTATGGCCATCACCCTCTCCTCCCAGGGATGGTATTCTACGCGTCTGCGGGGCGGCCCTCCTCCAGTGACGTTGGCCTGGTTGTGTTCGTCCGTCATTTTGGCTCGGACCCTCCTCCGCAGATCGTACCACCTGGCTTGGCATTCATGCCTGGTCCTTCTGGTGTCCGCAACAGCATTCACAGCATCGACGATGGTCTGCCACATGGATGTTTTTTCTGAAATGCTGGTCTGTCTGACCAATGTTCCAAAGAGGTGTGGCTCAACTCTGAGGATTTCATCGACAAGGACCTCCAACTCTCGGCTAGTGAACTTTGGATTCTTGTTAGTGGGCATGGTGAGGGGTGTGGGTGTGGATGGTGGGGGGGGTGTGGATGGTTGTGGGTGTGTGGGTGTGGTTGTTTGGGTGTGTGTGTGAATGTGATGTGGGGGTGTTTGTGAAGGTGTGTGTGTGAAGGTGTGCAAGTGTAAGGTGTGGTAGTATGGTGCTGTAGGTTGTCTGTGGGGTCTGGCAGCAGTGAGTCTGTTGCAAAGGCTCATGGTTTGTGTGTGTGGGCCCTTTTTATTGGTCCATTGGTGGGTGTGGCTGTGTTTGAAGTTTGGGTGGGTGTGTTATAAGGAGTGGTTGTGTTTTGGGCCTCTGTTTTGGATTTTGGCAGTTGCAGGTCAGTGATTGTGTTGTTTTTGAGCTTGTTGGACATGTTTAGTGGCTTTGTGCCATTCGAATGGTGTATTCTTGTGTTGTTTTGCTTTGTCCTGGTTGTGTACGTGCGTTTTTAACGTGTGTACGGTGTGTACTTCGGGCATTTTGTTGTACAGTGCTGTCCTTGTGTCTGGCTTGGTACGACTCGTACATGCGCGATGTTGTGTGAAGGTGCTGGTGTTGGGGCCTGGGGTACACTCCATACGTCCGCGGGTACAGTTCGTACATACACGGGGGTACGACACGTACACGGGTGGGGGTACGACTCGAACGTACACGGGTGTACATACACGGGTGGGGGTGCGACACGTACACGGGTGTACATACACGGGGGTACGACACGTACACGGGTGTACATACACGGGGGGTTCGGAATATTGAAGTATAAACCTCTTAACCAACCTATCTTATTTTACTAGGTAGAAAAATCTCTAAATTAATATAACAAAACCCCACAATGTACCCCATATATATACTGTCTTCACAACATAGATGCTTTTTCTTTGTTTTTATTATTTAGTCAAAAGCAGTACATGATTTTTTTTGTATCAAAAATATATATTCATATAACATTTTCAATTTTTCTTTTTTGTTTTGTGATTTACATGAATTATCAAAAAACATATATATACATAATCAATAGATATAAACAACAGTTAGATCCTTGCCCTATGCAAAAACAGTGATTGAAAAGTTGACAGTGCCCCTCAAAGAACAACAAAAAATATATACATGAAAATTTAGCTGCCTAATCTCACATACCAACATCCATACCACATACCACAAAATATACACAAAAAAAGGGATTGTAAAACATATATTTTCCAACTGGAAAGATCTTCTTTTAATTGTTATCTATCAACATATTATTCTGCTGACATTTTTCTCGAACTGACTTTTTCTTATTTTCTTCGGTTTTAAGTTGATCCATAGGAGTTTATTTTCCAGTTGTGAAAATAGTTGGTCTGGTCTACGTATGTTTCGGTGATAGAATGATTAAAATCACCTTCCTCAGGACCATCAAAGAGTTAAAAACCGTAGAGGGGCTACTTTTATTCTGAAAATGCAAAACCACTTTATGTCAGATATGGGGAACATGAAGGTGCTTAATGTATTCTTTAAGACAAATTATATTAAATATTTCTTCTAATGAGCTGGTACATGCAAGTCTCAGGTAAGCAGAAAAGAGGGAGCCGTTAAAGTGAGAAATGGAAAGTTCTATATAGCCCTTCTCCAGAGTCACAGGAAGTGCAATTAATTATAGAGATGACCTAGGAGAAAGCTTGTGATGTGCCTATGGATTGGAACAAACAGAGAACCCATCTCCTTGTGCTCAAAACAGAAAAGCAAGATTGAATCTAGAATACCTGTTTCAACACAGATTGTAAAGTTGAATCGCTATGTTGGGACCTCTATGGTGGCTGTATAATAGAATATAAATCATTAAATTTTCTCTATATGTTTCTAATCTGTAGATACATTCTCACGCAAGAAGAAACTAATGACGTAAGGCTAATACGGGTCATATAGAACAACATTTACCCATTAGAAGAATTTCTGTCCCTGCATATATTCAAGTAGACAGTGTAAGAAACATTACTTATTTCTACTTGGGCCACATTTGTGTGTTTCAATAGATCCTCTTTTCAACTAGCTTTTTTCATTCCCTCCTCCAGCTTCGTGCTGAGTTTACGAACTACGGATTTATATTCTATTATACAGCCACCATAGAGGTCCCAACATAGCGATTCAACTTTACAATCTGTGTTGAAACAGGTATTCTAGATTCAATCTTGCTTTTCTGTTTTGAGCACAAGGAGATGGGTTCTCTCTTTGTTCCAATCCATAGGCACATCACAAGCTTTCTCCTAGGTCATCTCTATAATTAATTGCACTTCCTGTGACTCTGGAGAAGGGCTATATAGAACTTTCCATTTCTCACTTTAACGGCTCCCTCTTTTCTGCTTACCTGAGACTTGCATGTACCAGCTCATTAGAAGAAATATTTAATATAATTTGTCTTAAAGAATACATTAAGCACCTTCATGTTCCCCATATCTGACATAAAGTGGTTTTGCATTTTCAGAATAAAAGTAGCCCCTCTACGGTTTTTAACTCTTTGATGGTCCTGAGGAAGGTGATTTTAATCATTCTATCACCGAAACGTACGTAGACCAGACCAACTATTTTCACAACTGGAAAATAAACTCCTATGGATCAACTTAAAACCGAAGAAAATAAGAAAAAGTCAGTTCGAGAAAAATGTCAGCAGAATAATATGTTGATAGATAACAATTAAAAGAAGATCTTTCCAGTTGGAAAATATATGTTTTACAATCCCTTTTTTTGTGTATATTTTGTGGTATGTGGTATGGATGTTGGTATGTGAGATTAGGCAGCTAAATTTTCATGTATATATTTTTTGTTGTTCTTTGAGGGGCACTGTCAACTTTTCAATCACTGTTTTTGCATAGGGCAAGGATCTAACTGTTGTTTATATCTATTGATTATGTATATATAAGTTTTTTGATAATTCATGTAAATCACAAAACAAAAAAGAAAAATTGAAAATGTTATATGAATATATATTTTTGATACAAAAAAAATCATGTACTGCTTTTGACTAAATAATAAAAACAAAGAAAAAGCATCTATGTTGTGAAGACAGTATATATATGGGGTACATTGTGGGGTTTTGTTATATTAATTTAGAGATTTTTCTACCTAGTAAAATAAGATAGGTTGGTTAAGAGGTTTATACTTCAATATTCCTGACTCTTTCCCCCCTCTTGAACCTTAAATTAACCGGGGAATACCTTTCTATATAGTGCATACACGGGGGGTTCGACACGTACAGGGGTGTACATACACGGGGGGGTACGACTCGAACGTACATGGGTGTACATACACGGGTGGGGGTACGACTCGAACATACACGGGTGTACATACACGGGGGGTACGACACGTACACGGGTGTACATACACGGGTGGGGGTACGACACGTACACGGGTGTACATACACGGGGGGGTTCGACACGTACAGGGGTGTACATACACGGGGGTGCGACACGTACACGGGTGTACATACACGGGGGTACGACACGTACACGGGTGTACATACACGGGGGGGTTTGACACGTACAGGGGTGTACATACACGGGGGTGCGACACGTACACGGGTGTACATACACGGGGGTGCGACACGTACAGGGGTGTACATACACGGGGGGGTGCAACACGTACACGGGTGTACATACACGGGGGTACGACATGTACACGGGTGTACATACACAGGGGGTTTGACACGTACAGGGGTGTACATACACGGGGGTACGACTCGAACGTACACGGGTGTACATACACGGGTGGGGGTACGACTCGAACGTACACTGGTGTACGTACACGGGGGTTCGACACGTACAGGGGTGTACATACACGGGGGGTGCGACACGTACACAAGTGTACATACACGGGGGGTACGACACGTACACGGGTGTACATACACGGGGGGTTCGACACGTACAGGGGTGTACATACACGGGAGTACGACTCGAACGTACACGGGTGTACATACACGGGGGTACGACACGTACACGGGTGTACATACACGGGTGGGTGTACGACACGTACACGGGTGTACATACACGGGGGTTCGACACATACAGGGGTGTACATACACGGGTGGGGGTACGACTCGAACGTACATGGGTGTACATACACGGGGGGGTACGACACGTACACGGGTGTACATACACGGGTGGGGGTACGACACGTACACGGGTGTACATACATGGGTGGGGGTACGACTCGAACGTACACGGGTGTACATACACGGGTGGGGGTACGACTCGAACGTACGTGGGCTGGGGGGGTGTTCGGCGCGTATGCGGGCACATGTCTCCATGGTTGCTATGGGAGTTCGGTGCGGACGGTGTTTTTTCCATCCGGTTGTAACGTCGGACGCACGGGATGGATCGTGATTCCGCGGTCGGACTTCACTTTTCACATTTGTACGGTAAATCGTCCGGGGACGTGTCGGACACGTTTTCCGACCCGAGGAAGTGTGGGGAGTAATTCCGAATGCGATTCGTATGGTCTTTTTCCCATGCGAATCGTAATTGGCAGTTTGTACGGCACTTGTACGATTCGTACGGTAAAAATACCGGATACGAGTCGTACGGGCCATTTTTTTACCGGATCGTGATCGGCACCCTAATGTTGATTTTTTTGTAATAGGTGAATACGTACCATGTGTGTGTGTGCCATGACAGAGACCTCTCTCATGGATTGCGGTCTTGTTTGAACGTGAGAGGCGTCCAAAGTTCTACCCTCATAGTGGTGGAAGGCTACCGTCTTCACAAACAAATAAGCAGCACAAGCATGATGATGGCAGAATACTGTGTAGTGATCAGTACTAGTGAAAAGGGTTTTTTTACCCTGTGTCACTGGGGTGAGGCCTACAGGATCACTCACCTTTTTAAAAGTTCCACTGCTGGGTGCTTAACTCTTGGCCTAAGTGAGGTAGATGTGGAGTGCTGTGCTGTGAAGGAGAAATGACTGCACTGGATGTATGTGTGCCTGGGATGTATGTGTTTGCAGATAGCACACCCTGGTACAGTAGAGAAAAGCCTTAGGTTCTGAACAGTGTGTGTACATTGAATCTATCTGCTGAATGCATATGTACTTGTGGTGGTACAATGCATGGTGGTAACAGTGCTGGGCAGTAGGTGTGCTGTGAATGCACATTAAGTAAGTGTGCCTGCAATGGTACATTACATGGAGGTGGGGTTCCATTTTGGGGAGTTCAGGCCTACCTAGTGAAGACGTGAGGAAGAGAGGAATCCACTCAAGACAGATTTGTGTATTCCTGCTTTCCTGTGGGCTGGGTGGGACACACATTGGAGGAAAGAAGGAAGAGTCTCTCTTTACACCTCAAAAGGCTGCTCTTTGATTCAGTGATAGATTACAAGGAAGGGGCCGGGCACATCTCAGGAAAGGAGATGAGGCTGATCATTTCCTTTTTGCATTGCTGATTTCATGTTGGTGGGTAAAAAGCATTGGCATGTGTGGATTCAGACACATTGGTAAGACAATATCTTCAAATCCTTTCCCTGCAATGCTACAAACAGTTTTTTTCTGTGGGGGAGAGGTGCTCCAGGCAGGACAGGGTTACTGTCTTCTTTGTCTTCCCTGCCTCTTTATTTGCTGGCCATGTGGCGGTGGCCATTTTATGTAGTCAGTGTGTGTACTTGCCAACAACTGTAATGTGTTTTTTGTTCTCCATGCCTTGTCTATGCTGGCCTTGTGGCAGCGGCCACTTTGTGTAACGAGTGTGTGTGTGTGTGTGGTCACAGTGGCCATTTTGTCTTTGACCCATGTGCCTCCTTCTTTGCTGGCCATGCGGCCACCACCATTTTTGTGGAAGCAATTAGTGTGTGTCTGTTTGGTGGCCATTTTGTCTTTGTTTTCCATGCCTCCTTCTTCTGTGGCAATACGGTGGATAGGCTAGCTTTCAATAATTTGTGAAGCCAGTGTGTGCTTCAATATCTTTATACCAATTTTAAAAGCCAATTTCATTGATGGGAAAGACCTATGACATTTTTGTTAATTTTGTTCCTTTTTTACTGAGATATTTATTTGTGCTTGTGGCTGATTGTAGTATAGTGTTGTTGTTTTTATAAATTGTTAAATTTTTACCTGCCTCCTTGTGTTGCTACCTGCACTTCTGGGTATTGGGACCATGTGATGCCATTTGACTATTTGACTACCATCGTTTTAATTTACTTTGTCTGTTTTAATTTACTACAACATCACTTTTTCTGCACATTCTGCATTTTGCCTTGTGATTTCATTTCATGTCTCCTTGTAGCTTCAGAGTTGTAGTGTTTCATAGAGTAGGACAGCCTTAGCCTTGCCAGGAACAGAATGTGTGAGATGTGTGTTTGAAAGCATGAGAGAGAGAAATGTGTGGAATGTACTTCTCTGTCTCAGAGTGTTGTGTAGTTCCTATAAACCTATATAGGATCTGCACGTTTAGACAACATACACTGTAGGATTGGTGCCAGACTGATTCTGGACAACCCTACCCGGTATGTTAGCCTGTATGGCAGCTAGCTCACAGTGCCATTAGAAACCCTCTTACTAAGGAGAGAATAGTTCTTGGCAACTATCGAACATGACAACCCTGATCCATCAAGATCGTGGAAACAGTGTACTACTTTTTGCTCAGTCACTCGTGCTCACTTCGTCTCAGAGAGATACACAGAATAAACGGTGGGGACGTTTTTCAATAAGCATTTATTGAACCAGCGTCATTCTAGTGTAAAATAGGTGTGCTGAAACAACCACTAGACAGTAACAGATATAAATGATTATAAGCACTAACAGAGTAAAAGGATGGTAGATTTCTACCATCGTGCTTAAACAATGAATACAGGCAAGTATATAAAATACATGACAATAAAATGCGTACTCCTATGATGCTGCCCTAACTAGATGTACCTAAGTGTACTTAGCATGTATGTGGGAGTAAAGCCAAGAAACCCTCTAGGATAAAGCCAACCCCATTACCTGCAGTGAGAGACTATGGGACCCTGCAAGGGATGTCAGACCACTTCGAGCTGGAGTCTCTGCGTGCAGGAACCTCAGCGCCTCGCGTCAGTGTGTCAGCATGGAAGTCCTTTTCTCCTCTCTCTACCTCAGCAAGGTATGGTGTATATATACCCAAAGTGGTACCCCCTGGGGATATACCTTGCTGTGTCATGTTAAACTAGGATGATGGAAGGAATGACCCTTATACATAGTTATCATGCAGGAGATGGTAGGCCTGCTGTCCTGCTGTGATTCTAAGAATCCTCATGCATAATGAATTAGGCTTAAGCATTTTGGATAAAACCCAATGTCATCTTTAGGCATTACCGTAACAAGGTAAAAAGTCAGTACTAAGAACCGTTATGCAGTGTAATATCAGGGGAATGTAGGTGAAAGGTGCATTCATTATCTGAGCCGATATTGGGGTACCTATATGGAACATAACAGGAGTATGGTGGTACATTGTAAAATGGAGTTTTACCTATGGGCTTTAACGTGCCCTAAATTCTATCTTGAATTCTGACTCTATCTAGCTTGAGCTATGCACATACGAGCAGGCCCCCAGGTTACTCACGATTATGTAGGTTATTCAAGTTCAAGATTGTTTTTTATACTTTTGAAAATGTTTTCTACTTTTGCAAGCTTCACTAAGATAAGGGGCTGGAACATGTCGAGAGAATACATGAGAAATCCTTTGCGTTGGAATGCTTGTGGGAACTGGGCCAGTTTCCTTGCTGTAGAGGATGTCTTCTCGTGCACTGAGAAAATTATAAAACTGTGGTTTCTTGGCTCGGAAGCCAGATTTCTCCTGAGAGACGGACGTGTATGCTCAGTGCTACATTTTCCAGCTTGAGGAGTCTCGACCCCAGGACTGTGATTTGAAATCCTTGTGTGGACTAAGATGAAGATATTGCAGCCAGTGAGGTACCAGGCAGCGCAAGAGCAAAATACCGTGTGTGTGACGAAATATAAATTACCAGACGTTTTAGATAGCCAGAGCATGTCAAAGGAGATGAATGTGCTTCAAGAAAAGCTGCAGGTTAATTCACAATGCTCACAGGAAGTTTTAATTAATTTGCTGGAGGACTTTACTCCACACAAGAATAATGGCATTTTGGACAGATTCCGGCAGAAAAGAGGAGAGGCTTTGCTAACGTGGATTGTGCGTTTGTTTGATTTAGGAGCCCCTGAAGTGATGTTGAATTGAGAAAATGTAGCAAAGTTTTGTGCACTTAGCCGTGACTGTAATATGCAGGAATATTTTATAAATTGCAGAGAAGATAAACAAATCAGCCTGTTACAAATAGCAGTTGCTGGATGTAGTCACAAGTTAGACTGGTCAGTAAGTGATAAACCGTGTGTTACATTGGGAGAAGCTAATCAGAGACTTAAGGCAGAAATTATGAAAAAATGCTATTTTTCAACATGATCCTGAGTGGGTAGAGCAGTTGCAATGTGCTTTTGAGTTGCCAAAAGAGGCTGTATAACATGATTTAGATGTGTGGTAACTTTGAGTAACATGTGAAAGTTCAGGGGCAGTATGCTATTTGGAATATGTGGAAAAACTAAGGAAAGAAGAGAGTTCTCCTGGGCTTTGGATGAAAATGTTGTCAGATGCTGGAGAGTGGTTTATTCCCTTTGAAAAGCAATTTTCTTTTTTTACTTTGATAGACACAGGGCAGGTACAGTTGCTTTTGTGTTTTTGCATGCTGACAGACACTGGGTAGATGAAAATAAAGCACAATGTGATTTTGAAATTTGAAATTCCCTAATGCAGTGGATGATGAGTTCTCGTGAGTTATACAGAACAAGGTACAAGAAGCAAATGTGATCAAGTGGTACATACAGACAGAAACCGCAGTGTTGCATGAGCAGGTGGTGCAGTTCATAGTAAAAAACACAGAGGTGTTACAAAATGTGTCTGAGATACAGGAGTCCCCTGTGAGGTGGGGTAAGGATCTGTGGCAAGAAATTTGGGATATGTTACAGCCAAGCACAGTCACTGGTTATCATATAGAAGTTCACTTGACTAGAATGCTGGTTTAATTTTCTTACAGACAAAAAAAGCCAAAATCTTGGAGACAGAAGTGGCGACGCAAGATTCTAATTTGGTGGGCATAGCCAAATGGGCACACCAAAAATGTGACCACCTGTGAAAGAAAGCCACTAACAGGTGGGCAGAGAATAAAGGGATGCATATTCCCCTAGACTTGAGTAAAATTGTGATACCTAGTTTGCACAGCACAGATCAGTCACACAGATGGTAAGGGGCCAGTTGGAGATAGGAAAATTATCAGACATTGGGCTTATGCCAAATGATCGAGGGTGTACTGATTCAACAGTGTATGGAGAGATACTCAGGAAGGGCACTGCCCCAGCCTAATATTGCTATGGCATGCTAAAGTCAGACAGATGGGTTGGAACGGACAGCTCACCCGGGCAACCCCACTATGGCAGGGTACGTCTGGTGGCTGCTTTGAGGGGGTTCCGGGGATGGAACCTGGTGGGGATATCGACCCTCGGTGATGTGATGCGGGGCACTTCCTTGAAATCCTACCAGCAGCTACAAGCGGAGTACACATTGCACAAAACACAATTCTACAAATTCTTCCAACTCCACCATGCACTCACCCCCTTATCCGCACACTTGAGACCCTTTCGGAATTCCATCCATTAGATGGCCGTCTACTGATGGGAGATTTGGGCCTCCACAAGATTAGGCAAATATACCAGACCTTAACGACCTACACACAGACAACGCTCGACAAGACGCAACTGGCGTGGCAAGCCGACATCCCTGACTTGACGGACGGCAACTGGGCTAAGGCCATCGCTAGCCCGTGGGGAGGGGCGGTCTCTACGAGATACCGCCTGATACAGTTTAAGTATTTGCACTGGGCTTATTATACACGGACTAGACTCTGGCGGATGGGAGTGATCCTATCCCCCGCATGTCTGCGGTGTGACCGAGTGGAGGGGACATTTTTGCACACAGTTTGGAGTTGCACAACGTTGCAACCCTTTTGGCATCAAATTTTGTCCTGACTCCAGGAGGTGCTAGTGTGTGAACTCCCGCTCGACCCACGACTCTTCCTCTTGCATAGCACGGACGACATTGGGGGAAACATATATAAGCAACACTTAATATTTTTAGCTCTCACTAGTGCCAAGAAAGACATAGCGCAATTATGGAAAGGGACGTCTCCCCCAATGCTGGGTAAATGGAAGACCGAAATGGACAGCTGTATGGGGTCTGAAATAGCATTATTTCTAGCTCGCGATTGCCCTGTTAAACATAGGAAAATTTGGACCCGATGGGCGTCATACCGAGGGGTCGAGCTTCCCCCATTGCCGCATACAGACCCCTGATTGGTGCCCCGTTCCTAATGTATATTATTTGGACTATCCCGCACTGTTTGATAATGGTCTCCTATGCTAATGTATCATGTTGTCTATAATGGCCTCTGCAGCGCAGTATTCTTCCTATAAGGTTTGTGTTCACAAATAACGCTGTTTTCATCTCACGAAAATAAATTGGCTTTTCAGTGAGAATATAGATTGCATCTGAATCCAGCCACCATTTGAAAGACCAACATACTTAATCAGAGTGGAGAGGAAAAGCATCACATAAAGTGGATCTCAGTGAAAACAGTATTTCTTTCCATCGTCAGCTGCAAACTTTAAATAATTTGCTGCTTTAAAACCAAGGAACCAGTGTTGTTATTGCCAGGGCATTTTCTTCCTTTCCGACATGAGATTTGTGTCATGACAATATTGTAGTATTTGTGTGGGAAAGACAGCCTTATCATTTAAGCATTTGTAATGTCTTCTCCAAGTGACGAAAAGTAGGAATGGACTGAAGGCCAGTTGGATAGCATGCACTCAAATTCTGGAAAAAGGCTGTGCCATAGAGGTGGAACATGCGACTGGAATTGTCACTATTTCACTGTACGCTCTCACATATAGACTTAGCACAATGGGGGTAATTACTGTTGATTATGGTCACTATATTTTTTTTAATTTCAAAATATCTTTATTGAAAAGTTTTATGAAACAAAACAGAGAAACAGTACAGGAGTGGGCTCAGGGCGAGGGCCCCCAATACCCATGACTATGTTTCACCGGATCAGCGGATAGTTGTCAACTTTTAATATAAAAATCCATTCTTCCTGTTCAGAGTTTGGCTGGGTTGAATAATATATGAGCTGAACAATTGTTTACTATATTTTGGCCTTCTTTTTCAGCAATGACATGAATACACTGTGATTTCACTCAAAACTAACACTTATTTTTTTCCACTTTGTCTGAAAATATATATTTTGCAATTTTCCATTATTTGCCATGCCTCTGCTGTATCCGTCCTTCTTGGCCGAGGACTAGACAACTGCAATGCAATTTACCTTGGAATATCTCAGCATCTAATTCACAGGTCTCAAGTCATTGAAAAGCTTTCTGCATACCACTACACACCAGCTACGCATACTAGTCACAAGCTTCATTGGATTCCTGCTAAGGAAATAATACACTTTAAGACTTTATGCACGGTCTATAGTGTTTGATGGGGACCAAGTCACTCTTTCTAAGTTCTGTGTTTTTTTCCAGTATAGGTCACTGAGAACTCACTCTGCTACTCTGAGTGCTACTCTGAGGCTTTGCTTCTCACTCTACCTCTGTACAAGAAGGCCATGTTCGGGCAGATCGTTTGCTGTTCTGGCAGCTAGACTATGAAAGGGCATCCTTTGTATTTGTGGGTCTCTTCTTCATATTTGTTACTTGGTATTAAAGAAAAATCTGAAAACACAGCTCTACTCTCAGTAATAGATCTTGCTTCTGCCTTTCTCTCTATTCTAGCCCCAAGAGAGGTTCAGGGGATAGTTGATCTATAGAAGTTTAAGTTAACTTAACATAACATCTGATACTACATTAACTGCTCTTGCATTGCCCTTTGTTTTGGCACAGCTGATTTTGCATTCTACATTGGAGCAGGGAAATAGTTTATCAGTTAATCTAATGCAACAAACTGGAGACCAGCTATAGTGGACACCCACTACGCCACGGTACCCACCTGCAGCCTCTCCCATTAAGATTTTGCCGTGAACAGAAGTGTCTACAGAGCTTAACACTTCTGAATTACCTGTCTGAAAGAGGTAGAGCTTGCTGGCTTTTGCTGGCAATCAAAACCCTTGTGTCGCATCACAGCATTGATCCCACTGTGACAACAGAAAATGTTTCACGTGTAGTACATTTATCTTAGTTGTCATTTCACTTATGACTCATCAGACACAGAAATTATTTTTTCCACTCTTTTTGGGAGACACGAGTGTGCTTGAATTCATTTGGGGGGTACTCCTTACGAAATTGGTTCACCAAGTCTTTGTCACCTTTGGAGCAGCATAGTTGTGATTCCACCCTTGCACGTCATAAATACGTAATATATGTGTGCACTTAGCATTACATACTTGTGTGACCTAACGTTATTAATGTAAAGTGTTGCACTTAAATCCTGTACTGAAATATGTTCACTGTCAAATTAGAAATCCATGTACACTGTGTGCTTTAACCTTATTAAATAAAATATAGGCTTGAGTGATTTGATTAACCATCCCCCTCCCTATCTTAGATAAACTTGAATTTGTGCATTCCAAGTTACCTTTCATTTATTGAAAGTGCAACGTGAATGTAATGTTGAATTTATTGACTCACATGTCAGTTATTTGTAGTTGGATGTGCACGTATGTGCACAAACAGCCTGTATTAATGTGCACCATTGAATAAGATGCTTAACTTGAGTCCACTAGGCCTTTATTTCTGTATAAATAATGTTTTTTTTTCTTTTTTCTGCTTGCATGACTTTTTCCTTGCAGGTAGGTCACATGGTTTGTTAGTTTGAGAATAGATGTAATTCTGTAGTAGCGAGAGAGAGCCAGAGTAGAAGACATTGACCAAGAACATGGAGAGCCAGAGCGTTAACTGCAGTAATGCATCGAAGTATTGCAGGTGAACAAGGACGATATTGTTCTCAGGACTGGACTGGGAGAGTTTGCTCATGTTGCAGCTCACAATGTGAGAACTGAAAGGACGATGGAGGTCCTGATGGTGTGATCAATGGTGTATTACCCTGATGATTCTTGTGGTATTACCTAGTGTACTCACAGGCTGATGTTGGCCACTTTTTCTTTGGACTTTGAGAGGTACAGACCTCTATGCTTACCCCTTCGGTTCTTTGCTAAGTGTGGCATAAGCTAACACTTATTTCCCTATCCCTAGAAGACTCTTGACTGAGCTTCTGAAATGCTGACACCTTACCGCATACTTCCCACATTTTTCTCTTTTTTGCAATTCCCTGACCTATTAAGACTCCTTTAGGTTAAGTTTCCTTTAATAGTTTTAGACTCTAGATTTGAGGATTTTTGATATTAATCATGTTTAGGATAGAAGATCGAAGACTCTTCTCTGAGCACAAGATTCTGCTGTTAAGTCTTTGTATTGCTGTGACTGAACTTCTTGTTTGGCTCATACTGATGCACCTGAACTTCTTCAGGAGGTTTATCTATCCAGTTGTTATTCTGTAGCTTTATATCATGGTATTGAGATTGATTTAAATTAACATAACTCCTAACTTGTAATAAAAGTTCTTGACTTTATTTACAGATCCCTGGTCCTTATTGTGAAGTCAAATGGGTTACACTGTTAATTATTTGTTTTTGACCAAGTGCTCACTCTGATCAACTCTCAGTCGCATCGAAAGACCCATTGAATAACCAGTGGTAAGAGGTTGGCCCAGCACTGGATCACCGTCAGTAAATTTGCTACTGTCAGAGTCCTTAAAGCCACTGCAGATTATAATATAGTTGATGACTGTGCAAAATATTAAAAGGAAGTGGGGGATTATCACCGGAGAATGTTATAAAAGATAATTTATCAACCGGCTACCTTGAATGTTGGAAGGAAACAGGATTGGTACCCATTTAATTTGTGTTGCTTCATGCAAAACCATGGCACTTTACCACTCCTTGCGGCCGCCCGCTTCGAATCGCCTAGATATAATTTTAAATCAAGGCTGATAAACATTTTGGTAAAATCAGCAAATTTTAGTACTTCCCCTTTCTGAATACATTTTAAAATAATAATAACTACATGAAAAAATCACGTCAAAATATTGTATGCCTGTCTGAGAGGTTCCCACATTATGATTAAAGCACACAGAGGCATACTTTACATGTTGTAAAGCAATAGAGATGGTTTTACACAATATTGTATTCAGGTAGCAGCTCGTAGTTCTTCCAGAATCTCAAAACATATCTAAATGGCTGCTATATTTCCCTTAGAAAGGCGACAGCTGTATTACAGAGATACAATAGGTTGTGGTTAAAATGTGGGGAATGAATACACTGCTTTCCAATTATATAGTTCTGTCAGACAAGCAATCAAACAAGATTTATATATTGCTGCTAATTACCTGTGAGAGTATACAGAAGATGAGAGCCAAGTTGCTTGGGTGGGATCAGTTGAACAACCAGGCCTTTAGTCCCTTTCTGAATTTCTGAAGAGAGGGTGAGGTCTAGAGATGGGGGGGGGGGGGGGGGAGGTTGTTCCAGGACATTGCGGCGAGGTAGGAGAAGGAGCGTCCTCCACTGTTGTTTTGGCAGATGCGGGGGCGTGAGCGAGGAAGAGGGAGGTAGAGCGCAGGTGTCTGGAAGGTTAGTGGAAGCTCAGGCAGTGGTTGATGTATGCCTGTCCTTGATTGTGCAGGGCTTTGTAGGTGTTGGCAAGCATCTTGAATTGACATCTCTTGTGGATGGGGAGCCAGTGGAGTTTCTTGAGGGGTGGGGTGATGTGAGTCTATTTGGGGAGGTCGAGGATGAGTCTGTCCATTGAGTTTTGTATGGTCTGCAGTCTCTTCAGGAGGTGAGTGGTAATTCCTATGTAGAGTGTGTTGCCGTAGTACATGCGGCTGGTGACGAGGGCTTGAGTGATGGTATGTCTGGTGCTGACTGGAAGCCATTTGAAGATCTTTCAGAGCATGCAAAGAGTGAGGCAGCAGGTGGCGGAGACTGCATTGATCTGGTTTTTCGTGGTGAGTTTGCTGTACAGAATGATGCTGAGGTCCTGGGCATGGTCTGTAGGAGTGGGTGAGGGTCCTAGTCCAGCAGGCCACCAGGAGTTGTTCCACAGAAAGGTGTTGTTCCCGAAGATCAGTAATTCTGTTTGTCAGTGTTGAGTTTGAGGCAGTTGTTTTGCATCCAGTCGGCGACGCTGGTCATGCACTGGCAGAAGCTGGCCCTCATGGAGGATGAGTCTTCTGACAGAGAGAGAGGATGAGCTGGATGTTGTCTGCATAGGATATGGTGTTCAGTCCATGGGTTCTGACCATGTTGGCCAGGGTGTTCATGTAGGCATTAAACAGAGTAGGGCGGAGGGATGAACCTTGAAGGACGTCGCAGATGATTGGTTCCGAGGTGTAAGGTGGTAGGTGGATTCTCTGGGTTCTTCTGGTGAGGAACAATGTGATCCATTGAGGGCGTCCTCTTGGATTTCGATCTGATGAAGCCTCTTGATCAAGGTGTGGTGGAACACAGTTTTGAAGGTTGCTGAGAGGTCAAGGAGGATCAGGGCAGCATTTTCTCACCGGTCTACAAGGGTTCTGATGCTATAAATTAGATTTTTTACTTGTAAACTTTAGACTCACTCCTCCAATCTTGCTCCCTGCCATATAAGATAGCACCACAGCACTTTGTGTAACCTTCAGAACTGCACATGGTCACCTACAGATGCACCCTGATTTTGTAGACTCATGTTTGCTTCCATTTCTGTGTGGGGGGCATTGACCAATATTTTACAAATCATAATCTCTCCTAAGGGTGAGTTAAAAATGGGTGCAGACATCAAGAACCTCACAATTCAGCTAAAAATGCAGCCCTGGGTAAAATGCGCAGTCAGGAGTACATTAACACATTTTTTACAAATTACATTGTCTCCTAAGGTTAAGGTAAAAATGCGAGAACAGTCCTTTTTAGGTCTCGCCTGCGTGGGCTGTGCACATGCGCAGTATCGCTGGTGAGATTTAACGTTTTGAGGTATTTTGTATAAAGGGCATTAAGCCCCGCCCCTCTTTTCCATTGGCTGGCATCACCGTTTATGCTAAACGGTGGGGATCTCTGACATATTATCGAAAGACACATTATCGAACTACACAAATTTCGCAACAAAAATATCGACATCAAAATTATCGAGATTGTATACTTAATTAAAAAACTTCACTAATATCGACACTACAATATCGTAATACAATTATATCGATCACACAAAAATCGCACAAATCAATATCGCAATACTAAATATCGACATGAATAAATAAATATAACACATGTAAGAAATATCGACAACCAAAATATAGACATCAATAATATCGTTTTTTTAACATATATCGACAATTCTAATACTAATAAAACCAATACTTTAAACAACATAAATACAATATTTTCCTAAAACATACATTTTCCAATTATATTCAACTTAAACATAAACATAACATTTATAACTATATAAATATTTAACAACATAATCAAAAAACACAGAAATAATTATCAAATATGCATTTCGAACACATTAAAAAAAAATAAGACACATTATAAACAATCTTTTTCTATATAATTATTTAAAACTCTCCTCCTTTAAAACAAAATATACTCTTACTTAGCATTTTCCATAAAAGGAAACCAATTAAATAAAAAAAATTCAAAACATCCAATAGAAAGGCCACATACAGAAAGCAACCAATCACATTCAAGAAACAATTTAAAATCCACTATATAAACCAATTAAAACAAGTCTTCTACTGTGCCTTAAACCAAAGCATTGAACGAAGAAGAAACTCTGCTAAACAGAAGAAACCTAAATCCTACTACAATTCTAAAAACGTAAGTAAATTACCTTTTCTAACTAAACTGCCAAATTAAACTAAAACACTAATTTATCTTTACTCAAAAAAATAACTAACTTATATAGTCCATCTCTTTATGTTTCCACTACAGATATTACTCTAAACAGCTAAAGAAAAGATTGAACATTGCCAGAAAGGACTCACTAAAAAAGTAAGTATACTATCAAAATACTTTCTAAAATATTAATTAAATCCTACTCAAACCCCAAAGCATCCTAAACCCCCAAAAAAATCCATGTTCTCTTTTTTAAGTTTTTAATAACCTCTATAAATTAACACCTATAGTCTATACCAAACAGCAATACCACCCCACTTAAAAAAACTAAAACAACCAAAACAATATATGTTCTTTAACTTTCAGAGACTACATCAACTGAACAGCATTTTGTCTACAAAGAACATCTTCACTCAAATACAACCAAAAGCACTTGGTAAGTATATATAAAAAAAAATCTTTTTTGCTATTTTCATTTCAATATATAAAGTACTATTGCATATATTTTCATATACTTTTTTTCCAGATTTCTAACACATCACAATGACAGAAGAAGCCCAATTTATAACATCGCAGAAAGGAAAATTCCTATTGTGTTACATGGGTTACACATACACCCAAGAAAAGCAGATTGAACGAAAAGTGAACTGGAAGTGTTCAAAATATTATTCAAACAAATGCTATGGACGAGCAACAACAAGAGAAACAACTCTACTATATACTAGAGAGCATAATCATCCACCCAATCTCTCTGAAATAGAAGTCAGATCAACCCTTGAAAATATAAAAGAATTAAGCACTGGTTCACAAACTGCTACAAGTGTTATCCTAAAAGAACTATTACCTAGAGTGCCCAAAGAAGCAAGAGGCCAATTACCATCAATTGCTTCTATAAAAAGAACAATTGCTAGGACCAAAAAATCAACCACAACAACAATACCATCACCTAAAACTTTTCAAGATATCATCATTCCACCAGAATTAACTATCACCCACAATAATGAACCTTTTATTTTTTTTGATAACAAAAGTACAGAAAAAAGAATCATAATGTTTGCTACTGCAAACAATATAACTAAACTCCAACAATGCCAAACATGGATGATGGATGGCACCTTTATAATATGCCCAAAACCATTCTACCAGCTTTACACAATACACGGTCAATATCACAACACTTCCATACCTTTAATCTATGCACTATTACCTAACAAACAAAACACAACATATAATGAAATGCTAGGAAAAATAAAACAAGAATCAAATGATTTTTCTCCTCAAAGAATTATCATAGACTTTGAGCAAGCCATGATAAATTCCATTCTAAAACTGTACCCCCATACATCTATCCAAGGATGTTACTTCCATCTAAACCAATGTATATGGAGACATTTACAAAAATCTTCACTAAGGTGCCGATTACGATCCGGTAAAAACCGGGTACGAACCATCGGACGGAGGGTTTTCTCCGTCCGACTCGTACCCGGTTGTAAAACTTTACAAACATGCAAGTACGATTCTCACGGAAACACCATTTCCGTACGAGTCGTACAAAACACCGACCGACGAAAATATACATACAAATGTGATCCGGGGAAAGCGCCGACGTGAAGTCGGGACGCTTTCAGGCAGCGTTTCACGAACCAGGAAGTACGATTCGAACCGACAGCAGTCCGGCCGGCAATATTTTTACGGCACCCAAAAAGTGCCGGAAAAGCGAAGTATGCTGCGAAACGACCAGATTAGGGGGCCCGGTACGCGCCGTACCCCCCCAGCCCCCGTGAGTATGCGCCGTACCCCCCCCAGCCCCCGTGAGTACGCGCCGTAGCGCTGGGGGTACGCACCGTACATACACGGGTGGGGGTACGACTCGAACGTACAGGGGTGTACATACACGGGGGTTCGACACGTACAGGGGTGTACATACACGGGGGTTCGACACGTACAGGGGTGTACATACACGGGGGGTTCGACACGTACAGGGGTGTACATACACGGGGGTTCGACACGTACATGGGTGTACATACACGGGGGGTTCGGCGCGTACTCACGGGGGCTGGGGGGGTACGGCGCGTACTCACGGGGGCTGGGGGGGTGGGTCGGCGCGTATGTGGGCACATGTCTCCATGGTTGCAATGGGAGTTCGGTGCGGACGATGTTTTTACCATACGGTTGTGACATCGGACGCACGGGATGGATCGTACTTACGCGGTCGGACTTCACTTTTCACGTTTGTATGGTAAATCGTCCGGGGAGGTGTCGGACACATTTTCCGACCCGAGGACGTGTGGGGAATTATTCCCAATGCGACTCGTATGGAGTTTTTCCCATGCGAATCGTAATTGGCAGTTTGTACGGCACTTATACGATTCGTACGGTAAAAAGACCGGATACGAGTCGTACAGGGAATTTTTTTACAGGATCGTAATTGGCACCTAAGTGTAGAATATGCCACAAACTTAAGTTTTGCACATCAAATAAAACTTCTAACAGCCCTAGCTTATGTACCAACCACAGATGTTGCAGAACATTACAATCTTTTATTAGAAAGTCAATTCTACAAGCAAAATGAACTAAAGTTATCTCCCCTCTTAGATTATTTTGAGGATACCTGGGTGGGGAGACTACACAGATCAGGCCATAGACGTCAGCCAAAATTCCAAATACCTTGGTGGAATGTATATGTAAGTACACTCAACCAACAATCCAAAACTAACAACGCAGTCGAGGGCTGGCATAATGCATTCCTAACCTCTACTGGGAGAACAACTCCAACACTACAAAAACTACTAATTGCCATTCAAAAGGAACAAAGTTTCCAAGAATTAAGAATGCAACAATCTGTCCTACAATTAAAACCAAAACAATCTAGACAAACTACTCAAATGTATAATTACCTACAACAACAGGTACAGCTATACCCATCCACAAGAGGACTTGAGTACTTAAATATAATAGCTCAAACTCTCTTCTAAACCATTTCAAAAATATTAACCCACAATTCTACTAAAACAACTATCACAACATAAAGAAACCACTTTATTATATCAAATAATTAATTATGTTGTCTAAAATATATAAATAATTTATATCTACATATATTTAGACAACATAATTAAACAAAACAAGTACACAACAACAATAATAAAAATAGAATATTTTCCCACCCACAATTAAAATATTTAAATCAACTTATCTGTCTAGTTGCTCCAATACGATAATGACATTCCTTCCAAATAAATCCAGGTAGTTCAAAATCCATAGATATCAAAAATGAACCCAAATAAAATGGAAAAATACAACTGTTTTTCGAAAAAATCGTCTAGGCCAAAAAACGACAATCCAATAACCATAAAAATCCAGAAAAATCTTAAAAAGATGAATAACCGCTCCTGGAAACCCGAACAATAAAGGAAGTGTAAAATAAATATTAGTAAACACAACTAATACACACTTCGTTAAAAAAAAACGGTGTTTGAAAGAGACGAAAATATCTTCTCCGTAAAACCTACAAAAGAGAAACAAACAATCCCACCCACACACAAACACACATAATGCACCTAAAAACATCACTACAAACATTATTCAAACACTATAAAACTTTAACACAGCTAAATAACAAAACACTAACAAAGCCGCAAACACGGAACATAACGTAAATTATAAAACCGTATCCAAACTATTACTAACACCCTAACTTCTAAAACATCACTCCATACACACTTATTACAACATTACTACTTCCAGAAAACACTTAAAACTATTTAATAATAAAGAAAATAACTCTTACCTTCTCAAACGCGAAACAGCTCCCAACCGCGACCTGGATTCTACCAAAATAACAGCGAGCGGTTACTAAATAAAAGACCCAAACAAACATAACAACTAAAAAAATACCAATAAATGTCCTAACTATTTATTTAACATTACACATTACTTTAAAAATTAGTAAAACATTAGAATAAAATACTCAAAAATAATACCTATTTATTTTATATATGTCAAAATTATTTAACTTATAACAATAAATATAATAAAATAATTATATTTACTAATATAATAATAAAAATGTATATATTACAAAAAAAATGTATTAACATGATATAATTAATATATTCTATCTACAACATACCAGAAATAAAAATAAAAAGAACAACTATTATAAAATGTAAACATTTTCAATATTAATTATCTAATATTAATATTAATAATTAAAATATATTAATCATATATTTCAGAACATACAATTTCTTATAATTTAAAATAAAGTGTACAAATATTTACAGTATACAATATAAATTAAAAAATGTTAAACAGCTATAAAAATCAGAAAAAAATATATTTTATTAATTTTTTCTCTTCATATATTAATGTCCAAAACATACATTACAAAAATAAATATCCATTATAAAAAATGTATTACAATAATACAAATGTTAAATACTAATTATTTTATTACATGTTTATTTCAATGATTTAATTGTTATAATATGCCTAATAATAAACAATATTTTCTCTGTAATTAATATACGTTCCAACAACTATAAAAAAAATCATATTTTCCTTTGTACTTTTTAATACAAAAAAAATTCAATTTGCATTCTGATATGACTTCTATGTTTTATCCAACAAAAACTAAAATCTACAGAATTATTGTAAATTAAAACAAAGTAATTTAACTGTTCCTATTCAACTCTATATTTAATAATAATAATTGCTATTTAACAAACTTAATTTACTACTCCCACTACAGACTTAACTTAATTAATTTACTATTCTCACTCCAAAATATATTTAATTAGGGTAGGTGCTGGACACTGAACTTAATTAATTTACTATTCCCACTCCAGCCTATATTTAATTAAGATAACTGCTGGACACTGAACTTAATTAATTTACAATTCTCACTCCAATCTATATTTAATTAAGATAAGTACTGGACACTGAACTTAATTAATTTACTATTCCCACTCCAAAATATATTTAATTAGGGTAGGTGCTGGACACTGAACTTAATTAATTTACTATTCCCACTCCAACCTATATTAAATTAAGATAACTGCTGGACACTTAACTTAAATAATTTACTATTCCCACTCCAGTCTTTATTAAATTTACATAAGTGCTGGACACTGAACTTAATTAATTTACTATTCCCACTCCAGCCTATATTAAATTAAGATAACTGCTGGACACTTAACTTAAATAATTTACTATTCCCACTCCAGTCTTTATAAAATTTAGATAAACTGCTAGACACTGAACTTAATTATTTTACTATTGTCACTCCAATCTATATTTAATTAGAATAAGTGCTGGACACTGAACTTAATTAATTTACTATTCCCACTCCAATCTATATTTAATTAAGATAAGTGCTGGACACTGAACTTAATTAATTTAATATTCTCACTCTAATCTATATTGAATTAGAGTAGGTGCTAGACACTGAACTTAATTAATTTACTATTCCCACTCCAAAATATATTTAATTAGGGTAGGTGCTGGACACTTAACTTAATTAGTGTACTATTCCCACTCCAGCCTATATTTAATTAAGATAAGTGCTGGACACTGAACTTAATTAATTTACTATTCCCACTCCAAAATATATTTAATTAGGGGAAGTGCTGGACACTTAACTTAATTAATGTACTATTCCCACTCCAGCCTATATTTAATTAAGATAAGTGCTGGACACTGAACTTAATTAATTTACTATTCCCACTCCAGTCTTTATTAAATTTAGATAAGTGCTGGACACTGAACTTAATTAATTTACTATTGTCATTCCAATCTATATTTAATTAGGGTAGGTGCTGGACACTGAACTTAATTAATTTACTATTCCCACTCCAGTCTATATTTAATTAGGGTAGGTGCTGGACACTGAACTTAATTAATTTACTATTCCCACTCCAGTCTATATTTAATTAAGATAAGTGCTGGACACTGAACTTAATTAATTTACTATTCTCACTCCAATCTATATTAAATTAGGGTAGCTGCTGGACACTGAACTTAATTAATTTACTATTCCCACTCCAAAATATATTTAATTAGGGTAGGTGCTGGAAACTGAACTTAATTAATTTACTATTGTCACTCCAATCTATATTTAATTAGGATAGATGCTAGACACTGAACTTAATTAATTTACTTTTCCCACTCCAGTCTATATTTAATTAAGATGAGTGCTGGACACTGAACCTAATTAATTTACTATTCTCACTCCAATCTATATTTAATTAGGGTAGGTGCTGGACACTGAACTTAATTAATTTACTATTCCCACTCCACTCTATATTGAATTAAGATAAGTGCTGTACACTGAACCTAATAAATTTACTATTCTCACTCCAATCTATATTTAATTAGGGTAGGTGCTGGACACTGAACTTAATTAATTTACTATTCACACTCCAGTCTATATTTAATTAAGATAAGTGCTGGACACTTAACTTAATTAATTTACTATTCTCACTCCAATCTATATTTAATTAGGGTAGATGCTGGACACTGAACTTAATAAATTTACTATTCCCACTCCAGTCTATATTTAATTAAGATAAGTGCTGGACACTGAACTTAATTAATTTACTATTCTCACTCCAATCTATATTTAATTAGGGTAGGTGCTGGACACTGAACTTAATTAATTTACTATTCCCACTCCAGTCTATATTTAATTAAGATAAGTGCTGTACACTGAACTTAATTAATTTACTATTCTCACTCCAATCTATATTGAATTAGAGTAGGTGCTGGACACTGAGCTTAATTAATTTACTATTCCCACTCCAAAATATATTTAATTAGGGTAGGTGCTGGACACTTACCTTAATTAATGTACTATTCCCACTCCAGCCTATATTTAATTAAGATAAGTGCTGGACACTGCACTTAATTAATTTACTATTCCCACTCCAAAATATATTTAATTAGGGTAGGTGCTGGACACTTACCTTAATTAATGTACTATTCCCACTCCCGCCTATATTTAATTAAGATAAGTGCTGGACACTGAACTTAATTAATTTACTATTACCACTCCAGTCTTTATTAAATTTAGATAAGTGCTGGACACTGAACTTAATTAATTTACTATTGTCACTCCAATCTATATTTAATTAGGGTAGTTGCGGGACACTGAACTTAATTAATTTACTATTCCCACTCCAGTCTATATTTAATTAAGATAAGTGCTGTACACTGAACTTAATAAATTTACTATTCTCACTCCAATCTATATTTAATTAGGGTAGGTGCTGGACACTGAACTTAATTAATTTACTATTCCCACTCCAGTCTATATTTAATTAAGATAAGTGTTGGACACTGAACTTAATTAATTTACTATTCTCACTCCAATCTATATTTAATTAGGGTAGGTGCTGGACACTGAACTTAATTAATTTACTATTCCCACTCCAGTCTATATTTAATTAAAATAACTGCTGGACACTGAACTTAATAAATTTACTATTCTCACTCCAATCTATATTGAATTAGGGTAGCTGCTGGACACTGAACTTAATTAATTTACTATTCCCACTTCAAAATATATTTAATTAGGGTAGGTGCTGGACACTGAACTGAATACATTTACTATTCTCACTCCAATCTATATTTAATTAGGGTAGGTGCAAGACACTGAACTTAATTAATTTACAATTCTCACTCCAATCTATATTTAATTAAGATAAGTACTGGACACTGAACTTAATTAATTTACTATTCCCACTCCAAAATATATTTAATTAGGGTAGGTGCTGGACACTGAACTTAATTAATTTACTATTCCCACTCCAACCTATATTAAATTAAGATAACTGCTGGACACTTAACTTAAATAATTTACTATTACCACTCCAGTCTTTATTAAATTTACATAAGTGCTGGACACTGAACGTAATTAATTTACTATTCCCACTCCAGCCTATATTAAATGAAGATAACTGCTGGACACTTAACTTAAATAATTTACTATTCCCACTCCAGTCTTTATAAAATTTAGATAACTGCTGGACACTGAACTTAATTATTTTACTATTGTCACTCCAATCTATATTTAATTAGAATAAATGCTGGACACTGAACTTAATTAATTTACTGTTCCCACTCCAATCTATATGTAATTAAGATAAGTGCTGGACACTGAACTTAATTAATTTACTATTCTCACTCCAATCTATATTGAATTAGAGTAGGTGCTAGACACTGAACTTAATTAATTTACTATTCCCACTCCAAAATATATTTTATTAGGGTAGGTGCTGGACACTTAACTTAATTAATGTACTATTCCCACTCCAGCCTATATTTAATTAAGATAAGTGCTGGACACTGAACTTAATTAATTTACTATTCCCACTCCAGTCTTTATTAAATTTAGATAAGTGCTGGACACTGAACTTAATTAATTTACTATTGTCATTCCAATCTATATTTAATTAGGGTAGGTGCTGGACACTGAACTTAATTAATTTACTATTCCCACTCCAGTCTATATTTAATTAAGATAAGTGCTGTACACTGAACTTAATTAATTTACTATTCTCACTCCAATCTATATTGAATTAGAGTAGGTGCTGGACACTGAGCTTAATTAATTTACTATTCCCACTCCAAAATATATTTAATTAGGGTAGGTGCTGGACACTGAACTTAATTAATTTACTATTGTCACTCCAATCTATATTTAATTAGGATAGATGCTAGACACTGAACTTAATTAATTTACTTTTCCCACTCCAGTCTATATTTAATTAAGATAAGTGCTGGACACTGAACTTAATTAATTTACTATTCTCACTCCAATCTATATTTAATTAGGGTAGGTGCTGGACACTGAACTTAATTAATTTACTATTCCCACTCCACTCTATATTGAATTAAGATAAGTGCTGTACACTGAACTTAATAAATTTACTATTCTCACTCCAATCTATATTTAATTAGGGTAGGTGCTGGACACTGAACTTAATTAATTTACTATTCCCACTCCAGTCTATATTTAATTAAGATAAGTGCTGGACACTTAACTTAATTAATTTACTATTCTCACTCCAATCTATATTTAATTGGGGTAGATGCTGGACACTGAACTTAATAAATTTACTATTCCCACTCCAGTCTATATTTAATTAAGATAAGTGCTGGACACTGAACTTAATTAATTTACTATTCTCACTCCAATCTATATTTAATTAGGGTAGGTGCTGGACACTGAACTTAATTAATTTACTATTCCCACTCCAGTCTATATTTAATTAAGATAAGTGCTGTACACTGAACTTAATTAATTTACTATTCTCACTCCAATCTATATTGAATTAGAGTAGGTGCTGGACACTGAACTTAATTAATTTACTATTCCCACTCCAAAATATATTTAATTAGGGTAGGTGCTGGACACTTACCTTAATTAATGTACTATTCCCACTCCAGCCTATATTTAATTAAGATAAGTGCTGGACACTGCACTTAATTAATTTACTATTCCCACTCCAGTCTATATTTAATTAAGATAAGTGCTGTACACTGAACTTAATTAATTTACTATTCTCACTCCAATCTATATTGAATTAGAGTAGGTGCTGGACACTGAACTTAATTAATTTACTATTCCCACTCCAAAATATATTTAATTAGGGTAGGTGCTGGACACTTACCTTAATTAATGTACTATTCCCACTCCAGCCTATATTTAATTAAGATAAGTGCTGGACACTGAACTTAATTAATTTACTATTCCCACTCCAAAATATATTTAATTAGGGTAGGTGCTGGACACTTACCTTAATTAATGTACTATTCCCACTCCAGCCCATATTTAATTAAGATAAGTGCTGGACACTGAACTTAATTAATTTACTATTACCACTCCAGTCTTTATTAAATTTAGATAAGTGCTGGACACTGAACTTATTTAATTTACTATTGTCACTCCAATCTATATTTAATTAGGGTAGGTGCTGGACACTGAACTTAATTAATTTACTATTCCCACTCCAGTCTATATTTAATTAGGGTAGTTGCTGGACACTGAACTTAATTAATTTACTATTCCCACTCCAGTCTATATTTAATTAAGATAAGTGCTGTACACTGAACTTAATAAATTTACTATTCTCACTCCAATCTATATTTAATTAGGGTAGGTGCTGGACACTGAACTTAATTAATTTACTATTCCCACTCCAGTCTATATTTAATTAAGATAAGTGCTGGACACTGAACTTAATTAATTTACTATTCTCACTCCAATCTATATTTAATTAGGGTAGGTGCTGGACACTGAACTTAATTAATTTACTATTCCCACTCCAGTCTATATTTAATTAAAATAACTGCTGGACACTGAACTTAATAAATTTACTATTCTCACTCCAATCTATATTGAATTAGGGTAGCTGCTGGACACTGAACTTAATTAATTTACTATTCCCACTCCAAAATATATTTAATTAGGGTAGGTGCTGGACACTGAACTGAATACATTTACTATTCTCACTCCAATCTATATATTTTTATTTTTATTTATTTTTTATTCACATTTCAACATACAAAACCAAAACAAATAGGTCATGGTACAATAACATCCGGCCTCTAGGACCATCTCAGCTCCCCATGGGCAGTGACTTAACGGTATTAAGCAGCCAAACCATCCCTCTGTAGTCCAGCATTATCACACAATCTGATGCATTTGTAAATAGTCAATTAAGTACACCCAGTAATCTTGGGGTCTCGACCCTCCCGGAAGCTCTTCCTCATAGGTTTTGAGAGTGTCCTTACAGAAAGTTAAATCTTTGATCCATAGCTTTATAGAGGGTGCGAGTCTACTGTTCCAGCATAGCGATACTCGCCGTTTGGCCATCAAAAGTGCAATCACAGCAAATGTATGTTTCACAGAGCGCAGGTCAGGCAATATCCCCAACAAACAAGTCTTTTCCGAACATACCAGTTCTATGCCCACCATTTCGCCTATCATTTCCACCACTTTTACCCAATAAGCCGCCACCTCCGTGCACCTCCAAGCCAGATGGTAGAAGTCCGCCTCCTCCTCCCCACACCTGCAGCAGCGCGAGTCTTCCCTTAATCCATACTTGCAAAGTCTAGCCGGCGTATAATAGGTCTGGTGCAGATATTTGTAATGTAGCATTCTTAGATTACCATTAGGCGTCAGCATTTCAGTCAGTGAACAGGCTACCTCCCATTCTTCCAGTGTCAGTCGTTCCTCTAGTACGCTATTCCATTTGTCCAATGATTTCTGTGTATTACCCGCAATATCTTCTTGCAATTTACTATAAAGTCTCGACACCAGTTTAGTGGCAGTGGGTGTGATTAGCAGATACTGCAAAGCCAGCATTTGTGGTGGCTCCTCAGGAAACGAAGGATAAAGCACCCTCATGGCATTTTGCAATCTGTAATATGTAAACCTAAACAGCAATGTTTGATTACTAATGTAGGTAAGATCGCTTAGTGCCTGAAATGTTCCATTAGGAAACAAATCCCCCATTGTGGCCATGCCTACCTGCCGCAGCAGCCCCATCCCTACCCCCTCCTGCGTCACCGACAATTCTGGGTGGTGTAATAGGGGCAAAACTGGCGCGTATAGTGGCAATTTATCCGCTTTCCTCCCCATTACCCGCCACGCCCTATTTGTCGTATCGATTGTATTGATATCACGCTTATGCAGCGGAGCGCGCTTATGTGGAAGTATTGCCTGTAGCGGAATGGGAGCCGCATCCCCCTCCTCCACCGCTGTGTGTGTTAGGAACGGTACAGGATGGTACCAGTAGTGTGCAAACTGCGCCTGTGCGCATAGATAATATAGCAGAAAATCCGGCACTTTAAACCCACCTTTCGCATACGGTAGTGTCAGCGCCCTCAGTTCAATCCTAGCTTGTTTACCCGCCCAAATCAATCTTAGTACCATCGCTGTTATTCTACGGAACACTTCGGCTGGTGGTTGTATCGGTATATTATTAAATAAATACAGCAGTTTGGGTAAGACGACCATCTTAACAATGGCCAGCCTATATGCTAACGAGAGGGGCAGTTGTATCCAACTATCTATTTTTCCTTCCAGCGCTCCCACCGCCCTACCATAGTTCGTTCGGATCACCTCCTCCGGGTCTCTATGATACCACACTCCCAGATATCGCACCGGGTCCGTTTGCCACTCAATTGGGTAGTCTAGCTGATGCGGTTGAGTAGTGTCCGATAAAGGAACAATGACCGATTTCGCCCAATTAATGCTTATCCCGGACGTCTGTGCAAACCGAACATACTCCCTTAGCAATGCATTTAAATTCACTTCGGGATCCCGCACATACAGCAGCATATCGTCCGCATATAGCGAGATGTGGAGCGGCCGCTGAGGGAACTGCAGCGCCGAGTAGTGATGCTTCTGCCTCACTCTACACGCCAACGGCTCCATCGCCAGCGCGAATAGCAATGGGGACAGTGGGCAGCCTTGTCTTGTCCCCCTGCGTATAGGTATCGGGTCAGACACATATCTATTTACTCTCACTCGCGCCGTCGGGGCCGTGTACAGCAGCTGTATCCACTGCAGATAGCGCAGCGGAAATCCCATCCGCCGCAGCACCTTGTGTAAATACGGCCATTCTAGGGAATCGAATGCCTTTGCAGCGTCCAGGAGGACCGCAGCCGCCTTAGTCGTCGGCTGCAAATAGTGTGACAATGCAAATAGGGTGCGTGTGTTGTGTGTGGTTGACCTGGTGGGGATAAATCCTGACTGATCCGGTAGAATCAATCGGGTCATTAGCGGCTGGAGCCGTTTCGCCAATAGTTTGGCCAGAATCTTCACGTCAACATTAATGAGGGATAGTGGCCTGTACGATTCGCAGTATTCAGGGTCCTTGTTTGGCTTTAATAATGCAATGATAAGCGCTTCACGCAGCGTGGGCGGCAACTGCATCTGGTCATGTGCATTTCCGTACATCTCCACCAAGTGTGGTGCTATTTGGTCAAGGAATGCCTTGTAGAATTCACCCGTGAACCCATCAGGGCCTGGTGTCTTCCCGTTGGGGAGAGTTTTAATCACCTCCGCCACCTCCTCAACTGTAATGGGTTCCGCCAAATACTCTCTGTGTGCATCCGATAGCCAGGCTATCGCCACCTCCTCCAGATAGTTCCCTATCTCCTCTTCCGACGCTGTCTGCTGTGTCTCGTATAGTTTACCATACGTGGCTCTGAATTCCCTCAGAATATTCTGTGTCCCATACTGCATGTCCCCTTTCACATCATGCACCCCACGTACTATCTGTGGTGTTTTCCCTGCACATATTTTGGCCGCCAGCGCTCTCCCTGGCCTACCACCCTCGCCGTAATTCCTGGCTATTTGCCGTTTCGATATATATTTTAGTTCGTCCTCTGCCAGTGTTTGGTATTCAGTTATGACGTGTCGTATATCGGCTAGTAGCGCCGTGTTTTGTGTACATTCATATTCTTTCTCTAACTCGCGGATTGTCTTCTCACGGGACGTCAATTGTTGGCGAATATCTTTCAATATGCCCGCACTTGTTACAATGCAGATCCCCCTAACGGTAGCCTTAAATGCCTCCCATAGCAACCCGGGGTCCTTCGTGGTTGGCACATTTAGTTCAAAGTACTCCGTTACGGCCTTACCTATTGCGTCTGCATATAAAGGGTCAGTTAGTGCTCTAGCATTAAATCTCCAACTAAATGGGGGGGGTGTGTAATTCGGCAGCTCAATGGTGAGTTTTACCGGATTGTGATCCGAGAGGGTCCTAGGTAAGTGGCATACGGATCTCGTCCACAGGAGCACCGCCTCAGATCCCAACCAGAAATCTATCCTGGACCAGCTGCTACTAAACGCTGTCGTATGCGTCGCCTCTCTACTCTCCCGGTTTCTGGTTCTCCAGATATCTTCGAGTTCCCTATCCGCCATTATGGCCAGCAATTTTCTCCTAGCCCTAGTATGTGGTTCAACTGCGTTACTCGACCTATCCCAACCATCCTGCAACGCTATATTAAAATCTCCCCCCCAGATCAGTGGTATGTCAGGCAGTCCACCCAGTCGAGTCCCTACCTCAGCATAGAAGCCTGGGTCGTCTACATTCGGTCCATAGGTGTTCACTAATGCCACTCTATGGCCCCGTAATCTCCCCACCAGTAGAACAAAGCGCCCCATCTCATCCTTATACGTAGTTTCGACATCAAACTGCACCCCTTTCCTAATCAGTATCATTACCCCTCGGGAATAGGAAGAGTATGACGAGTAATGCACCGTCTCCGCCCATCTACTACCCACTCGCATAGGTGCTGCCGGCGTCATGTGTGTTTCCTGTAACATTGCAACATCAATGTGATGCCGATCTAAGTATGCCAAAACTTGCCTTATTTTCTTGGGGTTGTTCAGCCCTCGTACATTCCACGTCAGGAATGATAACCCAGTATCACGCTTCACACTTCCTTCCATCATTCACCCATTCGTGCCATAGTATCACAGCCTCTGTCCTAACGGCGCCTCTGCTGCAGTCAACCCCGTCAAGCCTACCCGTACCTCGTGTCTCAATACCACCCTTCGCAGCTTCGTTGCTTCTGTCGTACCAGAACCCAATAAACAACCCCCAACGTCCCCCCCACCGCCCCCCACCCACTTTAGCAACCCAACTCTGCCAAAGACACTTCCCATTACTATGTAACATTACAACCCAACTGGATTTGGGGAACACCCGCATGGGGGATCCACCAAGAGCGCACTCTTCCATCCAACCTAATGGATGTGGTCAGTGGTGCAATCATAATACATGCAAGATCCCAGTACATCCTTCAGCAGCTAGCATAACGGACATATATCCTAGCGTCTATGATGCTATCAGCGAGCCAATACCTCACACGCCGGTATATCATCCGGCCCCTTCTTCCCAGCAGATCTCACGCACTCACGCTGCCATGCCGCATGTCCCTGTACATTTGCCAGAGAGCTCGTGTCCACCAGCTTAAACAGCAGAATCTGCAGCTTACCTCCCTTGTATGCGCTATCTTGCCTTCCGCTTTCCGGTAGACACCCACCCCCCAAAGTTCGTATTTCCTATCCAGCAGCGTCTATCTCACCACACGCAATCTCCATCACAGCCGTGACCCTTGATGTCTATTATCACCAATAGTACACTGATCCACATTCTAGTCCTCAGTTTGATTCCATGTCGTGATCCACTCGACGTTGTTCCTTTCGCCGATTAACAATCCGTTTGATAAAGTCTTGTGCCTCCCTGGGCGTCTGTAGAAGTGCCGTTTTCCCGTCGTAGGTGACCTTCAAACGCGCCGGATATAACATAGCGTACTCAATTTACAGCATCCGGAGCTTCTTTTTGACCGGGTTAAACTCTTTGCGCGCCATCTGGACCGTTACCGTGAAGTCCGGGTAGAACTCCAGCTCGTTGCCCTGATAGCTGATCTTGCGTTTGTCTCGTGCCATACGTAGAATGGTGTTGCGATCTCGGTAGTTCATGATCCGCGCCACTATAGGTCTCGGAGGTAGTCCAGGTTTCGGTCTTGGGGCCAGTGTTCTATGCGCGCGTTCGACCAGGAAGATGGGTGATAGGGATTCCGCTCCAAACACAGTTTTGATTAATTCCTCCACATATGTTTCCATCTTGGCTATGTTCGTGGATTCCGGAACTCCTGCGATTCTTACGTTATTGCGACGGGACCTCGCTTCCAAATCCTCCGCCTTGTTTTTAATAACGTCCAGCAGCCGCTCCATTTCCATACACTTTCGGGTGGTGGCGTGCGATTCATCTTCCACCGCCGATATCCGGGTCTCTGCTTCCACCAGACGCTCCCCGTGGCCATCCAGCTTTGCCGCCATGTTGTCCACGCGAAGCGTGATAGAGTCGAGCTTGCCATGTATGTCCTGCAGGCTTTGCTGTATGGCCTGCAGGGCACCCTCCATCGCTACTGTCGCCGCCTGCCCAGCCTCCGCAGCCACCTCCGTCGGCGCCGTTTGCGCTTTTGCAGATTTTTTTGCGTCAAATTGTAGCTTCGTCTGGCCTCGGTCGGCCTTTCCCATGACGCCACACACCACCACTTCGAACCCCGTCTTCTGCGCACTATGGTTCTGGAAGAGCCGCTACGGCGTTCGCACCTCCACGCCGCGTCTATATCCAGCTCACCAGGAGTTCCTCCGCACTTCACACGGCTTTCCCGTTTCCCCGATTGTCGCCACACTCCCAGTGCAAGTCGTCGTCTCAGGCGCGCAACGCACCCTCCACCAGTTCTGCAGCGCACAGCCTCACCTTCATTCACAGTCCGTAATCAGCCCGGCAGCCCATGCACATGTTGCATCACCCGGTCCAGCCGTTCCCCGCCTGTCTCCACCGATCGCCTCCAATCAACGTTATCTGTAGCTAGGCTGCGTCTCCACAGTGCATGCAGGAGCCACAGGTCTAGTTCCACGCTCCGCTTCACACTCGTGTCCTCCGGTAGGCAGCAGGGTCCAACATGGTGGGCGCCATTTTGCGTCCGGGTCGTCCTCTCGTCCGCGCCGTCCTCCGTGGGCTGCCTGAACGCCGGTCCAGAGCTTCCGCTCCAGAGTCCCCCACCTTCTGTCAATAGCTCCACATCGCAGCGATGGCAGCCCCCTTCGGTTCCGCAGCAGACCCTCGCTAGTCTCGGCACAGACCAATCGTCTCCACCAGCGCCGCCATGTTGTCCGTTCCAGGGCCAGCCACGATCGTCTGGATCACAGTGTACGGCGCGGTTCTGCAGCTCCGGAGCCTCCAACCATCACATATTCATTCCAGCATGTTCAAACGGTCTGGTACGCCGTGTATACGCCGCTAGGATCACTGCATGTCGCTGATATGTGTTGTTTCCTAACACCAACCAGCGGAGCCGTCTTAGCAGGCGGCCATCTCGCCGTGCGCCCTCTAGCGCCCCCCCACTCCAATCTATATTTAATTAGGGTAGGTGCAAGACACTGAACTTAATTAATTTAGTATTCCCACTCCTAAATATATTTAATTAGACTAGATCGTGTATACTGATCTTAATTAATTTAATATTCCCACTCCAATATGTATTTAATTACAGTAGGTGCAATAAAAAAATATAAATCTAAATATATAAAAAAAAGGGTTAGTTTTAATCATTATTCCAAATTTTACATAAAACAATACCCACCCTTATCCTCTACAAATCCAAATCCCCAATCTGAAATTTATCAAAAAAAATTATATTAGAATATATTTTTTTAAATTATAAATTACTCAACATTACAAATTTCAAAAACTTTTTTAAAACACTCCCACCCTTATCCCCTATAACCCAACATCCACCTCATAAAATTAAATATACAAATCAAAATTAATTTAAATATTTGTAAATACATTTTATAAAATCTTACAACAAAATAAAAATGTTTTAACACACCCCACCCTTATCCAATATAACCCAACATCCCACTCATAAATTTAAATATTACATTCGAAATTTCATTGTTATTTCTAACTTAATTTTATTAAATATTCCATGTTTAAAACACTCCCCATCCTTATCCCCAATAACCCAACATACAACTCCTAAATTTAAATATAATATTCCAAATTTATTTCTAATTTTCTAAATATTTTTTAAAAAACTTCCCAATTTAATAAAATATTTTTAAAACACTCCCCAGCCTTATCCCCTATAACCCAACATCCCACTCCTAAAATTAAATATAAATTTTTAAATCTAAATCAAAATTTCTAAATAATTTTTATACAATATTGCCAAAATTTTAAACAAATTTAAAAAACTCCACACCCTTATCCCCATAACCCAACATCCCGCTTCTAAAATTAAATATAACATTCTAAATTTTATTCTAAATTTCTAAATAATTTTTACAAATTATTCCTAAATTAATCAACATTTTTAAAACACTCCCCACCCTCATCCCCTATAACCCAACATCCCACTCCTAAAATAAAATATAAAAAACAAATTTTAATTCCAAATTTCTAAATAAATTTTATTTAATATTCCACATTAAAAACACATTTTTACAACACTTCCCACCCTTATCCCCTGTAACCCAACATCCCGCTCCTAAAATTAAATATAAAATTCTAAATTACATTTAAAATTTATAAATAAATTTTATAAAAAAATCCAAAATAAATAAACATTTTTAAAACACTTCCCACCCTTATCCCCTGTAACCCAACATCCCGCTCCTAAAATTAAATATAAATTTCAAATTTGAAATCAAATTTTCTAATTAAATTTTACAATATATTACAAAAAAATTTAACATTGTCAAAACACTCCCCACCCTTATCCCCTATAACCCAACATCCCGCTCCTAAAATTAAGCATAAAATGCAAAAAAAATTCAAATTTTCTAATTAAATTTAAAAAAATATTACAAAATTAATAAATATTTTTAAAACACTCCCCACCCTTATCCCCTATAACCCAACATCCCACCCCTAAAACAATATAAATATTTTTCATATTATATACATTTTAACAATTTATACAAACAACTTCAAAATATTTACTAAACATAAAATAACGATATTTTAACATGTCGATATTATTACTAATGATATCACTTACATCGACATATAATTTTAAAAAAAAACTATATTTTTCACATCGATATTATCTATTTCGATATTTTTTACTTTAGATATTTTTAACTCGATATTTAGGTCCCTCGATATTAAAAAGTCGATATTTAGACTGCTCACCAAACGGTGGCCAGCCATTGGAAAAGAGGTGTTTGTGAGGTTTTCGTCCGGCTTTCTGAGCCGTCCCATTTGGACGGGCTTGTCTGCCTTCCTTCTGCCGTCAAAGCTTTCTTATCTTTATGGGGCCATGTGTTTCAAACACATGGCCCCATAAAGACAAGACAGCTTTCGCGACGGACGAAAGTGAAAGCGGACCATGCTTGTTTTGTGTAGCGGCTCTATTCCCGATGAAAATAACAAACACCTCATCCTTCGTGTCTACGACTATTTTAGACCGCATATGTGAATAGCTTGTTCCCTGTTGCAAAATCTGCATGAATGGCAACACGTGGCGCCCCAGAGGGTGCTGCTTCTTTGCTGCCGCTTGCGTAGATTTTCTACGCAAGTGGCAGCTTTCTCACCACAAACGGTCTCTACTGCCCGTGGCTGTCCACGTTGAGAAAATCCCACCAGATGCCGCCTTAGTGCCCAAAAATTCCGCTAGGGGACGCCAGTTCTCACACTCGTCAACTTAAAGTTAGCATGCCACGCGCAAGAAAAAACTTTGCTATGGAAGCTTGAGGATCCACCAGATTTGCCACCAATAAATTGGGGGTAACAAGACATTCCTCTCTGTATGTTTTTTCCGCCCTGCTCTTCCATTTCTTTTTTCAACACCACCAGTTTCTCCATTGCTCTGTCACCTACGCTCCACATTGTTTTTCGTACCCCAAGGGCCCAGCAGCTGCACACTGCTACTGGGCCATTTGCTGAAGCCCCTCACACTGCCCCAGGGACCAGAATCTCCCGGGGCGATACTGATTAAATGCGGGGGCATGCGGCCCCCCGCAGCCCCGGGGACCGCCACCTCCCCGGGGCACAGATTAATTAAATGCAGAGGTCCGTTGCGGACCCCGGACCCTGGGACCGCCATGTCCCTCCTTGTGGAGCCATAAATGGCCCTGAGGACCGCCACCCCCCCCAGGGCTGGCTCCAGCAATGTCCTGGGGTGCCCACCCCCTGGACATTGCAGTTTGCTATGGGATCCCGCCATCCCATAGCAAACTAGTGCTCCACTGTGAACAAGTAAGAACATTTGCAAAATGCTCTCACTTGTTCACAGTGGAGCACTTTGCTTTTTACCTTCAGGGAGCTGCATGTCAGCAGCTCCCTGGGGGTAAAAAGCAATGCCGGCTCCCGCAGGAGGCGGGAGCTGGCCGGGACCGCACCCGCTAAAGAAATGGCCATGCCCCAGGGAATGAGGTCCGTGGGGCAGAAAATGGCTGTGAGGGGTAGGGCCACTCGGCCCCACTCCCTTTTTTAAAAAAAAGGAATGGTCGGGTCCTGGGGGATAGGGTCCCTGGAACTGTAATTGGCTGGGGAGGCAGGCTGCACGCCCCCTTCTTGTAAATATAAAGAATGAAAAAATGGTGTGGCCCCGGGGGATGGAATCCCCGGGGCCAAAATGATCCTATGGAACTGGGGGGCATTAATTAATTTTTTTCTTTCGTGGTAGGAGTCGCGACGCTATTGCGGCTCTCAGCATGGCCCCCCAGTGGAACGTCATGGTGGAATCGCGGATCCATCTTAAATAAGTAATTAAATACAATCTAATTCAGAAGGTAGTGTTATTGTTGTGAACATTTTATAGTGGTAGTGATATTGAACTTCATAATCACAATAAAAGAGTTTGATATAATATTTAAAATGTAAATTTAAAGTTAGAGTGGAAAAGTTATATGTGTTGTAGTACATTGAATTTGTGCTTTTGTTTTGCGGATTCACGAATCCGAAAAAAAGTAAAAAACACTATATTTGTTTAAAAATATATAACTTTCACTGTTGAGTTATAGGGTGGCTCTAAGAACAGCCGTTGTGTTTATTATGACTTTGTTGTCCTTGTTTCAGCTAAATGTAAGAGCAGTTGCACAGCTTAAGGTTGTTGAGATACACTCTGTTCCCTTCATCTGTGAAGTGAACTCCATCAGTTCCGTAGATGTTATGCATGTCAACATGTAGATTGTTGTTATAGATAGAGCTGATGTTATGGTCTCTGAGGTAAGCAGAGAAAGCTTTATTGAAATTCTTCCTAGCCTTCTCAATCTGTGGACAGAATTGATTCGACCACTTCCATTTCTGTCTTTGGCATATATTAGAGTATACAAAGACAGTGTGAGGGTGAAGCGACATCAGTTGTGCAAAGGTATCCTTCATTATGATTTCCAATCCTACCGCAGTCAATGTGTCTAGGTCAATGCCACCACAGTGCACAATTATGATGTCAGGAGGTTGGAGATGCAAAAAGGTTTAAACCAAAGGCAGCAATTAGTGCCACTTTAATCCTCTCTGTGGAAACCATTTAATATCCACATTTTGCAAACTTCTGTGTTCAGCATACCTTTTGTCCCAGAAAACATAGCTGTGTCCTACAATCAATACTGTTATAACACGCGTGAGACTACATGTACAAGTAGACACATTCACGAGACTCAGTCACGAGAACACGCCTTTAAACTGAACGCGGAAGTGTTTCTCCGGTATCTGACAGATACTGGAGAAACACTTCCGCGTTCATGCCACGTGCAACACGCCGAAAGGATCAGGCGGCGAGATAAATAGGGAGGATCGTTACGGACCTCCATATCCCTCAGAAAAAATTGGGAAATCAGGTGACCTACACACATATGGGGGCTGCATGAACCATAAGATTGGAAAGACATGCAGAGGTATTGAATACTGTCTAAAACAGTACAGGTATTTGGGACAGACTATAATCGTGCGAGGTTGAGGAAATGTAAACGTTATACGCAGGATTGAAAAATCAGACATCACAATTGAGAAAACATCTATTAGTGGTCTTGATAAAGATAATGATATAAAGAAAGTCCATCGAAACGCATCGACGCATTTGAAAGCACAAAGGATTGATACAGATTTGTAGATATAAGTGTGCCAGACATATCACAAGCTTTACTATTAAGATTGTTGGTCCAATTAGATGTGCAACCCATGACAAAGTGTATTGTCTTTTATGTTGTTTTCTCTGTTATGCGGGTTCATAACAGTGTGTCATTGATTGTGTTATTTATTGTGTGACAATCTATCCCCCTTTTTATTTTATTGTGTAGATTATGGTGCCGATCACGATCCGGTAAAAACTGGGTACGAACCGTCGGACTGAGGCTTTTTTCCGTCCGACTCGTACCCGGTCGTAAAACATTACAAACATGCAAGTACGATTCGCACGGAAACACCATTTCCGTACGAGTCGTACAAAACACCGACCGACGAAAAGATACATACAAATGTGATCCGGGGAAAGCGCCGACGTGACGTCGGGACGCTCTCAGGCAGCGTTTCACGAACCAGGAAGTACGATTCGAACCGACAGCGGTCCGGACGGCAATATTTTTACGGCACCCAAAAAGTGCCGGAAAAGCGAAGTACGCCGCGATGCGAGTGGAATTGGGGGCCCGGTACGCGCTGTACCCCCCCAGCCCCCGTCGGTACGCGCCGTACCCCCCCAGCCCCTGTCGGTACGTGCCGTACCCCCCCAGCCCCCATGAGTACGCGCCGACCCCCCCGTGTATGTACGGTGCGTACCCCCCGTGTATGTACGGTGCGTACCCCCGTGTATGTATGGAGCGTACCCCCGTGTACGTATGAGTCGTACCCCCGTGTATGTACGGTGCGTACCCCCGTGTATGTATGGAGCGTACCCCCGTGTACGTACGAGTCGTACCCCCGTGTATGTACGGTGCGTACCCCCGTGTATGTATGGAGCGTACCCCCGTGTACGTACGAGTCGTACCCCCGTGTATGTACGGTGCGTACCCCCGTGTATGTATGGAGCGTACCCCCGTGTACGTACGAGTCGTACCCCCGTGTATGTACAGTGCGCATGTGTACGCGCTGGGGGTAAGCACCGTACATACACGGGGGGGTACGCACCGTACATACAGGGGGGGGTCGGCGCGTACATACACGGGGGGTCGGCGCGTACATACACGGGGGGGTCGGCGCGTACATACACAGTCCAAGTAAGGGACTCTAATGCGATATGTTTTTAATATGACAGAATGTATGTTTTGCATACAATAAATGTAGAAAGACTTTAATTTAAAAGTGTTTTATTGAATTTTGAGACATTGTGATATAGGATCATTTAAGTGTTGGTTCAATCAAGGGATTGTTATTCTATAGTTATGGAGAGATTGCCAATGTAATTGTAAGCAACTGGTTATTTATTATTATGAATATTCATATATAATTATTTCTAAAGTAGAAAATTATGTAACTAAGTATTAAAACTATTCTTTGTTTTTTAGATATTCACTTTTTGGGAGGGGATTGAAGATGGCAAGAAAATATCAAGAGAAGAAAAAGTACAGTACTACTTAAAGAAAAGCGAAAAGAGGAAATTAGATGAAGCACAAAATGTTAAACAGGAAAAAGGTCTTCTAGTAAAAGAGCTAAACAGTTTGTTAAAATAGTTCTGCACAGTTTGAAAAAAGTCAAAAATGTTGAAAAGAAAAAGAAAAGGTTTACAGCGAATCAGAAGCAAAGGAAAAAAGGACATGATAAAACAAAATCATTTTATGGGAAAACAATGCATATTACAAGAAGGCTAAAGGAACATGAGGAAATAAGGAGGAGAATGTTTATAAGTAGAGTACTACAACATTTATTGAAAGATTGTAAAAAATATTTAAAAAAAGATCAGCAGCTTATAAGAAAAAGCAACAGATTGAAAGTGTGGTAGAGAAAGCTTTTGAAATAAAACAACATGTATTTATATTAATATTGAAGAGAATGAGAACAGTGGATAAAACAATGGTGTTTATGAAGGAGTAAAGCAAAGGAAAAAGACTGGTTAATAGAAGTAACTTTTGTAAAACTTTCCCTGGTGAATAGAAGCACCCTTCCAGTACTGAGCCTTTCTTTAATGAAGAAAGCTATTTTCAACAGAACACATTAGGACATGTTGTTGATACTAGTGGTCGATGCTATGAGGTGAAACATGGTTCTCCCATTGCTAAATAAAAAATGGTTGCTAGGAGCGTGGAAGAAGTAATAGCTGAAGAAGTTCAAGAGAGGTGTACACAAGCTCCTGTATATACCTGGGATTGTAGCAGTATCTGCATTATTCAACAGGAATCTATTGACATATTACACATTTCTTTACGACGATATACCAAAAAAAGTGTTAAACAGAAGATTAAGATGTTACAAGAACTAGATCTATGTAAACAAAGAAAATATACTAATTAGCAAGATCATTGGCTTTTCTTTCAAGGAAAATGTGTGCCAAAGTACTTTTTATTATTTAAGAATGTAAGCTGTACACCACTCTGAAATATGGAAGTTAGTAAAGAGAGTCTATTATGTAAAAACTCCTGCATTATGTTTAAGTGAAATTAAAACAGCTCTTTTGCACGGTTCTGTATCGGATATAGAGAAAGATTGTGATCATATACAGTTTCGCTTTTTTTGGTTCAGAAGACGAGTGTAGAGAAACTGAGAGTTTGATAAGTGAAGGTGTTGAAGAACATGAGAAAGAGATTAGTATTGAGGAGTTTGCAGAAGAAATTACAAAGTTTAACACAGTTTTATCTGAAAAACCAAACGATATTTGTATTTGTTGTCGACGTACGCACTATAAAAGTCAAACTAGAAATGTTGATGTATATATAAAAAGTGAAAAGGAAAAGATGATAAGTGGCAGCAATTTGGTGTTTATTTGTTGGTAGAAGGTCAGTTTGAGATGGCTAGTGATCAAGTTATTTGCAAGTACTGTTACAAGAAATTATAAGAAAACAAAATGCCAGCTAGAGTAGTACATAACAATTTAGAGTTGGTGCCTATTCCTCAGGAGCTGGCTGATTTAAATGCATATGAGTCTATTCTTACTCAATCTGTACACCCATTTCAGGCTATAGTTCGTATGGAGCCTAAAACAGGTAAGCTGCCACTAACAGATTTACGAAAAGGTCTCAAAGGAAGAGTTGTGTACTTACCTTTAGATTTTAAGAAAAACATTGAAACTATTGGTGTAGATAGAGAGGAAAATGAGCCAGTAGTTATTCTAGTAAATGGTGTACCAACAAACAGTGGAAAAATCTGGCAAGAGTTTGTAGATTTAAATAAACTTCAAAAGGCTACATTATACCTGGCACGGAATAATATTTATTATAAGAATGTAAATGTTGACATGAATAACAAAATCATGTTGGAACTACTGGTAATCACAGAAAAATGGACTTGAATCATTTCGAAGGAAGGGGAGTGGAGGGGAGGGGGGTTACTGGTTACTGTTTAATGTTTTTTTTTCCTTCTTTTTTTTACTTAGTAGTTCTACAAACTGATGTATCATAAGGTAGTTAAATATGTTGTGACTGACCACTGTTAAATGATGTTCGATGATTGTTATTCATGGTCAAGCGAACATTATTTTGTCTATGTTGAATTAGGAAGTACATTCAACAGCATGTATTGTGAATACAGGTCAAGATGTGTTGTATATACAGTTGAAATGCTAATAGAGATATATAAGAAAAAAGAGAAAAAAAATACTGTAAATGTTGCTGAACAGGTAATATGCTTACAAGATGAAACAGTAATTTCAAGTGGCCAAATTGAAAAAATTGACAAGTGCAGGACTGAAGAGATTTATGAACATAATACAATACATCCTCTGCATTCAAAAGCAATAATAGGAAACAGTATTCATTTATTTCAAATGAAAGAAGCAAAGGGAACTCCCATGAGTATCTGGGAAAAAAGTTTAGAAGCTCGTTGTTTTCCACAGCTATTACCCACTGGATAAGGTGGACGACTTGATGTGTGAGCTGTACGGATTCCATCTTCAGAATATCGATCAACAAGAATGTACTCTGAAGATCCAAGATATTGACAGTGCATTCCATATATATTTCATCTTCGGTTTGAAAGAGATTTGTCTGCACTCTCATATGCAGTGAACCACATATTAAAAACAGGAGTTCATCTTCAACATGTTTCTGCAAAAGAGTTAATGGACAAAGTTCAACAAAGAGATGAAAATTTAGCATTTCAGTTTATTAATTTGATGGCGTGCCAACGTGGTACCAATGAATATTGTTATCATCGTTATGGTGAACTTAAATGCATGTTAAGAAACTTAGGTACACATACTTGGTTTGTAACACTTAGCTGTGCTGAATATGCGTGGTAAGATTTACTTGAATTTCCACGAGAAGCAAATTCAAATGTTAAAAACATTGAATTGAAGACAGCTGAAGAACTCTGTTCCTTGGATCCTGTAAATGTGTGCAGGTATTTTAACCATAGGTTTCAAAGTATGATGTCATTTATCTGCAATAAAAACATTCCACCTCTTGGAGAGGTGACTGATTTCTTTTGGCGAAAGGAGTACCAAGCCAGAGGTGCTCTTTATATGCACATGCTATTATGGATAAAGAATGCACCAAAATTTGGAACAGATAGTGATGAAACTGTTTTGTCTTTCATTTTATGCTTTCAAAGTCATCGATGTGGGAAATACTGCAGTCAAAAATACAAATGTAAAGGGAAATTGTATATAAAATGTTGTTTTGGATTCTAACGTCCTATAATTTCTAAAGGACAGGTGGGTATTGAAAGTGCTTTTTATTATATTTGAAAATTTGACAGTTTTGAAGTATGTTGTATCTTCTCATTTGAAGAAATATTTTGAGATATATTATAGAGCTAATAGGCCTATGTTTTAAAGAATAGATTCTACTGTATACGGCACAACCCATGCACTCATCCAATCATTCAAACACTATCCTTGCACTCATTCATTAACTCAGGCACTATGCATACACCCATCCGATCACCCAGATACTACTCATGCAGTCATTCAATCACCCAGACACTACTCTTGCACTGTTCCAATCACCCAGGCGGTACCCATACACTCAGCCATTCACCCAGGCACTACCCATGCACTCTTCTATTCAACCAGACACTACCTATGCACTCATGGAATTACCCAGGGACTACCCATGAACTCATGCAACCAAACAGGCACTATGCATGCACTCATCCAGTCACCCAGTGACTACCCATACAATCATTCATTAACCCAGCTACTATCCATGCACTCATGGAATCACCGAGATACTGATCTTGCACTCACCCATTAATTCAGGCACTACCCATTCACTCATCTATTTACTCCTGCACTGCACATAGACTCATACAGTCATCGAGGTACTACCCGTACACTCATCCAATCAACAGGCACTACCCATACACTCACTAAATGAGCCAGGCACTACCCTTGCACTAATCCATTCACTCAGGCACTACCCATGCACTCATCCAATCACTCAGGCACTATGCTTGCACTCTACCGTTCACTCAGTCACTACCCATGCACTCATGCATTTACTCAGGCAGTACTCATGCACTCATCCAATCATCCAGGCACTACCCATGCACTCATTCAATCACTGTAGCACTACCCATACTCTCATCCATTCATCCAGGTACTATCCATGCACTCATTGAATCACTGAGGCACTGCTCTTAAACTCATCCAATCTCCTAGGCACTATGCATGCACTCATCCAATCACACAGGCACTACCCATACACTCATTCATTCACCCAGGTACTATCCATGCATACAAGGAATCACTCAGACACTGCTCTTGCACTCACCCTTTTTTCCAGCCACTACCCATGCACTCATTCATTCACTCAGGCACTGTCCATGCAGTCATGCAATCATTTAGGCAGTACCCATGCATGCATCCAATCACACAGACACTACCCATGCACACACCCAATAAGCCAGGTACTACCCTTGCACTAATACATTCACTCAGGCAGTACCCATTCACTCATCCAATCACTCAGGCACTATTCTTCAATTCAACCATTCACTCACACAGTACTCATGCACTCATCCAATCACCCAGGCACTACCTTTCCACTCATGCATTCACTGAGGCACAACCCACTCACTCATCCAATCACTCAGACACTATTCATGCACTCATCCAATGAGTCAGGCACTACCCTTGCAGCAATTCATTCACTCAGGCACTACCAATGCACTCAAACAATCGCCCAGACACTAGCCTTACACTAATCCATTCACCCAGGCACTACTCATGCAGTCATCCAATCAGCCAGGCATTATTCATACATTCTTCCAATCACCCAGGCACTATCCATTCACTCACACAATCAACCAGGCTCTAACCTTGCACTCATCCTTTCACTCAAGCACTACTCATTTACTCCGCCAATCACTCAGACATTATCCATTGACTTATCTATTCACACAACATATACGTTTTCTTTTTTATACCAGAATAAGTGGTTCCAAAAGAACCGTTTTTTTCCTTCTTTTTTAAAAACTATTTTAAATATGTATTTATTTTACCAACAATTTTGTGTTTTTTTTGCTGTTTTTTAGATTTTAACAATGAAAATGTAAACAAAAAAACACGCACAAAACAGCGTGCCTAATTGGGGGAAAAAATAAAATTAACAACAGTGGTTGCTAATAGTGTCCAGCATGGTTTAGACAAACTGTTCCCCAATACTTAGAACATTGATGCATTTAGGACAATAAAGTCCTGCCTTTGAAAAATCAGGGAGAGTCGGTGGAATTGACAGCAACCTGTCACCAGCTCTTGAGGTAGAAGAGGCTGCGCATCTTGGCTCTCATCATTTAGTCTTGCAAGTTCAGCTCTTGCAAGCCTGTTTTCGAGCATGGATTTAAGATGCTTGTACATCGACAATGTACCGCAAGAGTATTTCCTGTCTGATCCTTGTGACAGCACCTTCTTGCACATGTTGCACGTTACTTTTTGTGCATTCATCGTCTTCTGTCCCTCGGGTATGCTGAAGAATTGCCATACCACACTATCCTTCCTTTTGTGGCATGGCTCCTCTTCCTCCTCCAGAAGGGTCTCCTCCTGCAAATCCTAATGAGTTGCCATATCCACATTTTAGTGTAAAATCAAACACCAAAAAACACTTTCAAAACTGTCAAGCTCCTGAAAAAGTATGGCTGTTGCCAACCACACCTAAATTAGAAGAAAAAGGGTGGAATCTAGCAAAGTTGAGGATGACAGGATCTTTAACCAATCAAATTTCTGTTTTTTGGTGTCACATGGGGTGTGCAACCCCTACGCAGTACCAGGGTGTACCGGACGCAATTCCGCAACTTTTTTCAATTTTACATTTCAACAATATTTGGTTGTATCTCCTAATATTTTATTTACTAATAACTGTACCTTTTTATTTAAAAAAAGCTAAATGAATCTACATTGATATATAATATTGTTTAAAAAACGTTAAATTTGCGTCCCGTACACGCATCCGAATGTTGCAATATACACCCATGTACTGCAATTCCTGAAATTACTATTAAAAAAATGTTTTAATGTAATATATTTATTGATTTACAAGTTTATTTACTATCTTAACAAAACTGTAACCTTGAACTTAAGATTATTATTGTCTATATATGCATGAAGTATTAATTTCACTATATTTTAAACTTTTAAATATATAAATGGGTTCGCAAACAGAATGCGGGGATTCGTGTCCAGTATGCGATTCCTTTTTTATATTTTAAAAAACCCAAAACATTTTGATATACATGTGACCAAGACCGCTGTGTCGGTCGAAACGCGTCAGAGCCGATTGAAGTTTGTGGAAAAATAAACCGAGCACTTTATTTTGCACCAGCATATTTGTGTCCGTGTCTTTTGGTAGCACCGGCTGGTGCTACGGAAGGAGGATTTGATAGATATATATATATATATTCACTTAAAAAACCATAGGTTTCACACATGTTATAGTTAGGTGGACATTTCACTTGTAAAAAAACCAATGAAATTCCCCCTTTATAGTTAGTTCAGATAAGTATAACTCGCGCGCCCGCAATCCACTGCTCATGACGTCACATATTACATCACTCATGACATGGTCAGTGGCATCACTCATGACATCACTGATGACATCATCCTTGTGATAGAGTGGCGGTTGCGCGAGTTATAGTTATCTGAACTAACTATAACGGGGGAATTTCATTGTTTTTTTACGAGTGAAATGTCCACCTAACTATAACATGTGTGAAACCTATGGTTTTTTAAGTGAATTTGCAAGGTTTTTTAAATGCTAGTTCCTAACTATAACGTGTGTGAAACCTATGGTTTTTTAAGTGAATTTGTACGGTTTTTGAAATGCTAAGTTATGTATGTATTATTATTTTTTTTTTTAAGGTTTATCACCGTGCGCGCACCGTGCGCGCACCCCGCGATTTAAAAAAAAAATATATATATATATTTTTCACCCTTCGGGGTCCTTTAGGGACCCCCTGACAAAGGCTAGGGGGTCAGGAACTCTCTACCCTGCCCCCTTTTCACGTTCACCACCTCTCTTTTTCACTCTCGCACCCAAAACAAACTAAATGGCGGCCGACACTTCCTGATTTCGACCGATTCGAACGTTGACTGACATGTAACCACCAATCAGAATTACGCTCGCGCACGTTAGGGTGCGCGCACCGTGCGCGCCTTTAGATATTTATGTGCTTTTAACTGCAATTTTCTCAGGAAATACTGAACAGATTGACTCCATACATGCAAAAGGCACATGCCTGACCTGAGGACTACCTCTCTGCCAAATTTCAAGTAATTCTGTTCAGCCGTTCAGGCTGTACCTTCGACTAAAGGTCCTATGGGAAAATGCATGGGGAAAACACGTTTTGGGACCCCCCTTTTTTCTCGGCCCCCGCTTGATGAATCACCCCGAGACTTTCAGGGTAGGAGCTGAGCTGAGCGCCCCATTAGTTTTGAAAATTTCGCGAGGATTCGTCAACCGGCGTCAAAGTTATTCAAAATAGAATTTTCAGATTTCCTATGGAAACACGGTCCTAACTATAACTATCTACTGGCGACCGCCAGTAGATAATATATATATATATATATATATATATATATATATATATATATATATATATATATATATATATATATGTATATATATATCTTTTTTTAAATAAAAGAAAAATATATTCAAATCGAAAAAATAGTTAAATACATAAGAAAAAATATATAAATATATATATATTCTCTGTAAAAAAAAGGTTTCACGGATGTTATGGTAGAGAATTAGCGTTTAAAAAAACCTTAGAAATACATTGAAAAAAACACAGGTTTCAGGGATGTTATAGTGAGGAATTTGCATTTTAAAAAACCTTCAAAAATCACAGAAAAACTCAAAGGTTACAGGGAAGGTATAGTTAGGCTGACATTTCACTCGCACAAAACCAGAGAAATTCAGCCATAACTCGCGCCCCCGCAATGCACTCCTGATGACGTCACATATTACATCACTCATGATATATATATATATGCCAAGTTGTATTGAAGAATGATTGGGGGTATGAGTGTCTGAATGGGTGATTCAGCGGGGCGTAACTGACTGTATAAGTAAGTGATTATACTTATACTTGGCTCAAGCATAAAGAAGGTTTCAAAAAGTTGCTGAAGTGTAAAGCTTGTTAGCAAGGGGAGAATATCCCATTTTTTAAGAGAGTTTTTAACAAAACTGACAATAAAGGGATTATTAACTTGCAAAACAAGCTTTGTAGTGTATATTTTAAAATGTAACTGTGATAGAGTATATATGGGCAGTACCACACTGCCAGTACACAAGAGGATCTTGCAGCATAGTAGAGCCATAATTAATAAAGACTGGAGCTACCCTGTTGCTAGGCATTTTGAGAAGGAACCTCAAAGTGATTCGTCATTGATGCAATATAGTTGCATAGCACAGGTACCCAGAAAAAGAAGAGGCGGAAACAGCAAAAAGGAATTAAGAAAGTTAGAAACATACTATATCCTTGAACTGGACAGCAAAGAACCAAATGTGGATGAGGATTTGTTCACATGTCTATACTATAACCTGCATTAAGAGTCTGCACATTCAAAAGAGCTAAGTTAGATTTTAAAGAGGAAAGGTTTTCATGCAATAGCACTTTGGTGGAAGAAAGCACTTTAAGTCACTAAGAAATTTAATTAGCACTAGCACTTTAGAAACAAAACTGGCACTAGCACTTTAGATAAGAGAGACGAGTGCTGTATGGTCTACTTAGAAATTCTAGGTGGGGAATGGCAGCTATGGAACTAAGGGGACAAAAGCACTTTAACATTTCAGAGTAAATGCATTACTAGCAAATGAGTAATCCTTGCTTTCTTTATAGTAATGGGAATAGAAAAATGAAATGTTTCAAAAAAGATATACAATATTGCAAAATGAAATAGTGTATAATTACTGTTTTTAGCTAATTGTATATTTGGTTAACCAATAGGAACTCTTCCCTTGAGACAGTTTACTCATTTTATGTACTTATTTACATGGAACTGTACAATTGAATTGTATTTAAAATGATTAGAGAATGCATTGATAGTTAAAGACAAATGTGCGATCTATGAAAAATTGAATGTTCTAAGATGGCGCAATTATTTGCCCAATGCAGTGAATCTCGCTCCTAAACATGAATTGTCCTCTTTCTATGACAATGTATTGTGAGGATATGTGTCTATTTAAATGAAAAGAAAATGGGGCTCATTATCGTGAACAAGGCTGCAGGGGGCAGATGAAACGTGTAGATAATAGCAACACTAAGTTCAGTTCAAACCACTTTATTCGGCTAGCAAAAGCCATTAAAGTACACCACAAACAACAATTTTCATATGAAGAGTACATAAAATCATATTAATACACTTTAGTTTCAATAAAATATACCACGTACAAACAGTAAAAGAATACCGGTAAAAAGAAGGTGACTCATAATTCATATATCAGGCAACAAAAACAGTTATATCAATGTATAAAATCAATCAACAATTTAAGATTTCTAGAACCATTTCTTCCTATGTCTAACAGCCGCCACCCAAAAATTTGCAACATTAAAATTCTCCCAAGCATTATTTAACAGCTGCAAATATAGTAAAGCAGGTCTAACTTGCACAAAACCCCTTCCCTTTAAAATAGTACTTTAAAACTTTCTCCTCATGGAACTGAAGTGCTCACAAAACATTATAAAATGTATGGTATCCTGTGTTGAAAAATTGTCACATGTACAGGGGCCTAAATCATTTACCCTACTCCACCCCTGTACATCTGCTAAAAGACAATGAATGAGATTGAAACGGAACCTGGTTAGAAGAAAACGGTGAAAAGGTTTTGTAACAATTGTCAAGTACAGTTCTATCCGTGGGACTGTCTTTAACAGAAAATGGGCTTTCACCGTAGGTTTCACAATCTCCAGCGCCTCTCTCTCTCTGCAGACAGCAAGTTTAAAAATGGTACTTTAACTCATACCAGGTCCTCTTTCATTATCTTTTCTGGGGTGGCAAATAGTTCAGGTCGTCCCAATTTACCCAGCGTTGACTTGACATATTGTATCCATTGAACTTTACTTACATTGTCCAGCTCTACACAGTCCCTGGCAATTTCTCTATTCAGTGCCAGTTCTGTATTAATCCATGTCTTTAGCCAATATATCACAGGACCCGGCCCAATTTGGTCCTCAACCAAACCACTACCCAACTCTTGGTGAATAACATAGGTAGGGGTAGATTGGGGAACCACCAGGAGATATCTCATAAATTTATTTTCAACTTTCTGAAGTTCTACTACAGGTTTGTATCCCCAAATTGCAGGCCCATACCTTGCTATAACTATACTTTTAGATCTATAGATTTTGAGCAAAGCTTCAAGGGCTTCGCTCCTAGTCTGGATACAAAACCTTGTATAGCAGCTACGGACCTAGACATTGCATGTTTTTTTGCCCTTAACTCAGGAGTCCAGGAGCCCCTCTCATCGAATAAAACTCCCAAATAGGAGAAAGAGGAAACCCTTGACAACTCAACCCCTTCACAATAAAAAGATTTAAAAAATGTTTGGCTTCTGCCCCATTGTCATCATGTGCGATTTGGTTTTATTAGCAATAAGGTCCAAGGATTGCATGAAGGACCCAAATGAATCCAAAAGTCTCTGCAGACCAACTGCAGTGCGGGCCAAAAGAACTGCGTCGTCAGCATATAGGAGAGCAGGAATAACCCTGTCTCCTATACGTGGGATATCTAAAGTGGCAGTGCTAAGGGAAGAGTTTAAATTATTAATATAAAGTGTAATAAGCAAAGGAGCAAGAATACAGCCCTGACGTACCCCTTTGTCAATTTTAAAGTGCTTAGAGCATTTGCGTCTTGGCTGACTCTAACCCTGGCATAAAGATTAGCGGTGGTCGGAATCTGCGAAATTAACTTTCGCAAACTATCGCGAAAATGCTAAAAATCTCCGCAAACACGCCGGAAATATCACGAAGACGCGGAAGATTTTCCCCGCCTGTTCGCGGTATTTTTTGTGTGATCGCGGGTCGCCAACTTACCCATGCGGTTGCTCACGGGCGCGGCCATCTTGTTTTCACTTGTCCCGCCCTCTCGCGATGCTTACTTCCTGTTCCGGGTCGCGCAATGCATGTTCGCGCCCGTTCGCGGTAGATATTTCCTGTTCGCGACCGCTTTTACTTGATCACGTTGCTTTTTGAATGCTCGGGGAGAAAATATCGCGCGAACTTGCGCACGTGGTCGCAATGGGTGCGGCCATCTTGTTTTTCACTCTATTGCATGGTTCTGGGGCCTGATTTTGAATTCTCCCTACATCTTTTCAATCCTTTGTTTAAAGCCACTTTTTTTTTTATGTTTCTTATTTATTATTTCTCTAACTATTTTCCTGCTTCTATATTTTTGGTTTTTGTCTACTTTTTTTTGTTTTTTAGCTACTTTTTCTCTCTTTCTATTGCCTGCTATTTATTTCATTTACTTCTTTAATTTTATTACCTTTTCTTTCCCGCCCTGTCCCAGAACCATGTCTAAGGGTAGGGCTGGTCACCGTCGCAGCCAGAGCCGCGACCGCCTTCCTTGCGGAAGGCGGCGCCCACAAGTGGTGCAGGCACGGGCCTTATTTGGGGAGGTGGAGTTGGCTGCACTCATTTTCTTTGTGCAGCGCCACCTCCCCTCAACCCTGGCAGCAGGTGGCAGGTCTGGGTACGGCCTCCGGGAGCGTCTGCAGCGGTGGGGGAAGGTGCGCCGGGCAGTGTCGTGCTTCTCTGGGGTCTGGCGCACCCAGGCACAGCTGACGCACCGGTGGTCCAACATCCTGGACCGTGAGCAGGACCTGCTGGACCTGCTACGAGTGGAGGTCCCGGGGCTTGGTGAGTAACTATTTAATTATTACTACTTTGTGTCTGTTCTTCTGCTCTGTGTTATATATTGTGAATATCATTTTTTTCTTCCAACCAGCTAGAATGTTGCTGCTTACATTCCAGGTTAATTACGTTTAAAAGTCTTCTGTGATTATGACACAGTTGCTCCTACTAATCTTACTTGTTTGCAACTTTGCGTTTGCGCTCGCTTAGCGTGATTCTGTAAGAGTTTATTTTAGAGAAATTAAGTTACGTAATGCTACAGTGACTCTAGTCCACTCCTCACTTTGTCCTGTCACTAAGAGATAGGGGCGGATTGATACTTAGGTTTAGGTACTTTGTATGAGTTTCTAATTTGTTAGTGGTATGCGTGATGCCCCCTCAGTTACGTGACATGCTGCTAGACTACGGCAGTCTTTATTAGAACCTTTTCTAGTTTGTTCAATGAGTGGTGGTAATTGGCTTGGCACTAGCAGAACATCAGCATCAATCAACCCGAAATTTGGTGTATACAAAAAATTTAGTCATGTGTCCTCCATTTGACCATATGCATTGTTGAGGAAAAAAAGAAGTGGAAATGCATACTTAATGTACAATTGGCATGCCTGGAATAGGTGGGCTAGGTCGGGTGGTACGTCGTACTTAGGCTTAGTTTTAACTTAGTATTCTGGAATCAGAATGGAAGACTGGATTACTGTTGATAAATAGTAACTTAAGTAGTCGATCCGCGAATCCCCCGATACTACTTGTTGACCAGATGAGATCGGTCAATTTAGTTATTGCAATTGTTGTTTACATAAGTGTTTTTTGACCATTGTTGAAAAATATTGTATTTGTTTGACACCATCCATCAATGTTTGTCTCTTTCTTATATCTTTCCTGTTCATCAGCACCCAGGGGCAGACAGACAGGGAGTGGGGAGTCGGCGGGACAACAGTCCGAACAGCACAACCAGGAGGACACCAATGAGGGCTCCTCTGCTGGCCCTAGTAAGTCTTCTTGTTTTTAATAATATTTCTTATTCCATAACTTTTACTGCACCATATTTTTCATGAACTATTGTTTCAGTTTCCTAATGCTATTTTTTTACCAACAATTATCCTTCGATCTGTACGGTTTCAAAAATCTTGTTATCCCTGCCTCTCCTATGATGACTCTCAGTACTACTACTACTATCAGTCTGTCTGTACTGTAGTAGCTAAGCTTGCCCAGTTGGCCAGTGCCACTCTTTATGTGAAAGGTTGTAATAAAACTCAGATTCACCAGTAGCTCTAGCCATTGAGTCCAGTCATTTGGGTCGTCCTCTTGTACTACTTCTAGTCTTATTGATCTTGAGTCTTTGTTAATCTTGAGGCTTTGAAAATTCACAGCAACAAATGCCCAACCAGATTTATTACTATTTTGATATGATAGCCTATAGGACATACTACTACTGTTGTAGGGATCTTGCACATACAGACCTTTGCACAAGAAAATAGGATGTTGGTGATGGTAGTTGGACTTTCCTCACACACCTCAATCAGAAATTCAGAACCCACCACAATCCCCTGCTCGACTATAGTACTGTCTTGTCATAACTATTAGGTCTCCGAACCCTCCCCCAAGATACCCAACAAGTAGACAAACCAGAACATAACACACCCAACCTCTCAGTCGTGGAAGCAATGCACATGCACACCCTTACTTTAATTTGCTCACTCGTGTAAGTTAGTCCACACCAAATACCACCAAGTCTATGTAAGTTCAAAATGTTTATTTTGAATTGAGAAGCTCTGTACATTGTTCTATTATAAAATGCAGCACCAACCGGAAAATCAATAACATTAAAACAATAAACATTGTTACACTTACTTACAGTTGGGAATTAAATCATGATAACTGAACAGTGGTGGAAGGCAGCACCACCATCCCCTAGGAATTTAGTTTATATAAATTTATAAATGAAGATGTGAGTGAAAGGACCCCTCACCTTAGAAGAACCTAGTACTGGTAGTTGTTGCATCATTCAGAAGCTCTGCAAAGCTCTGGTTCGTAGAAGGGAATCTTCCGTCTGTAATGCGAAAAATTTAATGGTGCGCGTTAGTATATTGCAACTTGCAAGCATTTCTCAGCCGTGCCAAAAAGTGTAGCATTTATGGATAAGCAATATGGACTAACAGTACACCAGTACTTCATAAAAAAGTGGCTTGTTAATGTTTTTGTTGACCGCTTGTACGCAGCGTGTAGACAGTAGCAGTGTGAGGCAGGTCATGTGGGCTCAAAGGTGTCTTACACAAAAAGCTGCAAGGTAACGTCACATGTGCAAAAATAAAAGACACAAAGGTAAAATGGTTGCATGGCTCGGGCTAACTAAGCGAAGGCTAGAATGACCATGTATAACTATTAGTGTCTACTCTACTACTACCTGATTTGTACTAGTGATGTATGTTAGTATTAACTCATTTTTCAACCTTGCTACTGATCAATAGGGGGAGGTGTATATGACGCCTAATAAATGTGTAATGTTTTCTAGGCGCACTACCGACCACCATTGCCGGGGCCAGCGAAGGCGACGCGGAGGGAGAGGATGCGGCAGTTACTGCAGATACCGACGGAGCGGTAGGGGGAGTGGCAGCACCAGTGGCGGGTGGTGGTAAGCTAGATTCATAATCCTTAACTATTGTTGAACTTGACAGTACACTCACTGCAAGGGTGTACTGTATGTATACTATACTGTTGAGACTTAGGGCCCCATTAGGATGGTGGGCGTAGTGCCCCCGCCGGGCCGGCGGTATTCACCGCCGACACCGCAGGGGCAAACCTCCCGCCATCCCTGTAGAAAAGAGTCAGACCCCCCACATGTCGACCAGACGGAAAAGGGTTCAATATGGCGGTGGTGTCTCTCTGAACACACCGCCAGCCATATAATCTGCATTTTGGAATGCCTTTGCGTGGCGGCATTGCCGTACACCACGGAAAGGCATGCAGACATTGCAGAGTATGCTTGGGGGCCCCCATGGAGGGTACCTACCTATGCTATGGTACCCCCCTGCCTTTCAAAGCAAAACGTGACAGACTCCATGCGGGGCCTGTCATGTTGTGCTTGGAAAAGCAGCACAACATGTATTTTTAGCATTGCTTTCGGCACCGCCAACCAGAATGTAAAAAGAACAGGATGCGCCCGCCACTGTGCCAGGCGCATCATCCTAATTAATTGTCCCCACAGGACCCCCACCCTTTTTAGCGTGAGGATGGCGGGCAAACAAAGTCCGTCCGCCATCCGATGTCCTAAGTAAGTATGAGTTGTTGTGAACGTTTGAAGAGTGAACTAGAAGACTAGAATCCCTTTAATTGGCATAGGAGCGGGAGTATTGAGTAACCAATGGCCTCATCTATCTGATTTCAACTCCGCTTTGAAAGTTTTATGGAGAAGAGCACCTGGTGCACTGTTCAACTAAAAAGTGAAAGACGGGTGGAAGGAAGAAGGACGGGCGAGATTTAAAATGTTATGTACTACTGTGCTTTATAGTGCTACTCTACCATGCCACTATGTGTATGAATAATTAACTTGTCTTACTGTTTTTCTAAGAGTATATTTTACAATTGTCTTGTTTTTTTCTTTTTGATACACAGCTACTCCTAAACTCAATCAAAAGGAGTTGGCCACCAAGGCAGGGCGCCAGAAGCTGGAGGCAATCCAGCGTGAATACCGGCGGCTGGTGGTCTTGGCAGAGGAGGAGGAGGAGACTGCAGCAGCAATTGAAGCCTCCTCCAGTGCCCCGGGCCCCAGCCACCGCCCTCGAGCGGTACGGCGCCACCGTCTGGCGGCTGCCCGCCGCCACCGCAGTGCCATCTCTGGTGCCCCCCCACTGTGGCTGCAACTGCCGCGCCCTCAGACGCCGCGTCACCCGTTTAGAGGAGCAGATGCGTGTCCTCCATGAGTCCCGCCCCACACCTTAGTCCCTGTCATCAAGTTCTGCCCCTTTTTTAATTCTTGTTTGGGTGGGTGGGAACTGGTTTGGGCGTTGGGTTTTTGCTTTACGGACTTTTCTCCTGGACTTTCCTACGGACATTGGTTGGGGTTAGGGAGGGGGGTGGGTCAGCTTTTGTGGGTTTAATTTATTTTTGTTAGGGTAAATTAAATATATTTTTCTATGTTACATGCAATGTTGTTAATGTTTTGTAGGTGGGGTAACTGTTTTACATCACACTGTTTCCTTGCTGGTGCAGGGACGCCCATAGCCTGTGTTTGATTTAAATAATTGGCTGACTGTGAAAGACACAAACACATAGATGCGACACACCTCACTGATTGACTTGTCCTTCTAGTACTTTCAGTCTGTCCTTTTGTCTATGCATTCTTTATCTGGACTGGTGTGTGAAATTGAAATCATTGAAAACATGTCCATTATTAATTCTGCCTCCCCCAAACTTCTCTCTTACCTGTGCTTGATGTTTATGTTTAACTTAGGCACAGCAATGGCTGCATGGTGAAGATGGTTTCCTTTTTCTAACATGCCATGATTGGGGTGGTGGTGGTGGTAGTATAGTAGTAGTAGTAGACACTGGCAGGGCGGCAGCATTTGCAAAAAACGAAAAGCAGACAGTCAATCGCCTTTGAGAGACTGTTAGAGGAGTAGTAGAATGAAGTACAGTACAGAACTTACCGAGCAACAATAATATGCTAAAATATTTTACAACAAAACATAATGGTGGTTGGGATAGCCTACTAGACAGAGTTACAAACTATAGTTGTGTCGAGTCACTTGACTAGGCCTACAGCCTAATTGTTAGTGCTGTGTATGAGGAATGACAACAAACAAATCCAATCAATGCCGGCAATTAATGCTGAGGTATATGTTCCTTTGTTAAATAAAATAACCTCTAAAATATCCTACTCATGGGTGGGCAAGCAGAAGAAGATCATCGCTCTGCCTTGAAATTGAAGTACTGTTGCGTTCGCCACATCCGCCCCAGCAAGTGTGTGAATAAGTATTGGTGTACATTTAATTTAGTCACACCTCGACAATAAGTCACACAGCCCGGGGGAAGAGGGTTAGGGTTTGTTGAATGGATGGGAAGGGTTTTTTTGGGAAAGGTTTGACATTGAAAAACAGTATGCATGGACAAACAAACGACAATCTTTGAAGACTACCATATCCATATGTTAAGGGAGAAAAAGGAAATGCATGCATGATGATTAGAGACCCGGATTACATACACTTCTTGTTCTGTTGTTCCGGCCTTAATACTTTTACAGATAGCAAATAGAAATTTTAAATATTGGTAGGGAAGAATCGTAAACAGAGAGCAAACCTAATGATGATAATACCAACAACAAGAACACACTGTTGTAAAGATTGTATACAAAAAAATTATTCAAATTATTTAAAAGAAGATATAAGTTGATACTGTTACTGTGTTATCCTGGTAAAAAATGTGGACTGGATTTGCATCTCGGCATTCCTCTTGGTCCTCTCGTCCATCAATCTTGGGAGTGTCGCCTCGCCACTCGCCACTGCCCGGCTGGAAAAAAAATGTCGATTTATTGGTAAGGTAAGTGTGCATTGTAATGTTTTCCAAAGTATAGGGCAAGGCCCGGCCTGTAATTGTAGATGGAAAACCAAAGGGGATATTAAGAAACAAAGTTGAAACAAATGCACAAGTTATGGTGTAGTGCAACAAGAACACTTTCCGAGGTGGCATGTATGCATCATCTCTAGTCTCAACTCTAGTCTTTTTCCAGCATTGACCTTCAACAATAACAGGAGAGAGCAGGCCCACAGTGACAGGCCTGACGGCACGTTGCTTAGCAGTAGCACATCCTACGTTTAGACTTTAGAGTACTTTTTTTTTTTTTAAAGAGTTGCACAAAGGCAAAGCACATTATCCATTCCAAACATAGCATTTTACAGTTTAAGTTAGTAAATCCATGCACCGCAGTCATCCCACCGCTACACTCTATTCCACTTCTACACAGACATTTGTGTCTGCTGTGGTTGTGGTTGACGTGTTTACCTTTAGGCTTTTAAGTTTTATGCCACTCATGAAACGTCCTCCTGACTTCATCATCATCTCCGATACTTTTACTGACTGACTGTGAAGATCAGCCTGCAGTAGAAGTAAAATTGTTATTACACAACAAGAGTAGAAATATTATTGACTTGAGTCAGTCTTTAGTGTGTACAGAAAGATAGATTACTAGTACACTTTGACTTCACTTTGTGCACAACAAACAAACAACGAAAACACAAACACCAATCACTCAGAGTCAGGTGTCCAATGCATGCCATTAATTGTCATTACCTGTTCCTTCTCATCTTAAGTTAACGGGCCGTCTATTTCGCCATCATCATGGACGGTGCTGTTGTGTCAATCATAATCATCGCGCAGATCGAGTGAGTCCCCTTCCTGTATTGAATTAAATGCAATGTATCACCAAGCTGCAGGAGAAGTACAAATGTCTTATTTGCAAGAAGGGGAAAATTGAATTCACCTTGAGTTAAGTTTAGCGTGTTCTGTACAAAGATGATTAGTGGCAGTGCACAATTACATAACTTCATGCACAACAAACACAACAAAATCATTCAGTCTGCGACTCTGCGTCCAATGCATGGCATCAATCATTACCTGTTCCATCTTATTTTCAGTTAATGGGCAGTCTCTCTCGGCTCTGAAAGGAGGATAGCTATAGTAGTCATCTGATTCATGCTCCACTTCTTTTGGCAGGACTAGGAAAGTTTGAATTTGTTCTTCTAGTTTACCATCATCCAATCATCATTCATGAGGGGAGGGCAATGGATTTGGGTGGGAGATGGAGCGGAGGAGCTGGATTCGGAGGACTGTACTGTCAAATTGCAGACACCTGAAACTTGTATATTAAATAAGAAGAGTAGAAGACGGTGGTAATGGATTTGTTGTGATTCACAAGTTTGTAACCGGAACGACAGACACACAAATAAAGGGGGGGAAAAGGGAGGAAGACAGTAAGTGCAAGCCTAATTGTCAGGGAAGTATAGCTCGTCCTCAAACTCTGGGGGGTCAGCCAGTAGTAGGTAATCATCATGTGACACACTACTTCCGTCACCTGAGCCGCTGTCCTCATCTTCCTCCATTGCTTCATGTATTGTGTAATTCGGTGGTATGAAGTGCTGATTCATTTTGATCATTGTTAACCTCTCCACGTTTTTGGGCGAGAGACTGGTCCTTCTCAATGTTACAATCGAACCAGCAGCACTGAAAACACGTTCGGAAGAGACACTTGCGACAGGGCAAGCCAGATAGCTTATCGCCAACCTGCTGAGCAGTGGCCATTCTGACCTTTTCCTATCCCAATACTGCAATGGGTTTTGATCAATGTACACCTCTGTTGGGTCGTCCAGATAGGCCTGGACCATCCGCTCAATGTTCAGGGGTGCTGCTGGTAAGTGTTCGTGCTCTTTTCTCTGTGCATCAGCACTGTGCTTATTAATGCCTAACTGTACATACCAATCATCTAATGATTGTACTGGGCCTAATGATCCAGTTATTGTTGCTGTTGTCGATAGTGATGGTGAGTGTTGTGATCCAAACGCACTGCCCTCAGCCGACGAAGTTGCACTTGATCCTGCATGGCCTGCTGCAGTACTTCTTGTGGGTTGATCTTGCGGGCTTTTAATTAGCAGTCGTTCGTTTTCCACCTTACTGGCTGCTTCAGCTATACAAGTTTTGTAGCGGGCAACATCAATCTCGGAAAAAGAAAAGAATGTCTTCAGTCCAAATTTTGCACATGTATCCAGAATTGTGGCACAAATGTAATGTTCTTGTGACAAAATTTTATTTTGTATCCTTACCTTTTCAGCTAAGCGACGGGCTAAGCTCTCCACCAAGTGATAGGCTTCCCTTTTGTACTCTACACCTTTGTATGATTCAGACACATTCTTCAGCTGATGCTCTAGCATTTGCAATAATGGGATAGCTTGGCCCATTGTACAGTCCTCCTTGCTGACTTCACGTGTGAAGACCTCAAAAGGACAAAGCATCTCAGTCAGGCATTTAATTAGGCTCCATTGCTCCATCTCAAGGTTCATGCCTTTAACAGTCGCATCCCCTCTTCTTTTCCAGACATTTTCATGGAGTGATCTGTACTGCTCATACAAACGATCAAGCATGTAATACGTTGAGTTCCAATGTGTTGCCACCTCCTGGATGAGTGCCTTGACTGGCATCCTATGTTCACGTTGGATGATCCTCAGCTGCTTCCGAGCTTTAAAAGAATGGCTGAAATGAGTGCATATTCTTCGGCAGATGGACAGTAAATTGCTGACTATGGGTTCTTTTTTCAGAAAGTCTTGAACTATAATGTTTATGCAGTGCGCCAAACACGGAACCCTGAAATAGGAACCAAGTACCATGGCCTTAAGTACATTACTGCCATTGTCTGTGGCAACAAAACCAATACTAAGCCCTCTTGGCCGCAGCCATTCCAAAACCTTGCTGCGAAGCTCATGTAAAATGTTTTCAGCCGTATGAGATTTCTCCATGGCGAACATGGCTACAGTTGCATGTTTCTGAGTACCTTTAAAAATCGCAGTTGTGTCAACAGCACCTCGTGCAGATAGCTTATCTCTAACCCCCACAAAAGAGACCCAGTGTGCAGTGATGCACATGTAATCTGTGGCTTGGCAACTGGTCCACACGTCTGTTGTCAGGTGGATATTGTGAACAGCACTCTGCTGCAAAGCTTGTCCAACCAATTCCAGCACATCATGATGTAGTGCCGGAACAGCAATTCTTGCGAAATAGGACCGGCTGGGAACCTTCCATTTAGGGCAGATGGCTGACACAAATTCAAGGAAACCCACGCCTTCCACAAATGAAACAGGAAGAAGGTCCAGCGCTAACATTTTAGCCAGCTTCGCATTGTACAACCGTGCCGTTGGGTGGTTGCATTGGAACTGCCCCTCCAACCTAAACATGCTCTCAATGGTAGGCTGGATTACTTTCCTTTGTGGTGCTGTTTTCATTAACCCACTTAGGCTCAACGACACAGTTTGTCTCATTGCGGTACTCGGTCGCCTTGGTGTCTCAGCCCGACTCTGAGTATGGCTCTTACTGCGGTGCCACTCTGATGTTACTGAGGAGGATGTGAGCGGTACCACTGCACTAGGGCTAGAAATGCCTCCCTCTTCTTCACCTTCCACCGCAATAATATCGCTCCCCGATTCTTCCTGACCAACTTCAATGGGTTGAGTTTTTCTACTTTCTTTTAACTGAAGTAGGTGATTCTCCCAGATGATAGTGTGGTGTGTTCTGAGATGACTTGCTTGTCCTCCGGTACCATAGTTTGTACCAAGCTTACCATGCCGAACACCTTGCCGACAAATTGAGCATATAGAAACGTTCTCCTCCTTGGTGCTAACAGAAAAGAAGTCCCAAACTGGGGAGGAGAACTTTCTGGCACAGCTGGATGTGCCACTTTCAATACCAGATGAACTGGAGAGTGTGCTTGAAATGTGACCCTGTGCACCCAGACTGTGACTTTTACTACCACTACCTACTGAGATGGTTGAGCTGGATGTAGGTCCCTGCCGGGCCTTGGAAAATATGGCAGCTGGAGGTAGTGGTGGTGTAACCTGTGTTGGTGATATCCGTGCTACATCCCGCTCAGTAGCAGCCTTTCTGGATAGGGTGAGAATGTTGGTCTCCAATCCCTTTGGGGCGGGAGTAATGTGCGTGATGACTGGCTCGTCTTCATCAACATCACCCCCCTCTTCTACATCTACCTCCATAACTCTAAGTTTTTCTGGGACCTTCCTTTTCAGAAGCATTGTCTTGTGGCGTATATCACTCTCAGACTGAGCTGGTGGGTGCCAAGTGTCATCACGATCATCAGAAGCGGGTTTGAAGAAGAAGATGATGGACTAAGCCTCCTTTTCCTTGCTGGTGGTCTGGAAGACAATAGATCTTCTGAAACAGTGGTTTGAATTTGCTCCACTTTGTCTGCAGGAAGCTCGATTTCCTGAAATGCCCCTACGTCAGGAGCAACAACTACTATGGTGGGCTGTTGCGGCTGCTGCTGTTCTTGTTGCGGCTGCACACTTATCTGCTGAGTTTGCGCCTGCGTTGATTGTGTACTACTTTGCGATAATGACATTTCTTCAACATCGCTGCTCGTTAGTAGACTGGCTACCTCTGCGACACTAAAGCCCTTGGGCCTAGGTTGGTGGGGTTGGACCACTGTGCTGCTCCCAGCTTGGTTCCCGGACAACGCTGCTGCAGGCGTAACTTTTTTGGTGCCAAAAAAAACATCGGCCGGCACACCACCAGTCGTGGTTAATGGCACTTCCTTTTTCTGTTCCTTCTTCTCACCGGCAACTTTCTTGGTACTGGACCTGGTACCTTTCTTTGGGGCCATCTTCTTCAGATGTCAGGCAGGATGCAGATGCACAACAAGTTCTTGTCACACGTGGACGCGATGCGCAGCAGGACTTCTGTCTGGCTAGCAGTACAACGGGTAGCCGGGTGATGCTGATGACACAAAAAGAGTGATCTATCCAGCTCAAAATCCAAAGGCAGAATGAGCAGGAGATGGACAAAGCACTGGGAGGAGCCTGCTGGACAGGAACAGGAAGTTGGAGAGTCTGTGTCACTTCCTCCCTCTTCCCACCTTTTTAAAAAAGGACTCGTTGCACAAAAAAGGACAGCCAAATGTCAATCTGAGGAGTTGTTTTCATCCAAAATCATCATTTGCAGAAGGTTTCATGCTGCTAGAGCTGATATTCTTCTCCAAATTGAAAATTTTACATGTACGAGTTCTCGAGCTTCACATTACTTCCGCCGGATTTCGATGGCGTGTCGAAAATGACTTGATCGCGTTCTCTCGCTTCCTGTCGCATTGGATATGACGTGTTCGGGGTCTCTTTCTCCTTTTCGCGTTCGATTAGACGTGCCCGCGTCCTCACTCTCTCTCTCGCTCGCGGTGGAGAATGATGTGTTCGAGATCTCAATCTTCTCATACTCGCGCGGTGCATGATCGCGAGAAGAATGACGTGATCGCGTGACAAGTGACGTTAATGCGGGCGCGAACTGTTGCGAGACAGCGCAAAATGGCTACCAACAATCCAATATCTCGTGTAGAACTCGACCGGGTCGGGAAAACTTGTCGGCGAACGCGGGGATTCAGGTAAGGCGATCGCGCGCACGTGAGAATTTATTTTTTACAGCGCGAGCAAGAAACAAATTACCGCTAAGATGCGGCTTGCGGAAATTTGGAAATTTGCACGCTTTCCGCGGAACGCGAAAATGTCAAATTATCGCAATTTCCGCGAACGGAACGGAATTTTGGCCCAGGCCTAATAAAGATCCTTATGAAGATCTGCTAAAAAATATACTAAGCAGTGGTCCATCCCCATACCTAACAATATTGTCCATAACTTTGATCTATTTACTAGCTCATGTAGCAACACTCTATTAAACCATACCAGAGTGAAAACCCATTCGTTTAGAAAAAGAGGTGTTCCTTATGTTTTTTCAATATTAATTTCCAAGGCTACAGGTCGAACGGGTGAACGGAATTGCCCCAAATTTGGCAGGGAAAAGGGTCTTGGTCTAGAAAGCACGCTTTTGTTTATTTGGTGTAAATCCGTTCAGCAGTTTTGAGAAATATCGAAATTTCAAGGTTTCGATATTTGGGAATTCTGCTATCTGATTGGCTGAGGCGTTACGAGGACGAGCCTGCTGCTGATTGGCTGCGAGCGTTGCGAGCGTTTGCAACTAGGAAGTGTTGGCAGCCATTTTTGATTCAGTTGAAGTGAGTAAGGGGGAAAAAGGGGGAAAAATATGTGGGAAAGAGGAGGGTAGGAGCACTGTAACATTTGTGGGGTGTTTAGGGTGTGCTATAGAGGGGGGGGTGCGAAGTGAACTAATCATACCTACCGGCGTGAAAGTTCTAGGCTACAAAAATTAAGTGAGATATTGGCTAGTGTGTGATGTTTCTAAGGTGAGCTTGTGCGCGACTTGAGGATTAAAGCGTGAGCCCACAATGTGTGTCTTATGCTGTGAAGTCATGTGCCCTGGCCGCTGCAGTACAGTTGTGGAATTAGTGTCAGCATGTGCTTATACCTACTAGGATGAATTACTGACCCATAGTGGTGTGAAAGTCCTGGGTATGGAAAATATGTGAGGTATTGTCTAGAGTCTCATGGAAGGAGGAGGTGTTGGCCGCCATTTTGTGATTCCGTTGCAGCGAGTAAGGGGAAAAAAGGCAAAAAAAGTGAGAAATAGGAGGGTAGGAGCACTGTAACCTCTGTGGGGTGTTTAGGGTGTGCTATAGAGGGGGTGCAAAGTGAACTAATCATACCTACCGGTGATTAAAACATGAGTCTAAATTGTGTGTCTTATGCTGTGAAGCCATGTGCCGTGGTCGCTGCAGGATAGCTGTGGAAGTAGTGTCAGTATGTGTTTATAACTACTAGGATGAACTACTGACTCGCACTGGTCTGAAAGTTCTGGGGTACGGAAAATATGTGAGGTAGTGTGTAGAGTCTCATGCTGCTAAGCTGAGCTGCTGCCGGACTCGGGTATGAAAGCGTGAGCCCAAACTGTGTGTCATATGCTGTGAAGTCATGTGCTCTGGCCGCTGTGCCACATCTGTGCAAGTAGTGTCAACATGTAGTTATAGCTACTTGGAGGAACTTTTGTTTCGAACATTGTAACTTGTGTATGGTGCTTAGGGGGTGTTATATAGGGACTGCGAAGGTAAATTTGTATGTATGAAATGAATTTGGTATTTGGAAAGTGGGAAGCACTGACTACGGGTCTGATGGTGCTGGGGGCGTAAGGTGAGGTGCTGCTGGAGTTGGGAATAAAGCTGATGAACTACTGACCCCTATTGTGAACTTTTAACGTGCACGTGCCGTTAAATGTTCGATAAAATGTTGCAAAAGTATATCGTTAGGTTAAAAAAAAAATTATGAACTTTTAACCTGCAGGTGTCGTAGAATGTTCCAGAAAGTGTGGTGATAATATAGGCTGAACTTGTGACCTGTATGTGGCGCAGAATAATAAGTAGCTTTTCGGAAGGAAAATTCAAAATTAACCAATGGAGGTAAGTTTTGGAATGTCGTTGAAAGAATGAAGTATTCTGATTTGTTCTTTACATGTATTTATGTGTGGAGCGACAGAGAAATTGTGCCATTCCTGGTTTCATTCTTGATGAAGTCGGAGCTTTACATGTACTATGTGAGAAAGAGAGAATTGTATGCGTGTATCATTTGAAATCTGGATAACAACTACAAAGGTGAGTTAGAAATTAACAAGGTGTGTTATGTGTTTTATAGTATTGATTAAGTATTTGAGGTGATGTTTTTAATTTTGAAAGTATTTTTTATTTCAAAGTAATATAGTGTTAGTAAAGTGTGGTGTTTGATATTGGTTATGAAATATGCATACAATTTGAGTTGTTGTTATATAAGTATTTTATATATGTTTAGGAATTTTTCACAGAGAAGAAGTGTAGTTTGTCATCTTTATAGGACTGTATTGTTTTGAAAATGAGGTACAGTGTTAATTTGAGTTTGTAATGTATTTGGGGAGATATAGAAAATGTTGCACGTTTGCAACTGATACTTTTTGTGGAAATAATGGGGTGGGGGCATGGTGGTAGGAGACGTATGTGTTATTAAGTTAAAAGCGATAAAACGAAATGCAGGAATGTTATGTGGGCAGGTTGTGGTCTTATTTTTGACACTGAGAGGTAGGTTTGAATGTAAGTCAGGGTAGGTTGTTGTACAGTGGGGCCGTGTACAGTGTTTGGAGATTACATGGAGAGGAGATGGAGATAGGAAAAGTGATACATTCCTTTTATATGTGCGCATAGTTTGAATCATGTGATCCTAAGTTGGTTTGCATTTGGGTATAGTTAATAGTTTTTGTAGTTTCTGACTAGTGAATAATAAAAAAGTAGATATACTAAAATATATGGTAGTAAACGTATTAATTATTGTCTGTTCTTATGGAATAAAAGTAGTTGGGGAGTGCTTCTTTAGAAGAGATGTTTTATAAATGTGTGAGAGATAAAAAAAATGTAAATGTGTGGTATATTTTCTGTATGACTTTGTTGACATTAGAAAACTACATGTGATATAAGTGATACTATTTGTCAGGCTGTGTCACTGTGGCGGATATATGTAGGTGTTGAAGTGGTTCGTGTTTTACTGATGGTGAGCTTCACTATCCCTTTTGAGACACTCGTCAATTTATTCATTCCATTTAATATCTTTAATATAGATACAGTAAAGGGACTGTATATCAAAAGTTTGGAAATTAGAACTTTGTTTACTCTCCCCATGCCCTGCTATACACTCTACAGAGTGTTTAAACGACTTTCGTACCATATAGATGTTTAGTTAGTAAAGGTGGTGTAGTTCGACTGGGCCCATTTAAAAATCGTGCTATGGGATGGTTTATGTTTTACCCGCCAATTTTCATGCTTGAATACTTTTTGCTGATAAGTGTTCCAGCAGACACTTATTAAAATTAACGTCGTATATGGGTATAGTGGTGCTTCTAGGAATGGGGGGTTTTCTGATTGATTTCGTACTGTTAAGCAAGGGCGAGGGTGCGTGTGGGGGAGGTAGTTATGTTGCTGTTTGAAACACAGAATATAGTAACGTGGAGATGTGGAGGTACTAAAGGAGCTATAGTACCACTGGGAGCACTTATAAAGTGCCATATGACATGGTATATGTTTTACCCGCAAATTTGCATGTTTTAATACGTTTTGCTGATGAGCTTTTCGGGAGACATCTGTTGAAATTAAGCCTCTGTATGGCTATAGTGGGGCTTCTACGTTTGTGGGGCTCTTTCTTTTATTGCGTAAAGTTAAGCAAGGGAGGGTGTTGAGGTGGTGTAGTGGTACTGTGACTATTTATAAACCGTCTTATGGTATGGTGTATGCGTGAGTTGCAAAATTGCAGGTTTCAATAGCTTTTGCTGATGAGCGTTCCGGCAGCCACCTGTTAACATTAAGTCTATGTATCGCTGTAGTGGTGGGAACGGGAGTGCTGGGGCTCGTTGTTTGATTTCATAAGGTTAAGCAAGGGATGGGTGAGGGTGAGGCAGGTGCATATGTTGCTGATTATAAGACGGATATTTGTAACGTGGGCATGTGTAGTTACTAAAGGTAATGTAGTTTCACTGGGCCCATTTATAAACAGTGCTATGGGATGGTTTATGTGTTACCCGCCAATTTGCATGTTTGAATAGTTTTTGCTGATAAGTGTTCCGGTAGACACATGTTAAAATTAAGCCTGTGTATGGGCATAGTGGCGCTACTAGGAATGGGGGGTTTCTGTTTGATTTCGTACTGTTAACCAGGGGCGGGGGTGGGTGTGGGGGAGGTAGTTATGTTGCTGTTTGAAATAAAGAATATAGTAACGTGGAGATGTGGAGCTACTAAAGGTGATGTAGTACCACTGGGAGCACTTATAAAGCGCCCTATGGCATGGTATATGTTTTACACGCAAATTTGCATGTTTTAATACGGTTTGCTGATGAGCTTTCCAGGAGACATCTGTTGAAGTTAAGGCTGTTTATGGCTATAGTGGCGCTTCTACGTTTGCTTAGGCTCTTTCTTTTATTGCGTAAAGTTAAGCAAGGGAGGGTGTTGAGGTGGTTTAGTGGTACTGTGACTATTTATAAACCATCTTATGGTATGGTGTATGTTTGAGTTGCAAAATTGTAAGTTTTAATAGCTTTTGCTGATGAGTGTTCCGGCAGACACCTGTTGACATTAAGTCTATCTATGGCTATAGTGGCGGTAACAGGAGTGCAGGGGCTCGTTGTATGATTTTGTAAGGTTAAGCATGGTATGGGTGGGGGTGGGTATGTGCGTATGTTGCTGATTATAAGACGTACATTTGTAACGTGGGCATGTGTTGTTAGTAAAGGTAATGTAGTTTCACTGGGCCCATTTATCAACTGTGCTATGGTATTCTTTATGTTTCCCCCCCGAATTTGCATGTTTGAATACTTTTTGTTGATAAGTGTTCCGGCTCACCCCTGTTAAAATTAAGCCTGTGTATGGGTATAGTGGCGCTACTAGGAATGGTGTGGGTTTCTTTTTTATTTTGTACGGTTAAGGAGGGGTGTGGGTGGTTGTGGGTGTGGGGGAGGTGAGTATGTTTCTGATTAAAACACAGAATATAGTAACGTGCAGATGTCAAGCTAATAAAGGTGATGTAGTACCACTGGGAGCACTTATAAAGTGCCCTATGGCATGGTATATGTTTTACTCGCAAATGTGCATGTTTTAATACGCTTTGCTTATGAGCGTTTCAGAAATTGGGGGTGCTCTAAAAGGGGTGGTAAAGCTCTTAAAGGGGTGTGGGCTATGCAACCTGGGCTGTGGTCTAAATCAAGATAAGCATCATTGTGTGCTTTAGAAAATCCTCTCCAATTATCCTACGTTTGGCAAAAAACATTCTTTAAAGGATTTCCCTTCCTTCTACAACGTGGGTAACGTAGCGTGATGTCTCCAGTTCTCAATAGTGAGCAAAATAAGCATGCGTACATCGATGTGCATGCTCTCACTGTAGTGCAATAAAAAATAAAAAAAACAAATTGACTATGTTTACGAGGGCCGAAAATAAAATTGACTATGTTTGTGAGGTCTGACAATAGAGCCTGATAGAGGCCCTTTTGGAGGCTCCTTGAAAATAAGTTCTGGTCCTCAGACCCGGCCCATTTAAAGCCCAGTATTCATCTATCCTAAGCACTGCGCCATCCAACCATCTTTTAATTGATGCACACATTCCTACTTATATACATACATACATCTGCTCCTGTACTTATCTTAAGCATCTATGAGCACACTCGCCTATTGTAAGCACTGTGTCATTCATGTTGCCATACGCCTATATATCCATAGATACATCTGTTCCATAACCGAGCTTAAGCATCTATCAGTCCACCAATCTATCGTAAGTACTGGTCCCTGTATTCATTTATCCTTCCATTCATACGTTGATACATCCATCTATGTATATATGCATTGATGCATCTGGCCATGCATCCAGTCGCCTTTTATTCAACTATACGTTCTTATTTTTTGGCATCGTCCGCCCCGATCCTAAGTAGGACGTATTATACTCATCCATACAGCCTGTTAAGGGGTCAAAAAGGTTTGCGAAAAGCATTGACAGGCAGATTATTTTATAAAGAATAACAAAGCTTTGAGTTGCTTTTTGTGGAGCATGCTTCACCATCCTTCTCTGGTGGTGTTTTAAAGAAAGGTACATATATAGCGAAAGAAATGTAAAGGAGCTTTTAAGTGTAAGACATTAATTTAGAAACATACTGGCACATGCATCAAGGTAAAATCCAGTCGGTAAAATACCGAATCGGTAAAATCAGCCGTTAGCGAGTGTCAAAAACCGAATCCCAATTCATCAACACGAATCAGGACAAAATAAAGAATTGCAAAATAATTACCCGGAAAAATAAAGAATCGCTAATAACCAACCCGCAAAATAAAGAATCGCTAATAACCAACCCGTAAAATAAAGAATCGCTAATAACCAACCCGCAAAAGAAATAATCGCTAAATACCGAACTCGCTATCACCGAAATCACTATTAGCTACCGGCAAGTGCCAATGGCTAATAACGAATCGCTACTCAATGCATCAAAAATCGCAAATAGCGAAAATCCCCTAAATCGCTATTTAGCACGAGCAGATTAAGGGGAATCAGAACCTGGAGGTAAAGTTACAAAAAAATAAAAAAATGTAGAAAAAATAAAAAACATGTGCCACAGATGGCACCAATCAGTAAGCCCTTAAAATTGGCCCTGGAGACCCTGTTGGCTTGCACAAAATGGCAGCCCTCTACGTGCTAGCAAGGAGGATGCGAATCAATGCAGCAGGACAGCGCAGGAGAAGGGTCCAGGAGAGAGTCTTCAGGGTGCGTATCACATTGCTAGGACAGAATGAGGCTGAGGTGTACGACAAGAACCGACTGAATCGTGCCATGATCATGCGCCTAATAGCAGACCTCGAACCACTACTGCAGCACCAGACACATCGGACCAATGCAATTCCTGCGCACGTCCAGGTCCTATGCAGCCTGCACCTACTGGCCTCAGGAAGTTTCCAGGGGGTTATCGCCGTAGCCGGAGGCGTATCGCAAAGCGCACTCTCACGCTTCTTCCACAAATTCATTGATGCCATGCTGACAATGATACACACCCACATCAGCTTCCCCACAACCCCACAGCAGTTGGACCGCAACAAACAGGCATTCTACCAGGTGGCCCTTTTCCCCCATGTCATTGGATGCATCGACTGCACGCATGTCCCCATCTGTCCACCCTCTGCCAATGAGTACATATTCCGTAACCGGAAGTCATACCACTCAATCAACGTGCAGGTTGTGTGCGATGCCAAGCACATCATCACGGACCTAGTGGCCCAATTTCCGGGGAGCACACACGACTCCTACATATTCCGACACAGTGGCATCCACAGGCGCCTACTCAACGGAGAATTTGGAGAGGGACTTCTGCTTGATACGTATACATACCTCTTCCAAACATGAGCACCACACATGTATATACATCACCGTTGCTAAGCCTTTGCTTCCATCTTTTAGGTGACAGTGCATACGCCCTGCGGGAATATATACTCACCCCCTACATCAATCCAGCAACACCACAGGAGCAACGATACAACGCGGCCCACATAAGCACCAGGAATGTAATAGAGAGGACCTTTGGGATTCTGAAGAGTCGCTTTAGAATCTTACACAAGACTGGCGGTGCCATGCAATACAAACCTGACACCTGCTGCAGGATTGTTGCTGTATGTGCCATGCTGCACAACATCGCAACCAGAAGGGGGATACCCATAGAGGTGGACAGGAATGATGACTTCCGGGATGACCAACCACCCGCACAACACCGACAGGCACACATCCCTAACACAGATGAGGGGCAAAGGAGGCGGACATGCATCATGCAACATCATTTCTGATCCAGGTAAGAATGAACCATGACATTTGCATTTGTGGTGCTACTGTTTAATGCACAGGAGCACTGAGGCATGTGCGGGCAGACATGATAGAAAATAAGAGCTCCCCAAAACAAGTGTAACAAAACATGTCCGTTGTAGTCACGGGTGTGCAAGTGTCAAATAGGGGAGAGCCCTGGTTACCCCACCATGGTCATGGATGGCTTTCAGTCAGTCTAGTGGTGCTTGCCACGAACGCCCAGCCTCCTTTTAGGTGTCTCCTCTACCTCACCATGGCCTGTCTCTGTGGCTGTGGAGCAGCGCGAACTGCGCCTCCTGGTGCTGGCCTCTGCCACGGAAACACTGCTCACACTTGAGGCAGCCTCACTGCCGTCCTCCCCTCCCAATGCGCTAGCACTGAAAGTACCACTCTGCAGGTGTTCCACTGCAGCGGTCACCTGGCCTAGGGCCTTGGCAAAATCACCGCAATAATGGCCCAGGTCCACCTGCAGTGACACCGAGCGGCGTGACAAAACAGCTGTGCTGTTGCACAGCCTAGTGATGGCCTTCGTAGAGGCTGCGGACCGGAGCAAGTTCTGCCGGTGCCTCCTTCTCTCGCTGTCATGCCCTGCTCTCATGGCACGGGTGAGTTCCTGGATGTCCTCCCTCAGGTTCCCATTGCCCTCTGCCACCACAGTGGTCATGTCCCTCACTGCCACAGTCAGGGTGCGCATTTCTTTTGCTAGGCGCGCTATGTGACTGCTGATGGTAGCCATGTGTCTCCCCTGTAGGCGCTGGACACGCAGCATCTGTTCTTCAATGCCACCATTTGGGGAGCTTGCATCGTCGCCTACATATGGTGTACTGCGCAGAGACCTGCGGCGCAGTGGGAGTCGGACACGTGCTGGTGGTGCTGCAGGTGGTGGGACGAATGTTGGACTTTGGCCATATGGTGTTGCAGGTGTCTGACATGCATCCATCACCTGCATGGGTGGGACTTGTGACCTGCGTCTCCGCTGTCTTGTTGCAGTTGGTGCATCAGCAGGTGGTGGTGGTGGTGGTGGTGGTGGTGGTGGAGGTGGTGAATGCGGCTCTGCCGGAGTATCGACGTCCGAATCGGCTGGTGTCTCTGATATGATTAGCCAGCCGCTGTCATCGGAGTCGCCAGGAGATACATCTGTGTGTGAAACAGTGCATGGTTAGTGGGATTGTTACTCCTAAGGTGTATTTTACTACATACATGTCCTACTATGATTCACTAAATTAAAGTCTATTTCTAGCTTCTACAGATGTCTTGACTACAGTATATTTTTTCTTCCTGTACATGCACACCGGCCTGACATGACTACGACTCCCATGATGCACTATTGTTATGAGTGAAGATGTGTGGGGCAATTCTGCATGCACACTGTGATCGTGCTGGGGGTTTGGGAATGGTTGTACGCAATGCTGAGTATGGGCACAGACATGCATCTTACCTTGGGCACTTGTGGCTGCGCCGGAGGTGTCCATCTGTGTGACTCCCACCACGGCCTCTGGCTCGATGGTTCCTTCTACCAGCTCCTCCAGGGCAGTGTTTTCTGGCACTGTAGATGGTCCCCCTCCTGTTCTAGCAGCCTCCCGGAGCCTTTCAGCGATCCTCTCCTTGGCCCGCTTCCTGAGGTTGTACTACCTCTTTTTTAAATCGTCGATGCTGCGGGGCGTCACACCCACCGCATTGACCCTCTCTCTGATGCGCAGCCATATGCGACGCTTTTCACCCTCTGGCACCTTTAGGGACAGCTTCCCGAACAGCCGATCGTGTTTGCTGCTCACCCCCTCGATCAGGTGCTCCAGTTCCCGGTCGGAGAACTTGCGCTTTCTCTTTCTGGCAGATTCTGCGCTGGCTGGTGCATCTTTCTCCATCCTGGTTGGGTAGGGTGGTAGTCCTGTCAGTGGTGTATCACTGGGCTCAGGCTGTCTCCAGTTCCTGCTCCTGTTTGCTCCTCTGCCGAGTGAATGAGGGTGGGGCTGCTGTACTTCCTGGTTGTGATGTCATTAGCCCGTTCCCGGAGCGAGCCGTTTTTTGCGAAATCGCTATTACCGATTTCACGATTACCGATTTCGCTATTACCGGAATCGGTATTAGCGATTTCGGTAATACCGATATCGCAATTGGCTAAATCGGTGTTTGCTATACTCGCTATTGTTGATTCAGTAAATATTAGCGATTTTTAAGGAATCGCTAATTTTTGCCGAATCTGTTGATGCATCCTGAAAAGCGATTCCTTAAGAACGATTCCTTATTTATCGCTATTAAGGAATCGCTATTGGATTTGTTGATGCATGTGCACCATAATGTTTTATCGAGTTGGATATAGGTACACTGTTTAAAAGTGGCCGTGACTGACAGATACTGAATACCTGTATTTCTTACATTTGAGAAAATATACCAGAGAGGTAATTTGGGGTGGTGAGAACCTTGATTTCTATATTTCCATGTGAAGTACAGTATAGGAATATAAAAGTAAGTGGAAAGCTTTTATATTCATATTAAAGAGGGGGTGTGAGAACGAAGTGAGGCCGGCAAAGTGTGTGTTTTCGTAGCCCTAAAACAAGAGAATGTGTAAGGTCAGAGCAGGTTTGTGCTAGAGTTGCTTGCTTGTGGTCGTTTCAAGAGGCGCAACCAGAGCGAAATTTCGGGGGAGCCTAATTTTTTCAGCAATAGGCAGAGTGGGGATGTAGGGGCTGTAAACAGGGGTGAAAAAGAACAGAGTCTTCTTTACCAAAAAATTATCTTTTGAAAACTTGTGAAGTAGTCGGGTGCGGCTGTGTGTGCGCTCGGGAAGCTGTTTGAGAGAGTCCGGGGCAATGGGCGATGCACGCCTGGTGGTGTGTTTGCTAATTACCCCACGATAATGTTGCTCCAGCGTTGCAAAAAGAGAAGGGAAATTCTGAGAGAAAAAGTGTCTTTTTAAAGGATTTCCCTTCTCCTACAATGCGAGTCACCTGGCATGATGTCTGCACTTCTAAGTACTGAGTAATGTGCATGCTCTCACAGTCTCACTGCAGTGCAATAAAGAAATAAAAAAAGGGATGAGGTTTGCGAGGCCCGAAAGTAGACCCCCATAAAGACCTGTTTTGAAGCCACCTAAAATAAAGTGCTGTTGCTCAGACACCCACAGACACCCCCCCCCCCCCGCACTTAAAACCGGGGGGGGGCAGTGTTATGTTTGGAAAGTTATAGATATAATTGTAGGCTAATAATGGTAATTTTTGTGTGTGCTTTTTGGTTGATAATATCATCTTAAGTACATAGATTAAAACATTTTAAAAATACTCTCTATAAAGTTGTCTGTGGTGGGTTGCAGAGAGAGTGGTGTGAGGTGGTGGGGTGTGGTAGAGAGGTGAAAAGTATGAGGTAGTGCAGTTACATATAAATTGTAAAGGTGTTTGTAAATAATTAAATAAATACTTGCTGTATGTTCTATGGCACTACTTGTCATGTTAGTGCTGCTCTGTCATGTTCAATCACATTGCAGCACTGGGTGTGGAAGTCGTTAGTGGAAGTTTTGTAATTGTATGTTATAATTTTAACATAGTGAACAAATGTGAAAAATAATTGAATCTATTTTTTTTTTCAGAAAATTATTTTGTTTGGATTAAAATTTGGAAATGCCAAGAAGAAGTAAAAAAAAAAAAGAAAAGAGAAGAAAAATATATATTTGTGCAAGAGGCAAAAGTTTGTATTTGGAAAAAATGGGAGTAGTACAGAAAAACTTTGTTCTACTATAAGTACAAGATGAAAAAAGGATCACACAAGAGGAAAAATAGGAATTTTTCAAGTAAGGCGAAGCAGAGTTAAATTTCAAATACCAGGAAAAGGAAAGATGATAAAGAAATAGTATCTGTTACTCTGAGATAAAAGGAGTTTCATGAAAATCGTCCTAGACTTTTTCGATCTAGAGTGATTCAGAATTCAATGAAAGAATGCTTCAAATATAAAAGGAATGTTTTTGAATCGAAAGAGAAACAGCGTATTGAAAGAATAGTGGATAGTGCTTTCAATTTGAAACAGAAGTTATTCATTATATAAATATATATATTCAGTGAAAAAACCATAGGTTTCACAGACGTTATAGTTAGCTGGACATTTTACTCGTAAAAAACCAATGAAATTCCCCCGTTATAGTTAGTTAAGCTAACTATAACTCGCGCACCCGCAATCCACTGCTGATGACGTCACATATAACATCACTCATGACATGGTCACTGACATCACTCATGACATCACTGATGACATCTCAAATGACATCACTGATGACATCACTGATGACATCATCCAGTGAATGTGTGTTTTTCTGAAAATTAAATATGTTTTATATATGTATATCTCAAGGTCGATGGAAGAATAAATGGGTATATAAGTGTCTAAAAGGATGATTTCTTTTCAAAAATATATTTTGTAACTGACTGATTAAGTGTATCATAGTGAATACATGGCTTAGTGAGTAATGTTTAAATATGTAAATATCTGTATCAGTCTCTCACTTTGTGTATAAGTGGCTGCATGGGTTGGTGAGTAGCTACATGGGTGTCTATATAGGTTATTAGTTGGTTTTTTGAGTATCAGTCTGAGTGTCTGCATGGTTCGGTGGGGGGTATTACGTAGTGCATAGGTGCATGAATGAGTGACTCACTGTTTGTGTTGAAGACAGCATGTGTGCAGGACTGTATGGGTGGATGAGTGTGTGCATGGGTATGTTAGTGAGTGAATGACTGTCTCAATAGTGTCTCTATGAGTAACTACATATGTTTTAAACTAGTATATGTGACTATTGGTGTATGTAAGTGAGTATATGTGAGAGTGAGAGATTGAAAGAGTTCCTGTATGAATAAGTATGTGTTTCTATAAGTGATTGTTTAAAAGACTAAGTATGTGTAAGTTTCCGTGGAAGTAAGTGTGGTGGTGTGTGTATAACTGTATATGCAAATAAATGTATGTTTGATTATTTATTAGCATGAGTGACTATGTGTGTGAGTAACTCTATGGATGAGTGGCATTGTGTAACAGGATGTATAGGTGTATGAGTACATATGATGAGTGAGTACATGTATGAGTGACTGTATAGGACTGTTGGTGAATGAGTGGATGTGTATGTGGATCTTAGAATTACTGAAGAAGTTGTTGTAACTGGTATTGGTATGTCCATTGTTTTGAAAAGTTTAGTCTCTATTTTTGAATGTGTGTATCAAAGGTTATATTAGGGTGAGAGGAGGTCTGCCACTTTATCACAAGGATGATGTCTTCAGTGATGTCATCAGTGATGTCATTTGAGATGTCATCAGTGATGTCATGAGTGATGTCAGTGACCATGTCATGAGTGATGTTATATGTGACGTCATCAGCAGTGGATTGCGGGTGCGCGAGTTATAGTTAGCTTAACTAACTATAACGGGGGAATTTCATTGGTTTTTTACGAGTAAAATGTCCAGCTAACTATAACGTCTGTGAAACCTATGGTTTTTTCATTGAATTTGCAAGGTTTTTTAAATGCTAATTCCTAACTATGACGTGTGTGAAACCCATGGTTTTTTCAGTGAATTTGTATGGTTTTTTAAATGCTAATTCTTATATTTAACGTGGTTTTTTTTTTTTTGCAAGGTTTTTTACATCTTTTTATTTTTACTTTATATTCTCTTTAAACACTATGGTAAAATTTTAAAAATTCTGCAATATATATTTTTTTCACCTTTGTTTTTTCACCAAACAAGTAACATATATTAGTATAACATAGTGATTCTTTTTTTCCAATTTTTTTTTTTTTCCGTGCGCGTACGGTAAGCTACCCGTAAGCGCACGTTTTGCTTTATGTACGTAATATTTCTACGCTTTTTGCGTATGGTTACGCAATTTACGTAGACGTGCGTACTGCGTACGCGGTGCGTAAGCGCATACGTTACACGCGCACGTTACGCGGAAGTGTTGGGGCGTGCCTGTTATGCGCATGCGCGCGTGCGCGTGTCTTTTATACGCGCATGCGTACTTTTACCGTAAGCGCTCCGTAAGCGTAACGTACGCGCACGGTGGGTCATGTGATCAAGAAACAACACTTTTGATTGGTTTAAACTACTTTCAGTTCTAGAACTCTCCTACACCACACCCATTCCCCTCATTTCTGCTTGTGATCCCTTAGGAGAAGGAGCTGAGTTGTCTTTGGGATACGATGGCAGAACAGCAGTCCTCTTCTGAGAGTGAGGCTAGCAGCACCACCATCAGGCAGAGAAGGAGGAAACAAAAGAGCTCTTTTATATGGGAGTATTTTACGTTTCCTGATGGCCAGAAAAAGGTTAATGCTCCTTTAGTGACTTGCAAGCTTTGCCGCGTGTACTTTCTAGAGGTAATCCTAACAAGAAGTATTCCTTCGGGAATCACACTATGTTAAGACACCTTGAGGATGTACACCCTAGGACAAATGCTCGACATACTGGAGCTAACCCTTCAGTAAGTCGACCGAGCACATCCACAGCAGCTCAGCCGAGTCCATCTTCGGCAGCTCAGCTGAGCCCTTCATCTGTGGGAGGAGAATCACCTTTTTCTGGTCCTCTGGAAACTAACCATTGATTTGCGAGGGTTACAATGCGGTGCTCAAATTGTCATGGTCTAATTGTTCGTGGGGAGACCAGTGTTCCCCTAATTAACAACAGAATAGACCAGCACATTTGTCCTACCAGCTAATACTCCCATTCTTTCTTTCCTCCGTTCCTGTATGAACACAACGGCTCTTTTAAGAGCCAACCTTACCTTTCAACTTTTTAAAAAAAATTTCAAATACGGTAAGCGTATTTTTTTTTTTTAAAACACTAAAAAACAATTACCACATTACAAAGTCCTTGAGGGATTAATAACGAAAAAGTGAAAATCTGATTGAGGAGAAGTGGAAAAAAAGGACCATAAAATTTCTGACTTACCTGACCCACCCAAAAAATTAAATATCAATTTAAATTTTATTTAAATTGCTAGAAAAATGGTTTTATTTTTCGAAAATGTTCTTTCTCAATCTGAAAAAAAATAAAAAAGTATTAATATTTAATAAAACATTTTATAATACAGTACACGTATTTACATATTTTCCCAAAACAATTTTTTGCCATTTTTTTGCTGTTTTCAGAATATATTGCATTTCACTATTAATCGTGAAAGCAATTGCATTCATCACTTAACAGCGGGCAAAAAAAAATAACAATCTCAAAGATTGTTTTAAAAAAGCCCAGAATCTCTTCTCACTTAAACATAACATTATAGAAATGCAAAATATTCAAAAAAAATTCATCTAATAACAATAACTATTTCTAATAAATACCGTCTGACAATTTTGTTACAGAAGCATAATCACAAAAATAATATATCTCAAATAACTCCACAAAACATCTGGTTACCTTTCCTTTAGGCCAAATGGTAATTTTTACATTCTTTTTTGATTAAATTTCCAATGGTAATCCAATAAAATTCCAAAATTTGATTTGTACAGATGTTACCAATTCTCTCTAAAATGTTGGTTTCCGAAAGATTAATTAGGAATTAAATTAGTCCACAATACAATTGGTTACCTTTCCTTTAGGCCAAATGGTAATTTTAAAAATCTTTTTATTAGAAAATTCCAATGGTAATCCAATAAAATGGTAAAATTGATTTGTACAGATGTTGCCAATTCTCTATTTCAGGAAATTTTGGTTTCAGGAAGATTAGATAGGAATTTGCTAAATCAAAAGGCAAACGTTGTTTAAAAACCAATTGACAATCATTACACATTGTCCAGCCTTTTTTACATTTTAGATAAACTGTGTAATGACCAGAAGTTACAGTAGGTCCATCATGGAAAATTATTGCAACTGTTACAAAAGTTTTTCCTGAAATTGATAATTGCAGTCCTGTAAACTTCTTTATTAAAGTATCTAATTTTGAACCATCAGCTCTACATTGTTGCATCATTAAAATTACATACTGTCCGTATTCCTTTAAAATTAACGTTGAAAACATGTCAGATTTACACTCACCGCATTCCATGCTATGATTAGCATCTTTAACTAATTTAGCAAAGTGACTGATTTACTCTCTGGCAATGTTAAATAAATAAACCTTTCAGAATCAACATTAGAGCCACATGTATTGAAACAGTTTTCACAACTATGTTCCCATTTATAAGAGAGACCAAACATATTTTGTTATGTTATGTTATGTTAAAATGCGTTTATATAGCGCTCGGCTACTCTAAAAGAGCGTCCCGGCGCTTTCCACATACAGCTACAGTGTATAACAACATAACAATAAGAACAGAGGCGCAAAAGAAAAGAAAAAGAGAGTCCGCTTAAACAGAAAGATTAAAAAGCCAAGTCTTCAAATTCTTCCTGAATTGAAGCAGGTTGGAGGTACTGCGCAGTGCCAGTGGGAGCGAGTTCCACAGCTGAGTGGCCTTGTAGCTAAAAGAGCGCCCCCCGATCCGTGCCTTCCTCACGCGTGGAACCACAGCCGTGAAGAGGGATTCCGAGCGCAGCGAGCGGGCAGGACGATAAAAGGCCAATCTCTTCTGGAGATAGCCAGCACCCGAGCCGAACAAAGCTTTATGTACCAGTGTCAGGGATTTGAACATAATCCGCTTTCGGATCGGGAGCCAGTGCAGCGTCTGCAAAAGACCAGAAGCCCGTGCGCGTCTATGTAAGCCAAAAATTGCGCGCGCCGCAGAGTTCTGTGTCACCTGCAGACGCTGGACCAGATAGTCAGGAAGACCCAAAAAAAGGGCATTAGCATAATCTAGTCTGGATCCGATAAGCGCCTGCACCGTGATCCGTCTATGCTCCGCAGAAAGTAATGGAAGAAACCTGCGCAGCATTTTCAGAACCCCGAAACAGGTGCCAGCCAGGCCAAGAACATGAGATCTAAGAGAAAGCTGGTTGTCAAGCTTAACGCCGAGATTCTTGGCCACCAAGGAAGACTGCGCCGGGGAACACATGGCGGCCGGCCACCACTGCCGCCACTCGGGATCGATGACACAGCCGAAGAATAACACCTCCGACTTGCTGGAGTTGGCTTTAAGGCTGTTCCGTTGGAACCAGCCAAAGACCATATCCAGACAGTCCCGTATTCTCTTCCCATCAAATGGGTGATCTTTAGCACATGTGAAAAGGAGCTGCGTGTCGTCAGCGTAGGACACGATCTGGGCTCCGTAAGCCTCCACCGCAGCCGCCAGGGGGGACATAAAGATGTTAAACAATGTCGGGCTCAATACAGACCCCTGGGGAACCCCCACTCCCAATGACGGCATCTCGGCGGAGCTCTGGGACACCCAGACCGTCTGGCGGCGGCCCTCTAGAAAAGATGAAAACCATCTGAACACCGTCCCCCTAAGGCCGATGTCATGAAGCCTGGCAAGGAGCGCCTCATGGGGGACGGTGTCAAAGGCCGCCGACAGGTCCAACATGACTAGCATGGCCTTGCCACCCACATCCAAGGTCTCCCTGATGATCTCAGAGACCTCCACCAATGCCGTTTCCGTGCTAAAATTAGGACGGAACCCGGATTGGGATGGATGGAGCAGTTTATTAGATTCCAAGAAGCTCGACAAAACACCATGCACATGCTTCTCGGTGATCTTAGCCAAGGCCGGGAGCAGTGAAATTGGCCTGTAATTGGCCAGAACCTCGGCATCAAGGCCAGGCTATTTGTACGCCTTCTTCTTCCAGTACCTGAAGAAAATACATCAAGAATTCCTGTGCATCTTGCTGTACATTTTGAGAAAACTGTGTACATCCTGAACATACATCTAAAAGTTTTCTAATTTCAGTAGCACTTTCTATTTTAGTTTTATCAATACTCAGCTTTTCAAAAAGGAGACTCAGCACAGAACAGAATCTTTTTCCCTGATTTACTATTATCTGCTCTTGCAAACTTTCAAGATAAAATACAACATTCAGCACTACATTAGCGTAGCAGTTGACACCAGAGCTATTTTCAAAATGACAACCAACAACCTCTTCAACATTGCCCTTTTTCTTTTTGCTTGCAATTACATCACTCTTCTTTTGTTTTCTGTTCTCTACATCCTCATTACAGACATTCTCAATTCTCCTTTTCCGAGAAACAACACGTTTTTCCAACACAGGATACTGACCTAAATGAGGAGCATAGGTTCTTCTTAATCTATTATACTCCTTTACACAATTTGCATCAGCACTAACTTTTGAGTCATCAAAGTCTATCATGAATAAACCAGATAATGTTTTCACTCGTGACAAAGCAACATAAGCCATACCTTCTTTGAACACAGTTGAACCAATGTTCACAAAAGCACAATCTACAGTTAATCCTTGAGACTTGTGAATAGTTACAGCATATGCTAGAGAAAACGGAAACTGCTTCCTACGTACATATAAGTCTTTCACAAGCAAAAAACGGACTGAACAACGACAAATGTCTTTAACCTCTTCAATCTGATCAAACTTTATTTTTAAAAATTCAATCCCATCTTTTTTCTGGTAGTTCACAAAACCCACAACTTTACCCATAGCTCCATTCACTAAGCCTTTTTCAACATCCAAATTTCTCCTTAAAAATACTCTACAGTTCATGCAAACATATAGATTTTTTTCTAATCCAGCTGTTTTCGAAATTTTCTTCTCTAGAGAATCCAATTTTTTTCTCAGTTCGCCTGTTAATGTAATTGTAATTCTTTCATGCTGAATTTTGTCCACTGCTTCCAATTTCTTAATCTCTTCCTTTTCCAATTTCAAAAGTTCCTCATTGAATACTGAGCACTCACGTAGTGTTGGCATTAAGCAGATTACAGTATTTTTTTCTGCAATGTTCTGGTATATTTTCTCTGCAACTATTTCTTCACTTGGGAATAAATTATGTAGCAACCGACTCTGTAATGCTTTCCTGCCAACTTCAGTGAGTAGTCCAATTCTGATATCTTTCAGAATACTTGCATAATCTTCATCGTTTGCTTGCCTCATATTATTAGTAAGTTCCTTGTACTCAAAGAAGGACCAAATATTTGCATTACCAATGCTTCCCAATGACTTCTTTGTGTCTTCATGTGTCACAGTATTAAACACTGGTTGTCCTTTAACTGGAGTAAGCTGTAGAAGATCCCCAAAAACTATGACATGTTTTCCACCAAATAACACGTCATAGTCTCTCCTTAGAATTTGCTGCATTCTTAAATGCACAAAGGCAAGCATTAAGTTTGATACCATGCTCACCTCATCAATAATGAGAACTTGCATCTTCTTCAACACTCTTGACACTTCAAAGCATGCTTCTCCTGTTAGCTTGTGGTATTCTATTTTGTTCTCATGCTCCACTGGTAACATTAGCAAACGATGTAAGGTAATTCCTTTTATGTTATATGCTGCTAACCCAGTTGGAGCAGTTACCACACAAGACAAAGTTGAATCCGTTTTTTGCTGTAGGTAGCTTCTGATGACTTTTATTAAGAAACTTTTTCCAGTTCCAGCTTGTCCACTCACATACATCCTGATTGGTTCAAATGATGTGCATGAGCAATCTTTTTTTTCATGTAGTAATCCGTGATCAATTTTGTTTCTGATCTCTTCATAAATTTGTTGCTGTTCTTCATTCAGTTGTTCTTCCAAATTTGGTAAGTCTATTAATTCTTCTTGAGCTTGATTCATAGCCGTTTCCACTTCAGTCATGGCTATTGCAGCTTCATTTTCTACGATTGGTTGTCCAAGGGGATCTTGACTGAGCGTCCCAAAACTTTGGCTGTCTTGAGAACTGTCTCTAGCTACTTCAGCTGCAATTGTAGCTTCCTGTTCAATTTCTTCATTTAACATTTGGACATAATTTGTGAAAGTACTGCATTCAATCGTATCTTTACATGCATTAAATGAGTCCTCATAGCTCTGGAATTCTCCAAGTAGTTCATCCTCTGAACGCCATGGTTTGAACAGCTGTAAAAGTGCCAAGTAGTAAAATTCCTTTTTGTCAGTAGTGTCGCAAGTCAGCTTCCGGTGATTTATCAAACTTCCTTTTGTTTGCTTCACCAAACATCCTTCCTCACCACTGACTTTATATTTTCCATTGTTGATGTCTTCTGTGGCATTCCGTTTAAAAATGAAGTTCTGCAGCACTTCATAGAGACACATGTTTTCAAGGTGATGACTTCTTTTTGGGTAATATGTGTCCAACATGTTTGTTTTTAAAATGTCTGTACTTTCAGGTTCAAACTGTGCTAAATATTCAATTTCTCCAACAGATTTCAGTACCCGATTTCTCATTGCTGCAAGGCCTAAACTTGCCCAAATTATTCTTCTTGATTTCGAGTAGAGACTTGCAGAAGATAACCTATCTGAACATTCGTAGGATCCAGTTTCTCGATGCGATAACATCTTTAAACTGAAACTGTATAGCTTCTTACTGACAGTCTTCTCGTGAGAAATCTCTTCCCACATTTCTTTCAATTCAGTCTTTTCTGATTTAGTAATGTAAGACGTTACATATCGAGCAACAGCAATGGAATTGTCAGCTACATACTGTATATCCATGTTAGCATTCCACATGGATAAAATGACTGGGTTGTAGTCATTTATATATTTTGATTCTTCTTTTCTTTTTAGGTTGTAGGTATTCTTAGGTGATTTTCTGGTAATAGTATGTCTCACAGCTGACATAAAACTGTTTACTCTTCCTTTTGAAAGAGCAGGTCTAGGAAATCCAAATCGACATTTAGTGTAGAATTTATCTTTGCTCTTGTATTTCCGTCGACAGTATTTTCCACACCGATGACTTTGGAAACGTAAAACTTGCTCCTTTAACTTTTTCTCTTCTGTGCTTTTTGGTATAGCATATGTTGCATATTCTTCAATGAAAGATAACACTGCTTCATCAGCATCTGTTCCAAATTTTGGGGCATCTTTGATCCACAACAGCATATGAATATGAGGAGCACCTCTTGCTTGGTACTCTTTTCTCCCAAAAAAATCCACAACTTCTCCAAGAGGTGGATTTTTTTATTGCAGATGAAGCACATCATAGCCTCAAATCTATGATTGAAATATCTGCAAACATTAACCGGATCCAATGAGCACAGTTCTCCAGCTGTCTTGTATTCAATGTTTTTAATGTTTGAATTTGCCCCTCGTAGAAAATCCAGTAAATCATCCCAAGCGTACTCAGCACAGCTTAGGGTAAGGAACCATGTTGGAGTTCCTAAATTCCGTAACATGCATTTTAATTCACCATGGCGTCGGTACCAATATTCATTTGTCCCACGCTGACAAGCCATCAGATTGATCAGTTGTGTTTCCAAATGATCATCTCGGTGCTGCACTTTCTCCATAAAATCCTTAGCAGACACATTTTGTAAATGTACTCCACTTTTTAAAATGTGATTTACTGCATAAGATAATGCAGACAAGTCGCTTTCAAATAAAAGATGGAACAAATAAGGAATACTTTGACGAAATCTTGGATCTTCTGCATATAGTCTTGTAGTCCGATACTCAGAAGCTGTAATCTGTTCTGGACGTTCATCGTATCGTCCTCCTTTTCCTGTAGGAAACAACTGGGGAAAACATCGAGCTTCCAAGCTCTCCTCCCATACACTCACGGGAGTTCCTTTTGCTTTCTTCATCTGAAACAGATCAATAGTGTCTCCCATAACTTCTTTTGAATGAAGAGGATGTATGCTAAAATGTTCATAAATTTCTTCTTCCTTTGACTTATCCACTTTTTCAATTTGACCAGTTGGTGTTTCTGTGTCTTCTTGTAAATCTTCTTCTTCTTCTTCTTCTATATAAATTGATTCATACCATTTATTATTTTTTTTCAAATACAAATTTGCTCTTTGTACTTTTCGTACATCCACCAGCTCTTGCCAAATCTTCTTATTCTTTGTAGGTACACCATTAACCAGAATTACTAATAGTTCAGTTTCCAAAGTATCTGCATCAATAGTTTCCATATTTTTTTTCAAATCCAAGGGCAAATACACCACTCTTCCTTTTAAACCTCTCAGTAAATCAGAAGGAGGTAATTTACCGGTTTTGGGCTCCATACGTACTATGGTCTGGAACGGATGAACACATTGAATGAGTATAGACTCATATGTATTTAAATCAGAAAGTTCGGCAGGAATAGCATCCAATTCTAAATTATTATGTACAGCTCTGGTCGGCATTCTTTTTTCTTCTAACTTGTTATAACAGTATTTACAAATACGCTGATCTTCACCCAATTCAAAACAATTTTCCAGAAATATATATGTTGCAAAATCCTTCCACTTATAATTATCTTCATTTTCACTTTTTTTATACAGATCAACATTCCTGGTTTGATTTTTATAATGAGTTCTGCGGCAACAAATACAAGTAATATTTGGTCTTTCATTAGAGATTATTGCAAATTTTGTGATTTGATCATCAAATGTCTTACTTACAGAGGGTTCTACATTCTCTTCCACATCTTCCTCGATAACTGTGTCATTACCTGCACTCTCTTGTTCTGGACCAAAGTAACTAAACTGAATTTCATCAGTAACCTTCTCTACATCTGATACCGATCCACGGAACAGAGCCCTATTCAATTCATCTAACTTTATTGCTGGACTTTTAGCAAAATACAATCGTCTCACAAACTTTCTCATTTCAGTATGATGAACTGCCAGCATCCTAAAATGGTGAAAAACACTTTGACACACTTTCCTAGATAGACAAGCCAGAGAGTGTCCTTGCAAACCAGTATTCTCTCTCACTCTGCATGGATCTAGACTTTGAAGCACCTTCATCTTCTGTTTAACACTTTTTTTACTATATTCTCTTAGAAACTCACAAAATGTATCAATAGATTCCTGACGCACAGTGCAAATACTACTACAATTCCAAGTATACACTGGGGCTTTAGGACGTCTCCCCATAACCTCATCCGCCATCACTTGTTCCTCATCTCTTGGAACCATTTTCTCCTTCCCCATTATACAACCATTTTTCACTTCATAAGCACGACCTCTGGTGTCAACTGCATGCAGCAAACTATTACTTTGAAGATAACTCTCTTCATTAAAAAAAGGTTCACTACTTGAACTATGCATCCATTCTCCTAAAAACACCTTACAAAAGTTTGTTCTTTTCACTAGTCTTTTCCTTTTGCTTTGTGATTTCAGTACATTGACCATTTTATCTAATGTACGCATCCTGTTCAAAATTAAAATGAATAGTTTCCTTTTTAATTCTATAGCTTTTGCTACAATGGCTTCAATTTCTTTTTTCTCTTATAAAATTTTGCTTTTTTCTTATATTTCTTCACATCCTTTATCAAATTGGACATAACTCTTCTCTGAAACATTTTTCTACGAATCTCTTTAAACGCTGTTTTTCTTTTTAAGTTAATCTTTATTGTTTCTGAAGGTATATTTGCATTAACTAAATGCTCAATTTTCTCCTGTTGTTTTCTATTTAAAACATTATTTCCAGTACAGACATTTTGTACATTTTTCCTTTTTTTGAAGATATTTTTAAAAAAATATTTTGTCTGCTTACCAGAAGACTTTCTCTTTTTCCCAACATGTGCATCTCCAACTAACTTAGGTCCTCCAGTTGTCTTCAAATATACATTTTTTTCTGGTTTTTCCTTAGTCTGGATTTTGTAGGCATCTTAAATTTTGTTCACTGCTCTTCAGCAATACCTGAAAGAAACTAAAAAAGAATTCATTTATTTTATTTAAATATATTACTATATTTTTTATGATCTTTTCAAATCTTAAAATACTATGTAGCCCTTTCCTACAAGTGAAAATCACAATAAAACCATCACAAATTAAATATCTAAAAACAATTCCTGTGTGCACGAAATTTCTTTGCCAATTTGAAAGCACACTTACAACTCTTTTTTTGGCAAGCGATAAGTACTTTTACAGTCTGACACATTTTCAATCCACTTTTCAGAATCTGAAAACAGCACAAGTCCAAACAGCTTTTTGAGACCAGGAACATGTGTAACCTGGGTGAATGACTACACTCCAGCAAAGGCAACCAGCCTTAGTGTTGTTGAATGTATTTGCATTGCTCACTGCAACCTCAAACACCACTCGGTTGTGAATACTATGCATGATTCTACAGGATAAGCAGCTGGGTGTGTGCTAAGAGTCTGCTTCTGCCGAAAAATAGCTGCCCCTTTCCTACTAATGCCAATCTAAAATTACCAGAGTAGTACGCAATAAATCTCTGTCAACAATTCCTCTTTGCACACAGAGTCATGGTTTGATATTAGGCAGAAAACAAAATTTCTTTGCCATTTTGAAAGCACACTTACTACTCTTTTTTTGGCAAGTGATAAGTACTTTTACAGTCTGAGACATTTTCAATCCACTTTTCAGAATCTGAAAACAGCACATGTCCAAACAGCTTTTTGAGACCAGGAACATGTGTAACCTGGGTGAATGACTACACTCCAGCAAAGGCAACCAGCCTTAGTGTTGTTGAATGTATTTGCATTACTCACTGCAACCTCAAACACCACTCGGTTGTGAATACTATGCATGATTCTACAGGATAAGCAGCTGGGTGTGTGCTAAGAGTCTGCTTCTGCCAAAAAATAGCTGCCCCTTTCCTACTAATGCCAATCTAAAATTACCAGAGTAGTACGCAATAAATCTCTGTCAACAATTCCTCTTTGCACACAGAGTCATGGTTTGATATTAGGCAGAAAACGAAATTTCTTTGCCAATTTGAAAGCACACTTACTACTCTTTTTTTGGCAAGTGATAAGTACTTTTACTGTCTGTCACATTTTCAATCCACTTTTCAGAATCTGAAAACAGCACATGTCCAAACAGCTTTTTGAGACCAGGAACATGTGTAACCTGGGTGAATGACTACACTCCAGCAAAGGCAACCAGCCTTAGTGTTGTTGAATGTATTTGCTTTACTCACTGCAACCTCAAACACCACTTGGTTGTGAATACTATGCATGATTCTACAGGATAAGCAGCTGGGTGTGTGCTAAGAGTCTGCTTCTGCAGAAAAATAGCTGCCCCTTTCCTACTAATGCCAATCTAAAATTACCAGAGTAGTACGCAATAAATCTCTGTCATCAATTCCTCTTTGCACACAGAGTCATGGTTTGATATTAGGCAGAAAACGAAATTTCTTTGCCATTTTGAAAGCACACTTACTACTCTTTTTTTGGCAAGTGATAAGTACTTTTACTGTCTGACACATTTTCAATCCACTTTTCAGAATCTGAAAACAGCACATGTCCAAACAGCTTTTTGAGACCAGGAACATGTGTAACCTGGGTGAATGACTACACTCCAGCAAAGGCAACCAGCCTTAGTGTTGTTGAATGTATTTGCATTACTCACTGCAACCTCAAACACCACTTGGTTGTGAATACTATGCATGATTCTACAGGATAAGCAGCTGGGTGTGTGCTAAGAGTCTGCTTCTGCAGAAAAATAGCTGCCCCTTTCCTACTAATGCCAATCTAAAATTACCAGAGTAATACGCAATAAATCTCTGTCAACAATTCCTCTTTGCACACAGAGTCATGGTTTGATATTAGGCAGAAAACGAAATTTCTTTGCCAATTTGAAAGCACACTTACTACTCTTTTTTTGGCAAGTGATAAGTACTTTTACTGTCTGTCACATTTTCAATCCACTTTTCAGAATCTGAAAACAGCACATGTCCAAACAGCTTTTTGAGACCAGGAACATGTGTAACCTGGGTGAATGACTACACTCCAGCAAAGGCAACCAGCCTTAGTGTTGTTGAATGTATTTGCATTACTCACTGCAACCTCAAACACCACTCGGTTGTGAATACTATGCATGATTCTACAGGATAAGCAGCTGGGTGTGTGCTAAGAGTCTGCTTCTGCCAAAAAATAGCTGCCCCTTTCCTACTAATGCCAATCTAAAATTACCAGAGTAGTACGCAATAAATCTCTGTCAACAATTCCTCTTTGCACACAGAGTCATGGTTTGATATTAGGCAGAAAACGAAATTTCTTTGCCAATTTGAAAGCACACTTACTACTCTTTTTTTGGCAAGTGATAAGTACTTTTACTGTCTGTCACATTTTCAATCCACTTTTCAGAATCTGAAAACAGCACATGTCCAAACAGCTTTTTGAGACCAGGAACATGTGTAACCTGGGTGAATGACTACACTCCAGCAAAGGCAACCAGCCTTAGTGTTGTTGAATGTATTTGCTTTACTCACTGCAACCTCAAACACCACTTGGTTGTGAATACTATGCATGATTCTACAGGATAAGCAGCTGGGTGTGTGCTAAGAGTCTGCTTCTGCAGAAAAATAGCTGCCCCTTTCCTACTAATGCCAATCTAAAATTACCAGAGTAGTACGCAATAAATCTCTGTCATCAATTCCTCTTTGCACACAGAGTCATGGTTTGATATTAGGCAGAAAACGAAATTTCTTTGCCATTTTGAAAGCACACTTACTACTCTTTTTTTGGCAAGTGATAAGTACTTTTACTGTCTGACACATTTTCAATCCACTTTTCAGAATCTGAAAACAGCACATGTCCAAACAGCTTTTTGAGACCAGGAACATGTGTAACCTGGGTGAATGACTACACACCAGCAAAGGCAACCAGCCTTAGTGTTGTTGAATGTATTTGCATTACTCACTGCAACCTCAAACACCACTTGGTTGTGAATACTATGCATGATTCTACAGGATAAGCAGCTGGGTGTGTGCTAAGAGTCTGCTTCTGCAGAAAAATAGCTGCCCCTTTCCTACTAATGCCAATCTAAAATTACCAGAGTAATACGCAATAAATCTCTGTCAACAATTCCTCTTTGCACACAGAGTCATGGTTTGATATTAGGCAGAAAACGAAATTTCTTTGCCAATTTGAAAGCACACTTACTACTCTTTTTTTGGCAAGTGATAAGTACTTTTACTGTCTGTCACATTTCCAATCCACTTTTCAGAATCTGAAAACAGCACATGTCCAAACAGCTTTTTGAGACCAGGAACATGTGTAACCTGGGTGAATGACTACACTCCAGCAAAGGCAACCAGCCTTAGTGTTGTTGAATGTATTTGCTTTACTCACTGCAACCTCAAACACCACTCGGTTGTGAATACTATGCATGATTCTACAGGATAAGCAGCTGGGTGTGTGCTAAGAGTCTGCTTCTGCCGAAAAATAGCTGCCCCTTTCCTACTAATGCCAATCTAAAATTACTAGAGTAGTACGCAATAAATCTCTGTCAACAATTCCTCTTTGCACACAGAGTCATGGTTTGATATTAGGCAGAAAACGAAATTTCTTTGCCAATTTGAAAGCACACTTACTACTCTTTTTTTGGCAAGTGATAAGTACTTTTACTGTCTGTCACATTTTCAATCCACTTTTCAGAATCTGAAAACAGCACATGTCCAAACAGCTTTTTGAGACCAGGAACATGTGTAACCTGGGTGAATGACTACACTCCAGCAAAGGCAACCAGCCTTAGTGTTGTTGAATGTATTTGCTTTACTCACTGCAACCTCAAACACCACTTGGTTGTGAATACTATGCATGATTGTACAGGATAAGCAGCTGGGCGTGTGCTAAGAGTCTGCTTCTGCAGAAAAATAGCTGCCCCTTTCCTACTAATGCCAATCTAAAATTACCAGAGTAGTACGCAATAAATCTCTGTCAACAATTCCTCTTTGCACACAGAGTCATGGTTTGATATTAGGCAGAAAACGAAATTTCTTTGCCAATTTGAAAGCACACTTACTACTCTTTTTTTGGCAAGTGATAAGTACTTTTACTGTCTGACACATTTTCAATCCACTTTTCAGAATCTGAAAACAGCCTCTTTGCACACAGAGTCATGGTTTAATATTAGGCAGAAAACGAAATTTCTTTGCCATTTTGAAAGCACACTTACAACTCTTTTTTTGGCAAGTGATAATTACTTTTACTGTCTGACACATTTTCAATCCACTTTTCAGAATCTGAAAACAGCACATGTCCAAACAGCTTTTTGAGACCAGGAACATGTGTAACCTGGGTGAATGACTACACTCCAGCAAAGGCTACCAGCCTTAGTGTTGTTGAATGTATTTGCATTACTCACTGCAACCTCAAACACCACTTGGTTGTGAATACTATGCATGATTCTACAGGATAAGCAGCTGGGTGTGTGCTAAGAGTCTGCTTCTGCAGAAAAATAGCTGCCCCTTTCCTACTAATGCCAATCTAAAATTACCAGAGTAATACGCAATAAATCTCTGTCAACAATTCCTCTTTGCACACAGAGTCATGGTTTAATATTAGGCAGAAAACGAAATTTCTTTGCCATTTTGAAAGCACACTTACTACTCTTTTTTTGGCAAGTGATAAGTACTTTTACTGTCTGACACATTTTCAATCCACTTTTCAGAATCTGAAAACAGCACATGTCCAAACAGCTTTTTGAGACCAGGAACATGTGTAACCTGGGTGAATGACTACACTCCAGCAAAGGCTACCAGCCTTAGTGTTGTTGAATGTATTTGCATTACTCACTGCAACCTCAAACACCACTTGGTTGTGAATACTATGCATGATTCTACAGGATAAGCAGCTGGGTGTGTGCTAAGAGTCTGCTTCTGCAGAAAAATAGCTGCCCCTTTCCTACTAATGCCAATCTAAAATTACCAGAGTAGTACGCAATAAATCTCTGTCAACAATTCCTCTTTGCACACAGAGTCATGGTTTGATATTAGGCAGAAAACGAAATTTCTTTGCCAATTTGAAAGCACACTTACTACTCTTTTTTTGGCAAGTGATAAGTACTTTTACTGTCTGTCACATTTTCAATCCACTTTTCAGAATCTGAAAACAGCACATGTCCAAACAGCTTTTTGAGACCAGGAACATGTGTAACCTGGGTGAATGACTACACTCCAGCAAAGGCAACCAGCCTTAGTGTTGTTGAATGTATTTGCTTTACTCACTGCAACCTCAAACACCACTTGGTTGTGAATACTATGCATGATTCTACAGGATAAGCAGCTGGGTGTGTGCTAAGAGCCTGCTTCTGCAGAAAAATAGCTGCCCCTTTCCTACTAATGCCAATCTAAAATTACCAGAGTAATACGCAATAAATCTCTATCAACAATTCCTCTTTGCACACAGAGTCATGGTTTGATATTAGGCAGAAAACGAAATTTCTTTGCCAATTTGAAAGCACACTTACTACTCTTTTTTTGGCAAGTGATAAGTACTTTTACTGTCTGACACATTTTCAATCCACTTTTCAGAATCTGAAAACAGCCTCTTTGCACACAGAGTCATGGTTTAATATTAGGCAGAAAACGAAATTTCTTTGCCATTTTGAAAGCACACTTACTACTCTTTTTTTGGCAAGTGATAATTACTTTTACTGTCTGACACATTTTCAATCCACTTTTCAGAATCTGAAAACAGCACATGTCCAAACAGCTTTTTGAGACCAGGAACATGTGTAACCTGGGTGAATGACTACACTCCAGCAAAGGCTACCAGCCTTAGTGTTGTTGAATGTATTTGCATTACTCACTGCAACCTCAAACACCACTTGGTTGTGAATACTATGCATTGTTCTACAGGATAAGCAGCTGGGTGTGTGCTAAGAGTCTGCTTCTGCAGAAAAATAGCTGCCCCTTTCCTACTAATGCCAATCTAAAATTACTAGAGTAATACGCAATAAATCTCTGTCAACAATTCCTCTTTGCACACAGAGTCATGGTTTAATATTAGGCAAAAAACGAAATTTCTTTGCCATTTTGAAAGCACACTTACTACTCTTTTTTTGGCAAGTGATAAGTACTTTTACTGTCTGACACATTTTCAATCCACTTTTCAGAATCTGAAAACAGCACATGTCCAAACAGCTTTTTGAGACCAGGAACATGTGTAACCTGGGTGAATGACTACACTCCAGCAAAGGCTACCAGCCTTAGTGTTGTTGAATGTATTTGCATTACTCACTGCAACCTCAAACACCACTTGGTTGTGAATACTATGCATGATTCTACAGGATAAGCAGCTGGGTGTGTGCTAAGAGTCTGCTTCTGCAGAAAAATAGCTGCCCCTTTCCTACTAATGCCAATCTAAAATTACCAGAGTAATACGCAATAAATCTCTGTCAACAATTCCTCTTTGCACACAGAGTCATGGTTTAATATTAGGCAGAAAACGAAATTTCTTTGCCATTTTGAAAGCACACTTACTACTTTTTTTTTTGGCAAGTGATAAGTACTTTTACAGTCTGACACATTTTCAATCCACTTTTCAGAATCTGAAAACAGCACATGTCCAAACAGCTTTTTGAGACCAGGAACATGTGTAACCTGGGTGAATGACTACACTCCAGCAAAGGCAACCAGCCTTAGTGTTGTTGAATGTATTTGCATTACTCACTGCAACCTCAAACACCACTCGGTTGTGAATACTATGCATGATTCTACAGGATAAGCAGCTGGGTGTGTGCTCAGAGTCTGCTTCTGCAGAAAAATAGCTGCCCCTTTCCTACTAATGCCAATCTAAAATTACCAGAGTAATACGCAATAAATCTCTTTCAACAATTCCTCTTTGCACATGGTGAAAACATAGTCCATAATATTTTACATGTTCCTTACATTTAAATTTCTCCCAAAACACAAATTGAAAAACACAACTTCAACAAAAGGAATTCCAATTCTATTATTCATTTCTAAATTTACCACATACATTCCCTCTCAAACTCTTAACTCACCTTTAAAATTAGTTAGTTGTGAAAGAAATGTGGCACTCAAACAGCAGATTATCAGAGCCAGGATCTCTGTTCTGTACACCTCTCTCCTCTCAGCAGAACCAGATAATGGCAATGTTTCCCTCTCTTTTTCCACACATATACATGTTAATTACAAATCTCATTGCTTCCCCCTTTTTTTCAAATGAAATCACACATTTCTATTGGTTGAAAACCAACCCTTTTCCAAAAGTACCCTTCCCCCAACTTGACTTCTGCCTGCTACCATAGCAACAGCTCATGGAACACTGCTGTGTGGAGTCAGGTCAGAAGTTCACCACACAATGTTTCATTTTCAAAGAGCAAGAGTGCTTGACTTTTCAAACCTAACAGCAAATCCATAGTAATGTTCTTTGGTAACACATTTTTCTGTACCAATACAAAACATGCTTCTATAAATTTACACATACAGCCTAGTTTTTAGTGTAGAATGGTGTGAAACAGCCAATGAGTTCTTTTTATTTTAAATAAATATGTATGCCTCCATTTCCAAACTGTCTTTCATTTTTTTTTCCCATTCTACTGAAATACACCTCCTGAGTGCATCCAGATCTCCTTGGAAGATGTTCACAGTGTGGATTGTAGGGCACAGCTATGTCTTCTGGAGTGAAAAGTATGCAGAGAAAACAGGTATGGTGAGAGACCTTGCTTTGCCAAATGTAGACATTAAATGGATTGGTCAGAGAGGGTTAAAGTGGCACCAATTAATGCCATTGGTGAAATCCTTCATGCAAATCCAACACCCTGACCTCATAATAGTGCACTGTGGTGGCAATGACCTAGGCACTTTGACTGGGGTAGGTCTGGAAATGCTTATGAAGGAGACCTTTGCACAACTGTTTTCACTTTTCCCTAAAACTGCCTTTGCGTATTCTAACATATGCCAAAGGCAAAAATGGAACTGGTCCAATCAATTTTGTCCACAGATTGACAAAGCAAGAAAGCACGTCAACAAATCTGTTTCTGTTTTCCATGAGACAATGGTATGGGTTCCATTTACCACAACAACTTGCGTTACAACATGCAAGACATTTATAGAGGAGATGGTGTACACTTCACTGATGAAGGGAACAGAGTCTTCCTCTTGAACCTTAGACTCTGCATCGGTACTTACTTGTAGGTACCACTAAAAAATCACTTCATAAACACAACGGCTCTTTTTAGAGCCCCCTAATATCTAAACACTTAAATCTGAATTTTATTTCTTTTTTTATTTTTTTTTCTGCCGTACGCGTACGGTAAGCTTACCGTACGCGCACTCCGTGATTTTTTTTTTAAATTAATAAATGTATTTTTCGTACTTTTGTGTCCTTCTTTGACCCCCTTTCAAATGTTAGGGGGTCTGTAACTCTCTTCCTTGCCCCCTTTTCATGTTGTCCACCTTTTTTTTTTCTGTGTGAAACACACGAAATGGCGGCCGACACTTCCTGATTTCGTCCGATTCGAATGTTTACAGTCATGTGACAACCAATCAGATTTGAGCTCGCGCACGGCACCGTACGCGTACGGTAAGCTTACCGTAAGCGCACGGAGCGCGCTTACAGATATATATATATTGCTTTAAATGCTATTTTCTCAGGAACTACTGAACAGATTTACACCAGACCTACAAAAGGCACATCCTTGACCTATGGACTACCTCTCTGCCAAATTACAAGTAATTCTGTTCAGCCGTTCGGGCTGTAGCTCGGACTAAAGGTCCTATGGAAAAATGCATGGGGAAAACGCGTTTTGGGACCCCCCTTTTTTCTCGGCCCCCGCTTGACGAATCACCCCAAAACTTTCAGGGTAGGAGCGGAGCGGAGCGCCCCATTAGTTTTGAAAATTTCGCGAGGATTCGTCAACCGGCGCCAAAGTTATTCAAAATAGAATTTTGATTTTTCCTATGGAAACACGGTCCTAACTATAACTACCTACTGGCGACCGCCAGTAGGTAATATATATATATATATATATATATATATATATATATATATATATATATATATATATACTGAGAAGTATGGGCATTCTCTGGCTTGCCTTTGAAGAAGAGTTTGTAAAAGTGTTTTTTATCAGTTGAGGATGTTAGCAGAAATGCGGAAGTTTGTGAGGAAAGTGTACTATGTAAAAAGTTCTGCATTCTTTTTAAGTGAACTGAGTACAAGTCTTTTATATGCTTCTTTATTAGTTGTTCAAAAAAAGTGTGATGATATTGAAATGCGATATTTTGGTTCAGAGGAGCAGTTCATAGAACGTGAAAGTTTGACAATTACAGATGTTTTGTAGGAGATGGGAAAGTTATTAGCACTGATCAGTTTGAAGAAGAAATTGGAAAGTTTAATGTAATGTGGTGTGAAATACGAGACTAATTTTGTGTTTGTTGTCGACGTACTGATTATAAAAGTCAAAGTAGGAATGCTGATTTTTATTTGAAAAGTGAAAAGGAGAACAATGGTAAGTGGGTAGAATTTACAATTTACTTGTTGGTGGAAGGTCAATTTGAGTTAGGTAGTGATCAACGTATATGTAAATATTGTTATAACAAATTAGAAGAGAACAAAATGCCTTTTAGAGCAGTACATAATAACTTAGAATTAGTAGCTATTCCGTAGGAACTGGCAGAATTGAATACATATGAGTCTGTTCTAATTCAATATGTTAATTCTTTTCAAACTATAATTTGGATGGAGCCTAAAACATGTAAACTGTCACCAACAGACTTGCAAAGAGGTCTGAAGGAAGAGTGGTGTACTTACCTTTGGATTTTAAGAATAATATTGAAACTATTGCTGGAGTGAAAGAGGAAAATTAGGCAGTAGTCATTCTAGTAAATGTTGTAGTAACAAAAAGTTGGAAAATATGGAAAGATTTTGTGGGTGTTAATAAAGTTGAAAAGGCTACCTTATATCTTATAGAGAACAATATTTATTACAAAACTGTAAATGTGGGTGAACAGGTAATAAGTTTAGAAGATGAATGTTGTTGATCGATATTCTGAAGCTGCAATCGGTACAGGTGGATCATTATACCGTCCACCTTCTCCTGTAGGAAACAGCTGTGGAAAATAATGACTTTCGAAGGTTTTCTCCCATACACTTATTGGAGTTCCCTGTGCTTTTTTAATTTCAAATAACTCAATTCTGCTTCCTATTACTTCTTTTGAATGCAAAGGACATAGGGCCTCATGTAGGTAGCCAAATACCGGTCGGTAACGGCCGATTTTCGGTAAATATGCCGTTACCGACCGGTATTCAGACAAGTGAGATGTAGGAGTCCAAAAACCACTTTTCGGTAAATACGAGGCGGTAAATACCGATTCATATTTACCGAATTCCAAAATACCGAATCAGAGTTACCGAATACATAATTAACGAATCGGTAAATATGAAGTGGTAAATATGAAGTGGTAAAAATGAAAATGACATGTGGGAGCACTCGGTAATTAAGAAATCCAAGAAAATCGGTAAATAAGAGTCGGTAATTAACACGGATTGAAAGCAGGTGGTAACCATCAACAGTGCAGATAAGCAATCCCAAAATGCAACAGCGTGGACAACATGCCCGCTATGTACGTCATTGCAAGGCGCCTACATCTACAGGCAGCAGGACTGAGGGTTTGGCGACGGGAGGAACGCATCTACAGACAGCGCATCACACTATTCCAGCTGACTGATGCAGAGATACATGAGAGGTACAGGCTACACCCCGAAACCATCATGGCCTTAATCAGGGACCTGCACCCACTCCTGGACCAGCCAATAAGAAGGGCGCACGCCATACCCCCACATGTGCAGGTGCTCTGCAGCCCACATCTGTTGGCATCCGGCAGTTATCAGGTGGTGACAGCTGCGGTGGGTGGTGTATCCCAGAGTTGCCTGTCCCGTTCCTTCAGGAATTTCCTGGATGCCATGATGCAGAGAATGCACCACTACATCAGCTTCCACAACACACAGGCTGCACTGCAGTAAACAAAAACAGACATTTCTCACATGGCACAGTTCCCCCATTCCATTGGCTGCATTGATGGTACACACATCCCAATCTGTCCACCAGCTGACACAGAGCACATCTACAGGATCAGGAAGTCCACCCACTCCATCAATGTGCATACCGAATTGAATGATTTTGTGAATGGTCCTGTGGGTGGCACAACCAAAAGGTGGGCGTATGCTATTTACAACGAAGTCTGCAAGTTGTCGCACAGTGAGGCGGCTTCCAGATTGAGAGCTATTGACCAAGCAAACATGGAGAAGGCTTTAGCCGTTATAGATAATAGCTTTAGCACTCTCTCTTCTAGGATTCATACATGAGACAATAGGCACATGCAAGTACACGGCGCATGCAATGTACAAGCCCCGAATTTGGCGTGCGTCCTACGAGGTATCCCAGTGCCTGTGATTACACCTCCTTTCACTCTGCTTGCAAACGGTATTTATATAATGTTGAATAATGAAGCTTGCTGCGGGATGTGAGTGGGAATCCCGTACATAACTGTCTCGCATAAAGTTGTCTGCTGCAATACTGTTCTTCTACCACCCCCGCATGTGCGGCTGGATGTTTCCATCTGGCCTTCGATTCCAACCTTGAAAGCAGAGTTCAACAAGTTGAGCAGAATAGAGCGCCATTGTCCCACAAAGAGGTGCCTTTGACTTCTTCACGTGAAACATTTGTCCTTCACGTTGCTAATACGCGCACTGAGGTACAGGCGCCTCTGAATACTGACCTCCCCCTGCATTTCGGCTCTTTGATCCAAACTATTTTCAATGCCTCGTCCACGACCGGCCTGGCTCATTTTTTTACACATGTGGGCTCGGGTCTCGTGACCTCTTTCCAACCTATTTTTGGTGTAATTCCTGCATTTGTTCATTCACTGTTCTCGAGCATCTTTGGAGGTGTCCCGCTGCTCCTGGCGCTAGTGGCAGGTGTGCTGCTTTTCCTTTTCATACTCCGGAATGGCTGCTCCTTCTGTGCAACACGAGCACCTGTCCCGTCTGCATCTTCTTCGTGATCGGATGCTTGACTTTTATGGTACTCTGCCATTGGCGACTTTGAGCCTGGCTTATGGATTATCCTTCAGGTATTCCTACTTCACCTGCGTACAACCTGTATTACACTGCCTGGATTGTCCCTTTGAATGGCCTCTGGATTTGTGCTTGACCAACATGGTGTCTCCGGTGCCGGATTTCGATCGACTGATGAGGCCCTTAGTGTCTCACGAGTTGTCCTGTTCTGGTGTCCGGATCATGGCGTGTGGTGCGGCGCATGGTATCCTGGGTAATTGGGACATCTCAGCGGCAGCCTACGACTTCTTGTCCATGAGCTATTTGGAGGAACATTCCGGGTGCCCTCTGATTGTGCTAGAGGCTCCGTTGGTTGGAGAACACGTATGTTCCTTTTCTTTACTTAATTGGATGGCTGAGACTTTTAGTGGCCCTGCAAACGATTTTTTGTTGGAAGCCGTGGCCACATATGCTGCCTATACATTCATGGATTAACTGGATTGTCGTCCATTGCGCCTGTGCTACTGGACAGCACCCTGGCGCAACATTTATTTCTTTTATTTCTCTTTTTTCTCTTCCTGATGGTCGGCTTGAGTTTTTTACTATACTTGCATTGTGTTTTTTGGAATTTTATGCTGCAATTAATTGGACTTTAGGACTTTGGCGCTGCATTGGTTACGCCTTGTTCTGCTCTGACGAAACTGAACTCTGCGTTCTCTCTTTTCTTGCCTATTAAATATTGCTTCGCTCAAGGGGGCGTGTAGTGAGTTCTCCCTGAATACGTACATACATTGTTCAGTTCGCATTACCACGTTGAATGTTATGTAGCCATCTTTTTGTCTTTGCACACGACACTGCGTTTACATGTTCTTTCTTGAATAAACTGCTGACTCGAGACTTCCTTCAGACGAGTGCATTCTGTTGTTCCCATCCCAAGCTCTGCGCAGCGACCTTGGTCTGTACATGCTGTGACACACAGTCTGGAATTTTACACAATGCATGTTTTCCACTCTAGGTTGTTCGACCCACTATTTAGCCATGACACACGCGCAGCTGCAAATACCTGACAGTTGGTGCTTTTCATATCACAGACATCATGTTTATTATTCAGACCGAAGACGAGCCTTCCTGCGAGACGGCTCCTGATGCTCCTGTGATGTGATTTCACTGAGCTGATTTTTGAGGTATGGGGTCCCCTATTCAAGCCTAAGAGACCTTCTATTATAACATAATTATGATATTAGCTACTTAGTTAAGGGAAGGTGGTAGTATCCTCGGTATTTTCCGAATCGCTAAATACCACCTCGGTATTTTCCGATTCGGTAAATACCACCTCGGTATTTACCGATTCGGTGAATTCCGATTCGTGATTACCGAATGTTACCGAATCGGTAACTGTTACCGAATTTTTACCTACATATAACTTACCGATTCTAATTTACCGATTCGGTACGGCTCGGTATTTAAGAACCGGTAAAATTTATTTACCTACATGAGGCCCTTAGTGTGTAATGTTCATAAATATCTTCAGTCCTTGACTTGTCCACTTTCTCTAGTTGACCACTTGAAATTTCAGATTATATTCTGAAGGTATTAGATTTTGACAGTGCATTTTATACATATTTCACCTTTTTGTTTGAAAGTGATCTGTCTTCTTTGTCGTATGCAGTGAGCCACATACTTAAAACTAAAGTTCATTAATAAGTTCTTTCTGCGAAAGAAGTTGTGGAGAAACTTCAAGAAAGAGATGAAAATTTAGAAGGACACTTAATCAATTTGATGGCATGTCAAATGAGTATTGGCATTGTCGTCATGAAGAACTCAAGTGTATGTTACGGAACGTAGGTACAAGAACATGGTTTGTCTCACTTAGCTGTGCAGAGTATGCATGGGAAGATTTGCTTGACTTTCTAAGAGAAGCGAATTCCAATATAAAAAATGTTGAAATAAAGACTCGTGCTGTTCATTGGATGCTGTATATGTGTGTAGATATTGTAATGATAGGTTTCAACCTATAATGTCTTTTATCTGCAATAAAAAGAATACAGCTCTTGGAGAGGTTGCCGATTTCTTTTGGAGAAAGGAGTATCAAGCAAGAGGTGCACCTCATATACATATGCTACTATGGATCAAGGATGTACCTAAATTTGGAAATGACTCTGATGAAACAGTATTGTCTTTCATTGAATAGTATGTGACATGAGAGATACCAAATGAAGAAAGAGATAGAAGCTTGAGATAGCAAGTTTTCCGTTTCCAAAGTCACAGTTGTTGAAAGTATTGCAGAAGAAACTACAACTTTAAAGGAAGATTTTACACCAGATGTCAGTTTGGTTTCTCCTGTCCAGTCATTTGTAAAATAAGAGTAAATTTTTTTTTTTCTTCTGTAGGGCACACAATAACTCGGGAATCTAAAAAGAATAACTACAAGTTAAAAAGAAGAGAAGTGTCAAAGTATCTCAATGATTACAATCCAGTCATTTTAAAAATGTGGAATGCGAACATGGACATTCAGTATGTTGTAGATAACTCAATTGCTGTTGCATGTTACGTTACATCGTACATAACAAAATCAGAAAAAATAGAGATGAAAGAACTGTGGGAAGAAATTACACAAGAGAAAAGCCTTAGTAAAGAATTGTACAGCTTTACTTTGAAAATGCTTTCCCACGAGAAATTGGATTGTATGGATGTTCAGACTGATTGTGCTCTTCAAGTTTAAATTCAAAGTCACGGGGAATCATTTGGGTAAGTTTAGGTCTTGCCTGCAAACGAAATGGAGTCTTGAAATGATTTGAAGAAATTGAAGAATTAGCAGTAAATGAAGCAGACAGTACAGACAATCTTAAAACTAATATGTTGGACACGTACTTACCGAAAAGGAGTCAACATCTTTAACACCTATGTCTGTATGAAGTACTTCAACATTACAGCTTGAAATGCTAAAGAGAATGTAAAAGAAGGAAAATATGCAGTAGTTGGATGTCATGGTTGTTTAGTAAAACATGCAAAGAGTAATCTCATAAACCACAAAAAAGTTAGTTGTGAAAGTTTAGATAATGGAGAATTTTACTATTTAGCACTTCTGCAACTGTTTAATTCATGGTGTAGTGAAAGTGAATTATTTGGAGACTTTGACTGTTACGAAGATTCTTGTAATACATGTAAAAGTAGCGTTGTATGTGCAATTTTTGCTATATATTTAAAAATGTTGAATGATGATGTTGAACAGAAAAAGAATATTACAGCTGAAATTAGTAATGAAAGTTCTCAAGATAGTGAAACTAGTGGTCCATGTAGTCACGATCTTCTTGGACGAGCAATACTGGAAAATGAACCAGCCATTGCTATGCATGAAGTTGAAATTGCAATGTGGTACAGCAGGACCGAACAGTGAAACGGGGACTTGATTCTATGATTGAGGATGTCAGAAGTTAAAGTCTGTGATAATTTCTGTGTACCCCCTCTGACCAGGTGCAATCAGCTCTAGGTCCCAACAGTGGAATGACGTCTTGATCCCACAATGGACGATGTTACAACTGCATCTGAGAGTGGAGATAAAGGTACTCCCTTCGATCAGGTGCAACTAACTCTAGCTCTCAACAGTGGAACTGTGTCTTTATTCCACCATGGATGATGTCTGATATTACCTGCTGCTTGTTTTTCGCAGAACTCACTCTGTTGAGGTGCATCAGACTCTGTGCTTCCGTCGCTAACTGCTGTACAGGATTATTGGGGTTGGTTGAGTGTAGTCACTGGAGTACATCGCGGTACAGCAGGTCCGAATACTGAAACGGGGTCTTGATTCTATTATTGAGGATAAAAGAAGTTAAAGTCTGTGTTTATTTCTGTGTACCACATTCGACCAGGTGCAACCAGCTCTAGGTCCTAATAGTGGAACTGTGTCTTGATCCCAGAATGGAAGATGTCCAACATTACTTGTTGCTTGGTTTTCATAGAACTTCCTCTTTTGGGGTGCATCAGACACTGTGCTTCCGTAGTTAACTGTTGCACATGATTATTGTGCTTCGTTGACACCACTCAGTGGAGTACACCATGGTACAGCAGGTCTGAACAGTGAAACGGGGTCTTGATTCTGTGATTAAGGATGTGAGAAGTTAAACTGTGTGATGATTTTTGTGTACCCCCTCTGATCAGGTGCAACGAACTGTAGGTTCCAACAGTGGAACGGTCTTTTGATCCCACATTGGAGGATGTTAGAACTGCATCTCAGAGTGATGAAGGTACTCTGTTCGACCAGGCGCAACCAACTCTAGGTCCCAACAGTGGAATGGTGTCTTGATCCTAGAATGGACGATGTCCAATATATAACCTTTTGCTCGGTTTTCACAGAACTGCCTCTGTTGAGGTGCATCACACTTTGTGCTTCTGAAGTTAACTGCTGCACATGATTATTGGGCTTGGTTGACTGCTGTCGCTGGAATAGACCGTGATATAGCAGGTCCGAACAGTGAAACGGGGTCCTGATTCTATGATTGAGGATGTCAGAAGTTAAAGTTTGTGATGATTTCTGTGTACTCCCTCTGATGAGGTGCATCAAACTCTAGGTACCAACAGAGGAACGGTGTCTTGATCCCACAATGGACGATGTCCGATATAACGTGCAGGTGAATTTTCAGAGGTCTTTCTGTTGAGGTGCATCAGACTTTGTGCTTCCGTAGTCAACTGCTGCACATGATTAATGGCCTTGGTTGACTGTAGTTGGTGGAGTACGCCACGGTACAGCAGGTCTGAACAGTGGAACAGGGTCTTGATTCTAAGATTGAGGATGTCAGAAGTTACAGTTTGTGATGATTTGTGGTACCCTCTCCGATGAGGTGCATCAAACTCCAGGTCCCAACAGTGGAACGGTGTCTTGATCTGACAACAGAGGATGTTATAACTTCATCTGAGAGTGGAGACGAAGGTACTCTCTTCGACCAGGTGCAAGCAACTGTAAGCCCCAACAGTGGAACGGTGTCTTGATTCCACAATGGAAGATGTCCGATGCTTGTTTTTCATAGAACTCCCTCCGTTGAGGTGCATCAAACTCGGTGTTTCCGTAGCTAACTGTTGCACATTATTATTGTGCTTGGTTGACACTAGTCGGTGGAGTGCACTGTGGTACAGCAGGTCCGAACAGTGAAATGGGGTCTTGATTGTATGATTGAGGATGTCAGAAGTTGAAGTTTGATATTATTTCTGTGTACCCCTTCTGATCTGCTGCAAGCAAGTCCATGTTTCGAATTGAATGGTACATGGCTGTCAGGTGTTAATGAATAGTGAGTCTGGCCTACAATGCAGACAGAAGTGTTTACAATTCAGATCGAGTGCTGATTGTTTAATTATAGAATCCAGTAGTCAAGTAACTACAACGTCTATTGGAATATACATATTATGTTTTAGTATACTTCTTTGAAGACATTTTTTGAAATGACTTATAGGTTTAGTACAATGACCAAATTTAATTTGCAAGTGCAAAGGAACACTGAATAGTCTACACTGTAGACAGCAGAAATGGTATTCGAATTGTTTTGTTTTATTTATTGCAGATATTTCTGCAATTTAAATTGTTGTCTTTTGTTAATAGGAAGTGAGAGAAGGTATTCATGAATGTCTGTGTGAGTACTGTTTACAATTAACACTGCAGATAGCAGTGTTCACAATTCGGATCGAGTTGGTCTTGTAGATGACGCAGTTCTGTAGGAAAATACATTGCTCCAGTGCGCTTTGTCAACACCATGAATACGTATTATTACAGGCTCCAGACACTCTTTTGTTGCTTCGCGTATGACAAACTGTGTAGCTGAATTCAACCTTACGTAGCTGTGGGCCCTTGCTGACCACTCTCTCTGGCCTACATTGTAGACAGCAGTGTTCACAATTTAGATTGAGTTGCTATTGCTGATGATGTTCTGTTGATTGCAACAGATATTACTCCAAGTACGGCCTGCCCGTCTACAGCGCACATCATTGCTGGTTGTTGACATGATGAATGATTTTGATGTGGCTTTCTGAGTGCACTAAAATTGATGGACCCTTTATGATAGAATCCTTTTGTGTATTATTTCTGATCTATTAATTGTGTCTCAGTATACCATAAGTTGTGTTTCTTTTACGATAGAATATTTTTCTGTATTACTTCACATCTACTGTCCCTACCTTACTGCAGTTCAAACTATTGATTCTTTTATTATTGAATGTCTGTGTGTGATCCAATGATTACTGTTGTAGTCGATGATAGCAACAACTATTCCTTGAGGAATGGTTTACATTGACTCCACACGCATCCACCACAGACGTTACTGGATATGTGACCCTGGTAACAAAAAGGTGTCGAGCACATGTGCTCATACCCACTTCCACTATCTATCTGTGTCCGTGTGTTCATTATATATGCATGATAGTGCCCCTGGGCCGTATGATATTACATTGTGCTGTGGGAAGTGTATGTAACTATGTTACCTCTGGTAGTGGGGAAAACTTTGGTTATATAACTTGTAGGTGTATGGCTATCACAGGTGGAAGGCTACTTTACAGACCATGAATATTGATGAAGATGATGGTTGTATGATGTGTGTAGTGTAAGATATGTGTACATTGCAAAACGAGCAGAAGAGGTGTGTCTCATCAAATGCAGTACAGAGATTGACTAAAATGGGTGGCGTTTTCCAACTGTTACAATGGGAAATGTTATGAACTAATGAAGTGCTTTTTTTATGGTCACATGGCAATCGCGCACCTAGTGCGCAAGGAGATCGCACCCGACGTGATTTTGAGAAAATATAATTGCTAAAATAGAAGTTTATTACAGTTAGAAATATATAAATGTTTAAAATATGTTAGATTATCGCTTGCTCTCATATACACTTTAAAGTTATTTAGATATAGATTTGAGACAAAAAAATGAGGGAATGGCGTACACGGCGCAACACCATACATTTATGATGTAACACAGGGTGTGGCAGCGTGCACTCGTTGCATTCGCAATGCGCAGCGGGCACGACCCCATACGTACATGACGTAACGCACGGCTTGGTAGTGCACACCCGTCACATACTAAAGTAGCAGCTGGCGCGACCTCATACGTACATGTTGTTACGCGGGACGTGGTGTCACAAACCTGTCTGATACGAAATGCGCATCATTTAAATGTGGTGGATAGGATTCGCGTGCTGATCGAGGTTGGTAGGTTACCGGTACGGGACTGTAGTTTTCTCCCAAAAAAAAAGTTTGATATGCATATTTTTGGGGGAAGATATACAACATTACATAATTTTTAAAGTTAAAAAAAGGATAATAGAGTTGCAAAATATTTAAAAACAATTAGAAAAAATATAGGTTATATTAATATTAAAATATGAAGTTAACATTTAAAAAACCTTTGAAATTCACTGAAGAAACCATAGGTTTTACAGACTTTATAGTTAGGAATTAGCATTTAAAAAACCTTAGAAATTCACTGAAAAAACCATAGGTTTCAGGGACGTTATAGTTAGTTGGACATTTGACTCATATAAAACCAGAGAAATTCGCCAGTTATAGTTAGTTGAGCTAACTATAACTTGCACACCCACAATGCCCTGCTGATGACGTCACAAATGTACATCACTCATGACATGGTCAGTGACATCACTGATGACATCTCAAATGACATCACTGATGACATCATCCACGTGATAATCTGATGCACATACTGATGCCCTAATATAAACTATGATACACGCACTCTAAAATAGAGACTACTATTTTTGAAACCATACACACAAGAATGCCAGATACTACATAGCACCGACTATTTCCTAGGTCTGTACACACATCCAGTGTCTTGCACATACAGTTACTCATCAGTACAGTACTATAATATGTACTGATACACCTATACACAGTCACACTCTACCACTCATCCATAGAGTTAGTCACACACTGAGTTAGTCATGCAAAGAATGAATTACATACTCATTTACTCATGTATACAGTTATATACACCAACTGAGTTATTTATACACACACCACATCACTTATTTATGCAGATACTAAGACATACTTATTGTCTTATACAATCAGTGATACAAGCAGACACTCATTTATACACCCACTCTTCAAATAACTTACTCTGACATATAGTCATTTATATACTCAAACACTCACATATACTGCCTTAAAACATAAGTAGTTACTCACACATATACCATTGAGACATTCATTCACTCACCACACACCCATACACACACCAAAGTCACCCATACAGCCCTTCCCAGATGCACTTTTGAATCCATACAACCAGTGAATTACCCACTAAGAAATCTGTGCACAGAGTCACACCCCCTCCACCAACCCACAGAGACATTCAGCCACTCATACAGATACTAGACAAGAAATCAATAACCCATATAGACACCTATGTATATACTTACCAACCCATGCAGCCGCTTACACACCAACTGAGAGACTAATACAGACTTTCACACAGTTTAGTCACTAACCCATACATTCAGTAATACATGTTCAATCACTCACTTATACAGTCAGTCACGCACCTACTAAATAATCCATTCAGGGACTTGTAAATTCACTCTTTCTTGGCATAGATATATATGAAAAATATTTAAAATTTCCAGAAACACATATTCACTGGATGATATCATCAGTGATGTCATCAGTGATGTCATTTGAGATGTCATCAGTGATGTCATCAGTGATGTCACTGACCATGTCATGAGTGATGTAATATGTGACGTCATCAGCAGTGGATTGCGGGCGCTCGAGTTATAGTTAGCTCAACTAACTATAACTGGCGAATTTCTCTGGTTTTATGAGTCAAATGTCCAACTAACTATAACGTCCCTGAAACCTATGTTTTTTTCAGTGAATTTCTAAGGTTTTTTAAAATGCTAATTCCTAACTATAACGTCTGTAAAACCTATGTTTTTTTCAGTGAATATATATATATATATATGTACTAGTTGCCAGTAGGTAGTTATGGTAGGACCTAGTTTCCGTAGGAAGAGTGTTTTTTGATTTGCCCAATGACTTTGGCGCCGTTTGAAGAATCTTTGCAAAAATATCAAAACTAATGGGTCAGTCATATCAGCTACTGTTTTGAAAATTTCAGGGTGATCCGTCAAGTGGGGGTGAGAAAAAGGGGGGGGTCCCACAACGCTTTTTCTTCAAGTTAATTTCCTTAGGAAACGTTTGACGTGGCTACAGCCCGAACTGCTGAACGGAATTACACTAAATTTGTCAAAAAGGTAGCTCTTGGTCTTGAAAGCACTCTTTTTGAAAAATGGTGTAAATCCGTTCAGTAGTTCCTGAGAAATGTAAAGATTTCTCAGATATATAACTGTGGCAGCGGTGGATCCACGAGCCCTCCCAATCTCATGCCTGAGATCTGATTGGCTGCCAACACTTCAAACAAGGAAGTGTTGGCAGCCATCTTGTGAGCCGGTTGAACCAAGCCACAAGAAAAAACATTTAAAAAAAGAAAAAGGGTGCAGGGTAGAAACACCCTGACCCTCTAGGCCTGTTCAGGGCGTCCCACAGGGACCCCGGGGCCACAAAAAAGCATTTATTAAGAAGAAATTCAGCTGGAGTCATGAAGGATCTGTGGGGCTCGAATACTGAAAAGCTGGGGGTTATATGTCCCCCCACAGCCCTTGGGCTGCTACCTCCCTGGGGTTATATTTAAAATAATGGGTCAGGGGCTCCAGCCCCTCCACGCAGCCCCAGGACCGCCACCTCCCTGGGGCACAAATGAAGTAATGATGGGGATCCGTTGCAGATCCTCGGATCCGGGGACCACCCCCTCCCCGGGGCTATACAGAAGATGGGAGGGGGGCCATGCGTCCCCACCCCAGGAGCCATCCATGACCCTGGGGACTGCCATCCCCCCCAGGGCCGGCTCCAGCATTGTCCCGGGGTGCACCACTCCAGTCAAGCCATAGCAAACTCTGGTGAGAACGTGGAAAATTCTTTTGGACAGAGGGAGCTGCATGTTAGCAGCTCTCTCTGTGCAAAAGCAATGCCGGCTCCCACAGCAGGGTGGGAGCTGGCAGGGACTGCGGGGGGCCTTGAGACTCCACCCACAGTCCCCAACAAGAAGCCATGCCCTGGGGGATGGGGTTCCCAGGGCAATATCGGCCTAGGGAGGGGAGCTGCGCTGGCACCCGCCCCATTTAAAAAAAATAAAAGGTGAAGGCCAGGCCCCGGGGATCGGTTCCCCGAGGCTGAAATAGGCCTGGGGAGAGGGAGGAATGGGCTCAACTGATGGAGCAGTTTAAGGCGATAGTAGCCCCGGATCCCGCAGGGTCACAAAATGCTCTGCGAGTTAGTGGGGTGGATGTATAAAGGCAGGGGGTCGATTGACACTGGCTGAGCTGGGTGGGTGATGCACCTGTAAACCCCGCTTGTTATCTGGGATCTCGATTGTCTCCTGAGCGTGGGGGTCCTTTCTGGCCCCGCACATGGGCTGGCCTTTCCTTCCCCTCTCTCCCCCCCCTCTTCTGCCTTCCCTCTGGGGGCCCTTTCACCTCCCCCCCGCTTTTTCTTTCCCCCTCCCGCCTCTGACTCCTCCCCTTCCTCCCCCCCCCCTCCTTCCCCCTTCCTCCTCTTCCTCGGTACGGACCCCCCCAGGCGGGGGTATCGGAGCTGGGTGAGCGCCTGCCGCAGTTACATCGGCGGGGGTGGCCCTCCCGAGCAGCGGCACCAATGTTCTTAGTTGGTTGGGGGGTGGGGGGAGGGGGGTGGTTGTTGGGGTAGGGCTGAGTTGCATATTATACTGATCTGCTCTCTGTCAGTGTAGTACATACCACTCGGGTTACTAGTTGAGTGTCTCATTTGCTTATAACCATTGACAATGCGGGACAGGTCGTACCTCATCGTTGGAGGGGCGGATCTTTGTAAGTGGGATACCAGATCATGGCTTCTTCTTAGAAAAATGCACAGATGACGCATGCATACGAGATGTAACAGTTTCATATTGTTGTCTGATGCTCAATAAAGATATTTTCAAAAAAAAAAAAAATAGGCCTGGGGAGAGGGAAGCCTGCGCAGCACCCTCCCTTTTTTTATAAAAAAATGTACGAAGGCCTGGCCCCGGGGATGGGGTCCCGGACCGAAAAGAGCCTCAGCAGGGTGTATGCGTGGCCACCTTCCTTTTTTTTAAAAAAGGGAGAAGGCCCGGGGGATGGGGTCCCTGGGGTAAAAAATGGCCCAAAGAAGGGCGCAACGCGGCCCCCCTTCTTTTACTTAAAAAAAATAATGAATGGCTGGCAGCCTGGGAATGGGGTCCCCGGGGCCAAAATTGGTCTATGGAAGGGATGCCACGCAGCCCCCCTTCCAAGCACATAATCAAACTCTGCAATCATGCCTCCTGGCATGCTGCTGGTTGGAGGATGAAGTCTCCTTGGTTGCAGATGTCCCTTAGGGGCCAAGAAGAACTCCTGTTACCTCCAGTAAGCCCCACACAGTAGGATTGCTGTGAGGTGGTCACCACTAATAAAACGTGCCACTCGGTGCACTGCTGGTGGGCGTATGAGGTCCCTCAGGACTAAAGTGGACTTCATCCCCCAGGCAGCAGGTTACAAGTTTACAAGGACATTATAGTTAGCAAATCGAATTTAAACACCTTAGAAATTCACTAAAACCCAAAGATTACAGGGACGTTATCATTAGGGACAGATTTTACTCATACAATACCAGAGAAATTAAGCCGTTCTAGTTATCTGAGTTAACTATAACTCACGCCCTCGCAATGCACTGCTTATGACCTCACATATTAAATCACTCATAACATGGTCAGTGACATCACTGATGACATCTCAAATGACAATACTAAGGTGTCTGTATGAATGACTCGGTGGGTGCATGACCTACTGTATAAGTGAGTGATTAGGTGTCTCAGTGAATGTATAGGTGAGTGACTGGTTGTGTAAATGAGTGTATCTGTCATCATCAGAATACTTTATTCGACTCAAAAAGAGCCATAAACGTTTACATACATACATTTTCATTAAAAACAAATAAGCATAGGAACAGTAAGATACATATTAATAGAAACACCTAGGGGCCCATTAGGATGGCGGGCGGACTACCCTAGCGGTACTGGGACTGGCTGCCAGAGGTGCGATTGTCCCGCACCACCAATTAGGATGCGACTGCCACCCTGGTGGTCGCATTCCACTTCTTTGACATTGCGGCAGGTGCTGCTGTAAGCAGCATCCGCCGCAATACCAAAGAGGCATGTTGTGCATTGCCATGCACAACGTGGCAGGCACGCTCTGTGCCTGCCACCTTGTGCTTGGCAATGAAAGGGATTACCATAGGTACCCCCCAAGTGCAGCCTCCCACCACCCCGGGGGCCCGCAAAAGGCCCCCAAAGCAATTCTCGGCCAGCCTTTCCATGGCGGAGCATCCACCATGGAAAGGCCTGTGAAACCCACAATAATAATATGGATCACCACCATATTATGCCCCAGCTCCGCCCGGCCGGCAATCGTAACAATTGCGGACCGGCGGAAAAGCGGCAGACGCACTTTCGTCTGCCACGGTACCCCCGCCATAATAATATAGCAGGGGTAAATCTAGTTGGGATGGCGGGCAGAACACCACCGCCGAGCCAGCGGTGATGATCCACCCGCTATCCTAATGACCCCCCTAATATTTACTTTGGATCTTAAAAACAGTAAAAAGGTAATTTAAAACTCCATATATAATATCTGTCGTTCCTAGGGAAAGCAAAAAAAACATTGCCGATTCCTTAAGCTCTAATCCCCGATACTAATAATAATGGATGGATAAACTGCTTCCTCTGAGGAATATAAAATTTGTAAAACAAAATACAGTGTATAGTGCTTTGGCATAAAGAACTGTCACAAGGACAGACAGGAAGTGAAGAAAACCATGTGCCATGGGTAGGAAATGCAGCCAGAAAATGTACAGTTTTAAGACGGAGCCTGGTCAGCAGAAATGTTTGCCTTTCATTCAGGTCTATTTGCAGATAGAGGGAAAGTTTTATTTGTAGCTGAGGAAAAAGCTCCAAATGTCCAGTGGTATTACTTACTACACTTGGCTGCTCTAGGCTTTGATAGAAAAGTGATTTGATTGTAGCAGATGAGACGTATCAGGATTTGTGTAATATTCTGAAACCCCTATCTTTACAAAACTTGTTTTGATGCACCTTAACCAGGGTATATCTAAGCTGTTGTCCAATTTCATACAGCCGGCTAATATTGTTCTACAAAATCAGCCTCTGGATTTTTCCAAATTCTTACCCAGAGCAACAGTGGCTGCAGTGTGATGTAATCTTTTACAAAACTCAATCCAACTTCCTTGTGACAGAAAGAGACAGAGGAACTCTGGGGCACTGCGAGAAGTCTCCTGATGAACTTGTTTTCTGCTATTTGGAGTGAGTTACAATTAAAGTACCCCACTCCATAAGTTACTACTGAAAGACTTTTACTCTTATAGACACATACAATTTCTTTGATTGGCTTATGGCCTAGTCTCTTAGCAAATCTAAGGATGGCCTCGATCAACTTTTGAAATTGCATGGCTCTAACATTTAATAGGCATTTCTAATTAAAATCCACATCAAATGGTAGGTGAAATGAGGGACTTTCTTGATTTCTTCATCCCCAAGTCAAAATATTCTTGTTTTAGACTTTTTTGGTCCACATTTCATTATGAATGATTTAGAACGATTAACCTTTAGTCCCAAATCATTCATAACAACATTAAAGGTATCAAGCAATATTTGTGAGTCATTACCTGTCCTGGCTATCAGGACAGCATTGTCTACATATAGTAATACAGGAATTCGGCATGAGTTAGTCCTCAGGGTGTCCTTCCCCACCTTACATATTTGTTCTCTTAGCCCATTAATATATAGTAAGAAAAGGAATGGGGCAGGAACACACCCCCTGCCTAACCCCCATATCAGAGAGGAATTCTTCTGTTAGATCTCCCTTGCTATTATACCGTTCTGAGGCTGATGTGTATTCGTGGAGTCTACTAAGCAAGGTAATAATTGCTCCATCGATCCCTAACTGTGACATTTTGGACCAGGGGTCTCCAACCGGTCAATCGCGAGCTACCCATAGCTCGCTGATGCCCTGTGAGTTGCTCACGCCAGCATTTTTGTTTTGTAGCCCTTTATTGTCCTTATTGTTTTTCGGCCTTTTTTCCGTAGCCGTTGCCCGCCCTCACCCAAACCTGCTGCTCTAATAAGCTCAATTAAGCTTAGCTGGAGCTGGTGGGGCGGGCTGAAGAGGACGACTTTGATCATCATCAGAGTCATATCCGTGCCACCTGCCTTTCGCAGCCTGGTACCGCGCTTTCAATCTTTGGAACATGTACCAGTGAAGAGCAGAAGGGGCTGGAGAGCTTGGTAGTGTGCAAGTGGTGTGGCACAGGCAGTTATGAACTGATACCCTACTAGTACCCGTGCCACTTGCATTTTCCATGCTGGCACTGGTGCAGTTCAGAACACAAAATCTCCTCCTGCTTCCATGGACAGAATGATTCCACAGTCACATGCACATACACACATCACACGCTGGTGGGGCCCATAACACCATCATTCATTCTCATCAATCCTATCCGTGCCTACAGAGAGATCTTCAAATATCCCGAACTACAGTTCTATTTCCTTGGATGGAGGAAACCACATCTATTAAATTTTACCCTAACAATTCCTCCATCCGGAGGTCAATCGGATCATTTAGTTGTTCTAGAAGTTTGATGACAAACACTTCAATTCTTATATTAATCAAATAAACATTTCAAGGAATAACCACCCGACACAGTTCTTCAAACAATAATTTTTCTTTATCTAATTAAAGTTCAGGTTAAAATCCTAACAAATGCAATAGTATCTTTTGTCATAATTACCTATTCTGGCTAATTGTCGTTCTCTAAGTCAGAACTGGTCCTCAGAAATTCATCACAGATTCTACCGTCCCGTCCTCTGCTGTCAGCGTAGAGTGCCGCATAGAGTAGCATCGATCAGGGTGCGTCTCGAGCTCATTGGGTGGTAACCTAACCTTCCCTCTCTGGACTACTAATATTTATACTGAAATTTACATATAACAGATACATTTCATAATTTCCAGGCTATTCATTGGCTGAATTCAGCCCCGTCCCAATACTTAAAGCAACATTTCCAAAAATTCACATTCGAATAATGTATAAGCTAAGCGCATGGAAAAGTCGTTCCCAGGTCAGGAAAGTATCAGTCTATTGTGAATAGGTGGCTTTTGGTTCCCAGTTTGCAACATTTCTTCCGTGTTCAGGGACATTGGCATCTCGCCCAGAGTAGTCTTCATGGACCTGGCTTGGAAGTTCAAGGAGAGGGCACTACGTAGTCAGTGCAGACGCCTTCCTTCATTGACAATTGCATGAAGTCATGTACTTTAGTGAGGATTCAGTCGGCAGAGCCATCTTTTAGTAGGCCGAAATAGTCAACTTAAGGTAAAAGAAACACAAAACGTAATTAATACATAGAAATGAATAAAACAATGTTATTCCCTCACTAATACCCTTATGTGTATGCATTTATCTAGCCATATGCGACATTTAAAGCCGTTAATGCTGGTTTATTAAAGCGTAAATCACATTAACATTGCTTAAGCTAAACATATAAATGTAATATGCGTACAAACTTAGTTCACTTATTATTTTAGCCATGCAAATGCATTCCCACGTGTATTCTCTTGGTTAATAAGGTTGATTAATTCAATTTACCACACATTATTATTCATTAGAATTTATTCTTTAGTCGTTTTAATAAAACTTATATAAATGGATGGGGTATACCAAAATATTTTATTTTACCCGCTCCATCAATCCCCCTTTGGTGATTTTATCACCACCAAAACAACCCACCAAATTTCAATTTATCTCTCCTTTTGCGGAAAATTTTGAAATGTCTTTTTGCTTAATTAAAATTCTGTTTCCCTTTCATCTTCTCTCTGGGTTTTATCATACATACTCTCCTTCCACTCTTCCATTTCTATTTCATTGAGATCTTTTTCTGGTTTATTTTCCCTCTTTTTGTAAATTTCTCTTTTAACCTTCTTTTTATTTCTTCTATATCTACAACATATACATCCTAATCTAAGTAGTAATAATACAAAAATCACACAGGTTAATGGAAATAATATTTTCCCTATTATGGTACTACCTAATTTACCTAAGAAAGCCTTTATAGCAGCCATCTTATTACTAATTCTAGTCCAGATACTTTCAACCTCCAGTGGTTTTATTTCATCATGCAATTCTGTAATATTTTTGATATAGACTTTTAGATCTCTGCTTTCGTCAGGAATGTAAGTGCAACAATGTTGAACTTTCAGCATTCCACAGACTCCACCCTCTTTTGCCAATAAAATATCAAGGGCAAGTCGATTTTGCATAATCATAGCACGCATGGCAACTAATTCAGTGTTTACCAATAGAAATCCTCCAGCTGTGCTTGTTGACAAACAATCCACTATGGTGGACAGCTTCCGAATATTATTTGCATTCAAAGATATTCCCACTGCTGGTATCAAGGCTCCAAAAATATCACCTACAATTTCTAACCAAGCTTCTCTTCTGCTACGCATTAGTAGGTTATTTGGTCCACTATTTTCTACTCTATCCATGTGAAAGATCTTTGGAAAGACCAGGCCTACATAACATGTGCCATACCAATGGTCAGGCAGCCTGTAATAAGCCTTGTTCCCACAAATATAATACAATCCAGGAAAAACTGGGTCTTCTCCACCTCTAAATCCCCATCCGGATGCAATGACGTATGTATCATGACACTCACTTGTCCCTATGTATATGTAATCATACTGGGATCTTTCTCTCATGATGCATAATTTGCCTTTCTGTGGTGAATCAATAGCTATTGTTGGTCTAACATCACCTTGCGTTTCCTTGTTCCCATCTATTGCCCAAATGTTTTCCCCTTCTTTATGTCCTTCTGCATTCTTGTGTATTTTCAACCTTCTCTCCTCAACCATATCCAAGAATGTTTTCTCTTCTGGTTTCAAACTACAAGTTAAATTGTTCTTAAAAATATACTCTAGAGTTAGTCCTTTAGTTTCTATAAAAATTTCTCCTAATGTATTAGCTTCTTTAGCTGGATTTAATTCTTTATTCATGGGCAATCGTCCAAGAATATTATCTATGTTAGACAAATTGTACTCTAATTTCCCTACTTGATAAAATATACTTGTTAAAACGCTACATGTTATTCCATAAGTTGCTGGGAGGTGATGATAAGTCACCCCTTCTGAAACAGATGCAGGTAATTGCATGCAGACGTAGCAATCCCTTACTTCCATTGTTTTAACATATTCATACAACAATTTTGAAAACACATTACTAGAGAAATCATTTATTGACCTATCTTGATGCACATGCTCTGTGCTTGTTCTAACCGGTATTACTTTTTGTGAGTTCTTCACTATATTAGTCATATTCTCAGTATGTCCTGCTAATGTATCTAAAGTTACTTTGAAAGAGATCAAAAGGGCGAGTACGCTCCAAAGAAGCATTAATAGTCCTATACAACAGCAACATGTCTTGCACCATCTTCTCATGAAGGTACATCTACTCTTATTATCATCTATGTTAGCCATCTTGTTAGATCTAACCGTGTCTTTTGACTTAGCCTCTTCTACTCCACTTCTTATAGCTTTTTAAAGCTAAAACTTATCAGGTTGTCCAAATATTACAATTTCCTTATTCAATCCTGTGTATTCCTACAAGGATCGCCTGAAATTACTCAGCTTGGCCTTTCGTCGTTTTTCACTTCTTTCTCGTCATCCACATGCAGGATTTCCTGATCTTCCGCTTCTTCTCCAATGTCGGATAAGATAACTCTCAGGATTTCCCCAGTTTCTTCTTCTTTTATCAGTTTCAGCCAAGTCTCCTCGGGATTTCCTTGACTATCTGCCTCTTTTCCTTGTTCAGGCAGTGCCACGTACGTCCATTCAGGTGACTTATATTTCTGATTTGGTTTTCTTGCTCGTTTGTTTGCTTCTGACACTTCTGTTTCTCCCTCTTTCTCTGGACGCTGACTAGTTACTTCATGCACTTGTTCAGCCTCTGAGGGTTTAGCTCGTATCAATCTGTATCTCAGTTTCTTAATTTCATTTGGCCAAATGTCTCCTTTGGCGTTCCTTCTTGTTTTGCCGTCTTTGCCGTTTCTTTCCTCGATCCAAGTTCTCTTTCTCAGAACTCGACCTTCTGGTATCTCTGTTTCACTGTCTTCAGATTCTGTTTCATTTGATTTTTCTTTTTCAGAAGTCTCCTTTTCCACCTCTTGGGTTGGCCCTACTTCTGTCCCTCCTCGGGTCTCCGGGACGCAATCTTCTTGCTGACTAATTGTCCCTTCGCCTATCTGGGTGTTGCTGTTCCCTACACCTCCTCGGGGGTTTTCCGCAATCTGTCCCTCTCTTTCTGCAACTGTCCCTTCTTCTTCTTCCAGTATTTTCTCAGGTGGAATTTCTTCTACTCTTTCATCTGGTGCAAAAGGTACTTCTGACTGGATGTTCTTTTCTTTTCTTTTTTCTGTGTTCACCACTGGCGTTTTGCTCATCTCCAGAATCTGAAGTATCTGAAATCTGCAATCTTTTCCTCAAAATTTCTTCTCTGGGGGTCTGAACTAGTCTTGGCTCATTCTCCCCCCTTTCAGGATTTTCTTTTGTTTTTAGGTTCTCATTGCTTGACTCATCACTTGATTCTGATTCGTCAAAGTATTCTTTCCCGATGCCGTCTGCTGGATTTGGAACTCTCAGTGTGTGACTAGCATGTATCCAGTTCTTCAGTCCTGCACACTTTACAGCAGTTGTTGTGGTCAAAATGACCTGTCTTGGCCTTCCCCACCTTGGAACCAGGCAATTTCTTCTTCGGTGTACTTTTATCCTTACCCAGTCCCCTGAGCTCAAATCATGGGCTGGTTTCTTCTCAAGTGTGGTGGCATCCGCTCCAACCTGGTGAAACACAGAATGAACTGCGTCAGCCAGGCCTTTACAGTAATCCAAAATCATGTCATCAGTTATAGTCATCGGCTTGTTGACTGGCACAAACACGTGTCTCATGGCACGTCCCATGATGATCTCATGTGGACTCAAACCTGTGGTTCTATCTGGAGTAGACCTAATGGTCATCAAAACCAGAGGCAAGACATCAGGCCATTTCAAACCTGTGGCCAAACACATTTTTCCAATTCTATTTTTGATGGTACCATTCATTTGCTCGACCACACCAGAAGCCTCTGGTCGGTAGGCACAATGCAGTTTCTGTTGTACACCCAATGCTTCACAAATTAGTTTCATGATCTCATTGTAGAAATGTCCTCCTCTGTCTGATTCAATGGTTATTGGGAACCCGTACCTTGGGATGAATTCCCTCAACAATAGCTTGGCCACTGTGATTCCATCATTTCTTCTGGTTGGGTATGCCTCCACCCCCCTAGAGAACAGACAAACTACCACCAAAACATACCTCAGTTTGTTATAAGGGGGCATTTCAATGAAATCTACTTGCATTCTGGTGAAAGGTCCTCCCTCCCGACCTATGGTACCCAGACTCACCACTGTTTTTCTTCCAGGATTGTACTGCTGACATGTCAAACATCTCTGACAGAGACTCTCTGCAATCAGCCTGAATTTTGGATTATACCAGGTCTGTTTAAAAGCCCTTATCATGGCATCCCTTCCCAGATGTCCTTGGCCATGATACATCCGTGCCAGGGTTGACATCATGCTATCAGGCATTACTGGTCTTCCATTCCGATAGACCCACACATGATCCTTTTCCCTGGGTGCACATCCTGCTTTTACCCACTGCCTCATTTCTTCATCTACTGCCTCATCCTGCAATTGCCTCACTTCATCCCATGTTCCCACAACGTTAGTAAACATTATGGAGCAAAAAGACATTTCCTTTTCCTTTGACCGATTAATCGAATATTTGTTTCGGGCACAATACTGAGCCATGTCATTGGCAAACCGGTTTCCGGTAGTGATGTAATCACTACCTTGTCCATGAGCAGCACATTTTACCACAGCCAACTCTTTGGGCATTTGTATTGCCTCAAGCAATTTTCCAACCACTTCTGCATTCCTTATGGGAGTTCCACTTGAGGTCAGGAAACCTCTTTGCAGCCATAGTTGGCCAAAATCGTGGACAACTCCGAAGCCATACTGGCTATCAGTCATCACAGTCACTCTCGCATTCCTCCCAATCTTGCATGCCTTGGTTAATGCCACTATTTCTGCTACTTGAGCGGATCTAACTCCTTTCAAGGGTGATGCCTCTATAACTGCTGAAACTGTGCATACTGCATAGGCTGCGCTCAACACTCCTTCTTCCGTTCTCAAACAGGATCCATCCACAAAAAACACATGATCACTCTCTGGTAGTGGTAGATCTCTTATATCAGGACGAGGTTTCATACAGTAATCAAGCACATCCAGACAATCATGATCAGCTTCTTCTCTTATCTCCACTCTCTCTGCATCAGGCAAAAGTGTAGCTGGATTCACATTCACACATCTTTCCAGACTCACATTGTTTGCACCTAGAATGACTTTTTCATACTTAGTCAGCTGACTATGTGACATGAACTGTGTTCGACTCCTTGTTAAAAGGATCGCCACACTATGGGGTACAAACACTCTTACTGGATACCCCATCACAATTCCCTCACTCTGCTCTAGACTTCGGCATGTAGCCGCTACAGCTTTTAGACATCCTGGCAGACCTATCGCCACTGGATCTAGCATTGACGAGAAATAGGCTATTGGTCTCCTTTGTCTTCCATGTTTCTGTATCAACACTGAAAGTGCACACCCATTTCGCTCACTACAGTATAGCTCAAACTCCTTTTCATAGTCTGGCATACCCAGTGCAGGGGCTTCACAAAGACTGTTCTTCAGCTGTTTGAATGCTGCCAATTCTTCTTTGTTCAGTTCAAGGGGGTCTTTTACTTCACTTTTTGTCAATTTCACCAATGGTTTGGCAATCAGGGAAAAATTACTTATCCACTGACGACAATAACCAACCATTCCTAGGAACATTCTCACTTCTCTTTGGGTCATTGGAGCTCTCATTCCTCTAATGATTCGGATTCTGTCTATGGTTACTTTTCTCAGGCCTTTCTCAATATTATGACCCAGGTATGTCACTTCCTTCTTACAGTATTGCAATTTTGTTGGAGATACCTTAAGTCCTCCATCTGCCAAATGATTTAGCAAAGCTATGGTGTCTGTTTCACAAGCCTCACGTGTCTTTGACGCTACCAATAGGTCGTCAATATATTGGACTAAAACTGAATTCTCAGGCATAGTAAGACTTTTCAGAGATTTCTTTAACAACTGATTAAAAATAGAGGGGCTCTCTGTGTACCCCTGTGGGATTCGGCACCATGCCAAAATACGGTTTCCAAACCGAAATGCAAACAGTGGCTGGCTGTCATGATGCAACGGAATGGAAAAGAAAGCATGACACAAATCAATTACTGTGTACCATTCTGCATCGTGTGGGATCTGATACAAAATCACTGAGGGATTTGGAACAATTGGACAACAGGAAACAACGATCTTGTTAATCTTTCTCAAATCTTGCACAATCCTGAATTTCCCACTTGGCTTTTTCAATCCCATGATAGGCGAATTACATGGACTGCTCATTATCTCCCTCAACACTCCTTGCTGGATCATCTTCTCAATCAAAGGGGTTACCCCTGCTATTATTTCTGGGGTCAGTCTGTATTGTGGAATGTTGGGGTAAACAGCTCCCTCTTTTACAGCGATTCTCACTGGGTCTATATTTCTCATCAGGCCTACATCTTCCCCAGTGAAGTCCCAGACCGCTGCTTTCACTGTCTGTTTCAATTCTGGGGGTAATTCATCTGGATTGAATACTGCATAGGTCCCAGCAACCTCACACTCTCGGTTAGCTATGGTCATTTTGTACAGAACATCTTCATCTGGTGTTTCAAAGGCTATTCCGTCTGGTGTACAGAATATGGTGCAATTCATCTTGCACAACAAATCCCTCCCTAATAGATTCACAGGACTGGTGTCACACACCACGAATCTATGCATGTCTGAAAATGTCCCTATTCTGACCTTTACAGGATCAGTAAGGTACGTTTTAATCTGGGTGTTGGACACACCAACTACTTGGATTGTTTCATCCGAAAGAGGAAGATTTTTCACATCTGCTGATCTGACAGTAGATCGTGTAGCTCCAGTGTCTACTAGAAAAGTAATGTTTTCATCATTAACTTTCCCATCCACAAATGGTCCTGTCTGATCTATTTCTAGAGATGCGCCAAGTACGCACTCTGCTTCCTCTTTTCGGCACCGTCAATACATTTCTTCTGGCTCACTTTCATCATTTTGCATCCAATATTGTGACACAGCGCTCGCGCGTTGCGGTTTGTTTACCTGTTCTTCATTGTAGAATCCCGTTTCCTTGCTATATCTCTGTGTACTCCGGCTCTGTGGTAAGGGCGGTTTTGGCACCTGATTCTGTAGATTAACAGCCTTCTGCTGTTGCGGCGATGGGCCACTCCCCTCACACTGCACCTGTGGATTTAATGACGGATTTTCATCATTAGCAAGAGGTGGATTTTTACACTCGGATTTCTAATGCCCTAATCTGCCACAGTTGTGACAGGGAAACTTCTTTGCTTCTTCAATGTTACCCTTTCCCTTTCCTGGACCAAACTTTGATTTTATGCCTGGATTATTTGCTTGTTCTATTAGCTGAGCTTCCTGTCTCTCTGCAACCTTTACTTGAGCCCACATTGCCTTCTCTTTTAGTTTCCACTGCTTTGCCTCAATTTCATCACTAAAGTATTTAGCATGTCTCAGGATCTCATCTATTTTCTTGCTCTGCCAGTCCACGGTGTGCTGCTTGATCATGTCCCCAATCTCGGGACGCAGACCATACACAAATCTGTACACAAAATGACTCAGGTCCTTTTCTCCCAGACTGTCATCCCCACTAAACTGTTTGAAAGCCAGAATTAGCCTCTCATAGTATGCGTGGACTGACTCTTTCGCTTCCTGATGTGTTCGATCTATTTTAACCCAATCTGTTTCTTTTGGAGGCACTTTGTTCTTCAGGAAGGCCATAACCTGTTCATATTTCTTCATGACCTCCGGGTCTGGGGCTTCTGTTTTAGGATCTCTCGGGTATTCTTTAGTGGGCCAGTCTATGACTATCTTACATTCTGCCCACAAGTCTGCTAGCACTATTATATCAAACAGACTATTCAAATCAATCCACAGCACTTTTGATAATTTCACAAATCTGTCTACCTGTCTGTACCACTCGACCGGCTTTTCCCGTAATCTAGGGAAGTCATTTGTAAATGACAAAATGTCCTGTCTGGTCCATGGGACATGCACATATCCCCCTCCTGGGATCTCTCTCATAGGGAGCTCCATTACCACCTTCTCCTTTTCTCTCACAGGAAACGCTGGAAATGTTCTGTCTGAGATGTCATCCCGCTTCCTATACCACCTGCTCTTCCAATTGTCCACATCTCCCCATTTCCTTAATACTGTGATTATGTCCCTAATCTGCCCTATTCGTCCTGCAGCGTTCAGATTCTCAATGTCTTTTTCTGTGAAATCCACTCTGTATGGTTTCTGTAAAGCTTTTACCTTGTCCATGTCAATTCCCATTTCACTCGCTATTTCTGCTAGTCTGTCATGTAAACTCTTTGCTCTCCAAGTGATACTTTTACAGAGGAACAGTAGTTCCTCATCTTGGTAGTTTTTCAGCTTCTCTGTGGGAATAGTCCCTACAACCAACTCCTCTAACACCATCCGTAATTTCGCTACATCAATGGTATGAGATTCTTTTTCTTTCTCCTGCAAACCCTTTAGCCAGTCATTCAATTCTTCAGTAGTTATGCTCACTGACTTCTCTGCATTCCCTGGTTCTGTCAGTCTCTGTGGTTCTAACATTGATCCTTCTACCCTTCGGCTTCTCTCAGCAGTATCGGAACAATAAAATGGATTCTTTGACACAGGTAGGTCACTTTTACCCATAGCATGTCCCCAGGAACTTTCTTTCGTTTTCATCAGGGGCTGTTCTGCCTGTCTTTGGTTCACATACGGAACTATTAGCCCATGCTCACTGTTTTTCTGCTTCTCAAAAATAGGCATAACAGGACCTATGGTCACAGGGACTGTAACTGCTTCTAGATTTTTCGTCATTTCCCTTATTTTCTCTGTCAATTCCAATGTAGTTTCTGTAAGTTCTCTAGAATTTTCGTTCCCGACCCTATTTCCCTTCTCTTTAAGTGAATTTCTTCTTTTCACTTCTGGGGTCATAACTTCGGTTTTAATGATTCTCAGAGTCTCCCTTACTGGTGTTCCTGTGGTTGGCGTTTCTGGTTCCTGTCTGTACGGAGGCGGGCTCTTGTAAAACATATCATCTAAGACATCATCATCCGTTTCATTAGCCCCATACCTGTTTCTACATGATTTCTCTTTTCTAGGCATTTTCTTCCTCCACTTTCTCCTTCTGTTCTAACAGGAAATAATCCTTCCGTCATACTAGCATCTCGCCACCTTCTCATTCGATCACTATGAGTTTCCCGATCATTTGGCCATCCAAACATGTACCTATATCTAGTTCCATTTCTCTGCTTTTCTCGCTCATGCATCTCATCTTCCCACTCTGTCAATGCCTCGAATTGGGTAGGCCTAGGTCGCGGATCTAAGCTCATCATCCTCTCCCGTAAGTTCCTTAACATTGCCAAATTAAAAGACCCATGCTCTGGAAACGCTAGAACTCCGTCTTCCTTAGTATATTTTGCCCAATTGTAAAACCAGATACAGGTATGGTACCCATATTTCGCAACCATGAAGGATGCGGGGGTCTTTGCCGGAGGGAGTAACTGTCCTTCCCTAGTCACAATCTTCTTGTCTTTCACAAACAAATTTTTCAATTTACTGAACACAGACTTTTTCTTTCTCTCAGGTGAATGATAATACATTTTTCCTGACTTTTGTGGACTCTTTAGTCTTTTCTACCACTGTACGATCTCTAATCCAATAGTAGCGCGACTCTTACTCACGCATCAATCCTGGAGCGTCTACGTCGCTGACTAGCTGTCCAATCACAGCGCGGTCCTTCTGACGTCTACAGTCGCTGCAGCAGCTTCTGCTCCTGACTCCTGTCCTCAGTCTACCCCTCCTTTACAAAACTACTCGCTAGACTTTGGTTCAAATTTACAATACTTGTTAGTTACGACGTACAAACATCTCCATTGTCTGCTCCGCTAACCACAGAATAGCAAAAGACCTTTCCCACGAGAATCCTGTTTTCCCGAGAGCAGCGCTTACCTCTGCCCTACTACAGAATTATTACGTCCGTTGGCAAAGTAGCGCATCCCTCTACTTCACCCTTCTATCATGCATCAATTAACTGTTTTCTCCGGTATTAAAACACATAGTTGGAAACGTAATGCTCCTGAGAAATAAAACCAGAGTTCCGCAATTAACCCGAATGCTATTTCATTCACACACTTTCACACAAGGAAATACCGTTCATTCACACAGAATCCTGCTTTTCTGAGAACAGCGAACAGTCTGTCCTACTACAGAATTATAACATATGTTAACAAAGCAGCGCTTACCTCTACTTTGTCCTTCTAACAAGCTCAGAGTACACCTGCTACCTTTCCAGTAAAAAGCGTTATCGGCATACCAATTGGTTTCCTGGTACTTTAGACCAAAATTTCACAGATAACTCTTTGCTATCATATACACTTCTCTCACACAGAAATTGTCTCTAATGGCAACACACAGTGATGTCACCGAAACGAACCCAGACAATGCGACGCGCAACTTCAATTTTACCGTGTTTTCCCGTGCACCTACGGGCAACGACAATCCCGTCTTTCCCGAGAACAGCGCTTACCTCTGTCCTACTACAGAACTGTCACCAATTCCCGACTTCCTACCTCCCGGAAGCCGTACAGACAACATAAAACTCAATACGACGTCAACATATAGTGTTAGTACATATATCAATACCAATCAATAATCGATAAGTGATATACATGCCAAAATCATCAAACCAAAACAATAAAAACCATCTATAGCTACCAAGAATACTGGTGCAGTTCAGAACACAAAATCTCCTCCTGCTTCCACGGACAGAATGATTCCACAGTCACACGCACATACACAAATCACACGCTGGTGGGGCCCATAACACCAACATTCATTCTCATCAATCCTATCCGTGCCTACAGAGAGATCTTCAAATATCCCGAACTACAGTTCTATTTCCTTGGATGGAGGAAACCACATCTATTAAATTTTACCCTAACAATTCATCCATCCGGAGGTCAATCGGATCATTTAGTTGTTCTAGAAGTTTGATGACAAACACTTCAATTCTTATATTAATCAAATAAACATTTCAAGAAATAACCACCCGACACAGTTCTTCAAACAATAATTTTTCTTTATCTAATTAAAGTTCAGGTTAAAATCCTAACAAATGCAATAGTATCTTTTGTCATAATTACCTATTCTGGCTAATTGTCGTTCTCTAAGTCAGAACTGGTCCTCAGGAATTCATCACAGATTCTACCGTCCCGTCCTCTGCTGTCAGCGTAGAGTGCCGCATAGAGTAGCATCGATAAGGGTGCGTCTCAAGCTCATTGGGTGGTAACCTAACCTTCCCTCTCTGGACTACTAATATTTATATTGAAATTTACATATAACAGATACATTTCATAATTTCCAGGCTATTCATTGGCTGAATTCAGCCCCGTCCCAATACTTAAAGCAACATTTCCAAAAATTCACATTCAAATAATGTATAAGCTAAGCGCATGGGAAAGTCGTTCCCAGGTCAGGAAAGTATCAGTCTATTGTGAATAGGTGGCTTTTGGTTCCCAGTTTGCAACATTTCTTCCGTGTTCAGGGACATTGGCATCTCGCCCAGAGTAGTCTTCATGGACCTGGCTTGGAAGTTCAAGGAGAGGGAACTACGTAGTCAGTGCAGACGCCTTCCTTCATTGACATTTGCATGAAGTCATGTACTTTAGTGAGGATTCAGTCGGCAGCCATCTTTTAGTAGGCCGAAATAGTCAACTTAAGGTAAAAGAAACACAAAACGTAATTAATACATAGAAATGAATAAAACAATGTTATTCCCTCACTAATACCCTTATGTGTATGCATTTATCTAGCCATATGCGACATTTAAAGCCGTTAATGCTGGTTTATTAAAGCGCAAATCACATTAACATTGCTTAAGCTAAACATATAAATGTATTATGCGTACAAACTTAGTTCACTTATTATTTTAGCCATGCAAATGCATTCCCACGTGTATTCTCTTGGTTAATAAGGTTGATTAATTCAATTTACCACACATTATTATTCATTAGAATTTATTCTTTAGTCGTTTTAATAAAACTTATATAAATGGATTGGGTATACCAAAATATTTTATTTTACCCGCTCCATCAGCACCGCTTCTTTGATCTGCGTGTGAAGCAGGAGATCGATCGGTAAGCCCTGGCCTAAATTAGTTGATGTTGCTGCGTAGTTGTAAGCTGACTATGCGAGAGGACTCTTCCTACAATTCATTCGTAGATTTTGATCAGACTGCTTTTTGTTTCAGCTTGGCATTGTGCAAGTTCAATGTTGTGCGTTTGCAGCCTACAGAATCTCTTGCCTGAATTAGTCGCAGCATAATTGTGCGCCCGTACCCAAGCTTAATCATTCTCAGCCCCTGGCGCCAAAAATATTCTTGCCCAGAACCATGGTCAGTGAAAAGTATGGAGGGCGTGAAGAGAGTGAGGAGGGGGAGAAGAGATCCGTGATGCTAACCATTGAAATAAGAATGTAAAAACGTACTTCATATTAATGGCAGTGAAACAAACCTAAAGTGATCGTACCAAAATTCACTAATTTAAAATGCACTCAAGTGAATTACAATATTTGGTGTAACATGTCGATTCCCGGAGATAGCATTCCCTAATGGAAAATAAAACTACAGGTGCCATTTCCTGTTGTTTTAAGCCTTTAAAAAGCTGAAAATTGATCCTTGGTGTTTTGTGAAAATTACACTTAGAGGTCAAGAATATGTATCACGTGCCACCATGCCTAACTGAATGGCAAACTTTTGGAGTGAGTAAACATGGCAAGGACTGACATCTAAACAAGTTCTGCAAACAACATCCGTGGCATGCAGCAAAAAGAATTAGCAAGATAATAGAGGTTTCACTGCAAACTGCATTTTCATCACGATATAGATTGCTGGCTTATTATATGAAATATCTAAAAATTTAGAGGCATATCATCAACGAGGCGATAATTTAATCGCCTAATCAGCAAGGTCACGCTATCGCGCGAATCCTTGCATTAGCGCCCGTTTTCTGAATGCCCAGCTTTGCATCTCTGATGAGATGCATAGTGGGCATTCCTGACCTGACATAACTGGAGAAATGTCGCTAAGCGACATTTCTCCAATTATCAATAGGCACGCTAACCTGCAGAGCGACAAGCAAAGTAGCGATAACCTCTGTTATCGCTACTTTCCTTACCCCTGCTTCAAGACTGACTTAGTCATGATATCCTATGGAAGGTGGATATCATGGCTAAGTCTGCCTTGCCCTATCAGCAAGCTATCGCCAAATGTTGTGCGATTATCGCTGGATTTCCAGCGATAATCGGACATTTGGCAGCCTGCGCCAGGAATTTTATCGCTTTTGAGATAAGCGTTGCTAATAGCACGCTATCTCAGCGATAAAATTCGGCGATAGCCGGCAATAATTATCCTAGCGCTAAGTGCTCTTAGCGATAATTATCGTCGGTTGTTGCTGATATGCCCCAAAATGATTTTCAGGGGGATCTTGCACTACAGATCCCCCGATTGAAGCTCTCAAAGTATAGTGTGTGTGAATGGATACCAACTCAGAAGTTATAAATACCTCTGCTCAGAGATGTTTTATGCGTGGGCAAAGTGACCTCTGGCCCATGGCCCCAGCCTTCCAGGGGGCCATGATAGAGCAAGCTCTGTTATTCATAGAGTCTTACCCTTATAGCCGTGAATAATTCTTCAACATATTGTTTTATTGTTTCCCTTTAATTTATTTTTAATGTCTGTGAAAACCTATTACAGACTTTTTTTGCAGAGAAATGTTGTGTTTATGTTTCATGCAACATCCATAAATAAAGTTCCTATTAGATCAAAACAAAACCTCCTATATGAGAAATAGGAGGGTGTTGCATGGATCAGTAATATTAGTGAGCTGCTGCATTACGACATTGAAAACACACCTCACTATCCCTGAATATATAAAGTGTAACAGCTTTAGAATTTGGACAAGTGTACCTGTGCACTGTTAGTGACCTGGCCAAAGAGGGCATGAAAGAGCTGAGAATGGAACATAAATTCAAAGTTGTTCTGAACAGAGGCCACCAAGATACCTTTGGCCTTAGGCCGCAAAAATCCATAGGATGTCCCTATTTCTGCTATTGGCCTGGCTTATAACACTTCCACCGAAGGACATATTTGCAGTCCGGGCAGGAGAGGAGGGCAGCTCGCCTTGATGGAAAAAGTGGTCTTATGGGAAGCAGTAAGGGAGTCATGTGTGGCCTACGGGTAAAGGCCAGACATTATCAGCATGAAGATTCAGAGTTAATTGCGTCCCCTCCACCCATGGTTACCGTCTGTTAAAATTTGATTCCATTGCAACTAATTAAAGGGTTCACCAACATGGATAATGGGAAGGACTTCATGTTGAGGAGCACAGTGAGGCCAACCAATGCGCTGATTAACTCAGATGAGGTCAGTGTTTTTAGGGAACTCAAGTATTTTGTTCAAACCACAGTATGGGCTCTGAAGCAATTAGGCTTGCCTTAAAGTCAATGAAGCTGCACGTGAGGAAGTTTCTCTGAAAAATGCGCCAGTTGCTTGGCCCTTAGTAGCTCACGATGATTTTCACTGATCAGAAGTAGCTCTCACTGCAGAAAAGGTTGGTGAACCCTGTTTTGGACCATAATTTAGAACGGTCCACTGTATTGAAGCACTTGTTAAGCCCATAAAGGCTAAGGGGCCCATTATGATGGTGGGTGAAGGCACCACCGTGGTGCTGTAGGTGGCGGAAAATGCCATTTTCCGCACGCCAGCAGCGGTCCTCACGCCCTCCATATTAGTATGGTAAGACATAGCCCATTTCATTGCTGCACTAGCGCAGGTCGCGCTGCCAGCGGGCTGTGATATTTTTAAATACCTTGTTTGCTTATCTTTTTTTTATCCCCTGATTTTATCTACCGCTCTGCTGGGCTTCTGTCCCCTTACCCGCATTTAATTTGTTGAAAACGCACCGCCATTGGCGGGTCCGGGTCCTGGGGCTGGATAGCTGTGGGGGCCATCTTGGTTTGGGGTGAGTGTGTCCTTGCGCGGGTGCCATCTTGGAGCGTCCTGACGCTCGAGCTGGTTTGGGAGACGCCTATTTAAGGCGGACTTACATTGCTAGTGTTCTGATCATTGCTGCACTAGCGCAGGTCGCGCTGCCAGCGGGCTGTGATATTTTTAAATACCTTTAGCTTATCTTGTTTGCTTATCTTTTTTTTATCCCCTGATTTTATCTACCGCTCTGCTGGGCTTCTGTCCCCTTACCCGCATTTAATTTGTTGAAAACGCACCGCCATTGGCGGGTCCGGGTCCTGGGGCTGGATAGCTGTGGGGGCCATCTTGGTTTGGGGTGAGTGTGTCCTTGCGCGGGTGCCATCTTGGAGCGTCCTGACGCTCGAGCTGGTTTGGGAGACGCCTATTTATAGTCGTCCTCTCCCGCGCAGCGGGACGCCGTCGCGTAGCCGGAGTCGTGCCAGAGTCCTGCCCGTCTGCGCTCGTCCTCGTCGAGGTAGCGGGTGCGGGCTATGGACTCTGGCCTCCTGCCATTGCACCATCATGTGTAATATAGCGACATTCAAGTACGATCGTGCTGAACTCTTTTCCATAAGAGACAGCCTTTTGGTGTGTAACCCTGTCCCTGTACCTCCTCTCTCTGGACCTTATGATTGTTCTTGCGGTAGTTTTTCCCTGGCCACTCCCATTGGGGTACGATCTGCTGAAGGGATTGCCCGTAGCATTCACACGGATTGCACCGAGCAGAAACTCAACATATGGAGCTTGAATGTTAGATCTTTGGTCAAGCACCATCAGTCATTACGGGACATGATAGATATGGACCTTCCTGACATCATTTTACTTACCGAAACTTGGTTACAGGACGCTGACACTGCCATTATAAATCTGGCTTTCCCCTCTACCTACACGGTGTTTACTTTGAACCGCTCGACTAGGGGAGGTGGTATAGCTATGGCGACTAAATCCTGCTTCCCAGCTGAGTGGAAGGCTTTGGATCTTCCAATGTGTGAGAGCGCCTTGTTTAAGGTAAGGATCAGTCATCAATTTACCTTCAGTGGTGTGCTTATCTACCGTCCACCTGGGAACGACACTGTTTTTAAGGCCGCCCTTGCGGATGTGGTTGGCTCGCTGGCTCCTAGGTGTGCTAACTTTAGCATAGTAGGTGACTTAAATATACATCTTGATCAGACGTCATCTCCATCCATCAGCTCCTTGTTAGCGGACCTGGAAGCGATGCAATTTAACCAACTAGTCACCTCCCCCACCCATATAGGAGGTCATATACTTGACCCCTTTTTTACCACCTTAGTTCGGGCTAGATCATCTGACCCGATGGTGGTGGGTTGGACTGACCATCTGCTGGTTAAGGTGTCATGTCCCCTAGAAAATCCGCAATTTAAACCTGTGGATAAACAGATCTTAAAGCGCAATTGGCGTAAACTCAAGTTGGAGGAGTTTGTCAGGATATTGGAGGCACAACCTCTGGGCAAACTGCAGAATGTGGAACAGGGATATGAACAGTATTGTAACTGGGTCCTTACTGCCCTCGACTCTCTTATACCTCTGCGCTGGGCTAAATGTCACGTTAAAAAAATCGCAACCCTTGGTATAATGAGATTCTTGCCGAACTCAAGAGAACTTGCAGGCAAGCTGAGAGGGCCTGGCGAAAATCCTTTGATCCCACGTTAAAATCACTGTACTTTGCCCAGCTTAAGACCTATCACAGAGCTATCTGTCAAACCCGGGCTGCCTATTATGCAGCTGAGTTTTCCAACAGCCCTAACCCTTCTAAGTTAATCTTCAAGGTACTCAAAGACCTGATGGGGAAACGGGCCACCTCGCAAGAAATCTGCACGGACTCTCACTGTGAAAGTCTGGCATCCTTTTTCGTGGGGAAGGTGCAGACAATCTATCGAGGATTTATACCTTCTGTTTCCGGGGATGCTCTTAGTGATATGAAGGTCTCGGTGTCCGAAACTCTGTCCATCCTGCCGGCCATGTCTAACGAGGCATTTGACACTTTGAGCCTTAAAATTAAATCTGGCTCCCCCTTAGACCCACTGAAGCCGGAGTTCCTTATCCGTCTCCCGCCTCTCTGTCGTGAACCCATTCTGGACGTGATTAATCTTTCCCTCAGTGAGGGCGTGGTCCCGCCATCCTGGAAGCAAGCTGTGGTCAGCCCCATTTTGAAGAAACCTAACTTTGACCCCTTGCTCCCGGAGAATTACCGGCCCATCTCCCTCCTGCCTTGGACCGCCAAGGTCACTGAGGCACACGTGAATTCCATCCTGTCTGCCCATCTCTCTCGTAATAACATTCTTGACAAGAGCCAAAATGGTTTCCGCGCCCAACACAGCACCGAAACTGCTTTGCTCTTCATGACCGAGCATTTGCGGTCAGTGCTGGATGCGGGGCAGACTGCGGCGCTCCTACTATTAGACCTGAGCGCCGCGTTTGACACGGTGTCACATGACATTTTGATGCGGCGTTTGGAGGAAGTGGGTATTGAGGGGAAGGCTCTTCAGTGGTTCCGCTCCTTCCTCTCGGACCGGTTTTTCAAAGTAGCCATTCCACCTGGCCAGTCCTCTTTCCATTCTTTGGAACTGGGAGTCCCTCAGGGCTCTGCTTTAAGTCCCACATTGTTCAACTTGTATGTGAAACCGTTGGCCGCTGTCGTCAGGCAATGTGGCCTTACTATGACATCGTATGCCGACGACACGCAGCTGGCGGTGACACTCAGTGGGGACCCTGAGGTGACTGCGCCCAGGTTCCGTGCAGGACTTATAGCTGTGGCTAGTTGGATGCGTAGCAACTGCCTACAGCTTAATGCTAAGAAAACCGAGGTCCTGGTTGTGGGGAGACCAGTGGTGGCCTTCTGATCTGGGGGTGTCCCCCATTCCAGCGGCCGAAGTTAAAAATCTGGGGGTTTGGCTGGATTCCAATCTTTCTTATACCAGCCATACAAAGAAGACAGCAGCTACCTGTTTTGGTATTCTGCGAGGGCTGAGGCCAGTCCTCAAATTCTTTGCCCCCCCCACTCGGCAACTGGTGGTTCAGGCCTCTATTCTTTCCCGGCTGGATTACGGGAGTGCCTTGCTACTTGAAGTCAACCAGGCTGAGGCGACTAGGCTTCAGAGGGTGCAGAACGCTGCTGCACGGGCCATTGTTGGCCTTCCAAGACGAGGCTCTGTCTCTGCTGTTCTGACCTCCCTGCACTGGCTTCCGGTCAGACAGAGAATCAAATTTAAGGCTCTCTGTCTGACATTCAAGATCCTGAAGCTTTCCTCTCCCCCTGCTTTGGCGGGCCTTATTTCTCCATACGTCCCCACGCGGTCTCTCAGGTCTGAATCTTACCATCTGGCGACTAAGCCTAGGTTCAGGCTGAGTAGGATGGGAGGTCGCTCTTTTCGTGTCCTGGCGGCTGATCTATGGAATTCCCTTCCTTTACACATTCGCGCCCTAAATAGCTTGACTCTTTTTAGACGCGCCATTAAAACACATCTGTTTGCCTCTGCTATTTGATCTTTCTCTTTCTTAGCCTTGACCTGTTGTGTTGTGTATCTGATCAGGCGCCAGGACGCCCCTTTGCTGGGGCAGCTGTGCGCCTAATAAAAGTTATTAACATAACTTAACATAACATTTCCCGTCTGCCGTGGTGTGACGTGAACTGCCATAAAAATGCACCCGCCACCGCGGTGGTGGGAGCCAATAGAGACCCACTGCCGTGTGGAATGACGTTCCGACCGCCGTACAAATCAGGATGCCCCAAACAGCCAGTCACACCGCAGCGGAGAAACAGCCCAACCTGAGACAGCGGAAGCACGACTGCGGAGCGTGAAACCAGATTCCCGGTACGCCCCACCCGGTCCCAACTGCAATCGATTCAGCTATACACGTCTTCGCGGTGCTGTACCTGATATACTACCAGCAAGTTATGCACCGTTGCGGACGCCGCCGCAGGGACGCAATCCCAACTCCGCACACAACCACCACACACAACTCCTGGGTTGATATAGGCACCCTGGTGGGGACAGGAACACATCCACAAGTGTACCCACACATGTCCTACCTGTCACTAAATCACCCCTCCGCATCCAGGTCACCCATCAACTGCGATATCAATGCAATGTCCAGGTCACGTCACCACAGCGGTGAAGACATGGGAAAATATGCGGACAATGTAGAAGGCAGGACTAGCGCCGGGCAAGGGCAGTCCACAAAGATCAGAGGGCCACACCTCCGCCCTCCACACACTAGGCCCCCCACACCCATTAAGGGACATCCTGTGCTCCCTCATGCATAATAACCAGCCAGGGGAACCCACACCCTGCACCACACACCAAACAACCAGGGAAATAGTCTCAGCAGGTGGGACTGCAGAGGAACACACAGCACATAAGCTCAGGGCCAGGGCAACCCTCACACCACACCCACACTACACTCATGTCAAGCAAACTGAGTCCAATCACAAAATGAACACTCACAATGAATATGAACAATCACTCAACTAGACACACCCCACACTGACACACAGCCACATACACAGACCAGATGTCAGCAGCAATGGAGGACAAGAAATGGGCAAAGCTAAAGTGAGGGTGACATAAATGGAAAGCCAAGGAGCTAGCCACAAAGCATGTGTACATCACATGCAAGAGAAGGAACATATAACAACACCCTTAGCCCATCAAATCACACATGGCTGGCACAGTGAGTGAAATTAAACCACAGTCACCTCTGTGCAACAACTCAGGGAGACAGCAAGGCAACCCATGCATAGGCACAGGGATGATAGGAAGTCTCTGAAGTCAAACAGTGATCAGCCACACATCTGTTTCCAACATATTGACAGGTGTATGTCATCAACACAACACACAGGGCCCAGTGTCACTCTCCATGACTGTCAAACACAAGTAGGATCCTTCACACATACCCCTCCCCCACCCACCTCACACCTGCAACACTCAACACCAGTGTCAAACACACAGAATGGTGCCAACAAAGTCCGGTGAATACACTGACAAACAATCACACTCCCTGGTGGGCATCCACAAACATCACACACACACACTCAGGGATGCCTGAACCAATGCTGGCACAAAAACAACAGCCAAACACATAACTCACTAACAACATACACAGAAGTACAACAAGCACAGACCTGTGCAGTAAAACAGTGGAAAGGCAATGGGAACCCAGACAGAAAAGGAGTACACAACATCATCACTCAGGAACAATGCACAGACAACATACCCCAACACAGACAAGAAATGCATCATCTCAAAACAATCATGGACACAAACTGGGAGCAATGGACCAATAAGAAAACACAGACAGACATACTACACCACCCATCAAGTCAACATGGTGTCATAGTGTACCACATGCTTGCACATGCACAATCTTTACAAGTGACAGGTCAAATATAAGAGGAGAAAACCCCAAGGATGCACTCAAAACAAGCCCAGGAACAAGAATAGCCCTAAGTGCATGTGACAGACACACAAGTAATGCACACTACACTTGCAACACACATCTGAATGTATCACAATGCACAAACAAATCACACATAATGACATGCAAATAGAACATCACACACAGAGCATCTGTCAGCTGCAAGAGACAACACAGGCCAAACAGTGCACACATCCACATCAAACACACAACAGATGCACATGCCAATCCATCACATTGCAAACACAGCTGGACATCAGGGGATGCACACCAGGCAAGTACAAGGCAACATACACTCACAGCACTGCATGCACGACAAGCAGTGTGTGCACACCAAACATGCCAGTTCCACACAGACATGAGTGCCACACCATGAACCCCCACAACACAAATCACCATAGCACACAGACAACATCACACTCAGGAAGGGAAGAAGTACCTCAGCAAACACACATACAGCTTGTAATGTTGGGCCTCAGGCCCACATGGTGAGAATTAACTGACAGGGACACAAGCTAATATGGTGCGGTAACTGGCCTCGGACCCGCGTGCCCGGCCCCTTTTATTGACAGGGTCACCTTACTGGTGACGCCTGTGGTGGGTGGGTGTACAGTGTATTACCTTTGCGGGGAGAACACTAGAGTGTGTCTAGCTAGACACAACATCCCCCCTACCTTAATGAAAAGAAAGGAACAAAAAGTCCAACCTGGAAGAAAATAAACAAACAACAAATAGCACTAATTGAGTTTCTTCAGGCTGTCAGCCAGGCCTCACTGGAGCTTTGGACCGCATGGTCATGATGTTATAGTTGGCCTTGGTGAGGTGTTTTAGACCGGCCTGGTCTCGCAGTGTCGAAGTCTATATACAAAGTCCAGCATCAGTGCATCTGGAGCTGTGGTGAGGTCCACTCTGGCAGATCTCTGTGTGTGAGGCCTTCCTCTCCTGGTCTTTGGGTGACTGGTCTTCGACTGTGACCTCCCTGCGTCCTGTGTGTGTCGGGAAGCTGCTGCCTTTTTCCCGTTCGGACTCCCATTTCACCGGAACTCCGCCGAGGCCCCTCGCCCCTGGATTTCAACATGAGCCACGTGGGCTGTGCAGGTCTTTGCGTAGGCCGCGCTTAGGGGTTGCTGCTGAACTTCTCACAGGGCCACAGCCTAGTCTTGCGTAATCCCAGGGGTGAATCTTCCAGTGGTCGGGTGTGCTCTACTTCGGTAGGCTGCAGATTGGCGGGGGTATGCACAGACGGTTCCTGGGTGGCTCGCTCATGGAACTCCGGTTGTCTGTGGGGTATGGATTCACGTTGGTGGTGTGGTGCTCCTTGGTGGTGATGATGAAACGGTTGCTGTTCCTCAGTTGGGAAACAGGCGGCAGTCTGTTGTCTTGGGTGATCTTGTGGAGCGAGAAGGACTGGAGAGGCTTCGCAGCTTGCCTTTTCTTGCTGATGTTGTCTTTCGCCAGTGTCATCTGCAGTGGGACACAGGGATGTCTGACTTGTCCCGTCTGTGTTTGGGACTGAATGGAGAACGTTGGAGAGATACTTGCTTCGCACTGGCAGCTTACGTTTTGTTCTCCTCGTTGGGCCATCTTCAGGACTGGACGGTCTTGCTGGGACACTTTGGAGAGAAACTCTGTTCGTGCTAGCTGCGACTTCCAGTTGGGTCTGCTCCGTGGGCTGTCTCCCAGAACGTCGATCCGGCTGGTGGCTGTCTGGTGTCTCTGGGTGTGCTCCTCCAGTGGTGGTACGAGTCTTCTGCCCTGTCGCTCTGCTCCTTTACTCCTGCACGCTTGTGGTGGTGGTTTGCCCTGTGACGCTGTGCCACTGTTCCTTCTCTCGCAGCAAAGTGGCATCATGTCACTCTCTTCTCTCTCATATGATCAGGATCTCACTTGGAGGTGGCATCCTGCCACACATCTCATGTTGATGTCACATGGTCGCTGGTCGTGTCGTCGTCCAGACAGTCTCACCCTCCCTGTGGACCTGTCTCAGGTCTGTCCTGTCAGTAGGAATTGTACTTCCTCTTGGGAACTTTTGTCGCGCACCTCGGACTTGGCGCTTTCCGGTCCTTCAGCACTTCTCCTTCTCTTCAAGGAAGTCTCACTCTTCTGCCCTCTTCGGGGTCTTCTTCGATTCTGCCCTCTTCGGGGTCTTCTTCAATTCTGCCCTCTTCAGGGTCTTCTTCAATTCTACCCTCTTCGGGGCGTCCCTGATTCTGGTGGTCTAACCGACCACTGCTCCGACCTCTTTCTGGTCACCTCTGCTTGGCGCGCTTCCGACTGCGCCCTTCGTTTTCTCTGCTGGATACGCTTGCTGCGCATTCTGTTCCGTCTTCTGTTCCTGAGACTGTAGCAGCTGTTCCTGTGTTGCTGCGCACTTGCTTGGTATTGTATTTCCTCTTCAACAGCTACGTGTGGAGTTGCCTCTCTGTTTGTGCAGTCCCTGCATGCCCTGGCAGTCTTTACTGTAATTTCACTATGGTGCACGGTCTTTCCTTTAGCACTCTCCTCCCATCACTTGGGTTGCTTTCTCTCGCACTGTGCCCTGTGGGAACCCACTGCAGGGGAACCCACTGCAGTAAGGGCTGCCTTATCATCTCCTACCGTCACATAGTCCTCTTCACTTTGCCTCAATTGTTCTCTATATTGTAGCAGCATGCAGACTGCCTTTCTGTGCACTCTCCTTGTTTTTACACACAGGCAGCCTTCATTGTGTTCCTGTCAGCACTGCCGTTTCTTTTCTTTCGCAGGTGTCGTACTGCTAGATGGCCACTAGATGGCACTGTTTGAACTTCCATTGAACTGCCATTGAGAGATCTGTCTCCTCAGCAGCTTCGCCAATCTGCCAACTTTGCTCAGCTCTTTTCCTCTGCCCCCCGCACAAGAGCTCATCCTCCCGTCTGCCTGCAACCAGAAGGTACACGCAAACTACCACTGCCCTCTTTCATCGTGTGGCTCCAACTACCGCAGCAGGTGAGTGCAGACGCATTTGCAGTGCTGGATTGCCGGACGTGGTCAGTCTTAATTTTTTTCTCCTGCCGGCTGTTACCTTCTCTTTGCGTCTTCCGCCCCTCGAAGTAGACCCTCTCACTTCACGGGCTGCGCGGGACTAGCGTTGCTGACTGACCGTCTACCTCACACTGGCAGTCCTTTTATTTTATTGGGGGTGAGTCTCATTTATTGCAGGCACCCTCCCGGCCACGCTGGGCCTTTCCTGCATTGCCGGACACACGCTCGCTTTGTCCCGGGTCAGGGCACTATTGACCTCACCGCAGCAGCCTCATTCAATCCATACACTGCGTGGGGTGAGCCAGAGCTACTACTCGGAGACTACGGAGCTTAGGGCCGAGTTCTCCTTCTTCACGGGGTGCGAAGGAACGGACCGCTGCTCCGCTCTCCGTCCTTCCTTCAACCGGCTCTTTTCACCGCCCCCCAACGTTCTGCCCTCAGAGTCACCTTCAGCCTGATCTCTGTTCAGGCGTGCCTCTCCTCGAGGCGGTCCGTGGCTCACCTCATGCTCGGCGGCTCATTGCTGCTTATGCGGGTGGGCTCCTAAAGACCTTTCACCCCTGGGCTCTTCTCATGCCTCCTGGGCCATCGGGCGCGTCTGGTGCCTCCTCGCAGGGGGTGCCCTAGACACGGGCAACACTCTCCCCTTTTTTTGATCTGCTGGGCTGCTCCAAGAACGGGCACATCCCACCTTCGTCACCAGTGTAATGTTGGGCCTCAGGCCCACATGGTGAGAATTAACTGACAGGGACACAAGGTAATATGGTACGGTAACTTTCCTCGAGCCCGTGCGCCCGGCCCTTTTTATTGACAGGGTCACCTGACTGGTGATGCCTGTGGTGGGTGGGTGTAGAGTGTGTTACATTTGCGGGGAGAACACTAGAGCGTGTCTAGCTAGACACGACACAGCTCACCCATCACCCACAGATGCACATAGCTGGGAAACCCAGGTGAAAACAACATGACCAGAGGACTGTCACATTAAAGCATACTCACACATGAAGCCCTTTATTTAGAAAGGACGCTGACAAAGCAGACAACAGGAGTAACTGTCTTTATTCACATATTACACATATAGGCATCAAAAGTAGACATTAGCAAGACCAGTAGGAAGTGCAAAGGGCAAAGTAGGCACATGAGAAGCTGCACAGGGAATGGGCAAACACAGCAAGGCTAGTGGCCAGTCCAAAGCGCAGAGCAGGTACATGAGAAGCTGCACAGGGAATGGGCAAACACAGCAAGGCTAGTGGCCAGTCCAAAGTGCAGAGTAGGTACATGAGAAGCTGCACAGGGAATGGGAAAGCACAGCAATGAACATCAAGGCCAGTGGCCAGTCCAAAGTGCAGAGTAGGTACATGAGAAGCTGCACAGGGAATGGACAAACACAGCAATGAAGATCAAGGTCAGTGGCTAGTCCAAAGTGCAGAGTAGATACATAAGAAGCTGCACAGCGAATGGGCAAACACAGCAAGGCCAGCGGCCAGTCCAAAGTGCAGAGTAGGTACATGAGAAGCTGCACAGCAAATGGGCAAACACAGCAATGAACATCAAGGCCAGTGGCCAGTCCAAAGTGCAGAGTAGGTACATGGGAAGCTGCACAGGAAATGGGCAAACACAGCAAGGCCAGTGGCCAGTCAAAAGTGCAGAGAAGGCACATGTGTGCATTAGATCCTGTACAAGCTTTAATGTACTTTCATGAATTGTGCTTCAATGTGTAAATGTGCTTTTATGATATTACATATCGAAATAAAGCTTTGTTGATTGATTGAGATCCTGTACAGGGAATGTGTGAGACCGTACACTGCCATGGTCAGCAACACAGTTAGGGGGATAACAATGGGCAGTCCAGGCACCGCTGTGGGAGAGACTGGTGTGTGAGGGGGACTTTGACTCAGACTTGGCTGTCAGTTGGACTGGGAGGTGGCTGAGTGTCGGGGCCAGTTGGAGGACTGGACCGGGGAGAGAGAGGCCCAGCTGAGGTAGAGGCATAAGGGGCTTTTGGAACTGCGGAGGACAAAGACTGGACAGTCCGGTGTAGCCCACCCACGTCTGAATGAATGCCCTCCATGAAAGCAACTACCTGTGCCAACTTTTTGTCGTGGTCTAGGAAGGCGTTGATGAGAGTAGTCTGGCCTACACACAGCTGGCGCAAAAGGTCCACAGACTCAACACTGATGGCAGCAGGGGAGACAGGGGCAGGGGCAGCGGTGCCTGGGGTGAAGGACACTCTTCCCTTCTTACTGGTGCGAACACGGGCAGCACTAGTGGTAGAAGCTGGGAGGGTGGGCACTGGACGCTGTGTGGTGGCAGAAGAGGCAGAGTTCCCGCTCCCTATGCCCGCCAACATAGATGTGCCACTGCTGGCATCAGATGACATTGGTGTTTGTGTCTCTGGCTCCTCAAGCAGACTCCTGTCCCCCTCCGAGGAGCTGGTCACATCAGTGTCAGTGTGCTCGTGCGTAGCAGTCGTGCTTGATGTCTCACCACTGGTTTCCGTCCCCTGTCCTTCTGTGGCGACGGTAGATGCTGCAGGAGACAGAGATGTAGGGTCAGTTCTGTGGCATTAACACAACCATCATATGCAAGCAAAGCACGAAACAAGATGATGATATCCCCATGTTGCACACCACCCTGTGCAGTAACACCATGCAACCTCAATTCAAAACTCAATTTTTGCGTGTCATCATGCAAACTTGGCATACGTGACACATGTGATGCCCACACAGACAAATAGCCTGCCTGTGCCTCCGTGTAACCAGACACACAGATCCCTCTAAGCACACCTAGGGCCCTGAGGGGGGAAAAGATGCACCTGCCAACATGTTGCCACAGTCACATCTGGATATATAGGAAAAACAATGGTTCCCGTGGAATAATGTACTATGAGGTTATGATACATAAGCACAATCGCGATATAGAGGGTTAGATAATGGCAGAGCGCGAAGGAACCACCAACACACCGATTACAGTGTAGTATATTTTATGATAAAGTTAGGAGTAAACATTATACATCAAAACAACATTTGTGCATAGTGTTCCAAGTGACAAAGGGAACCTAAACCTAAGTGACAATGCGAATATTTAATACAAGGTTTCCACAGTTTGTACAAGTCGACCATTATCATAATAATTCCATGTGAACAGCAGCTACATACAGTGATATGTGCTGGGGAAATGGTTCGCTTCTTCTGTATGTCGACGGCGTTTCGACCCTCAAAACAATGTGGGGTCTCTTCAGGACTATTGATGAAGGGACATCTAAATGGGATTAAAATAAAAAGAGAACATAAGGCCCATATACCGGCACAAATGCGAAAAATAGGAAAAATAAATATAATAAGGCCGTTGGATAAAAGGTACCTCAATATATGGTAGCGCAGCCTTGTGAAAATGATGTGCCACACGTGAAGAAAGGAGGAAAAAGGTTTACTCACATGAGGACCCGTCCGGGTACTGTGATTGTGCGAAAAGAAGTAAAGAAGAATGTTGCAATTACTGATAGTATGGAGGTCACATTTAGGGACATGATCTTACAATCACACACCCTTCTCACAAGATCTGTTGTGTGCAATCTACAGGGCTGAGATGGCTCTTTGAGTCTATCAGACAACCCATTTGTTTCACTCTGTACATTCAATGATGTGTCCTTGTCAGATTGGGCAGTGACTGTGCAGGCCAGGTGGGCTCCACTGAGGTCCAACGTGAGGCATCAGAAATGACACATGAAGGGACAAATTGAGAGTGTAAACAGTGTCAACGCATGCGAGTCAGTACACATGTTGGTGGAAATGGAAGGGGCTCTGTACAAAAGTACAGCAATCTGCTGTGTCATAGGTGAATTACCCCCAAGAGTGTCACCCTCTGACATTTAATTCCTGAGCATAGTGCTGACCTATACATGATGTCAATTTTGAGTCAGACACACTTCCATCAGTACCCTCTGGACGTAAACCCTTGGTAAGGCCACAGATGAGCCTGTGAAGAACATCAGGGACCCGCACATCCATTCAGGCAGGCAATTCCTGTCCTGACTCCTGCTTAACCAACTTGCTGCGTCATTATATGGCTGATAAAACAATACATGTCCCTCCCATTCTGATATGCAGCCAGGGAAATGTGTGAAATAGGCTACACACCCCTTTCCCCTGGAGAAGCATGCTAGGCAGTGTATGACACAAACCCACACACTCAGGCTCATACTGCAGCAGATCAACTTCATGTGTGTACTCCCTGCAGTCTCTGAAACACTTACCATGACGTCTGGAGCACCATATAGCCTCCCATACTGTGTGAGCACCTCGTCCACCAGGACCTCTAGCTCCTCGGTGATAAAGGGACGGGCCCGAATCTTCTCAGTCCTTGCCATCACTGGGTCCAGGTGACAGGAGCAGCAGCAGTTGGTGGTGAGGGGTGTCAGGGAGCAGGTTCTGGAGACAGGAGCAGCAGCAGTTGGTGGTGAGGAGTGTCAGGCAGCAGGCTCTGGAAGCAGTGGAAATGTGAGGCCCTCTCCCACACACTTATATAGCCCTCTGGGTTAGTTTCAGTGGTCCTGAGCTGCTGCAATTGGTGTTCCAGGTCAGCTTTTTTTAAATGCCTTCAATGACCAGCTCCGCGGTGGCGGAGCACGCCTACCGCGATTTTCAAAATTGCATTAGGCTACCGCGATTGCGGTTCCGATTGGCTGTAAGGGCATGGGCATTAGCGGTGACACACCGCACGGGCCAGGCGGTCGCTACCGCGGTCGTGCAACTTTCAATTGCATCCAAAGACTGGCCCCGCGGTGGCGGAGCACGCCTACCACGATTTTCAAAATTGCATTAGGCTACCGCGATTGCGGTTCCGATTGGCTGTAAGGGCATGGGCATTGGCGGTGACACACTGCAGGGGCCAGGCGGTCGCTACCGTGATCGTGCGTCTTTCCATTGCATCCAATGACTGGTTTTGCGGTGGCGGAGCACATCAACCGCGATTTTCAAAATTGCATTAGGCTACCGCGATTGCGGTTCCCATTGGCTGTAAGGGCATGGACACTGGCGGTGACACACCGCAGGGGCCAGGCGGTCGCTACCGCGATATGGCTGCCATACATTGGTCAGTTACCGTGATTTGGGTGGCGGAGAATGCCAACCACCATTTAACTATCAGCATCTATGTATCAGTACCGCAAGTGTGGCTTTGGCATTGGGGTGACAGACCAGAGGGGCCAGGCAGTCGCTACTGTGACATGGCTGCCATACATTGGTGCCAGTGTCCATGATTTGGGTGGCGGAGCATGCCAACCGCCATTTGACTATCAACATATATGTATCAGTACCGCGAGTGTGGATTTGGCATTGGGCCAATCGCCAGTTCCCAACAGTGCACAGTAGATACATGATTAATGGCACAAGATTGTGCACACAATGCCAATGTAACATTTACCCCACTGCTGACTGCACATGCCATGTTGGAGTATATGATTGAAAACATTGGCATGTACTCCCTCACATGTCACTTGAGATATTGCTGGGCATGTACACAGAACAGTGTTGTGATGGACTCTCCAATGGGTACAACTCACAGTGATGAATGTCTGACTACACATTATGCATATGTCACTGTCTACTTTGCTTGGCTCATGCACACACTTGTTGTTTACGCACAGACTGTGATCATTGTGTTGTTGATGTGTGCCCTGTTCAACTTACACAAGAAGGTGTGGCAGGTCCAGCAGCTATGTAGGAGACAGTGTTGCAGTTTCACACATATGCTGTATGAAATACTCTCAGGGCTACTCATGCAAGATGTTGCCATATCACTTTGGGCATTCACATAGTTAGATATTGTTATGGAGGTACTTGCTGTGTGAAAAGTGGACAGGTGTACAACTAGTGTAGCTGAAGGTGTCCCTACATGTAAGTTGGGCTGTAAGCTGAACTTTGATGACACTCATTGTTGGCTTTGTGTCAGTCAAAACTTAAGATGTTGGACCTATCTCATGGTGGATTGCATTTACATGTGTCCCCTTTCATTGCACCTAGGAGGAGACCAAATGTGCATCATCCCTTTAAAGTGCTGGCAGACATGGAGGATGAGGAGGTCATACGGAAATTCCATCTGATCGACCCACTCTACAAGATCTATGTGCTATGTTGGAGCCCCACCTGCGGCCTTGCAGAACATGTCCGACTGTTTTCACACCAGCGTCTAAGGTGATGGTGGCCCTGCATTTTTTTGCTCCTGGATCATTCCAGTACACGGTGGCCAGCGCAGGTGGGATGTCGCAACCTATGTTCAGCATGGTGCTACGTGATGTCCTGTCCACTATGATGATCTACAAGGACAGATATATCCATTTCCCCAGGAGACATGAATTGGCAGGTGTGAAGGGTGATTTTTATGGCCTTGGGCACATCCCCAATATTGTTGGTGCCATTGACTGCACACATGTTGGACTGGTTCCACCACAGGCACGGGAGCACATCTACAGGAACAGGAAACATTTCCATTCCATCAATGTGCAAGTGGTATGCCAGGCGGTTATGATCATCTCACACGTCTGTGCCAAATTTCCTGGCTCGGCCCATGACTCGTACATCATGCGTAACAGCATTGTGCCACAGCTGATGGCTAATCTGCTTCCGGAGCGTGCATGGATTGTGGGTGAGTACGCAGGGCTAAGTAGCATGCTGTGTGTGTGACATGATGTCCTCTGCCACAGTTATATTACAAAGTTGGTCTGTGTATCTCACACCTAGGTGATTCTGCATATCCCAACTGTCCTTGGTTGCTGAGCACTCTGCGGAATCCCAGGACCCCAAGTGAAGTCCGTTACAATGATGCCCATGGGAAGACACGTCATGTGGTGGAGCGTACTTTCGGTCTCCTCAAGTCACATTTCCACTGCCTGGGCAAGACCGGGTGTGCACAGATGTACTCGCCCAAAAAGGTGTGTCAGATTATAGTTGCATGCTGCATGCTCGACAACCTGGCCTTGCGCAAGGAGATCCCCCTGCTCCTGGATGCTGATGAGCAGCTGAGGCCCCCACCTGCAAACCAACGCATGTCCAGTGACGAGGATAGTGGAGAGGAGGAAGGTGTCGACCTGCGTCAACAGCTCATCAACCGCTTCTTCACTTGAAAGTGAGTGGCAATGTAAAACGGGGCCCTTGTCTGCTGATGTTGTTGTTGGTGAAAAGGTCTATGTGTGCTTTGTGACTGCAGCCTGTTGTTGTCTCAGTGCTGGCTGCCAATGTTTCTGATACAGGGTAATTTGGCACAAATACAGGATGTCTATGTCGGTACAGTTGCTCATAGTAATGTGTGCAGATTGGAGTACCTTGATGACATGTGTTGTGTGATGGCTGTGATGCCACCGCCTGACTAGTTAATATTGTTCTGTTGTGTTTTCCTATGTCCCTTAAGCCTCTCCTTGCCAACAAACTATCCATGCTCCTGGTAAATTGTAATCATGGTGAACATTGCACATCCTGTGATAAACACGGAGCAGACACAGCGACATAGGTTTGTAAGGAGTGTTTTTTTACAATGTGTACATGTGAGAGGGGAGTGAATATTTACAAAAGGGTGAATTGTGAAGCAATGAGTTGTCAGTGAGGGTAGATGAGACAATTGAGTAGTCACCACAATGATGTGGTGACCCAGTCCAACAGACGGATGCCATTAACAAGGAAGCGTGGGGAAGGACAGTCAACAAAGTCAATGCAATAGTGAAGAGGGTTGACATCATGGCTGGCTCCTTGACTGGCGTTTGGCAGGTGCTTTGCCACGGGTTCCTCCCTTGGATTTCTTCGGACTGCCCCTTGGTCGTTTGGAAGGGGGGGGCCTCTACTGCGGGCCAGTTGGGTCTGAGGAGTCCCCCCTCTCTGTGGCCGCAGGGGAAGATATGGAACTGTCATCCTGCGGGCCACTGGAGGGAGGTGGAGGTGTTGGTTGTGCCGCAGGCCTGTCCCTCAGAACCGCCACTAGCTGGCCCAGGAGGTCCACGATTTGGCCCATGCGGGTGTCTATGGACCTCAGCAGCAGGCGGAGCTCATGGGCATCTTCCTGAGCATGGCCCGTTTGTCCCTGGACCCGTTCATAGGCCCCAAGGACTCTGGTAATGTTGTCCAGGGCTTGGGTCCCAGTTTCCTGTTGGCTTAGACTCCCCCTTGCCCTCCCACCTGCCCTGCTGTCACGGAGCTGTGGCCTCACCGCTGTAGGCACCCGCCTACTCTCCCTGCCCTCCTCAGTTGGCAGGGAGAGTATTGCAGGGAGCACTGGTGGTGGTGGAGGCCGCACAGGTCGTTTCATTTGGGGTCAGCGTAGTTGTTGTTGTTGTTGCTGATGTGGTGGTGGGGGGACAGTGGGGTCCTGGGACCTGTTGCGCCCTGGCAAACCAGGTGGGCTGGCTTCAAGCTCCGCATCCTCAAAATCCAGGGAGTCCTCATCAGAGAGTCCATGTTCCTGGGGTGGAGACTGGCTCTACAAGTTGATGTTGTCATCCTCTGCAGTCAGTTGCTGGTCACCTGTGGGACAGAGGCAAAATGGTTATAGACGTGCACCCCTCAAGCTTGGTGTTTGATGTATCTTATTTGCAGGTTATGCAACACATAGTTAACTATTTCGCACATTGTATGTCTGCACAGTAATGTGCATCATGACATGAGGTGGAGGTACATACATTACTTGTCCATGGGGTGACATGTCAATGGGTACCATGCCTCACGTGAAGATTTTGTGATTACAATGAAAGGTTGTCATCTGACAACTGGCGGCAATACAACTTGATGTGAAGCATCTTTGCTGACTACTCTGCCTGGCAGGCGTTACATCTGCGCATGAACTAGCGATTTTGATCTCATGCATACCTTTGTCATGTCCTATGCTTTGGTACATTTGTTCGACAGACCATGCTTGTTTTGTTTTCATATGGTCCTTCAAGCTCAGCCCTCACAGAAGTTACAGATAGCATTCAGTGCTGTGCATGTCTGTGCCCTGATTTGCTTCAACATGGGATTTGGTGAGTCACACTTCTGTTTCTGTGACAGTTACATACGCTTAGCTGTCGGCACACTGTAAATTAATATTGTATCTGTGTACATTTTAGTGGGATGTGAGGGCTTGTGTTTTCATATGTGTCCATGCTTTTTGAGAGGAATGGTGTGGTGCATGCACTGTCTAACATTGATCTGGTTGCAGCCTCTCTTGTGGGAGCCATAACATCTGCCTTAAATAAAATTGCTCCCTTTACCAAAGTTAAATTCAAACCCAGAACCTTACCCTGGTTCACGGAACAACTGAAGATACTAAACATTTCCTGTAGTACTGCCGAACGGAAATGGAGGAAAAACAAAAATCAAACTGATCGGGACAAATATAGAAGTATCCATCGGACCTACTTGGAAAGCATTAAACAAGCAAAAAAATCATTCCTCCTAAACCAAATAGAAAAAGCAGCAAACTCTAACAAGGAGCTCTACAAAATCTTAAAAGAATTCACATCGCCCCCAGAACAATCATCGATTTCCATCTCACAGAACTGGGTGAACTCTCTCGCTGAATATTTTGATGACAAAATAACATAATTCATAACTCTTTTCCACCTCAAAAAGTTACCAATATTTCACAAAATAATCCCCCTACTTCCCCTAGTTCCATCTCCACTCTGGAAGAATTTTCTCCATGCAATTTGGAAGATGTGATTGGAGCCATGAACAAAATTAAATCTGGCTCACCTGTGGATTCCATACCACCGCGTTTCCTTCCGATAATTGCACTTATAATTCTTGACTGTCTGACAGACCTATTCAATAACTCGCTGTCACAAGCTATTGTCCCCAAAATATGGAAGGCAGCCAGAATCAGGCCTATTCTAAAAAAAAACACAGCTGACCCAAATCTCCCAATAAATTATCACCCTATCTCGCTCCTATCTTACTTTGGAAAGATGCTCGAGTTGCTGGTCAACAGACAGCTCGTCACCCACTTAGAAAATCATGGTCTTCTGGACTCGTCACAGTCCGGATTTAGGGCCGTGCACAGTACTGAAACAGCACTGGTAGAGGTCACAGACAACATCAGGTTAGCATCGGGCAGGGGACAATCATCTATCCTCGTCCTGTTAGACCTATCGGCTGCCGTTGACACCATCTCCCACAGCATTTTAGATCTAAGACTCTGGGATATTGGTGTCAGAGAGAAAGCCCTCAAATGGCAGAGAAACTATCTAACTGACCGAGTCACTGCTGTTCAGATTGACAACATCGTTTCCAGAAACAGACCCGTAAGGATGGGAGTGCCCCAAGGCTCTATTTTGAGCCCGACGCTCTTTAATCTTTATGTAACTCCGTTGGCCGAGGTGATCAGATCCTACGGCTTTGATGTCATGTCATAGGCCGATGACACTCAGGTTCTGATCACTCTCAGCCCGGACCCCACTGACACAAAAATACGCTTTAAAAACTGTATGACCCACATCGATAGATGGATGAACTCGAACCATCTCCAACTAAATGGAGGAAAAACTGAAATAGTTCTCTTTGGCAAAGCACACGAATACTGGTCCAGCGACTGGTGGCCCCAAACCATGGGACCCTGCCCAGAGCCAAAACAATCTGTCCGGAATTTAGGCATTCAAATAGACAATAAACTGTCTATGAAAGATCAGGTCAATCACTTAGCTGGTTCCTGTTTCGGCATCATGCGGAATCTACGCACAGTTTTTAAATGGCTCCCGATCGAAGCCAGTTAACCATTAGTTCAAGGCCTGATCATTAATCGCATGGATTATGGCAATGCTTTGCTGTCTTCTATAAATGAAGACCTCCTAACCAGGCTTCAAGTCCTGCAGAACATGGCTGCTAGACGGGTGCTGAATCTTCCTTCGGGATCCTCTTCGGCCCCTAATCTAAGACTCCTCCACTGGCTCCCTGTTAGAAAACAAACTCGTTTCAAGATCCTCTGCTTAACTCATAAAAACATTTATGGCAATGGTCCAGGTTACTAGAAGAAGAAACTCAGCTGGTATTGCCCATGCAACAAATTTCTCCTAACTCCCATTAAAATCCGTGCAACCAGAATGGGAGGGAGATCTTTCTCTTCCCTTGCTCCTACTTTCTGGAATAAATTGCCTCTGTACCTGCGCACTATCTCAAGTCACAATCATTTCCGTTGGGAGCTAAAAACCTGGCTGTTCGACTCCTAAACGGCTCTGTTTAAACTAATATCTGAGCTTCCGCTAGCGCCACGAGACCTTCGGGTGATATGTTTGCGCTAAATAAATAGTCCTGATTTGAATTAATTTGATTACTTACCTGTTATGTTGTTACACTGGGGTGGACTTTCTGGCACATGCTTCTGGATGTGTGTTTGAGTGCTTCATCGTGCTCAGGGGTGGGACAAGGGGGCCTGTTGGGAGTGGTAGTCCTGCCTTACCACCCCCAAACACCCCCCTTGTGAAAATGGCTACCTACCTGTTAGATGAAGGTGAACAATGCAATGGCTGCCACATTCTTCTGGGTGGGAGGGAGTGGTCCATCCTGCTCATGGGTGGGACAGGGCTGCCTGGTGGGAGTTGTAGTGCAGGCCTCCCACCCCCAAACAGCCCTCCCTGGGAAGATGGCTACCTACCTGCTAAGTGAGGCTGAACAATACAATGGCTGCCACATGCTTCTGGTTGGGAGGGAGTGCTCCATCCTGCTCAGGGGTGGGACAGGGCTGCCTGGTGGGAGTTGTAGTGCAGGCCTCCCACCCACAGACACCCCTCCCTGTGAAGATGGCTACCTACCTGTTAGATTTAGGTGAACAATGCAATGGCTGCCACATGCTTCTGGGTGGGGGGAGTGATCCATCATGCTCGGGGTGGGACAAGGGGGCCTGTTGGGAGTTGTAGTGCTGCCTTGCCACCCCCAAACAGCCCTCCTTGTGAAAATGGCTACCTACCTGTTAGGTGAAGGTGAACAATGCAATGGCTGACACATGCTTCTGGGGGTGTGTTTGAGTGTTACATCCTGCTCAGGGGTGGGACAGGGGTCCCTGGTGGGAGTTGTGGTGCAGGCCTCCCACCTCCAAACACCCCTCCCTGTGAAGATGGCTACCTACCTGTTAGATGAAGGTGAATAATGCAATGTCTGCCACATGCATCTGGGTGGGAGGGAGTGCTCCATCCTGCTCAGGGGTGGGACAGGGCTGCCTGTTGGGGGTTGTAGTGCAGGCCTCCCACCAACAGACACCCCTCCCTGTGAAGATGGCTACCTACCTTTTAGATGAAGGTGAACAATGCAATGGCTGCCACATGCTTCTGGGGGGGAGTGCTCCATCCTGCTGAGGGGTGGGACAAGGGGGTCTGTTGGGAGTTGTAGTGCAGGCCTCCCACCCCCAAACAACCCTCCTTGTGAAAATGGCTACCTACCTGTTAGTTGAAGGTAAACAATGCTGACACATGCTTCAGGGTGGTGGGGGGGAGTGCTCCATCCTGCTCAGGGGTGGGACAGGGCTGCCTGGTGGGAGTTGTAGTGCTGGCTGCCTGTATACATGCAAACCTGGGAATGTTGCAGGCTACCTTCGGGGTGATTTAGATGGAGTGGATGTGAGGCCTTTGTTAGGTATTGTAGTGCATATGAATGGACTTGGGCCTAGGAGGTGTAGCTTTGTAGTTGTGCAAGACAGTACATGGCAGTGAAATGGTTTACATTTGTTTTTCCTTACCAGCCTGCACTCTCCCGACTATTCCTGTGAGACTCTCTGGATACAGTATGGGAAGCACCTTCTCCTCCCATGCATTGAATGGTTTTGGTGGGATGGGAGGGCCACCGCCAGTCCTCTGAGCCATCTCACGGTTCTTGTTCCTCTTTTCTTTCACAACCCTCTTCAGGTCAAGCCACCGCTTCATGATTTCATTTCTGGAGCGCGGAGTGTTCCCTACTGCATTGACCTTGTCGACTATCCTTGCCCACATTTGTGCTCTTGTGGCTAATGGTGTCTGTTGGACCAGGGTACTGAAAACTTGTGGTTCTACTCTGATTATCTCATCTACCATGACTGACAGCTCACTCTCTGAGAATTTGGCTATTTTCTGTGGTGCCATGGTTTGTGATGTGCTAATGTTTTGAGGTGCAGTTGTGAGGGTGGTGTAGGTGGTGTGGGTGTGTGTGTGTTGTTGTGCTGGTGAGGTGTGTGGTGTTTTGCCTATCCAATGTGCTGCAGGGTTTGGTTCCTTTAGTGCTGGAGTAGTGAAAAGGATTCTGGTCAGGGAAGGGGCTGGTTTTATAATCAGCTATGTGGGTGTGCCAAAATGTAGTATTGCTGTCAGGTGTGTTGTGTGGGTGGTCCTGGGATTTGTATTTTTGAAGTTGCCATGTGGGTGTGTCATTGGGGTGTATTAGTTGTTTTTGGGGGCAAGGCTAGTTTGCTGTGTGCACTTGGTGGCCTTGTTGTGAGTTTTTTTTGTCAACCGCCATATTTATCACGCAGTGTCCGCAGCGATGGCTATGCTACAGCCCTTCCGCCGGCTCTCCCACTCATCACTGTTTGCGACCGCGGCGGTCGGAAACAGCGGAACGTCCCGCTGTCACATCAGGGGAATCCTAATTTTCCATGTGGTCGCTCTGCTAGCCTGGCGGCGGTTTAGTGTGTTTTGGCCGCGAATCCAACCGCCGCGGACGGATTTCCACCAGCTCCGCCCGCTACGGGCGGTCTTTCATGGCCTCGTTCCACTGCGGTCTGATTTTTTGGGCGGTTGATCCTAATTGGACCGCCAGATTTGCCGCGGTACCGGCAGACGGTTGATTTCCGCTACCATGGCGGTCGGGGGGGTTTTCTGACCGCCATCCCAATAGACCCCTAAGTGTACACAACCCTTTTGTGCCATTGTATAGTTTTGGACAATTAGTGCCAGATGTAGTGTCTGCTCCATGGTACCAAGTCCTGGCCGAAATCCAAACTGATAGATCGAGACTGCATGGGACTCAAGCGCACATAGTTCTAATTTAGCCAGAATAACCCTGCCCAAAATTTTAACTGAGCCATCCAGCAAGGAAATTGGGCAATAACAATGAGGTTGACTTTTGTCCCCCGTTTTGAAAATCGGGACTATAATGGCTTCCTACCATGTCTTAACCAAAGGTTCCACTATAGCAGCTTTTAAAACGCTGGTTATTAGCGGGGCCCAAAAATCTGGTAGATATTTGTACAGATCAACAGGAATTCTCTCCAGTCCCAGGGCTTTCTATTGCTAAGAGTACATCACTTACCTCAACTGAGTTATTCAGGGCCTGTGCTGCTCTTGCATCAAAAGGAATTTTTGGGTCCGAAACCATGTTTATTAGCTGAGGGTTACAAGAAAATAGCTTTGAAAGTGTTCTACCCAGTTTTTAGCTAATACTGTAGTATCTAGTTTGGGCATTTCACCGCCAAGCATGGAAGTAGAATTTACAACCTCTCAAAAGGCATGTGAGTCTTTTAGTATAGAGACAGTTTTTAAATCTTCCCAGGCCTTACCCTTCAGATATATTTTGCTTTTCCCAATTACCTATTTATAGCCTTTCCTAGCTTTTGCTACTTCATCCGTATTTCTCTGGATTTTTTTCAAAGCGCACCTTAGTGTCCTATAACTGATCAAGCACTATTAAACCATCTTGGGGTATCGGGTGTTCTACTGCCACATTCAGTTACTGTATCTGCCATAAATCCATTAAAGATTGTAAAAGCCAGTATGACATCCTCTGGGGTAGCTGAATCTGAGAGGACTTTCTCAATTTGAGCCTAATTATTTGCCATGAAATCTCAAAGCAAGGCCGCCTTGTCGATTTTCTTCCATTTAATATTCACATCATTATTTTTATTATTTACAGCTCTGTGTTGTAATTTGTTATCCCTCTTATTATTCAGGGCTAAGTGTAGAGTTAATATAAGGGGACTGTGATTGCTTATACAGCTAGCCATTACCACACATCCTTTAAGAAACTGTGATAGGTGTTCACCAATTAAAATATATTCGATCATTGAATTTGATGTGACACCCATATATGTTGGAATCTGGGGTAAGATGGTCATTTCCAGATCTTGAGGAAATATCAGGTTCTTAACAAAAACAACTCTATTCAATGAGTCCCCATATGGCGTATGTTTTAAGTGCATCAGGGGCTGATCCCTCTCATCACAGATACCACATGATGCCTGAACTCTAGGGTCACAAATTCCTATATTGAAATCCCTGGCCCAGATTATTTGAAGATACTTTGAGTGATCATATTGGGCTTGAAAAATGGCATCATCTAGGTCATCTATGATCTTGGTCACGGTTGGATCAGATACATCATAATAATAATTAATTAAAAGCAAATCGAATGACTTTTGCAGTATAATTAAAAGCAACTGAAAATACGGGGATGTACAAAGTTCTCTAACAATGATGTCTGTCAAAGTCACTGATATAAAAGTAGTCCTCCTTTCATCCTGATCGTGACGGAGTTGCTGGGACACAGTAACAGGCATATCCATCTATATAAGGTAAGTCTATTAGCCAGGTCTGTTGGCAACAGATTTTGTGCTGCTCTACCAACATTTTCCAGTCCGGATTGTCAATCTTGGAGCGAAGACCGCAATGTTCCATGAGAGCATACTAAAACTTTCCTTCCAGGTTGTTCCTGAATTATACAGAAAATAGAGTGGCGAAGTCGGTGTTACACAGTGTTCTTTTATAAATATGCCCTCCGGTTCCAGTGGCTGTCAACCTTGTAATTCCAAGGCAGACAGGACCTCAAATCTATTTGACAGGGGCAGCTCCATTTGTGATCTTGACAAAATGATTTTTATCTGTTTTGGGGCTTAGCTGTGGAGGTCTGTTTAAATTGATGATGAGTGTATCTGTCTATCAGTTGATGTCTCAGTGGGTGTTTGAGTATGTTAGTAGGTACTATATGGGAGATTGATTGGTTGACTGACTACCTTTATGGTTGTCTGGGTGTCTGTGTGTGTGAGTGAGGAGGTGTGTGACTGCCTGTATGGATGAGTGAGTGAGTGAGTCAGTGGCTGTATGGAGTACTGTGTGCATGTCAGAGAAGCTGTATGAGGGAGTGAATGTCTGTATGGCTGTGTCAGTGATTGACTGCATGTGTTAGTATGGGGAGTAACTGGGTATGTGAAAGGCAATATAGGTGGGTGATGGGGTAGATAAGTAATTGTATGCATGAGTGAGTGAATATGAGAGTTGCTATATGGATGAGTGTGTGATTCTGTCACTAACTGTATAGGTGAGTGAGTTTGTGTTACTATTTGTATGAATAAGTGTGTGTGTGTGTAACTGTTTGCATAAGTAAGGGGATGTGTGACTGACTGTATGGGTGAGTGTCTAGGTGTGTGAGTAGTTCTATGGATGACTCAAGTGTGTGAGTGCCTATAAGGGTGAATGAGTGGATATGTCAATGGTTGTATTAGTGAGTGAGTGGGTGTATGAGTGGCAGTATGGGTGAGCGAGTGGATGTGTGTGTAGATCTATGAATCAGTGAGTGGGTGTGTAAGTACTGGTGTGGCTCAGTGAATGGGTTTGTGAAAGGTTGTGTGGGAGTGGAGCGGGTATATAAAGGATCCTATAGGGGTGTGAGTGAGTGCTTTAGAGATGCTATGGATGATGTCATCACTGATGTCATCAGTGATGTGATTTGAGATGTCATCAGTGATGTCACTCACCATGTGATGAGTGATGTGATATGTAAGGTCATAAGCAGAGCATTGCGGACTCGAGTTATAGTTAAGTCAAGTAACTATAACGGCTGAATTTCTCTGGTTTTGTATAAGTAAAATCTGTCCCTAACTATAAGGTCCCTGGAACCTTTGTTTTTTTAGTGAATATATATATAAACTTTTCCCATAAATGAAGCATTTTTTGTTTTGCTAATACCTTTGGCGCCGTTTGAAACATTTTCATGAAACCTTCAAAACGAGTATGCAGGTTAGTTGAGCTGCTGCCTCGACCGTTTCGGGGTGATTCGTGAAGTGGGGGCTGAGAAAAAGGGGGTCCTAAAACGCTTTTTACCCATGCAGTGTCTACAGGGATTTTGCAGTTTTTAGACATGACTACAGCCTGAACCGCTTAATGGAATTACACCAAATTTTGCAGAAAGGTAGATCTTGGTGTAGAAACAGACCTTTTTGTAATTTTGTGAACATCTGTTCAGTAGTTTGTCAATTATTAAAGAAAAAAATTCTAGATATCTAGGGATGCAGATCCTCTGCAGATTCGGAAGTACCCATGGGTACACATGGATCCGAAGCCCAATTGGAAAAAAAACTCACACACTATTACTTTTCATTAAAAAAAACATAGAAATTCACTGAACAAACCGAAGATTACAGGAATGTTATAGTTAGGTTGCCATTTTACTTGCACAGGACCACAGAAACTCAGCTCCTTCCTGAAAAGTTGCTATGCACCCTCCTCCCCTTATTTAAAAAAACGGGCTGATGAGGCTTGGGGAGGAGGGGGTATGCCAATGACCAAAGGCCATGCATAGCAAGGGGTAGGTTACCTGTGAGGGAGGTTGGATGCAAGGAGTGACCACAGGCCAGGCTCTGCAGCCAGATTCGCCATGCACGATGGGGGTTGGATTACATAGGATAGTAAAATATTACTTTGCGTTTAAAAAACCCAAACAAATTCACTGAAAAAACTGAAGGTTAAAGTAACATTATAGTTAGGAGAAAATGTCAGTGACAATGTAATGTTTTAAAATAAAAAAGCACTGAAATTCACCAGTTAAAGTAATGTCAATTAACTATAACTCGTGACCTAAGGTAACTATAACTTGTGCCCTCGTCATCCACTGCTAATTATGCCACATATTACATCACTCATGACATCTTCTATGATATCATTGATAATATCAGTGCAACAATTGCAATAAAATTATTGAAGAGAAAACTGTGCATGGCAGGTGCGCAAGTTATAGTTAACTTAGGGCACAAGTTATAGTTATAGATAACAATAACTAGTGAATTTCTGTAGTTTACATGTTACAACTGAAATTAACACTGAACTTACCTAAAAGCAATTGTTCAATCAACTAGAACAAGTATACAAAAAGTAAATGAATAGAAGCTGGGAAATTATTACTTTGGAGAAATATTTAGAATTTTAAATGTTACCATGTGGATTAAGGATTTTGACAATGCCAAATCACCCAAATATATCGCCAGGAATGCTGCAGAAACAGTGGCAGCTGCCTCAGAACGGAGGTGGCGGGGCGGGTAATTAAAAAAAAATTTAAAACGTGCCCTCTCCGTTGCGCCGTCACACGCCTCTCCTCCGTCTGCTCTGGTAGAAGCACCGGAAGCATCCAGGCTTCCGGACTTTCCCACCCAATCAGCAGGAGCAGCGTGGTGATTTGTCTGAGCATCCTGATTGGATGATCAGGCAGTTTGTAGGGAGGCTGGGCATGTACTCCATGGGGCTGTGCAACACAGCCCAATGGAGAACATGCCGGCTCTAGAGGGCTGGCCAAACCGTCATGTGCACTTAGAGGAGTGCAAACCATTCTTCCCAGGCTCTGCCGTCAGAGATCCCAGCGCCGCCCCGACTCGGGCATAGAAAAATAAAATTATAATAATGTCCTGTTATTATCATTTTACTTTTATTTTTTGCACTGATGAAATAGCAGTGAGGCAATACCCCTCCGCCTCAGTGGAGGAGCCGCCACTGTGCAGGAATGGGGTGAGAACAACATGAAATGCTCTGATAAAACGATGAGCATCTTAAATTTGCCCAAATGGATCTGGGTGACTTTAAATCATCAAAGAGATTGAAGAGAGCATTAATCTGACCAATGATATGGATGAGCAACTGTGCTTAAGTTAAGAAATGGATGCAAAACTTGAAAGATACGAGGACGAGATAGAGAAATGAAAAGACATTAAATTCCTTTGCGATGGGAAAGATTGCAATCAAGGAACAATATACAGCTTTGCAAAAAGATTTGAAAATCTAAAAAAAACTCACGCTATGGATCAAATATAGCCTTATCTAACTCGTGAGAAGAAACCAGTGAATCAGCCACAGAAACTAGTGAAAGTGCAGCAACTCCTATATCTAGCACCACTACTAAGCCAACGTTTAAGAGAAAATGAAACTCCAAAGTTTAGATCAAAGAACATCAAGGGGAATAGGCCGGGTGGCAACCGAGGTCGAGGCAGAGGCAAACAAATCGAAAAAGAAAAACAGACGGGTCGGCTGGAAGAAAACAATATCTGCTCCTCAATTTGAACAGGAAACAACAGGAGAAATAAAACAAGATTAATACATAATTGTCAATCTTTCAACTCATGCTCTAACTATGGCTGAATGAAGGACTAAATGAGGGTTTAACCTTTTGCCCTGAGCAGCAGTTTGATTTAGTAGAAAATCGGACTGACACCTATTAATTTGTTAGGACGTTCAAACTGACTAAACTACATGCTTAAAAAACAATGAGATCCAAAGACAACACAATCACAACCCAAGGGTCAGAACCATACATTTCACTTGATCAAGTATTTGACCCTAAAAAAACTTGCTTGACTTAATGCATGGATATCATGATGATGATATGATGGAGACGGAAGTCTTATTAATATGAATAAGCATAAATTTGCTGCTTAAAAGGACAAATCATTTCACCCCATTTTGTCACCATGCAATAAATGTGATGTCTTTTATGAATTAGTATGTTCAGATATTAACAAATTGAGAAATCACAGGCAACTCAATATGGAAATAAGGAAGAAACCTTGAGTATTAAAGAACCTATGGCATTAAGGAATCTAATGGCAAATGATAATGTGATCATAAAACCGGCGAACAAGGGAGGGAACATTGTCATCCTAAACAAGGAGGACAATGTTAAAGAAGCTGTCCACCAATTAAGTGATGAGACAAATTACAAGAAATTGGATATGAATCAAATGATTACTCATCTTAATTGAAAACTGGAAGAATAATATGAAAAAGATCTGATGAATGAATATGAATACAAATTTTTGAAGAGGGATAATCTGACCAACCAACAATTTACTTACTTCTTAAAATACATAAAACCTTGCATAATCCTCCAGGAAGGCCAGTAGTTCCGGCCTGTGATTCTTTGTACTAAATAATGGCAATATATGTTGTTTACTACTTGCCACCTATAGATAGAACTAGACGTCTCTACATAAGAGACACTACAGATTCTTACAGTCTTCTTATGTCCTTTTGAGTTTTATTTGTAGCTTATACATTTTTCACATTTTCTATTCTTTACAATAGTTTTGTTATGTCACTACAAATCCTAGAATGCCACATTGAAGGTGGGACTGGGTGATGGTATTTAAGCAAAAACTTAGAGGGGACTCAACAACCGTGAGAAAGATCGTTTGGTCGTAACAATAAATCTACTTTTTTAGTTCACCAAGTGCAACAACCTCTCTTCGCAAGGAAAAAAAAGGAATATATTCAGTCACCAGTAGGTAGTTAAAGTTAGGGTCTAGTTTCCACAGGAAAAGCGTTTTTTGTTTTGCTTATATCTTTGGCACCGTTTGACGAAATTTTCAAAACTAGTTTCCCACTCACTTCAGGTGCTGTCTGGAAAGTCTCAGGGTGATACGTCAAGCAGGGGCCGAGAAAAAGGGGTGGGTCCCAAAACACATTTTCCCAATGCAATTTCCCATAGGTATTTTTGACATAAAGACAGCCTGGACTACTGAACAGAATTACACCAAATTTAGCAGAAAACTAGATCTTGGTCCAGAAAGAATGTTCTTTGTAATTTGGTATAGATCTGTTCAGTAGTTTTAGAGTTATTAAAGAAAAAAGATTTATGTTTATCTAGAGACAGGGATCCACCGCGGTTGATACACGGATCCACGCAACAACAGCAATGCCGCGATCTGCTGGTCACAACCTGAGAGAATGATTACGCTGCCATTTTGACAATCAGGACACTGTTCCCGTGGTGAGGAAATAAAGTATAAATAGGATATAAGGGGTCAGGATAGAGGTATCCTGATCCCATGGGACTGATGGAGGGGTCTGTGAGAGACTCCTAATGGGCAATAAAGAAATTGTCAATAAAAAATGTTTTGGGCTTTCAAGGATCCACTGAGGCATTCAGAGTGGCCCGTGTGAATCAGCGACAGATCAGCTGATCCAGATCCCAAATTGAGAGACCCACACACTCACTCACACATCTAATTACATACTCACATACCCCCTTACACACCCAGACAGCCACTCACATACACACTCAAAGACCCAGAGAACCCTCACACACCTACTCACAGACCTACAGAAGCACTAAAATCGTTAAAATTGTAAATCTGGTATTTGTAAAGTGCAAACTACTCACCCTTATGGGTCTCAAGGCGCTGGGGGCCATCGTGGAAATTAAGTGAGCTATTTCCCAGAGTCACATGGTGCTGAGCTAATCTGCCGCCGGAGCCAGGGATCGAACCGTGAGCCCTGTGCTCCAAAGCCAGCAGCCCTGGCCGCTGCACCACACCCACTCACACTCACACCCCCACACCCATGCAACCACTCACACATACACCTGCACAGCCATTCACACACCTACTCAGAGATCTACAAAACCACTCACACATCCACTCATAGGCCCACACAGCCAGTCACACATACACACTAACACATACACTCACACATTCATACACCTACTTACACACCCACACAACCACTCACACACCCACCCACACACCTATACAGCCACTCACACACCCATAGACCCAGAAAGCCACTCCCACAAACACCCTTACAGCCACTTATACTCACTCAGATACCCAGAGAACCACTCACATACCCACTCACAAACCCACAGAGGCACTCACACACCCACTCACTCACCCATTCACAGGCTCACACAACCACTCACACACCCGGGTTACAGTGATGCTATAGTCAGGAAATAGCATTAAAAAACTGTAGAAATTCACTGAAATAAACTAAGGTTAAAGGGACAGTCTTTTTGGGAGTCTCCCCCACCACCTTGATCCTCTCCTCAGATTGCCCAGCAAAAGTGCCCCTCATTTCTCCATAGCCCCTCTCTCACATACATTTCATTTGTTTTACAATGCTGATGAGGGTTTTTTTAATCTACTCAGCTATCATCATAAAATACAGATCTGTTCTTTGCAGCAGGTATATTAACCCTCTATGCTACTTTATGGTGAGTCAAAACTCCCACTTTGATGTCTCTCTCTAGCAGGAACATAAATCACAAGTGTTATGGACATTTTTACTGCTGCCTAAAAGAAAGATGCAGAAGGAACTCTGCAGACAATTTTTTTAAATTGTAAGTTAATTCTTAACACAGCCCCCCCAGCAGAGGTCACTGTCCCCCTCCAGCTCCGTTCCCAGTGCTGCTACACCAGTCACACAGCCTTAAAGCAGGCCCTGGACCCTGTAGCTCAGACTTTGGTGTATCCCGATTGAAACTGTCACTCTAGAATCATATCGAGCTAACATAACCCTTCTGAAACATTCTCATAAGAATGACAGAGAAGAGATCTTTTTGAATGCTTTATGTAAGTACTTAAGTCAAAATACAAAATATGCCACGGGTCAATTAGCAGCACAGCATATAAATCATAAGTAAAAGAATAAGTACGGTTCAGTATAAAATCTAGCATAGATTCACCTTCTAAGCATATGAATAGGGGTCTCTGCTCTATTTTTAGATTTAGGATGATGTCTAAACAAGATGGAAGACGATGTAAACAAGGTTCACTATTAGAAGCAGTTCAAATCTAGGGCTATTTTTATTAACAGAAGATTAGTGCTCACATTTCCTCCTCTGATGATTCCATCATCAATTTAATTCTTCATCACAGTATTTCATTAATCAACTTTGAATTCTTCTGTTTGGTCTCCTCGAAATCCTCCATGTTATTATGCAGTTCACTTTGTATCTCCTCGACTTTGATACCAAGACTCTTTTGCTTTCTTCCTCTCCTGGCGGACATCTTCTTATGCCGACAAGTCACTACTTTTGATGATGAAATTCCTTGGCAACATTTCAAGAAAATAAGCATACACTCAATGCCAATGAGTCTGACAAAATTTGGTGTTAATAGCAACTTCAAGACTCCTCCTCCTACCCAATTATATGGTTACTGGAAATAAGTTGATTTACCACATTCATAATATGTGCCTTTAATGCTAGCTTCTACATTGGAAAGAGTCTTTCCTTTTACTAGATAACTATGTTCACACACACTACTTTCCCAATATCATGGATAGCATCCGTTTTCCCTTCTCCTTTCTCTTCATCTACTTATTCTTTCATTCAATTCATCTATGAAGAATCTTTCCTCTGCATTTATTTTAGGTTACCTCTTGCACATTATGATTAGTAATGCTTTTCTTAGAGGAGTAAAGAATTTCATCACATACTCACACTGTTCCCTTGAATTTAATCCTTTATAAGTACGAGACATATGTTTAGTAGCCCACAGATATACATGTTCTCCAGTTACGATAGATACATTTTCTGAGGAATTATTAAAGTCAAAGTAAAACAGTTTAATCAAGTTATGCAGATAATGTAGATTAAGAAAAACAGAACAAGAGAAAGAATATGACAAAGAAGGTAAAAATAAGCTGCTCTTTCCGCTGCAGAGGCAGACATATAAGACCATAGAAAATCATTTTCAACTTGCATAGGTGCCACTAACGCTGTGATCTAGGAGGCGACGCCACATGGCGGTAGGTCCGCGCTGGCCGCTGGCTCAGGCCTACACTGCGGTCCAGCAGGGCACACAAAACCTGAGCTGTCCCGACCGCCGTGATGGGGCATCATCGCAGGCTGCACACCCGCTCAGCACTTAAGGTGCCCCTACCTCAGTGCACCGAAAGTCACTGTCCCTTTGCGGTGTGCCTATGCCAGCCGCAGTGTATCCGGTGCCACCAAGTCTGTGCCCCTACAGTCATGGACCCCCTATGATTGGGTATCGTGGTGCAGACGCCATCATGTCCCCTCCGGGCCTGCGGCATGTGATGTCGCAGGCCCCTGGGCCCCCATGCCTACATGCACACCACACGGATTCACCCTGAGAGAGTTTGAAAATGGCGTCGTGCACGTGCCATTTTTATTGGCAGGGTCACAAGTGCTGTGATGCGTGTGCTGGATGAGTGTGGTGTAAGTGTAAACGAGCTGTGAGGGAGTGGCCATGGCATGCTGACAGCTAGAACTGTGAGCAGCAGATCACTACAGGGGAGTCCTGGCACATGTGGCGTTGTTGTACCCCCCTTTAGAGTAAGCGCAGTGGGCTGGCCTGGCGTATGCCACTCCAGCGTAAGGGTTTGGACAATGACCCCGGGGCTCTGTGTGTGGGTCCATACGGGGCTGGACAAGGAAGTAACAAATGCGTGTGTCGCTGTTGTTGCGTCGACGCCACACGGACGACAATCGACAATGTGTCATCCTGTGACCCAAGTCCAACGACATGAGCCACATGGACGTAAGAGGAATTCACTGACCCAACATTCATCCATGCTACCACACTTGAAAGACCATAGAGACATCACATTTGTGTGATTCGGAATGTTTAATGCACATTCTGTGGAGTGTTGCATCTGGAGCAGTACAGGGCCATGCAAACCCCACTTTCAAATGTTGGCCTTGGAGGGCCAACCAGAGTCATTCAGGGAATTACCAGTCCAAAGGAAGTGGAAGAGTTCAGTCTGCAGTCTGATAGCAATGTCATTGGCGATCAAACAGGTTATGGCAGTCCATGTCGAGGTATAGGGTGAGTGTCGCAGAGTGTATCGGGGGACAGTGGAAGGTGAGGATGCAGAGGGCAGAACCAAGCTGAAACCGGCCATGATTTGGAGATGGATGCTACCACTTCCTTCTGTCCATGAGGGCAGATTCTTCTGCATTTTCGTCCTCTGCTGTTTCATGTGCCTCACGTGTGGGTGGTGCTGGCCTTTCTCCAGCACTGTGTGGCAGTGACACCTCAGGGGCCGGAGGTGGAATGTCTGCCACACTGTGTGGCACTGACACTTCAGGGGGCGGAGATGTGGATGTAGTGGTAGCAGCAGCATGCATCAGCACCAGGCCTTGTGGCAGCAATGCCATGAGTATGGTTTTGAGGTCATTGGGGAACCCAGCTACCTCTCACGGGTGTGCAGACGTGGCAGCCACTCCTTCCGCATTGGCCCGCTCCATGTTCTCCATGAGCCTCCGCATGAGTCCCAACTCCCAGGCGAGCTCGCTGGAGCCACTCCGACTAGACAGTCGTTCTTGTCTCACAGTCAGGACTCTAGCGATGTCAGTCATGGTTCGTTGGAGAGCATGGAGCTGACTGTCGGTGTCTGTTAGGGACCATGAGTGGTCCCTGATAGGACTTAGATACCTACGAATGGCATGTAGTTTGTCTGCTATGCAGTCGAAGCCCACCCGCACCTGTTCAGCCAGCTGCTTCTGGCATCCCAACACATGGCATTGGAAGGCAATGTGTTCTTTGTGGGGGTCCTGGGAGGCAGCCTTGGTGGTGGGTGCTGCCTGAAGTGTGGTCTGTGCAGGGGCTCTCCTCATTGCAGCTGGGCTGCCCTGCTTCTGGAGGTGTGCTGCGGAGACTGTCGGTGAACTCTCGGAGGGCATCGGAGTCAAAGGCATCGTGGTCCTCCTCCTCATAAGAGAAGAGAGGTTGGGACTGCTCTGCAGGAGTTGGTGATTGTCCCTCTGCAATTTGAAGGGGAGATGCAGTTTAACAATGTGTTCACATGTGTGTTGTTGCATTGTACATGTTTACATACAGACTGCATGACTGTGTACATCGTGGCTGTTTTGGAGGGGCTGCCCATTTGCTTTGGGACAGTGGACATTTTGACAACATCACAGCTGTGTGTTTGTACTTGTACATTATCAACTCACATTTCCCTGCAATGCCACTTGTGATTGGCCAGTGTCTATACCCAGTCGGCACCAGTTGTGTCCTCTGTTCTGTGGTGAGCGTGTTGCGGTTTGTGCCACTTCATTGTCAATGTTGATGTGCTGTGCACGTGATGTGTGTGTACCGCATTTTGGGGGAGTCACCCCTGCAGCTCTGATTTGGCTGCCCTTTATCCCTTACATGCGGTGTGACTCTGACTTCTGTGCTCATACAGTGCTGAAATGTTGCATACTTGAGTACGTAGTTCTCTTGGTGGGACCCGGGCATGGTTGGCACTCCTAGAATTGTTCAAGCGCTCGGCTGTGGGAGATGGGGGAGAACCGGTGGAGGATGATGTGGCCCCGGTTCCGTGAGCACCCTGTAACAGGCTTCCCCCTATGCTCTTGAGGCACTCTCTGCTGGGATAGCTGGGAGGCGGATCCGACGAGTGGTAGGTGAGGCTTTGATGCACATGTAATTATGATAGATACTGGCGACATGCTTGGGTGGGTGGGTAGGGGGGGTTACGTTGGGGGGGTTGCTGGGGGATGTGGCGGGGGGCATATTGGTTTTATCGCACATTCATTGTGGATTACTTCTGTGGATGACCTACCTCGTAGCATAGACGCTGTTGGGGTAAATGTTGTACAGTTGTGATCAGTTTGGTGGACTGGTCACTGCACCACGTTCTGATTTGGCTGGGGGGCAGGGTACAGGGGAAGGGGATTGACTGCATTTTGTTTTGTGACCTAATAAAGTCTGTTTAAAAAATATATATATATAGTTCTCTTGGTGGGATTTGGGGTCTGGGGCATGATTTGTCCGCAGCTGTGCTCTATTTAATTGTGCATGTGTGCCATTGTTCTCATCTGCCCCCGTCACTGGTTGTTACTCACCCTCTTGCTGTTGTGTCCGGTCCTGTTGAGCAGTGTCCGGTCCCCCAACACCTGCCACCATCTCCCCACTGATGACTGTGGACACCATTTCCTCCATGTTGTCCAGGACTGCCACCTGCAGTCTGCAGTGCTGCCTTCGGGTTGTTGGCGAGTTTCAGCTTGGTTTTTTGCTTGACGTCATTCCAGCGCCTTTTGACCTCGTCCATTGTCCTCCTCAGCACTCTGACTGCATTCACCTTGTCCACGATAGCCTGCCATAGTTCATTTTTTGTTGCCAATGACACAGTGGAGGTGACGAACATTTGTTGATAATGTTTCTACCACCTCCGTTATCAGGATCCTGTTCTCCTGCGGACTGAAGCGCTTCTTCCTACTCTTCTTCTCCTTGGCCTTCCCTGACCCTGAGGTCCCAGGCAGGTCCTCCGGGGGGCTTGTGGGGTTCTGGTTCTTCTCCGTACTTGCTCCGACAACATCAATGGTTCTTCGCTGCAGTTTGGCATTTGTTTGTCTGTTTTTTTCACCTTTTTTGGTGATTGCAAATCAGTCTGACCCTGTGCCTCATGGGAACAGTCCAGCCCGAACTGATTTGCATATGGCCATGTCTGAACTGGGGTGGCAGAGTGGGCTAAAGAACGGTGATGGATCAAACCCAGATCTGATGACTGGGTGTGAGTGTTTGATTGATTCTGATGCGCCGTCCATCATCACCCCCTTTTGTACCGCTTTGTTCGCCATAAGTTGGCAGGGTATGCTCAGACGTGAGTCCCTTGCTCACTTTGCCACTGGATTCAAGCAAGCCTGGCTGAAGATGGCTGAAATGCCAGAAACCGTTCTTAGGAAGCTTGTTTCTGGTCCAGGGAAGGCATGATTTGGCAGTTCGGGCTGGACTGTTCCCATGAGGCACAGGGTCAGACTGATTTGCATATGGCCATGTCTGAACTGGGGTGGCAGAGTGGGCTAAAGAACGGTGATGGATCAAACCCAGATCTGATGACTGGGTGTGAGTGTTTGATTGGTTCTGATGCTCCGTCCATCACCACCCCCTTTTGTACCGCTTTGTTCGCCATAAGTTGGCAGGGTATGCTCAGACGTGAGTCCCTTGCTCACTTTGCCACTGGATTCAAGCAAGCCTGGCTGAAGACGGCTGAAATGCCAGAAACCAGTCTTAGGAAGCTTGTTTCTGGTCCAGGGAAGGCATGGTTTGGCAGTTCGGGCTGGACTGTTCCCATGAGGCACAGGGTCAGACTGATTTGCATATGGCCATGTCTGAACTGGGGTGGCAGAGTGGGCTAAAGAACGGTGATGGATCAAACCCAGATCTGATGACTGGGTGTGAGTGTTTGATTGGTTCTGATGCTCCGTCCATCACCACCCCCTTTTGTACCGCTCTGTCATGAGGCACTTGAGCATTTACAATGGCACTAACCAAAATTAGCTTTAGGTTTTACACTTTCCCTTGTCACCCGATGTCCCAGATATTCCACCTCAGCAGCATAAATTGGCACTTTTCTTTGCACAAGGTTAGAACCGCGTTACCAATGCGAGCCAACACCTGATTGTGCTCCTGAACATCTTTCCCGAACACAAGGATGTCATCTTGGAACACATCAACCTTGTCCAAACCTGAAAGAAGAGAAGACATTAGACACTGAAATACACTGGCAGCAGAGCATAAACGAAAAGGCAGTCTGCAGAACTGAAAGGTCCCTTCAGTGATGATGAACGAGGTGAAATGTTTGGACTGTGCACTAAGTTTGACTTGGTGGTATGCACTTCTTAAGTCTAGTTTCCAGAAAACTTTGGCACCAGACAACATTCGAATCAACTCATTTATTTTGGGTAAGGGAAAGTTGTCCATTATAACATTCTCGTTAAAACTGAGTAAGTCCACACAGAATCTGAGGGACCCATCGGCCTTCTTAGTTATAACGGCCGGAGATAACCACTCAGCTGCTTCCACTGGTTCTATCACCTTGTCATGTAAAAGTTGTTGGATAATTTCTTTGACTTTCTCTGTGGCTGCCAAGGGCATCCTTTTTGCAACATGCTTGACTGGGAGAGAATTCTTCTTTAGACTAATCACATGCTCATAGATTTTGGCTTCACCCAACCTTGTCTCGAACACCTCTTTTTGCATCTGTAACAATTCTTTCAGTCCCACAGCATCCACAATCATTACCGGAACTGCACCCCGGTGTTCGACCTTGATGTTGAGGTCATATTGATGGGACCAACCTAAGATGGGTGGTCTTTCCTTTACCACATTAACCTTGCCAACAGTGTTCCTTCCAGCAAAAGTGATTTTGCATGTCATGTACCCTACCACACTTATGTCACTACCTTGGTATCCGTCTAGGAAAACATCAGAAGAACTAAAATTCTCCCCAGGCCATGTTGCTTCAAAAATGTCTTGAGGAACAATTGTATAAAGTGAACCGGTGTCCACCATCAATCACACAGTGCAGCCATTAATCTCAAAGTCTGCTTTGGGACTTGTTTTCCTCCGATCAGCTACTTCTACATTCCCAATGACTCCTTCCTCCTGTACCACTAAGACTCTGTAGCCTGTTTGTTCTTCCTCGACAAGAGACACTTTCTTCTCCCCATTTTATACATACTTGGTAGCTGCCCCTTCTTGCCACACTTAAGACAGTCTATCCCAACCACATAGCATTGCTTGGAATCGGCCATGTGGTAACCACTTCCACACCTGAGGCAATGCCGACCTGCTTATTTGACTTGCGAGTAGCCAAACCCTTTAGCATAATTGTTCCTGCTGCTGCCACCAGCCAGTGTTTGTTTCTTGTTCCTGACCACATTGACTCCTTCCAACTCATCACTTAAGAGTGCCACCTCATTGTCTTTGTTGCTAGTTGCCGTGATCTTCATCTCATGTATGCACCTTTCTGACTCTTCCACCACTTTTGGAAATGCTATAGTATCTTTAAGTGTGGGATTGCTGGAGGCCCACAACCTCTCTTGAATCTTCTTGCTGCTGCACTGCACTATTAACTGGTCCCTGATCATTTCCTCCTGCATGCCACCAAATTGACATTTAGCCAAAAACTCCCTTAATCTGACAACAAAATCATCAATGGTCTCATTCAAACGTGGCTGAGTACAAAGATTATGACGCCGCATGACTACATTGACTTGCTTAGAGAACCTTGCCTGCAGATGTAAAACAGCTTCTTTGTAAATGTTATCTATGGCACCCCCTTGTGCTTTCCCCACAGGTGGCAGATATTTAAAAATACGTTGCCCCTCCTTGCCTAGCGAACCCAAAAGTAAGGCCTTCTACCTTATGGGAGGGAATTCAGCACAATCTAGGGCTAAGATATAGTTCTCAAAGCAGTCAATTCAGTCTTCCCATTCAATCGGGGGTTCTCCTGCTACCATGAGAAACGCAGGTGGTGTTACTATAGCAGTGCAGAGATCCATGTTAACAGATATCCTTTCCTTTTCCCACAGAATAACTTCAATCACCAGATGGCAGCAAATACCAGAAAAACACACACTTCTCCAACGAAAGTATTATTTGAGCAAGTCAGATGTAGATCAATCGGAGCGTGTAATGCAATAGCGAATGCGCCGTAGGCTAATATGTCCTCTCCTAGTCAAGGCAGAGCGTTGGACTTCACAGGGACAGTGAAATTGCCAAAGCCGATTATGAGAGGAATAAACAGTGAGTAAAAGTGTTAATAATGTTGCTGCTCCCTGAACTCTGCGCAGAACTACAAATTTCTCCACACTTAGCGTACTGTAATTTGCATGCTACGCTGAGCGGTAAGCGTGGCTTGTATCACCTTGTTAACGACTGTGCCATGCGCTGCCCCCCACCACTGTTCTTCCGATTATAAACACCTCAGGTCCCAAGTTCCGTTGTTAAACGGCACTCAACAGCTGCTCCTTTCCACTAGTAAACCCGCACTCACCGTCAGCACGTGCCGCTTCTTTGCTGCAACCCTTGTTAACTGCCGCTTTCTGCCCGCATCAGCTCTTGCTTCTCCCTAGGCACATACTACACGCCGAATTTGATGGCAAGTCAGTCCTTGGCTCAATGGCTCACTCCGCATTCATCACAGCTGCTCCCTGATCCCACACAACGTCGTTCCTCCTCACGTTGTATCACACAGGCACCACCTCAATGTAGGCCAGAGATAACCTCTCTTCCAAGCCTTGTTCACCATACACAGTCCCAACAGCTACCCACCTCCACACGTGAGTTCTTGGTTGGGGTTTGCTGCTCTGCTGCACACGTGTGTCTGGCAAAATGTTACGATAAACAAAGACACCACACTGGCTTTTCTGTTGAGGAATATTTATTCCACAGAGAACAAACCCCACACCACAGCTTTGCCAGTAACAGCTGGACCAACTGTCAAACTGTCCCCAAGCAATGTGACATCACAATGGAACCAAGGTGCATCATAAAGGTATGCAGTCCCAGCCTATCTGAGACAGTCTAAGTACATCACAACATTTTGTCATTGAGACAATCAATAGATCGGTGATATATTGACTAAGTGTCTCTAAATAATTTTTAAGTATTTGATTAAACAAGGAGGAACTCTCTGTATACCCTTGTGGAGCACAACACCACGCAAGAGTTTTCTCTTAGAACTGAAATGTGGAGAGATATTAGCTCTCTTCATGCAACAGAATAGAGGAAAACGTCTGGCAAAGATTAATGACCGTAAACCACTCTGCTTCTGAAGGAATTTGGAACAAAACGACAGAGAGGTTTGGTAGCACAGGAATGGTAATCTGATTAACCTTTCAATAGTCTTGTACTATCTTACATTTCTTATTTGATTTTTGTAAGGCCAATATAAGTGAGTTGCAGGGACGTCCAATTACTTCCTTCAAGATTCACTACTCTATCATATTCTCCATAATAGGGGTGATTCCTTCAATGGCTTTTAGGGTCATTTTAAATGGGCGAATCTGAGGAAATACAGAATTAAGTCTAAGGGTAATCATAAGACGCTTTGCACCTTTAATCAATACAATTTCTTTTCCAGTAATGTCTCAAACTTCTTCCTTAACTGTCTCCTTAACGTCAATAGACACTAGACAAATCTTCAGTAGTGAGAACTGGGTAGAGTCTGACAACAGACTCTTGTGAATGCAGTTTAAACTCAGAATCAGCTGCTTTGTTTTCAATTCCTACACCATCCTATGTACACTATATGACAGTTCATCTTACAAAGACGATCTCTACCTAGAAGGTTTACAGGACTTAAGTCGCAAATTACAAATTCATGGTGTTCTTTGATATCTACTATTTTAAGTGACACTGGGGCAGTAATTTGATTAGTACGCTGCTGATTTATGATACCTACAATTTGTACTTCTTTTCCCATGAGGGGTAGGTTAGGGACCACAACAGTAATTACTGTTGAATAAGTAATTCCTGCGTCTATTCGAAAAAACATGTTTACCTCTCCCTCAGCATACAGTCCACTCTGATCCACTTCTAGGACTGTGCCAAGTATGCACTTCTCCTCCCCCCTCAAGCACAGTCATTGGTCCTGATTTAGGGCAGTTTCAAACATGATGGGAACTGGGCCTGATTGCATTGTCATGGGATTTGGGGAACTCTGTAATTTTTCTGTTGGTTCGGAATGCTTACCTGCATCTGCATTGGATTGCACTTGCTTGGTAACACTCCAGTTTTTAGAACTTTCTGAACAGCGATATGGGGATTAGGATCTGGTACATTTCTTCTTGATTGATCAGATTTACACCTTGGGAATATATTGAAAATCGATCTAGATTGTATCTACACTCCGTCTTCCAGTGCTCCACCTTGTGGCATATTTGACATGGGGTAACTTTCTTCAAAGCACATAAGTTAGTCCCTGCCAAGTTTCCTCTACCTCTACATACTCCAGGTATATTTCATAGCTTTGGGAAACTCCCTGAATTTGTGTTACATAATTTAGATCTAACTCAAGTACCTGGACTGAGGACTTGAATCTCTTCAGCCCTAAATTCTGAGCCAATTGGGTCTGGGCAATCACAAACCTTTATTTTAATCCTTTTTGTTTTGCCTCTAGATTCTCACTACAATACCTGGCATATGGTAAGATCTCATCTGCTGATTTGCTCTGTCAACAAATAACACCGAAACATAGTTTGATTACTAATTTCTGGTCTCCCCTCATACACAAAAGATGCAAGCTATCCTCTCATATTTTTGCCAATAGGATCATTCATTCCATTATGCTCTCTATACACCTGCATTAATCTCTCAAAGTATTTATTCACTGATTCCTTAAGTTCCTGTGAAGTTCAAAATATCCTTGGAAAATTAATTTCCTTAAGTGGGACTTTAGTCTTTAAAATTCTCATTACCTCCTCAAATTTGGTCTTAACTATAGGTGAAGGAGCTTTAGTCCCTTGCAACCACGGTGATTCTTGTGTTGGCCAATTACCAGCTCTCTTACATTCTGCCCACAAGTCTTATTGGACTGTTACTTCAAATAACACATCTAAATCGTCCCACAAAACCTTTGATATGGTCACAATCTACTCCATCTGGCTATACTATTTATCAGGATTCCCTCTAAGTTTTGGAAGAGTATTAGTAAAATGGAGAAGGTCTGATAGAGACCATAGACCATGTACATATCCTCCACTCTGAACCTCTCATAGTGGAAACTCCTTTATCTTTTCACCAATATTAGTTTCTTCTCCCTCTTTCCGTTTTAGTTTAGTTTTAACCTTCTCTTTCTTTGACCATAAGTCTCTGAGTTTCTCTGTATCACTCCATTCTCTGATATTCTCAATTAACTCATTTACATGCATTCTCAATCCTCTAACCATCAACATTCATAGCTCTTTTTCAGTTGCATCCATTCTAGTATTTCGTCGCAGCTTCCTCCATTGCGTTATCTCAAAGCCACATTCACTCGCCACTTTTTTCATCTTTGCGTATACCTCTCTCACCACTCTCACTGCTTCTTTGCATAAATACAGCATCTCAATTCCCCCATAGGTTCCTAGATAATCCATTCCCACATTTCCCTTCACTAACTCTTCAAATTATGCTGTTAACTGTGCTAGATTCATTCCCTTTATTGGGAGAGGCACTAGATAAATCTGTACAATTTAAGAAGGTGAAGGTGTAAATCTGTATAAGTCTAGAAGGTGGTGGCCCCTAGGTGCAGGAAAGCTAGGAGGAGAGAATGGGCCTTCATAGTGATGGCCGCCAGACTGTGCAATTCCCTCCCGGAAAGCATCAGGAGTTCAAACATGTACAGTGATGGCCGCCAGACTGTGCAATTCCCTCCCAGAAAGCATCAGGAGTTCAAACATGTACCTGACATTCCTTGGGCAAGTCAAAACTTGATTATTCTCAAACTAGCTCTCCCTCTGAGATGACGGGTAGTTCAGGTTCTTTCTACTTTGGGTCTTCACCCGTCACACAGTCTCATTCGGCGCAGCGCTTAGATGCCTTCTGATTTTATGCACCATAGAAATACTACAATTATTATAGTTTTTTTTGTTTCCAAACGTTCTCTGCTAATTATGTTTCTCCCTTGGTAAGGAACTATAGCCATACTTCCTATACTTGGGGCTGCTTCTTGTGGTATACTCGGGACATGTTGCCTTTGTGCCACGTTTGAAGAGTCCTCTGTTATAGAAGCTGGCAATATGTTAGATAAGGGTAAGGTACTTATTGCAACTGTTACAGGGGTCCGAGCTGGAGTCGGGACAGAGGTCTCCGTATAGCGGGGGGCTCAAGAGGCTAACAAGGATCCCACAGTCACTGTATTGTCAGGCCTTACCAGTGTTGTGGCACTTCCAAATTTGTGGCATTGTACGGAGGTAATTCTTCTATCAGGACATATTCTTCCTCACCTTTTATATCTGCTTCATACTCAGGTTTTCCTTTAATATTTTCTTTCTCTTCCAATAAAGGATAAACTTCTTCAGTCTCAATGACTTCCTCGCTCCATTTTCACTACTTTTCTTCCTCTTGCTCCTTTTTCCATGAATGGGCCCTACTTCGAATTTTGAATGCAAACAGCTCTCTTCTTTTGTCATTTACTATCTGCTCCCAAAGATTTAAAGCCTCAAATTGAATTGGTCTAGGTTGTGGCTTCAACTTATATATTTTTTTTTCAGATTCTCTATTCTTGGGATGTGGAAGGTTCCACTCAGAGGAAATATTAATTCCCTATCTCTAGTTGTATATTCCTGCCATCCCATAAGCCAGATGCACGCATATAACCCTTTCTTTGCAACCATTTCCCTAGCAGGGGTACCTTTTGGAGGAAACTTCTCTTCTTTATTTACATATCTTTCTCTTTTTAACAAAGGATTCCCTATTTTAATTTAGATAGCAAGTAATTCTAATACAAGCTTCCAACCTTTCTGCACCGACGTTCTCTGTAACTTGTCCACCAATCCCAGCGCATCGCTGCCAAAGATCACCCTATCACAGCACGGGTTTGCGATTTACCAGCAAATCACAGTATTGCTCAGCAACACCGGAACACTCCAAATGCTCAAATTAAAGTGAGGCAGATAAATAATGCACCACCTCACTCAAATCAATGTCTCCCAACTTTACCTCTTTTGCCTGTTCCGGCAACACAAAGTTTTCCTCCAAAGAAAAATGTGACTACTTGCTCTCACATTAAAGTGAGCTCTTGACCAGCAAAAGGCACAGCTCATCATGCTCACCCCTTGTACACTCAGAAGCAAATCACTAGCAAGTTGTTTTAATGCATTCCCAAAGAAAAAGTTATACGTCTAGCTTGGTGTAACTGATAGCGCTTCACAGTACACCTCTTCTAACAGGCAAGATTACCAATTCAAATTCTAACATGAGGTACCTCTCGTCTAAAATTTGAAAAAGATCATCAAAACCACAATAAAAGTAACTCTAATAAGACCAAATGTTTAAGCCATCCGATATTTATCCTCTAATATTTCCCATAGCTTTCCTCTCTCACAATGTTCACTACAACTCCCAACATGCAATGTACTGCTTACTTCATGCAGTCTCGATTGATACCCACATTATTATTCTTCTGTCAATCACCTCTCATCTCCCTGGAATCAGGATCAGGTTGGAGGGGTCAATTTAAATCTCAGGGCAAACAGCCTGGACAATAAAGGTAACATGCCCGCTTCTACAGCCAATTAATATCGAGCCATAGGTCAGCTCCAATTGGAACTGTCCTCTGCTCCAAGATCTGTCGGCGCGTGGAAGGGAAGCCATATACGATTCCTAACTAGAGCCATAGAAAACCACCGCCGCAGTTTAATTCATTGGAGCGGTGTAGTCCTTATAGCTTTGACTTTGGTGCTCCCCAATTGGAACCGTCACTTTAGAATCGATTTGGGCCCACATAACACTTCTGAAACATTCTCATGAGAATGACAGACAAGAGTTCTTTTTGAATGCTTTATGTACGTATCTAAGTCAAAATACACAATATTAAAACGTTAATTAGCAGCACAGCATATAAATCATAAGTAAAAGAACAATTCAGTATAAAAACTAGAATAGATTCACGTTCCACACATGGGAGTACAGGTCTCTGCTCTATTGTGAGAGAAACGTACACTCTTAGATAGGGCTTTGAACGACGGGGTTCATACATTCGGTGGGAACACATGATTCATGAAGTTTAAACAAATAGAAAACAGTCTAAAAGAAACATATCTGCGTTGAATACATTCAGTGATTTTCCTACCACCAATACATTATAGTTTGATCATTCTTACAGTCTTGACTATACAGTTTAGCTGATACAATGTTAACAGCACTAGGGTGAGCAAGATTTGCCTTGACTTAGTACATTCAATAAGCTTTCTCTGAGAACGTTTTTGATAGCTTGTGTCAAAGTATTAAAGTTAAATTTTGAAGCGGAATCAACAATAATATCAGATGACTTAGGGTGACTTCTAAACAAGAAGGAAGACGATGTAAACATGGTTTGGTATTAGAAGCAGTTAGAATATAGCGTGTTATTTTTATTAACAGAAAATTAGCGCTCACATTACCAAATTTCCATTCTTCCTATTCTGTGACTTTCTTCTTGTAAAGAGCTTCTTGTGGGTCCCAGTTCTGAGGTAACCAGCAGTGCCACAGGTCTATATGAAGATGCACTGACAGAGTGTATGTATGTATGTATGTATGTGCGGTCTTATATAGCGCTCAAATTACACTTGGGCATCTCGGCGCTTGCATTGGGAACCCGTCCTGGTTTTTCCCTGTGAGATAACCCGTACTGGGCATCCCCAAGGTGAAAGCCAGGCATCCCGCCGCGGGGGGCCGTTGTGGAGATTAAGCAAGCTTGTTGCCCAGAGCTGCATAGTGTGAACTCGTGCTTAGAGTAGGCACCGAAGCGAGAATTATCGAGTCCGTGGTCCGTCAGTAATGTAATGGCAGGTGGTGACGCATGTAAATTTTGAATACTAATGATTTTTGTCTTAACAGATGAATTATTGAAAAGGCACTTGAAACTATTTTTATTAGGAATTTAGAAGTTTGTTTATTAAAGTAGTTTAGTTGTGCCACATTTTTACAGCCAACATTTTATTAATATGGGTGCTGTTTTGGTGTTCTGCTCATCTTGCTCTTGCTCATTACCATCCCAATGAATGTCCCTCCTCGTGTCTTCTCTCCCCACAGTCTACGCAGAGCACAAGACAGTCTGGAAAAATTGGTTATTATTCTTAGAGCGCTTATATTATAAATGGAACGTTCTTTGTGTTCTGAATGTATCATTCTGAGTGAAACTCTGTTGGAAATTCTGTTGTAGGCCTGCTAGTGTATCCTAGTGTATGAGTCTTTGAAAAATGTTTCCTATTGTGTTTTTAATCTCCGGACTGCGCTGTTGCTGAGAAAGCTCATGGAGTTTTCCTTTTTCCTTAGAAATGGTTACATTGTGTTATATTTACGCTCTTGGCAATCGTTCTTCTGATTTGCTCAATATATGTTATCAATAGTCTTGTCATTCTGAATTTGCAGTTTTTGCTATTGCCTATTCATAAAATTAGTATAAAAACTCCTGCTTTTGGGGGTGAGCCATGAGACGTTTCTTTTCTTTTTCTCCCAGGATGCTGTCATTTTATTGAGAGACTCTTATTTCTACTGGAGATGATGTTGGTTTCTGTTATGCCCTGCATACTATTTTCATATCTTGCAGTTTCCCAGTTCACCTGCTGATCAGCCACAGTGTGTGTTTGGAGTAGAATGTTGAGAATGCTGTGATGCATAGAACGTTGGGAGTCTGACTGGGTGAGGTATGACAGTTACAGATGGGTAGAGCAGCAGGCAGGCTGCTCCTGGTGGGGTTTGATACTACAAAGTGGTATGCTGTGGCATAGTACCAAAGACTGACTACTGGGCTAACCTACTTTACCTTATCCTGTTACCTGTACTACCTGTTGGATGTACCTGTAGACCAACTTGCTGTACTACTGGAATAAAGGTACTAAAGAACTTACATGGCTATCAGCGTCTACTTCATGTAAGAGTACAACAGTTTCCTTTGTGATTCTGACAGTTAGAGGGAGATGACTTTTCTATTCCTCCTGGGACTCTGTCCATTCCATTTATGATTTTTGTTGCTTATTGGAACTTAAAATAATTCTGATTTCTGACTATGTACCCTGTACCTGAGCCTTTGTAGCATATGTTTTGCAGTTCTCTGCATTGCTGATTTTGAGATTTTGTACTAAAACCCTTCCAGTTTTTATTGGTCTAGAACTCAGTTATTGAGTGGTCCCAGTCACTAATTCTATCTACTCTGCTAAATTGTTAGGCCTGATGTCGAGATGGATGGTGACTCTTATCACAAAATCAAAGGTAGAGGAGCTGAGCTGCTAGAGGTCAATTTTGGAGGTGATCGAAATATTGTGGCATAGTGAAAAATGGGGCTTAGCTCCCACACGTAGCAGGATTGAGGTGCATTAGCAGAGTTGCTCTTCTGAGACTTCTGCTGGAATGAGATGGGAGGATGCACATTATTATTGAAGTACTTTGGAAACATTTATGTAGATCCGAATAATGGAATAGTAGGTCAGGTATAAATAAACATATGTAAGTGGCACCAACACTGGAATCCCAAATACACCTGTCATGGTAGGATTGTGATGCGTTGGCAGAGCTGCTGTGTCTAACTTTCATACCTGGAAAAGCAACTACTTCAGCTTATGTTAGAGGTGCTTTGGCAGACCTGTGTACTTGCAGGTGCTGGGCTATCAAGGTACGGTATGGATACACAGCCAGGCTTGTGTGGGGAACCTGTGACAGTAACATCTGATGCGTCAGAATAGAGGTGCAATGGGACAGCTCAACGCTGATACAAGAATTCAGAAGTAGGATGAAGAAGTGAATTAAGATGTTATATACATTTTGAAATGTGAAACACCTTGTGAAATTTGCAGACCTAAATGTTCTGAACTTTGGCTTTTTAGCAAAGTTATGGGAAATTGTGCTGAAAATAAACAATTTTGGTGGAAACAAATCAACAGCAAACCCAAAGTCCCTGGGGAGGATCAGGCTTGCTAGGCACACCTTAGAAGTTGTGAAATATATCAAGAGTGCTCCTTCAGAAAATACGGGTTTCTAGCCAATTTAGGTGAAAACTGTGCTCTAAAGTGGACAACTTGGCCCATTTTAGCAAAATGTTCTTGGGCGGCCGAATTTCCCTCAACCCCGGAACCTTGAACTCTCAGCTCCTTAGGAGAAACTCAGATTTATAGGTTTCATTCGCATCCCTTATGCAAATACAGGCTTCTATTTTCAAAGTTCACATACTGCAACTGTTTGGTGCAGCCCTTACTGTGTCATCAATTTCTAGATCACCAGCCACCAACCACTCTGATACTCTCAGAGGAACTTTTGATTCAATAGCACAAAAACATGCTTCCACCACCTTAACTTGCTGGTACCTCTAGTACAACTTCCGGGGCAATATTACACCCTAGTTGAAGGTGAGCTCCCCAGTAGTCTGTTATTGCTTTCTTTCATGCACATAATCCTACGTGAGAGGTGCCTTTTGATTATGTTATGTTAAAAAATATTTATACAGTACACGTTCACCAGCGGTTTCTTGGCGCTACGCAGAATCGGTCAGTTGCTAATCATAGGGAAAAAAAAGAAAGAAGAAAGTTCAGTTATAGGCCTGAACAAACAACCAGGTTTTGAGAGAGGTCCTAAACTGAACATAGGAAGAGGAAAAGCGCAAATCAGGGGGGAGAGAATTCCAGAGCTGAGGCGCCAGGATTGTGAATCGAAGACCCCCATGTTTTTTATGCTTATACAGGCCAGGGGTCAACAGATTCATGTTTGCAGATCGCAGGACTCGAGAGGGGGCATAACGTTGTAGTTTGGCCAAAATGAAAGCTGGGCCGCGGTCTGAAAGAGCCTTAAAAACAGTGCAGCCAAGTTTGAAGAGACTGTGTTGACAGACAGGAAGCCAGTGTAAGTTTTCCAATAGTGATTTCACGTGATAGGATTTAGGTTGACCATATACAAGCCTAGCGGCTTGGTTCTGCACCAGTTGAAGTCGGCGTAGTTGGTAGGCAGGGATACCGGCGTACAAAGAATTGGTGTAATCAATACGCGATATCACCAAAGCAAGAACAGCTTGAATCCGGGCCTCGAAGGTCAGATATCTGCTTATTTTACGAATACTTCGAAGATGGAAAAAGCAGGCAGATACCACAGAATTAATCTGTGCCTTCATCGTGAGGTCGTTGCTAATTACGATCCCCAAGCTTTTGACTGACTTAACAGGGGATGGGGGACATCCCAAAGAATGGGGACAAAAGTTAGAATTCCAAGGGTTCCCTGGGCCGCCCGTAAGGATCAGCTCAGTTTTGTCGGGATTTAACTTAAGATGGTTGGCACTCATCCAATTACTGATAAATGTCATAGTGGACTGGAAGCATTCTATAGACGAGGGGGAGGAGTCAATGTTGAATACTAGCTGAAGGTCGTCAGCATAGTTAAATATAACCAGCTCTCTCTTCTGAAGGGACAGAATCACAGGGGGGATATATAGATTAAAAAGAAGGGGGGAGAGAGCGGAGCCCTGGGGAACCCCACACGTCAATCTCCTTTTCTGGGCCAGAAAGCTGGCAAGACGGACCACTTGAAAGCGGTCACAGAGAAATGAGGAGATCCAGTCCAAAGGAGGACCCCGAATCCCGGCACTCTTGACCCGGTCGACCAAAAGATAGTGGTCGACCGTATCGAACGCAGCCGAGAGGTCTAAGAGCACCAGAGTTAGCATGGTGCTTTGGTCGTCTCCCCTTCGTAGTTCATCGAGGACTGACAGAATAACAGATTCAGTGGAGTGCTTAGGTCTGAACTCAGCTTGATGGGGGTCGAGATAATGTGACTTCTCAACAAAAGTGCTGAGACAGTCAGCCACATGAGCTTCCAAAATTTTTCCCAAAAAGGGCAGCAATGAGATGGGGCGAAAATTGCTGGGAATGGAAGGATCAGAGCCAGTTTTTTTAAAAATAGGTACCACTTTGGCATGCTTAAAAAGGTTGGGAACAATGCCCAGAGTGAGGGAGTTGTTAAGAAGAGACAAAGGGGTTCAGGACAAGAGAGAAAGACTTCCCGAAGGATGGAGGGAGGACAACTGTCGGATGGGGATCCTGACCTGACCTTCTTAAGTAAGGAGAAAAAAACTTCTTGGGTGATAAGAGGGAAGCGATCCAGGCAGTGAGAATTAGTCTTTGAACCACAAAAGTCCACAGATGCAGGGGGCTGGGGAATACTTGTTTTAATGTTGATAATTTTCTCAATAAAATAGTTGTTAAGTGAGTCACATAAAGATTGCGAGGGGGTAGGTTTTACGGAGACACGATCGGGTTTAACAAGTTCATCCACTATTGAAAAAATATCTTTGGCCTTGTTGGTAGATGCCAATATTTTGGAGGAGAAATATTCGGATTTAGTTCTAATAATAGCATTTTTATAATCTTTAAGTGCAGTAATGAAGATGAGCTTTTTATGGGGGCAATAATCCTGTCTCCACTTCCGTTCAGTTTGTCGCAGGGCCAGTTTCATGGCCTTCAACTTGTCAGAGAACCAGCGTTGTGCATCGTGGGGTCTTTTGGTTTTAATTTTCTGTAGTGGGGCAATACTGTCTCTAGCCAGTTCCAGCCAGGAGTTAATGCTTTCAGCCTGGGAATGAGGGGAGTGTTAAAACAAAGGGCAAACCCAATAGTCACTGGGACCTGGGTAACAAACAGTAGAAAGGAAATGGTCCCAGAACATACGTAATTAGAAAACCTGAACAGAGTCAGCAAAATAACTATTACAACAAATAAGGCATATCGAAGTGTTATTTAATCACACTTGGAGCAGGCACATGAATGCGTATGAAAAATCACATTATTCACAAAAGTGCAGGGTGCCACGGGGGAGGGGAGGGAGTGACGAATTGGGTAGGGTAGTAGGATAAGTGACATATAAATATTCATAACAGTAGCACAAATCAATTGCTGGGCACGTTAATATCGTGCCAAATAGTCAGGATGAAAATCATTCATAACAAAATTGAATGTTTTGCCAAATAAACCATATACAAGTGAAAGTACACAGTGCTCAATGCACTATTGAAGGTACTGGCATAGTGAAATGTCGACGTTTCGACCCCTCTTCCAAGGTAGGTTGATTTGGTCCTTACGGGTGGGGTCTTCCTCAGGACAGAGAGGATGGTGAAACAGGAAGGGTAGGCACCAAATTAGAGAACGGACATCTAATCAGTGTCAGCTTGGCGTCCAAAGGCGCAAGGGCAGGAAGGCTCCAGAGACAGGTGGGAGTGACAAACACGAATATTAGTCGAATCACATCATACCACGTTGTGACGTGGATCGGTGTGTTGAGTGAAATTAATCACTGAAAAATCGGCCTCTTAAGACGGCGTCCATGAATGCGGTGCTCGAATCAGACAAAGCCACAGGCTTTGTCTGATTCGAGCACCGCATTCATGGACGCCGTCAGTGATGGAGTGATCAATCCCTTCTTTGTGATTCGACTAATATTCGTGTTTGTCACTCCCACCTGTCTCTGGAGCCTTCCGCCTTTGGCGCGCCTTCGCCGCTTCGGCGGCGCGTCCGCTGCGCGCTCACCCTTCCATGTGGTTTTATGCTCCCCCACCCGGAAGTTAGAGGCTTTCCCCAGCTGACCGCCAACCACTACCAAGATGGCGCCGTCCCAGCGAGAGCCCCGAACACTGAAAACCCCACAGCACCCTCTCTGCTCAATCGGAATAACCGTGGTGGACCGGAGGGTGTGATACAACCAATAAAACAGGTAATTTGTTTAAAGTCGTTTGGCAGCTAAAATGCAAGCAAAGTGTGTTTTAAAATTAACAAAACGAAGTTAAAAGTTATCAGCAGGAGATTAGCAGCGAAATGAATAAATAATTTTCATAACCACTTTTCACATCACTGTAATTTAAGAGTTGGTGTTATGGTTTATACTACGTAGGCAGGTTTTTATTGTTTGTTTTTGTAATACGGAACATGCATAAAATCACAATTCTAGGAATTCATCGCATTCTACTTGACGCAGAAACAGATCTTCAACTTCGTGTGCGGCCAGAAACGTTTTAAGGCACGGACAAATGGGCTCTTGCCCAGGGCCCCAGCCTTTGCGGGGAGCTTTTGAGGGGGACCCCTGATTGAGCCAACTCTGTTCTGCAGAGAGTCTTGCCTGAAGACCATGAAAAATTATTAAACAGATTGTTTTAAATATCGTTTTCCATTAATTTATTTTAGATCACAAAATGACTCACATAGGAGAAATGGGAGGGCGTGACAGATATTATTTGCTTCACAAAGATTATTTGCAGCATTATTAGTGAGCTGCTCCTGCGTTGCAATATTGAAATCATAGGTCACTATCCCTGAATATTAGATATGAACACATTTAGAATTTGGAGGAGTGCGCCTGTGCACTGTCAGTGACTTGGGCAAAGAGGGCATGAAAGAGCTGAAAATTCAAACCTGCCCTGCACAGGGGCCCCAAATAGGTTTGGACCAGGGCTCCCAAAATCCTCAAGATATCCCCGTGTGTGGCGTCCGAGTGCAATATGCACTGGACTGACACTGGCATCTCTGAAGAGCAGCAGACATTCCTTTCACTCATGGTTGTGTCCATGTAAACAATCGTTTACTGGCTGGAAAATGCTTGCAGTCAAGACATTGCATATCTTTCAACGAGCATCACAACAAGGCTATGAGCAAAGAATAAACGTTTCAAAGAAACAGACAGAATGTTGCCTAATATGCTGTCAGGAATACATTGCAGATGTGGCATCATCTCAAGCTGCTCCGTTAGCTGCTAGTTTTACAGGAGTGTTTGCAGGGAGAAGTATTTTGCCGACTCCAGCTGCATCGGCCCCTCAATGTTGCTGAGTCCAGGTTCATATAACTGAGAGTTCGCAGGCTGTCCTCGGTTACACGTCAACCACAACTGTGACAAGGATGTCTGGGAGCTGGTAGTATAACACTTGGCTTGGCGAGCCCCTCTTAAACAATTTCACACAGTGTACCGGGCGGTAGATACTGTTTTAAACTGTTATTTAATCGTCTACCTATTACCTCCGCTCCAGGGCTACTGTGAGCACTGGCCATCTCCTCTTCCCTTGATATCATCCCCCTGGTTCCTCACGTCTCCTTTACACCGCCCATCCTTTCTTTTGCTCGTATTTGTAGATCCTCTAATGCCATGCGTTCTTCAGCCAATTTTGGCTTCCTAACCGACAGTTCTTTGAATTCTGGGACTTGTAGTTTGCTTTTCCACATTATAACTATAGGCTAATAAGTTTCACCTAGAGAAGTAGTGTTGGCTGAAAAGCCAAGACTGGTGCAAGGTGACACCCATGACATGGTGTCGTGTGGCACTGAGGCTCTTGCATCTACACCTCCCTCTTCCATGAAACTGCCTCCAACTTTACCTATAAACTGGCCTTCTTCTATAGAATGTATAGTATGCCCCGATACACCCTGGATACCTCTCTGCTATCCAGGCATAGTCAACAAAAGCATGACTAGAATGGGCCACCTTATGCTCTGATTACTGAAATAGTCTGATTAAAGGGAATTACTGCTTTTATGTGCCACACCCGTCTCATGAATATTGAACAGCCAGATTCAGCATTCCTGTTGGAGACTTTGGCTGTGCTGATCAAGGAGGTTTTGCATGCCCCAACCCACTCACCCTGACCTCCTCCATGGAAAATGTTAAATTGCATTTAAAATGAAAAAAACAGCACAAACATTTTAATACCCTGAGTAGTCAACAAGTCGAAAACAGAATGTAAAAGTTCAATCAAATGATCCCAGAACACCTAGTCATGATTAGCACTGTGCATCATTAGTTGTCTAAATCTAGCTCGTCTATTTGGTTGTCGTGTAAAGGGTCTTCTATTACATGTTCAGATGTAGGAATTGTGACTGTTATGGCCTCCTTAAGGTTGGCCCAGAAAAGGCCATGTTTGCTTTTCTCCTTAGGCCACTCCAAATAGGATCTCCGTGCCATGAGCGCCTTCAGTTTGTGATATCTGGCAGGTATGAGATACTGTGGAATGGGTTCCAATAATATCAAGATCAAGGAATTGGAATTTTCACTAAATAGTCTGTGATGAGCAAAGTATAGCTCGTAATGACACCATTCACTTTGTACAAAATTTGGAGACAGCACAAAGATTGATTTGTAACTGTTTTCAATGCAGTTAATTATATTTTCGATGATACCTTTTCCTGGAATGAAATGCCTCTCATGTTGACAAATCCTTATAGAACCATCCTCTTTTTGTAGGTTAGGTAGAAGGCAGTTTTTGACCCAATCTGAATCATGCTCACTGTAGGACACAAAAGCATGAAAAAGCAAATCCCTTTCAAGATCTTGGGCGGTCAACTTTTCTGCTCGATACCTGGTTCGCACCCATTGCCACAGCATCCTTACATACCAGGGCAAATTAAAAAATCTACACAGGAAACACAGGCAGAGTATTAGGACCACAGTACTGGTTAGAATGACAACAATCAAAAGAGTAGTATTGCAGGATAACTCCGATAAATGTAAATCTTTGAGTAAAGATCCCCTGACACCTTCAGGATATTGACATCTGTAAGAGGTCAGCCAGCCACTCAACCTGGCAGGTGCTATGTTTCCTTGATTAATGAATTCTCTCATATCACAATTGCAGACAAATGGATTGTTTCCAGCATATATTGTATTGACGTTCATACATTTCTGTGAGTATTCCAACGACGGAGAAGAAATAGAATTCATTTCCACGTTTAGTATCGCCAGGCTACTAAACAGGCTGCAGTCTGGGAGATCTGTTAGCCGGTTGAATGCAATATTCAGTTCCTCTAAATATGTAAAGAGTCTCACAGCTTTTGGGATGCCCGTAATTTGATTTTTTTGCAAATTTAGAATTTGGATTTTAATGGGCAGACATTCAAAAACAGAATCACCTAGGCCATTTGATGACATGTTTAGCACAACCAATGTCGCTGGCCAGTAACATTTTCTGCCCTCCTCATGATATAAGAGATTCTCACTTATGTCCAAAACCGATAAAGATATCATACCGCTAGTCATTGAGCTCACTTTAGCCAGATCTTCTAACCTGTTCCTTCGCAAATTGAGGGTTTCCAAATGAACCAAGCTACTACAGTTTTGAAAAATGTTGTCAGGGATTCTGTTTTCAGAAACATCTAAAACATGGAATACATTGGTTTCTGGTGGACAGGGGAGATGAATAAGGTCTGAGTCTGATAATGTAAAGTTCTCGACAACCATCTCGGAATACATTTGATAGGGATAGATGCCATGAAATAGGAAAACGCTGTTAATAAGGTGCTTTATTGCCACTTTCTTCAATATACTGTCAGAATAGTCAAATTTGACATACGAATATTCAGCCACCAATGTCAATGAATATATATATAAATATTCCACTGAGGAATTGAAAACCGACTGCAGGATAGTTCCAACATTAGCAAAAGGCATTGTGAGGTTGCTGAGGATTAGAGTTTTTATCCTAGATAATTTGTTGACCTGTGAAATTGATGTCGTTGGATATTCACATGGAGCATCACACCTAATATTTGAGAGCTCCAATGTCTGGGAAGTTGTGAAGGCATCTAGCAAAGGAAGCCGCGAAATCACACTTCGTGGGACAGCAATGTGGAGCTTCTTTGTGTTTACAGCTTGAAGGCTTCCCAATTCGTAGCTAGAGAGGTCCTCTAACCCCAAATAGAGAGTTTCCAGCTCCAAAGATTTGATTGCATCAAAATCTGATTTATGTATCTCTGCTGCACTCAACCCCAGATATTTCATCCTTGAAAGAAAATGTAATTCTTCACAGAGACTCATAGTTGTAAACTTGTTATAGGAAAGATCTAAATATTTCAGGTGCTGAACAGCATGAAGAGAGCTGCAGGTAAATCTCTGCAAGCTGTTGTGGGAGACATCCAAGCATTGCAAGACTTTGTTCAGTGCAAAAATGCTGAAGTCAAGTTTTTCGATGAGATTATAAGAAATATTGAGGAATTTGAGACCAGGCATATAACTGACCTCCGAGAGCTGAAGAGTAGATATGTTATTCTGTGATAAATCCAGGGCTGTGGTCCGTGATGGTAGATTCTGAGGTACATTTCGAAGTTGTCTTCCTGAGAAGTTGGCAACAATTTCTTCTCTTTGAGAGAATGCGCAAAGAAGCAGCAACAAAATCAGAAAGACGTTTGTAGCAATGCCCACAATTTGCTCCATGGTTGACTTTTGCAAAGCTGATTTTCTATATTAATTATTCATCTTTATTTCCTACAGAAAAAATACAAATAAACATGTTGAAATTATTACTTAATATAGTAGTACTTAAACAGTATGAATGTTATACATTCTGTATATTTTCCTATTTTTCTTCAAATCACCACACTACACAAATCATAAAACCTTTATTCACACCAAGTCTAGCCACACTATTCCAAATCACCCAGCCACAACACTGCTGGACTCCCGATCTGGTACACCCACAACACCTCAGACTCCACCATCATGTGCACTCTTAATATAAGGTCCTTTTCACACTGCACATCCCAACACATCAATTGCAAATTGCTTCTGAGAAAATGAATTTACTCAATCCTATTGCATACCCACATACCTACACTACAGATTCACACATGCATGCACATGCACACATGTACACACACCCACACGTACACACACCCACACGTACACACAAAATCACTTTCCCTCAATGTTCAAACTCAAACAACATGAAACCTCAATCTCACTGACCACCAACATTGTAGTGTATTCCTTAATTCGATGACTATATAGCACAACCTAACATCAAACAACAGTGCATCTGGAACCCACACATAGAGGCACTTCATGCATCTTTTTAATGCACATCCTATATCTTCAACATTCTGACCACTTGAATCTCCCTCCTACCAAGAAGAGCACTATTCCATAGACACCTAATTCCTCCTCACACGTTCCGATCTCACCTCTTCACACACCCTCACAACACCATAGCACATCATGATGTCCTTCACAAAACTTGACCTTTCCTTCCATTCGCCATATCTTATCCACAGCAAAGTGATCCTCCCAACGTAACATATAACAGCACAACCAAATATTTCCACACGTCAACCATCTTATATATACACTGGAGTGCACACACATTCCATGTGCTATATATCAACAGGGCTGGCGCTAGGCATGGGCAGTGTCGGGAGCTGCCCACGGCCTCGCGCCTGTTAACATGCAAGAGAGGCCTCATAGCAGTGTCTTTTAAAGGCCTCGGTTATGATGCTAGTGCAGTGCTATTAGCCCCTGGGGAGGGGGCCCCTCCCTGGATCTCGCAGCCATCAGCCAAAAGGACTTCAGTAATCTAATTACTGCATTTGCATGAGAACAGCAATTAGATGGGTATTTGAAGAGTCCGTAAGTGTGAAGTCAGCCCTGTCCCTGCATGAATGAAAAGCAGAGTATTTTCATTTGAATCTTTGGGGCTCATCCTGGTGTAAACCGGGACCGTCCACCATGCATGCGGTGGTCCCGCACACCCAATCAGGATGTGACCACCACCATTGGGGTTGGATCCTGCATTTTAACATTGCAGCGGGTGCTGCAGACAGCTGCACCCGCCGCGATGTCAAAATGCCATGTTGTGCATTTCACAGCAGTACGTGGAAGGTTCCACACGGTGCCTGCCACGTAACGCTGTGTAATGGAGAGGGGTACCCTGGGTATCCCCCAAGTGCACCCTCACCTCCCCCAACACAAGGGGGGCATGCAACAGGACCCCGTCACTAATCGCCACCAGCCTTTCCATGGCGAGGCCTTCACTGGCCAGCATCCGATGGTGCCTGCTAGACACAGACACCATTTTAGGCTATGGGAATATCGCGGCAGAGGGAATATCGCGGTACGATTGTGGAAGGAAAGCCACCGCATGGCTGGCGGTGACGGGCCTTTTCGCAATCGTAATCGGGCCCTTTATTCGGCCTTATGTGGCCATGAAAGACAAGTACAATACCGAACAGTTAAATGATCATAAAACACATCTAAAATGACTAAATTATTCACAACATAGTTACTTGACATAAAAAACAGATAACTCAGTGATCATTAAACATAATAGTTAATGCTCCGCAAGGTAAAATCTACAGCACATAATTCCATTAAAACAGTTTGCATATAAAGTGCACAGTGCAACTATAACATGGTGCCTGATCAAGGAAAAGAAATATCAAAAAGCAGAGTAATGATCCTTTGAGACAGACGTTTTTATTCCTCCATAGAGTTCCTGGCTCGAATAGCAGCTTTAAGAAAAAAATCTCACCCTGGCACACATAATTGGGGTATTTACTGATTGCAGGTTGTGCAAAGCCTGTTCACAACTTTGATGCCCCAAAGATTTTAAAAGAGGTTTGAGAAAAGAAGCTTGGAGCATAGCTAAAATAGTTTTAGTAAAGATGTAATGCATTCATTATTGTGAGTAAACCCCGTTGCAGAGACAGACCCGGGAAGTGCCTCCCAAGGCATTAGTTGGCCTTCTAAAACTCATAAGCCGCCATACTGAGCCTGATCTAAATCAGAAAAGGAGAGACCTTGCCCATTGCGTTAGTCAAAGAGAAAGATAAAAAATGGGCTCTGGGCTAGCAAGGATCCAATAATTGCTCTTCACCAACTCCTTCTAAAATCTTTCTTCGCACAATGTTCCAAAAAGAGTCTCTTTACTCGTGATTTGTCTACTTTCTGTAGACTTGTAGAAGACAAAAAGAGCAAACCCCCGGCCACTGAAAGGCTGCATAAATGTATTTCAACCACAGAATGGAGCCCCATTTATCTAAAAGGAGGCAGTCTGAGATGATGTCTCTACAGAGTGTGGCTTGGGAATTTATCCTAACTGTGAGCCAAAGAAGCAAGAGTGTCATTTAGACACTATCGTCAATAAAATGTTGCTTAAGCACTGTGTGTAAGATAAAACATAGAAGCAGAAGGGAGAAGCTGTAAAAATGTCTACATGTGCGATCTGCCTCACGCTGACGAGTGGCATTCTTACGGAAACCCCATATTTCTGCCCAGTACGTGGTAGCCGGGACACATTGGGCATTATATATTTTTAAAAGAGGTAGAATCATCCCCGTCCTCCTTGTCCTAGAGAGATTGAAGATGGCTCCGGCTGACCTGCTGAGTTTAAGACTCGAGCTGGCCAATTGAGGATGGCAGGAACCCGGTAAGTTAAAAATAATGTCCAGATAGGTAAACTCCTTCACACAATACAGGGACTGCCCCTTTATGAGTAATCTGCAAGTTTCAATTCTTCCTGGTCTGCAAGCCATAATATAAAATTTGCCATGTTTAGTGACTAGGCCTAGGCTATCCATAAACTGGATGAAGAGGTCTACCAACACATGCACAGCGTTGGGGGTCTGAGCCAACAGGACAGCATAGTTTGCATATAAAAAAGTGCGGGCACCTGATTGTCAGCCACTCTAAGGATGTCTACCTGAACGGAGGTCAGGTGAGGGCAAAGATTATTAATATAAAATATGAACAACATAGGGGCCAGGATGCAGCCCTGGCGCACACCACGCTTAATGCTGAATACTGGGGACATTTCACCATTTGGGTTGAAGAGCGGTTTTGCCACTAAGTCTGAGTTAAACAAGAAGTTAACCAGAGGCACTTCTACGCCCGTGTCCAGAAGTTTATCCACAACTTGGTTGTGTTAACAGAGTCAAAATGCAGCTGAGAGGGCAATAAAGGCCATATAAAGGGGACAGCGTTTGGCTGATATATACTTCCGAGGAAAAAACGCAAACAGGCCGAAAGGATATGGAGAAGGTCATATGAGGAATCTGATAGAGAAAAGCTGAAATCGGTACAGGCCTTATATAAGGAAGCAATCTCAAGGGCTAAAGCAGAGTACTATGCTAAAACAATTTTGCAGGCACCTAATAATACTAAAATGCTCTTTACCATCATAAAGAACCTATCCAATCTAGCATGTACGGGCAATAAAGTAACCGTGTCACAACAACTCTCTGCGACAATATTGCTACCTACTTAGACGAAAAAATCAACAAGATAGTTGGTGGCCTAAACTCCAACAACAATAGCAGCTTTGATGAGGAAAAGAAACCCACTATGACTTCACCAACAGAAGGAGGCACCCAAGAACTATGAGCCACCCGCTTTAGAGCACTTTCAAATCCCCACTGAGGATATATTCAACATCTTAGCCCAAAGCGTATCCTCCGGGTCACCTTGGGACCCCCTTCCACATGCGATCTGGAAAGAGTTCCAGCCAGAACTATTTCCCTGGCTGCAGCAGATTTGCTGTCAGTCTTTAGAAAGGGGAATTGTCCCAGAGGTCTGGAAGCAGGCAGTAGCAACCCGGCTGCTAAAGAAGCCGTCACTTGATCCTTACTGCCCGTCGAATTTTAGACCAATATCTCTTCTACCGTACCCAGTAAAAATTTTGGAGCGGACAGTTAGTAAGTCCCTGTCCATTTATCTAGAAGAAAACCAGACAAAGACCAATTTGGTTTCCGACCAGGACATGGAAAGGAAACGGCCCTAGTGACAATCCTAGATAACCTGAGAATACGTGCAGACAATGGCAATCTGTCCGTGCTAGTGTTACTGGACATGTCGGCAGCATTCGACACGGTAAATCACAGTATCCTGCTAAAAAGACTAGAGAATATCGGAGTGAAAGAACGGGCGCTAAAGTGGCTGCGGTCATACCTGACAGGCAGGCAACAAGTGGTAACCATTCAACAGTTCACTTCCTTTAAGACCCCTGTGAGACACAGGGCTCAGCAATCAGCCCAATTTTCTTTAATATATACCTGCGCCCTTTAATCCCAATTATTAAGTCCTTTGGCATCGACCTAGTCAATTATGCAGACGATACGCAACTGGTGTTCTCTCTGGAAGGAAATCAGGCAGTATCCCTTGAGAAGTTCCAGGTATGCATGCTCAGAATCTCCAGTTGGCTCAGGAAAAACTCTCTACAATTTAACAGAGAAAAAACTGAGATAGTCTACTGCTCCGTGGCCAAAATTGCTCGGCCTTATCCCACCGAGTTTAGACTCACCCCGACGGAGAAACCACTGTCTCCTGCCAGAACAGCACACAATCTGGGGGTCCTAATGGATGACAATCTTTTCTTTAAAGCACTGCGCCAGATCCTCCCGCTTCTGCCCGTCACCTCCAGACCTCTGGTGGTGAGGAGTCTAATACTGAGTAGGCTGGATTATTGTAACTCCCTATACTTGGGAGCACCGCAGTCAGCACTACGAAAGCTACAGAGGATCCAGTCCATAGCGGCCAAACTGGCGCTAAACAGGCAGCGTATGTCTTCGACATCTTTAGCTCTGAAAGACCCTCATTTGTTACCCATTAATGAGAGAATTCCTTTTAAATCTCTCTGTACTGTATTCAGAGTAGTGCACAGACTAGGTCCAATATCCATACACGAGAAATTCACCTGGTACATCCCTGGGTGAAACCTACGCTCATCAAGCCCAAATCTGGTAAAGACCACTAGATTTAAGAAGACCAGGACAGGTGGCAGAGCCTTTGGGGTAGCTGCCTCACGACTCTGGAATGACCTTCCCCCGAACATCAGACAAATCAAATCTCTGCTTCTATTCAGGAAGAGCCTAAAGACGTGGCTCTTCCCTAAGAACTAGATACCCGAGAAACCCATATTGCTAAACAGGCTATTTTCACGCACAATGTCATCTGGGCAAGTCACAGCGCCAGGATACCCATAGGGTGACAGCATGCGCTATATAAATCTAAGATACAATACAATACTTACTAGTTATTAGACACAGATTCAAACATTGTTCAATTGTTCCCAACCCTGCTCGAACCCAAGTTGGAACATGGGCAGGTTGCACTGATCCTGAGCCCATCCAGCCAGGCGGTTAAAAATGGTCACCCTACCAATAATTTTAACAGTGCTATCTAGTAACGAAATGGGTCTGTAGCACTTCGGAGGCATCCTGTCATCCTTCTTAAAGATGGGTACAATAGTAGCCAAATTCCATGACTGGGGAACATGCATGTTTAGTGAACTGTTAAAAATGTTAGCAAAAATGTTGGGAATCAAGGGGCACCAAAGATCAATATTGCATGTATTATGTCAGTAGGGGTCCCAGGAGGACTGACAATAAGAGACAGAAACACATTGCATCACAATGAACATTGCTCACCTTAGGATTGGCAGCTTTCAGAGAGGAAAATACCAGACATTTGTTGTTTTTTAAGAGTCTGCAGAGACCCACATGGTATACTAAATAGAACTTTAAAAATCATAGTATGTATTCATTTGTACCATGACTTTTCTGCCTTCGTTTACCTTAACATTAGCCAGGTATCGTTTATACATCTCTAGAATACATTTAAAAGTACTTTCTATATATACCCGCTGTTTGAAGTATGTACCGGTAAGGGTTAAAAATACAGGCATTCTCAAATGTTGCTTCTGTTTTTTCGGCCAAGACATGAAAATACCGGTGGGGCCAGAAGACAACTGGTCAGGTGGCAAAACTATTCACCTAGGATGAAGGAAAAGGCTGAAGCACAGAAAATAAATGGAGGTGCAGTGCATATAAAGGGGGTATGACAAAGGAAAGAACTAAGTGAAGAGGTGGGGGAGAGATGACAGAGTAAAAGTACAGCACAGAGGTGACAGGTAAATGTAATGGGGGCAGAACGGCAACAAAGAGCAAGAGGCTTGAGGAAACAGAAAGGGGGGGGAGGAGCAGTGTATGCGACGGGCAGAATCAGTGAGAGAAGGGAAGAGTCTGGGCAGTGCTGGTGCTAAGCATGGGCAACATGGGCAGCTGCCCCAGGCCCTGCGCTCAGAAGAAAACATGGCGCCCTGCTTCAGGGTGAGATGCAACACTATCAGTCATCCCACCCGCTCCTCCAGTGCCCCCTCCCCGATCGGATCACATCACAAATGTATTTTTAAAGGGCGCTGTCTTGACCTCTCTTGTCCAAGTGCATGCCTGCATTTCCTCGGGTGCAAGGGTGGGGAAAGGAAAACAGTGGGTAGGGGAGTAGGCAGCAGTAAAGCCAGCAATTGCGTTGACTCACAATGTCAGGACCGGGGCAGCACCTCGCTTAAAAACCTGCCCTGAAGCATTGCCTCACACAACAAAAGGGCACCTTTGTTCCAAGGACTAGCTGGACATTATCAGGTGAGGAGTGGTGGGCTGGGGGTGGAGGAAGCAGCCATAAAAGTCTGGCATGACAGGGCTGCATCAGGCAGCAAGGTCCAGGTATGGGGCTGCCATTTTGCAGTGCTGCGTGGCCCAGGGCTGGCTCTAGGGCGGTTCAACTGGTGCCACCTCACCGGGTGCTAACTTCGGATGGGGATGCCCTTGCGTTAGTAGATTATGGCTTTGAAAGTGCCGGCTGCTGCATTCCTTGCCACTAGCAATGTTTGGGCAACAATAAAAATGTCATGATAAATTCCGTGATTAATATTCTTCCTGGAGAGAGATTGGAGATTTGTCTAGTGGATGTTTTGACTCATCATAAGGTATTGCAGAGGATTAATATGCCAGCTGCAAATAATGTTTACCATGAAGATCACAAAGTGCATATAATATAAATAGGTCAGTGGGTTACTGCTTTTGTCAGAGAGATCCTTTTGTTACTTGCAGTTTAGAAAGTTAAAATACTAATATAGTACAGTGAGCTATTAGGTGTCATCAAAGAGATTACAGTGTTAAGATTTTTTCCCTTCTTTCATCATCTTAATGTTTAAAAAGCGGTTAATTTGGGTAGAAATCAATTCTCATTATTAAAGAGAACCCTCGAGCATAGTGGTACATTTTACATTCTGAGTTTGTGCTTCTCCAGACCAAGCACTCTTAAACTATACTGCCTACCAGTATGGATGAGATGACATGTGACTCCTACACCTTGGAGTCCTCTGTCTTATGCAACATTTCCAATACACTGATTTTTACATGTATGATTGATCGTCTCTGTGTAATATGTGTGTGATGTAAAGTGCTCTGGTACCCTACACTGGTATGAGTGGTGCTATAAAACAAATTAAATACATCTGAAAGTGGTTATGGAGACTTAAGGGGCACTGTTAAAGGATGGTAGCGAGGAAATCCATGGCAGAGACGGTCATTGGGGGGCACCAACAAACATTGTCCCACAGGGCGCCACCAGTGCTAAATCCGGCCCTGGACTGAATGAAAGATGAAAGAATAAATGGGTGACAGAATGTGAAGGGGAAATGGTGGATATCAGTGGGTGGATGCAAGGATGAAAGGATGAATGAATAGCTGCTTGGATGGGACAAGAGAGATCTTCTTGAGAGGGTTCAAAGTTTGGGGTATTTAAATTTTTTGGCTATCCCTTGCCTATGTGTGACATTTCTGTATTTGCCGTGTATTTACTTATGGCATATTGTTTGAACTGGGGGTCTCTAGTTGGCAGAGGTAGGTACCTTTGACCAAATAGGGACCCTTGCTTCTAAGTCAGGGAAAGGGGATTACACTACTGGATAACCCCTGCTCACCCCCTTGGTAGCTTGGCACAAGCAGACAGGCGTATCTCAGAGGCAGTGTGTTAAGCATTTGTGAACACATACAGTAATACAGTGAAAACTCTATAGATGGACACCACACAGGTTTTTATAAAAAGAAGTATTCTTTATATAGACTTAACACAAGACCACAAACGACAAAAATCCACAATACTGTACTTTAAATTGGTTTCAAGATGGTAGAATTAGCTTAGTTCAAGTTGATGGTAAATGCGACACAGTTCTCACAAAAGTACCTGGATGCGTAACGCAAAATAAACAAAAGGCTCGCAGCGTCGGAGATGTGTCGGTTCCTTGCTTCGGGGGAGACGATGCATCGTGCCTCAATGCTTGCGCAGAGTAGGGGATGCGTCTTGATCCTTACCGGAGAGGAGGTAATGCGTAGATTCTCGTGCTGCAGGCCAGTTGCGATGCAGCAAGATGGCGCCTCAATGCGATGCGACAATCCGGTGAGATGCGATAAGATGGCGCCCTTGATACAACGACGTTGAGACGATGCGACACGCCCTGGCAGCCTTGCGGTGACTCTTGTACTTTGGAGCCGCAACAGGCCCTGCGATGATGCGACGGCGACCCTCACGGTTGCGACGCGCTTCTCCGGTGATGCGACAGCAGACAGCTGCGACGAAGGCACGCTTCTGGGAGATGCGGCGGCAGCACGCTTCTCCGGCGATGCGATGACTACAGCTGCGGTGGCGACACGCTTCTACTCGTTGCGTCGCGCTTCCAGCTCCCAGCGACACGCAGGCTTCTGCAGATAGAATTCCCAGCAAGGAAATTCATGGGGAGCTGGTGGCAAAGTCTGTTGTCCCTGAGACTTCAGCAGGAGGCAAGCACAAGTTCAAGCCCTTGGAGAAATATTCTGCAAGATGATGAAGTACACACAAAGTTCCTTCTCCTCTCCTTGGCAATGAAGACACCACTGCAGGCCAGCCCAGCAACACAGCACATTGACAGGGGGGCAGTCCAATCCTACAGCTTCCTTTGGTTCTTCTCCTTGGCAGAAGTTTCTTCTTGTTGTTCCAGAAGTGATCTAAAGTCTTGGGGTTTGGGTCCCCATATTTATACTACTTTTCCCTTTGTTCCCTGAAGGCAGAGAGGCCTTTGCCTAGTCCAAACCAGTTCTGGTCAGTCCTGGAGCACTTTGTTTACCTGACTCCTTCTTTCCTTTCAGAGTGCAGGGCAGAAACATCAGACACACCACAGGAGGTGGAGCCAGCATTGTGGAGGGACGGCACAGTCCTATTCAGGTCCCAGGTGCAACTCCTCCCACCCATCTACATGCAGATCTTCCTATTCAGCCCTGTGCTGACTCACCCTCTCCCCTGGAATCCCCAGCCCCTGTCACTCACAGAACCAGACACACAATACACAACCTAGCTGAAGCAGGCTTGGACAGTTAAGCAAGAAAATACCTATTTTCTAAAAGTGGTATTTTCAAACACAGAATGTTAAAACCAACTTCACTAAAATATGTATTTTATCAATCTGAGTTCAGGCATACTAAATTCGAATTTCTACCATGTTCCCTGAATCAGTTAGGATTATAAGATGTAATAATCAAACTGCCCATTCCGGCCTATGGAGAACAGAAAGCCTGGCAATAGTGAAAAACAAAAGTGGCTGTAATTCACTATTAGGACATGCCACACACACCAGGGCATGTTCTACCTTATACTTTCAATGCACCCTGCCCATGGGCCTACCATAGGGGTGTCTGATATGAAGATAAGGGAAGGTTTATGGACTGGCAAGTGGGTGCACTTGGTGAGTCAGCATGGCAGTACCAGACTGCACACAGCCTCTGCAATGGCATACCTGAAACACACTTTACAGGCTGCTTCTGTGGATGGCACAACCAGTGCTGAAATCCCACCAGCAGCATTTGATTTACAAGCTCTGGGCACACATGGTGCACTGTACTAGGGTCTGACAAGTAAATCAAATAATCCAATCATGGAGTCACTAATCAGTACATCAATTTAACATAGGGAGCACTTGTACTGTGGTACTGAATGGCAGTGGCACAGTGCCCAAAGCACCTAAACCAGCAGAACATATCAAAAACAGAGGAGGCAATCAGAAAATATGGAAGGGAGACTCACGCCAATGGTACCAGGTCTAACACATATCTACATGATATATATGACATGTTGAGTGCCACCCAACTGCTACTTGAATGTTATACTAGTAATTGTAAATTGTAACATGTCTTGGTTTTAAGTGTAAGGGTCTAACGAGAGCCTTATAATGCCTTGACCTGTACTTGAGGTAAATATAGTACTTGTAGCAATAGGCAAGGTGTCCAAAATAAACTGTGTAATAGTGTATTCTCTGTGCCTTCTTCAAGAACGTTAAAGAGAAAACCACCTTTGTGATATCTGCCAGTTAGTGCTAGCACCCTGGTATGGCAAACTTATTGCAGCTCTATGCAATGCCCCCATAAGTAAGGTCTAACCCCCTATTTTAAGTCCCACTTGTTGATACACTTATAATGCGCACCCTATAGTGGGTGCACCACAGCAAGCCCACCCTTTGTTCAACACCACAGGAAGAGATGCAATGCAAGAACTTCTTAATGACTCTAAGAGTATATAAACCAATTCTCCGGGGATGAGTAAGGCATCAGCTTCCAGTTTCTAGCTAATAAACGGAGCTGTTCCGCAGTAGTCTTGAGGCAATACCTATTTGCTAATACTGTTTCTCTGTCCAGATGATACAAAGGCCTAAACTCTCATCTCAGAGAACTAGCAGGAATGCACAACACTGGTATCCCGGTGCAATAAACACACATGTGCATGAACACAGTCACACTAAAGCGGTTCACTGCCTTTTCCTTACAACTGGCTTCACTAATGATTCCAAAATAAGTGCATCATCAAATGAAAAGTGAGAATTGCATGGCTTTATGAATCTTGAGTAAAATAAGGCAGCGCAAATTGCTGGAGCACTACTGAGAATAAAATGAAACATCTTTGTATTTTTTAAATAAAACATAAGAGAACATTTGTATTGTGTCAGTTAACATAATTTAGTTGGCTACATTTCTAATTTTTAAAGTTTTCTAGGAACTTGAAATGACCATAAATTAATGGACTACCGTCACAGTTCTCTTCAGTTCAGACATTTTTTTAGCCATCTTCAGTGATAGATGTACAGTAGTGCTCGGCTGTAGCCCCATCCACATGACCAGTATAAGATACTAGCGATAACTAGAAAACATGACTCAGCCTTTTACGGTTGTTCTATCCAGCTACCTTCCTACATGGAAATCGATTCTACCCTTCCAAATGTTCCCAGAATTGTATCCCCCTCTTGTTGATGTAACTATATATAAATTCACTGAAAAAAACATAGGTTTCAGGGGCGTTATAGTTAGTTGGACATTTCACTCGTACAAAGCCATGGAAATTCCCCCGTTATAGTTAGTTCAGCTAACTATAACTCGCGCGCCCGCAATGCACTGCTGATGACGTCCCATATTACATCACTCATGACATGGTCAGTGACATCACTCAGGACATCACTGATGACATCTCAAATGACATCACTGATGACATCACTGATGACATCATCCTTGTGATAGACTGGCAGACCTCCTCTCACCCTAATATAACCTTTGATACACACACTCAAAAATACAAACTAACATTTTCAAAACAATGGGCATATCAATACCATTTACAACACACCTATTCAGTAATTCTAAGATCTACACACACATCCACTCATTCACCAACAGTCCCTATACAGTCACTCATACATGTACTCACTCATCATATGTACTCATACACCTATACATCCTGTTACACACCGCCACTCATCCATAGTTACTCACACACATAGTCACACATGCAAACAAAGAATCAAACATTCATTTACTTGCATATACAGTTTACACACACTACCACACTTACTTCTACAGAAACTTACACATACTTACTCTCTTAAACAATCACTTATTGAAACACCTACGTATTTGTACAGGAACTCTTCCAATCTCTCACTCTCACATATACTCACTTATATACACCAATACTCACATATACTAGTTTAAAACACATGTAGTTACTCATAAAGACACTATTGAGACAGTCATTCACTCACTAACACACCCATACACACACTCATCCACCTATACAGTCCTGCACACATGCTGTCTTCAACACATACAAACAGTGAGTCACTCATTCATGCATCTATGCACTAAGTAATACCCCCCACCGAACCATACAGACACTCAGACACTCATACTGATACTCAAAAAACCAACTAATAACCCATATAGACACTCAGGTAGCTACTCACCAACCCATGCAGACACTTATACACAAAGTGAAAGACTGATACAGATATTTACATATTTAAACATTACTCACTAACCCATGTATTCACTAAGATACACTTAATCAGTCAGTTATACCATCAATTTTACAAAAAACAAATCATCCATTTAGACACTTATATACCCATTTATTCTTCCATCGACCTTGAGATATACATATATAAAACATATTTAATTTTCAGAAAAACACACAGTCACTGGATGATGTCATCAGTGATGTCATTTGAGATGTCATCAGTGATGTCATGAGTGATGTCACTGACCATGTCATGAGCGATGTAATATGTGATGTCATCAGCAGTGCATTGCGGGTGCGCAAGTTATAGTTAGCTGAACTAACTATAACGGGGGAATTTCTATGGTTTTGTACGAGTGAAATGTCCAACTAACTATAACGCCCCTGAAACCTATGGTTTTTTAAGTGAATTTCTAAGGTTTTTTAAATGCTAATTTCTAACTATAACGTGCCTGAAACCTATGTTTTTTTCAGTGAATATATATATATTTATTATACTATGTATACATGTGAAAATGTCTCGGTCCGCCTATTTGCCTCGTTGGCACAGAAAAAATGGGTGGAACTGATGTCAGCACACCGACGAGGTCCTCTTATGGCTCCGAAGACGTCATACGGTGTTGCGTGCGGAGCCGTGCTATTATGACGTCCTCGTCAACGTGGGAGAGCTAGGAAAGAATTTCCGTGGAATGCTGTTGCAGGGGATAAATAAGAACAACAAGAGAGCGAGGAAAAGAAAAGAAAAACTTGTCCTCTTCCCCAGAACAATATGATCAAACAAAATGGACAAGTTTCATGCCTCAAAGCAGACTTTTTCGCTGAGATTGTTGAAAACAACGTGAAAGGAAGGAGAGCACAACTGCTGTATAAGAAACCCCTCACCCACCTACCTAGTAGGTGGCATGCTTCATCATCGGGGCCCAACTGGATTGTCTAGCACAATCCAGTTGTGCTACAACGCCTGAGATACAGCGGAGCAGGGTTATGAGCAGTGAGTGAAGTGCTATATGTGAAGTGATTAAGAGTTAAAAAAGTCTCTGGGAAATGCCCTATGAAAAAACTTTAATTAAAAGGGTCCCAGGACTAATGTAAAAAAAGGTAGGGGGGATATAAAAAGGAATGTTATTTTCCTTGTATCCCTAGAAACTAAGGTCAACTAGTTTCAGCCTTCAACATAGTTCTAGAGGCTTTCGTCAGGACCAGCCAAAATTGAAGAAAAAATAATTTTGGTGAATGGCCGTAAAAATAATATATAGGCCAAGTGTAAGTATCAGCACACACCCTAAAGTGTGCTGTGAGTGTTGTGATGAGGTACTCACAGTAACTCCGTTTTTGGTTACCTGCAAATGAAGAATTAATTTAGAAATGTGGAACAGTTGTGAATCATGCATATATACTAGATGCATGCTCCTTACGACTAGAAGACTAGTGATTTTGAACTAGACTGATTTGGTGAGAGTGCATGGACACTAAAGAGGCTTGCGTGGCTACAATGTGCCCCACGAGATCCGTGCGTGAGCAATTGTTGTAATATTGGGGCACATGGTGCACATATTCGTTATCCATTATTTGCGTGCCTATAGCGCGGTAATACACACATTGTACTTATAGAGTGTTGACTGTGCAAGTATTGAAGATACTAGTAGCTGATATGCTAGAATATTCATGTGCACGTGCAGAATAAAATGAGCTGATTATATGGTGGTATATATCAACATAATGTCCGCTGGGTGTGCCGTTCAGCAGACCGACATTCGTGTTTAAAATTGAAAGACAAACAACAAATAAATGACACACAACATAAAATACAGTCTCACTTGAGTGGAGAGGTAGTTAATCCTCTGGATTTAGAACGCCGTGTGGTTCTCCGCTTGCCTTTAGTGGAGAAGAAATGGCAAGGAGAGCGTAAGAGCGCGAACGCGCTTTACAGAAAAAACAAGGGGGTTGAGGGTCTAGACCGGGCAATGGTAGACCCATAGGTACTCACAGTTTGAAAGGGAGACCAGGTCCGAAATACCTAGGGCGGCGATCGGTTCCGCTTGTTCAGCGTCGATACTTGGGAGGGGCGTGGTTAAGAAGGCCGGCAAGCAGGAAGTTCCGTGCTGCCGCTGAGAAGACTAGAACGTCTACAATGTGACTGGAAATAAAAGAAATACTCTGTGTTCCGTGGACGGGGTACTGAGTCGAAGTGACTCGACTGAAGTCTCTGGGCAGGAAAATATAAATTATTAGAATATATAGGAAAGAAACAGGAGTGCACAGTGAAGAGCTCCTAAATATTTAAATAGGAGAAATCCTCCGAGGCCAGCTATGCTAATGATAAATAGGAGAGAGTAAAAAAAAAAAATTGGGTCACAGGCTACCGCTTAGGGCTATGTGTTGAGTAGCGGTATAGAATATGCCTATGTGTGAAAATAAATAATTAAAATATTTAGGAAAGAAACAGGAGTGCACAGTGAAGAGCTCCTAGATATTTGAATAGGAGAAATCCTCCAAGGCCGGCTATGCCAATGATAAATAGGAGAGAGTAACAGATAGGGTCACAGGCTACCGCTTAGGGCTATGTGTTGAGTAGCGGTATAAAATATGCCTATGTGTGAAAGGGCGGGTAAAAAGGAAAGGATAGGAAAGCTGGTTACCGTTTAGGGCTGTGTGATAAGTTTTAAGGGATAAGCTAATGGTAGCAGTGAAGGGGTCTGTACAATACAGAGATTAGCGTTTGCACAAGACTGGACAGAATGATTGTTTTTAGACTATAGAGCGATAGAAGGCAGGGGTACGATGTCATCAGTGTCGATGTATGCTGTTCCAGGGTACATTATCGTTGAGTCCTGTAATGTGGGTTGAGAGTCTGTAAACCCAGCGTTGTTCTTTTTCGAAAAGACGTTCATGGATGTCGGTTGGACTGGGGTCTAGTTGTTCAATGACTACCCATGACATGTCATTGGTGGTATGTTGCAGGGGATATTCACCTAAGTGTTCCGGCTAGTCCTTTGGAAGCAACTGTTCATGTTGCCACTCCAGAAACCAAAACCAGTGATCCGAGGGCAGAGGCCCTGCAGATGGCAAACGAGGTGGGGTGCCCAGTCGTGTGCACCGGTGGGGCAGGGAAGTGACAAGCACCACAACCCACAAAAAAGGTAACAAGGCACTGAATAACACAGGATCTTCTCTTTGTATCTGGCAGGAACAACAAAGTAAAAATGCCCTAGTACCAAAATGTAGAATTAGTGCTACAACGGTCTTCAAGAGGACCTGCGATGCCGCTTCTGCCTCCCGTACCCTGGAGGCGGCACATGGGTCACGCGGTACGGTCATACTGCGGTGGGACGCACACTTGTTGACCTCTCATGGCACTGCTCCACACTTCAGGGAGGACACTTTCCATTAGCTATGTTTTCTGATGACGTGTCGCGCCGGCCCGTCCAACAACAGAACTCCTTTAGATCCAAACAGACTCTTCCACTTTCTCACCGGAAGTGAAACCAAGCCACGCGGACACTTTCACAATACAACAGCTTGGAATGCACTTTTCGGTAAAAAAAACACATTCCTTCCTCCTAATTATTCAAATAAACATCTCACTGAAGAACAGGGCACACCTTCGATCGGTAAACAGCCGTTACAACGACTTTTTTACTTCGCGATACCATTACAACGCATGCATTACCAAGCATGCGTTGTACATCGCAAAGTCATTACTACACATTTTTTTAGAACGCATGGTCATTTACCACGCATGCCTTTACAACAAATTTTGTTGTAAAGGTATGTATGGTAAATGACCATGTGTTCTAAAAAACATGCAGATGATCCACATTGTTGTAAGGAAACAGAGGCTGTTCCATTTCCTCACAACGACATGCACCGCCCCTCAGAGACGACGTGAAGCAGGAACCACGAGGAGAGAGGAACCACGAGGAGTGAGAGGTAAGGTGGATTGGGCATGGGGTGTTTTTTTTCTAGGGTTTAGGGTAGTGCAGTGGTGTTTGGGTAGTGTAGGGGGTTGTGCTGGGGGTAGTGTTTTAGGGTTTAGGGTAGTGCGGTGGTGTTTGGATAGTGTAGGGGGTCGTGCTGGGGTAGTGTTTTGGGGTTTAGGGTAGTGCAGTAGTGTAGGGGGTCGTGCTAGGGGTAGTGATTTAGGGTTTAGGGTAGTGCAGTGCTGTATGGGTAGTGTAGTGGGTCGTGCTGGGGTAGTGTTTTAGGGTTTAGGGTAGTGCAGTGGTGTTTGAGTAGTGTAGGGGGTCATGCTGGTGGTAGTGATTTAGGGTTTAGGGTAGTGCAGTAGTGTTTGTGTAGTGTAGGTGGTCGTGCTGGGGGTAGTGTTTTATGGTTTAGGGTAGTGCAGTGGTGTTTGGGTAGTGTAGGGGGTCGTGTTGGGGGTAGATTTAGGGTTTAGGGTAGTGCAGTGGTGTTTGGGTAGTGTAGGGAGTCATGCTGGGGGTAGTGTTTTAGGGTTTAGGGTAGTGTAGTGGTGTTTGTGTAGTGTAGGGGTCATGCTGGGGGTAGTGTTTTAGGGTTTATGGTAGTGCAGTGGTGTTTGGGTAGTGTAGGGGTAGTGCTGGGGTAGTGTTTTAGGGTTTAGGGTAGTGCAGTGGTGTTTGTGTAGTGTAGGGGGTAGTGCTGGGGGTAGTGTTTTAGGGTATAGGGTAGTGCGGTGGTGTTTGTGTAGTTTAGGGGGTCATGCTGGGTTCTAGTGTTTTAGGGTTTAGGGTAGTGCAGTGGTGTTTGTGTAGTGTAGGGGGTCGTGGTTTAGGGTATAGGGTAGTGCAGTGGTGTTTGTGTAGTGTTTTAGGGTTTAGGGTAGTGCAGTGGTGTTTGTGTACTGTAGGGGGACGTGCTGGGTTCTAGTGTTTTAGGGTTTAGGGTAGTGCAGTGGTGTTTGTGTGGTGTAGGGGGTCATGTTTTAGGGTTTAGGGTCGTGCAGTGGTGTTTGGGTAGTGAAGGGGGTCGTGCTGGGGGTAGTGTTTTAGGGTTTAGGGTAGTACAGTTGTGTTTAGGTAGTGAAGGGGGTTGTGCTGGGGGTAGTGTTTTAGGGTTTAGGGTAGTGCAGTGGTGTTTGTGTAGTGTAGGGGGTCATGCTGGGGTAGATTTAGTGTTTAGGGTAGTGCAGTGGTGTTTTTGTACTGTAGGGGGTCGTGCTGGGTTCTAGTGTTTTAGGGTTTAGGGTAGTGCAGTGATGTTTGTGTAGTGTAGGGGGTCGTGTCTTAGGGTTTAGGGTCATGCAGTGGTGTTTGGGTAGTGAAGGGGGTCGTGCTGGAGGTAGTGTTTTAGGGTTTAGGGTAGTGCAGTTGTGTTTAGGTAGTGAAGGGGTCATGCTGGGGGTAGTGTTTTAGGGTTTAGGGTAGTGCAGTGGTGTTTGTGTAGTGTAGGGGGTCATGCTGGGTTAGATTTAGTGTTAAGGGTAGCGCAGTGGTGTTTTTGTAGTGTAGGGGGTCATGCTGGGGTAGTGTTTTAGGGTCTAAGGCAGTGCAGTGGTGTTTGTGTAGTGAAGGGGGTCGTGCTGGGGGTAGTGTTTTAGGGTTTAGGGTAGTGCAGTGGTGTTTGTGTATTGTAGGGGGTTGTGCTGGGGTAGATTTAGGGTAGTGCAGTGGTGTTTGGGTAGTGTAGGGAGTCGTGCTGGTGGTAGTGTTTTAGGGTTTAGGGCAGTGCAGTTATGTTTGGGTAGTGTAGGGTGTTGTGCTGGGGGTAGTGTTTTAGGGTTTAGGGTAGTACAGTTGTGTTTAGGTAGTGAAGGGGGTTGTGCTGTGGGTAGTGTTTTAGGGTTTAGGGTAGTGCAGTGGTGTTTGTGTAGTGTAGGGGGTCATGCTGGGGTAGATTTAGTGTTTAGGGTAGTGCAGTGGTGTTTTTGTACTGTAGGGGGTCGTGCTGGGTTCTAGTGTTTTAGGGTTTAGGGTAGTGCAGTGGTGTTTGTGTAGTGTAGGGGGTCGTGTCTTAGGGTTTAGGGTCATGCAGTGGTGTTTGGGTAGTGAAGGGGGTCGTGCTGGGGGTAGTGTTTTAGGGTTTAGGGTAGTGCAGTTGTGTTTAGGTAGTGAAGGGGTCATGCTGGGGGTAGTGTTTTAGGGTTTAGGGTAGTGCAGTGGTGTTTGTGTAGTGTAGGGGGTCATGCTGGGTTAGATTTAGTGTTAAGGGTAGCGCAGTGGTGTTTGTGTAGTGTAGGGGGTCATGCTGGGGTAGTGTTTTAGGGTCTAAGGCAGTGCAGTGGTGTTTGTGTAGTGAAGGGGGTCGTGCTGGGGGTAGTGTTTTAGGGTTTAGGGTAGTGCAGTGGTGTTTGTGTATTGTAGGGGGTTGTGCTGGGGTAGATTTAGGGTTTAGGGTAGTGCAGTGGTGTTTGGGTAGTGTAGGGAGTCGTGCTGGTGGTAGTGTTTTAGGGTTTAGGGCAGTGCAATTATGTTTGGGTAGTGTAGGGTGTTGTGCTGGGGGTAGTGTTTTAGGGTTTAGGGTAGTGCAGTGGTGTTTGGGTAGTGGAGGGGGTAGTGCTGGGGGTAGTGATTTAGGGTTTAGGGTAGTGCAGTGGTGTTTGTGTAGTGTAGGGGGTCGTGCTGGGTTCTAGTGTTTTAGGGTTTAGGGTAGTGCAGTGGTGTTTGTGTAGTGTAGGGGGTCGTGGTTTAGGATTTACGGTAGTGCAGTGGTGTTTGTGGAGTGTTTTAGGGTTTAGGGTAGTGCAGTGGTGTTTGTGTAGTGTAGGGGGTCGTGTTTTAGGTTTTTGGGTCGTGCAGTGGTGTTTGGGTAGTGAAGGGGGTCGTGCTGGGGGTAGTGTTTTAGGGTTTAGGGTAGTACAGTTGGGTTTAGGTAGTGAAGGGGGTCGTGCTGGGGGTAGTGTTTTAGGGTTTAGGGTAGTGCAGTGGTGTTTGTGTAGTGTAGGGAATCATGCTGGGGTAGATTTAGTGTTTAGGGTAGTGCAGTGGTGTTTGTGTACTGTAGGGGGTCGTGCTGGGTTCTAGTGTTTTAGGGTTTAGGGTAGTGCAGTGGTGTTTGTGTAGTGTAGGGGGTCGTGTTTTAGGGTTTAGGGTCATGCAGTGGTGTTTGGGTAGTGGGGGGTTGTGCTGGGGGTAGTGTTTTAGGGTTTAGGGTAGTGCAGTTGTGTTTAGGTAGTGAAGGGGGTCATGCGGGGGGTTGTGTTTTAGGGTTTAGGGTAGTGCAGTGGTGTTTGTGTAGTGTACCGGGTCATACTGGGGTAGATTTAGTGTTTAGGGTAGTGCAGTGGTGTTTGTGTAGTGTAGGGGGTCATGCTGGGGTAGTGTTTTAGGGTTTAAGGCAGTGCAGTGGTGTTTGTGTAGTAAAGGGGGTTGTGCTGGGGGTAGTGTTTTAGGGTTTAGGGTGGTGCAGTGGTGTTTGTGTATTGTAGGGGGTTGTGCTGGGGTAGATTTAGGGTTTAGGGTAGTGCAGTGGTGTTTGGGTAGTGTAGAGAGTCGTGCCGGTGGTAGTGTTTTAGGGTTTAGGGTAGTGCAGTTATGTTTGGGTAGTGTAGGGTGTTGTGCTGGGGTAGTGTTTTAGGGTTTAGGGTAGTGCAGTGGTGTTTGGGTAGTGGAGGGGGTAGTGTTTTAGGGTTTAGGGTAGTGCGCCCAACCAGTCACAATAACCATGGACAAAGGAGATCATGACTCTTTTGAACGCTCCGCCAATTAAATAATTTGGGTCAAGGGCCCTACCACGTCCAAGACCTATCAATTCCTTTATTGGGATACCTCATATACTTGGAGAAAAAGGTACATAGTTTCTCATCAATTTCAGGCGCGTGTGCCACCTTCCCCTTCAGTGAGGGCCTGGGGCATTCTCCCCTCATCCTATTCCTGACCTCCCTTTCAAGGGGTTGATGGATTTTCCCCACCACATACTCTGCCACTTTGGTGTCAGGGGTCCACTCCGCTGACCTAGGATGGTAAATTTGGGTAGGCTCGAACATGTCCGAGTGGACCCCGTCCCCAACCCGGGACTGAGAAGAGTGGGACTCTGGATGCCAGGGACGCCCCGAGTCCTTATCCTCATCGGAGGAGAAATCGTCCTCCGATACACCCTCTTCCTCTAAGGGAAACCCGCCGTCGGGGTCTGCAATAGTGGTGACAGGGTCGCAATTTTCTCCGGACTCCTCCTCCTCCCGGCAAGGTGCATGTTTTAGCATTCGCGCATTCTTGAGGAAGGTCTCCGTAAGTTTATCAAATCCTTCCAAGTGCCCCGCGTTATGCTTAACGGCCCTTTTATTCCCCATCTGGGAGCTACTGGGACCCGCCACCACCAGATCTGGGTCACTGAACACCCCAGGGATGCTTTTCACCAGCTTATCAACCTGATCCTTAAGAGGAGCCAGCGCCCTAGAAATGGCTAGAGAGAGGGCTTGGTCCACTGCTGGAGGGAGAAGTTGGGGGGCCATTCCTCCTCCACTTCCTGGTAGGAGGAGTAAAAATGGTCTTCTGGAGAAGACATGATAGCAGAGGGTGTGAGCACAGAACAAATGGCCCTAAAATCCTTAAGGCAGCCCCCTCGCCGGTGCTCCAACAGCTGGGCTTTCCCCGAAGCTGTTATAAGAATAGACTGAGGCGCAATACCAATTACCACCACCAGGTGGCACTGGTCACTAACGTGGCTGTGTGGGGAAATCACCGCATAACGGTGTCAAAATTAAGCGAGGGTTGGTGGGGAATCAAGCGGACACTAAAGGAGTGACCGGATTCCCAAACGCGCGTAAAGACCAGCAGGAGCGCTGGACGGAGCTGCCTCGCTCGGACCAGACGCCCCTGACAGGATCTCACCACGCGCAGAGCGCACAGTGGGAGAAACTGCGAGGGGGAGCACGCTCTCTGGCAAGAGCCTGCTGCGCAGGGAATATGAAACAATACCAAGGCAATAATGCTAATAACGTGCACACGAAACCGCTATTCAAACAGCAACAACGTCAGATTAAGCAAAGAATGTAAGGAATGCACTTAACTGACGAGCACTGAAGAAAGAGGAAGCGGAAGGGACGTCACAATATTATATACGATGGACTGTGATATCAATGGACTATAGTTGCCTTGGAGACTACCCCCTAATGGTTCATTGGTTGTGTAATCTTTTGTTTAATGATTGTTGTGTTACGTTTTCTTTGAACTGCTATGCAAATAAAGTGAGGAAAGATATGCATAATCCTCGCCTCCGTCCTGCCATAGAATTCATTAAACTTTATTTGATCTGATTTAGAAACATAGATCATAAAAGTGTACATAAAAACAGTAAATCCTCTTTCCTGATACAATACAGTGAGAATTAATTAAAACCAGTAGGTAAAAATGGGTGTTACAAAGTCCGGTTCAGAGCAACTTCAGGTTAACAGAATCGTAAAGTCCAATGTTTCACAAGATCAATCTCATGTACTTCGTGCAAAATACGCAATAAGGGGTCCAAGTATGATGTAACGCTCCAATACCTGACCAGTCTGTACTATATAAAACTGCAGAAAAACTAAAAATAAAAAGTGTTTTGCACACTTCTGTCATTGGGCTATATGTGGGCTATATCTGGGTGATATTTGTGCTACATTTGGGCTCTTTGTTCTCTGGTGGCCATCTTGGGAGACTTATTTGTAATGAAGTTTCCTAATTTCCTAATTTTCTGCAGTCTCCTCAGTAGGAAATGCTTTCAGTTTTTTACTTTGATACCATCAAGAAGGCATTCAGATGTGTCACACATTTGCCATAAATTCAGAATGTTAGCATTCTAGTTGTTCATTAGATCACTGTAGTTAAGCTACTGCTCACCAGGGAGTTAACTGGAAGTCTACTGCTGGTATTGAAAGTGATTGTAGAAGAGGATTTGAGATCTAACTTAAAACATGCCCTATATTTTCTTTCTGCAGCACTAACCATAATTTCTATGGCAAAATGAACCCCCTCATTTTGTTCCTTTTTAAATTAAATTTTTGAAGTGTTACCAGTTTATTCTAATCAAGATGGCTTCAGGTGTGCCATAATGTTGTCATAAGTAAGACTGTTAGCTCTCTAGTTGTTCTTTAGAACACTCTGGAAAGCTGTAGTAGAACACAAAGGCATCAACTGACAGGCCGCTCCTGTTGAAATATAACAGGAAGATATTTGAGATCACACTTGAAATGCTGGAGCGGGTAGTACAAAATTTTGTATACCCCCCCCATTTCTGCATGTTTATATTAATCCGAATAATCTATTAATTGTAATATTATTAATCTGTTTGAAGTTATATCTAACCAACTATATATTTTTTTTTTTTTTTTTTTTGAAACCGTTTATTACAGGTCTGAAAAGTATACAAGTATGGGCCCACAACCTTCCGGCCGGCCGCTAGCAATAGTAGGAACACATGACATATATACATGGAACACGTGGCATTACAGGAGGATCGTTTCTCAATAGATAACAATGTCGAAAAACCACATCATCCAGGCCCCATTATGCGGTTTCATTTTAGATTAAGAACAACAAGAAAACCACACCCACAAGGCAACCCACAATCGAAAATAGCAGCATGTGCTCCCCTAGAGGGGGGATCCCAACTATCCATAGAAGTCTAGAGAGGGGGAAGAGAGCAGAGCGAAGACTGGGGGAACCCAATGCCCGGCAGCAGGGGAACGAGTCGGCTAGGGGGATGGGGCTGGCGAGGTATCAGGCAGCAACGGTGGTGCACAGATACCCCCGCGGTAGGCGTTCCAGGGGCCCCATACTTTCACCCATGTCCCAGGCTTACCCCTCGCCACATACACCACTTTTTCGCGAAACATGCACCAGTCCATGTGTTCTTTCCAGGCCGAGACCGTCGGGGGCCTCTGGGATCCCCACAGTTGAGCAATATCACGCTTGGCTACCATATATCCCAGAGTCACCCACCACGTCTGCGGCGCTGAGTAATCAGTCGGTTCCCACACATTCAACAGGCATCTCCTCGCTTCAGGCAACAGCGTCACATGCGTAACCAGACGCAGCACCTCATGTACACCACGCCAGAACCCCTCTATCTCCGGGCACTCCCACAAAATATGCATAAAGGTCCCCAAAGCACCACACCCACGCTTACATAACCCATCTCCGGCATAGCCCATACGCAGAAGCTTCGGCCCCGTCATGTAGACCCGGTGGAGTATCTTGAGCTGGACGAAGCGAAGGCGAGCTGGTATGGCCACCTCCTTCGGGGAGGCCACCGCGGAGGTCCAGTCCTCGTCGTCCAACTCCAGCCCGTCAGCAACCCAAGCCGCACGAAGGGCAGTCAACAGGCCCGAGCGGTCGTTTATCAGCTTTTTATATATAAGGGAGATCGTGCTGTCCGGGACATGCCCATCCAGCACTCTATCTTCCAGGGGGGAATATTCCGGGATGGAGGCAACATCCGTGAAGACGGAACCCAGCGCATGACGGACCTGCAAATACCGGAAGTATTCACTGCCCTGCAACTGAAATTCCGTCTGCAGCATATCGAACGTTTTAAATCCTCCCCTCGTCCAAAGATCCCCCACTTTACTGATACCTATCATGTCCCACTTCTCAAAGCCCTTAGAGGTCCACAGGGAACCTAACCGCTCAGACGCGTATAGTGGTGATGCCCGGGTCAAACGGTCCTTCCACCCCATAGCTGCATTGGCCGCGTGCCAGACTTGCACCATGACACGCGTGGGGCCCGTCAGACGAGCGTCGGGCGCGCTAGAGTAGAGCGCTCGATTGTAGTCGCCACCTGGCAGGAGCATCTTGTCCATTTCAAAGGCCGGGTTTAAGGCGGGCCCGTAGAGGCCATGGTTAATGGCAGCAAGCTGGGAGGCCCAGTAGTACCGTTTAATATCCGGGAGGGCAATCCCCCCGTCAAACCATGGGAGCGTCAGCTTAGCCAGAGCAATGCGCGGCCTCCCGTCCCAGAACAGGAGGCGCTGCAGACTCTCCACCTCACGGAAGTAGCGCGCCGGGACCAAGTCCATAGTGTTCTGCAAAGCGTACAGAAAACGCGGCAGAGACATCATCTTGAACAATGCCGCCCGGCCGAGCGGCGAAAGCGGCAGGCGCCGCCATCGTGCGACATCTACCCGCAGACGCTGGAGGGGGGGAAGCAGATTCCGTTCATACCGGGCCTCCGGGTCCAGAGTAATGAAGACACCCAGGTACCGAAATCCCTGCGGGGCGATCTGGATCGGACAGCCCCGCGGGAGAATAGGAGCCTCCCCAGAGAGAACATACACACACGATTTAGCCCAATTGATGACGAGACCGGAGTTACGACCAAACGAGTGTAAAACATCAACTAGGACTATAAGTGATTTGCGTGGGGAGGCTAGGTACAGAAGGATGTCATCAGCGTATAGGGATACGCGATCCTCATACTCGGGGGTCCAACGGAGACCACGGATGGAAGGCTCCCATCGCAGCCACTCCGCCAGGGGCTCCAAGGCAAGCGCAAAAAGAAGCGGCGACAGGGGACAGCCCTGCCGCGTGCCCCGGCCCAGCTCAAACGGGGCCGATATTCTTCCGTTCACGACCACCTGTGCCAATGGGCCCGCATACAGCAATTTGACCCAACTGATGAATCCTGGGCCGAACCCGAACTTAGCAAGCATCGCCCAGATGTATGGCCACTCAAGCGTATCAAACGCCATGGTGGCGTCTAAGGATGCCAGAATGGCCGGTTCCCGTATGAACGGGACACGCGCAAGCACCCCATGCAAATGCCGAAGATTAAGGGCTGTATTGCGATGGGGAATGAAGCCAGACTGGTCCTGATGAACCAGATCTCCCACCACACCGACCAGCTGATTGGCGAGTACCTTAGCGAGAATTTTAGGCTCCGCATTCAGTAGTGAGATAGGCCGATAAGAAGTAACCCGATCTCGAGGTCTCCCCTCCTTGTGGATCACCACAATTGTAGCCAGACGCTGGTCAAGCGGGAGGGAGCCCTGTGAGTGGGCCGCAAGGAACATTGCGCGGAGGTGAGGCGCCAATGTATCCGGTCGCAGCTTGTACAGCTCGATAGGGATACCATTCGGGCCCATGGCCTTGCCAGAAGCGACCGAGCGTATGGCGAGGGCAATTTCGTCGGAGGTGGGAGCGGCGTCCAGCAACACCCTGTCCTCCCCGGACAGGGAAGGCAGTGCGATATCTCTGAGCAGGGCACGGGAATCCTCTTCCGAGCAAGAAGAGACCGGGGAATACACCTCGCGGAAATACTCCGCGAAGCAGGAGACAATTTCTTCTGGTTCAGTTACACACACACCATTCGTTTTCTCAATCAGTGGGACCACACGATTCGCTCTTTCCTTTTTATCCAACCACGCTATCAGTTTACCAGCCTTATCACCCACATCATACAGCCGCCCCTGTTGCTCTCTACTAAGGCCCTTGGCCGCCTCCGTAACGAGGGCCCTATACGCCGCCTGCTTGAGCTGGAGGACATGTAGTGCCGCGTCAGTCACCCCATCTTCTAGATTACCCTCCAGCTCCGCTATTTCAGCCTCCACCCGGGTCACCTCTTCCCGCTCACGCCTCCGGGCGTGGGAAATAAGGGATAGGGCCTCCCCTCTAAGTACTGTTTTGAAGGCCTCCCACAGGGAGATAGCTGAAGGCACTGACCCCACGTTCTCCTCAAAATAGCGCTGGAGGGATTTAATCAAGTCAGCGCGAATGGTGGGGTCGCGCAGGTACCAGGAGTTAATTGGGACCACCCTGCTCTCAGCCCTCGGAAAGACATCAACATGCAACAATAGCGGGGAGTGGTCCGAGATACCCCGTGCCAAATGGCGCACCTCCCCCACCCTCCCAACATGGGCCGCCGGGACAAGGACATAATCAAGCCGTGAGAGACTACCATGGGCCCCCGAGTGGAAAGTGTATTGCAACTGTGTGGGATGTTTTAAGCGCCAGCAGTCCACCAATCCCAGTGTATCCAAGAGGCCGGATAGCCACGCCTGTGCCCGGGGGAGGTCCCTAGGGGGGTGACGATCCACAGTTCCAGAAACCACCGCGTTGAAATCCCCCCCTACCACCAGAAGCCCCCCCGGAAGGCCAAGGAGGAGGCGCCCCAGATCTGCAAAGGTGGTCGACTGCAACCCCGGTGGGACGTACACTGACACAAAGACAACCACTTTGCCCTCCATTCTCCCCACCAAGACAGTGTAACGTCCCCTGTCATCATGGAGCACCTCATCAATTTCTAACGGGAGCGAGTTCTTTACCATGATACCCACACCCCTCGAGCCTGACGTGAAGCCCGAGTGGGCCACAAGGCGGTAACCACGCCGATTCATGGCGCAGAAGGAATTGCCAATAAGGTGTGTCTCCTGCAGGAAGACCACATCAGGCGAGAGTTGCTTCAGATACTGTAGGACCACACCTCGTTTGATCCTGTCCCCCAGTCCATTAACGTTCCAAGACAACAAAGTCAATTCCCTACCCCCGATCATACACAAAGACCATCATTTGTCCCCCCAAGAGCACAGTAGAGCCTACACAAAAAAAGGGTTGCCTTGTGAGAATAACAAACAACGCCCCATCCCTACCCACCCACCCCAACAAAACTCCCCCCTCCCTGCACCCCTGCATGAGCCCAAACAGCCCCCCCAATGTGCAGTGTGCCTGTCGCCCCATAGATAGTTAAACTAACTAGACCCCCAGAGGAGGAGGGAGAACCCCCAAGAGACCCCACACAACCTCCATAGGAGGGGAAATTAAACAATCCGACGTATAGTCAAAAAGTGGCATCATTTTTGTCCCGAGCGAGGCCTAATATTAGTCCCTCAGTCTTGATCCGGCGAGCCCTCTCCCCCGGCCGCTCCCCCCCGCCACCCCGATCCCGATCTCCAGACAGAGTATCCAGCCAGTCCCCGGCTGCTTCGGGACGTTCAAAAAAGTGTGTGCGACCTTCCACCTCCACTCGCAGCTTAGCGGGGAAGAGCATGGCGTACTTGATGTTTAGGTCCCGAAGACGGCGCTTGACACCAAGGAAGCTCAGTCTCTGTTTCTGGACCGCAGGGGTGAAATCAGGATAAAAATTAATATCCATATTATCAAGTCTAAGCGGTCCCTGTAGTCTGGAGGATTGCAGGATAGCGTCTCTGTCCCGAAAATTAAAAATCCGGGCGATGAGAGGTCTCGGAGCGGCTCCGACCTTAGGCCGTCCCCCGGGAACCCTGTGGGCTCTCTCCACAGCAAAGAATTTACTCAGCCCCCGTGGCTGGAGATGGTTGACGATCAGGTCTTCCACGAAAAGGTCCGCCGCCGCTTCCTCACGTCCCTCAGGCACCCCGATGATACGGATGTTGTTACGCCGGGCCCGACTCTCGGAGTCCTCCAGGCGACGATCCATTTGCGCACTCGCCCGAGCAAGTCGGCGCACCTCCGTTTGCAGGGCCGCCACATCTGTCGTAAGGCCCGATGCGGTGTGGGCCAAAGAATCAACTCGGTCGTTGGTCTTGGAGAGATCGGCCCTTATCAGGCCAACATCTACGAGGACCGAGTCGATCTTCTGCGCCAGTGTGTCAAAGCGCTGGCCCACAGAGGCCTTCATCTCGGCGATGGCGCCCATGACATCCCGCAGAGTCAGATCCGTGGGCAGATCGGGGGCATCAGTAGGGCCCTCAGGGGACTTGCGGGGCACCTCAGGAGATCCCTTCTGGAGGGTATAGCGATCCATGCTGTTGGACTGTTGGGCTGCGCCACGCCGGGTCGATTTCACCTTTGCCCGATCGCCATCTTGTTTCGTGGCCATGGTCCCAGTCTCCCGATCGCACCAGCCACGTCGTGAAGGGCAGGCAAGCCGGTCCACGGGCTCCGGGGGGGTGCCACCCCAGATCTGCAGGGCGGATCACAGCCGGCGGGCAGGCGGGGTCCCCCAGAGATGCCACACCAACACACAAAGCCCCGTGACCCAACCTCGCATAGACAGCCAGGAGGGTACGAAAGCGAAAGTGAAAGTGCGGGTTCCGCGAGCCACCAAGCCCTGCCCGCCGCTGTTATTCACTTCGTCACTGGATCGCCCCACAACGCAAATCCGGGGTTCGGCTAGGAGAAGGCCGCAAACCTCGATCGGTGGTAAAGTCGGTGTCCGAGGTCCGATTTGGAAGCGGAAAACGGGCGCCACCTCAGCTCGGGCTCACCAACACAGTCCCCTCATCTGGGACAGGATATGTTCAGGATAGTGATAGGAGGTCGCGGAGGTCCTCGGGAGCCTCGCACCTACGCGGCCATCTTGGTTGCGCGCTAGGCTCCTCCCCTAACCAACTATATTAATGAAAGAATTACACGTGGGATTTGCATTTCCATGTCTAAACCAATTTGTATACTAATCTATGTACGCATACTAATGGTAGAAAATTAGAATATTGCATGATATATGTTGCTTTTGTGATGTAATTGTAAGTTGCACCAGATGACATCGTTGGGTGAATATAAACGCTTTGAATGTTGCTATCGTGCTAGATAATTACATACACATAAGGGGATTAGAGGGGATTAGTGAGGGTTTAACACTTTATTAGCCATTTCAATGTTTTAATTACGTTTTGTGTTTGTTTTACTTAAGTTGACCGATTTGGGCCTTCGTAAAGATGGCAGACTTTGACATGACGGCCTAGTCACTGTTCCACGAGGTTTCGGGTGAAGTGTGCCTGCGCCACAGCCAGCAATAAGTGACCTCGTCTTGACCTCATGTGAGATGTACCCATCAAGGCCACACTGGGAGAGTTGCCAAGTTTGTTAAACAAAAGACTGTCTTTAAAACCGGAACCAGCAAGCGTGATGATCTAACAAAAAAGACTATGTAAGAACCTCGCCGAATGACCCGGAATCCTCCAATCAGGACTGTCTAAAACTGATTTTTGTTACATCTTGACATTAAATTTATTATAAAAGATGGTAGAATAGAGAGGACATTTTTGGTAAGGCTGGGAATGCTGACGCTGACGAAGAGGACGATGACACTGCTGGACAGCTGTTTATCATGAATCTTTGACAGACTGAATTGCTGCCTGACTGTGATGAATTAAAGACTTTTCCACTACTTGATTGACTTAGAGCAGTGTTTCCCAAACTGTGGTCCGCGGACCCCCAGGGGTCCGTGATACATTCCTAGGGGGTCCGCAGGAAGCAGTTTTAAAAGCATTGCAAAATATCTTGTACAATTAGCAGTTTTCAAACAACAATAAAAGTGTCAAGATAACGCCAGTGATTAATGTACCTGCTGGAGGGAGATGAGAGTTTTTTCCAGTGGCAGCTTTGACTTATCTAATGTTGCACAGAGGGTTAATATGCCTACTGCAAAGAAAGTGTACCATGCATATAAAAAAAAAAGTATTTTATGTGCATAGTTCAGTGGTTTACTGCTTTTTGTCACAGAGATTCTTTTGTTACTGTGCAGTTTATAAGTGACAATCGTAATCTAGCACAGTGACCTATAAACTGTAATCAAAGAGATACTTGCAAACTGCAAGGTACAAGATAGTGACTTATGTTTTTTCTCAGTCTTTCATTATCCTGATGCTGCTAAAACGGTTTATTTAGGTGGAAATACATTTATATTGTTAAAGTCAACGCTAACCACTGTGTTATGTTCTGAATTCTGAGTTTGTGCTTCTCCAGACTAAGCACTAAAGTCTAAAAATGCCTACAAGTATGAATGACATGGGAATTCTACACCTTGTAGTCCCCTTTGCCTTATGTAACATTTTCTATACACTGATTTACATGTATGTGTCACTGTCTCTATAAGTGTGTGTGATGTAAAGTGCTCTGACATCCTACAATGGTATGAGAGATGCTATAAAAAATAAAATACATGTGACAGACGAGCTATGGAGAGATAGAGGCAATGTTGGAGGGTGATAGTGGGGGAATCATTGAAGAACCCCAAAAAAGATGGTTGTATCCTGGTGCATAGTAAGGTCCGCCACTTCAGAAACGCAGGGTTGCACCATATTTACAAGAATATGGTGTAGCCCTGTTTCCCCTGCGTTGGCGCTACACTTAACAGTGTAGCACCAATGCAGGCACCCTTGCACCATAGTGCAAGGGTGTCGGCATGCAGGGGAAGATTGTTTATGTACAGGAAGGGTCCCCTTCCTGCACATAAACAATCTTGAAATGCTGTTTTGTCACTTCTATGTGTGCTGCTTAATGCAGCACACATGGAAGTTACAAAGTGTAATTTTTTTTAAAGATTATTTAAGTGCAGGAAGGGTCACCTTCCTGAACATAAACAATCAAAGGCGTTTTGCATAAACGAGGAGAAATAAAGCATTTCTCCTTGTTTCGCCAAGTTAAGACCCCTGATCTTAATTTTGGCTCTGCCTCCCATTTACGCTGCCCTCGTAAATAGGGGGCAGCGTCAAAAATCAATGGGTGTTGCGGTGGAACGCCCACCGCAACACCCACTGCCCACCCCTTTCACTCGAAGCATTGGGTGAAAGGGGGTCTTATTTACAAGGCACTGTTAAGCCAAGTAATGGGCCAGATGTACGACCTATTTGCGGGTGCAAACGGGAGATCCTCCAGTTTGTAGCTGCAAAAAGGGTAATAGCATGTGCAAATGCTATTCTGCGAGTCAGTGACTCTCAAAATAGCATTTGCGACTCTCGCTATTAGGAAGGGGCGTTCCTTCCTAATAGCGACTCGATATGCTATGTACTGATGTTTTGTGGCCACATTTGCGGCCGCAAAGCACTCGCAGTCTACCACCTACTTCAAGTAGGAGGTAAACCACTCGCAAAGGGGAAGGGGTCTCCAGGGGACCCCTTCCCCTTTTTGAGTATGTGGGAAAATATTTTTTAAGAGCTGCCCTAAATAAAATCAAACGTAAAAGTTTCATTTTTCTTTTTTTAAAATGCATCCCATGAAAACGGGCTACATTTGAAAAAAAAACTGCTTAATTAAAAAAGCAGTCACAGACATCGTGGTCTGCTGACCCCAGCAGGCCACCATCCCTGTGAATGCTAGCCATTCCTAAAGGGGTCGCAAATTGCACCTGCCTCATTAATATTAATGAGGCATGCAATTTGTGACCCCATTAGGAATCACAAACAGTGTCTGAGACACTGTTGTCCATTCCAATTAGCGAGTCGCAAATGCAAAGCAATTTGTGAGTCGCTAATTGACGGGTCGCACATCTGGCCCTAAGTGGCTTAACGCTGCCTTGTAAATAAGGCGAAGCCCCTATCGCCACAGGAATGTTGCAAAAAGTGTTGTTCCCATGGTGATAGGGGCTTGTAAATATGCCCCTAAAATCCTTAGTAATTCAATTATTTGTTTTCTGTGCACACATGGGTTTATTTTTTTCGAATTACTGTTTTAATGTTTGAAATTTAAATCCTACAAATTGGGGGTCCCTGGCTTCCAGTGGTGACTCAATGGGGGTCCTCTGGAGTCAAAAGTTTGGGAACCACTGACTTAGAGGATGACTAATAGCCAGATTAGGTAAATATGATGTTCGGTGGTTTAGTATGACCTATTAAAATTGCAATTGATTAGATAAACAAAATTATTATTCTAACAAATAAATGTGTCAGGTGATTTATTTGGGGAAATTAGAATAAGATTAAATGTAGATTAAAGAATTGAGTCACCAAATATCCAATTTCAACTAACTGATCTATCGACTAAATGGAGGGAATATCTCGAAGTTCTGAGTTTAATAAAGGTACTTAATGTATGTTCAAGTAAATTAGGTTCTTTAGGTGAAAAGGTATTCCTTTCATGTCAGCGTTTGGACAATTTATCTCTCCCGTGAGAACAGATCAATGAAGTGTGAATGTTGGTGTTATGGGCCCCACCAATGAATGTATTGAGTGAATGTGCTAGTGTGATATTTGGTCTGTGACGAAGGGTGGATTTAAAATTCCGCATCAGAAACATGTCCTAATTTTTCTTTCTACAGCACTAACCCTAATTTCTATGACAAAATGAATCCCCTCATTTTGTTCCTTTTTAAATTAAAGGTTTTAAGAGTTACCAGTTTATTTCAATCAAGATGGCTTCAGGTGTGCCATAATTTTGTCCTAAGTAAGACTGTTAGCGCTCTAGTTTTTCTTTAGGACATTCTGGGAAGTTGCAGTAGAACACAAAGGCATCAACTGACAGGCTGCTCCTGTTGAAATATAACAGGAAGGCATTTGAGATCACAGTTGAAACATGTCCTAATTTGTCTTTCTACAGCACTAACCATAATTTCTATGACAAAATGAACCCCATCATTTTGTTCCTTTTTAAATTAAATGTTTTAAGGGTTACCAGTTTATTCCAATCAAGATGGCTTCAGGTGTGCCATACTTTTGTCATAAGTAAGGCTGTTGGCACTCTAGTTGTTCTTTAGAACACTCTGGGAAGCTGCAGTAGAACTCAAAGGAATCAGCTGACAGTCTCTGCCCTTGTTGTATGTACATGATTTAGTGAGAATAACAGACTTCATTCTCACATGACTGAAAAAGATAATGTGAATTTACAGAAAATATGCTCTCATTTTAGCTTCAGTTTTCTCTCAAACATGATTCATGATATCCCAGCAGAAGGGTTTTCACAGGGTAAAATCACCTTAGAACACACCACAATTCCTGAAATTAGTATGGTACCATCAACAAATGAATTCTAATGTAACTAAAGTCTGTTATCACCCTTTATAGTTCTCCTTTTGGTAACCCTCAAAATATTCGATTCACTACAATGCATTTCAATGGGGTACTATCATGTATATTGGTCCCAAGATGGCTGCCAGCAATTCCAGGATGAAGTGCTGACAGCCAACCAAATCTCACAATGAGATGTGTCGTTAGGCTCCGCCCAGATATTGAAACATTTTCTTATTCTAATTTCTCATAAACTACTGAACGGATTTACACCATTTAACACAAAGGGATCTTTCTGAACCAAGGGCTACCTTTTCGCCAAATTTGGTGTAATTCCGTTCAGCAGTTCGGGCTGTAGCCGTGTTTAAAGTTTCCTATGGGAATTAACATGGAGAAAACACGTTTTGGGACCCCCCTTTTTTCTCGGCCCCTGCTTGCCGAATCACCCAGAAACTTTTAAGATAGGAGCTGACCGGAGCGCCACACGAGTTTTGAAAATTTTGCAAAGATTCGTCAACCGACGCCAAAGTTATTGGGAAAAGAATGTTACGATTTTCCTATGGATAATAGGTCCTAACTATAACTACCTACTGGCGACCGCCAGTAGGTAATTATTTGTTAAATATTAGGTTTCATATAATGTTGTGTTTCCCTAGCACTAGTGGACTGTAAGCTATGGCAAAACTATAAAAACATACAAACAATTTAAATTATGCAAGTGCAATTAGTGAAAGACCCAAAGGAGTGATGATTCAGGCAACAATCTTTTGAATTACTGACAACACAATTTTGACCACACTGGAAGCTTTTAACAATTATCTTTAGGTAGCCTACAGTACTGAAACAAATATTAGTAATTGCTGAAGCACTCTATGTCTCTCAAATCTGTTTCCTGCTTGAAGCTAATTTTGTCTAAACTTACCTCTCGGTTTCAATGAGTCCACTTATTGAGGTGAAATATGTACCATCCATATCTTTTTCATTTATTAGTTTTATAGAGCGTGCAATTACCTGAGGATGTCCTGGCGCTAGCAAACTAATACACTCTATACAGCAACTTGCAGCTGCAGGCAAAGCCCATGTAAACAAAAGGGTTTTTAGAGCTCTGGAAAATTTTAAGATCTTTGGCTCTAGGTGTAACTCGGGTGCAGTCTGTTCCATGCCTGAGCTGAAACCACAGAAAAAGCCCGTCTTCCCAATCTTGCTCTCTGCCATTAAGGTCCTGTGATCAGTCAGGCGAGGTCGAGTGAAGCAGTCTGAGAGTATGTTTTTTTAAAATTTATATAAGATATATACAAAGATCATGCTACTGGATAAGGTGCCTTATGAACCATTCAAAGGACCAGCATCAGGGACGGACTGGGAACCAAAACTGGCCCTGGCGAAGTGCTCGGCCCCACCCCCTTCCTGGGGGATTGGGGGTGCCGCCGAGCTCTTTACCAGGGCCAGTTTTCAGCCGATTTTGTTACAGGGTCGATTTTGCAGCTATGCTGCAAAAAACGGCCCTGTAACAAAAACGGCCCCCAGGGGCCCAAAACCGGCCCCCACCCGTGTGGCCCACTTAGGGATTGCCCGGTGCCCGCTACGGCCAGTCCGGCGCTGACCAGCATCTCTTGTGAACAGGGAGCCAGTGTAACTGGCCAAGCAAACATAAGATGCGTTCAAACTTGCTCCTCCCAAAAATCGACCTAGCTGCTGCATTCCGTATAAGTTGTAACCTCTTTATAAGGTAATCCGGAAGTTCAACACAGAGATCATTGCAATAGTCCAGTCTGCTTAAAATCAGGGCGCTCACCAAACTGTCGAGAACGTTGAGGAATAAAAGGGAGGATCTTCATTAGTTGTTTCATGAGCAGGAGGCACATTGACATTAACTTATTCATCTGATACTCAAATGAGAGTTTGCTATCACGGAGCATGCCCAGATTACGAGCAGGGGATGCTGGTTCTGGACATTCTACTAACTATTGTTTCCACCACATAGAGGCCCAGCTCAACGGATTACCAAATAACAAAACCTCAGTTTTATCTGAAGTTAGCTGGAAAGAATTGGCATTCATACAGCTAGCTACCTTGATCAAAAAGCCTTTGAACTTTCTCCTGGAGTTGGAAAATGTTGTCCTCCATGTGAATGATTATTGGGGCATCATCCACATAGCCATAAAAGTGAAAGCCAAAAGAGGCAATCACATTTGCCAGGGTAGCAACATATATGTTAAAAAGAGTGGGACTGAGAGCAGACCCCTGAAGAACACCACTGGCAATATCTTTAATATCTGTGTGAAAGGTTGTCATCTGGACTGCCTGAGTTCTATTTTCAAGAAAGGATTCAAACAGTCTGAGTGGCTTGTCTCTCAGGCCAATAGCAAATATTATTTCCCGTAGAATCGATGAGAAACAATATCGATGGTGACTGACAAATGAAGGAGGATGAGTGCCGTTGAACATCCTTGATCCAAGATCATTAGGATGTCATTGGTAGCATCCGTAAATATGGTTTCAGTGCTAAGGCAGGATCACTATAAGAAGCTAGCTGTGTATTTACCCAGCTCTCCAGGATATTTGCAAAAAGTGGAAGAAGAGAAACAGGCCAATTATTAGAATAAATGCTAGGGTCTGGAGTCTCCTTTTTTTAAAGCGGAGTAACTAATTTACAAAAAGCAGATACCATCTGTTATATCCTCTATATTGTATTTACATGTAAACCAGCTTAGGTCCTCCTAGCTGCTCAGCCAGAGTGTGAGTTGGTTATGGAATGTTGGTGTGACTGTGATGCATGGAATGCCTGGGTGCCTGTGTGGATGAGTGGTGACAGTTAGAGATGGGCTGAGCAGCTAGGCAGGCTGCTCCTGGTGGGGCTGGTACTTGACCAGATCTGGCTGGAGATAAGATTGTTGCTACTTGGACATGGAACTAATAAAGAAGACTTGGAATTACTACAAGGCTACCTGTGTCTACTTGTACAGGGTACAACATTATTTTGGCGACAAGCGGACTTACTTATGAGTCTGAAGTAAAGCAATCAAGAGAATAGACAAGAAACAAAGAAACTACAAGAAACTACAGTAACCAGTGAAAGTAAGAGAAACTAAAGCAACTAAATGAATGAAAATGGAGTTCCAGGCAAGCCAGCTCCACCAGTGTCCTGGACAAAAGACGGCCCAACCCACTAGTGTCATTGCCAACGGACACTACAGCCTGGAAATACTCCTCAGGATCTACCAGGTTTCAGTGAGTTGGATGTGTAGTTGAACTGCAGCCACATGTTGGTGTTCCAGCCACAACGTTTTCTACTATAAGGCTTGGTGCGCTGGAGGAGTAGTCCTGTCATGAGCGCAATACAGTGAGCGCATGCTGCATGACGAATCATTCCAAGAGTACATTCAGTGCCGGTGTCCTGAACTACATTTCCCATGAGCACTCGTGCGTCACGTCTAACGTCGCGAGAAGTCGGCATAAAAGGCAATGGAGTCTGGAGACCAGCGTCGGAAATTCTTCGGCCCTGGTGATTCTTGCAGCGATTCTGTTTCCGGTTCGCGTAGAGCAGTAAGGGTGCCTTGCACCACTTGTTACCCCTGATTGTTAGACCAACCTCTGTTGGAGAGCGGCTGCTCATGCGGAGGCTGGTTAGCTTCACTGGTTGTATCCTCAGCTGGCGTTACCGGCTAGCGGCGAGGGTTCGCTTCTCTGAGTACTTCCCTGATGATTTCCTCGGCTGGCGTACCAGCCAGCGGCGAGGGGTTTAAGTGACTTTGGATTTGTTCGGCCTGCATTGTCGGCCGGCGGGGGGTCTGTAGTTAGCGGTCCTTACTTCTGTCTAGAGTAGAGTGATTTACTGTCTCTTTTGTGTTCGCTCTACAAATGAGCGTTTCCCCTTGGGTTACTTTGAGTTCTTATGTTGCATTGCTGAGACTCTACGGTGTAAGAGGCATTACACTAGAGGTTCTATTGTTCACGTTTACATGGAAATACAAAGGACTATTTGTGAAATTAAGGTCCAAGGAATGTATTACTACTGCAGTGGTAAAAGTTATGGTTTGCTGTTGGTTTAAATGTATGGAGGACGTCTAAGGTCTCGTTATAAGTATTTCTTCTGGCTCTATCTTTAACAGGGGTTAATATGAGTGGTAGGAGCCTACGCTCGATCCCTGTGAAGTGCGGTGGAGTCTAGACAAGGGTAGGTTTGTGTTTCATAATAGAGTATAGGTCATTACTATTTGCTTCTGTCTGCTAGGAGTGTGCTTCTATATGTATGGCTACATGTTCTCTTATTTCCTCCATGCAGTTATAACATTCCAGATCCGTCCACATAGAAGGCATACCCTTCTACCCAAGCAACAGCCATTACAAGGATGTTTTCTTTTATTTTCAGGTATAAGAGGTGTATCCACCCCTGGTAGAGGTCAGTCTTTGATTAAACCTTTTGTTCATATGATACGTGTAAAAGAAGGTGTTCTCAGTCTGGTGTTCTTTTCTTTTTTCGTTCCAGATCTCATTCCCTGCTGTTCCCTCCCTTTCCTTCCCCCACTTGATCCTTCCACTGACCTTTGCCATCACGGCTTGTAGGCTTGGTTAGATCAAGAGGTGGACCATTCCTAGCTACAAACCGATCCTGAGGACTGACCATCGTTACAGAATTTCCGGCCCACGAAAATTGGTCCTCCGGGTCGGGTTGTGTTGGGCATGGCCACTCTTGAAGACGTAATTGCTGTGCTAGCTACCATTCAGGTGGAATTGGCTGCTTCAAGACAGGAAGCAGCCGATGTAAGAGCAAGGTTGGATGGTATACAGAGGAATCCGTTTAATGTAGGAGCTGCTGGAGGCTCTCCCGCGTCATTGGTAGTGGAGATGCCTATATCCATACCATTAGCCGCACCAGAGAGATATCATGGGGGATTAGACAAAGTACAGGTATTCCTAACACAGGTGATGCTTCACTTTTCATGTAAGCAAAAATCGTTCCCTACCAATCAGGGAAAGGTTGCCTTTCTTATATCATACTTAGCTGGAGACGCGGCACAATGGGCGGTGCCATTAGTTAATCGTGACGACCCTCTTCTACACGATTGGGAAGCATTCAGAGAAGAATTCTTGAGGGTATTTGATAGGAGAGCAGATTCCTATACTGCAGACAGGGAATTGCTCGAGTTACAACAGGGTAATAGGGATCTGCTAGTGTATTTGAATACCTTTCGGAGACTGGTAGCGGAAACCAAATGGCCTGAAAGTAAGCAAGCCGCCCTGTTCCATCAGGGGCTACGGGAAGACCTCAAGGATGTAATAGCGCTGATAGACCCTCAGGCCACCTCATGTGAGGATTTGATTAACTTAGTGTTTCGTTTGGATCATAGGCTACGAGAGAGAAAGGGAGAATTCAAGAATAAGAAGAGACACATGCAACCTTACGAGAAACAGAAGGCCACTAATATGAGCCCTGCCTCTGCCGCCGAACCAATGGAGATTGGAGCAGTAAGAGCGGCATTGACTACCGCAGAAAAAGAAGCTCACCGTAAGCAAGGTCTTTGCTTGTATTGCGGTAAAAGAGGGCACTTCGTCAGAGAATATCCTGTGAAGCCCAAGACTAGTCGATTTCGTACTCCTAGACTGCCAACAGCTGCCATGGATGCGGCACCGGAAAACTAGCTGACTCAAAGAAAGAAGAAGGGGTTTCTTGGAGTCAGGCATTCATCCCTTCCCTATGTAAGAATGACGCTATGACGCAGGGGCATTTATTCGTACAGGTACTGTTGGTTGTAGCATCTGAAATGATCCATACTTCGGCTATGGAGGACTCTGGGGCCACTGATATGTTCATGGACATGGGTGAAGCCCAACATAAAGGAATAAGCCTTGTGCCTAAGGATACACCAGAGGAAGTACATGCAGTGGATGGGAGGAAGTTGTGTACAGGTCCTATAGGGTTCAACACTGCAAACATTGAGGTACACTATGGGGCATCTCATGTAGAGTGGAATGCTTTTAGTATCATTCATGCCCCCCAATATGGGATCATATTTGGGTTGCCATGGTTGCAACGACACAACTCTGAAATTGACTGGGCAGCGAGAACATTGCAAATGAACTCTCTGTACTGTCTTGAACACTGTCACAATATCCCTGAGGAGCCTGCCATGGCATTGGCTTGTGGCTCAGTAATCGCCACCGCAGCAGAAAAGAACATCCTGCTTCCACCTGATTACCGAAAGTACGAAAAAGTATTCAGTAAAATTCAAGCAGAGGAGTTGCCACCCCATCGGCAATACGATTGTCAGATCGATCTGGTTCCAGGCGCAGTGCTTCCAAGTGGTCGAATATATGCCCTGACAGAACGTGAGAATCTCCATCTCAGGGCATATCTGGACAAACTGCTAGAATTGGGGTTTTTCCGCCCCTATAAGTCCCCTGCTACCTCCCCGCTTTTCTTTATCCCTAAAGACAATGGCGAGTTGCGTGCCTGTGTGGATTATAGGGCGTTAAACGCCATCACAGTGAAAAATCGTTACCCATTACCCTTGATCAGTGTGTTACTAGAACAAGTGAAAAAGGCGACCATCTTCACGAAGCTCGACCTTAAGGGTGCCTACTACTTGGTTCGCATGAAAGCGTGGACGAGTGAAAGACCGCTTTCAAGACCAGATATGGGTTATTTGAGTATTTGGTAATGCCGTTCGGGCTGTGTAAAGCCCCTGAGGCCTTCCAATACTTCTTGAACGATGTTCTGCGGGAAATCCTAGACCACTATGTGATGGTTTACATCGACTATATTTTTGTGTATTCCGATAATGAGGAAATCCACATTCAACATGTGGAATCAGTGCTCAAAATACTACAAGAAAACAATCTATTCTGTAAGCTGAGCAAATGTGACTTTCATGTCCACACAGTGGAATTTCTGGGGGTTATGCTTAGCCCGTCAGGTCAGGAAATGGCGGAATGAAAGATCACAGCAGTAAAGAATTGGCCTCCTCCTCAGAATGTCCGTGATGTACAATGTTTCATTGGCTTTGCCAACTTTTATCTGAGGTTCATTAACCAATTCTCCAAACTAGTCGCCCGATAACCCAGTTGTTGAAAAAATCACAGTTGTTTGAATGGAACGAGTTCACCCAAGAAGCCTTTGTGGCTTTAAAACAGGCTTTCGTTACAGCTCCGATTCTCTCCCACCTGGATCCAGAGAAACCTTACATTGTGGAGGCTGACGCTTCCGATGTGGCCTTGGGAGCCATTCTATCGCAGAGACATTCTGCCACCGGTCAGCTCCATCCCGTGGCATATATGTCTCGAAAGCTCAATGAGGCCGAAAGGAACTATCACATTGCTGAAAAAGAGCTCCTGGCTATCAAGGAGGCTTCCTTGGAATGGCGGCATTTTCTCATGGGAGCCAAACATGTGGTGACGGTATATACTGACCATAGAACTTTGCAATTCATGACAGCAGCTAGACATCTCACTCCCCGTCAGCTGCGCTGGATGTTGTTCTTCTCTGGCTTCCATTTTATCATCACCTATCGCCCTGGGTCTGAAAATAAGAAGGCTGACGCTCTTACGCACCAGACTTCTACCAAGAAACTTGACAGCATTCCTGTGCATAGCATTATTGACCCGGTGAAAGTGATGTTTGCCATACAACCTGATGCCTTTCTCCAGGACATACTGAAGGGGGTGGCGTTGTTTACCTGGAGGACCTGGCTTAAAAGTCACCCAGAATGGCGTTTACACGGGGGCTTTCCTATGCTCAATAACCGCCTCTTGGTCCCCACGGTTCGGCTGAGGAGACAGGTGTTTGTGTGGTGTCATGTGTCCCCTAGTGCTGGCCATCTCGGGGTAGAGAAAACTGTGTAGCACATCACACGTCAATTTTGGTGGCCTTCACTTAGGATGAACGTCAAGGAGTGGGTGTTTTCCTGTGCTCAATGCGCTATGATGAAATCCGATCATAGTCGTCCTCAGGGGTTGCTTCAGCCCCTTCCAGCACCTACCACGCCATTGGACAGCATCTCATTAGACTTCATCGTAGGCTTACCTAAGGATCAGGGGTGTACAGCCATTATGGTAGTCGTCGACTATTTGTCTAAGATGGGGCACTTCATTGCTTGCAAACAAGTGCCTTCTGCTGGACGACTGGCTGAGTTACTGATGACGAACGTGGTTCGTTTACATGGTTTGCCTAGTATGATCGTGTCAGACAGGGGCTCACAATTTACAGCTCAGTTCTGGAAGAAATGGTGTTCTTCCCTCCACATCAGCACTGCGTTGTCAACCAGTTTTCACCCCCAAACTGACCGACAACCGGAGCGCCTCAATCAAACGCTCAAGCAGTATCTGAGATGCTATGTGGACAACCGTCGGGATAATTGCCTGGATTATCTTTGGCTAGCCGAGATTGCCTACAACAATGCTACACGCAGTTCCACTAATACTTCACTGTTCTATTGCAACTATGGTCGACATCCACGGTTTCTCCCCTTCATACATCCGACAGCAGATCTCACTCTCCCGGAAGTGACTAAAAGAGTTGTTCATATCCGTGAGACGTTGACCAAGGCACATGAGCAGCTAAAAGAGGTCAAGATAAAGTACAAAGACGCCGCTGACAGACATTGTCGGCAGGGTCCTTTTACCAGAAGGGGGGTTCTGTCTGGTTATCCACCAGGAACATACGCTTTAGGAAGCATAGTGTGTTCAATCCCCGGTTCGTCGGACCTTTCAGCACCCTGAAGCGTATAAATCAAGTGGCTATGAAATTGAAGCTCCCGTCTCATTTGCGCATTCATCCTGTGTTTCATGTGTCCTTGCTGAAGCCTTCTTTGGCCTCGAGCCAGAAACTACCCCCACCCTTGCTGGTGGATGGTGACCTAGAATACGAGGTACAACGGGTGTTGGACTCTAGAAGGTGGGGCCAGAAGTTGTGGTATCTGGTGGCTTGGAAGGGATACGGCCCTGAGGAAAATTTGTGGGAGCCGGCGTCTGGTGTTCATGCGCCCAGACTGATTGCTGCCTTCCACCGTGCCAATCCGTTGAAACCTGGACCATTGGTGCGCTCTTGATGGAGGGGGGGGATGTACTGTCATGAGCGCAATACAGTGAGCGCACGCTGCATGACGAATCATTCCAAGAGTACATTCAGTGCCGGTGTCCTGAACTACATTTCCCATGAGCACTCGTGCGTCACGTTTAACGTCGCGAGAAGTCAGCATAAAAGGCAATGGAGTCCGGAGACCAGCGTCGGAAAATCTTCATCCCTGGTGATTCTTACAGCGATTCTGTTTCCGGTTCGCGTAGAGCGGTAAGGGTGCCTGGCACCACTTGTTACCTCTGATTTTTAGACCAACCTCCGTTGGAGAGTGGCTGCTCATGCAGAGGCTGGTTCGCTTCACTGGTTGTATCCTCGGCTGGCGTACCGGCCAGCGGCGAGGGGTTTAAGTGACTTTGGATTTGTTCGGCCTGCATTGTCGGCCGGGGGGGGGGTCCGTAATTAGTGGTCCTTACTTCTGTCTAGAGCAGAGTGATTTACTGTCTCTTTTGTGTTCGCTCTAGAAATGAGCGTTTCACCTTGGGTTACTTTGAGTTCTTATGTTGCATTGCTAAGACTCTATGGTGTAAGAGGCATTACACTAGAGGTTCTATTGTTCACGTTTACATGGAAATACAAAGGACTATTTGCGAAATTAAGGTCCAAGGAATGTATTACTACTGCAGTGGTAAAAGTTATGGACTGCTGTTGGTTTAAACGTTTGGAGGACATCTAAGGTCTCGCTATAAGTATTTCTTCTGGCTCTATCTTTAACAGGAGTTGATATGAGTGGTAGGAGCCTACGCTCGATCCCTGTGAAGTGCGGTGGAGTCTAGACAAGGGTAGGTTCGTGTTTCATAATAGAGTATAGGTCATTACTGTTTGCTTCTGGCTGCTAGGAGTGTGCTTCTATACGTATGGCTACATGTTCTCTTGTTTCCTCCCTGCAGTTATAACATTACAGATCCGTCCACATAGAAGGCATCCCCTTCTACCCAAGCAACAGCCATTACAAGGATGTTTTCTTTTATTTTAAGGTATAAGAGGTGTATCCACCCCTGGTAGGGGTCAGTCTTAGATTAAACCTTTTGTTCATATGATACGTGTAAAAGAAGGTGTTCTCAGTCTGGTGTTCTTTTCTTTTTTCGTTCCAGATCTCATTCCCTGCTGTTCCCTCCCTTTCCTTCCCCCACTTGATCCTTCTGCTGACCTTTGCCATCACGGCTTGTCGGCTTGGTTAGATCAAGAGGTGGACCATTCCTAGCTACAAACCGATCCTGAGGACTGACCAACGTTACAAGTCCAACTACAGCCACATGTTGGTGTTCTAGCCACATCGTTGACAACTATAAGGCTTGGTGAGTTGGAGGGGTAGATAATCTACAGCCATTTATGGTGTTCCAACCACATTGATCCACAAGGATCATAGTGACAAGGAACCTCTGTTGATAATTATTTTGTGCTGTCTACTTGCCTTCATGCAGTCACAAGCTCAAGGTTGTATTTTGATCAAAAGTGAGTACATCTACTAGTATTCTGAGCAATTCCCTATTGCCAGCTAACAAGTCGGTTTATTTTTGAAGTCGTCAAGTGTGTGCCAGAGGCTGGTGTGGACATCCTATCTGCCTACGTCTACACATTTGCCAAGTTTTCTGCAGCGTTAAGTTATACTACAGTCAAGTGCAGTCTGCCTCGGCTCTCGTGAGCAACTCTCGGCTCATTTTCCCATGAGGGCATCTCCGTCAAGCACATGTGTGGTGAGTCAACTTTTTGTCTATTTGTTGTATTCCCATTCCCATGGATACTGGAATGTGGTAGTGGAATGCACTGGGGGATTCCAGCGGATTATTCGAGGTCTGGCAGTTATGCAGAGACCTCTGAAGTAGCCTGGTGTGTTGGGTCTGTGCTGTGTGCTTTAAGGAAGAAAGAAGATTTCATCAACCTTATTCTCCTCGTATTCATTGACCGAAGAACCCCACTACAATTGGAGACGATTGGGATCCTTTTCAACACATATTACAGCACAGTCTTTCCTAATTGATTCCTTGGTGATTTCGTGGTAGACGTGTGGTGATTGGATTTATTGGTCAGCGCCTACTTGAACTATCTGGTGACAGGTCATATGACAACATATTTTTACCTTTTCTCTACTTTGCTCAGTTTTATTGGGACTTGCACCCTTTTCAACTGCCACCCCACGAGCGCACACTCTACCTTGCACGTACCTTGGATTTCAGAATCGGTGTTTCAAGATTCTTCTCCTCGCTCTCTCCATTCTTTTCGTTCTGGCCCCAGCGTCACGTCAAGTCACGTAACGCGTCAGGGTCACGTCAAGGTCATGCAACTTGCCGCCATCTTGTGAGGCACTGACGTTATTGAAATTCTTGCGCGGTGACGTGCACACCCTTGACATATTTTCAAAGCCAGCTGAAAGCATGGTGATGCGCACACCTGTTGTTTGCATAACGCACATTCCTTAAGCCAATGCAGTGTGCACCATTAAGGTTTTAGGTCGGTGACACGCACACCTGCATTACGTGTGTCTCTCTGTTCTACTCTGCTTACAAAGCCAGTTGGGAGAACGGCGATGCGCACACCTGTTGTTGCACAACGCGCATTCACTAAGCCAATTCAGCAGGCACCATTAATGCTTCAAGTCGGTGACACGCACACCTGCATAACGTGCGTCTCTCCATTCTACTCTGCTTACTCAAATTCATTTTACTGCTTCAAGTCTCCAATTTAAGTGCTTCTTCACAGATTATACTCGGTAATCCGCACACCTGTTTAATGAAATTTCATGCACATTTTATTACTTCAAGCATGGAAATATGATATGAATATGTACATCAAGTACTCCATCATTTGAAATTTATCACGCTGAAGCTCACACCTGTGTTTTACATATTCTTTTTACTTTAATTGTCAAGTATTTTTACATTCTCAACATGAGTTCCACTGTGATATATACATTTTAATGTTTCACGACTTATGGTTGTTTGGTCTTTGCTTTTACTCATTACACGGTGGTGTGCACACCATTATACTGTCTGCACATTAATAGTATATACTGTTCTTTGTTTTAATTATTTACAATGCAAAATATAACATGTCCTCTGCGTTTCTAACCAGAGCCAGGTATACCCAAAACAAAATGGAAACAACGGTTTAAAGGTTTTGCCAGCTATATATTAGCTTTGGATGGATCGAAGCTTGAGCCGGATAGGAAACTAGCTCTTCTTTACAATAGTCTTGGTTCAGATTTCCAACGCATTTTTTACCATTTGCCAGTGGTCACTCAACCTGATGAAACTGATTGGGATGTTTACAAAGAAGCAGTTTGCAGACTTGCTAACTATTTTAAGGATGACACCAACATTGTAGTTGAGAGACACAAGTTTTACACTAGACGCCAATTTGAATTCAAATTTATTGATACTTTCTTAGCTGAGCTGAGAGTTTTAATTGTCACTTGTGAATTGGATGGCAACATTGATTCTTACCTAAGAGATCAGCTAATTGTTAACTGTTTTAACAAAAAAGTGCAAGAAAGGTTACTTTGCTGTAGAAATCTTTCTTTGAATGAAACTCTTGAATTAGCCAGAGGCATTGAAAGATCGGTGGTAGCACAAAGAGATTGAACAAGGCCAAAGCTGATCCTGCCTCTGAACCTGTTAATGCTATTGGCACTAAACGTAAAGCTACATTCGGCAAGACAAAAGACATTAAAAAGCAAAGTGTTTGTTACAGATGTGGACCCTTTACACATCTAGCCAATGCAAAGAATTGTCCTGCTTTAGGTAAACTTTGCACAAACTGCAAGAAGAATGGTCATTTTTCTCGCATGTGTAAGAATCCTCATAAAATTGCCACCCTTGAAAATGTGGAAGATTCTTCAAAAAACAACATTTGCACTGTTAGAAGTTTAAAAAAGATAGTGCTTTCTATTGACTCTGATCTAAATGATGGTGGTCCTTTGTGCAATGTCACCATTGGTGATGTGGAGGTTCAGGTGACTGTAGACTGTGGTTCCCCTGTTACCTTTGTTACTGATGAATTATTTTACAAACATTGGAATTCTATTCAATTATCACCACCAGACATTCATACTATTTCCTTTGGTGGTCACAATATTGATATGCTGGGTTTCTCCCTCCATAACATTAAATTTAAAGACAGACTCATTTTCACCAAAGTTTACGTGGCAAAAAAGGCTACAACATCCTAGGGTGGAAAGACCAAGGGAAAATTGGGATGGTGTTGAGACCAGGTACCTTGTGTCCTATTTCTATAGTGGATATTCCTGAAATTAATCCTCCTCTGCAACAGTTACTACTTAAGCATGAGTCCTTATTTGATGACAAATTTGGTCTTGTACATGATTTTGAACACAAAATCATTTTAAAGAAAAATGCAGTTCCTCTCATGCACAAAGTTAGGAATATCCCACTGTGCATCACAGATCATTTGAAGCTACATCTGGAGAATCTATGCTCTGATATGGCTATTGAACCGATTGATTCATCAGAATGGATTTCTCCGATCGTCGTCGCGAAAAAAAAAGGCACAAAAGATATCAGACTTTGTATTGATTTAAGATCTTTGAACAAGAACATCTTAGTTGATTGCTTCCCATTACCCAAAATCCAAGAAATGTTAGCTCATTTGGGAGGTGCCAAAGTTTTTTTGTGCTTTGACTTAAAATCTACTTACCATCAAGTGGAGCTTACCGAAGATTCCCGCTCCCTCATGGCCTTACACACCCCTTTTGGTGCTTTCAGATTTTTGCGATTGCCTTCCGGCCTGGCATCGGCCGCTTCTGTTTTTCAGAAATTAATGCACAAATTATTTGGGGAATGTAATAATGTTCTTGCTTACCAGGACGACATCCTTGTTTTTTCTAAAAATACTGAGGAACATTTGGAAATTTTGTCTAAAGTGTGACAAATTTAAGAGTCAAATGGTTTTACAGTTAAAAATGAAAAAGGAAAATTTCTAGCTAGCAATATTGACTACTTAGGTCATCACATTTCTGAGTCGGGTGTTAGGCCCAAGTCTGACCTGGTCAAAGCAATTTTTGATAGCCCTCCTCCTGAGAATAAAGATCAGCTGAGATCTTTTCTTGTGTTATGTGAATACTATTCACGGTTCATTGATAGTTTTGCCCTCCAAACTGAACCTTTAAGGAAACTCCTTAGGTAGGGTGAACAATTTGCCTGGGAGGAGGCTGAGTCTGCAGCATTCAGTAAGCTCCTGCCTTATACCCCTTCAGAGATGATGTCCAATCTATTGTCACAATAGATGCCAGTGGTTTTGGGTTAGGTGCTGTCCTCACTCAATTAGTCGAAGGTATTAAACGTACAGTGGGTTTTGCCTCCAGATCTCTCTCTTAAACAGAACGTCACTATAGCACCATTGAAAGGGAGGCTTTGGCCTGTGTCTGGGCCACTAAGCACTCTGAAACATTTCTTTGGGGCAGAAGGTTTATTTTGGTCGCTGACCATAAGCCTCTTGTTTTCTTGTTGTCCAGAAATGATCATGATAAGGTCAGTCCTAGATTGGTGTGACTACTTTCCAGGATGTTTGAATTCAACTTTATTATTAAGCACATCCCTGGAGGGAAAAACGCTTGTGCCGATTTTTTGTCTAGGTGCCCTCTACATGAAGAGCACTACAACTCTTTTAATGATAACATTGAATGTGTTGTTGGTTTGGTTGATGGTTTGGTTGTTTTGGAAGGGGCCATCAGTACCTCAGAATGGTTGGATTGTTCAAAAAGTGATGATTTACAGAAATTATTAAGTTTTGTATCATCAAAGGTTGGCCTGAAGAGAGGATTGGATGAAGGTTTACGCCATTTTTACAAGGTAAAAGATGATCTCACCATTGAAAATTATTTTATTATGAGAGGGAGTTTGTTGATTCCTCCGGGAGAGCTCAAGTTAAGATTGATTAATTTTGCTCACCAAGGTCACCTTGGTATGACTGGCCCTAAAAAACGCCTGTGTCTCTACTATTGGTGGCCAGGAATGGATGTTGAAGTGGAGAGTTTTGTAGGACGTTGTGCTAGTTGTTCCGTGGCTGATAAATCCTTGAAAGTATGCAACACTCCCCTTCATCCTGTTGATTTTCCCAAGGGCCCTTGGGAAAAACTGGGGATAGACTTCATTGGTCCAATGTACAATTTCAAAGCTAATATGAGATTTGCCTTAGTTACTGTTGACTACTTCTCTAAATGGGTTGAATGTAAGTTTTTGTCTGAACCTTCTACCACAGCTGTGATTAATATGCTCAGTGATTTGTTTCGACAAGAAGGGGTTCCCAACATTCTTGTCTCAGATAATGGGGTCCAATTTAAGTCTCATGCTATGCAAAACGTTTTAACCATCATGGGAATCAAGGACATGACTGTGGCCCTCTATAGTCCCCAGGGAAATGGCATGGTGGAGAGAGTGAACAGGATGTTAAAAGAAACCATTCAGTTAGCTTCTAGTCAGGGAGAGTCTGTTCATGAAGCTGTTCAAGAAAGGTTATGGAGTTACCACAATACTCCACACTCTGTGACTGGTATTCCTCCTTTTGTTCTGTTAAAAGGGCATTTTGGTTCTTCCAAACTCAGTCCCAACTGGGTTCTGGAACAGAAAAAGTGTTCTAACAAGATCCCTGATCTTAAACAGGTACGTGATACTGTTGGAAAGGCACAATCTAAAATGAAACAAGTCTATGATACGAACAAGAAAGTAAAAGATGTGCAACTTTTTGTTGGAGATTTTATCAAGGTAAAAAGGCCAGCTGGAATTAAAAGCCATAACTCTAAGTTTTATCCCATGGCACGTATTGTTAAAGTTTCCAGACATGCAGTTGTAGTAGAGAATGGCAAATGGTGGAGTTAAAAGGAATGTGGTGTTAGTGAGAAACAACGTCCATGAGAATTGTGTTATTGAAACCCCTTGCAGTTCCTCTGGTCTGTCTTTTCCGGATGGTTTCTTTTTTAGTCATTCAAATGAAATGTCCACTCACCACACTGGTGGTGGTGATGCCATGTTTTCTCAAAATGTTCAAAATGGAAGTTGTTTTTTTCTGATCTTACACTTTCTGATTCTTGCTTGTTGCAAGATACTAATGGTGCTGCTGATGAACCAACAACTACTGATCGTACTCCTAGTGGGGTAGCTGTTGTACCAAGGGAGAGCAGAAGAAGAATACGTGCCCCCTAATACCTTAAGGATTATATTCTTCAATAAGTGTATTTTAGTCTTTTCTTTGGTTTATGTATCTCATTTATTATACTTTTTCTCTTTTCTTTTGTTAGATTTTTTGTGTATAGTTATACGATTTGTGTCATTTGTTTTATTGTGTTAAGGGGGAAGATGTGTTGAATTCCCTTTCCCATGGTTACTGGAATGTGGTAGTGGAATGCACTGGGGGATTCCAGCGGAGTATTCAAGGTCTGGAAGTTATGTGGAGACCTCTGAAGTAGCCTGGTGTGTTGGGTCTGTGTTGTGTGGTTTAAGGAATAAAGAAGACTTCATCAACCTTATTCTCCTCGTATTCATTGACTTAAGAACCCCACTACACTACATTAGAGAATGCTGTTGAGAGCTGTCGACAGCAGGCGTTTTTCAACCGTCGTGCGGTTGTTTAAAAAACGAGGCGTGAGTCACTTGTAAAGCGCACTTTACCTTCTGTCATCTTCATGACGTGTTGAGTCTCTGCTGCAAATTCTTGTCACCATGGAGCCCTCTGACGTCCTGAATGAATGTTCGAGGTGGTTTCCACCTTCTTGATGCATGCGTGTTTCGACATGCCGTGAGCCATCCGGCAGGACGTGTGAATATGTGCCGCCATCTTGTGATTGGGTGCTGCTGTCTTTCACCCATAACTAATACAATTCCAAGCATTCCAGTGACGTTGTGAGCTGTATCCTCTTTGCCAACCATGTTTTTGGATAAAGTTTCAACAAGCTGGTAGTCCGGTGACAACACCGTAGTTTGGTTGCTTCGTGTGACTCGTTTCTCCTGTTAAGTGCACCCTGTGGTCACCGGACACTGGTAGCTTTTGATGTTGCTGCCAATTGGGTCACTGTGTTCACAACTGTTATTCCATGGTTATGCTAGCGCTTAGCTGATGTACCAGCTGGGACCCTCTCTGAGCATTGCCATGGTCTCGTCATTTGGAGGTAAGAAATCGTATAATTAGCTAGACAGTGGACGGTTTCCTGTATTTGGTTTTTATGGCATGGACAAACTATCTGGAGGAGTGGTACAGGAAGATCTACAAGACTGTGGTCATTTTTACAGACTGGTTTTGTTTTTTACCATATCCATTTATTGTCTTGCTTCACGTAGTATGGTATGACTTATGGTCTCAACTTTTATTGTACTCTATGTTTTTTTTCTGGATGATTTTTATTCCATATGTTATTACCTTGTACTCTAGACAGTACACGATTCAGTAGTTTGTTATGCCAGAGCTTTACTTGTATCCATTATGTCTTTACTCACTTTACTTAGGGTGTTCTGTATTTGTGTGTGGGTGCCCTGTGCAGTACAACTCGGGTGAGAGATCACTCACGGCGTGGGGCACAGTTCACTAGTCTTCTACAGTTAATGGAATTGTATTAGTATTATCTATGCAACAGTTTCATATTTTGTGATGCCACAGATTTATGCTTTTCTTTGTATGGTCAAATCATATCATAGTTGTATCCCTTTCGTCAGGGATGGGTTGGGTTTAATTCCCAGTTAGTGACCTTTATTTGGAGGTAGACATATGGGTGTGTTCTAATACACACAGGTTTTGGTTTTAAACTTACGCAAGGTTGGGTTATGGGGTTTTTCCCATGTACATGTACAAATATATACTCCTTTAGGGGGTTTGTGACCTCCACAAGGGGGTAGGTTATGGGTGTGTTTCCATATACATGTGTTTTGGTATAGACAAAGGTACAACCCTACATAGGGTGTGTGTTATGGGTGCTTGCCCCATACACAGTTTTCATGGGTCATTATCCCATATATTTGTTTGTTCCCTTGCAGTTGAGATCGGTATCACTGGGTGTGTTGCCCTTTGCTTTACTCTACATATGTTAGTTGGGTTTGGTGTAGCGGGGTGGGTTGCCTTTTGCTTCACTTTACATGATGTTACAATGTGTTTATGCTTCTAATGTTTTAATAATATTTCAAGGGGGAGGATGGGGGATATTGATACTCATGTATGTTGTATTTTTTCCATCTTTTCTTGATAAATTATTGTTCACTCTCTCGTAATGTTTTGCTATATGTTTCGTCTTTGAGTTTAGAACACTACTGCTTTATTGTGCATAGTTCTTTTCTTAAAGTTTTGTTATTCTTGTTTTTTATTTAAAGGAAAGGGATAATGTTATATCCTCTATATTGTATTTACATGTAAACCACCCTAGGTCCTCCCAGCTGCTCAGCCAGAGTGTGAGTTGGTTACGGAATGTTGGTGTGACTGTGATGCGTGGAATGCCAGGGTGCCTGTGTGGATGAGTGGTGACAGTTAGAGATGGGCTGAGCAGCTAGGCAGGCAGCTCCTGGTGGGGCTGGTACTTGACCAGATCTGGCTGGAGATTAGATTGTTGCTACTTGGACATGTAACTAATAAAGAAGAATTGGAATTACTGCAAGGCTACCTGTGTCTACTTGTACAGGGTACAACACCGTCCCTCTCTACAGAGTTATTACACATAATAGTTACCAAAGGAGAGAAAAAGTAGGCTAGCTCTTTAAAAATCCTAATAGGACATGGGTCAAGAAGAGAGCCTGAATTGATTATAGAAATTTTAGATATCACCTCCTCCTCTGTGATAAGTCTAAAATCTGACCAACAATTAAAATGGTGAGCAACTTGATTCAGTCTATCTTCAGATTCTGCATTCCACCGTCTGGGTGAATGATGATAAAATTCTAGACATTTTATTCTGGAAGAAATCTGCCAGTTCTGAGCAAAGCATTTGGGTTGGGGGAGCATTGGGTAGATGATGCATACTTTTTACCAGAGAATTGTAAACCTCAAAAAGTTCTCTAGTTTGCAGAAATAATTTGATGTGATAATAGCTACACATCGAGGCTTTCACAGGCCTTTTACATATTCTAAGTTCTATTTTATAAGCTTATTTCGATGCCTCAGAATAATCTTGTCTCCAAATCCTCTCTAACGTTTTACATTTCCTATTTGCCTGAGTCATTTCTTGAGAATACCAGGGAGATAAATGCGTTTTACGATGTGTAATCCCAGTTTTAAGTTGCAACAGCTCATCTAGGGTCCCTACAATCCAGGAATTAAACTGATTAATAGCATTGTTGGCATTATTTGACTGAATATCCTGTTTGAAAATTTCTACACAGGCCCATAGTCTTGTTTTGTCCAATTTTGCGATAGAATGTTTTCGTGGGTGGTTGCGATGGTTCTGTGCCTCTTGCTGTATGCAGTCGGAAAGAGACCCATTATGCTTTGATCATAAAACCTCCTCAACAGCATCCACAGTGATCGAACTTGCTCAGGCATGGATGTGATCCAATACATGCCCTGCCTGGTGGGTTGGCTGTTGGACAAGATTATATGTTAGTATCCAGAATATCCTTTGTCTTTTTCCAAATCCTTACTGTTAGAAATTGGGTCTCTAGTTGGCAGAGGTTTGCACCATGTCCAAGTAAGGACCACAATCCTAGTCAGGGTAAGTCAGATACACAACCTAAATTAACCTGTGCTCACCCTCTGGTACTTTAGCACAGAGCAGTCAGGCGTAACTTAAGAGGCAAATATTTAAAGTGTTTGTGTATTCTTAAGTACAGTAAGGTAGTAAAACACCACAAAAAGACTATACCTGAGTTACAATAAACTCTTTACTGGTTAATACAAAACCAAAATGACAAAAAAACAATAAGTGTTTCTAAAGTTATGCACTTTTGGAATGATAAAGGTCGGCACAGTGCTTAAAGCAATCTCACTTCGCCGGTTAAATGTCACAGATCCAAGCAGTTTACACAACACTCCTGCATAGCACAGGGCTCCAGAGGCACAAGTGAGTACAAAGGGGTATGCAAGGTCACTCTGATTGATGTAACTTCGTAATGAAATCCACTTGTAAAGGAGCACAGGACGGCTACAAACCCCCCTACAGGTCCTGCTGAGAGCACAGTACCTTTCCTCAGGATGCAGTGATGTAAAGAGAACGAGGCGTTGAACTCAATCCGTGCTGGTCAAAATGTATGCCGCCAGCAATCCCATGTCGTCATCAAACCTGGGAGGGGTGGATGCAATGCGGTGTCTTTGACCCGTAGAGGCAAGTCTCAGCAACGACGGTGAACTCCATAGGGGAAGGGGGCTAGATGCAGTGTTGCAGGCGAGTCCTTCTATTGCCACAGCAACACGCTGTTGAAACCCGTGGGGGGAAGTGATGAGGTGGGGCATCATAGGCGAGTTCTTGTGTTGCCAATGAGTCAGGCTGGAAAGGCTTCCCGTTGCGCTCTGTTGGCGGCAGAAGTAAATGAAATGCAGCGATTTCACTTAACTCACAGCTGCAAAGCGCCGATCTTGCTAGGGCTGAACTGGATGGCCCAGTTTAGAGGTCCAGGTCTGGATGTGGCACCTCAGACAGGGGGAGGACTCATTGAGTGCAGTCTAGCAATTGTTGCTAAAACAAAGTCTTTGATGACCCTGAAACTTTCTGAACAGGGGGAACGCCAGCAAACCCTAGGAGTTACTTCAGTGTGATTTTAGAGGTTGTAGAGAGTAGGTCCAGTCTTTCTCACTGTCAGGTAAAAGGCAGCAGGCAGCAGGCCAACACAGCAGAGCAAGTAGCAAAGTGGCAGTTCCTCTGGCAGAGCAGCTCCTCTTCTTGGCAAAGGGGACCTTTGAACCTCACATGGTCCCTGCCCTTCCTTCCTTCCCTGGCTCCAGACGCACTACAGAGAAGTATGCAGCTCTTTGTATGGGGATATGCATTGCCCCAAGTGTCAGCTCCTTCCTCTCACTCTAGCTCGGACAGACCCATCAGCCTGGTGAAGGGGCATAAGGATATGCATGACAAGCCTCAGCTCCCTTTGTGTGTGACTGTCTAGGGGAAATGCACAAAGCCCGGCTGTCACCTAGCGGTGTTTTCAGAGACAAGCAGAGGCACAGAATGGCTAAAGTAAGAAAATGGCAACTTTCTAAAAAAGGGCTTTTTACAGACTTAAAATCTGACTTCACCATAGTTGTGATTTTAAATTGTGAGTCCAGAGACACCAAACTCAAAATCTCTATATTTTCCCTATTGGAAAATATACTTAAAAGATGTTTGAAGGCAATCCCATTGTTAACCTATGGGATTACACTGCACCCTGTCGATAGGGTGTCCTAGGGACTACCTTGGGGGTCACTTATATGTAATAGGAGGCTGATTTGGGCCTGGCAAGTAGGTTAACTTGCCAGGTCGAAATGGCTGTTTAAAATTGCACACACATGCTCTGCAATTGCAGGCCTGAGCCATGTTTGAAGGACTACTGAAGTGGGTGGCACAATCAGTACTACAGGCCCACTAGTAGCATTCAATTTAGAGGTCCTGAGCACATACAGTGCACTTTATTAGGAACTTATGAGTAAATTAAATATGCCAATTGTGGATAAGCCAATTCTACCATGTTTTGAGTACAGAGCATATGCACGTTAGCACTGGTTAGCCGTGGTAAAGTGCCCAGAGTCCTAAAGCCAACTAAAATACATTCAGCGCAAAGGAGAGGAGGAAGGCAAAAGGTTTTGGGGTGACTGCAGAAAGGGCCATTGCCAGCACTTACCATACAGATGTGTCACACCTTCAAGATTGGAACCCCTGATGCTCTCTTCTGTTTAAATGTAAAAACTTTATTTATGATTGGCATGTACACAACAAATTATCAGCATGGAGCATGCATTACTTATTTACCCTTTGCAAAGGGCCTTCCAATGCAATTAACCAGTAATTCAGATTGATCACCAAACATATAACAATAATAGTCTGTTTTAGGATTATAATCAGAAGGTGTCTCCATTTCAAATCCCTCTTCCCGTCCATCTATTTAATCTATTTCACTTATTGTTCATTCAGAAGTGTTCAATAATGTGGTATCCCTGTCACCCTTATCAATTCCGGTAAACCGGGTAAACTTGTTGCTACCTCAGTTTTTTAAACATATGTCATATAGGATCCAAGTCTTTTTAAAAGAGGTAATTTGATCTCTAATTATTGCAGTTAGTTTCCCTATCACATGAAGGGTCAATGCTTGATTCCACAACATCACTACGGTAGGCGGTTCTGGGGCTTTCTATTTTTGTGCAATTGCCAATCGTGATGGCCACTCAGTTTACTGAGTCAGGTGTTTCACAGAACATCCCAGGGAGTTGGTCTTTTTGGGTAATTTTGTGGAGATGCAAAAAGATGGTTCCAAACGTTTTGAGGGTGAGGGGGGGGTCATGAGTGTTAAAACATGATAGAATTGTAATGAACAAACATAATTTAAAACTGTTGGTAAAGAGAAACACGGTTGTTAACTAATCGCTTACAAAGGGACTTTGAAAGCACATTGCAATCTATCTGGAACAATTCAGAAGGTTCTGGAACAAGAGAGCAAAGAGACATTGACTGCACATGGCGAATGATCTAGAACAAGTCTGGATGTTCTGGAACAAGCTAGAAGGTTCTTGAAACAGCCATATGATGGTGGCAGACATCTTTGATTTCAGAAGGGTATACATATCACTCCCTTGGACCATACCCGTTGCTAGGTAATCTGAGTTCTAGTGAAGACATTACCTGTGCTTCTACCGCCGACCCAGGTTACTTGCACATCCAGAAAATCTTCTTCCTCTGTGAACCTCGCGCTTCCTGGAGAGAGTTCTCGATGATCTGGAAGAGACAAAAGAGACAAGTGTCTAAGTACATTTAAACAGCGGCGGTTTCTCCTAAGGAGTTTAAGAGCGTCGCCCACTGCCCCCTCTGAGCTGCCACATGCTGTACTGTTTATTTTCCTTATTTGTTTTTAAATATCTCATCCCCGGCATCGCTGTTTGGGCAGGGCATTGGGCTTAACTAGCCTATCTCATTGGCAGGCTGCAGGCTTGGGAAGTGCCCATGTTGGGTTGGACAGGTCTCTTACTGTGTCCAGCCCGGCATGCGCACTTGAGTCCCATGAACCTGCACTGTGTTATGCAGCCAGGGTCAAGTCAGCACTGCCACCAAGTCTCCCTCGAACTGTTTGCTGCACCTGCTCCAATCAATACTTGTATGGCTCTCATGCCGTTTACTTCTATAAACAGCATGGTAGCAACGCAAGGATTGGCTGTGATCACCAGCTACAGCGACTGTTCTCGCGGCTCTACATTCAAAGGCAGTGCATGCAGGGGTGGACATATTAAAAATGACCATGGCCAATCATTATGTGGCTTTATTAGAAGCCACACAGTGATTGGTCATATTTTGGTCTTTTGCCCGTGAGGAAGACTCAGCCCCTCAAACTGTCGCACGTAGCATAGTGACAAGTTTAGTTTAGTAATTGCAGGCTGAGGCAGATGAAGAAAATGTGGGATGCAGCTCTGTGAGTCCGGTTAAGCATGGAGGAAGATTGGCACCATATCTGTACCAAAATTACATGGAAGAGATCGAGGATGCAGCATTAGTCCACTGTGGCTAGACCATATTAAAGACTGGGTAACCGTCCTATAGTCCTTATATCTGAATCGATCAACGTTTGTAAGGTCTTCTCAAGAGCCATCCAGCCTTAGATAGACTCACTAGTGTTTAAAACACGGCCCCAGCCAGCTGTGTGGAATCTATCTCCACCTGCACTCAGGTGAGTCCAGGACTTTCCTCCGTGTAGGGAACGTCCAGTGCATTTGCCTGCTGCCGCACTCAGCTGTCAGGTTTTTTTCTGCTTTGCATTATGATTTGCATGTTATTGTTTTGATGCTTTTGTATTTTCTTTTACTTTGAAGCAATTAGATGTCCTGGGCCAGCATAGTGCTCACAGTGCCAGTGCATGTTTTAATAAGAAAGCTAAATAAATAATGCGGTTTAATTAAGTCCAAGGCAGTGAATGATTTTGAAAGCCTGTCCTTGTTGACAATGGAAGAATGTCTCTGCTCAGCCAAAGAAGTTTCATCCCGCACCAGAACCCTTCCCCTCCCACTCCTGCCTCCCCCAAACAGAGCTGCTGGTAATCTCTCGAGAACCTTTGTACCAGCTCCGGAGGCAGGTCCAGTGGGCCTCGGGCACACAGGGATGAGCAGGGGGCCAGTACTATCACGGATTGGCACCTTCCCATTGGCCTTCAATCCTCATAGTTCAATCTATGCCAGCATTTACGTTATATTTAAAAATGGTTAATTTGTGAACAAGTAATACGAGAGCATCGAATAATAAGACCAGGCAACCAGAGCCAAAGAGTCAGGCAAAAGACAGCCTCGCAGCTAGACAGAGTCAGGCAGATGACAGCCTCGCTTTGGAAAGGCAGATGGGGTCACCGAAGAATTAAGTACAAGTCAGGCCCGTTTCGGAAAAGCAGATGCCACATTAAGGAACTGTTCGAGAGACCGATTGCTGAAGGGGAAGGGGCAGGTTTTCTTCTGAAGTGCTGGTCAGATGAGCAGATGCCAGATTGAGGTAATATTCAAGGGACCGATTGCGGAAGGGGAAAGGGCAGGTTTTCTTCTGAAGTGCTGGAGGGACAGGAGCAAAGTCAGGTAGATGCCAAGCTTCCTCTATTCTCTGAGCAGACACATCTCTTGGAGCATCAATGTGTCACAAGTGATCCTTACAAACATGACACAGCAAGCTTCCTTGAGAGACTGCATCACTCTTTTGGAGAATAATTTTATGCAGGCAGATGTAGAGTCAGATACTGAGGGTGAAAGTTTACTTTCTGTGCCTAATGTAGAAGGGTGTTTGTTACTTTCAGCCCCACCACTTTCACCATCCACCAACCACCACTGCAGTTAATATTTACCTTCCTCATGCCTGTATGCAAGTCAGGAACTTGAGGCATGGGAATCATGAGTTAGCATCAGTAAAAAGAACACAGTGGACAAAAATACAAAATACTTGATTATTTACAAGAGATTTAATTATTATTTGGTGAATTGCACAATCTGCACTAACCAGAGAGAGAGATTAAGGAAACCACGCAGTCCTGTGTGGCCCATATCATTGTAGGTGTGGTGCTTGGTCATTGGAATCCCCCTCTCTTATACGCCCCTTGGGGCCTGTTATAAAGAGGCCAGGACAACGGGACCTGAGAATCTGGAGCGTAAACGTCAGATCTGTGGTAAAGCACCATCAGGAGGTTTATGACCTTCTTATTGATGGTTCGCCGGATGTGCTCTTTCTGACGGAAACGTGGCTCCAGGACTCTGACTCCTCGATAATTAACCTAGCCTTTCCCCCAGAGTATGCTATTTTCACTTTAAATCGGACGACTAGAGGTGGAGGTATTGTGATGGCCACCAAACTTGTGTTATCCCTGCAAGTGGAAAGCCGCTGAACTTTTGGGGTGTGAGGGTGCCCTATTTAAAATAGCGTTTAGTCACCAGTTTACCTTCTCTGGGCTATTAATTTACCGGCCTCCGTTTTTAGGGCTGCTCTTCCTGAGTATATTAGCATAGAGGCACTAGGATGTGCAAATTTTAATGTTGTGGGAGATCTTAATCTCCATTTGGACTGCCCCTCTTTACCCTCTATTAGGAGCTTTCTGGCGGATCTTGAGGCTCTACAGCTCTCGCAGATGATTACTTTCCCCACACATAAAGGTGGTCATATTCTTGACCCGTTCTTCACAAATCTAGAAGGATTCAGAGTTCTTGGTTCCTCCCAGTTGGTTTGGACAGACCACATGCTGGTGAAAACGGCATGCTCTTTGTCTGACTCTCCTTTTCTATCTCAGGATAGACTTGTTCTTAAACGACTCTGGAACAAATTAAGACTGGAGGACTTTTACCATCAGCTCGAGAAGGTTCCTTTAGGTCCGCTCACCGAGGTTGATTGTGGATACGACTCCTTCTGTGAGTGGATATCTGGTGCCCTCGACTCTCTGATTCCTATGTGTTGGTCCAAGTGCCACCGGAAGGAGCCGAGCCCTTGGTATGACACTTCCTTGGCATCTCTTAAGAGGGCCTGTAGACAGGCCGAAAGATTATGGAGGAAGTCGTACGACCCTGATCTGAAAATATGTTATCTGGCCAAGGTCAAGATTTATCACAGGGCAGTGTGTCAAACTCGCACTTCCTTTTATGCTCAACAGTTTCAGAACTCTGCCAATCCATCGAAACTTATTTTTAAAGTATTAAAGGACTTGATGGCGAAGAGAGCAACTGCAGTGGAAATATGCTCGGACTCACATTGTGAGGGTTTGGCCTCTTTCTTCCATGAAAAAGTGCAAGCCGTCTATCGCACTTTCCCAATGGGTTCCCTGATGCTAGAGCAGGTTGGTCGCACCTTAGGTGAGGGGGAATGTCTTTCCATCTTACCCCCCTTATCTCTGGAGGTGTTTGACTTTCTCAGCGCCAAAATCAAGTCTGGATCTCCGGCAGACCTGCTGAAACCGGCCCAACTCAAGACCCTGGCACCGGTTTGCCGTACCCCGGTGCTGTCCTTGATCAACCTGTCTCTCTCTTCTGGAGTGGTTCCCGTTAGATGGAAGCAGGCAGTAGTCATGCCAATTCTGAAGAAGGCGACCCTTAACCCCCTTAAACCTGAAAGCTACCGCCCTATCTCCCTTCTCCCTTGGGCCACGAAAATAGCGGAGGCCCATGTGAATGCCACTCTTACAGACCATCTTGGTAGGCTTAACATTCTCGATCCTACCCAGAACGGGTTCCGTGCGGGTCACAGCACGGAGACGGCCCTTCTCTCGATGGTCGAGCATCTGCGTTCCGTGCTGGATTCCGGTCGGACGGCGGCACTACTGTTATTAGATCTTAGTGCCGCCATCGACACGGTCTCGCACGGGATTCTGATTCGGCGTCTTGAGGAGGTGGGCGTTTCTGGCTCCGCCTTGCACTGGTTTTGTTCCTTCCTTACGGATAGGTCATTCCAGGTGGCGATCCCGCCCGGTAAGTCGTCATCCTACCCGCTAGACCAGGGAGTCCCACAGGGGTCTTCACTGAGTCCCACCCTTTTCAATCTGTATGTGAGACCGTTGGCTGCGGTCGTCAAGCGGTGGGGCCTGACCATGGTCTCTTACGCAGATGACACGCAGCTGGCGGTCACACTGAATGGGGACCCAGACCTGGAGGCTCCCAGGTTCTGTGATGGTCTGCGGGAAGTGGCTAACTGGATGAATTCCAACTGTCTCCAGTTAAACACCAAGAAGACGGAGATTATGGTGGTTGGTAAACAGGTGGCTTTGTGGGATGACAAATGGTGGCCTTCGGAGTTGGGTGTGACTCCCCTCCCAGCGGCAGAGATAAAAAACTTGTGGGTGTGGCTTGATCCTTCTCTGAGTTTCATCTGTCATACCAAGAAGGTGGCGGCTTCTTGTTATGGCATCATCAGAGGACTTCGACCCATCCTCAAGTTCTTTGATGCACCCACAAGACAGCTGGTGGTCCAAGCATCAGTGCTGTCCAGGCTGGACTATGCCAGCTCCCTACTGGCGGGGATAAACCAGTCAGAATCTCTGCGGCTCCAGCGGGTTCAAAACGCTGCGGCCCGATTGGTGACAGGTCTGCCTAGGCGATGCTCGGTGTCCAATACTCTGCGCTCTCTCCACTGGCTCCCTGTGCAGCAGAGGATTAGATTTAAGGTTCTCTGCTTTGCATTTAAAATCCTAAAGGGTACTCCCCCACAAATCTTGGAGAAATTGCTGATTCCCTATGTCCCCTCTCGCACTCTTAGATCGCTAGGCCAGAACTTAGCAGTGGTCCCGCGTTTTAAGTTGAGCAGAATTGGTGGCTGCTCCTTTCGAGTCCTGGCAGCGAGTTGGTGGAATTCTCTTCCTCCACAAATTCGGGCCATCAATGAGCTCCTTCAGTTTAGACGGGCTATCAAGACCTTTTTATTTGTTTAGCTCATCTGTTGTGTCTCGTCTCCTTTTGTCCGCTTTTAGTGCTGTGTTGTGTTCACCTTCTCAAAGCGCCAGGACGCCCCTTTGCTGGGGCAGCTGTGCGCGGTATAAATAAAAATAACATAACATAACATAACATAACGTGTGCCAAATTCAGGAACTAGTTTAATTCTAGTGAAGAAACAGCTAGAAGAGAAAAAACTCATGTTTTAAAAGATTTTCATGCAAATTAACAGGTATGTCGAGTCTAGATTGAGAGAGACAATAAAAATGATTGAAGCCATAAATCAAAAGCCTGAAAAGAGCTGTTTTTAGAAAAAAACTAAATATTTGTTTATGTTGTTGTTTAGGCACTTGCACACCGAGAGGCAGATGACAGACGAGCCGGAAGGGTGATACAAGGAAGCTGTCATGCAGTCAGTAGTTGGCTATTTTCTTATTTTGCCCAATTCCCCTTAGTGTTCCTTCAGAATGAGTGCTGTGTACAACTTGCTTGGTTGAACATCAGGATGTGTGGAAGAACATACCGTGCGCATCGCTCCCACTGGGACAGTTATCACAGGTTAGTCACTCTCTATACAATAATTGTGGTATCTGACAGATTGCCTACCCCACATTGATCTTCACGGCCAGAACGATGGACACCAACCGAGTTTTAACAACTATTCTGGAAACCATCCCCAGTTTGTAACAAAAAGTACAAGCTTCTAGGGCTGAAATTCAGAATTTAAGAAAAGAGTTATGGCCAATTCGGAGAGAAGTGGCAGGTTTGTCCTGTCAGAGTAAAACTGAGACAGATGTGGGAGAGCTGGAGTTCCTCTAAAACCTTGGCCTTTGTCTCCTCCCTTGGTAGATTCTGGAATATTGTCTAATCACATCACTACTTCTTCTCCTTCGAGGAGTAGAATTGAAGGTGCGGCATCACAATCTGCTTTTCCCTCTCCTACACAGACTACCAGTTCTATTTATGTTCTTCCATTACTTGTAGTTCGATATGCGCCTCCCCCCCGAATGTTCTTATGGGGTTCCAAAGAAATTTGGGAATTTTATTAATCAATGTAAACATCACTTTTTGTGTACACCAATGGTGTTCCCTGATGAACAGACCAAGACAACTTTTGTGTATTCCTACCTTCGGAGGAAATGCTGCTAGTGGTCAATTCCTATAATTGATAGAGATTACCCTATTCTATATAATTTTACTAACTTCTATGAAGAAATGAAAAAACTTTTTGACAGGAAAATCAATATTCTTTCCTTAGGCAGAGCGCTTATAACTCTAAAGCAAGGGCTGTAAGATCTTTTAACCTACATCATAACCTTTAACAAATTGGTAGTTGAGACTGAGTGGCTAGTTAGGAAGAGAGCTTCCCTTTTCTATCAAGGACTAAGGAGTGAACTGAAAGATGTGTTGGCTCAAGCTGTGAATCTTTCAGATAACTGTGAGGAGTTGATATCGTTAACTGTACAACTTGATCACTCTAAGTTGATTGTGATATGACCGAATAAACCTGAAATAGATGAATGGACCAAAAGCTCGAATGGTGTAGAGTCAATGCAAACAAATGGAATACGGGGTCCTTTGACCATAGAAGAGCGAGAAAAAAGAAGACTAAAATTCTGTATGTACTGTGAGAAAAGAAAAAGGCAGTTTGTAAAGGATTGTTGCACAAGGACCAAAGTAACTGAAAGTGAAAATCAGGCAGTGGTGCTAAGAGGATTCAGAAACCAGTCCTCTTGAATACGTTTGAGGTGCTTTTCCGAGAGAGGCCTTTACTGAGACCTCTGTGGTGTTGGCTAATACCCAACAAAGTTCTGTAGCTCATTTGAACATTAGCATCCAAGTTGAGTTACCAGGTGATTAGGACCCATGGAGTCCTGCTTTATTAGATTCTAGGGCCACTGAGAATTGTTTTTGATCAGAAATCTGGCAGTTAGTTGTGTATTCCTTGTTTCAGGAAAGAGATTCCAAAGCCATTAAAAGCGGTGGATGGAACCGCTTTGACTTTGGGACCAATTGCTACCATATGTGTTCAGTAATTATGAGAATTGGTGAGGATCATTCTGAACACATTAGATTTGGTTCAATTGATGCACCACAATTTATGCTCATAATGGGAATGCCTTGTCTAACACTCCACAACCCCTTAGTTATGTGTGCAGCAAGGCCAATGCTAATGAATTTGGATTTTTGTAAGAAATATTGTCTAAAAGAGTATGCACTTCAAGATCCAAATCAAGAGAACACGGACAAATACCTAACTTAAGGAAGTGATGAATATCAGATTTGTTGTATTAATACTCTTCTGAAATGCTATAAATAGTATCAGGAAGTGTTTGATAAACAAAAAGCCAGTCAATGGACCCCACATCAAGAGTATGATCACCAGATAGATCTATTCTGTGGAACAGCAATTCCATGCAGCATGATCTATGGCCTCACTGAGACAGAGACCCAACATTTGTGAGAGTACCAAGATAAGAACTTAGCAACCGGGTTTATCCGACCCTCGCAGTCGCCGGGTATTCTCCCTTCTCGTCTTTCTGGCCAAGACGGAAGGGAAATTACGCTTCTGTATACCATCAAGCAATAAACCGGGTGTCAGTAAAAAATAGATATCCTCTACCAGTATCGCTGGATCAGTTGAAAGGGGTGACTATTTTTACCAAGTTGGATATCCGAAAATTTACCACCTTGTTAGAGTCTGATAGGGCGACGAATGGAAGACCACATTCAGGACAACATTTGGCTTTTTCCAGTGTCAGGTCATGCCCTTAGAACTCTACAATGCCCTGGCAGCCTTCCAATCTTTCATGGATGATGTACTGCGAGGATACTTTGACGTGTTTTGTATAATGTATATTGACAACATTTGAATATACTCAGATACCATTCAGAACACATTGGTCATATGAAGGACATCTTGAGTCGATTGAGGGAATATCCACTGTTTGCAAAAATTTCACGTCTCAAAAAATTGAGTTTTTAGGGTATATCTTAAATCCTAAAGGCATATAAATGGATGAGTGAGGGTGGGCTCTGGGAGCAGAGAGGGCTCTGGATCAGTCCTGGCCTGAAGTACATATGGAACTATCCTAAAAGGTGGGAGAGGGAGCCTGTTTGGTGTCTCTGCATGTCTGTTCTACTGGCGTGCCTCAGCCAAGGGCTACTGTTGTTTTGTTTGTTCATGTCATATGTGATCTTGTCACAGATGGGTAGCCATCTCTCACCCGTTTGGAAGAAAATCAATAAAAAGAATTTAAAAAAAATAATGGATGAGAAAAAGGTGTCCAATATATCTCAATAGCAGTCTCCGTTTAATGTAAAAGCTCTTTGAAACTGTCTAGGATTTGCCAATTTTTACAGGTGTTTAATTAAAAACGTTTCAGCCATCGTTCAACCCATTACTCGCATCTTGAGAAAAGGAGCTACATTTACATGGACAGGAGAATCAGAACAAGCATTTCAAACTTTGAAACAACAATTCATTCAAGCCCCTATTTTGAGGCATCAGGGTGTTAACCTCCCATTCATACTTGCAGCAGATGCTTCATTTTATGCAATAGGAGAGATTCTCTCACATCCTCACCCAGATACCATTCAGATGCATCTGATGGCCTATTATTCTAGAAAATGTACTCCATGTGAATTAAACTATAGTATCACATGCAAACAGTTGTCGGCGATAAAATGAGAATGGTGCCATTATATGATGAGAGCCAGACATACCATTGAAATTTATTCTGACCACCGGAATTTTCAGTGTTTAAAATAATCCAGGGCCCTGACTCCTCAACAGCTTTGATGGTACTTATGTTTCTCAGATTTTGACTTTGTCATAAAATACTGTCCAGGCCCTCAGAATGGGAAGGTGGATGCCCTTTCAAGGTCTCATTTCACTTCAGTAGAAAACAGATAAGATCCAATTTGTGAACCACCATTAATTCTACAAAAGTCAGGAATGGTTTGCAATAGGGTGATGCTAATAGACAACACTCATGAGTTTTTAACCAGGCTAAAAGCGTGTATATGGAATATTGTTAAGGAGGCATGGTTAAAAGCAGACCCAGTCAGAGAAGAGAGTGATGGGCTATTATATCATCAAGGTATTCTCTAGGTCCCACATCATGATTTGCAACATCAAGTTTAAACCTTGGTACATAATCCCGATATGGGGGTCATGCGGGAATCCCTATAGCTATGCTCAACGATAAAAAAACAGCAGGATTGCTATGCCCCATCCCCGTTCCACCTAGCGCGTGGCATACTATCTCCATGGATTTTATTGTAGCAATACCTCGCAGTGAAGGAAACAGTCTAGTCTGGTAGTGGTGGATCACCTAATCAAGATGGTGCATTTCATAGCTTAGCTTTGACTAAATTACCTATTGCTATTGAATTAGAATACATTTTCTCGCAAAATATTATCCGATGACATGGCATTCCTAGTGTAATCATAACTGATCAAGGCACTCAATTCACTTCAGATTTTTGGCAAAAGTTATGTTCAGTGATGAAAATAGTTGCCCGCTTATCTACTAGCTTTCACTCCAAAACTGATGGTAAAACAGAGCGTATAAATCAAACGTTAGAACAGTATCATGGTGTTTAGCGATCACTCATACTGAAGACTGAAGCATGCATTTGATGATGGCCAAACTTCACCGGGTCCTACCCTATGACAAAGATAAGGAACCCAGTCGCGGTTCAACTGGAACTTCCCTCAGCACTCCTGGTACATCCAGCATTCCATGTTTCATGACTCAAGCCTTGCCATCCAGAAATGCATCTAGAATCTACCCCAGCTCCCATTGAAGAAGGTGCTGAAGTAGGATATGAAAACAAAGGTATACTTGATTCTAAAAAATACGAGGTCAAGTCAACTACCTAATTGGCTGGAAAGGGATTGGTCCCAAGTAAAGGTCTTGGGAACCAGTTGGTCATCTCCATGCACTACAATCACTTCGCAACTTTAACAGGCAGTATCCCACCAAGCTAGGTCACCCGCTGAGATGGCAGTTATTGAGGAGGGGAGGTGTCATGGCCACCCAGGTTGCAGAGACAAGTGTTTCACAAAACATCCTAGGGGGTTGGTCTTTTTGGGTAAGTTTGTGGAGACGCAAAAAGATGGTTCCTAAAGGGGGAGCCACGATTGTTAAAATGCAATAGAACTATAATGAACAAACAATATATTTAAGACTGTTGGTAAAAGAAAACAAGGTTGTCAACTAATTACTCATAAATAGGCTTTGAAAGCACAAGGTACAATGCAGAAGGCTCTGGAACAAGAAGGTAAATAGAAATTGACCGCACATGGCAATCCATCTGGAATAAGTAAGAAGGTTTTGGAAACAGCCATGTGATGATGGCAGCCATCTTTGATTTCAGGGGGTATAAATACCACTCCTTTGGACCATACCCTTTGCTAGGCAATCAAAGTTCCAGTGAAGACATCACCTGTGTTTCTCCCTCCGACCCAGCTTACCTGCGCATCCAAGAAATCTTCTTGCTCTGTGAACCTTGCGCTTCCAGGAGAGAGTTCTCTATGATCTGCAAGAGATAAAAGAGACAAGAGAAAGCTAAGTACATTTAATATTTACCTCCTTCATTTGTGCATGCAAGTCAGGAATTTGAGACGACAAAAGAATCATGATTGACCATAAGTAAAAGAACTCAGTGGAGAAAAATGAAAGATACTTGATTATTTACAAGACACTTAGGGGCATATGTATGAAAGAGCCTTTTTGTGAGTCCTTAATAGCGAATGTTAGCGAATCGCTATTAAGGACTCGCAAAATACTATGGGGCAGATTTATGAGCCCCTTGCGCCACTTTTGCGTCACTTTTAACATGGGATAAGTGACGCAAAAGTGGCGCAAGGGGCTCATAAATCTGCCCCTATGTATGTAGGAATTGCAATAATAATTGCGATTCCTACATATTCCCTAATTGGGAATCGCAAATTGCGATTCCCAATTAAGGAATACCTTCCGATTCATTCCTATGTGCATAGAGGCCCATAGGAATGAATGGGAAGACATTCGCAATTTGCAAGTACCCATTAGGTACTCGCAAATTGCAAATGCAATTTCAAGGGTGCAAGGGTGTCAAAAGTACACCCTGTAGCACCCCTGAAATGTGTATGTGTGCACATGTGGCGCACATACATGCCCACTGGGCATGTATGTGCCCCACATTGCACCTTGAAAAATGCAAAAAAGTGAATTTTCCAAAGAAACCGCAAAATACCACCAACCTGAAATTGGTAGTAATTTGCAAGTTTTTAAGCCAAAATCGCACAACTTGGGTGCTTCCTACATTGTATTTAAGGAATCGCAATTTGCGATTCCTTAAATGCATTAGCAAAATAGGGAATCGCAAATTTTGCAATTCCCTATTTTGTGAGGACCTTTGGGGATGATACATCCCAAAAGGCTTTTTCCCGTTCGCAAACGGGCCGATTCTGAGAATCGGCCTGTATGCGAACGGGAAAAGGGCTTGGTACATATGCCCCTTAATTAGTATTCGGTGATTCACGCAATCTGTGCAAACCAGAGAGAGAGATTAAGGAAACCACGCAGTGTGTGCCACATCCAGAGACAAGTTTTTTCTAGTGAAGAAGCAACTAGAAGAGAAAGAACTAATGTTTTAAAAGATTCTCATGCAAATTAACAGTTATATTGAGTCTAGATTTAGAGACACAATGTAAATGATTGAAACTGTAAATCATTAGCTATGAAGGAGTTATTTTTTAGAAAAAACGAAATATTTGTGTTTATTATTCAGGCACTTGCAGATAACAGATGAACCTGAAGGGTCAGACAATCAGCGATTGGCTGTTTTCTTATTTTGTCCCATTCCCTTTGCTGTTCCTCCAGAATGAGTGCTGTGTACAACTCACTTGGTTCAGCATCAAGGGGTGTGGCAGTACAAGCATTTTGCATCACTCTTGCTAGGCTGGTTATCACGGGTTAGTAATTGTGGTGCCTGACAATCGTGCTGCCAACAGTATATGTGCAAACAATTTACCATTAGCGGAGGACAGTGGCTAAAGACCTCCCTCCTCCACCTAACAGCAGAAATGCTCAAGGATACATCGGCAGTATGGTATTTGTAATATTTCTAATAAGGAGTCATACGTCATTGCAGAAAAACTGAATTTGTGCACAGCCTCACCACATGTGAACATATGAGCTCCTTTCTCCACTTTCTCTCCAGCTATATATTGCTCAAAAACGTACAGAGGTTAGGTAACATATTAACATTTTTTTGAAGGAATTTGCTTTTTATTGTGTAGATATTAACAATTTTAAGGCACATCACCTATCAGAATCCAGTCACTTTCAGAAAACTCACAGTTCAATTCCTCTAACAATTGCTGAGTGTGATTTATAGTTTAAACGATTATTTGTAGCTATATAGGCATAACATAGCACAAGCTGTATCGCCCTCAAGATACACATCTTCTATTTATGTTGTTTCTCTGCTTATTCAGAACCTCTACAGCATTGTTTTGCACTTTATTGGCCAAGAAGTGTCTGTATCTCCTTCAGTCTCCCATAACTCTTCTTTTTGACAGCTCTTGTGTTCTTGCACTCCTAGGTTGTTGTCTTCAACTGCTCTTCACCTCCATTGTCCGGACCTTCCAGATCTCCTGCCAGGTTAACGATTTTCATTTCTTCTTCTCTTGTAGACTCCGACACTGGTTTCTTATTTAAGAGAAAATGCAGTGTAAATGGGTATCCCCACTTATATTCCTTCAGATGATCTGTTGCAATCTTTAAAGATTTCCTCTTTGCCAGGGTTATTGCAAAAACATCTTGAAAAAAAAAACAATTGTCCATTCTCTGAACACAATGAGGTCTTTTTTATTACTGCTTTTAATAGCTCTTCCTTTTTTCTTTAAATAATTTATTCTTGAACTGATATGGACTGAAGACTGTGTGTACTATCTAGTTCTATCAGAGGTTATGTGGGGTCTTCAAGTAAGAAGGAAAAGTTGTCTTGCACATATTGTTCTAGGTCATCATCTCTTATGGTTTCTGGTATACCCCTTAGTCTACTTAGTATTACCCCTTAGTCCTACATTATTATGTCACAATCTATTTTCACCATAATCTATTAGGCCATTAGAAACTGGCATCTTCTTTCTAATTCTCTGACTCTGACTTCTATTTCATTGTAATTCATGGGCACCTTCTGTGACTGCGACGGGGGGTGTCGTACCTGGTCAGTCGTGAGCTGAGGTCGTGAGCTGAGGTCTCCTGCCCTGCGACTTCGGGAACATTGTCTGCAGCTTGCCTGCCCGCCTGCGCACTGGTCTCCCTCCCGCCGCCGCGCTTGCAACACCCGCGGAACCGGCAAGGAGGGGGACTACAATTCCCAGCAGCACTTGGTGGGGCAGGGCGGAACCGCACGCCCACTGGACGCGCCTGGAGGCGCTACAAATTGGAGCGCGCCCTCGGTGGAGCGGGGGTGTCGTACCTGGTCAGTCGTGAGCTGAGGTCGTGAGCTGAGGTCTCCTGCCCTGCGACTTCGGGAACATTGTCTGCAGCCTGCCTGCCCGCCTGCGCACTGGTCTCCCTCCCGCCGCCGCGCTTGCAACGCCCGCGGAACCGGCAAGGAGGGGGACTACAATTCCCAGCAGCACTTGGTGGGGCAGGGCGGAACTGCACGCCCAATGGACGCGCCTGGAGGCGCTACAAATTGGAGCGCGCCCTCGGTGGAGCGGGGGTGTCGTACCTGGTCAGTCGTGAGCTGAGGTCTCCTGCCCTGCGACTTCGGGAACATTGTCTGCAGCCTGCCTGCCCGCCTGCGCACTGGTCTCCCTCCCGCCGCCGCGCTTGCAACACCCGCGGAACCGGCAAGGAGGGGGACTACAATTCCCAGCAGCACTTGGTGGGGCAGGGCGGAACCGCACGCCCACTGGACGCGCCTGGAGGCGCTACAAATTGGAGCGCGCCCTCGGTGGAGCGGGGGTGTCGTACCTGGTCAGTCGTGAGCTGAGGTCTCCTGCCCTGCGACTTCGGGAACATTGTCTGCAGCCTGCCTGCCCGCCTGCGCACTGGTCTCCCTCCCGCCGCCGCGCTTGCAACACCCGCGGAACCGGCAAGGAGGGGGACTACAATTCCCAGCAGCACTTGGTGGGGCAGGGCGGAACCGCACGCCCACTGGACGCGCCTGGAGGCGCTACAAATTGGAGCGCGCCCTCCGCGTCGCGGGACGCGCGCGGGCGGCGCCGGGCTGAGCCCGGGCAGAGGGCGGGCCGTCTGTGGCCGTCCGAGGCCGACGGAGGCCGGGCCGGGCCATATCTCTTTGTCTGTCTTTGTTACCTGTCTCAGGTACTGGCTGCTATCCCTGCAACGTTTTTTGCCGAGAATAGTAACATTTTGATCTATTGGCTCCCCTTTGTCTCAAGGCAGAAAGTACTGTTCCTGCTTGCTCCTGGATCGTTTATTACATACTAGAATCATGGCAACCTCTCTAAGATCTGGTCGGAAACGCGGCCAAGACTGTTCAGGGGGATCAATATCAGGCTCTTTGGATGACTTTATTTCCAGAGCTACTCGTGTCCTCGAACATGAGATTATTCTTACAGAGAAGAGACTGTCCGTAGAGCTAACAGCTAAGAGATCCTCTCTGGGGAACATAAGGTTGGCACAGTCACCTGTTCACGTGGCTACTGACTTGGTCCAAAATGTGGCACCTAGTATTGAGGCTCCTGGTTCAGACGAAACGAACATAAGCCCAAACAGCATCCGCAGCACAGACAGCATTTCTATCTTGGAAAACAGTTCTTGTTTGGGAGTTTATAACACTATTCCTTTATTCCCTAACCCAGAGATACCATCAGAAACTGATAAAGTCAAGGGTAAAGGGCATATGAGTTTGCCCAAATCCTGTAAAAGGAAACGTGCAGGCGGAGTGAGCAAGGGTAAACGACCTAAAGTGGCAAAAAATCAGATATCTACAAATAATACTAATATCCAATCAGACTGTAATTCACTTTTAGATATCTCTAGTTCCACAGCCACTAAAACTACATCCGGCAAGCTACGTGTGAACCCATCTATTACTGGTAATATGGACACATTTGAACATTTATTAAGATCATTGTTGGCTCCCATCTTAGAGAGAGTAAAACAATTGAGCGCCAAAGTAGAGAACCTTGAAAACTTATTGTCGGCAAATACGGCTGTGATGAAAAAAGCTTTAGAACTTCAGGCAGGCCATGGGTGTTTATTCCCGGTCAAGAACGTGTTACCACACAAGGATACCCCAGAGATTATTAGCGTGTCAATTTCGCATACTAAAAATCCTCATTGTGGTTCAGATTATGCACCAATGGCGACGGAAACTGGTTCTGCAGATGTACCTGACAAAGAATGTTCTAATACTGTAAATAGAACAAGTAAAACCAAACCAGTAAACGTAGACTTAAATAAAGATCAGCTTGCTAGTGCTACCCCTGCCCCATTGAATACTGGCCCGATCTCTATACTACCATGTTTAAATCTACCTCCAGAGTCACTTCCTTACACGGTTATTCTGGCGGGCGTCCCTAAGATTTCACATGACAAGACAGAATCCTTTAGAGAATTAAAAAACAAGGTCATATATTGGCTTAATGGAAACAGGTCTCTCCCATCCAACATGCAAGCCGAAATTTTGTTTGTGCGAAGGGTGAGTTGGCTGGGTACCAAAATTAAGGATGTAGAGGGCGATTGCATCATTATAAACTTTAGAGATCCTATGGTAGTTAGGCACATTTGTTACCATCCCAATACCCAAAATCCCGTAGGCATCCTCACCCTTGATTTACGGTATTTTTATCCGTCTATCTATTTCACTCGGCCAGCACAATGGGTAAGGGTAAACAGGGGTAATCCTAGACCACCTATTTCAGATTTTAACCTCCCATTGCATAACCGTTTTGGTCCCCTTAATGATACGGAAGGTGTGGATTGACTGAACCTTAACAATACAGCTCTTGACCTTACTGACATAATAGATCAGGATAGAGCCGTTACAAGGAGAATAAATCCCGATGCCCAATTGCCGGGTGGTCCAATAGAGTTTGGAGGTGATTGTCCTACATTGGTTGTTCCATCCTTGATAGAGGAGTGTAATACTGGTGTAAGTTTCGCCGTTCCTTTTGTATACTCACAGGAACATCTTGACCCTTCTCTTTCACCTAACCCAGTGCCTGCCCCTTCTGCCATTTCGGTGGCATCAGCTCAGGAGACTTTTAAATTCTTGGAACATGACATTAGGGAGATAAAATACCCGGAAAGCCCTTCAGTCCCTCCTTGTAAGATTATGAGTTGGAACGTGGCGGGTATTAGGGCTAAAATGAACGACTCAAATTGGCAGGAATTCCTATGCTCATTCCACATAATATCCCTACAAGAGACTTGGGACACACAAAATAGTTTTTCTATGGATGGCTATTGCCATTTTCACATTCCAGCCAAACAAAGTGCAGCAGGGAGAGCAAAGGGTGGCTTGATCACGTTGATCTCCCTTGAGATAAAGGGCTCACTTAGGCAGCTTGATGCTGGTTGTCTAAACTGTTTAATTGTGGAACTTTCGGCTCCCGATGTAAATAAAGTTTTATTTATTAATCTATATAACTCAATGGATGCCGACAATAATCTGGACCTTTTAGAGCAGTTTCTTTTATCTTATAGTTCAAGGTCGAATTCCTTTGAGATCTTTCTGATGGGGGATTTAAATATTCACCCTTGCGATAAATTGTGTCGAGGTGATGACCATGAGGATCCACATTTCTCGGCCGCCCCACATTTTGAACATTCTAAACAGGGGGAAAAATTAGAATATCTCCTCGCAGAATGGAATCTTTATGAATCAGCTTGTGGGGAGGGAGAAAATAGGATCCCAACCTTTAAAGGGAAAGACAAAGGTACAATCATCGATTATATTTTTTTGAGTTCTTTAATGTTAGTCCAAGTTGTACGTTATTTTACAGAGGTTTCTATTTTTAGTGATCACAACCCGGTGATTCTGGAGATAATCCCGGGTGGCCGAACATTAGCGTTTAGGCATACGTCACAAAACTTGGCGAAAGAAGTTGCCCTAACTGATCAGGGTAGGAAACTCCGGTGGACTAAAGTGGTCCCAACTACTTTTTTGTCCGAAGTTCGGTCTCAAACCGAAACGGAGTTTAATATTTGCCTAGATCCTCAGTCTCAAGGCCCAGAGGTTATAAATGCCTTTAACATTATTTGTAAACAAATAAACCAGAATCTATTGTTAAAAGGTAAGCAAAAACCTCAGTTGGAAAAAAGATGGTTTAACAAAAAATGTTCTCAATCCCACGCTGGCCTTCTTAAAGCCTTGAAAAAAATCCCTAGAGATAGGATCTCGTAGTTTCTAAAAGGCTAGTATATAAACAGGCCTTAGCCCAAAGAAAACAGGAACTAAGGGAGGAAGCTTGGACAAATCTTCTGTCCACTGATACCCTGAAAGATAGTGGGAAATTTTGGGCAACTATAAATCAGCCCCTGTTCTCTAATGATGATGAAAATCACGAATTTGATTGTAATATTCCTGACGAGGCATGGCTAACCCATTTCGAAAAAATATACAGCCTGCCTGTAGATGGTAATCATGCTTCATCAAGATTGCCACAAAGCAATTCGTTTCCCCTGGATTTTCAGGTTCCAGAAGTAGAAAGGGCCATAGAAGAAATGTCGCAAAACAAGGCCCCGGGACCTGATGGGGTCCCTGCGGATCTGTTAAGAGCTGATCCACATATTTGGGCAAACATTTTAACCAATGTATTTAACAGGACTGGGCTAGATAATAATAGTTTTCCTGCTACCTGGGCAACCTCAATCATTATTCCAATTTTTAAAAAAGGAGACCGACAGGACCTCTCCTGTTACAGACCAATCTCCTTGATAGATTCATCTGTCAAAATACTAGGTAGAGTGGTCTTGAACAGATTAAGTGAATGGTTGAAGGGGAGTGGGATCCTGTCGGATGCACAATATGGTTTTAGACCCAAACGGAGCACCATTGACCAGTGCTTAAACTTGCACCTTTTAATAAATAAATATACAGTGGCCAAGGAGGGGTTTCTGTACATGGGTTTTATGGATCTTTCCTCTGCGTTCGATCTTTCTAATAGATCTAAACTTTGGAATATTCTATTGAACATGGGCCTCCAACCTTCCCTTGTATATTTTTTGGCCGATCTTCACTCGGATTTATCAGCCAAAATTACAGTTAACTCAAATGGGCGATGCACGAGGCACTTTAGGTCAGACAGAGGTGTCAGACAGGGTTGTATCCTGGCCCCCTTGCTGTTTACCCTATATATAAACGCTCTCGATTCCCAATTGGGAGAGATATCTTTAGACATTCCGCGTATAGGAGACCAGGTTGTTCCGGTTCTCCTATATGCGGATGACGCAGTGCTTCTGGCTCGCACTGGAGTAGGGTTGCAAAAGTTGCTGGATGCCTTCGGAGATTTTATGCAAAAACTGGACCTTAAAATAAATGCGAAAAAATCTCAGGTCCTGATTGCGGGGAAGGGAAGGCAGAAATCCAGGGTCAAAACTTTCTTTTGTTGTGGGGATGTGGTAAACAGGGTCTCAACATTCCCCTATTTAGGGGTTGTTTTTGATGAAAAGGGCACCTGGAATCCACAAATCAATAGCCGGAGTGTGGCATTTGCTAGGACAGTTTCGGGAGTTAGAGGCTTTGTTAAAAGATTAGGGGCTAGACCAGTTGTAGCCCTACTAAAAGTTTACGAGGCAAAATGTTTAGCTGTCGCAACGTATGGTTGTCAGATATGGGGCTACACCAACCATAATAAAATACAGCTTATTGAAAATAAGTTCCTCCGAGACACCCTTTCTGTTCCACAGTCCACTCCAACCTTCTCTTTACACACGGAAGTGGGGATTGGTTTTGTGACAGACCTGATTAGAATCGCTCCTCTCCTTTATTGGCTCAAGATTTGGCTGAACAAAGAAATTACTTTAAACCATGTAATATTAAATAATTGCTTAAAACTGGACAATGTAAATAAAATATCATGGTTGGCATACATAAAATCTGGGTTCCAAAAGATAGGTCGCGAGGCCCTCTTCCGATCGCCAGAAACTATTACGAAGAAGGATCTTGCAATGACCAAAACTGCCCTTGAGACCTTATTTTCCTTAGAACGTGAGGAGCTAGAAATGACAAAGCCAACTGTCAGAGCTAATTATGCCCTGATCAGTTCCCCTGGTCCTGAACCTTATCTGACTGTTGTGAATGCCTCATACCATCGGTTCCTCCTAATCAGATTTAGGTTTAACTTGGTGCACTTTTCTCTGGGCTTTTTTAAAACCTGGTGCACTGTGGATCGTGCAGAACCCTGCAAATGTGATAATTGTTCGAGACAGGATACTCTACATTTTTTAATGTTCTGTAGCTTTTACAAGGATTGCAGGAGGAAGTTTTTGCTGCCGATATTGAGGGAGCTGGGTTTTAGACAGGTTAGGCCAGCACTCGTATATTTACAGCAATTAAGTACCCCACGAGTTATGTTTCTCGTCGCAAGCTTCTTGGTCGCTGCTATGCGTATTAGGAAAAAACTTGTTTTCCCATTGCAGGTTTTAAATTAGATCATTTTTAACATTTTACGTACAATTTTTATATCTGTAGTTTTTACATTATTTATATTTGAATATGAAATAGGTCATATTATGATAGGTATTTATGGCATGAATTGTGTGTTTTATTCAATGTTTTTTAATTGTGTTTGTTAGGATTGTATGTGTCTTTTATGATATTAATTTATCGAATAAAGGAATTTTGACTGACTGACTGACTGCGACGTCCAGTTTTCCCGTTCTATCATCTACTTTCTGAATCACTCGGTCTATTTTCAAAATAGATTTGGTAAATTCTTACCAAATGGAATGTAGTTCCTTTCTGAATTCATCAATTAAATGATGTATATCCCTCATGTGACACCATATCCACCTCTGGGTCTATTTCTAGTCCATCATGGGTTCTTGATTCACCTTTATCTATCCTCCTGTCCTTTGTTGCTGGGCTTTTTATAACCCAAGGAGGTCTTTTATACAGTGGGTTTTTATTGCTTCTGCTTTTGCTGAAGCCAGCTAAAACTTTGTGTCAACTCACTCTCTGTGAAAGCTCATGGGGATCAGGCACCTGGGGAGAGTTCTTCTGGGTTAAGTAAGGGCTGGTGAAGACTGATAAATTGTCATGGTTTCTTGTTCAGCAACATATTTGGTGCCCTCTGTTCGCCATGCATACTTAGGGCAGATGCTGGCAAGCGATGCATAAAGAAGAGAAGAAGAATACAGTGGGCTCCACTTGTGCAGTGCCATGCTTTAACACATGGAAAATGGCATGCCGACTATACATTGACATTTTTAATGGTATGCTGGAATTGCAGGTTAGCTGTGCTGTTGCCGTTTTACTGTCTACTTGTTGCAGGAAGTTTGGTTTAGGGAGGGCTACTTTATAAGCAGCCATGTGACCCATAAACAGTCATTGAAGTGCAATTGCAGAGCCTTGAGGTTCAAATGACCCTCTCCTAGTTCTACTTTGTCTCTTTCAGTGATTGGTTACAAGACATGCATTAGGAGAGAAGAAAAAGGGGTCACCTTAAAATTTGCCAGTAAATTCATCAAGCGTGGTCTATATCCTTCCAGGAGTTTCTCTTCTGTTACTACTGTGCTAATGATTATGGGATAAGGGCGAGCATAGGTTGGTAAGAGAAAACAGTTATTCACTACAATGACTACAATCTTAAACTCTATTGAGGGAGGATATTTCTTACCAAAAAAAACATTAATGCTCACTTGGATGCTCTCTTACATTGACATTCTCTTACATAAGGAGCAGGAGACACAGTTGGGATAGAACCAATTGTGCCTCATTGTTTACTTCATCAGTCATATTCACCATATAAATCACTGAAACACAAATGAAGAAATCAAATCACTGAACTAGGAGAGTCTTCTAGCATGCATGGGTTTGGTGTACTGTTTTTAGCAGGCTTTCTCTTCCTGTCTTATTCTGCAACTCTTTTCTGTAGGCAAGAGAATTATGGCTAGCCAAATGCAATGTTAGAATGGTTAATAATAGCTTCAATGAGAGTGTCCCACTCCAACACTATTGGTTAATTTCGTAGGCCTATGTATTCTTCTCTGAGGAGTGCACCGTTCTCAGCCGTTCCCCGTTATATAACTTCTTACAGCCAGGCCAAGATATTCTGGGGGGATGCGGATTTTCATATTTTTGTTATTTGACGTTTCGCAAGGAGCTGTGCCAGATCTACAAATTTAGTCTGTGCTTTACTATTCTTGGGACGGGGATAAACTCCCAGTAAACAAGCGTCTGCTGCACAACGAGTGGTGCTCCTTATTGCCTTACTTGTGTCCTCAGTCAATTGTAACCAGTAGGTTGACAGGGTAGGGCAGGACCATATCCTGTATAGGAATCTTGCATCTGGTTCACAGCATCTGGGGCATGCTGCTGACGCTTCTGGATACATAGCATGTAGTCTTTGTGGTTAAAGGGACGCTCTATGCAGGATCATGAGTTGTATTAGTTTGAATCTGGAGTTATTTGCGACCTGCTTTGGGAAGGCTAAAACATTTTCCCATTCTTTGTCTTGCAATTCCCTTCCAATATCCTGCACCATTTGTCTCTTATTTGAGTTAGGTGTGCTGGTAGGTGGGCCCTCAATCCACGGTATAGCCAACAAATCAGGTGTTTGCCATTACCCATTAAGTGTACTGCATGTATGAATTTGTGGGTGCTCGGTTCGGTACCGTCTAGAGCCCAATGTAGTTTGACATACCATATTCTGCTTGCATGTGTGAGAAAAAGGGAGTCTGGTAGACTATGTACATGTATGAAATCCTTGTGGTTTAACAGCATACCGTTACCGAACAATGTCCCTGCCGTGGACACCCCGGACTGTTCCCACACCTGCAGGCGCCCTGAGGTCAGTGGGCCCATTGAGGTGGGGAGGCCTAGGAGCGGTATATTTGGTGCATATGGTGTAGCTTTTGATATATATTTGAGGGCTATTTTCCAGTATATGAGGGCAACTTTTAATAACATCTGGGCCTGGGCCGGGGTGCCCACACCAGGGTATAATAATGTATGTAATGCACCAAGTTTGAGAATGCAGGTTTATATGCTATTTCATGCAAATTATGTCCTAACAGCCAGTACGATAGCCACTGCAGCTGGCTGGCATAACAATAGGCCTTGAAATCCGTAACTCCAAGGCCCCCCCCCCTGGTCTGTCCAGATATGCATTTTGGTCAATTCCACCCACCTGCGTCCATTCCCCCATATTAGCTCAGTTAGTAGTACATTTGAGGTTTTAAAATAAGATGCCGGTATGACCATTGGTAGATTAGTGAAATAATATAATAGCCTTGGGAGCATTACCATCTTAGATATGGCCACGCGCCCGGCCACTGAAAGGGGGAGGGACACCCAGAATGTCAATAGCGAGCGCATGGAGGAGATGGCCTTCTGGAGGTTTCCTTCAAGTAGATACTGTGTGTCTCTGTATATCTGGACCATTGGTATTTAAAGGTGTGAGCAGCCACCTTAATTATTTTATCCCCTAAATTGATGTCTAGAGTTTGATGGCCATTTTTGAAGAAAAAAGCGTGGGACTTGTTAGCATTTATGACTAAACCTGAGATCTACTCAATCATCATAAAAGTCTGGGAGATGTGTTGTAGGTCAGCATTCAAATCTTTGACATACACAACTATATTGCCTGCATAAAGCGACAGCACATGTATCGAAGGCCCCATCGGTATATCCCAGTTTAGCGCCTCTTGATGCATATGCTGTGCCAATGGCTCTAATGCAAAGTCAAATAGTATTAGGGATAGGGGGCATCCTTGTCTTGTTCATCTGTATATTATGTACTGGCTTGAAATATATGCTCCGGTACTTGCCCTTGCAGTGGGGAAAGTATACAATAGTTTGACCTATTTTATATAACCTGGGGGAGTCCAAATTTAGTGAGGGTGGATAACATGTATTCCCAGCCTAGGGTATCAAATGCTTGTCTCAGGTCTAGTGATATACAGCCCGCTGTCAGTAGGTTGTCAGGGGTGGCATCCATTACATGATAGAGCCTTCTGATATTTAGTGACGTACTCCGACCGGGTATGAAGCCACACTGATCTGTATGAATGAGCTCTGGTAACAGTGGTAACAGGTGTCGGTCTAGTATTTTACTTAGTATTTTATACTCAGTATTCAATAACGATAGTGGTCTATATGCCGTGATATCAGTATGGTCCCTTCCCGGTTTAGGCAGAGATGTCACCAGTGCCAGGATTGTCATGGGGGGCAGCTTACCCTTTTGCAACGCCGTTTGATACATACGTAAGAGCTGGGAAGCCAGCTGTGTAGCAAATGTTGAGTAGAATTCAGTAGGGTGCCCGTCAAGGCTTGGTGTTTTATTACATGGCAGCTCTTTTATTGGCTCTTTGATTTTGTTATGTGTTATTGGTGCCTCCAGGCTGGCCCTATGCTCTGCCGATATTCGTGGGATTTCCACATCATCTAAGAAGGTTGGCTATCCTCTGCTGGTGGATCAAATGAGGGGCAGAATACAGGGCTTCATACTAGTTAAGGAATGCTGTGTTGATTTCCCTCTGAGTGGTAACATGTAAGCCTGCTGGAGTATTGATTTCTAATATTGGAGTTGAGGGTGGGGTTGTTTGAGTATTCGTGCTTGCACGCTACCTGGTTTGTCAACTTCTGTGTGTAACCTCTGCGCATATGTGCAATAGCGTTCCAGTTATTCAGCATATTTGATGCGTGCATCCTGGAGGACTTGAGTCTTCTCTGTGTCTAATGCTGCCTCTCCCTCAGGCTTGTTTAGCCCTGCTTCGACACGCTATAGCTCCTTGTGTACTAATTGTCGAGCCTCCACTGTTGTGCTAATAGATGTCCCCCTAATTACTATCTTAAAAGCTTCCCATTCTGGAAGAGTGGAGGAGGATGTACCTGCATTTTCCTGGAAGTAGTTGTCTACTGTCGTGGCCAGGGTGTCCTGGAACACACTACCTTCCAAGAAGCGGGGATCTAGTCTCCACTTTGACACAGGTGAGGGGACTCAGCCCCATGTTAGTGTCATTTCTAGGGGGTTGTTGTCCAACAACATCTTCCTAAGGTGTGTGGTATTTGGGTTAGGAGCACAGTGGTACATACAATGCAATCTATACGCGTGTGTAATAAGTGCAGTGGAGGGTAAAATGAGGATTCACGCATGCCTGCAGGTTTACTACGCCAAACATCGGATGGTGACCATTCTGTGACCCAGGTGCCTAGGGCCTCCGCCTGGTGGACCGCTGTTGTGCCTAGTAGGGGGGATGTGAGCAGTCGAGTAATGTATCTAAAACTGTATTAAAGTCTCCTCCTATTATCCATGGGTATGTGGACCAGTCTGCCAATGCCAAGTTGTGTTGTGTGAGAAATTTATCTTGATCTGTATTAGGGGCATATATACTACCAAGGACTACTGGTCTGCTGTCTAAATATCCCCGAAGTGAAATGTATTGCTCATTACTGTCCTTTCTCTTCTCTTGGCCCTCAAACGGGACCCCTGTTTTCATCCATAGCATAGCTCCTCGTGCGAATGCAGAGTAGGATGTGTTGTAAACTTGTCCTCTCTACTTCTTTTGTAGTTTTATGGCTTCAACATTGGTTATGTGGGTTTCTTGCAAGTATGCAATGTGCATCTTACGCCGGCAAAATTGTGCGTATATCCTATGCCTCTTATGTATGGAACCCATGCCCCAGACATTCCATGTGGTTCCATGTGGTTATATTATATGATCCAGTTGCCTCCATGTGTGTGTTACTTGTCTAGCCGTACCTACCTGTGGGGATGTCATTAGAGGGGTCCTTACGCAGAAAGTAATTAAAGGGTGCCTACCAGTAGGCCTTCTAAGAAACTGTAACTTCTAAATTCCCAATACACAGTCCAAATTCTAACTGTGTCTGACCAAACTATCTCAAACCAACATTGGAACCTTTTAAAATTGTGTGCATTTGCTATTGGGGTAATGCTAGGCTAGCACATGATGGAATGTGCAGTGTGTTTGATGTTGCTGCACCAATCCCGGTGCCGCCTGCAAGGCCGCTTCTATACTATGAAAAAACTATATCGGAGCTGCACCACTTTTCAACAAAGTTCAAATTCCTGAGAATAATAGATGTTCAATGATGAAATAAAGTTGTGTGTGTAACTAGTTGTTCTCTTCTTTATTAATTCATTCTTTTAAGACAAACAGCCAACGCGTTTCCTCCTTAGACACAGGACTTCTTCAGGGCAATGAAGATACTAGATGGACCAATAGGTGTAAATCAATAAGGTAGTAACTTTGGACATATATATAGTTTGGCAAAGGTGGCAATCGCACCAATCGCACCAATGCATGGAGCTCGTCTGTTGAGCGAACAGAAGATTCTAATGGATGAAGAGAAAAACTTGGTATATATTAGGGGTAGGCAGCAGTTATTACAATACACGTGGTATGATAACCACAATGATGTACTGTTAATTCGCAATCTGCGTTCCCGTGAACATATCCAGAGCTTGACAAGTACACTTAGTGAAACTAAGTGCCTCGCCGCATGTTCCTCGTCGTTCTTCTGCCACTTCTATACTATGTGTTGACTGTGGTGAGCTGGTAAAACAGCAAGGGAACAGGGGAACATGGATGCTACAGAGTGCAATTATTACAACCTTTTATACCTCCACTGTACCACCCCATGTCTACATGTCACCTAAGATCCCCATCTAAATAAAGTTTGTGATAGGGTCAGTGTTAAGTGGGATAATTGTTCCATGATACATCACCTTCCTGTAGCCTGCATGGAGTGAAGGTTCCGTGGTCCTCAACCTAGGAAATTGTCCGCCGTCTGCTGTTACACGTCAGTCTACCTGTGCTGTATCCTTGCTCCCTTTAAACACACTACCACTTCCATAATGCACCATTCCCGAAGGCCGGGTTGTGTACCGCCCCATATTACACGGGGACGAGCTCATTGGTGGATGAGATCTTTTTAAATGAAGCCCCTCCCTGAGTTCCTCGCTTGGCTTACTGAGCTCTAGCGGACCACTCCGTTCTGCCTGACCTGAAATTCCTGTATCGTATGTTTATATGCAATCCGGATTGTGACCCCATGGATAATATGCATTGGATCCTGTGTTCACGTTGGCCGAGAATTACGTACATCATCCTTGACAGAGAACCCGTGGAGCCCCTCTTGAGGACGTCTGCTTCTCAGCCGTTTGTCTTTCCCCCCCCCCCTTGGACCTTGGAGATACACACGTTTGAGTGCGAGCTCTATTCTTACCCTGAAACAACACAATACCGAAGAGTTCCCTCTCGCGGACCTGGTTCGGATCGGCGCCTTTGCTCCCGGATTTGTACCTTCACCGTCGGCCGCAGCTCCGAGGAGTGTCGCGCTCACGAGCCTTGTTGCTTCCGACGCGCCGCTTGCACGTTCACCTTTTCCTCCTCTCCTGGATCCCTCGATCGCGCTCGCACCGCGTCCTTGTCTTCCGCGAGAGCAGCTGATAACGATGCCCCTCCACAAATGATTGTTTTCATCATTTGTGGACTTCACAGACTTTGTTTATTTTTTTCTTCTCAGGGCAATCATAAAGGGATATCAACGTGCACCGCATGGATCTTCTTTGGTTTATGGAACTCACGAACCGTGAAAACTGAGCAGTGCTGTTTTACTGATTACAACAAAAACTTTATTGAACAAACACTAGTCAGAAACAACTGCTCTATGAATACCTTGGAAATCGATGCCCTTATAATTTTTGTGCCTTTCTTCCTCTGAATCGAGACTTGCTTCTTTTATACCTTTGAGTGGATTATTATGGAGACTATTTTGGAAGAGATCATTCCTGCGCTGATGTGAGTATGAGGGGGTACACAACCATTCTTCTTAGGTAGTTATTATTCTCTGTCACTTTTTGTGTTTACCATATTTAAACTGTAGGGATTAACATTGGACTTCTTGCCTCTCTCCCTGTTTGTTATTTTCCTTTGCTACAGTGCTGGACTTAATCCTTTGGCCCCTCCCTTCTGAGATTCGTTGGCCTTGCTGGTGGGCTTCCCGGTGGTCCCTTGATTGTCCCTGCTCTTCCGTGGGGTATTATACATTGTTCAGAAGATTTTCTCTTCCTGGAGATGGTCTTACCCTAGGGGAGAGTTGGGGTTTGCTCTTCGCTTACGTGGATGTTGGCATGGCACTAGTCTAACTCAAGTAAGTTCAAGTGAAAGTGCGACATCTGCGGTGTTATAGTTGGGAATAGTGTCAAACTGTTTTTCGGAGTCCAAATGGACCATAGTGTCAGCGAAGGAATCATCTGTGGATACAAGGTCTGCCTCACAGAGCACTGTCGGTGTATTGATTGCTACCAATCTGCACTCCAGTGCTTGTTCACACGACGGTGTCGCCTCAGCTTTCTTCCGGGAGTGTTTCTCGCGCCTCCTTGATTCTGTTGTTTTCTGTGTGCTGGTGGGATTGGTCAGTTGTGTCCCTTTTGTAGCGAGTTCGGGGAAGGTGTGTTCTATTCACGCCCATGAGTCGTCAGGGTTGTTGAAGAAATTACTCTTTTGTTCGTGGATTATTTTCAGACGTGCCGGGAACAGCAGGGTGTATTTGACGTTGAGTGTCCTAAATGACTTCTTCACTTCCTGGTAAGAGGACTTTTGGCGCTGTACTGCTAATGTATAATCTGGGAACAGAGAGATGCGTACATTGTTATATAATATAAGAGCTTTCTCTTGAGCACAGGGAAGGAGAGTGTCTCTATCTTTATAATTGAGTATCCGGGCCACAATAGGTTGCGGCCGCGCTCCTGGTATCGGCCTTCTGGTGGGAACCTTGTGGGCTCTCTCGACACAGAACAGGTCAGTGGGCCCTTCCGGTGCCACTTTAGTCCTCAGCCAGGTTTCTATGAACTGCGTTACTTGGGTGCCTTTGCAATTTTCGGACAGTCCTACTATCCTTACGTTATTTCGGCGAGAGCGATCTTAGGCATCTTCTATACGTTCCTGCAACACCGTCACTTGTTGTTGGAGTTGTGTGATTTTATTTGCTTGGTCTTGTTGTTGTGGGATTATTTCGGCCATTTCTGACGAGTGGGTCTTGACTACTTCCGGCAACTTTTTATGGTCTGCTCTAAGCAGTGTAAGGTCTGTTGTTAGGATCCCAAGTTGGTGTTTGATTGCCTTGTGAGAGTAACGGATCATCTGCAGTATTATATCCAACTTGTCTTTTGGAGGGTCTGCATCTGTGGGAGGCACACAGTCGTCTTGGGATATTACAAAGAAATCCCAGTCGCATCCTCCCCTTATCCACTTGATCAGTTGTTTTCCCTCTAGTGCGCCCCATCATTCCCCAACACTAAGCTGCCTGGCTGTTCTGCGGTGCAATCTGAGGCAGCAAGTGGTGTTTCCCGGTGGTGGCAAGGGGTCCTGCCACCTTACAACGAGTGTTCTGGGCCACACACTCACTGTGTCACCTCCACAGGCGCAGCACATCAGAATAACAACGTTTGTTATGCCTGTGTGTTCATCAACGTGCGCCAGTAGGCTCCAGAGGGAGGCATTTCAGAGTCTTCCTCAGAGCTCTAAGGAGGCCAAAGGAGGTTTATCCAGAGTAATCCCCAGACTTTTAACTTCCTACTTGAGGGATGGATATTCCCCTAGGGACGGAGGCCTGTTAAGTTGGTCCCATATTGGTTGATAGTTGCCAACTACCAAGACCTTCATTTTATCCCTGTTTAGTTTTAAGTTCTGGCTGTCATCCAATTGGAAACCTTCTCAAGACAACTATTAAGTCTTAAGAGGTGGATCTAAAATCAGGGGATAGAGAAATGATAATCTGTGTATTGTCAGCATAAAATACCATAGTGAAGATGTGGAAAACCTCCTTAGCATACACAGCTCTAAAACCTTGAACAAGTAGACTCCTGTACTCAGACATCAAGATCACCCCAGATTCAGGAGGGATTTAAAGACCATGCATTTTACAGACCTTCCCAGATGCTCTCATCCTGTCAGCCTGAAGGAATGCCATATCTTGCCTACATAATTCTTGCTTATTACTGACACGGAGAAGGACTAAGGAGGTGATTTAAACCAGTGAGAGACACTCCAGCTAGGCCTCAACGCCCCTGAAGGAGAAACGCCCTGCATATTATGAGGTCCCCATCGGCCTTCTATGCTTTTGCTGGTCTGGTGGTTCCACTGAAGGCAGGGCACTTTCAGTTGGGTGGCAAGCTGTTTAAGTTCCACTCTACAAACTCTTTTGTTGTTCAGAAAAGAAAATCTTAGTGGGATTGTTCCTTAAAACAAAAATCAATGGCGCTGTTGCACTGCATTTACATTGTTTCTTGTTGGGACCCCCAGGTTTTTCCTTTTCCTCTAAATTGTTTGGGTGAACTGTGAGTATGATGGTGTGGGGTTCCTGCCGATTAATGGCGGGTCTCTCAGTTCATCAGCCTCTTTCTCTTCCCGTTCTCTATATTAATCTTTCATGCTTGGTCAATCTTAAAAGGTCCCAACCATCGACCTCATGAACAGGAATGCTTCCTCCTGAATGCTGCAAACTCCTGTATCCTTCCTCTCTCCTCCCTCTACTCCGATGCCACCTCTTTGCTCTGCACCCCATAAATCACCACTAAATAAATAAATAAATACATTTAGTGGCCTTCTTACAGTCTTGAGGTGCCTCAGTCCAAAGGGGGTATATCTATTTAGTGTACTTCATGGTTTTCCACCTACTTTGTATTTACTTGCAATGCTAAATTATGTAGCAAGTGTGCTATTACCAAAATATAATTTATATTTATGCCTCCTATGTCCATAGCAGACATAGTACTCAAGATGGTTAAGTGCAGGGGAGGAGGAGAAGGAATTTCTAACGCACCTTGTTTTGGTGTGAAAAACAGAAGACAAGGACATGCCACAGATTTATTGCAGACAGGAGCTCTAAATTTCAAGTATAATATAATATATAATTATAATATTATACAATATAAATAAAGCCTTGGTACCATTATGTACTACACATATGTGCTCATAATAATATGAAGTGCAGTTAACAAATATGGCTTTTTATTAAACAGAATTTAAGAGTGTTCTGAATTTCTTTTGGTAGGAGCATAGTTTTGCATCATTGATGCTCCACCTGTAGCAAGCTTTCTCCATTGCTACCAGGAGAAAACCTAGGAGCTGAAATAGAGAACTCTTAAAGGTAGTGTATTTCAGATGTAGGAGATCATTAATTATAGCCAAAATCCAGTGAATGAAATACAATAAGCTAATGTTTGGGTCCACCATCAATGAGAGTAGAACATTGGCTAGTTTAGTGGAAAAGATAAGGGAAGGAAGCTTCAACTAGGGCGTATAAATCCCCCAGCAGGAACGCTCAACGACACCCCACATCGGCCCGTATGCCCACTCCCTCCTAAGTGAATGGTAGCGACATGATGAAGTAGGCAATAACAGACTCATAGTATACGCCTAACCCAAACACTAAGAACCCCATGGCACTTCCCAGTTCAGCTCTCCCCCTAGTTTTTCTTTAACTGGCACAGACCTGCTACACCATAGACCACATTCACACCGATCAAGACGTAAACGTAATCTCGATATCAATGATGGTCTACCTTGCTACGTATATGTTACAGTCATTTATGCGCAACATGATAAATGTACGTTTATATTACTAAATGCCAATAAAAAGAATTTTCAAAAAAAAAACTAGGGCGTATAAATAAAATATAAGGTTAAAGCTAAATAATATCACAGTATCAGATTCAACAAGTGTTTTTCTCTGGTTGGCTTCTTAAAGTACCCAATCTGACTAAATAACTTTTTTAAATAGTAAAGGAATTGCAGGAATCAAAAGCAATCGAAACCGAAATGCTCCCTCAGACCATATTTTCAATCGACTTGCGTCCTCCTTTTCCAGGAAAATAGCTAGGATTGAAATTGAGAATGATCCAATTGGTCAATACAAGTATGGTAAATTTCACCCAGACAAAGTATACAACCCCCTTTTTTCTAAATTTGGAACATAACAGCATCAATGCTCCTTACAGTGATTAATGAAAGTTGACACTCTATATTTCCTTTGGACCCAAGCCCTGCGAAGCTTCTGAAAAAAGTTATTCCATTACTAGCTAAAGAAATATTACCAATCTTTAGTACCTCGCTCGAGACTGGGTTAATACTTGAAGTTTGGAAAACACATTAGTCAAACCTCTTTGAAACATTCAACCTAGATAATTCCGACCCCCGTAATTTTTACCCCAAATCACTCCTCCGATATCTATCAAAACTATTGGAAAAAAAATTGAAGTCTTATAACTGCAAAATCATGTGGAATCTAACTCTTTGCTTATCCTTCAGAATGCTGCAATTAGTTATTGGTGGTACCCATCTTGGAAGACTTGAGAAGGATGATGGATGCCAGATGCATAGGGGTCCTTGTGCTTCTGCACCTCTTGACAGCCTTCAACACCATTGATCATAACATTTTTATTAAACGGCTGAATGGCATTTGGGTGATTGGCTGAGATTTAGCTAGGTTAATGGATTTAGGAGCCAATTATCACCAAATTGTCTTGTTAACCCCTCATTTTCTCACTCAATAAAATTACACTATTGTATACCACAAGGATCCATTTTATTCCCCTTGTCTTTAATATTTACATGCTCCCCTTGGCTTCTATACTGTATCAAATGGACACAAAATTATTGACATATGCCAATGATGCACAACTGGTCTTCGACATATTCACTAATACTGATTCATCCAAATCTCTGGAGTATTCAATTGTGGATTATCTGACTGTGGATTATCTGGTGTAAATTGTTCAATTACCCAAAATTAAATACAAGTAAAACAGAATTACTTCCCACAGCCCCAAACCTTAATTTGTCTGATCTTCAGTGGCGACCATTTATGGGATCACAACCTACCCCTGCAGCTAGCATCCCCAATTTAGATATCTTTATTGACTCAAATTTAGGGCTAGTGTCACACACTAACATTGTCATCAATGTTGCACAGTAAATTAAACAGCCTAATCCTAATTTTATAGGAGGTGGCTGAGGAAGGAAAAGAATGGTTACTAAGAATTGGCAGGGATATAGAGAAATTAATGGCTAAATGATCTGTCTGCAGAATAGGGCAATCAGGAAAACTTGGAGAAATTAGATTCAAAGAGGAGCTTATAGCATGCCTAGAGCTGGAAGCATATGAGTGAAGATTAAGAAAAGATAGCAACTCTATCAACTCTTTAAGGAGGCTCTCAAAGTCCATCCACATACTGAACTTGCCTAGAATGATGCTGAGGCAGCATGTGGGTCTACAAAATGTCACCTTGTACTGAGTGAAAAACACAAGGCATCTGCCAAGAAGAGACAGATGATCTACATGGTAGCTGTTATAGCCTAGAGGTGGCCAGGGCAATATGGTGGCCTCGGCATTCTTTGAGACAAGTATCAGTGGTAGCCATGTGGCCAAGTTCATAAAGAGTGAGAGAATCATGAATCAGTGTGGTAAGGTTTGAGAGGAACCTAATGTTAACTTGACATGTCTGTAAAAGAAGAAGAGCTAAATCTACCTGTGGAAGGCCCTTGAGTGAGTCAGTGGATGGTCATGTAGTGAAGGTTGACATGCATGGATTTCTAATGGCAGGAAATGCAGAACACTTGGCATGGACTTACATAGAAATCAGCTTGAGCCAATGTACGAACGGTGAATAGTATTAAGGGGAATGACCCCTTCTAACTATAAGAGACACAAAAAATACCGTAAAACAGAGATAACCTCAACTCACACCATAACAGAAAGCAGTCCTGTTTTTGCTCATCCCTGCTCAAACACATATCTGTGTCAGGATTTGAATCGTGAGTCCACAACAAATCTAGGGACCTATATTCTGGTAAACCCTGAAGTACCCTATGGAAAGGGTTGGGAAGATTCAGGGGGCCCTCCCAGGGGAGGGCCTGGACAGAGGGGAGGTTACTCCAATGTCCTTTGTCCAGTTTTGCGCCTGAGCGGGACCTCCCAGGACTGATTTGAACTGGACTATGCACAGGGACATCAAATTTGCCCCTCAAGCAGACTTTCAGGCGCTGGCAAGCGCACCCACTCAGCCCTAATACACTAAATCCTGTCTGGGAGGTGGTCACACCTCTCTGTGACAGGATGCCTATTGTTCTGCCTTCCCCTGCTCGAGCTTGGCTCAGCAGCAGGAGGGCAGAAATGTGTCTCTGGTTGCCAGCAACCATTTTGTGCTGTCCGGGACTAGAAGACTGGTACCGGGAGCTCCAGGAGCCCAACGAAGCCAGGTTCTGGTGCTTGGAATCATACCTCCCACACCATCAATGGTGTGGGAGGTATGATTCCAACATGTTTGATACCAAACATGATAGGATTCGTAGCAGCCGTTTTTTATATGCTCATCGTGCGGTAATACCATGCCCCACTATATAGCATATGGTTGCTTCACCGACAACCCGGGAGAATGGACTTCGTACGCTGCAAGGGTGTTTTGCTCGTGCAGTGGCACCTTCTCACTTAGAACCAAGCACCTTGCCTTCAGGATTGTAAATGCCTGGTATAGGGGTGACTTATAGATTTTAAGTGCAGTGACCCTTAGATATAGTAAACCTATATCTTTAGTAAGTGTAGCATGCACCTATTTACACAGGCTGCAATGGCAGGCCTGTTGTTCCATTTTGCAGGGTCTCTCATGGGTGGCATAATACATGCTGCAGCCCATGGGAGACCTCTGGGGTACCTATGCCCTGGGTACCTGTGTACCATATACTAGGGACTGACAAGGGTACCCCAGTATCCAGTGCTTAATTTGAGCCGGTGGTTTCTGGTGCTCGGCACCGGCACTTAATTGTCAACACCGGTGCTTGTGACAGTCTGCCAGATAACCACAACAGTCAATTGTTAATTCAAGATATATTAAAAATGACTATTACTTGCCACCCAAGCCATTCTTATAGCTTTGTAGCCCTGGGATAATCTGAACTGTCACACTAGTAGAAGTGTGATGGTTAGTAGTTGTGTTGTTACTATCACTGGCAGCATGGCAGCAGCAATATGTGGTGCAAGCTGCAGAGGTCTCCTGACGAGAGCCCTGGCACTTATTAATTTACAAATTAAGCACTGACAGTATCCAATCTGGAGTGTACCTGAGTACATAACATAACAGTTTAGGGAAAAAGCAGATAGACTGGGGTCCTGATTAGCAGGATCTCAGTCAGAGTAGTCAAAAACTGCATCACATCAAGCAAAAATTGGGGGTAACCATAAGAAGCAGATCCTCCTTTCCTAGATTGGAACACCAACTGATGAGTAGCACCGGACTGCGGTGAAACAGAGGGGAGAAGGGAAAACTTGTAGAGCCTTGCCTTAGAGGAAATTACCTAATAGGGAACTGAGGCTAGGGAAAACAGAGGAAACTGTGGGACCTCCAAACAGGTGGTGTCTGAGTCAGAAGAGAGAAATCCCAACAACCGAGCGCAGTACACCATGCTGTCCTTTTAAGTGGCACTGCCTCCCATAGCCCAGAAGTGAAACGAATAGCTGACTCCGCTAGTCTAAGCTTTGCAGCCCCATCCGTGAAGGTCTGTCCCAATTTCTAAATCCTGCTCTCTAAAGGTTCCAGGCATGTGAATTTTTGTGCAACTGCTGTAACTTGCTTGGACCCTTGGAAAACAATATCCTAAGTCAGCAGTTCTTAACCTGTGGTCCAGGGCTCCCCAGGAGTCCGGGGCGCCTACTCAGGGGGTCCACTATTCAAATAATTTCAACAGATTAATGAGGCATATATAAATAATGAAGCAATTGTAAAACTGAAAATTTGAAAACATTCTGTAAATGTGAAGAAATTTGAAATTGGAGGCTAAAAATCAAGTTGGTGTCCTGAGATTGATTTGTGGGAGCAGTCAAACAGAATGTACCATGATCAAGTCAGCTCAATTTTTAAAAGCGCCAACCTTGCAATTAAAGTCAAAACTGTGATTATTTTAATTATATTTGTGTATGAAATGAAACATTTCACGTTTTGTATATTTGTTTGGTGAATGCTTCATTCTGTATTTTTGCATATTGTATTGTGGTACAAATCATCGAAATTGCTTAGGCTGGGGCCCTGGATTCTAATATTGACTCACTGGGGATACGCAAATTCCAATAAAGGTTGATTGGGGATCCCTGAAAGTCAGTAATGATTAAGTGGGGGTCCACAGAGGTCAAAAGTTTAAGAACCACTGTTCTAAGCAGCTGAAAATGTATTTTTGTACACCTGCCTCCTGGAAAACCTCAAGTCTAAGATTGATTCCTGACATCTACCCCCATGGTGTGCTATGGGATGCCTAACATACCTACCTCAGAATAGAAAGTCAGAACAGGTATTGCCTGCTTGCACAAGACCATCTATGACAACAGAGATGCAGATAACATCAGCATTTTAACAATCCTTTAATAGTGCAAAGGAAAAGGATGCAGCAAAGTCTGAAATCAGTGAACTGCACATAGAGAAATACACATTTTTTGTATACGGGTGATGCGAGGTTAACCTTGCTCATGGGTAGCCTCTTTTGTGCAGAAGGATGGGGTGCAATAGATGGACCCCTTTTTAGGTCTCGCCTAGGCAGCGCATGCGCTGTCTCGTCGAGAGATGCTGTATACAGTATAGTGGGGGAAGCTCTGCCCACTCTCCGCCCATCTTTTTGTTTGGCTTCCATCCTACATGCTGGCTTCTGATTGTTTTTTCCCTTGTTAGTCCCGCCTCCTAATGTCCATGGCATAATTTGTACACATCCGAGGCTATTAGCCCCTTTACTCAACATTATTTTTTTCCCTGTGTCCCCCCTGCCCCCTGACGCAGTCCATGATATTTCGCCAACCTCTCACCCCCCCACTCCCATTTGTCCCTTCTATCACTCTTGCACTCCCATTTTTAATGCAATACGTCTCGCGTAAATGCGAGTCGTATTGCATTGCAAATGCTTGTTTAAAAATAGTGGGCAGGCATCCCGGAAGTGACATCCCTGGGGTGCACAGAAAAAAAACCTTGGTTGCTCCGGAAGTCTTGTTTCGTAACTAGGCGCTGTTCACCTCAGTGTTCAATCCCCTCTGCCTGAACCTCCCCTCCCCTTTTACCCAGAGCTGCCTGTCACCATCCCACTCCTCCCAGCTGGTGCCTCGATACCTACAGAACCCCTGTGCCCGTTCCTCCACCGGGGGATACCCTATCTGGACTGATGAGGATCTCGGAGCTGTGCCTCTCGGACCCTCTGGGCTACCACAACGCGTGAGTACCTCCCATTGTGCTAAGCGCTGCGGGGTGAAGGGTGGGTGTAGACCCAGGCTGGTACCACGATATAGTACATAGCAATAACAGGGATATGGAGAAGCACAGAGTCCCTGCCCACTCCAGATTAACAAGCGCATGATAATGTCACTGGCGGGACACACTGTCTGTGATTTAAATTCATTGTGAAGAGAAGATTCACAGGAAGAGCAGGAGAGGAGGCAGTGGCGGGACTGGCCTGATGTCAGGGCCGCTCGCGGATCCGATGCGCGAAGGGCTGTCAGCCTGTCCTGGGCACTCTGTGTGTAGACTCCCTCTCGAGCTTGCATGCAGGCACACTCCTCTTGGGACGCTGATTCGGCCCCTAAGCCTTCTGCCAGCCTGGGAGAGGCCAGGCAGAGATATTACGTGGAGAGGACTTGAGCACAACCTGCTGTGGAACAGGAGGAGAGGGCCCTGCCCACCTTCACACCCACAGGCAACTGAACATTGTAAGCCCATGTCTGACTGTGTTAAGTAAAGTTTTAATGCTTGTTACATGCGCACATAAATGCGCAGAACTAAATCTGTGTTTTACTTTGTCTGAGGTGCCCTATATTAATGTTGTAATCAACATTGTAGGATCTCAACCGTTATATAGCTTTTGCGACAATATCACAAATATCTAACTACTCTTGTGTCGCTGTCATTTTTATTTGCGCGATCCCTACCTTGTTAACACCACGGGTCTTTGTAAGGTGTCTTATCTTATAAAGTCCCTTTAATACTTAATGCACATGTACATTTTCTAGGGCTAGTGAGAATAACTTTCAAAGCCTCCTGATCTCAACCGTAATATTTATTTTTGCGGCCACTTCAAAATAAACGATTGGTTTATCAGTGCGTCTTTTTTACCTTGCATGAGCTCTGACTTCTCCTTACAAACAAACTATGAAAGCTATACAGTTCCTTTAATATTTATATTTATATGGAAGAGAAGCCCCGCCCCCTCTCCGCCTATATTTGTTATTGCTTCGGAACATTCAACATTGGGTGGAAATATGTTACAACTACAACTATATTTTCACAAACAAACATCACACAACCTTGGGTGAAGCTGTAAAAGCTCTGGGAATTAATAATGGTGTAAAATATGCTAGGGATCTGTCAAAAATAAATTTGGTCTGTTAGAGGACTCCCCTTGTATTTATTTGTGGATTCCAAAAACACCCGGAGCATATTGCTTTATATTTCATTACGTTTGCTGGAATTAAACATTGTTTGAGGTAAACAGTATGTTATTTTTGTTCTTTTGTGCCTTTGTTATTTCCTATTTATATAGGCATGTCACACTTATGGGGGTGTAAGCGATCACTAGCTTCAAACTGGTGCAAACAGACATCACAAACCTTTGGTGAACCTAAAAAACCTTGGTGAAATGAAGTATGGTGTTAAAAAATGGTGGCACTATAGCAAAAAAAAAATGTGGTCTGCTGGAGATCGCCCTTTGTATTGATTAGTGACAGTTTTGCCATTGGGAACTGCTGTGCAATTTGCTGTCCCAAACCTACCCTGCCACCTTCAGTTCAGTCAGCTTGTAGCCTCTGTTTTTGAACATCCAACATTGGTTGCTGTATTTTACAACCGTAAGTAAGTATACTTTTGCAAACAGACATCACACAACCTGCGTTGAAGCTACAAAAGCTATTTTACAGTACACTACAAAATTATTCCTATTGCACACTTTCAGAAGCGGGGTTAAAAAGTAAGTAAAACAGGAACTAAAATATTGAAAAGTACCAGTAAGTAATCTAGGCGCTACTCTGCCACATTACACCCATTGCACCATTTTTACTTTTGATGAGGGGGTAAGCAAGCACCGATCACTAGCTTCATACTGGAGTTTTGTGTTTGTTTCATGCAACATCCATAAAAAACGTTTCTTTTATATCAAAAATGGACCTGACATGAGAAATAGGAGGGTGTCATAAATCAGTTCCAGTAATATTATTGACCTGCTCCTGTTACAATATTGAAAACACAAAACTATCTCTGAATCCACAACATGTCACATGATTCCACTCCGCACAATTATACATCACACCATGCCACATAATTCTACACAACGGCTCACAATTCAGCCCCACACAATTCATCAGCACAGCATAATTACACTCCACATAATACCAAATAATTGCACTCTAATCCATACCACATAGATACAAACCACATAAATCCAGTCTATGCAACGTAGCAACACTCCACATGAATACACTCTACACTATGCCACATAATACCACTCAACACAGTTTTCACTCAACGCCACACACTTACACGCCACACAATTCAACTCTACAAATTTCCATGCCACACCACATAATTCAACACACCACATAATTCAACTCAACAACACACTTACACAACACCAAACACCACATACAACCAATCCACACCACAACATTCCACATCATGCCACAAAATTCAACAGCACACCACATAAATCCACTGCATACTACTCCACAACACACAATCCCATTCCAAATAATTACATTCCATGACACACAATCCCACTCTACATAATTCCAGTACACTTAATAGCACATAATTAGTTTCCATATAATTCCACTGCACACTTTGCCATATTATTCCATAACACAAATCCACTCCACACCACACAATTCCACTATACTCAATTCCACAACTAATAATCCAATCCAAACCACATATTAACACGCCACACCATGTACATTCACTGGTATCTAACACCAAATCCAACCCAGGCCAGCATGCCACAAACTCAGTAAAAGACATTGTCATTTACACCTCCAATAGCCCAAACTCTGGCAAATGCGAGACCAATTTGCATTGCAAATGCTTGCTTATTGTAGCAGTTTTTGCCACAGCGCACATAAACACCACGAGCGTGACAAAGTGCTGGACAATAGAGGCTCATCAGACATAATGTTACTGTACAGTACAAAAGAAAACATAAGTCGAATACCAAACAGCAGATACTTGGAAAATACAAAGGTTTAGGTTATACCCTGTAAATAGGAAGGTGGGACATATAGCTTAGTATGATGCACAGGTGCCGAGACCCAGGGATGTTCATGTGCACATTAAAGAAAACAGACAGCGGTACAGAGCAGTAGGGAAATTAGTAATTATATATAACTTCATCTAGTTTTGTTTTTAACCCTACTGTAGCGTAATTCCTATATCCCTGATAGGTTCTGCGCATTGGAATAATATACATTATAGTTTTGACATAGCCCTGAGGTCAGTATTTCTCTATCGAGTACATTAAACTTAATTACTTGTGTGTGCCAGCTAACTCAGAGGTCACTAGAAACTTCTCAAATATACAAGAAGGGATTCGTTTCTGACGACCGCATAAACATGACAACTTTGTTTCCCTTAGAGTCGGAACAATCTCAGAACCGTGGAAACAATAGATAACAGTTTTACTCTGTCAATCGTGCATGCTTCGTTTCTACAGAGTTGCACAGAAATAGAGAGATGGGCGTTTCAATAAAAAGGGGTTTATTGAACAGTCTTATTTCTCATGCAAGAGATATGAACTGCTACAATCGTGAGACAGGATGCAAAGTACAATACGTACAGGGTTAGCAGTAAGATAAAATAATACTGCAATAGCATGGTTTGTAGCTATGACATATATTCATAAAATACATACATAAATAACACAGGGTAAAATGTGAATACTCATCTGATGCTTCTAGATAGTTCTACCCCAGTGTATCTAACCTAAGTGTAGTACGAGGTAAGAAGTAGGTGCTGTTTTCCAAAGTATAGCTAGCTATAGTTTTAGTTTTGCCAAGAGTTGGTAAAAGTTTCTCTAAGTTCTAGTCTGCTCCATACCTTAGAATGTGTGAGGTTGGAATCTCTTTCCGGGACTCGATATCTAACACCCCGCAAGGGGAGTCAGAAACACTGGAGCTGGATTCTCTGAGAGGAGGATGACAGCGTCTGGTTAGTGCATCAGGCGGGAACTCGATCTCCTTCCGAACTTGCAGTGGCGAACCGCAAGTAGGCAGTCGAACTGGACCGTACCGGAACCGTGGTTTGCCAGGGCAAGTGCAGGTATATTTATATCTTGAAGGTGTTTAGGAATGCCTGTATTGACGTAAAAGTCGGGCATCGGACCGTCATGAATGAACCCCTAAGGAATAGATGTTCATGCATAATAAATGAGTTCTTGGAGAAATCAATATCCAAGCAAGGGAAATTCCTGAAGGCTTAAGAGTCTAGTTTTCCAAGAACTCGTTGTGACGTGGATTGACGGATGTAGGAGACCATGCCTGTATTTGGTTACCATCGACAATGCCTAAATAAGGGCTGGATTTTCTATGCCTAAATAAGGGCAATATGAATTGTACCTATATAAAGGCATAAATTGGGAAACCTATCTACGGAATCGAAATCTAAACACAATACTACAAGCTCAGTGATTTGAAGTTTGACCTAGTGACTCCACCTGAAACCGGAGCATCAATAAATTTGGTGGGGAGGAGCTTCGGAATTACCTGATATTATGAGTGAGACCCTGGGAGTCCCCTTGGAAATTTGGAATTACGGGGTGAACCTGTAATTCTACATCAGATTCCCCTGGTTAATCCCCTTTTCTTCCCAATATTTTAACTGTATATTCGACCTCCTTTTAGCAGTTAGATTCTCTGTATGGAAAAGACCTGATCAGCAGAATTACAGCAAAACATGAAATTCCAATGGGGTGGTATCCCCTGATACTGGCCTACTGACAATCACAGGGCACTCACACTGAGGCCTTTAGTTCGTGTAGTGCACTTTCTGCAGGATGCACAGAGTGTGAGTTGGGATGTTCTGGTCGGGGAAGCGTAAAAGGGATGCCAGGAAAGGATCTATTGTTTAGTAGTCTGCTCAGGTTCCATGTCCCTCTCTTCTTTTCACTTCTCTGTGCCCCACACAACATTTGGAAAAAAAGTTTTGGAGAGATGGAGGCGAGGCAGTAGAAAACACAATGTCCAGCTTTCAATACACAGGGGAGAATGTAGGTCGAAATGCAGGAAGGTTAACCATCCAGAATTGGGGGACATACAGAATATATCATGCTAGTGCTACTAACCATCTAAAACCTGGATGCCATTTTCGTCCCTATTAGGTTAAGTGTGCCATCGAAGCCATCACAGTGGCCAGGGCAATCAATCGTGACCAGTCCCCAGGTGGTGTTTATGTGGATGACGTCCCTGTGGCAAGAGATTCATCCTAGGTAACAAATCTAGCAATTTACTTTTAACATTTGCATTAAAAGAACTACACCCAAGTGTCTAGACTTTCATATCCGCCTTTGAAAGGAAAACGGACTTCACTCTAATGACTATCACTTCTGTTTCTGTAACAGTGTTATTTTAGGGTATTTTTCTGCACAGTTAAATATCACGTGGCACTGATGGTTGTGCATAACCTAACACGTTCACAGTTACCATGCACAAATGTAATGAAAATAAATCCTACGTATGAACAACCAAAAATACATTCCAAATCTAAGAATCCAGTCACTCTTTGGAAAAAAACGACCCTTTAGCATTCTATTAACTAAATTGCAATGAACACTGAAGTAATGGGTGAGAGAGGCCACTTTCAAGAAACAATTGTGCTTAAATGAAACCGTACAAACAAAGAAGCCTATTGTTATGGATGCGGGCAGAGTCTTCCTTCAAGTCAAATTACTTTTACAAATGTTTTCCCAAAATGTTTCTGGAACAAGAGGATTTACGGTAACTCATTGCTACACAAACCTGATCAGGAAACACAAAATAGTCTGAAATGTTGTGAGTTAAGAGTATCAAGCATTTTGGAGTTTTTTTAGAAATGCTTCAAAACCTCTGTATTCATTCCATCTGATGATTCCGTGGAGTAGTGAAGAACAGGTTCTTCAAAGAGTTTGATTAGAGATAAATGCATTCTGTTATGAAACCGGATGTCAGAACCTTCCAGAAGCACTAGCCCTGTCATAGCGCTTTTTTAGGGTCAAGCCTGTGAGAGCATGCGCTATCTCATGTGGGACACTGTTGTTACCAAAAAGGGCTTGAAGTCCGCCCGTTGATTACCATTTGTTGGCTTACGTGGAACTCTTCTTTACAGCCTCGTAATTCATCAAGGCAGGCGTACCATAATTACCATTCCTCTCTGTGGAGCAGGGACCAAGCACTGATTGATTCAACTAATCAGTTCTCGTCCACTGCTCCCGACATGATTGAGGTACTATTTTGTTCTGTTTAACTTTTAGTGCCCTGTAAACAGAAGGCTTGTTACTGGCAAAAACGTGCCGGCTCAGCAGGACAAACAAAATTGCAAAGATTTATTTTCTACAGTTAACTTTCTTCTTTCTTTTGTTTTGCCAAGTCTTCTTTTCTCACTTTACACTCATGCTTTCTTTTGTTTTCACTTGTGGGCACTGTTCTCAAAAGATGAGGATTATCGCATTGCAAAGCGACATTGTTTCTTTATGTGTAATTTCTGAAATGAAGTTTAACACATAATCATTCAGTAAACCCCACTCCAATTTGCCCCACTTCAATCCATGCCAATCCACCCCACCTCACCCCACGCCAATCCGCCCCACTCAATCCAATCCACCCCACTCCAATCCAAACCACTGACCCCAATCCAATCCACTCCAGTCCAATCTTCCCAACAAACCCCACCCCAATCTGCCCCACTTCAATTCACCCCACTTCAATCCAAAACAATCTGCCCAACTCCAATCCAAAACAATCTGCTGCACTTCAATCTGCCCCACTTCATACCAGTTCATCCTAGTCCAATCCACCCCAGTTGACCCCGCTCCAATTCAATCCACCTCACACCAATCCAATCCAGCCCAATCCAATCTACCCACTCCTATCCAATCCACCTCACCTCCCTCCAATCCACCCCACTCCCTCCCCAATCCAATCCACCCCACTCCAATCCAAAACAATCTGTGCCACTCTAATCTGCCCCACACCAATCGGCCCTACTCCAATCCAAAACAAACAGCCCAATCCAATCCATCCCACTGCAATCTCCCCCACTCTAATCCAAAACAATCTGCCCAACTCCAATCCGCCCCACACCAATTCACACCACTCCGATCCGCCCCACTCCAATCTGCCCCACTCTGATCCAACCTACCTCACCCCAATCTACCCACTCCATCCCAAATCACCCCACTCCAATCCACCACAATCCACCCTGCTCAAATTCAATCCACCCCACACCAATCCAATCCAACCCAATCCAATCTACTGCACTTCAATCCAATCCACCTAACCTCACCCCAGTCCAATCTAACCCACTCCCTTCCCAATCCACCCCACTCCGATCGAAAACAATCTGCCCCACTCAATCCAAAACAATTTGCCCCACTACAATCCAAAGCAATGTGCCCCACTCCAATCCAGAACAATCTGCCCCACTCCAAGCTGACCCCCTCCAATCCGCCCTCTCCAATCCAAGAACAATTTGACCCACAATAATCTACCCACTCAAATCTGCCCCACTCCAATCCAAAACAATCTGACCCACTCCAATCCACCCACTCCAATACAAAATAGTCTGTCCCACTCTAATTTGCCCACTCTAATCTGCCCCACTCAAATCCAAAGCAATCTGCCCACTCCAATCTGCCCCACTCCAATCCAAAACAAATGGCCCCACTCCAATCCATCCCACTCTAATCTTCCCCACTCCAATCCAAAACAGTCTGCCCTACACCAATCTTCCACACTCCAATCCATCCCACACCAATTCACCCCACCCCAATCCAATCCACCTCAGCGCAATCCACCCACTCCATCCCAATTTACCTCACTCCAATCCACCCAGTCCACCCGCTCCAATCCAATCTACCCACTCCAATCCAACCCACCTCACATCAATCCAATCCTCCCCTCTCCCTCCCAATCCACCCAACTCCAATCCAAAACAATCTGCCCCATACCAGTCTGCCCCACTCCAATCCAAAACAATCTGACCCTCTCAATCCAAAACAATCTGCCCCACTCCAATCCAAAACAATCTGTCCCACTCCAATCTTCCCCATTCCAATCCAAAATAATCTGCCCCACTTTAATCCAAAACAACTCACTCCACTCCAATCTGCCCCACACTAATCCAAAACAATCCACTCCACTCCAAGCGGCCCCACTCCAATCCACCTCACCCCAATCCAATCCACCTCAACCCAATCCAGTCCACCCCACCCCAATACAATCTACCCCAACCCAGCCAAATCCAATCTACCCCAATGCAATCCACCCCACCCTACTCCAATCCACCCCACCCCAATCCAATCCACCCCGTTCCAATCGAATCCACCTCAATCCAATCCAATCCACCCCAGTCCACCTCACGCAGTCCAATTCACCTCACTCAAATCCAATCTACCCCACTGCAATCCAATCTACTACACTCCAATCCAACCCAACCCACCCCACCCCACAACAATCCAATTCTTCCCTCCCCTCCCCACTCCATTCCACCCCACTCTATTCCATCCCATGCCATTTCATCCCAATCAATTCCACCCCACCCCAGTTCATCCCACTCCAGTCCACCCCACCCCAATCCAATCCACCCCATTTCAATCCACCCCACTTCAATCCAACCCACCTCATCCAGTCCACCCCACTGCTATCTACCCCACTCCACTGCAGTCCAATCCACCCCAGTCTACTCCATTCTCCACTCCAATCCACCCCACCCCAGTTCAGTGCACCCCACGCAATCTAATCCATCCAGCCCACCACACTGCAATCCAAGCCACCCCACCCCACTCCAGTCCAGTCCACTCCACTCTAATCCAATCTACCACACTCAAATCCACCCTCTCCAGTCCAGTCCAATCCACTCCCTCCACTTCACTCAAATTCACCCCACTCCAAACCACCCTACTCTAATCCAATCCACCCCAATCCAATCCACCCCACCCAACTCCACCCCAATCTAATCTACCCCATACCGAACCAATCTAATTAACCCCACTCCACTCCAATCCACCACAATCCAATCCACCTAACTGCATTTCAATTCACCCCACCCAGTCAACCCACTTCAATCCACCTCACTCCACTCATTCCAACTCACTCTACCCCTATCCAATCCACTCCAATCTACTCCAATCCAATCCACCCCATTATCTCAACCCACTCCATCCTATTCTACCTCAATCCACTCCACGCCACTCCACTCTACGCTGCTTCACTCTACGGCACTGCACTCTATGACACTGTACTCTACAAAACTCTCTGCCACTGAACCACTGAATTCTACTTCCCTCTACTTAACTCTAGGACACTCTACTCCCCCTGCTCCACTCTACAACACTCTACTCTGACAAATCCAGTCTACAACACTCTACTCCCTCCACTTTACTCTAGTACACTCAACGTCACTAACTTTTAGTCATGCTGAACAGCAGCCACACAGGTGTACAACATAACAAAACCACATTGCCAAAGCCAATAGCTGTTGTATATACAAGATCTATTGACTTCATCAATGCTTGTTTTTGCTTATTGTAGGGGCATGAGGCAACATTGTTGGAGGGAGGTGTGGGCAGAGACAAACGGAAGAGAGGATGGGAGGGAGGGGGTGAGAGCAAGCACATGGACAACAGAAGGTAGGAGGGAGGGACTTGGGGCAATATGATGGCAAAGGAGGGTTGGTGGAAGAGGCTGGGGCAACCTGACAACAACAGAGGGTGAGATGGAGGGGCTGGAGGCAAACTGATGACATGGGAGGGTGGGCTGGGGCACGCTGACAACAACAGAGGTTGGAAGGGAGGGGCTATGGTCAAACACACAGACAGTGGAGGATACACGAGTGGGAAGAACACTGAGGGGGCAAGTGTACGAGGTAGATAGCATGAAAAGACATACTCTCGTGGAGTGCTTAAACACAAATGAAAAAAGTTGCACTTAAAAAAATTATCAGTGGAAGGACACAAGTAATACGTACCACACAGGAAGGGGAAAGAGGCCTACTGCAACTGACCAACAAGTACAAGGAAATAAGAGTGACAATGAACCCAACCATTGGTAAGTATAAGAGGCTTCCAGGCCCACTGTAGGAAAAAAAGTATTTGCAATGCAATAGGTCTCGCATTTACACCAGTTTAAGCTATTGGCATCGTAAATGACAATGCGTTTCATTTATGTTTCAAAAACTAAAACATAAATAAAAGGTATTGTCATTTACAATGCCAATAGCTCAAACTCGAGTAAATGCGAGACCTGTTGCATTGCAAATGCTTGTTTTTTTTGGTGAAAATATGTATTGTTTGGCAATAAATAAATACATAATTTCCCAAACTGATCCTCACGAGGGTTCATCATACCGTGAAAAAAAACATGCTTGCTGTGCCCAAAATATTACCGCAATTAAATTCAGCATAGTAAATGGCATGTTAAGAGTTTACGGTGGACCAGCATTTCCAAGTAAGCAGACCCTCGTTGCAACTTTAACAGCCATGCTTCCTCCCAGCCCCGATACTTAAGTAGCTATTTACTCACACTGATTAATAGCCCATTTCACTGTAGCATGGCTTTATCTGCTGTGTAGTAAAAGTTTCATGTAATGGGAGGAGCTTAAAATGTGCATATTTGCTTTAATGTTTTGGGGAGAGGCATGCACATGAGATGAATGACTTCTAACGCTACCCGTATGACTAACGCCGTAAGTAGGTTATGCAGTCACTGTGCCAATTATCAGTGTTCTCTATTCTGCACTCGCGTGACGTAGTCCCCAGCATTTCTAACAAGAAAGGCTCCTAAAACCTCGGTTTCCTAAGCAGAAGGAAGTATGGAGCAGGCACCTGTGCCATGAAAACAGCAGAGCTAGCCAGGGAGTGCGTTGAACCGGCTCTTCCTCAGGGAGGATGGAAAGTGAGCATGCGCTTCACATGCCAGGAACATGTATAAACAGAAGCAGGGTTGTCTAACTGCGGAGATACCCTGTAAACAAAGGAAAGTTCATCTCGTTCTTAACAAAAAAAACATCAAACAGTGACGCTTCTTTGTGGCACCTGAGCCCTTCTTGGAACTAACAATACGTGGAAAGAATACTTTATCCTTTGTAAACTTGAAAAAGTTGACAATAAGCTTCTGGAAGGGAGAGATGGGGGCTGCGAGAAGGGTCAAAACAAACAACGAGTGCCAATTATGCACAGATGTTTTCGATAGGCCTCATTAATAAAAACATTGTTAAACATTGAGGATTATGTTTCATACATAGGATGATACAAAACACACGACGTAGGGCTGGCATTTACTTGTTTTGCTCAAAACACAAACAAGGTGAGGCTAAAATGCTTGGAGGCAGTTTGTAAGCAGGCTTGGCGGTCGGTCCTCCCTATTTGTGAGACATTCCTTTTAGCCAAAAATGGTGTAGATTTCTCTATGTAAATTCGGCCCCTTCTGCACTTTTGCCCCACTCCGTGTGCCGATCCATAGAAAAGCAAAAATCCCTTTTTTTACGCCCCCCTTAGGTGTTTCAAAATCGTAATTTGTTTATAAGACCAAGCCAGTTAGATAACACGATGTCCCCACTCTGCCCCATGGACACACGCTGTCCCAGAAACAAAAGGCAGCTGGAGTATGTGTGACCTTGGACACGTCCGAGTACTGCAGCGGAAGCAGCTTTGAGCGCCTCTGAAAGCAGATACTTGAGCTTATGGGTTTGCCAATCAAACTAAATAGTGCTCACGCAGTAGATAAAGCATGCAGTGTAACGAGCTAAGTAAAAGATCCAGTCGTTATGGGTGGTAACAAATGGCGACAAGGCGGTACCAAGGTGGGACTAACAAGCCTCATAATGAATTGAAAGACTGTATTTTCGAAGGACAATCATACAAGCCAATGACAAATATGAGCGGAGAGTGGGCAGGGCTTTCACTGCATACCCTAATACAGCCAGAGTGAGCAGCGCATGCGCGCTGCCGCTAGGCTCGACCTAAAAAGGTCTCACTGAGACATTACATACACTCTCTAGGCAAGACCCAACAAATGGCCTCACATTAGCCATGCTGCATTGGGAGGTCTCTAGTGAACACTTCAGCGTGAGCTAGCAATATGATGTTGTATTAGGCATTTGAGGTTGTGCTTTGACATACAGGCCGAGAGGGATGTTGTGAAATTAATTACTAAAGTGCCTGTACACAAAAAACAGACTTCTTGGCACAGATCTGACATGGATTTTCACCCTCTCTTCGTTTACTGCCAAGATATTTTCATACTTTCTTAATAGTTTGAATCATTACTTAGGTAACAGCCATATTTTAAGTTTATGGCGAAACAGCATGCAATAGTTGTGATTTCACAGAAAGCAAGGGTTTTATTCCAGAGTTGGAGGTTGGTCTGCCAAAGCTCGGTTGCCTTTAAATGCCTCTTAAATCTGCATCCAAAAAGAAACCTTTAGCTGAGCCCATGGTGTGTTTAAAAGTATTGCTGAAATTCATCAATCAGGAGGGAGGGGCTGGTGAACTCGAGTGCTTTGTACACAGTACTTAGAGATGTAACTTAGTTGGTTGTATGACAGAGGCACACATGGCTAAACCACACATGCTTCTACTACGCGGCCCCAACAATGAATGCGTCTAAGCAATGTATTCCTTTACCACGCATGCCTTTACCATGCAATTTCATGGTAAAGTCATGACTGGTAAAGGGATGTGGGGTACAGATCACACCCCAACCCCCCTCATGAGCCGTAAAAACGACCCGCCCCACTGAGCTCTAAACACTACCCCACCTCCCTCACCCTAAAAACGACCCCAACCCCCTGAGCCTTAAACACTACCCTGACCCCCCCCCTTAGCCCTAAAAACGTCCCTGACCCCCCTCACTCTAAACACTAACCCCCCAGGCTTATACATCCCTGACCACCGCCACTGAAGCTTAAACACTACCGTGACCCCCTCCCCCCCGAGCCCTAAAAACAACACTCCAGCCCTTAAAAATGACCCCAAAACCCGGCCCCCGGCCCACTTACCTCACCACATCCTCTCCTTCCTATACCTGGGCCCGCCCATCCCAGAATCTAGACCGTGCACTGACTTAACCACTCATATGTGTGGTTAAGACATGCATGGTTGAGCTTGCAGGGAAACGGCATGCGTAGCTCTGCCCTCGTCGTAAGTATAGTCATGGTTGTGGGTACGAAAGGATAGCTATTGCATAAAAAATGGTTAAAGTTATGATTTGGTGAGTGTGTTGATAGGTGCATGCAGGTACTTGAGTACCTCGAGTGTGAATCTCTTGAACTGGAAGTGTACATGGCTCGTAAAGGTCTGGTCAGTGCCTAGTGGTCCAAGCATGATCTACTGGGCCACAGATCAGAACATCTTTGATTCCTAGCTTTGAGACATTGGGCAAGCAAAATACATGATAAAAGTGTGGTGGAAGCTTCCGCGTACTTCAGATCAAATTTGAAAATATTGTGTGTGAAAACTGAGGCAAAGGTTGGCTTGGTGAACAGATGTGCCCAAAGGGTGAGGCAAAAGGAAATATGGCCACACAATGAGTATATTTACTGATAACTCTGTATTCCTCAGAACCTGGGTACTGTATGGAATTTGTTGGTAAGTTTGGGAGTTTCTTTGCCCAGCCCAACCCATAATAATTGAATTTGTACAAACAGGTTCTATTGAAGTTTTGGAGGCATCGACTCAAGGTGGGTGAAAGGAATGCTTCACCATGGTTGTAGTGTTTACCATCTATACATGAGGCCTGAATATATGTGCCTTTGCACGCAGGTTGATCCATACCCAGTCCTGATGAAGACCCCAGTAGATGTTGTGTAATCACACGCCATTCAAAGGGGGTCGTAAAGTTGATGATTACCATTGTTGCCTGCACTTTAATGTCTCCAACTGGGCAATAATGGACATCTTAATAGTAGCCCTCAGGGTTGAGAATATTACTTATTTCGCAGTATTTCAATGTTGTAACTTCTATGTATTTATACAGTCACCTTTTTAATGCAATACACGAGCACCTTTTGCATGGATCACCTATGGAGCACCTTGTGTTCATGATGAATGATTCGTTGTTTGTCTATTATCATTAAAATATAGCATTGTTGAAATAATTGCTGTGTTCAGGCCTACATGTTTCTGAAATTTATGTTAATTTCTATGAAAATCGTTGTAGCATTTGTGCAATGGCAAGAATAATGTTTTGATCCAATACTATTTTGAATCCAACAGGACCATCGTTGCATATACAAAACGTTGAGTATGGCTTACAATAAAGGAAGACATCCTTTTAGGTACAGTACTCCAACATCCATGTCTACCACCTGTCCAATCAGAATATCAAAATCACCACTGTCTCACAGCGCTGAGAGACTTAACAAAGAGATAGGCCTTTAGTAATCACTTGCAGGTAGCTGATACCAATTCTCTCTCAGGCTGTTCATTTCCACAGTCTTATTGCACTGAATGCGTTTTCAAACAAGGGTTATATATTCAAGGGTTGTGTCATGATTTGTAAAGGTTGTCGATTGAACCATTTGCTGCTGAGGAATTGGTGAGGGTTCTAGATACTGAGGGGCCTATTAGGATAGTGGGCGGACCTGAGTCCTAGCGGGAACGGGACAGCCCACCTGCCATGCGGCGGTCCCACACCCCTGATCATGATGCGACCGCCACCGTGGCGGTCGCATCTGGCATTTTAACATTGCGGTGGGTGCTGCTGGCTGCAGCACCCGCCGCAATGGTAAAATGCCATGTTGTGCATTTCCATGCACAATGTGGCAGGCACTGCGCGGTGCCTGCCACCTTGTGCATGGACATGTAGGGGGGTACCATAGGTACATCCCAAGTGCACCCCCTCACCCCATGGGGGCCCGTAACAGGCCCCCAAAGCAAGTCTCCGCCAGCCTTTCCATGGCAGCATCGCCGCCTTGGAAAGGCCTTGAAATCCCAACATCATAATATGGATGGCGGTGCCTGCTAGGCACCGCCACCATATATGGGCCCCAGCTCCGCCCGGCCGGTAATCATAACGATTGCCGATCGGCGTAAAAGCGGTGGACGGACTTTCTGTCCGCCGCGATACCCACCGCCATCATAATATGGTGGTGGGTAATTCACGTTACGATGGCGTGATGGTCGCCACCGCCGTCGTCCCCTGAGTAAGTATGTTACTTGATCCAGGTGTTAAAATCACCCAGCATAGGAAACTGGGAGGATTAGTGACAAACTGGAGGTTATAGTCAGTGGTTTCCTTCACTAACAACCTAATGTGCCCAGGGGGATGACAAATGTCTAGCACAGTTTGAAGACAGGCTGCAGTAAACTAACAAATATCAGAAGTTTTGGACTGAGAGAAAGAACATATACTGACATCAGAGTAGGCATTTGTTAAAAATGGGTACAAAAGAATTTGCGACTATTTTAGCACTCTAAGGGGCAGATGTATCATCTTTGCAGTTTGTGAGTCCTCAATACCGAATTTTAGCGATTCGCTATTAAGGATTTGCGCAATGCTATGTATGCAGGTTTCACAATAATTATTGCGATTCCTATATATTCCTTAATTGCGATTCGCAATTAATGAATACGTTCCCATTCATTCCTATGTGCCTAAAGGCCCATTGGAATGAATGGGAAGACATTCGCAATTTGCTAGTACCCAATAGGTACTTGCAAATTGCGAATGCAATTTCAAGGGTGCAAGGGTTCCAAAAGGACACCCTGTTGCACCCCTGAAATATGCAAAAAAGTGAATTTTTCAAGGAAATCGCAAATTACCACCAACTTAAAGTTGGTGGTAATTTGCGATTTTTTAAGGCAAAACCGCACAACTTGGGTGCTTCCAGAATTGCATTTAAGGAATCGCAATTTGCGATTCCTTAAATGCATTCGCAAAATAGGGAGATCGCAAATTTTGCGATTCCCTATTTTGTGAGGGCCTTTTGGGATGATACATCCCAAAAGTCTTTTTCCCGTTCGCAAACGGGCGATTCTGAGAAACGGCCCGTTTGCGAACAGGAAAAGGCTTCATACATCTGGCCCTTAGAAATGAGTGCTCACCCGTTAAGTTTTTGCAGACTTTTACCACCTTGATTTACTTCCTGTGCAAACACTGCACAAGCTGTAATAACATGAGCACATTATGGCCCATTTGTAGTGCACAGGTATCAAATATTTAATTAGGTGTAAAAAACACATGGTACCTGGTTCATATGTGTTAGACCTGGCATCCCTGGCGTGGGTTTCCCCTGTATTTTTGCCTTTGTTTTTATTGTGGGTTGGACTTCGTTTTTGCTGGTCTAGATGCTTTGGGCACTTGCCACCTGCTGTTCAGTGCCAAAGTGCAAGTGCTCCCTCTGTAAATTACTGTTATGGATTAGTATGTCCACGATTGGTTTATTTGATTTACTGCTAAGTCCCTAGTACAGTGCACCATTTGTGCCCAGTGCCCAGGGCCTGTAAACCAAATGCTGCTAGTGGGCTTGCAGCACAGATTGTGCCACACACAAGCAGTCTTACATTGCAGTGCATGGGTGCATGGGCGCCATTTGTTCTGACATGTCGACCTGGCAAGTGCACCCACTTGCCAGGCTCTAACCTTCCCTTTTCTTATATGTGAGTCACCCCTAAGGTAGGCCCAAGGTACCCCTGTGGGTAGGGTGCAGTATATGTGAAAGGTAGGAGATGTCCTGATGTGTGTGCCATGTCCTGATAGTGAAATACTGCCAACTGCGTTTTTCACTATTGAAAGGCTAACTGTCCCAGAGGATAGAATGGGGAGTTTACTTACCTTATAAGTATAACTGCCCATGGGAACAAGGTAGGAAAATTGAGTTAAGTATGCCTGAACTCAGAATCTAAAGATAGATCTTTTAGTAAGGATGAGTTTTACATTCTAGGTTTGAAAATACCACTTTCAGAAAGAAGGTATTTTCTTGTTTAGCCATCCAGTGTGCCTCTGCTAAGTTTGTGTATTGACTGTCTGGCTTTGGAGTGACAGGGGCTGGGGATGTGCATTCTGTTCAGACATCCACTTGGGGGCTGAGGTGTGTCCTGCCTTTCCAGGGTGAGTCAGGGTTGAGCTGAATCGACCTGGGCTGCATTCAAAGTTGGCGGAGGAGATTACTTTCACACCTGAAAGGGCCTGGTCTACCTTGGACAATGCTTTCTCTACCTCCTGCCGGGCAGCTGCACCAGAGAGGACAGAACTGGTTTTGGCTGGGCAAAGAGCTTCTCTGCCACCAGAGAACAAAGGAATTTGTGCTATAGAAAGGGGGGCCTAGACCCCCGACGGTTAGATCACTTTTGGACTTCAAGAGGAACCTCTGCCAAGGAGAAGAGCTGGAAGAAGCTAGAGGAGGAGTACTGCCTCTTTGCTGTGTGTTGTCTGCCATTGGGCTGCAATAGCTGTTTCTGCCAAGGAGAGGAACTGAGAGTGTATCCTGCTTGACAAAGTATCTCCAATGGCTTGAGGTAGAGCTTGCCCCCTGTTCAAGAAGTCTCAGGAACTGCAAAGACTTCACCATCCTTCTGAGCACCATCTCTGGAATTGCTGGTTTCAATCGCTGCAAAAGAAAAGAGCAGCTGAGTCTGTAGCTAGTTCAGTGTCCTGAAGGCACCACAGAGGGCAACGCCGCACTTTGCACCGCATCCCTGGTCTCACCCACGCCGCTGAGCTACCATCACCAACCCGCTCCATGCACCTCGTCCTGTGGGCACCACACTCCGCACCGCCTCAATTCACGTTGCCAGGACGCTGTCGCTGCCCACTCTGAACACCGACCAGTTTCATCGCCTGCACTGTGACCTGCCAGCACCCTATTGAACAGTGCCTCACTCCGCATCGTAAGCCTTGGCGTCACCAATGCAGTTGGATGACCATCACCGATCTGCTTGCCTGCACCGCACCGTGAGGGCACCACCCGAGGCACCGCTTCCACTTCACATTGCAACCGCAACTGTTCTCCCAACCAATTTGTACCAATGGGATCGGCCGCAACGAAAAAGGTACTGTCTACGAGTCTGTCAATGCTTTAGCTGGCCCGTACAGACGCAGCCGGCTGGAACTGTTAGACTGTCGTTTTCAGCATCGCAGTAGACCCGGACGGAGCTACCGACTCGTAAGAACTGTGTTTTCAAGTTATGTTTGCAATTTGAAGGTTATCTTGCAAAGTACCTAGTATTTTTACAGTATTGTATGTTGGATTTTTGTTGTATTTGGTCTTGTTGGTTTAGATAAAGTTTTGCTTATTTTTCTAAACTAATGTGGTGTCCGTTTGTAGTGTTTTCACTGTGTTACTGTATGCATGCACAAATGCTTTACACACTGCCTCTGAGATAAGCCTGTCTGCTGGTGCCAAGCTACCAAAGGGGTGAGCAGGTGTTATTTTAGAAGTGTTTACCCCTTACCCTGACTAGGAAGAAGGGTCCCTACTTGGACAAAGGTGCAAACCATTGCCAACTAGAGACCACCATTTCTAACAATATGCAATTTGTGCACAGGTGTTTTTGCACGGGTCTAAAGACCATTTAAAAGTGTTTCTTTTTAGAGACCTGGGACTATCTGGTTAGATGCAAGGGCCTCATCATGTATCCATCTCCCTTGTGTAGCGTCCGCTCCTGTCCAGGACCATGCAAAGGACCACGCCACACACGGAGCTCTGGTTTGCATGTCTTTAGTCAACTGCATGCAACCTTTAACTGAACATACTGGGTCATGAACTTAATTGACCACACCTAGACAGACCCAAATACCTCCCAATCGATTATGCAATGCTTGTAAGGAGTGCTCTGAGAACCACTAGAGTCCTCGGGCACATACGCACAGGACATGACACCTTGATGATACCTGTTATGGGGTACTAGGACTTCACATGGGTTAGCTAGAGCTCACTTCCAGATCTGGAAGACACGTGGCAGTTTCAGACTTGCAGTCTATAAAACTGGAAAAACCACCCTTTTGAAGATATGAAAACCACTTAGAACATCCCAGAAAGGGAAAGGAACCACTAGCTGCAGCTTAGGCACTGGGATCATGCAGCCATCAATTAAAGAGGATGCCACAAGGTCACAAAAAAAGGCCTGCACGCCCTGACAACAACACAACACATGGTCTCCAGACTTTAAGCGATAGCTAATGCCCCTTAAGTTTTGCTTACCAAAGACAATGGGAAATTACCTCAATATCCCATTAGCTTGAGCGATGGGATGACATTAACATATGGGTAAAAACCTTTGGGCACCATGCACAGGGGCAAGAAACACTCTACAAGATCTTGAATCGATGGCAGAACACACTACAGTGAGGCTAAATAAAATTGACAAGACAATACCTAAGACTTGCTGGAGACAATGTGGGGGACTACATACAATTTTGCATATACTGTGGACATGGCCTAAGATCAAGGGGATTGGGGGTAATATACTAGCTGGTGTATCCCAAATCAAAGGCAGGGGTATATCTGAAAATCCGGAGACAATCATCTTAGGTATTTCATTACTGGAAACCAATTGTTTGCATTCAATCAGAAGGAAAAGGGTATCCGATCTATTGCTAGCTGCCAAGCAGACCATTTTAGTCATTATGTTTATGAACCCAGAGACTCTGACAACTACTTAGCCATAGAAATATAGCATATGACTGGAATGAAGAGGCCCATGAATTTAACAGAATATAGAATCCAGTACTAACATTTTAACAAAGCTAACAGAGGCCTAACAGGCCCAAATCAGCTTAGAGTATTGGGTCTGTGGATAATGTGAGATACCTGCTAACGGGATGCCAGGTATAGTTAGATATAGGGGAGGGAAAGGGAGCATGACACAAGCTAACCTGATCTTCTCAGAGGGCATCATTACAGAAGTGGGGCAGGGTTTGTGCCAGGATGGATAGAGAAGTGTTCTTCTGATCTTAGCACAGGGCATCACTACACAGGTGCATCATGGTTTGTGCCATGGTGGATTGGAAGGAGTTCTTCTGATCTTAGCACAGGGCATCACCACACATGTGCAGCAGGGTTCGCGAAAGGGTGGATAGAGAGGTGTTCTTCTGATATAGCAGAGGGCGTCACTGGTGCTTGGCTCGGCACCGCAGCTGGCCAGCTTCCTAGTCGCTAGCCCTCATTGATAGCAGCGCCTCGCAGCGGTCCGAGAAGCCTTCTGCCTTGTGGCAGAATCACATAGGAAAACAGGGAAGGGAGACCAGCGGTTCACAGCTGTTGGAGCCCCGTGGCAGACTACCCACTCCTCAGCTCGGTATCTGGAATCACTAGGGCTCCTTAGACCACGAGCCCAGTGATCGGTGACCACGTTGCTTCCCTCACAGAGCAAGTGCGGTGGCCTTAGTTGAGTGCTGCGAGTGTGTGCCCCAGGACCTCACGGAAGCAGCCCAGTTAGTTCTGGGCGCGACTTGCGGGTGAGTCTGGTGTGCACCCCTCACCTCCACCACCTCACATTTCTACAACCAACCCGACCACAGCCAAGATGCTCCGAGCCTTCTTTTGACCAGCTGACTAGTCCACAGCTCCAGCTCCAGTCCTGGAGGCGGTGTTTCCAGCACTTTTAGGTGCTTCTGGTTCCTCCAAGCAAATCTCTGCTTTGGCGAAGACGGAGCTAGACCGCTAGGTGTCTTGCTTTCCTGGTAAGAGCTAAGGGGGGGAGGGGTAGGGAAAGGGTAAAGGCCGAGGCCAGTAGAAGTCAGGCACCCACCACATGCTGGTCATGCCCTGAGTCTGTGGAAGCGGCCTGAACTAGACCCAGGCGCAGCAAGCAGACAGGGTGTGCTCCCCTTGTCTCAACCCACCTTTCTCCCCCGCTCCCGGTGGGCCCATAGCTCACTGGCCATAGCCCTCCCCTGAATTGATTCCAAAAGGTGCTCTCCATGGCGAGGACAGCGCGTGCGCTGCTTTCGCCAGGCGACACCTAAAAATGCGAAATAAGGTTTGTGGCTCCTGGAGCACGTTTTTCTTTTACTAAAAACACGTATACTTTTTGCACTAGTACAAATTGCCAGTGAACAGAAGGCCGTGACGCCCTTGACTCGTGGGGCCACACCATAAGCAGAATAGTCCCGTGAAGAATGAAGCTTCGTGGGCACCAAGTTTTGAACTTGGGTCGCTTGTGGTCTGAAGCAGTCGTGGTTTGCAAGCAGCAAATCACACATGCTAAATACATAAATAAATACATTAATTAATTAATACATGGGATCATGTCCAGGAAGCGTTTGAAAAATGCTGGTTTTGTAATGAGGCATTTGGACTAATCCCTGAAAGAGGTTTGTCAAGGGTGGAGAAGTGAGTAGAATGCTAGTGCGCATGACTGTCATCGACCAAGTTTAATGCCTCTATTAAGTGTAAGTCAAAAGGGCAGGCCCAGAAACGTTCTACAGATGCCCAGGTAGAGATGATGGGCCCCGAAAACTAGGCTGAAGTTGGACAGATCTTCCATTTTTAAAGTAATGAACGTTCCATGTTGATAGGGAAATACACTGATCCAGGCCCCCTCTGATGCTGCGCTCCAGCTTACACTAAAGCAGAGCCTTACTGCTTTTCGCATGGCTTCCACAAATTGTCGCAGCATTAACTCGATTCAGACGAGGTCACCTGCAAGCATCAGCTCACTCCAAGAGAAATCACCTTCTTTCACTTTGTAATTCCAGGTCCCCTGCCAGCACTGACTCCTTCCAGGTGTCCTGCCCAGAGCTCGCACATTCCTCAGGTCCATGCATTCCAGGCTTTTGGTTTACATCCTGGGACTTGTCCTCATGTCTTTACAAAGGAATAAACAGGGCTTCAAATGTTAGCATGCCGCTTACGTTGGAGTCAGTGGTGTAACACAGGCCCTCGCAGCCCCTGTGGTGCAGGTGGTCCCCCAAGCTTCAGGAGGCCCCCTCCACACCATACTCTGCCCGGAGAGCTCCTGATTGAGTCCGGAGGGGGACCCTCCACGTACCTTGCAGGAGGGCCCCTTCAGTTTCGTTACACCAGTGGTTGGAGTTGGTTTTTGCTACAAATGCGGTCTGGTGCCCAGATGACAAGGAATGTGCTGACCTAATTTCTAAACCAAAGGCTCCAACACAGGGAATGTAGTCTGTGATACTAATGGAGAGTTTTGAGAATGACTCGTATTTTCAGTTCTCATGTTAGCCAGAGCTTTTGATTTTACTAAAATGATAATGTAGGAATCCGGCTCTTTATATAGTATATCAAAATGAGATATACTGTGCAAAGAGTCTGGGTATTCCCTTACGAGTGGACAGGGGCTTGCTCTATCAATCCTGAGGTGCGCTTTTAGGGGGTAGTGCGGTCGAACAGCCTTAGGCTTATCAGAGAGGAGTGTTAGACATCTGCAAATACACACAATAGTCTATAAATGATGCACACAACTCAATAAGGAGATCCACACCAATTTATAAAAATAACACATATCTATATATGTTTCGACACCAGAATTGATACAATCAGGTAAGTACGTTTTTAAAGAGAAACACTTTTGCATTTAAACAGTCAACACTTAGTGCATTTTGCAAAGGCCGCAATGTTATCCTACGGACGGAAAAACAAGTAAGGCATATGAGTACTCTGCAACAACTTACGTGACCAACCTCTCGGACTTGAAGTGAGTATGTGGAAAGGTCCAAGGCAGCACCAGGAGATCACCTCCAGGAGCACGAGGGAGGCCGGGTGCAATGGTGCCAAACAGCATCGGGTGCCCAATGCAAGTCGATTGAGATCAGTCTTCGTTAACAAATGCTGCAGTGTGGGACTGGGAGGCAAGTCGGGCTGAACCAACAGGGGGGGTCAGTCCTCACGATGCTCGTGGACAGCTTTGGTCCTCTTCTCCACGGGGCCTGGGGTTACGGGGCAAAAGTGTCCTGTGGTTGTGATAGATGGGGGCCAGTAAACAGATGTTGCGGGTGGCGTTGAGAAGTCCACAGTGGGGAAACCCAAGGTGAGCTTTGAGTCTGGAGAGAGGGCGGACCACATTGGCACCCTTGGCCCACTTCAGCTCAGGCTAGGCAGCTTAGGTGCAGTGGTGCTTTCCGGTGTCGGGTTTCCGTGGTCTTGGTCTTTGGTACCTCCTGGTTTCACAGGAGTTCCTGGGGCTGGCAGTCCTTCCAGGCTTTGGAGGATCAGCAGCATGCAGGGTGAAACAACTCTGGCGCAATTGTAGAGATTAGGAGAACAGGCCTGCAGGGCTGGTTCCAAGTCAGTTGCTTCTGTTGCTCCTTCTACAGTTCTTGCTTTCACATCTCTTCACCCCTTCTTCTTCATTTGGTCAGCAGGATCTGTTTCTCTGGTGCCAGGGGTTCCCCTGAAGCCAATGGGCTACCTACCCCTAGGGTCACTATGCCCCCTACATGACCACTTCCTGGGGGAAGTGGGCATTACCCTGGCCCAGAATTCCTGTGTTTGCCATCGCCAAGATGGCTAACTCTGAAAAGTTGCCTCCACTTCATGTAACCTACCCTAAGGATGGCACTAGTCTGAGGGTTGACACGCCTAAATGACCACTAATTTTCCTCCTATCCGGGTGCCAAAGAGCTCTGGACAAAGGGGGTCAGCTTCCTCTCCTGTGAGAGAAACCAGATTCGCATACCACAGGCGGATGGCCCTTTGAAGCTCCCCTGCCCTGGCATGCTAATCTGCAGGTCATCCTGTAATATACCATCTGCCCGAGCAGTTTATCTCAGGGGGTTTATGGCCCCCTGAGAGCAAAGACCCTCACCACTGGGGGTCAGAGACTTGTCTCTGGTGGCAGGCTGGTTAAAAACAGTCAGTCAGCACACCAGTACCTAGTAGGTTTTCAGGGGGCACCTCTAAGGTGCCCTCTGTGTGCATGTATTAATAAATTCAACACCGGCATCAGTGTGGGTTTACTAATACGAGATGTTTGATACAGAACATCTCTATTTTCAGTGAAGCCATCACGTAGCTGGAGAACTCATTTTCACCAGTGTCTAGCACCTGCTTTAACATGGCGTCTCTGGGCACTTGTACTGGCAGTATTGGAACTGACCAGCACTGGGGCATATCTGCTCATTCAGTTATGCCCTCACATGAAGTATAGTGCACCCTGCCTTTGGGTGGCAAGGCCTGTTGTTGGTTTAACTTACTTATATTGCATGCAGTTTTGGCAGGCAGGGCACACAGGCTTTGTGCCATGTTGTGTTTCCACCTTTGTCTGCACCAAGAAACGCAGCCTGCAGTTGCAATTTCTATGAGCTTAGTAGGAAGTCCCTTAGGGTGGCATGATTCATGCGGCAGCCCCTGGGGAACCTTAGTTAGGCCTGAGGTACCAGCGGTACCATTTCCTAGAGACTTTCAGAGGGTACTAATGGTGTGGCCAATTTGGTAAGCAATTGCACAGTTTTGGGAAAGAGATCTGACACTAGGGTGCCTGGTTAGCAGGAACCCAGTGCACTTCGAGTCAAAATGACATGAAATACCAGGGCACTCTCATACAGATACGTTTAATTCTACTTACCTATACAGGTTTTCAACCAGCCATGTTAATCTATTGGTCTGTTAATGGGTTATACACATTTCCTTCCACCTACTACAGCAAGGAGCAGTGAGTGGGTCAGCTTTCAAGAATAAGCTACGTTCATTGTGAGTGATGCCATTCTTCACTTTTATAAGAAGGGCATCCGCACAAAATATAGTCCCTATAATTACCAGGGATTTCTAACGTTGATGTGTGTTTTTGAGACCAAAAATATTTTTGCTGTTAGCCAATGTTTTTTTAGGTTAACGAGGATAGCTTCCCCAACAATAAAGTTTGGCAAAAAAATGTGATGAAACAAGACAGACACTGACAAAGCTAAAAGCTTGCAGCCAATGCCATGCCTAAATGCCTTTGCCATGCTTGCTCTATATAAAATGTAAGTAGAAGCCCAAAAATCATGTCTTCAACTAGATTCACTAGAAACCACTTATAAATGGTCATCTGGAATTTCTACTGAGGCTCAGATATTTAACTTAAAGATTGATAAACATTACAACTTTTGAAGCAGTGTTACAGTTTTGACATACTAAGGCATCCCAGGCCCTGCCAGGATTTTATACCAGCACATCCCTGCTTGGGTGACCCACCTTATTTCACTCACTGACTCAATCCCGTCATCCAATAGTTTAGGGTACACATTTATCCCTTAATATGAGTTTATTAAGCTTCACATTTATGTTGTCACTGTGGATATTGAACTTCCATTCTGTTTCATTTGGTATCACCACTATCTGTATTCTTGTTGATAGTGTAATTAAAAAATAATAATGTGTTCTCTTTGAGTACATCCATATCCATTCTAGGCATGCTCCCAATGCTGTTAACCATTTTGGGGACATTTCATGTAAAAGTATCCCTTTTTATTAAAATGTGCCATATGTATGCATAGTGTACATAGAGGGAGAAGAGACAACAAACTAACAGGGAGAGCATAGCCAGAGCAATATGTTTGTGTTCATTAGGGAGCCCTGAAAATATTTCACATTTAAATCATGCAACAAGCATCATGTGAGAGCATGACAAAATGTTCAAAATTCAAGAAAGTGTATTTCTTTAACATGCTGAATCATTTCACCTAGTACATCGGATCATTTGAAAAGTATTAAGTATGAGTTTTTAGGGGGACGGAGCTAGCCACGCCTGGAGATGGCCGCAAGTTGAGCGTGCTCTTCCAGCCGTAAGCCCTATCCTGTAACTATCCTGGTCACTTGACCTTTGAAATCTCCCAACTTTGATGAATTAGTGCTGCTGGAGGTGGCGACGACTCACGAACTTGTTCTCAGCCAGCGGAGTCCAGTCTACACAGAGAGAGATCGCGGCGAGGTCTGTGCCGCACTGAGGCCTGCACGGCGGAGGGAGCATGCCTCGGCGGCAATGTCTACGTGAGCATCGAGGCCGGCACCTGAGAACGCCAGGCCTGCTCCTCCTGCACCGCAGCCGGCGCTGGTTGCACAGCGCGTCCGCACTGCCTACCTTTGACCGGACCACTGCCTGCTGAAGTTGGGATCCGGAGCGGCTTTGCTGAAACGCCCTGACCGCAGGACCGACGCCGCTAAGGTGAGCGTGGCCAAGGCCTGCGGGAGGGATCGGCACCTTGGACCAGTCTACAGGTGTGCCGCGGGACCGCGCCGGGCTGCAGCGATCTGAGGGCTGATGAGGGCACCTCGCTGAGGATTCCGCTACATTCGCCCCATGACTCCCACGGCCGGCGAGCACGTTCCTGGCCGGGGGGACCGTGAAGTATACCCCCTACATCATCCTGGGTGACGCGGCTGGGGGATGGTGTGATCTCGGCGCCCCCTTGCTGAGGTCGCATTGCCTACTCTGCTTTGTGCAGCGGCGGCCCCACATCCACTGAAGACACGAGTGGACACAGGGTGTGTGCCCCTGCAGGTTGTTGTGACTCCACATATCCTCGTCCTAGTGAGAGTGACCTTTGATCCCCGGTCTGATTCACACACGGCCTTACCAGGGGCGCTCCAATCGCAGGCGCCATTTTAGCTACCCTTCAACGACCATTGTGAATGGGCGCCCCACGAGAGTCTAGGTGAACAATACTGAGGCAGTGTGGTCGGCCCTGGGGGTGCTGCAAAGCCTCTGGCTGTGGAATTAGAACTAATCCTTCGCCATTCCCAACATCTGTTGATGCCCATTGGGGCGGTTTATCCCCCGGCAATGGGGCCCTGACAGGGAGCACTCTCGCACACCTGGATCTGCAATTGGCTGAAACTCACATGCACTGACTCCCTTCTTGTGGTCATCAGCGGCTCACCGGTGGTGCTCATTGGACCCTGAGACAGGTGCTCCGGACGGCATCCCTGACCTCGTGCTATGGTTCTCATCATGGGGAAACCGGACAGAAACCAACCTAAATTGCATTTTGAACAGTCAAAAAAGGCCGTAGAGCATGCCTCGGACGATCCACCGAGCAGTCACGCAAACACTTTGGCATTGTGCCCCGACACACCTGTTGACTTTCATTCTATGTTCACAACAATCCAGTCCACACTGTCCAAGATCGATGGAAAAATCGACTCCCTGACTTACCAAGTGGACCGCATGTCCGAGCGCCTAGACAGGCACACAGAGAGGATCGACATGGCAGAGCATCGTATATCCGACTCTGAGGATGCACAACGCCAAATGGAAGCGAAACAGAAGAGAGTCGACAAAGCCATGACGGCCATGCTGGCAAAGACAGAGGACCTCGAGGTGTGCTCACGCCGTAACAATCTACGCTTTATGGGTGTGGCGGAATCGACCAACGCGGGCAATATGGAGCGCTACATCGAGTCACTGCTGATTGCGCTCCTCGGCAGCAACACCTTCTCGGAGGTGTTCATAGTGGAGAGGGCTCACAGATCGCTTGCACCTCAGCCTGCGCCCGGAGCGAGACCACGACCTATAATCGCGAGGCTCCTAAATTATAGAGACCGGGACGCGGCGCTCCGAAAGGCCCGGGAGCTGGGTGGCCTCAACCATGAGGGGATGGACATATCCATCTATCCAGACTTCACCTCACAAGTGCAGGAGGCACAGAAGAAATTTGTGGAAGTAAAAAAGAAACTTTTTGAATGTAACATCCCCTATGCGATGCTCTACCCGGCTAGGCTGCGGGTGACGGATGACGGCAAGAGCAGGATCTTCAATGATCCGAAAGATGTGACTAAGTTCCTCCGATCAAAAAACACTCAACCTCCACGTCGGAAATCTCCTAGAGGTGCACAGGACGAACCCGGCGGCTCCTCGGATGTTGAGTAACATTAGTCTTCTCTCCATGATGCAGGCTATATGTAGAATTGCACTACGCGAAGACCCCTGGGACACTATAACCGAACTCAGATAAGTATTGTGATTAGTAGACTGAGACTCACAACCACTGTATGCACGAGAGATAATTGGTGCTTGATCATAGTACACGGAACACTGTTTCAAAGTTGGGACTTATATCTTGCTGTAGGGCTTTATGCCCCTTGCTACCCTTTATGGTCAAGTTAGACCTGATAATTGTATTTGCAATCTAAAAAGGATGGGCTAGACGTCCACCCACGGGTTTAGTTAGCCCCGGGATCCGGCTGGCAGCTATCGCCACCGTGTGTATATCACAGTTTTTTTGCTCTTGAGTATGGGTATGGGTGAGGGTGGGGGCTACTGTTCTATGCTTTATGGGTATGTCCTCGCCATGATTGGGGTGGCGAAGTGAGTGGGGCGAGTAAAATGGGTAAGTTCAGTAAAATGGTCAGTTCAGATCAAATAACTGTTGTATATCACATGATTCGTACGTGCACGATCTGCCGCCTAGTAGATCACGTCACTTGCACTGAAAATAGCTGAAGGCGATAGAGACACGAGGAAATTAACACTCTTGACTTGGAATATACGAGGGTTGAACAACCCCCAGAAGATCAGGAAAGTCTTTGCTTATTTAGACAGACATACCGTAGATGTGAAATGAAATGAAATGAAAATGAAATGAAATGAAATGAAATGAAAAGGGGAATTTGATTAAGCGCACTGTGGCCAAGCGGCTTCCTGGCGCTGAGGACTCATCCAAGCTCACAAAGAAACCCAAAAGGACTAGCTAGGAAAAGCCTGAGAAAACAGGAAAGTTTTGAGGGCCTTACGGAAGTGGGTGTAGATGGGAATGGAACGAATAGAGAGAGGAAGACTATTCCAAAACCGGGGGGCCAAGACCGAGAAGCGGGTGCCCCCAGTGCGAGTTTTGCGAAAGCGGGGGACGTGAAGCAAAGAAAGTGATGAGGACCGAAGAGTTCGTCTGGGAGCATGGGAAGTGATGAGGGAATTGATGAAATGAGGGGCAGAATGATGATGAGCCCGAAAGGCCAAACAGGCAAGTTTGAAGAATGATCTAAAATAAATAGGGAGCCAATGAAGAGACTTAAGAGTGGGTGTTATGTGAGAAAATTTGGGTAGGCGAAAGATAAGACGGCCCGCCTGGTTTTGAATGGCCTGAAGTCGACGAGTTTCATAGGCGGGGATGCCAACGTACAGGCCATTTCCATAGTCAAGGCGAGAGATGACAAGAGCGATGACTATGGTTTTGAGGGCATCAACAGAAAAAAAACGAGAAATCTTACGAATAAGACGAAGGGAAAAGAAGCACGAAGAGACAACGGAACTGATTTGAGAATGCATGGACAGGTCATGGCTAATCTTAATGCCCAAGGTCCGGACAGAAGAAACAGGAACCGGGGGGGGACCAAAAGAGAGGGGCCAATGAGCAAGGGACCAGGGATTGGAGGGACCACCCGTGAGGACAAGCTCCGTTTTATCTGGATTAAGCTTCAGATGATTGGAGCTCATCCACTGACAGAGGAAAACTAGAGTGGAACAGAGCTTGGGGAGGGAAACAAGAGGAGAAGAGAGATCAAAGACGAGCTGGAGGTCATCGGCGTAATTATACACAGAGACCCCCAGCTCGAGAAGAGAGAAGACAAGGGGACGAATATAGAGATTGAAAAGAAGAGGAGAGAGGGAAGAGCCCTGCGGAACCCCACAGGAAACCGAACGAGGGGGAGCAGAGAAACCGGAAAGGTGAACTGCTTGCGTCCTGCCTTGAAGGAAGGACGCGATCCAAGAAAGGGCAATGCCCTGAATGCCCGCTGTGCTGACACGGTCGAGAAGAATGGTATGATCGACCGTGTCAAACGCAGCGGACAATTCGAGGAGGACCAGAGCTTGGGGGAGATTCAGATCAGCTTTCCCCTTAAGTTCATCCATGACCGCAAGCACCACTCCCTCAGTGGAGTGGCCAGGGCGGAAACCCGCCTGATGGGTGGCCAAAAGATGGTTCTCCTCGAGATAGGTGGACAAGCAGGATGTGACGTGGCTTTCAAGGATCTTTCCAAGATAGGGAAGCAAAGAGATAGGCCTAAAGTTAGATAAAAGAGAAGGATCCAGACTAGGTTTTTTAAGAATAGGGAGAACAATAGCAGATTTGAATGAAGAAGGGACAGAACCCAAAGTAAGAGAAGCATTGAGAAGAGCAAGAGGTGGGTCAGGGCACCTGGTGTAGAGTACTCTGAGGATGCGTGCGGGAGCGCAATCCGCGGGAGAGCCAGACTTAACCTTAACAAGCAGGTCCAGAAAAAGCTGAGGGGAAATGAGTTGGAAGTGGTTAAGAGAAGAAGGGGGTGGAGGAAGAGAAGCAGAGAGTACAGGTTGAGATACAGCAGGGATGTTGGCCTTAATGTTAGAGATCTTATCAATGAAATAGTCATTAAGTGAGGAGCATAGGGATAGAGATGGAAGAAGGGAAGTGCACGCACGATCGGAAAAGGCAAGGTTATGGACAAGTGAAAAAATTTCACGAGATTTGTTGGGGGAGGAAGCAACTCTCTCAGTAAAGTATTTGGTCTTGGCCACTAAAATAGCTCTTTTATACTCATTAAGAAGGGTTTTATATTTAAGCCGGAGAGTGGGGCAGTAGTTCCGTCTCCACTGACGTTCCGAGCGCCTAAGATCAAGTTTTTGGGCTTTTAAGTCGCTGGTAAACCATTTGTGGGCGTCATAGGGACGGACCGATTTGACCTTCTTAAGCGGGGCGGCCTGATCGCAGGAGGAGAAAAGCCACATATTGATGGCATCAGCCTGATCATCCAGTGGCAGAGCAGTCAGGTCAGGAGCAGATAGGGCCAGAGAAGAGGAGAGAGCATTGATATCGATCTGGTTCCACTTACGAGCCAAGATGGTCTTAGGCAGAGGAGCCTTCTCGGCGGGACCCAGATGGATAGAGAAGGAGATCATGGAATGGTCCGACCAGACACAAGGGAGGACAGAAGTAGATGATATATTGCAGCGAGAGGACCAAATTTGATCGAGAATATGGCCCTGGGTGTGGGTGGGAACCAAGACATGAGAAAAGAAGTTAAGACACTGGAGTGTGGCAGTGAAATCTTTAGATGCTGAGTCCTCCCTGGGGTCGCCTGGCCAAAAGTTGAAGTCGCCGAGTAGCAACAGCGAAGAATTGTTAACCACCAAAGTGGCCAGGAGATCCTGCAGGGTGGGCACAAAAAGCGGCATAGCTTGGGGGGGACGGTACAGAAGGACGACAGTGAGGGGTGAGGGAAGATTGAGGGAACGAGCCACCAGGTAGTCCACATTGGGTATTGGGGGATGATCAAGAAGTTGAGATTTTAAAGAGGAGCGGATAATCATAGCCACACCTCCACCAGCCTTGCCATCCGGGCGATCTGCACGGAGGGCATAGTAGGTGTCAGGTAGAATGGCCAAGAGATCAGGAAGAGAAGCAGAAGAAAACCAGGTTTCTGTAAGGAATAGAAAATCAGGAGAATCATTGTGGAGAAGAGTAGAAAGAGCGGTTTGGTTTTTGGCCGCAGAACGAGTGTTAAGCAAAATAGCAGAAGCTGGGGGGGACCAGGAGGAGGGCAAGTAATCGAGGGTATGCCAAATGTAGGAAGGGTAGGACTCACCTTACCCGCGACACTTACTGCAGAATTGGGGGTAGATGGGCCACATATAGATTAGCTTCCTCCTACTCCACTTACGCCAGGGGGGTACTCCTTCTAGTCAAACGTGGCACAGTGCTCTACTCACATTCAAATGACCAAGGTAGATATATCATTGAACAAGGTGACTTTGGCGGTACGACCATAACTATTGTTACAGCCTATGGTCCGAACATTGATGACCCGTCCTTTTTCACAGATATATGGAACAAACTGCGTTTGCTTCCACCTTCTGCAATAATTTGGGGCAGCGATTTTAATACGTGCTTGGGCCCACTGGCAGATAGGTCCACAGGGAAGGACACATATGGGAGGAATTTGGCTAAATCGCTTAGGGATGGGATGGAGGATTATGCCATGTTGAATATATGGAGAGTACGACACCCACACCAATGGGAGGGCACATGCACATCCTCTACTCACAATACATGGTCCAGGATTGATTTCTGGATCGCCACTGCAGATGTAAGTGCCTGGACTACTGATATAACACACTTGCCAAAAACCCTCTCTGATCACGCACCAGTCCGACTAGAACTTACCATCCCCCCACATACACCGCGCCAATATGCATGGCACCTTCAGCCAAGTACACTGCAAGACCAGGTATTTAATTCCAATCTGAGACAAGCTATCATTGAATTCTTTGAGCATAATGTGGGTTCCGTGGAAAGCGCCAAGGTTCTATGGGAGGCATTCAAGGTGACCACCTGCGGATTGTGTATCGGTAAACACGCTGGTATTCTTAAAGACATTCGTAGACAGCTATCCATGGTGGAGGCGGACATTAAACGGTTGGAGTCCACTTATGCAACTACTCTAGATCCCAAGGTTCTGGCTGACATTAGAGGTAAAGTAGATACATACCATGAATTCGCAGACAGCGAACTTAAGTACATCTCAAGGAAATACACGGCACGGGCATACGGGGAGGGAGGTAGACCCGGACGAGTGCTCTCTATCAAGATTCGTCCTACGCCCACAGCGTCATACCTAACTAAGATCATGGACTCCCAGGCCATGGCAAGTTACGACATCCCCTCAATCTCACAGTGCTTCCAGGATTACTATGCCGGCCTATACACGGCAGGAACCACACCTGATCCCACTGAACTGAATCAGTATTTTGATGACATTGCACTGGCGTGGCTGTCTGATACCCATCGCGAATCCTTTAGTCATCATATAACTGAGGATGAGTTCCGTCATGCCATTAACTCCCTTCCTAACAATAAGGCACCGGGTATAGATGGACTCCCTGACGAGTTTTATAAGGAATACAAAGATCTGCTAGTACCACATCTAGCAGCCATGTATGAGGAGGCATACGAGGATGGCGTGCTGCCCCTGTCAATACGTGAGGCGGTACTGATCACCCTCTTTAAACCCGATAAGGGTCCGACCCACTGTGAGTCCTATCGTCCCCTATCACTCATCACCACTGACGCTAAGATTCTAGCCAAAATTATAGCCCTCCGACTAAAACCTCTGATGCAGAAGTTGGTCCTGGCAGACCAGGCGGGATTTATCCTATCCCGCTCCACCATGCAAAACTTACAAACCATATTGGCCATGTTCCATCACATAAACCCGGAACTACCGGCTGCCGTGGCCTTATTGGACGCTGCAAAAGCGTTTGATTCTGTAGAATGGCCTTATATGTTCTACGTTCTAAGACGAATGGGATTACCGGAACCCTATCTGAAATGGATAGCACTATTATATACAGCACCCTGTGAGAGGCTAAGAATCAATGGCATTACATCTGCTCATTTTAGCATCTATAGAGGGACGAGACAGGGGTGCCCTCTGTCGCCCTTACTTTTCACACTGGCACTGGAATCACTGGCCTGCAAGATACGCCAGAGACATGCTGAGTCGGCGCTGCAGTTCCAGCTACGCCCAGTTAGCATATCACTCTACGCAGACGACATGGTTTTATACTCTAGGTACCCAGACACTAATCTAAATTAGCTTATTCAGGAATACATTAAGTGTGCATACTTCTCAGGTTTGTGTATTAACTGGGACAAATCAGTGGTCATTCCGCTCACTCCTGCGACGACCAAACCGTCCCTTGATTACCCATTGCAATGGCAGGTAGAACCAGTTAAATACCTAGGTGTCTGGATACACCGTGACACAGACACTGTGATATGTGAAAACTATGGCACAGCAGTAACTAAACTGGAAGACCAAGTGTCCAGATGGATCCGACTACCACTATCACTTGCTGATAGAATCGCGCTGCAAAAAATTGTGGTGCTGCCCTGGTTTTTATATTTAATTATTAATATACCGATTTGGTTACCACAGGCTCTGTTCACCAGACTACGCACAGCGCAGCTCCGCTTGACATGGGCAGGGAAACATGCGAGGGTGGGCTGGAAGGAGCTAATGAGACCCTACATCCAAGGCAGCTTTGGCGCCCCGACCTGCAGTTATACTATTATTGCGCACAGGCGCAACATGCACACTACTGGCTACAGCCGCACGTCCACGTACCACATATCGTGGTGGAACACGAAAGTATGCACCCCTCCTTTCACTTATATCCTCTCCCAGACAGTACACCCCTATTTTGGAGATACACCCAGCGATCTGCACCTCGAGGGCCTGGCACACACTAGCGAAGCGAGCACATAAACACCCGGCATATGCGCCAGCACTTCCCCTTCGACACAACCCACAACTCACGGTGACGCAGGAGCAGAAAATGATACAGGAACTACATGAGATGGGACTTCGCACCATGGGAGATCTCTTCCCTGACAAGGAATACATACCGCAAGGCCCTACGGCTCTAAGCGCGTTTCAAACTCCCTTAAAAGTTTTCGCATATCTGCGTCTACATATGGCGATCAAAGCCTTGTACCCCTCCTTTCCGATCGAACCACCAACGCTTAATGCGCTGCAGATACTTTTGACATCCACCACACGGCAGCGCCTAGTCACTAAACTATACATTGCGTCACAACATGAACAGTTCCGCGCAGTGACTAAACCCCTAGTTAGATGGGAGGCAACATTGGGCATAGCCATTCCCAAAGAAGACTGGGATTTTGGGTGTATGCAACTACAGCTGCTCACATCCAACTGCAACCTGAAAAATATACATTTCAAGTTCATACATCAGGTATACTATACACCCAAGCAGCTGCATGCATATGGACTTCGGGTCGATGTTCGCTGCCACGGATGTCAGGCCCCCAACGCAGACTTTTTACATATGGCGTGGGCATTTACAAAAACTCCAATCTTACTGGCAGGACGTCACTGACACTCTCATACATATGCTGGGCGAGCGTATCCCAAACGAACCCCTGTAATGCCTTTTGGGCATCTACAAGATTAAACTGGTGCGTAGACGTAAGCTACTGGCGGTAGCACTACTGCTGGCAAAAAGAAGAATAGCACTGAAATGGGGCAGTAAACTGACACCGAAACACACAGACTGGGTCAAGGACAAGTCGTATTGTAAAACACAGCTAGACATGTATGCAGAAGACATACCCCAATCTTCTAGACCATGAGAATTCTGGGACCCACTAGTGCAATTCCTTCTCTCTACGCAAACAGAGGACTGATTAAGAAAATTGATCGGCTCTTAGATGTTGCTACGTCGAAGGTGTGTGACTCATCCAATCCAATCGGCGGGTGGTGGAAAGACCTATATGCATGTATATATACCAGCTGCCGGACCTATGGCCTCTGATCATCTGTTACCTGTTGATCTGGGTGCACTATTCCTCTGTTAAGTGTGTAAGTGATTAGAACTGTAAATTCTGTGTCACTCAAGGCGGTACCCCGTTGCATGTCAATGTACAAATTTACTGTATGCACTGCCATCACAATTATGTGTACATCAAATGTGTACAATTGCACTGTTTGACTGACCTGAACTTGTACTTGTTCTTAAATTATATTTGTTAATAGAGAGATAATCATAAAACCACATGCAAATGAAATTGAAACAAACAGTGGTATTAAAAACAAGTAGTCTCTAATAATCCAGAAGTCATAAGAGCATCCTCTTGAACAAACCTCAAATCACAACAGAGTTAAAATACAATAGTTTTGAGGAGCCTTACAACAGACTTCAGAAAGCTCCCCACAGAACAACAAACATCAGGACTAGACAACATCCTCAAAACAGAAAGCGCTAGTTTACATTTATAAAACCATAAGCTTTAAAAATGGGTAATAAATAATATTGCGTAAAAGTTTATTACGTTTACAAAAAGGACAAAGTGCGTAAGTGTTTGCATAGAGGATTCATCCCAAGGTCATAATAAAACAGCTGATGAGTCATATTGTCCCAAAGGAAAACAAAGATGGCTTCTAACACCAGGCAAAATTTGGTCAGTAACGATCTTTCCCATGAGCTGCTAACTAGGGACAAAAAAGGCTCCATATTAATGGTAGTTTGTACGATATCATAGGCCCGGAGAGTTGCTTTATTTCTCTCTTCAGCCTCTGTAATAAATGGCAATTTTTTTTAGCCTTTGTGCTTCCCCCTTGGTCATCTGTTGGTGAGCAGTAAACAAGTGAGGCCTGACGACACATGATCTGAGAACATCCCTGCCCTGGCCCTGATGACAATATTATTAGTGAAGCAGGGGGCAGGTTAGTTGTCATACATATCTTACCTAGATTCTTATTCTAGACGGAGATCGTTAATAGGCTATTAAATCGAGACAAGTTTTTTTTTACAGAGCATTTCCTGAACTCAAGTACAAAAAGGATGCTTGTGAAAGAAAGTATTTGCCTCAGATCACACACTTTGATCAAGCAGGGAAGCGGGGATTGATCCCAGATGTACCTGTTTCACGCAGGTTGCAATTCAGCCACTAGATCGATATCTCTTTCTGCCAATAAAGTAATGCTCTGTGCTTGAGTATTGGAGGATGACATTAGAGTGACAGGCAGAACAGAAAGGCGGGGCCGGCATCGGACACGCCGCATGTATGGCGGTCGTGCTGGCACCCAATGATACACAGGGGCGGGTCTGTCGCGCGCAAAGGTGATGCGACAGGCGTGCCCCGCCAGTGGTTGGTCTACAGGTTGTTGGTGCGTGCCCCGGAAGCACGCGTCGCATCAACGCTAGGCCGGTTAGAACCGGCCTGGCCTGATTAGGTTTGGAATAAAAGGCTGGGGAGCGGCGGAGTCTACCTCTTTGCTCGCCGCTCCCACAGCCTGCCCCTTAAGGACAACAGCCTCGCTAGGAGGCTGTATTTTAATTTCCCCACCCACCGTCCCCTAAAAGCAGGGTTTACAGGGTGTATTGTTAGGAAGTTAATTTTCAGGTTGACATGGTTACGTTTATCATATGTGTGATGATTTTCTTTCCCATTGTTTTAGGAGATTGTTTCCTTGAACAGGTCATGTTTATTGTTGTATTTTAGAGCTATTCCTTCAAGTTGACATGGTTATGTCTATTCATATGTGTGATAGTTTCCATCCCATTGTTTTAGGAGATTGTTTTCTTGAACAGGTTATGTGTATTGTCGTATTTTAGTGCTATTCCTTCGTCAGGCGGTAAGGTCATGATTGGTGAGCAGTAAATTTAAGGTCCTTAGAGGGCGGCGCCATTCTTGAATAGGGTCGCCCAAGGGGGAGGGACAAGTGGTCTCTCATAGAACTCCAGGCGCAGTTACAGCCGGTTGGCTGGATGGGTGCGGGGAGGGGGATTCACGCTTTTCCAGTAGGCTGCTTGGCCACCCCGCACGTGCACAATGGAGCAAGTGAATGGCGCATAACTGCAAGGGCCCCTTATGGAGATAATTTACAGGACGTACGGGGGTGACCTGGGGGGAAAAATACCCTCACGGGGAATGGGTCCTCTGCGCATGCGCACTCCGGTTGGAGGGCGGGCATAAGGGCGTACGGGGGCGACCTGGGGGGGAAGTACCCTCACAGTAAACGGACCCCCTGCGCATGCGCACTCTTGTTGGAGTGCGGGCATAATTTGATAAGGATCTGGCACCAGTTAATGACCTTGCCGTAGGCTCAAAATAGGGATACGCAGAAAAATGAAATGTTGTTATGATTATTGATTATGGAATGTTTAGATTCGGATAGGAATGTATTTGTATTAGAGATATGTTAAGGTTAGCAAAATTACATCTGTACCTATCCAAGTAATCAATGTAATGGTTGTTCTGCGTATTGTTTAAGTATAATTTAAAAATTGTTGATTTAATTTTTATGTTAATAAATACGGCCGGGGGTTTACGACTCCCAAATCCAAAAAATTCCTTGTGCTATGCGTGTTACTGTCCTAGTATTGATAAGGGAGGAGGGGGTCTAGGCTGTACCTGGCCATATCAACATTTTACTTGGGGCAGTTTTACAGAGCACAACCCTTGCCCAAGGACATAACTATGCTTCACATCAGTCACAGACTAGTTACAAGTTCCGTTTTTTTAGGCACAGGGAGATCTCATGCAATTCATAAGATACTGAGTCCAGGAGGGACTGGAACCTGTCTCCCGGTGATATAGGGTGGGCAGCTCAGCTCACGGCATGGCCACTTGGGTCGTTCTGGGGTCGAGGTTCCAGGGGAACGTCGAGCTGAGCCAGAGCCAGGCATACGGTTCGAGACAGGATGAACGTTCAGTGGTTCGCCCACATCTACGCGCCCATGAGTGTGCCTTCGCAGCGCCTTCATTAGTCCAGTTATGATTCATAACTGGCATATGAAGAAGCGCGTCACTTTGCAGGCAGATCCGGCCTTGAGCAACAGTACGAGTCTGCGCCGCCCTCTTTCATGCTCTATAAATATTTATCGCCTCGACTTTTTGTGCTTTTACATCGAGACTGACGGCCAAGTTGGCGGACTTTCTCGACGCTCCTCAGCGTGCAGTCCTCGCAGCGCAAACACAGAACGCCACAGAAATAACAACGCACTTGTTTTACAGCAAAAATAAATAGCCGGGTCGCAAAGGTTAGCTTTCTAAACAGAATTAACGTCGGTAAGAGAAAAACGACATGGGGAATTCTAAAAAATATAAGAGGGATCATCGAGTCGTCTGAACTTACCCGACAAGTATTCATGGACAGGAGCTGAGAAGAGAAGTGAGAGCTGCAGACCTGTGCTTTTTCCTGTTCCCTCCTCCACCCACATACTGAGCTTTTCTCTATTCATGCAGCAAATTTCGCAAACAAACATGAATGACGCCGCTCCGTCCTCCTATTGCTGGATTACACTCACTAGTTTTCCTTTTGTGCTTCTTAGGTCTGGCTTGCCACCAGAACAGTCGGTACCTTATGTAATCATGTTTTGGTTGGGCAGAAAGTGTGCGTCCACAATAAAAGGGCTGCCATCTATCCAGCTGCGATTACTTTGTTGGTTTATCCAGCAGCCTGCGCCAGCAGCAGTAGGGCTTTCTTGGTCTTTCCAGGGCACACACATGGCACTGAAGTGCTGTTAAAGTGCCTTGCATAACAAGTGTATAATTTATGGTTGTAATTTGTCTCTGGCAGCAGCACCGACAGGAGGATGGCAGTAATGAGGAATGTATTGGTATTTTCCAGTCCTATCATCCTCTTCTTGCATTATTGATTTTAGACTTTAGAGTGCTGTTGTGTGCTTGAAAGCAGCATGGGATGCCCTGAGTGCATGGATATTTAGGTTTTTTGGTGTGTGGAGGTTTATATAGCGCGAACTAGACCCGGAGGTATCAGAGCGCTTTACACGAGCAGCAGTTACGTTACGGACGGACACATTCATTAGGTCTCGCCTGACCAGCGCTTTAGCGCTGCCCTGGCGAGACTTATAGTAAGCGCGTTTTGGAAGTGCAAACAGTGGCTTTGCAGGCCTCCAACTACAGTGCATGTGACCCGTCCGGGCGCGCGCACCATTTGGAGTCCTGCAACCACTTGTTTGCTTTCACTTTAGCCGTGATTCATCGCACCATTTGGCAGCCTGCGTGCCCGCCCCCACTCCCCCTCCCACTCCGTCAGCTTCAGTGCGCGCTTGTTTTCTTTCTTCCTCTTTAACTTTGCATCTTCTTTCCCCGTTCTCTTTTTGTATCTTACTCCATCCTCTTTCCGTTATATTCCACTTTCTCTATTTCTTTCCTTTCTCCGTCTCACGCTTTCTCTTCATTTTGACCCCTATATTTCTTTCTTCGCTGGTATTCGTTGTTTTTCTCTTTGGTTGTATTTCACTTTCTCCATTTTACTCTTTCTTCGCTCTCTGTCTCACACTCTTTCCTTTTTCTTTGAGCTCTATATTTGTCTTACTTCCCTTGTTCTTTTTCTCCCATTCTTTTTGCATGCCTCGCTCGTTTTTTTCTCTCTTTTCACCTCCCCTTTCTACCTTGCTTTGTTTCTCTCTCTGCCCTTCTCTGTTTAACCCATCCAGGCCCCCGTTGCCTCCATCTAAGCCTCTCTCTTCCTATTTTTTAAGTTGTGCGTCGTTGCAGTATCTGACTTCTCCCACACTCGGATACATCGCCAGGTAGGAGGCAGCACGCGCCTCCCGAGGACGTCTCGTGACCATCTCTTTGTTCCATGATATAGTTGAAATTGATATGCCTACAACAGGCTTCCTGGAAATAGCATATATTTCCAAATCTTCCTGAAATAAGACGGCATCCGCCTAGGCGCTGCATTGAACTGCATTAAAATTACAGTTATGTAGCGCTTGGCACCCCTGACGAGAGGCGGCAGCGCTATATGTTGTGTTAAGTAAATGAAGCACGTGCCGTGCTGATCAGTGTTGATCAAGGTGGGATAATGGCATTTTAATGGCAGCTGGTGTGTGACAAGTGTATGACCGGTCTCAGTTTGTTACAAACACCGATGTCGTGGTCCAGGTATATCCACACAGTGCGCACAGCCCGGCTGCCCGGGGGAGGGGTGAGGAGGGGGTGTGCTGAGCACGGCTCTGCAGCTGAGTTCTCCGTCTCACATTATCAGGTACAACATTAAACTAGGGGAAACCGTACATTAGTGCAGCCTACCAGCTGTCCTTAATCACGTGCGCCCCCTGCGTGCAACAATTCACTGTCCCCCCCCCCCACCCCCCCGCCCCACTGCCCTCGCGAAAAATATTTCGGAGTAAAAACCTAGCACAGTGGTCAGATTTCTATCCTTGTGATATAGATTTGCCCACGTTTAATGCACACACGAGTGAACTTTTCTTACTGACTCCTGTGGGTACGTGTAGTTTCTTCCTTCTTATGTAATCACCTCACGTGCAATATTGTATATATCTTGTTTCACATATGTTATTGGGGTATCTGTCTATTAGGAAACAACTGATTCATAAAATGATAATTTATTTTTCACTGAAACATTTTAAGTGTATTAATGAGAAGAACTAATTAACAGATATAAAAACACTCTGTGTAAGATCTAGGCAAACTCAGGCGCAGAACAAAACTCTCAGCAACACCCAGGCTTCAGACAAGTCCATACCTTTTTTTGGAGAAAACCACTCCATCCCTAAAGGTTGCACTTTCTTCCTCAGTTCCATATCTGTTCTTTTCCCCTGTCTCTGTTCCTCTGTTTCATTTCGCCTGTCCCTCCTGAAGGCTTTGAGTTAATCTTACAGAGTGCATAAAGTGCTGGGCAAACATTCAGCATAACTTAACTAAACACACACACACGCAATCACTCTCTCTTTTCGCTCCCTCCCTCCATCTTCCCTCTCTCTCTCTCGCCCTAACTCTCTCTCTCTTCTTCTTCTTGTTCTCTCTTTCTCCCTGCCTCTTCCCCCTCTCTCTCCCTCTTCCCACCTCTCTCCCGCCTCTCTCCCTCCCCCCCTCTCCCACTCCCCCTCCCACTGCACGCCTCACACTGCTGCATGCCGCACACTGCTGCACACCGCACGCTGCTGCACGCCGCACACTGCTACACACTGCTGCATGCCACACACTGCTGCACGCCACACACTGCTGCATGCCGCTGCACGCCACACACTGCTGCACGCCACACACTGCTGCACGCCGCACACTGCTGCACGCTGCAAACTGCTACACGAAACACTGCTGCACGCCACACACTGCTGCATGCCACACACTGCTGCACGCCACACACTGCTGCACGCCGCACAATGCTACACGAAACACTGTTGCACGCCACACACTGCTGCACGGCACACACTGCTGCATGCTGCACACTGCTGCATGCCACACACTGCTGCACACTGCTGAATTACTCACTGCTGCATGCTGCACAACACCGCTGCACGCAGCACACTGCTGCAGCCGCACACTGCTGCACGCTGCACACTGCTGCACGCCGCTGCATGCCACACAGTGCTGCATGCCTCACACTGCTACACGAAACACTGCTGCACGCCACACACTGCTGCACGCAGCACACTGCTGCACGCCGCACACTGCTGCATGCCGCACACTGCTACACGAAACACTGCTGCACGCCACGCACTGTTGCACGCCACACACTGCTGCACGCCACACACTGCTGCACGCCGCACAATGCTACACGATACACTGCTGCACGCCACACACTGCTGCACTGCACACACTGCTGCATGCCGCACACTGCTGCACGCCACACACTGCTGCACGCCACACACTGCTGCACACTGCTGCATTACTCACTGCTGCATGCTGCACGACACTGCTGCACGCAGCACACTGCTGCACGCCGCACACTGCTGCATGCCACACACTGCTGCACGCCGCTGCACGCCACACAGTGCTGCATGCCTCACACTGCTTCACGAAACACTGCTGCACGCCACACACTGCTGCATGCCACACACTGCTGCACGCCACACACTGCTGCACGCCACACACTTCTGCACACCGCACACTGCTGCATGCCGCACACTGCTGCATGCCTCACACTGCTGCACGCCTCACACTGCTGCACGCCACACACTGCTGCACGCCGCACACTGCTGCACACCGCACACTGCTGCACGCCGCACACTGCTTTTATGCAAGTTTATGCTACTGACATTATAAATGACAATGCCTTTTATTTGTTTTAAAACCAAAACATAAATAAAAGGCATTGTAATTTTACAATGCCAATAGCTCAAACTCTTATAAATGCGAGACCTATTGCATTGCAAATGCTTGTTTTTGTTAGGCACCGGGAGATTCAGTGTATTTGCCCAGAATCCCAGAATGTTGAGCGCCCCCCCGAGACTCGAACCTTTTCCCCAGCTCCTAGGTCGACCTCCCTAGCCGTTAGTCCACATTCCCTCCCCAGGTTTGGCTTGACAACACAGATGTCGCCTGACCTTATGTGATCACCAAAAAAGAACATTCAGTGTACTACTATTAGTTAGGCTTAGGCTCTACCCACATGTTTACAGGATTTGATTGGACCGAATTTGTGTGCTTTCACATAAAAAGAGTGCTTGTGCTTGTGGCAAAGCTCAATACACTCAGTCAACACAGCAGGACTGAGTTGGTTGTGGTGGCAACCCAATGATCTTGGCGAAAGGCCTGATCAGTTTATCATTAAATGTAATGATTTAAGCAGTAGGTCCGATGTATTTATCGTGAAAAGGATATGTTAAAGTAAACAGACACTGTGGATTGTTATTCCTCTATAGTAAAGCCTATACATAGGTATTTTGTTACATGGAGTCTCACAGATTACTGTAGTAGGGATAGGTTTTGGTGTTGGCTACCCCTGTGACAGTAAATATAGAAGATTTAATCTCTGAGAATCCTTGTTTCTTCCTCTTAGGAGAGATAGTATTTTGTTTAGCTGACTGTATTTTTGTATCCCCTTCTAATTTGGTGTATGCATGCCTAACGGTTGCCTTGTGGAAAAGCTTACACTTAAAACAGTATACCTGAGTTGGTTATGGTGACAAACTATTTGTTACATGTAATCTCACAGATTACAGTAGTAGGTAAGGGTTTCGGCCACCCACTCTGACAAACCCTGGGGGTTTTCACTGAGATGATTCTTCTTTAGTCCTATTGAGAGGGCTTGTATATTGTTTTGCAAACTGTATTTTTCGACATATTTGTAATTTTATAGATGTACACTGGATGGTTGCATGTGAACTTGAATATGTCTGTGTTGGTTAGATGTAAAGCTGAAGGTAAAGGGTATAGGCCTTATCGTTTCTTTGGGAATCATGCCAGATTCCATAGGGCTGATCAGTTTATTATGAAATGTTATGACCCAGACAATAGACCTGACCTACTTATTGTAAAAAGTATGTTAAAGGCAATACACTTTTAAAGAGGAACTGTTACTGCACTGTGTTAAAACCTGTAGGCGGGTATTATGTTACACGGAATCTCCAAGATTACCAAAGTAAGCAAGGGTTTTATTGGCGATGATCCACCCGCAGAAATGGTTTGATAGAAGGTAAGCACTATGATTATCCTTTTTCGGCTCATGCAAGAGAAATAGTATTTTGCTTTGCCAACTGTAATTTTGTATACATTTGTAATTTTATGACTGTATGTCTGTTGGATGCCGTGTGGGAAAGTTTACACTAAGTACAGGAGGATTTAGTTGGTTATGGCAACAAGCCAATGATCAGCAAAACACACAAGATGATGGACGGAATGTTGCACATTGGCAAAACACTCACCCCCAGTCACAGATCTGGGTTTAATCCATCGTTATTTTGCTCACCACGCCAGCCCAGTTCAGACATGGCCATATGCAAATCAGTCTTGCCCCTGTGCCTCATGGGAACAGTCCAGCCCGAACTGCCAAGCTATGTCTTCCCTGGACTGGAATCATGCATCCTAGGACCGGTTTCGGGGTTTCACCCCTCTTCAGGTAGGATAGGTTGACTCCAGTGGCGTAGTGAGCACGGGACCCACGTCTGGGCATACCCTTTCTACATAGGGCGAACAGCAAAACACACAAGATGATGGACGGAATGTTGCACATTGGCAAAACATTCACCCCCAGTCACAGATCTGGGTTTAATCCATCGTTATTTTGCTCACCACGCCAGCCCAGTTCAGACATGGCCATATGCAAATCAGTCTTGACCCTCTGCCTCATGGGAACAGACCAGCCCGATCTGCCAAGCCAGGTCTTCCCTGGACTGGAATCAAGCATCCTAGGACCGGTTTCGGGTTTTCACCCCTCTTCAGCCAGGATAGCTTGACTCCAGTGGCGTAGTGAGCACGGGACCCACGTCTGGGCATACCCTTCCCACATAGAGCGAACAGCAAAACACACAAGATGATGGACGGAATGTTGCACATTGGCAAAACATTCACCCCCAGTCACAGATCTGGGTTTAATCCATCGTTATTTTGCTCACCACGCCACCCCAGTTCAGACATGGCCATATGCAAATCAGTCTTGCCCCTGTGCCTCATGGGAACAGTCCAGCCCGAACTGCCAAGCTATGTCTTCCCTGGACTGGAATCAAGCATCCTAGGACCGGTTTCGGGGTTTCACCCCTCTTCAGGTAGGATAGGTTGACTCCAGTGGCGTAGTGAGCACGGGACCCACGTCTGGGCATACCCTTTCTACATAGGGCGAACAGCAAAACACACAAGATGATGGACGGAATGTTGCACATTGGCAAAACATTCACCCCCAGTCACAGATCTGGGTTTAATCCAACGTTATTTTGCTCACCACGCCACCCCAGTTCAGACATGGCCATATGCAAATCAGTCTTGACCCTGTGCCTCATGGGAACAGTCCAGCCCGATCTGCCAAGCCATGTCTTCCCTGGACTGGAATCAAGCATCCTAGGACCGGTTTCGGGGTTTCACCCCTTTTCAGCCAGGATAGCTTGACTCCAGTGGCGTAGTGAGCACGGGAACCACATCTGGGCATACCCTTCCCACACAGGGCGAACAGCAAAACACACAAGATGATGGACGGAATGTTGCACATTGGCAAAATATTCACCCCTGTCACAGATCTGGGTTTAATCCATCGTTATTTTGCTCACCACGCCACCCCAGTTCAGACATGGCCATATGCAAATCAGTATTGACCCTGTGCCTCATGGGAACAGTCCAGCCCGAACTGCCAAGCCATGTCTTCCCTCGACTGGAATCAAGCATCCTAGGACCGGTTTCAGGGTTTCACCCCTCTTCAGCCAGGATAGCTTGACGTAGTGAGCACGGGACCCACATCTGGGCATACCCTTCCCACATAGGGCGAACAGCAAAACACACAAGACATGGCTTGACAGTTCGGACTGGACTGTTCCCATGAGACACATGGTCAGACTGATTTGCATATGGCCATGTCTGAACTGGGGTGGTGGAGTGAGCTAAAGAATGATGATGGATTAAACCCAGATCAGTTGACTGGGGGTGAGTGTTAGATTTGCTCAAACGCTCCGTCCATCATCCCATATGGTATCGCTTTGTTCGCCCTAAGTTGGCAGGGTATGCCCAGACGTGGGTCCCTTGCTCACTTTGTCACGGGATTCAAGATAGCCTGGCTGATGAGGGTTATGAACCTGAAACCGGTCCAAGGATGCTTGTTTCCGGTCCAGGGAAGACATGGCTTGACAGTTCGGACTGGACTGTTCCCATGAGGCACAGGGTCAGAATGATTTGCATATGGCCATGTCTGAACTGGGGTGGTGGAGTGAGCTAAAGAATGATGATGGATTAAACCCAGATCAGTTGACTGGGGGTGAGTGTTAGATTTGCTCAAACGCTCCTTCCATCATCCCCTTTGGTATCGCTTTGTTCGCCCTAAGTTGGCAGGGTTTCCCCAGACGTGGGTTCCTTGCTCACTTTACCACTGGATTCAAGATAGCCTGGCTGATGAGGGTTATGAACCCGAAACCGGTCCCAGGATGCTTGTTTCCGGTCCAGGGAAGACATGGATTGACAGTTCGGACTGGACTGTTTCCATGAGGCACAGGGTCAGACTGATTTGCATATGGCCATGTTTGAACTGGGGTGGCAGAGTGAGCTAAAGAATGATGATGGATTAAACCCACATCAGTTGACTGGTGGTGAGTGTTAGATTTGCTCAAACGCTCCGTCCATCATCCCCTTTGGTATCGACAAGCCAATGATAACAGCTATAGGCCTGACATGGACATGGACAAATTCTACCAAAAGCCATAAATCTGGTCTGCTTATTATGAAAAGTCATGACAAAGACACTAGGCCTGACTTTTATATAAAAAGCATTTATTACAGCTAAACAGTAAATTGTTATCCTACTATGCTATTGGTGCTGGAGAAGTATTTTGGTACATGTAATCTCACAGATTACCATAATGGCCAAGGGTTTTGGTGTTAGTCACAAACGCTGACAAACCCTGGGACTAGAAGATTTTCACTGTATTGATTTTGTTAGGCCTTATTGAAAGGGTTTATATATTAATTTGTCAACTGTAATTCTGTCCATATTTGTAATTTTAGAATTGTATGGACGATGGTTGCCAGTTTATATGCACTTCAGTAGGCCTGTGTTGGATATAGTGTCAAAACAATGGTAAAGACTACATGCCTTATCAGTTCACTAAGAAAATAAACATTAGATTTCTTAGATGTGATGCGTTTATAATGATACTGTTGCAGGGATTCTGCTGGCAAAGCAGAACTGTGCCTTGGGATGACAGAGACATCAGAATGTAGCGACTGAGTCTCTCCACAATGTCAGCATCTGCTGGCCCAAATCCTGGCTAACTCCCAGTGCCTCACCTGAACTCTTAACCTTCCCAGAGTAACAGGCAATTAAGGCAACCTAGACCATGACGCTCTAGTCCCCAAGAGAAACGTGTAAACAGATCATCACCTTTTGTCTATCACTCATGCATATCCATAGTAAACAAAAGAAAGACACAAAGAAAGTTTACAATATATATATGGAAATGATCATAGTGTATTATGAAGCAAGTGTGCTGCGATAACTAGACAGATACAACTAAGCAATATAATTAGCATTATTAGTAGACTGTGTAAAATAGACACCCCTACCATGGCAACTGATATTTCAGTCTAGACCTATCCTCCTAGTGTGAGCACGGGGATATTAGTGATATCTGGTATTGGCAACAGACCCCTTACCTAGTGTATATAGTTAGGTTGTCCGCATCATAGGTGTAAACTTAGTTTAAAAAACCAAATCTGACTGGAAACCAACCTTAAATCCTGTTGTATTTCCGTCCCAAATGAGATTCAATAGGGTCCAATGTTAGACACCTAGGTAAGACTGCACATAATCCCTCCTATTCACAGTATATGTATCCTGGATGTGTTTCCCAATGAGGAGTCCCTGAGGATGGGTAAGTAAAGGAAAACGGCCTAATTATATATAAGAATACACCCAAATGAAAAATGGCAGGGGCATATTCTATATACTTTGAGAATATGGTAATGTGATCCCACATACCTTAAAGGAGGATTTAGTAAAAGTGCAAGTTTATTCAGGCATGAATAAATAAAATCTGTGGTGCATTGCACCCACTCGATGCAGGTTGTGTTAAAGAAAATAACCGGCAGCCATATCCTTGCCAGTATTAATACGGGACCTTTTCCTAATAAAAAGGATCAAAGGAAAGTGAGTCAGAACAAGCTAGTAGACAGACCCCGAGGTGAGTATTTAAAAGATGCCCCCAAACGCAGATGCTCATATCTAGCGTAATTGGCACTGTACCGCTAATTGCAGGAGAACATTCAGTCAGTTATGGGCGCTTACCTCTGTGATGAACAAAGCTCCTTTTGGTGTGTACGCTGGAGACCTACTGGTCCGCAGGAGAACACACATTTATATAGGCCTGGGAGCGGAAACATTTGTAGGACTGTACCCACTCCATAGACGTCGGCCCTCTTGGAACTGTAAATTCAGTACCCCGCTTATCAATAGAGGTTTAAAGTTGGCAATTCATCAGCCCCCGAGGTGTGTTGATGTAGAGCTCAAGGGTCGTGGGGTATTGATCAGCATTATGCTCGATGAGGTATCCCCCAAAAACACTGGAAATCAGGGAGCGTATAAAGGCAGGTATTACTCCAAAGATTTTCTGAAAGGTACTGACTAAGCCAGTCCAGATTATTTTTAAAAACTGAGCTATACCGGCGGTATTGGAAGCATTTAAGATTCGATACACAAGCTAGCCGAAATGTTATGGAAGATTTGTGCTCAAAAGAGGCTGTATTTCTCTCGATGCAGTTCAAAGGTTTCTCGGGCAGATGTTAAAGTCACATCCCTCTGAAACAATAAGACTTTGAGTCGCTTAGGTTGTTAAAGTCTGCCTTCAAAGTTGGAATGAAAGGCCACAACGAACTATCAGAAACTGCATGCCTTGGAGAGAAAAACACGTTATTGCAACAGGTCACTATCTGAAAAACTGAGAGAATATATGGAATTCCACGTTTCATTCCACAACAGTCTTGATCGCTTAACAGTAAATAACTGCCATTGGAAAGGACAGTGATAAGGGGGAAAATTGAAGGGGCTGGTATTCCTTTTGTTTCAGGGTGACTTAAAACCCTCCAAAAAGGGAATAAGCACACAGACTCTTCTTGGCAATGCAAAAACCTTCTTTACTAACTGTCACGACAGAGAGAAAGATGTTCAACACACACAACATGGAATGCACTTCAGTCTTTCTCAAATTCCTGCTAACAGGCAGCTCTTTTTATACACAATTGTACAATGGTTTATTACAACAGGAAATCATAATTGGCTTGCAAGTTACAGATTTAAAATGGAAAAAATACTCGAAGACTTATGACCTCCTAACTCCGGATTCTGACCTAATCCATTACACATTCCTTATTGCGCTCCAAATGATGCTTGATTAACAAAGCATTCTCCTGTTCGTGAATGGATGTCCGTTCCTGGTAAATGTAATTTAAGTGAAGTGTGCACTTTCAGTATTGTGCACCTAAGACCTCTGTGTGCTCTGGCTAATTCAATTTCCTGCACCCATTGTCTAATCAGGCCATGATCTGTTGGCAAGCATGGAGAGCGTGCTGGTGGACTTGCGTGTCAAAATCATAAATGTTTTCAATCTTACTAAACACAAGTTGGCCTTTAACTGAAACCCTTTCAAGTTTCCTATTCCATTGTGTCCTTGAGTGAACTTTTCACGTTACTCGTGTCAGTAAATTGTTTGGGCCTTAAGTGACTTTTAACCATTAACAGCTGTGTATTTTCTGCTTGGGTTTGTTGTTGAGTCATATACTCATGTGTTATATTTTCTACGGGTTGCTTATTTTTTACGTTTCCTTCAATATTCCCCCCTTAGTTAATATTTTATCTAGTTGATCTAAACCTTGATCTACACTTGGCACTAGGTTATGCAAGTTGCCTTGGGAATCTACTACTTGTGTTGGTGTCCTAACTGAAAACATCCCACCCACCCCTATTTTCCTACAACATGCTAGACTTAATTGTGCAAGACAATATATTCACATTAAGACCACAATTGTTGGGAACAAGGCTCCCAACCGTTCCGACATCCAGGATGGCAGCGATAAAACCCAACCACTAAACCAACTATCTGGGACACCTCCTTAATCTAACACTTTCTTTTGCAAATCATGCAATATCTGTACAGCCTCTGACAAAGTTCCATTGTCCACATCATTCGCTGGAATAAACGTGCAGCAAGTCTTTCCGATTTGTTTTGCATACCGCTCTTTTCATGACTGTCATATGGTCAAGTACATAAAGATGTTCCAGTACCATCAATCTTATTGCACGCAGCTCTTCCCCTATGGCATTGAAACCATCATTGGTAGCATTTATGACCTTCCGGAGCTCCCACCGTGTTATCTGAAGCCAGCAAGCTGGGGCTTTAGCTTGAACAAATGGCAGAATGCTCCCAAGAAGAGTTGAGCATCACTGAACAGGCAAAATCCTTGGGGAACATCTTTCCAAGTGCTTGTGCCATAGTACTCTGCAGTTCTCTAGTTTCAGCTATAGTGTAGCAAGGTCGTTGGATGGCGCATGGGGTGTTCGTGCAAGGTCAACAAGTTGATACTAGGATTTACCAAAACCGGAGCGTGCAAGGTCACAATGGAGCTGATTCCACCCTAATTTGGTGGCAATTGGGCATACAGCAGTTCTCCGCCCTGCCAGTAAAAATCCATGGGGCTGGAGGTGCTCCCCTGCATGCCGGCATGGTAAACTGTGATCTTACAGCCAACATTGTATCTTACGTTAACAGTACCATTCCCTCTGAAATACAAGGAAACAGAAGTTAGCTTCATGACAGTCTGAGGACTTACAGTGCTATCTAACCAAGTGTAAAGTGATGTTTCCATCACATATAGGTGTGCAAATCCCTATTGCATCCTGGCTAACAACACTGCCATCCCATAAAGACATAGCCCTACAGGAAAATTCAGTATTGGAGTGCCATTGATCATGGGCAAAGACTGACCCGGTGACTCTAAATCCTGGCCTATGGACACAATCTGGGGGTAAGGGGCTTACAAAATAGTTGTTACACTCGGTTGGCGGGCATGTTACTCCTAGAACTCCTAAATCCAGGACTACCTGGGTCCAAGCTAAAGTGGTGAGACAGCCTGTCTTCCTCATCTATGATATTTAATCACTGATATCTACTTTATCTGTAAGAATGTAGAGTACTTCTGCTACTGAGTCATATTTTGTGGCGTTGACTAAGAAGCACACTACTCTAACATGTGTCATTTGCATTGGGGCCTTGATTATCCACAAGTAGAGATGTAATGAACATTGAGCTGCACTTGGGGCTATTTGTTTTGTGGATTTGAGTTTATCTGATCCAGTAACATGAGGTATTAAGGAACACTCAAAACAGGATTCATTTGTGTTTTCTGAACTTATGTCTGACATTTGCTGATACCACATATTATCTAACAGCTGAGTGTGGGTATTACGGGTCACATTGTTATTTGAGAGCTCTCTTCAGACATGAAAAACATTAGAAGTAAAGGGTTCATTACTATCAAAGAGCATAAAGAATAGAATCAAGAGACAAAAAAGAAACATAAATACTTATCTTTTGTGTTGTTCTGTTAAAAAATAGTTCGAAAGCAGAGATGGAGGGGGGTGCTTTCATGATGACAATCTTCGTCCCTGTTTTGCTCCATTTGCACTGTTCATGATGTTTGGCAAACGGCTGGGTTGAGATGCACATGGCTGCGATAAAACCAGGGCTTCCTGCCATTCACCTTGAAGGCAGCTGGTGTGATCGGGATAACTGTGTAGGGGCCTTCAAATCATTTATCTGCCATTTGTTTTACAATTTGTTTATAAATACTTGATCTCCCAGGTGTATAGCTGGAAGGTCGACCTCGGCAGTAGTGCGCTTCACCTTGTCTACCTGTTTGGAGATTAATCTTGCACATTTCATCAGTTCACACAAATACATGCACATCTCATTATTCAAGACTTCTTTTCCCCTCTATCTTACTTCTAGTGGCAGGGACTTGGAGATTCATAGACATCCCAATCACTATTTGATGGGGTGTCAAGTAATGGTCTGAACTGGCCATATTCCTAAGGCTAAAGAGTACTATTGGCAAACAGTATAACCATTTCTCGTGCAATGTAGCACATAACTTACTTACCTTAATCTTCAAGAGGCCGTAACGATACCTTTACTTTGAGGGTGGTACATGGAGGACAACTTATGCTTTATTCCTAACTGTGTTGTTATATGCACAAATAGTGTATTAAAAACAATTAGTGCCTTTGTCAGAGCTTATCCCTTCTCGAATTCCCCATCATGGAATTAATTCATGAATTAGGAATGCAGCTGCGGATTTAACATCACAATGGATGCATAGTCCTGCTTCAATACATCGGGAAAATGGGCAGACCAGCACTATGAGGTACATATAGTTATTGCACCTATCGATGGTATAAACAAAGTCCAGATGAAGGGCTTTAAAGAGACTCTGTGGTTGTGGAATGGTGGAATGTATCACTTTTAGGGTGGTAATTATGTTGTGCACATTAGGAACAAAGCAGTCTTGTTGTATTTGTATTGACAAATAATCTCTGGAGGTATGGGCTGGTAAAAGAGTTTAATCCAGAGCTATCGCAGGCAAAGTCTGTGGCATCTCTAGTTTTCCTGTGGACAGTTATCTATTCACTAGGTCACCCCCAGACTGGGTGCATCCTCTATCTTCCCATAACTGCTTTTCATGCAAGGGGGCAGCCTCCTGCAGTCCTCTTAGATGTAACTGCGCTTTCTCAGCATAATGAGGCATATCGTTGTATGTGATAGTATTGAAGTCAGACCCAGGTGGTGAGTTAGTTTGAGCCACCAGAACAGGGGCAGGTTGTGACTCTGATGGCTCAGCTGGGGGGTGTGTGCGCCTAGCTGTATCTTTAGCTGCCCAATCTGCTAGTGCATTACCATGGGACCCAAACTCCTGTCCACTTGTATGTGCTGCACATTATACAACTGCCACTGCTTTGGGTAGAGCGAAATCCTCTATTAGTGCTTCTAAGAGGTTTCTATGCATAACAGGACTACCGTCCGACTTAATAAAAGCTATCATGCTCCATCTCATGATGCTGGAATGCACGGTGGTTCTCACATAAGCTAAATATGAATATATAGTAATTACTTCTCCTGCTCCTAGCTTAAGGGCTGCTATTAATGCAGTTAATTCTGTTGCTTGGGCAGAATAAGGTGCTGGTAATGTCAGCTGCTCCACTATATGTAGCGTATCAGAGGAATCATGCTGCTCTGTTTTGACTACTTCTGAATAACGGCAAATACTGCTTAGAGCATCAAAGGTGCCTCCATGACGATGGGGGTACTCTTCTGTACTGCGAAGGCTGCAGTGGCCAGTGCCTGCATACAGGGATAGTATCATTTTTATAAATAAATCTAGCAGCCTACTGAAATATGTAATGGGGCTGTGTCCTAAGGGTATTTCTGTTTAAGAACAGCTGTCATCACCTGACCATTGCAATTGAAAAGTCTCCTTCATCTTTGGTGTCCATGTTATCCTTTCCTCTCTGTCTTTAGCCAGTTTGATAGCAGCTAACAAGGGTGCTATAAACATGCTATAATAAAAAAAACACTGTCTCAAATATTTAGAGAGACCAAGAAACTTCTGCGTTCCTTTGACAGTTCCTGGTTCTATCATTTGGCGGATGGAGGCTGCCCTTTCAGGTGCTACACATCGACCAGATGTTGACAACAATTGTCCTAAATACTGGACTTCTTTGTCATAGTACGGAATTTGCTCCCTCTCTACTTTGTACCCTCTCTGGGCAAGAGTTGCTAGAAGAGATATAGTGTCTCTTCTTCACCGCTGCTCAGTGGTACTACAAATCAAGATGATGTTGAAATATTGCAACAGAATGTTGTGACATTGGAAATTTGACAGCTCATTCTTTATCACTCTGTTGAACATGGTAGGGGACTCATAATACCCTTGCGGTAAATGAGAGTACAAATACTGAGTTCCGCGATAGGAGTCCGCTGTCAGATAGAGGATGTGTGGATGGAGAAGGATGCTAAAGAAGGTGGTCTTTAAATCTATAACGGAAAAATACTTGCCATCCTGGGGAATATTTGTCAAGATGATGGAGGGGTCAGGGGCAATTGGAAATTCTGGTACCACTAATTAATTAATTAGGCATCAGACATCCAGGAGTCTTGCCTTTGTCGAAGAAAAAGGAATTCTTTGGGTAATAAAACCTCTTTTCCCAGTAGCTCTGGTGTCTCTTCTCTAATGTAAATGCCTCCATATCAGCGGGTCATCAATGCCATGATCCTGGAAGGTGAAACTCTAAGGGTGGAACAAATCATGGTACCATCAGATTAAAACGAAATGGTTATATTTATTCTGAACATCAAATCTCTTCCAAACAGATTAGCTAGGGCATCTGGAAAAAACAGTAAACAGCCATAATTGTACCTCCCTTCTACTTCCAACTCCACTGGTTTTGTAAAAGGAACCTTTTTAGGACTTGAAGTTTCGAACTAAACTGCATATAGATCTAAGCTGACTTTGCCCATGGTATAAAAGACATGTAATTTTGCATAATATTGATAACAGACGACCAATGTTATTCAAGCTGTAAATGCGAGAAGACAATGTATTAGTACTATTATGCACAAGAGCAAGTACTTTGTCTAAATTATCTTGATCAATTTGTGTTAAACGTGGACTTCCATTTATGACAATTTTCAAATTTAATTGTAAGTGGCATAATTAAATCTTTTTGAACACAGAGACTTAGGATCCAGCAAGAAATCAGATAGGTCTGTGTCTTCCGACAGGAGGGATAGGTACTGTTTTACTGCAGACAGTGTGGAATGTACTGCAGACAGTGCTGAAAATGGGAATAACGAGGGGAGGGTCTGCTTCCCCTAAACCCCAGTGTGGAATTAAAAAAACAATCAAAACAACCATTTGTGTCCACTGGCCACAATAACCACCAATTTGGGTCTGAAAGAGTGGAGTTAAATGTACCATTGAGCCGAATACTATTGAGCTGTTCTTCAGTGTAATTTGTTAAATGTTGCCAATTGTCAAACTGGGCAATGGAAGGACAATTGGGTGAATTTATGTCTTTAATTTTAGCAAATCCCAGACAAGTAGTTTGTTGAACTGTATCATTTAGAAACATCATTTGTAATGGAATTCAGCAGGCTCTAAATAAGGTGTCTGTTCCCTGAATCTGCCAATGTTTGGTACCCCAAATTGATTTAATATCCATGGTATCCTATCAATACTCATAGACTTTCAATGCTAATTGCTTGACAAACACATCTGTATATTTTAGCTTGGTTTGTGTCAGCATATATTTCTTTGATGGTCCAAGTTTAAAATAAAGTGATTTCTGGTCTAAAGAATAATGTCCAGAAAAATAAGTGAATTCATCCCCTTATGTTTTTGAGCTCCCTTGGAGGAGTTGGACAATGTTCCCATTGTGTGTAATTAAAAAGTGTGCATTGGACACTAGCTCGATGTAAATCATGATGTCCATAATGATGATAACAGAACATTTCACCATAATTAGCAGAATTTAGATACAGGCCTTCACTTTCAAAAACAGTATAATATTCTAGCTTCGAGAGCATGGAGTTTACGTGGCAACATCCCAATTGTCAGAATGTAATCCAGGCACAATAACATCACCCATGACACCTTGAAAATGTAAGGAATCTGCAGTATTTCTGTAGGGCTGAAGATATCATAGGGGACCTTAACCCAAACAATTCCATCAGTTACTGCGACAGCTGAAATGTTCGCAAGGGACAGGGCTCTTTTCAGTTTATGTGAAGATGAGTGAGGCATTAACACCTCATCAACCAGTTCTGTGGCAGAGTGTTCTGGTAGGTAATGGCCATTTATCAGTAAGAAGAAAACAGTCACAAATCCAATAAAAGGAAGTAGAAAAACCAAGGACAGTATTATCCAAACATATACCTGATAAGTGCCGTTAAACCATGAAAAGAAAACACAGACCTGTATAGACGGAGTGTAGGTGGAACTTTCAAAAGAGTTGGATGAAAATCAGCTGTTCCCACTTAATAAGCAGAAGCAGTTTGTTGAAAAACAGGAGCCACAGGTGCAGTGTGAGAACTGGTAGGCTCCACAAGGGGGGGATCAGTATATATTAATCACCTGCAGGAGATGCAGTTATACGTTCAGGACTCACTTGCGTCATGTGGCTGACATTTGTTGCATTATTAGGAATTAACTGATGTTCATTCTCCCCCCAGACCCCCCCAAGCTGGGGAGAAACAGCTTTGATGTGGCTCAAAAGCTGTAGAGGAATTTCCTGTATGGTACCGAGAGGAGTTCGGGAAATACCATGGACTCCGCATGGCCTACTGTTTAGAATTGGCCACATGACGTATCTTGATGTGATCAATAGAGATAAAACGATTGTCATTAGAAACAGCTTGTGGCAAAATTAAAGTTCTTGTACCTTGACTGCCAAGGACTGGCACCGGTGAACGGTATGATGTGCCAAATTCCTTCTTTACTGCAACCTTTTCTCAAACAAGAAACACAATTTGTGGAATCCAGTCCGAAGGTGCTGGCTGCTCCTTGATTCTAGTAGAGGCAGACGTCTTCAGCTGTTCATTTGATTGGCCGTCACGGATGTGTTGCAATTCCTGTAAGACAGCAGAATGATCATTTATGTCAAAGGGCATCAAGGTCTGGAATGTACATTTTGATACTAAAAAGGACCTTGTATGGGGTCTGGCCTCCCAGAGATCATTTTGGTAGATTATTAAGTCTTCTTTGTACCCCGTATAGGTGATGGATCAAGCAATGCCTTGTACCTAATACTCTAGCTGTTAAGGATTACTCTAAGTCACCGTTCATCCTCTCCACTACCAAATGTTTCTTAGGGAAGGTAGGGGGAAGAGTAATGCATCTCTACACCCAGGGAAGCCATGATATCCCTGTAAGCCTTGGAGGCAAAAATAGGCCCCTGGTCTGAGTGGAATGCATTGAATGCATGTGTGCCAATAAAGACTTGCAAATCTTTAATAACAGTGCGAGCATCAGCCAAACATTGTGGCCACACCAAGAAGAACCTTGAGCAAGAATCAACCACAAGTAGGATACATTTAAACACTCCATCCGAATTAAGAGGATCACAATAGTCCAAAAAAATGCAGCTGAAAGGTTAGTTGGAAATCAATAGGTGTGTCTGCGGTGGGCATGCTATGGTAGACCATTTAATTTGTTGACAATTATCACAAAAAAGGACATATTTCCTGGCCTGTTTATATAAGCCATGCCACCAATAACGTTACCGTAGTAACAAAATTTTGGCCACCACACCTGCATGTGCAGAAGCAACATCTTCATGCACAGCTATCAGTAAGGCTAGTCTGCGGTCTTGATTGGTAATCAAAAGATCAACAATTCCTTGAATTGTAACAAAGAGAATTTTTTTTGTTGCTTAAATGATATGTATATTTTTCTGGAAGGCCCCTTGGCAAAGGGGTGCCATTGCATGTAGCATTAACGAAAGCCAGTATATCGTCATCTACCTTCATATGAGAATGAGTTATCACAGCAACTGTTACATGGGGAACCACGGATTTGGCTGCTTCATCTGCTAAAGAATTCCCTACAACATGTGTTCCCACACGATGAAGACTCAATGTATTAATGCCACAAGTCTGTGGCAACCTATCTTTTAGGACTTCTACATTCACCCAAAGCGATTTATGCTTTAAAGAGTTGCCTTTAAATTCTTTGAATCCATTCTGGATTCATCGCAGTCGATAATTAGGCAGATACAACTAAGTAATGTAATTAGCTTTACTAGCTGGCTATACAAAATAAACATCCCCACCATGGCAAATTATATATCTGTCTAGGCCTACCCTCCCCATGTGAGCCCTGGGATATCAGCGATCTCTGGGATTGGCAACAGACCCCATGCCTGGTGTATGCAGTTAAGTGGTCCGCATCATAGGTGTAAACTCAGTTTATGCAAAGCGGTGTGGGTGTTAATTCCAGGACAGGTCTCTCTGATGGAATTCTCCTCTCTGCCCCCAAGGGGACGAGACACAGTTTATATGATAAGAACTGCTGTGTGGGAAAGCTGCAGCTGTGATACTGTGCTATGTCTAAAATGTTAGGAGCTGTTGCTGACTGATCAGAAAAAACAGTACAAATTGTTGTTATGTATTATAGGCGACCTTGTATGAAATGTGCAGAATGAATCCCAAGAAGAGTCACTGAATAACAGAACAAAATGTACAGCATATTTATGAAATAATGTCACAAACACAAAGCGCTATATTTGGCTGTGAAAAGCAGAACCAACCTAAAACGTCTAATTCGCAAAACTAAGGTAGAACTAAAGTAGGCCCAGAAGGGAAATCACTACAATACGTTATAAGAAAGCAAGTAGACCTGACTTACCTATTGTGAAAAAGTGCTAAAGGCATTAGGCGTTTAAGGGTGGATTGTTATTACACTGTGCTAAAGCTTGTAGGCAGGTATTTTAAAGGGATGTGTAAAATTGCATGCGAAGTGCAAGAAATGGAAATACACCATTTAGCAACATATTTATAAATAACTCCTTGTGCCAATTTTAAAAATTAGCACGAAAAACAAAAGTGCCATGAACAAAAGCCAATTGTGTTCTGGTTGTTCACGTTTTTCCAGCGCTCTTGACCTATTAGAGATATAGGCAACAGTTTTGGCGTTAGTGACATACCGGAACAAATCAAGCAATATGGTAATCCTTAATAGTTTCTTTTATCCGGGAATTTAAATTGTTTTGACAACTGTAATTCAGTACGTATTTGTAATGTTATTGCCATGCATGATCATTGTCTTGGGGCAAAACCTATGCTCAATACAGTACATTTGTGTTGGTTATGGTAACAAGACAATGATAAAGGTAACAGTCCTAATTGTTTATTAAGAAAAGTTACAATAAAGGAAGGGTCGATTATTAATAAAGGCTGTAGGTCCTGCTATTGCGTGACCTCGTCCTATTCCTCTTATGCATGTGGGGTGGCCATCCTTCTAAGACAGGGTCTCTCTATGGCAATGGTTTGATCACTTACTGATGTGCAGGGCTGGATGGCTTTTCTATGGGGAAATTTGGGGCAGACATAACTTGCCGTCATCAACAGCTATGGGCCCAATACTGACGATAATGACTTGCTTGACATTCTGTGGGGCTAGATTCTCTCTACCAAGCTACAGGCTTTCATATGGGGGGACTTTAATTGCGTCTTGCAGCCTTGCTTGGATAAAACCTGTGTGCTGCCTGGTGCAGGGACTGCTGCTGCTGTTCATTTGAGAGCTATTATGCAAGATCATGACCTTCTTGATATTTGGCAGCACTGGTTCCAGAAAACTGTAGAGGGTACCTACTATTCACATGCGCATGGGGGTGGTCATGACTTAATTATTGGCTGTTGTCTAAGAATGTCGAGTCATAGGTGTGAGAATGAACACATTTAGCTCATACCCTTTCTGATCATGCACCAGTCCTCCTGACCATGACATCTCTTGGGACACTTTGGTCAGGATTCTCTTGGCGGTTGCATCCTGACGTCATGTTGGACAAGGTATTTTCAGAAGAGATTCACACAGAGAAGGTGGAGTATTTTGAATTTAATGAAGGTATGGCAGATTCTAGGGGCACTGAGCAGGAGGCTTTCAAGGTTATTCTTTGAGGCACGTGCATGGCCAAAAGCAGTGGTGTGCTCTATGGTGAGGAATTTCTATAGCTCAGCATTCACTGAAGCTCCTTGGCACTACTAATTACACATTGGCACAGGAAAAGGTTTGATGTCATTTAAGAAAAAAGATAAGTCTTTAACAGGTTTTTGAACCTCCCATGGTTTTGCTTGGCTTGTGAGTAGAGGGAAGGACGTTCCATAGCTTTACTGCTGCCGCAGAGAAAGCCTTTTTGACTACCTTCACAGTTCTAGTTTTAGGGACCACCACTATGGCCCTCATTACCAGTTTAGGGCTAAATTCCGGTCCCTGTGCAAACAGGAATTTACACAAGAATCAGAATTCCTGGTGATAAATTCTGGCGAGTCAATCCTGCTGAAAATCATTTGAGGAAAATGCCCCAAAAATGGCAAAACATGCCAAATTGGGAGTACTAAAAACTGGTTTTGAATGATGTTAAAAACCGATTCCGCATCTTTTGCCTTGCTTTTCTGTTGAAAACTCAGATAAGAATGTATGAACCACATGTGGTACATACCTCACCTTGGGGGTGAGGTCTGTTTGTCAGAATAGGGTGGTAAATACCCCACACTATTTCAACAAACTTGTAATGAAGGCCTATGATCTGTGAACAGGATTGTAAATGGTGAGATGGTCAATACCAAGTATTTCTTTCTGCTAAAACCCCAGGAGTTGCCAATAAAGGGATGTGGTTTGCACCAATTGAAGTTGCCTCATGAGGCTTGCTGGTAATGCAAGATTAACTGTATTGCCATAATCAAGCCTCATTTGAATAAGTGCATTTATTTCCGGCAGATTGCCCTCCAAAAAGGACATAAAGTTTTCATCAGTTTTAATTGCGGGTAGCAAACTTTAGCACGATGAGCTATGTTGTGTTTGAGTGAGACTCTGGAGTCAATAATAATCCCTACATTGTGCACACACTTTGAAGGAGCTGGATGTACTTCCATCTCGTGAGGCCAATCAGTGTTGGTAGCTTGTGGACTTTTAGTGAATAACAAAATCTTGCTTTGAGATTTATTCAATTAAAAAAATTACATTGTTGGAGTGGAAAATCATGTTTACCATTAATGACAAGAGAAACGAACATGACATTTTCTGAGAGAAAAATGTATACACGTGTGTTGAATACACGTTATAGAAAAGATGAGGAATAAAAATAATTTTAGTTATTGCATCATAAAAGCATGCAGAAAAAGAGTAGTTTAGATGATATCATATGTATAAGTAACACAGGTTGTGATTTACTAAATTAAAAGAACTATATATCAATAACATGTGTTAGAGAAAAATGTGCAAATGATGAACTCTCACGTTATAAAGTTTACATCTGATTGTTTCTGAATCGTTTCTGAATATCATTTATATGAAGAATAACTAATGTGATTTATCAAATGGTATGATTAATCCTGATTATAATAGTGAATTTTAGTAAAAGCTACTTCTTTGTGTGTGAAACCGTGTGCACCGAAAATTACAAAAGAAAGGTAGTTGCTACTTATTTCTATTTGAAGATGCTTCCGTGAAACTTATAGAGAATGTATTTCACTTATATAACAATCTTATTGGTTTGAAACAACATTATAAATGTATGATTTGAAATGTATTTACACGTTGGTACATACATAAAGTTATAAGTACCCTATATTGACACGTTTTCTTTGTAATGCTACCAAATATTCTTAAATGCATAAGAAGTTAACTAAAAACATGACATCTTATTATTCTTTTATGAATATACTGCGTTATATCAGACTAAATTAATGAGGGCCTAAATGTGTTCACAAAGTTTTCTGCTTAGCTAACCTTACTGTTTGTGAGAATGTTCTCCAGTGTGACAAATTATGTGCAACAGTGTATTTTTCTTAGTGAGTTCACTTGTATTGAATGAGAGATTTTGCTAGAATTATGTTACCATCTTAGGGCGTCTGCCTGGGAAACTGTCCTCTTAAGCTTTCTCCTATGCTCTAAGTAAAGGAGCATTGTATAACTTGTCACATACTGGATGGCTTAAGGACTGCATAATTGTCCCACCTATTTGTCTGCATTTTGTGTCACCTGACACACACTCCATATGAACTGACCAATGGACTGAGTGGTCTGACCAGATGAGGTGTCACCCAGGAAACACCAAGAATATAATATTGTCTGATTTGATGGATTTCTCTCTCTCTCACTCTCAAACATGTTATGGCAATGGTGATGGTGACGGACAATTTGCTGTTTTTCATTGCTTGCTGATTACGAACTGCTAATGGAGATTCGCAGCACTTACCTGACAAACTGACTAGCCTGATGCGGACTCATCTGGCTTCTTTCCTGAACTGACACGTGATTTATTTGATTGTGGTTTATTCCTAGGGGTCTACTCAAACTGGCAAAATTGTCCCTTTTCTTGAACTCTTGAGCTTTTGGTACTTATTTTGAGCTTTTTTTTATTTTTCTTCTTGCCCTATGAGGTCTATTGATGCACTTACCTTTTTACGATTTGATAAACTTAGCTAAATTTACCATTTTGACACAGCTGTCATGATTTATCCTTTTTGAAGTGAAGGTGCATTTCCGATTTGGGTTTATTAATGACTAGGGTGGATCCTCTTAGAGAGATCTCAGAGCATCAAACTCTAATGTTTTAATTCTGTATAGCTTTAGCTGAACCCTTGGTATGTATAACTTTGGCACACCTACATTTCTTAAAGAGATTTGGGCTTGCAGTAATAATTCTATATCTTTGTAGTATTGTCTTGAGGGTAATCTACATGAGTTTTATATCAACTTTGTGATCCAGTTGTCCCAATTCCTGGTCCTCATTGGATGACTGTTGAGACCCTTTATATCCAACCGCTCTTGGCACCCAGCAAGGTCCATCGGAGGACCAAGAGATTGGTAGGTAGAAATTCCTGTCCGCTAGTTTTGGGGCCCAGTAAATGCTATAGCAGTTATTCTGGTATCGTGTTGGATGGTTTGTGGTCTGGATGAAGTTAGGATATATGTTGGAAATCTTTATTGAGACCCCCATTCAAGATTTTGATTAGGATTTAGATCAAATCCAAAGATCTATGTTCAGTCAAAGGTGAGAAAGTGCCAGCGTACGACAGCAACAAGCTCGTGGTGTGAGTTGAAGTTGTTATCGGGTCCGAAGTGACATATACACCTATGTGTGGTTTAAATGTATGGCATATGCTGAGGAAGGCTGTCTGCTGTGGTATTTGAAGGTACTGTGCGTGAGACGTATTTGGAAGTACCAATAGTGAAGGGAACTTTCCATTGTGACTTTAAGAAATTACGATCATTGTGGGTGTTCTCAGTGCATTGGGAACAGTTGTAATGACTAAAGTGAGGTCGCACTGGTCAAGATTTCCTTTAGAGTGAATGTTAGAAAAGTCAGATTTCAGTATTGTTAATCCTGTTGAGTGAGAGAAAATCTATACTTTTTTAGTGGAGCAAACAGGGGTTTTAAAACTCTTGTATCTTTGTGAATAATTGCTAGAAGAAAACATGCTTGTGAGAATTGTGAAGGAGGGGTAGTTGCTGCAAGGAGTGAGGTGACATCCCAAAGGCGCCGTGCTGGTATTGGTTGGTTGGTGTAACGCCACACTGGGATAGGTTGATAATTCATAGAGGTGCCGCACTGGTATTGGTTAATTGAATCTAAACAAGGAAGTGCATAATCAAAATTTACAAACTGAATCATTTGTAAAAGACAATATTATTGGTTGAGAAAAATTAAAATTTTAAAAACATTACAGAATTTGCTGCAGTGAGAAGTGCCCGTACCCACTACAGAAGGGGTACCAATACCACCTGGGGGTACACCAGCTTTATACATGACATAGAGAGAGAGGATATCATACATGTACATGGCTTGAGAACTGGATGAAATACACTGTGAATGAAGCACCTTTAGCTTTTCCACAGTATGGAACATTTAACCTTTGAATTATTGAAAATGTATGAAGGCATTTACATGAGTTTAAACCACCTCCAAAACCCATGCAATTTGAAGCCCTCAGTGAATGGGAACACGTAACTCATCAAAAACGGAAAAAAACGTAAGGGAAGGTATAAGAACACTTTAAGCCTATACACAGAGGCTAGATGGGATGCACAGCAGAAAGCATGGAGAACCGATATAGTCGAAGAAACTCAAATGTATCCTGCACTAGTAACAAAGAAGGAAGAAGGAAAGAAGTGTTAGGGAAAGAAGAAAAACATTGAAACTTCTCAACCATTGACAAAGATAGACGATAGTGAGAATGAAATTGAGTCTGATTCCTTAAATGAATTATTATTAAATTGTCCACCACCCTATAAGGTAGATCAACCCCAGAATGTAGTAAATTCTTATGGTGGGCAAATTCTGAATGCGCCTGCTATGACAACAAGTCCAAATCCAAATACTCCTTTCCTAGCCACAAATGATATTAGAGGAAGATCGGAGACAAATAATCAGCCGGCACTAAATGCTTCGGATGCTTTGACTGTTCCAGTGACAATAGGTCCTGTAGTCCTGTTATATCAATCTGGGAATAGGGAACAAAATATACGTACATTGGCCGTCCCTACTGGGATCAGTATTTCCGTTCCTATTTAAAAAGACTCGAGATCAGGACAGATAAATCAAGAACCATTAATAACGACTTCAGCAACTGTGGAACTAATGCAGGTTCTAATGCCTATTCAGCACAACAGGCTACTTCTGGTGGGAGGTCTGGACAAGCTGCTGTTTCATCATTAATTGTAAATGGCATGGTAACCCCACAACAGGGATCCCAGAACATAGCAGGAAGAATCCTTTAGTTAGGATCATCAGATTATGATGTGCCTCTTTTGCTGTCCACTCCTGTTACAGGTGCAGAAGGACGAAGCAAACATTTGCTTGTAGATACCTTGGAAAGACAAAAAGGTCCTACACCTAGGGAACTTGATGATTGGATCAAATAAATTGCTCCTTCTTCATACGGTAGGAGTGCAGGGGCACCAGGAACCACTGCAACAAAGGCTAGCAAGGACAAACTTTAGATGTAGCAAAACTCAAGGTAGAATTGGAATAAATGGCAATGGGAACTATAAGCCCCGCTAGGATAGCTACCTATCAGGATGATGAACTACTGTTCACATGCACAGACATTGCCAGACATGCTCGAAACACACACCACAAACTGTGTGAATTGGCATGGAAATCTGGAGTGGATATACACAATTCAAAGACATTACAGAAACCTTATAGGTTAGGCTTCAGTGACGGAGACATCAAGATTATGAGACCTCCAGTTTTGAGACTACAAATTAAAGAGTTACTGACAACCCTTAGGAAATAGGGAGAATTGGAAAAATGGGAAGGAAGATGGGATAAGAGGAAGGAATCAATGAAAATTCAAATGCCAAGGGTCTCAGCCTTTGAGAATGATGGAGGTGACGGAGTAAAAATGCTTCCTATGAGAGAGGTACCTGATGGAGGTTATGTGCATGTTCCATGGACAAGACCAGATATACTGTCCCTTACAAATGATTTTTTGGGATTAAGAAAATCCTGTTGAATGGTTCAAGCAAGTTGAGAGATTGGTAAAGGTTTCGAGGGCTTTGTGGAAGGATTTGGTTACTCTGTTTGATATTGGCTTTCCAAGTGATTTGTGAGCAGAATGTAAAATTGCTATAAATTGACCCGAAACTGAACCAGCTAGACATCCGCATACTGGTGCACCATCACACGAGGTAACGAAAAAATATAAGCAGGCCATTACCTATTTAAAGGGAAAAGTTTCTAGGTTATTGCAATCTTCAAAGAAGGATCTGGGACATTTCAACTACCAGTTTGCGGGTTTGCATATGTATTGAGACCTGAAATCAGCAACATGATACAGCAGCATTTGATTTGTTGGCAAAACAAACCCATACACAAAATGCGCCGCTATGCGAAATATTGTGGAGATAAACTTGAATCCACACATAAAAGACTAAAAGAGAAATTGATCCTAGCACAAATGAAAGTTGCTAAGAAAGGTTAAAGTGGTGATTTTACAAATGTGGTACAAGGAAATTATCCGTTGAATTCTGGAATGCAAGGAGTAAGTAGAGGACAACAACAAGTCTGAAACTGCAAGGTAACGGTAGAGGTGTTTCTTTTGAAATGATGAAAAAGACTCTTCCATGTCACGTTTGTGGCAAAGTTGGGCATTGGAAGCGCGAGTGTCGTTATAATCCTCTTAATCAGATGAATGGACAGGTTCAACGAGTTGGAAATGCAGTCACAAGCAGGAGATATGGTCAGAAAACCCATAGGCAGAAAAATCAGAATCAAAAGATGCCTCAAGACCCGATGTCACAAATGAATGGCCCGGTTCAGAAATATAATTCTAACAAATGGTTTCACACAGATGTTCAGAGTGATCCAACTCAGAGTGTAACTCAGCAATATCTGATTCAAATGGATGACACTTTGAGAACATCTGATTCAAATGGATGACACTGTGAGAACAGCAGAAGTTCCCAACCTACCCCTCTCGGGGAAAGAATCTAGGTTGTGGGAGTCTCAAATCGATTAAAGTCAAACCCAGTAACTAAACATATACCTGTTCAAATTGGATCTTTTGAGGATTTGCATACATTTGTAGTGTGTGACTCAAGCCCTGTGAATTTGTTGGGACAAGACCTGCTGTGCAAGCTCAACTGTTCAATGTACTGTGCACCAAATGGAATAGAGTTACATACTAATGATGAGGACATTGTTTTAAATTGACAAAACAAAAATCTGAAGTTGAGGGATTATTTCCTATGCTAACCAAGGAGGATTTAACTATTGAATTTAGAGATACTGTTTCTCCAGAGGTGTGGAATTTCAAAGGCAAAGACACTGGTTTGATCAAATGAGTGGCTCCAGTACAAATTACTGTGAAGCCAAATGCTGAATTTCCTGGAACACCTGAGTACTACCCGAGCCCAGATACTGTTGCAGAAATTACTCCATTAATTGAGTCAGTGATCGAGCAGGGAATCCTAAAGGAAATCATGGACAGTCTGTGCAATTCTCCTATTATGGGTATACAAAAACCCAATGGGACGTATTGGATAGTCCAGGACCTGCGCCGGATTAATCAGATTTAGATACCATGTTGCCCAATTGTGCCAAATCCAGCTGTCATTCAATTCCAGATTCCATGTGAAGCTTAATGGTTTTCTGTCATTGATTTATGTCAAGCCTTATTTTCTGTCCTATTGCATGAGGATTGTCACTTTTTATTTGCTTTCCCATTCTGCAATCGTGTCTTGACCTGTTGTTAAGTCCCCCAAGGGTATAAGGTAGGTGCCTCGACTTTTAATCAGATCTTGAAAAAGAATTTGGAGTCATTGGTAATGCCAAATCACTCTGTCCTTGTTCAATACATTGACGATATCTTGGGAGTGTCAAGTACAGAGGAGGCTTGCATATGCAACATCATCACATTGTTGAATCATTTGGCAGAAAATGGACATAAAGTGTCATCATCAAAATTGCAGTTCTGTAAAAGGGATATTCTATATTTGGGACAACACTTCGACAAAGGAGCCCGGAAGGAATCACAGGACAGGATTACTGCGATTCTGCAAATGAAACCTCCCGTACTCAGAAAGAAGTCTGAATGTTTTTGGGAATGGTTGGCTACTATCGAGAATGGATTCCCAATTTCTCTTTGACAGCAAAGCCTCTTCAAAGACGAGAGAGATCCTGTGCCTTGGACTGAAGAATGCATGCATATGTTTACTGACCTGTGAGAGAGTCTTTGACAAGCGCCAGCTTTAGGAATGCCCGAATATAACAAAAGCTTTAATCTTTTTTCCAGTGAGTTCAAGGTTGTGCATTTTTAGTGCTAGCTCAAATGCATAGTACTGCGCGTAGACCTGTAGCATACTGTTCAGCTACTCTTGATCCTGTAGCTGCCGCTTTGCATTGGATGTTTTAAATCTGTTGCTGCCACATGTGTGAGTTTGGAACAGAGTGAGAGCTTACTTATGGGTCATCCATTGAAAGTGCATATGCCCCATTCTGTTCAGATATTGCTTTCTCGTACTTAAATGTAAAATCTCAGCAATACCCACATTACAAGATATGAACAAGTGATTTTTGGAGCAGAAAATGTGACTCTGAGATGTACATGTCTGAATCCAGCAACATTGATGCCCTTGCCTGGAAATGAAGTTATGGTTGATGAAACAGATCATGATTGTCTGGATGTGACAGAGCTGTGCACAAAACCCAGACCCAATATCCTTGATACTCCTTTAATAGAATCTGATCGAGTTTTGTTTGTGGGTTGATCATGTTTGCCTGATGCAGAAGGAAACATGAGAACTTCATATGCTGTATGTACAGTTGCAGCTTCTTGGTTGCAGGGTGTATACTCTGCCTAAGTCACTGAATTGGTAGCCCTGTTGAAAGCATGCAATTTATCTGACAATTTAAGAGTTACCATCTTCGCCGATAGTCAGTACGGTTTTGGCATCATACATGACTTTGGGCAGTTGTGATCACAGCATGGGTTCATGACTTTGTCAGGATCCCCCATTTGAAATGGGGAAATCGTAAGGAACCGTCTGCTGTCATTACAACTGCCTGCCAAAATTGTTGTGGTAAAATGCAGTGCCCACCGGCAGGGCAATGATTATGTCACAGTCGGCAACCGCTATGTGGATGAGACTGCACGCTATTGCGCTTTAAATTCTTACACTTTCAATGGAGAACTGCTTCAAGAGAACACTGATGTCACAAAATGCAGACTGTTGTTGTCAACCATAGAAACTTGGGAGGAAGTGAAGGCATTGCGGGATGAAGTATCGAATACTGAGAGACAGGGATGGGTAAGAGCAGGTTGCACTCAAAGACAAGAAGATGAGGTCTTGGTATACACAGATGGGAGACCAGTCCTACCGGACAGCTTGTTGTCCCCCTTGGCTCGTCATTATCATGGTCCTGCATATGTTGGAAGGGATGCTATGATGCAGCTCTTTATCATGGTTTAACCCCAGATTCAGAGCAGTAGCAGAAGCTGTGTGTCATTGATGTATAGTGTGCCAACAACAAAATTAGGGCAAGAGAACACCAGTTAGAATGAGTCATGTTGGAACATCTGGAGGACCGTTTAACAGGATGCAACTTGATTTCATTGAGATGCCTCCTAGCAGTGGTCTGAAATACATCCTCGTAATAGTATGTGTCTTTTCTTGCCAGTTGGAAGCTTACCCCGCCAGGCGAAATGACTGCTTGACTGTGGCCAAATTACTGTTGCGAGAGCTCATACCGCGTATTGCATTTCTGACTTCTTTGGAATCAGACAGAGGAACTCACTTTAATAATGAGAATGAGGTCCTAAAGATATTAAATGCAGCATTACAAATTGATCAGAAACTACATTGTGTTGAGACCCTCTATATCCAACCCCTCTCGGCACCCAGCAAAGTCCATCGGAGAACACAGAGAGGTTCATATTTGAAATTTCCGTCCACTAGTTTTGGGGCCCATCAAACACTACAACAACATCCACCATCTAGTAGATTGGAAGCATTTTTTCGGATCATTACAAAGATAAAGGTTCGGATCGCATACCTTCTTCAAGCTGAACACAAACTGCATATTGTCAGCATACATATAAAAAGCCCCTCCCAAAAAGCAGTTGTCCTTGAGATAAGCTGCACTTGAGAGTTTTAGGACTAGCTCGGCATGGCAGGAAATCCACCAATTGACTTCTGGTGTCTAAAAGGACTTTATAAACTGAGCTAAGAGAGCAACAATGAGATCATATCATTTAGTACATTACATATCAATTGGTCAAATCAAATTTGGTACTTAAATTACATATACAGAGGTATAAATGCAACAAAACACAAAAATATTCTGACATGTAGTCAGATTATTTAATCAATCGGTGGCTTGATTAATCCATAAAACAAGCAAATAACAAAGGGGTACATTTTCTAGCAAGCATCATACACTTATCACAAGGTGAAAACATCAGCAAAAAAAAAGAATCTCAATGTGTATAATGATCCACTGTTATCTTAATAGTTCATAGAATAAAGCTTGTTGATGATGAATATAAGATTATACTTGGTGTTGACAAGAACTGGATAAGCCATTGATGTTTCGGTCTCTCGTTTAATAAATAAATGAGACCATCCTCAGGACTGGATTGCATTGGTTATTCGCTGGTGATCCTTTATTAGTTATAAGAGATATAATTACATGTATGCCTAAACAACACAAGATTGATGCTTATTGGTGAGAATTCACTGCAAACATGAAACATGTGTACCATACAAGCGTGTAGTGTTCACAGCGTGGACATGAGCAATAATGGTTGCTAGATAAATATGTATATGCAGAAGTAAGAAGAACACAGAGTTTGAAAGGAGTGCAAGCATCATGTTCAGGGTATGAGAAAGGTCACATACCGTTTGGATAAAGTCAAACTAATGGATCTGATGGTTGATAGTAAACAATTTACAGTGTTCTATGTGTGGAAACATAAGGGCGTAAGTAGGAAGAAAACCTATAAGAAGCTCTCTCAAGCTCATAGAAAGAATAGGTTTAACTTACAGTAGTAGTCCTTCCAGAATACAGTCTTAGTACAAGACCTTTCAATGAGAAAAATCACTTTGAACCATGCTTTAAGAATGGGTCTTTTTTTAGAACTACAGATTAGAAAAAAATCAACAATGGCAATCAATTGGGTATCGGCTAAACAACCGTTATGAACGACTTGTGTTTGCAAATGTTACTCACACTTGGAATTAAATTAATTTGTAGGGACAACTCTGCTGGTCAGTTTATGCGTAAGAATTCTTAGGCCCCCATTAGGATGGCGGACAGACTTTAGTCCGCCCGCCACCCTTGCGTTGCTGGGACCGGCCGCAAGGGGAGCGGCGGTTCCGCACCGCCAATTAGGATGCGACCCCCACCCTGGCAGTCGCATCCTGCATCTTTGACATTGTGGCGGGCGGTGCTGCAAGCAGCACCCGCCACAATGCCAAAGAGGCATGTTGTGCATTGCCATGCACAACGTGACAATGCACAACATGACTAACCCTGGGCGTAGTTCGCGTAGTCGCGCTTCGCGAAGATGTTCTTGCACTACGCGAGCTACGCGTAGCTTTGCGAGCTTGCGTAGTTGCTTGTGGCGCCCGTTCGCGATGCCTTTTTCTTGTTCGGGAGCGCGGGGAGCGTATTCGGGGAGCTGTTTGCATGCTCGGGGGATAATATCTCGTGATCTTACCCATGCGGTCGTCAATGGACGTGGCCATCTTGTTTTTCAATTGTCCCGCCCGCTCGCGATGCCTTATTTCCTGTTCCGGGTCGCGGATAGCGTGTTCGCGATGCGCATGTCATGTCCGGGAGTGCATTTTACTTGTTCGCGACGATAATTGCATGTTCGCGAGAAATATCCCGCGAATTTACCCACGCGGTCGCGAATGGGTGCGGCCATCTTGTTTTTCACTCTATGCTATGGTTCTGGGCCTACTTTTCTATCCTGCCTTAATCTTTGTAATCCTTTGTATTTAAAACATTTTTTCTGACTTTTTTTAGTTATCATCTATCTCTCTATTTCCCTAAGTTTATATTTTGCATTTTATTTCTACTTTTACTGTGTTTTTTAAACTTTTTTTTACTTCTTTCTTACTTCTTCCCCCTAACTTTTTTTTCCCCTTCTAACTATTCTTTTCCGCCTCCCACCCACCCCAGAACCATGGCCAAGGGCACATCTAGTGCAAAGGGCAAGAATGCGGCAGAATGCGTCCTGCAGGGGTGCAGGCCCGGCAACTTTTTGGGGAGGCGGAGGTGGCCGCCCTTGTTTTTTTCATTCAGAGCCACCTCTCCTTGACCTTGGCAGCAGGCGGCAGGCCCGGCTCCGGGTACGCTACCCAGGAGCGTCACCGTTGGTGGGCGAAGGTGCGCCGGGCAGTGTTCCGGTTCTCAGGGGTCCGGCGCACCCATAATCAGCTGGCCCACCGGTGGTCCGACATCCTGGACCGGGAGCAGGACCTGTTGGACCTGCTAGGTGTCGAGGTCGTTGGGCTTGGTGAGTAACTTATTGTGTATAAATTAAATTTTTGACGATTAACAAGATTACTGCTGCGTGCTACGCGTTGCTGGTAAATCACGTTCCAAAAATCAAAATCTTCTGTGATTGTAGGACCCAGGTGCTCGGTGCTACTCTTACTTGTTTGCAACTTTGCGCTAGCTTGTGCTGATTATGTAAGAGTTTATTTTAGAGAACTGAAGTTAGGTAATGCGATTTGCTAGAGAGACTCTAGTCCTTCCATTGTCCTACTGTGAAATAGTGGTGGATGGATATTGGATACTAGTGTTTAGTTAGTATTAGTTAATAATTGTTTTATGCGGTCTGTGTGACGCCTCCTCTGTCACTGAGTGCTGCTTACTCCAGTCCTCCGTAAAACCTTTTGTACTTTGTTTAGTGAGTGGTAGGCTTAGCATGGTCAGTCAGTAGCAGAACTAGATCAGAATCATGCAACCAACCCACAATTTGTTGTATGTATGCACAAATTTATGCATGTGTCCTCCATCTCATCTATGCATTTGATGGCTAAAAAAATGGAAATGCAGACTTAGTGAACAATTGGCCCGTCTGGAATATATGGTGTAGGTCAGGTGGTACTTACTAGGCTCCGTTAGTATTTGTAATCAGAATGATTATCGAACACTGGAGTGTTCATAAATAAGTAGACGATCCATGAATCCAGCAAGCAGCCAGTAGTCGATCCATCTGATTAGATAGGTCAATTTTATTGCAATTGTTGTTTCCTAAAATGTTTTTTGACTTATTTTTCCAAATGATTTATTATTATTTGTTTCACAGCACTCCTTAATGTTTGTCTCTTTCTTTATTATATTTTACATGATCATCAGCACCACCCAGGGGAGAAGAAGACGGGGTCGGAATCGGCGGGAGAACCACAGGACCGCTCCTCTACCGAGGCTCCTGCTGCTGGCCCCAGTAAGTCCTCCAGTGGTTATATTAACAGTTATATTTCCCTAACTTTTACTGCATCTTTTTTCCGAACTATAAATTATGGTTCCACTTTCTAATTCTATTTTTTACAAAAGCTTCTTTGACCTTGACTGTCTGTTTCCAAATTCTGTTTATCCCTGCCTCTAACTAAGTTCCTTCTAACTGCCTCTGCTATGACTCTCTGTACTACTACTACTAATATTATTCTGTCTGTAGCGACGCTTGTTCAGTTGCCCACTCTTTATTGAAGGTTTTCTTTGGAATAATAAAACTCTGATTGACCAATAGCTCTAGCCACTGTGTCCTGTCCTTTGAGTTGTCCTCTTCTAGTCTTCTCAATGTTGAGGCTTTGACAATTCCCACAAACAAAATGCCCAGCCAGATATTTGACTAGTATTTTGGATCGGATAGTACATGATACTACTACTGTTGTAGTGATTCTGCAGAGCCACATACAGAACTATGCACAACAAAATAGGATGTTGGTGATGGGAGGTTGGACCTTACTGATCACACCTCAGTCCGAACAACCCACGATCCCCTGACCGACTAGCTATAGTGTCTCACATTAGGGTCCCACTCCCGACCCCCTTCACGAAGAAGATACACAATGATGATGACTGAGACAGACAACCCAGAACATAACACCATTTTGCTCACTCACTTGTGTAAGTCCACCCCACCACACCAAATACCACTGAGTCTATGTGTAAGTTCAAAAGGTTTATTTGAAACAAGTAACAAGCTCCGTACGTCGTTATATGAAATTTAATTTACTACAGCCATCGTCAATAAGCCAGCAAAAAGCATAAGATTAAAACAGTAAACATTTACAAGTACATGACAACAAGAACAAGACAACAGATCTGTTTAATTCTGGAAGACCCCTCACTGTAGAACGCAGAAATACTGGTTACATCATGCATCATAAGCTCTGTAAATCTCTGGTTTGTAGAAGGGAATCTTCCTCCTATTATATGAGAAAAAGGCTGCGCGTTAGCCGTTAGATAGTATACTGCTGAATGCAAGCATTTCGCAGTCATGGCAAAAAGTGTAACATGTATGTGATGGCTAAGCAATACGGACTAACCAAACTCAATAACAAAGTGGCTTGTTTTTCGACCTCTTCACTTGTACGCAACCGTCATGTGGCCTCAAAGGCGTCTACTACACATGTCAATAAGCTGCCAGGTATAATTAAATATGCGTAAAAAGAGTAGTAGTCAACATGAATGATGAATCTAAAAGGGTTACACATGGCTCAGGCTAACTTTCAAAAGAGTAGAGTAGGACTAGATGACCCTAGGAACCATATCACTACTAGTGTCTGTCTACTGACTGTACTACTTTAGTGCTGATGTATGTTGTATTAACTTTTTTTTCAATGTTCCAAGTGAACACTAATAAAATAGGGGGAGGTTTCCAGGCATCTAAAAATGTGTAATGTTTTTTCTAGGCACACTACCAACCACCAGTGCCGGCGGGGCCAGCGGCGATGGCGATGCGGCCATCCCGGAGGGGGCGGGAGAACTGGCGGTACCTGCAGTAGCGACAGGGGGGAGCCAGCAGCAGTGGCTGGCGGTGGTAAGTTATATTCATTACTTCTTGACATTACTACTAGATGGAAGTGTGTTCACTACTTCACTGTACTGTGCGACTTATTAAGTTGTAGTGAACATTCTACAACGGTTGAAGAAGACACCCTTTACTTAGCATTAGCAGCGTGAGTTGAGTAACCAATGGCCCTCTTCTATTTGACTCAAAATCAGCTGTGAAGGTTTTATGGAGAAGACAAACTCAGATCAGATGACCTTGATGGATGTGTTGAACAAAGAGGGAAAGAAGGGTGGAAGGACGGGTGAGATAAATAATATGACTGACTGGCAGAGAAGGATATGTTGGAAGCATGCATATGTGGCTGATAGTAATCAGATCAGATGCATGGGTTGTTGAAGGATGAGTGGAAGGTGAAAGAGGATGCCTGCCTGGATGGGCGACACAGTATGGGTGGATAGTACTAGATAGCAAGAATCAGCGGTGTTTGGTTCAAACTCAAAGCCAAGGCAAGCAAGGAAGGAGCGAACGCATGGGTGGTTGTTGGTGAAACCAACTAAGGTTTGTTAAGAGATATATAAAAAAGAAGGATAGATGTTTACTTTAATGGATGTATGCCTGGATGTACTATCATCAATAGACAGCATAGGTGGAGAGTGTCACTGGAGAGTCTTACTTTGAAGAAAATGTAAAAGAAACTGTGCCAGAGTAGCAAAGCGGAGAGGAATATAAGTAGTATTTTCAGAATACAGTTGACTCGCATTAGTTTGCAAGCACGTCTTATATATATATATATATATTATCAAGCCGAAGCGCCTTCCTCCGACTCCGAGGACCACTCCCTACCTATGTTGATGTATTTTCGATTGGGTCAGCCAGCCTGCAAAGGGTGGCCTATCTGTTGGTTACACAATCAATGAAAGCAAAGTACCCTATGCAGTAGCGGTCGGTGGTGGGAGTGCTGGTGGGCGGTGACATGGGGAGGGGCAGGGTGGGTGGCAAGTAAACTATGTATTACGGCCAAATACAGGTAAGTAAACATAAAAATAAAAAAAATTATTTTCATTGTGCACACTGCACCGCCAAATGCGATGCAGTGCGTGCAACGAAATTTGTTTTATTTATCTATATATATTGTTTAAACACCTGTGATTGTCCGTAATCAATAGTTTACTACCCCCACCCTGCACCTTCCCACGTCACCGCCCGGGAGCACTCCCACCACTGACCGCTACTGACCTGATGTCGTATTACCATATATAATATAAGCAATGATCATTGGATCCGATAAATAATCAGCCTTTTTGTAGCACCCAGGGCAGGGTGAAAGTGAAATTGATCATTTGCCCTCATGTAACAGACAGAGTATGGCCAGTGCCACCGGCCGTAATACAAAAATATGAGCTTCCCCACCTGCAGACAGTAGTAGTAAATAAAACTAACGTGAGTCTGCATCATGTGACTCATATCTGTTTCTCTTGGGTGCAAGCTTAGCTGACTGAGCTGGCATGCCGGCTACAACAAGGTTATGTAATTGCGCTAAACTAGAGATAAGAACAACACGACTGGTGTGTACCGGAGTACACAGTACGAGTATAATGTCGGAAACTCCCACAAATGTTAGAGTCCAAGGAAGTAGGAGTATAGATACTTACCACCAAATCACAAATGTTATGTACTGTGCTTGCTAGTGATACTGTGGCACTATGTGTTGAATGAATTTAGTGTTTCTGTTTTGCTAAGAGTATTGGTTACAACATGTTCTTTTTCTTTCTTGATATAGATACTCCTTCGACACCTAAACGAGTTGGCAGCCAGGGCCCGGTGCCGTAAACTGGAGGCCATTTGCGATGAATATCGCCGGCTGGTGGCTCAGGCGGAAGAGGAGGCGGCTGCAGCTGCAGCCTCCTCCAATGCCCCGGGCCCCAGTCAGGCCCTGCCTCCAGTCTTACGGCGCCATGGTCCGGCAGCCACCCGCCGCCGTGCCTCGATCTCTACCGCTGCTGCCCCCCACCCTGCATGTAACTGCAGGGCATTTCGCCGCCAGCTGCTCCGCCAGATGGCCCGCTTGGAGGAGCACCTAGAGGAGCGTGTAAAAATCCTGGTGGATAAACACCTGAAGGCTCGCCGACTACAGGACCTTGTCATTTGCCCCTTTTTTAATTCCTTTTGTTGGTGGGTGGGTTTTGGGCGTTGGGGTTTCACTTACGGACATTTGGGACTTTCACTTTCGTTTTGGACATTGGTTGGGGTTAGGGAGGGGGGTGGGTTAGGTCAGATTGGGATAGTTTATTTTTGTTAGGGTAAATTAAATTTTATATTATTAACTTAAACATACGATGTTAATGTTTTGTGGTGGGTTACTGTTTTCCGAATTCAGTTTAAGTCACATGGTTTGTTACGTTGTTTCCTTGCTGCTGCATGCCCGCAGCTAGTGTTTGATTTAAAAGATCTGCCGATTTTGGAACACACAAACAGATTGATGCGGTACCCCTCACTGAGTTATTTTTAATTGTTATACTAGTACTGTCAGTCTCTCCTCCTAGTCCATTATACCTCCCACCAAACGTATCTTACCTGTGATTGATGATGATGAAGTTCGGCACACTGATGGCTGCATGGTTGGTTTCCCAAATGAATGGAGAAGATGCCATTATTGTGGTGGTAGTAGTAGACACTGGCAATAGCATTTGAAAAAAGAAAGAGAAAGTCACTTGACTGAGACAGACTGTGGGAGGAGTAGTAGAACAAAGTAAAGTACAGCATGGGTGGGCAAGCAGAAGAAGATCCTTGCCCTGCCTTAGTTGAAATTCAATTAGCTTTCACCACATCTGCCCCAGCAAGCGTGTGATCAATTGTTGGTGTACATTTAATGTAGTCACATCACACCTCAATATAAATCACACAGCCCGGGGGAAAAGGGTTAGGGATTGATGAATGGATGGGAAGGTGGGTTTTGGGAAAGGTTTGACAAAGAAAAACAGACAGTATGCATGGACACAACAAAAGTAAAACACAATCTTGTAAGACGACTGTTAGACCTGGCATCATTGGCATGAGTCTCTCCTCCATTTTTTTCTGTTTGCCTCCTCTGTTTACGATGTTTTTGCTGGTTTATTGCTTTGGGCACTGTGCCACTGCTGATCAGTGCCACAGTGCAAGTGCTCCCTATGTTAAATTGTTACATTGATTGGTGTTACCATGCTTGGCTTGGTTGACTTACTGTTCAGTCCCTAGTCTAGTGCACTGTGGGTGCCAAGGGCATGTAAGTTAACTGCTGCTGGTGGGCTTGCAGCACTGGTTGTGCCACCCACAGAAGCAGCTTGTAAAATGTGTCTCAGGCCTGCCACCGCAGCGCCTGCGTGCAATCCCTGACTGCCATGTCGACTTGGCAAGGAAACCTACTTGCCAGTCTCTAAACCTTCACTTTGACACATTTCAGACACCTCTATGGTAGGCCCTAGGGCAGGGTGCATTGTTGGCAAAAGGTAGGTCATGCCCTGATGTGTGTGGCATGACCTAATAGTGAATTACAGCCATTTTCGTTTTTCACTATTGAAGGGCTACCTGCCTCCAATAGGCCAGACTGGGCAGACTGATTATTAACTCCATTATAATCTATCTGACTCAGGGAGCATGGTAGCAGGTCGAGTTTAGTATCCCTGAACTCAGAATTTAATAACACACCCTTTAGGATGGATGGTTTTTAGATTCTGTGTTTGAAAATAGCCCTTTTAGAAAGTGGCTATTTTCTTGTCCGACTATCCACCGGTCTCTGCTGGTTTGGTGTGTGTGTCAGGGGCTGGGTGGCTCCAGAGGTCTGAATGAGTCAGTGTGGGGTGAATGAGGCATTTACACATAGAGTGAGGGAAGAGTAGCCTGCCCTGCCTGACACAATACTGGCTCCACCTCCTGCTGGGCGACTGATAGCCCTGCTCCTGCCAGTGACAATGCTGGCTCCGCCTCCTGCTGGGCGGCTGAGGACTCTGCCCTGCTCAGTGAATAGGCCAGGTGCCTCTGCCTGGCAACACCCACAACGAACCTGAGATGGGGGGAATTTCCCTGCTTGGACAAAGGGAACAAAGGAGAAAAGGGGTATAAGAGAAGGACCCCTGAACCAAAGACTCAGATCACTTCTGACAAGGAAACCTGTACCAAGGACAAGAAGCCTGCTGATCTAAGGACTTGCCTCCCCTTTCTGCCAGAGTGCTGTTTTGCTGTGGAGGAACCTGAAAGCTGCTTCTTTATTTTTGCCAAGGAACAAGGAGAGAGGAACTTGGTGTGTACTCTCTGAACACTTGCTAGGAAATCTCCAAGGGCTGGAAGAGTGCCAGTCTCCTGTTGAAGTCACAGGGCCAAAGGACTTCACCATCTGCTGAATTGCTGAATTGCTGGAAAGTATTGTTTCCAGGACACAAGGGAAAATCTGCAGTCTCGACGCCGCCGACGCCGCCGAATCCAGCTCGACATCGTGAGTAACGGCTCCAGTGTCCCGAGCCTTCGACGCCGGCCGCCGGGCCCGATCGACGCCAGCAGCAACGCCAGTGAGCAGTGGGTATCGGCCCCGGCTCCAAGTGACCCCGTCTCGACGCCGGTATCGACGCCAGTGAGGAGTGAGTATCGGCTCCCCCTCCAAGCGACCCCGTCCCGACGCCGCTGCTGATCGCATCGACTCGACGCCCTTCTCGACGCCGTGAGCGCTGCTCCGGCCCGACATCCCTCGACGCCGCTGCAGATCGACCCGACTCCGAGGCACGATCGACGCCGACCTCGACGCCAACATCTCGACGCCGTGGATCATCGTTTTCTTCGTTTCTCAAGGTACTGTACTTGTGGGGTCTGTTGCAACTCCAGGCTCGACGTAGCGCTCCTCGCGGTCGACGCCGAACCTTGGGAATATAGTAGACTCGACGTCGTGTGACTCCTGTGGGGGTTACATTGTTGCCAAAGAACTGTGCTCAGAAGAATACTTAATTTTGTTGCTAAAGAACTATTTGCCAAGAAGAAACCTTACTTGAACTATTATTTTTTCCTTCCAAAGAGTATTTATTAAGACTGTGGTATATTTTTGTCGTTATTTGGTCTTGTGCTAAGCCTTATATAAAAATACTATTTTTATAATAACTTCTGTGTCGTGTCCATCTGTAGTGTATTCACTTTATTCCTGTATGTGGTTATAAATGCTTAACACACTGCCTCTGAGATAAGCCTGTCTGCTCTGCCAAGCTACCAAGGGGGTAGCAGGGGTTATCTGAGTGTGTAATCCCCTTGCCCTGACTAGAGTTGGTAGGTCCCTATTTGTCAGAAGTGTATACCTCTGCCAACTAGAGACCGCCGGTTCTAACATTGGTGGTCAGCGGTGAGGATTGAACTTTGCATTTATGACTCATGTGCAGTGATTAGTGTACGCTACATAGTGAAAGCAGACCATAACGCAGCCACAATCTGTTTTTGGTAGGATATTCTATTTTTGTTCTCCGCTTTCCTGGAACTTATTTTTTTAAACACTGCCAGTTTTGACCATGGAGAATGCCGGAGCTGCTACACCTGTGGAGAATGTTGTGGGGGAATTTGATAAGGAGAAGATAGATTCCTACACGCTAAAAGATCTAAAAGGATTTTGCAAGCAGTTTAAAGTTCCTACCACAGGTGTCACAAAGAAAGACGGCTTCCTCAAAGCGCTGAAGGCCTGGTTAGAGGCCAGAAATCCCTCTGATCAGGTGGTGGTACCGGAAGAGGGAGAAGAAGAGGAAGAGGAAGAGCCCACAGGTGGGCCAGTGTCATCTCCAGGCAGTAGTGCGTCCTCTAGGAGCCTTTCCCCTGAAGAATTAGAAGACAGTGAGAGGGAGAGGGGGTACAAGTTAGAAATGGTAAAACTTAAATTAGGAGGGCAGTTGGAATTGGAAAAAGCCAAGAGCCTGAGAGAAGCTGAAATGGAGAGCAAAAGATTAGATTTTGAAAGAGAGAAGTTAGCATTTGAACGTGAGAAGATGTTGAGGGAGATGGAACTTAAAGAAAAGAGTTTAGAGTTGAATCCCTCTGGTGGCAGCGCTCCATCTGTGCCTGCAGAAAGTAGGTTTTATTTTCCTAAAGATGTGATCAAAGATTATAGTAAGAATGAAGATATTAGCCAATGGTTTAAAGCGTATGAGTTAGCATTGTTGGCCCACCGGGTCCCTGAGAAAAATTGGGGAACGGGGTTGTGGAGCCGCTTTACAAATGAAGGGAGAGATACCTTGTTGAGCATGCCTGAAGAGGAAAGGGCGTCTTATACTCATATGAAAAATGCTTTAATGCTGAGATATGGCTTAACCCCAGAAAAGTACAGACAAACCTTTAGAGAATGTAAGAAGTTGCCTGGTACTACGTGGGTTGAATATGTGTCTTTTTTTTGCAGAGCCATGGATGGTTGGGTAAAGGGTAGCAAGGTTGATAGTTATGATGCTCTTTATGATTTGTTTGCTTGGGAGCACTTGTCTAATAACTGTTTTCCAGAGCTACGCCAGCACCTTGTTGATAGCAAGATATCTAACCCTAGAAAACGTGCTGAGGAGGCGGACCGCTGGGTCAGTACCAGGGTCCACAAGGGTCCAGTGGGAGACTCAGCCAAAGGTGGGCAGGGTCCCCAGCAGAAGAGTGGGGGGGACAGGGGTAAACAGAGGGAGTTCCAGAAAGGGCCCCAAAGTAATCCCCAAGGGAACCAAGGGAAGGGTTCCCAGCCTCCCCCTGGAAAGAAGCCAGAGGCCCCGACAGGTAATCCTGTTCCAAGGGGCCCCATGACCTGCTACGCTTGTAAGCAGGTGGGACACCGTTAATATGATCCCCAGTGTCCCATGAAGGATTCCAATGCACCACCACGTGCACCACCACGTGCACCCCCTCGTCAGGTGACGAATGTAGCCCTGGGAGGGAATGAGATGGGTGCCCCCGGTGGGTGGGGTCTCGCAGAAATGTCCCTGGTCTCTTTAGGAGACGTGGAAATGGTCCCTCCAACCCCTCTGCCTAGTAACACTAAGAAATATAGGCAGTGGGGGACCATTAATGGCCATAGGGTGGAAGCTCTCAGAGACACCGGAGCGAGTGTGACAGCTGTCAAGTGTCACTTGGTGTCCAGAGAGCAGGTGGTCCCTCATGCATTCTACCCCGTTGTAGCTGCTGACAACTCACAGAGTCAGTGTGAGGTAGCTCAAGTTCCTTTTGAGTGGGGGGGGGGGTCTCAGGTACTCTTCAGGTCGCTGTGAGGCCCGCCATGCCTGTTGATTGTCTCCTAGGCAATGATTTGGAGGACTCCCCTTGGGCTAAGGTGGAGAGAAAATCGCATCTGGAAATGTTGGGTCTGCCTGAGTGGGTGTGTGCGACCACCCGGTCCATGTCAGTCAGTAAGGGTGTTGATGGGGCCCTGGAGCCTGAAAGTATGGCCCAGGTCCCAACCGTGAAGAGAAGAGGCAGGGGGCGCGGGAAACCGTCCCCCATTGTTCCCGCGGTCTAGGAGGGAGCAGACCCTGAGGGGGATGCCCTGGAACCGACAGGAGAACAAGTGGCCGAACTGGGAGACCTGCCCGAGCTGACCCATTGGCAGCAGGATGGTGGTCCCTCCAGGGAGGAATTTTGTGCTGAACAGAAAGTGTGCCCTTCTCTTGTGGGTATGAGGCAGCAGGCCTCAGCCCAAACGACAGGTGATCAGTCAGGATCACATTGGATCTACTGGGAGAACGACCTCCTGTATAGCGAGCCTAAGGCTGCTGAGCCTGGGTCAGCCCGTGTGCTGGTGGTACCCCAGCGCTTCAGAGCCTTCCTACTGGGGTTGGCTCATGACGTTCCGTTAGCTGGACATCTGGGGCAGGACAAGACCTATGACAGACTTGTCACCCATTTTTATTGGCCCCAGATGAGAAAGGATTCAGATATCCATTGTAGGACCTGTCAAACTTGCCAGGCAAGTGGGAAAAGTGGGCGGAAGCAGAAGGCTCCCCTCCAACCTTTTCCCGTCGTCAGTACCCCCTTTGAGCGAGTGGGAATTGACATTGTGGGGCCACTGGACCCCAATACAGCCATGGGCAACAGGTTTATCCTGGTCTTGGTGGACCATGCCACCCGGTACCCGGAAGCCATCCCTCTCCGAACAGTGACGGCCCCTGTGGTAGGACGGGCACTGATGGGTGTTTTCTCCCGCATGGGGTTCTCCAGAGAGGTGGTGTCAGACCGGGGCACCAACTTCATTTCGTATTATATGAAGTCTCTGTGGAAGGAGTGTGGGGTAACCTACAAGTTTACCACTCCTTACCACCCTCAAGGTAATGGGCTGGTTGAGAGATTCAACCGGACCCTAAAAGGCATGATCATGGGTCTTGAAGAACCAATGAGGCGTAAATGGGACGTCCTCTTGCCATGCCTGCTGTCTGCTTACCGTGAGGTGCCACAGAAGTTTGTAGGGTTCAGCCCATTTGAGCTTTTGTATGGTCACCCGGTAAGAGGACCTTTGAGTCTGGTTAAAGAAGGCTGGGAGCAATCTCCCAGGAAACCTCCCCAGGATGTATACAGTTACATGCTGGCCTTTAGGAACCAGACTCGGCGCTTCAGAGATCTTGCTCAGGCAAATCTGGAGGCCAGCCAGGAAGAGATGAAGCGGTGGTACGATCAGAATGCCACTCTGGTTGAGCTTCAACCTGGTCAGAAAGTTTGGGTCATGGCCCCTGTGGAACCTTGTGCGCTCAAGGACAGGTGGACTGGACCATTTGAGGTTGTGGAGAAAAAGAGCGATGTCACCTACTTGGTGGACTTGAAGTCTCCCAGGAACCCCTTAAGGGTCCTGCATGTCAACCGGTTAAAGCCCCACTTAGAAAGGTCCGAAGTGGGCATGCTCCTTGCCACAGATGCTGGGATGGAGGAGGAGAGTGAGCCTCTTCCTGACCTCCTGTGTGCAAAAGAAAAAGATGGGTCAGTGGATGGTGTTGTCCTCTCTGACACACTGACCCCTGAGCAGCAGCAAGATTGTCGCCATCTGTTGGTACAATTCCCTGATCTGTTCTCCTTAATCCCTGGTGTCACTCAGTGGTGTGTCCATGATGTGGACACTGGGGACAGCACTCCTGTGAGGCACAAGGCCTACAGGGTGACTGAAAAGGTCAGAGCATATATCAAGGAGGAGGTCTCCAAGATGTTTGCTTTAGGGGTGGTTGAGTCCTCTAGCAGTCCTTGGGCCAGCCCAGTGGTCTTGGTCCCAAAGGCTGCAGCGCCTGGTGCTTCACCAGAACTTCGGTTCTGTGTGGATTACCGAGGACTCAATTCAGTCACCAAGACTGACGCGCACCCCATCCCCAGAGCTGATGAGCTCATCGATCGGTTGGGGGCTGCCCGGTACCTTAGTACGTTTGATCTAACGTCTGGGTACTGGCAGATCGCCTTGACTGATGGGGCAAAAGAGAGGTCTGCATTCTCCACACCAGATGGGCACTACCAGTTCCGTGTGATGCCCTTTGGGATGAAGAATGCCCCTGCCACATTCCAGAGGTTGGTTAACCAGGTATTGGCCGGGCTGGAGGATTTCAGCGCCGCCTACCTGGACGATATAGCAGTGTTCAGCGCCAGCTGGGAGGAACACTTGCGCCACCTCCAGGAAGTGTTGTTGGCCCTGCGCAGAGCAGGCCTCACAATCAAGGCTAGTAAGTGCCAGATTGGGCAGGGTTCAGTGGTGTACTTGGGGCACCAAGTAGGGAGCGGCAAGGTGGCCCCCCTGCAACCCAAGATAGATACCATCCTGGCTTGGGAACCGCCCAAAACCCAGACTCAGGTGAGAGCCTTCTTGGGTCTCACGGGTTACTACAGGAGGTTTGTCAAGGGGTATGGCAACATCGTGCACCCCTTGACCTCGCTGACTTCCAGGAAGCAGCCAAGACTTGTGATCTGGACTGACGCCTGTCAGAACGCCTTTGACACCCTGAAAACTGCAATGTGTACAGCACCGGTCCTCCAGGCACCCGACTTTTCAAAAGAATTCATTGTCCAGACAGACGCTTCAGAGCATGGTGTGGGGGCTGTTCTAGCACAGATGAATGAGGAGGGCCGAGACTTACCTGTAGCCTTCATCAGCCGGAGGTTACTTCCCAGGGAACAAAGGTGGAGTGCGATAGAGCGTGAGGCATTTGCTGTGGTCTGGGCGCTGAAGAAGCTAAGACCCTACCTGTTTGGGACTCACTTCCGGGTTCAGACAGACCACAGGCCCCTCAGATGGTTAATGCAGATGAGGGGTGAGAACCCAAAGCTGTTGAGGTGGTCCATTTCCCTACAGGGGATGGACTTTACGGTGGAACACCGCCCTGGTACAGATCACGCCAGTGCTGATGGTCTGTCCAGATTTTTCCGCCTTAGTGATGAGGACTCCCTGGGTGAAGGGTAGTTCTCCCCACATTTCAGCTGGAGGGGACACGTGTTAGACCTGGCATCATTGGCATGAGTCTCTCCTCCATTTTTTTCTGTTTGCCTCCTCTGTTTACGATGTTTTTGCTGGTTTATTGCTTTGGGCACTGTGCCACTGCTGATCAGTGCCACAGTGCAAGTGCTCCCTATGTTAAATTGTTACATTGATTGGTGTTACCATGATTGGCTTGGTTGACTTACTGTTCAGTCCCTAGTCTAGTGCACTGCGGGTGCCAAGGGCATGTAAGTTAACTGCTGCTGGTGGGCTTGCAGCACTGGTTGTGCCACCCACAGAAGCAGCTTGTAAAATGTGTCTCAGGCCTGCCACCGCAGCGCCTGCGTGCAGTCCCTGACTGCCATGTCGACTTGGCAAGGAAACCTACTTGCCAGTCTCTAAACCTTCACTTTGCCACATTTCAGACACCTCTATGGTAGGCCCTAGGGCAGGGTGCATTGTTGGTAAAAGGTACGTCATGCCCTGATGTGTGTGGCATGACCTAATAGTGAATTACAGCCATTTTCGTTTTTCACTATTGAAGGGCTACCTGCCTCCAATAGGCCAGACTGGGCAGACTGATTATTAACTCCATTATAATCTATCTGACTCAGGGAGCATGGTAGCAGGTCGAGTTTAGTATCCCTGAACTCAGAATTTAATAACACACCCTTTAGGATGGATGGTTTTTAGATTCTGTGTTTGAAAATAGCCCTTTTAGAAAGTGGCTATTTTCTTGTCCGACTATCCACCGGTCTCTGCTGGTTTAGTGTGTGTGTGTCAGGGGCTGGGTGGCTCCAGAGGTCTGAATGAGTCAGTGTGGGGTGAATGAGGCATTTACACATAGAGTGAGGGAAGAGTAGCCTGCCCTGCCTGACACAATACTGGCTCCACCTCCTGCTGGGCGACTGATAGCCCTGCTCCTGCCAGTGACAATACTGGCTCCGCCTCCTGCTGGGCGGCTGAGGACTCTGCCCTGCTCAGTGAATAGGCCAGGTGCCTCTGCCTGGCAACACCCACAACGAACCTGAGATGGGGGGAATTTCCCTGCTTGGACAAAGGGAACAAAGGAGAAAAGGGGTATAAGAGAAGGACCCCTGAACCAAAGACTCAGATCACTTCTGACAAGGAAACCTGTACCAAGGACAAGAAGCCTGCTGATCTAAGGACTTGCCTCCCCTTTCTGCCAGAGTGCTGTTTTGCTGTGGAGGAACCTGAAAGCTGCTTCTTTATTTTTGCCAAGGAACAAGGAGAGAGGAACTTGGTGTGTACTCTCTGAACACTTGCTAGGAAATCTCCAAGAAGAGTGCCAGTCTCCTGTTGAAGTCACAGGGCCAAAGGACTTCACCATCTGCTGAATTGCTGAATTGCTGGAAAGTATTGTTTCCAGGACACAAGGAAAAATCTGCAGTCTCGACGCCGCCGACGCCGCCGAATCCAGCTCGACATCGTGAGTAACGGCTCCAGTGTCCCGAGCCTTCGCCGCCGGGCCCGATCGACGCCAGCAGCAACGCCAGTGAGCAGTGGGTATCGGCCCCGGCTCCAAGTGACCCCGTCTCGACGCCGGTATCGACGCCAGTGAGGAGTGAGTATCGGCTCCACCTCCAAGCGACCCCGTCCCGACGCCGCTGCTGATCGCATCGACTCGACGCCCTTCTCGACGCCGTGAGCGCTGCTCCGGCCCGACATCCCTCGACGCCGCTGCAGATCGACCCGACTCCGAGGCACGATCGACGCCGACCTCGACGCCGACATCTCGACGCCGTGGATCATCGTTTTCTTCGTTTCTCAAGGTACTGTACTTGTGGGGTCTGTTGCAACTCCAGGCTCGACGTAGCGCTCCTCGCGGTCGACGCCGAACCTTGGGAATATAGTAGACTCGACGTCGTGTGACTCCTGTGGGGGTTACATTGTTGCCAAAGAACTGTGCTCAGAAGAATACTTAATTTTGTTGCTAAAGAACTATTTGCCAAGAAGAAACCTTACTTGAACTATTATTTTTTCCTTCCAAAGAGTATTTATTAAGACTGTGGTATATTTTTGTCGTTATTTGGTCTTGTGCTAAGCCTTATATAAAAATACTATTTTTATAATAACTTCTGTGTCGTGTCCATCTGTAGTGTATTCACTTTATTACTGTATGTGGTCATAAATGCTTAACACACTGCCTCTGAGATAAGCCTGTCTGCTCTGCCAAGCTACCAAGGGGGTAGCAGGGGTTATCTGAGTGTGTAATCCCATTGCCCTGACTAGAGTTGGTAGGTCCCTATTTGTCAGAAGTGTATACCTCTGCCAACTAGAGACCGCCGGTTCTAACAACGACCATGATCCATTATCAAAGAAATCTATAAAGTGAGAAAAAGGAAATGCATGCATGCTGATGAAGAGAACTTGATGGTTAATGATAATGAGTTGTACTTACTAACTACTACTACACAATTAGACAGTACAGGGTAGAAATTATTAATATGAAATTTGCCTTGCCTGTCTGCCGCCCTCAGACCGAACCAAATTACATGCTGTACCGGGCTTACTTTTATTTTTCAAGCTAGCAAAGCAAATGAAAAAATAGTTGTAGGGATCAATTACCAAACAAACCACAACACACAGTCGTAATGATTGAAAAGAAAAAAGGAATCAAATAAATTTAAAGACGAATGATGAATGATACTAAAGTTACTGTATTATCCTGGTCCAAATGTGGAGTTGCATCATTCTCGTCATTCCTCTTAGTCCTCCCTTCCATGGACACTCTGCACATCAATCTTGGGTACCACTGCCTGACTGATGCGGATTGGTAAGGTAAGTGTGAGTTGTTTCTCCCACTATAGCACAGGTTAAAGGCCGGCCTGTAAGTGTAGATGGAAAAACAAAAGGGGTATTGAAAAATAACTGAATTAAAAAAAATAAACTCAATTACAGTGGAATGCAAGAAGAGAAGACAAGACTCTTGAGAGAACACTTTCAGACTGAGGCGGCTTGGATAGGATACATAGTGTCTACTCTACAGCATTAAGCTACAACAACAACAGGACAGTAAACAGCACAGCCACAGAACAGGCCAACCACGGCACAGGCCAGGCACCCTACCCCCATTTACCTTAAATTTTGACCGAGCCAGACAAAAAGCATATGCACTGCAGCAACTTAGCATTTTCCAAATGAAGTGACTAAATCAATGCACCACTGTCCCTGATACCACTACACTCTACTCCAGTCCACACCACTACATGGACATGTAGCCTAGGTCTGCTGTGGTTCTTGTTGAAACTGTTTACCTTTTAAGGCAGTCCATGAAATGCAGTTATTCCATCAATTATCTCCGATCCAACTGACTGACTGTGTGCAAAGATAGTATGCTCAGCATCATGACCGTGTGGTACGTGTTCTCCAACACCAACTCAGTCTATAGTGACTGATTAAGTTTATAATATATTCCATATTACAAAATTGCAATGGATATTGGCCGGCACCTGCAGTGGTAGGAGTACAATGTGGTTATTAAACAACAAGTAAACATTGACTGTGACCTGAGTCACTTTTACTTTGTAGATAAACTAGTATAGTTCGACTTCATGCACATTCACTCGTAGTCAGCAAGCATCCAATGCAATGCATGCCATCATTCAAAATAATCACTCATTATCTGTCTTGCTGTTCTCTTTGGCTGTCAGATCAGATGCCTGCCTAGCATTCTGACAGTCAGTGATGAGTTTTTTACGGCTTGGAAACAAAACGGAATATAGCTGTAGTCACGTTTCACTTCTTATGGAGGGACTGTTAGAGGCAACAGGTATTGTACTATTCTCCATCTCCATCCAATGTCTGGGTTGCTTGAAATGTATTTAGGGAGAGTAAGGAAGATGGAGCAGGACTCTGAGGAGTGGAGTGGACAGTTATGCACAGACGTGCAACTAAAATAGGGAAATAAAAAGAGGAGACTGTTGATGGATTTGTTGTGATTAGATTTGAACCAGAAAAACAGATACACACACAAATAAAGGAAGGAAGAACAATTTGAAATCCTAGTTGTCAGGGAAGAGGAGCTCGTCCTCAAACTCTGGTGGTTCGGATAGAAGTACGTCATGTAAGAACCCACTACTTATGTCATCGAAGTCGCTCTCCTCTTCCTGCTGTGATTCACGTATTTTGTACTCCGGTGGTATAAAATGCTGATTCATTTTGATCATGGTTAACCTCTCCACACTTTTGGGCGAGAGACTGGTCCTTTTCACAGTAACAATGGCACTAGCAGCACTGAAAATACGCTCTGAAGAGACACTTGCAACAGGGCAAGCCACATACTTTATCGCCAGCCTGCTGAGCACTGGCCATTGGCTTCTTTTCCCATACCAATACACCAATGGGCTTTGCTCCATGAAGACCTCTTTTGTGTCATCTAGATAGGCCTGAACCATCCTCTCAATGTTCAGGGGTGCTCCGATTTGCTTGGCCTCTTTTGCCTTCGCATCAGTAATGGACGTACAAAACCCTTTCCGTAGAAACCAATCACCTGCCGTTTTTTTAAATGTGGCTGATGATCCTGTTGGTGCTGTTGTTGATGTTATTGCTGGCAGTGTTGTTGACTGCTGGGAGGCAAACGCACTGCTCTCGGCCTCTGAAGTAGAACTTGACTCTGGGTGCCCTGTAGTACTTTTTCTGCCCTGGGGTGGCGAGCCTCTAATTAAGATCTGTTCGTTTTCAAAGTCAGTGGCTTCCTCAGCTATCAAGGTTTTGTACTTGGCAACATCCACTTCTGAAAAAGGAATTACTTCATTACTGCTCAGCAATAATTTGTAACACGCATATTGAGAGCGCGAAAATGACAAAAATTGTAAGTCCGCGTTGTCGCGCTGTGCAGAGTTACCAAATGTACGCGAGCTGAATCCCTAGGGTTGCCTACTGGCTGAAAAGCCCTATTTATTTAACACACACCCAAAAACAGCAATTCCACCCCAAAAAACACCTTTTGCAATTCAATCCAAAGCCATCCATGGTGTAAAAATTCAACAGACAACACAAACTGTTCTTATGCACCCATGATTTGAGGATGACTACCTCTGGGACTACTACTGGCAGACTAGGTCACAAGCTTGGAACAGAATGGCAAAAGCAAGCACACTGCTTGGATGGCTCCACAAAATGGCCGCTACCCACCCACAACAACAAGAAATGGAAGACAGACAATGTAAGCCTATGGCAAAAGCACAATGCCTGCCTTCACAAAATGGCCGCCACACACATGGTCAGAACACAACAACAACAAGCATAAGCCAAGGGGAACAAAGAAAAGAAATGCAGGCCTTTATGGAAAAAGAAGCACACACTACTAAACTACCACCACAAAATTGCCACAAGCCACATGGCCACTCACAGTCACTACAGGCCATGGAAAACAATGAACTGAAGCAGGCCTATATATGACCGGACAAAGGAGGCCTGCTAAACAACACAGCTTTAATACAAAAATGAAAATCAACAGGGCTACGAAAGGATTGGAAAGAAGTTACACATCAAGCACACACATCCAACAAAGGTATTTCACACACACACACACACGCACAAACAGTGAAATACACCACTGCCACATTTAGCATTTCAATCCTATGCCATCCATGCCCTACATGATGTTTAAATTCAACAGACACCACAGAAACATGGACCCATGGGTACCCTACTGGCTGAAATTACAAAGAAAAACAACTAGGCCCATATTGAAAGTACAGGCCACCCAAAACAATAATTTTTAAAAACAATGAAAATCCCAGAAAAATGTAGGTACAAACAAGCCCCAATGAAACAAAAACACTAATTCTCCAACTTACTTGTAAATTAAATCTCAAATCAAAGAGTCCTCAAATAAATCCAATCCAATGGCATGATGCAGCAGACAGACACAAAAAGTGATCCTTCCAGCTCCAAATCCAAATGAAAGTGAACAGCACATGGCAAAGCACTGGGAAGAGCCTGCTGGACAGGAACAGGAAGTTGGAGACTCAGGGGCACTTCCTTCCTCTTGAAAAAAGAGTTAAAAACATTAAAGGACTCCTTACACAAAAGACTACAGGTAAATCACAATCTGAGGAGTTTTTCTGAGCAAAATGATCATTTTAGAGAAGGTTTTATGAAGCTCGAGAGATATTCTTCGCCAGATTGTAGTTTTTGCATGTTCGGGATCGCGATCTTACCAAGACAGCCGCGGGAAGTCAGCTCGCACGCCCGAATGACGTGTTCGCGTTCGCACCCTCTCGCGGGCTCGGGCGGCCATATTACAAATCTCAGGGCGCACGCTAACGGACAGAAAAGCGAGTTGGCGAGCGCATAATCACGGTAAGACGTTACCGCGCGCGCGAGAATGAATATTGAGCGCGCGAGGAAGCAAAACTACTACGCTACGCGGTAGATTGCGTAGCAATCTGCAACTTTGCGCTCTACGCGAATCGTGAAGTTACCTAAACTTCGCAAGCTCCGCGAGTGGAGCGTAGTTCAACACCCAGGCTTAAACGTGGCAGGCACTGCGCGGTGCCTGCCACCTTGTGCGTGGCAATGAATGGGGGTACCATAGGTAGCCCCCAAGTGTAGCCTCCCACCCCCCTGGCGGCCCGCAACAGGCCCCCATAGTCATTTCCCGCATGCCTTTCCATGGCAGAGTCTCCACAACCATCCTAATATGGATCTCCGCCACCATATTGTGGGCTTTTTACGCCCGGCCGGCAATCGTGACGATTGCCGACCGGCGGAAAAGTGGCAGACGGACTTTCCGTCCGCCGCGGTATCCCCTGCAATGGTAATATTGTGGGGGGTAAAGGTAGTTGTGATGGCGGGTGGATCGCCACCGCTGGCCGGGCGGTGGCGATCAGCCAGCCATCATAATAGGCCACTAAGTTTGTTAAGCAGAATGGTTTTACAAAGTTATAAAACCGGCATGTAGAAAGCCAGTGCATCACTGGAATGCATGCACAAAAAAGACAACCAAAACTTGGTAGTATATGATGGCCATATTGAAATTTTATGATAAACTGGCCCATGAGCACGATATTGATGGAGGACAGCTAAAGAAATTACTAATCTAAAAAAAGGCATGTTGAGCTTAAATATGTTACATGAATTACAGTGAACACATTAAGATAGTCCAAATAAAACTTTTATTCTGGCTGGCTATCCACCTCAATAGGTGGGTGTAGATAGATTCACTGATTAGGTCCTGAAGAATTGCCACGGATCAAACTGACCATTAGGCATGAAACATGTTGACCCGGAGGGATGAGCATAGCTTTAACTGAACCCTTGTGTCAAACAAGCTGCTGTTTGTTTTATTGAGGTGGATAGCCAGCCAGAATAAAAGTTGTATTTGGACTATCTTACTTCTTTTAATTCACCTTTCCACTATATCTACTCATTACAGGCCACACCCCCCACTTCATCATACGGCAAGGAACAAAAGATCTCCGTTATGGTCTACGAAATGGCGATAAAACTTTGCAAAGCTGAGGAAACGTTGCATCTCTTGAAAGAATTTTAGTGTTGGCCAATCCACTACAGCTTATACCTTTCTTTCTGCCATCTGCATGCCTGCTGGCACTGGTATCACACCCAGGAATTCTCCTTGTGTAACATGGAATTCACATTTGCTTAACTTACAGTGTAACTGGTGTTTCCTTAAGGCCATTAACACCTTACACACGTGTTGTTCATGGATGTTTATAGTCTCTGAATTAGGGGGTGGACATTTTTAAATAATCTACTTGTTCATGGAACAATATGCACCTGAAATCTACATGTCCTGTAGGACAATCAACTTGTCCCGCCTATTCCCAAATCAATTATGTGGGCTGACACAGAAACATTAATGGATTTTTGTTATAATAAAACTGACCAGTGATATTGATAATTTGTAAGAATGTTAAAGTAGAACTTGATTTTATTTTTTGCTGAGAAAAGTGATATTCTCCTCAAGTACTGAAACACAATGATAAATTAACTTGAATACCTGACTTCAGGTATGCTAGTTTGGCCACACTGGTCAAAAAGGAAGCTGCAGCACATTTGCTCATCCATCCATGCTGGTTGTATGATGAAATATCTACCAGAAAAACATCATGCTGCCAAAATACTGAGGACCCCAATATAGAGTATGTCGTTGAAAATAGTAAATCTTTACTTACCAATTACCTTCTCAATATGGTGGTCCTTAATATTTTGTATACAATATTATGGTAGCATGGTATTCTGAAGTCAGTATCAAGGTCGAGTACATCACTGTTGCAGTAAAAAAGAAATGGATCAGAAATTCACCAAGACAACTCTTGTGCAGACACACAACCTCTGTGCAGGCACACCCACTGCCGACATACATACCTTGCACAGACACACATACATGCCTTGCAGAGACACACCTATACCATGCACAGACACAGACCTCCTGTACACCGACAACACATCCCCTGTGGATTCACACAGAAGGAGTCACCCTAAGCACCCTTGCACACTGTACAGACTCACATGCTCTGCAGTCACACATTCTGCACACTTTGAGCACACTTTGAGCAGCAATTACCGGCACTAGGTCTACCCTCAAGCAAATCAACTTCCCATACACTTCCCAAACAGAAGGGGTTGCTGCCCGGGTCAGGGGATAACATGACACAGGTGCGCAAAGTGCTGTTACGAGGGTGGGCTGGCCTGCTGGAATATGGATAAAGATGTAAGAAAGAGATGAAGGGTCAGTCATATTCCCTATCTGTTAGTTTTGGGCCCAGTATTCTGCTGGCTGAAGGTTTGCCCGTTGCTAGTGGGTGGCGGGGTTGCTGTACTCTGTATTTGCATCCTTCCTTTTTAGCATCTCTAAAAATAAGACAAATGTACTTCTAAAGCTGCAATGAGCAATAAATCTTCTGTGATTCAGCTCATCCTCCCATATACCGTCTAAACAAAAACAGTCCCATCACCTGTAGAAAGCGTACAGTGTTGCAGGGAACATCTCACCTGCCTCTTCCCAGCCTGCTCTGGTCAGGTCCTGATGCTATTTTATACCGAAGTAGTCGGAGATGACTGTGCTAATAGAAAAGCCATAAAGCCTACTGACAAACTGGCGCCCTTGGCCTGCCCGGCAGCTTGAGCAAAGTCAATTATGCATTAGGCAGTGCCTAACAGGTAAGGTTTGCATACCATGTGCCTAAATTGGGCGTGACTAAAGTAGAATTAGTGCCCGCAAAGAAATCCACACATTTCCAAAAAGCTGGAAGAAACCACTCATTTTATATTCAAAGGAGGGACATTCTACAAATGTATATTGCAGAAGGAGAAGGGTTACAAGGAAGTTTTGGATTGTGCAGCAGAGATGCACAGCGTAGATGCATGAGGGCATGCCAGATTCCATAGCTAGACAGTCAGAATTACCACTGGCTATCCAAACGAGATTAAATGAATATGTGTTTATTTTATTTGATAATCCTGAAGATCTAGTATGTACTTGGCCCTCCTTGGCCCACGTTGGACACCCCTAGTTTCTTTCGCTGTTTAAGGCTCTCTGTTCTTTTACATATGATGTTTCAAAATTCGCATGCCCACCAAGCTCAGAATAGATAGCATTAATAAACACCATTGAATTTTCTGAGATTGCTTGCTTTAAATCTGGAAAGCTCTGCATTTCTATCTCTCATACTTCATTCCTTTAATTAGGAAAATATTCAGCTAATGCAGCTGATTTGTCAGGAAGCAGAGCCTGGATCAAGCAGACAGGGCCTTAATCCCCTCTTTCAGTGCTGTTGTGCGATTGCACTAGCTCTGTACCAATATAGTTTGGGAAAGCACAAAACTGAAGACAAATGCAACTATCAGTATGGATATACGTTTAGACATCTTCCTAGAAAGCCGTAGATACTTGTGGTAGCTAAAGATAGGAGTACTCACATTCACAAGTACTTTGGGATGCAGGGTGGGGGGGTCTACATCGCTCCCTAGAGGGATGAGCTAGGGCATGTTTGGCAAAAATGCAAGAATGCTTTCCAGAACCATGGTTTTGAACAGCCTGGTTTTCACAGCAAGTTGCAGAATCATTGGCAGAGCAGCAGGAATCTCAGTTTTAAATTGACAGGTCAAAATGCTCTTACAGTACAGTCCAAGTCTGTTGTCCTGATTGAGCAGTAAAGGCTTTAGTCAGTATCAAGCAAGTTTATGTCTCACCGCATGTACGCATTATCAGCTCTCGAAAGGACACAAAATGTATTTCCAAAGAAGATATTTTTTGTACTGCAGCGTCTCCCTCTAATTTATCTCATAGCCAAACTTGGGCCCCTGCCAGACACTCAAGCACTGTAATACATCGAAAATGTTCAAACTCACACGGTGGGTGATAATAAAATGAGGGAAAGGGCCTGAGAGGATTGATGAAATGATCTCTGACTTGCACATTTTATCATGCCAAGCCTTTTGATTGGCTGTGAGAACTAAAGTGCTGTAACTTTGTCCCTGTTTACTTTGATTTAAGGTCTAGTTGTCCATCTGACAAACTAGACATTAAACCTACTTGCCCCTGACAAAGATCAAAGACTTGGGCTTTGAGCGATATGAATTCCCCATCCCTGTCAGAACACTTGAGGATGTCATCTATATATGCAATGAAAAACAAGTCCAAATAGTCTTGCAAAAAAAGTTAAAAAAGAATTGGAATGCTGCTGGAGGTTGCATAAGCCAAACAGCACCACCAGATATTTGAAAAGGCCGTAATGTGTCTTAAAAGCTGTTTTCCACTTGCCCCCTTCTCTCATACAGACCAGGTGGTAAGCTCCTCGCAAATCAAGCTTTGTGTAGATTGCTGCTGATTTCACCTGGTCTAGCAGAACCGGGATGAGGGGCAAGGGGTACTGGTTTTTAGGTCTCGCCTGACCCAGCGCATGCGCTGGTCTGGCGAGACTTATTGAGAGGGCTCCAAAAAGTGCTGCCACGCCAGCCTAGAGCTACAGTGCATGTGCGCGGGCGCGCGCGCCGCTCTTTACCGCGATTACTTTCACTTTTGCGGCAGTGCGGCCGCTTTGCATAGCCAATAGGTCTCGCTTTTGGAACCTTATAAGTATTTAGTTATGCAACTGTTGCATAACTAAACACTTATAAGGTGCCAAAGGCGAGATCTATTGGCTATGCCAATGCTTGTTAATAGTGATTTTGTTCAGTGACTATAATCTATACATGTCCTCAGGGCCAGTTGGCTTTCAGAATGAAGAAAATAGGGGAAACAGCTGGGGATCTTGAAGGCCGGATAAAGCCGTTGGCTAGGTATTGGTCAAGATATTTACATAGATGCTTATTTTCTTTGTCTGATAGTGCATACATTTGACAACTGGGTATGCTGGTGCCAGGCATTAAGCCTATTTGACAGTCATAGGGCAAGTGTAGAGGTAGGGTTTTGGTTTCCTTTTAGCTGAACACATCAGCAAACCGACTGTACTGGTGAGTAATTCAATCTCTTTTTCTGCTGTTGTTGCAATCTGCAACTTAGGGCTCAACCCAGTGTCTCCAGATGTGTGATATACACAATGAGTCAGAAAGCGTGGTGAAAGAAACTGGAGTTTTTGTGCACACCAGTCAATGTGTGGGTTTTGTTGGACTAACTAGGGCATCCCAAGAATGAACCCATACGGAGGAGCCTTAATGACGTCAAAATGGATTTGCTGTACATAGTTTCTCTTTGCCAGATCCTCACTAGACATTTGGATTTCAATAATCTGCATTGTTACTGGACCTCCTGACATGAATATTTCCATAGGTTCTGTGTTTGCGTCACCAGATGGTGTGTGGGTACTGGGTCATTCTGGGAGCCAACTTGACCTCTCAGATCTCTTTCTATCCCCTTTTCTCTTTGACAATCTATGGTCTAGTTGCAGGTTTAGTTGTTGAGTTGTGGATCTATTTGCGCTAACACAATTGTACTCTTAGCCCGCGGACCTTGCAGGTAATGTACCGATGTTTTGAAAAAAGAGTGTCAGTAAACATTAAAGAGGGCTGCTGAAGCATGCGCAATAGCAGATTCACTACGTATGCTCCAGCGGCCCTCTTCCGTGTTTACTGACTGTCTCTGTGACATCACTCATGGCACTGGCGGGAAGCAAAGGCCCTTTAAAGGTCAGCTGTGGACTTTCACAGCTGACTTTTCGAGGGCCTTTTGGAAACCTTCCTACTTCCTTTTGTGCCGACAACGTCTCCGCCGGCAACTTGATGCTCTTCTCCACCTGCAGCTTGGTGCTCTTCTCCACCTATAGGTTGGTGCTCTCCGCCCGCAGCTTGGTGTTCTTCACTGCCCTCAGCTTTGTGCTGTTCCCCGCCCGCTGCTTGGTGCTCTTTTGCCGCTGTCTGCAGCCTTCACTCTCTGACACCATTAGGACTACAGCAGGGTGCCTCTCTGCATCTGGCCAGCCTGGTTCCTTCCTTGCCGCCAGCAGAACTGTCCTTTAAAGGTAGGGTTGCTGTTACGATTTCCCGGCTTTCGTCCGCTGTCAGACGCTGGGAGCGTCATGCGGAACTACAAGTCCTGGCATGCTCCAGCCCTTCTGGGACACACAAAAGGTTTACGTTCCGGCCGAAGAAAGGAACAGCGGATGCGCCAGCGGAGCACAGATTATTTGTGATAACAGTGGTGAAGGGTTTGGTTGAGTTTGAGGAAGGTTGGCGCTCAAGCGTGTGCGAAGTTAGTGTCACTGAGATCAAGTGTTTCCGGTGCTACCAGGTCAGGGGGAACAAACCAGTTGGGATTTAGACACCTCCCTACGCCGCGATCTGGCCACCCGTGCCGTTACCCGGCTCCTCACAGTTGCCATATCCTCTATCAGCCCTGATGAGTCACAATTGGTACACGTTGTGACGAAACACGTGTCGGCTGATTTATATTCATTTTGTATTGGTCTGAACTCACATACATAAAGAAGTTTTGCTCATGATACAACTGATGTCGACCTTTGTGATTTCATAACAGGAGATCTCTGATATCTATTTGATCTTTGATGGGCACACCCAGAACGTAATTCTCACACGTGTGCACAGGACTTCATTTCACAGATTATTTGTGCTCGTGGAGGAGTGATGCCCGTTTTGCGTCTCCTCGAAGGCTTGGGCAAGGGTGCAGTGGCACCACCAATTTTCTTCTCTCGTCCTTGGCTAATCTGCTGGGCATTTTAGTTCGAGTGGGAACCCGCCGAGTCGGTTGAAGTTGATGCCTGTTTCTTTTGGATGTATATAAGGGTGAAGGAAACATTATATTGAATAGTGTTTGTTCTCTGGTGCTTGTACTCTTTTACTGGAATTGCTGAATTGTTATTTAAAGACACAAACAAGTTAATTGTGGTGATCTAAGATTGATAGTAACAACATTTGGGCATATACTTTTACCGTTCCTTGAGGCAGTGGCCTACCACTTTAGATTGCTCGTGAATGCTGTCATAATCTGCTCATGTTCTGCCCAGTTATTACATGGGATGTTCTGGAAACTGGAGGAAATTGTCAAAAGAAAGTCTGAAGTTAAAAGTACTAATACAACGAAAGCTAACGTGTAATGCGTGTCAAACTGTGAATTCATTTGAGTTATTATTTATATGTTTCATGCCTAGCTATTTAACAGGGCTGTTCTAGAAGTGACGTCCACACCCTGTGAGGAGTGTAAAGGCAATTCATATGGTATGTAGGGAAACCAAACAAAAACTGTTTGTGACTATGGTAAATATCTCTTTGGGATTAACATTATGTCTGTTCCTTAGATGCATTGTTTTGTGCAGCTCGACCGGATATAGAACAAGGATGTTCATAACTCTTTTACAATGACTATCGTGTTTCTTGAATAGAGGTTCCTGTTAATTTCTTTTACAGATACAGTCTATTGCCTAGAGTGTATGGAGAGAGAACACCGAGAGTTGTACGTGTGCCAGACCCAAAATAGTAATTGCATGTTCTTCTATTTCCAGATATCCCTCTCTCCTGTTCCCTTCCTTTCCTTCCCTCGCTTGATCCGATCAAAATTATGTGCTATTATAAGAGATGGAATTGAGACGATCAAGAGGTGGACCCAATTGTGCATCGCTCCAGGACTACAGATGACAGTCGCGGAGCGCTTTTTTGGCTTGTTGTTCCTTCAATTTTTTACTGCTTCTCCTTCCTTCCTTCCCATTTTCTGAGAGCTTTCTCTTTGCTTTTCCCTACCTTTTCACTGGTGTTTCCTTCTGTATATTTGTCCATGCTTTACCTTTCTTGTTAGTGTAATAAGCATACAGTTCATGACTATTGAGTATTTTCTCTCTGTAAGAGAAGCTTGCATTGTTGATACTCACATGGTTCACATTGCCCGTGTCTCTATGAAGCTTATGAAAAACTGTTACAGTCTGCAAGCAATAAAAGCCATTGCAAAAACTTTTTTATCAACACATTGCTTGCTGGAATGCACCCAATGTGTTGGGCGTGGGAAACATGTAGGTCCATGTTATTCTTTCATGAATACTAATATATTTCCCACTATCTCATAACAAAGTGTTTGCGGTTCATTTATCTGCATGACTTTTTTTTTCCAAAATCACAATTGTGAATCCTTTCTCTGCATTGGATAGTCAAAAACTGTACTATTTCTGCTGAAAATGTCATAGGTTATTGTGCACAGATTCCTTAAAGGTCAATTTTCCCATTGTAATATTTTGGATCGCCTATTAAACCAACAATACACAGCAAGACAGTTTGGTGACTCCAGCCAGCTCTGACCTTATGCATGCTATTTATTTCGAATCCTATTTTAGTGACACATATTCTGCGGGAAGGGCCGCCATCTTGGAAGGAATGCGGGTCAGCGTACTAGGCTTTCCCTGACTCGCTTACATAAGCACAGGCTGGCGCGAGCGGGCTTCACTAGATCTCCTGAGGCTTGAGCTGGGAGAAGTATGGAGGTAGCTGACAAAGGCACGCAGCGCATATTGCGTATTTTGCACATGTTAATGTTCTTTTGCTGATTTAGCTCACACTATTTGCACTTTAATATCGCAGAGATTGCACAATCTGTTTTTAATCCCATCTTAAATTCGTTTTAAAGATTTTAAACATTTACCTGGAACCCCTTCATTCATTCACGTTTGGAGGTTGGGGGATGGAAACTGACGCGGAGCGAGAGGCGGGAAGGGCCGCCATCTTGGAAGGAACGCTGGTCAGCGGAATAGGCTTTCCCTGACTCGCTTACAAAAGCACAGGCTGGTGCGAGCGGGCAGCGGGCGTGCCGCTGGCGCGCCAAAGGTGCGCCTAAGGCAAGCCCGTCTGCGCCCGTCCGCCCCTGCCCAGCGCCCAGCGCCAGGACCCCTGGAAGTCACAGTTCAGAAACGGGACACTCTCTCAGCTATGACAGAGCGACCTTGATGGAACTAAGGGGGACAGACAGAGCCAGGGACTGCATATGCCTACCACTGGATACTCTACCGGCGACCGTCCCAGAGGTCTGCCCCAGCTGTAGAACTAGCATACCCCGGATTCTAAATCTGTCCATATGCACAAGAGAAGATAAGATGACAGGGGTAGTTGATAAGGAGACTCAATCCATTAAAAGCATCTTGCTGAATGCGAGGTCCCTAGTTAAACATAGCCTAGAATGTGCCAGGCTTATGGAGGAGCTGGATGTCAATTTGGCCTTCATTACTGAGGCTTGGAAAGATGCTTCCTCGGGGCCAGACATAGTAAAGGCCTCTCCTCCAGAGTTCTTATGCCATACGTTAGATAGGCCAATAAGGAAAGACGGAGGCCTGGCAGTGATCTATCATCAATCGATTAAGGCAGCCTTTCAGCCTATTCCTATAGATACCTGTGAGGCTCTGTTTTTCAACCTTAGTCTTTCCCACCATCACACCTTTAAGGGGTATCTACTGTATAGGCTGCCTGGAATGAGAAATTATTTTTTAGCTTCCCTGGGTATCTTACTGGAAGAGGGGGCGCTTTCAGAGGCCTTTACAATTATGGGAGATTTTAACTTCCACTTGGAAATAATGGCGGAAACAGACATGACGATTTTAAATGACTTGATGCTGAGCGCTGACCTGAAGCAGCGGGTAGTAGGTCCCACGCACAAGGGTGGGCATACCCTGGATGGGATTTTTTCTAATCAACAGAATCTCCAATTCGTGGGCCTCCTACCTCTGGTGTGGTCCGATCATGCTGCTGTTCAATTTGAGATAAGACTGACAGAACAAAGCATGAGAAGCTTAGGCCCTTAGGAACAAATAAGAGTAAGAGTTTGGAATAAAATTGAGGAAACCACCTTGAAGGAGCTTTTGGCTTCCTCAGCGACCCAACTGCCGTTGGAAGTGGAAGAGGCTTGCCAAGTTTACACAGAATGGCTGGAGCAGGCATGTGATACATTAGCTCCTATTAAAATTCTCCGCCCTAAAAGAACTCATCTGTCCGCTCCCTGGTATACGAATGAGCTAAGAAATCAAAAACTCATCTGTAAACAGTTTGAGCGGAAGTGGAGGAGTAGCTACAGGGAAACGGAGAAAAAGGCCTAAAAACGCAGCCTGCAGAACTATAAACAGATAATCTTTGCGGCCAAACAAAAATTCTATGCTACCCGCATTGAAGAATCAAAGAACTCTGTGAGAAGTAGGCCTGGTATGTGCTGTTCACTAGTTAAAGTGGCCACCTTGCACCAGAACAATTCGACTCTTATGGTAGATAGGTTTAAGACAACCTTTTTAATAAAGCTATCCTAGTTGTAGCTGTGGAGAGCAGCCTTCAGGCTAAGTCTTTAGAGGAATGTAAAGCAGCTTGTTTTACCTTATAATCTCTTGAATTACTAAATGAAAGGACACCACACAGGTATATATATAAAATATATATGTATTTATTACTAACTCTCTGCTAATCTCTTTATGAGATTAGAAGTCAAGGACATATGCTCAAATCAACATTTCACAACAAGTTAAGCACAAAAATGGCTGGGGCCCCAGGGGCGTACCAGACCATATACTAAAAAAGAGGTTTTGGAATATCGACTTGGGAAGAGACAAGGCCTAGGGCCTTCAGAAGTGCTGGGGCCTCACTAATCCACCCAAGGCAGGTAAGTAAAGAACCCACGGGAGACGCATGCAGTGTGAGAACACAGCTGCGGATCCCAATAGACTTCAATGGAGCAAGTCGCGGTTGGAATTTTAACATTTTAGGATACTTCGGGAGAGTCTACAAGCAAGTCACTTACCGGGTAAGTAGTTCTAGAGCCAACACCCACAGGAGCACCGTAGTGCTGGAGTTAACTCACCCAGGGAAGCCGGGTGCATAGGTATCTTTTGGTGTTCGGTCGCGGCGTCTTTTTCAATGGGAGCCAAAGAAGACTTGCTGCTTGTGAAGACAGGAGAAGTCTCCGGTGGAATCCAAGGCTGGATTCAGAAGAAAGAAGACCTGAAAGCAGAGAAGACAGTGTTCAAAGTCACTTGCCAGTGACCCGGGGCCAGGAAGCTGGATGCCCACAGTAGTCGGGTGATTTCAGGTGATCATGGGTGTCTTGACTCTTCAGCCACGAGGTCCAGGAGGCGTCGACATCAACCAGGAGCTGGATTCCACATGTCCCACAAAGTCTGCAGCTTACTGAGGTGTCGGCAACCGGATTGGGGCCAACAAGCCTTGGCAACAGCAAGTCTCATGGAAAGTGAAGAAAGTCAGCGGTGCAGACCAGCAAGGACTGAGGGACTCACCCAGCAAAGGTGAGTCAGGGCAGGCCTGGAGCAACCAGGGGAGCCCTTTGGTTCTGTAGAAAAGTCTTCTGGGGACCCACAAGCCAGCTGGCAAGGAAACGCAAAGATGCCTTGGGAGGATTCACTCACCAGGAGCCCACGGTCACTCGGGATGAGGTAGGCCTCTGATCTTTGGAGGAAATCCTGCTGGAGGCTTGGACCATACGTGGTCCAAAGCACAAGTTCGTAGAACGTCGTGAAGGGGTTGAACTGACAGTAGTGCACGGTACCCGGGTATTGCTGTTCCTCGTCACTCGTGGGGTCCACTTGCCTCAGCTTCACTGGGGACTCACGATGGCCTTAAAGAAGTCAGGAAATCTACTTCCAGGGCTGCAGGGACTTCGGACTCTGGCGGGAGCGGGGAAGTTTGGAACCATTGATTCAAAGTTTTGGTGGACTGCCAAGGAGGGGAGTCACTCCTTGACCCCAAGGGAGATTCTTCAGTCTTCCAAATGTAGTGGAACGTCGAAGGTCCAGCATTCTTCTTCAGAGCGTTGTCCAGGGATATCTAGTTTGCAATGGCAAGGTTCCCTAACTTATACTACAAGGAAGGGAGGGACTAGCTCTATGACCACACCTATGGGAGGGTCAGGGGAGTGGGTGGCTACACCCACTTCCCTTTGTCCAGTTTTGCGCCAGAGCAGGGGCTGGTAGCCCCTGAACCGGTTTGAGCTGGCATATGCACAGAGGAACCTACTGCTCCCCCAATGCAGGACTTCAAAGCACTCTAGGAGTGCACCCATCCAGCCTCAATACACTAAATCCTGTCTGGAAGGTGGTTACACCTCCCTGTGACAGGATGCCTATTGTTGGTCCTCCTCCACTGCGAGTTTCGGTCAGCAGCAGGAGGGCAGTCCAGTGTCTGTGCTGGTGGCATCCATTTTGTGATGCCAGGGCTCTCCAGGATTCTACCGTGTTTCCACAGTGGGTACATGTCTATCCCTCTAGAAGGGTGGGATCATACTCCCACACCAGTTACTGGTGTGGGGGTATGATTGCAAAGCGTTTGACACCAAACACGACATGTTTTGATGCAGCCATCCCAAAGTTAGCATTTACCGCTAGGTTATAATGTACTTAAGAGTACATGGTTTAACCGCATCTGCAAACAGCTACAGAGAATAGACTCTAAGAGCTGCAGAGGGGCCCTGCTCAGGCAGAGACACCCCCTCACATGGAAACCAAGCACCCTGCCCTCAGGATTGTTAGGGCCTGCCTTAGGGGTGACTGATAGGTTTATATGTGTGTGTAAGGTGAGATATAGGGAACCTATACCTCAGTGAGGAGTGCTAACACTACCTCACCCAGGCTGCAGTGGCAGGCCTGTGGTGTTAGAGTTAGGCTGCTTCCCAGGGGTGGCATAATACATGCTTCAGCCCCTGGTAGGCCTGTGAAGTACCTATGCCCTTGGTACCTAAGGTACCATATACTAGGGGTTCATAAGGTACCACAGTATCCAATCACTAGTGCATCTAATATGCCCTCCAAGTTGTTTAGAGAGAACAGAGAGGCTGGGGCCCTGATTAGCAGGGTCCCAGCCAGACTATAGCCAGACACCAGTGTAAACATCAGAAAAAAAGTGGGGGCAACATAAGTGCAGATCCTACTCTCCTACAAACTCAGTTAAAGAACTGTTTAAGACGGTTGCCACCTTGGCTTCGCCCAGGCCGGCTATAGTTCAACCAAGCCAATTACTCTGTGAAGAATTAGCTAAGTTCTTTCTGTCTAAAGTGGAAGCTATTTTCTCGGCCTTTAGCGAAGCAAGTACTGGCAAGGCGAACATGGCCAGTGAGGAATCCACGTCAATAGGGGCTCTCTCCCCCATGTTTGATAAATTCCTGTTAGTTTCTCCCGGGGACACACAAAAGACCCTCATAGAGGTAAACTCAGGTTTACCTTATGATCCTTGCCCTGTTGAGGTGGTTAAACTGTCCACGGGCCCAATTGTAGATTCACTGACTGTCATATTTAATTTGATGTTCGCAACAGGTTATTTCCCTATGCGTTGGAAATTGGCATCCATTTTGCCCCTTCTAAAAAAGCCGAATCTGGACCCCAAAGATCCGAATAATTTTGCCCAATCTCCAGACGCCCTCTACCGGCAAAACTGATCGAGAAAATTATGAACAAACAATTAAGTCACTTCCTAGCAGAAACACAAGTACTGGATCCCTCTCAATATGGCTTTAGAGCAGGGCACAGCACAGAGTCCGCACTCATTAAAGCTACGGAAGAGATCAGGGAAGCTGTGGATCAGGGAGGCAGGGCGGCACTGATCCTGTTGGATCTGACCGCCGCTTTCGACACGGTCCATCACATAATATTGATGAACCCTCTAAAAACATGTGGTATTCGCGGGAAAGCTTGGGATCTTTTAAGATCCTTCCTTGCGGATAGAAAACAAATTGTGGCCCTGGGGGACTTTCTGTCCAAACCTTTCACATCGCCATGTGGGGTCCCTCAGGGATCATCTCTCAGTCCAACTCTTTTTAACGTTTATGTCAGTGCGCTGGCCCCTGTCATAAATGCATTTGGATTTGGCCTTACCTCCTATGCGGATGATACGCAAATTGTGGTATCTCTGACACCTGGGAAAGAGGCGCTTTTGGGATGCTTTCGGGACGCTTTCGGGAGTGTATGTTAGCAGTGGGCAGCTGGATGGCTAATAATTGCCTCAAGCTTAACTCGGATAAAACTGAGGTGATATTGTTTGGTAACAACATTAACTTCTGGACACCCAACTGGTGACCGGACTCGATGGGCACTCTCTCTGTTCCCACTAGAAAGGTAAAAAACCTGGGCATAATACTTGATGAAAGACTCACTTTAGAGCCTCAAGTGAATAATGTGGTGACGAAAACTATGTTCGTTATCAGAATGCTGAGGAAAGTGCTGCCTTCTTTGCCCTGGGAAAGCATACAAACTGTGGTTACGGCCTATGTAATGGCAAGACTGGACTACTGCAACTAAATGTTCAACAAAGATCTTTGAATAAATTGCAGATGTTACAGAACGCTGCAGTTAGACTGCTTTCAGGAACGTCGAGCTTTTCCTCGGTTTCCAATGATATTAAAAAATTACATTGGCTTCCAGTCAAAAGCCGAGTACGTTTCAAGGCTCTTTGCCTGGTTTTTAATGCCCTCCATGGCATAGGTCCAGACTACCTAAAGCACAGACTTCAATGGTATATTCCTGAAAGAACACTGCGGTCAAAGGGAGCCAAGCTGGTTTTGGTGCCGCGCATAAACAAAGCCCGATGGGGTGGCAAAAGCTTCATTTATGGTGCAGCAAAAGCCTGGAACGACTTGCCATTCCATTTAAGAAATACGATGGATCTCTTGTCCTTTCGGAAAGGACTAAAAACATGGCTTTTTTCACAATGAGCAGGTCTTTTATTCTTCGTCTTTTTCGTCAGCAGTCTCAGAGGATCTAGATAGCGCCAGGACACCTCCGGGTATTTGTTGTGCTTTACAAATGTCATTATCATTATCATAAACCATAGACTTTAGGACAGCCTCCTGTTTTTTGCTTGCATTGTGTCCATATTGCTGCATTTTTGTATAGTTGCATAGTATACTTAGCAGAATGTATTTCCCTTTTCTGCTATGTTTGGCCTGTCTGTATAGTTCTCTACAGTGTTGTGATTTGTCAGTAAAATTTGGATTAGATTGGCAAATAAACCAACTTGCAATCTTGTGCTTTTTTGTTTTTTTTACCATACCTGGGATACTTGTGCAGCATAATTAACATATGACTTCTACACAACGTTGCACAAACAACGCGTTTTCCTTAAGAAATAATTTTTCATTTCTAGTTTTCTATCCTTCATTCCATGGTTACCGTTTCTCTTATTTGTGATTTTAGATCTCTTTCAGTCTCAATATGCTGTCATGTCCAAGCTAAAATATTTCCCATCTCTCAACACGAAAACTATATGTTCCCATCCCAACTATGTGTTACCGCTGCTATATAAAGCATTACTTCTTTTGTAATGTACAAATAAGTAAAACATGTGTTTATAGTAGTTTTTCCATTAAGATCTCTACAAAAGAATTAAATGTAGTGCTACATCACCCCATCAATGTTAAAATATTCATTTTGAGCCCCCTTTGTCAGTATCATGTTAAATGCCTAGCTCAAGAATTTATTATTGTTCTTTCATTGAGCTGGTGAAAACTTACTGAAACAATGTAAAGTACACAACCCCTGAAGCACCAGATTTTCTCTTGTCTGTGGCTTAGTATGTTTGTGCTGCTGCTATTCTTTGCAGACTCTCAATATCATTGGTTGCTACGAACTTCTAGTACTATTTCTACATTCATTACATCCCCACTTTTTGGGTTTGAATTCTGGGTGCAAAGTCAATGTCAATATGTGTGATATGAATTTAATTCTCAATCGCAATGTGCATGCCTCACTTTTTTTACACATTACTTTGTATGTTTAAACAAAACATTACTTTGGTGTTGCTCACAGAGGTCTGTAGCGAGACGCGGTGTCGGTCCATCAGTGTGAGGTGGTGTGTGTCCATCACTCATGAGGCGGTGTCGGTCCACCGGTCGTGAGGCTGTGCTGGTCCATCGGTCGTGATGTCGGTCCATCAGTCGTGAGGTGGTGTTGGTCCATTGGCCGTCTGGGGAAGAATTGGATTCCTGGTCCTTGTTACTTATTGCACAGTAACAAACAAGCTGGAGAGCTCCACAATGGTCTACAGTCCGGTTACCAAACCTTGCAAACAACCCAGATCGATACAGAGTGAACACAGGGCATTCCAAGCAGGATGGGAAGAAGAGTTCTTGTTTGTTGAATGTCCAGAAGAGAACGCCACCTGTTTGCTTTGCAAAGTGAAAGTAAATGTTCTTAGGAGGTATAACCTAGAATGGCACTACAAAACCCGACACTCCAGATGCACTGAGAACTTCCCACTGAACTCAAAACTGCATTTTGCGGTATTGTTAAAGCAATTGCTTCTTTCCCAGCAGAAGTTCTTCCTTTTCCAGATGAAGCAATTTGAGGCTGTTACAGAAGCATCATTAAAAATATGCTACTTGCTTGCCAAACATAAGAAACAATTCACAAGGGCAGAGCTGGTGAAGAAATGTTTTTTTCCTGCAGCCAAAATTTTATTTGAAAACTGCACTAATAAAGCCAGTATTTTAAAGGAAACCGGTGCATTACAGCTATCGGATTCCATGTGGACACGCAGAATAGAGGCAATGGGTCAAAACGTCCAGGAGCAGTTTATCAAAGCAGTCAGAGAGACATTGTTCTTTAGCATTGCCATGTATTTGTATTTGTATTTGTATTTGTATGTGGATTTATTAAGCGCGATTGATGCCCAGGGGCGTCCAAGCGCTGAGGGACCGACAGATGTATAGGCAGAGGCGGGGATAGTTACCAGAATTATTGTGGGGAGTTGAAAAGAAGAGTCTTGAGCTGTTTCCAGAATGAGGTAAGATTAGATTGGCTCTCAGATGAAGAGGAAGGGCGTTCCATAGCTTGGAAGCGTTATGGGTGAAGGTCCTACCGCCTGCTCTGGCTCTTTTTATTCTGGGTGCGGTGGCCAGAAAAGTCTGGTTTGACCGTAGGTTTCTGCTTGGATGGTAGTGAGAGATTAGGTCGCGGGTGATGATTGGGCCTTTGTCCCAGAAAGCCAGGTGGGCAATACACAAGGCTTTGAAGTGGATTCTTTGGCGGACTGGCAGCCAGTGTAGACTGGTCAGACTAGCTCTGACGGATTGTCAGCGTGGGAGCTGGAGCAGTGTCCGAGCTGCACAGTTCTGCACTGTTTGAAGTCTCCGCAGTGTGTAGTCTGGTGCAGCGAGGTATAGGACGTTATTGAAGTCCAGGCGGGACTGGATCAGACACTGGATGGCCACTTGTTTTGCCTCCATGGGTAAAAGATGAAGAATTTTTTTGAGCATTTTAAGAAGGCCAAAACAGGTGGCGGAAAGTTTGGTAGCTTGTGTGTCGAATGACAGGACTTTATCGAGCCACACTCCAAGACTCCTGATGTTGTCCTTGGGTGTTGGGGGGGTGCCCAGACAGGGTGGCCACAGGGAATTGAAGGAGCTAGGATTCGCGGGACCTAGAAGCATCAGCTCCGTCTTGTCCCCGTTTAGCTTGAGTGATGAGGAAGACATCCAGCTCTTTACTTCCTCAAGGCATTTACAGAGTTCCCCGCTCATGGGAATGTTGGCCTCATGTGCCAGTGAGACCACCAGCTGGGTGTCGTCCGCATAGGAGATGATCTTAACTCCATACGGACGAACAACCTCAGCCAGTGGCCTCATATAAATGTTAAATAGCGCCGGGCTTAAAGAGGAGCCTTGTGGGACCCCGCACCTTAAAGGTCTGCTGGTAGATACTGATTCACCGTCGAATACCTGAAAGGATCTGTCTTTCAGGAAGGACTTGAACCATAGCCAAGCCTGGTGCTTGACGCCAACATTAGACAGACGGTTCAGCAGGATGTCATGGCTGACCGTGTCAAAGGCCGTGCTGAGGTCAAGCCATGGATGAGTCCACAGATATAGGCGATGTGGCTCCTGTGCCTTCTACCTCTACAAGGGCACACAAGAAGAGAAGATATACTGGACAGAATGTGCAACTAATTTGAAACACATCACATACCATTGAACACTCTTGTCAGCATCACAGTAGATGGAGCTCCTGCCATGGTAGGCCATGACAGAGGCTTTGTATCTCTGCTTAAAAAGAAGCTCACCGGACAGACTGTGACAGACTACCACTGCATCATTCACCGAGAAGTATTATGTCCAAATTAAAGCGCGGTGAACTGAATAACGTCCTAAAAGTTGCAGTGAAAATTGTTAATTTTATTTGTGCCAAAGCACTTAACCATCGACTTTTTAAAGAAATGCTGCAGGGTTCCAAAGCTGATTATACAGACCTCTTGATGCACACTGACATGCGATGGCTAAGCAGAGGGATAGTTCTGGAGCAGTTCATCGCAATGCTTCCTGAATCTGAACTCTTTGTAAACAGTAAGGGTCAATCATTTCTGGAACTAAAGGATGTGAAATGGCGTATTATGATCCATTTCCTTTCAGATCCATTCACACACTTCAGTGCTCTCCATTTGATGCTGCAAGGCAAATAAAAGCTTGCGTGCTCCATGATGAATGCTATTTACTCATTTGAAAGTATGCTTGTGCTATTCAAAGACCAACTGGAAGATGCAGACCAACTGGAAGATGCTGACTTAAACCACTACCCAAAACTGTTGGCTATGACGCAGAGGTTTCCAGATGCACAAGAAATTCTGTCTAACCTAGACCATAGTGCATGTCTTGAAGACATTTCTTGGAGATCAAAAGGCGTTTTTCTCAGTTCAGTTCCTTCACCCCTCTGTTCAGGCTGTTTGAAAACCCCTGGATGGTAAGTGCACAAAATCTTGACGTTGTTGCCCTTATTGGCATGAAAAGGGCACAAGCAGAAATAGACCTGATTGACAAATTGTGCCTTCTGACAAATTTCCTCTTCATTTTACAGTGGCCCAGAAAGTAACTTGTATATTTGGGTCAACATGCATTTACGAAAGTTTGTTTTCCACAATGGGACTGTTGAAGAGTAAGCTCAGAGAAAAGCTTACAGACTTACATCTGGATCAGCTCCTAAGGCTTGCCATTTAAGCCATAGTACCAGATTACAGGACACTAATAGGAGACATGAAATGTAACATAAGTTCCTAGTATATCTATCTTTAACTTATCTGTGCTCCTTGTAGCTTTGTAGTTACATCTGCGTTTAATATACAGCATTGTCTAGTAATGTTTTGAAAAGGTGGTGATTATTCATTTACTCTCGCCCCACCCCAACTGACCCCGCACCCCACTGACCCCGCCCCCACTGGTGCAGCCCCCGGACACAAACCCATGCTCTAGAACGTCCTTAAACAAAGCTGACTTCTTTTCTTCAGGCTATGAGGTTTATGCCATAAGGCGGCTGAAATAAAACAGGTAGGTTTTTTGGTCTTTATTTCCTTGCTTTAATTCTAGTTATTCTCTGTCAGTTGGCAAAGTAACAGCAGGTCTGTCAAACACTTTCTCCAATTCTGCTACGAACTGTTGCCAATCATACAAGAGTGTACTATCATGGTAAACCAAGGGCACCTCCCAAGTAGCGGCATCTCCAGAAAAATATGGGATTAGGTACGGAATTCTAGACTGCATTTCGGGGATGGTGCTTGGCCTACATGTGTTGTGTAGTTCGACCTAAGGGAGAAAAATGTGTACCATAGCGAGGTGTCCCGAATACCTCTCTGGTGCGGCTAAGACAATTGTATAGGAACATTTACTGCAATATAGTTGGCAGAGATGGGCCGAAGTGCTGTATGGGCTGTCACATTGGACTCAATTGATCAGCATGCCTTTGGTCTCAATGAAAACATTGGATGTACTACAGCTGCTAGCAGAGGCGGGGTGGAAACATCGAGCCAATGAGAGTGGCCTGAGATCACCACTGGACTCTAAAATGACCCCGAGGTGAGAGGCTCCGCTTGGAAACTGGCACCGGCACTGATGAAAGCATAATTGCTGAAACGCGTCTGCCTGGCGTTTCCTGAACTATTTGAACTTCTGCATGTCTCGTGCTTTAATGAATGTGGAATAAATCCTGGTGTGTGTCCCAGCATATGTCGGGCTCATTCTTTCTCTTTGAGTGGGTATTGGTTCTCATGTTTTGCCAGTAACGCAGGCACTGGCTAACGGCATGCCCTCTCATTCTGGTACGACATGCCAGCCAGCACCTTTGGACTTTTTTACTAAAATACAGCGCGTTGCCCCTCCAAGCAGTTTCAACAGCATCGGCTTTAACACACCGCATGGGAAGAGAGGTTGCAGTATTGACTGCAGGGGCCACGCCAGGTTCCAGGTATAACATCCTTAGTTTGAGATCGGATAACTGTGGGTCTGCAAGGCACACCACTTGGTGTTTGGCAAGCCCCTCACTGTATGGGCTGTCACATTGGACTCAATTGACCAGCATGCCTTTGGTCTCAATGAAAACATTCGATGCACTACACCTGCTAGCAGAGGAGGAGTGGAAACATCGAGCCAATGGGAGTGGCCTGAGATGGCCACAGGACTCTAAAATGACCCCCAGGTGAGAGGCTCCACTCGAAAGCTGGAACAGGCACTGATGAAAGCATAATCGCTGAAACACGTCTGCCTGGCGTTTCCTGAACTATTTGAACCTTTGCATGTCTCGTGCTTCAATTAATGTGGAATAAATCCTGGTGTGTGTCCCAGCATATGTCTGGCTCATTCTTTCTCTTTGAGTGGGCATTGGTTCTCATGTTTTGCCAGTAATGCAGGCACTGGCTACCGGCATGCTGTTAGAAATGGGGGTCTCTTGTTGGCAGTGGATGGCCACTGTCCAAGCAGGGACCCTTCTTTCTAAGTCAGAGTGAAGGGCTGCACCCCTTTGACAACCCCTGCTCCACCCTGTGGTAACGTAGCACGAGCAGTTAGGCTAATCACAGAGGCAGTATGTTAAGCATCTATGACCATACACAGTAATACAGTGAGGAACACTACAAAGGGACACAACATAGGTAGTTATCAAAAATAGTTATCTTTATATATAGGCTTATCACAAGACCAAATAACGAGGAAGCCACAATACTGTACAAAAATAATACTCTCTTGATGCTGCAAAAAAAGTTCAAATGGGGAATGCAAAGTTCAGTTCAGGGCAGTGGTCTCTGCAACCCTTTTACTCACAGTTCCTGGATGTTGGTGTCAATAATCCACAAAATGCCGGTACGGCGTGATAGCGATGCACTCAGCTGCAGCCGTGCGGCAGATTTCTTGATGCTCCTCGGCTGTGGCGGCTTGCAAACGGACGATTGCGATGATTTCGAGGCCCGCAAACGTGCGGGGTGATGATTTGGTCAGCGAGCACTCAGCGGCAGCCGTGCGGCGGATTTCTTGACGCTCCCCAGCTGTGGCGGCTCGCAGACGGGCGATAGCGATGAAATGAAGTCTACTGGGCCTGAGACTTCAGTCAGGAGGCTAGTTCTCTCTCTAGCCCTTGGGTGATTGCAGGTTCAAGATAAAAAAGTTCTCTTACAGCTCCTTTTCCCTCTTCTTTCCAGTCCAATGACAACTACTGCAGGCCAATCCAGGGAACAGCACACAGCACAAGGACAGTCCTCTCCTGCAGTTTTCCTTCAGTTCCACGGACAGAGGTTGGTCTTGAGATACAGGGGCCATACAAATTGTAAGGGTTTCAGCACAGATATTTATACACCAAAAGTCTTTGTTCTCAGAAACTACAAGTCACTGAACCCAGCCAGAACCAGTTCTGCCCAGCCCTGGAGCACTTTGTTTACCAGGCAGCATCCTTCCTCTCAGAAAGAGGGGGTCTGCCATCAGACGCACAGTGGGAGGTGGAGCCAGCATTCACCGTGCCAGGCACAGCCCTATTCAGGTCTAGGAGCTACCCCTCCCCATACTCCAAAGCAGATCTCTCTATTCAACCCAGGTCTGACTCAGCCTGCCCTGTCCCTCCAAAACCAGACAGCCAATACACATAACAGCAGAGCACACTGGAAGGCTTAGGCAAGAAAATACCTACTTTCTAAAAGTGGTATTTTCAAACACAGAATATAAAAATAAACTTTACTAAAAGATGTATTTTAATATTCTGAGCTCAGGCATACTAAATTCATTTTTCTACCATGTTCTCTGGGTCAGTTATGACTGTAGAATGTAATAGCCAAACCACCCGTTCTGGCCTATGGAGAACAGGTAGCCTTACAGTAGTGAAAAACGAAATTGGGTGTAATTCACTACCAGGACATGCTACACACATCAGAGCATGTCCTACCTTACACATACAAGGCACCCTAACATAGGGGTGGCTTACATGATGCCAAGGGAAGGTTCAGGGGCTGGGAAGTGGATGCATTTCACAGCCAAGATGGCAGTTCTAGACTGCACACAGACACTGCAGTGGCAGGTCTGAGACACACTTTACAAGCTGCTTTTGTGGGTGGCGCAAACCAGCGCTGCAGGACCACCAGCAGCATTTGGTTTACCAGCCCTGGGCACACACAGGCCACTTTACTAGGGACTAACAGGTAGACCAAATAAGCCAATCAGGGATACATCAATTCATATGTCATCTTTACACAGGGAGCATCCGCGCTGCGGCACTAAATGGCAGTGGCGCAGCGCCCAGAGCATCTATCACCAGAAAAAACAGAGGAGGCACAGCGGAAAAATGGAAGGGAGACTCACGCCAATGGTGCCAGGTCTAACACGTGTCCCCCCCAGCTGTAATGTGGGGAGAACTACCCATCCCCTGGGAAGTTCTCATCACTAAGGCGGAAAAATCTGGACAGACCGTCAGCACTGGCGTGCTCTGTACCAGGGCGGTGTTCCACCGTAAAGTCCATCCCCTGTAGGGAAATGGACCACCTCAACAATTTGGGATTCTCACCCCTCATTTGCATCAACCATCTGAGGGGCTTGTGGTCTGTCTGAACCCGGAAGTGAGTCCCAAGCAGGTATGGTCTCAGCTTCTTTAGCGCTCAGACTATAGCAAATGCTTCCCGCTCAATTGCACTCCACCTCTGTTCCCGTGGCAGTAACCTCCTACTGATGAAGGCTACAGGTTGGTCTAGTCCCTCCTCATTGATCTGTGACAGAACAGCCTCCACCCCATGCTCTGAAGCGTCTGTCTGGACAATAAATTCTTTAGCAAAGTTGGGTGCCTGGAGTACGGGCGCTGTACACATGGCAGTCTTGAGGGCATCAAGTCTTGGTGTCAGTCCAGTTCACAATTTTTGGCTGCTTCTTGGAAGTCAGCTCAGTCAAGGGTGCAACAATGTTGCCATACCCCTTGACAAACCTCCGGTAGTACCCCGTGAGTCCTAAGAAGGCCCTCACCTGCGTCTGGGTCCTTGGGGGCTCCCAAGCCAGGATGGTCTCAATCTTGGGCTGCAGGGGTGCCACCTGGCCACTCCCTACTTGGTGTCCTAGGTACACCACAGAACCCTGCCCAATCTGGCACTTACTGGCCTTGATTGTGAGGCCTGCTCTGCGCAGCGCCATCAACACTTCCCAGAGGTGGCGCAAGTGATCCTCCCAGGAGGAACCGAACACTGCAATGTCGTCCAGGTAGGCGGCACTGAAATCCTCCAGCCCAGCCAACACCTGGTTGACCAACCTCTGAAAGGTGGCAGGGGCATTCTTCATCCCAAAGGGCATCACACGGAACTGGTAGTGCCCATCTGGTGTGGAGAATGCTGACCTCTCCTTTGCCCCATCAGTCAAGGTGATGTGCCAGTACCCAGACGTCAGATCAAACGTGCCCCTAGCCAATCAATGAGCTCATCTGCTCTGGGGATGGGGTGCGCGTTGGTCCTTGTGACCGAATTCGAACTCAGGCGCGGCAGCTTTTGGTACCAAGAGCACTGGGCTGGACCAAGGGCTGCTAGAGGACTCAATCACCCCTAGGGCAAACATTTTGGAGACTTCCTCCTTAATGTAGGCCCTGACGCTGTCAGACACCTGGTAAGCCTTATGCTTGACAGGGGGGTTGTCCCCGGTGTCTACCTCATGGACGCACCAGTCAGTGACACCAGGCACTAGGGAAAACAAATCTGAGAATTGTCCCAACAGCTGGTGACAATCTCTCTGCTGCTATGGGGTCAGTGTGGTGGAGAGGACCACACCCTCAACTGACCCATCCTTCTCTTCTGCACACAGGAGGTCAGGAAGTGGCTCACTCTCCTCCTCCATTCCAGCATCTGTGTCAGGATTCCCTTCACTCGCCTTAATCTTCTTCGCAGACAATATCCTCGTTGGAAAAGGCTGATTCCAGGTTGGAAAGCTGTGTTGCGCGTTATTTTGAAAGAACTGAAGCGCACTACAAAAACTGTTCAATTCCGATCGCCCTCACTTCCTGGTTGAGGTTGCGGTCTAGTGGTTCTTATGACGAGGCTTTCTGAAGTGCGTATCGCGCATGCGCGAAACTTGCGCTGCGCACTTCAACTGAAAATAATTCCAGTCAGGAGCGAACTTCCTCTCGCTCTACAAAATTGTGAGGAGAATCTTGTTTCCAGTCAGCGCCTTTTGCAGTTATCTTGAGGGAAGTTCAGAGAGTGCATATTTGTTCTAGTTCTCTGTGCTTTCCATAATACCAGTTTGAATGTCTCTAGCATGAATTATCGTGGCAGCTTGTCAAGGTGAGAGAGTCGGCTGCAACCCTTTGAGGAGCATTGTGAAGGAGATTTGCTGAGAAGTCTCCTTGGTTTTTGAGGAAGCAGCTTCTGTGAAGAGAAGCGCTTTGAAATCCAAGTAAGCGTACCTGCGCAGTGTATATTTTGTGACAGAAAGTTTTAGGTAATTTCACCTTTTGAACTTTGGCAATTTGGAGAACAGTCCTGTATGTTCGTCTTCGATGAAAGGAAATAAATAGCAGGACAGAGAGTCATCTATCCTGGGCTCAGGATTGTTTAACTGTGATACTTTGAAGAGAATTATTTGCAATCTTCAAAAAGATAAAAAGAAAAAGATTAAAAGGGTAATCCCTTGAACCAGAACTATTAACTACTTGAGAAGAATGCTAGAGAAAGACTCCATAAGACTATTTGCATTCGAACTGTTTAACTACTAAAATAATTGTAAATAGTATAACTCTCAGAACTTCACAAGTCTTTCCAGTCGTTCTTCCAATTAATCAGATGAGGCAATAAATACGACAAAACATTCATGAGAGGGGCAAATCCATAGTAAGATGCAGGTAAGGGCCAGATAGCAGAAAAGAAGAATTAGAAATTAAAGTAAAAAGTCAAATAGGTTATGTGAATGTTCACTTCTATTTCAGGGTCACCTCTTCAACTCCCAAGATAGAAAGGAGAGCAATCAACGCGAGAGGACCCAGCATCTGGAAGCAGTCTCTCTTGTTTTTGTCTTCCACTTCCCCTTTCCCCCCGAGCTGAAGTAAGAGACAGCAGCTTGTTTTCTGCCTCTGGCTTTGGTTGGAGGGATCTGGGGTTTAAGTCATCTGCTTCTGAGGGGATCATCTTCTAAGTATAGAGTATCTTGACAGATTGAAGTGCCCACCTCTTTATTGAGGATTACAGATCCCCTCCCGGGCAGAATGACGGAAGGTTTAGATTTAACGTCATTGACAGCTATTTTGAGCAATATGCAGGAACAATTAAATGCTACATTAATTGAGAATAAATCCTTGAGAGAGGAAGTTAGAAGGTCCAGTCAGGAGTCCATCCAAACTAGACAAAAATTAGACGAGTTGGTAGCATCAGGATCAGTTTTCAAAGGTCCTCAACCCTTACCTAGTACGTCATCAGCAGCAGATATTTCCACTCAAGTGATTCATGCTATTTCTCCTATTATCCCCTTAGCTCCTCCTGAAAGGTTTGGGGAGATCCTCAAAGAGCGCAAATATTTTTAACACAGTGTTCCTTGCACTTTTTGTGTTGTCCTGTGATTTTTGCTGAGGATCAATCGAAAGTGGCATTTATTCTGTCGTATCTGAATGGCGATGCAGCAGCTTGGTCAATGTCTTTGGTCACCAAAAATGATCCGGTTCTGTACAATTTTGAGAACTTTAAGATTGAGTTCTTAAGAATATTTGATAGACGATCTGCGTCTCAAGCAACGGACAATGAGTTACTTGAACTTAAGCAAGGAACTAAAGATTTAGTTGGATACCTAGCTCAATTTAACAAATTGATTGTGGAAACAAATTGGCCGGAGGAGAAAAGAGCTGCCATTTTTTATCGAGGATTAAAGGACGAGCTTAAAGATGCTCTGGCTCAAATTCCTCGCAGACCCACAGAAGTTTCAGAGTTGATTGATCTGGCGTTACAAATAGACCATAGATTGAGTGAACGTCGTCATGAGAGGAGAAAGGAATTTCGCCCTCCGCCTCCTCGTTTTGATCGGGTAAAATCTGAAGGTCATAAGTCCACAGAGAGTGTATCTACTGAAGAACCAATGCAAATAGGTTCAGTCCGAGGCCCATTAACCAAAGAGGAAAAGGAGCGTAGAAGAAACGGCCAGTTATGTTTGTACTGTGGGTCATCCGGGCATTTTGTGAGAGAATGTCCTAAGAAGCCAAAATCCTCTCAACAGGGAAAAGGTCGGCTTCACCCGTAGAAGGAGTTGCTCGGGTGGAAGCAAGTGTTAAGACAACTCCAGAGATCCAACAAATAGTGAACACCCTACAATCTGCAGCACCTCATTTAGTGGTCTCTTTCACAGTTAGGTTTCGAGATATGGAAAGGAAGGAAGGAAGGTCTCGGTGATTATTGACTCCGGGGCCACTGGGAATTTTTGTGACATCAAATATGCACAGCAGATTGGAATAAAGTTTGTTAAAAAGCAATTTTTGGAGGCAGTGCGAGCCGTGGATGGAACAAACTTGTCTTCGGGGACAATCACACATGAGACAGAGTGGTTACAGTTAACGGGGTTGAATGGTCACACGGAACAAATTACATTCAATCTTATTGATGCCCCCCAGTTCCAGTTGATTTTGGGGCTCCCCTGGTTAACTGAACATAATCCACGTATAGATTGGAGTAGGAGAACAGTCATAATGGATTCCCCTTTCTGCGTTGAGAATTGTTTTAAGGAAAGAACTGAATCAACTCAAAGTTCTCCAGTTCAAAATTTGGTGCTCCATCATCCTGTACAGATTTGCACTGTAGACATCAAGGAAATTCCGTTGGAATACCAAGATTTATCTTCAGTATTTGATAAAAAAGAAGCAGAAAGACTCCCACCTCATCGTCCATATGACTGTAAAATAGAAATTGAGCCAGGAGTGTTCTTCCTTGTAGCAGAATCTATGCTCTCACAGAAAAAGAGAATCAATTTTTAAAGACTTATCTAGACCAGTATTTAGAGAATGGATTCATCCGTCCGTCTCAGTCTCCAGTTTCTTCCCCCCTATTTTTCATTCCTAAGAAGAACGGTGATTTGCGTGCTTGCATTGACTATCGAGCACTAAATCAAGTTACAGTCAAGAATTGTTATCCACTGCCTTTAATCTCTGTGTTGTTGGATCAAGTCAAATATGCCAAGGTGTATACCAAGTTAGATTTGCGTGGAGCATATCATTTGATCCGAGTGGCTCCAGGTGATGAGTGGAAAACTGCATTTCGAACTCGTTATGGTTTATTTGAGTATCAAGTAATGCCATATGGGTTGTGCAACGCTCCAGCTGCCTTCCAGCATTTTGTGAACGATGTCTTGAGAGAATTTTCGGACAGACTGGCTGTTGTATACATCGATGACATTTTGATTTTTTCTAAAGACATAAAAGAACATGTTTTTCATGTGAGAGCCATTCTCAAGAAATTGCTTGAGAACCATCTTTATGTCAAGCTGGAAAAATGCGCATTTCATGTGGAAAAGGTAGAGTTTTTGGGATTTGTACTGTCACCCGAAGGAGTCAGTGTGGATACTACTAAGGTGAAAGCTGTGCAAGATTGGCCGTCTCCCACAAATGTGAAAGAGATTCAAAGTTTTTGGGGGTTTTCAAATTTTTATAGAAGATTCATTCCAAATTTCTCTCACAAGGTGGCACCCATTACTTGCCTTTTAAAGAAGGGAGTGAAGTTCCTTTGGAGTTCAGAGGCAGAAGAAGCCTTTCGGTTTCTAAAAGATTCCTTTACCCGGGCTCCAGTCCTTTTGCACCCAAGACCAGAAGATCCATTCTATGTAGAAGCTGATGCCTCAGATGTGGCAATTGGAGGAATTCTATCGCAATGTCATCCAAATACTGGCCAGTTGCACCCAGTGGCTTATTACTCCAGGAAATTGACGCCACCAGAATGTAATTATCCAATTGCAGATAAAGAACTGTTAGCGGTCAAATGTGCATTTTTGGAATGGCGACATTATTTTGTTGGTGGCTAGACATAAAGTCACAGTGTTTACTGATCATAGAAATTTGCAATTTCTTAAGTCTGCTCGCACATTAACAGCCCGACAATTGCGTTGGTCATTGTTTTTTGCCGATTTTAATTTTGTCATCACTTTTCGCCCAGGAGCAAGTAACGCTAGAGCTGATGCACTCTCTAGAATCAATTCAAAGTCCCAAGAACGAGCTCAAGAGTCCCAACCTATCATATCTGAGGAAAAAATAATATCAGTGACAAACAATGCAGACTTTTCAGCAGCTATACCAGAGGCCATGACCAGACAAGAGATGAGTCAATGGGTTCAAGAAGAGAAGGGCAGAGAAATCAAAGAAAGGTCTACCGTATGTTGGCAATCATCTGTTTCTCCCCACAAAGACTCTTCAAGAAAAAGCATTGAAAAACTGCCATGATGATTTATTGGCTGGTCACAAAGGAATCCGTAAAACCACTGAATTAGTGGAAAGAAATTTTTGGTGGCCGGGAATGAGACCTCAGATACGACAGTTCGTCTCCACTTGTGAGCGATGCCTTAGGGGAAAATCTATTCGAATGGCTCCACAAAGGTTGTTAATGCCAATGCCCACTCCACCTTATCCTTGGCACACAGTTTCTATGGACCTGATTGTCGATCTTCCCCCAAGTCAAGGATTTAATACCATTCTAGTAATGGTGGATGTTTTTTCTAAGATGGCACATTTCGTTCCACTCAAAAGAATTCCAAAAGCTCCAGAATTGGCTCAGTTATTTTCTCAGCACGTTGTGAGGTTACATGGAATTCCAAAAGTTTTGGTTTCAGACCGCGGCTTCCAATTAATTTCACATTTTTGGAGAGCCTTCACAAAAAAGTTGGGAATAGATTCTCGTTATTTCACTAGTTTCCACCCTGAGACAGATGGCCAGACAGAGAGGGTAAATCAAGAACTAGAGCAGTACCTTCGGCTATATTTACTAGATCAAAAGGCAGAGTGGTCTGATTTAGTGTGGGCAGCTGAGTTTGCTTATAATAATGCTGAACATTCTTCCACGGGAAATTCCCCTTTCTACCTAAATTATGGGAGGCATCCAAGTTTAATTTTAGAGAAGGAGGAAAGCTCAGTCCCTGAAGTTGAGGAATTTGTAAAACAAGTGCAGAAGTCTTTGATACAAGTCAAAAAGAATTTAACTAAGGCAAAAACCTCCTACAAAATTCAAGCTGATAAGAAAAGAAGGGTTAGCCCAGTTTTTTGCCCAGGGGACAAGGTATGGTTATCTACCAAAAATCTCAGGTTAAAAGAGAATAGAAAGTTTCAACCTCGCTTCATTGGTCCCTTTCTGGTTGATAAGGTGTTAAACCCAGTAACAGTCAAAATTCATTTGCCACCTTACTTAAAAGTACACCCTACATTTTATGTGTCATTATTAAAGAAAAGCCCATCTAATTTAAGGTATCAGACTCCACCAAAACCAGTTTTAATTGATGCCATTGAAGAATTTGAGGTACACAAGATTTTAGATTCAACTTTCAGAAAAGGCAAATTGTATTATCTGATTGATTGGAAGAACTTTGGTCCTGAAGAAAGATCATGGGAACCGTACTCTAACGTTCATGCTCCAAGACTCATTCGAGCATTCCATCAAGCTAACCCAACGAAACCTAAGTTGGGGGAACGCTTTTTGGTGGGGAGTACTGTCAGGATTCCCTTCACTCGCCTTAATATTCTTCGCAGACAATATCCTCGTTGGAAAAGGCTGAATCCAGGTTGGAAAGCTGTGTTGCGCGTTATTTTGAAAGAACTGAAGCGCACTACAAAAACTGTTCAATTCCGATCGCCCTCACTTCCTGGTTGAGGTTGCGGTCTAGTGGTTCTTATGACGAGGCTTTCTGAAGTGCGTATCGCGCATGCGCGAAACTCGCGCTGCGCACTTCAACTGAAAATAATTCCAGTCAGGAGCGAACTTCCTCTCGCTCTACAAAATTGTGAGGAGAATCTTGTTTCCAGTCAGCGCCTTTTGCAGTTATCTTGAGGGAAGTTCAGAGAGTGCATATTTGTTCTAGTTCTCTGTGCTTTCCATAATACCAGTTTGAACTTCTCTAGCAGGAATTATCGTGGCAGCTTGTCAAGGTGAGAGAGTCGGCTGCAACCCTTTGTGGAGCATTGTGAAGGAGATTTGCTGAGAAGTCTCCTGGGTTTTTGAGGAAGCAGCTTCTGTGAAGAGAAGCGCTTTGAAATCCAAGTAAGCGTATCTGCACAGTGTATATTTTGTGACAGAAAGTTTTAGGTAATTTCACCTTTTGAACTTTGGCAATTTGGAGAACAGTCCTGTATGTTCGTCTTCGATGAAAGGAAATAAATAGCAGGACAGAGAGTCATCTATCCTGGGCTCAGGATTGTTTAACTGTGATACTTTGAAGAGAATTATTTGCAATCTTCAAAAAGATAAAAAGAAAAAGATTAAAAGGGTAATCCCTTGAACCAGAACTATTAACTACTTGAGAAGAATGCTAGAGAAAGACTCCAAAAGACTATTTGCATTCAAACTGTTTAACTACTAAAATAATTGTAAATAGTATAACTCTCAGAACTTCACAAGTCTTTCCAGTCGTTCTTCCAATTAATCAGATGAGGCAATAAATACGACAAAACATTCATGAGAGGGGCAATTCCATAGTAAGATGCAGGTAAGGGCCAGATAGCAGAAAAGAAGAATTAGACATTAAAGTAAAAAGTCAAATAGGTTATGTGAATGTTCACTTCTATTTCAGGGTCACCTCTTCAACTCCCAAGATAGAAAGGAGAGCAATCAACGCGAGAGGACCCAGCATCTGGAAGCAGTCTCTCTTGTTTTTGTCTTCCACTTCCCCTTTCCCCCCGAGCTGAAGTAAGAGACAGCAGCTTGTTTTCTGCCTCTGGCTTTGGTTGGAGGGATCTGGGGTTTAAGTTATCTGCTTCTGAGGGGATCGTCTTCTAAGTACAGAGTATCTTGACAATCTGTGGCAAGCAACATGCCCACTTCAGACCTCGCAAAGTGGGGCTTCAGGCGGTTCACATGCAGGACCCGCAGGGGGTTCCTGGGTGATTGAAAATCCACCAAGTAGGTAACTTGACTTTTGCGCTCCACCACCTCAAAGGGACCGGTCCACTTATCTTGGAGCACGCATGGCTCCACTGGGGCCAGTACCCAAACCTTCTGAACAGGTTGAAACTCGACCAGAGTGGCATTCTGGTCGTGCTAACGTTTCATCTCCTGGCTGGCTTCCAGATTTGCCTCAGCAATCTTTCTGAAACGCCGAGTCTGGTTCCTGAAGGCCAAGATGTAGCTAAATACGTCTTGGGGAGGTTTCCTGGGAGATTGCTCCCAGCCTTCCCTGACCAGACTCAGAGGCCCTCTGATCGGGTGACCATAGAGTAGTTCAAAGGGGCTGAGCCCTAAGGACTTCTGGGGCACCTCACGGTAGATAAACAACAGGCATGGCAAGAGGACGTCTCACTTACGCCTCAGGGGCTCCTCTAGACCCATAATCATACCTTTCAAGGTCCGGTTGAACCTTTCAACCAGGCCATTTCCTTGGGGGTGGTAAGGAGTGGTGAACTTATAAGTTACCCCACACTCCTCCCACAGGGACTTCATGTACTGGGAGATGAAGTTGGTTCCCCTGTCAGACACCACCGCTCTGGGGAACCCCATATGGGAGAAGATCCCCATCAGTGCACGTCCCACCATGGGGGCTGTCACTGTCCTGAGTGGGATGGCTTCAGGGTACCAGGTGGCATGGTCCACCAAGACCAGGATGTACCTGTTGCCCATGGCTGTCTTGGGGTCCAGAGGCCCCACAATGTCAATTCCCACTCGCTCGAATGGGATACTCACAACTGGAAAGGGCTGGAGTGGGGCCTTGATCTTCCCCCCACTCTTCCCACTTGCGTGGCAAGTCTCACAGGTCCTGCAATAAGTATCTGTACTTTTGCGCATCTGGGGCCAATAGAAGTGGGTGACCAGCCTCTCAAAGGTCTTGGTCTGCCCCAGATGTCCTGCCAACAGGATCTCATGAGCCAACCCCAGTAGGAAGGCTCTGAAGCACTCTGGTACCACCAGCACACGGGCCGACCCCGGCTCAGCAGCCTTAGACTCACTATACAGGAGACTGTTCTCCCAATAGATAAGATGCGAACCAGATATATCACCTGCTGCCTGGGCTGCAGCCTGACGCCGCATACCCTCAAGAGAAGGGCGGATTTTCTGCTGCTCACAAAAGTCCTCCCTGGTAGGCCCCCCCCCTCCTGCTGCCAATGGGTCAGCTCAGGCACGTCCCCCAGGTCGGTGCTTGGCTCCCCGATAGGCTCCAGGGCATACTCCTCAAGGTCTGCTCCTTCCTGGGCCATGGGAACTAAGGGGGCTGGTTTACCGCGCCCCCTGCTCCTTCTCTCTAAGGCAGGGATTTGGGCCATACTTTCAGGCTCCAGACTTTTCTCAACACCCTTTTTGGCTGCCATAGACCGAGTGGTGGCACACGCCCATTCAGGCAGACCCAGCATTTCCAAGTGAGAACTCCTCTCCACCGTAGCCCACGGGGAGTTCTCCAAATCGTTGCCCAACAGACAGTCTACAGGCATGGCGGGCCTCACAGCTACCTGAAGAGTTCCTGAGACCCCCCCACTCGAAGGGAACCTGAGCCACCTCACATTGGCTCTCTGAGTTACTACTGGGCAGAATGCATGGGGAATAATCTGCTCTTGGGACACCAACCTGGAGCTGACAACAGTTATACTGGCTCCTGTGTCCCTGAGAGCCTCCACTTTATGGCCATTGATGGTCACCCACTGCCTATATTTCTTAGTGTTGTCAGGCAGTGCAGTTTTAGGGACCATCTCGCAGTCTCCTAGGGAGACAAGGGTTAACTGTACAGGTTCCCACCCCTCTTGGGCATCCATCTCTTCTCCTTCCAAGGCTACACTAGCCATCTGGCGGGGTGGCGCACGGGGGTGCGGCAGTAGCCCTCTGAGGACACTGGGGTTTAAAGGACCGGTGGCCTACTTGGCCACAATGATAACAAGTAGGGGGACCCCCTGTGAACAGGCCTACCTGTCGGGGGCATTGGCTTCCTTTCTTGGGGAGGCTGGGACACCACTGATTGTTTCCCTTGGGCATTACTTTGGGGCCCTCGGTGGAACTCCCTTGGTTGACCCCTGTCCCCTCCATTTCTCTGCTGGGGACCATGCCTACCTCTGGTGAAGTCTCCCATCGGACCCTGGCAAACCCTGGTGCTGACCCAGCGGGCCGCCTCCTCAGTAAGCCTCCTAGGGTTAGTCAGCCTGCAATCAATGAGGTGCTGGCGTAGCTCAGGAAAACAGTTATCAGATAGGTGCTCCCATGCAATCAAATCATGCAGTTGCTCAAAAGATTCTACTTTGCTGCCCTTTACCCAGCGTTCCATTGCTCTGCAAAAAAAAGACACATAGTCCACTCATGTGGTACCTTCCAACTTTTTACAGGACCTAAACCTTTGTCTGTACATCTCAGGGGTCAACCCATAGCGGGTCATCAGCGCTTCTTTCATGTGTTAATAAACCATTCTCCTTTCTGGGGGCAGATCCAACAAGGTGTCTCTCCCCTCACTCACAAACCGTCCCCACAACCCCGCTCCCCAATCCTTCTCAGGGACCCGGTGGGACACCATGGCTATTTCATAAGCGGCAAACCATTGCCCAATATCCTCACTCTTGTGGAAATCTTTAATAACTTCTTTAGGAATGTATACTCTGCTCTCCATCTGTACTACTGGTATGCTGCCACCAGAGGGACTGGAGGTTTCTCCACTCTTTGCCTTAATCTCCAGCTCCCTCAATGCTCTCTCATGCACCAGCTTCATTTTCATCATCTCAAACTCTAGCTTCTTGGTCTCAAGGTCTCTCTCCCTCTGAACTTCTAGTTTCATCTTAGCCATCTCCATATTATGGCGTCTCTCTCTTTCCCTGTCCTCCATCTCCTCTGGGGACAGACCCCTCGCCGACACACTCGTGCCCGGGCTGGAAAGCGCTTTACCACCTACTACATCAATCACTTCATCCACATTCTCTCCCTCCACCACAGGCTCTCCCATATTAGGGACTGTAAATTTCTCGCAAAAACATTTGAGCTCCTTGGAAGTGTAGGTATCTATCTTCTCCTCTTCCCAGGAGAACTCTTCTGGGTCAACGGCTCTGGGCTTGGCCATTGTATCAATAACTGGCACTCTTAATCAAAAATAGACTAAAAAAAAAATCCTAAAATATGTATGTGGTGCATTATGGTCTACACTCACTAGTAGTGTACACTATAATTACTGTATGCGGTCATACACGCAAGTCCAGATCCCCACCGCTGACCACCAATGTTAGAAATGGGGGTCTCTGGTTGGCAGTAGATGGTCACTGTCCAAGCAGGGACCCTTCTTTCTAAGTCAGAGGGAAGGGCTGCACCCCTTTGACAACCCCTGCTCCACCCTGTGGTAACATAGCACGAGCAGTTAGGCTAATCTCAGAGGAAGTGTGTTAAGCATCTATGACCATACACAGTAATGCAGTGAGGAACACTGCGAAGGGACACGACACAGGTAGTTATCAAAAATAGTTATCTTTATATATTGGCTTATCACAAGACCAAATAACGAGGAAGCCACAATACTGTACAAAAATAATACTCTCTTGATGCTACAAAAATAGTTCAAAAGGGGAATGCAAAGTTCAGTTCAGGGCAGTGGTCTCTGCGACCCTTTTACTCACAGTTCCTGGATGTTGGTGTCAATAATCCACAAACTGCCGCTACGGCATGATAGCGATGTTTTTCCTCATGCTCTTGGTCGCGGCGGCTCGCAAACCGACCTTAGCGATGGCTTTGAAAACCGCAAACGTGCGTGGCGATGATCAGGTCAGCGAGCACTCAGCGCAGCAGCGCAATGGATTTTTGAGCGCTCTTTGGCTGCGGCGGCTCGCAATCGGGCGATAGCGATGATTTTGAGGCCTGCAAACGTGCGGGATGATGAGTTGGTCAGCGAGCACTCAGCGGCAGCCGTGCGGTGGATTTCTTGACTCTCCTCAGCTGTGGCGGCTTGCAAACGGGCGATAGTGATGATTTCGAGGCCTGCAAACGTGCGGGTGATGATTTTGTCAGCGAGCACTCAGCGGCAGCCATGCGGCGGATTTCTTGACGCTCCCCGGCTGTGGCGGCTCGCAAACGGGCGATAGCGATGAAATGAAGTTTACTGGGCCAGAGACTTCAGTCAGGAGGCTAGTTCTCTCTCTAGCCCTTGGGTGATTGCATGTTCAAGATTAAAAAGTTCTCTTACAGCTCCTTTTCCCTCTTCTTTCCAGTCCAATGACAACTACTGCAGGCCAATCCAGGGAACAACACACAGCACAAGGACAGTCCTCTCCTATTTTATGATAGATACTTGGACAAGCTGGCCCCGCGGCTTCAGGAGGTCTACAAGGAGGCCAAATCGAGAGGTAGGCTGCCCCAATCTATGTGTGAGGCCCTGATGATCCCACTGCTGAAGCCGGGAAGGGAAGGACAAGACCCCGCTTCTTATAGGCCGTTGTCGATGTTGACGACGGACTATAAGATACTGAGCACTATACTGGCGGCTAGGTTGTTGCGGCACATGCCGAGACTGATACACAGGGACCAGTCGGGGTTCATCCCCGCGCGAAGCACCACGGCTAACATCCGACGACTTGTTCGCCTGATGGGAGATCCGCAGGTGAACGCTCGAACGCCACTCGTCTTATCCGTAGATATAGAGAAGGCTTTCGATAGCCTAGAGTGGGGGTATTTATACAAAGCCATGCGGCGATTCGGCCTCGGAGAAGGGTACATCGGGTGGACGAAGGTCCTATACGCCTCGGCGGTGGCAAGGGTGCGGGTGGGACCCCTGGTATCGCGCCAGTTCCGCGTGGGCCGGGGCACCAGGCAGGGATGCTCGCTCTCCCCACTCTTGTTTGCACTAGCAGTGGAGCCCCTCGCAGAGGAGGCCAGAACCGGCCGCTACTACAGGGGATTGGATTACAGAGGGGTCCCGCAACTCATCTCCTTATATGCAGATGACCTGCTCCTGTTCCTGGAGAACGCGGCGGAAGCACTGGACGGAGCAGAGCGACTCCTTGCGCGATTTGGCGGGCTCTCTGGGCTGCGGGTGAACTGGTCCAAAACCTGCTTATACCCGTTGCGAAGCGGCGAGCCGCGTCCAGCGGTCCGGCCACTGCTTAAATGGGAGCCTGACTGCCTTCAATACCTCGGAGTACACATATACCACACTGCAGCGGATATGCTGGATGGCAATGTGGGGCGGTGTATCCGGGCACTGAAGGGCAACATGTCCTTCTGGTCCACCCTCCCACTCTCGGTAACGGGGCGTATCTCGCTGCTAAAAATGATTGCACTACCGCGGCTTCTGTATTATTTCCGCACGCTCCCTGTGTGGATTCCGTGCTCTGTTTTCCGACAGCTGCGATCGCTGGTAGTCTCTTTCTTGTGGGGCACGGGACGGCGCAGGGTCGCGATGGCGACCTTCACCCAACCAAAGGACGACGGAGGCCTGGCGGTGCCTGATTTCGAACTATATTACCTAGCAGCGCAGTTGCAGATTTTCACGCAGGAAGTGGCGCGAGTATACCGGGGGCCAGAGCAGGACAGGGAGGAGGGCACCCCTCGCCATGTACTGGCGTATATTACGCTGCAGCAGAGGCTGGTTATCAGAGACCTCTCTCTGGAGGAGCAGACGTTCCGGCAATGCTGGAACCGATCGCAACGTCGAGCCGGGGTGCGGTGACCGTATGCGCCGGAGATCCCACTGGGAATGGTAACGGCGCTCCCACATGGCGGAGACTGGTCGGGACTGCAGATGTGGGAGGAGGCGGGCCTCCAAATGTTGGGTGACTTATACGAAGAGGGAACGCTGGTCCCTTACCAAACGCTGCAAGAGCGCTTCGACCTCCCGCGGGGAGACTACCTGATGCATGCGGCGGTGACAAGTGCGATGCAGGCGCATTGGGGAGCGGGGCTCATGGAACCCGCCACATCCGCAGCCTGCCAATACACCATGATGTCTGCTGGCACTTATAAGGCGGTGACTTGTCTGTACTCCAGAATGTTGCGTGAGACTCTGCGGCCGCTAACGGCACTAAAGGCGAAATGGGAGCTGGAGGTGCAGACTGAGATACCTGACGCTACGTGGGCGGGGCTGGTGCGGCGAGCTCGGAAAAGTACCAGGAACGCGCGCTTCCAGCTGATACACTTCTATATTCTCCACAGGGCCTACCTTACACCAAGTAACCTTGGGAAGTATTTTGGGGTGGCAGATGCGGCGTGCCCTAGATGTGGAATGGTGGGAGCGGAGCTGGGGCATATGCTGTGGGACTGCCCTCACCTACAAGACTACTGGAGGGCGGTTGGTGAAACGCTGACCGAGGTGACGGACAGGGACTTACAATACACCAAGGCGGTTTGTGTCCTACACTGGTTTCCTCACACACCCAAGAACAAAAATACAAGTAGATTTATTGACATGGGCCTCCTATTAGCTAAAAGGGAGGTGACGAGACTCTGGAAGTCAAAAGCGGGCCCCACGCACGGGAGGTGGGCCAAGGAGCTGCAGAAATGGGCGGCAAGTGAAAGCACGCTTCGATACCAATTAGCGACCCGCAAGGCTGATGACAGGGCGCTAGAGGCGGCCGCGGCATGGGAGGGATTAGTGCAAGCCCTGCGAAATAGTATGCTGGAGGAAGACGGGACGCCGTCCGAGCCCGAAGGGGCCCCCCGGAGCAATCCATCCACACAAACGAAGTGAATAGTTATGTACTTCTGAATTGTACCCAGTTTACAAGTGAGAGCCGGGAACAGTCGCAGTTGCGGGCGTGAGCACGGGAGGTGGGGAGGGGGGGAGGGGAACGGGGAATGGGGTGGGGGTGGGGCAGTGTTGGGGGCGGGGGACGGGGAGGGGGGGAAAACTCTAAAGTGGAACGTAGTCACCCTACCGTGTTAGCGGCAAAAGTAAAGCTTAAACTACAGTTCAGTATGATGATCCCTGAACATCGCTGCCCGGCCTCCGGGATGTGGGCTCATGAGCTGTGTACGGCTGTCTGAATGGCCACAGGATATGTGGCATTGTTATCAGCGATGCAGGCAAAGTAATAATGTATGCTGCTGCTATTATTGTTCTGCAATAAAAACGGTTTTACAAAAAAAAAAGGACAGTCCTCTCCTGCAGTTTTCCTTCAGTTCCACGGACAGAGGTTGGTCTTGAGATCCAGGGGCAATACAAATTGTAGGGGTTTCAGCACAGATATTTATACCCCAAAAGTCTTTGTTCTCAGAAGCTACAAGTCACTGAACCCAGCCAGAACCAGTTCTGCCCAGCCCTGGAGCACTTTGTTTACCAGGCTGCATCCTTTGTTTCAGAAAGAGGGGGTCTGCCATCAGACGTACAGTGGGAGGTGGAGCCAGCATTCACCCCTCCCCATACTCCAATGCAGATCTCTCTATTCAACCCAGGTCTGACTCAGCCTGCCCTGTCCCTCCAAAACCAGACAGCCAATACACATAACAGCAGAGCACACTGAAAGGCTTAGGCAAGAAAATACCTACTTTCTAAAAGTGGTATTTTCAAACACAGAATATAAAAATAAACTTTACTAAAAGATGTATTTTAATATTCTGAGCTCAGGCATACTAAATTCCTTTTTCTACCATGTTCTATGGGTCAGTTAGGACTATAGAATGTAATAGCCAAACCTCCCATTCTGGCCTGTGGAGAACAGGTAGCCTTACAGTAGTGAAAAACAAAATTGGGTGTAATTCACTACCAGGACATGCTACACACATCAGAGCATGTCCTACCTTACACATACAAGGCACCCTACCATAGTAGTGGCTTCCATGATGCCAAGGGAAGGTTCAGGGGCTGGGAAGTGGGTGCACTTAACAGCCAAGATGGCAGTTCTAGACTGCACACAGACACTGCAGTGGCAGGTCTGAGACGCACTTTACAGGCCCACCAGCAGCATTTGGTTTACCAGCCCTGGGCACACACAGGCCACATTACTAGGGACTAACAGGTAGACCAAATAAGCCAATCAGGGATACATCAATTCATATGTCATCTTTACACAGGGAGCATCCGCGCTGCGGCACTGAATGGCAGTGGTGCAGCGCCCAGAGCATCTATCACCAGAAAAAAACAGAGGAGACACAGTGAAAAAATGGAAGGGAGACTCACGCCAATGGTGCCAGGTCTAACACATGCCCTCTCGTTCTGGTGCGACGTGCCAGCCAGCACCTTTGGACTTTTGTACTAAAATACAGCACGTTGCCCCCCCAAGCGGTTTCAATAGCATCGGCTTTAACACACCGCATGGGGAGAGAGGCTGCAGTATTGACTGCAGGGGTCACGCCAGGTTCCAGTTATAACATCCTTGGTATTGATATCGGTTAACTGTGGGTCTGCGAGGCACACCACTTGGTGTTTGGCAAGCCCCTCACTGTATGGGCTGTCACATTGGACTCAATTGACCAGCATGCCTTTGGTTCAATGAAAACATTGGATGCACTACAGCTGCTAGCAGAGGCGGGGTGGAAACATCGAGCCAATGGGAATGGCCTGAGATCGCCACAGGATTCTAAAATGACCCCCAGGGGAGAGGCTCTGCTTGAAAACTGGAACAGGCACTGATGAAAGCATAATCGCTGAAACACGATTGCCTGACGTTTCCTGAACTATTTGAACTTCTGCATGTCTTGTGCTTCAATTAATGTGGAATAAATCCTGGTGTGTGTCCCAGCTTATGTCGGGCTCATTCTTTCTCTTTGAGTGGGCATTGGTTCTCATATATTTTTTGCTACCATCTCGGGGCTGTCCCAGTTAGTTTCTTCGGTCACAAGATTCTACATTCAAAATTAACTATTAGCAATAAAAAAAATTGGCAATGAAACAGTTTGAATACATAGCCTCTGTAAAATAGTCTCACAGACCGCAAGAGTTGATAGCCTCTCTTAGAAGAAAAAGTGCTTTTTGTTTTTTAAAAAAACACATATTTCTCATTACAGTAATTAATCACAATAAAAATGTGTCACATAATAGGCAACCAAGTTATCCAGCACGCACTACAGTACCAGGTAAAACAAAGCCTCCTAGTCAGTCTGGGCCACAAAAGTCTGTTGCCTGAACCAAACATTCAATAAAAAACAGCTTACAGCTAAAACAGAGGGGTTAGATGTATCTATCTTTAGGAACCTGTAAGCAACCCAGTAATACCTGACTGCCAAATTCAAGTATATTGGTCAAAGTTGCTTCCTTTGGGAAAAGTTTGTATTAAGTACAGAAGAACAGGATATGTTCTTCTGTCTCCGGGGCAAGGCCACATGCAGGGCACATAATTGAGCGTGTTCGTTGGCTCAGGGGCTAAAAGACCTTACTGGTAGACAGCACAAGGGAAATCTCACATACAAACTTTTCGCTAGTGGTGGCGGGATCAAATCTAGAAAGGGCTCAAACTTTGGGCATGGCTTGAAGCTTAAGAACTGGGTAGATAAACGCCCAGTGGCCGTGCTTGTAGCATACGAACTGCCACGTACCTCTAGTACTTTGCTTTTACACTAGCTAATTATTTTTTGTGCTTTGAACTTTAGCACAATAGACGTCCAAAGCAGGGATTAGTGACCAAGTTTGGGGCTGTTTGTGGAATCGGGGCACAAGGTTGAATGGCGCTCGCATATATATATATATATATATATTCACTGAAAAAAAGGTTCTAGGGATGTTATAGTTTGGGTCGGATTCCACTCATACAAAACCACCTGAGGTAACTATAACGTATGCCCCTACAATGCACTGCTTATGACCTCACATAATACATGACTCATGACATGGTCAGTGACATCACTGATGACATCGCAAATGGCATCACTGATGACATAATCAAGTGATTGTGAGTGTTTTCTAAAAGTTTCTGTGTTAAACATATTTACAAAGTATCACAAAAGTTTTTTTCCTAAACCATCAAAGTTTACAGAAAGAAAATTAGCAATGAAAATACTAGTAAAAATTCAGTTTCTTCGGTCAAAAGATTCTACATTCAAAATTAACTATTAGCAATAAAAAAATTGGCAATGAAACAGTTTGAATACAAAGCCTCTGTAAAATAGTCTCACAGACCACAAGAGTTGATAGTCTCTCTTAGAAGAAAAAGTGCTTTGTGTTTTTTAAAAACACACATATTTCTCATTAAAGTAATTATTCACAATAAAAATTTGTCACATAATAGGCAACCAAGTTATCCAGCACGCACTACAGTACCAGGTAAAACAAAGCCTCCTAGTCAGTCTGGGCCACAAAAGTCTGTTGCCTGAACAAAACATTTAATAAAAAACAGCTTACAGCTAAAACAGAGGGGTTAGATGTATCTATCTTTAGGATCCTGTAAGCAACCCAGTAATGCCTGACTGCCAAATTCAAGTATATCGGTCAAAGCCGCTTCCTTTGGGAAAAGTTAGTATTAAGTACAGAAGAACAGGATATGTTCTTCTGTCTCCGGGGCAAGGCCACATGCAGGGCACATAATTGAGCGTGTTCGTTGGCTCAGGGGCTAAAAGACCTTACTGGTAGACAGCATAAGGGAAATCTCACATACAAACTTTGCGCTAGTGGTGGCGGGATCAAATCTAGAAGGGGCTCAAACTGTGGGCATGGCTTGAAGCTTAAGACCTGGGTAGATAAACGCCCAGTGGCCGTGCCTGTAGCATACGAACTGCCAGGTACCTCTAGTACTTTGCTTTTTCACTAGCTAATTATTTTTTGCTAACCATCTCGGGGCTGTCCCACAAACTGGACATTCGCAATGACCTGCATCAGTATGCAACATGTTGGAGCCATGAAATGTTGTTAGCACCACTAATCTTTAGCACTTCCCTTAGTGACTCACGATAGTCATTTAGCTTGTGCGCAGTCCATAGGCGCAGCCAGTACATTAAGGGTTTTAGTGAAAGCCACATCCACAATTCTCTTTATCCCAAGATCAAAAAAGAATGGGGTCAGCGAGGTGCTGCTCCAGACAGAGACAAGGGATGTGACATATATGTTCTCATACACCGCCAGTGTGAGTATCAACATGACCCCAAATCTCTGCTCCATAGAGTGCGGCGCTTTGAGCTTTAGCACAATAGACGTCCAAAGCAGGGATTAGTGACCAAGTTTGGGGCTGTTTGTGGAATCAGGGCACAAGGTTGAATGGCGCTCGCAGGTCAACATATGCTACGTCCATTTTTTGTTTTTTTAGCAGCGCATATTTCCATGTAAGAAATGCAAACTTAAAGGCATGATCGCAAGCCCGCCTGGTAGGTTGATAAGATCTCATTGCCGTCCATCAATACTTGCAATTTATCCAGGACTTGCCTTGCGAAAATATTTAGCTATTGTCAATTAAGCTGATCAGCCTACAGTTAGAAGGAACTGAGATATCTCCTTTCATATATGTAGCAATTATATCTGCCACTCTCCATGTCTCTGGAATTTCTCCCCAGCAGCAATTGTTAGACAGAAAATTGACAAACGGGGCCAATACTAGGGGCACAGATTTATACAAGTCACCTGATACCCAGTCTGGCCCAGTAACAAAAGTTACATTAGTTTACTTTGTGTACTACTAATGAGTGATTCTATTTTAATACATAGATTATGTGAGTATCTATGTAACTGTGTATCTCTGTGTGGGTGTGTGTGTGTGTGTGTGTGTGTGTGTGGCTGTATGGGGGAATAAGTGTATGGGTGAGTAAGTGTATATATGAGTGTCTGTATGGGTGGGTGAGGGAGTGGGTGTGTAAGTGATATTTAAATGAGGTAGTGGGTATGTGAGAGACTTATAGATGAGTAAGTGGTTATGTGAGTTTTTGTACAGGTGACTGAGTGGCTGTGTCAGTGGCTGTATGAGTAAGTGAGTGACTGTATGGGTGAGTGAGTACTGTAGGTGTGTATGTGGCTGTAAATGGTGAATGAGAGGGTGCATGAGTGGCTATATGGGAGAGTGAGCATGGGTGAGTGGCGGGAAATGGTGAATGGGAGAGTATATGAGTGGCTGTATGGGAGAGTGAGCAGGTGCATGAGTGTGCATGCATGGGTGTGTGCATGCATGGGTGTGTACATGGGTGTATGGGTGAGTGGATGAGTATGTGAGTGACTGTATAGTTGAGTGTGAGTGTGGTTGAGGCTCTATGGGAGACTATGTTGCTGTCTCAATGACTGCTTAGGTGACTGAGTACTTGTTAGTATCTGTATGAGTAAGTGAGTGGGTATGTGAGTGTCTGTATGGGTGAGTGACTGGTTGTGTGAGTGCCTCTATGAGTGAGTGAATGGGTGTGTCAGTGGCTCTATGCAAGAGGGAGTGGGTGCCTGAGTATTTCTATGGGTTTGTGAATGGGTATGTGAGTGGTTGTGTGGGTGTGTGAGTGGGTTTATGAGATTTTGCATGGGAGTGTGAGTGGGTATGTGAGTGGTTCTGTGGATGATATCATCAGTGATGATACTGACCATGTCATGAGTGATGTAATATGTGAGGTTATTAGCAGTGCATTGTGGGGGCATAAGTTATAGTTAGCTCGGGTAACTATAACTGCTAAATTTCAATGGTTTTGTATGAATGAAATCTAAGTCTATCTATATCGCCCCTGTAACCTCTTTATCAGTGAATTTTTACTTTTTTAAATTTCCTAACTGTAACCTGCAGCCTTTGAGAGTGAGTATGTGAGTGAGTGCATGAGTGTCTCAGTGGGTGTGTGAGTTAGTGCGTGAGTGTCTCCCTAGGTATCTGAGTGGAAGGGTGAGTGTCTGAGTGGGCGGGAGAGTATCTGAGTTGTTCTGTGACTGGCTGCATGAGTGCCTCAGTGGGTTCTGCTCATTTTTTGCTCGACATCTGACTTTTTCTCCTCAAGTCTGATCTTTATTTTGCCTCTTTAAGCTCGTTACTGGCCTTTATTTTTGCCTCTTTCCACTCATTTCTGACCTCTATTTTGCCTCTTTCAGTTTGTTTCTAACCTTTATTTTACCTTTTTCTGCTTATTTCTGACCTCTATTGTGCCTCTTTCTAATCGGTTCTGACCTTTATTTTACCTCTCCCTGCTTGTCTCTGATCTCTATTTTGTCTGTTTCTGCTCATTTCTGACCTTTATTTTTCCTCTTTCTGCTCGTGTCTGTTCTTTTCATGTTGCCTTTTCTGCTCATTTCTGTCCTTTATTCTGCCTCTTTCTGCTAGTTTCTGACCTGAATTCTACCTGTTGGTGCCCGTTCCTGAACTGTATTTTGCCTCTTTCAGCTCGTTTCTCACCTTTATCTTGACTCCTGCTTGTTGCTGACCTTTATTCAGCCTCTTTCAGCTCGTTTCTGACATTTATTCTGCCTCATTCTGCTCACTGTTGATCTTTATTCTGCCTTTTTCTGCTTGTTTCTCACCTTTCTGCTCGGTGCCTCTTTCTGCTCATTTCTCACCTTCATTTTGCCTCTTCCTGCTCATTGCTGTCCTTTATTTTGCCTCTTTCTGTTCGTTTCTCACCTTAATCTTGCCTTTTCTGGTAATTTCTGACCTTTATTTTGCCTCTTTCTCATCGTTCCCCCAGGACCGTAGGGGGAGCCTCAAAGCCCCCACAGTCCCAGCTGGCTTCTTACCTCCTATGAGAGCCTGCATTGCTCTCGCAAGAAGGGAGCTGCTAACAATGCAGCTCTGTGTGGGAGAGCAATCTTTTATCTCCTACCCTGCCTGCATTGCCCGTCACAAATTGCAGTCTAGTAGCCAAAACTTTACAGAGGACTTTGGTGTCCTTATTGATCATAGATAAAGGTTTATAGGAAGCCAGGTTTACTGCCTTTTCACCCAGCTTGGAGACCATACAAATTACGCACTTTTGCATAGTCAGCAAGAGGGAGCCCTATAGTATTACCCTTAGTCATAGAATGTAGGGCCCCTTCCCTCAGGGCCCTCCATTAAGGCATCCAGGAACCTAGGGACCCCGGCACTCACCACAGAGCTCTGGCTGCTGTCCGTCTCGCCAATGAGCACCTCCCTGTGCATCACCTGCAGGAGCTTGATGAAGACATAATTTATGGCCTTCTGCGTGATAGCAGTCGTACCGTCCAGGAGTTCCAGTCAGCACACCAGTGACGTCTTCACTTCCTTCCACAGTATCCAGGCAAGCAGGTGTATCATCCTTCTATATCTACCTCCAAATATAGGTGCCGAAAGGGGACCCCTGGGGCCATCCACACGGACACCCCCTGGTATAGCCAGAATAGGTGGTTGAGAACATCTAACCGCTCCATTTCTTCGACAGCTTCTGGACTTTGCCTCAGTGAGATGTGCCTCTATGTCACTTTGTGCATCTGTGGAAATATGGATTTTTCTGGTCAGTTATGTCCCCTATCTTGGACCCCAACGGTTCTATGTGCATGTTACAAGTACATGTATGTTTCCTCCAGTTCCAGTTATGAAGACGCAAATACATGTGCGTCCACCGTCAACATGTCCTCTGTCAGATCCGCCATGAATAGGCCGGATATTCCATTCCTAAATATGAAAGGCCACCGGCTTTATATGGTTCACTTATGCCATTTTACAGTCCAGGCAAGTAGGCCCTGATTCTGTCATCAAACTCTTCTTGCCTTCTGCCTCTGAAAGCTCCAGTCTGAGCCTGCATCTGTGACCATGAACTTTGTCTCATTCTCTGCGCGGCTCACGAAGCCTGACATCAGCCTATTCTCTGCCAAGAACTGTATTTCACCTTCGAATTATCTGCTTCCCCCTCAGCCGATGCATTCCTGCCTAGTAGTTTAAGTAAACATTCTTCCAGTTACCAAGCAAAAGGCCCGGCTTCTCTGTCCTCATGCAAGTAACTCATAGCCCTGTTACCATGGAATATTTCTACCCCCTCGCATTTAGTGTAGACACTTAGACGCTTGTACACGCACGCACAGTCAGTATAGAATAGATTCTGTCCGAGAGTCCTTCTTTCGTGGATAACATAGTTCTTTAAACATAGGATGTTAGATATGATTTGGGATTAGGTTGACTTGACCCCCCAGACTTCTTGTCTCCACATGTAGAGCTAAATGTCAAGTCCCCTTCACCCCCTAGTTACACGTCAATTACACGTCATGTTGCTGCGCGCGCATCTATGCCAAGTATTATCTTATAGATCCACCTATATGTGACATCATAACCAATTATGTTCCTTTTTACTCCTTATTACACCCATTTTTTAGTTACGCAGATAAATCGTCATTTTCCTTATCAATTGTTACGCCTATTGCATTCGCTTCATTGTAATGTATGATCTATAAAAGTCATTTCATGTCAATAATGTATGTACTTCACTTCCTGAACCCCCGTGGTGATGGAACTTGGAGCAACCGATTATAATCGTGCATTGGAATAAAGCCCATTCCGAACCTCTAATACCACGGATTCTGCCTCTCATTTTACTGAGCTATTTTATTATGTTTCTGTATCAAATTAAGTCCCGGTAAAGGAATTTTATTTACCACATGAATGGCGCCCGAACAGGGACACTTTCTCATCTCACGCGCCGGCGGTGCGTTGCAGGCCCGGTCTCCTGCCACAGCTGGACGGACAATAACGCGTACCAGCAGGATTTCCTGTATCTCCCTCCGGTCAAGCGGGGGCGACTGAGGCTGCGATCAACACCCAGACGAGGCGGTGAGAAGTGCGAAGTATCCCGACCAGAGCCTAGCTGAGAGAGCAAGATCCGAGGTATACAGAGGCCCACCAGTTTCCGAAGTCCCAAGTCGAGTCCAGTTTCCGACGAGTCGAGTCGAGTCCAGTCCGGTCCAAGTCCAGTTTCCGAGGCCTTCCGTTTCCGAAGCTACCCGGTGAGTACCATTACTGGGGAGGCATTTCTGACGTGCACATAGGTTGTGCCGGTCAAGACGGGTTTGGGTACACAAATCCGGTCTGCACTGTTTTAGCAGTGTATCTGTACTGTTTAGCAGTATATCAAGTATTCCGAAGTATCTAGTTATTGTCCAGAATTATGCTTGGTGATTAGTTATGCAGACGATCATCATTGTTGGTTATTTTAAAGGTTAAAAAATGTTTAATGTTTAATGTTTAATGTGTTAAACGTCCTGCATATTGTGGTATGACTGGTTGTTCATTATTGTGCTTTTGTACTAAGTGTGTTCAAGATTAAGTATCAGATCAGTTCTCAATATGCCGCTCTTTTCGAAACTAAGACAGATCACTACAAGAAAAGGGGTACTCGAAGAAGCCGTTCCTATTCCTCCTAGGGACACTCCAGGGTACTTCATGTATCATAAACATGGCTTAGACGCTATATTATTTCTTGATTTATGGGTAGACTACACCAAGGAATTACCAGAAAGTCAGAGGTGGCCCACAGCGGGAACCTGGGATGCAGAGTGCATCATGAAAGTAGAGGAAGAGTTATGGAAAAGGAAAGTCAGACAATCACAGAAAGATGCCGTTGAGTTATGGCGTAAAGAATCTCATAGACGTACAGAAAAAGCACGTAGACAGGAAGAGAAGAGTAAAGAGAATTCCAATAAAGTTCGAGAAAATCTATTAATTGAGGAAGGGATCCGAGTGAAATCAGAACAAGTAGACAGACAAAGAAATGCCCTTATGAATGGTATGTATCCCCTTCTGGCCGAAGGATTACCTAAAGCTACTCCAGAAAAACCGAAAGACTTGCCGCCCCCATTATTCCCAATAAAGGTACATCCTAAGGGGCATCCTAGAACCGCAGAAGATGTTTTTCTTTCTTCATATTTAGATGACGCAGCTCCCGAGTATGCTAATTCTGCCCCACATAGACCGCCTATCAGGGAGGTTCAACGCCAAGATCCAGTGCCCGTATCCCTACAGCAACAGATCGTGTCACAAGTTCCGGCAAGCACATCTGTTTCTGCATCTGTTCCTACAGCTGCTTCTATAGCTGTGTCCACACCTATAGTTGCTGTGTCACGTTCAACGAATCCTTTCACACCCGACACCCCAGATGGGGCTACGGGAGGTGCTAGTAACATTTTTTCTACGCCACCCAGAATAAATAAACTTGCTTTTCAAGAGTCAGCACATTCACGTACCCCCAAACTCATAAATGCCCGTACGCTTAAGGAACTTCTTATAGATTGCAGATATGACCCTGTGCCCGGCAAAGAGGACGAAATGATCCTGGCATCATTGCGTATCAGACGAGCCGCAGTGTACTTAGGGAAGTTACCAGGAATGACTGCACATCTAGATAAAATATACCATTTTGTCCAAACAGGGCGAGATCCAGAATGTATTAACAGAGCTATGGAATACCAGAAAGTGGAGATACAGGGGGAACTGTTACGTTTCCTCATAAATTGTGTGATCAGAAATGAAGACCGACCGGGGGTAGACCCGGAAGCAATGCAAATTCTTACCAGATGGAGCCAGAATATATCAGAAGGGAGACATGATAAGCAAAATTGTATAATAGCCATGTGCCGAAAGATCCGTAAAGAAATAGAACGCCTACACGAAGAGAGATTAGAGGTAGACGAGTTCGAACAAAGCGAGGAAGAAGGGTCAGGACTGCCCACAGGACAGTCAGACACCATAGCCTATGTAGGAAGAGGAAGATCTTGTAATAGTAATAGATGTCTTATTGACCCGATACGTCCGATATGTCCAGATAATAACAGGAATTTCCAAATACCTATAATTAATATAAGGTCTAACGAGCATTCGTTCCAAACCGCCGACAAACTACTCCGAGAACGAAGGGGTTATCATTTTCTCGATTCTATGGATGAACAAGATTTAGCCAGGGCAGCTGTCCATTGGGTGGACAGTCCCGGAAAATATAGTGATGATACAGTAGTACGCACATTTTTGAATCTCACCCCAGATGAACAGAGGTTAGCTGGGATTTATATGATTCAACAACTCATTATACTATATCGGAGTCAGCATTCGGACCCTGGTCCCTTACCTGACATATTGACTGAATTGCTTATGAATAAATGGAGAGGTTCAGGTACTAAATTAATTAAAGAAATTCTAGAATCAAGAAAGCAGTATATTCTTTTTGTATGTTCAGACCGTGTCTCATTACCCGTCAAGGAAAGAACCACGTATTACATGGATAGACAGAATCCCTTACGAGAAGTGCACCCAATAAAGGGCGAGGACAACGAGTTTAAGCGCGTATTTGTATATACGCCCATATCGAAAATAGAATTGTTAGAAATGAAGAAAGTGGTACCCAGTCATGACAAAGATCCAGCGGGTTTTCACCGAGAAATTAAAGACATGTTACTCATGGGAGAGTATACCTATCCCGACATTATGACAATATTAAAGGTATTGATGCCTGCTGGCATTTATGAGAAACTCAGGGAAAAGGAGTGGGAGGTAGGAGACCAAAAGATAGAATGGTCAGCATTGGAAGCAGAAGAAAAGGCCCGAACTGCAGGAGCAGGACTTGGGGATAAAACTAAAGCACTACCAGGTTTATTAGTACAGGTACTGCCACGTTTATTAACTACGAAAAAGGAAGATTGGGGTACAATTTCAGCCTGTAAACAGAAGCAAGATGAAGACACTAGTGATTACTATGCCCGATTTGAAAAATGTTTTGGTATAAATAGTGGCATAAAAGCAAGTAGCGAATCATACCCACATCTGTTTGTAACAAAATTAGTAGAAAATGCCCTGCCCCCAGTAAAGAATAGAGTATTAAAATTCGAGAGTACCTGGCAAGGTAACACTCCATCACAAATGTTACAAATGTTACAGTACCATCACAATAGAATTAGAGAGGAACAAGAACATGAACACAGACGCATGAAAGACACGAAAATGAAAATGCTAGTTTCCCAGACAGTTCCAGCTGAAGGACATAAAAAGGGTATGACACATTCCGATTCAGCAGGACCTGTAAAAGGGACATGCAATTATTGTAAAAAGCCAGGTCATTACGTACACGATTGTCCAGTTTTAAAACATAATATCGCCATAGGTAAAACACAAGAAAGACCACGGCCACTTAGACAAGATCAGAATGAACAAGGAGCTCCGCAGCATGCACAGGCCATGCCAGCCGCACAACAGTCTATACAGTTTGTGCCAGCTGCACCAGCGCTGCCTGCTGCTGCCACACAGACAACAACACGACAAATGTATCAGACCGCACAGTATGAATATCCTGAGTACCAGCGTTACGCATGAAAAAGCCTAGAGAGGGAAGTTGACTTATCCCTTATCGAGATCCCTGTAGATCAAGAAGGACCTTATGTACATAGTGAATTATTAGGCCAAGATAGAAAATTTTTACTTGATACAGGGGCAAGTCGAACAACTATAAAACGTAGTGAAGTTCCAGGGGCACCCCTCTCAGGCTCTCAGAATATTTCCCTTGGTTTTTCAGGAAAACCTATTGTTAATGAAGTATCACAGCCACTTCCACTTACGATAGGACCTCTGACCCGAACTACAGATTTATTGCTTACTAAATCATGTCCAGAAAACTTGTTAGGAATAAAAACACTGAAAGCTCTAGGAGCCATAATATGTTGTTCTCCGGAAGGAGTAAGGTTGTTTTTACGTGATTTTAAAGGTCACTATGTGTCTAGAGACATGGATCCCCGACTGCAGACTTTACCTACACATCTATGGGCACAAGGCCCTACTGATGTTGGATGTATGAATATTACACCATATCGAGTCACATTAAAGGCAGGAGTGGTGCTACCACGAATGCGACAATACAAGTTACCACCAGATGCTGTAGTGGCTTTACTACAAATCATTGACGAACTTATTACCCAAGGAGTGGTTGTGGAAACCGACTCCAATGTATGTAATTCACCGATAATTCCGATTCTTAAACGAACAGATCCAAAGGCCCCGCCAGTCTATCGATTGGTTATTGATCTGCGCGAGTTAAACAAATGCATTGTGCCACAATTCCCTGTGGTCCCAGATATCTCGTCATTACTGACAGCTATTGATTCCGAAGCAACATTCTTTACTGTAATTGATCTCAAGAATGCCTTTTTCAGCGTCCCAATAGATCCGGAAAGCCAATATTTGTTCGGATTTAGTTTAAATGGACGTAGCTTTAAATTCACACGCGCACCTCAAGGATTTACAGAAAGCCCCAGCATCTATAGCCAAGCACTGAAACGAGAACTAGACAGTATCCACATGCCAGTTAACACTGCTCTGCTTCAATATGTCGATGATCTGCTGATCACCGCGAGAAGCGAACCGGAATGTGAAAAAGCATCACTGACAGTTTTACAATTTCTAGCCGAAAAGGGGCACAAGGTGTCCCCTTCTAAGCTGCAATTCTGTGTCCAGCGAGTTATTTATCTTGGACACTCGCTGTCCAAGGAGGGAAGGCAGCTTACACCCGACCGCATTCAGTTAATAGCTAACATGCCAATACCCAAGACGCAAAAGGAGGTGCGGGCTTTCATAGGCCTCACTTCATATTGTAGGCAGTGGATCCCTCAGTATGCATTTCTAGCAAAACCACTCATTCAGTTGACAACACAGGAGGCAGCCACATCGACTGTTCTCCCTTGGACTCAGGAACATACACAAGCTTTTGAAAGCCTAAAGAAAGCTTTATGTCAAGCACCTGTTTTAGCAACGCCATGTTACAGAAAACAGTTTACACTCTTTGTTACAGAACGCGAAGGTACTGCTTTGTCAGTACTCACACAGGAACAAGCAGGAGCACACAAACCATGTGCTTATTTTTCTAGTACATTAGATCCCGTAGCTCAGGCTTTGCCTGCATGCCTGAAATCAGTAGCAGCGACAGCTTTAGCAATCAGACAAAGCGATGCCATAGTGTTAGGACATCCATTGACAGTTCAAGTGCCACACGCAGTAGAGGTTCTTGTAAACAGAACGCAAACACAACACTTGACTATAGCGCGACTTACAGGGTACGAACTTACATTGTTTCAGCCACATATAGAAATCAGACGCTGTAACACATTGAATCCTGCCACACTTTTGCCAGTAACCGGAACAGACCCACTAGCTCATGACTGTATTGAAGTTATTACTATAACGACAAAACCCAGACAAGACTTAACCGATGTCCCATTGTCAGATCCAGACCTGACATTGTATGTAGATGGTTCATGTATGAGAACAAGTACAGGAGAGTTAGTGGCCGCTTACGGAGTCACAACAGATACTGAAGTCATTGAAACTAATCGTATAAATACTTTGTCAGCTCAAGCCGCAGAGCTCATCGCTCTGACACAAGCCTGTATTCAAGCCACGAATAAAAAAGTCAACATATACACTGATTCACGTTATGCATTCGGAGTTGTACATGACTTCGGCGTGCTGTGGCGAGAGAGAGGTTATTTAACTTCCCACGGTGCCCACATTCAGCACGGACCCCTCATTCATGCCTTATTAGATGCAATACATCGACCCACTGCAATATCAATTATGAAATGTAAGGCTCATACGAAGGTTACTGATATCATTTCCCAAGGCAATGATCTAGCCGACAGAACAGCTAAACAGACTGCTCAAACTCAAACCCCCGACATGATAAAGACAATAGTCCCGACACCGACACAGTGTATGACAGTTAAAGATCCTACCCTTGACGTAATTGACATACAGACACATGCTACACCAGACGAAATAAAGAAATGGACTGAATTAGGAGGGATCCAAACGGATCAAGGATGGATGATGAAGGAAAAGTCTGTATGGTTCCTTCCTGATTCAATGGTCCAAGTTATAATTAACAGTATACATAGTCCAGCACATCTAGGAGAAAAAGCTATGCTAGACAGCATTCAACACATTTGGTTCAATAAACATTTACGAGCAGCAGCCAAACAAAAGGTCCGTACCTGTATGATCTGTTGTCAGTTTAACCCAGGAAAAAGCGTTCCCGTAGAACAGGGTGGATTTCATCCTCCTGATCACCCTTTTGAAGCCCTCCAGATGGATTATATCTAGATGGAACGATGTCGAGGATTCAAATATGTTCTCGTAGTTGTCTGCGCTCTGTCCCGTTGGACAGAGGCATACCCGGTTTCAGATTACACTGCCCCGACTACTGCCAAACAGTTGGTTCGAGAATTCTTCCCACGATACGGTTTACCACGTGTTGTCTACTCAGATAACGGCCAGCCGTTCTCATCCGAATTAATGAAACACGTTTCACTTCTGTTAGGATATCAGTGGAAATTCCACTGTGTCCGACACCCCGAGGCAGCAGGTCTCGTAGAAAGACATAACCAGATACTGAAAATCAGATTGTCCAAAATATGCAGAGAGAAAGGTGTCGACTGGGTAGTAGCGTTACCAGTTGCACTCTTTTACATGAGAATGGTAGCACACTCTCGAACAGGGCTATCCCCGTATGAGGTGATCTTCGGCAGACCACCAAATATGTGGGGGACGCCTGTACCACGCAAAATAACTGATGTTGACTGTAATATGCTGACAGATTACTTGGCTTCCTTGATGTCTGCACTACAATCTTGTAGTTCACAGGTAGCTGCAGCCTTTCCCGACAACACGGAGGTGAAACCCCATGACGTAGTTCCGGGTGATCTCGTATTTGTGAGAAATTTCGACCGAAAGACTCAGCTGGAGCCCAGGTGGAAGACACCCAAGTTGGTTCTGCTCACTACAAGGACAGCCGTGAAGATCGAGGGCCGCAAGGGCTGGATGCATTCAAGTCATATCAAGAAATTTCATGGACTATCCTCGGATATAGACATTGTGCCCTGCACTCCCTCACAGACTGATTCAAAACTTCCTTTGGTTGAAAAGACTAAAACCGAACTCTATAAAGTAAAATTGAGGCCTAGAACGTCAGACAATTTGATTGTTTAAGTCCTCTCCAAGGTGAAGCGGTTGAATTTGTCTCTGACATGTATCCTCTAGACCTGAATCATGGACAGTCGCGGAAAATGTTGAAACGACAGGCGTATTGTAAATCACTGCGTAGCCATTGCATAGTGACATTAATAATCTTGTTTTCCTTAAGTCTTTTAATAATTACTGCAAGTATATTGTTGCACATATATTACCCTATTGCCAGAAACGTTTACAATATTACCGCAGAACATTCTTTTAGTGACCTACCGCCGCATGAATTGTCTTATAGACTTGCGCTGCGCAATAACACTTTCATTAGTATGTTACATCATTCCCATCAGACTAGTAATGCCACCAATTGTTGGGTGTGTGGTCGGCTCCCTCCCTATCAGAATTATGAAGGAGTCCTGCCATTCTTTCCACACCCATTTACACATAATGGCTCCTGTGGAGCATGGTTTAGTTTAATCAATTCCATAGACTCAGACACAGCAGTTTACCAAGATCATTGGGTATGGGGAAACCTGAACCTAGTTTTACTCAAGGTCTGCTACCCTGACAAGGAGGGTCGCCCCAAAAGAACAGGAACTGATCTAGAAAATGAAGTATATGGATTAGGTAATTTTACACCTAATCTCATGATTCTAAATGTCGTATCCGAAGTTGAACTAGTCTTACCCACCATGTCAGTATTCCCAGCGAAGGGTGAATTGTGTGTAAGAAAGGTTGGTTCCATACATATGGGCCATAGTAAATGCACTACTATAGTAGAATTCAGTGATCAAGGCAAATCTTCATTTAGAGCTTCTCGCCACTCCTACTTTATATGTGGTCAGACCGCATATATGCGTCTACCTCTAGACTGGGATGGTACCTGCTACATTGCATTCCTTTTGCCACCTGTTTTCCTAGCTCCTCCTGATTATTACAGAAATATTCGTTTAGTACACAACAGAGAGCGGAGAGATCTCCCAATTGTCGATTACACTGAAACAGCATGGGAAAAATACACAGATTTCAATAAAGGTCTCTTTCCTTATATAGGTACTGTTACAAATAGTAAGCTGATACGTAGATTAACTAGAACCCTTGAAGCAGTAGTGAATGAGACTATTTCCGCCTTAGGCAATTTAACAGAAGAGCAGTCTGCTATGCGGATTGTTGTGCTTCAAAATCGTCTTGTCCTTGACGTCATCCTGGCTGATAGGGGCGGAGCTTGTAGGGTCATCGGATCAAGCTGCTGCGTATTCATACCAGAAAATTCGCCATCAGTATATAAAGCCATAACTCGCCTTCATAAGATTGTAAACCAGATACACCAGAACCCAGGCACTTGGACTTGGTCCAGTTGGTTTTGGAGTGTGATATCAGCCTGGGGATGGAGAGTTCTATCCTTCCTAGGTATTGGCCTTCTCATACTATTCAGTTGCTGTCTATGTCTACAATGTGGACCAGCGATCTGTGGTCTGTGTGCCACATTGTGTATTCCACCACCAAGATTTCATTCGTCACGGAAGAAGAAAGAAGAACAAATGATGCTATATGAACAGATCAATGGATTAATGAAGATTGATATCTCTTGACGGGCAAGTAGGGGACAAGGAGGGAATGTGGAAATATGGATTTTTCTGGTCAGTTATGTCCCCTATCTTGGACCCCAACGGTTCTATGTGCATGTTACAAGTACATGTATGTTTCCTCCAGTTCCAGTTATGAAGACGCAAATACATGTGCGTCCACCGTCAACATGTCCTCTGTCAGATCCGCCATGAATAGGCCGGATATTCCATTCCTAAATATGAAAGGCCACCGGCTTTATATGGTTCACTTATGCCATTTTACAGTCCAGGCAAGTAGGCCCTGATTCTGTCATCAAACTCTTCTTGCCTTCTGCCTCTGAAAGCTCCAGTCTGAGCCTGCATCTGTGACCATGAACTTTGTCTCATTCTCTGCGCGGCTCACGAAGCCTGACATCAGCCTATTCTCTGCCAAGAACTGTATTTCACCTTCGAATTATCTGCTTCCCCCTCAGCCGATGCATTCCTGCCTAGTAGTTTAAGTAAACATTCTTCCAGTTACCAAGCAAAAGGCCCGGCTTCTCTGTCCTCATGCAAGTAACTCATAGCCCTGTTACCATGGAATATTTCTACCCCCTCGCATTTAGTGTAGACACTTAGACGCTTGTACACGCACGCACAGTCAGTATAGAATAGATTCTGTCCGAGAGTCCTTCTTTCGTGGATAACATAGTTCTTTAAACATAGGATGTTAGATATGATTTGGGATTAGGTTGACTTGACCCCCCAGACTTCTTGTCTCCACATGTAGAGCTAAATGTCAAGTCCCCTTCACCCCCTAGTTACACGTCAATTACACGTCATGTTGCTGCGCGCGCATCTATGCCAAGTATTATCTTATAGATCCACCTATATGTGACATCATAACCAATTATGTTCCTTTTTACTCCTTATTACACCCATTTTTTAGTTACGCAGATAAATCGTCATTTTCCTTATCAATTGTTACGCCTATTGCATTCGCTTCATTGTAATGTATGATCTATAAAAGTCATTTCATGTCAATAATGTATGTACTTCACTTCCTGAACCCCCGTGGTGATGGAACTTGGAGCAACCGATTATAATCGTGCATTGGAATAAAGCCCATTCCGAACCTCTAATACCACGGATTCTGCCTCTCATTTTACTGAGCTATTTTATTATGTTTCTGTATCAAATTAAGTCCCGGTAAAGGAATTTTATTTACCACACATCCAGTAAGACCCTAAACGTTCCAGGTGATAAACTGGTTGTTATTCACCATATCCGCATGTTTATAAAAGGGAGTCCAGGCCCCTCAACCATTATCAAGCCACTGCTAGCCCAAGACTCTCCACACTTACCACAAGAAGTGGAGGCTAGAGAAATATCAGGCAACAAATTAGAAAATAATAAGCAAGCAAATGAACATTAAACACATCCAATTCATTCCCTCCCAACAAACCCCCTCTGGACACATACAGTGTAACCGAACAGTACTGTGTCTGCCCATGTAAATTTGGCTAATACAACAACTTAGCACAGTTCTCCAATTAGAATAGTCAGATATCCCAACAATATAATGGACCCTTATCCCGGTTTCATATTGATCACAGTTTATTCTTCCTGTAACAGAAGCAGGGATGTTCTAACATCCAAGCTGAGGTATGGGAGCCTCTAGGGCACGACAGCAGACTCCTGCCACTGTGGGCCATAGCTTAACAGGAATCCCCTTCTTTGCAGTCTTAACAATAGGATGCAGGCTGCTCAGTGGGTCAGCTCCCACAGCGTGCCAAACAGAGTGTCCGTCTATGTTCTGCCCAGAGCAGATTGACATCCACAGCCACCGCCTCTATCTTTCCCTCTGAGGGCACCCTCGAGCCCTGTATGGTGGCCAAGAGGTCCACTCTCATTGGCTCCTCCTGTAGTTGGCCAACTGAAGTGTGGAATCATTCAAGTAGGCAATCCGGTAAGTACACAAAGTTTTATTCAAATTACAAGCACCCAAATCCGGGCACTCCCGCTGCGTATCAGGATCTCCACCAACTGAATAACGTTGGCAGAATCCTGGCACGTATCGTTCAGAATCCGAATGTGGAACGGACCTTGAACAAATACAATCGGCGCAAGACACACTCTCGCGCCAGTAGCACGAGAGCGGTCAACAAATGCATGCAAGATATTCTCTCTTTCCACAACACAAAAGTGAAATAACGAAAATGCAACGGAGGAAAATCCCCTAGAAAAATTAACAAGTTAAAACCATTATGAAATAAAGCAACAAAAAGAAGAATTATAATTTTCTTAAGACAAAACATAGTCATTATATTTGACACATAACCAAAGTAGGTCGCACACTGCTCGTCATACCAGCAAATAGCCCCATAGAACTCTGGATAATGTAGTAGCAACGGTGAGTACGTCTATGCCACGAGTGTGTCACTATAATGCCATCCCTGGACACGTGTTTCGAGGTAATTGCCTCTCGTCAGCAGGGAGCAGGTAGGTGTGTGGGGTGCCAAGTAGACTGCCAAAATATTAAAGGTAAAATACCTCTTACGGCGCGCAGGTGCGGAACCAAGGCTCGTCAGCCCAAATCGCTCGAGGGAGCTTAAATACATAAACAAAGTAGGTCGCACACTGCTCGTCAATTACCTCGAAACACGTGTCCAGGGATGGCATTATAGTGACACACTCGTGGCATAGGCGTACTCACCGTTGCTACTACATTATCCAGAGTTCTATGGGGCTATTTGCTGGTATGACGAGCAGTGTGTGACCTACTTTGTTTATGTATTTAAGCTCCCTCGAGCGATTTGGGCTGACGAGCCTTGGTTCCGCACCTGCGCGCCGTAGGAGGTATTTTACCTTTAATATTTTGGCAGTCTACTTGGCACCCCACACACCTACCTGCTCCCTGCTGACGAGAGGCAATTACCTCGAAACACGTGTCCAGGGATGGCATTATAGTGACACACTCCTGGCATAGGCGTACTCACCGTTGCTACTACATTATCCAGAGTTCTATGGGGCTATTTGCTGGTATGACGAGCAGTGTGCGACCTACTTTGTTTATGTATTTAAGCTCCCTCGAGCGATTTGGGCTGACGAGCCTTGGTTCCGCACCTGCGCGCCGTAAGAGGTATTTTACCTTTAATATTTTGGCAGTCTACTTGGCACCCCACACACCTACCTGCTCCCTGCTGACGAGAGGCAATTACCTCGAAACACGTGTCCAGGGATGGCATTATAGTGACACACTCGTGGCATAGGCGTACTCACCGTTGCTACTACATTATCCAGAGTTCTATGGGGCTATTTGCTGGTATGACGAGCAGTGTGCGACCTACTTTGTTTATGTATTTAAGCTCCCTCGAGCGATTTGGGCTGACGAGCCTTGGTTCCGCACTTGCGCGCCGTAAGAGGTATTATACCTTTAATATTTTGGCAGTCTACTTGGCACCCCACACACCTACCTGCTCCCTGCTGACGAGAGGCAATTACCTCGAAACACGTGTCCAGGGATGGCATTATAGTGACACACTCGTGGCATAGGTGTACTCACTGTTGCTACTACATTATCCAGAGTTCTATGGGGCTCTTTGCTGGTATGACGAGCAGTGTGCGACCTACTTTGTTTATGTATTTAAGCTCCCTCAAGCGATTTGGGCTGACGAGCCTTGGTTCCGCACCTGCGCGCGGTAAGAGGTATTTTACCTTTAATATTTTGGCAGTCTACTTGGCACCCCACACACCTACCTGCTCCCTGCTGACGAGAGGCAATTACCTCGAAACACGTGTCCAGGGATGGCATTATAGTGATACACTCGTGGCATAGGCGTACTCACCGTTGCTACTACATTATCCAGAGTTCTATGGGGCTATTTGCTGGTATGACGAGCAGTGTGCGACCTACTTTGTTTATGTATTTAAGCTCTCTCGAGCGATTTGGGCTGACGAGCCTTGGTTCCGCACCTGCGCGCCGTAAGAGGTATTTTACCTTTAATATTTTCGCAGTCTACTTGGCACCCCACACACCTACCTGCTCCCTGCTGACGAGAGGCAATTACCTCGAAACACGTGTCCAGGGATGGCATTATAGTGACACACTCGTGGCATATGCGTACTCACCATTGCTACTACATTATCCAGAGTTCTATGGGGCTATTTGCTGGTATGACGAGCAGTGTGCGACCTACTTTGTTTATGTATTTAAGCTCCCTCGAGCGATTTGGGCTGACGAGCCTTGGTTCCGCACCTGCGTGCCATAAGAGGTATTTTACTTTTAATATTTTGGCAGTCTACTTGGCACCCCACACACCTACTTGCTCCCTGCTGACGAGAGGCAATTACCTCGAAACACGTGTCCAGGGATGGCATTATAGTGACACACTCGTGGCATAGGCGTACTCACCGTTGCTACTACATTATCCAGAGTTCTATGGGGCTATTTGCTGGTATGACGAGCAGTGTGCGACCTACTTTGTTTATGTATTTAAGCTCTCTCGAGCGATTTGGGCTGACGAGCCTTGGTTCCGCACCTGCGCGCCGTAAGAGGTATTTTACCTTTAATATTTTGGCAGTCTACTTGGCACCCCACACACCTACCTGCTCCCTGCTGACGAGAGGCAATTACCTCGAAACACGTGTCCAGGGATGGCATTATAGTGACACACTCGTGGCATATGCGTACTCACCATTGCTACTACATTATCCAGAGTTCTATGGGGCTATTTGCTGGTATGACGAGCAGTGTGCGACCTACTTTGTTTATGTATTTAAGCTCCCTCGAGCGATTTGGGCTGACGAGCCTTGGTTCCGCACCTGCGTGCCATAAGAGGTATTTTACCTTTAATATTTTGGCAGTCTACTTGGCACCCCACACACCTACTTGCTCCCTGCTGACGAGAGGCAATTACCTCGAAACACGTGTCCAGGGATGGCATTATAGTGACACACTCGTGGCATAGGCGTACTCACCGTTGCTACTACATTATCCAGAGTTCTATGGGGCTATTTGCTGGTATGACGAGCAGTGTGCGACCTACTTTGTTTATGTCATTATATTTGACAGGCAATCTTCTTTGACGGGTACCCAAATCAACAGGTGAGGCAGATGCAAGCCTAGTCATATCAAGAGAAGCAGTATTATGCAAAACAATATGTGCATTAAAACACTGTCCACCAGTAGACTTCACAGAATCCTCTTGAGTGACAAACGAAGAAATAACAGATGATGGATCACGCAACCAGTTGGTCCAGCCTTCTGTTTGGATAACTTGAGTAAAGAGGTAACTTGTGAGTCAGAAAGCTGCACAAGTGATCTCTTGTTCTCCATCCCCTAGTATCAAGTAGTGCTGAACCTCTGCTCACAACTGTGACTTGCACAGGAGAGGAAAATTTAGACAACCCCTTTGACACTCTTTTAGGATTTTTAATGAGAACCCAAGCATAGAGTTTCAAATCAGTATTGAACTTTTCCCTGATCATGCATAGATTTCATGTAAGCTTGTTTTTCCAAAACTCGAGATGCAAGATTTTTGTCAACAGGTGTACCCTTAACATGTTCATCTTGTAACAAATTTGGACACAAAGTAGTGTGAAAATTCCTTCCTCTCAAAAGAGAAAAAGGTGGAAGATCAGTGGTACAATGTGGCGAAATGTGATAGGACCATCATTTTACCTCAAGGAAATCATGAACATCTTTGCCTGAGGCAAGGGCTGCTTGAATAGCATCCTTGACCAATCTGTTTGCCCTTTCAACTAAACCATTGGAAGATGGTGAATATAAGGCAACCTAGAAATGACTAACATCCTTCTCTGCTAAAAATGCAGAAAGCTTCTGAGAAATTAAATGTGTGCCATTGTCAGTAGCCATAATGGATGGTGAACCCTCAATGGAAAATACCTTCCTCAAAAATTTGATAGCATTGGTAGAGCTGGGTGAATCACAAAACATATGATAAATCCATTTGGAATGATAATCAACCAACAAAATAAGAAACTTTGAATCATGAGATAAAAGATCATAAGGGCCTGAAAAATCTACTCCAACCTTGTCCCAAGGTTTATTTTGAAATAGAACAGGATGCAAGGGTGTGTTCATGAGCTTCCATTTTTAGTCTGACATGAAGCATTCTGAACATGAGTAAATGTGAAACTTGACATGGGATTCTAAAGATGGCCACCAATAATACAATTTAATGAGTTGCGAGGTTTTAGAAATGCCTACATGTCCATGATGTGCACATTTAATGATATCTTCCCTTAGACTTGATGGAGGAACAAATGAGTCATGTCTCATAACCATGCCATTAACCAAAGAAAGTTCAGAAGCAACAATGGAAACAGCTTTTAACTCATTGCAAAGTTTCCTGCTTTCAGGCCACCCTTTTATAATATATTCCATAACAAGTTTAAGGCTATCATCCTTGCTATAAGCTTCCAACCAGACTTGTTCAGTAATATTTGGGCATTCTCTGACCGCATCAAGTGCCGCAACAACACACTCTGTATCTTCAAAACTCTCAACATCTGAATCATCATGAAATGCCATGTGTGAAAGGCAGTCAGCCCTGAAATTCCTTTCACCAGAAATATGTTTGATGGAAAAATAAAATTCTTGCAATTTTGAAAGTAATCTAACCAACCTGGCTGAAGTGTTCCCAAGCTCATTACCATTGAGTAATTGTAAGGGGTTTGTGGTCAGTGAATAATTCGAATTCACGCCCCCAAATGTAATTTCTGAATTTCTCAATGGCCCTAATTCAAGCAAGATGGTACTGTAATGGGTCTCAGAAGACTTACGCATTCTTGAAGAAAAAGCTATGGTGTGTTCATTTCCAGCAACCCACTGACCAAGAACTGCACCCAAACATGTAAGGCTAGCATCCATCATAATGAAACATTTTGAATCATCGTGGAAAGCATGAATTGCGGGTGCTTCAACAATGATTTTTTTTTTTGGATCAAATGAAGACGATACTTCCTCAGACAAAAGAAACTTTGATCCTTTGCGTAATAAGGCACGCAAAGGCTCAACAGTTTGAGCATATCCCTTGACAAAGCGGGTACAGTATTCTGCTAATCCCAAAAATGATCGAAGAGAATCCTTGTCTCTGGGAGGAAGAGCATGACTGATATCGTTTGTTAGAAATGGGGGTCTCTAGTTGGCTAGGACTGGCGCCACTGTCCAAATAGGGACCCTTCTTCCTAAGTCAGGACAAGTAGGCTACCACCTTTGACAACCCCTGCTCAACCCTGTGGTAACGTAGCACGAGCAGTTAGGCCTATCTCAGAGGCGGTGTCTAAAGCGCTTATGACCTCGTACAATAAGGTAGCAACGACACCACAAAAGGGACACGACTCAGGTAGGTTTATAAAAATAATATCTTTTTCCAAAAGTTTAACTCAAGACTTCTTAAAGCGTTTCAACAACTACAATTCTCGTCCCCCCATAGGGACCCAGAAAGACAATAACGTATTCACCCAAAGCGTGACACTGACTGAGTTCAGGGCGGGGGCCTACACGACCCGGTGCGCACCAGATACCTGTCATTGAAAGAGGACACAGCGTGCAGCTTCTCAAAGAAGCGGAGTCGGTGACAGGCGGACTCCCAGCTACCACAAGTCTTGGAGTTTGAGGTCCGCAGCGTGCACCCACAATGATTCGGGCACTCGGGGACAGGCGGGTGCTCAGCGGCAGCAGCACGCGGCTGCGGCGGCCCAGGCTGGTGGTGGCGATGACTCTCGTCGTGCAGCTCCATGGTGGGCTCACAGCGGCGGCAGCTCTCTCTTAGCTGCAGTGGCCCACAGGACAGTAGCGACAATCCTCAACAAGGGGGGACCATGTGCGGGCGCCTAGCGGCAGCAGCTCTCTCTCGGCTGCGGCGGTCCACAGGACAAATCCCAAGGATGCAAAGTTTACCAAAAGTGCGGGTGCACAGCGGTCACAGCTCTCTCTAAGCTGCGGCGGCCCACGGGACCAATCACAATGATGCAAAGTAGCAATAGGGTGTGGGCACTCTGCGGCGACAGCTCTCTTCTTGGCTGCCTCAGCCCACGAGACAACTCACAATGATGTCAAGTCGCAAAAGGGTGTGGGCACTCAGCGGCCACAGCTCTCTTCTCGGCTGCAGCGGCCCACGGGACAAATCACGATGATGCCAAGTAGCAAAGGGTGAGGGCACTCAGCGGCTACTGCTCTCTTCTTGGCTGCAGCGGCCCACGGGACAAATCACGATGATGCCATGTAGCAAAGGGTGTGGGCACTCAGCGGCTACAGCTCTCTTCTTGGCTGCAGCGGCCCACGGGACAGAGGATGGTCTCGGCCCGGCTGGCACCACGGTGGACGCTCAGCGGCTACAACTCTCTCTCAGTTGCAGCGGTCCCCGCAGGTTCAGCGAAGGGCTCGGAGGTGCCGGTTCTGGTGGGCTATCAGTGGCGGCAGCTCTCTCTCAGCGACGGCGGCCCACGCGGATCCAGCGGAAGAGTTGCAGGTGCAGATTTAGGCGGTGGCAGCTCTCCCTTAGCTGCAGCGGCCCCCACAGGATTAGCAAAAGGTTCAAAGGTTCAAACCTAGGCGGGCTCTCAGTGACAGCAGCTCTTCCTTAGCTGCAGCGGCCTGCTTCGGTTTTAGCAGACGATTTTAAAAGTTCAGGTTTAGGTGGGCTCTCAGCGGCGGCAGCTCTCTCTTAGCTGCAGCGGCCCGCGTCGGGTTTAGAATAAGATTAAAAGAGGCCCAGTCCGTGGTCCTCACAGTAGAACTAGAGGCTCCGGATTACTCGACGGAGGCCTCACCTGCAAGTAGGATTCCTCACACAGGAATTCCGACGGCTGGCGGATTGGAAGTCTTATGTCCCTGAGACTTCTGCAGGAGGCGCTCTCGATTTAGGCCCTCGGGTAGTTTCTTCAGCAAGGTTGGTGAAAGTTTCAAAGTCCTTTCCTCGGTCCGCTCGGACAGAGTTTCGTCTTGACATCCAGAAGGAACACACCAGCGCAGCATTTTATACCTAAAAAGTCTTTGTTCTGTAAGGTCACAAATCACTGACTCCAGTCAGAATCATTTCAGTGGGGTCGGGGAGCACTTGGTTTACGAGGCGACATCCTGCCCTTTCAGAATGAGGGGGTCTGCTATCAGACACCCAGTGGGAGGTGGAGCCATCATTCACCTTGCCAGGCGCAGCCCTGCTTGGATCAAAGAGTCACCCCTCCCCATGCTCTGAATACCGATCTCTCTCTCCATCCAGGTCTGACCCTGCTGACCCCGCTGCTCCAAAACCAGATGACCAATACACATGCTCGCAACAGCCTACAGTAAAGCTTAGGCCACAAACTACCGCGTTTTTAGGAAAGGTATTTCCAAACATGTAACATACAAACGGTCCTTACCAAAAGGTGCCCCTCAATGTCCTGAGCACAAACATACCAAACTCGATGTTCCTATTAGGTTCCTAGGGACAGATAGGACGATAGAAATTAATCTTTAACCGGCCCATCCTGGCCTATGAGAATGGATCGTTTCGCACTAGCGACAGTGAAATGGAGGGTAACAGGCTGCACAGATGTAGGCATTATGGTTATCCTTATTCATACAATTCATTTATATACAGGGAGCATTCGCGCTGTGGCACTGAGTAGCAGTGGCACGGCGCCCAGAACATCTAATCCAGCCAATATAAAAAATAGGGAGAGTAGAGAGGAGGGAGACCCGCGCCAATGATGCCAGGTCTAACAGCCTTGATAAGGGATAATTTTGGTTTGATTCCTTCAGATGACAACGTATGACCTAAGTAATCCAACTGTTGCGTACCAAATTGACATTTGTCAGACCTGATGGTCATACCAGCTTCATTCAATTTGCCTAAAACACAAGTCAGATTTTTCAAGTGTGTTTCCCAGTCATTAGCAAAACCTAGAATGTCATCTTGATAGACCTGAACTCCCGGCGTGTTTTGAAAAAGATTGTCCATCATTTTCTGAAAAACACTGGCCGCGGAAGCCAGGCCAAAAGGAAGTCTGAGGTATTTGTAGACTCCAAAAGGTGTGACGAAAGTGGTGAGGTGTTGTGAATCAGTTGTTAACTGAATCTGGTGATAAGCTGAGCGAAGGTCTATAATTGAAAAAACTTTAGCCCCCCGTAGGCTGGCCAGAAGTTCATGGATTTTGGGGAGGGGGTGACAGTCAATTAAAATGTTCTTATTTAAGGTGCGTAAGTCCGTGCATAGCCTAACCACACCAGATTTTTATTCGAACGATAACGATGGAGGAAACCCATTCTGAAGAGTCACATGGTGCAATGACCCCTTCATCACACAAGTTGTTTAAGTACTGACTTAAACTCATCCCTAGCGCTAAGGGGTAATGAGCGAACCTTATTTACGAAAGGTTGAGCATGAAGCTTAAGTTTTATTTGATGTTGGAAACCTTTGACGGTGCCCAATTTGGTGGAAAATAAATTGGGAAACAAATCTAAAATCTTTTTTACATCCTGTGAATGATCATTGAGATTAAGACAATCTATAGTGTTTTGTTCATCTTCTGACCACCCAGCTGGGGAGTAACCTTGAGGAACATCACCAAGGGCAATTGGATTATCTCATTTTAGCAAGATCCTGCCAGCCAATTATATTGCGTCCTTTAACTGCAACATAAACTTTTGTATAAATTGACCTTTCCAACCATTCTAATCTTGAATTAAAGTAACCCAACATTTGTATATCAAATTCTCCAAATGCTATTGGATTGATGTCTGTTTTGGTCAAAGCAATGGAACCCTGCAATTTCTCAAGAAACATGACATCGGATAAAATAGTTATAGGTGAACCAGAATCCGCCATAATTGGAATCTCAATTTTTCCAAATAATGCAACACCTAAGGGACCTTTCACATAATGCGGATTGAAAACTGAATTACATTCAACTGTAACAATCATTGCTCTGTACAATCTTCAAGAGATTCTATAAATTCCACACTATTAACTCTGGTAGGTCTCTTGGTAGACCTGTAAACACCTTGAAAATGGCCAATCTTTTTGCATAAAACACATCTTTTTCCTGAGGCGGGACACATAGGATAGTTGCCAAGATGTGATCTTGAACCACATCTGTAGCAAATTGTGTTTCCTTTTTTTGTAGGTTATTGAAAAGATTTGTTTACGTTAACAGCATTTACAGAATTTCCAGAATCATGTGAAAGTGACTTGAAAGAGTTGATGGACTGATCTTGTTGAAGAGCTTTGGAGGTAACAATAGATCTCTCAATGCTCTTTGTGATGTCAATTGTTTCTTGTAAAGATGGTTTTCTGCAATTGAGAAGACGTTCTTGTATTTTTTTTTAATAACAAGAGAAAACAAATTGATCGCGGATATAGATTTCTGGACCTGCCTCAAACTCACAAGTTGATGCTAGAACTCGTAATGCAGCGATATACTCATCCACCGTTTCATCCTCACGTTGTTTTCTCCTGAAGAAATTATGCCTTTCAAGCATAATGTTTGATTCTTGGTCATAATGTTTTGCTAAGCGAGATAAAACTTCTTTGTATGGATTCCAATGATCTACATCCCCCGCTACACCAGCAGGAGTTGGAAACTTAGGTAAGTTTTCAAAAACATATTGTGCAGCGAGTCCTAAACAGCCATAAAGAATTGCAACCTTGAGATCAGGAGAAAATGTCACAGCATCTATGGCAACAATATGGTTTTCAAAAGCTTTAACCCACTGATGCCAAGGAATGCTGGGTTTACCAGGGTGCTGCAAAAAAGGAGGAGGTTAGGAAAATTGTTGAGAAGTAACCATGACTTTGATGAAATTAAATATAAATAACAAGATGAAAATGTAAAAAGTGAGGGAAATAACCTTGTACTATTAAATTATTATAAATGTTTTAGTCATTTAGTTGTTTTGCAAAAGAGGTCTGTATTATTTCTTCAAATGTGAACAGTATTTTAATGAAGGTGAGCCTATCACCGAATATGAAGGCTCCAAGGTGAGTGAACACAAGTAAAATCAAATAAGTGAGTAAGGTGAGCCTATCACCATGTATTAAGGCTCAAGAAGTGAACTTGACATCATGAGGGAATGAAAATTAAAAGGTGTGCCTGTCACCATGCAAGTAAACAGACTGGATCATACCTGCGTATAAATCAGCTGGTCAAACTAAACGTGCAGTGGTGGAGCGTTGAACTCACATCCAGATCCAGAATAGCCGTAAGAGTGATGATGTCTTAGTGAGAAAACGTGATGCGTATCCCAAACGAAGATGGCTGCCAGCGTGATGACGCTGCAGAGGCGGAGCTACGCTGACATCATGCAGCAACTCTGGGTTTTCCAGAAGTCCAACAAAATAGCTGTGGAAAACAGCGGAGATCCGTTCGTGGCTGTGGCAGTGACACCCTTGAATAATGAGGCACGGAGTGCACGGAACAGCGGTGCGTCATAAATGCCTGCTGAAAATTTCGAATTGGCTGGTGGGTGACGGATGCGTTGAGTCAACTCCAAATCATCGCCAAATGAAATGTGGAATAATTCTAGTAGGCAATCTGGTAAGTACACAAAGTTTTATTCAAATTACAAGCACCCACAGCCAGGCGCTCCCGCTGCGTACCAGGATCTCCACCAACTGATTAACGTTGTCAGAATCCTGGCATGCATCATTCAGCACCCGAATGTGGAACGGACCTTCAACAAATACAATCGGCGCGCCAGTAGCACGAGAGCAGTCAACAAATGCATGCAATATATTACACCAGCCCTAACAGTCTGGAAAGGATCCATCTTGTCTCATAGATCCTGATGTGGGAGTGAGGACAACCTTGTATTGCATAACAGTATTGCCCTGCTGGGGCCCCGATGCCTTATGATCACCCGTAATCCCTAAGAAAGCGGCAACCACCCAGGAGCTGATCTAGTGATCAGGACCTCTGCATAAATACCCACACCAGGTGCGTTCCACATAAGGCCAACAGCAGTCTTATTAAGCTGATTAAGCCGGCAGATCACAAGAGGGCCCTCTATGCACACCAGCATCATCTCCAGTCCGCCCCAACCTCGCCGAGGGAAGAGTTAGCCAAGCATGCAGCGTGCAGATGTTAGTTCAGACACAAGTAGGGCTCCACTGGCCTCCTCTTGGTGTGAAACATGCCAGAAAACAGCACTCACCAGGGAAGAAGCAGCAATTCAATAAGCCCTAATCGAGGTGAGACAGATGGCTGCACACCACAGACGCCAAGGAGGAAGCCCACACTCTCCCAAGCAGTAGCCTAGCAGCAAAGAAATCCTCTCAGAGACACTGCCCCCGCAGGCCTCGTCTCTACTCTACAAGCCAGGCTTTCCCCATCTGCAGCTCCATTTCAGCTACATGTTAGCCGGGACACCATGATACCTTCATTCAGCTCATAGGTTTCCCACAAGTCCCCGCCAGGCGCCCACCGTTTTGCAGGGCCTGTCCAGCACTGCCAGCACCAAGGCCTAGTTAGGGCTTACCACTCCTGCTGCATGAAGTAATACTAACATTAAATGTGCCACGTTACTCCACATAATGTGCCTTTTCTTGCTGCATAAATTGGTCAACTCTGATGCATAATTTGATCCTCCCCACTGCATAACTCCAGTGGCCCTGGCTATGAATCGTGATGAGCTGTGACCAAAGAGAGCCATGAGTGTCACTGATAAGAGGAAAGGGGGTCACTGAGAAGAGAAGACATACCAAGTAGTAGAAGAGTGAAACAACGCAAAGGGCCTAGTGCTGTATCACTAGTGCCCTGGTACAATCTAGCATTATCATTTTCACAAACCATCTACCAAAGTTCGATGAGGCTGACACAAAACTCTTTTATGCAGGTATGGCTCAGCAGTACAAAGTATGAGGACCACTGTCCTATCTGGAGATAATAATCTTGCAAATCACGGCACTAGTGGTAATAATGGCATGCCCCACTACATTGTACACTAATTCAAGAGTCATTACAGCACATGTAAGTTTTGATACATTGACATTGCTAGACACTAAATTGCATGGGACATTACCTCATAGGTGAACACAAGTAAGTATTAAAATTAAAAACTATTTTTAATGTTTTTTTAAATTCCTAACAAAGGTTTTGGTGGGCGCAATAGCACGGATGTCAATTCACCAAAATGTTAGGGGTAGCAGAAGTGACAGCACATGTCATTTGATTCCAATGACATCACAGGAAGTAATATCATACAACCTTTGACCTACTGCCACCTTCTCCTCATCTCAGAGCTTATCTCTCTCGGATCTGTTGCTGTCTCTTTCGCTACCCTCCAGTCTCCACCTCTTTCTCAAATGTGTCTTTCTCACTATCTCCTTATATTCTAACATATTCTCCTCTCTCACCTGAATTTTGCAGCAGTTCTACTCTTTTTTCACCTCTCATTCACTTGTCTCCTACCTCTCTTATAATCTGTCTCTTTCGCAAATGTCTGTCTCAATATCACTTTCATATCTCTTACCTTTCCTCCTGCCCGCCTCTCCCTCAGATGGTTTTTGCTAACCTGTATCTGCGTTCCTATCACCACTATGTTTCTCTCTCTAAACTATATACACTGTCTCTCATTCAGCTCTGTCACTTTATCAGCACTCTCTCAATTGTCTACCTTCTTTCAATTGTCACTTTTTCACCTGTCCATCTCTGCATCTCTCTTAGCTGTATTTCTAACCCCTAATATGTCTCTCTCACACCTGTCTTTCCCTCTCTTTCTGCCACTCTTTGATCTCTTTGTTATCTCTCTGTCTATATCACATTTCTCATATTGTCATCCCACCTGAATGGTCTTCCCCTCGCTCAGCTTGTTTGTTGTCTTTTTGTTACCTGTCTATGTATCAATCACCTATCACTCTCACCTGTTACACTCTTTCACAACTATATCTTGCTTTTCCTCCTCCCGCCTGTCGTGTCGCGACCCCAATGACGACCGACACAACGTGTATCTTTCAAGAGCTTTATTTTCTCGCCTCTTACTCCTGTCTCGTCCCTACTCTAACTGCCCGCTTCTCCCGTCGCTCCTCCTCTTCCTCCTAGCCCGAAACTCCGCCCACCCAACTACTAGACTGCTTACAATATTACATCTCCCCCTTTGTTAACAAAACTTGTGACAAGTGTTCACATTTCTTCTATTAACCGTCTAGGCCGTTGAATGTCTCTTCTGGGCCGGAGGGACATGCCTTAAGACACAGTTCCATTGCTGCCCTCAGCGTCCCGTTCCCTACTTATAGGTATCCGATCATGTCCTTCACGGCGCTCGGTCACAGACGTCGTAAGTCCCGATGTGAGTGTTTCTTTCATGGCGGGACTGCATTTTTGGAAATGGGACACATTTCTAGTGATGTGCCTGTTCTCCGACTCAGCCGTCAGCATGGTGCCCTTTTGTCGAGTGACTGTGAGTGGCTCCGCTCTAAACCGACAGTCCGTTTTCTTGTTTTGTTCTTGCTTGACTACAACACAGTCCCCTTCATGAAACGAGAGAGATCTAGCCCTTCTTCTTTGGTCCGCATACACTTTCATGCTCTCCTTGCCAGCTCGATCAGCAACTACTACTTCTTGATGAACATGGCCTGGTGACACCGGTCGTAAGGCACCCTCCCAAGTGGGTATCCGCGTCCAAATGGGGCGCCCCAACATGAGCGTAGCCGGGCATTTACCTGTAGTAGCATGGGGTGTTGTTCGATAAGCCCGAAGCACTTCATTGAGAGCTGTTTGCAGATCTCGTCTATCAAGGGTGGCTTGCTGGAAAGTCTTTTAGAGTGTGGCCATAAACCTTTCAACGGTGCCATTGGCTTGGGGCCACAAGGGCGTTATTTTCCGATGCTGGACATTCATCAATTTTGCAAAGTCACTGAATTCCCGTCCATTGAAGGGTGGACCATTATCTGTTTTCAGTTCCTTGGGCACACCCCAGGCTGCAAAGACTTCATCCAAAACCGCGATGGTGGCAGCGGCACTGGTGAACGGCACGAACTGGGCAATGGGAAACCGTGAGTATTCATCCACTATCACGAGAACATATTTGCCTGATTGCAGTGGGCCATAAAAGTCCATGGCTAGTTCATGCCACACTCCTGGCAGTAGCGGGGTCATCTGCAGTGGGGCTGGAGGATCACCGTGCCCTACCAATTGACACTGCGGACAATCCTTCAAGGTGAGTTCCACCATCCGATCAAGAAGTGGGAACCAGACACGCTCTCTGAGAGCTCTTTTTGTCGCGATCACTCCCCGATGACCTTCATGGGCCAGGTTGATGACACCTTGTCTCAGTTGACTGGGAATGACGATCCGTTGATCTCTTAGTAGCAGACCCTCTGCGGTGACAGACAGCTCCTCACTCACGTTTTTGAAAGCCTGCAGTTCTTGACGCGTTATCGGATCACTCTCTTCATTGGGCTCTTCCTGTCTCCATCTGTGGGTCTGCACTCGGCGTATCACCCTCTGTAACATCACATCGTGCAGGGTGGCTTGTTGAATGACCTCCAGAGGAACGGCGGGTGGTCGAGCTTGATCCACTACAAAATGGATGTATTCCTTCACGACGGACGGTCCAGAGGTGTGGGATGCCCTGGGGTGTCGCGACATGTAATCAGCTGGGTTGGCTGATTTCCCTGGCTTGTGCACAATGGTATAAGTATACTCTTGCAGGCGCAGGCCCCAGCGCTCTATGCGAGGTGGCATTTTGGAGCATGGATTTCCAAAAATGGTGACAAGCGCCTGATGGTCTGTCACCATGGTGAAGTGCTTGCCGTATATGAACACATGAAAGTGTTCACAGGCCCACACCACTGCAAGACTCTCCTTTTCAGGTTGTGAATAGGCCTTTTCCGTGTCGGAGAGACTTCAGCTGGCATATGCAACTATGTGTCTTTGATCGGTGTCGTCATATTGAGCCAGAATGGCCCCTAAGCCGACAGGGCTCGCATCCACCGTTATCTCTGTCTTACGATCAGGGCTGAAGTATGCCAGACTGCCGGCCGCTCCCACAGCTTGTTTGATCTCCTGAAAAGCCTGCTCACAATCGTAAGTCCAATCAAAAGGTTGTCCCTGCTTGGTCAGGGTTCTGAGCGGATGACTGAGAGTGGCATAATCTTTGATGTACCTCGAGCAGTAACTCGCCATTCCCAGAAAGGACCACACATCACTGACGTCTCGGAGAATCTTGGTGTCATTCAAGGTACTCACTTTATCAGGGTCGGGATTCATCCCGGCTCCCGAGAAGACGTGCCCGAAGAATTTCAACCTCGACTGATGGAATTCACATTTGTCTTTGTTAAGCATTAAGTTAGCTTCCAGGAGAGCATGGCACACTCGGTCGAGGGCGGTGTCATGGTCCTAGACATTTGCCCCATACACTAGGATGTCATCGCTGTAATTCACCGTGTTGGGGATGTGGTGGATGGTCTGGCGTATGGCCTCCTGAAAGATTTCGGTGGCCGACGAAATACCGAAGCTCAGTATTTTATATCGATACAACCCCAGGTGCGTTGCAAAGGTTGTGATGTACCGAGAGCTCTCGTGAAGTTCCAGCTGATGGTACCCTTTGTTGATGTCCAGCTTGGAGAACACTCGGGCACCATTCAGTGCGGCTATCATGTCACTCAGATGTGGTCCTGGGTGTCGCTCCCTTTCGATGGCGGTATTGGGTACCCGCATGTCGACACACAACCGGACCTTTCCAGGAGTCCCTTTCTTTGGAACAATGACCACTGGTGACACCCATGGCGTGGGACCTTCCGTTCTTTCAATAATGTCAGCCGCCAACAGATCCTGGAGTTCATCCTCCACGGCCTGCTGGAGATGGAATGGCACACGCCGAGGATGTTGAGCTACAGGCTGGACTTGGTCATTGATGTGTAAGCAAATCTGGCACCTGTTCATTTTACCAAGTCCCATGAACAGCTTCGGGAACTTGTGGACAATGTCGGTATCATTGCTGACGCGATAGAGAATTTCCACCAGTCGCTCGGCTGTTGGCAGACTAAGAAGACAGTCGGCCTCCGGACCTTCGATGACGTGGATAACAGCGGGGACCGACATCGTTCTGTGTCTCAGTGTGGTTGAAAACTTCCCTAGACAGGGAAGCGGCTTCCTGGACATCCAGGTGTAAACCCGGACATATGCAGGACTCAGAGGAGGGAGGGGGTTCATTTTTTTGTACTCGGTCACAGGAATGTAATTTAGTGACGCTCCACTGTCCATCACAAATTTTGTGGCATGTTCACCAACACTGATGTCCAATCGGGGATATTTTTTGAGTTGGTCCGGGTCAGCAACCATGCTCGCATATTCAACTGAATACTCTCGTTCATCCGATGTTGACCTGGATTCTCTAGATGGTGACCTCCTCGACCATCGGGATGTCTGTGACTCTCCGCTGGAGTGGGAAGACCGTGATGAGGACTTTGGGCGGTCATGCACCGCTCGCGCGTGATGCCGGCGCGTGTCCACTCGCGACGACCTGAGTGTGTTCTTTTCTTTCTCTCGGCGATATTCCCCACACATGACTTCAAAATGGTTGCTCCGACCACACTTGCGGCACTTCTGGCCCATGGCCGGACATGCGCCTGTATGTGGGAAATCATACCCACACCTGTAACACTTCCTCACAGGCGCCTTCCTCACATGTTCCTGGTGTTTGCCTCTCCTCCCTGACTCAGGCCGACGGCGTCCGGAGCGCCGGTGGCGCGAAGATGGTCGGGAATGCCGCACTCGCTTTCTGGACCCTCAGCGAGGGCGACTGGCTTGCACCTGACAGACTTGCTCTCTGCGATCGGCACGTCCTGCCTCCATGTTCTTGGCCTGTTCCTCAGCCTGATCGTGCACCCTCGTCATCTCGTCAATTTCGTCAAGATTGTAACTCTTCTTCACCAGCTTTCTCCGGAGTATCTCAGACTGGCAGCCATCAATGACGCGCAACCGGATGGCGTCTTCTGTTGAAAACGCGTCGAAATTGCAGTGGCGTGCCAACCGACGTAGCCGTGTTATGTATGCAATCATCATTTCTTCTTTCTCCTGACGAGCTCGTTGGAACATGTATCTCTCGTAATCTACGTTCTTCTTGTGCAGAACTTTCTTGTCTAAAGCATCTTGTACTTTGGCATACGTCCCCGAGTCTGCAAGTTTCATTCAAAAAGGTTCAGCACCGTTCAGGAATAGTCGGTGCTGAACCTTTTTGAATGAAACTTTGTAACAGGGCTTTTGTCCTGATAAGGAACATAGAGGGCAGTGTTCCTTGGTTCTCTGCACTGTAAGAATTATATTTCAAGAAAACACTTTCAACTTGTCAAGTGCGGTATCTATAGCCTCTACCCTCATTCTGTGTGCATCTATAATCTTCAAAGTCTTCAATCCATTCTTCCCATCGGGGTCCCATGCTCCCGCCAACCACGAGTGCCAGGGGTTCTGGGGGACGCAGATGCGATAATCCCATCACAATGGGTTTTGCTTCATTACGTACAGGCGATCCGTGATTTGACATCGCGATTTATTTATTTATTTATTTTTTGTATGATACGCCCTACTGTGTCGTCTTCCTGAACTTACTCGTGCTTGTCTGTTGACGCACTCCTCATTCACCTGCCACTACTTCGTCGCTTATAGCATGTATTTTCCGTATTGTCTTCAGATATATTGGTTTTTTTTTTTTCTTGCCCTCGCTCGTGCTTGTTTGTTGACACAATCCTCATTCCTTTGCCAATGCTTTGCTGATTTTAGCCTGTATTTCTCGGGCGCCTGACTCTAAGATGGCCGCCCATTCATTTCATAGGGATGTCCTCCTGTGACTGCCTGATTCTAAGATGGCCGCCGGACTGACGTCCCACGAGGCTTGGCTGCTCTCACGTCCTTCCCCACATGCTCAGGGCTGCATCGAGGCCTCACTCACCAGCTCCACGCGGACTTCAGCACTCCACCCTCGCTCCTCTGGGACTTGTCACCATCCAGGTAAGCGCGCACTTCAGCCCCAGCTCCTTCTGGCAAAAACGTGCTCCAGTCCTCACACTGGAGGGGGGGGAAGAATTACTCACGGCGGGCCAGCACTCTTCTGATTCTCGCTGACGCTGACACTCGATCAGCACGGCGGGGCCGGGGTCTCTCTCTCTCTCTCGACCCTTCAGCCTCACACGGCCCTCAGCTCTCTCGGGGCACTTGGGCTGATATTTGGCACGAACAGCGCCTCCTTTGAATTTTCTCTTCGGTGCTCTTTACCACGGGACTCAACGCGATCAGAGCATCGCGGAGCACTTTCAATGATCGCTGGTCTTCGGGGCAGACGGCGATCTTATTTCAGGGCTCGTGTGTCGCGACGGCGACTACCTCTGCGCGCTGCCCAGGGACGGACCACGTTTCCTTCGGGGTTCAGGGAGAGCAGACTGCTCATCCCACCCTCGTCGCCAGCTGTCGTGTCGCGACCCCAATGACGACCGACACAACGTGTATCTTTCAAGAGCTTTATTTACTCGCCTCTTACTCCTGTCTCGTCCCTACTCTAACTGCCCGCTTCTCCCGTCGCTCCTCCTCTTCCTCCTATCCCGAAACTCCGCCCACCCAACTACTAGACTGCTTACAATATTACACCGCCTCTCCCTCAGCTGTTAGACCTGTATCTGTCTTCCTATCACCGCTATGTTTCTCTCTCTCTAAACTATATACGCTGTCTCCCATTCAACTCTGTTACGTTATCACCACTCGCCCAATTGCCTCCCTTCTTTAAGTTGTCATTTTCTCACCTGTCCATCTCCCTTCCTCTCTCAGCTATATTTTTAACCTAACACGCCTCTCTCTCACACCTGTCTTTGTCTCTCTTTCTGTCGCTCTTCGTCATCACTTTTTCAAACATCTCTAATATTATCATCCCACCTAAATAGTATTTCCCTCTCTTAGATTGTTGGTTGTCTCTTTGTTACCTGCCTATGAGTCTATCACCTATTGCTCTCAGCAGCACCCACTGCCAGAGCCTTGAGGCCCTTATGGGTGAGTAGTCGCGCTCTACAAGACACTTGATTGATTGAGCTGTTACACTCTTTCACACCTGTCTATATTTCTATCGCCACTCTCTGATCTCTATTTAATCCCTCTCTGGGCCTGATTACAAGTCATTCTACTTTTTTTCCTGACCCGTGGGTGAACGCCTGTTTACGCACAGGTCGGAATTACGAGTTGAATGTTATTTAACGCATCCGGTTATTATAAGATGTGTTAAATACCTCAATCTTTGAGAAATTTCGGTAGGTCAAAACTGCCGAAACTTAACATAGGAAAACCAACTAGTAATTATCCTATCATGCGGATTTTGGGGCATGAAACACCAAAATACACATGTTATTCCCCCAAAAAACTCGTAATATGTGCTATTTATTGCACCTGCTAAATAACGAACCCAGTTGTATCGTTGTTAACCACAGGGAATAAATAGCACCTATACTTGTAATTAGGTCCCTAGTGTCTCTCACATGCCTGTCTTTCGATCTCTGGCATCATGTCTCTTTGAGGTTTCCTCTTCATGCTCTTCCTTGAGTTATTTTTTTCTTTATTTACCCTAATAATCATTCCCCTCTACCTCGCTCTCGTTGCATTTCTTATTTCATGCTCCCTTCACGTGGTCAGGAGCGGCAGGACTCCTTTTTGCTGGGGTCCTCTCTATTTGCGAAAATAAATAATTGTTTTGGAAGTTTGTTATATTCCGCTATGGCTGAGAGTTTTCAATTCTCGTGTACAAAAGTAAACAAGGCTCATTAGAGCCATGTATGACTTCTGTTTCTCATACCCTTCCACCTTGGATACCGGGGTCGCAAGGACAGTTCCCGGGGTCTCAGTGGGCAAGTCAGGGGTCACAGCTGCGACCTCTAGCGAGCCCTAAATGACGTCCATGTCCAATATGGACAAAGAGAATTCCAGTGTGATATTATCCTGCGTGTGCGTCATAGGGAATTTAGAATAGTGTAGTGTGCAATATTGTAATCTGACCGCATGGGGGCAATCATGTGCTTCTTCAGACGTATTAAATGTGCAAAATAATTTTCAAGTACGTTGTTTCAAGCTCTACAAATTGTATTTCTCAAAAATTTGACGGGGCTATTGGAAGACTCAAAGGCCTCAATCAGTCAATCAATGTTGCTATCTTGACTCTGTGCTAGGCTTAAAGACTGCCAAATGGAATCAAAGTTATTTTTCGATGTGTAGAAGTCCAAATTTCCCTAAACGTTGCTTTTCCGCTGTTGTTTCTGTTGTGTATTACTGGAGAAGTAGGGATCCCATCCAGTAAAAACCTTAAGGGCTTTCCCATTTTGCACGCGTGCTGTACAATGCATCAGCACACATTCAAAGTGGGAAAAACAAGGAGATATGAAAATATTTATCTCGCTGCGCCTGTCTCGAGGTAGTACGATTTTGTCGCAAATCACGGTATACAATTATTTGTAGATCCGTGGTGCTGGAAAAATTGCTAGCGTGGGGATGCAGTCATTAATGTTATATCACTGCAGTCACAGGGATTGTGAAAAGTCCAAACATAATACAAATAACACAAGTGTAGCAAATGAGCCACGCCAAATCCCCCATTTCTCGCTGAGATGGCCACCATGTGCATAGATATGCAGTTTTAATGCTAAAAGTATATAGCTCTGAGACAATAATGTGTGGAAATCAGATAAAGTTACTTGATTTGTTTTGATCCTATTAAAATTCCATCACATTTCAAGATTACAAAAAAGTGCTTCATTTGTGCTTTCCTAATTGCTGATATAATTTGACATATGTGTATAGTTCATGTCCCGATTCTTGAATGTTGTGTTAAAAAAACACTAGACCACTTTTACAAAATCCTCTCACTTTACAGTCAGATAAATAAAAGTACACTCCGGGTTCAAATAAGGAGCATAGCCTGATGTTTGACTTTTGTCTTTGAAGGCACAACAAATGTGCCAAGATAAACACATAATTTGAATGCATCTTTACTGTTCATTCATCTTCTGAACTTCAGCATGATTATTTCTGGGGGTGCTGCAGCACCTCCAGCACCCCTACTTGCTGCGCCTATGCTGTACATAGGGATTTGCCACAAAACCCTGGGGTGGTTGCATGGGAACGCCCATGGACCACCCATGGTACCTCCCCTTGATGCAAGTAATGCAAGGCAACACATTTCATGACTATGTTTTACTTTGGGTTGTTATCCAACGTGTATCACGATTTGCAATGGATAGTAAATCCCAACTGAACACTTGGCATCAGGTTTGCGTTAGAAAAGTAACACAAACCTGACACACAGCGCTTGTAAATCTTGGCCATATTATGTGTATTGGTTTTCGTTCAAGCATCACTCATTTGAAAAACTTAATAAATGAATGTGTTACTTCCTATCTCCTCACCAGTCTGTAGTGTCTTGGCATTATGAAAACCAGGGCCCTCGTGGATCTGAGCGGACTCTAAACAGGAATTATGTAACCTCCTGGGAGCTGTTAAGGTGTGGTTATAAAAGTTATGACGCAATTAGTGTAGTGTGTGGCTGTGTGCTGAGGAAAAAAGACAACTGCATAGTGCCCAAAAGGAAAAGGCTGCTCTCACTGAGAGTTTGCAATGGTACAGCAACTGCTCGTGCGTTCCACGCTCCCTGAGACCATACAAAGCATTCTGCAGCTAGGGTATGAGGAGTCAAAGCCACGCTCCAGCCCATACACGGCCATCGAAGAAGTTGAAGGCGCTGCAGAGGAGCACATTCAAAAAGCCCGCCAGAACCTGCTGGTAAGCCTGAAAGAAAAGGTACTGCATCACAGAGCCATCATCCATACAAAGCAAACGCTAAAGGCAGTGACAACCAGGTATGAAAGCAGAAATGTACTTATTGGCACAAGTGAGCATAGGGCTACACAAACTCAAAATCAGACGAGACAACCAGGCCCAAACAACAAGGGTATTGTTTGGAGCGGTTGCCGGTCCTGCTTTGTGTGAAGATTGCTGCCTGAACAGCACATACCCATCAATGGCAACAGAAGGGAGCGCAAGGCACGACACGGCTACATTCCTAAAGCAACCACCTTGTTTTAACAAGGCAAAAAACAGAACATCGGTTCCTGGTGGGCTGCATGGATCAGAACGTTTGATGATTTCAAAGACGCACTAGAACAAAAAGACAACAAGAAAATCATCAAATATTTGAAAAATCTTGCCGATGATGGAGTGAAAGAAATTATAAAGAAAGTCTCACAAACTGATGTAATATCGAACCAACAGATAAAAGAAGCGTTGGAAGCCAAGTTCAATCCAATGCCGAACGTCGACATCTTCAACCAAGCACGACAACAGGTTGGTGAAAAGATGGATGAGTTTGTTGAAAGACTTGATGCACTTATCAAACACTGTAACTTCTGTGACTTTAATGATGAAGAAGCCATGCACCGCAGAGTCATTGATGGCTGTCTTTCAGATTTCTTCAAGAGATGCATGCTGAGAGAGACACTCAGTTTAGAGAAATACAAATGGCTGCAAGAGCAGAAGAACAAGCAGATCCACAAGCAAATCAGTGTTGATTATGATAAATATGCATAAGCATAAGCACAAAATAAATGAACACAAGTCAACGTCTCACAAGAAGAAAAAATTATGTTTCCGATGTGGGTTTTCGTTTCCCCATGAAGGTAAATATCCAGCCATAGGACAGACATGCAAAGGCTGAGGTAAATGAAAACACCTTCTTTATGGTCTGCAAAGCGAAAGAGAAACCAAGAATGTCACAACGAGAAGAGAATATGGATGCCAGAAGGTCCCAGAAATATTTCTTGTCATGTCCACAAGGCCAAAAGGCAGCATAAGTTGCAACAAGTATAAGCCAAGCAAAGTTGATTGTCATCAAGTTTGTCATATAGAAGCTATTCAACATCGTTATCAAGCACTAGTGAAGAAACCGGATGTGCGTTGTTGATATCTACCAAGGAACGACATGCACATGTCAGATTAGCTGATTGCAAAAATGATCAAAGTCAAAAGAGAAGTACCAGATTGAGCAAAAAAATTCATTTGGACACTGTCCTAGAATTACATTAAAGGTGAACGGTTGCCCCATAACCTTCATTATAGACAATGGTGCAGTGACTAATATCATGCCAGTACAGAAGTTTAATAGCTTATCTCCAGCTACAGGGTCAATGGTCATTTACAGCATTCATGAGATGCAAAACAACGTCAACACAGATTCATGATCTTCAGGGAACTACATTGAGTTCATTCCTACGTCGCTTTGCCACTGCAGCTGACATGGGAATGATATATCTCAAGTACAACCTCCGTGCTCAGTCTGGAATCGTGAGTCAATTCCCGTTGTTGTTTTATGGCCTAGGAAGACTCAAGAAATTGAAAGTGTAACTTGATACCAATGAGGATATTTACCCGGTTGCTCAAAGTTACAGCAGAATCGCTTTTCACTTACAAGAAGCCATTGAGAAAGAACTAGAAACACAGTTGAAGCATGACATCATTGAATGCTCCACTGGTCCCACGCCGTGCGTTTCACCCATAGTGGTGGAGCTGAAAAAGAACAGTGGAGGTGCAGTGCGCATTTGTGCTGATATGCACCAGGCCAAAAGAGCAATTGAGACAGAAAGACATCCTGGTCCTCACGTGATCAAGCAGAAGAACGAAGCCAAAGTCTTCTCCTGTTTTGATCTGAACAAAGGATACCATCAACTCGAGTGGGAAGAGAACTATAGCTACATTACTACTTTTTGACTCATGTTGGTTTGTTCAGATTCAAAAGAATGGGGTAAATTCTCAAGAACGTGTGATAACCATCGCAAAATTAGCTTAATGCAACTCTCCACATCGCAGTCTATCTAAGGAAAATAACTCTGTGGTAATGTGGTATTCTCAAGCTGGCGGCACCATGTGATAGACCCACGATAACGCGTCAAATGAACATGGTAAACACGAACGCAAAAAAAGCCATCACGATACAAAAATCAGTGAAAACCAGCCACAGTCCTGCAATCTCCACGCGTCATGCGGGAAAATGCACTATAAAAGTTAAAATAAAATACATACAAAAGCCAAACAACAGCGAAGCACGATGGAGGTAGCCAGAGCAAGTGCCGAGGACAACCAGAACCCTACAAGCCCCCCCGGATGACCAGCCTGGGACCTCGGGGTCAGGGAAGGACAAGAAGAGTAGGAAGAAAAGGTTCACTCCGCAGGAAAACAGGATCCTGCTAACGGAGGTGATAGAACACCATCAACTACTGTTCGTCACCTCCACTGGGCCACTGGCAACTGAAAATGGAATATTGCAGAGCATCGTGGACAAGGTGAATGCAGTCGGAGTGCTGAAGAGGACAATGGAGGCGCTGGAATGATGTCAAGCACAAAACCAAGCAGAAACTCGCAAACAACCGGAAGGCCGTAATGCAGACTGGAGGTGGGAGCCCAGCGCCACAGGAGGAGCTGGACGAGATGGAGGAAATGGTGTCCACAGTCATCAGTGGGGAGACGGCAACAGGAGTTGGGGGACCGGACACTGCTCAACATGACCGGACACAACAGCAACAGGGTGAGTAACGACCAGGGACTGGGGGGACGGGGAGAGATGGGCACAATGGCACACATGCACAATTAAGCATAGCACAGCTGCGGACAAACCATACCCCAGCATCCCAACTCCCACCAAGAGCCCAATGTACCCAAGTCCGCAACATCCCAGCACTGTTTAAGCACAGAAGTCAAAGGCTCACCACATTAAAGGGATAAGGGGCATCCAAATCAGAGCTGCAGGGGCGACTCTCCCAAAATGCAGCACACACACATAACATGCAGAGCACAGCAACATTGACAACAATGTGGTACAAACCGCAACACGTCCACAACAGAACAGAGGACACAACTGGTGCGCTTGTGTGCAGAAACTAGCCAATCACATTTGTCATAGCACGGAAATGTGAGATGATGATGTACAAGTACAAACACACATCCGTGATGTTGTCGAAATTTCCACTGTCCCGCATCAAATAGGCAACTCCCCCAAACACTTACAATGTACACTGTCATGCAGTCTGAATGTAAACATGTACAATGCGTCAACACACACGTCAACACAATGTTAAACTGCATCTCCCCCTCACATTGCAGGGGGAAATCCAACACCTCCTGCAGAGCAGCCCGAACCTCTCTTCTCTGATGACGAAGAGGACCACCACACCTTCGACTCCGACGCCCTTCAATAGCTCATGGAGAGCCTCCGCACCCCACCACCAGGAGCAGTGCAGCCAAGCTGCTACGAGCAGAACCCACCCCCTGCACAGAACACACAGCAGGCAGCACCCACCACCACAGCTGCCTCCCAGGACCCCCACGACGAGCACATGGCCTTCCAATGCCATGTGTTTGGGTGGCAGGAGAAGCTGGATGAACAGGTGCAGGTGGAGTTCGACCGCATGGCAGACAAACTAGATGCCATACGTGGGTGTCTAAGTCCCATCAGGGACCACTCACGGTCCCTAATGGACACCCACAGTTCGCTCCATGCTTTCCAATGAACCATGGCTGACATTGACAGAGTCCTGACTCTGAGACAAGAACGACTGTCCAGTCAGAGTGGCTCCAGCGAGCTTGCCCGGGAGTTGGGACTCATGCGGAGGCTCATGGAGAACATGGAGCGGACGCGGGCAGAAAAAGCGGCTGCCACGGCTGCCCACCAGCGAGAGGTATCTGGGTCCCTTAATGTCCTAAAGATCATCCTCATGGCATTGCTGCCCAAAAGGCCTGGCGCAGATGCATGCTGCTACTACCACTCCATCCACATCTCCGGCCCCTGATGTGTCAGTGCCACACAGTGCAGCGGACATTCCACCTTCGGCCCCTGAGGTGTCACTGCCACACAGTGCTGGAGACAGAACACCACCAGCCACATGTGGCACATGCAACAGAAGAGGATGAAGATGCGGATGAATCTGCCTCTGTGGTCAGAAGGACGCAGTAGCATGCATCTCCGCCATATGGCCTGTTTTTGCTTGGTTCTGCCCTCTGCATCATCACCTTCCACTGTCCCCTCATGCACTCTGCGACACTCACCTTGGACCTCGACATGGACTGCCATATTCTGTTTGGTCACCAATGACACAGCTATCAGACTGCGGACTGAACTCCTCCTCTTCTGATGTACTTGTCATTCCCTGAAGGACTCTGTCTAGCCCTCCACGGGCCAACAATGCAAGGTGGGGTTTGCATGGCCCTGTACTGGTCCAGCTACAACACTCCACGGAATGTGTATTAAACATTCATTTTCACACGATGTGTCATGTCTATGATCTTGCAAGTGTGGATGTATGGATGAATGTAGGGTGAATGATTCACACTTAAGTCCATGTTGCTCATGTTGTGGGACTTGGGTCACAGGGTGACACATTGCCGATTGCAGTCCAGGTGGCGCCGACACTAGAACGGAGACACATGCATTAGTTACTTCCTTGTCCAGCCCAGAACGGAACCATGCCCAGAGCCCGGGGGTCATTGTTCATATCCTTATGCTGAACTGGCATACGTCAGGCCAGCCCACTCTGCTTACGCTCACAGGGGGGGACAGCAACGCTACATGTCCCAGGTCTACCCTGTAGGGATCTGCTGCTCACATGTCTAGTTGTCAGCATGCCACAGCCACTCCCTCACGGCTGGTTTACATCCACACCAAACCCATCCAGCACAGCCATCACAGGACATGTGACCCTGCCAATAAAAAGGGCCTGGCGCACGTGCTGGATGCCATTTCCACTTTGTAACTGGGTGTCTCCTTGTTCTCCGTGTGGTTATCATTTATGCATGAGGGCCTAGGGCCCGGGCACAGCACATTGCCCAGTGCCAGGTGTGACATGATGGCATCCGTACCACGAGACTCAGTCATAAAGGGTCCATGGCTTGCGGTGCACAGAATTGGTGGCACCGGATACACTGCATCAGGCACAGGCACAACGCCACGGGACGGTGTCTTTTGGTGCACTGAGGTAGGGGCACCTTAAGTGCTGAGCGGGTGTACAGCCGGCAATGCGCCGTCTTGGCGTCCGGACCAGTAGGATTAGTGTGAGCCCTGCTGGACCGCAGCATAGGCCTGAGCCAGAGGGCAGTGCGGGCCTACCAACACGTGGCATCGCCTCGCGGTTCACAGAGATAGTGGCACCTCAAGAGCTGAGCAGGTGTGCAGCCTGCGATGATGGCGTGTGTACTGATATGTTCTCTGCCATAGCGAAATCAAGACCCAGAATCAAGTGTGTGACCTGGTGGTCCGCGGTGCGGGGCTGCATGATGTGGAGGTTGCCATGGTCGCGGGCCCCGGGCTTGGAGCTCTCACCGGCACGTGGTGGGCCCTCTTGGAGACACGCCGGTGGTGGAAGGTGAGCAGTGAGGGGCGGGCAATCACTGCTGGGCGGTGGGAGGGGCTGGGGTGCATCAGCCTGTGTGTGCAAGGGCTGGTAAGCGATAATGGCTTGTGCTACTGTATGGACTCTGCCATTCAAGTCTCTGGAACCTGTTTCAGATGAGGGGCCTGGGGGACTGCAGTGTGTACCAGCACATGGTTGGAGACACACCGGTAGCAGCAGGTGAGCAGTGAGGCCTGGGTCCGCAGTGTCGGCACTCCCTCTCTCCCTCTCTCCCTCCTTCTCTCTCTCTCTCTCTCACCCTCTCTTTCTCTCCCCCTCTCTCCCCCTCTCTTTCTCTTTCTCTCTCCCTCTCTCTCTCTCTCTTTCTCTCTCCCGCTCTCTCTCTCTCTCGCCCCCTCTCTCCCGCTTTCTCTCTCTCCCTCTCTTTCTCTCTCCCTCTCTCCCTCTCTCTTTCCTCTTTATCTCTCTCTCTCTTTCGCTCTCGCTCTCTGTACTTATATGAGCGCATGAGCTAGGTTTTTGTCTTGCAGGCTGTGACTTACAGAATGTCCTGAGAAGACCCGACATGACTCTTCCGAATTGTTGTTTTGGGTTTATTCTATAATAAACAGATTATTTGGATATTCTAAGATGAATGCATGATTCTCCTTTTTCTGACCACACATGTATGCTAGGTGTTGTGATTGTGAGACTACAGGCGAATTGTGTGGTTCATGATTTCGTGGAGTTGATGTGCAATATCTTTGTCGAAAGGAAGGGGGGTGGCCGGGGTAGGACCCCGGGGGAGTGGGGTTGTGGGGTCCTGGGGGGGTGGTGGTGGGTGTTGTTGCCCTATTGGGGCTCCGGGCTGCATGTTCAGTTGCTCCTGAGCATCTGTTGTTCTTCATGTGTGGCTTTGGGCTGTGCTCCCTTGTCTGGTGCCGGTTGTCGTCCGACTTTACACCAGGTCAGAGCAGGTGTTAAATCCCTGCTGCTAATGCGCCTTCTCAGCTGTTTTGTGATCTTATCATAGATCTGGCTGGTCATTGAGAATTTTGCGAAGTGGTGTTGTGACGGGTGTTTGCTCGGGAATGCCTACTCTGCATCTCATTAGCGTTAGTTGCCGGGGTCATCTGTGGCGATGTTTTTTGCTGCTGCTATCGCGCGGTAAACTGGTGATATCAGCTGTTAGCGCCAGCTTGTGAATGGGGCGATGAATTTATCGCAACTTTGGCTGCCCTACTGTGCCGATAACTCGATGATAGATCCTTGAAAATATGCCCCAATGAGTTTTGGAGTATCTTTGGAGTTATTTCAGGATGTTATTTGCCGAGTAATTCAACCGGTTACACGTGACATACTGGTATTTTGAGACAACACAAAAGAAGCATGATAATGCTCCTATACAAGCGTACCAATTACTCACTAATGCAGGTCTCACATTGAATGCAGCAAAGTGTGAGTTTCACAAGACCAAACTTAAGTTCTTTGGGCACATATTCTCTGATGGTGGCATGACTCTTGACTCAATTCAATTCAATTCAATATCAACTTTATTCGGTAGTTTTTGAAAAAACACCATAAAAGTTCAAATAGTATAAAAACACAGTTACAATTGTATAAAAGAAGATGTTAAAAAAATTATTAAAATGTACATTTTTTGGGCACCGCCAGCAATACATGGAAGTGCATCACAATTTCATTAGGGCAAATTTTTCCAACATGTGCAAAGACGTAGAGTTTTTCTGTTATCTCGGTCCCTTCGTTAATATGTATAAACGATATTGTTCGAAGTTATAAATTTGTGCGGTGGCGTATACAAAATTTAAGGTAAGATACAATCGCTTTCGCATAGTTTTCATTTTCCAGAAATTGTAGTGCCAAATACGCTGGGCGACATTGACGGAAACCCCAGAACTTCAAGATGGGGAGTATCCAGCGCTTCCGGGGCTCGCTATAGAATTTGCAGAATAACATTGTGTGTATCGTTGATTGTGGCGATACCAAATCACAAGGGCACGTAGAGATGGTAGAAGTCCTGACATTTTGCTCAGGAAATTGAACTAGTAGATGGAACAAATCAAGTCTGAAGCGGGTAAGCAGCATTCTTTCAAACTGTGTTATTTTAAAATTTAGATAAGGTTCAGCAGAAAACGCAGTCTGGACTAGCAGGGAATGTTGGACTGATGGCTTGTGGACCTCGGATAATAAACGTAGCTGACGAAAATGAGTTAAACACTCCCTTTTTAAGGTCTTTTTAGGGATTTCCTCTATCAGCGATGGATGGTCAAAGTATTTCCTATATCCAAGATCTGTCAATAACGCTTTGACGTACGACAGCCATTTGATTTTCTTAGCGTGGTCTAGCGTTAAAATATCTTGTATAATTGTCCTTGTCAAATGGCATTGCTCGGTAACCCATATTCTGCGCCACAGCATTATAGGTTGTAGTTTTATAATGTCAGTGATGTAATCAATGCCCAGCTCAGAGTGGCAGGCATAGGTGGAGCAGGTTTTGGGCACCGCCAGCAAATATCTAAGGAAAGAGTTCTCTATTGTTTGTATTGAGTCCACGTTTTTAAAACCCCAAATCCCCGCCCCATATGTTGCAGTGCTTACACATTTTGCGTTATATATTTGGACTAGTTCTTTAATTTGTCTCTGCCCCAATCTCTGCGAGAAGGTTTTTAGTGATGATGTCTCTCGGAGGAAGATCAATTTTCTTGTATTAATGGCTGGAGTCCATTTGAATTTTTCGTCAATAACAATCCCTAAATAGGGATAGGTTTTAGTCCTATCCAGGTGTTCGCCCTGCGCCGTTAACTTCCTATGTTTTGCGTTTCTTTGCTCCCCTGAGTGCATTGTGTACGTTTTTTTTGCGTTTAGTTTCAGGTTTAAACTTGCCATAAAATCACAATATCTGTTCAGGGCCATTTGTAATTCGTTTGATGTTCTTGCTAGGATAACAGCATCGTCGGCATATAGAAGTGCTGGTATCTGCCGACGAACTGTTGCCGGGAGGTCCTTACTGCCTTGTAGCATAGCAGCCTCTAGGCCATTCGTGTATAGGGTGAATAAGAAGGGGGCCAATACGCACCCCTGCCTGACCCCCTTTTCCACTCTGAAGAAGTTAGTGAGCTCGCCCTTTGTCCCAAATCTTACCCTGCCAGTGGTGCCTGTATATAGTTCGCGTAAGAAATCCACAATTGGCGTAGGAACGCCCATTTTCAAGATTGTATTCCACAGCATTGAGTGTGACACGCAGTCAAATGCTGCGGAAAGATCGACATAGGCCATGTGGAATGAGGACCCTTTGGCGTCCAGGTATTTGCTCGCCAGTAGGGACAGATTTAGAGCCTGGTCAGTTGTTCCTAGTCCCTCCCGAAAGCCATATTGTAGATCAGAAATAATTTTGTGTTCTAGGGCCCACTCCTGGAGGCGGTCAAGTAATATTCGTCCTGCCATTTTGCCTAGGGAGTCCAGGAGGGAGATCGGCCTATAGCATGTTGGACTATTTCGATCTCCTTTCTTGAAGATAGGTACCAAGGTTGATGTTTTCCAGGATTCCAGGATACCTACTTCAGTGGTGGCGTTCAAGACGTTAGTTAGTAGCGGGGTCCAAAGATCTGGAAGGTGTTTAAAAACGTCAACCGGAACGCCGTCCGGGCCTGGTGCTTTGGCTGCTTTTGAAGATTTTAAAGCTTTTTGGACCTCTTCATGGGAGAAGTGAAGATTTAACGGATACACAACTTGTGGCAGAGGTTCAGGCTGATCTGTGTCTTCGGTCGGGTCTATGGCAAAGACTTTAGTAAAATGGTTCACCCATTCGTGTTGGCTTATAGATACATCAATTAATGGAAGGTTGGATTTCTCTGTTAGGAGTGGGGAACGAACTATCTGCCAGAACAAAGCACTATCGTTAAGTTCCGAGCTTTGGATCAGTTTTGACCATAGTTCAGCTTTTACTTCCTTTTTCCTGTTTTTTAGGGCGGCTGTATACTCTTTTCTAAGCCTGATGATTTCGACTCTGTCCTTATGTTTACTGTTCAGAGCTTCCTTTAGGCGTGTAGATGCTTTAGTACATGCTGTATCAAACCACCCTTTCTTCAGTTGGGGCCTTTGTTTGTGCTTTTTAATCAATTCTTTTTGTATGGTTGTTGTAATTGATAGAAATCTTACTATAATTTCACTAGGGTGGGTGGTGGAATCCAAGCAGTTAATAATATCCGTTTGGTTATTTGTGACAATTTTTTTTGTTGTGGCTTCTTTATCAATATTACCCCTCTTCAATGTAAAGCCATTCAAAGAGCCTAGCTCTAGATCGCTTTGATTTAGAGCGGTCAGAATGTCATGTGGCTTATTCTTTGTTCTTTCAGCGAGGACCATGATAATGGGGAAATGGTCACTTAAGGGGTTGTTAAAAACCTTAAAATCTTCTACGATGGATCCTATGGGTGATGAGATCAGTATAAAATCAATTATACTTGTTAAACCTCTTCCGTTGAATGTGGGCTGAAATTGAACAGGTGGATTCTTTGTTTCATTAGCAAAGTTTAGTTCTAGTTCAGCCATAAGTTCATTCATTTTTTCCCCCCCATTAGAGTGTGTAAAATGCGTGAGGATTGTATCGGACTCATCACTAATACCACATTTATTATTGTCACTATTACTGCATAGATGTAGGTTGAAATCTCCGCCCCAAATTGTTGTGCATGCCTTTTTAATGTGAATAGTTCGTTGCTTTTGTATTATAGCGGAGATCTCTGGGAGTAGCGTGTTCATAGCAGAGTTGGAGAGGTTATTATAAAAGTTTATAATAAGGTAAAGTCTTTGTTTGGTGACCTTAACTGCTATGATCTGAAAATTTGTATCTAATCTTATGGGAATTATCTCATCCACGGAAAGGGTGTTTTTGAAATATATAACTAAGCCTCCGCTATTTCTGCCAGAAGTTGATTTCGTCGCAGGTGACCAAAAAGTTTTAAAGCCTAGTATATGTATAGGTCTTATGGCCCACGTCTCCTGAAGACAGATACAACCGCTCAAATTGATCTGGCTTAGGAAGGCGGGGTCGATTTTCTTTGCGGAGAGACCTGCGATATTCCAATAGGTAAAATGAAACTGCAAAGTATCTAAGATAGAGTCAACTGGATTGCCTGCTTTAGCCCTCCGTTCGATGATTTCCTGATTAGTTTGGGTCGGTGTTGCAATTGTAACAACTTCATAATTGATTTTTGGGCACTCAGGTTTAATGAGTGGAAGAGGCAAATGCGTAGGCATCATTGCAGAGGTGGGATATGAGTTAGATGATGAGGTTGGGTTCGTTATGGATGATTGTGAGAATTCCCCAATATTGTAAGGGTTGAAAAGTCAATCGTTAAACTCTAAACCAGAAAAGGCATTAAATCTGTTATATATTGGGATGTTAAAGGAAGTAGCTAGCGGGGGAACTGGTTGCCTCCATCGATTATCTCCATTCTCTTGATGGGTAGTATCAGAGAGATAAGGATGGGTAGGTGGGGGTATGGACGTTTGACTCTGATGCCACTGGACCGAGCCTGTTGGGTATAGAAACTTAGAGTTCTGATGAGGGATGGAAGGGTAAGAGGTAATAGGATAAGGTCTTTCTAAAAAAGGATTAGTAGGGGCAGACGGGATGTTGGTGGTTGTATTTAGTAAATGCCTGTAGAAATAACCTAATGGGAGAAGGGTTGTGTTGAATTCCCAAGTAGAGGGTGGTGGTGCTTTGGCTAGTGTCTTTTCGGCCCACTGGGGGTTTCTGAAAGTAATAACTACACAATCCCCATCGAATTTTTTCCGTAAGGGGCCTATCCAACCTACTCTTTGCGTGTGGGAAATTTCCCCTGCACATTCTATTGGGAAGTTACAATTCAGGCTTAACCAATGAAGTATCTTATTTTTCAGGGATGTTGTTGTTTCACTCTGTTCTTGCTTAAGTGTTGGAACATTTACCAATACAAGGTCGTAGGCTCCGCATTCAGGTGGAAGGGTAATGCGTGCCGGTATCTGTCTAGATTTATATGGTTGTTCGTATGGTATCTTTGGTTGCTGGGATTTTGCATTAAGCTGATTTAATTGTGTAGGTTTCTGCGCTGGTTTCTGTGAACCTTTCTGAGATGGTATAGAGGTGCTTACCGTTTGTAAGTTGGCTGTTTGAGTGTTTAAATTGGTGATAGGTGATGTTATATTGGGCGTGGGAAATTTGCTTTCGGCAATTATACTGTTACTGTGAGAATTTTGTTTCGGGAGGGTTATTAACGTCGATATGGGTTTCTTGACTGTGACTGTCTTAGAATGGGTGGAAGTCATGGGTGGCAGAGGAGCTAAGGTGGTAATGGGTGGCATAAGGTGACTAGTATTGCTGATTAATCTTGCCATCTGTTTTTCGATATTATTTAAGGTTCGCTCTATTGGTGTTAGTTGAGTTTTTATAAGGTCCTTAATGACATCTAGTACTTGTGAGTTAAGCTCAAGATAGTTCGAGTTGGTAGCGCCATACCCCCTGTGATCGTCAGGCGGTACGGTTGCAACAGAGGGGTCGTCCGCATTTCCCGATGGTGAATAGCTTGTGTTATTCCGGTTATTATTACGGGTCGTCTTTTTAGACCTCAGGCGCCTTGGTGTATTTTTTTGCTTGATCTTGTTCTTGACTACTAGTCTTGTGCTATCTTCATTAGGAAAAGGACCCTCCCTTATCTCCTTATCAGTTGTTGATGGAGGAGCTACTATTAGAAGTGAGGGCTGGGTTAAGAATTGTGTCCCGATCGCAGTTGGTAGTTGACTTTGGGTGATTTGGGTGGGGCTAATCATCAAAGTTGGTGTTTTTTCGAGATCGTCCAAGATATCTTCTTCAAGTGATAAATGGGTGACAGATAGATCAACGCTTGTTGGTATGGTATGAAGTTCAGCACGGATTTCGCGCAGTAATGGGACAATTATTTCCTGCTGGGTAGGTGTTTTAGCTAGGGCCAAAAGGCCCATTGAAGATCTACGTGCTGCTGCGAGGTCCTGGGAGACGCGTCTCTCTAAGAGGACTATCCCCTGATTGATCGCGTCATTAGCTTTACTAATGAATTGATCGATCGGCCCGATTACGGGACCCGCTCCTTGTGCTGTTTTATTCCTCATTGCCCTGGTTGTCATAGTGGCAGCTATAATTATAGTTATTATAGTGTTACCGGGGCCACGCTGCTGGATGAAAAAAGATGGATTTAGTGGGGATGACAATGGATTAGCCCAGACCAAACTTGCCCAGGCTTGAACAGGCCCGCCCTTGGCCCTGGCGTCGACCCGCGATGCGCGTTGACAGCCTTGCTTAAAACAGTAAGTGGTGAAAGGGGGCAGGGCACTGGGAGGGGGCGCGGCCCACACGGGAAGAGAAAACAGCTGATGGTACTTTCGCTGTGGCTCGCAGTCCCGGGGCCGCGCCTCGCGCCTCCTCTGCGGCCGCGCTGCTTGAACTCCTTCCTCCTTGGGCAGGTAAACAGTTTTGTTGGTAGGCTACTCCTGTAGCGAGTTGTGGGCAAAGTCCAGAACAAATACACAAACCTCTATGCAACAGCAGTCAAAGATTGCACGAATGACAATAGACTGGGAACTGTAACTGCAACAACTTACTTTTGGAACGTAGTATCAAGGGGAGAGCCCAGCCCGGCCTGGTCGGCCCCGGACGGCCCGCCCTCTGCCCGGGCTCAGCCCGGCGACGCCCGCGCGCGTCCCGCGACGCGAAGGAAGCGGCAGATTTTGAAGCGCCTCCTGGCGCGGGAAAGGTTGTGGGCGGGTCTCTGGGTGCACAGGCTGCTGGGCAACGTAGTTTGACCCCACTCGGCGGCCGCTGTTGTTACTGGCGGCGGCGGGGGCCAAGGGGTGCAGCAGGACAGGATCCACGAAGCACAGGGCACACAATGCGGCCAATGTCGGTGATACGCCCACGGATTAACAACAAACAACCCGCTCTGCCAAGGAAGCGGCAGATTTTGAAGCGCCTCCTGGCGCGGGAAAGGTTGTGGGCGGGTCTCTGGGTGCACAGGCTGCTGGGCAACGTAGTTTGACCCCACTCGGCGGCCGCTGTTGTTACTGGCGGCGGCGGGGGCCAAGGGGTGCAGCAGGACAGGATCCACGAAGCACAGGGCACACAATGCGGCCAATGTCGGTGATACGCCCACGGATTAACAACAACAACTTGACTCAGATAAGATGCAAGCACCGTCATCTACTTGCCGCCCCACCCCCCAAGATGTAACCACGCTGCTATCCTTCTTAGGCATGGCCAGTTATTGCCCAAGATACATTTGTGACTTTGCAACAGCGAGTGCCCCATTGAGAGCCTTAACAAAGTGGAATATCCCATTTCAGTGGTCTTCTTAATGAGACCAAAGTTTCAAAGAAATAAAACATGCGATTGAGAATGAAACTGAAATGGCCTATTTTGACCCCAGGTTACATAGATCAAAGTAGATGCGAGCCCAGTGGGGCTGAGGGCAAATCTTGCTCATCACAATGGTCATCCGAATGCTCAGACACACATTGGGGCCTTTTCCAGTAGATACCTGCTTGAAACAGAACGTGCCTATTCTTAGCCGGAAAAGGAGAATGTGACTGTAGCTTGGTCCTGAGAACATTTTCATGTGTTTCTATATGGAAAATGTTGAGAAAGAGCTTAAAGCATGCCACCTATGTAACTGCTTATCCCCCAAGGTGGGGCAGCATCCATTGACAATGTCTGACCTTCCTGCACAGGTTTGGGAGAGAGTTGCAGTTAACTTCTTTGGGCCTCTAGGAAATGGACATCACCTCATGGTAGTCATTGAAGAATAGTCACTGTTAGACCTGGCACCATTGGCGTGGTTCTCCCATCCATTTTTCGATGTTCTCTCATGTGCTTTTGCTGGTTATAGATGCTTTGGGCACTGTGCCACTGCCACAGTGCAAGTGCTCCCTATAGTAAATTGATATATGAATTAGTGACTCCATGATTGGCTTGATTGGTGTACTTGTCAGACCCTAGTACAGTGCACTGCGTGTGCCCAGGGCTTGTAACCAATGCTGCTAGTGGGCTTGCAGCACTTATTGTGCCACCCACCGGAGCAGCTTGTAAGTGTGTCTCAGGTCTGCCACTGCAGAGCCTGTGTGCAGTCTGGTACTGCCATGCTGACTGGGCAAGTGCAACCCCTTGCCTGTCCCTAAAACCTTCCTTTTATACATATTAGTCACCCCTATGGTAGGCCCAAGGGCAGGGTGAATTGTAGGTAAAAGGTAGAACATGCCCTGGTGTGTGTGGCATTTCCTAATAGTGAATTACAGCCATTTTCGTTTTTCACTATTGCAAGCCTACCTGTTCTCCATAGACCAGAATGGGCAGTTTGGTTATTACATTTTATAATCCTAACTGACTCAGGGAACATGGTATAAATTTGAGTTTAGTATGCCTGAACTCAGAATGATAAAATACATCTTTTAGCGAAGTTGGTTTTAACATTCTGTGTTTGAAAATGCCACTTTTAGAAAGTAGGCATTTTCTTGTCTAACCATCCAAACCAGCCTCTGCTAGGTTGTGTATTCCTTGTCTGGAGTTTGAGCGACAGGGCTGGGGAATTCCAGGAGACAGGGTGAGGTGGCCCAGTGGTGAATAGAGAGATCTGCATCTAGATGGGAGGGAGGAGCTACACCTGGGACCTGAATAGGGCTGTGCCTTCCCTCCACAATGCTGGCTCCACCTCCTGTGGTGTGTCTGATGTCCCTGCCCTGCACTGTGAAAGGAAAGAAGGAGACATGTCAACTAAGTGCTCCAGGACTGACCAGAAATGGTTTGGACTAGGCAAAGGGATCTTTGCCTTCACAGAATAAAGGGAAAAGGAGTATAAATATTGGGACCCAGACTCAAGAACTTTAGATCACTTCTGGGAATCAAGACGAACCTTTGCTGAGGAGAAGAACCAGGAAGCTGAAGGAGGAGACTACCCCTGTGCTGTGTGTTTGGGGGTTGGCCTGCAGTGGTTGCTTCATTGCCAAAGAGAGGAGAAAAGGACTGAGTGTGCTTTCTATCAACTTGAAGAAGAATCTCCAAGGGCCTGAACTAGAGCTTGCCTCCTGCCTGAAGTCTAAGGGATACAAGACTTCACCAACCAGCTCCCCCCTGAATTCCCTTGCTGGGAACTGAAGTGCCTGCTGGTGTGCTGGGCCTTCTGAGAGACTGCGTGTCGCTGGGAGCTGGAAGCGTGACGCAACAACGAGAAGCGTGTCGCCGCCGCAGCTGCTGTCATCGCATCGCCGAGGAAGTGAGCCGCCGCTGCCACTGTCATCATCACATCGCCGAAGCGCGGCGCATCACCGGAGAAGCGGGACTCAACCACAGAGGTCATCGTCGCATCACCGGAGAAGCGCGTCGCAGGGCCTGACGCGGCTCCAAAGATCATCGAGTTGCCGCACGGCCATCGGGCGTGTCGCATCACACCAACGTTGTCGCATCACAACCAAGACGCCATTTTGTCGCATCGCACCCGAGAAGAGTATTGCATTGAGGTGCCAGCGTGTTGCATCGCACCGGAGAGCAGTAAGAAACCGACGCATCAACTCCCCACACAGTAAGGAAGTGAGCATCAACTCCCCTGCGAAGCAGTAAGGAACCGACGCATCCACTCCCGTGCGTGTAAGTAACCAACGCATCACCTTCCCTGCAACCCTTTTGTTTCCTTTGCGCTACGTATCCAAGGTACATTGAGAACAAAGTGTTGCATTTACAACCTGAGAGAACTGAGCTATTTTATAACATTTAAAAGACTACTTTTGAGTACAGTATTGTGGATTTTTGTCGTCTGGTCTTGTGTTAAGTCTATATAAAAATACTTATTTTTATAATACAACCTGTGTGGTGTCCATTTGTAGTGTTGTCACTGTATTACTGTATGTGTTCACAAATGCTTTACACACTGCCTCTGAGATAACCCTGCCTGCTCATGCCAAGCTACCAAGAGGGTGAGCAGGAGTTATTTTAGGAGTGTAGCCCCTTACCCTGACTAGACGCAAGGGTCTCTATTTGTCACAGGTACCTACCTATGCCAACTAGAGACCACCAAATCTAACAGTCGCGTTTACGATTGGTGGAAGACTTATCCTCCACAACCCATGACAAAGTCATTGAACGACTTGATGACATATTTGCAGCTTGGGGATATATATCCCCGCTTTTTTCAATTCTGATAATGGCCTAACCTTTCATTAGCAAAGAATTCAAGGAGTTTTTCGTCTGACTCAGTATCAAGCCCAATGGTGTTGTTGTTGATTCATGGGCACCCTCAAGAGGGTAATTCAACAAGCATCGACAGAAGGAAGCAATCTAAACCAAGCCATGTGTCAAGCCCTTCTGCCTATCGATCAGCTCCTCACTCCACAACTGGTGAGAGTCCTGCCACCTTGCTGTTTGGGAGAGCCATAAGAACCAAACTACCACAATGGACATCGGACCGACCAATGAATAAAGGCTAAGGTTTATGTTACAGACATTTCTCAAAAGTGCTAAATGAAAACATATGCGCCGACAAGCCAAGGAAACAGTCTTTGGCAAAGGAGACTGGGTCCTGGTCAAACAGAAATGGAAAACGGACACTCCGTTTGATGTCGACCCCTTGAGTGTTGTAACGTGCAAAGGACACATGGTGACAGAGCACCGTCCCAGAAAGTGAATCGTACAGGGCTCATAACACTTTAAAAACCTACCTCAATATTCATCAGCTCCTGAAATTATGAGTGAGGCAACCCCGCCTGAATGTCAAGATCAAGCATCCGAGCCTGTCATCAGTGCATATTCAAGGTGCACCTCAACTACTTCATACCACCCGATCTGGCAGATCAGTGTGGGCGCCTCGATGACAGATAAATGTAACAAATGAAGTGTGAAAATGATGTGGTACAGTAACGAATGAAGGGAAAGCAACAAGGCTAAGGTGTTTTGGGTGTTAGGATGTAGTTTGGATTGAGCCTCTGCTCTTCCATTCAATTGTAAATAACATTTATTATGTGTCTTATTCTAGGACAAGTCCTGTTTTCCTACAACTTAGTTTCAGTACATGTCAAAGCATAACGGTGCTTCATTGTTTCTCAGAGAGCTATGTGATAGTGCGCGAGAATGTCATGTTCCTCTTCACCTTGGGTTTCTCACGTCCTATCCAAAATGAATGTAGATTGTATTTGTGCTTCAGATGTTGCATTGTATTCCTCAGCGCTCTCAGTGTCCTGCCTAAACTAGCTCTGACTGCTTTTTCTCACCTCGTGATTTGCTCATACTGGATAAGTATCTGTTTCAAATGTGGAAGAAGCTCACTCCGGCACACCCTCCTAGAGACTGTGCAGACCTGTGCCACTCGAATGTATAATAAAATACTTGGTTACGCTCTTTCCTCAGACTACCCGGTCTCTCTGTGTATGTGTGGGCAAGAGTGGTGTTTACCAGAGGAAGATAAGCTAAGAAGAGAATTTTCCTTTCCACATGGGGTGAGTAAACAAAATGTTGAAATGCACATGTGTCCATATTATTGACAGAACAAAGGATGTTTCAGCAGCTGACAATAATCAGGGGGCAGGGTGTGCTTATCTCGCATTACAATAACTCCTTCAAGACCAGGAACTTCTAGTATCTTCTTCTTTGTTTGGCTCTCATTTGCCTCCCACCATGCAGAAAGATAAGATTATTAGGAGAACCTGCTTATGTTAGCCAAAATACTACATCTTAGAGCACGTAGATACAAATAAACAGTTTAAACTTTTCCGTGTCTCTGATTACTCGCGTTGTGGACTGATATGAGAATAAAAACGAAAGAGTGTTCTTGATTCCCACCATTCCTGAGAGTAACCCAAGTCTCTTATTCTGGCTTGTCTAATCATTGGTAGCTTCGCTGTAGTACGGAGAACGAATGAGACACTGATGCTAGTCGGATAGGGGTTCTGGGTACTGAGGTGAGTTTTTTGGTACACCACAATTCACTGAGGTCCTGGTTTCCTCCGCATAGTTCTGTGCATGAGCAGAATCCCCGCAACATGGCGCACCTAACGTTTGGTCTTTTATTCGAGACGCTTTAGTAGTAGTGCTTATATTTGTCCACAACACCCTCACTCCTGTTTCCAGTTGACAGAAGTGATGGATTAACCTACCTATATGAATAAATTATAGGTTCATTCAAGCTTGACAATTAAAAAGGTTTGATCTTGAATTACTACCCCTTTTTGTGCTACAGTTTAATCTAGATTGTTTTTCTTCGCTGCATCCTTATGGCTGAAGTTGCTATTGCAGTGCATAGTCGCGCACCACTCTGACGCCATCTGATGCAGTTTGGAGTGCCTGACGATGGAATGTCAGTTATCTTTGTAGTGAATGCCGATGCATCGTTCCCCTATGAGCTTTTCAACTCTTGGGTTATGTTTCCTGAAGTGGATGCGGATGATAACACGTTCCACTCTTACACTCCTACAGCAGTTCCTGTGAATTACACACCATATAGGACACAAGAAATTCAGATTTCCGCATGGCAGCATCGTATTTGGTTCAATGGCGCCCTCCCCCACACCGTAACTCCAGTTCGGTTAGGTCCCTTGTCTATCCCTGGGGCCACTTGGCCAGTCTTGGCCGGGTTCACGCCTCATCCATGTTATTTACTAGCCCCGGTGGATGACTTACGTCAGCTACATACCGCCTTGATAGCAGTGCATAGGGCTTTGGTGCAATAGGTTTCACATAATCTCCAGGTGGGGGCACCTGAGGTTGCGATGCAACCAGTTGGACCGGCCGGGATTTCTATTAGTCCCGTCATGGTTAACTCGGTAATGGGGAAGCGCCCCCAGAATAAGGACGCTATGCGTTATTGGCTTGCTGAGAAATTTGACCAGCTGGAAGCAGTATTTCCTAATACAACTCCTGTGGAGAAACACATGATTCTAACAATTAGTTTGCAAAAAGGCTTAGTACCTGAGGTGACAGATTGTGAGAACTGGGGTAAAGTATTTGCAGCAGTCTACGCGAAGTGCTTCGGCACACCGTCTATGACTGTACTGCCCGCTGTGATTAAGCGTGTTCAGGATGAGCAGAGTCCGGGGGCGGCGGTTGAGTTGGGAATGAGGCTTGTCGGCGTGTTTGACGTAGTTGCTGATCTCATCCTTGCTAACATCAAGGGAGATGCAGTTAACTTTCAAGTGTCGAATGAGCTGCGCCTCGTCGCTGACACTGATAAATCCCGGCAGTTACCGAAGATTATTGCGGAGGCTTATAAGACCATTGGCCGCAATAGTTTGGGTGTTAAGCCTTTTGCTAAAATAACAGCACAACCGCAAACTCAGACGGTTAAGTCTGCTAAGGACGACTGTCCTGTTTTTCCTAAACAAAATTGGAAAACTAAAAATCAGGAGAAGCAGCAACAGAAACAATGGTCACGTCCTGTCTCACCGATACCAGTGTCTACTGAACGCACATATGAGTTGCACGATCGTGCGAGAATTAGCCCTCCTGATAGATTTCAGGTTCCTGATCAATGTTCTCCTCGTTCTTTACAGGAAACATTGGTCTCACAAGCCGGTGGAGGTGAACGCGGCAGAGGTCGGGGTGCCCCTCAAGTACGTGAGCAGCCCCGCCCAGCTGATGGTAAAGGCAAGCAGGACGACTTTCCACCTCAACGCCCTCCGTTTCAGAAAAAGAAAGTTGCTGCATTGACTGCGAGGTATGCCACAGATAGTGAGAACACAGCTTCGGAACCTGACATGGGCACTAACGCTGCTAGACAGCGCAGCGGAGGTTACAATAGTGCGGCAAGCACTGCGTCCATATCTGAAGGTGACAGCAACTGACACGTTTATTACTGTAGAAACTGGTGACACTAGACTGGCTCCCCCTGACAGACTATATGACAAAGTCCTTTTAATTTAAGGAGACATACAACGTACAATAAAAGGGATTTTTGGGGAAAATCCGACCTCTACATATGACATTTTGTTAGCAGAGGCGGACTGGCCCCCACCTTTCGTTTTGGCAGCTCCGAGAGGGGAGAAGGTAATCCTCCCATCTTTCGCGCACACTGTGCCGAAGGAGCAGGCTCAGAACTTTGCAGAAGAATGGGCTCAGGTGCTTGCACCGGCTTTGTACCGTACTCAGGTTGGTTGGGATAAACTATCGCCATGCCATGAGATTCCTTTGCGGTCAATGCCACAGCCACAACCCCAATATCCCATGCGCCGAGAAGCGAGAGCTCACGTCGCGGAAATCCTTGAACAATTGGAATATCAAGGTGTAATTGAAACATGTGTGTCACCCATGAATAATCCTCTTTCACTGTAACCAAACCTGATGGGTCGTACCGCCTAGTTTTGGATTATCGGCATTTGAACTCTCATTGTCGGACGTGCGCGGTACAGAATACCCACAGTTCAGCCCTCGTTGACAGTCTCATGAGAAAACGCTTTAAGACCGCACTTGACATTTCAAATGGCTTTTATAGTCATAACCTGTCCTCTATTATTAGTCAATGGGCAGCTTTTACTTCTGGCGGCAAACAAAAGCAGTTTAAAAGGTTAGCCATGGGCTATAAAAACAGTCCAGGCATCTTTGCCGCCCGTATTGTCTCTCTGTTAGAGAGCATTGACCCTGATGCGTACTCGTATGTTGATGATATTTATCTCACAGACGACGAATTATGGCCGCATCTGGGTTGCGTTGACCGCATCACTGTTATGTTTGCGGACTTTGGTTACAAATTTAACTTTGCGAAATCACACATTGCAGAGTATACAGTGTTGTTTTTGGGCTATGAACTCAACAACGAAGGGCGAGGTTTAGCACCTCACTTCCTGGAGAAATGTGCATGTTTGCGCGCTCCAACAACTCTGAAAAAACTACAATCCTTGCTGTGTGTTTTTTAAATTTCAGATGTACTTACATTCCCGATTATGCCCAGAGTATCAAGACACTATATGCCTTTGTACAACCTACTTTCACCAAATCGTGCTGGCTGCCAGAACATTCAGCTATACTTCACTCTTTGCAAGCTGATCTTCTTGCATCTAGATTCTTATTGACACATGATAACCACACAAACCTCGTAATAAGAATTGTGCCTGGCGCAGTGGGTTTCACGTGCTTAACATTTGATGAGGGAAACACAGTCCCTATTGCTTACAAGTCACACTTGTACACTTCGGCTGAAATGCGCTTTTCCACTGTCGAGAAAGTATTGACTGCGGTACAGATGACGATTCTGAAAGAGAGAGCGCTGTCGCAGGGGAAACGCATGTTGGTTGTCACACCATATCCTGCCCTTGAGGCAGTGACTTAGGCCAGTGTACCTAATTCTAAAGCTTTACATCCACGTTGGACACAATGGGCCACTTCGATGACGTCTCCAGATGTCACATTTATCTTTGATTCCTCATTGCAAACTCAGGAGTACTTGCAGTATGAATTTGTTCATCCAGCTCCTCAGTCCATGCGCCCGCTTGAGGATTACCATTGTATCATTTACACTGACGGTTTGGCGCAACCGGCGACAGAATCTAAGCATGCTTATTCAGCGGCCTGCGCTATAGTGGCTGGTACCGTTGTGAATGGAGAATTCAAGTCAGATGTCGTGCACACGCAGACATTAGGAGACTGTACCGCCCACTTGGCAGAGCTACGTGCTCTAGTGCTTGCACTAGAGTTTGCTGATCCCCGTGTGGCTACTCTTATTGTAAGTGACTCTTACTACTGTGTTCAGTCTATCAACGACAATTTATTCTTTTGGACTTAGAATGCATATCAAGATTCCAAAGGTAGCACAATCAAACATAAAATGCTTTGGGTTCGAGTCGCAGAACCTAAAGAACGTCTGCCTCTTGTGAATGTAATTCATACTCTTGGTCACCAGTGCCTAGGAGTACACGCTGTTGGTAACAGTTTAGCTGTTGAAGCAGCGAAAACTGCAGTGGCGACATATCTAGTAGCAGCAGTTACAAGATCCAAAAGTAAGATTGATGATGACATCTTGGCAGCAATTGCTGCGACCGAGAAGGGAGATAATTACCCTAGAGGTTTCCCTTCTAAATACTCTTATCATTTAAGTCCTGATATGACCCCGAAACATATTAAGCAGTTCTTTGGGGTAGAAAAGGCTGACTGCCCTAGATGTGGAACTGAAGAGGCGGACTTTCAGCATATGCTGTGCTCCTGCCCGAATCTGACAGTATATTGGGAAGACGTAATTACGGCAATGGAGCAGACAACAGAGCGAACACTTAATAAAGATATGGCGGTGAGCTTGTTACATTGGTTCCCGCATACAAAACGCAATATGGTGACCAGCAAATTCATTGATTTGGGACTGATATTAGCTAAAAGGGAGATAACCAGCCACTGGAAGCATAGCCAGGGACCTAGAGTGGAGAGGTGGAAACACGAATTCCTTAAGTGGGCTGCGAGTGAAAGTGTGATCAAGCTACGGCTGGCGCATAGGTACCAGAAAGAGTCGATGTTGGAAGTGGCGCGAGCTTGGGAAGCGCTAGTTGAAGCACTGCGCAGGTCTGATAGGGACCAAGATGATGAGCCGGCTCACCACTAGACCGAGGGTCACAGAGAGTAAAGGAGGGAAAGCGGAGACTGGAAGCGCAGTAGAAGGGGAGAGCACCGCGTAGCATGGGGAGAGAGGCCGTGCAACAGCAAAGGCACATTGTAGGCAAATACCTATAGGTCTGGCCACATCGGGAATGGCACACAATGGGGGAGCACACTGGAGGGAGGGGTAGGGGTAGGGGTGGGACGGGGCAGTAGTTTTGTGGTTGGGGAGGGCTGAATGAAGCAGATATTAGTGTGTAATAAATGTTGAGAGACCACGGGATGTAGCAAACAGTGGCATGGATAATAACGTGCACTCCTATGGTTGAACAGAATAACAACTTTGTACGAGAGAAGGGGAGAGCAATTAATAACTGTGTATTGTATGCAACATATGTGGATGAGATGATGATGAGAGGGAAATTGAAGATAATAAGAAAAAAAAAAAAATTAAAAACAAAAAAAATCATTTAAGTTCTGATAAAGTTACCTATGTGAGAATTAATGACGTTGGTGACAGGTTGATTCCCAACGTTCAATGGGGGCTTTCTTTGATAACAGCCGCTCATGAAGGTATGGCCTCGGCTCATGCAGGTGTCTCAGTGACTGTCATTATCTTGCAACAACGTTACTGGTGCCGCGGATTGTATAAACAAACTCGTGACTATGTCCTTACTTGTGACATTTGCCAGCAGATTAAACCTTCAACTGATGCGCGTCCACCTCAAAAACAGTTGAACATATCTAATAAACCACTTGGGTGTGTTTATTTAGATCACTGCGGTCCTTTCTCCTCTGATACTGCGCATAAGTTCATCTTAGTTGCAGTGGATTAGTGTACACGTTTTCTATGGGTTTGGCCACAAAGGAGAGCTAATGCTCGAACTGTCATCAGGGATTTGCGTGTCTTTGTGGGAATTTTTGCATGTGGCACCCTCCATTCGGACCAGGGTCTGGCGTTCGCCTCTAAGGCGTACAAGGAAGCCATGAGGTTTTTGGGGGTCCAGGTCAAATTTATATCTCCATACCAGCCTGAGGGCAATTCTGTTGTGGAACGAATGAACCATGACTTAAAGCAATCCTTGACAGCTAGGGTTTTAGGTACTGACAGAAACTGGTTGGCACATTTGTATAGCATACAACGTGCACTTAATAATCTCCCTAGGTCTCTGGGTGGGTGGACCCCATACAAAATGCTCTTTGGCATAAAAATGTTTGTCCCGTACCTTGATGGTCTAGACATGGCGGCGTCGGCCGCACCCTTTGACGTAGGTGATCATTCTACTGTGTTACAGAATCTACAAGAGGCTCGAGACAGTCTTGCAAAGGAACACTTGCCCTCCACAACTGATGCTGCACTTCAGATTCCAGTAGTTGGCTGGCTACCTCGAGTCAGTGACCTGGTCCGTAAGAAGGTGGAGAACAAGAAGGAGTTTGGCCCCACTTATCGTGCACCTGTTCCAGTGCTTGGCGTGCAGGGTACAAGAACAGTCATTTTACCTCCACTTCCTGGTCACAAGGATAACAGGAATTAAACAAGGACCTCTTCTCTACAGCTAATTATACAGTGGGGAGTATCTCCTCAATCAATACACAACAACAACCATGTGCCACAGAATTGAAAATATAATTCACAGTTTTATTAATCAAAATATATATATTATTTTTGTATTTATCATTTTATCTTTGAAGACATACATTTACACATACAAATAGTCATGTGTTGATTTAATAACATCACAATTAAAGTTAAATGTGAGACAGAAACAGAACATGTATTTTAGCAACAAAAACATAATTCATATCTTATATCAAAACAAACAACCAAACAATACAATGACCCTATGTAACACAAATATACATATAAAAACGGTAATACATTTCATGAATATATACAATAAAATAGAAATGTAGTCTGAAAGACAACAAACAGAAGACAAAAGCGCCGACGCGCGTTTCGGAGTAGGATCAACAGACCCCAATTTCCTTCGTCAGGGCGCAACAATCAGAATAGTTCCCAACTAATTCCATAGTCTCTTCTCACGAGAGAAAACTTAAACAAGGCTTAGAGAATTTGTAATAGAACTTGTTTAAACAATCTGTGGAAACAAGGAAAAACAACATATATAAAAAATAATATAATGATTCAAACCACCAGATGCAATCTATAGTGGAGCCAGTATCACAATAAAAGAGCCAACAATTCCCAAAGAGTAGGAGTAGAATGGGAAACACCAAGTGCACGAGAAAAATAGCGTATCAGTCTTTTACCAGAATGTGCCGATAAAGCAAAGGCTACCACCAGAATGGATCAGTTGCGAAGAAGAGATTTAGATGGAAAGAAGAAGATATAAGATGAAAAAATGAAAAAATCATGAGACTGCCCCTACTCAGCAACAAGTATAATGAAAACACCGCTTAATGAAGAACCAAGGACAATAATGTACTTATAGGGTATTTCCAAATAGCTGCGAAAAAAGAAAGGGAAAAACAAAATATAAATAAATGATCTATTTGACAGACTCAATGGACAGACTAAATGACCTACCATGTAGGTAGGGGACTAGTAAAAAAAGGGAAAATGGGAACACAAATGTTTAAATAAAACCAACCTGAAAGCAGAGTAATAGTGCTACAGGTGGTTTTGAGATCCTGGCGTAGAATGAAACAACTTGACTCGGAGTACGTATAAGCTGAAGAAGAAGAACAGCGCTAATTTAAGGGAGTGAAAAACCATCAAGACTAACAAAATAGCGCTAAAAGGGGACTCCGACTTACTCAAGAAAACTTGGTTTAAGGAATACAGGACCGGAAAAGAGATACGTAATGCGGTAACATCTCCGGGCTGGGAGTAGATGCAGCGTAGTGATAGGATGTATCCTAAAATGAAGGGAAAACTTCAATTGACTGAAAGATAAAGTAAATAAGCTAGGAACAGCCGTATATGTGTCGCTAATGTGGCAATTACCTGCAGGATATAAGAAGAAACCGATAACGTGTACCAACCGGGACGTTGTCCGTATCCAAAGACTCTCCGACAGAAATGGCCAGGACTGAGGATATATATGTTGAAAAAAGCCCGGGAAAATTACTATGAAGTAGGGGGCGTGAATAACGTACAGCTGATAGATGCCAGGAAGCGCGAAGAAAGAAAATAGATTCAAGCGTCAGGGGGAAGCCGCCATGTTGGAGGAGGATAAGAGGAGGGGGCGTGGATAGCGTACAACTGATAGACGCCAAGAAGCGCGAAGGAGAAAAATAGAAATAAGCCTTAGGGGGAAGCCGCCATGTTGGAGGGGGATAAGAGAATAGAGCGAGCAGCTGATAGAGGCCAGGAAGCGCGATGGAGGTGGATGGGTAAAAGAGTCAGAGGGAAGCCACCATATTGGAAGAGGATGAACAATAGTAGAGAGGTACTGTTATAAGTATCAGAATACAGCCACATGGGTGTGATATTCTATACGAGATGAACTACGTGCCGCAAACGAATGCGTGGAAAAAGCACAATACAACTAAGGCAGCCAGGGGTCATATTAATAGACAATAGACCTACCCGTGGCAACACGGCCGCCATAATGGAAATAGAAACCAAACAAAACATACATACATAAGTACCGGTGACGTGTGAGATAAGCATTTATAGAAATTACTAAACAGAATAAGAACCATAAGGTTAAAAGGGAGCCTGAGGATAACAATGTAAAAAAGAGGGCAAAAATTAGATAAAATGAACAAGAATACATATAATACAGGGGATGGGGGCCAAGTGTCTAAGGCAGACAGTATGATGAGGGCCAACAGGGAATAAAAGAGGAGTAGATTTACAAGAGCGCATTTTCCCAAGGGATGTGTTCATTAAGGCCGCAATCAGCTGTCTTGAGAGTAAACATCCAGAATACTTCTCTTTTTTTCCTTAATGCCTCAGTGTTGTTATCTCTGGGAGTCATTACTTTTTCTACAATAATCCATTTTATATCTTCAATCTTGTGATTTTTAGCAAGCCAATGTTCAACTAGAGGGGCCCCTCTACGTTTATTTCTAATTGAAGATTTATGTTCGCTCAGTCTTGTTCTAAATTCCCTGCTAGTCTCTCCTACATATCCTTTGCGGCAAGGGCAGAGGATAAGGTAGATAACGTTACATGATCTGCAATTAGTCATTTCTGTAAGGTTAAATTTAGACTTTCCCCATTCAAGTACACTAGATGTAATGGCAGACTCACAGGCGTGGCAACTACCGCACCTATGGTTACCTAATACCGGATTGCTGCCAGTGATGGATTTTTGTACCCACTTATTGGTGTTGTCAAAGTGGGATTTCACTAAAGAATTACGTAGATTTTTATTACGGCGGAACGCAAAAATGGGTTTGGGCATGTTGTTGGTGGGGTCGCCTGTGTTAAGGATATGCCATTGAGAGCCAATGATTTGACGCAATTCGTTGTCAAAATTAGAGTGGCGAGTAACACATACCAGTTTTTGTTCTTCCGTATGGGTTCTTTGTTGCAAGAGAGCCTCTCTGTTATAGTACTTGGCTCTTTTGTATGCGTCTCTTATGGCTCTATGAGGATATCCTCGTTTGAGTAGTTTGCCTCTAAGGTCATTGGCATGAATTTCAAAATTGGCCATGGTAGTGCAATTCCTACGTAATCTAAGAAATTGACTGAATGGTATGTTGTCTTTTTGATTACGTGGGTGATAACTTTGGTATTGAAGGATGGTGTTTCTTGCCGTGGGTTTGGTATACAAAGTCACCTCAATTTTGCCTTCCATGTTATGAATCCATATATCTAGAAATTCAATCCGTTCCCTGCTGGTGTTGGCACAGAATTTAAGATGGTTATCACAAAGATTTAACCAAAGAATAAATTCTTGAAGTTGTTCTTCTGGGCCTTTCCAAATAAAAAAGATATCATCAATGAATCTGCTCCAATGTTGAATATTTTCAAAAAAAGGTGCAATTTCATTGAAGATAAAACGCTCTTCAAACGAACCCATATAGGTATTGGCTACATTGGGTGCACAGGCTGCTCCCATGCTTACGCCTTGGATTTGTTTATAGATAGTTTTATCAAATTCAAAGTAGTTTTCATTAAGTACGATAGCTAGACATTCCAAAATAAAAAGTATGTCTTCCGTGCCGCTATTCTTTTCCAGTGACCTTTTAACTGCCTCTAAGGCTCCTTTCCGAGGAACATTCGTATATAAGGCTTCTATATCCATAGAAACCAAAAAATCTGTATTGGGGTTAAACAAAAGTCCTTCAATTTTACCTATTAGGTGGCCCGTATCCTTGATGTATCCTGGTAGGATGCTGACTAATGGATTTAAAAATTTGTCTACATATTTGGATAGTGGCTCTGTGATGGATCCGATAGTAGATACAATAGGTCTGTATGGGGGATTTACTGTGTTTTTATGCATTTTTGGTACTCCATAGAGAACTGGAATGTTAAAATACTGTTTATTAAGGTAATCAAATTCTTGTTGACAAATAGAGCCTCTGTCCAGAGCTCTCTGAGTGATTACCAGTATTTCCTCTTTTATTCTATTGCTCGGGTAAGAATTGACTTTGTGGTAGTGTTCAGGAACTTGTAGCATTTTAAGTATTTGTGTTCTATAGTCTGAGCTGTCAATAAAAACTATACCGCCACCCTTATCACACGGTTTAATAGTGATTTGTTGATTAGATGATAAATCTTTCAAAGCCTTATATTCCTCATAGTTCAAATTGTATATCGGTTTAGGTACAAATTTGATAGAATTTTGTATTTTAGTATAAACTCTCTTCTCGAAGATACTAACTTCTGGGCCAACTTGATCTAAAGAAGGTGTAAAACTAGAATCCGGGCGTAATCCCGTTCTGTTGTTGGTCTGAGTAGGAGTTATTTGAGAAAATAATTTTTTAAGCCTAATTTTTCTAAAACAGGCCTGAAGATCTTGATTAAGTTCAAATTTGTTGAGTGTGGTGGTCGGAACAAAAGATAGACCACGAGTTAACAAATTGAGGGCGTAGTTGTCAAGTATGGACTGTGATAGATTGAAAATAGGTATGGTATCCATATTATTGGAGTTAGTTATTGTCTCCAATATTGGTTCCTTCTCGTTTGGAGATATTGTGGTTGATTCTCCGAGTATTGGTAGAGGTGTTCTGGATATTGATATTGGCCCCTTCCTTGGCCTCTGTATCTGGATCTTGGTGTCCCCCTGCGGTTCCCCAAAAAACGACTACCTCTATTAGAATTATCAAACGTAGTTCTCCTATTATTTATCCCTCCTGATGGACCTGGGGCGCTTTCACTATCCGATTCGGAGGTATCGGAGAATGTGAGTATCTTTTTGTTAGTCCAAAATTGGTAATCTGCTTGCTGACTATGTTCCTTTCCCGTGTTGTAATATTGGGCTCCTAAGTAAGGATATACCCTTTCCTCTGAAAAATAGCGTATATCCTTTTTGAGTTTTTCTGTTTTCTTTTTGACAAGATATTCACTAAAGGAGTTAAGTTCAAAATTGACTTCCTCTAGTTTTTTCTTTGCATCTTCTATTGGGTTGTTTTTCTTAAGTAATTCCTCTATTTCTGCTATTTCTTTAAATAGGGAATCTACTACTTCCCGAGCTGTTTCGATAATGAGGATCATGAGATCTCTCGAGCATCTATTTGCAATAAGTGACCATTTTTCAAGGAATTTCCTAATTTCTACGAACAAGCCTGGTATATTTCTTATTCTTAAGCCATTTGGTATGACTCCTGCTCTAAGATATTGGAGCATGAAATCTGCATGAGATTCCGTTCTTTTTGCTTTCTTTTTGAGATTTAGCAATTTAAGCCATTCATCATTATTGGTTTTATTAAAGGTAAATGGACGGTCAGAAGAAGTATCTTGTCCTAGTAATTTTGAAAAGTCTTCATCACTAAATCCAAATGTTTTGATGCTATCCATAGGGAGAGGGAAGATATACACTCTGTAAGGGGGAAAATTACATTTAGAATGGAACAATAGTGAGAATGAGGCGCGGTCTACGGATAGAACTACCAAAAGATATAAAAAGTTAGGGTAATTGAAATACAGTAAAAAAGTGATACTAGACAGGCTCCAAAATAGATAACACAGCGACCATTACCCTCACAGCAAAGTGCTGGGAAAACTAAATAAACATAAGAGGGTCCCTGATACTTGGGTATGAGAAGAGGAGGGCAGGGAAAGCAACACGAATTAAACAAGGACCTCTTCTCTACAGCTAATTATACAGTGGGGAGTATCTCCTCAATCGATACACAACAACAACCATGTGCCACAGAATTGAAAATATAATTCACAGTTTTATTAATCAAAATATATATATTATTTTTGTATTTATCATTTTATCTTTGAAGACATACATTTACACATACAAATAGTCATGTGTTGATTTAATAACATCACAATTAAAGTTAAACGTGAGACAGAAACAGAACATGTATTTTAGCAACAAAAACATAATTCATATCTTATATCAAAACAAACAACCAAACAATACAATGACCCTATGTAACACAAATATACATATAAAAACGGTAATACATTTCATGAATATATACAATAAAATAGAAATGTAGTCTGAAAGACAACAAACAGAAGACAAAAGCGCCGACGCGCGTTTCGGAGTAGGATCAACAGACCCCAATTTCCTTCGTCAGGGCGCAACAATCCTTTAGTAGTTGGAGTGGGTATCAGAATAGTTCCCAACTAATTCCATAGTCTCTTCTCACGAGAGAAAACTTAAACAAGGCTTAGAGAATTTGTAATAGAACTTGTTTAAACAATCTGTGGAAACAAGGAAAAACAACATATATAAAAAATAATATAATGATTCAAACCACCAGATGCAATCTATAGTGGAGCCAGTATCACAATAAAAGAGCCAACAATTCCCAAAGAGTAGGAGTAGAATGGGAAACACCAAGTGCACGAGAAAAATAGCGTATCAGTCTTTTACCAGAATGTGCCGATAAAGCAAAGGCTACCACCAGAATGGATCAGTTGCGAAGAAGAGATTTAGATGGAAAGAAGAAGATATAAGATGAAAAAATTAAAAAATCATGAGACTGCACATACTCAGCAACAAGTATAATGAAAACACCGCTTAATGAAGAACCAAGGACAATAATGTACTTCTAGGGTATTTCCAAATAGCTGCGAATAAAGAAAGGGAAAAACAAAATATAAATAAATGATCTATTTGACAGACTCAATGGACAGACTAAATGACCTACCATGTAGGTAGGGGACTAGTAAAACAAGGGAAAATGGGAACACAAATGTTTAAATAAAACCAACCTGAAAGCAGAGTAATAGTGCTACAGGTGGTTTTGAGATCCTGGCGTAGAATGAAACAACTTGACTCGGAGTACGTAGAAGCTGAAGAAGAAGAACAGCGCTAATTTAAGGGAGTGAAAAACCATCAAGACTAACAAAATAGCGCTAAAAGGGGACTCCGACTTACTCAAGAACACTTGGTTTAAGGAATACAGGACCGGAAAAGAGATACGTAATGCGGTAACATCTCCGGGCAGGGAGTAGATGCAGCGTAGTGATAGGATGTATCCTAAAATGAAGGGAAAACTTCAATTGACTGAAAGATAAAGTAAATAAGCTAGGAACAGCCGTATATGCGTCGCTATTGTGGCAATTACCTGCAGGATATAAGAAGAAACCGATAACGTGTACCAACCGGGACGGTGTCCGTATCCAAAGACTCTCCGACAGAAATGGCCAGGACTGAGGATATATATGTTGAAAAAAGCCCGGGAAAATTACTATGAAGTAGGGGGCGTGAATAACGTACAGCTGATAGATGCCAGGAAGCGCGAAGAAAGAAAATAGATTCAAGCGTCAGGGGGAAGCCGCCATGTTGGAGGAGGATAAGAGGAGGGGGCGTGGATATCGTACAACTGATAGACGCCAAGAAGCTCGAAGGAGAAAAATAGAAATAAGCCTTAGGGGGAAGCCGCCATGTTGGAGGGGGATAAGAGAATAGAGCGAGCAGCTGATAGACGCCAGGAAGCGTGATCGAGGTGGATGGGTAAAAGATTCAGAGGGAAGCCACCATATTGGAAGAGGATGAACAATAGTAGAGAGGTACTGTTATAAGTATCAGAATACAGCCACATGGGTGTGATATTCTATACGAGATGAACTACGTGCCGCAAACGAATGCGTGGAAAAAGCACAATACAACTAAGGCAGCCAGGGGTCATATTAATAGACAATGGACCTACCCGTGGCAACACGGCCGCCATGTTGGAAATAGAAACCAAATAAAACATACATACATAAGTACCAGTGACATGTGAGATAAGCATTTATAGAAATTACTAAACAGAATAAGAACCATAAGGTTAAAAGGGAGCCTGAGGATAACAATGTAAAAAAGAGGGCAAAAATTAGATAAAATGAACAAGAATACATATAATACAGGGGATGGGGGCCAAGTGTCTAAGGCAGACAGTATGATGAGGGCCAACAGGGAATAAAAGAGGAGTAGATTTACAAGAGCGCATTTTCCCAAGGGATGTGTTCATTAAGGCCGCAATCAGCTGTCTTGAGAGTAAACATCCAGAATACTTCTCTTTTTTTCCTTAATGCCTCAGTGTTGTTATCTCTGGGAGTCATTACTTTTTCTACAATAATCCATTTTATATCTTCAATCTTGTGATTTTTAGCAAGCCAATGTTCAACTAGAGGGGCCCCTCTACGTTTATTTCTAATTGAAGATTTATGTTCGCTCAGTCTTGTTCTAAATTCCCTGCTAGTCTCTCCTACATATCCTTTGCGGCAAGGGCAGAGGATAAGGTAGATAACGTTACATGATCTGCAATTAGTCATTTCTGTAAGGTTAAATTTAGACTTTCCCCATTCAAGTACACTAGATGTAATGGCAGACTCACAGGCGTGGCAACTACCGCACCTATGGTTACCTAACACCGGATTGCTGCCAGTGATGGATTTTTGTACCCACTTATTGGTGTTGTCAAAGTGGGATTTCACTAAAGAATTAAGTAGGATCACAAGGATAACAGGTACATCTCCATTGACAATGTCAAACTACAACGAGTGGCCGATTCTTCTTAGTATGACTCCAGTGGTCTCTTGTCCAGCAATGCTGAGAAATTCTGTTTTGGCTCCGGCAAATACGAACAGGCCTGATATTGCCATCGAGATACAGTTACTAATCCTTTATTGACTTCACCGGCTGGTGGTCCCCATGAAGATACTGAGTATACCTATCCCACAGATGTGTCGTTGCCTGGTGTGCAATCAAGTGCAGTTGACCAGTCACATTTTTCATTTGACACTAACTCTACCACATCGAATACCCCATCGAAAATTTCCATTTTTGCTGTTTGGTTTAAAAGAAATTTGTTAATTCCCCCCTGGACTTTCATTTGGCTGGTGCTCATATCTATTTTTTTGTTTATGTCGATTTGATTTGTGGTTGTCTATTTTTGTCTAGTGAATGGACATTATCTTACCGAAGGATCTGCAATTAGATTAATTGATGGAACTTTGGCACCCCACTCCTGATCACACATCATGAAGAAGGATCAGACTTTTGTTAATATTACTGCCTGTCCAGTGTTAGATGGGATTGTATGGGATGCTGTAAAATTTCAAATTCATGGCCCTACAGAGGTGATTAATGTTCCCAATGTACTTCGTGTTTCTATGGGGGATGTTGTGAAACAAAACATACGCTCTGATAATTGGGATGTCCAAGCCGTTGAGGCTCTTTTTTCTGATTTGAAATATTATGCTGCTTTTGATGCTGAAGATTTGTACTTAGACTCCGTGAATTATGGACAGTTGTTTTGTTACCAGCACTATGGCAATCATTTCCTGCATAAAGCAAATACATTTAGAAATATCGTTAATTATACACAATGGGAACATTGCCCAGCACCCATTGAAGGTAGTTTGCAAACTCTATTGAAAAAGTTTACATATTTTACAGATGTTAGTGAATCCAATCCTGAAGCCTTTTATTTCAAAATATCTGCTAAATCAACTTCCAAAGTTAGACTTACACACACTAAATTACTATATTCAAAGTCCTTTATGGATGAATTAGCTATAGGGGGCTATGAGCTGTGGAAAGATACCATTGATCTTAAATCTGTTTGGGGTTCTAAAACCTGGCAAGCGCAGGGCACAGAGGCCTTACATCATGTGTGTCTTATCCCGAACCATATGTTGTTTTTGAATTCTACTATTTTTCAAACCACTTGCTTTGGATTGGCTACTTCTTAAAAAATGAATGCCCCTACCATTCCTGATCTTGGTGCTTATCCTACCTGGGCCAATCACACAGATCTGTCCCTTGATGAGTTGCAGTCACTGATTACTAATGCATCCTTCAATATTTCCAACTTAGATCACCAAGGATGGTTATTATGGCAAAAAACTTCAGATTCATGCCAACATCGTTTTCTGGGTCTGAAATCAGGCTATACACAGGTTAGGGTGGACCCCCGGTTTCAAACCTCCCATTCTGTTACTACCGATTCAGTAGGCAAATTATGTCAAAACTGGCTTAAACATTCCAGCTTAGCGTCAGTTAAACTTCATTTGTCCCAATTGACTGACGATGTTGATTTGAATGACTTTTTTAAAGGCCCTGTGGGAGGCAGGTCCAAAAGATGGGTATATGCTATATACAACGAAGTTTGGAAATTATCTCAAATTGAGGCTGCTTCTAGGTTGAGAGTTATCGATCAAGCTGATTTGGAAAAAAGTGCTTGCTGTCATTGATAATAGCATTAATACTCTTTCTTCCAGAATGTACCCATTGGATAATATTGGTTCATCTGTTGTGGATATTGTACAGGATGACATGTCTGTTTTATACCATGGTCAAAATCAATTGTGTTCTATAATGCAGTTTGCATGGACTTTACAAACATTGAAGGCTGGGAAAGTTGCCTGGGACTACATGAATACATCATCTTTATTTTTGCCGTTTAATGTGACTGATAAACAACAGTTCATGTCCATGAAGGATGCTACATAATCGCTATTGCATATTGAAAAGTTGGAACCTTTACCATTTTCTGTGGCCGAATCGAACTCGGCTGTGTGGCTTATTCATGGGTTAATCACACTACCTTTTCCATTGTTTAAGTTCAGTTCATGTATGAAACACTATGCCTTAGGTAGATATGAACCAATGGGTAGCGCTTTTCTCCATGAAGTTTGGTCATTCCCATTCCCATTCACATACAGGTGCCTGAGAGAGGGTAAAGAGGTTTATTTAAATGGAAAGGAGTGCACTTCTACACCTGATCACTCATTGGTTTTCAAGAATATACAATTGCATGGCGCGTGCAACGTTCACGCGCCGAATTTAGCTTGCATTTTAAAGGGAAATCCTGTGCCAGCTATTATACCAACTTTCACATTACTAGCTAACTGTAGTTATTTGCTTTTAAATAATGAGGCGTGTTGCGGGATGCTAGCAGGGATTCCGTACATTGCAACTGTCTCACAACGTGTAGTTTGTTATAAAAATGTGCTTTTCCTGACTCGATATATCCATCTGGCCTTCCATACCAACCTTGAAAGCAGAGTTCAACAAGATGAGCAAATTAAGGGCTCCATTGTCCCAAAAAGAAGTCGCCCTAACTTCCTCTCGTGAATCATTTGTCCTTCACGTAGCTAACACCCGCACAGAGGTGCATGCGCTTTTGAATACTGATCTCCCACTTCATGTCGGTGCTCTGAATCACAGTATATTCAATGCCTCGCCAACAACTGGTTTGGAGCATTTTTTCGAAGTTGTGGTCTCCGGCCTTGTGACCTCATTCCCAACTATATTTGGTGTGATACCGGCATTTTTTCATTCTATTTTTTCTAGCATCTTTGGCGGGCTCCCATTAATCCTCGCCTTGGCTGCTGGTGTGCTGCTGTTGATTTGTTTGCTCCGCAATGGCTGCACAATCTGTGTCACACGACAGCCTGCCCCGGGTGCTCCAACTTGGCAACCAGATGCTTGAATACTATGGAACACTGCCTCTGGCCACTTTGAGTGTAGCCTATGGATTGTCCTTCCGGTTCTCATAATTTACTTGTGTGCAACCTGTTTTCCATTGCCTCGATTGTTCATTTGAATGTGCCTCTCAAACACGGGGTCTCCTGCCCTGGATTATGATCGACTGATGAGTTCCTTAGTGGTTCATGAGTTGGACTGTTCTGGTATCAGGATTATGGCCTGTGCGGCTGCGCATAGAATCCTAGGAAATTGGGATATATGTGCAGCGGCCCATGACTCCCTGACATGAAGTTATCTCGAAGAACACGCAGGTTGTCCTCTAATGGTGCTAGAGGCCCCGGCTATCGAAGAACATGTATGTTCAATTACTTTATTAGATTGGATGGCTGAATCCTTTCCTGATGATTACAATGACTTCCTCTTGGAGGCTGTTGCAACATACTGTGCCTATACGTTGATGGATTGAATTGGCAATCGTCCATCTTAAACACGTACTAACTCAAATTTTTTACTTTTTTATTTTTTGCTCCAGAATGGGCTGTATACCACCCCTGCTTGATTTTTATTTTTTCCTACCTCACAATTTCGAACTTTTCACTACCAATTATCCGGTTTGGCAAAATATGAACTTGGTTCTGTCTCATTCGAACTTGAACTCTGCGCTCCTACATTGCTTACCTATTTTGTTTGTGGTCCGATCATGGGAGGGTGTAGTGAAGATAGGGTTCTGCCTGCACACATTGCTATGTTATCATAAGCATTTTAGAAGTTAAACACCATCTTGCCACTTTGCCTCTTTTGCACACGACACTACAGGTAACTGTTATTGTAAGTAAAACTGCTTGCTTGCTTTTTCTTCACATGAGAACGGTCTGTTTTTCACATCCCTAGACTTAAACCGTGACCTTAGTCTGAACACTGTGTGCAGAAGCCTTCAAGGTCAAATAACAATGTATGCTGTTGAATTCAGGTTGATCGGCCAACGCTCTAGACACAACAAGCACACAGCTGCAAATATCTGAAACTCGGGTGCCTTTAATATTGCATGCATGCATGATACTGGCACTTGGAGAAAACCTTTCCATCTACAGAGAGCGTTGCTGAACCTGTGATGTGATTCACCTAAGCTGATCTTGGAGGTATGGGGTTCCCCATTCGAACCTAGAGACCTTCTATTAATATAAAACTAGCTTCTAGCCAGGGGAGGGTGGTACACAAGGCGCTATAGGAACGCTTTCCACTATCATTATAATATGATTTCTCCCTTTGTGTTTTATGGAATTGTAACAATGCTGATTGTTTTATTTCTAATCATTTGCCTGCTTATGTTAGCCAAAATACTGCATCTTAGAGCACGTAGTTAAAAATAAACATTTTAAACTTTTCCGTGACTCTGATTACTAATGTTGTGGACTGATATGAGAAAAACGAAAGAGTGTTCTTGATTCCCACCATTCCTGAGAGTAACCTAAGTCGCTTGTTCTGGGTTGTCTAATCATTGGTAGCTTCGCTGTATTACGGAGAACGAATGAGACACTGATGATATTTGGATAGGGGTTCTGGGTACTGAGGAGAGTTTTTGGTACACCACAATTCGCTGAGGTCCTGGTTTCCTGCGTATAGTTCTGTGCATGAGCAGAATCCACGCAACAGTAACAGACCAATGTCACCCACAACCACGAAAATAGTGGTAGGCTAGTGAAACTCGGAGTCCGAGAGCCTTTTCATACACACCCCCCCAAAGGTGAGAAGTACACACTCTCACGACGACGACAGGGGATGACCAGGAGTGACTTGAGGTGTAAAAGTCAACTCAACAACACATACTCAGGTGGTAACAAAGAGTGATCTAACACCAAGTATCGACTCAAACACACCACCCACAGGGTGACGTACCCACAACACCCACGCCCAACAAAGAGGTAGGAGACCAAAGAAACATAACCCCCAACAACATTCTCACACGTAAGCCCCCAACAGAGAGGGAACAGACAACACCCACAACCAGGCCAAGGTGGTAACCCAGGGCGACAGAACATCAAAATGACAACAGAAACAACATACCAACAGTAGATGAAACCTCCCATACAAAAAAGGCAACAATGAGCCTAGTAGTTAAAATAAAATAACCTTTCTAAAGTGCATGACATGTTTGTATGAAGTTAACAACACATTTTTAAGAAGTGACCCAAAGTTAGCATTTTTCAAAATAAAACATTTCCCCCAAGAGTTAACCCGGTAACCGCGGCGAAAATTCCGCTGCGGTGCGGGTGATTTATTGCGCGGGCAGGGTCGCGTCGGCCAACGGATGTGCGCAGCACTACTGAGGTAGTGCTCGCAACGGCCTTTGGCTGACGCGCGCACGCGAGGGGTTAATTGAATATATTTTGAATATAACAGTCACACAAAATGAGCAGGAAACGCTGGGAAGCTTCCAACCTGAACGTAGACAGAGTTCAGGAAAAAGGCTCAAAGTACTTCTACAAGGAAAGCCGGACGGAAACAGGAAACACAGAAAAGAAACTTCCACACATGTGTAGTGCCCAGAACTCTTGGCTGAACTAGGATGCCGCTTCGTGAACACCACGCAGTGGCACATTAACGCAGGCCAAAAAAGATCACCGCAGACGCTGAGGAAAGAAATCCAACACTCTGTGGCTTCAGCCCAACCGCAACCAAGATGGCGGCACAGCGTGGAATCTGCAGGACACTTCGCGAGCTGCCGAAGACAGGGGCTCGCGCTGGAGACAACAGACAGGGAGAGACCGTTGCTGGTAGGTGACGGTTGCCAACTAATTTTAAAAGTTTGAAAAGCAGGAACAGCGGTCAATGGTCTTGCTAGATTAGTGAGGAGTAAAAATTCTTACGGGAGTAGCACCAACCACCGCACCACTTTGCATCACAAAGATGGTCCAGGGAAAACGAATAGGCGGGTTCACCTCACAGCACCTACCACGTCGCTCTTCTCAACACGGAATGAGGGAACTCCTTCACCTTAACGCCATTAGTGACACTGACTCCGGGGACTCCTCACTCGTAATGCTTCACTTGACTCCGACTCTGGGAACACACAAGCCCTGAGACACCTCCATAACCCGGACTCCAAGCCCCTCACCTGTTGCTCCTCCTCTTGACAGGGACACAGGAAACTCCTCAGCCCAGAAACACGGACAGCAGGGCTTCTCCCACACATCGGTCTGTTGAACTCGGACTCTGGGGACATATTACTCTTCACAACACGTAAAACCTCTTCAAGTTGCAGTTTCACAGACGGTCTTCCCCACACATACAGAGGGAAACTTCTTACTTGCTGTTCCTCTGCGGAACTCCACTTTCTCACAGTTACAGCAGACAGGAAGATGGTCAAATGGGGAACAGCTTGCAGCTACACTCCTCATCACAACTCCACTTCAAACAAGAGCAGGAAAACACAGCAGGAACTGGCACACGAGGGTTGGGCCGTCCGATGTTGTGGTCACTGGTGGAGCTCAGGGTGCTTAGGTAGCAGTGTCAAGCTTAGTTACATGAAGAGTTTCTTCCAGTTACACTTTTTCAATTACAGACCAGTCCATTCAGGTTGCATGCGTAGGACCTTTCCAGGAAAAGTCACCAAAATGTGGTGAACAGATGAAGGTCCACTCCATCTAGTATCTTTAGATATATTTATTTCAGGTTAAGATCTTGAGCGGAGCCCCACCAGGAGCAGCCTTCCTGCTGCTCAGCCCATTCTCCCAACTGACAATCTTCACTCACCCAACATTCCACAGCATCATCCACACCAACATTCCATACCACATTCACACTGGCTGAGCAGCAGGTACAACATATTCCATGCTTCTAGGTCGCAGGATCTCGGGGAATATGTTTCAGCTACTACCTCTATTAACATTTATTTTATCTATATCACTTCTAAGCACCTGAACTCCTGCTTGGGGACACACAGTTCAGCAGGCGCTAGACTGCTGGTGCTGTGCAGATCAGGACTACACTTGTTATTCTATCTACCCACTCGAATCAACTGCTAAGTACCCCTGCCAGGTAAAACATATACAAACACCTCCCATAGCTTTTTCAGCTAACCCTCCCTGAATAATGGGACAAAAGCCACACTCGCCAAAAACAGCAGTGACAAGTTGTAAAATCTAGCCTGTCAGGATGATTCCCAGACGAGAGGGATTCCTAACCATGGTGGCTCAATCCAATCCACACCAATCCCGAAGGCCTGAACACAAATTGGGTGGCTTTCCGACGTCAATACCCCTTGATCTTCACCGGCTGGTTATTAAGGGACCGCGCAGCTGCAATCTTACCCTCCCTGCTGCAACTTTAGGCGACAATTTTCATCTCACCCCCAGCTGGTCTGCCAAACCACACCAAACTGTCCTAGACTCCCTCTCAGATACACGGCTCCCCCTTCTCTTAGATAATTCCACAATGGCACTGGGCACGCCAACCCACTCCACCCAACCCTCTTCGACCCACTTGAAACCTCACAGCACGAACGCATTCACTATTAGCTTCCACCCCAACCTTTCTCCTAAAGCAAGACAACATTTCAAGCAGAAATTGATTAGACAACACAAAGAAACTTTATTTACGGACACATATCATTGCCCCTCTAGAGGACAGATTAAGATGGACTTAATCTTTCACAGTGAAAGACCAGAAGACTGGAACACTTCTCTCAGAACACAACTCTACATCTCCAAAACCACAACTACCTCACATAGCTGCAAACTAACAACCTCGCTCTCTAACCGTTCGTCAAGGGGTGGGATCACGTCTGTGACCATCTACACTAACGGCACTGTCCTGATTCAGGCAATTAACGAGAACCTAGAGGCTTTCGACTCCCTCTTCCCCACACTCTGCTCCGCTCTCCCTCACCTGCCGCGATCCTTCCCGACCCAGCTCCCACCAACAGATAACCGGCTCTAACAGGAAAAACAAACTATCCCCACCTCGCCCCACGCCACCTCCTCCCGCCTACCCCGAGTCACCGCCCCACTCCAGCTCCTCTACAAAGAGTGTTCTCCAACTCTCAAAGGAACGTCAAACTCTGCTTCCTAATTTGACCCACCCACCGCAACTCCTTGAACTTGCTCGGCCGCCAACGACCCCTAATCACACTAGTACTCACCCAGATCTCAGAAGGTCGATCTCACGCCGCTCCCAGGGTCCCAAAAGGGACAACATGTTCTACATCAGTAGTAATAGGCATCTTATCCTAAACACGGCCTACACTACACAGGACGACCCTCCCCAAGATGCCCTCACCCCTGCACACAACACCATGGCGCAGCGTCTCGCTTCACTAGAAAACCAGCTAGAATAAATTTCCCGGGGCTTGAAAGAAATCCTCACCAACCTCGACAAGGCCCGAAGGCGCCAACAATCCCCCCGCAGGGTGCCCTCTCCATCCAACTCCAACCACCACCAGCGCCCCACTAGGCCCGTAGCAACCCCCGCGACACGGGTACAGAGACCCTCAAGAACGGACACGGAGACCTTGTCACAAAAAACCCTAAGAAACATAGCCCGCGTCACTAGGGCTAAGAGTCGCTCAATCTCCGACATCGAGCCCTTCTCTTCAAGACCTACTATGACCGAAGCCGCAATGTCTGACGAAGAAGCGGCCGATCTAGCCTCTTCATACGAAACACCTCTCCCTGCTCCAGCATTATGTTCCCGAGACTAAGAATTAGATGTCCCATGACTACGAAGCAGACCCCTCAACCAGCGTCATGCAATGTTAATGCGTCGTTCTTTTGTCTCGTGTATTGTGAATCTCTGCAATGTATCTTCTGTAAAGAGCTCCGAAACCCTCGGGTCAGGCCAGCACTATATAAAACGTCTTAAATAAAATAAATCAGAGCAAACAAAGGCCAGATTGAGAGAAGTGTGAACTATTTATGAAAGGTCTTTTAGGAAACATGGGGGGGTGAGGAGGCCTGATTGGGATTGCAAGGCAGAATGGTCTAGCATACAAGAAATGGCTGGTTAGAACAGAGGGGTAAAGTCATAGAGGGCAAAGGAGCACAATGTGAAATTCCATCTCATTTCACACATTTGCCTCCAATACTGCTCGGTTAGTCTAATATTTTCATTGTACAATCTTCTGACCAGGGGGAGGTGGGCTTTGGTATATTTGCTATCTTTCACCCTTTAGTTTCCCAGAGTGTGGAGGCTTTGCTTCTTATTGGTCTCACTGCTCCACATGTACAGCACTAGAATTTTGCGGCAGAGGAGGACCAAAGTATGCAGCAAGGCAGACTACATTATGCAGCAAGAATAGGTAAATTATGTGGCATAATGCGCCACATTTTGTAATAGTATTACCTCAATATATTGTCTTTTTTACAAATGTAACAGTGCCCGAGAAGAGAGTTCACCGTAATTAGTATCAAATTAACACCCAAATACAACAATTAGCAACTGAAAGATGACCTTCTGGTGCGAGGGAACCAGTCGCCATATATTTTTTTAAACTATTGATCCGTTTATGCTAGAAACAAATATTGTTTTTGCTAAAGCCATTTCTTGTTGTTTTCCTGCCTCTGCTTGTTTGTGCGCCACTTCATCTTTCTTAACGGCCGCTGGCCGTCATGCATAACTATAACGGTCGGTCATCAGGCTAAAGCAGACTCTACCATTTATTTACATGCACAGAAAGAGTCTCCCTAGAGGCCGAGTGGAGAAGATGAGTGTCGCTTTTTGAAATGCACACATTAAAAGGCTAATACAACAACTTTATAAGTGGGGACAGGTTTTAGTGCGGGAATTAAAGTAAACCTACCTGCTTGCTTGATGTTGTATCCAGGATAATGTGCTGCATGGCTACACACTTACAAGGTCGCAAAGGCGAGACCAATTGACTATTACAATGCTTGTTTTATTTATGATTTGGACTGTAAGACATAGCCCGACAGGTTAACTTCTCACAGGACACAATCCATTTAAAGGCCCCACCCTGGATTTCACCGCAGAAGAGGCTGAATGGTGCTATCAAGAGCTATTAATATCAGGGCCCTCGCCGTGCTGCTATCCACCTCCATCCTTAGGTCACCCAGGACAGTGACAACCAAAGAAATGGGTGCTCACTTCAGGCTGGAAACTGGCTTGAAAGACATGCGAGGTTATATTTTCAAGTATTCTACTGAAGCTGAGCTGTTGCTCGGTCATTCCAAGCCTGTATTTGCAAAGGGGAGAGATATGAGTTCAAAAATCAGAAGATCAGAAGGATCCAGAGACGTTTTTGAAAAGTGGCTTTACTAGGCTGTGTTGTGTTTAGCTTTCCAGCTTATTCACTGCTGTCATCATTTGGAATGTTATTATTCATGATGACATATTAGAATGTTGGGTTCTGAGCTCTAGTCAGTCGGGAGCTTGGGACTGAGCTGAAAGGTGACAGCTCCTGGTGGGGTTTACTTTGGGTTTACCTTGGTTATATCTTATTCTTATTATCTTAACATTTATCATTACCACCTTGTACCATTCTACTCAATAAATACATATTCTTACAAGAACCTACGTGGACCTGATCTTCATTTACATCACAACAGGCTGCCAGAACAATGGCATTATTGAACTGTTTATTTTCAACAGAGCTGATGGCATTACCTAGGTCGTAGTATAAAGAAGTCCAAATGTACCAAGTAGTAGGTTCCAAGAATGTAGTTTATTACATCCAGTTCCAAGTAAGTAGTAGGAAGGTAGATCTCATTAGAGATGCAAAGGTGGGCGTTACGGGAAAGGGCGCTAAGGTAAGGATTCACGCGATAGCATGACCTTGCTGATATAGCGATAAAATTATCGCCGCTTTTCCGCCAAAAACAGCCGCAAAAGCGGCGATTATTTTTTATCGCCGCCTTGTTAATATGCCCCGAAATATTCTGGAATGCCCATATTGTCGATGTTCAGTGTAAAAAAGAAGCACGGTTTAACTCTTTTAATATTGTATAGCTCGTGCAAACAAGTTACCTTTCAGGCTTTTGAGAGAAAACGCTTGATCCGAGGTACCTTTATTCAGCATTGTCTTTAAGTATTAGAGGCACTAGTAGGAAACTAGAGCAAACATTCCACACAAGCCCATAACCAGGAAAAGGCCAATGCCTTCATTGATTATCTCATGAGTTTTCCAACTTCTTTTCATCAATAATCACAAGAGTGGAGCACAATCTTGTCGAGGTTACGGACGTTGCTGCCTGGACCACGGAAACAACACTAATGCAACACTCTCTACGAGCAAGAAGAAGTAGGGAACGAAAGGTGGATTTTTGTTTTATATAATTTGCCCTACATGTCTATATTTCTGTGAATTTTGATGTTGGTTTATTTATAACTATAGAACATCAATGGGGGGGAGGGAAAAGAAGCAGTGGTCTATTCAGCTTCCAATGGTTAGTACAAAAATCAACAATGAGGGGGGGAATAGACCACTTGTCCTGTGTACCAGGGTCTCATTTAACGTGGATGGTTGTCGTTAAAAAACCCTCATATACGTACACAAGTTCTCGGGCGGTATATGTTGGTTCTCCGCCTTCGTGTGTCGTAATAGCATGATCATTGGGCTTTTTTTTGTCCAAATGCTTGCCTCCCCTGGGGGCGGTTATTGTGTACTCATCATCCTGACAGAGAAGGAGTTTCATTTTCCCTCCGAGCATCGCTCGGAGGGAAAATGAAACTCCTTCTCTGTCAGGATGATTCCATGGACTAAGATTCATCGCTGAGACTTTCTGCGGGAACAGGTACTAAGAGATCTGACTCCTTACACCAAGGGTGGTGAGTACACAATAACCGCCCCCAGAATTCACAAGGTGAGCCCAGCAAAGCTCCCCTTAATCTACTTTGGTCCTGACGAAAGCCTCTAGACTCTGCACGAGGCTGAAACATGTAGACCAGACCTCCTAAAGATTATAGCCAGTGCATTAGACCAATAACTAGGTCTTCACATGCACGTTCACGATTTTAATTTCCCAAAGTCAAATATCTCAAGAATAAAGGAAAAGAGTTTTGACAACCGGGTTTTTTATCTTCAGAATCACTTCTTCACTGAGCACGAGCACACCCTCTTTTTATCTCTCTGACCACTACTGTAGAACCAGTTGGTCTTCCTCCATGGGGAGGCAAGCATTTGGACAAAAAAAAAGCCCAATGATCATGCTATTACGACACACGAAGGCGGAGAACCAACATATACCGCCCGAGAACTTGTGTACGTATATGAGGGTTTTTTAACGACAACCATCCACGTTAAATGAGACCCTGGTACACAGGACAAGTGGTCTATTCCCCCCCTCATTGTTGATTTTTTTATTTATAACTATGTCATAAGTCTCCTTAAATTGGTAGTTCCAAGATACAGCCCACAAACTCCTCGAAGGCACATAGTTTGGCTAACAAAATATCTAAATTGACAATAGTTTTTGAACTTGAACAGTTGTTGATTAACGTGGGGTGCATTTTTCTACCTTTAGAGGATGATCAGAAAGGTGCAACATATATTTGTCAAACATTTCAAGGTGGGCATCGACACCAGGGGTGTTTGCAATGACACCATGGTGTTACCAGTGCTCCACAATGCCTCACTTATTTGTTTTGTAATTACGGTTTTTTTGACCCGAAGTAAACACCATTTCACATCAACATATTGAGTGCCTCTGAGAAGAGCTGCAGAAGGGATGGGTTGGGTTAGAGCTGGAAGCTAGATCATACTGTGGGACGAATATTGGCATTTGATGAAGTGAGAGCGAGACTTGATGGCCCAAGAACTTTACTTCTATGCTCCATTAACAAGGCAAATTAAAGAAATGGGAAATTCTTGTAAAGAAATTGAATATATTGAACAAATCTGTTAACAAACTTAGCTCTTATTTTTATGTCAAATGGAAGAGTTGTAGCTACTTCCTCATGTTCCTAGTCTTGTCTCTATAGTACCTTTGACTGTGCAGACATCTGATGTATGTAGTCTCATATCTACAAATCTTTACCCCTTTCAATGTCAGATTGTTTGCAAGCCAGGCCTACTTTGCGTTCCCGGGCTGGCTGGCTGAACACACTGAAACTTTTAAGAAGTGTTTTTCCTAATACATGATAGTTCCTCCAAGTGTCCCTCATAGGAACATATTCCTGCCAGGGCTTGACTCCCATCTTTGTTCTTCTGGTTCTCCTGAGGGGGTGAGATACCAGACATGTATGAGTTTTCTATGGGTTCAGGATGGCCACAGTGAATACATTGGGTGCAGTGTTTTGTATACGTTTATGAAGCAACTGCAAGTGAATTGCTGGTTTAGACCTGTATTTTGGTTGCAGGTAGAACAGCTGGGCGGTATGAAAACCTACCACAACCATATATTTATAACATCCACACATTGTAAGGTATCACTTCTGGGTTCCAGGCCTTCATCACCCTGAATAACTGTCCGGAAGATGGCACTTAATATGACCTTAGTCAGAGTTTTACCAATATTTTTCAAAAATATTCTCTCCAGTCTCCTTGCTAAGGCTTGGTTCCCAACTCTGTTCCTCTGGCTGAGTCTTCTTAGTGAAACAGTGTAAGATATGTATGGGTTTTTTAATGGTGTGGGGTGCCCACTGGTAATAAACTGGGCGCAGTGCATTTTGGAAATGTAGAAAGTAAGTGAAAGCGAAATGCTGGTTTAGCCTATCTGTATTTTGGTCACAACTATCACACATAGGCTGTAGGGACACCACACAACACAACGTAAAGAGGGGGAGTAAGGAAGTGGGTTTCTGTTGCAGTACACCCCCCCCACTTTTTGCCTGATAACTGATGCACTTTTCCTTGTTGTGCCCAGGGCCTGTGTTCCTTTCCTAAAAACTGCCTAACAGCCAAAACCCAATTGGCATCTCTGGTCACATGTCAGCCCCTGGTAAATGGTACTCTAGGTACCCAGGGCCTTGTGACCAGAGAAGGCCGCTAAGGGCAGCAGCACTTTTTGTGCCACCCTTAGAGGCCCTGTACCCTGACACACACACACTGCCTTTGCAGGTTGAGTGTTTTGGTGCAGAACAAAACAAAGAGTCGACATGGCACACATCCCTGTGTGCCATGCCCACAACACACACTGCCCTGGCATACCTCAGTCACCCCTCTAGCTGGGTGCCCTATGCCAGTGGTGTGGGCACAGGTGCATGAGCCCTGTGCCCCTACAGTACCCAGGTCCATTCCTGGGCACTGTAAGTGCAGTGCTGCGATTAAGAGTATATGGTGCTGGGAGGTTGTCAACACGAACTCCCCAGCACCATGATGGCTACACTGAAGACTGAGAAGTTTGGTATCAAACATCTCAGCACAGTAAACCCACACTAATGTCAGTGTCGGATTTACTGTAAGATGCACGACAGAGGGCAACTTAGAGTTGCCCCCTGAACCTAACCTACAATCCACGTCTTGTCTGAGGGGCTTCCTAGGCTGCCACACAGCAGACATGTTGCTGGATCCCTGGTAGAGAGCCATCCGCTCTCCTGGGCCTGCAACAATGCACATCCTGGGCGAGGTGCTAGGTCTCCTCCCCCAGGATGGGCAGGGGAAGTTTCAAAGGCATGCCGCCTTTGTGATCTTCTCCAGGCCACTTGCTGTACTCAGCAACTGGCCCTCACCGGTTCTGACCCTCTCTCTGGCGGGAAGATCAGCGGGAAAAGCTAAGGAAGGAAAGGGGATGTACCAGCCTCTGCCAACCCCACACCTCAGGTGGGGGAGGCGAGGTGAAGCACATCTCCGGGCTCTCGCCATCTTGAAGATGGGAAGCCCTGCCCAATCAGGACTAGGCTACTGCTCCCTCCCACAGGAGAGTGGCAGGATAGGGGGTGTACCCATTGGTCCCTGCCCTTTACCTACCTGTAACGCCCCTAAATTTAGTATTCAAGGGCATCCTGAACCTTCCTTCCTCAGATCCAGATTCCGAAACAAGAAAGAAGAACAAGGGATAAGAAGACCTGTCGTGCAGCTGCTAACAAGAGGAAGACACCAACTGCTTTGGCCCAAGCCCTACAGGCCTGTAGACCCTCAAACCTGCTCCTGCTAAACCCCGGCATCTCCAGTGGTCAGCAACCTCAAAAACCCCGGAGGACCGGACTGCCTTGTGACTCTGACTACCTGGGACTCCCACGAGCAGTGGTACTGCTCAAAGCAAGTAACTGACCCCTGGCATCTGCCAGTAACCGCGAACCCTGCACACTCTGCACCCGCCAAGCCTGGCCTGTGCTGAAGTGAACAAAGACCACGAGGACATCCCCCTGGCAACTGTGACCCCGAAGCCAGCACCCAAGGACCCACCTCGACGCTCCGGACGTCGCCTGCAGCCTCAGAACCAGGGACCCCTCCAACCGCGACCAGCAGAGGGTAAGATTTCCCAACACCAAAAGGCACCCCTGCACCCGGCGCCCTGTGGCCCCCTGCGCCCAACTCCTGGGTGCCTACCTATCCTCCAACTACCCAACTTACCTCTCGAAGTGGTGGTCGCACCTTAAGAATCTTCTCCCCCGAGCTTGCAGCCTTTGTTCGTTCTTGAGCTTTTCCATTGCAATCCATTGAGAGCCCGACGGCTCAAAAGCACCCTGCACCCAGCCGCCAGAGTGCCCCTGGCAGAGCAACTTCTACTCTAATCTACTTCCCCATTTGCCCTGAGCAAGTGACCAGAAACCCAGCTCCCACAGCCGCATGGCCTGCTAGCCAGCTGCCACCAACCAAAGGCCTCCTGCCTCCCATAGGATAACATTGGGCTTAACTCACTCTGCACCCGGCCTCCCCTGTGCCGCTGAGGGTGTAACAACTGTACTTACCTGACCCTAGGAGATCCCTGAGTCTATACCAGAACCTTAACTCTGCCAGTCGAGTACTTATCCAAAAGCCGATAACTCACTTTTCTTCCATAGGGTAACATTGACTGGTTTCAGTTGGAAATTCTTCTAAGGACCCTGGACAGAGTAGCGGCTGCTCTCTGCCACCACTTTTAAAAATTACAAACTGCGTATTTGCACATTTTATTGTTTGTGATATATGGCTGATGTTAATTCTTAGTTTAAAATTATTGCCGTGAGGAACTATTGCTGCCATCTGATTTTATCACGACTATTTTAATTTTACAACTGTTGAGGTCACTGGGGTGTTAGTAAATCAGTTTTTTAGTACTGTATGGTGAATCTGACACTATATTGCTGCTACCTGTACCGAAGCTCTGTAAGGGGAAGCGGGAATTTGGAAACCGTTTCTGTGCTCAGACGCGCCTCCCCTGGCCGCATTTTTGGAGCGGGGAGCAGTCTAGTGTTCCCATAAGCTGGCACATATAAAGAGGGAGGCGGCAAGCCCGTCTGCGCCCATCCGCGGCCCGGGAGCGACCAGCGCCAGGAAAGATGCCGATTTTTATCTAGGTAACTCTGTGAATTGTCATCGTGTACTAACATATAGTAGGTATCAACTGAGGGAGTTGGACAAGGAGGGATTCAAATGCCCCCGCCATTGTTTAGCGGCTGACTCGAGCAAATTGCTGTGCAGTAGTTGCCATCGGAATTTCAGTTTCCAGCCTTGTGACTGGGATTACCAGCCAGGGAAGGAGCGTATTGGTGAGCGAGTTGAGGCTAGACAAATGAAAGAAAAACTGAAAGTTATTCTGCTGAATATAAGGTCGATGAAGAAACACGAACTTCAGTTGTATGAGCTCCTTTTAGAGATTCAGCCGGAGATAATGTTTCTTACCGAAACATGGCTAAATGAAGGGTCGAACCCTACCGTCGCCGGTGATCTCCCTCCTGATTATAGGATACTTAGGAAGGACAGAGAGGGAGGCAGAGGAGCAGGGGTTGCGATTATTTATAAACAGCCACTGGTCTGTCAACAGATATCATTAACAGAATCAGTAGGAGCTGAGGGTCTTGGCTTTAGCTTAACAGTGTCCCCCCATCAAACGATCGCAGGGGTCTTGATTTACCACCCACCTGGGCCGGCCGGAAGATTTTTGGAATCAATTGGCCTTGCTATCACACCAATCATGTCCAAATTTGGACAATGTCTGATATTAGGGGATTTCAACATTCATTTTGATCAAGAAATGGATGCAGATTCAATCAAACTTCATGTTTTATTTAACATTTTTATGCTGGCTCCTTATGTTACACACCCCACGCATGAAAAAGGCCATATTCTAGACCAGATTTTTTTCCACTATGGAATTGGAAGTAGAGGTTCCCGAGCATATTGTCTGGTCAGACCATTTTCTGGTCAATTTTACAATAGATAAGACGTTAACCAAACCGATGAGTTATTGCAACCCTCGTTCAGAGACTTTTAGATCCTTTAATCAAGTAACCCCTGAAGCAATTACTCATATGCTTAATAAATTTCCCCTAGTGGTTAAAAACAATTTGGAGCATGATGTTCATGCTTTGGAAAACTGGCTCCAGGAGTGCAGCATGAGTAGCCGAACAAGGCCGAAATTCGGCACCGTGGTTTAATGAGTCTCTAAGAAAGAGTAAAAGTGCGTGTAAGATTCTAGAACGGCGCTGGAGAAAGAATTTCGACCCGCCGAAAAAAATAACATAAAATTGCTTTGAAGGTTCATTATGCAAAGGTCCGCGACGGTAAGAAACAAATCCTGGCCAGGAAAATTGAACAAGCAGAGAACTGTGCGAAGGAACTGTTCAAGATTGTCAAAGATTTTACGGTCCCCCCTGCCTCAAAGAGCCCTTTTTCCCCCACGGCTAACTGGGCAAATGAAATTGCCAATTTTTTTACAATAAAATTCAAAAAATTCAATATTCTTTTGGGAGTCCTGGCCAGAATGTGACTAGTAGCATGCCTAGCCTTTTTCCTATAAATCCTTTTAGTGGGAATAATTTAATGGAGTTCGTTCCTATAACTAAGGAAATTTCCCTAAAGATCATGAAAGTTTTAAAATCCGGATCACCAACTGACCCTATCCCGGCAAAAATACTGGCCACAATTGCCGAAGTAATAAATCCTGCTGTAAATAAAATACTAAATCTGTCTTTATCCGAGGGAAGGATGCCTGAAATATGAAAACACGGAAAAATTCTCCCTCTTTTAAAAAAGCCAATTGCGGATCCGTTGGTAGTCAGTAATTATCGGCCTATATCTCTTCTACCGTTTTTTTCTAAAGTGGTGGAGAAGTATGTAAACACAACCCCGACTGATTTTATTGAAGGAAACCAGATGCTTCACCCGAGTCAATCAGGTTTCAGGGCGAATTTCAGTACTGAAACTGCCCTATTAGAAGTTGTAGAAACCATCAAAAACTCACTTGATACCGGAGGAAAAGCGGTGCTGATATTATTGGATTTATCAGCGGCCTTTGATACCGTGCCCCATGATAGGCTCCTTCTAAGACTGAGGGAGAGCAATATAGGGGGCACGGTTCTTAGATGGTTCACCTCCTTCTTAAGAGATCGTCAGCAAACAGTCTGGGCCCCGCCTTTTTCTAGTCCCAATCAAGCCTTAAACGTAGGGGTCCCACAGGGCTCGGTGTTGAGCCCCACCTTTCTTAATATTTACATGGCCCCCTTAGGCTTATTGGCCAAAAAATACGGGGCAAAAATTATATTGTATGCTGACGACACACAATTGCTTTTCACATGTGGAAAGAAGGAGGTGCTAGATGGAAATAAAATCAACATCTGCCTGACCGAGGTGTTCAACTGGTTTAACCAAAAACCACTTACTCTGTAACTCGGATAAATCCGAAATTATCTTCTTTGGACACACCCCAGACAACGAATGGCGCCAATGGTGGCCAAAAAATTGCGCCCCCCCAGAGAAACCTGCCTGCACGGTAAAAAACTTAGGAATAAAAATTGACTCCGATAGGACCATGAAAACCCAGGTCCAATCCACGGCTAGCACGTGCTTTGGACTGCTAAAAACGATGAGGAATTTCCTCCCCCTTCTCCCAATTGCACATAGGAAAACAGTGGTACAGGCTCTGATCATGTCCAGACTCGATTATGTAAACATGCTGTATCTGGGTCTTCCAAACTACCTATTAAATCGTTTGCAGGTAGTTCAAAATGCAGCGGCCAGGGCAGTTTTGATAGTGGGGCCTAGAGACCATATGTCTTCTCATTTGAGTGCCTTACACTGGCTTCCAGTAAGACAGAGGATTTGTTTTAAATCCCTTGTTTTAACGTTTAAAGCTATGAATAAAATGGGAGCACCATACCTCAGAAATAAGATTCAGCTCTATAAACCCTCCAGAACACTACGTTCGTCCTCCCAACAACTAATAATTGTGCCCAAATTTCTCCTTTCTCGAAAGGGCGGCCGCTCCTTCCAGGTGGGCGCAGCAAAACTATGGAATAGCCTCCCTCTCATGCTGCGGCAAGAATGCGACCTTTTACATTTTCGTAAGGGCTCTTCCAAAAATAAGGTGGCAGTGTACTCTGGTTCGCTCTTTGTGTCGGGGTATGACCAGCGCCGGGACACTCCTTGGAGTAGCTGTGCGCTTAAGAAATACCCCATAACATAACATAAGTGTCGAGTTTTGAAACTTTAAAATATTCATCTAAAATCAGCCGAATTACGAAAACAAATTTACTCACCTGTTATCAGGAGAGATCCCAGTGCTGGATCTTGGTGCCCAGCACTGACCCTGAAAAGTAATTACAACCGTACTTACCTTTAACTTGATTTTCCTCCATAGGATAACATTGCCTGGTTTTCACCAGAAATTCTTCTGTGTTGATTTTGCAAACTTACAAATATTCGTTAAAAATCACCTGTATAACAAAATCACATTCTTTCAACTGTTTACAGGAGATGCCCCAGTGCTGGATCCAGGATCCAACACGGAGTTAGAAAAAGTAACAATAACCCCACTTACCTGCTAAGTGAATTTCCTCCCATAGAATAACATTGGTGATTCTGTGTGAAAAAGTTTTTGTTTCAACTTTTAAAATACAATAATATTCCTTAAAAATCATAACTGAAACCAAAACGTTTTTACTCAACTGTTTACACGAGATGTCCCAGGACTGAATCTAGGATCCAGTCCTGTGGTAAGAAAAGTAATCCAAAAAGTAATCTATTGCATTTAACTAGAAATTCCCATTGAGCTCAATGTATAATTGTATTTGAAATTGTGTTGCCTATTGCAACAAATGTAACATTGCATTCAAAAGTCTATTGCCTATTGAAAAGTATTTATCTAAAGCATCTCATTCTGAGAAAGTATATTTTGATACCTATTGTTGGTTCTAAAATAAAACAAGCATATATTTTATATACAAACCATAGGCCTAGAGTTCAGTTCTTGAGTGTAAGAGACCATTTGCGGACTGTGTACAACAAATGCTTTACACTGTCCTCTGATACTGCCTTACTGCTCGACCAAGCTACCAATTTAGAGAGTAAGGTTATATCTAACTTTAGCCTCTGCCAAACCTCTGGAGACTGTGGACTCTGTGCACACTGTACCTATTTGGGAACAGTATATACAGAGCCACTTTCTAACTGGGGGGACAGGGAGCTAATTGGAACAGAAAAGGTCCAGTACCGATGCTCCCAAGGACTAACGTCGTACTCACTGTGGGGTAACTGTTCCTAAAAGAGAAAAAGACAACCTATTCTGGTTGGGTAGTTGTGTCAGTGTGGTCTCTAAATGCAGTTGGGTCTAGATGAAGGTGGGGAAATTCCTCCTTTTAGAAGTAGTGCCCTCACACACCCTTGCGAGTGTCATGCTTCATCATCAGGCGTTGCTCCTCATGGGGGTGGCGCTGCTGTCCCCCACGGGCCCTGCGAGAGGGCTCTTTATCAGAGATCTTTTTAAGGAGATGCCGCAGTTGTGGATGTGGGTGTGTGGGCCTAGGGAAGCGAGTGGGTGAGTTAAAATTACCTTCACGGTACCCAGAAACCAAGTTTTAATCAGGGGTCCGGAAGATAAGGTTAAAAAACCAAGGATGAGGCTCCTTCAAGCAAATGTAGCGGAGGGATGAGTGTCTTCCTGCTGCTCTCAAATCCGTGAAAGTGAGTGAAAAGTGAAATCAGGTGAACATGTTTTGCGCTTCGTGTTGATCCCTAATAGATCCAAGAGTGCTTCCTCAGGACCGTGAGGTGAGATGAGAGAAAGTAAAACTAGGAATCAGGGAGGAGACACCCTATATTCCTACAGTACCTATAATAAGGTGTGAGTGCGTCTAAGCGCTTATTGGAACCTCTGAATCGCGTTCCTTTTCCCAACTGAGCGATGAGATAAAAAAGTGAGACACACAAACACAAACAAACATGCAGATCACATGTAAATAGAGGCCTTCGCTTGGAGTAGAATGTTGACAAATTGGCATTCATATCCTCGGATATTATCCTAGGCATGATCAATGTAACATGCCCCCGTCATCATTCTACCACATACTCATGCGTGACAGAATCCTGCACACATTTGCGGCCAGTGCAGTGAAACATACTCAGGCAGTGTGTCACCTTGGACTGGCAAGACATCGCCACAAGTGACCGGTATATTGCATGCATATATCATATTCGTAAACCCCATGGTATATAGGGTGAAATCCATACTGTGACAGTAAAATCAAGGCATCGCTGCCATGGTGCTCGTGGCAGTCCGTTAGCCTTACAAGATGTAAATGAGACTATCACGAGTGTGTCGGTAGTGTAAGACTCAGTATAACAGTAACAGTGGTTAAAAAACACGGTATGACACACACACCACTCTTAAGCATACGTAACCGCATACCCCTCTATTCGGAATGGGTGGCCTCGCTGGCAATCACTGCGGTAATGAAGAGGATTCTAGTCACCCTCCTCTATAGCAGCCCATTACCTGCCCCTCCGCTCGTGGATCGCCAGTGGTTTGGAGGAAGCCGGCTCACCGAGTTATAGTTGCGAGTCAGTAAGAGAGCGGAAATGACGATAGAGAGGGCATGGTAGGTCTGGGGTCAATGCGTGTTGGTGACACGTGTATTCTTGCGGTATACTCCCAAAGTGGCGGCCATATTGGGATGGTGCCATAAATGTCAAAACATGAGTAATGGCAGCTCGTGTGAGTTGTAATCAGTACACATCACTTATTCCTATGGGGGAAACCACATGCCAAGTGTTAGTGTCTGGTATAACAGTGTAGGTAAAATAAAGGCAAAGGTAAGGCTCTGAACTAGCCACCGATGGTGTATGCCGAGAATCCCGGTTGCATTGCATACTCTGTATTGAACCGGGTAGCAGGTAACAGAGCACGTTGTGGTTATGAACTGTAACCTATACAGGTCACTTACTGCTAGGTAGGAAACATGTCCCGGGTTTTGGTCTTTGTTATGCATGTTATGAGTGCAAATAGAACAACGGTTGGGCTCAGTGTTGGCCATGGCTGATATATGCAGAGAATCACTACTACATGGCATACTCTAAGTGGGTGCCAGGTAGAAGGTAACCGAGCATGTCATGGTTAAGACCTCTATATGTCAAGTAAAAATAGTTTCCATAAAGGGCATCTAAACTATGGAGTACATGTTATGGGCTGACCGCTGTGTGTCACCTGAAGATAGTTGTGATAAAGGTCAAATGGGCTATGGAGTATGTGTAATAGGCTGAAAAGCTAAAGCCCTTACCATGGGAATTCATTAATCATGGGTGTGATATGTCGCTAATTTGAACCTGTGTTGTAATACACTATGTGCGCGGGGTCCAGAGGAAGTATAGGGGACCCCAGGTGTAGAGGTGGTTCCCCTATCACAAGGATAGAGGTAAACTTCAGACTTCCAGGTGTGTGGGCTGTGATGTTGGGCACCTGAATATGGGTGAATACCCAAGGGTACTGCTAGTGTGCAGTCCTAGGTCATCAGTTCTGCCCAAGGTATCTCATCGTTCAGGCCCCCTGAATTGCTCTTCAGTTGAAAAACCCAGCGTTGTTTCTGCCTGAATAATGTGCTTGTTGTTAGCAGGGGTTGGATTCAATAATTGTCCATCTGAGACTATCTGGGGTATGGTTCTTTTCAGAAAAGTGACTCAGTAATTTAGTATTGGTTTTCTACAACGTTTTGTACTCATGTGCTCCCCTATTCAAATTTTCATGGTTCTCATTCTCATCCCCACATACCTCTTATCGCAATGACAAGTGATGAGGTATATGCAGTTTTTCGTATTGCAATTCGTATGTCTTTTCTGATGCCATGGTCTGGCGAGACCTAGGTCAATGTGTTTTGACACTGCCGTGAGGGAATATATGGAACAAGTCCCACAGGGGTAGTGACCCTCTACCTGGGGTAATGCCCATAAGGTAGATTGTGTGAGGATAGTGGCTTTAGGACGTATGTGAACCAAAATGTCTTTCAGATTTTTGGTGCGTTTGAATGCAAAGAGAGGGGGTGGTCCTGGAGTGAAACCACCAGTCTCAAGAATGCCCCAATGTTTTCTAATCACTTACTGGATCTTATTGGAATTGAGAGTAAACGTGGCCACGCATGTGATCGCCTCCGTCTCAGATCTCTCCCTGACCTTCAGAAGGGCTGGTTGTTCTTAGCCCGTTTTTCTGCCTGTCGTATTATTTTCTTGGGGTAATGTCGTTCCGACAGATTGTCTGACAGGAATTCGGATTGTTTCTCAAATTCACTCAAGGTGTTGCAGTTCCTGTGGAGGTGTAAAAACTGGCCCACTGGAAGGATGTTTCTTAGCGCTTTCGGGTGATGGCTCTCATACAGAAGGAGACTGTTCCTGTCCGTGGGCTTTTTATAGTTAGTTGTATGTTGGGAGATCAGGAGATCCAGAAAGGGGATACTTTCATGTGATTTGGTACCTGAAAACCTGAGATAGTGGTCCAGGGTGTTGATCCATCCACAGATTGACACGCACTGTTCTTCGTCTGCCCTCCAGAAGAGAAGGATATCGTCAATGTAGTGCTGCCACATCAAAATGTTGGTCCTGTAGGGATTATTCTCCCCTAGGATAAACTTGTCTTCAAAGTTAGCCATGTATAGACAGGCCAGACTTGGAGCGGAAGTGCTCCCCATGCTGGTACCTTGGATCTGATGGTAGAGCTGCGTATGAAAAGCAAAGACATTTTCCTTCAAGGCTATGGAGGCACACTCACAGATGAATGAGATAGGTGTCTCGTAGGGCCACGGGTCAATACTCTGTAGTGTGGATTCCAAGACTTCCAAGGTGGCATCTTGGGGGATGTTGGTGTAGAGGGCCTCCACGTCCAAGGTAACCAAGGTAACCAAGAAGTTGATGGTTTCAGGTTAGGGGAAGTTCTCAATCAGGTTAAGGACTTCAGTTATGTCAGAGATAGGTTGGTGTTTTGGTGACTACTGGGCAGAGGTAGAAGTCACAAAATTTGCTCAGTGGTTCCAGAAAGGAGTCAATCCCAGACACAATGGGGCATCATGGAGGGGGGTAAGAGAGCCAGGGATTATCATTGATAAGAAATGCTGCCTCCTGTGAGGAAATCCATCCTTCAGTGACTAAGCCCTTGATCCTGGCGGTCAACCGAGCCGTGGGGTCTTCCTCAATGGGAAGGTAGTATTTGGTGTCGGTTAGTTGGCGACGGCACTCCGCATCATATGTGCCCACATCCTGGATAACTATGGCAGTGCCTTTATCGGCTGGTTTAAGGATGATGCTGGTATCTTCAGTGATGGCCTTCAGTAGGGTCCTTTCCTGTTTTGACATTTTATTGAATGGGCGCCTGCTCGTGATGCCCAAGATGGCTTGTTCGAAGGTAAGTACTTCGTTCAGTGTCATGGCAGCTGTTGGAGTGAACCTCGATTTTTTTTTCTTCAGACCCGTTCTGATGGTGGGGGTCTTTGGTTTGTCCTGGAAAAAAACTTTCCATCTCACCTTCCGGAAAAATTGGTGTCGTTCCTGGTGAAGTGTAAGAGTCCTCGGATGGAGTCGGGACGAAACCCAGGCCCTTCTCCAAGAGCCTGGATTCGCCCTCGGCCAGATGTCTCGAGGACAGATCAACCACTAGTGTTTCTGTCCTGATGTCTTTCTCCGTAGTATCATTGGTTCTGGGTCCTGCCAGTGGACATTCTTAGGTCCTCCTCTTCTTCTGCCTCTTGCTTTGCCCCTCCCTCTGTTTTAAAAAGAAGGGTTTGGGAATTGGTGGTATTGTGGTGTCTGAAGAGGGTGTCCTGGTGGTACACTCCACATCAGTTGGGGTCCCATCCACTGTATCGGGTACATCTATGGTTGGAATGGATGAGGTGGAAAGTTCTGAAACGGGTGGCGGATGTTATCTCGGAGCTCCTCTGGACTGAGGCGCATAATTCCTGCCCTCATAGCTGGAGTCACTACTCATTGATCGTGATCTCCTTGAGTGATTGCTACTACACTCATCTGATGTCGTCTCGTAATTCTGGAAGACGTAATCGTCTTTGGTATATGGATACACCTATTCTTGGTCAAAATGTTAGACACCCTTCTGGAGTTTAGTAATCTTTTGTTTCGTGAGGAACTCCTTCTGTTCATTAATCTCCTCATTTATCTTTGCCAGTCGTGATGTAAATGCTGAGACTGAAATGCAAGCTTTGAGTCCATTCTCAGCTAAGGTGATCTGAAACAGACGTTCTTCTCGCTCTTTTAGAATCGTTTGGCAGTGTTGATTATTAATACGAGCCAATCTCGTGTACACTCCCATGCTATTTTGGACCATTCTCTGCGGAAGGTAAGATCTTCTAGGAAGATCCTTGGGGTCAGTGTAACCAAATGGCCATTAGGGTTATATTGGCCCATAGATATTCTGTCATAATTATCCCGAGTAGGGCTGTTTTTATATGTTGTTTCCTTAGGGATTGTAAGGCTTTCCAGTCATCATTCTTGCTCCCTGTTGCTGAACTACCATCCCCTGATAAGAGGGAGTGTGCCCTCAAAATTTCTGCCACTGTATCGTCATCAAAGCTTAAACCTGGGTTGTCCATTTTCTGATATGTATGTGTGCCTGTGGTGGTACCCACTAAGAACTGTGTAGGGGTACGTGTAATAGGAGGTGATCCGAGGGATAGCAAGAGGAAATATAGAAAATAGTAATGTCCCACGGCTAGCTGCCATACTAAGTCACAACACAACGTAAAGAGGGGGGACATGGAGCTAATTGGAAAAGAAAAGGTCCAGGACTGATGCTCCCAAGGACTAACGTTGTACTCACTGTGGGGTAACTCTTCCTAAAAGAGAGAAAGACAACCTATTCTGGTTCGGTAGTTCTGTCAGTGTGGTCTCTAAATGCTGTTGGGTCTAGATGAAGGTGGGGAAATTACTCCTTTTAGAAGTGGTGCCCTCACACACCATTGCAAGTGTCGTGCTTCATCGGGCGTTGCTCCTCGTGGGGGTGGCGCTGCTGTCCCCCACGGGCACCAACCACAACCATACATTTTTAACATCTACATATCAAATATTTTGTATTCCAATTTTTATGAACCTTTTCTGCCACAAACTTCACGTATCATACCTGAACATGACTCAGGCAAAAAGTACACGATGCAACCTTTCTGTACATCGTTAGGTACTGAACTACAATAATACAAAAGGGGGAGGGAAGGGATAAGTAAAGATCACCCCACAAAGGATGCCTATAACATTTTTAAACAAAGAAAATAGAAGTGAATCAGGAACTCATGCATCATGTATTAAGACAAAGCAGCCACTCCGTGTCAATTTCCTCTAGATATAACATGTTACAAAAGCCATTGGTATAAATGCAAGGACCACTTGAAAAGCAAGGGTCATCTTAGGTAGAGTGCCTTCTCCAGTTGGATCTGAATACAGAACACAAATCACATCATAAGCTTTTTATCATTGGACGCCAGACCAACTCGCACTAATTGGCTGGCTGGGACAATGCGCTGAATACAATTTTTGTCAGATTTTCATCATTTGTGGCAAAATATAGTAGCTTCCATCAGTCTTCCTCAAACAGGAGCCTATCCATGCAGAGGCTTGACCAATATCTGTGTTCCACTAGCTCTTTCGAGTGTGGAGCTATCAGACATTTGTTGGTCTTGCGTGGGTTTGAGAAGAGATCCACACACTAGACACCGGGGAGGGTCCATGAGGAATATCTTCAGTATTTGAGCCCAAAGTTGACCAGCACCCAGGTGCACCAAAAAGGAGCCAGACACTATGTGGAATTTTTCTCAGTATAAAAAAAACAGCATCTGGGTCCTTGATGAGGGCAACAAACTGAAAAAAGTCAGACACTGTTTGGATTATTTTCTTAGAAACAATCTTAGTCCTCCCCTTTCAGTCTCCACCTCCTGGTTCAGTTCTTCTGTTGGTGTGGTTGGAGCTGGGCTGCTTCTCCCACCCTCTCGCCCACCTCACTCCATCCCACCAACCAGCTGTTGGATATGGCTATAAAGGAACTGGGGCCAGTAATAGCTGCTGTTGGCCCAGCCTAGTAGCGTGATCTTTGGATGGACCTGGGCGGGCCCAAAGTTCATCAGATGTGAAAATACTGTCAACTTGGTGTCACATGGGGTTAATGGTGTCACATGGGGTTAATGGGGTGGTACAGAAGGGAAAACCAGGCCATCTCATTCAGGAGTTTGCTGGTACCCCGAACGAATACGGCGCCGCCAAACCTCTTGCCAACACCCATAGACCAGCAGACATTTGTGACCATTAGGGGGACAAAACAGTTTTTTTTAAATAGAGTGCACGGGGCGATCTTTGCCTAGTAAATGGATATATGCATGAAAAAGGGTCCTTTGGACACCCTTTCATGTCTTCGATATACATCAATAGGGCAGCAAATTAGTTAAAGGAGAGGGATGTTTTAATGTTCTCATTCACCTGACCAATTGATATTCCTTTTGGCAAGAAGAGAATATAATTTTTCTACATGAATACAGGTGAATTAATAACTTTTGGTAATGCTTGTAATTCAGTAACTCTCTTAATAGAAGTGACAGGTACTAGAAATGCCATACTAATGTGTTTATTTTTGCATTGAGCCGTCTCATTAAAAGGGTTATTGCTGCATTTCACATCAGATATTTTTTTGAGTTACAGTTTTTAGTGCCATCCGAAAGAGTATCTGGATTTGGAGTTGTAGAGAGAGTTAAAAGTTAAGGACCTTTGGACAGCTTTGAAAACCCAAGAGTTCCCTTAACTTTTAATGAAGCTGGGGACTGAGAGGCTGGTGGAATAGGACATTTGCTGATTTATAGTGAATGCCCCGTAAGTGCCCACCCCTAAATGAGGCCCTTTATATGGTATTGCCACAAAATGTGCGCATTGAGTAAAAGGCCCTCATACCAGACAGATATAAGTGGAATCTAACGCATGATTTAATTGGAGATACAGATCTAAGTATGACGGATGATGGACTGTCAGGAAAGGCACCTACAGTCATCAACATATTAAATGTAGCAATTCATATGAAGGCGCTAGGTTTTTGTGGCTACATAAATCTTTCCACATACTTGGATCTTAATAAATGACAAGGTAAAACAGGTTTTGAAAATTTCACGTGGGACCAAGCAGTGATGCTCACTTTCTCTGCGCATTTTGAACCCATACACCGAACCATAATATTAGAAAATCAGGCATGAAAATTTGATTTTCCTGCTTCGTTTTAGGAATTATACAAAAGATGGTATTATAATATGATGATATTGCTATGTTCACATTGGAACTCTCAACCTCCTTTCCTGCTCATAGAGGGGTAGCAGATGAATATTATAACCTACCTTGGTGTGCAGTGAAACAAGGGAATTCAAAAGATATAGGTTGAAATACCCTCCATCACGCGGCTTAGCTGAGGACCCAGATCAGGTATTTGTGGATAATAGTTAATGCTTGCCTGGATTACCTCATACATTTGAATTTTGTTAAGGTAATAGCCAGATTTAAAAAGTTTCTCAGCATGAAACCATCTGCTCACATTTTCAAGGAGGATTAATGTAATTAAAATGGAGATCCTAGACATTTTATTTTTTGCACAAAGTAATTACAGAGTCAATACATTAGAAATATTTTGACACACTGCAATTCACAGTATCCTGATTCAAAAGAGCTTCTAAGGGAATTAGGATAGACTGGAAGGAGATCTGGAGATTATTATTTAAAAAAGCAGGGTAGGCACTCGCATCTTATTTGTATTATTGGGTTATTCATTTTTTTCCTTGATATGAATGTCCTTGAATAGGTGTGGAATCATGTAAACTACGATTTGTTTATGACATCACCAAGGAAGCTAATAGAGTGCATTTATCAGGATTATGTTGCTTACCCTGTAATCATCTGTTCTTGGCATGTAGTGCTGTAGATTCACATGCTTTGCAAACTCCTGCTGTTTGGTGTTGGGTCTGGAAGTGTGCACGTTTTTTTGTTTTTTTTAAAGAAGTCTTTCAAGTCACGAGGTAAAGTAACTCCTCCGCTTGGTGTTAATGCTCATGGAAACTGACTCCATTGTTTTCCCACGGTTGATTGTGAATGGAGAGTAGGTAAGTGTCAGTAAAGAGATGTCCATGCATATGCAAAGGTAAAGGAACTGCAACAGCTGCAGGTGTCCAGGGAGGAGGGTGGGCACACAGCACCACATTCTAAGAACAGATGCTTACAGGGTAAGTAACATAATCCATTCGAGGCATGTGTGGCTGTAGATACACATGCTTTGCATAGACTGTAAAGCAGTGCCCTCCGAAAGTGGTGGCTAACCTGTGGGTGTTGCAGTTGTTTGGAAAAGTGTACATAGTACTGCCTAACCTACATTAGCTTGTTGATGTGCTAGAGCATCCACACAATACTGCTTAGTGAAAGTGTGTTGTAGATCATGTAGTTACTCTACATATATCATCTGTTGGGATATTAACCAGGAAAGCCATGAAGCCACTACTTTGTGAGTACAGAGCGCTGTAGAGGTAGTTGGTAAAGTCATCTTGCCTTTGGTGTAACGTGTTTGAATACATTTAATTATCCGTCTGGTAATGCCTGATTTTGATATGGGCTTTCCTTTAGAAGGGGGCGAAAAAGCAACACAAAGTTTAGTTTCACAAAAGTCTTTAGTTTTGTCAATGTAATACTTTAGAGCTCTTTTAACATCTTAGATAATGAAGAGCCCTTTCTGCAAAGGAGTCTGGTTGAGGAAGGAATACATGTAACTCAACTGATTGGTTATGGTGGAAAGGGGAGACCACCTTTGGAAGAAATAATTTGGGTTGTGTGAAGAACCACTCTATCCCTGTGTAGCTGGAAGAAAGGTTCCTCTAGGGTTAGTGCCTAGAGCTCACTAACACATTTAAGTGAATTAAGTGAAGACAATCAAAAATGCGACCCACCAAAATACAAATTGGAGGGAACAATTATGTAATGGTTCAAATGGTGGACCCATAAGTCTTGTGAGGACAATGTTAAGATTCCATGTAGGTGCAACTCAAGGTGGAATCTCTATCTTGAGGCCTTCCATAAAAGCTTTTATGTTTGGTCTTTGAAACAAAGACAAATGTTGCCTATTTTGGAGATAGCTAGATGTCATAGAATGCAAGTGAACTCAAGCCCAGAGAGTTGTAGATGTAAAATGTAACAATGTTTTGTATTCTAGCATTACATGGATTGATACTCTTATTATGACAGTAACAGACAAATATTTTCCATTTAGCTGCATAGGATGCTCTAGCAGTAGGCCTACGAGCTTCTTTGAGAATGGTCATACTTTCAGGTGGGAGATTGAGATAACCGAACTCTATGACCTCATGAGTCAAATCGCTAGGTTTAGTTCCCTGGGATTTGAGTGCCTGAATTTTCCACAGTTCTGAGTGAAAAGGTCCGGGTTGACGGGAAGCTTCTCACGTGAAACTATTGCGAGTTCGAAAAGTGTTGTGGACCAGGGCCGTCAAGTGACTGTGGGAGCTACTAGTATGAGTGGGAGGGATGTTTGCCTGAGCTTCAGAAATGGAAGAAGCGGGAGCGGTGGAAAAGTAGAGGTAAATATCCCTCACCAATTCATACATAGAGCATTGCCCTTGGATAGTGGCTGTGGGAACCTGGAGGTGAAGTTTGGGCATTTTGTGCTGTCTGTGGTTGCAAACAGATCTATTTGCAGAAACTCCACTTGTGGAAGTAAGGGAGGAGGACTTTGGGGTGGCATTCCCACCCATGGACTTGTTGCCGCATCCTGCTACGGAGGTCAGCAAAGTTGTTGTCTGTTCCTGTGAGGTATTCTGCCAATAGATGGATATTGTGATGCAGAGCCCAAAGCCAAATGGTCGGAGATAGGCGTGACAACTGTGGAGAGTGTGTCCCCTCTCTGTTTTTGTACATAATATATTGTTCTCATATTGCCTGTCCGAACTATAAAACCTTGCCGATCAGGTGAGGTAAAACCGCTTTCAATGCTAGGTGAACAGCCTGGAGCTCTAGGTAGTTGATGTGGAGACCCTCATGTTTGGTGACCCAGAGACCCTGGATTGTGAGATTTTGTTTGTGAGCACTCCAGCCAGTTAGCAATGCCTCCGTTGTCAGGATGTTATGGGGAACAGGGTCAAGGAAAGGCTGCCCTTTTAACAGGTTGCTTGTGTTCCACCACTGCAGAGACCAATGAAAGCAGCTGTATCAACACTAGATCCTCTAACTGACCCTATGACTGAGACCATTGTCGTGCTAGACATTCCTACAGCGGGCGCAAGTGTAAACGAGAATGGGGGACTATGGCGATGTATGATTCCATCATCCCTAATACGCACATGGCAGTTCTTACTGATAATTGTGGATTGTCTTGGAACTGTGGCATTAGCGTTGTCATTTTGGATTCTTGCTATATTGGGATAGGCTAACCTCACTTGTGTGTTTAGGATAGTCCTGACAGTTGGGTGAATCTGTAAGAGCTGAAGATTAGATTTTTGGATACTGATGGTGAAACCTACCTGATAAAGCAGGTTTATAGTATTTTCAGTGTGTTGTTGGCACAGAGGAAGAGTGCTGGCTTTGATAAGCCAGTGCTGAGATATTGGAAGACATTGATGTTGTGTCTGCGTAAATGTGCTGCTACTACTGTTGGGCATTTGGTGAATACCCGAGGTGCAGTAGTTACTCAGAATGGGAGGACTTGGAATTGGTAGTTTGCCTGCTATCACAATTCTCAAGTATTTGTGATGTGCAGGATGAATTGGAATGTGAAAGCAGGTGCCCTTTAAGTCTGGGGCTGACAGAAAGTCACCTTGCTGTAGAAGTAAGATCACATCTTGAAGAGTGACCACATGGAAATGCTCTGACTGGATGTAATTATTTAAGGGCTGTAGATCTAAGATTGGCCGCAAATATCTGTCTTTTTTGGAGATTAGGAAGTACAGGGAGTATACCCCTGACCCTTCATGTTGAAGAGGGATGGGTTATATGGCTCATTTGAGTAGAAGAGCTTGAACTTCCTGTTTGAATGTTTGGTGTTCCCGAGAGTGCCTGTGAGTGTGAGGGATGGAATGTTTGGAGTTGTGGGAATGAGCTCCTGACAATAACCATGTTGGATAATGTCCTACACCCACTAATCCCAGGTTATGGATAATCAAGTGTGGAGAGACTGTTGCAATCGTCCCTCAAGAGTTGTGGAATGGTCGGGGAAGAAGAGTCACCGATTTGTGGTGGGTGCAGCACTACGTAGGGAAGCACCTTTGCCTCTACCTTCTGAGTTGTTGCCTCTGTATGTGCCTCTGTAATAGCCTTTGGGAGAGGAGTGTTGTCTCTGACCTCAGTGGTATGAGGAAGAGGCATCGGAAGGTGTTGTTTGGAGCTCGCCCTATAGAAGACACAGCATCCGTTCCATCAGCAGGGCATTCTAAGGCAAAGCTGAAGGGATAGAAAGATCGGCCCTGAAGAGCGAGGTCGAGCACGTCGATCCGAAGGGCGAGTTTTCAGATTTCAAAAAGCAAAGATGGGAACGCATTAGATAACAATACCGGTGAGGGTAAGGGCAAATTACGAACCGAAAGGAGTCCAAAATGGTCTCGAAACGGAGCACAGTAATGCAAGTCTGAACCTGATGGCGGAAAGAAAAGAATCTAGTTGATGACCATGCATATTATCACCAGGAGGATGAGTCACTTTACCTCGTGACTCGAAAGACTTCTTTGAAGAAAAACAACGTACACACATCCGGAACCAACACCAGATGGCAGGGGTATGCAAAGCATGTGTATCTACAGCCACAATTGCCTTGAATATTTTCTTTACACTGATAATATTATTTTTAAATTACCTTGATCTACGTTAGATCCTGGTACTGGGACGATTTAAGTTCCATATTACTTGCTTTTACCCAATTGCTCTCTCACTGGTATAAAGGAACCGCTGCGCTCAAGCCAGCTGCAGTCTTAAAATGTTTATTATTAAACAAAAAATATACCTGTGAATCACAGAATCAGACTACAAGAAGGTCCCCCTTGCTGCATTGTTTAAAAGTGAGAACTGCTCTACCAATACAAGACACAAATATATATGGCCTGGATACTCTGTCAATAATGCTATGATGCACTTGTAATACACAAGCAGGACATCCACCACATTTGCGCTGGAGTGTCCTATCTGCCTAAATGCTAAAGAAGGCTGATAGTATTTTACAATTAGGGTTTACATGGGAATCACATTTTGGCTCATAGTGAGTCTCTAAACATCATAGGCAGGCACTTCATTTGGCACAGTTAGCATGAACAAGAAAACATGGCTTCAGTTGTTACTGTTACTAATTGGTTTACATTGACACTGGGTGGTCCAAAATATTTTAAGGACAGTTGGAGTTGCCCCATAATTTACAGGAGGCCAGTTTAGAACCATGGTATGAGCAAAATGCATAAAAAAAGAGAACACCTTGTCAAACCTGAAATACTGCCAAATTTGTTAAAGTCTATAGTTCAAGAATGAATTTAAGATGGTGCTTGAGTTGCAAAGAGCGACAGACAAAAGAAACAGACGTGTAAGTTCTATAATACACTACTGGAATAAGCAGAATTGTAGATGAATCCCGCACATTATTTTGGGAGAAAAGCTTTGAGATGCTGGAGATACCCGACTTATGGCAAGTACCTTTGTGTTTACCAAATTGTGTTGCTGTAAACCAGGGTCTATCCTGGCTCCCCCTGGTATCCTTTGCAAGTACAGGTGTACCAACTTATCATCCAGGACAGGGACAACAGACAGATTATCTCTGTATGAAAAGGACTGTGTTTTTAGATTGAATTTTAATTATTAAAGGTTGTGTCCACACATATGGACCTCTTGGGGCTGGAAAGCTCTAAGGATGCAATCTTCAGTGCTAACAGCATTTCAAAGCGCAGTTTTAAGCTTCATGGTTACAGTCTGAGCGTCTCTACTAAACCTGAGGAATTTAATATGGGGCCAAAGATCTGCTGCTCTTCAGTTCGTATTTAGTTGCTTGTTGTGGTACTTGCTGCTGCTATTCAATTGGTGACTTCTAATGATAGGCTTCCTGGTCTTGCAGTGCTGATCTTCACTTTGGACCCAGTTATAGCTGCTTTAGTCTCTTTCAATAAGGGCCAGTCACAGTGAAATGTGATTCTGATTAACCATCTATACCATCCAAAGCCTGGACACCGCTAGCACTCCAGATTACTGCCCTAACTCTTAAACATGGCGTAAGGGCTTGCAACGGGCGTGTCAAATCTGACATCCCGAGCAAACCCACGTACAATCGAAAGGGCAGGGAGTCAAGATTAGACCATATATTGGTACAGCTACCACAATGGTCGTACGTTTCTGACTTTAGGGTAACAGATAGAGCTGATAGTGACCACAACGCCCTGGAACTGGACTTTCTTCTCCCCGGCCGGGCTCATGGGGAATTGGAATTGCTTAAAATCAACCCGGATCTAGGCTTAGAAAGCAACAGGAGGAAAATCAAATAGGAGAAACTCGTGGCAAGCACAGTAAAGCTCCCTCGGCTCTACAAAAATGTTATCCCCATCCTGGAGAAAATGGGCGTTCTAATAGAGGAACCCACTAGCAGAGGGAAAATTCACAAATATGGCTGCTGCACGAAGAAGTCATAAAGACCCTGGCTGCAGATTTAACTTGTAACGGACCAATGAAGGGGGGCAAAAAGACCCAGCATACTTGGTTCAATGCAGCGTGCCGTAGGGCAAGGCAGGACCTTTTACTGAGTATAAAGGCCCATAAAAGCAGGTCTGAGATCCAAGCTAGGAGACGTGATTATAAGAAGCTGCTCTCCAACGCTAAGAGTGAGTGGGATCAGAACAAGTGGGAAGAACTCACCAGCTCTCTGGCCGTAATGGATTCTCGGAAGTTCTGGCGTATCGTCAACACTGGCATGGAGGAGCTTGCTTCGGCAATCGAACCCAACATCTCTCCTCGCTTATGGCAGGAGCACTTCCAGTCACTTTACGCGCTGGAAGCAGGGCACCGGGGCTGTATAATCCCACTCCCTTCAAATCATGTGGAAGCGGACCCCTTTACTGAAAGGGAGGTCAGGGCTGCTATTGCAGGCCTCTCTCCCGGGAAGGCACCTGGATTGGACGGCCTGCCTGGTGACCTTTTCAAACAGGAGCCTGATATATGGGCCCCCTATCTCCTGATACTATTCAATGCAGTTCTGATGGGCATGGAACTGCCCTCTACTTGGCTGGGTGCTGAGGTGGTCCCGATTTTCAAGAAGGGCTCGCCTCTGCTCCCATCCAATTATAGACCCATCAGCCTGATTGATGTCTCCCAAAAACTTTTTGGAAGGCTTATTCTGGATCGTCTCCAGAACTGGATCAAGGAGACTGCTGCCCTGAGCCCATATCAGGCTGGGTTTAGAAAGGGGGTATCCACCACGGATCAGATCTTTCGCTTAAACCTTATTTACTGGAGGACGGCGCTTGTCGAGGGCGGCAGCTTGTTCACGGTGTTCGTGGACTTGCGTGCCGCCTTCGACCTTGTGCCGAGATCCAAACTTTGGAGTGTCCTTAACGATATGGGAGTCCCACCAGATATTCTGGAAATTCTAATTAAACTACACCAGAAAAACTATGCCCGGGTCAGGTGCGGCAGGATGGGGGGTTTAACAGAAAAATTCCCCGTTGACAGGGGGGTGAGGCAGGGTTGTGTGCTAGCGCCCACCCTGTTTTGTCTTTTTGTCAATGGGGTAATTGCCCATCTGTCTAGGTTGGTTGACATCGACGCCCCCAAACTGAACGGCAGCAGAGTGCCCGCTATAATGTTTGCGGATGACACTCTGCTGCTGTCTAAATCCCCCATGGGAATCCAACGAATTGTGGATGGGTTTCTGCAATTTTGCATTGAGAGGGGTCTCGAAATCAATGCCTCTAAGACTAAATTTATGATTTTAAACCCCACCCCCTCAACACGCCCAAACCCTATGCTGGGTTCAGTGCGTCTGGAGAGGGTTTCCACATTCGAATACCTGGGGGTAACCTTAAATGAGAAACTGACCTGGGGGACCCACACGATCAGGGTAAACATGAAGCTAACACAGAAAGCGGGTGGCATTACCAGAATGGTGGGCAAATCCATATACCGCCCATTGGGCCCCCTGTTACAGATCTACAAATCCCAAGCTCGGGGCTCAGTTATCTATGGGGCTGAAATATGGGGCCATACTCCTGTTAACAATCTAACATCCACAGAAAATAAATTTCTGAGGCAGCTGGTGGCTCTCCCTTCCAGCACGCCCCTGCTCCCTCTGAGACTTGACCTTGGTCTCAGACCAATTGCAGAGGAACTGGGTCTAAAACCATTAACCTTTTGGCAGCGTGTTTGGAGTAGCCAAGACCTTGCCAACTACAGAAGCGAACTTCAGGAATTTCGTGCCCTGCCCAACATTAGTAATATCCCTTGGTTAATATATGTAAAAAGCTTATGCGAAAGCTTAGGGTTGCAGGAATTATGGACTGATCCCGCAAACTCAAGTTTGAGAATCTCAAGGAAGGCACTTTCTCGACTCTATTACCAGTTTAAGCTCACTTCTACCCTACATAGCACACGGGTGGGTTCATTGACACATTCATTTATATACCAGAAAGATTTTTACAAAATGGAAAAAGTTCTGGATGGAATGGCTCCTGCGTTGGCTAGAAAGCTCTATCTGCAGTGGAGGTATGGTTCCTTGCCACTGAGGGCTTTCACTAGCTCCTGGTCCAAGCCTCCAACAAGTGAGCAATGCCCAATCTGTTTGAATCACCAGGAAAGCGAGTCACATGTGTTATTTTTTTGCAAAGCCTATCAGAGAGCAAGGAACCGCTGGCTTCTACCCATTTTAAAAAACATGGGTTTTAGGGAATTTTTGCCAGCCTTTAGAATACTAAAATTTGACTTGTCGCCTCCAATTGTTTTTGCAGTGGCAAAGTACCTACTGGCTATGTGGCATGTTCGAACCAGCCTCCTAAAAAAGGCCGGCCAAGTATAGCTGGTAATCTATTTCAGAATACATTTCGTATCTTTTTTAAAATCTATTTATCATTCATTCTTATGACAATTAATTGTTTTAATGTTATTATTCGGATGCTGACAACTTGAATTTTTTTATATATACAACTGTAATGTATTATATCTTTGAGGATCTAAATGATCGAAATAAAGATTCTTAATAATAAAGATTCTGATTAACTCAGTGCATACACGTCACAGGCTATCACTTCTGACTAGTTATATTAAAAAACAAATAACAATGGCTTGCATGGGTATCGTTCCAAGAAAAATGAATACATCCTAAGACTCATGAATAGTTTAGAGACAAACCATGCTTATAAAGAATAGTTTCAAAAGAATCAAAGTGAAATCAGAGTATGTATTTACTAGATAACAATTTAGCCAAAGGTATAATAACCGTGGGCATTGGGTCAAAACCAATAACTGCGAAGTAACAGAAGAAACCAAAGCCAATCACACTTGCCTTGATTGGAAATAATAAATAATGGCCATAAGGCCCCCAGAGTTGCAAATGTTCAGCGGTATTAGTCGTTACATCATTATGAGGTAGTGAGGAGAGCGTGCCAGCCGGTTACACCAACCAACGAATGGATTAAGGAAAAACTGATATCCCCTAAATCACAAAACTGGTGACTCAGGGAATATCATCAGACACCGGTGTCTGAGTCGGTGACCAAGGAGATACATTCTTAGAGGCTCCAAAGGGTTCCAAGTACGGGTTATATAGATCAACTCGTATGCTGGTGGAGCATTGAAGAGTCAGGCAGAGGCTTGGAGCGACACCGCAATTGTCAGTGCACTCACTGCAGCAACTTCTAGAGTGAGGACACTTATGTTAAGGCTTATGATGTTTTGTTTTATCTCACAGTTAGCCATTGTTGTTATGTATATTGTCTATGGCTAGCGTAGATGTAATGGGGCGGCTTCTGTTGTGCGCTTCATCATGGCACATATGCTCTGGGTTTTATTAATTAAAGTTTTATTAAAGGCCATGATATAAAGCACCCCACATTTTTGCGTCCGGAGCTCAAGAGTAAGTGACTAGACTTTTTCGTGGTATGAACCACAGGATTTCTGATAGTCCCAAAGTAAGGAGTGTTGCAACTCGGTCTTTTTTCATCTGCAGCTATGATATTTGTAATCGGCCTACTCATCACTCCCCAACAAATGAACTGCACTCACAGAGGAGACAGGGCGAACCACAGCTTCAGTCGCACAATGCCTGCCATACAAGAAGCAAGATGGTGGTGTAATGCCCATAAACTACCATTTTAAATCCCATCAGAGCTTGAATAAATGGAATTACCGTTACCCAATTAAAGAAAAGTGCGGAATCCTATATTAAAAACCCCACCTGAGGTGCCTGTTATAATATATCTAAAGGATTGTTAAATCAATCAGTTATAGAGAATTAAATGGGTTCAAGTTAAAAAGGAATATGCCGTATACATTATCGAAATAGAACTATGACGTGGAGTCAAAAAATATTGTGCCTGTTACAGTCTCTGAATGAACGCACACAGTTAATAAAGAATATGCCGTATACATTATCGAAATAGAAATATGACGTGGTGTCAAAAAATACTGTGCCTGTTGCAGTCTCTGAATGAACGCGCACACACACCTGATGAATTTGTATTGTTTTATTAACAAGTTTATAATACATATATATTGCATATATGAATTGAACGACTGTACAGTACAAATTTTTGTTCACAGTTTGATATGACAAAGTGTCGTTTCTGCGTTCCCATCAGACTACCAAAGTAGAAACAGTGAAAGTACATGAAACATTCACATCTTTTATTAAGAATGAAAAAATATTTCCGTACATTACAAAAATATACCAACGCATGCTAGAAACCTATAATTACCCATTCAGTCTTATCCAGCTTATAAAATATATATTACAATTTAATAAACTTTCTGCATAGTTCATACATTTGAAAACTAAATATTATAGCCCTGCTAAAGATGTAGGTATATTTCAAGAGATGCTAAGCAGGTAGATTATTTTGACCCTCTAACATTATTCAAATTCAATGTGTATAAATATAAAAGTGCTAGGATTTGTAGAACATAAGGCATATTTGTAGCTCTGTCCTAGGGAAAAGATACAACATGGCACTGTGATTTTGAATGGATCAATATGTAACCGATAAATAATTAAATATGACAGGTCTGAGAGTAGATGTGGATACTTTGACAAATGACGTGATTCAACAATAGTCAGTGGAGATTGTGTATTTTTATTTTCAAAACAAATCTATTGAGTGATTCCAGCCGAACAATTCAAGGGTTAATGGTCAGACTTTTTGTAAGCTGTGACATTCATTAAGTGCTCATGAGTTCCAAATTGACACAATTAGTCCTGGCTAATTACTTGCAGTTACCCATAAGAAATCATATTGCACAGGCTGGTAATCTCTACACCTGATGCGGTCCACACATCGAAGTTCATGCTAAAGACCAAATTGAGATACATTCGACACAATGTCCATTGTATGCTCCTCCATGCCTTCTGTGTGGTTTTCAGGTTGGTTTGCCTATGGACTTGCTACAAGAAATCAAATAGTGCTCATCAAAGAAACAAGCAGGGTTGCAGCTATAGAGTTACCGGCCCTTTTCTGACGCGACCAATTACAGCAGTTACCAGTCCCACTGGAGTTATAGTAACACCACACACCTTTTCACTATAACAAGAGATTTTAGCTCCTCTAAACACCCAAAATCTGGGGGAAATAAGGAATTACTGGGTCCTGGAATTATTGATATTCCCTGTAATTCATCATTTTTAAGTAAATCCTCAAGGAACAACTATAAAAGTTCAAACTCATAAAGGGCCAAAATGTCCCCACTACTGAATTTACTAGTACCCTTGGTATTGGTACCTCCAGAAATGGGGAAATACTGGCCCATTTTCCAGACCACTGTTCATGAAGGCCTAAGTCCGCAAAACTGCCCGTCTTCTTTTTGTTCCAGCCATGGTCCTGTCTTTATTTCAAATCTTACCACATCTACATTTCAGAACATGTGTAAGTACTTTTAACTGCCACGAGTTAAACTGAATGATTCACGAAGCATAGTATTACCAAACCTCCAATTAGAGAGCTTTCCCAAAGAATAAACTAGCAGCAACACCAGAGCCACCAGATTATCAGAGACAATACTATAGAATAAGAATGACTAGTTGTATAAAGTTCAGATCAAATAGAATTGCCTTTCGAAACATCGAACAATTATCACCCAACTCAATGAATTCTCAGACAGCGCCTAGAGACCCTCACGGGTGAAGCAGCCACGCACTACAAATCCTGATTGATCGATTGATTGATTGAATGATGCTCATTTAACTGGCCTTGGAAGGTAACAAATCTGAAAGGAGATTCTAATGTGTGACATGCAGCCGACTGACCCCTCTCGCCTGCTTCAAAGTGCACCAAAGAACAGTCGATAGAAAGCTTGACTCTAGGGCATCATTCTGCCTTGATACCTAGGCAATGGTGGTTGAGAATTCACAAAGTGTTAAATGTAGATCATTAATCATGCTATTGATTACGCCAAGCAATCTAAAGGTGACTTTAGAAACCAATTGCACTGCAAACTGGTTGATGTACCTGTGTGTTACACAAACTAAAGTGAATGTAGGCCCATACTGTTGTCCATTCAGCATAGTCTGTCCGGCTGTTTAAGGAGAAGAATGCCTTTATGGGTTTAAGCTGGCTCTTCTACTAAAGGTTAAGGTGGCAGATCCGGGCCTTAGCACTGACCTTTACTGTTGCATTTGACTAATAAATCTGCAAGGAGCTGGGAACAGACCAATGAATAAAAATACAGAAACCAGACCCTTTAAGATGGACATGTTGCAAAAGGGCTATTATCCAATTTACCAAGCCAGAATTAGATTCTGAGAAATACATTTGAACCAAGCATTCAAGATACACCTACAACTACAAGGTTTCATGACTGGGCATCATAATGACTTCCTTCAGTCAGTGCTTCTTCCGTTTTTAAGAGATGTAAATAACAGGTACTGCTAGTGTACGCGGATTACTGGAACTCAATTTGCCAACAGTGAAAGGACAGAAGGCTTCTTCAGCCATGCCTGGATTGAAACCTGTAGCCTGCAGATCAAACCAAGAGGTCAGCAGTGGGCATCTGTCTCCCTGATCCATACGGCAGGTTTGAGGACTTGGCAGTGAGTCCCAGCCTCGGGTACCCTTTCAGATGAGTGAACAGCTTTGCTCTTTTGTTGTCCCAATTACAATTAGCAGTTTGAAGCATACTGCAGCAGGATCTCAAACCAGATGAAGTAAGTCAGGTCATACAAAACCTGGAATTCACAACTAAGACACAGAAACTTCCCTCTCAACAACTCATGTACACAAAAGACTTGGGCGAGTGGAAATGAACAGGTACCGATTTGCAAAGTAACAACCCTCAAAACAAAGCCATGTGACAGGACGCACCAGGGATGCGTGATCAGTCTGACAGCATTGCCTCAGTGAACAGTACAGCCGACTAGTAAATATGCACATGTATTCTTATTGATTCGTACGTCGTAACTACTCCAAGGGAATTTTGAAATCAATTATTTATGACCGATTGAGATTATCCGATGTTTCTTGTTCTTTTGATCAGGCCTCATCATTCAACAAAGAGAAGAACTCATTACAAGATTGGTAATTATATCCCCCGCTCACTTGTGAGGTGAAACTCAATAGTGATGAGATAAAAATAAAAACACAAATGATGGACTAAAACTACAACTAACCCTAGTAAAGTTTAGCAGCACAGCCAAGTTATTGTTAAATCTCACAGATCACAATAGATTTTCTGGAAGTTCAAAGTTGCGTAAGACTATAAAAACAAAGTCCCACACTACGCAGAAATTGTGGTTTGGAAACTTGTTTTCACTCATTGCTACATTAGACCATTTACATCCCATATTTCAATATGGCGGACATTGTTGGTCTGAAGCAAACAAGTGCATCTGGAAATGTATTATGCTCAAATGTTAGTGAATAGGTAAATGTCGGGAACACATAAAAGTCATTCTTATACACAGCCATCATGTCTTTGTGAGAATAACATTGCTGAGTGATAATGGCAAGTCACTCGTGTGGATTTTGTGGCGGATCGGAGAACAACATTTAGGAGAAACACTGTGTAATGTTGACTCTAAAGTGTTATAAATTCTTTCGTTGGGACGGATATAAACTTAATAAAAGATGAAATATCTTTATGATGGTTCACCCAGCATGATGAGGCAGTGCATAACATTTTACAATCAGACCCACTTAGGATGAGTTTTTCTCCTGCAACAGATTCAGTCATTGTTTGGCATTTGGGTCACACCCAAGGGCAGTGTTTAAAGAGAAACTGGAAATGGGTGTGACTGCAACATTAACTTCAGATTATATGTGCAACTTCTGAAGAACACAAACATGCTGCTCACAAGAGTGACACATTTCAGGAGGAGGCAGTCCTTCCCCTCTCAATGGATCAGTCATTCTTTTGATTAGGCCAGTAATTGCACTTGTTAGGGGGGGGGGTACAGGCACTTAGTTCATTCAGAATTACATCTACTGGAGTAGCACAGGACAGGCTCTTCGTGAGAGTAGACTTCCACTTTTTTTAATGTAGCGTCTCACGGTGAAAGGCTGTCAATGTACACACTGCATTATTTGTGTAACGTAACCAAATTATCACAGTACAAAATGATACCATGCAATGGTAACAGCCAACGTATGGAGGGAAACATCGTGTTTGTTCGTTTTATTCATAAATCACAAATTTTTTCCAGTATCCGCTTTACACACACACATACACAAAGAGAGTGTTCATTCCTTTGGATGCCACCATAGCTGTCAACAAGGGGGATGTTATGAGCGATCTGGCGCCGGCCTGCTGGAATGCCGTCTTTATGCTATATGGTGCCTCTTTGATGTACCAGAAATGCCCCATGTTTGTTTATTTGTAGAAGAGGCCATTGTCACTCACTTTGTTTAAAATAGGCACTTTCACATACCAGTTACGTACAGAGTGTCTGGTTGGTTAGTAGATCCTCGTTAGGAAAATGTATTTTGGCGCCAAATGATTTCTTAGAAAATAGTGATACTAGTTCTCTGTGCTTCAATATGAACCCGATGAAACTGCCTCACCTTGGTTTGGGAGGACCTGGCTTGGAAGTTCAGGCTGGACTGTTTCCATGAGGAGCAGGGTCAAGAATGATTTGCATATGGCTGGGTCTTAACTGGTGTGGCATGGTGAGCAATAGATATCTTGACTGGGTCTGGGGTGAATGTATGATTTATTCGGCATTCCGTCCAGCATTTGTTTGCGCAGCACCCTGGTTTGTGGCACTTCTCAGAGGAGGGCAAGTGAAAAACCATTTTGACACCTGCCAAAGCTCCAGCTACAGATACTATTGTTTTCCGACAGCAAAAGATTGTGGGCCTTGAGAATTACACGAGCTGTTCCTCAGGTAGGAAACTCCATTGCTTTGGGTGGCCTTGATGGTTGGGATGGTAGCTCCCCTCCTCCCCACCAAACAGCACCACCATTAGGCCAGGGCAAGCAACATCACAAAACGTATTGTTTTAACCACTCCTAGATAAGCAACTGCCTAAGAACCATCTGTCCATTGCACCGCTCAGATATACGATGGGTTTAAATCCATCACAGGCCATAGGTTAGAAAGTCTGTGGCAAGAATTAGCAGTCTACATATTGTGTGCATTTAAATACATGTACAGGTTAATTAAAATAGACTACTTACATCAGAAAATGTGTTGTACATACAAAGCAGTAAAGTGTTATTGTACAAGGTCCCTCGTTCACTGAGGTACACTCCAGGGAGGAACTGCTTAGCAACCCTCAAAAAAATGTTCACATTCATTAGGTCTGACCCGTGGTATGAGCAATGAGGGGTAATAATTATTACTGACCATACGGAATTATCTCATTGGCATCCAAACTCTGGAATTCAGGCCAGCTGAATCCACCACTTGTATAAAAAACATAAGAGAGTTTTGGGGATGATGCGGGGTCCTCACACAAGCATGTGCCGCTTTCTGTGGAGGGCAAGGTGGTCAGAACGAGAGAAGCTGCGGTCACAGTCCGGGCATTGGAAGGGTTTTATCCCGGTATGTTTCCGGAAATGCCGCGTTAGTTCATCAGAACGTGCAAATTTCCACGTGCATCCGTCCCACGTGCACTGGTAGGGCTTCTCCCCTGTAAAGAAAGAACATACAAAACATGATTACAATGCTAAAATATTTTACGATTCTAATTAATAAGATTTAGAAACACTGAAAAAAGAGTCTGTACAGTGCTGGAGATTGTGACGTCATGGCTTGCAGTATAAACGTGTATTTTCAAATAATATTAGGGTTCTGGAACTACAGTAATGCACAGACAACAAGGACTCCTAAATCGAAACTTTGTCTCTTTTTTGGTGACGGGCAATATGAAACACAATAGCATTTCATGAAATAGAGTCATTAATTTCTGCAAATCATCTGTAAAATTACAGTATCTGTGTAAAAGTCTACATTTTAAAGGCCTGTAGAAACAGCTTTGAACTATCTGTCCAGAGGGCAAAATGGGGTTAAACCTACTGCATTGGTAAGCGAGACAACACTTAAGCAATAACCTGCACTATATTTTTTCTGAACCTGAATTTGAATCCCAAAGGGAAATATCCTACCTGATTTTTTTGAACAGGGACTAGCATTATGCCAGCCTTAATCAACATCTATGGAATTGCCTCCGAGATGGATCATTTAAAACACAGAAATGTGAAAAAACATTTTGCGTTTTGTTTTTAAATGGACAACTTTCGAAAAAAGCTGGCAAGGAAAAAAAAGTGTCTCAGGGAGTGAAAGGGAATAATCACTCTGGTACAAAAGAATTGGCTAGAGAAACGTGAAAATAAAACTTACACAAATTAAACTGGAATTAAATCAGAAATTCTCACTGGGAGGAAAATAGAATTAGATGAACCCAAACGTGTAAATAAGAATGTGACAATTATTGAAATCAAACTAAATGACAGACTGAAACTCAAATGGAAATCGAAATGCACACTAGGATAATCAACCTGGTATAAATCATGGAATTCTGACTGGGGCAAAAAAGGAAAATCAGGCGTGGGGATGCCATCCAAATAGTGGTAAACGCAGGAAATCAGATGTTTCATTTGAAGGGCTCTATAGACCGGGCTTGGACCAAGTTGTTTAACTTGTTAAAGCTGTGCTCTACAATGTATGGACTACTTTTCAAATATCTGTTATGGAGTCAGTGCAAACACTAGGAACCACTCCATCAATGCTTTTGGCGTCCACAGCAGCCGCGGCCCGTGGAGGGAGTTCCGTGGGGCGGTAAGGCGGGGCGGGGGAGGTTCTAAAAACCGGAATATGGATAATTGCAGGTAAGTAAACAATTAAATAAATAAAACGAATTTTGTAGCACGCGCTGCATCGCAAAATGCGATGCAGTGCGCGCTACGAAATTCATTTTATTTATTTAATTGTTTACTTACCTGTAATTATCCATATTCCGGTTTTTGGAACCCCCCCACTCTGCCCCTCCCCCGCCTTACCGCCCCACGGAACTCCCTCCACGGGCCGCGGCTGGTCCACAGTACTGATGGACTACTCGAACCAAGTAACCAGAACTGGATCAACTTGGCAAGCTGCTCGAAAATGGGTAAATAACAGACAAGAGACATCTGTAGAGAAAGGTTTAAACTAACTATGCTAGACAGTTTGGGCCCGATTCACAGAATTAACTTAACACAAAATCCTAAACTTACTACTTTTGGTATTCACGGAATGTACTTACTACTTATGGTATTCGCAGAATGGATTTACGACTACTAACTTTACGTCCACACTCGGGCCGGAGATTCCGGCCCGGAGGCGGAGCTTCCGGCCAGTGGCGGAGATTTAGCCATGGCCGAAATCTCCACCTCCGGGCCAGAAGCTCCGCCTCCGGGTCAGAATTTCCGGCCCGAGTAGTAAATGCATTCTGTGAATACCAAAAGTAGTAAGTGCATTCTGTGAATACCAAAAGTAGTAAGTTTAGGATTTTGTCTTAAGTTAATTCTGTGAATTAGGCCCTTTCAGTCTAACAGTATTACTGCACTTGGTGGACAACAAAGAAGTGCAGGAGAGGGCATCTACAGATAAGACGCCAATCAAACTTGTTTTCGTAAATATCAAATTACAAAAGGTATATTCAGATTACATGTGCAACTGAGAAAGCTATAATCTCTGAACAAGCTTATCTATATGAACAACTGGGAGAAACGACCTAAACAGGGAAATTGCCAAGGATGACTGAAATAGAGAGCAGCTAAGTCACCCATATGCTCTCAATATCGACAAATTGCTTCCAAAGATACTCACAAGATGGTATTATACTAGTTTAGGCTGAGGCCAGTTTTTATGCGTGATGGGAGGGCTGTAGTGTTCTGACTTAGTCTGTATTTGCCATCTTTCCTATGGCCTCCGATTCCTGCTTCATCAGGTCATATGCATTCATCCAACTGTCAGGGATTAAAGGGATTATCGCTGTAATTATCCTCCCGGTCATCTCCCTTGTCACTGTACAAGAAGTACTCCCAACAATATTCGAAGACCTGGGGAATATGGAATGCAGACTTGTGCTGGAAACTGTACTGGCAGGCTGCATGCAAGACTGCTGACGTTCTTTCGGTCCCATCTTTGTGTCTCAACTGATTTGGAGTACGAGACCTTCCCTAGCCAAGATGGCCGAGGTGTATCACTCTTGGCCAATCACAACAGTAAAGAAACAGCTCAAATCAAAACATCTTTGCTTGACAAGTGTGTGCCTTTGTATCCTCCTTAGCTGTGGTAGAAGTTTGCAGCTGGGTTCCCTATATGTAAGCATTTGTTGTTTTTGGATGTTCCTTCTAATTCCCTCTCTGCTTATCTCCTGAACCCTTCTTCCTGTTCCACTTACTCCAGTTTCTGTTGCCCTGTTCCATCCTGGTTCACCTCTTTTGGGTCTGCTACAGAGGTACTCTTACTTGCACTGTCGGAAACATTCCTCCTCTAACCTACAGTGTTGAGTACATATTTATATACACTTATTTGCAAATTGCTAAGGTACCAGATCTTCATACTAAATTTACTGTGTTCTGAATGAGTTTAGTGACTTGCCTCGAGGGAACACTGGTTCCTTTACTAAGGGATTGTGCTTAAGGGGAGGCACAAGGAGTGAGCCTTGGCACCCATCATACCTTGACCATAAATATAAGATTGCAGAAAACGCACCATCCTTGCAGATTTTTCACGGTAGTTAACTTAAATGTCCAGCAATCCTGGTTCCATAAATCGGAGACTGCCATTTGCACCTGTATATAACCATTTTAATGCTCCAAATTTTAACTTAGATGCGGAAAAGTGCTGTGACTCAAGAAAATAAACTGGGATAAGAGGTAGAAACGAGAGTATGACGATAGATGTAATATTGAATGATAAACATGGAAATTAAACGGTGGGAAACAATAGACACATAATGGATTAAAAAATAGACAGCAGAAAAGAACAAAAAGGGGAACCGCATCTAGGGTGACAGTAAATAAATTCAGTTTTTATAGTAATAAATTCCAGAACAGAGTATAACTCATGGCTTACATGCCCAAGATAGGCTTACATTTATGCGTGAGTATGACAAAAGCAATGTCTTGATTGGAGAATGATCTTCACGTACCAGTATGTGTTCTCCGGTGCGCCTTCAGGTGGGAGCTTTTAGTGTACACTTTATTACAACCATCATAATCACACCTGTGTATCCGACGTTTTCTTTGCGTGTCTGGAGATTCTGCTGGAGCTGGCCTCTTCCCTGTCTGAACTATCACCGAAGGATGATTCCTGGAGAATTCAAGTGTACAATTAAAGGAATGTTCATGTTCAGATAGTAAGAAAAAAAATGTGTAATACAAGCAGTAACAATAGTGTACAGCAACTCATGTGAATGAAGATATTCTGCTACTTGCTTAAATAGATGATTAAGTGTCTCAATTCAGAGTTGCATAGATACCACACAGACCTAAGCCTTAAGCCCATGTTCCTGTATGCTGGAAGATCGCAGATGCTCCCTAGAGTCAAGCACGGTTTTTCCTCCCCCTCTATAATTGTTTTATAAGCTTGGAGTTAGGACAGAAAACTAAACCACTTGTGTACTATCTGGGAGTGGGTTTGTCTAGATTTAGGAATTAAGACACAGATAAAATTTTGTATGGAAATTTTCCTTGAAGGTAGAGAATTTTGAGTATTTCTTGTTTTTGTTGCAGCCTCTTTTTACATGGGACAGTAAACTGCATATTTTCATCTGGCTAACCAGGCAGTGTTGGACCATTCATGTTACTAGTAATAGTTCTTGCTATTACCTCAGGGCACTCATTTGTTCCCAATCTCTAACTGTAATATGCTTATATTTTTTCTGGAATGCCTACCAGCTGTCAGTTGCAGAGGACCACTACAGTTTCCAAAAATTAGTTCGCACACAAATAAATGCATTTTTTTATTTACCACTCCAAGTGGTGTCTGCTATCTTCGAACGGCAAGTAAAAATAAATAATAACAAAAAATGAGGCTCCCAAATTGTTTGTGCACGCACACGTGTGGTGACATGTACACATGTAAATGTCACGCCACTGCAGCATCATGATACATATCTTTTTTATTTTGATGATGCTTGAACGGCATAGGCAAAAACATTCTTGCAAATCCATTCGGCAGAAAAGGCGAGGCCTATTGGCTTTGCCAATGTTTTGTGTGAGAGCTGGCGATTTAAAGTGTATCTGAGGACGCGCAGAACTGCGCTTCCCGTCAGTGTTAGGTTGCGTGAAACTGGGAATGATGAAATATACATTTGTGGGGCACCAAAAATACGGATCCAACCATACATGGTAAGCGGACCTTTGAAACCAGGAAAGGAATATTAAGAAACTGTCGGGGCCTCCAAGCGTCTTTCGCCACACTAACTAACTGAGCTGACTAACCAAGGCCCATCTTTCAAACGCCAAAGATTCCTCCCGGAAAGCACGCGTCACTTGCGGCGAGGTTTCAGCCTGGTGTATTTTCCTCGTGGAGTTACTAAGGTCAGACCTCCGTTGCCCCGGTGCGCGCGCGCACCATTTCAGGCGCTTGGCCAGTGCAGCCGGCTTTCTGGCCTCCTGCTTACGTGTGCGGTATTTCTCAAAACCGAGGGTAATTTAAAACAGGTTTGGGTCTCTTCTGACAATCATCATAACTTTATCCTTACACAGCGCAGCTTAGAGGCGGTATTGTTCCTGCCACTCCTTGAGAGAGCGTAATTAAGAGTTTCCTGTTGTTTGCTGCTTGGGGCGGGCGCGGCCTCCCTGCACCGCTGACGTCAACGTCTAAAAGTAGCGCTCGGCGGAGGGGCACGCCCGCACGACGCCCGACGTTGGCACTCCACCCGCACAAACAACAGCGGCTTCTGCTCGCCCCATAGGTACACACGATAAAGGTGTCGGCGCCCCGCCGCGCCCAAAGTCATAAAGACGGCAGCAAGCCTGGCAAAAACCAAGGGCCTCACGTCTTGCCTCAGAATCTGCTTCATTTAACTTCGTTTATTGCCAGCCGTATTTTGCAGTTTTCAGTTGTTGGTGCGTGCTCCGCTATCTTAACAGCTTCGTTATCCTCATAAGAAATGCTTTTTGTAGTGTACTTTTTACCCACGGCTCTGATGTGGGATCAAGGGGTCGGTGTTTTGAGGAATATACTGTGTTAAAAACACAGCAGGTTTCTTCCATGTTCACTAATATGGAACACTTAAGGCACCCATCAGAACAGGACTTGCAACGCATATAAATAATCTATCAACATCTCAACTGCTGCGATAACATTCCTGCCTCACAGAGCAAACTCCAAACAAGTTTACCCGTTGAGACACAAGAAAGTGTGCTTACTTTCACGTTATCCATGACTTCCCATATTTAGAATTATGCCATGAGCTTAATTTCTCGGGTTTATTATATTTCTTTTGATGCAGCATTCAATTGTTAACTATTTTCCTGAATCACAAATTATTATATAAATATAACAAACCTCCTTTGCATGTCCTCTTTTTTTTCTTCTATATGCAACTGAAAACTTAATTCTTAGCTCAAACCAAATCGTGCTTTAATTTTGCTCCATTTTCATAAATACTTTCCTCCTCTCACTGTACCCTGTGGTTTAGGAAGTGTTTTTTGGAAGCTAAGTTCAGAAAATGAAGACATTTTTTATTCTCCAAAAGGAAATACCATTTAGTCCGTGCCTTGCCCTCTACTAAGGTCAACATGAGTGGGACCCGTTGGCATCTGAACTACGACATTACCCAAGCAGACCTAGAAATCGTGGTTCCTCAGCATACCACAAGGTTAGTCCAATTAAATTTCTCATCTGTTTGGGTATGATACTGAATTGTACATGTGTTCAATTGATGACACTGTCAAAATACTAGCTAATGTTCGGTGTGTATGTCAAAACAACATTAGTGGCACAGCGCAACAAACGTTCACCCACTCCCTGTTGCAGGCTGTGACAAGGCACCCAAGATATTCCTGCTGCCCAATGGAGGCGCCTTCAGAGAAGAAGGGGAGCATCTAAACGTGATTTGCTCCACCCTCATAGTAGAGGCATCAGGAACCCACATTATGACCATAAAAGCCACTCTTCAGCAGGGCCGGACTGAGACTCTCCACCGGTCCTAGTAACGGGAGGGGAGGGGGGGTTAGCCGCTAAGCACTGCTCCCGCTATTCTTAAAGGGGGCCGATTTTGCAGTGCTGCAGAAAAACCGGGACCCTGTAAGAAAAGCGCCCCCATGCGGCCACAAAACCGGCCCACCCCTCCAGCCCACCAGGGAAATGTCCGGTGCCCGCTACGGCCAGTCCGGCCCTGCTCTTCAGATTTTCAACAAGAGCAGCAATTATAGCCATTTGAGATCAATAATGACAGCTATCGTCCAGCTCAATCATTATGGTGGCCAGTATTCAATGAAATGTTGAGTTTGTGCCATCAGCTTTAAATCATGTTACCAGCAGGTCACACTAAAAACTAACCAGTTTGATGTGTAGTTGGTGGGAGGTTTTCAGGAGTAGACCTAAACCATGGACTTGTATCTCTGCTCAACCTGGGGGAAGGAGGATTCTAGCACAGAATAGCTGAATATGGAAATCTCTACTAGTTGTACTGGTAAACAGTGATTTCTATCAAAATGTTGTAGAATGTCACAGTTGCAACCCCAGGCAACACTTCAGCGTTGCACCGGGGAGAAACAGAAGCTCAACAGAAAGTGGGGAGGGGAAAATGAAACAATGAGACAGAACAACATACTCTCTTGTTACGCTAGCTACTCCATTCTTTACATTTTCAGATGAATAATTTGCAAGTTTGTCACTATGTTTCAGCAGAAACTGGGTAGTGGGGAATCAGCAACGGCAGAGAAACGTAATGGTTCAAAGGTTGTGAAGGAATGCCACAAACAGATGACTACAGGTCTCATAAAAAGCAAACCTAACCTCAGCACCACCACTATTCCAGAAAGGGTGCAATAACGAAGAATTCAAAAATGAGGAAGCACATTTATGAAGAAGCGACTATGTTGAACACATATTCATGAAAAATACATTTGATGTTGCATTGAAAAGTCTATTCAGAAACCAAATTACCTCAATGACTAATGGCAACAAATTTAACCATAACCCTTACACTACTACCCCGTGCTCAAGTCAAATCTCAAGACCAATTCCTGCCAAACCCATAACCCCATGCAAAAACAACAGTTGATGGACAGAATGCAGAACAATGTCATACATTCACCCCAGTATAGAGGTCTGGGCCTAAATCCATCGGTTTTTTTCTCACCATGCCATCCCAGTTTGAACCCAGCATATGCAAATCAGTCTTGACCCTGTGCCTCGTGGGAACAGTCCAGCCCGAACTGCCAAGCCAGGTCCTCCCTGGACTGGAAACAAGCTTCCTAGGACCGGTTTCGGGGTTTCACCAGAAGGGTGCAGAGTCGCTTGACAGGATAAGACATTACAATCTCCAATTGTAATATGCTCCCATTTTGACACATAAGTGTCTTTAGTAGCAGTGGGTTAAGGATGTTGTATTATTCTGACCACAGTACATCAAGCTCAGTTAGGAGAAGTCATGTACAAGCTGCAAAGCAATGTTATTTGTTGAAGCTTTAGAGTCTGATTTTTAAGGGTTTGTCAAAATTCAATGTTTGCGTCAATTCCACTGAATATTGTTCTACACTGACATCCAATGTGTAACAACCCCTTTACATATGGAGCAATGTCAATGAGCAAATCAATAGACATAAAATCCGATGATGCATATGATCGGATTGGTGGGTTAGCACTTTCAGCATTATCCTTCGTCCCTCTGAAGAGATATATATTGTTTTAGTAAATCTAATCTAATTTAGTATAAAGGGATGATGCGGTATAATCAACCGCGGAGTCACCCCTCTCGAGTGCAAGCCAGCATCTCCTGTATAGTACAGCGTCTCCTGTTCAATACGCAGTTGATTATCCTGCATCATACTTGGTTTTACGTGATATTATATATCTATGCAGATGGAACCTTTATTTTGGATTCTGAGCCCTGAGGAAGTCAAGGGTTATTGCACCCAGAGACAAAACACGTGTTGGCTGATGTTTAATGATTCACCAATTAAAGAGAAGACTGAATACATTGACGACTGTTGGATTGACTTTGTGGACGTACAGTATTGCACCTGCTCAGAGTCCGTGTTCTCGTTTATTCGGTACACACAGACATGACCTCAATCACTGGGTTCCACACCCTTCCCAAGAGTGCAACACTGTGGCTGTTATTTGTTAATCTTTGCTGCACAGCTATACAAAAGTTTATATTATGACAAAACTATGCTCTTGCCTAACTGGTGTCAGCGATTACGTTAAATGGCGGGTTTCATATAGGTCACTAATTCTCTGATGGCAGAACATACCGCACATAAACTCTTACATAGATTTTGTCGCCAGTGATCTGCGGCTGTCAATTCAGTATGCCATTAGAAATGAAAGATACACTACAAACCAGATGTTTACATAGCAACTAAATTGCCCGGCTGAGGGACCTTCGTGTTTAAGTCACTCAATCCATTTTCTATTTGTTCATGTGGGTTTGCTGGCTTCTTCCATTCACTCTTCACACACTACAGTAACAGAACTCTTTTGGACTTGATTCAGGAACAAGTCTGCCCCTATGCACCCTCCAGCTTTATCTTCAGCACTGTGGTACAAGGCTACAAGCATCAAAACACAGTTGAAACAATGCATTTAAAAAAAACAAAAAAAAACCCACAGCTCGGGTGGAAAGTAAACACGTTATTGCTGAAAATGTTCATAGGAACTCTCCAACATTTAAGTCATCACTGTATACAACAGTAAAGGTCTAACCGTACAGCTTCAGAGTGCTGCGCTGGTGCCTAGGAGGCACCAAATGAAATCATCAACCAGTGGAGTTGTGAGCCAACTTACCAACCTAAAGGCCCAATGTCTTAAGTCACTTCTGTGGCTGCAAGCCCTGCGATTCACAAAATCACAGGGGTTGCAGCCGCAAAAAGACATTTTACAACTTACTGAACACGTTTGCGATTCAGAAAATTATTTCAGTTATGAAAGGTGTTTTGCGACTCATTCTGAACTGCAATCAGGAAGGGGCATAAAAATGTCATCCCTCCTAATTTCAATTTGATATGAGCTGTATCAATGAGCGCTCAGTTAAATATATTCATCAGGCAAAAAAGAACGGGCAGACGGTACATGAAGTGCAGAAAGCACATGCTTACTTTTGAAAACAAAACATTCCAAAGCTTTCTACGTCTGTTTTAAGTAGGACTTGAATTTGTAAATGGTTATGCTAATTTGTACAGTGCACTATCACCCGGGAGGGTATCTTGGCACTGAGCAGGTGTGAGTCTAGCAAACCTTAGGGCCTAGAGAGACTTGAAAAGCCAGGTCGTCAGCTTTTTGTGGAATTCAAAAAGTGAGGAGGAGGCTGTTATGTGTGGCGTCAGGTCATTCCATGCTTTAAGAGCGATGTAGGAGAAGGCTCGATGACCTGATCTGGTCTTCCATATGTGTGGGATGGGTGCAAGAAGGAGTCCAGAAGAGCGGAGGTGTCTGGAAGGTTTGTGAAAGCAGATGTAATTGTTGCAGGACATGCACATTTTCGTTTACTTACTCGTGAAGTATCAGTTTTGGAGGTGGGGTCATTCTTGGTGGTGACATTTGTTCTGGGTAGTGGTCATTCAGATGTTGTTCAAGCCCTGGTTCCACCTTAATTGTTTTCATCAACGACGTTTTCTCATACGCGTCCAACAAAGGCACTGGGTGCGAGAAGAAGAGTGCATGTGTTACTGTCTTACACCAAAAACACTCAGTCAGTTATGCCAAAACCTGTCCTTAGATAAGGGATGTTTTGTGTTAGTTAAATGTTTCACATGTCAATTAAACAAGGTATGTTACAATCCATTCAATTACTTATAATTTTAGAATAATGAGACAGGATCTATTTATCAGAGAGAAAAAAAATTAACAAAATAACTAGATATTTACTTTTACGTTATTTGTGCCAGCTAAAAAGAGTTTTTTCTTGAAATGTACAGATATACTGATCTGCTGTAAACGGCTTAAATGAGCGGCTAAGTTAAGAAGGAAGAACCCTCACCTTTGTTGCAATTTGGACCCTCCAAGTCCTCCGGAAGTATGGTAGGCAGCATGATTGGCTGTGAGAGATGGTGCGAGTACATAAAAGGCATTGACTGCACCACGACCGGCTGTAGCAGTGGAAGGACCCCACGGTTTCTAAACGCCTGCTGTGAAATAGATGCCAGCATCGGATTCAGTGACATGGGCATTGAGTATGGATGCAGAGCCGGTGGTGACGGCGCAAGCTTTTTAATGGGAGGACTGGGCGAGCACAGAGTCAATCCCGGCGAGTCTCTTTTGTTCAGGGATTGAAATTTCAAAGGGGAGGGCGAGCCTCCAGAGGAGTGTGGAGAACCTTGTTTGTTCACTGTGAGATCAACGGGCTCCATCTGCATTCCTCCGGGCAGTCCATCTGGCAGCGGATAAAAGTTACTATGCAACATGCTGTGCGGCATGGGGTAAATGACGCTGTACTGGTTGGCTTTCAGCTGATCCATGTAGCTGGCTTGGTAGGACTGTAAGTAAAAAGTAAGAGCATTAGAAATGAGAATAACAACAAAATAATTATATAAACCAATTTCACTATTGCTGGTAGGGAATGGCCAACTGGTCAGGATACCAGTTTATGACAAATTATTCTCTATGGTGGCATTTGCTTGGGGAGACAAAAAATGTGTAAATCCGCAACTTCCCCTGATCTCCAACTACTATTATCAGATGACAGTCCTAGAGTTCATGCTTAACATGTACTTTTTGGTCATGCTACTACAAAAGGGAGGTTTACTTGTCATTGCAAAGACCTTATTTTTTTCAATCTAATTTTGGAAACCAAAAAGCGTCTCGGTAACAGCTTTAGGATGGCTCAATTTGGAGTTTGTTCAGTAGATAAAGTAGACCTTAAAATGGACATACTGTTAATTTGGTTTGACACTTGGAAACTCCTGATACCTCCAGAAGAACCGACGCAGTGGCGTCCTGAAACATGCTGTTTCGGTGGGGCAACAGATCCAATTAACTGTCGATAGCTCCAATGGTTTGGAAATGTGCCACAAAAGATAAAAAGTATGGACCTTTTTTTAACAAAAACGTATACTTTTGTCTAAACTCTAAATAACTATGATTTTATAAAGTGATCTATAGCGACAAATGATTTGGTTCAACACTGCAGTGGAAGTGAAATAGTCCACAATCTTCCCTTTGGTGTAGAAGTGAAAGAGATATTAAATTATCTCTGGTTCCGTGGTATCCACCAGCACCTCGGTAGAAATATTGGTTTACCAGAAAATTAGGTTGTTGCAAACGAGGATTTAGTAATGGATGCTACGAGTTCACTGGCATTTCCATAATGCATCTTTAACAGGTGTTTTTTGTAACACATTATATTCAAGAAACTCATAAGTATGACATAGTGGTAATAAATAAAATAAATTTAGCAATACACTAAGCATATAATGTAAAGTTGACGTGCTTCAAAATAAAGGATCTTACGTCATTCCAGTAAACTCAATGATCACATGCATGTCTAACAAATAATTTATATATTTTGCATTTTTTTTATATTAATATTAGAAAAGTGGATGAAAGAATCCCTGAGTGCGGGCGGACACACACACACACACAAACAAACGTTAATCAAATTGCCTTGCTTTTCATAATTTATACTTTTCAGGCTTGGATATCACAGTCTAGATTTGTGTACCTGTACATATGTGCCCATTTACGATGGTCTGAAATACAACCTAAATTCCCTGATAAAGACCTGAAACAATCACAATGGCCGTGGACTTGTCCACTGACATCTGCTTGTTGATAGTGTCTTTCAGGCAGATTATGGCCATGAATGGAGAGCCTGTCACAACTGTAGGATATTACTTTCAGAAACTATGGTATCTTAGAATGCATCCCAATAAACTACAGGAAGCCTGCAGTACGATAATCACGAATTTCACTCCTCCAGATTAGTCTCGTCATATTGTCTCCCTCTCTCATAACCATGAAACTGGAAGAACAGCAGTGGCGAGTGGATCAATACTAACTCGCCATCTGCTTTTGGCAATACTTCTGCGAAATCAAATATCTCCTCCCAAAAGACGCCCACTAAGAGCCACTACCATTAAAAATGGGTGTGGTTGTCCTCTTTGGCTCACACAATGTCCCTCCATAAGTTGCCTCGGTCACTCAGGGTGAACATTTCTCCACAACTCAACTCACTTCATCTTGACAGACAGCATATGGCATTAAGGGACCATCCAAGATACCAACATAACGTGCACATTTCTGGGATGTCACATCTGTCTGAATTCACACTGAGTAAGTATTATGCAACTGTTAACTCATCCCTTAATGAGATTATTTGGCTAAATTCCCTTAAAAATGTCACTCATGCTCCTAACAATCAGCATGCTGTGGTATTTATTACATCAGTTGACCATATCTCTAAATCTTCAGTTGTTACAGGCTTAATGAAATAATGAAATACCAGCATTTGTAAAGCGCACAGCTACCTCCGGAAAGGTGTCCCGGCGCTGGGGGCCGTCGGGAAGATTAAACGAGCTATTGCCCAGAGTCGAATGGTGCTGGGCTAACCTGCTGCCGGCACCGAGGATCGAACCGTGAACCCTGTGATCCGGAGTCAGGCACCCTGGCCGCTGCGCCACCTTTAAGACAAAGCAGATGACCTAAAGCGACGACTCAACCACAGGCAGCAACCGTCCCACATTGCAAAGTAAGACTCAGCCTCTTCATTTTCACCAGTAACTATCCCAGTGCACCTAGAACGATAGATTTCTTCATTTTGGAGGTTCAACCCTTGCTGATTTGGATGTTCTATTGCTTTCATTTTCAAGTCTCTGAACTGATGTATGTGGCTATGGAACCCTCTGCTTATAGTCCATGACAGATTTATCCAAACTGCTATTCTTTGACGGTTCAGTGCAGGTGACTGCCAGGCCCCTATTATAAGACTCAGAGATGATAGTCAGCCAGGCCGCCTTCTGCGGCTAAGACACTGACACATGATAGTGCGATGTCTATGATTATGAACTGCAGGCTGCTGGTATGCTAATGGCACTCATCGGAGGCGCAACTAGAGCCAAATTTCGGGGGGGGGGGGGGGAAGGGGGGCTAAGAAAAAAAAATCGGGGGCTAAATCTTTAAGCAATAGGCAGACTGGAGCTGATTTCGGGGGTGCGGGGGGGGGGGGGTTGAATCTTTAAGCAATAGGCAGAGTGGAGCTGCAGGGGCTCTTAGAAGGGGTGAAACAACAGCAAGGCCTCATTAACATGCAAATGGTCTTTTAAAGACCTGTGAAGTGCTCGGGTGCGGCTCTGTGAGTGCCCGGGTAGCGGTCTCATCCCGGGCAGCCACACACGACGGGGGGGGGGGGGGGGGTGGGGGGGGGGGGGGAGAAGGCTGAAGCCCTTTGAGTCCAATGGGTGTTGCGTGCCTGGCACTCATCATACGTCCTTCCTTGCAGGGAGTACATGTTGTGCACATTTTGTTTGCATGAGGACATGTAAACAGGAACCGTGTTGTGCACCTCCTAGAACCTTCCCCAGAAAAAAATACTGCCCATGAGTTCATGTACCTACCTTGCTGCTAACACACACTGCAGCTCTATTCTGCTTGCAGGGGAATATGAATTAGTCAAGGGACCCTGGGTCGTCCCATGTGCAATGAGGGTCATGAGGGATCTTCCCAACGCCCTGGTTAGTGGCTATCCTCCAATATGATCACCGTGCAAAGCTCATTGTACCAGCAAGATAGTAGGAAGTGAAAGCGACTATCTCATTGGTTCCTATAATCTGAGACAATCAAGTGGCAACATTACTTGACCTCTTGTTTGGTGGAGAAGGGAAAAGAGCCTTCTTAGCCGGGAGGTAAAAGACTAAAATCCATTCTAGCTCAGGGAATGCGGTTAGTTCATGGACTGGCTTGGATGTGAGATGGCGAAAGAGGATAGAGTCTGACAGGCGATGTAAAGTAGAGAAGACGGTGCTGGCGAGAGTGATTGGACAATTATAAAGGGCCATGCTCTTGAAGAGATGGAGACAGAGGTGCTCCCCTGCACAGGTGCGGGTACAGAAGTGACGAGCACAACACAAGAGGCAGTCAGTCACTTGTGTCTGAGGCACCAAGGGAGTCGTGCATCAGGATTGACGATATTTCAGTATGTTTTTGAACATGGTCGGAAATCTCACTCTACGTTAAGATCTTGAAGGACTGGTATTCTTTGAAAAGGGCACTTTAAAGGATTTACCGAACATGAGACTCTTTTTTCCCAGTAAGGCTTGTTCTCTGCACAGTTCTTCACATAAGCATTCAACTTGCCGCCTGGCTTTATTGTTTTTTCACAGAACCTGGTAGTATAATGACCGCATAGCGCAGAAGCGGCTTCGCGGCGCCTCAAGGGAAGTCGACAATAAGAAAGCGAAGGTGAGAGAGCAGCACGCTCTGGGATGGGATGGAGAACTAAACTTTCAAGGCTTCCGAAAAGAAAAAAAAAAGTCTTCGTTTTCTTAGTAAACAGGAAAAGCTTTTGCGTGCTGCTATTCTTCTGGCAGGCTGCTGGGGATCAAGGGTCCCCGAAGGCACGAGTTTTCCCGCCCACAGCTTCTTCCCTAAACAGGGAGGCGGACGCGGCGCAGAGAGCAGACACCGGCCGCGAGGGGGCGGAGGGACGGAAAGGCGCTCTCATGGATGGGCTTCACCAGACGGCGAGCCATCCGCGGAAAAGTGGGACCTTCCAAGTTGGAGGGAGTGAATCCAGTGGCTGCGCTGAATTAGAAGGAAAAAAAAAAGACTCATTGAAATATCCGCTCTCATTCGAAGCACCGCACCTCAGGAGAAACGCCTGCCCGAGACGGCAGCAGCTCTGGGCTATAAAACTGGCAGACTTGGGCGTTGCACTTCCGTCACTCCGAATGAATTTTACTGGCTGAGCACCAAGCTATTAAAACCGTGGCGTAGAACAATGTCACATTCATTCTGCTTTGACTGAAGGAAAGGTTGTTTTTTTTAAAACAAAAATGAGAGACAAAACTACAGTGCAGATAAGGGCCATGTTCGGTGTGGGTTTTTAATGAGGGGCGAGGCCAGGCCGGCTCGAGATCGGATCTTGCTCTCCCTCGATAACGCTCTGTGTTATCTTCAGTAAGTCAAATTCTCGTCAGACCTTTGTTAAAACTGCTTTTGTTACTGTTTAGGGACTGGGTCCGATTGCTGTATACAAATTCTTTTTTAAGTCCGCTGTTTGGTACACAGTGGTTGCAAGCAGTGGCATAGCCACGTTTCTCTGACCCTGCGATTGGCATCTCATTAGTTGTCATGCTGGTCGCTGCGGGCCGCAAATACGCTATTATGACACTCGTGTCAACGTTGTGGTATCGTATTTCTCACCTGGCACCACCACCAACGGGAAACCGCCAGTGGTATGAGTGTCACTGCCAATAACGCCAACCACACCAGGCCACGAACACAGTCAAATGCTGCCCTCCACTACTCGCTGCAGGAAGGGCAGAGCTCAGCTGGGTGACGCCCAGCCCTTCCTGCTAGGAGCGGCACAGGAAGGTGGGCTACATGCCAGGGCACTCTGGTGGGAGTATTGGCTTGACTGCCGAGGTCAGTAAAGATGACCGCGCAGCTTGTGAATTCAGAACTGTGTTCAATATTTTACCCTTAAATATTTTTCTCCCCGACCACAAATACTTTTTCTCGCCTTGTAACTTCGTCTACATTCGGCATGTCGTGAAGCGTGTTTCTGGTCAGTTTTCTGGTGGTGTCCTACAATGCAACAGGAGCCTGCCTGTCTCCTTCACGTTTACCTTGGAATGGCTGTCACGTACACCACGCTCCGCCGCTGACAGCAGCAGCCTGACGAATCATAGTCACGCTGTACCAATATCCTCCGTTGACACTTTTGCAAGAACAGTGTACACAATTGTGAACACAACTGTTTCTATATCACAATTAAACAATCAAATAGAGCATCGCACGTTTAAGCAGCATTCTATCCATTGTAAAGGGCTATTGCATAGCAAACACAAAATCTAAAATATATGTTAATACATACCCAAATCAATAGTACTCATTTTTATCGACTTCTGAGAATATGAAAGGGTGAGGTGATCCTGATTAGACTCAAACCTGAGACTTGCACTTGCAGTGCACTTCTGCCCCCGAACTATCACAGCTCCCCCTGAAATGACGTGTTTTACTCTTTGCCTGCAGGCACCATTCTCAGGGTAAACAAGTTTTTGCCGATATGTTCTCGCTGTAGTACCCAACATTCCAAGTCCGTATTCCTTGCGACTGGAATATACAGCTTTCAATCCCTCATTGCGTGTGTGTGTTTTTTTAGTCCTGCTAGTACACCACAAGGAAAAGGCGCCTTCTCCACTTCCTGGCAGGTGCGTCCCATCCCAGAGGCCCCAGCCTTGTTTCGACAAACTGGCGGTGCGGTCTGACCACACCGGGCAGGCAGGTACGCCGTGTATTGTTCGTCAACACGCAAACATTTCCTCACCTCTGGGTGAACTTTACAGGCACGAAAAAGCAAAAGGAGTGATGATTCACAGACTGCAGACGAGCACGTGTACTGCCAACAGCCTTCGCGTTTCGACCCCCACCAAGACAAACGCCAGGTTTTTTAAACTTTAAAGCACTGGAAAAAGTGGAAAAGGCAGAGACTCGACTAACCTTCCACCCTGTGCCTCGTCACGGCATCTGGAAGGCGAACCTGACAAAAAGGCAGCTGGTGCGTGCGAAAGATACCATTCAAGTTATGTCATGCTACGGGTGACTTCAAGGCCAGGGCAGGTTGTTGACTGACAAGAGAGTGACGAGGGCAACTCAAAGGGTTTCTGAGAACAGGCATGCCTTTGGCCGGGCTTTGAAGGCTGTGGAGCACTGAGCTGTCCCTACAGGTAGCGCCGAATTTCATCTTCTGGTGCCCCGCACTGCCCGTTTGTCCACAGAGCCTCCCCCCCCCCCCCCCAACTAAGTGTCCTCGCATCTTGCCCATATTAAACATATATCTTAGAACGGGGCTCAAGCGGAGCACTTTTTCTGCGAGTTGTGGCCTCATGTAGACCCCAACAGCAAGGCGAGGGGGCAGTCCCACAAACTCCTTAGTGGAAGTGCAGAGAAAAGTGCTTGCGGTCAGCCGAGACTTCGGGATTCCCTGAACCCCAGATAAGAGTAAGATTCATATCTCTGAAAATACGAAAATAGAGACCTCATTGAGGGGGTGGGTGAGCTATAACCACCGTAAGACAAACACTCCAAATGTATTCTCAAACAGCGACAGCCAGAGAGGCTTCTGGAGACGGACGGACGCTCCCCTGCAAAGGAAATAGTTTCCTTTTTGGAAACGCCCACGACTTTGGAAAGAAAGCCTGTTACTTTTTAAAAGATTTTTGACACGCACTGCAAAGAGCCATATCCAGAGCAACCCACTCCGAGGCCTGCCAGTGACCCCTGGAGTCCTCAGCAAACATTGTTGGAGGGGGGGGCAACCGCACGCACGCAGGAGCGGGCTCCTTTTACAAGAGCTCGTTACCGGCCCGCCAAAGTGCTGACTCCGCACTTCTCACTGTGAGCCCCTTCCAGCTCCTCTCGAGTGGAAGGGGGGCTGGCATGAGGCGCTTTCTCTTCTCTCCGGCCTGGTCTACGGAGAGTACTCCAGTAAAACTCTTCTTTCTGCTCCATCGGACTTGGTCTGGGCCTAATCTATTACAAATTGAGTGCCGGGGCCATAACTATTTTTCAGGAGCCCGCAGCCAATGAATTACCAAGGTTGCCCAGATAGGGCGTCCGGGAATTGCTAGGGCAGTCCCGGGTTGGCATTATCTGCTCCGCTAATATTACCACACACATTGCCTGCAGCCTAAATCTTTTGCAGGTTATGCAGACCACCATATCCTGCAAAACACCTATACAGTGTGTATTGACCACCTAAAAACTGCCCCATTTAGAAAACGTGGGCCACTTTTTTTTAGCTATCTGATTCGCTTTCTCTTTTGTGCCTGGGCCTATTTTCTGTCCCAGTCCGATCTGCCTCCAAGGCTGATGCAAAATTGTAGTCCCACTTCTATGTTTGTGGAATGTACCAATTTTGGGTTTTCATAATCTGATCACTTTATGCCCAAACTTCATTCCACCTCATACCTCTTTCATCCACTACTTCACACTTCCCGTTTCTTCATCTCACTCTAATAGGCTCTTTTTCACCCTCTCTCATTTTCACTATTTTCCTCTCTTCCTCTCTTCCTCCTCCTTTCTCTCTTACTGTGTGTTAAAGGCCGACAATGGAAAATAAGCCCCGCCCCCCAAAAATGAGTGCTGATGCCCACCATTTGCAACCACCAGCACAAGTTAAGCATTGGGAGTGGGGTACCGTTTTGGGGGTACACTCCTGCTCCAGGTATTGTGAAACGAGGCATTTATTTAGATAAAATTGTCAATGAACATGTGTTTGGCCTGTATACAAGTGAGAACCCCATTACTTTTCAATCACTACCTTACAAAATCTCTTATGTGTGCATGAGAAAAGAGCAAGCTGGGTGGAAAAATTACCACCCAATGATCCTTAACTGTTGAGATATCCTGCGGGTTGAATTCCATTCTATCATTTTAGCTCGCCTTTGCTGGTAAAGAACGGAGCAACTATTCATAAATCTTTTTAGCCTGGCCCCAACAAAGCAACCCACCACGAACTGCTACGCACGGTCCCCTCTGAACGGACACCAACAATCCCAGGCGTTTTTCATTATAAACGGGCAACATCTGGTGAGCCGCGGCTTGAGCCCTATGCACACAAAGGGTTATACTTAGAAGTAAACACTCCGCCATCTCACCCACGCATTTCAAACATGAGAACAAGGAAACTCCACACTACCAAAAAGGCCTTAAGGGCTGAGTTTCATTCTGCATTCTTCCCGCTTACAGATTCCCCCATGACATCAAAAGATAATGACCATCGCCTTAAGATGTTGTTGATGCAACTGTACTCGCAAGCATTTCTAGCTCAGAAAAAAAATATCACTATTGCTTAAATTCATATTACTTAAATTGTTAGTTTGAAGAAAATAATAATTGTTTGTCTTTACTGAGCCTCCTTTAACACTGACAGTGCCCAAGAGGCACACCTCAGATGTTTGCTACCAGTAAAACCGTTTATGATCCCATGTTCTGAAATTGTCCTCACCACAGCCTTTCTGTTCGAAATGCTACTGCTCCTTACTCTTCTATGGACTACCAGCATTGCCTGGCAAGGGTTTCACCTCATTAATACCAGTTTAACACACAATTGCAGCAATAAGCCACTGAAAGGTGAACAGTCAACCTTTGCAGAGACCTTCCACTGTGAAGCAACACGTGCTGTCACACTTTGAGTCACTTTTGATCCATTTGAGTGAGAAACAATTTCTTGTTCGAATCCATAATCATGCAGAAAATGCCATTAAAATCTCATAATGCCAGTGACCCTGGTAATATATATAACCCATGCAGAGGGCTGCGGCGGGGTAAGGTGCTTCTGTACTCATGCACACTGGAGTTGAAAGCCTTTACTATTTTATTTTGTCCACAATGTTTGGTCTGCACTATCTAACAAGGTTCCTACAGGTGGGCACCTTGCACGCCGCAAACCAGTCTTGAGCGATCTGCATTATCTTCCTGTAACATACAGTACCAACTGGGAATCCTTCCTGAGGTGTTCAGACCGTCTCCATGGGAGAGGTACAGTAAAGGGCATGTTTGATCCTCATGGAGACAGGACATCCTCAAGGTCAGCGCCTCCCAAATACCTCAAGCGAGAGCAAACTACAGAGGAATCGAGACAGTGACTGTTAAAGAACACTGTGGTGTCAGTGGACCTGGAAGACACGAAAGACCCCTTAAAGACATGAGTTTAATGGGGTAAGAGGCAGTATGCAGCGGCAGAGGTGCCCGGGTGTGTGGTAAGAGGGCAGTCCCTTGCACCAGTGTAGTGTGAATCATGCCTCCTTTTGGGGCCACTTACCACCGAGAGTGGCTCCATCGGCTCCTGCTTGATAGGGACGGGGTCAAACATCATCATTTCATAAAAGGACTCCTCTGCCTGTCGTCTTCCTCACTAGAAACACAACAGAAAGAGAAAGGCCTGTATCAGAAGAGATTCATCCACATGTCCCGGCCCAAGCCGTTATTACACTGCATTCATCTGAAACAGTCACTTTCGAACATTTTTACACATAACAAAAATGCAAGTTTCAACAAAATGTTTTTTTTTTGTATCATCAATAATAACGTCATACATCTGCCATTTCACCAGACAATGGTGGCTGACGGCAGGTCTTTACACCCCCCCCCCCAAGTGTAAGTAATAGGAGGCACCCGAAGTCTGAAGACTGTCACTCCAGAAGACTATTATGAAATTGGATAAACATTACAGCAGGACACCCCTAAGACCCCTTACTGAGTGCGACTAACACCAAGGAGCACAAACACTTACTTGGCCTGCCTCCAAGAAGAGGCTGACATTAATGGAGAACCAGCATGTTTTTGTGGAAGTATTAGCTCTGGTTTAAACCCCCCTGAGCTCATTTTGACTCTTGGATGTGAACATCTTTGAGTAACTCATTCTCTAGGGCAGATCCAGACCATGTGTGTTGTTGCATTGGTATGAACCAACAAGCATAGTTATAGTAAGGTAGCACATAGTGTATCTGGGCACATTCCTGAATAAGGTAAATTTGGGAAGACCATCGAGTGCACTGAGGGGACCATCCGTTGATATGGATTTGTTTGGTTATTCTTTGCTGTAAGTGATCAGTGAAGCGTTTTTCATAGGATTTTGATTTGAAATGGGTTTCTTGAGGTAGTGTGAAAGTAAAGTATTATATTGTGTTCTATTGCAGTGTTTATATGGCACTTACTACCCCTATGTGAGGCGCTGAAGTGCTTGCCTACATGAGTAGCACGCTACTTCGTATAGGGTGTGTGCTTAGAAGGATGATATCTTTGCTTTGACCCTATGTGGGAAGTGTTTCTATGTTGTGCGTGATGACCACCGAGGTACAGTTATGTTATGGCACACAGTGCGTAGCCTTGTGTAAGTTGATGAAGTGTTAGAGAGACGTGCACTTCAAGGGTTTTCAATATGCTGCCTGCTTTGAACACCTCTGCAGGGCCCTTTAAGGCATTTCATCTTATATATTCTGCTTAGCTGGTTACTGCACTGGGTAGTCCAATCTGAGATTTTGTGCACAGTTGTGGCCCTGGGCTTGCATGTAATACAAGTCTAGACAGATCTTTGCTGTGTATTATGTGTGCAGATGAGTGTGTCAAAATATTTTAAATTATTCTCTTGATTGGGTGAATTAATATCCCTTTACTCAGATAGAATGTAGTGCCCTTTATGCAAGCTTTACAAGCCAGGTTGGTGTCTTCTGATGCAACACTGTGCACATGATGGTGTCGTATGTTTTTGCTAATATCATCGGCGTTTTTCTAATCTGTTTGTAGTGTGGTATGTGAATGTCGTTGAATTCACAGCATTTTTATCTGGTGCAGTGGTATGCACATGGTAGTACGATAGTGTGTTGTGTTTTAGTTCGTTATTGGCTGCTGCTGGATCTCTGAAGAGAGCCTAAATATGGGTTGAGTTGTGTTGGATGCACATGATGACGGCCGTCTAAGGTATTGAATGCAGGTTTTGTGCTGGCTTTATATATACGATGAGAGCGTTGGAATTAAAACCAGCCATTCTCCAAGACCGGAATCTCTTTTATACATTATTGTGGTTGTTGGTGGGTGGTGCTTACTTAGGGTGAGTAGTCAGCCTTCATTGTTTTGTGGGACAATATCCTATATCTGCCTACGGACGGACTGCTGCTTTAGAAACACAGAGTGTAGGCCGTGTTTGGTTTGGAAACTATCAAAAGTATTAGACACACCTTTCCAAAAGCACCATTCTCCTGAGTTGCTATAATCTTATCTGCAGAGAAAAACTAGTTTGTAAAAACAATTTCTGTGTTCACTGTGCAGAGAGCGGCTGGTCAAAACAGACTGTGGTAGAGCCTGGACCCACTAAAGGAAATGAGAGATAAGATACACCAGCAAATACTGTTTACAGTAAAAAAAAAAACTAAAAAAAAACGAATATATGAAATGAGGCGCCGGGGGCAGGCGGTCTTTGAGCTGTATGTGGTAAAATGTGAGATGTGTGGTGCCTGCATATTTATGATGAGTCTAGTTAGTTGTGTGTGGTATCTCTTATTTGCGAGTGGCTCTAGTGTTTATATGTGGTGGGTAAGCCGTGTGTATGGGCACGGAGGGTGCTGTTTCTCTAGTGTGCTGAAGTGCATATGTGATCTGTGTTTGTTGTACAAGAGGAGTGTGTGCATGCGGGAGTCCATGTTTAGCGCTGTGCATATGCACAGGTCTCTGTAGGTGTCTGTCGTCCAAGGGGAGCGGTGTGTATATGGGAGACTGTGGAAAGAGGGGGTTCAAGGTTTATGATGCAGCATTCCTAGACGCCATGGTGGCTCCGGTCCGGCGTCTGGCATTCGTTTTCGGAGGCCGAAGCCCTCCTGGAAGCGCTGTTCCAGATTGAGGGCGTGACTCATCGAATACACCCCCTCCCATCGAGCACTCGTTGGATTCAAGATGCGTTTCGCTTTGAATAACGTCGTTCTTAAGGCACCCGCTAGGAAATACACTGTATACATCGGACCTACGAGGGCCGAGGAGCCCATCTCTACACCGATGCCGCGCAGACACAGGCAGAAACAGCTTGGGTGAAATATCTGCACACGACAGTGCAGACGCAGCCACATCCAGACAGCAGGTGGCAGCGGCGCCCAGCAGGCGCAGAGCACAAACTCAGGACAACAGAGCGCACGAGGCGGGCTCGCGCTGCAGAGCCAGCGGTGACCAATTCACCAGCTGCACGGCCATCTTTGAGCTGATCAACCCAGGGGCAGGAGCCCGGGGGCGTAGTTATCAGTGGTGCCGTGGCACCAGGGCCCAGAGGTGTGAAGGGCGACTTGATCCACGTTAGTTAGTGTTTTTCACTACCAAACCAGAGCATCGAGGGGCCACTGTCCTTGCTTGAACAAGGCCCAGTGCTTTAAACAGGCAGGTACTACTGTACGGTACTGAGTACCTGCATTTCTTGAAATTAAAAGTGAGACTATCTGCACCTCTCAGCACTGCTGCGTTATATTTAGTGGGAGGGTGCCGGCACTACTCAGGAGCAAGCAGGTACTCTATTCTAGATTTCCATTTAAAGCATTCACTAGGCCCATTGGCACCCTTGCTATACCAATGAGGAGCACCCCTTGAACAAAGTAGCATTTCACGTTTTTAGTGTATATGTAATGCGACAATGTTCACTTATTGACTCCTGTCCACTTGATGTCTGGTAAGGACAGGGAGAGACTGGCTTCTTCTGGGATCATGATGAAGTCACTGCTGCTGCAGGGATAACGCGTATACCGCCTAAATTACCAGGGAAAAGTGAAAAAAACCGGAAAATCCTTTTTTACGGCAAGATGCCTTCCAGTCGAATCAGAATGCTTCTGGGTCCCACCATGTCAGTGCCCACGGCGAGAGGTTGACGCCTGTCAACTTATACATTTATTTTTGTGAAACTCTGCCACAAAGAAAGTGTCAAAAAGGGTCACTGTGATAGTACCTCTGCTCTTGCTTACTTAGTTGGTAACAAAGTGTCTGCATTTTAAAATATGTTGGGTGGTTAAAGTACATGCTGAATAGATCTTTGTGTGCCACGCAATTTTTAGAGCAGAATAGTAACGCAAAATAACTCGGGTGGTTAACGGACTCCCTGATGATATCAGTGTTACTTGCAGCTCGTACGTTGCAATTCTAATATTGCACAGTAAACCACGAAGCGGCATCAAGGGCCTGCATGCAAACTGCAAGGCATGGGTTTAGAACGTTATTTTTGTCTCAATAAGGGATCAAACTAGGGTTTGCTATTAGGGTTCCTTTTGGGGGGTGGGGAGGTTATTAAGTAATGTTAGTACAGACAATCCCTACGTTTACGTTGTAAATCCTGACTGTGTTTCTCCCCACTATGCACTCTTAATGCCTACTAGTAAGGACAATATGTGACTCCTACACCATATAACACTCAGGGCCCGATTACATCATCAGGTGGTCAGACCGCCGTCCGCTGTTGTGGTGGTCAGAAGACCGCCCAACAAGGAGTCGGCAGTTTGACTGCCCAATTACGTTATGACCACCGATGTGGCAGTCGAAAATTCTCATTTGCACTGCGGCTTGTGCTGCAGCCCAGGAAAGCTGCAGTGTATAAAGAGCAATTTGTGAACATCGATGAACTGTGTGCCATGCACTCAGTAGTGCATGGATGTGCGCGGGGGCACTACAGTTGGCCCCTGGGCCACTGTGCAGTAGCCCATGTGGGACGGGAGCCCTGTTTGGGAACCCCACAGTACCTTCCTGACAGCCTTTTCATGTCGGACGAATCGCCATGGTATGGCTGTTGGAAAGGGACATCGTAATCCCAACAGCAGTGTTTGCCTCAGCACCGCCTCTTGTCGGGAGTACTATTCAGAACACAGCCCCATTGGGATTAGTTGATTCTGTCGGAGGCGGTGGTTTTTCCCTCAGACCGCTGTGGTCCGACTGTATGCATTGCAATGCAGTAGTTAGACCGATGGCCTGTCTGTCGGGCAGACCACCACCGACGGCCTGTCGGTGGCCGCACCCAACATTGCTATCAGGCCCTCAGTGCTTTATTTGGCATTTCCTGTACATTGATCTACACATTTACATGATTGATTGCCTCTGTATATTGTGTGTGTGTGCGCGATTTAAAGTACCCTGACATAGTATATTGGGATGAGAGGCATCATAAAACAATTAAACAAAAAAAGTACTATTTAAATTATTTGTGGAATTAGACAGATACACATGGCATGTATACAATGCTTGAATATCTATTACATAGAGTGATTGAACAAAGTCATACAAATTTGCCCCCATTTCATAGTTTCTCATAGATTCTTGTGAGGAGATAACGTGAGTGAGTGCTTTTGGTTTCCTCCATTGCATTGGCCTATAGTCCCTATAAATCATGCCATTGCCGTTGCAAATAAGAAACCCACCTCATGGGTCGTAGGTCAGTGGTGTCTCTGGAAGTTAATTTTAGAGGGGAAGGCGTACATTAGGCCACATACAACACTGGCAGGGTCAGCTACAATGTCATTCGTAAAGTGTGTGCATAGGTATGCACACAATGTTTGCTTAAAACATTTAAATCTGACTTTGAATATATGTGTTAAATAAATTTATAGATACAGAAATGCATACAGGTACACAAACATACAAAGTCATATTCAAACACTTTAAGCAAAGCAAGGTATTTGGGCAAATCAATGTGTGTGCAAGGTGCAGTGTGTGTATTATTAGGTCGAGCCTGGGCAGTGCATGCGCTGCTGCGAGGCATGCAGCTGTGGCATGTGGCTTTGAAGACCCGCTCACTCTCCGTCAATATATTTAATTGGCTTGTGTCATTGTCCTTCGTAAAGGATTGCTTGTGATTCGTAAATAGGCTGGTTAGTCCCTCCTGGATACCACCTGGTCTGCACTTGTTACCTCCCATAACGACCGGACCTTATACTTGGCTTGTTACACGGTCTGCGTGATAAGTCGATGAGCACTGTCTTGCTTTTTGAATTTTCAGTGCGCCCATACAGGACAATGGCGGCCGCTTTTCGTATGGATCGCTATGCTGCTCTAACTTTAAAAGTTGCTGTCCCCTACCCCCACAGCACTCACGTACAAAGGCAACGCTTTTTTTAAAAATTACTTATCACAAGAACGCGGCGTCCGCTTCAGGGACACTGTACTTTCTTTAATCGTTTACATTTTTTTTTTTTTAATTATAAACTTGCATGCCGAGCGCAGTGCCCTCTTTAGGGACACTACTGCAATACAATAGGTCTCGCTTTCGCCAAAGTTTGACCTATTGGTATTGTAAATGACAATGCCTTATAATATTATGAAAGGCATTGCCATTTACAATGCCAATAGCTAAAAATCTCGGAATTGCAAGACCTATTGCATTGTAAATGCTTGATTTCTGTTATGCCTCCAGGCAAATTCAATTTTTGTGGGGCCCATGGGGGCCGGAACAAATAGAGCTGGGGAACAGGTCCCTATCTGACGCACCCCCCCCCCCCCCCCCTTCCTCTAGAGATGTCAGTGTTGCAGGATTTTACTCAGAACGGACACTAGACAGTGGTGTTGGACAAATGCACTGGGAATATTTCACAGGGTCTCGCCTGGATCCAGGATCCAGCACAATAGTAGATGTCCAATCCCCCTCACTTCCTACACTCCATATTAAGTTAGATGTGCATACACTGACACATACTGTAACTCAATTACAGATCCAGAGGCCATCCTTAAAATTTGGCACTAATTTGGCCCTTAAGAACCAACTCTCGACACCACTGAACTGAATCTTTTTTTAACATTGTATTTTTCTTCTTATGTATTCGATGTAAATGTTGCTCTACTAAATCCGAAAAGCGCTCCGATACCTTCGGGTGAAGTTTGCGCTATGTAAAACTCGAAAATAAATAAGTATCACAATAACGTTTTACTCCCCGCAGCATTTCAGTCTGTATTCCACTATATTCAAGTTTACCTCTACCTTTAGTTCCTTCGGATTATACTAATCAAATATTGTAAAGTTTTCTGATGCTCGCTCTTGTAACTCTATCACCATTTAAATACACTATTTAAAACTAGTAAAGCTCTCTGACGGCCTCCTCCCCCCGCAGTGATGAATGGGTGCTTGAATTAATCTTAGCTACTGGTAATTGTTATTGACAACATTCCAGTCCATTGTGATTTTCTTGCTGAATGCATGTGTATCCCGACACCGCAACCAGCCTCAAGCCAAAAACCGTAGGTCACAATCCCTCTTGTGAAGTAGGTAGTTGCCTCAGCATTGTGCGGTGTCATGCATGGTTAAAAACATAGCTCAGTGCGGTCTACAAGCTCCTGGTCTCTCACGCTGCAGACTCTGGCAAGACTTGGCATCCTCGCTCAACTTCCTTGAAACACTATCCGTCTGTGCCCCCCACCCTTGCCGGCACACCTTCGCACTCCCTGTCTCTAGTCCCCTCCCTTCCTGATGCTTTTTTTATTCACACAATTTCTGTCAGACCCACCCAAAACAAACAGGAAATAGGGTAGGCATAGTGGTCGTCGCCCACAGTTTTTGCAACAACAACAAAAAACCAAGCATTGGCAAAGCAAATAGATGTGATCTTAAAAAACATTTTTAGGGGACGTTTTTAATAAAAGCTGGGTGCCTTTATCTGTGTTGCCACAGAATGTCGAAGATTGAAATTCTCAACAGAAAGCAACATCGTGGGCTTCAAGAACATGGAAACTAGAAATGGTGGCCCTTTGCTAATCAGACTGCATGATCAGAGTTAAGCTGTACCATCTCAGAAGAGTATTATGAAAAGCAGTCAGAAAATGAAGTATATATTGCAAGAGATGAACAAAACAAGGTATACACAGCAAAATATTGCATTGTTGATACTTTTGACAAAGAGGTAGCATTTTTCCTACATTTTTAAGAAGGCCCAAGTGCATGTACGTTTTTACTGGAAATACAACACGTAACCATGGCAGTTAGATAAAACAAATGAATAGGCAAGGATAGCTAGGAGATGACCTTTATGTGAGGCTAAAGCATCCAAACAGCAAGCACTTCCTAAACAAAATGCCCAAAATCATCAACTATAAAGTCATCCTATTAGTTAAGTAAATGCGTCCGAGAGCACACAGAGTTGCTCAAACAGAAGGGACTACTTGTTGCCCTGTCACCAAAACCCGATTATGTGGTTAACACTGGCTATGTACTGCTATACAAAATGGCAACAAAAAAAACACACTATCAAAGCCAACAGATCATTGCCAATAATTGTATTTCCTGGTAGGAGCACATGGGGAAACAAACAAAGCTGGAGGGGGTAGGGCAAGCAAGAACGCGGGGGAAAGTAGGAGCACAAGCAAGAAAGTGGAGGCGCAGTAAGCAATACAACAAGTGGGCAGGGTTATAGTGGAAGCAACAACGTGGGAGGAGGGATATGGGGCAAATGGTAATTGGGCAAAGAACAACAGATCAACGAAGACAGGACAAGCAACGATAGGGCAACAATGACAATGGGGCAAACAGGCCAATAATAATGAGGCAAGTAATGGCAGGGTAATAACAACTGGGCAAGCAACAACAATGCAGCCACAACAACGTGGAGTGGGGAGGCAGAGTGGAGGTGGCCTGCAAACACATGCACTCTTATGGAGTGCTACAACTAAAATAAAAAAAGTTCCTCAGAAAGAACACAAGCAGTAGGACACTGGGTACCAAAAGGAAGTAGCACTTGGGCCATGCTCCATTGAAAGGACAAACACACGTAGAGGAAGTGAAGACAGCATGTGCTGACCAAAGAAAAGCAAGGAACAGAAAATGACAAAGAAGCAAACCAACAGTAAGCAATTGGTGGGCTCTAAGCCACCTATAAACTAACAGAATTATTGCAAGTGCATGGGCTGTCTCAAGCAAGACCTAAAAAGTAATCCCCTAAAAGCAAGCGGAGGAAGCATAGAAGCCAGCCAATCAAAGAGATGGTAAAGTGGCTATGCTTCAATCAGATAGGAAGCAGCCAAATAAGAGTAACCTAATCAAAAGTAAGGAATGGGCGGGCTGCAAGCCTGTGTATGTTGTTGGTAAGCCCATAATATGTCTTTCCAACCTTGCATTGTCTGGTAGACTCGACCTAAAAACAGAAAATGAGAGAGGGTACATTGCATGGAAGCAGAAGTCATGTTGCAGGGGTCAATCTGGAAGCCACAGTGTAGTCGAGTTAGAAGCAGGCCCGAGTGCAGGGACAGCATTCAGAGTTAACGCTGCACCTCATATGAGCAGGCTGTCCTGATTTTATCTATAATCTCGAGGGAAGGTGGGTGGAGAAGGACACGTTCAGAGAAGCGAGGGCAAAGAGCAGATTGGATGGGGCTGGGTGACCTTATCAACAGATGGACTCTACGTGAATACATGTAATCTTAATTCAACTTTCCGAGAGCAAACACATGCAGGAACAGAACAGCAGAGGGCTGAAGCCAGTTTTCAAAGTCATTCATTGTTGGTCTTGTTTTCACAGTTAGACAAGTTGTGCAGACAATGTTCCATACTTTTGATCAACTTTATCATGTCACCCATATTACGGCCTAATAATAATAGTGAACGTCACTCAAACCTGCTTTGGTTTCATTGGTTATGGTCTGCTGAGGTTATAACTTTGTATATACGACTTAATTTGAAAGTACTCAATACACCAACACTGGAAGAGTGTTATGGCTGAGTTGGCTCTGACAGGTTTAGACCTGAAAACCACAATCGGATGTCAAGAGCAAGCTAACTCACTGAGCCACACTGCCTGCAGGTCATGCGGTAAGCAGGGGCCCTCACACCAGCTAAATGTTATGTTGCAATAATGGATCCATGGTCCATATGACAGGTAAGGCAGCTGCCTTGTGGCACCAATTTGGAGACAGGATGAAATGGTTGTAGTTTAGCTGGGACTGCAAACATGGACTTTTTGCTAGAACGGAAGTGTGCCACAAGCAAAAAATAATTTATGTCCTCTGCGGCAACAATAATTGCTGTGCAGTTCCTGGCTGTAGTTTGCAGTACATCATGCAGCTTGAGGTAAAAAACTGTTACTGTTAGCTGGGGTTTACGTTTGCACTAAGGAACATATATGGTATTTTTTTATTTTATTTATAAACTCCTTCCTTGGAGGTCTACAGTATTTGTCTCTTGTGCACATGAGTTATAGACACTCTTAGAATCTGTGTCTGCTGTCACATTGTTAGGTCTGGCGAAACCAACCTGTCGAGTTCAATACACGAAAAGTTGAGTCTGGGTCATACCATTGGCTTGTCTAGGTGAGCATCTTTGAACCACTGGCTTGAGAGATTGTCAATCATTTTTTAATCAAACAAAAGAAGTATGTTAGTCTCACTGTCACACTGTTGGCAGCTTGGGTGCATCCTTGTGTTTACCAGGAAGTGTTTCCATAGGAATGAATGCTGGACTATTTTACATTGGAAAAGTACACTCAAGCATTACTCTTTTTGTTGCATTCAATTTTTTATCTAATGCATGCATTGCATCCCAAAAGATTTTTTAATGCTATTTTTTTCTCTGCAAGTTGTATCGTTTCACTTTAGAGCGAAACAAATTAATTGATATGTATACCAAATGGTTGTTCCCCTAATGTTTCCTTTAAAGGAATGGTCCTTTAGTGGTCCTAGCAAACATATTCAGACACTGGGTAGCTCGTAAGATTCTGCATGCCCACAGCTTCCCTGTTCCAGCCACTGTTGAAATGCAAATTCAGTGCAACCAGAAGATTGGAAAATGAACGTCTGAACTACTGGCTTTGCCAATGCTGGTTAAATATTGTGTTTAACTTCAAGATGCCTATTAACAAAGGTAAATTGGGTCGAAATTAAGCCTACAGCTGAATAATCTTTTCCACTCCTACCAGAAATTCACAAGATTCCTGGCAGAAGTGAATCCTTTTACAAGTGCATACCCGCCAACTCACACGGTGCCATAGTGTGACACATGGTTAACGGTCATCCGGTGAGGAGCTGAAATCACACGATGGCAGGGAAAACGAGCTGGAATCTACTGTTTACAGTGGATTTCCAGCTCGGTTTCGGAGGCTTTGAACTTCTGACATCCATTAAGGTGTGTGAAAAGACCGCAGGGCATCGACACCAGCCTCAGCAAGCTTTTTCTCTGGTTTTGGATGAAGGAGGGTGGGAGGGGGGGGTGACTTTCAGGTGCTTTGGGGACAGGAGACCCCGCCCATCCAAGGCCCCACCCCCCTCTTCACACAGTGAAATATCAGGCTTAGTTGCCAGGTATGCAGTACCGATTTCTCCTCCATGACTGCAGAAACATCCACACTCGTAAATCCAATTCAAGGGGTGAGAGTGGGTGGTTTAAGGCCTGGTTCGCCTTGAAAGCTTGGAAACACCCACAACATTAATGTTTGTGGGAATTCCCAAACTCCTGCCATCCCCTTTCCACTCTGGAAATGCTCAGCCGACAGGCTGAAGTAACTCCACTTCCGTGGAAGGAAGGAGAAATGGATCACTCCCACTTTTGTAGGGGGTGTAGATAAAGGGCTCTCTCCATAAGGAAAATGTTTTCCTTGCAGATTTTTTTATTTTTTTTTTCACTGAAATACTTTACTTTTAATTCCATATTGGCATATGAAGAGCGATCTGTGGGTTTACATTGGTTTTATGTGACCAACTATCTTACCTTCCGAGACACTATAAAATATACACCACACTTCATGAGGACAATGTCAGTAAAGAGCTCCAACTTAACAGATATGTAACAATCCAAACGTAACTGCACCAGTGTCCCGCCTGCTGACGATTAGGAATACATTTACATTCTAAGAACATGTATTCAAATATAGGCGATCTAATTTAATTCGCCGATTATATTGAGAATCTACTTCCGTTTATTCACTTAAATTACAATGATTTCATGCCACTGCACTCAATCACAGGAGAACACGGGTTTATTCATGGCCCATGAAATCAAGTGGAATGTAGCCAAGACAGCTTGGGCGGGGGGAAATCCATTTGTGCCATGAAATGAATGCACGAAAAAAGGTACATATTAGCGTATACAGGCCATTTCTACATACTTTTTAGGTCATTTTCTTTCAAGTCTAATCCTGAATGCCATAAACTATACTCCACTGGCCACACATTTGGTCTTCTTCAATGAATCATGATATTCTCCATGTGAAGGGAATAACGGAAGAAGTACTTGCCATCTATAGCTCTGCTATGTGGTGAAAGCATGTGTAGGCCTAACACAGAAAAGTTATTGTTTTATTGAGCTAAGAACAGAAAACACTTCTTTTTCTCCATCAGCGTGGTAATAACTAGTTGCTACATAGAAGAAACACATTCGCTTCTATTACCCTCCGGACAAGACTACTCACCTACTGACACAGTAGTCGTAATTCGGATTGTTGCATTTGGACTCATGCATTTCCCTACCCTGGAAGTGCCTTTACTGGTTCAAAAGTGGCATACACTCCTACTGAGCACAGGCACAACCATCTTTTTGAAGGCATGGCATGCACTATCACAGTAGATGTAAGCTGGATGGAGAGCACACTGGATGGGTGCAGCTCCCTGAAAGAACTTGTTAAAGATCCAACACAGAACGCTACCACACAAAGGCACTCTGATGTGACTGATAGTATCATTTGCAAGGAACTACAGAGGTAGCAATGTCCCCACATTAGGTATGGTTTTGCATACCTGTAAGGTCAAGAAACAACATAATCCCTGGGTGAGTGTGCGATGAAAGCCTGCGCTTGGGTGTACGAGCAAATTCCAATACACATTTTGAGCATCATGATTTTTGTGACTTAGGGCTTTTATTTTTAATGACAGCTGTGATCCAGCCATCACCATATTTACTGATCACCACCATGGGGTGCCCTTGTTCTGAGTCCCCCAACAGAGAGAGCTCATAGACAGGAAATGCATTTCTTAATATTGATGTCGATGTACGCAATGATACACATGTATGTTAATAAACAAAATCGAATCACTGTTGTCGAAACCTCCTGATATGACCTCTCCATCAACTCGAGTCAAAAATACGTGGTCAGGCAGGCCCCGCGACCTAGGCCTGAGACTACTAACCGACAGATCACAGATGGGGTGGCACGTACCCAGCAGGACAAACGTGCGAACAGGCAAAACCCAGATAGTTCCACAGATAGGCAGCAACACCACAATGGTCCAAGGAGATTGGCCCCCAATAAAACGCACCTGGCCAGAGGGGCGCTTGTTCCCAAAACAATCTAAAGTTAGATGCCACATGAAGTTAGGAACACTTAGCCAACCAGGACACAGCACATATAGCACACGCAGTGATCACTCGCTCTCCATGTCGGACATCTGGATAAGTTACCCAACGGCTCTCCTTGTGTTCACGTAAGGTTGAGACCCACATGCATTTGGCATCAGGTGGGAGTATTTTATGGCTCCATGACTAGGCCTACATTCCTCGCCCTAAAAAAGGATCTAGGAACTGTTTTATGATGCATCAAGAAATGTTTAAAAAGATGCTCACAACGATTTTACTTCAAGTGAGTATGCTGTACTCCCTCCCGGCCGCAGTGTTTGAACCAACTGTTCCTGTTTTGCCAAAGGCCTCGTCTTTGTTTTTTCAAAGTAAATCCATATTTGAGAAATACATTCCTTAGTTAAAATTTGAAGACAGTGCCTAGTTCTAGCTAGTTTTGTAAATAACAACAATCTCTGGAAAAAAGGAACCAGCTGTGGTCCACTGTGATTCATTAGTCACAGATATAGGCACTTTTATAATGAACGAAACAGCGTGAGGAAATCAAATAATGTGATTATTAATATTAAACTGAACAAAGTAACTGTGTGTGGTCACTGATGCATGACTTTCCACCATGTAAGTTACATCCCATTATGTGACACCCCTAAACCAGATCAATAATTATTGGTGCAACAATGGCTACCAACTCGGACTTTCTTCACAAACACTTTCAAATAATTACAACATCAATTGCACAGTTTTTTTTATTTTGGTTTGTTCTGTACTAAGCTAGTCATTCGAATTAGGTAAATCATACATTAAAGAGGCTAGCTGGAAACTGTACAGGAAAAATACCTATGTGACAGGAAGAAACATCATCTATACAGGAAAGCAAGTTTTTTTTAATCATCTATGAAAGAAGATACCCCGGCTAAAAGAAGGATAAACCAACCACAAACGTCTTAAAGAAATGTAATTCTAATCGAAAAATACCTATGGTGACCAAAAATCTTCTGTTTACTAAGTACTTGGGGTGAAGGTAGAAAACTTTTAGCACATGCCCAGTTAAGTCATTTATGGGTCAGCTCCACCTCTTGGTGACCCATCATCCATTTAAACTAATAGACAGAAACCCAAACAATCATGGAAACGAAAATTTAATTTTCAATTAAAACAAAAAGAGACTGTCAAAATGTAAATTATCAAAACATTAGAAGGGGATGTGCAAGTTAGAACAAAGGAGAACTGACAATTCTGAACGCAGCACGTAAGCCAGACGATAGTCTACATAGGACAAATAAAATCAATATACTAACCCAAAGAAAAGCAAATGACTTTGTAAACAGAACAACTATGTGGGTGAAGTGGGTAAAAAAGTAAATAAACAACAAGAAAATGGAGATCTGCTACTAAATTACAAATTAACCAAACGACTAACAAATGCAACGACAAATTCGATTGCAGAAGCAACAAAAACAGCCATGCTCGCCTACCTACTCCCTCAACAGACAGAACACTGCCATTTGGGCGTAGGTTTCTTCCGCCTACCAGCCATGCAGGGCTGTGCGAGTCACTATGCAACGGTCTGGGTTAAAGAAGATTAAGCAGTCTTCAGAACATGTTCCTTTATGTCAATGTGTGAGGTATACACGAATGTATGCACATCGAGTAAAAGGAGAAATAAACAACGAATGAGTACTTGAACCAGGGTTCATTGTGTATTATCCATCATAAGCAGATGGGACATCAATGAGTGACACCAATGAAAACTGGGGCACTTCATCTGAGGGACTGATTTAAAAAGAACTGTACCATCGTAACAAGATGTGCTTATACTCACTAACACCTCATAGACTGTATAAGTAACATAACTTCTGTATAGATTAATGCTTTCCCATGGCTCCTAAATGTGCGCTTCATATTAGCAACAAATACTCAAATGCGTAAGCACTCAAAGTGGACCAAATACAATGTCTCTGACTTATAACGTTACAAATGCTGCTAGTTAATGCCATCAGTGCTCTAAAAAGGCAACATAAATGTGGAGATAGGATTCCCAGGGCCAAAATGTGCAGTTGACTGGGACGCCATGCAACTTTTATAGGCTTAAACCGCCTAGTACGGGACAGGCCCTGTGTCTACCAGCATTCCCAAAGCAGCTCTTTGCAAATGATGGGGAAATCCTCAGTCTGGGTGTTCCAGGTCACCAGAACTAACGCCCGCACCCTTGAACAAAGGCCTCAGGTGAAGGTCTTCTTTCATCGCTCCCATTTGGGTAGAAAATCAGCTATCTTTCATCAGTGAATGGGAAGGTCTCTTGAGACTATGAAGTTCTTGAAAAATTCCGGCCATCTTACCCAATTTCCTGTGAACTATTTATTACCATCAGTCATCGCTATTGTAGTAGTGCTAGCTATGTTAGCTCCACCTAAGTTCAGGTCCTTAGTTCTGGTCTTTAAAGGCTGATGCTTTGCATGGACTGTTTGAAATAAAAGCTTATATTTTTTTGCATTGAAGACACGGATCAAGCTTCTTTATTGACATTATACTCACCTGGTAGTACACCGCTCCAGTGTTCTCAAAATCGAAATAAGTCTTAACCTAAAAAATAATTTAAGTACCACTCTGTGGGAATCCCTTTCCGGGATTCAAAATGACAGCTTTCAATCATAGTACAACTCTCAGAATCTGCATGTTAGGTGATTTTGCTTCTCTATTTCTTGAAAAATTAAATTATGAACACTGATCATCTAGTATTGTCTTCCAAAAACTATTTTATTAACCATTTTTCAAAGATAAAAATGTGAACACTTAAGCCAACAGTAGCTTTAAAACACGTGTATGCATCACAGAGCTCTTTGTATTGATGCACATCATTACATATGTAGTATTTAGTCAGGTGAAGCAATGTTAATGATTTTTCATTGATAAGTGCAAATACAGTCTGGATTAACAGCCAACTCTTCCACCCCCTACTTGACTGAGCTCACTCTTCCATGCTGGAGTGGTTCAGCTCTATATCCACTACAAAGATCCCCCTGCTCAGTAAGATGGGAACACTGGACAAAAGATAGAGAGACGAGGAACTAAAAAATTAAGGGGAGGCACAAATCAGGCAATGGCCTCTCGGCGACCTTTCGTCAACACATTCTAGGACTGCCTTTTCGTGGAACTCATTTGTCCGCACTAATGTTTTCAAGCTTCAGACAACTGGTGCAGCAGGTTTTTAAGTTGAGGATTTTTGCTGGGGAACAGTTCACAAACAGAGGCTAATCTGTCAAAGGGAGCAGTGGCGTTCAGGCTCTTCATGGCATACAAGCTGTCTCTACATTAGATGCAACGACATTTAGTGGCTGTTCTTTCTTTGGACTTTGATTGCCTTTCATTGATGGCTGCCTCTCTGTCCCCGCCTTTTGAGCCGTTTTGAGAGACGCTGTGATGTTAAACCTAAATTATTGACGTTTTACCAACATCTCCCTGCATAGACATGGTATCAATATACTGCACCCAACTCGGCACCCGCTCCGACTTCTGCGTGGCCTGCATAACAGAAGCCCACTCATGCCTATACCATTAAGGAGGCCTTATGAATTATCACTAGCTCTCCCAACGCAAATGCACAAGTCTGTTCTCCTTTCACCTATGAGGCCCTGCCCGAATTTCACGGGTAATTTCTCTTCCTTATTCTCGCAACTCACACCAGATGAAGAGAAACACAAAACGTCAAAATATATGAACCCCTTAAAAACTAAACTCTCATACATAAACTGACCGGCCAACCTCAAACCCTCCTGAATGAAGGCCCTCAAGAATACAATTCACAAACCGGTGAATCAGTGTGCCCCCATCCAAAAGGGATTTCACACTGAATGCAACAAACACTGGTTTACTGACTTCACCAATTCAGAGACCTACGAAAGAGACTTCCAAAGAATAGAAACAGCATGGTGCAAATGCCTTACCCATACCACGCCTGCCGACCTGAAACATGCTCACACAAACTACCACAAAGGCATACACAAAGCCGAAACGTCTTCCTTGCCGACAGGGTGACTTAAGACAAACAGCCACAGGGAATTCCCCCGTTACACCTTGAAAGCCATAATGCACGCCCTAGTCCTTTGCACTTACTAATATGCTTTTAAGGATAAATTGCACAAAAAAAACAGACTTGACACTGCCTATACGCACCCCATCACCTCTACATTACAAGATCATGGCAACTGCTTCACATTCGCTCCCGCAGACAACCATGATATCTTAACTTTACTAAAGGGTCAATCTCGTGCTGTATAAAACTCATTAAAATAAATAAATAAATACTGCAGTCACTCAGAGCCAGCCAGAACAAAGCGGACTCAAGCTCTGTTATAAAAGCGGCCATCCAAGCTGAAACACTTTTTCCTACGACTGCATTAACAGCTTCTTAAAATATGGCAAAGTCCCAATCCCCCTGAAACGCTCACTCCTGACCCACCTACGTAAGAAAGCCAGCTTTGAGCTTGCTGACCCTAATCGCTTCTGTCTCATCCCTATAATCCCACAGACCTCCAGAGTACTGGAACTGGTGGCTACAGCTCAACTGCAAGCTTAGGTAGAAAACGGTTATCTCCTGGATTCTCTCCAATCACACTTCCGACCAAAACATGGAGCAGTCAGCAATACTCATTGTATAGGATGATATCCTCGAACTGCGAGAAAAAAACGCTGTGAGCATATGCATCTTCCTTGACCTGTCATCCTCCTTCGAAACAAGAGAGCAGACAATCCTTCTGCACAGACTACAGTCAGTGGTCCAGATATCTAAGCAATTTCTCAAATGGTTCCCATGTTTTCTGTTCACCATAGTAATACTGTTCTCACCAACCATGCAAGTTGTCTTCTAGTTCCAAGAGAGCTCCTCTCTGCCCACTCCCACATTATTTAAAAAACAAAGAGCGCTCGTGGATATCCCCCACGACAATCACCTTCACTTGCATTCCTACGCTGTCGACACCCAGATCTACCTTAGGGTGTTCGAGGATTTCAATAAGTTTGTCACTATATGTTATGGACTTCAGGTCACAAAACGTGTACCAACTATAACATACTCAAAATAAATGTCCCAAATTATTTTCCTAGACCCTCAACTTCTTCAAGCAATTAAACTGTTTATGCACACTCATACAATATTGGCCAAATTGTCCCCTACCAAGAAACCTAGGAGTCCTCTGGGATGTAGACCTCAGCCTCAATTCACAGATTAGAGCAGTAGGAAAAGTCACATTTTCCAAATGAAACTACTCAACAAATATACTTCCATAAATAACCTTATAAAACCACCCTACAGTTGTTGATGCACTGTTTAACTCCTGTCTTGATTACAGCAATACCATTCTTCCTGGTTTCCAGCATACCAGATCAAGAGACAAAAAAACTTAACAAAATGTAGATGGTTATTTCATATGTGGACTATAAAAGGCAATAAGTATCAACCTAACCAATCTCACACACACATAGGCAAACGCCAACGAAAGGTGGGACTGATCGGCCCTCCACTCCATCTGAAGCTACCCCTCCGGGCATCTGACACCTTTGCCCTAGAGAATAAATATTTTCGCACATAATGAGACCGGTAGCCAGTCGCTGCCACCCCCTTTCTCACACCTTCTTCTTTTCGTATTTTTCATATAATTAGTTGCATTGTTGTTTTATTCCTTTCTTATATTTGAGAAAAATGATTGCACGCCAGAATCCGGGATGGACAGACGTCCGAGCACTGTCACGGTTACACGAATGTTCAAGAGAATGTAACAGCTAAACGTATTGTATGTAAATGTTAAGCCAAGATCTCCTATGTCAACAATTAGATGGCTCATCATTTATATGTGTGACACTCTGCGGGACGTGTTTTTCGGTTGGTCTTTCTTGCGCATCATTACTTATAAAGACAAGTTTAAAAAAAAAAAACAACCCTTAGGTGGAAAGAAGGATATACCCTGACATACCTACAGACAAGCTAAGACAACACCTTCCAGATGCATACCTCCCTGGCCAGGTGTCCACCGAACCTGGTCGACCAGGCACCTGTGAAGGCACAAGCATATAGCAGTCATTTCTGTCCCCTATGAACTTTGCAGCAGTCCACACACCACATTAGTTTTATGTACATATTTTGATTTATATCCCTTTATCATACAATAATTCAAAATGCTACACTGCAGAAGACAGGCACAAAGAAGTTCCTGCTACGAGATTTGATGTGGTCTGTCCGAGTGAGTGGTCAGTGGGGGTTTGATGACACCAGAAGGGCATAATCCTTTCACTCATATGGGTAGCAGGTTAGGTTGTGAACACTGGATCATAGTGCCTGAACTGGCACAGCGCTAATGTAGGACAGGCTTTTTTCATGAAGGCCCAAAAAGGCACACTTCAATTTAGCAGAGGAAATTAATTATAGTTCAACTGCCGCGTGATAATAGACTAGTATGGTCTTTTAATTTGGTAGCTTATCGTTTAATGTTCTTTCAGTAAATTGAACATTACACTATTCTGCAGGGAAACTGTACAAGAGATAAAATGCAAATTCCTTAAAATGCCTCTTTATAGGTCTGGTGTTAGCCAAGGCCTTTTGATTTTACTAAACATTATATGTGTAATATACTTATTTACAGGGGTTTTCTGCCAGCCCTCTTCATCCACCGGTTTGTTATTGTGTGATTTACATTTATATTCCACTTACTACATAACACAGTAAGGAGGAGGAAGGACCTCTACCACCACTGTCTAACTTCACAGTTATGAAATTCTGCTATTTCACAAGGAGCACATCCACACACAGCCTAGTTCCCTTCCATGCCAGGTACACTATAAAACAATTGCTTGAGACCTCAAAAATGTTTTTGCTTTAAGCCATTTTTTCTTATTGACGAGGGCTGTGCACCTTCTCCAATAGTAAAATTTTGCAAAACAAAACAAACACTAACAAAGCCAAGGGGATGGTGGTATAAAATGGCAGATCTATTGGCTTCGCCAATGCTTGTTTTAGAGAGCAGCCATAAAGATGAAGAAAATAAAACAACTTGGCCTGAGAAGGCACTAGTGTCTGCCTGGAAGCACTGCATAGACGCTGCCGAACTCGCAGCTGCGAATAAATAAACTGGATCTCCAAAAGCTGGCAATTGCTGACAGCAGCATACTTTAAAACAGCTTGATCATCCTTGAACTATACAGTGTCTATCTTTTATAGATGTCTGTAATCCAAAGCATGGATTTTTAGACACTAGTCTGGATGCCCCCGGGTAAGCCACTCCAGGCTCATCATCCTTTTAGTGAACAGAGCATCAACCACCTGTTGGCAGTCCACATTGGGCCACAGTTCAGGTGCTAGCAGTCCTCAATGTTCACACAGACAAATGTTTTCCAACCAACCATGTGTATTACGATTACGCCTTCAATTCACTTATTTTATAGCCTGTCTACAATTTGAGGGTAGGAATTGTACCTCGTTACAGGAGGGGGATGTGTGCGTTTTCAATACCATTGTTAAAAAATTGGAAAGATGTCACTTCAAACTACTTCAACAGCTGCTCGAGTTCTTGTATCTAAAGGAAGTACGTGAAACATCTTACCAATAACCACAGTGCAACATAAACAGGTGAATTTTGTGGTTAAAGGTGTTGACAATTGTATTTAGTTCCAAGATAATTGAGTGACTAGCAGCAAAGCTTGGGAAATGAATGCTTACAGTTGATTCTGATTAGATTAGCAGCTCAAGAGTTTGAATTACAACAGGACAACCACAACCTCCAATCCTTCTGAGGTCAGTAAACTGAAGACCCTTAAATTGGGTAGTAGTGGATCCTGCTATTTACAGTACTTAGAAACTGCAGACGTTTGGTAGAAAGTGAAATAAAAGAACAAGTCATTCCTATTATAAATAACAGTCCTGTCCCCACAATCTAGTATGTGAAGATTGTCAATTTACCATAAATGTCTGCCTTCTAAAAGCGCTTATAATTCACTTAAAATGAAGAGAATAATGGTAAGCAAGAAAGACCCTAGAGCCTACTCACACAACCCTGTGAAGCCGTCTCATGGGAGCCTGAAAGTTAGGAATCTACTGCCAGGGAATTATACATGCCAATTACTTCGTTTTTGGATATCACTACAAAGATCACCAAGAACCATTATGTTTTATGATATGGATGGATGTTCGTTAGATGCATATTGGACAGATTTATAAAGATTTTACCATACTAAGGAGAGATTCTTAAGAACGATATATATAAGAGCCCTGATGAAGTTCTAAAAGTAGTTTGAACGAAACGCGTTGGCTTGATGTTGTTGATACGGATATAAAGGAACAAAGGAATAAAATCATACTTGGAAAATATACATTGGATATTTTTGGGCTACAATTCTTTTCTGGTGCACCTTTCCATTTGTTGCTATTTCTAATCTGCTGGACAGTGGTACAGAACAGGGGCAAGTACCGGATAAGCAGTTCACAGGACCACATATTCTTTGTGAACTTTGATTGAGGTGCGGTCTCTCTAGTACGCCATTGATTCATTTGTTTTGTTGTTAAAGGTCATCAATATAGTAATATTGTAATAACTGATGCTCTTCCAGTGACACTCGCAAAGCAAATATATTCTGTCAATCAGGTGCTCATTAGCTCTTTGAAAATACGTTTAGCTATTGAATCAAATGTAGAGCCACATAAGGCTGATTGGCTAACGTTATCATCTTCTGCAATAATTTAAGCCTCAAGTCGTACTGCCTCATGTTGCAGGTTCACACTTTATTTTTTATCGATGCAGGAAACCAAACATGGGAGCCATGTGGTGCCAAATGTGCTCTTCCACTGTTTCGATCAAATTTTTTTTACATTGTTAGCTAACTTGTTGATGGACTTAAATTTACATTTTCTCTGAAATAGTGATCTTCACATTAAAATATTTCAAAAGATGGGGCCCAGATAATTATATTCATGCACTTTTTCCAGTTTTTGGTTGTTAATATACTAGGATCCTTTGTAACAAGTGTTTCCAAATGAAACCTTTTCACTTTTTTCTGCTGTGATGGTTAGGTAGTTACTCCCAGTCAATGCTCTTTTTAGTCCCACCGCACTGAAGTACATTCTCAAAAGGTCATCTGCATAAACTAATGCTTGAATTTTGACTGCTCCCCAGTGAAGTGCATTTGATTAATTAACGTACACTGATTTAAAAAAAAAAAAAAACCACATCTTTTATAAAGGTATCACTTAAAAATATGGCACTACAACTCAACTTTGCTATACTCCAGAATGGCCGTGTATCGTGACAAATGTTGTGTTGGTTGTTAACCGCTTAACAAATGCCCAGGTATTATGCAAATGAGCTCAAATGTATACTAGATTACTTGGTGAACCCACACTGGGTGATATTGACCATAAGCTGGATCTAGACAGATGTTTAAGAGCATTGGCAAAGTCTGTAAAAACAGTGTAGTGGACTCGACCCCAGGAATAAGAGCGAAACTTGCTTTTTAAGTTAATGCCATTGTGCTATGCTTTGTGGCATGACCTTTCTAAAAGCTTGTTTGATAATTTATTATTATTCAACTATTCCAGTAGCCCTTCAGAAGCATGCTCTAAAACACCTTGTCTTGTTAATGCAATAGTGATGGCAATAGATAATTATTAGAATGTTGCCTTTCCCCCAATGTATGCAATGCGTAGGTCAAAAATTGATAACCTTCCTTGAAAGATCACGGAGTATGGTGGACAAGCAAAGCATACGAGAGAAGCTGTGAAGCAAGTGACAGAAGCTACAAGTAAAGTGAAACGAGTGGTGGCGGAAGCAGGAGGAGCTGTGAGGCAAGCACGAGTAGCTGCAAGGTCAGCGAAGGCATTGCAAGGCAGTAGGCAGAGCGGGAAGGGAAGAGAGTGGAGCTTTAAGAGAAGCTACAGGTCAAGTGAAAAGAGCTGTGAGACAAGCAAGAGGAGCTGTCAGTTAAGGGACCTGAGGCACAAGGTGACTGGGATAGACACTGTACAACTGAGAGTAACTGTGAGACAATTGCGAGATGCGGTAGGTAAACTAAAACCAACTGTGAAGACCTGGAGGGGCTTTAGAGGCAAGTGAGAAGAACGTTAGGGAACAAGAATATTGACCGAGGGAGTGAGCCCTATTATATACAGCAAATTGTGAATATTGATGATCATCCCGTCTCATTTAGTAAGCTGTGCAAAAATTATATACCTGCAGAAAAAACAGAGAGATCACCAAACTGACATCGGATTACAAAGCAATAAGGGATCTTTAAGAAAAAGAATGAGAGAGGAAGGACATTAGTATAACGAATACAAAACGTGAGAAATTCAAGGCATGGCCCTTTTAAGGAAAGAATTGTCCCCAAAAAATATGTCACTCGGTTCCAAAAGTCATGTCACATGCTATGCTTTGCTGTGTAGATGGCCCATTGTGGTTACCCTAGGAAGACAACTTGAAAGTAATGACACCTGTCCTGCGACATTGAGCTCTCTCCCAGGATTAAGGGGGAAGAACAGCATTAGCAGAGATTGTTCTTTAAAATGAGAGCGGTTGTATTCATCATACCTAGGATACACAGAAATGGGGAGTACGGTCACTTCTTTCTTTTCAGCTATAGTTCTGGTGGGCATGGGGTCCACTTGATTCCCATACCCCCGAGAAAGAACCGCCCCATAGCTCACACAGTCTTATACACAGAGTAGGGATAAAACGTGAATCATTCGGGGTCTCCGATGACACAAAGCTAGGCCAGTGAAAATTAAAGGGGGGTCTGCATCAAGGTCAACAGTTACAAAAAACAATCTGTTACCAACACAATCGTTCAACAACGAACCACAAAAAGGGGGCCGATGATAGTGGCAGGGTCATTTTGGCAGTTACACACATTGCAGCTCCAACAAACTGCAGCAAAAGTCCTCCAAGTGACTCACTCTTACAAAGGCTCAATTCGTAATCTCTTTGTTTGGTTGTGGTTTTCTCCAAAGGGGTCCATTCCCAGTGATTCATAGAACCCATGCAAAAAACAAAAAAAAAAATCAGAAATGCATATCTAGCCTGTTGATATTTTAGAAGAAATGTAAATGTTCGTTTTGCTTTTTTTATTATCAAGATATGTACAGTACATGTCTAACCTTTGTGAGACTTAGTTGTACTTTCAACGTTCTGGGAGTACGATTGTTCTGGGCTTTCCCTCTGACCAGCGTCATTTTTAGGTCTCGCTGGCGTTGCAGCGCGAAGCGCTGCCGCCAACGAGAACTATTGTTGCCGTGATGCCTCTCAAGGGAGACAGACCGGGGCACACGCATCGATCGGGGTCTGTGGACGCGCTTCTGAGACGCGCTCGCGCAGACGCACATGCCCCCAAGCGCGCGCCTCGCTCCGCCGGGCTTGTCTTGTGTTCCAGGTGAGTGTACGTGTTTGGCCAAGTAGTATTCGAATGCATTATGCAGCTGCTACTGCGCGTAACCCCACATCTTTGTTTCCTTCATCACAGTTCCAATACTTTTTGCACTTAGACCATTGGACTATAAGGATGCCGTATTTAATAACTGGGTTTCATTCGCTGGTATTTTAAGACTTTCGCAGCGAATTAGCGCGAAAGATGTCACTGCTGACAGCACGTTCCTCTTTAATCGGGCAACTGACGGGTCCTCTTTACGTTTCCGAATCCGATCCCTTGTAAGGAGCTCTCACCTTATAATGACGTTGTACACGTATGCCCTTTTACTCGTGGGCTTCAGGAAGGCGATGGCTGTCGAACTGAGCCACTTCAGAGGCGGTGGCGTTATACAACTCTGTAATGGCCTCCGCCGCGTGCAACAAAGCGCTCTGTCATGCAGGCTGTCAACGGCCACGCGGAAAAACTATTTAGTTGCTAGTCGGACGATTTCTCTGGTGCACGCTTCCGGCGAGTGCGCGCGCAGGGTGCCCTGCGATGGTAGCTTGTACGGGAAGTGGGAAGCTGCTGTGTAATCCTATGGTGCCCGAGTTCAGAGTCAGACTCCTGAATCCAACCAGTGTTGTGTCACGAACGAGCTCTCCAGAGCTTTACCATGCCCGACTACCTAGGAGAGGACCAGCGCAAGACCAAGGAGGAGGAAAAAGAGGATCAGCCCATCCGAGGTCAGGGGAAAGCCATCGTTTTCTATTTGTGTATGGGATTAGTCAGAAAAGCAGCACCCTTCATAGGGAGGGCGAGATCAGCCAGGAAATGATTATGAGTGGTACTCACATTGTGGTGGGACGCTTCAAGTCACGGGAGTGGGTGAAAAGTCCTCATGTAAGAACATTGTGTTTTCATGCTATAGGAAAGGGTTATCCAACTTGGAATGGGCCATCAAGACCAGGGTGGTCTCATCACTAATGCATTCCTTTTCACGTCCCTCAAGGAAGTTCTTACAATATTGTAGATGTGTAATCAATGCCTGTACGATCCTCATCCTAATGTGTTTTTTGTGTGACTGCCATCTGTTGTTTTATTTTACTTTTTCTTCTTTCTCGTTTTTATCTGTAACGTGTAAATATGTAAAATTCTCCTCACGTAACGTACTTGAAGTGCTCTGGCACCTTTCGGTAAGGTCCGCGCTATAAAAAATGCATTAAATAAAATAAAATGAATCACTTCGTTATCAAGTTCACTTTTACGAGTTTTGGGCGTGCTGGTGGCAACCTCTTGCATTCTAGGTGTTGTTCTCTTAGTTTAGTTTCATTCGACTAAAACACGTGTAATCGGTGATTTATAGAATGACATTTCTGCGCTGCAAACAGTGTCCATGATGTCTTGGGTTGCCACCTTTCAAGAGTAAAATACCGGCCATTTGCTGTTGTTTTTAGAGCCTGTAAAGGCCCGGACTTCATACTAAATAGGACTTTAAACAAAGTCGTATGTATTCATTCCTAATATGAAATTTCTGCCGTTGTTTATTTAAATTATTAACCAGGGATCGATGACGCGGATCTAAAACACATTTCAAAGTGGTTTCTATTTATAGTTACTGTTTTAACCATGTGCAAATAAGAGCTAGAAAACTGACTTTAGGCGATTTTGCTTAATTTTTGAATTCCGCCGGGACAAAAATACCGGTGGTGACGGTAGAAAACCTTCCAGGTGACAACCCTACTTGGGGTGCCCCCTCTGATCATGTGATGGCGAGTACTAGGGTATTTGGTGTTAGTGGGGGCCTTATTCTGATCAGGTTGTAAGGACAAGGCACAGCCCATGATGAATCATCTTGACAAGGGTGCCTCTGTGATGGTAAAAATGTGAAGATTCAGTACTTCTGCACAATCTTCCAATACAGCACAATCTTCCAATACAGCATCGAGCTTTTAAGACAGAATTGTCTACGCCTCTATAATTGAGCGACTGGTACAGAGTGGACAAACCGTCTCAATTGACTGGGGGGTGCCTAACCAAAGTCAAGTTGGAAATTACTAGCCAAAGCAACGCATACCCCACTTTAAAGTTTACTGTGCCTAAAAGACACAGTCTGGTTTCACCCCCCCCACTCCCAATAAACCCCATTAAAAACACCTATCCAAAACTGTCTGAGCCTCAGTCTAGACCTCTGTACTATCCCACCTAGACGACCTGCCTCAGCCCCCTTAATTTCATCACATTCAACAGTGTTCTAATCAGAAGCTCGTCTGTGAAAAGGTAAAATAGAGCACATCATAAACATCTTGGCAGATATTTCTTGGTTTCTGTACAAACGTTCATCATGTTTATAGCTTGCTCTTTTATAAGTCGCAGATTTCCAAATGTAGCTAACTCTGGGACTCCACGCTACCCTAGCCAAATCCTCCCCTGTCTGAACATGAGTACCACAAAAATGAATAGATCCGGAGATTAGCCTTCTTCTATTCGCAAGGAATGTCTCTTTATGGTTGACATCAGTTCTAGATCTGTTCCCCATGGTAGCACCTGTCCTTTTTCAGCTGTACTTTTCGTTTTTAGGTCTCGCCTGGCGTTAGCAGCGCGCATGTGTTGCTCTCGCCATGCAAGGGCCTTTTGTGATCGATTCAACCAAAGCCGAACATGCACGCGTACGGATGGACAAACATGGCTGCTCTCGCCATTCAGACAAAGCTAAACATGCACGAGTACGTACGACAGTGGACAGTCCGACGCCATCTTGTTTTGCTTGTTCCAAACTAAATGTGCACAAGTATAGAAAACAGATGCGCACGCGCGCGCTTTGCGGCATGCTTCCGCTTTCCCTCCCTCCAAATGAAAAACTCGAAGTCCCAGGATTCACAGAAAACAGAACTGGAGGTCGTTTCCCGCTACCACTGGTATTTTTTCCAGTTACTGTACTTAGTAAAGCTGTGCGGAGTAACAGAAAGCAGAAACAGAAGTAACCGAAGGCTGTGGTCCACAGGGCCAGGGATATCAGAAGCTGCAGGAGTGAGCGACATTAGCATAAGTCCATCAGTCCCGTAGCAGTGTGTAATGGTAGATGTAAGAGGCAAGGCCAGTTGGATTTACATGTATATTTATTGAAGAGTTGGTAAATCAGGAATCACAAGATTGAATTTGATGTAAGATAGATCTTCTCTTCAGAGCCCCACCAGGAGCAGCTCCCTTGCTGCTCAGCCCATCCTCTCAACTGACACTCCACACACAGTCATACCAGCATTCTATGATCTCACCACGCATACCAACATTCCAAGAACATCTACACTGGCTGAGCAGCAAGGTAGGGAAGCAGGAGAGGTGCAGTACACTCAATACCTGTATACTACACAGTGCAGCGCCTTTAAAGCAGAAGGTGGGAGCAGGCACAGATCAGAGGCTGCGGCGCGCCAGCAGGGGAGGTGGGCTTGGGAGTCATGACCCCCAGGAGAGAATGAGCGGGGGAGTGGCGGAGAGCAGTGCAGGCTCGGCTCCTTCTAGGAGCGGAGGGTGGGAGTGGGTCTCACCAGAACTGTCATCCACAGCCCGGATGTACCTTATAAACTTCTGTTTGGAGCGCAGTCTGAGGCTACCTCGAAGTGCTATCTGGGCAAAAACGTGGAGGACATATCATCTGTCGCTCGAACGGTCAATTACCCACGCTTAATCCCGGCTATCTCACTTCACCGACATAGTGTGATCCTCGACAAATCCCTTCTTCTCCAAGCTCTATGGCACCGACATCGATCCAAATTGGAAGGCTTCTATTGAGGTCAAGTGAAAAATTGTATATTTTCCTGTGCCAGAGGGCTTTTTTCCTCTGAGAAAAGTGGGGTCGCTTCTGCAATCTGGGCGTTTCCGAGGCCACCCCCATCCGGATCACATGAATCTCACGATGACACAGTAGAGATTTATTGGAAGCCCAACAGCTGGACGTGTACTTTTTTTTTGCTGTGTGTGAGGTCGTTTCTGGGAAAGAGGGGTTTGGGAAATAACGCCCTTCATCACGTCTTGTTACTTGGTGGCTTTGAGGCTGTCATCGTAGGAGAAGGAGGGACCCCCGTGCACAGGCCCCACGGAGGAGCTTGGAAGTGTGTGGGCTGAAGCTGGGCCAGCTGTTGGACTTGTGGCCAGAATGAGGATGGGGGTGTGACTGCCATCGAGGGGTCTGCTGATGGTCTGTGGTCTGCTGCTCTACCTGAGGAGGTGAGTGCAGAACACGGGGGCTGGACACGTGGGCCGGACGGGGGCTCCCACATACATCTTCTGCACGAGGATGATGATAATGAATGTTAATAATTGTGATAATACGTGCTTGACATAGCGCTGTCGCCGCCTCTAAGCGCAGTCAACAATCGATGTTAATGGAGCTCAAGTGAGTGGTGCAGTGGACACAGTGTGGGAGTACGCTCGTTTATGCATAGGCATGTCGCATAGAGACCCCAAGAAAGTGTTGTGCGCCGCCCTGCAGCTTGCCCAGGCCATGACGGTTTGTTGTGCTCTGCTAAGTTACAGTCAATGGATGAATGTGTCTTCTTGTGTACACACTTTGAGTTATAACGGCTTCAGGTATGTATAGCGCTTGGCAGATGGGAGAGTCGCGGCACATGCAGCCCGATGCCCAGGAGTGACACGCCCGTGAGGTGACATGCACATGGGATGGTTTGCCTTACATTTCATAGTTCAGTTAAGTTGAGGGTCTGTGTTTTGCATCTAGTACTTATGGTCCGGCAGTCGCCAGTTTAACCACTAGCGCTTCTCTTCATAAAGTGCTACACCCAAGTTAAGTGGGTGTTGAGTAATACTTTGCTATGTGATGATATACTTTATTTATTATATTCTGCCATGTGCATGTTATGTGTTGTCGCGCGCTATGCTGTACGTCATGGTGTATATCATGCTGTGTTCTGGTATATTTTTTGCTTTGCTAATGTATGCAATATGTGATCATATGTTTGTTATATATTATTGTGTGCTGTGATCCGCTGCCCTGTGTTATGTGTTGTCCTGCGCTACGCTGTATGTTATGGTGTATATCATGCTGCCTCTGGTATAGTCTATGCCATGATTTGCTATGTTATACTGTATGTTCTTGAATGTTATGTTATACAATATATTGTGCCCTGTGTTGTTCTGTGTTAAACTATATATCCTGCTGGCTGTCCTCTGGTATAGTCTATGCCATGATTTGCTATGTCTTGTGTTATAGTGCGATGTGTTGATATGCTGCTCTGTGTCCTAAATTATGCTGTGCTATGCTGCGTATGTTTTAGCTATTTCTAATGTGCTTTTGTGCTCTGTTATGTTCTATGCTGTGCTATTTTATATGTGATTCTTTTCTATATCTGAGGTGCTGTTCTGTGCTGTGCTATCTTATATGCTTTGCTATGTTTTATGCTGTGTTATATCTTTTCTTATCTTAAGCTGTGTGTTACGGTCTTTTATCTTGGGTCAGACTGAACAGTATAATCCCGCCAAGTCACTGTTTTCTGTCCTCTTATGCCACACTATGCACCACTGTGTGATACACACAAGGCAATGGGGTGTTGTTATAATATGGGCTCTCTGCTGAGTAGACTACAGAATTCAAGAGGGCGCTGCACATGCTCATTATATCCTGCAAATAAAAGCAGGGCTGCTGGAATTGTGCGATTCTGCTGCCGTGGAGTTTCCCACATAATTGAGGATTTGCCGCATTTTCCACTAAGTTGCAGAGTTAAGACGTATCAAAGTTAATAAAGCGCTACCTCACAGGGTACTGATTCCTGCATTTAGGGGTTGAACTGATATTAATAAAGTGAAACCAGCCCATATGGTGTTAACAAGGGTAACAACAAGCGTTAAAAATGCAATAGATCTAGCCTTTTATTAAGTTACAGCCATTTGCTTTGCTATATAATAACATTAGCAAAGCAAACGGCTTTAACTTAATCAAAGGCGAGACCTATTGCATTTTCAATGCTTGTTGTTAGGTGGATGTACACTGGGAATAATCTGTGTAAAGCTTAGTGATGGGTCCTTCTGTTTTATCAGAGGATACCCTGGGTGAACTATTGTGGCAGAGCACGTACAGTCTTTGACAGTGTGTGTTGTGTTGACCATAGTGAGATGCATGACTTTCCTAGTTATGGTTGTCTATCACCTAATAGTTTGTGTTACATTGCATTGTTAGCCAGCACTATGTTGCCAATTATGTGACTCTGGTGTTGTGTTGTGAGTGTAGGGTGTGAATGTTCTTTCTAATGCTTTCTGTTTGTTGCATCTGTGAGTGGTTGGTATGCGAGAGGAGCTTTACTCAACCCACTTACACTGTAGGTCAGTGTTATGTATCTCTTTGAATGATGGTTTTAATTGTTCTGTTCCGAGTCCCACTCTGGCAGCTACATTGCTTTGGTGCATACTTAGAAGCCACAGACCAACATCACTCAATCATGTTTAACAATCAAATTGCAAGTGATCTTAATTAATGTAGGCATGGAAGGAAAGTCAGGCACTGACATTGAGAGTGATTTACACATGATCAGTTTTCTAAATTTACAAAAATTGGGAATAAAACTCAATAGTCTTGGCGTTAGAGTTAGAATGTTTGCTACTAGCTTATGTTGTGCCCCAAAACAACCTTCAAGTCCCTTGGGGATTTCCCATTGCCAGGGGAGCAATGCTACTTCCGCCTACGCTTAGACTGTTGTGACTGGGGAGGCACTTCTAAGGAAAGATTGAGGAACTTGTCACAGTAAAAATGTAGTATCTTGAACCACAACAAAAGTGTGCCAAGCAACGCTAATGAACTTAAGTAACTTTGCAAGGGCGGCTGAAAGGGCAAGTTCTGGCGAACTCTTCGAGTAGATAAGCAGCTTGTACACTTGAATCCCGGAAGTGAAGACTTCCACTATGTGATGAATTATACTATATGGATTTTGTGTGGAGCCCCAAACTTGTATTTGCATAATTCAACTCAAAACAACTCTTTTCATGAGTGAACTGCTCTACTGAACAGTAACAGTGCTATTTACACAAACGGTGTCATCAAGGAAAAGAGAAATATTGCCAATGAAAACTTTATTTCAGTGGTCAAAAAATAATGGCTTCATCATGCAAAAACTGGCTCTAGAAATATTTGAGAGTTTAAAATACCTTTTAAAATATGTTGACAATCTGGGCATTGGATTAGGCAACATTTTGTTGCCATACCCGGCAGCTAATCTGCACAGTGGGCCAGTGTACTGTGTGTGGAAACATTTAGCTGCTGGCTGTGTGGTGTTTTCCAGACTATCATGGAAATAAAGAGACTGAAAAGACAAAAGAGGGCAGTCAGTAAATCCACCCAGACTGCTCCAACTTCCTGCTCACAGCTCATTGTGCAAGTAGCCTGCTGAGCTACCTTGACAAAGCAACTGAAGAAAGGGGTGGGTGACCACAGAAAAAAACCCACAAATCTGAGCAAATTGCCGGGTTTAATTTGGACGAAGGGATAGGAAGAGCAGCATCTGGATCAATGGGTGCGACTGCACGCACCTTTGCACGAGAGACAAGAAAGAAAGGAGCCAAGGCCGGAGAGGGGGGGGGGGGGGGGTAAGTGGTTAATGTATGACAGGTATTTGTGGAGCAACGTCACGCTGGATGGCTAAAGAAATGGACGGACTATGCCCGGAGGTCAGTGCAGTGCCTAGATCGGGCAAAGTGAAAACGCCCTCATTAACCGTGGTACACTGATCGAAAGCCCACAGCACACTGAAAAAACAAACATTAATCAACATTTATCTTGTGCTAATTAATGTTCTACAACCTGTCCTGAAAGTACTCACTGGTTTAGGCTGAAGACTTGCCTAGGTTGTTGATATAACTGTCCCTAGAGAACACATGTAAAAGAAAGCATTCTCAAATGTAAAAAGTGCTAGCCGGCTCTGGGGAGTTACCACCTGGGTGAGACGGTAAGCACATCTAAACGAGACGCACTTGGGTGAGTTAAGTTGCTTTAAGGCTGCATTCAAGTCTCCGAAGGGCTCGTGCCGAGAGGTGGCTCGAAACCTGAAAGCATGCCCAGCGGCGCGGGCGGCGCCCGCTTCAGCCCTCTCGCCACCCCGAGACACGCCGTTTAACTTTCTTCCTGCCCCACCCAGTCACTCCATGCGTGGACGTCGGCCAAGGCGTTCGAACATGTCCAAACAGGACACGGCTTTCGATAAGCCTCGCGCCACTCCCCGTGCCGCGGAACAGTAGGTGAAGTGATGAAGTCTTGTATGCAAATAAGGGCAGGTGCAAAGGTGATCAAGTGCCAAGGCTGCCGCCCTGCGATCCAGCAGCTGTGCTGCAGCGTGGGTGACCACAGGTACTGCCACCCTCGAGATGGGCTCTGCTTACACAACACCAGTGCCAGCTTCATGGGATTTTTACTGAATAGACAACGATTGCCTGGTTTAGCAGACTGAGTTAAGTTTCATCAACGTTGCATTCAAAATCAAAATGTTACTGCGTAAAGAAATGGAGACGACGTTAGAAACAATGCTTTACTCCCTCCCACACATCCAGAAAAGTAGCCCACAGTCCTGGTTTAACACTCAATGGCCCCTTCATACTCTTCGCAGGGTTAGATAAGTTTCCCGGAGTTAAGGGTTTTACTTGTGGCCTTTTTACACGGTTTGTCTTTTTAGTGCACCCCAAAAGGGGAGAGGGTCGTGTTCTCAGCCGAAGCTCCCCAACTGTGAGACTCTTTTTCGATATATATTTTTCTCTGAACGCAAGCAGGTTTTTTCATTGGGCTAAAGAGTTGGCTTTTATAGCCGGACCTTGGAATATAGCATCAATACCCAAGCCTTTGACCTGCCCTCAAATTCACGGTGCTTGGTTGGTCCATAGTCTAATAGGGCATCTTTAATTACAATAATGCGGCAAAAAGGCGGATAATAATAGTCGAGCCCTCTTGCCGCCAGCTACCGGTAGAGAAAGAGATTAGAAAGGCATTTACAAAAGAAATTGAAGCTAGGAAAGGTGTAGTTAATGAGACTTTCAGAATGCCACTAGGTTTGCAATATTGTGACGTTTAAAAACGATCTGCAGGAAAAAAAAGCCTAGCAAAAGTAATACTTTCAGACAAAACTCCTGCAAAAAAACCAAACGGGGGAAATTCTTTCGCAAAGATTTTTTTTGCAGGAATATTGCCTGCAGGTGAAATTTTGCAAAGCTGAGAAACTTTGACATGTGTCAACTTCCTAAACTTTCTCAAACTTCGCAGATACATTTAAATCCAGCCATCACTAATTGAGCATAGCAAGGCCAACAATCTAGTATCGGGGGATTAAACCGCTGGGAGTAACTGGCAGATACTATTTTTCCAGGTAACAAATCCACTTTAATTTGGACTAGACCGTATCTAATGGGGGTTCTTAGCCGAGAGAAGCTACTACTACACAACATATCGGAGTACATTTAAGAGATATTAAGTAGAAACACTCCTACTCCCAAATTTGCTTTACATGCGAGGAGCAATTCTGTCTAAGCTTTAAGCATGCATTCGGGTCACTGGCTCTCAGGTTCTGTGCCTCTAAGGCTCAATTCGGTTACTGCTGGACTGGGCTAGGCAGCAGACGGTGGCATACAGATGGCAAGTGGGATTTTCTTGCACCGGTATAACATCAATAGCCAATGCTTTGGCCCTTTTTCAGGACAAGTAATGCCACACATTTCCCAACAGGCCAGTCTGCACCTGTCAGGGTGCCCTGCATCTATTACATGGCTCAAAATGAAAGAAAGCTTCTTGGAGTCCTTGTGGAAAGCACTGCTTCCGTTGTCCCAAAAAGTACAACCTTTAGACGAGCACACCTCTACAAAATGGGATAGGCAAGGAATAAGAGTTGAGTGACAAATTCTTCACTGATGACTATATTTGAGCTGAGATGTAAATTTAAGACTCCTCAGAGTTTTCTGCATCTTGACCAGTTGGTCTTCCAAGAGATTTTGCAGAAGATAGCTTATCATTTGGATACACTTTTGGAAAAGATAATTGCCTTTAAGTCCTAAACTAGGCTGTAGCCTTCCAAAGAACCAATGTGTGGACATGGTGACATTTCTCAGTTTATGCCATTTCTAATCGATTGTGGAGTCTTCAAGAACTGTGCAGTCAGGAATACTCAGAGAAGTATATTCACATGCCCACGTGGTTGTAAATATCTTAACTCAAACTAATTATTTCATTTGGAAATGTCAAGTGCAGGTGGGTAAAAGAGTTTTACAATCTACATGCACTTCACCTGTTTAGATAGCCAGCGGTGTGCGGAGGCTTCTGTAGTGGGTTGGAGGCAATGGCTAGACAACTAAATTTGTGTAACCCAAAGACGAATGGAAGAATCAAATTTATCAGAGCCCTACTATTTCCACTAAATAATGAATATTCTTGTACCGAACACATTTTTTACGCAACTTGAGGGGGTCATTGGCAGCTTTATTTGGGGTTGTAAAAGAGCTAGGTGGGCAATACGCTATATGAAATTACCAGCTAATCCATGCGGAGTGTTATTTCCTGATTTTAAGTTATGCTTCTGGGCAGCTTTTGGACTGCATATTTGGAACTTACTTACATATTCAGATTCTGACTCTGTCGTATTGGGTTATCAACTGGCATTGGGCCCTGGCTTTGGGTTATTTCTATGTAGGCGGTCAGACCAAAATTATTTTAAACAACTGCGGATCAAGGTCACTAAAGACATTCATCGGATCTGGGGGAAATCTGAAGTAAATATGCCGTACCATTTATACATCTGTATTCTACATTGTGGGGTATTACAGTTTTTTCACCTATCTTCAATGATGCTGTGGTTTACATCAGGTCTAAAAACTTTGGGCCAGCTTTTTGATTCATCGGGGTGTATACTTTTTCCGTTCTCCAAGCATGTCATGGTCTTCCACACCAAACATTTTTAAAACACTTACAGATTTGCGACTATCTACTACGAAGGCAATTACACTTCGCTGATTTGGATGATTCAGACATTCTGAGTACTTTTATACAACTTTAGGTAGACTATCAATCAGAATACTTTATAAAATGATGTCTGCCTATCAGGAAGATGGGCAGCCTCTGCCTACGGCAAAGTGGAGCAAACAGCTCGGCATGGCTAGCTCTGCCGATTATATCACTGATGCATTTGATATTGTTAACGTTTTTTCTTTTCTATTAACCTTAAAATGCAACAATTTAAAACTGTATTTATGCTTTACTATACTCAAGAGAAGATAAGCAGATGGACTGGGGTAAGTCTGAATAATAAGACAAGCTGCTCCAGGTGTAGCACTTATTCTGCTGACATTGTTCATATGTTTGTCGGCTGTCCCTCGCTTAACTTATGAACTGGAATTTCTGTATATCTTTCGTCTTATCTGGGGTATGATGTGAAGTTAGCTAAGAAAGCTGTTCTGATGGCATATAAATGCACTATTAACCCCTGAGATTCTGCAACTGTTACCGCTTGACTTTGCATTGCTAGAGCCAGGATTGATCCTATGCATCCTACTGTCTTAACCCTGTAACAGCTGTTGCGAATGTTTTCTTGTATAAAAATAAGTAATAAAAATAAAAAAAGAATGGTGGTCTAGGTCTGTCGAATTCACAAACTTGAAGCAGCTATTCTTAAGACCAAAGGGGCTAAGGGCAGCCGATGCCTTACTTTTTGTCTGATAAGTAAGATTGTAATTCTTCCTTCTTTCTCTTTGTTTTGCCTTTCTTTCTTTTCTCTTATTAGACTAGGAAATGATACTGCAATATGATTTTACAAATTTGTTAAAAGCTCAGTTTAAATGCATCAAGATTATTGTTATTATGGAACTCAATAAAACATATTTTTGAAAGAATATTCTTGCCTGTCTGAATACTTTATACTTTAGTTTTGATCATTCTTCAAAAAATTGAATTCATACTCTTGCTCACTCACATCTGTTCCAAATCTGTCAGCATCAGTATTTACAGGCAATGCGTGCAGCGCCCTTGTAAAGATTTTATATGTGTAGAAGAGGGGCTTCGCTCTGCTTAATGGCCTTTGACCCGTCTACTGGGTAATCTATTGCCTTTACAAATAGTAACCATTCCCCCTATGGATAGTGAATGGCTAGAGCAAAGTTCGGACTGTCACAAAGAAATCTGTTAATACATAACCTCAAGTTTGATTACTCAGTCTACGTGGACAAAGAAATCTGTCTTGTTACCAGTGCATGTGTGACACACGTGTGACAAACTGAACGACAACCTATCCAGTGATACCTCTCATGCGGGTGAGGTGGAACGAAAACTCACTCCCAAATTGGAACCATCACTAAACCATTTTAGACAACGCATTTTAGACCATGAAGAATGACACATGAACCCAGCCTCAACATCACATACATCATCTATGAAAGTGCTAGGGACCATGGAGTTACTGACACATCTTTTTGATGTAGATAGTGTTCAACAAGAGAGCTTCCGTCAGATAATTTAACTGCTGGGGCAGAGGTTTCAATAATGAAGAGGGGTAACAGTTAAGCCTGCAGGCTACTTTATATCTTGAGTTATTTCACTTGGAAGGCCTGACCTGTTAAGGGATTCCAGAAGTCACCCTTACGAGCAAGTTGGATTTTGCTCAGCCGTCATATTACAAACAGTGAGACGTTGGGGTCTAATTTCCGAATGCCTGAAGTACAGAAGATTAAAATTTGATAAGCTTCTATGTTGTCATGAGCACCATTCTTTGAAGGACTGGTTTACATCCTCTCTATTGAGTTCACCCAGTCATGTGCTAGATTACTCTGTCATGTTGTATTTGAAGACTTGTATGTTATAAAAGTCAAAGGAAGAAACAAGATTGACTGTCCTGAAGAAAGTGGATAATCTAAATTCTTATGACTGTAACGCATTGATGAATTTTAATTTCACAATCTCCCTGCACTGATCAATTGTACATTGTATATTGATTCATAATTGGACAGCGATGTAATGTGGCAGATGTGACATTTTAAAGAGGGATTCATTTGTCTGTTTTCTTAATTTCTTCCATGGATTTATGCTTATTCTGTCTTGTGAAGTATTACAGTATATTATATATATATCCAAACAAACAGGAAACCCCTTTGAAGAGACTCCACACGAAGGTAAGTATCAGCTCGTGTTTATTCGTTGACAGCCTGCCAGCAGGAGAACATCTAGGAGCAGCATAAAACAATGCACGCCAGACGCGTTTCAGGAGTAACATTTCTTCAGTGGCGTTAAAGCAGAACGACTGGAAGCGCTGCTGAGAGTGCACAATTTAAGTTCCAACACCTGCCCTACATGCCTTGAGTGCACTACATCACCCATAAGACCACAAGGATGGCCACGCCCACGGGGGCAGGTGTTGGAACTTAAATTGTGAAAGTGAAAGAATGGATGAATGAAAGGGAAGGTAGGTGGATGTAAGAGTGAATGTGTGGATGAATGGATGGATGAAAGGGTGGATGGGTAAGTAAACAAATGGATGAAAGGATGGATGAGTGAAAGGGAGGGTGTGTGGGAATGGATGAGTGAAAGGGAGGGTGTGTGGGAATGGATGAGTGAAAGGGAGGGTGTGTGGGAATGGATGAGTGAAAGGGAGGGTGTGTGGGAATGGATGAGTGAAAGGGTGGATGGCCGAGTAAAAGAGGGTCGGTGGATTGATGGATGGGATGAGTGGAAGGGTGGATGGATGAGCAAAAGGATGGATGAATGAAAGTATGGCTGAATGAGTGAAAGGATGGATGAATTAAAGGGTAAATGGATGAGTGAAAGGGAGGGTGAATGGAAGAATTAAAGGGCGGATGGATGATTAAAAGAATGGATGGATGAGTGAAAGAGGGTGGATGGATGAGTGAGAGCACGGATGAGTGAGTGGATGGGTGAATGAAAGGGTAAATGGATGGATGAGTGGTTGGGTGGAAGGATGAGAGAAAGGATGGATGATTGGATTGCTGAGGGAAAGGGTAGGTGGATGAGTGAAAGGGAAGATGGCTAGAGTGCAATGATGAATGTAGTGAAAGGGTATACGTATAGAAGGATGGATGAGTGAAAGGAGTGATGGATGGATGGGCTTGGAGATGGATACATAGGTTTGGATATAGATGGGTGGACGGACAGAATGGTGAAAGACTGAATGATGGATGAAAGATTGAATGCACGACAGAATATAAAGGTGACATTGTGGATATCAGCAGGTGGAGGGAAGGATGAATGGGCAGATGCATGGATGGAATAGACAAGATAGCTCTTCTGAGGATTGTCGTAATGACTTGTTTAGTTTGCATCGTGCCACAAGATGTTTGGTTCGAAGTGTGGGGGGCGTGGGGGGGTGGATTTTAATATTTTGGCTACTCCCTTGACTAGACCCCACCAGTAATTTCCTGAACAGGACTACCAAGATGGCGGGTCACCGGGCTGGGCAGCTCTCTGTCCCACACCGCAGACTTGTCTGTAGGGCTGGGCTCCTTGTCCGCGCTTAAGCGCTTCCATAAAAGCCTTCATTATAGCGCCTGGCGCCAGGGGAGGGGATGCGCTTTGGAGCGGGTCCAGCGAGCCGGCTCATTCAACGCAGGGCCGAGGAGGAGGCCTGCGGGGGTGGGGGCGGGAGGGCCGGCAGCGAGACCACTGTCACACGCAGGCTCCCAATTACAAAGATATTTGGCACACGCTGGCAATTAATGCCAACATGGCGGTGGATGAATGGAAACCGCACAGCGACCCGCAAGGATAAGGTGGCGTCTCAGGGGAGTGGGGTGAGGGGAGAGAAAGTGGGTGAGGGGAGAGAAGGTGGGTGAGAGGGGACGGCTGATGGTGGGGAAGAGTGTGGGAGCGTGAAGAGAGCGGGAGAGAAAAGACTGGAACAAATGAGGCATACAACGGAGGAAACATAGACAGGAGATAAAACTCATGATACTAAACTGTTTTCATAGCTGAGAATCTGTAAAGCTATCACAACACTGGTTGGAGCCATGTCAACTAGGGAAACGGAGAGAGGAGGGAGAAAACGGAGCAAGAGAAATAAGAAAGGCTGGAGGAGGGTAAGATAATAAGATATGGAGTAAGAGGTAGAATGATAGTGAGGAAAGATAGGGAGGGAGGGAGAAAAAGGGAGACAAATAACGGGAGGGGTTGCGAAGCTAGGGAGAGGCAAGATAAGGAGAGAAATAGAGCTATGCAAGATAAAGAGAAAGGACTTGTCTGCAGAGCTGGGCTCCTTGTCTGCGCTTAAGCGCTTCCATACAAGGCTTCATAATAGCGCCTGGTGCCAGGGGAGGGCAGGCGATACGGAGAGGGTCCAGCGAGCCGGCTCATTCAACGCAGGGCAGAGGAGGAGGCCTGCGGGGGTGGGGGCAGGGGGGCCGGCAGCAAGGCCACTGTCGCATGCAGGCTCCCAATTACAAAGATATTGTAGGGAGAGACAAGGTAAGGAGAGAAAGAGCTTTCACTCTGTAAACAATTAACAAATCTTGGGCCACATAAATCATGTGTTTTATTTACCTCTTGAAAAGAGCACAGCGGAGCAGAGCATCGGGGAAACAAGCACGCGAGTAGTGCGTGCGTGCGCGAAAGCAAGCACGGGAGTTGAGTGCGCGTGCTAAAAACAAAAACAAAAAAGTATATGCAGAGAAAGTACCTTAAAAGTTGAAACCGGTCGAGAGCCTGAGCGAGTCACTGCAGTCATCAAGGCTCTGTTTGGTGTGTGGCGAAAGTGAAAGCAGCGCGAATTAACGCGAGACACGGCGGGGGAGGGGCGGAGGAGTGTTCAGAGAGCAAGCGAGAGGAAAGACAGATGGTGCCTGATCGGGCGCTGGCGGCAGCGCACGCGTGCGTAACCGCAAGCGCTAGGCCAGCAAAAGCGTGGGGTAGCACTTTTTAAAGCCCACTACTAAATGTCTTGCAGGGCAGCGAATGCGCTGGCTCAGGCGAGACTTAAAAAACATAAAATAAGAAGCAGGAAGATGAGTGACAATCAAGCCAACCAGTGGTGAGAAATGGGCAGGCATGCTCCAAGCCCCTCTATGTTCTTATAAGCCCACACTATGCCTTGTAACAGGCAGTAGCAAACTCGACCTAAAAATGGATAAAGATGCTCCTGATGCCATAGGCAACCGGTATCTCTGCACCACCAGGAGACGTCATACTAGTTTCACTATTGTGTACAGGGACAGGGATGTTCAATTGATGTGCAGTCAGATTCTTTACCAGGGGGAGGCATACAGTTTGATCCTAGCCAGGCTTCCCTGTTTGCATCGATCTTCATCAGCCTATGAGGAAGGCGATGAGTGCAAGCTGCTTCGGTCAGCATCTGCAGACAATACCTTCCCTTGACCAGGCCCACTCCCCCCAGCGTCTTGTCTCAGACTCCTTCGTCGCTGTACAGGATTAACGTGCAGACTAGCAAGGGGAGCTATCTGGCAGTGGAAAAACAAGTGAAGTACTCCGAATGGTATGACAGCTATCGCCTTCCAAACCCAACTCTGCGGGAATAGGAGCAGAAACACGCGTTGCTTTTGGCCGGAAGAATGCATCAGACGGAGTGATTCCTCGGCCATCCATTTTGTAAAACTCTTAAAATGCTGGGGAGAAATCCCAGAGGATGTACGTAGAGTTTACAAATCAGACGAGCTAAATACGAACGGGCCAGGGGCCAACATGCACGTAGCCAAGATGGCCAACACACTATTACGCCACACACTAAAGTCAGCAGCGCTCTTCACAGCTGTTACTTAATTCCACACTGAATCACCATGAACTCTTCTCGTTTGGCTTTTCAGTGTTTTACTTTTTGAGGCAGTTTCCCTCACCGCAGGCCCATTAAAACCCAGTGTCACCGAAAGTTTTGAGTAAAAAACGATAACATGGTTTCAGTATTGTGTTGCATGTTGCTAATACTCTGTGTATTTTAAGGCTGTAGTTTGTTTTATGATTACATAATAAAGACTGTCATGAAAAATGTATACGTGAAGGTTTGAGATCCCCTAGTTTGAATCTGTGTTTGAAATTCCGGTTGACCAGTTGCATCGTAGATGGTATCTATCGGATTTAGTTAGAATTTGTAATTAACCAGTAAAACAACCTTGTTACTGTTATATTGCTGGCTGCACAACCCCTATATTGCAACTGGAATACCACCAGAGATGCTTGTCTTTCAAACAGAGAATTACAAAAAGAACATGGCCCTTGAATTTCAACCCAGCTCCCCCTTTCATCCAACTGTGTGCCCTTTACCAAGGGAAAGAAAGCAAATTTTCTCTAGGAAAGCCGAGAACAGTAGCCTAGGAAATACAGAACTACTGGATCAACAAGGGCAAAGAAAATAACAGCCTACTACGGGCATTACAAGTGACCTAATATTCATCCTATTTCTGAAACATAAGTATGCATCGTATACATTTTGAACAGTTGCCACTACCCACTGCTAACTTCCCAGGTGCACCTAGTAGCCAAACTTGCCCAGCCAAGCATGCACACGTGAAAGGGGATTAAATAACAGGTGACATAACAGGAAATATAAACATTCATCTGTACAGTGGGCTAATAAACTTCCTGTTGCATGCTCCCACGCCCATGGCAGCCTGGTGTCAATAATCCGATCTCTACTAGACCCCATATCATAATGTTACTTGCATGCTAAAATAACAAATCTGCTATGACCTGGGTCCAACTGCGGCAAATATATACAAAAATGGCAATGGCACATGCCATAACACAACAGCAAACAATAGGTGGGTATGGCATTACATGCAGATTGTGAACCCGTGTTGGGGTGGACTTCTCACTATGTGTAATTGAGAGAGCATTCACATCATTGTTAAATGATTTGGTCAGAAAATAAAATATCATGCTCCATGGACGTCATTTAGGGATCGCCAGGGCAGCTTGTCCTTATGGACGTCAGCTGGGGATGCACTCTCTTTGTATTCTGCCAATTATATAATTACACTAATAGTGGAGAATATATATAAGTGTATGTATATACACTCTCAGTAACTTTTAGAAAACACTCACAATCACTGGATGATGTCATGAGTGATGTCATTTAAGATGTCATCAGTGATGTAATTTGAGATGTTATCAGTGATGTCACTGACCATGTCATGAGTGATGTAATATGTGAGGTCATAAGCAGTGCATTGCGGGGGCGTGAGCTATAATTAGCTCGGCTAACTATAACTGCTGAATTTCTCTGGTTTTGTACGAGTTAAATATCAGCTTAACTATAACGTCCCGGTAACCTTTGTTTTTTCACTGAATTTCTAAAAAAAAAAAAAATCTATTTCCTAACTATAACGCCCCTGTGACCTTTGGTTTTTTCAGTGAATATATATAGATATCATATTTTTCACTATTAGTGTTGTAAAAATTGAGTTCAATTAGCTGAAATATGACCTTCTCTGGCAGCCGAGGTATGTAAAAAAATGCCTTAAAATATATGTTGTGTGTGTGCTTGCGGGTGACTTGTGTTTATGTGAGAGTGTGTAAGTGTGAATGCTTGTGTATATGTAAGCATATGTGTGTGTGAAAGTTAAAGGGCGTGTAATATCACTTCCGCTACCCCAGGAATTTAGGTGAATTGACCTGCATGTCATGCTCAGGGAGTGCAAATAATAAACTTGATAAGAACGCAGCTGGTGTTGAAGGATCGGTACTAGCCTGACCTATCAAAACTTGCTTGCCATCCTCAAAACAGAAACTACTAACTGGGGTCAAAGCAATACAAGCAGACTTGACCTGGTATGACTAGAAATCACGAGATGCAAAAAAGGAGATAAGACCAGAAAAGATTAATTTTCCAACTATACAACGATCAGGAAAAACACCCTGTCACTGATCAGATGTCCACTCAAAAAATAAAGACCTGCTTCTTTGAGGACTGTATCGGCCTCCAACCATACAAAACCTCGTGCTTTTTTTTGCCTCGCGGGCTGAACACTGGGGAGACTCTCTCCACCCTGCCATCTCCCCACCCCTTCCCAAAAAAAATAATAATAATAATTGCAAGATTCTGAGTGCACTTCAGAATTCTCACTACATACATAACTGGTACACGACCTTCGTTTAATCATTGTGAGTTCTAACGATCGCACTACAAATATTGTGCTTTCCAGGCATGCCATGGCGGGCCGGTGCGGTCCAGGGGGAACAACAGAGTGGCAGCTGCCAGCTTCTAAATGAAAGGTGCACACGTGGGCACGGAAGCGGCGGGTTTGAATTAATTCAAACCACCGAGGTGTGCGCTGCCGCTTCCACCGGTGAGCCTGGGGAAGGACACGGTCTGCGTAACTCGAACTGGGGCACACTGCACACATGCGAGCCGAGCCGCCTGATACTGTTTCTATGGCAGCCCCTGCTACTTTCCAGCCGGTCAGCAGATTTGGAATTGGCAGCCGCTGCCAGCGCCGGGTGCAGCCTCCACCGGCACATCTGCCAGGCCACTTATCACCTCTGCACACACCCCTGGCTGCACAGGAAGCTGGCGGGGGAGGGAGGCATTGTGAGAGGCCGATAGCATCTGGGTCCCAGTGCTCCCGGGCAGGAGGGGATGAGCCATTTCCTCCAAACATCATGGAGGTATACCCTCCCCCACACGCCGCTCCTTCCGAGCCCCTCCCGAGCTATTCCCAGGCGCTCCGAAGTAAAGAGCCTTCTGTCTGGACAATGGAGCAGCAGAGCTCCGGCTCCTCCGAGCCAGCAGGGGCTAGAGAGGGGAGGAGGGGCGGTGGTGCTCTTCACCTTTCACCCTTTTCTTCCAGGAGCAATGGCCTGGGGCGGGCAGATCTTACGTCTTGGTATGTGTCACACACCGAGGCAACCGGGAAGGCTTGTCACGTCGTCAGAGCCCACGGGTACAAAGCACCTAGTGATGCTGAAAAAAGCGCCTAGTGATATTGAAATTGTATTTATAAAGCGCCAATTACCCATGAAGATATTTGGAAAGTTTCCTATGCGTGCAACGAATTTTAAACTTCGATTCCAAACATTGAAACAACGCCACCGGTCGTTTACATACTTGAAGAGATGGTTCACAGCATTCCCGACCACTGAAGTGAGGAATGGGGCCCAGACGTGAAGAAGGCAGAGGTCTAAGCAAGTCCGTGGCAGGGGTTTAAGGTCATAAACCCAGTAGTAATGAAAAATTAGCATTGAAACAGCGGACCCTATATCATGGTCCTTAACTCTACTGGTAAAAGCACTAACTGATTTTCGAACAATGAGTGCGAAAAGTTAAATTAGTCCGAGTATTTGAAATAGACAAAAACCTGCCTACTTGGTAAATAAGAGCTACGAGAAAGCCATGGCACAAAGATGGAGTACAGGAAACGGGCATGAGATAGGTAATAAATGCAATGCCACCACGAGAAAGGCAGGCCATCAGATAAAGGAAAGGGCCGGTGCGTGACAGAATTACAGAAAGGAACGCGTTGTAAGATGCTGGCATGAAACATGAAGTCAGAGATGTTAGGGCCAACATTAAAACGGCACTGGATCACAGAAGGGCAAACCTAAGCCGGATAACTAAATATCTGAGGGATAGGAGCATAAAAAATGACAGAGGAATGGCTGAACGATGGCCTGTCAAAATATTAAGAGAAATCCCCACAACACAAGAAGAAACAATAATGGTAGAAGAGGCAACGTTTCTAGTATAAAACTTCCTGTGGCGTTTCCATATGCTGTTTAATATGAATACGGGGTATTTAGTAGACCATTTTGAAGGTTTGACAACTTTAGTCCGGCTGTGAAGGGGCAGTTTCTCTGAGGGAAAAAATGTTGTCATGTGACGTCCCATAAACTTCCCTTGCGTCTCGTTTGTCCTCCTTCTACGTCCCATTCCATTGCTCTCTAGCATTCATCCTCAAAATGTCCCTTAAATAGCCCCTATAAGGTCCCAATCCTGTTTGTCATTATTCCAATACACCAGGTAAGTTTCCGCTCTCAGACCTATCATGAAAGAACATAAGTGAAGGTTGGCAACTCTATTGTTTTTTGTAAACTTATACAACACGCAGCACTGTACATGCTGTGCGCACTTCTCTAAAGTGGAAAAGACACAGGCTTTATTTTTCCAGTGTAGGCGGGGGTGGGGTGAAAAGGTTCACTGATTTCGTAAGGCACCTCCTATCTTAAACTATCACGAGCGCGGGGAGGCGCCGGGAGGCGGCAGATAGCTCCCTGGGTGGGGATTGGGAGTTGCTGGGCAGGGACAAAGGGCACGGCTCGGGCGAGGGCCTGGCAGAGAACAGTCCCAAACAGGAAGGCGCGCGTGCAGCCGCCAGGAATGCGTGACGCAGGCCCAGCCTGGGACAAAGAGCAGGAAGCGGCCCTGCAGCCGGGGAGAGCAGAGCAACATGTGCACAGCCCTCCCTGACCCGGGGCAGCTGGCCTCCTCCCACAACAACAGCAGCAGCAGCCTAGAGGGGCCGTGTGCTTTCTGGGTGTGAATTAAAACACCGCCTTTAATATGCCAGACCTGCCCTGTGTAGCGCTGCACTGATAGGGATATTTCTGGAATATGGAGTGTCCTTAAATGTCTGTTTTATAACCACCATGAGTCACCGCATTTTACCTCAGCTGCTTGTCGTATCATCTACCTCCCAGAGAATACAAGAGTTAATGGCCGGTAAAACTATCTGAGCATAGACTGTTTATTGTGGCCCAATAAAAGTGTTCCACTCTCCAGAAACCCTGTTCGGAAGCCGAAAGACATTGCTTTATCTTGCTCAAACTACAACGTGGCAACCACCAGGTCAAATTTCATTGCCCCTACTTCACTGGGCAGAATCAATCGATGATTAAAAGTTCCACTAGTCTACAGCACTGAGGTTGTTTACAATAAGGATTGTATACAGGCGAATACGGTGATAACCAACTATAATATGGAACAATGCATATTTGTGTGCTGAAAGCTAGCAACCAAAACTGTGCGTGTTTAACGTGTACAAAGAAAGTTGCTTCACCAAAAGAATCGAACCATCTACTTTTGGACACCTTTTATGGGGCTAAATGAAAACAATATGTGAAGATGACAAAAGCAGTATTTGTCACCGTAACAAAACTCTTCCTTGAGACATCAGTCATATTCACCCCAGTTTCGTAACTCTCAAAAAAACAATAGTATACGTTCTATAGCGCTCGGATTTTTCCGATTTTCTTTGGAAAAAACTGCAAACTCAATATTCTCCTTAAAGCCTAGCAGTCACAGGTGGTCCATTGGAAACCGACGAGAAGCAACAGAGCAGACGTACACATCAGTACAATAAAGCAATCACGTAGTGCTGTGTGACAGTGAAACTTTCTATTCAAGGTTAAAAGCTTGCCCATGTGATGGGCAAAGCGGGCAACCCTCCTTGGGCTAGGTCAGATTAGCAGTGACAGCTAGAGTTATCTCTTTACAAATCTGGGCCATGTAATTTACCCAGTGCCTTATTAGAATACATTTTTTAAGAAATCAAAACTCACAGATAAAATCTAGCATCATTAGACCACGGTAACCAACGTAAGTAAAATAACCGACGGCCCCAAAGGCACACGTTCGAATGAATGTTGGTAGCGTCTACTCGCCCTTTAACGTTTAAATGAATGATACGATTGATTATTCTGTGTGATGGACACTCAGAGCCTGGCCCTGTATACCATAGCATTAAAACTATGTACAATTGCCAGTATTACAAACCTCAAAGGGTTTTATTTATTATGGTGACGTTTGGAACATTATAAAATAGGCTTTTCACATAACAGCCTGCTTCTGTATTTGCATCATAATAACATGAAATCCATGTAGGGACATAGTTTGCAATTTATAAACAGGATGGTCAAATAACCAGAAAATACATACAGAAAAGTGGACATAAGTGCAAACCCCGTTACTTAATCTTTATCAACATAAATGTATAGCGAACGTTTGCATCTAGCTATGCTACCAAAGCTTCTTACAGTGCTCAATTTTATTCTCTAAACCAGTAGCAAAAACACAAGGCTATTTAGCCAATAGCCGAATGTAAACGGTTGGCGGTTTGAAATGGAAGAAGGTAGACAGGTATACATCAAGTAAATGCCTATATTTATGTATTATCACTTACTCGTGTGCATCTCTCTCCGATATTACTGCGAGAGGTTCGTTTTGGTGACATGATAAACCAAATGAAATATGCGAAGCATTTTACGAGGTTATCTTTTTATCCACTTAAAACAGTTTCCGCTTCTATAGCAATGGAGTGCGAAAACACGAAACATGAATTAAACACACACAATAGAAACAATCCCAGGTGAACTAGAGTACAATTTTAACAAGATACTGGGTACCCTTCAAAGTCCAACATAAGCATGTAACTTCAACAAAAAAGCTGAAGAACAGAGCATTAGTTCAGTTGGACGATTAACCCCGGCCTTCTGAAACGTGTTGCCCTTAAGAACAGAGCTGTGTATCTGTAACTAAGGGCATTGCCTAGATATACAGTGTATGGGCTGCGTGCCCTCCTGGAGAGGCACTTTTCACACGAACAACCCTCAATACCCCATTGCAAGCAGCCTCTAAATACAAGACACTAGCAAAGCACACATGCTGAAACCCCCTCCCCCGAATTAGGCGGGAGGTGTGGGCCTTACCTCCCGCCTCCCGATGCAGGATCTTTAAAAATCCAACTGCCTCTGCCTTGGTTTCGACTCTAAACGACTTAAAAAAGTGAAGACTGGCAGAGGTACTCGGTTAGCTAGTTTATACAGATAGACAAGCAAGGGGCGGTAGCGGGAGGGGTCGGCTGGCGGTTCCACCCAATTAACACAGTGATTGGTTAGAAAGAAGGATGGCCCAGCCTTTCCCAAAGAGGCCGTCCTACCGCTTAGAAAAAAGTCGTCTGACCCGGAAGTGATACCTCAGCCGCACACTGACCGTTTTTCTTTGGTGTCCAGTATGTGTTGAAAAGCTGTTTATCCCCTGCTGTCCAGTCTGCGATGAGGCATAGTTTTGGAGAGACTGATGGTGGGAAAGTCCTGAGTCTGACACCGGCCACTCCACGTAACGGGCAAAGGCGAGCTTCTCCGTTCGTTGCAGAGGGCTTGTAAAGGGCTCCTAGGAGCCAGATAAGTCTGACGAACAGGCTCAGTGTCCAGGGAGTCCGCCTGCCTGTACGTGTTGGGCCGGAAGGTGTGGCAAGGGCGGTCCAGTAGCAGTGCTGGTGGAACAGTTTTTCAGCATTAGAGTGCTGCCATCAATGTTGCATCACTGAAGTCCAAGGGATTGTGAAAAATTAAAGTGCCAGAAAAAGAACTAGTGTAGCAAGCGTATTGGCAGTGGTAGGGGTGTAGTATGTAGCCAGTGATGGATTTTGTAGCACACCATCATAAATCCATTACTAAAGCATGGTAGTGTACTGTCATTTACCGACAGCACATTTTCTTTTGACATGGCCACCAAATTTGCATTGTTCAGCATTCCGTCCATCATCTGTCTTTTTTGCTTATGTCAATCAATCAATCGGGTTTGTAAAGCGTGCTACTCACCCTAGAGGGTCTTAACCCTATGCGAAGTAGGAGAAGGCTCTTCCGCCTGCTCTGGTTCTGCGTATGCATGGAATCTCTGCCAGGGCCAGGTCGGCGGAACGGAGGCCCCTCTTGGGTGCATGGAAGGAGACTTTTTCGTTGAGGTTGTGGATCCGATTTTGTGGAGGAATTTGTAGGCGTGGGTGAGTAGCTTAAATGTTACTCTCTTCTCAATAGGAGCCAATGGAGGTTTCGTAGGTGCTGGGTCATGTGTTCGTGTCATGGGGTTCCGAGGACGAGTCTAGCTGCAGTGTTCTGGATGGTTTGGCGCTTGTGTAGCAGGGTTTTGTTGATTCCGGCGTAGAGGGTGTTACCGTAGTCCAGTCTACTGATTATGAGTGCGTGGGTGACGGTCTTTCTACATTCAGGGGCTATCATCTTGAAGGTCTTGTGGAGAATACAGAGGGAGTTGAAGCAGTTGGAGGCGACATCGTTGATCTGGCAGGTAAGGGTGAGGGAGGAGTCTAGAATGATGCAGAGGTTCCATGCGTGGTCCGTCAGGTTGGAAGGCAGGGGGCCACCAGGAGCTGTTCCATGCAGTGGGGGAGGGTCCAAGGATGAGGACCTCTGTCTTTTCCGAATTCAGTTTTAGGCAGCTGTCGCTCATCCAGTCTGCAACGTCTTTCATTCCTTCTTGGAAGCGGAGTCTGGTGTTCTCGGTGTTTTTTGTGAGAGAGAGGATGAGCTGGGTGTCGTTGGTGTAAGATACTATGCTGAGCCCATGCTGTCTGACGATGGCGGCGAGGGGTGCCACGTAGATGTTGAAGAGTGTGGGGCTGAGCGAGGATCCCTGAGGTAGTCCACAGTTGATCTCTGTATGTTTGGAGAGGAAGGGAGGGAGTCTGATCCTTTGGGATCTGCCAGAGAGAAAGGAGTGGATCCAGTTGAGGTTGATTCCTCGTATACCAGCGTCGTGGAGTCTGGCTGCGAGAGTGCGGTGTGAGACGTGTCGAAGGCTGCGGAGAGGTCTAGAAGGATGAGGGCCCTAGTGTGGCCCTGGTCGAGTAGCCTTTGGATGTCATCGGTGGCGGTGAGGAGAGCGGTCTCGGTGCTGTGGTTTCTGCGGAATCCGGACTGGGAGGAGTCGAGGATGGAGTTTTCTTCGATGGAGGTGGTTAGCTGGACGTTGATGAACCTCTAGGTGACTTTGGCTGCGAAGGGAAGGAGAGAGATGGGCCGGTAGTTTTTCAGGTCCGTCAGGTCGGCGGAGGGTTTCTTGAGGAGGGGCTTGACCTCTGCCCGCTTCCAGTCGGGGAAGATGCCAGATTCGAGGGAGGCATTGATGGTACGGCCTAGTTCTGGTGCCATGGCGGCGGCGCCTCTGTGGTAGATGTGTGGTGGGCAGGGGTCCATGGGGGCTCCTGAGTGGGTGTTCATCATGGTCATGGTGGTGGCAGGCTTCCAAGCGGTGATGATCTGCTGGTAGTTGGTGGAGAGGGGGGTTGGGTCCGGCATCTGTTCGCTGAAGTTGTTGTAGAGGGTTCTGATTTTCAGGTGGAAGTAGGCGCTGAGCTTGTTGCAGAGGTCCTGAGAGGGTATGACATCCGTGGCTTCGCTGGGGGGTTTGGTGAACTGCTGTATGACGTTGAAGAGTTCTTTTGCGTTACTTGCGTTGGTGTCGATTTTGTTCTTGATAAAGGTCTGTTTGGTTGCTTTTATGCGCTGGTGGTATTCATTCATGGCATTCCTGTAGTTGTTCTGGTCTTCGGTGGTTTTCCTGTTCCGCCAGAGTTTCCCAAGGCGTCTGCAGGAGCGCCTGGCTTCTTTGAGGTCGGTGGTGAACCAGGCAGCCTTTAGGGTGCGTTCTTCGATTGGGAGGCGGAGGGGTGCGAGCTTGTCGGCGCAGCCGGCGATCCAGCGGTGTAGTTCTTTGGCTGCGGAGTTGACGTCAGTCGTGGCGGGGGGTGGGGGTCGAGGAGGAGGGTGGTGTTGAGGTGTTCCTCTGTGATCTTGATCCAATTCCTTCGTGGCGGTCGCGGAGTAGGTTGGGGTGCGGTGGTGGTGTTGAAAGTGAAGTGTATGCAGTGATGCTCTGTCGAGAGGGGCTCAGTGGTTTGACTGATGTCGATGTTAGTCCCTCCTGCGAAGATGGGGCCGAGGGTGTGTCGGGCTCTGTGGGTGGGGGTGGTAATGAGCTGTTTCAGTCCGAGGTTGGCAAGGATGTCAAGAAGGGTGGTGGAGTCGGGGTCGCTGCGGTTGTTGAGGTGGAAGTTTAGGTCTCTGAGGATAATGTAGTCCGTGGAGGCGATGTTGTGGGATGCGACGAGGTCGGCAATGGAGGTGACGTAGGAGGCGCCCTAAGTAGGAAGGAAATGCCCAGACGTGGGTCTCATGCTCTCTGCACCACTCGATTCAAGCTAGCCTGGCTGATGAGAGGCGATGCTCGGAAACCAGTCCCAGGATGGTTGCTTCTGGTTCAGGGAGGACCTGGCTTTGCAGTTCGGGCTGGACTGTTCCCAAGAGGAACAAGGTCAAGACTGATTTGCATATGACTGGGCCCAGACTGGGGTGGCGTGATGAGCAAAAGAATGATGGATTAAACCCACATCTTTGTGACTGAGGGTGAATATTTACCTTGTTCAGCAATCCATCCATCAGTTGTACCTTTTGCTATTGTCACACTAAGTGGGAAGGGTATGCCCAGACGTAGGTCCCGTGATCACTGCGCCTCTGGATGCAAGTTAGCCTGGTTGATGAGGGGTGATGCCCCGAAACCGGACCCAGGATGCTTGTTTCTGATCCATGGGGGACCTGACTTGGCATTTAGGGCTGGGCTGTTCTCATGAGGAACAGAGCCAAGACTGAATTGCATATGGCTCTGTCCAAACCGGCTAGCATGGTGAGCAAAAGAAAGATGGATTAAACCCAGATCTTTGTGACGGGAAACAGCCTTTACAACAAGGTTCTTACTTCGTTTGCCTTTACCACAAATTTTTTAGCACGCATATTTTTACCACGTGCATGCTTTTACAACGCATGCCTTTGTCACACATTTATTGTAAGTTGGGGGGTGTCCCCCACAAATACATTGTTTTGATATATAAAAACAATATTGGGTGGTACTGGCATGCGTTGTAAAAGCAAAAATATGCATGGTAAAAAATGCATGCTAAAGGCATACCATGTCTTTACCTGCGTTGTACCATCGTACAACCCTTTGTGACTGGGGGTGAATGTTTGCAGTGCTCAGCATTCCGTCCATTATTTGTTCCTTTTGCTTTTATTTGTTCTTTTTGCTTTTGTCGCCCTAAGTGGGAAGGGTATGCTCAGACGTGGGTCCTGTGCTCCCTATTTCACTGGATTCAAGCTGACCTGGCTGATGACGGGTGATGCTCGGAAACCACTCCCAGGATACTTGCTTCTGGTCGAAGGGAGGACCTGGATTGGCAGTTCAGGCTGGACTGTTCCCTGGAGGAAAAGGGTCAAGACTGATTTGCATATGGCTGGGACCAAACTGGTGTGGCGTGGTGAGCAAAAGAACGATGGATTAAACCCAGATCTTTGTGACTGGGTGTGGCAGTTTTTATTGTTCAGCATTCCCCCAATCATTTGTTCCTTATGCTACTAAATTTGCACAGACATACAGCTTTACTGCTAAAACTATTCAGTGCACAAAAGACAATGTGTCGATGTTAGAATTGGGGGTCTCTAGTTGGCAGAGATAGGTATTGACCAACTAGGGACCCTTACTGCTAGTCAGGGTAAAGGGGTACACACTGTTGATAACCCCTGCTCACCCCCTTGGTAGATTGGCACAAGCAGACAGGCTTATCCCCAAGGTAATGTGTAAAGTATTTGCATCAACACCCACAATAACACTGTGAAACACCACAAAGGGACACCACACAGGTAATTATCAAAAATTGATTCTTTATATAGAAATTAGGCAAGACCAAATATCAAAAGCAAGGCCAACATACACACTGATCTCTTGTAGCCCAAAACAACGATGTCTTGTAGTGTTCTCTTGATTTATAGTTCAATTGCCATCCAAAAAGCGCAATCCCAACAAGGGGGCTCAATTAAAAAAAATTCAGGCAATCTCTGTGTCCCGGTACTGCAGCGAGTATGGCAATGCTGCTTGTGATTAAAAACGGGACTCCAACCTTTACTTAAGCCCCCGCTGCCCCCTCGCGCTCCAGATCACCTGCTACTGCCGCCAATCCCAGCCAGGCAACCAGCGCCCCACAGAGCCCACCGGCAGTGCCCTCCGTGAGCACTGTGCTAGACGCTAACTCCCGCAAGGGACCGGAGCCTGTTACCTGCTATGCGAGCGCTGGGCATTCCAGGAGTTTCAACAAGGCTTCCCAGCAAGGCAGGCTCCTTCCTCTTTCGCTCCTCGGCCTGCGGCGCAGTTCTCCGCTCCCTGGCAGAAGCGTTGGGAAGCCCTCGAGGCAGGACCAATGACAGCGTGGCACAACGATGACGCTGCGGGACTCTTGAGCGGGTGGGACCAATGGGAGCGCGGCACGCTCATGATGCTGCGGGACTCCCGGGCGGCTGGAACCAATCCCAGCGCGGCCCTTCGATGATGAGGAGGGAATCCCTGGTAGCTGGGGCCAATCCCAGTGTGGCACAGCGGTGATGTCGCGGACCTCGGGCCAGCGGCGGTGAAGTGTTACGGCGGCTCTCCTCTCCACGGCGAACCCGGCCTCAGGCTATTTAGCTCGAGATGCGGCGGTGAAGACAAAATAGAAGATTGCACATCACGCTTGGCAAACGGGGCCGGTAGTGAAAAGATACCGGATCTCAGTGCGTACTACTCCTCACGGGTGCTTTCCTTGTGTGCCGACTGCACACCGAAGGACAGACCACCCACAGGCACCGACTGTGCACCCCAACACGCACTCAGCTTGCAAGTAAAAGTTATTTCTGGGAATCTTGGTATCCCTGTGTTCCCAACAGGAGGCCAGCTCTTCTCAGGCCCTTGGAGACTCTAGTCAGACACAGCACACAGAAAAGTCTTGGTTTCAAGCAGATGGGGGGGAATCACAGCACACAGCAAAGTCCCCTTCTTCTCTCCTTTAGTTGAATCAGCAAAACAGCAGGTCAGCCCCAGAGCACACAGCAAGGGAAATCTTCCTTCTTAGTTTCCCCAGCTGTTCTTCTTCCGGCAGAGGTTCCTCTTGATTGTAGAAGTCAGAAATTCAGGGGTTTGGGGTCCTGTACTTATACCCCAAAAAGTCTTTGTTCCCTTTGTGCAGGAGGGCTCTGAGCCCAGCAAAAACCAGTTCTGGGTGGATTCTGTCAGTGGACACCTTCTTCCTTTGAGAGAGAGAGGCAGGGGCGTCAGCCGCTCAGCAGGAGGTGGAGCCAGCATTGTGGAAGGCAGGCACAGCCCTATCCAGGTCCCAGGTGCAACTCCTCCCACTACTCCAAATGCAGATAGCTCCATTCAGCCATGGGCTGACTCACCCTGCCTCCTGGAATTTCCCAGCCCTGTCACTCAAACTCCAGACAGCCAATTCACAAACAGGCAGAAACACACAGAAAGGTTAGACAAGAAAACAGCCACTTTCTAAAAATGCTGTTTTCAAACACAGGATTTAACAAGCATTTGCAATGCAATAGGTCTCGCATTTACGCAAGTTTCAGCTATTGACATTGCAAATGACAATGCATTTATCTGTTTTTAAAACTTAAATAAAAGGCAGTCATTTGCAATGTCAATAGCTCAAACTCGCTTAAATGGGAGACCTATTGCATTGCAAATGCTTGTTCTCTCGAGCGCCCTAGAATCGAGATCAGATCCGTATGTTTCATATTTTGTTCCCCTGACGCCAGTTCTCCGTATATATTTCTACATGTTCCAGCATGCCTTGAGGTCTGGAATATAATATTTACATTCTTTGACAATTGTTTGCGCTCAACAATAATGTACGTGTCACAATTTACCACGAGAGGCTGGGGTCGGCTTCATTAGGTAATGCAGGGATGTTTATGTGTCTGGCTCTGGTAAAGTAACAATGTCGAGAATGGGGAGTATAACATGACAAAAACATCGTATTGGCGTGGGTGCCACTTAGCACTTCATCACGTAGAAATGACAGTGGAACTTTAATTATTTCGTGCCTGTGGGACAAAATACTAGAAGGTTCAGAAATGACAACAGGTCATGCTAGAAGCGTTATCCAAGGCTGGAGCGATTTCTACGGCCCGTGGAAAAAATGTTAAAGTGTGTAAAGAGATGTTTTATGTTTTGGAGACTAGAGCAAAATGTCGAATTGTGAAAACAAATGGCCCACTTGGTGGTGCAAAAAAATCAACAAAAGGGTGATGAAAGGGGAACCCCAGCTGGGTCTGCAGAGGTCCCCGATAGGAATGGACCCAAAATCACTACAGCCAGGGAAAGGTGGTCAGTCAGAGGCACCCGCAATGGATTGTGTGTGAAAATGTACACCCCTCCCCCCCCCCCCAATCCAGGACTGGTGTCAAAGGGACGAGGAGAGGGTTGCTTTCAACAGAGTACAAGAATGAGATTAAAATGAGTATAATTCCATAAGGAAATACGCGGCCGGATACCCATTAGCTTCAGTCCCAAGGGAGTTCCCATAGCAACTCAAAGCAAAATATAACGCTAAGTGCACATTTTCTCGGCATGAGCGAGTGGAATTTTAGCTTGCGAAGACCATGCTAAAGAAGCCACAAGGTGCCTAACGCTTTCATTGTATTTTACACGTTAAGTAAGGTCATTACTTAGCTCTGATGAATCAATACAATTGTTTTTGTTTTTGAAGACACTCCTTGAACAACTGAACGATGGAGCCAGACTAAACGACGTTTGTCGCTCTTAAAGTCACAGAGGCTGAGAAGCAAAACATTCTTTTGTTAATGATCCTGCCAACACCCGGCACTTTGAATTGCTTAGTAACTTAAGAACAACGCACTTTAAATAAGAGTAAGAAAGAGTAGCGGAAGACGACAGAGGAGAATAGTGGGCAAGAGAAGGCACGGAAGAAAGAGTGAACGGAAATGAAAGGAGGGGGAGGTGTGAAATCAGGACAGCGAAAGAGGCTCGAGAGGGATAATGTAAGGACGAATGAGAAGTATGGATACGCAAATAAAGAAAAAGTGAAAGCAAATTTGTAACGCGGCGGAGCGTGGTGCGCGTGCTTGGCGGGGGCGGGGAGCGCATTACTTCCGGGGGAGCGGACCCTTTGAAGTTTGATGCCAAGGGCGCCAGTGGGCTGAAGCGCTTCCCCAAATGGATTGCATGGCGGCACGATGCACGTGATTGTGCGCGTGCTCGCCATGCAATCCACTTTTGGGAGCCCCTCTTACTAGAGTCTCGCATAGCGATTGCTACGCAATAGCTAGGCGAGACCTAAAAACCATCCTTCCTAAAAGATGTGTTATTAAATTCTGAGTTCAGGGATATCAGCCTTTTATTTTCTATCTTGCTCCTATGGGATGATATGCAGGTAAACCTTATACACAGCATTCCCCATTATAGCCAAGATAGCCTTTCAATAGTGAAAATCTAAAATGGCTGTAATTCACTACCAGAGCATGTCACCCACACTAGTACAGGCTCTGCCTTTCACATACACTGCACCCTGCCTATGGGGGTACCTAGGGCCTTCCATAGGGGTGTCCAATGTGTATAGAAAGGGAAGGGTTAGGCCTGGCCAGTGTGGACACTGGTCAGGGCAGCATGGCAGTTAGCACCTGCACCCAGGCACCGCGGTGGCATGCCTGAGACACCATTTTAGGACTACTCATGTGGGTGGCACAATCAGTGCTGCAGGCCCACTAGTAGCATTTGAATCACCCGCCCTAGCACACTTGGTGCACTTTACTAGGGATTTCCTGGTAACACAAATATTCCAATCATGGATAACCAATTACAATAACAATTTACCTAGGGAGCACTAGCACTTTGACACTGATCAGCAGTGGAAAGTGCCCAAAGCAGCTAAACCAGCAAAAACAAAATCCAGCACAGCGTCAAAAATACAGGAGGTAGAGGCAAAAAGTCAGGGGAAACCACGCCAAAGATGCCAGGTCTAACACGTGTCCCCTCCAGCTGATAGTGGGGAGAACTACCCACCCTCTTGGGAGTTCTCATCACTAAGGCGGAAAAACCTGGACAGACCATCAGCGTTGGCGTGTTCTGTACCAGGGCGGTGTTCCACCGTAAAGTCCATTCCCTGTAGGGAGATGGACCACCTCAGCAGTTTTGGGTTCTCACCCCTCATTTGCATCAACCATCTGAGGGGCCTGTGGTCTGTCTGAACCCGGAAGTGAGTCCCAAACAAGTAGGGCCTCAGCTTCTTCAGAGCCCCGACCACAGCAAACGCTTCCCTTTCAGTCGCACTCCACCTCTGTTCCCTGGGAAGTAGCCTCCTACTAATGAAAGCTACAGGTTGGTCTAAGCCCTCGTCGTTGATCTGTGAGAGTACTGCTCCCACACCATGCTCTGAAGCGTCTGTCTGCACTACAAACTCACTGGAGAAATCAGGCGCCTTGAGCACAGGTGCTGTGCACATGGCAGTCTTAAGGGCATCAAAAGCAGTTTGGCAGGCTTTGGTCCAATTCACTCTCCTGGGCTGCTTCCTTGAAGTCAGCTCGGTCAAGGGAGCAACAATGGTGCCATATCCCTTGACAAATCGGCGGTAATACCCGGTGAGTTCTAAAAAGGCTCTCACCTCTGTCTGGGTCTTGGGGGGCTCCCAAGCCAGAATGGTATCAATCGTTGCTTGGAGGGGCGCCACCTGGCCGCTCCCTACCTGGTGTCCCAAGTACACCACAGAACCCTGCCCTATCTGGCACTTACTGGCCTTGATAGTGAGGCCTGCCCTTTGCAGAGCCATCAACACTTCACAGAGGTGTTGCAAGTGCTCTTCCCAAGTGGAACTGAACACAGCAATGTCATCCAGGTATGCGGCGCTGAATTCCTCCAGCCCGTACAGTACCTGGTTGACCAGTCTCTGGAACGTGGCAGGGGCGTTCTTCAACCCAAAGGGCATGACACGGAACTGGAAGGGCCCCTCTGGCGTTGAAAACGCAGACCTCTCCTTGGCCCCCGCAGTTAAGGCAATCTGCCAGTACCCAGATGTTAAGTCGAACGTACTGAGGTACTGGGCAGCGCCCAACCGATCCACGAGCTCATCAGCTCTGGGGATGGGGTGTGCATCAGTCTTGGTGACCGCATTGAGCCCACGGTAGTCCACACAAAACCGGAGTTCTGGAGTGGCACCGGGTGCAGCAGCTTTTGGTATTAAGACCACTGGGCTAGCTCAGGGGCTGCTGGAGGGCTCAATTACTCCTAGCGCCAACATCTTGGAAACCTCTTCCTTGATGCTGGCCCTGACCCTGTCAGCTACCCTGTAGAATTTCTGCTTCACAGGAAGACTATCTTGGACGCACCAATTGGTGACACCTGGGGTCAGGGAGAACAGGGAGGCAAACTGACCCAACACCTGGCGACAGTCCCTCTGCTGTTCTGGGGTCAGGGTGGGCGAGAGGACCACACCATCCACTGACCCATCTTGCTCCTTGGCTGCCAGGAGGTCAGGAAGAGGGTCACTCTCCTCTTTCATTCCAGCATCCGTAGCCAGGAGCATTGTCACATCAGACCTCTCAAAGTGGAGCTTGAGGCGGTTCACATGTAAGACCCTCAGGGGTTGCCTGGGAGTCTGCAAGTTAACCAGTCCACTTGTCTTGGAGCGCACAAGGCTCCACTGGCGCATCACCCACACTTTCTGCCCAGGTTGAAATTCGACCAGAGTGGCATTCTGATCGTACCATCTTTTCATTTCTTCCTGGCTGGCTTCTAGGTTCTCCTGAGCGAGCTTCCTGAAGCGTTGTGTCTGGTTGCGGAAGGCCAGCATATAGCTGAACACATCCTGGGGGGTTTTCCCGGGGGATTTCTCCCACACCTCCTTCACCAGAGTGAGAGATCCTCTAACAGGGTGGCCATACAGAAGCCCAAAGGGACTGAACCCTAAGGACTTCTGAGGCACCTCCCTGTAGGTAAACAACAGGCATGGTAAAAAGACATCCACTCCCATCTCATGGGCTCCGCAAGGCCTATAATCATACATTTCAGAGTTTGGTTGAACCTTTCAACCAACCCGTTTCCTTGTGGGTGGTAAGCAGTGGTGAACTTATAAGTTACCTCCCACAGAGAATTCATGTACCTAGAAATGAAGTTGGTATCCCGGTCAGAGACCACCTCTCTGGGGAACCCCACACGGGAAAAGATCCCCATCAATGCACGGCCCACCATGGGTGCTGTGATTGTCCTGAGAGGGAGCTTCCGGGTACCGGGTGGCATGGTCCACCAAAACCAGGATGAACCTGTTGCCTAAGGCTGTCTTGGGGTCCAGTGGCCCCACAATGTCGATGCCCACCCGCTCGAAAGGGGTGCTCACCACAGGAAAGGGTTGGAGGGGTGCCTTGCACTTTCCTCCGCTCTTGCCACTTGCCTGACAAGTCTGGCAAGTCCTACAGAATGTACCGATGTGCTTCTTCATCTGGGGCCAGAAGAAGTGGGTGACAAGCCTTTGGAAGGTCTTGTCTTGCCCCAGATGTCCTGCGAGAGGCACGTCATGAGCCAGACCCATTAGGAAGGCCCTGAAGCGCTCGGGTACCACCAGCACACGGGCTGCACCAGGCTCAGCGACCTTCCCAGTAAATGAGATGATCCTTGGACTCTCCACCTGCTGCCTGGTCTGTAGCCTGTTGCCGCAAACCAATGAGAGAAGGGCATTCCCTCTGCGCCTTGCAGAACTCCTCCCTGGAGGGGCCAACTTCTTGCTGTCAATGGGTCAGCTCAGGCAAGTCCCCCAGTTCGGCCACCTTCTTCCCCTGTAGGTTCCAGGGCATCCCCCTCAGGTTCTGCTTTCTCCTGGACCGTGGGAACGGCTGGGGCTGGTTTCCCCCTGGGCCACTGTTTCAGGCTCCAGGTCCTCTTGATTACCCTGACGGGCTGCCATGGACCGAGTGGTCACACAGACCCACTCAGGCAGACCCAACATCCCCAGATGAGCCTGGTGTTCCACCTCCTTCCAGGGGGAACTCTCCAGGTAATTTCCTAGCAGACAGTCTACAGGCATGGATGGACGAACAACAACCTTCAAGGCACCTGAGACCCCCCCCCCCCACTCAAAGGAAACTAGCGCCACCTTACACAGGCGCACGGAGTTGTCTGCTGCAACTACAGGGTGAAGTGTATTGGGAATGACCTGCTCCTCAGACACCCATTGACACCTGACAGATGTCACACTTGCTCTGGTGTCTCTCAGAGCCTCCACCCTCTTCCCATTGATGGTCACCCACTGCCTGTATTTTTTAGTGTTCCCAGGCAGGTAGGTCTCCTGGACCATCTCTCTGTCTCCTAAAGAGACAAGGGTCATAACTGCTTGCTCTTTCCCCTCACTGGAAACAAATTCCTCTCCCAACGCTACACTCACTAGACCCGGTGTCTGAGCACCAGTGGGTGCTGGGGGTTTCTTGGGGCACTTAGGGGCAATGTGACCCACTTCCCTACATGCATAATATGTGGGCTGAGTTTGGTTGTCCTGTCTGCCCTTAGGGGGCCAGGGCCTCTTAGGCTTGGGGGGTTGGGACTCCTTCTCCTGGGAACTATTTTGGGGCCCTTTAGAGAACTCCTTTTGGTTACCCTTGTCCTCCCCATCCTTCTGCTGGGGACCCTGACCAACTTTGGCTGTGGTACCCACCACCCCCTTGTGGACCCTGGTGCTAGTCCAGCGGTCTGCCTCCTTAGCAAGCTCACCGGGGTCAGTCAACTTGCTATCCAAAAGATGCTGGCGCAGCTCTGGAACACATGGACTACTCAAGTGCTCCCAACTAATTAAGTGGCACAGCCCCACATAATCAGTTACCTTGCTGCCCTTTATCCAACCTTCCAGTGCACACGTGTACATACTCACACACTCCACCCAGGTACTGGAATTAAGTTTCTTGAAATCTCTAAACTTCTGACGGTACTGTTCTGGAGTGGGACCATACTGGAGGCATAACGCCTCTTTCATATTGGGGTAGGTTAGGGTACCTGCTGACTCTAAGGGTGACAAGAAATCCCTCCCAGAGGCTTCAAAATGCTTCCACAGGCCCTCCTCCCAACTCTTCTCAGGCACTTCATTCATCTTCAAGGCAAGCTCATAGGATCTAAACCATGCATAGATATCCTCACCTCTCTGATAATTCTGTACCAAATCTTTGGGTATGTACACCTTACCCGCCTGCACTGGTTGTGCGCTGCCACCATTGGGACTGCACTCCACTTGTTTAGATTTGAGATCCAGCTCCCTCAGACTCAACTCATGAGCCCACTGGAGTTTCTTTTCCTCCGAAGCAAGAGCGTTCCTGCTCTCCTCCGCCTTCTTTTCACTTTCAAGGCGTAACCTCCTTTCTTCTGCTTGAGCCTTGAGTTTAAAAAGCTCTAACTCATGGTCTCTGATCCTCTGATTCTCCTCCAGCTCCTCTGGAGAAAAGCCCCTGCTGGAATGGGTGCTGCCAGGCCTAGAAGCTGGCTTGCCCACTGGCAAATCATGGGATATAAAACCATCCCCATTTGTATCCCCATCTCCAGTGACATCCTCTGTCTCCTCAACTTGTTTGGCCTCCCACCAGGCCCTTAAGGCCTTCTGTAGCTCCTCCTTTTTAGAGCTGTTCCTCCTGGGACATCCAAACTTTTTGCAGAATTGTTTCAACTGCTCCACCTTGTATGTGAACAAATCCTGAATCTCAAATTCCAAGTCCGCATCTTCACTTGCTTCTTTTCCTTTCTATGATGCTTGCAAGGGCTGCTCAAAAATAGACCCAAAAATAGGTATAGTATGTGGCTGCGTAGTGGTCTGCGCTAAAGCTAGTGGTGTACACTAATTACTGTAGGTCAAGTGCAAATTCAAGTTCAAATCCTCACCGCTGACCACCAATGTTAGAATTGGGGGTCTCTAGTTGGCAGAGGTAGGTACCTTTGACCAAATAGGGACCATTACTTCTAGTCAGGGTAAAGGGGTACTCACTGTTGACCCCCTTGGTAGCTTGGCACGAGCAGACAGGCTTATCCCCAAGGCAATGTGTAAAGTATTTGCATCAACACCCACAATAACACTGTGAAACACCACAAAGGGACACAACACAGGTAATTATCAAAAATAGATTCTTTATATAGAAATTTGGCAAGACCAAATATCAAAAGCAAGGCCAACATACACACTGATCTCTTGTAGCCCAAAACAACGATTTCTTGTTGTGTTCTCTTGATTTATAGTTCAATTGACATCCAGAAAGCGCAATCCCAACAAGGAGGGCTCAATTTAAAATAATTCAGGCAGTCTCTGTGTCCCGGTACTGCAGCGAGTATGGCAATGCTGCTTGTGATTAAAAATGGGACTCCAACCTTTACTTAAGCCCCCGCTGCCCCCTCGCGCTCCAGATCACCTGCAACTGCCGCCAATCCCAGCCAGGCAACCAGCGCCCCACACAGCCCACCTGCAGTGCCCTCAGTGAGCACTGTGGTAGGCGCTAACTCCCGCAAGGGACCGGAGCCAGTTACCTTCTAGGAGAGCGCTGGGCAGTCCAGGAGTTTCAACAAGGCTTCCGGGCGAGGCAGGCTCCTTCTTCTTTACGCTCCCCGGCCTCCGGCGCTGTTCTCCGCTCCCTGGCAGAAGCGCGGGGAAGCCCTTGAGGCAGGACCAATGGCAGCGAGGCACAACGATGACGCTGCGGGACTCTTGAGCGGGCGGGACCAATGGGAGCGCGGCACGCTGATGATGCTGTGGGACTCCCGGGCAGCTGGAACTAATCCCAGCGCGGCCCTTCGATGACGAGGAGGGAATCCCTGGTAGCTGGGGCCAATCCCAGCGCGGCACAGCGGTGATGTCGCGGACCTCGGCCAGCGGCGGTGAAGTGTTACGGCGGCTTTCCTCTCCACGGCGAACCCGGCCTCGGGCTATTTAGCTCGAGATGCGGCGGTGAAGACAATTGGGGAGATTGCACAGCACGCTTGGCAAACGGGGGCCATTAGTGAAAAGATAACGGCCCTCAGTGCGTACTACTCCTCACGGGTGCTTTCCTTGTGTGCCGACTGCACACCGAAGGACAGACCACCCACTGGCACTGACTGTGCACCTCAACACGCACTCAGCTTGCAAGTCAAAGTTGTTTCTGGGAATCTTGGTATCTCTGTGTTCCCAACAGGAGGCCAACTCTTCTCAGACCCTTGGAGACTCTAGTCAGACACAGCACACAGCAAAGTCTTGGTTTCAAGCAGATGGGGAGAATCACAGCACACAGCAAAGTCCCCTTCTTCTCTCCTTTAGTTGAATCAGTAAAACAGCAGGTCAGCCCCAGAGCACGCAGCAAGGGCAATCTTCCTTCTTAGTTTCTCCAGCTGTTCTTCTTCCGGCTGAGGTTCCTCTTGATTGTAGAAGTCTGAAATTCAGGGGTTTGGGGTCCTGTACTTATACCCCAAAAAGTCTTTGTTCCCTTTGTGCAGGATGGCTCTGAGCCCAGCAAAAACCAGTTCTGTGTGGATTCTGTCAGTGGACACCTTCTTCCTTTGAGAGAGAGGGGCAGGATCGTCAGCCGCTCAACAGGAGGTGGAGTCAGCATTGTGGAAGGCAGGCTCAGCCCTATCCAGGTCCCAGGTGCAACTCCTCCCACTACTCCAAATGCAGATAGCTCCATTCAGCCCTGGGCTGACTCACCCTGCCTCCTGGAATTTCCCAGCCCTGTCACTCAAACTCCAGACAGCCAATTCACAAACAGGCAGAAGCACACATAAAGGTTAGACAAGAAAACAGCCACTTTCTAAAAAGTGCTGTTTTCAAACACAGGATTTAAAAACCATCCTTCCTAATTGTTATTAAAGTCTGAGTTCAGGGATACCAGACTTTTTTTTCTATCTTGCTCCTATGGGAAGATATGCAGGTAAACCTTATACACAGTATTCCCCATTATAGCCTATGGGCAAGATAGCCTTTCAATAGTGAAAAACTAAAATGGCTGTAATTCACTACCAGAGCATGTCACCCACACTAGTACAGGCTCTTCCTTTCACATACACTGCACCCTACCCAGGGGGGTACCTAGGGCCTTCCATAGGGGTGTCCAATGTGTATAGAAAGGGAAGGGTTAGGCCTGGCCAGTGTGGACACTGGTCAGGGCAGCATGGCAGTTAGCAACTACACCCAGGCACCGCGGTGGCAGGCCTGAGACACCATTTTAGAGCTACTCATGTGGGTGTCACAATCAGTGCTGCAGGCCCACTAGTAGCATTTGTGTCACCCGCCCTGGCACACTTGGTGCACTTTTCTAGGGATTTCCTGGTAACACAAATATGCCAATCATAGATAACCAATTACAATAACAATTTACCTAGGGAGCACTTGCACTTTGACACTGAACAGCAGTGGCAAAGTGCCCAAAGCATCTAAACCAGCAAAAACGAAAACCAGCACAGCGTCAAAAATACAGGAGGTAGAGGCAAAAAGTCTGGGGAAACCACGCCAAAGATGCCAGGTCTAACAGTGGAAAGTAGGTTTCAGACAAAATTTCATTTGCACATATCCAAGTGCATTTATTTGTGTTGATCCTGTTAAAATGTTTGTTTCCATCACACTTCAGAATTACAAAAAAAGTGCTTCATTTTTACTTTTCTAACTGCTGATATATATTGAAATGTTTTGTACAATTCATTTATAGGTATTAAAATTGTGCTATCTCTTACAAAAATGACATCCTACAGCCTTCCCTCCTCCCCTTCCCTGTAACTAACTCCGTCCAAAGTTGCTTTCTTGGGGCCAGTCTCTTAAGACCATTGTGGTAACGCTGCCTATCTGCCTATCTGCCTATCTGTGAGATTGATCTGGGTTTTCCTGTTTGCATGTCACCCAACTTGTGATCTGTCAATCTGTTGCTTCAGGCCTAGGTTGAAGGGCCTGCCTGACTACGTATTTCTGACTCTGGGTTGATACGTAAGTCATATCAGGTGGATTCGACAACAGTGATGCAGGTTCAATGTTATAATTACATATATCATGGCATACATTGACATCGTATTTGTCAATATTAACATTCTCCCCCCTCTAGTTGAATTTCCAACTACATCAATATCCTCACACTTCATGACAGTCACATTATTTGAGATTTGGTGTGTTTCTTTTGTCTGTTACTACCGCCCTAGTTACTTGCATTCTACCTAATTTGAGGACTGCGTTTTTACATCAAAAAATCCCCTCATGTAGGAAACCAAAACAATAATGACAATTGGGAGCAATGATGTGCATAGTCTGGTCTCCGACGGTGTAGGCCAGGAAAATCTATAAACCAGTCCCGCTCAGGGACACCTCCCTCCTCCTTCATTTCAGCTTGTAGATGATGCAATGCTTGGATGGCAAGAGTTAGTGTCCCATTGTCCATGTCGTTTCCAGGGATAAAAGTACAGTAGAACACACCAATCTTGGCACATGCCCACCCTCCATTGTGGTCAAGTCCAACACATACCGATGTTGCATCACCATGAGGTGGCTGGCTCTTAGTTCTTCTTTGATAGCATTTAGGCCGAGCTCAGTATTGTTGATCATCTTCAGCAACTCCCACCTAGGGTTTTATAACCAGCAGACGTTCACCTTTTGCAGGGTGAAGAATGGTATGGACCCTCCCGCATTTTCTTCAGTGTCGTAAAACAGTCTATATTTTTCCAGAATGCGCTTGTACTTAGCCCAGCCAAAATAATCAGCAGTTCTTTTTTCTCAAGCCCAATCCAATAATGTTTTTCTTCTGTAGCGTATGTTTGAACAACTCAGACAGGTCTTCCTCAGGGATGAGCAGAATCGGGTGTGTATGGTTACAAGGGTGCAGAGGGCCTGCAATCCAGGGGCAAGCTAAACATAGGCAAACTCCCCACATTGCCAGCAGATATCCATCAGCGTGGAGGTGCCCAGTTTCATGTCTGGTACATGCAGTATGGCTCCACAATTTTCATTTGTGCCACACTGGATAATTTCTTTGCCTCTAAAACACAAGGAATAGAGTGTACTTTTCTGTACAATTAGGGGTTGCCCCTTACCTTCTAGCCACGTGTACCTATCTGTCTCAGTGTCCCAGATTTCTTGACATGAGGTATCTATGCTGGCATTCAACCCTTCCATTCTAGACTCATTTCCCCTTGTATCATAGAGGTGGATGGCCCAGCACTGTGACTTCATGCCTGGGATCTATTTGGTATTAAAGAAGACTGCCCCATCCACGCTAAGGGCCACCCTGGGACCACAGACGGAGGCGGAGGCGGACGTGTTTGTGCACTGGTGCAGTGGTTTTGCTACCTCCAAGAACCTCTTTTATGGAAAATCTCAGGGACAAACAATGTCCTCCTCTAAGGTGCCCAGCCTGCGCATCCTGTCTAGCTCAGTCTTGAATATCGCTAGGCTCGGTGAGAAGGTACAGTGCGGTGGGGTTGATCTCATTCTAGTTGATGTAACTACTATTCAGTGCAGTTCTACTCTACTATGTTGTATCGTGAGTCTAATCCTACATAGGTACAGGTGAATGAAATATTTTGCTTTTTCTGTGGCTAGTTCTTGGGTTAAGTAAAGTCTGTCTGCTCCCATGATGTCGGGTATAAGCGGCACTAATGGCAGCTTCAGGATGGACCTCCGCCCCTTCGGATTCAGCAAAACTTCCAATCAATTGCAGCGCCTGCTCACCATTCTTGCTGTACAAATATGAATCCATATGGGCTGGGTATTTGTCCTTTGGCTGCATTCAGGCTCAAAAAACCAATCTTTTCTATCTGGCTCACCACAAATGTTGCTCGAATACGATTTTACCTTGAAATAATGAAAGACAAGAGGCATTTGGCAAAACAGGAACATTTGGTTTAATTAAATGCCGCGGCTGGGAGAACAGGCAACAGAGTCAGGGTCTGAAGTCTCTCTCAGCACATTGGTTTCGGCCGTCTTTTTATACATTACATGAAGCACTGTAAAGCAATTTGTACATTACTTTTGAGACAGAAATCTGGGCCTAGCCATGGCTCCATAAATCTTGTCTTTTGATAAGAGGTGCAGGTGGGTCTCAACCTTGTGTGGACACAATAGAAGGCCAGTGGGTACGTGTTCAGAAGTCCCGCATGTGCACTACGTGATCACTACAGGTAGTGTGCATGCTGTGTTCTGATTTGGGGAGTGTGCCTAACGTAGTGTAACATCTGACTTTATGGTGTTTTGGGAACGCTCACCCCTCTCGCAAAAAGTGTTTTTTTTGGGGGGGTGGGCAATCTCTTACGACCATTGTGGTGTTGCTACCTGTCTGTGGGATTTATCTGGGTTTTCCTGTGTGTGTGTTTGTCTAAGGGTTATGTGTCATTGCACTTGTGGTCTGTCAATCTGTTGCTTCAGGCCTAGGTCGCAGGGCCTGCCTGACCACATATTTCTGACCCAGGGCTGATGGGTCGGTCATATCGGGTGGATTCTACAACAGCGATGCAAGTTCATTGTTATACAGACATATATCATGGTGTACATTGACATCGTATTTATCAATATTAACACCAGGAGAACAACTGGGAGCACGTAAACAGTGAACAAGCAGCAGGCTAGCTCACCAAGGTCAGTGCAGAACAGTGGCAATCCTTCTTACAGCCCTCATGTCAGCACAACAAGCAAGTCAGTCCAATGGCGGTTCTTCCTGGCAGCATAGCAGGTCCTTCTGGCAATGTGCAGTTTGTAGAGCCAGCAGCGTCTGGTTACAAGTCCATGCAGTGTCTAACATCATGTGGTCAGAGTCCCTGCATGTATACACAAAATTTCTGTGATCTGGGGATACTTCAAAAGAAAACATAGAAGTGCACAACACCCCCTTTCAACTCGGCCCTGGTTCCAGACAAACAGTAGGGGGTAAACAAGCTCTTTGTGTGAGGGCAGGAGACAGCCTGTATAAATTTAAGTGTGCCCCAACTCCCTCGTTCCCAGCCCAAGAAGGCCATCAGTATGTAGATGAATGCGGATGCAACCCTGCTACACCAAACCTTCCCTGTGTGATGGCTGTCTGAAAAGTATGCACAAAGTGTAGCTGTCAACCAGGCCCGGATGTGGATTGGTGTCAGGCTGCAAAGCACATAGTCATAAGCAGAGAGAAATGCCCACTTGCTAAAAGTATGAAAAAAAGCAGCTGCGATGCACTCAAAGAATCTAGTTTAAACACGAATATGCACAACTTTGCTTGTAAACCAACTTATAATCATGCTGTGTGCACCAGGTTGAGGGGCTCTGCAAGCCTCTGAATACTGAAAGTGAACAAAAATACCCAGATACATATCTGGGGATACCCAGTGCACTACGGGAATACACAATCCAGTGTGAATCAAAACTTTATGTGGATATACAGTTTTACTCCACTTGTAGAAAAAACAATTAAACAATGATCACTGCGACAAAAGTTCACTGAATCAAAAAACTAAAAGAGAGTCCAATCAATGTTTCTTGATGATCCCAAACGATTCTTCTTTATTACTGAAGAAAATCGATGAGTGGAAATCAGCAACATACACAATTAATCATTCAAACAACCGTCTCGGTTTCGCATTTCCCAATGCATTTCGGGCTGTGTAGAGAAAGCCCTTCATCAGGGGAATCTGTGGGAAATGAACAATGATAATATATGTACACTCAAAATCATCGCATGGACATTATGACTCATAAGAGGACGAGGAAAGGACTAAACATCAATATGGAGAAAACTGAACAGCGTTCTCAATTTTAAAGCCCAAAATAAACAGATCCCCAGGTGCGGTATTAGATAATGAAAAACCACATAACGGGAGTGCAAAACACCAGAAACCATAGTGCCAAAAACTGAGTGAAAAAAACCAGTAAGGTACCTTGAGCGGTACTAGTACGAATATCGAGGAAATGATAACAATACACCAACGTCTCCTAAGGTGCGTACCCTGAGGAGATTAACAATGAAAGTTGGTGAACCGCATGGGAGATGAATTACTCAAATGACGTGAGTGACCAAACGAAACGAATCTTACTGCAAAAATATGCAGAACAACAACGTGGCCGAATTTGTAAGGATATCAAAGAACTTCTGTGAAAAAATGACATGGGTGAACACTGAAACACGGAAACAGGGTCTAGTTTACAGAAATAAAGTGGCATACATGCTGGCCGCTTACCCGTATAACGGACGCGGACGCTAAGGAAACAGACGGTGGCTCACGCATGCGTGCAGGGTGAGCCAGTGCGTTTAAGGGCAAAAAAGAGAAAGGGAAAACGGACGATGTGATCGAAACATAAATGGTGATTACTGTGGCGGCCATAATGGAAACGACTGTGCACTGGTGAAGACTGGAGAGGAAATCAACGCCACCATGTCAACAAAGGTGCCAAAAGAAAAATACAAATGACAATAATGATTGAGAACTACTGATAAACATTGAGCAATGAAAGATACTCGGCAATGAATACAATGAGGACTAAAGTTGCGAATAGAGCACCAAACAGAGAGATCGGAGAATAACAGACATAACTGCACATGATGATGTCTACAGAAAACAAGCTATTTCAAATTTATCATTCAACCCCAAAGGGGACAAAGAGTGCATAAACCCAATCCAATGAGATTCACGTTGCGATAACATTTTTGACATATTTCGCCCCGGGATCACCTCAACAATTTCAAGAACCCCAAATTTAAGCTGAGCAATGGTGTGTTTAGCTGCTAGCCAGTGTTGAGCGAGCGGGGAACTGATTGTCTTAGTACGAATCCGGCTTTTGTGTTCAGTGATCTGAGTTCGAAGAATACGTTCAGTTTTACCAACATAACATGAATCACAGGGACATTTAATAACATAAATAACATGATGGTTGTTACAATTAGCATTGAAATTCAAGTTGATTTTTCTCCCAGTGCGGGGGTGTGGTAAACTGTTGCCTACCATCACATTATTACAATGAGAACAGTTGTTACCATTTGGACATGCCCTTGTAAACCATATGGGGTTTGATACAGGATTTATTCAACATTTCTTTTAAATTCAATGACCTTTTATAGGCAAAAAGTGGAACGTCAACAAACAATCCTTTAAAATCAGGTTCACATTTAAGCAAGTCCCATCTCTGTAGTATACTCTTTTTTAACAAATGAGAATCAGTGGAGAATGTGGAAACAAACACCTCTCTCGTTATGTTAGTCGCTACCGTTTTCTTTTTAAGTAAGTCATCACGATTAAGGGATATGGCCCTTCTTGCTGCCTGGTCTACAATATGTGCAGGATAACCTCTGGTTAAAAACTTGTTTTTGGAGGCTTCAATCGTCTGCAGGCCCACCACTGCATCAGAGTTGATGCGCTTAATCCTGAGAAACTGTGAGTTAGGGAGGTGGCGTTTTAGAGGCCAAGGATGAAAACTTTGAAACAAAAGTGAATTATTGCGATCGGTGGGTTTGGTGAAAACAGTCGTCTGAATCAGAGAACCAGACAGGGTAAGTAGTACATCCAAAAATGTGATGCTGGAGAATTCGATCTGATGTGTAAATTGAATGCGAGGATTAACGTCATTCATTGACAGAATCTGAGTTTCCAAATCGCTGCGTGATCCGTGCCAGATGATGAGAATATCATCAATATAGCGACGGTATAACGTAAGGTTTGAAGTCCATGCACTTTCAGCAAAAATGTTTTCAGTTTCAAATTTGAGCATAAAAATGTTCGCATAGCTGGGGGCTCCGGAAAAGCCCATCGAAGTGCCATTGGCTTGGAGGAAAAACTGACCCTTCCATTGAAAATAACTGTGGAACAAACAAAAATTCAAAATTTCAATCAGAAAAACTTTATTGGCTCTAACTTCATTTTGACGTAGTAACGCCGATTCAATGGCTTCGATGCCGTCACTGTGAGGGATTGACGTTTATAGAGAAACAACGTCAATAGTGCATAACCAGAGTTGTTGAGTGTCAGGGATTTGTGTGTTTTGAAATATGGTTAGTAAATGAGTCGTATCTTGAACGTATGACAAACTGTTTTGTACAATGGGTTGAAAAAAAGTATCAAGGTACCGCCCAAGTGGATCATGGATAGAATCACATCCGGAGACAATGGGTCTCAACGGAGGGTCATTCAAATTCTTATGAATTTTAGGAAGCATATATAGACTCGATCTCCGGGGAAACCGAGTGAATAAATACTCCCTCGTTTTCAATGTGATCCATTGCATTTCAATGGCATGTGACGAAATAGAATCCAAAGTCGTTAAGAATTCGTCGGTGGGGTCTTTGGCTAATGGCAAATAGGTGGAGCGATCTTGTAGCATCTGATCAATCTTTTGCTCATATTTCATGCGATCCATGACCACTAATGCACCACCTTTATCTGCTTTTGTAAAATGTAACGTATCATTAAGTTGCAAAGATTTCAAAGCAAATCTTTCACTTTTAGATAAATTGGAAATGCCTGGAGAGCCAGATGGAAATTTGGCAATGTCTTGTTTGACCAGAGTTTCAAATAGATCAATAGCCTTGTGTGTAATGGGAGATAAGAAAGTACTGCCTGGTTTGAACTCAAGGTATTCAGTGTCAGTGCCTAGTTGAGACTCAGTGTCTACAGTGGAAAAGAAATATCTGAGACGCAGTTTTCTAGTGAACTTATACAGAGCAACAAAGGAGTCTAACCCTCTAGATTGATGTGTAGGTACAAATGAACACCCTTTGTTTAGAACCGTAATCTGTTTATTCGTCAATTTCTTGGACGAAATGTTGACCACTAGTGTTTCTTCGTCCGACGGCCTGTGCCTGTTTTTGCTGAATCGATGGCCTCTGCGGGTTCGGCTGATTCTGTTGTGGGCTGCATGGGTGGTTGATTTGCAGCCGGGCTGGTGGCCAAAAAAGAAACCTTAGAAGTGCTAGGAGCTGTCATAGTGGGTTCACTCACAGATGGTTGAACCAACGAGGATACAGGTGGACGAGATAACTGAGTATCACTTGTCGAGGCTACACTTTCTTCAGAAGAAGTGGTAGATGGCTTATGCCAGCTGCGTCTCTGGGCGTAAACTTCAGCCCATGAGTACACTTCATCAGGCTTATAGTCTATTGTGTCACGGCGGAATTTTCTCACTTTCCGCTCGTGGATTTCTTTGGCATATGAATCTAGTTTTACATTGATGTCAATAAGAGTACTAGACCATGCTTCAGTTTCCATTCGTGACATAAGACTAGCCTGCAAGTCTTTTATCTCAGACTCTAAACCCGTGAGTACTTGTGACAGTTCTTCAACTATAAGTAAGATCAAGTCAAGGGAGCATTTGTTTAAAATTGCATACCACTTATCCATAAACTTTTTGTTCATCTTGAACAACATTGGCTTAATAGCAAGACGTAATCCCCTCGGTATACGGCTCGCTTTGTGGTATTGGATGAGTGTGGTGGCGTGCAGACGTTGGTTGATCTCTCTGCGCATGAGGTACTCAAGCTGACGAATTTGTTGTGGTATGGGACCTGATGAAATGTCAAAGGACCTAGCCTCTTTAATGAGTCCATAAATGTCAGCCGCGTCAGCGGCGAAGTATACTTTAGTCTGAGCTCTATTTTCAGTAAGATGTAAAAGTGGCATTTCTACAGTAGTAATGAAAAATCCACCTACATGAGTATGCAGTATATGTCACCACTTTTCTAAACTAACCAAACATGGCAATGCTACTCCTTTCAGATCAAGAATTACCACTTAAACCCTTCGCTGCTAGGCCCCCCGTGCTTAGCCTTTTTTTGGCTATTTGGGGTAGTTTGCGCTTAGGCCCCTGTAACTTTTTGACCACATAAGGTATCCACGCCTAATTTGCGTCCTTTTCTTACATCATCATGGGGATTCTTAGGTACCCAGGGTTTGTGGATTCCCCTGGAGGGGACCCAGAAATTAGCCAAAATACAGCTACATTTTGTTTTTTTGGGGGAAAAATTTGAAAAAAGGGCTACAGATGAAAGCGTCTGGTTTTTCCCCCGCAAATGGTATTAAAAAGGGGGTTGTGGTGCTGAAATCACCATCTTCCCAGCTTTCAGGGACAAACAGACTTTTGTCAGAAAACCAAAATTTTTACACAGTTTTGGCATTTTTCTGGGACATAGCCTATTTTTGCTATTTTTTGTGCTTTCAACCTCCTTCCAGTTATTGGTAGAAATGGGTATGAAAGCAATAATGGATCCTGGAAAGCTGTACATTTTAGAAAAGTAGACAAAATTCTGAATTCAGCAATGGGTTATTTGTGTAGATCCTTCAAGGTTTCTTTATAGAAACTAACAGTTAAATATTTATATAGGAAAAATTGAAAATTAGTTAAAAAAACACAGCCATTTGTGCCAACGTTTTCACCTGTAACTTCTTCTAATTGTGACAGCTGTTTGAAAGCAATATACCGTTACATCCGCTAAACTTTTCTGGTTGTGGAATATATATAGGACTTGTAGAACCCGACGAGCCCAGAGCCAATAACTGAGCAGCATCTTGCAATGGTTTTTCATTATGTTCCGGGTATATAGCAATTAATTTGAAAAAAAATATACATGGAAAAATCGGTATGAAAGACACCTATGTATTTCTGAAATTGGAACAAAATATAGAGTTTAGAAACAGTAGATATTTGCAGATTTCCGAAATTGTGAGTACCCGTACTAGCATGAGACATATGTCATTTTTCAAAATGAATTCTTTTTTACACATTGTCTTTCATTTGGAAGGCAGAAATGCAGCGAAAGTCAATAGGTAATAACAGTTGCTCTACAATTCTGTGTTACCCTAAGTCTCCCGATAGAAATGGTACCTCACTTGTGTGGATAGGCCTAGTGCCTGCGACAGGAAACGGTCCAACACAACGTAGACACAATTTATTTTTACAGTGAAAACTGACCATTTTTTTGCAAAGTGCCTAGCTGTAGATTTTGAACCCTAGCTCTGCCTATACATTTTTGAAAACTAGACACCTGGGGAATCCAGTATGGGGTGACTTAACCGGCTCTCACCAGGTTCTATTACCCATAATCCCCTGCAAACCTCACAATTTGTTAAAAAAAACAACACATTTTCCTCACATTTCTGTGGTGGAAAGTTCTGGAATCTGCATGGATCCACAAAATTCCACCCACCCCGCGTTCCCCAAAGTCTTCAGAGAAAAATGGTTCCTCACTTGTGTGGGTAGGCCTAGTGCCCGCAAAAGGAAACTGCCCAAAACGCAACGTGGACACACCACATTTTCACAGTGAAAACGGACTCTTTTTTTGCAAAGTGCCTAGCTGTAGATTTTGAACCCTACCTTTGCTGGCACCTAGGGAAACCTAGCAAACCTATATATTTTTTTTAACTAGACACCCGGGGGATCCAGGGAGGAAAGGCTTGCATGAATCCCCCTACTTTTTCTTACCCAGAATCCCATGCAAACCTCAAATTTAGCTGACAAAATCACTTTTTCCACACATTTTTGTGTGGGAAAGTTGTGGCATCACTGGGCTGACACAAATTTCCTACCACCCAGCGTTCCCTCAGGTCTCCTGATAAAAATGGTGCCTCACTCGTGTGGGAGGGCCAAGTACCCGAGACAGGCAATGGTCCAAAACGTATTGAGGTGACATCAAAATTGCTTATCACAAAACGACCTGGTTTTGCAAGGGGTGTCACCTGGGTTTTTGGCCCCGTGCTCGGTGACCAGCTAAGGAAACCTACCAAACCCACACATTTCTGAAAACTAGACACCGGGGGGATTCCAGGGAGGTATGGCTTGCGTGGATTCCCCAACGTTTTCTTACCCAGAATCCCCTGCAAACATCAAATTTAGCTGACAAAATCACTTTTTCCACACATTTTTGTGTGGGAAAGTTGTGGCATCACCAGACTGACACAAATTTCCTACCACCTAGCGTTCCCCCAGGTCTCCCGATACAAATGGTGCCTCACTCGTGTGGGAGGCCCAAGTACCCGCGACAGGCAAGGGCCCAATACGTATTGAGATGACATCAAAATTGCCTATCTCAAAACGACCTGCTTTTGCAAGGGGGGTCACCTGGGTTTTTGGCCCCGTCCTCGGTGGTCCCTAGGGAAACCTACCAAAACCCACACATTTCTGAAAATTAGAGACCCGGGGGATTCCAGGGAGGTATGGCTTGCGTGGATCCCCCAATGTTTTCTTACCCAGAATCCCCTGCAAACCTCAAATTTAGGTGAAACAATCACTTTTTCCACACATTTTTGTGTGGGAAAGTTGTGGCATCACCGGGCTGACACAAATTTCCTACCACCCAGTGTTTCCCCAGGTCTCCTCGTGTGGGAGGCCCAAGTACCCGCGACAGGCAAGGGCCCAAAACGTATTGAGGCGACATCAAAAATCACTAAACAACCTGGTTTTGGAAGGGGGGTCACCTGGGTTTTTGGCCCCGTGCTCGGCGGCCAGTTAGGGAAACCTACCAGGTTTGCTAGGTTTCCCTATGTGCCGGCTGCGCTAGGGCCCAAAATCCACAGGAAGGCACATTGCTAAAAATAAGTCTGTGCCTTGTGGGCTTTCTGCCGCCCTGTGGGGGAATCAGGGGGTTGCCCCAAGGGGGGCAGAAAGACTGTGGCTACTTTTGTTTTGGGGCGGGGGGTGGGAGCATTGGTATGCCCATTCTGTGCAGCCCCCATCCCCATGCATAAAAAAGGCCAGCGTAATCACTGGCGCCTAGTGGGCTTTCTGCCCCCCCCCCGGGGAGCAGATCAGGGGCCACGGCCCCCATCTGCTTCCGCTGGAAGGCAGAAAGCCTGGAATTTCTCTGGGGGGGTATTGTCATGCCAATTTTGGGCAGCCCCCACCCCAATATGAATACACAAAAAAAGGGGGGGGGGCAGAAAGACTAATTTCTTTTGGGGGGTGCCTGTTTTGGGATGCCCCCACCCTAAATTCAATTGCCCAAAATAAATCCCTGGCGTCTAGTGGGCTACTGCCCCCCAGGCATGGCAGAAAGTCTGTAATTTTGGTGGGGGGCATTGGCATGCCTGTTTTTGACAGTCCCCACCCTAAGTGAAATTGCGGAAAAAATATCCCTGGCGCTAGTGGGCTCTCTGCCCCTCCGGGAGGACAGAAAGACTGTAATTCTTTTGGGGGGTTGGGGGTATTGGCATGCCCGTTTTGGGCAGCCCCCACCCTAAGTACATTTTTGGATAAAAACTCCCTGGCGCTAGTGGGCTTTCTGCCCCCATTTGCCCCCCGGGGGACAGAAAGACTGGTGTGTTCCCCTTTCCAACGATACCTCTCCCATCTTTTTCGGTGCTCGGGGGCTGAGATAGCCCCACAAGCACCGAAACTGAGAAACTGAAACTAAGTTTCAGTTTCGATTTAATTGTAATGACGATCGCGTGCCATGCTCGTGATCGTCATTACATTGAAATACAAAAATAGGCCTGGGGAGGTTGGGGAAGCTCTTCCACACCTCCCCAGGCAACAAAAAAAAAGGGAAATCCCTCTGCTGTCTGCAGCAAACAGATTTTCTGAGCATGTGCTCATGACTGAATGGTTCCGTCATAAGCACACTAGAACTTGTGCTCATGATGGAACCATTCCGTCATGAGCATAGAAGGAGTTAAGTACCTATAAGGAAATTCCCAAAGATAGTTTATGAGAGGAGTAGGCCTCACAGAAGTGAGAAACCAAATAGGCTTTTTGTCACTAGCAGGACATGCCACACAATAAAGGCACATGTCCTACTTTTTACCTACACAGTACCCTGCCAATAGGGTTACCTATGTCCTACCTTAGTGGTGACCTCTATGTAGTAAAAGCGAAATTGGGGGGTGTAGATTGCCTGGCTCCAAGATGGCCGCGAAATAACAAGGTTCCGACAAACTGGCCTATAATCTGTCATCCTCCTGCTATAAAAGGGGTCTAAAGCATATTGACAGCCTGCGATCTCCTGCTGAAGAGGCAAACCCACCAGATGCGCGAAAAAGCAGCTTCAATCATGGTGGGGGACCGTGCATACTCCGCTGATGGTGGTGGGTCCCAGATGCAGACGGTGGCCAGACGTGACTCCGGCATTAACGAGTACAGTGGCTAACAACTGCACCAGCACAGGACAGCGGGTGTGGAAGCCCCAGCAGGCCGTTGGAAAAGTCCCGTTATCCCACAGAGAACAGGCACTGTACTGGCCCTCCCCTTGTCCGGTGAGTGCGACTTTGTGGGAGCCGGACAGGAAGGCCTCACGGTCAGTGTTGCTCCTTAGGCCTGTGGTGCGGGGTGCCAGCTTCACGTGTGGGCGGCGGCGCCAACCATGGACAAGAACCTAGTCCCAGGGAGCGAGTCGCAAGGGCAGAACGGCGGCACAGTGAGGCAGACAATAACTGCACTAGAGCACGTTCGAGGCCCTGGGACATGCATTGCGACCCATTGTGTGGAGAAGCCGACAGAGAGGAAAGTTGTGGCATCACCAGGCTGACACAAATTTCCTACCACCTAGAAGGTGGGCAAAAAGATAGAGTGAGTGCCACTGAACCCCCGATACCCTGCTGAGCGGACAATTAAGAGAGTGCGGCTTGTGAGGGCACTGAACACTGCGGCACATGACCTGAGGTGAGGAGGCCTGCATGGGCCCTGAGGGTGCTGGGACACAGATTGCCTACTGGTCGCCTCCAGCCCGCAGATGAGATGGAGGGCTACACAGCCCTGTGGGTACTGGGTCATTCGAGGCAGCGCGCTGTGGGCCTGTGCAGAAGTACTGGTTGGGCCCTGATATTACCACCTGGACCACCGTGTGGCATATTTGATGACTCCTGTCCTTGTGTTGTAGGTGTACTCAGAGGGCTGCAAAATACACAAGGAGCGCTTTGAGTTAAACAAACTGTTGGCTCCTCACAGCTACCTGCCATGGGCAAATCAGATAAATTGCAGTCCAAGCTGCAGTTCGAAGCCTGCAGGACCGCCAGGCAGAGAGAAGTTGACATGAATTCTGCGGAATCGGGGTCACAGTCGACGAGCCCATCAACAGATGTGGAACTGAAACAAATACTAACTACTATGCAGCGAAGCCAAACGAAAACAGATGACAAGATAGATGCACTCACGTTTCGGATGGATCGGATGACGAAGAGCCTGGTTAAACACACTTAGAGGCTGGACACAGTAGAGAAGAGAGTCTCGGACGTGGAAGATGTGCTAACTAAGGAATCGGCAAAAGCCAAAAAGGTAATTAATCTAATTCACACCCTACAACTGAAGACTGAGGACCTGGAAGCTCTACCAAGAAGGAACAACATCCAAATAGTAGGAGTGGCGGAAACCACCAACACAGAAAACATGGAAAAATAAGTGGAGAACCTCCTCACTACACTTCTGGGGAAAGATAGTTTTTCAGAGATATCTGTTGTGGAGCGTGCTCATTGGTGTCTGGCGCTAAGGCAATTCCAGGTGCATGTCCACGTCCAATTATAGCATGACTCCTAAACTACAGAGATCGAGATACCGCATAGCGCAAAACGCGAGAATTGAAAACACTGCACTATGAGGTCTCTGAGTTATTCTTATACCCAGATTTTACTCAATAAGTCCATGATGCACAAAGGCTCTTCCTGCCGGCAAAGAGGCAACTAAGCGAGCTCCAGCTGAAATACAATATGTTATACCTTGCCAAGCTACGGGTAATGGCGTAAGGTAAGGCACATTATTTCACAGATCCCAGGCAGGGATTGCAGTTCTTCAAACAGAGAGCGAGCACAGGAACTCAGCGAAAATGCCCCCAACACTCCATGAGCAAAGAAAAAGTCACTCACTACTCAGATGGACAGTAGACAGTTGACTATATTACTGGGGAATTAAAGATTATGGAGAGGTGTGGACTCGTTTCGTGGTACCGCTTTGGAGATGGTGGAAATGTTGGGCGTGTCATGGAGTGAGATCCGCTGTGGAAAACGTAACAATTTTGAGGCGAGCGGGGGGGGCCAACGCAGCATAAGGACTTTGCATCTGCATGATGGTTCTGATGTATGTCACAGAGGTCTACCTACTGTTTGTATGGACCGTGGGAAACTCTCACACAGCATGTTAATTGTAGGTCGATAAATGAGACAAAATGTGATATTTGCTGTTAAACATACGATTATGAATTCAGAGTACATAAAAGGGGGCACAACCTACACTTTCCTCTGTTCACGGAGATAGAGGCTAAGTTATCTTTGCATTGTTTCACAAGAGCCATTATAGAATTGGCCGAACACAGTGGGTAGCCTTGTAGCGGGTGACATCCACCCCATGTGTTCACCACAAAGGGGCCGATTCTGATCCTGGACTTTTATTTTCCATACAAATCGGATCCGTATTTTTTTCCATACAAATCGTACAAGTCCCTTCCAACACGTGCAGTACGATTCGTACGGGAAAAATACATACAGATCGGCCCGTTCCTTACAAATCGGATCGGGAAAAGCTGTACGACACGGACTTGTAAAAAAGACCATACAATTTGTAAAAAGGCTAACCAACCCGTCAAGTACGATTCGTCCCGGGTTGTCAGCATGCGATTTGTATGGAAAATGGCCTATATACGGGGAACGACTCGTACCGGGCTACGAAGCGAACCCCTATACGCCTCGTACCCTGGTATGACTCGTTCTGGGGGTACGACTCGTACCGGGGTACGGGTCGTATAGGGGTATGAGGCGTAGAGGGGTCCCCCCACATGCGAGGCATGTGTATGGAGCGTACCCCAACATCGCGCATGTACGCACCGTACATAAGCGATTTTGGGGTCCGCACCGTACATACGCAATTTTGGGGTACGGTGCGTACACCATCGATTTTGTGGTACGGTGCTTGTACGGTGCGTACACGACCAGTACCCCTTCAGCACGTATATACACACTTTCCGTGTCATCGGTACGCACCGTACATACGCACCGTACCCCTGTATTCATGGGGTGTACGACGCGTACCTGGGGGGTCCGTCTCGTACTGTTTTCGGGGCGTACAATGACTTCCCGGCACTTTTTGGCTCCTGTAAAAAAAGAGCCGTACGGAGTGCCGTTTGTATGAATCGTACTTGACGGGTTGTAAACTGCTGCCGGGAATACATGTGAACGTCGCGTGCAGGGCAATCCGAATCGGAATCGCTTGTTGTATGGTCTTTTTTACAATTTGTATGGAGAGTGTCTATTTGTACGGATCGTACTTCCTAGGTTGTAGGGGAATCCTTACAAGTACGAGTTGTATGGGGAAAACGCTCCATACCACGATTTGTACAGCGTTTTTCCAGGATCGGAATCGGCCCCTTAGTGTAACTAGTGAACTCCACTAAAATGCTGTTAAAATGTAATACAAATGGATTGTGCAGGAACTTCTGGCTAGATGAGGACAACTTCCAGGATATGGGCTAGTTTAACTCATGTTTAAGCATGGGAATTTGTAATAAGCTTTTGCCTGATGTTTTTCCACATTTTTTTTCATTTTGGATGTCACCTCTGACCTGCTGTAGATTGAGGCTAGATCCCGTTTGTTCTTTTTGCTTTGCTTTGGATTTTTAACCTGCCTTGAGCTGAAGAATATTTGCCCCAAATACTTTAGGCGGTGCACTAAAGTATACAAAAAAGCAATGGATGGAATTCTTGAAATATTTTTTAGCCACTGCTAATCATATGGGTCGCATCCTAGCCTTTGTTATTTTGCACTCCATGCCACCTCATTTTGGACCCAACCATATGAAAATCAGTCTTGATCCTTCTCCAATGGAAACAGTCCTGCCCGACCCGCTAAAACAAGTCCTCCTAAAAATGGAAGACAAGCAATCCAAACCAGTTTCACCCTATTTAGGGCTCATCAACCGGGTGTTGCATGGCGCCAGTGACACAGCATGCACAGGACCCACATCTGGGCAATTTTGGCAACTGATATTTTAGGTCCGTTCAGTGTTATACCAGGGAAAGAGACTCTTGTGATTGTCCTTATGGAATATTTGTCTAAGTGGCCTGAGGTTAGGATGACTGAGAGGATAATGTCTAAGATTAGAAATTATTTTTTTTAAGATGTGTGTTGTATCTTTCCATTGTAATGTAGTAACGGAATGAAGAACTTAGTTTGAGAATGTGGTGATGTGTACATTGTGATTCTTAAATAAACCCTTCTGTTCTACACTATGCCTGAGAATCCTACTTCTGCGCTATTTGTTTTGTAGAGAAGGATTGACACAATTTGTGAGAGAGTGCTTTGAGGATTATCATTTTAGATGTGAGATTAAACATAAAAGAACTGCCACTTGTTATCCCAAGGCCAACAGCCAAGTTAAGAGATTTCATCACGTGGTGAGGGAAGGCAATAAACTGGCAATAAGAAGTGGCTTGCAATGGAGAAAAGCATCTCAAGCCACACATTTCATGTATAAAACCACTTCCAATTCGGTCACTGGTTGTTCACCATTTGAAATTTTTAGAGGAAGCAAACTGGGCATCAAGTTAGGTCCATGGTGACATAAGGAGAGGAAAGGTAATGATGATAAAGTAGATAATGGAAGAATTGGAGAAAGCGTGGAGAAATGCAGAGAGAAAATTAAACATTTGATGGATCGCAAGAAAGGAAAATGTTCTAATGTCCACCCTAGTGTTGGTGATCTGTTTCATATCAAATTATTATGTGTGGCAGGGAAAGAATCACCTGAATAGTTGAATCCTATCAGGGTTGTGGTTAGTGAGTCTGTGAGAATAGAAGGTGGAAACGTTTGGAATTTGAGTAGCGTGTCTGTGTTCTGTGTTTGCCCTGACTGTGCATGGACCCCTAACATGTTAGAAAATAACAGATTCCCCCCCCTCCCCCCACTCCTGGTAAGTCCAGCAGATCATCTAAGCAGTTCTGGGCAGCTTAAATAAATGTGAGGTCTCTTCAGAAAAACAAACTACAGGTCTTTGACTTACTAAATGATGGGAACTTGGATGCCTTATTCCTCACAGAAACTTGGCTCTCTGATACGACCAATACCATATTAGCCACAGCAATCCCTATGAATTACAGAGTCCTGAGGAAGGACCTTGAAATAGGTAGAGGGGGTGGGATGCCATTCGTTTACAAAAAGGAATACAAATGTAGATCCTTTACACTTGAGGGTCTTGAGAAGGCAGAGGCAATGGGCTTCTGCCTGTCCCTAACTCCCCATCAGTCTCTGGCAGGGGTCCTCATTTACTGGCTGACAGGCTGGCTCATGCTTGAACTCTCTAGGGAGCACCTTAGCCCCATGGGCCATGAGGTATGCCCATTTTAATTAGGGAAGAGGGGTGGCGCCGCGCCCAGGGCAACTGACGCTGGAATCTGGGGCACACGTTTCGATCCCCGGCACCAGCGGCAGGTCTGCCCAGCACCATGTGACTCTGGGCAATAGCTTGCTTAATCTTCCCGACGGCCCCCAGCGCCGGTATGCCTTCGGGTAACTGTTCGCGCTTTACAAATACTGGATTAATTTTAATAACATTTTATAACCCTGGGAGATTTTAATGTCTGTCTGGACAACTCCTCGGAGTCATAGGCTTCGGCACTCTTAGACACTATGAGCGTCTTCTCACATAAGCAACAGTTTTTTGGCTCTACTCACCAAGCAGGCCACACATTAGACCAGGTATTTTCAAATGTGGATCTGGAGGCGCTGCAACCATCCCATCTGGAATGGTCTGACCACCTCCTTTTCTCATTCACGTGGCCACAAACACTTGTCAGGCCGCCTCCTAAGTAAAATACCCAGGTCCCTTCCCGAGCCTACCACAAAGTACAGCAAAGTGACCTGAGGCAGGCCTTGGTAACAAACACCCCGGCTCTGTCTGGCTCTCTTGAAGAGGATGCTGCAAGCGTGGATAGTTGGATTCTAGAGACCATCAATGAGGTAGCCCCTATTACAAGGCGAGCTTTAGCAAGGAGGAAACCAACAGCCCTGTGGTTCAATGATGGCCTTAGATCCTGCAAAAAACAGTGTAAACACATTAAAAGGGTGTGGAGACATAATTTCAAGCTAGAAGATAAAGCGACCTATAAGCTAGTATTAAAAAACTATTACGCTAAGGTATCTCTACCTAAAACAGCCTTTGTTCGAAACAAAGATCGAGGAGGCAGGTAATAAGACTAATACGATTTTTAAAATCGTCCAATCCTTTCTTAGACCCGAGGTCATATCAAGAGACTGTAAACTGACAGCTGAGTGGTGTAAGGAGTTAGACTCATTCTTTTATCATTCTTTTATCAATCATTCTAAGCGCTGGGATGCCTATTGGTAGCCATGCGCTATACAAATGCGTATTCATTCATTCGTTCATTTTACAAAAAGATTGCAATCATTCAGGCCTATCTTCTTAACAATGTACAGTCTGACCAGACTCTCTCCTACCTCCCGGATACCTCTGTCTCTCCCACCGGTAATTCCACCCTGGCCAATTTTGACCTGATGTCCCTTGAAATGTCGCTTACAACAATCAAGAGCCTGAAGTCAGGCTCCCCATCTGATCCATGCCCCATTAACTTGTTGACACTTTAGCACAAAGAAAGTGCTTCTGAAAGTAGTGAAGCATGTCAAAGGCACCCTTAATAAGGGAGGCAAGACCATCCTGATCATGTTGGACCTAACTACGGCCTTTGACGTGTATCCCCATCTAAAACTACTAGAACGTCTTCAGGCAATAGGAATCAGAAGCACTGCCCTGAAATGGCTTTCCTCTTTTCTGAACAACCGAAGACAAGAGGTATGGCTGCCTCTATTTTCATCTCAAGCTAGAACTCTGACGCTGAGCATACCCCAGGGATCAGCATTGAGCCCCACACTGTTCAATGTTTACCTCACGCCTTTGGCGACATTGGCAGAGCCAATGGGCGCTAAAGCAATCTCATATGCTGATGACACTCAGCTTCTCTTCTTCTGTGGTAGGGGAGAGGAGCTAGAAGGGGAGCTCATCTCACAGTGCCTTTCTAAGGTGTTTCAGTGGTTGGCCCAGTACCAACTGAAATGCAACCCAGACAAGAGTGAGATTGTGATCTTTGGGGTGATGCAAAACTCGGCAGCCAGACTTCTACTCTAATCACTGGCTCCCCTTGAAAATAAGGGTGCAATTTAAGGCCATGATCCTAGTGCATAAGGCCTTGCATGATTCAGGAACAGGATCCCCCAGAAAGAGGATTCATGAATACATTCCACCTTGCACTTTGCGTTCTTCCTCTGTTTATCTGGCAAGAGTCCCTTGGATCCATCGACTTGGAATGGACTGCAGATCCTTTTCTTATCTAAGGCCCCTCATTTGGAACAAACTCCTAAGAGATCTATGCCTCAGCAGTGATCTCTTTGTTTTAAAAAAGAAACTCAAACCTGGCTTTTCACACAATCGGATTTGGTTTTTAATTCGGTGCCGTAAGTCTTTAGCGCCGTGACACTCAAATTGTTATATTATAACATAACATAAAGGAAAGTTGTTGCAGAAGTGTAGTGGTGTAGTTGAGTATGGTGAGTCTGCAAGCGAGGATAATGTCTTCTTAGACATACCTGATCATCTGACTGAAGGAGTACTAGAATATTTGGATCCAAGCGATTGAGTTTCGAACAGCGCTGTTAGAGATGCTAATCCTGAGCTAAATCAGGTTACTGTAGCAAATGCACTAACTGAGCAACCTCTGAGTGAATGTGGGAGAAATAGTCTACGTGTGACAAGTACCTCCTGTAAATTTCATGATTTTATCAGGTTCTAGATTTAAGGTATGTTTAATTTCTGTTGCAACACAGTATTTTTAAAATGTTTAACTTGTTTCTTATAGTGTTGTTGCATGTTGTTTCATTTCTAGTATTTAATTTATGTAATTTTTTTGTTAGAGTGGAAGGTGTGTTGTATTCTATATGCTGAGCGTGGTCTCAAGGACATACACTTTGGAATGTAGAACAGGTAGGTGGATTCTAGGACCATCGGTTTAAGGGAGCCAGAGTTAATATTACTATGTCGTCGAACTGTTGTCCACCTTCCACTTCCTGTAATATAATAAGTAACGTATTTGTTCTTACCTTGGAGTAAAAATTCACTTTTGTAACACTCAGGCAGACTAATAAGCAGCTCCTTTCTAACAAAGACCTTATGGAATTTAGAATAGCAGCCATGTCTCCATCCTCCTCACTTCAGTGTCTATTTCACTACTGCTAGCTACAATAATGCATGAAATTCACTTTAATGTCTGGAGGCATAGCCTTCACCCTCCATCTTGTGCTATTACAGGCTTGGGGCATCCAAAATAAATCACAATGGTCCCCATTACTCAGGCTCACTCCCACAGCTTGGCACTACACAAGTGTTACGCGCACTATATATGGGCATTCACTCTGCATATAGAAGGGATGCCAGCACAAGCCTCTGGCGATACACATATCAGCAGAACTTTACACAAATGGGCCAGTAGTCCTCACTTCCAAGGAGAGAGATGGAAAGGTCTTCCAACCTACTGAGCTTTCTAGAAACATGCTATTCTTCCACCACCCCTAAATTAAGACTGGGACCAAAGATAGGGACAGAAGTCCTCTGCCAAAAATGATGACACACTTGGTGCCCCCTCTGGGTCATTGTACCAGCGTAGACGGCTTGTGTAGACCCTGCGTAGCTAAGGCACGCTTTCAAAGTACCGCTGATTCATTCAGAGGAGTACGTCGTGACCAGCCGGGACGATCGAGCACCCGCGCCCACATCCTTACAATACCAGCTGGAGCTACTGCCCGCCTACACTCTTGGCTTTGCCTTGAGAGAACTCTTGTACCTATAACAGGTTAAGCCCACAGGAAGTCTTGCTTTTCATACAATGGCATTTGCCTTGCTGTGTATATCCATGGTTGCCAGCCCTTCACCCCGTCTCTCATACTGGGTACTCAGCTGGGTCCAGTGTGAGTATATCTCTATTTTTCTCTTCTCACTTGACCGGTGTTTCACTCTTCTCACGTGGCTGCGCAACTCCCTAATTTCAGATGTCCCTGCATTCATAGGTCCTGAAGAGACCCTATATCCTATGAAGGGTCGAAACATCGTCGACAACTGTGTAAAGCAAATCACTGTATCAGCTCGTATACAGTGGCTGTAATTATTGTACATTTATAGATGGTCACTTTTCAAAATAATGGAAACCAAGTTATATATGTCACAAATTCACTAGTCTTTGTTTTTTGGTTCCATTCACACTGGGGACACTAAGCACTACTTTATAATATGTTTTTGCTTTTTGTATACATATATTTACATACTCTTTAACAAAATATAAAAGTTTGATTGTAAATACAAACGGAAGTGTTCTTGGTCTCTTTTCCTTCTGACATCTACGTAACCCGTAACCATTGCGATTGTGCATTGTATTACCAATATTGATAAGTACTTTCCCGCAGGAAACACTGTTTCTGTAACACATAATTTACCCTGGTTCCTAGTGAGTAGGGTGTCCCTTGTTTTTGTTTGCAATCCTCTGGGTCTCAGGGCAGGCCCAGGACCTCACATAGGCAAGGGAAAGCCTATGCTTCTCTGCTCACACTTTGATGCCAGATGCAGAATAATAATTCTTAAGAATGAAAGTTGGACTTTCAGGGAAGGGGAACACACCTATATACCATGCAGAGAAAATTCATGTCCTAACACTTGCTACTCCCAGATCTGACTACCCAGATTCTTACAGCCATTGGAGAATCCCAGTCGCTGGATCAGCAAAACGGCAGCAAAGAGCCAGGATGCCAGTTAATTACGTGCTCTAAAAATCTCAGATCAATTCAATCAAAGTCCATCTGCAGTCCAAAGATTAATTTTTATGTTTGTGCTCCACTGCAAAATGTAGGCATGTTAACAGATAGACTATTTCAGCAACTCTGGAATCTCAGCCTTAAACCACTTTACTAGCTTGTGATCTGCCTAGACCACACGCTTGTTACCCTACTGGTAAGGCTGGAACATCCTAAAATCCCATAATCTGGCAAAACATTCTCTTTCAATAGCAACCCAGTTTTGCTACCTAGGGTGTAATCTGTGACTGGTAACTACACCTGGCACTCTCTACCCTTCTCATCAAATTGAACGAATACTGCTCCAACTCCCTTATCTGACGTGTTAGTCGATATTATGAAGGGCTGACTATACTTATAAATTTTCTGTACAGGTGTATTTAATGGTGATCTCTTCAAGTGGTAAAAAGCCAGCTGACGTTCTGCAGTCCAGATCATTTTCTTGGGCTGTTTTTTGGATGTCAGGTCTGTCAGACGCACTGCTATAGTCCCATGGTTGGCCACAAAGTTCCTGTAGTAGCCATTGCGTACTAAAAAGTCTTTCCCTTGGGTCTTGGAGGTGGGAAGCCCCAACACAGGCTGGACCTTGGTTTCCAACAGGCCAATCTTCATTTTGCCAACCTGATTCACTAAGGTGGACTACAAAAGACAGCACCATTTGGCACTTGGTTGCATAGATGGTTTACTTCCTGTATCCTGATCAGCACCTGATCTAGGTGCCTCAGGTGGTATTCCCAAGTATTACTAAAGGCAGCAATAGTGTCAAGGTAGGCCATGAAGAACTCTTCTAGCCCTGAGAGAACATGTTCATCAGGAAATGAAAGTGGCAGGAGCATTCTTAATGCATTACCCTAAACTAATGCAAATTGTTCCAGATTGAAGGATGAGTCTTCTCCTTGGCACGAGGTGCTAATGCGGCCTGTTAGTACCCACTGGTCAAATCAATGGTGCTCTGATTAGGCTACTAGACAATCTCTACCCTCATCATTGAGTTGAACCAATATTTTGAAGACTTTCTCTATACCTATTAAAAAATAGATGACTCTGTATCTCTTTTATTTATACTTTGACCGCAAAACAATAAAAAAAGTGAATAAAAAAAATAGATGAGTCTTACTCTTGAAACCACGCTGCAGCAATCGTTCCAAAGTGAAGTTCTTTTCCACAGCCTGTAAGCCTTGAAGTTCCAGTTCCTGGTGCGCTTGCCCAAATATTGAGAGGGCATTAAAGACCAAGGCAGCCTATTTATTTATTTTTGATAACTCTTGCCCGGTGACCGCTGGCAGACCACCTCCATCCTACACTACCCCACACAGATCACTACCCTCTAACATCATGTGCACAGACTCCTCCCTCACCATGACTCGCCAGATCAACACTTTCGCCTCCACATGCTTCAAACTTCCTCCGCAAGAACTTCAAGTGGATACCCCCCAAAGCCAGAAAGACCGTTGCCCATGCACTCATAATTAGCAGACTGGAATACGGGAACGCCCTCTATGCTGGAATCAACAAATCCCTGCTACGCAAACTCCAGACCATCCAAGACACCGCGGCCAGAATCGTCCTCGGCAACTCACGACATGAGCACATCATCCAACACCTGCGAGACCTCAACTGGCTCCCCGTCGAGAAGAGAGTAACCTTCAAGCTACTCATCCACACCTACAAATCCCTCCACAACATTGGACCCAAATACCTCAACGAAAGAGTCTCCTTCCACGTACCCAAAAGAAACCTCCGCTCCGCCAACCTCCCCCTAGCATAAACCCCATGCATCTGAAGAACCAGAGCGGGTGGAAGAGCCTTCTCCAACGTCACGACCAAGGCCTGGAACGAGCTCAACATCAGATGCTCCCCTACTCTGCACACCTTTAGGAAGAACCTCAAGACCTGGCTTTTCGCTGACTCGGAGCTGCACCCCCTCCCCTCAGTGCCTTGAGACCCTCACGGGTGAGTAGTGCACTTTAAAATTCCCTGATTGATTGGTTGAGACTGTATTTATGGTAGTCACCGAGCACCAGTTACACCTCTGAACAGAATCTTAAACTCCTCCCCTTAGTCCACTTAGTACTCACAGACAGTTTGTCTCTGCACCAGGACTCTGTGTCCAGGAACACATGAATAGCTCTGCAGTAATATCCAGCTGTTGTTCTCCAAAGCTGGCACTGGTCCTAGTGCACCCGCCCAGAAGCTACTTCAGCTCCCCTGCATGCACACACCGATAATTAACAGGTGCAGTATTGGCTTTTATGTTCAGGGTGCATGTTCAGTACAGGGAGCTTGACAGGAGCACCACCAGGCAGGATCACCATTCTGCATGTTCTCAAGCATGCACCAATGAATGCCATATTCGTGCCCTAGATGAACCAGAAAAGTACAGACTACATACCACTCACTGCTGCCAGTACCTACCTGGCTGGGGGGGGGGCTGAGGCAAGGCAGTCAGTGGGCAAAACAATACATAACATCAGTCAATCAATCAGGGATTAGTAAAGCACAACAAATCACTCGTGAGGGTCTCAAGGCCTCTTGGCAAATTCAAGTTAACAGTTTAAAACTGCTTTACGAGTCTGCAGCAGCAGGCTGGGAGCCATGTTTTACTTTGTCATGGGGTGGCACAATACGTGTTGCAGCCCTTGAAGGACACTTTACTTTACAGGCCCTGGGTAACCCTGGTACCATATACTAGGAACGTATAAGAAAGTTAACTTATGCCAATTGTGTACAAGCCAAAGAAACATACACTTTTAGGGGGTCAGAGCCCTGGAACTGAGGTCTGGCTAGCAGGCCTCAGTTCACTTGCAGAGTTGAAAAACCACCAGCTTCAGTCCAAAATTTTGGGGTAATCATGAAAAAAGAGGCATTTCATTACAACATTGATTTATTAAATCGCATAGTGTGCTGTTTAATAGTAGGAGTTCCTGACCCACACAGCATCCATAAGTAAACCTTGGATTAGTCTGCCTTGCGATCCTGAGGGTCAACTGCTAAAGTTACCCAGGGTCTGCAAGGTAAAGTGTCCTTCAAGGGCTGCAGCACTTATTGTGCCAACCCGTGACAAAGTAAAACATGGCTCCCAGCCAGTAGCGGCTGCTCCCAGAAAGCAGTGTGGTGCTTAAAAGACAAACAAACAAAAAAGACTACTTACCTGCCTGCTGACTGGCCAGCTTCCACCCCTCCTCAGTCCTCTCCGTCCTCTTCCTGGCTTCTGTGCGAGCAGGATTCACACAGACTCCCCTAAGCCAATCATAATGCTGCAATACAGTGTTGTGATTGGTCTGAGCACCTTGGTTTGGTGCTCAGATGGGGACTGGGAGCCTGGGCATGTTCTCCACCCAGGCTGTAATGCAGCCTGGGTGGAGAACATGCAAAATGCGCATGAATGTTTGGCCAGCCCGAGTGGGCTGGCCAAATATTCATGCGTACTTAGGAGGGTGCCACCACTCTGCCCCCCTGCGCTGCCCAGCCTAGTCCTGCCCCACAAAACTGCCCCAGCACAGAAAAATAAACCTTGCGTTATTATCATTTTTTCATTTTTACAGTGCTGAATGGCAGTGGGGCAACGCTCCTCCGCCTTAACGGAGGAGCTGACTCTGCTCCCAGCCTGTCACTGCAGACTAGTAGAGCAGTTTTAAACTGCTAACTCCACTTTCCCATTTAAAGTAATGATAAAGTTCTAGGATGGCTAGGTGCCACACATCACAGGAAGTCATCATCTGGTGGAAAGCACCTAGTAGGCCATTTGCTAGTAACTGCTGCATCTCCAGAGGACACTTTCTGGGCATAAATATATCATCCCTGGCACCCAGACCTCAGATCACGTCTGTACTGGAGAAAGGACTTTGCCCCACTGTTCCCTGGAAATGGCAAAGAGAGGCTGCACCACAGTCTGGACTGCATCTGCTTCTCCTGGGCTAGTAAGAGGGACTGTACATGTGGTGGTCTGTTTGGGGGAAAGTCGACCCCCTGAACCTCGGACAGAAGAGGTGAACTCCAAGAGCCAATTGGCTGACTTCCTGTTACAGCTCCGGGGTCACAAAAGCTGAAGAAGCCCGCCTTGGCTAGTAAATAGCTACAAACACTACATCACTACATACCGCCGATGTGCAGCCTAGGAGACCAAGTCCCAGTGCCCAATGACCCAGGAGAGTCATTGAAATACCATTTGGTCACCAAGAAGCACACTAACCTCCACCAAAGGGAACTGCTGGTTTTCCTGTGACTGGAGACTAGTAGACCAGTGGCAAGTGGACTTTTGCTAAATCCATCAGAACTTTAAGGGGCATCGAGCCCTGTGGCCAAAGTCACCCCACTAAGACCATGGACCGAGTATTAGCCCTAGGAAGCACCCCGTCGACCACACAGCATTAGCCGCATCCTACACCTTCTTCAGCATCCTTAATCCCCTCTATCAGACAACTCCATTGATGTCTATGGTGGCTCGCCCATAGAGCCTGAAACTGGACTGGAGACTACCTTGGTGACAATGTAACTGTTCTGCAAATTCTCACTGGCCCCTTGACCAACTCCCTGCCAGAGTTGGTTGCCCAAAGGTTGCCAGAGTACCTGAACACAACTTTCTAAACATTTTCCAAAGTTTCTACTAACTGCGGTAGTTGTCAATGCTTCTTTACATTTTGATTGTAAAGAGTGATATACATTTCACTTACAAATCTATATCTCTGGAACCCTCTGGTGGATTTGGTTTGTTTTGGTGTCTAATAATTCATAAAAATCAGATATATGTTTATAAATTTGTGTTGGATTTCTTTCGTGTTGTGTGACTTTCTTATGCTATTGGTTTGGTACTTCTAAATACTTTGCTCCTGTTACTTTGTTGAAACCTGACTGCTCAAAGCCACAGGTACCCAGGGTTATGCTAAGTTATTACAAATGAGCCTGACTGGGCCAAATATGGTATTGTGATTGTATTACATTGTGAGGTGACACAACCACACCATATAATACACCCCTTTCTCTCACAGATGTCCATCCTGTACTTTAATTCACATAGTGCTAAATACCAAATGTAAAATTTAGGATGTACTTAATGAAAAATCATACCTTTCCAGCCCCTACTGAACTAGCGAGATCTGTGCAAGAAGGTGTGTTAGTTTTAAGTAATGTGAAGCACATTCCACTGTTTTTAACACATAATTCACAATGTAAAACCAGTTCCTCTTGTATTTGCAAGGCCTCTTCCTTCTGCATTTGACACAAAGTCTTCATTACAATGTCTCCATAAGTTATGAGCAAAACTATTTCTTCATAGGTGGGCTAACATTACTGCTGCTCAAATGCATGCCTATAAAGAAGACCAGCAGAGGGTCGGAGCCAATGACCTTGGGCTGTTTTACTACTGGGCCAAAACTGAGCACAGGCTATATATAGCCCATAAGCCCTTGGCCCTTACAGTAGTGATGTAGGGCAATCCAGAGCTCAGTCGAGAAGGTAGTGTGGGGTAGAAACTCGAACTCTACAAAGTGCACAGTAAATAAATGTTCATTCGGTGCTTTATCAGAAAATCACTTTAATTCACATACAACTAAATGCTAAGTGTAACACTACAAATAGGCACAATGAAAAACAGACCTCCTTGGTCCCTTTTGAATTAGGGAACGGTCTTAAGGTCTCTCAGTCTAAAACCTTTTTAAGTCCCTTCTGATGGTGTTTGTTAAGGCTTTCTTATTGTCAAACCCTATTCCATTCCATTTGACAGAGTTCACATTGTAAACCTACCCCGTGTGTTTGTCAAAGGTTTATACTGGGCAAATCCCCCTATTGTATTTGACATGATGTCTGCATTCAATATGTCTCTGCTAGTTATGAGCAGTGGGACTACTGTACCAGCAGGCTAGCAAAACAGCTGCCCGTAAAAAAAGATCTTCACATGAGAGGGGCCAAATATGCTCTCTCTCTATGCTGCCTTTTAAATCTTTTTTGTGACTACTTGGGCTCTGGCCTACAGCTGTAGCTGTCGTTGGCAAGCTTTAAACCTCTGGGCTAAGGAGGAAATGTACTAGTCTTCCGTATTGCTATACACAGAAGAAATGTGTTGATTTAAATTATGCTTACTGTAATTTTTGTGTGTACATGTTCTTTAGTACCTATGTGAATTATATTTTTTTTGTCTCCCGGCAAGGGTACAATGCAGACCTACTTCAGGAGAGGTGACGTGTTTTGTCACCCAGTAGTTAATTCCGTAATTTAAGCATCCAGGAGGAAGATGCTCTTCTTTTAAAACATGTTTATAACAGGGCATTTAATAATTACAGGGCCTAAAATAAACAGCAATGGCACTAACCACACTAGTGGGCTGGCCTATTCTAACTTCTCCTCGATAGACTTCATGTTTACGAAGTCAGTGCGGGGGGTTGTGGTGGCCGGGGCTCTATAGGCATTCCATTTTGAACTAGTCCTTTGTTTATTTCAATTGACAGGCCCTTTTAACTCAAAACAATCGAAATTCAAACCGATATCGCCCCTTTCAGCACTGTCAGAGATGGCTTGCAGAGCTACCCAGTGATCATCATGCTTGTTAGCTCCTTTTTCTGTCGTCATTTCTTTTGTATCAATGTAATTGTGGTTCATATCTTAAAATTACTTCTTTATTTTGTGATCTTTTTGCCTAATACGGCTGGAATCCAAGAGATGCAGGAAGGAGAAAACGAGACACCCAGTTATGCTCCAAGAGCCTGGAACATCATCCCAGTATGAGTTGGACAAACTCTATTCTTCCTCCATTTTAACAACGATAGACCCTCTTTTTGAAAACATTTGTCATCTGAGTGGAACAGCTCAGCACCAACTCCAACAGAGAATGCCTTTTGCCATCAACACCCTTCCCCCAACTTAGTACATCGCCCTTTACTTCTCCCTGCTTGAAACCTTTGTGGCCACCCAGGCCCCAAGTACCATAGCATCTGCTTGCCCACTATGCAATGCCTGCATCTCCTCTCACACTTTCTCTGCCCTCCTCCCTTTCTTTTGGTATTTTCTCTCTTGTACACTGCACCCCGTTGCTTTCTAGGTAGTTTTGTGCTTTATAAACCATATACATATAAAAAAATAACTCTTCCTGTGTAGCAAAATCAAGCATATTTTTACAGTTAAATAAATTTGCCTACCGGATGAAAGCGTAGACGTTTATTCAGGTTTTTTCAATGTCTTCTTATAGATTTACGAAAGCATTGCAGCTTTTTGCTTTTAAATACGAGATTTGGTCATGTACTTTTGGCAATAGAAAGAAGGGATGCTTTGAGACCTTGGAAAAGTGGACAATTGCACAGGGGCCCTACCTTTCAAGGGGTGGTGGGGGGTGCTAAGTGATATCTGTATGTGTAAAAACAGATACATTTGACAACTGGGCATGAACGTGCTCACCCTTAACCGTCATACTCTCAGCCAGGTGGTGGCAATGAAATCTAAAAAATATTAATTTCTTCCTACCCTAACTTTTTGTAACATCTTCTGCCCGATCTCTCTCTTTAATCCTCTTTCTCTCTCTGCCTACTTGTCTATGAATCTAACCCCTCGCATTCCACCTCAGCTCTTTCTTCTTCACCTGGGTCCACCTCTCTCTCACTCCCTTGCTCTCTGCCTCTTTGTGTCTATCTTTAAATTGGTACCTCATGCCGCTCCCTCTGCCTCACTGCTCTAATCCATCTTACCTCTATGTAACCTCTCTCGCACTCACCACCCTCTTTACCTGACCTCTTACACTGTCTCTATCTCTTCGATCCATCCCCTCTCACTACCTAACCTCTCAATTTACCTCGTGTTTGCTGCCTAACGTCCACTCCTTCCCTCTTTCTTGGGACCTCTGTTACCACCAACTCACCCCCCACTCTATCTTACTCACTCACTATTTCTCTTTCACTACCTATACCTCCTTTCTCTATCAGTACCTCAATCTCTCGTTCTCATTTCTCTCTGTAACCCCAACCCTAGTTCAACTCAATGTATCCGCCTAATTCTTTCTCTCTTTGTACATCTCCACTTCACCTCTTTGTCTCTGTGCGACTACCTTACAGCTCCCTCACTGCTTCTGTATCAACAACACACCTCTTGCTCTAATTCACCTTTCACTACCCCTCTTCTCTCTATGCACCTTAGTTATCTTTCTACCTGTCGCTCCCCTTTCTGCCTCACTATTTCTACTTGATCTAATTCTCATTGCCTCTTTGTAGGCTTCTAACACTACCTCAACATTCTTTCTACTTTACATCTCTTTAAAATGTCCTCACTACCTCACCGATTAATATGTGTATCTTGCTCTAACTCACCTTTCTTTCTACCTTGCCTCACTCTTCGGTGAACCCTGCACTTTCTCTCCCTTTTGCTCTGCCTCCTTTTTTTGTTTAAATTCTGTTTATTACTTTTGTAGTTTTGCATAACTTGGGGGCATATTATCAAGCACGGCGTTAAAATTATCGCCGCTGTAGCGGCAGAAAACCGCCGCTAAAGCGGCGATAATGGGCTTGATAATATGCCGCAGAGAATTCCAATAGAAGCCCATGTTGACACCAGAACATGGGCTTCTATTGGAATTTTCTGTGGCATATTATCAAGCCCATTATCGCCGCTTTATCTGGGTAATGTCCTTGTCAAACTTTGGGTGCAAATTCCATTGGTATCCCAGACAATGGCCCCTGCCCTCAACCTTAATGGCGCACCAGTCAATCAAGCGAGTCGAGGCAGTGTTGGCATTAATGTCAAAATGCTCTGCGATAAAGGTGCCCAGAGTGGTGCGAAATGGGGGGTCCTCCCGTGCTTCCGGCTGCAGTCTTCAGGTCAGATTCGGCATCCCAATTCAATTGTAGATACTGGGGGTTGTGATCTGAGTGGGTGCGACCCAAGCAGTCAATGTGAGTTATGTGAAGGAGAATATCTGGGTGCCAACCCAGTAGTCTATGCGGACGTGGAGGGTGAGCAGATATGAGTAAAAGGGATAGACCCTAGTATGTGCGTTATGCAGATACCATATATCAGCTAGCTGCCAGTACTTTAGCCAGGTGACCATGGCCTGGGCATTGGATGAGGCAACAGTGCGAGAAATGGTGGGGGAGATCGGTCCAAGTCAGTGCTCAGGTCACTATTAAAGTTTCCTTCAAGGAGCCATGGTATTCCGTTCCAGCGTGAAAGCACACTTGATAGTTTGGCTAAGAAACCTGTTTGGTCGTAGTTGGGGATGTAAATGGAGTTGATAAGCAGGTGACTCCCTTACAGGTATCCGTGAACGAGAACATAGCGACCCTCTGGGTTAACAACCGTTGTGTCTACTATAAAGGGAATGCCCCCCTCGACCCGCACCAGAGCACCTCTAGCATACATGGAATAATTTGTGGAGTATACATGCCCATGCCAGTGCTGCTGTAGTCTCGCAGCCTCCTGTTGCGTCAGGTGGGACTCCTGTGTTGGTGCTATGTGTGTGGAGTGATGGCACATATATGAATAAACTGCATATCTGCATGAAGGAGTGTGCATTCCCTGGACATTCCAGGTAAGTATATTCATGTTAGGCATAACGTTGGATGTTGTATGTGGGGTAAATGGGCACTAATGGGGAAAACAAGTCAAACACCTCTCAGTGCCTTGCAAAAACTGGTGTGAACAGTAAAACAAATACCAATTTAACGGAATACAATTGTGAAGTAGCAAGTCAAAAATGCCATATGGGCAGAGAAACAACATGTGTCCCCCCAAATTGAGTGAAAGTGTGTGCCAAGTGTGGCAAACTGTCCAAAGGGGTGGGCTTGGCATGTCAGAGGCAGGGACACAAAAACCCCTGTGTGAATCTGCTCCAATATATCCAACAGCACAATGCCAACAAAGAAAATGATTGCAGCAAAAAGGCACCAACATGTACATGGCATCAAAATAAAGGGATCATGCAAGTCTGATGAATAATAGTGGAGAAGGAAAAATGCAAATATTGGTCTTTACAGAAATTATAAAAAATAATCAACAGTCATGAGAAAACCATGCACAACAAAAGGTATACTGTACATGTTACAGCAGGGACTCAGTGAAGATCGTCAGCAGATTGTGGAGTCACTTGGAAAAGCATGGTGGAGTCCCTTTTGGAAGGCCAGGTCGTTGAAGAACTGTCACCTCTGGAGGAATTGAGCATCTCTTCATCTAAGACAGATAGAGGATTTGGGTCTTGCATTGTCGCATCCGCTTGCAATGCTATACATCTCTCCTAAATTATCTGCTCCAGATTCGGCGTGTTGTGAGGTCGTGGTGAGCTTAGGTGATGGTGGCATTGCCATCTGCTCTCTGCAAGGGTGGCTGAGGTCACAGTACTCGGTCGAGCTGACCAACCCAGGCCAGTCCAGTGTCTTCAATCCAGTCCCAGGCGTCCTTGGGGTCTGGAAAGAAAAGGTCTTGCCATCATATATAAGAAGTCGGGTGGGTAAAAAGTACCTGACATCCAAGTCACAGAGATACCATTTAACCACGAGGGAGGAGTTCTGCTTGCGCTGCACCACCAGGGTGTAATCTGGGAATATTAATGAACATTGCATTGTCGAGTACTAGATCCAAGATTTTGAGGGCATTCTGCAGGATTAAATCATGGCCCTGGTAATTCTGCAGGTAAATTACCATTGGTCTACAGTTTGCTCTTGGTGGGGGTCTCCATGCCGGAACTCAGTGTGCCCGTTTAGTTAAGAAGAAGGGTGACAGTGCAGCAGGAGGGAGTATACTGCGCAGCCAATGCTCTGCATAGGAGAACGCATCCTGTACCTCCATGTTCTCGGGCAAGCCCTCAATGTGGATATTGTTCCAATGAGATCGCTCCTCAGCGTCTTCAGCTCTCTCTTCCAAAATGTGGACTTGTTCCTGCAAGGTGCTTAATCCCTTCTTGGTTCTGTGGAGGTCGCCTTTTCCGCATTACGAACCTTGTCTGCCAATTTGCGGTGGTCTGCACGTAATAAGGTAAGATGTACCACAACAGTGTCTATCTTGCATTCTAGTGGGGCACTGGAGTTCTCTATTGCCTCCAGGACATTTCCAGTTTACCCTCTATGGACATGGAGTCACTGGCATGGTCCAGAGGATAAGTACCCCCAGTAACCGGACAACATGTGGTGGTGGAGCGTGCAGGGGTGCCATGTGTGCTGGAGTGAAGGTGTCTTATGTTGGGTAACAGGCAGCATAGCTGGTGAAAAGGATTGGGGAACATAGAGAATGGGAGGATCACTGACACAATTTCATGGTGAACAATAACATTGACAAAAATATCATTTACCACAATATTGTGATCCCATACTTATAATGGTAAGTACAGAAATATCGGGAAAAAATATAGTTGGCTCTATTATTGCCCAAAAATAGACAAGATTTTGATTTTGTTTTAAATAAAGAGTTAGTAAATTCTAAATATTTTAACATAAAATTTCAATATAATGTAAATTAATTATATTTCACTAATATGTAATACTATGGGGTCGATTCCGATCCTGTATTTTTTTTGCCCGTACGACTCGTATCCGTATTTTTTTCCTTACGAATCGTACAAGTCACGTCCGACCCGTGAAGTACGATCTGTACGGGAAAAAGTACATACGGATTGGCCCGATCTGTACGAATCGTAGCGGTAAAATTAGTACGAGATGGACCCGGACACTTCTCCGTATAAATCGTAAAAATGAAGTCCTACCGTACTAGTACGATCCGGACCGGCGTTACAATTTACGATTCGTACGGAAAACGTCCCGTACATGGGGAAATGACTTTGCCCGCTATGAAGCGAAGTTTGTACGCACCGCACCCCCAGCGCGAATGTATGGTGCGTACCCCCAGCGCGTAGGTATGCACCGTACCCCCAGCGCGTAGGTACGCACCGTACCCCCAGTGCGAATGTACGGTGTGTACCCCCAGCGCATAGGTACGCACCGTAACCCCAGCTCGTAGGTACGCACCGTACCCCCGTGCGAATGTACGGTGCGTACCACCAGCGCGTAGGTACGCACCGTACCCCCAGTGCGTAGGTATACACCGTACACCCCCCGCGTAGGTACGCTCCGTACCCCCAGTGCATAGGTATGCACCGTACCCCCAGTGCGAATGTTCGGTGCATACCCCCATCGCGTATGTACGGTGCGTACCCCCAGCGCGTATGTACGCACCGTACCCCCATTGCGAATGTACGGTGCGTACCCCCAACATTGCCTATGTACCGTGGATGTTGCGGGTACGCAATGTTGCGGGTACACACCGTACATACGCGATGGCGGTCTATGCACCCGCACCGTACAGAAGCAATGGGGTGTACGCACCGTACATAGCAATGTCCGTGTACGCGCCGTACATACACAACGCATGGGGGTGTGTGGCTGTACGACTCGTACCCCTGTACCGTACAGAACCACGGACACTGTAAAACAGCACAAGGAGGGCCTATTCGACTCGCACAACACCACAAAACACGTCTACACTGCACAAAAAATAAAAAGAACTGACCTGGACACATCCAAACAGGCAAACAGAGGGGCAACCTCGCAACCACCCCTTATAACACACCCACCAAAAATTCAAACTGAGCCCCACCCACAAATGGACCAATAAAAAGGGACCACACACACAAACCATGAGTCTTTGCAACAGACTCACCACTGCTACAGAGCACACACAAACCACTGCACCCATCCACCTAAACATATACACCTACACACACACCCCTTCACACATACCCCCTCTCCACATTCACACACACACCGTCACATTCAGACCCACACACCCACAACCATCCACACCCTCCACCCCACACCATGCCCACCGACAAGAATCCAAAGTTCACAAGGGAGGAGCTGGACATCCTTGTCAATGAAGTCATCAGAGTCGAGCCACAGCTGTTTGGAACATTGGTCAGACAGACCAGCATAGCTGAAAAATCACGCCTGTGGCAGAGGATCGTCGAGAGGGTGAATGCTGTCGCACCCATCAGAAGGACCAGGAATGAATGCCAAGCCAGGTGGTACGATCTGCGGAGGGTGGTCAAGAGAAAAATGAATGAAGAGCACGCCCAGACCAACATCACTGGAGGTGGCGCGCCCCGCAGACCAGTACATTACCATCCCTGGGAGGAGAAGGTGGTGGCCATGCTTCCGCCGGTGGGAGTACATGGACTCCAAGGACCTCCAGAGCCTAGTGAGTACACAAACCACTTACGTAACATGGGGGTAATGGCATCCACACCCCAACTACACCAAATGCACGCAACTACCCCCAAGCCCTCACCCGCCAGAACCACAGTCACAAACAACGCGAATGCCAATAACATGTGTATGCCCCATTGAGAAAGCAAGGCCATGCCATGTCCCATGCGTCACGAAGCACCAACCCAAGAATGGATGTCCCGTATGCTGGGAGGGTGGGTGCACCAAAACGCATATTTGAATTCCAAATCAGACACAATTGCCCTCATCCCATATGGCCCAGCTACATACCCATGCACCATGCGCAATGCCCAGGGATTGGGAAAGTACTGACAAGATAGCTCACACTTGGCCCTAGTGTAGGCAGCACAAGGCCCTCCTGTGACCAGTGCAAACACAAACACCAACACAACAAGGTCAGATATCTAGGATAGTAACTCACACTCACTGTCATGGCAGCATGCTCCATGGGGGGACAGCTACATCACCTGGGAGCCCCAGTGCCAAATCACACTACACCCACCAGCAGGCCCTGTCACGCACACCCCTTACACAAACACACACCACCAGGACAGGCAATGGATTTACCCACTACCACAATGGACATGTAACACAACAACACTAATACATAGCCGAAGAAGCATCCAAGCCACAAATGGACATGTGAAAGACTCAGGCGAACATATCAATCTGTCCCCCGCAACATACCCATACACAAGTGAACATTGAGGAGAATGCTAGGCACATACAACTACCTGGAGGAACTGTGTCCAACTTGAATGTTTATGAAACATGCATGTTGCATTAAACAGCTTTAACATTGTCTCTCTCTCACACACAGGGCAACGTGATGAACATCCCCCCAACAATGGGGGGAAGAATCACAGTCACAGGCTCGGGAGGAACCGGATCCCACCAGCAGCGACGCCTCACAACACTCCGCGGATGATCCAGACCAACCTGGACCCTCTGGTGTCCAAGCCCCTGCAGCACCTGGTTCAGGAACATCTGTGCCAACTACCACCCCCATTCCTGCCACATCACAGGAGACACCCAGGAGCCCTGCCCGCAGTGAACAGAGCCAGTCTGACCAGGAGGGACAAGGTGCGGCGGGCACCCAGGAGGAGGCAGACAACACCGCCACTGCCATCCCTCAGGGGTCCCGTCGACCCGATGTGCCCACAACGGCAGGCCCGGCTCGTGTGGGCAGGGGTGGCGGGAGTGGAGGCAGGCGGAGGGCGAGAACCTGCCCAGCCAGCTGAAGGGACCGGTATGTCACACATCCGCAACATCATGGAGGCATACCGGCGTGACACCAGGGAGATCAGCCAGGTAGTGGTGACCCTCACAGAGATCAAAAACCAGCAGGCCGAGCAACACGCCAGTCAACAACAACACCAAGGACGGATGGAGGCAAGACTGGCTGAGCTCCTGGCGGTGCAAAGGGACATAAGCCATTCACTCCGTCGGATCGCTGACAACATGGACAACCCTCCCTGTGACACCAGGCGCAGACCAGCACCAGCCAGAGGGAGGGAGGAGGAGGCCTGCATCTGAGGGTCCCCGGAGGAAGGTTGGTCGTCCATGGAAAAGACCGTGAGAGGCAGCGGGCCATCCACATCTCCCAGGTCACCTGGCCTTCATTTGCGACAGCATCACCCCATTGACTGACATCATCTGCCACATGGACTTGCTGGTCACAGTCTGACCAATGATGCCAAACACTGTGGGCTGGACTCTGATGACTTCAAATGCAAAGGATCCCATCTCCCCCTGTGAACTTTGGATTCTATGGTCCCTGCATTTCCCCATTTTCTGTGCACAAATCACGCCCCAGAGCTCGAAATTAAAAATTTAATATTTGAAATGTCATGTTGCAGTCATTTAGCATGAGTCCACAACCTACGTGTGGGGATATGTTAAAGTATGCCTGAGTGTGGAACTAACTCCAGTCATCCATACACTTGGATCTGAGTCCGGTCGAGGACACACATGGCTCACAATGTATCACAAAATACAGACATGGAGCCTAACACTGACCCGTGATGGCCTCAAGCTGCTGAGGGGGGCCTTGCTATATTGCTCTGACAGACAAATTTGGTAGAGTTACATGAAGGTGGAGAGGTCATGGGTCATGTTGATGTGCCCGGGGAGGGAGTACCAGGTCTGTTTTGCGAGGTGGGAGAACTATCTCCTGCATGCAGAGGTTATGTGGATGTGATGAATGGTGGCCAGGGCAAGGTGAGCTGCATGGAGTAGGGCCAACGGGGTGTTGGATGACACGTCCAAGGTCGGTTTGGGTCTGGGGTTGTGGACTGCCTCCTGAGTGTGGTTGACGAGTCTGAAGGTGATCCTGCAGCACACAGTGAGTCATTGTACCTCTCTCAGGTGGACGGTGATGTGGCTGGGGCGGGTGTTAAATGGTAGCGGCAGTTTCAGTCGATAACCTTTCAAGTATTGGCCGGCGGTAATCGCCTCTTATACCATTCGATGATTTACCAATAAAAGAGGCAGGCGCTGAAGACTGGAAGGCAAGAAACAAAGGTTTATTCTCTCCGGAGGAGAACACATCAGATCAGACAGCAAGGTATCGTCTCGAGGTGCTCTCTCCACATCTCTGAGGCCTGGCCTCTTATACACAAGTTTATTGCTTTATTACACGGTTTATTGTACATGGCAAATTCTTGAGATTGCTTTGATACATGAAAGAACATCCTCGGAATCCCCACTTCAAGCTCGTTCCCACACATATCTACAGTAGAAGTCCCCACCCCACCCACAGCAGGAGATGGCTATCACACAGCTGGGCATTCCGCCAATTCCCGGGGGGTGAGCGCGACTGGTCGGGTCACAGGGGTTGGGGGCCTTGATCTACTGCAAGTGGAGAAGTGTAGCTCACTGGTTAGAGGAGGCATACCCTGAAGCAGAGATCAGGCCTGGGACCTGGGTTCGATTCCCGACGCGGCAGGGTCCAGAACCCAATTGTCCACGGACTCGATAATTCTCGCTTCGGTGCCCACTCTAAGCATGAGTTCACACTATGCAGCTCTGGGCAACAAGCCTGCTTAATCTCCACAACGGCCCCCCGCGGCGGGATGCTTGGCTTTCACCTTGGGGATACCCAGTATGGGTTATCTTACAGGGAAAAACCAGGACGGGTTCCCAATGCAAGCGCCAAGATGCCCGTAGGGTGATAGTTGCGCTCTATAAGTACCCCAATCAATCAATCAATCCCTTAGATGTGAGGTGCTTCCTTTACAGTAGGGGCAATAAAACTGTGTCCGTAGGGTTAGGTGATGGCCTGGGATCAGTTCGGACGATCAGGCGTGGAGGAAGGGGTTACCGAAAGGATGTATGACCATGTAAGGGATAAAAGGAGGTGTTGGCCAGGTGCGGGATGTGGTTTCATGGCAGGGTCGCGCAGAAGGAGAGGGTTCATGGCCTATGTATGAGAGAGCGGGGGTGACCGGCGCGCTGGGGATGTTTTGCAGCACCTAGGGAACGTGCTGGTGGTCGGCGGGGGGGAAGGGGCAGAGGGGCCATGGCGCTTTCAAAAATGGCTACTGCTTGAGGGAGCGTGCGGGCCTGAGAGGGGACAAGATGGCGCCGATTATGTTGACATCGCAAACTAGATTTTAACACAGGGGATGTTGCAGATGAGGTGTGCGGATGCACCCTGGATGTGGATAAGTTCTCCTGCATGTTTGCTGTTGTCCTCTGTAGAGGCCGGTGCTGTATTTGAGCCGGCTGGTGTCCTGGACCAGGGGGACGGTATGTCTTGCCTTGGAGTGGATCTATCTGGGGGTCATCAGCAGCATGTGGAGGGTGTTGCAGCATGAGGTACAGATGTTGGTGAGTTGCATGTTAATTGTGAGCGATGGGTCCATGATGAACACCAGCTTGCCTGCGTGGCAACTGGGTGGGTGCACAGACCAGTGGGATGCAAGAAGTTGACCCAGCCGTAAGGGAACAATCCTCAGATGATGACCTCTGTCCCGTCCAAGTCCTGCCTCAGATGGCTGATGTTCAGCCATTCATCAACGGATCTCATGCCTTCTTGAAGTTTGGATCTGGCAATGGCTGGCTCTTTGGTGAGTTTGAGGAGCAGCTGGGTGTCAATGGCATACCAGATGATGATGAGGTTGTGTGCGCATGTGATGGTGGAGAGGGGGGTCATGGAGACATTGAAGATCGTCACGCTGAGAGAAGAGCCCTGTGGCATGGGCCAGATGACCCCAGTGTACTACATGTTGCAGGGTGGAGGCAGACTCCCTGGGCCTTGCTGGTGAGCTACTTCCTGAGTGCATCCTGGGCCCTCTTCTGGATACCAGTGTTGGAGATGTGTGAGCTGACAGTGTGGTAGCACATGTTGTAGAATGGCGTTGAGAGGTCAAGGGTGGTGGCCTCCCCATTGTTGAGCATGGCAAAGTAGTCGTTGGTGTTGGCAATGATGACGGTTGTAGTGGTGTGATTACTGTGTAAAACTGTCTGTTGCCAGTTGGCTGGAGCTGGTTGCATGTAGGAAATTGGTCTGTTGCTAGTTGAGTGTCTTCCTGGTGACATTTGCTGGGTAGGGAAGTAGGCTGATGTACCAGGAGATCCTGCGTTACTGCCGTCAGTTGTTTAAGAAGGGCCTGGGGCTCTGCATGCCTCCTGCAGCCATGGAATGTGGCTAACTCAAAGGAGACATTCATGATGCGCAGGACGTGGGCTTCAAGGATGGCGAATGATGTGGTTGAGATGTTGTGTGGGAAGGGGCCTGATGGAGAGCCAGAGTGGATGGTGCACATTAGCCAGGTTGTGTACTTGCTGCTGACGGGAGTCCATGACCTGAGGGGGGTTTGTCCAGCGGATAATAGTGCTGTCTGCCTCTGTGTGCCAAGGCTGTTGTGTATGGCCATGAGCTTGCAGTGGTACAAAGTAGCAAGGGATGGGATCTGCTTTGCAAGGGTGGGGTGTCTTGGATGGAGATCTGCTGTCAGTTCACTCACAATGCTGATGAGCTACTTGATGTCGTGTGTTTGGGTGTCTCGGCACTATCTGAAGGATCTCCACTTGGCCTTGCTGATGATATGGTGATGGCTGTGTGTGGCGTTTTCCAGGGCTGTAAGGAAAATGATGTCTCTTTGTGTTGCAAGGTTTGCACAAGAGTCCGGCTAGGTCTGTAGGAGTCCAGTAGGTCTGCCTTGTCCCAGGTGCCTTAACTGTTGTTGTGCTTCACAGGAAGGTCCGTCAATGTGGCAAGATTGATGGATCAGTTGCTGATCCAGTGTGTGAGTTTGCAGGGAGTGGCGGGGATGCTGTTTTGAGTGTCCCACTCAGCTTGTCTGTGGCGACTTACATCAGGCATCTTTGAGGGATGGGTAGCGGGGTAAGTGGCACTGTGTTGCTTGTTGGAGACGTGGATTCAAATGTTGATGGACCAATGATGGATGGTGGTGTGTGTCCCCTCCAGCAAGAAGTTACTGGCCCCCAGCCACATGTAGCCTGTGGAGGTGAGGGCCTGCGTGCAGATGTACATGTTGATGGCTTAGCGGGATTGTGGATGTAGGCCTGCAGATCTGTAATGAGTGTTACTCCGAGGGTTGCTAGGAAGTTGCTGCGAACCCGGACTTGTGACTCTGAGGGTGTACTTGTCAATAATTACCAATTCAGCCCCCAGAAGTGGTGTTGGCGTCCCTGCGGGTGATCTTGGATCCGTTTGAGATGGCAATGAAGACTGTGGGCCCGATTCACAGAACAAACTTAAGACTAAATCCTAAACTTAGTACCATTCTGGTATTCACAGAATGCACCTAGTACTTCTGGTATTCACAGAATGAACTTACTACTTTTGCTATTCACAGAATGAACTTAGTACTTTTGCTATTCACAGAATGGATTTACGACTCCTAAACTTACGTCCGCACTCGGGCCGGAAATTCCGGCCCGGAGGCGGAGCTTCCGGGCCGGAGGCGGAGCTTCCGGGCCGGAGGCGGGGCTTCCGGGCCGGAGGCGGAGCTTCCGGCCCGGAGGTGGAGATTTCAGCCATAGCTAAATCGGCCGGAATCCCCACCTCCGGCCCGGAAGCTCCGCCTCCGGCCCGGAAGCCCCGCCTCCGGGCCGGAAGCTCCGCCTCCGGGCCGGAATTTCCGGCCCGAGTGCAGACGTAAGTTTAGGAGTCGTAAATCCATTCTGTGAATAGCAAAAGTACTAAGTTCATTCTGTGAATAGCAAAAGTAGTAAGTTCATTCTGTGAATACCAGAAGTACTAAGTGCATTCTGTGAATACCAGAATGGTACTAAGTTTAGGATTTAGTCTTAAGTTTGTTCTGTGAATCAGGCCCGTCATGTGCTGAGGATGCTTTTGTCCAGGTTACTGTCATGAAGGTGATGTGTGGGGCTGTAGTGTTGAGGAGGTAACAGAGTCCAATGGCGTGCTGGTGGATGGAGCGGGTGTAGAGTAGGAGGCACATAACCTGGTTGGAATGACAGGGTCTGGTAGGCTGGGCAGCACTGTGTAGGCAGTTGGAGTAGCACACACAGCATGCGAAGGTGTCGTGTGTGTGCTTAGGGGTTCCCTGATGGCAGGAGGATGATTGTAACGAGGACATTGCTTGGAGAGTGGCTGCAGCATGAGCCTGTTGTGTGACGTAGGTCATGCAAAGACTAGAGGGTTGTGCACTGTGCATGTTGCAGGCGCAGACGGTCCGTCCTTTGGCACGGCACTAGGGCTACAGTGGCACAGAAAAGCTGCTGGCTGCATTACAAATGGGTGGAGGGGGAAGGGCTGAGCATTTCTGAGGCGTGGGGGTTGCAGAATCAGGGCACTCAGAGTGGCGGGCCGCAGGTGAGGCAGCAGCAGGTGGAAGGGGTTAGAAATCATGCAAAAATCAGCACACAAAGACAAGGAGGTCTGCAAGGCACAGTGCAACAGGTGTATGTCAAGGAAGGAGTGTCAGCTCACTCATGGGTCGCTCCCAGAAAGTGTATGATCAATCACCATAAATGACAGCCACTGTGTCAGGCAACAAAATGCGGAGATGCGCAAAGGAGACACACCATCAGCAGACATTCACGTCCCGTTGTGGGCAGCAACCTGCACAAATACATACACAACCAGGTACGTCATGCACAATAGAGATCATTAGCCATGAAGCACTGCATGCATGTTGCCAAAGTACACATACACTCATATGCTCAATCTTTGTCAATTCTGCCATAGATGACGCATGCAAACTAGTAAGAGATCTGCAGTGACCGAGATGAGGCACTTTGGATTGTGCTGAACACCTTTATTCCACATACACACACAAAGGGATATGCCTCCATATTAACAGACTCACAGGTCAGTTGACAGAACATGTGGGACATACGCTGGACCCCCCCCTTCACACCACGGATGATGTCAATCCCAATGAACTGGCACACAAGGCAAGGGGATGAGCAAAACACATCCTGCTGCACACGGAGAGGCTGCAATTCCCCATAGAGCATGTTGTTGTGATGTCCTCCACTATGTCCACCCGTAGCATCTTCAATGTTTCAGAGCCAAGGTAGAAGCCTTCATCAGACGCCATATTCCACTACAGATGACTGTCAAGAAGGCTGACTATCATGTCATGGGAGTCATGCTACATGTCATATGCTCCATGGTGAGAAGACATGTATGCATGGTACCACAACATGCACAGAAGCAGTCACCACACATTCACAACCTGTATCACCACAAAAAAGCCTTGCAATACTTACCCAAACTGACATTTCCACATGTCCGTGCATGGAACGCTGATTCAGCACACGTTGCAATCCACACGAGGAATAGCAGGAGGACAACGATGACACGACCAGACAACAGGTGCCAAATACCTGGGAATGACAGACACACGAGAAGTCACCAAAAAAAGATTCTCAACGCACACATGGAAGTGTACAAAACAGCAACAATTTTGGACACGTAAATTGCCAATCAAGTCTCTCGGCAAAACTGTGTTGCATGACATCATCACTCGAGTGACACATCAGAACACACATCCAAGTCACTTTGCATTCAGTCAGCTGGACACACACATTGCAACACATGCCACTGAACGCTACAAGCTTGCACACTCATAGCCAGTGACTCACCATTATGAGAAGAAGTTGCGTATGAGCTGACTCCGGATATCATCCCCCTCCTCCTCATCATCACTAGCCTCGTGACCAAGCCCTTATTCTCCACGGGTGGATGCTCCTGCTCATCTGGATCCAGGATGAGTGGCACTGCCTTCTCAACTGCCATGTTGTGCAGCATGCAGCACACAATGAAGATTTTATAGACCTTCTCCGGGGCATAAGGGAGGGACCCGCCTGTCTTGTCCAGGCACCGGAATCGGCTCTTCAGGAGTCCAAACGTCCTCTCAATCACTCGCCTGGTCTTGCCGTGTGCATCATTGTACTGGTGATCTGCAGCTTTTCTTGGGTTGCGGAGAGGTGTCAGCAGCCATGGCATGTTGGGATAGCCAGAGTCCCCTACATGGAAACATCATGTAAATAAGTGGGTCACGAGAGGCCGTAAGAGACAAAGATACAACAACACATAGGACAAAAAGACTATACCCACCAACAAGACATGCTCGTTCGTTGTGCAGCCGCAGCATAATTTGTGGCACCCTGCTACGCCTCATGATGTAGGCATCGTGTGCTGATCCTAGAAAACGTGCACAGACATGGGAAATCTGCATGTTAGCAAGACACACCACAAGGGCATTTATCGAGTGGTAATGTTTGCGGTTGCGATAGGCTTGTTCCTGTGCCTGTGGTGGTAAAAAAGCCACATGTGTACCATCAATGGGCCCAATTACATGGGGCATCCCACCCAGGGCATAGAAATCCCCCTTGACATCCCTCAACCCCTCTGGACTCGGAAATTTGATGAATTCATCTAGGTGCTTCAACATAGCTGCTAAAACATCACGCAGGACACGTCTGAACATAGTCTGGGACATCCCACCCACATCCGCTATGGTCAATTGAAACGTACCTGTGGCAAAAAAATGTAAGGCTGCCATCACCTTCATCTTGGGGGTCAGCGCAGTAGGATACCTGTGTTGCGGTTGGAGGTGTGGTGCCAGCCAGTTTGTCAGTTCCTCAATCAACTGTTGAGTGAATCTGTAACGGCGGATGCAGGCACGTTCCCTCATGGCACCCAAGTCTGGCATTAGTCTTGGGACAGGTGGTGCCCTGCAAAACATAGTTTTGAAGAATGAAGCTTGAGAGTCGGCAAACATCAATGTCAATGAACATATCACATGCTACACTGCTAATACACATCAGGTAACTAAGGAGTCGGGTGTGTGCAATACATCCAGGACACAGATGGCAGCTTGCTGGCACTCCTACAAAATGCATGATACACCTGTTGATTGTCAAGTCAACATGACATGCCCTGAAAAGATTTGGGGGCCAGTCTGAGTGAAGATCCACAGATATCACCGGAGTGACACACAACCACATAGCTGCATTTGAAGGATGTCATCTCATCCAGACAGCTGACTGCAAGGCACACGCACAGGTCACATGGAATGTCAAATGTACATGTCAAACACAGTACGATGAAGGGGAACACGTGACAACACAAAGACACAGCCATTGAGACAACAAACACATGTATGACTGAAAATATATGATGTCCCATGCACACAGACCCTACAGCCTTGGGAATCCACATGTGGCATGGTGTGCGTAGATGTGTTACATGCCCATCTCCACACAGACCCCTGTTGGATGCACCAACAGCAGATGCCGTTGACGGGACACTGACATGAAGCTCATGTGAACACATGACACACAGCCGACATAGTCCCAAAGGGGCACGCTGATCGTGACAGGTCAGTTGATAAAGTGTCCCTGTCCCTGGCATCAGGAGACAGGTGCAGGTGTTGATGACTGTGCCACCCACTGCTGCTATGCATAACACAGTTGGACTACAGACACACATGTGGCAAGTGTCAAGGTGATGTGTGCCACATTGTGCCCCATCACACATGACATGTGTCCACAGGTCAGAACACATCAATTGTGCAGCTAGATGAGAGGACCTGTGCAATATCACTGGCTAACACACCTAGGGCCTGCACATGAAAGTATGCAATGACAAGTACTTGATGGACATCCATGTGCGACTCGTAGCCCTCCATTCCTGGCATGTGTACGGCTGTATCACCATTGTGCGTGTGAAATGCGTACCCGTACGTGTAGGCACTGGTAGTACACGTACATGTACAACTGGTACGTACACGTATGTGTACAGGTACATGTACGCACTGGTAGTACACATACGTGTACGCACCGGTTGTACACGTGCGTGTACTACCAGTGCCTACATGTACGTGTACTACCAGTGCGTACACGTACCTGTACACGTACATGTAGGCACTGGTAGTACACGTACGTGTACAACTGGTGCCTACACGTACCTGTACAGGTATGTGTAGGCACTGGTAGTACACCTACGTGTACTACCAGTGCCTACACGTACGAGTACAACTAGTGTGTACACGTACATGCACAAGTACGTGTATGCCATGGTAGTACACGTACGTGTAGCCACTGGTAGTACACATATGTGTACTACCAGTGCCTACACGTACCTGTACACGTACGTGTAGGCACTGGTAGTACACGTATGTGTACTACCAGTGCCTACACGTACGTGTACTACCATGGCGTACACGTACTTGTACACATACGTGTACACACTAGTTGTAATTGTACGTGTAGGCACAGGTAGTACACGTACGTGTACTACCAGTGCCTACACGTACGTGTCAAACGCACTGTGCAACTGGTGCCGTAGGGGTACGTGTGAAACGCACCGTACCTGTGTGTGGCTTTCAAATTTACATAGGGGACACATAAGGGACAGGTATTAGGCCCTAAATGCATGCAGGTTGCCATGGATGCCGAATTTTTTCTTCAAATTTTTCCATCAGGTGTCCTGGAAAAGTCAGTTGGCCACAAAATACAATATTGCAAAGTGGTTGTTGACTTGACATGATGCTCTAAATTTGAACGATGCAAATGCTGTCACTGGTGTATGTTTAAAGGAATTGGAGTAAACGTAAGATGCGAATGATTCAGACCAATCACTATGTACTCCTCAAAATGAATGCCCCTCAGCAAGACAGATATAAGGCAGCCAGAAGACATGAGAGGGCACTTGCCTGTACAACTTTCCTGTCGACAACATTGCTGCTGTCTCTGCTTCCCTGGACCATGTCTCGTGCTGTGGAGAGGGCCCAGCCATTCACCCTGGAGGAGAATCAGGCCCTGCTGGACGTCCTCCTCCCACAGTGCACCAGCCTGTATGGGAGACCAGGGGAGCAGGTGATTGCTGAGTCCACTACCTTTGCCCAGGCACCTGTTGTGTGACTGTCAATATTGTGTCCATGTGGGACTGACATGCAATGTTGTTCAGAGTGGGTCCCGGGGGGGGGGCATGCTTATGTCACTCAAGCAGTGCATCATGTAGTTCCTGTGTGCACTCCTCACTTGCATGGTGCTTACAGTGACTTTCACTGCATAGTGCATGAGACATTCAGCCTGGCTAATCCTTGGGGGCTTTTATTCATGTTATCCTGAGGTGATTCAGTGGTCCCCCCAGTGTGACAGGTGACTGTACCCACAGATGTGTATGAGTTGGGTGGACCTGTGGTGAGAGTGTCCAAATGACGTGTACGACCTCATGGACATTGACGTGTGTGAATGTTCCTTGTCATGTGGGTGAGTGTCTATGTGAAGTGTTGCACCACAGCTGCATGTTGAAGGCTACTGATCTAACCATCTGATGTGACAAGTGAGCCGTGCTTTGTATCTGACTTGCAGAGCTGGCACGACACCTGTGACTTCCCCCTGGCAAATGGCACATGTGCAGAGTGAGGCTTGTATCCGCTGTAGTCAATGACAGGCCAGTGATCAGTGGCTGGGTGTGTCTGTCTAGTCTGCTGAGGGTGCGTCAGTGGAGTGGGACATGTGACTGCATGGCACGTGCTGCACATCAGCCTACTGTTGCATGTGCTGCACAGTGTGTGGCATGTTCATTGAGTGTTTTGCACCCCTCACGCCACCTGTAGACTTTCAATGCCATGTACTGCATTGGCGCCTGCACACAGGCCATTTGCATGTTGTGAATGAGGCTATTCCTGTCAGCATCCTATGCCCTGTTCAACATTTCAAAGATGTTCTGATGTGTGTTTCTGGGACATGGAGCAGGTGTATTGATGTTGTGTCACTTTGTCATCCTGACAGGTAACTGCCTACGAGAAGGGGGTCATCTGGACCAACGTCGTCGGGGCCGTGAGGACTGCGGGTGGGCATGATCGGCAGCTGGCCCAGGTCCGCAAGAGGTGGCAGGACATCCGGTGCTGGACCCAGCGGATCGCCCGGGTCCAGCGCAAGCTCTCTCCACCTCGCCGCCACGGCGGGCGCCGACACCTGACCCACCACATGAAACATGTCCTGGCGGTGGTCTTCCCTGACCTCGATAGGCAGTTAGAGGAGAGACTGCAGCAAGGAGGGGGTAGGTACATGGCTTTTTGTCGTGTTATGTGTCGCCAGCTTTAGGAAGTGCTATTTTGCATGAATACACTCCCAGAGTTCATATGTGCAGTGCATTTTCTGTTTCCAAATGTCACCTGGGGATCTTTTTCGTCCCTTCCTCTCCTTGACATGTGTCCCCTGGTGTGTGTGTAATCACATTTGCACAAGGTCATCTAGGGTGCCAGTCCATCTAAGTGCACATTGCTTTCTGCATCATGTGGGAGGGTGGTCTGTGACTTGTGTCGGTACCTTGCCTGTGCCATGACCTGTTCACTATATAGGGGGTCCATAGATGTTGTCACTGATGCTGATTCTCAACATAGGAGTGTGAGCTTTCAACTGGACACCCTTGCAGCATGCATGTGCAATGTTGTGGCCTCAGACATGATGTGCATGAGTGTGAGATATGCATAGTGCCATGACGGTTGTACATGGTAGAGTCAGCTCATTCCAGGACCATGGAGCAGTGTGCCCACTACAGTCCCCTGAGACACCCTGGCCTCCTAATCATGTGTGTCATCCAACACTGTGCACATTCTCTGTGTGTGCTGCATAGGTCTGCCTCTGTGGCATTGTTCCCTGGCCTAGTTTTATTTGGTTAATGTGTGCTACATGTGTCCACTGGACAGGGATACAACATTTTGCTTGTGCATACTCACACTGGCCAGTGCCTGTGTGGCTATTCACAACAATCTGTTGATGGTTGTTTGTCACAAATATGTGTTGTCAGCCCCACGAGTTGATGTGGTGTCAATGAAGCAATTTTGCAAGCACAGTTGTTGTAACCCCGAATAAGAGGTGTCACTTCTTGATCTGTATAAATCACATAGACTCAGGTATTGGGGGAGGGGGGTGCGGGAGAGGCATACATGTGCAACTCTGATTTTTCAGTGCCAGGTCTGACTTGTGTGTGAGAATTGCCTGGACTAAAATACACTGGGAAGTGCCCCTGCGATGCTTGCCAGTGCTTAATGTACGTGCTTTGCAGCCTGTCTCATTTTTTTCCCAACAATAATCCCGCTCATACATTTTTGGCACGTGTGTGGTTCAGATGCAACGCAGTTTGGACTGTGTGTGCTGACATCTGTGTGTACATTCAGGCTTGCCATGAGGGTGTCCCCACAGTACAGCTGGTCTTTTTTACCACCCAATTGCAGGCCCATTAGCTTATGCATTGTCCTGGGTGTGGACATGGGTGCCACTCCAGATGACAGGCAGTAGGTCATATGTGTAGCCAACTGTGTAATCAGGTGACGGATGGCCTGGTGACAACTGACATGATTCAAGTTGTTACTCTTCATGATTTGTACCTTGGCACTGACAGCACTTGTCAACAGTTGTTCATGTTTCACATGTGGAAATTTGTTGATTTGTGTTAAGAACACTAATGTGCCTGCATGCAATATGTCGCACAAGGCAGTGCACACAAAAGTACATTGACACTGTCATGGAATGAGCTGGCACCTTTTCAATGAAGCCACTGTTATAAATAAATGTTGTCGCAGATTCTCCATATACATGTTCCCACGGTGGTCTTGATTTTGTGAGACTCATTAGTTGTCGGTGATACAAATTAACGAGTGTCAAGACGTCCAGACCTCTGTGGGCCCATGTATATGTACTTTCTGCAACACCATCTATTTCTAACAGTGGCTCCTTCGAAAAGGTGCCAGCTTCTTCAATGACAGTGTCAATGTACTTTTGTGTGCACTGCCTTGTGCAACATCTTGCATGCAGGCACATAAGTGTTCTTTTTGCAAAATGGCCAATTGGCACATCCCAAACATGTAGATTGGTTAAAGTTGTGTGAGTCCCAAGGTACCAACATTTGTTTGTTTTGTGTTCCAAGGGACTTACAGGTCTCTGAGTGTGGTGACACCTTGAGTATTGAGGTGTGTTAGTTAACCTTGAGTGCACCACTCCTGTTTCTTTCAGGGTAAACAAGAGGTGTCATGACTTCATTGTATTGCTGTGCTCACCGGTTCACAGACACTAGCTTCTCAGTGTATTGCTCATTCAAGTTGTGGCCTTTTGTGTATTGAGTTTCCTGGTGTCAAAGTGGCATGGTGGGTCTACCAACTGGGCAGTACAGGGCTTACATATGTGCGGAGTAATCCAGCTGTCACTTATGATGCATTGCCTGATATGCACTGTGACCAATTGTTCTTGTGCTCATGTGTCAGATGTATACAGGTGACTGATGCTTTCTGGTTTCTTCTCCTTGCCCACAGCATCATCATCCACACGCGAGGGAGACACCGGCATGGACCTTGAGGAGGGACCCAGCGACAGTGCCACCAGTGCTGTGGAGTCAGCAGGAGACAGTGGCACAGAGGGCGATGGGAGTCAGTCGGAGGACCTGTCCGGAGGTGAGAGCATCTACGACACCGACGGGTCCCAGGCTGACATCCTTGAGGAGGCGGAGGATGCAACAACATCTGGCAGCATCCCACCATCTGTACCCGCCTCCTTCATTGCCATCTCCGCCCTCCCAGTTGCTCCCGTCCCTTCTGTCCGTGCACGGTCCCACCGTGTCTCCTTCAGACCAGGCACCGCAGCCCCTGCCCCTGTCACCCCTGCTGCCCTCAGTGAAGAGTCTGTGGACACACTGCAACAGTTGCAGGTTGGTCAGGCATCGATGCTGCTTGTCCTCCATGAACACACTAGCCTGCTCACACAGTTGGTGTCGTTCGTGGAGGGAATGTCATCAATGATGAATGAGCAACACAGGTTTCTGCGGTCCATGGTCTCTTCACTGACGGAAGCAGTGTCTCTCCTGCGGCGCTCCGTCCCCCCCTACCCCGGACCCATCCACACAGCCCTCTCCCATGCCTGTCCAAAGCACACACAGACAGTCACAGGCACACACCACAACAGACACATCCAGCCCACCCCCAACTAAGGCACAGCCCACACCTCCTGGCACGCACACTCAGGGGGATGTAGTCACACCCACAGGGTCTGGGGGCAAACGGCAGCCACGCAGCCACAGTCAGAGTCCGCAGTCCTCACGACCCACTTCCTCCAAATCCACTCCCCTAAGCTCCCCTGCCAAGACATCACCCAAAGTGACCTACATGGCTAGTCTGTCCCTCAGCCCCACTGTGACACCACCCCGCAAGCGGTTGAGGAAGTCTCCGGCCAGGGGAGTTGAGTCCCCCCCCATGTCCACCACATCCCCGAGAGCACTGCACCCCAATCCTCGGACACCCCCCCTCCGTTGGCCCTGGTGTTCGTTCCGGTGCAGGGGTTCCTCTGGACGCCCTGGCAGCAGTGTGCAGCGAGCTGCTCACCACCACCTTTGGCGCTGCACCACCCCCTGTGGTGGATACGTCCAGCCCTGCACCCACCACACCTACCTGCGGTGCCTGGTACTCCCACTGATGATGCCCCCCCCCGGTCTACAACCCTTGAGGTGACTTTGTGCAGGCAAGGTAGGGGTGGACACAGTCGCATACGTCCACCCTTGGACTCGAACTATGGACTGGCCATTGGCCTTTGTAAATAGTGTATAATAACAATTTTGTTTTTTGTGTGCTGAATAAAGCCTTTTCTTTTAGTTTCCACTCTATTGCATTTCAGGTACTTGATGTTGGTGATGAGGCCCATGAAGTTGGTGTTCTGGTAATGTGTTAGGGTTCTGAGAAATGTTTTAGTATGATGGTCATGAGGTGGACCATGGTATCTGTGTGCCATCTCAAGGTCTGTGAAAATATTAATTGGTAGTGTGTGTTCCTTTGGATTGTGAGACATTGTCCCAGGAAGTGTTCCTTCCTCTGTGGCACCTGACATGATCCCTGCAAACAGTTGCACAATTGTTGTGCTGACCTGTGTCAACATATCCTTTGTTGGTGACGGATCCCTTCAACAATGGCCATGCGTTCTCACCGATTTCTCCTGCTGAATCATCTGTGCCATCCTTGCCAGTCACTGTACTTGTGTTTTGTGTATGTAGGAATGGCATCAGGGACCAATTGCCTCTTTTCAGCACTATGCATGTGTGTAATCACGGCCTAACACACAAATGGCACGTGTAATGCAGGGTATTTGGGCAGCTGACTCGCAATTGTGGGCATTGTATCTAGTCGCAGTGAACGCTATTCCTTACATGAGAGACAACATCTGGGTGGCTGGACCAGCACCTGGATATTCCTATCACTCCTGTGACAGCGTGTGTTCCCCTTTGCTAACTTATTTTAGTATGCATTTCCATGACTATACAGTCTGTTTGCATTAAATCCGGGTGTGTATTGTGGGGCATCCGCCATGGGTGGGTATGCATGTGTTGTATGTCCTCACACCCACATGTGGTGTGTCATGCCGTGTGTGAATGACATCCATCCTCCTGGGAGTGGGGCACTGCTGGGAGTCTTCTGCACCCACCCCTCATATGTCTGGGCACTGCTGGGAGTCCTCTGCACCCACCCCTCATATGTCTGGACACTGCTGGGAGTTCTCTGAACCCACCCCTCATATGTCTGGGCACTGCTGGGAGTCCTCTGCACCCACCCCCATATGCCTGTCCACTGCTGGTAGTGATATACACCCACCCCTCATATGTATGTCCACTGCTGGGAGTCCTCTGTACCCACCCCTCATATGTCTGGACACTGCTGGGAGTCCTCTGCACCCACCCCTCATATGTCTGGGCACTGCTGGGAGTCCTCTGCACCCACCCCCCATATGTCTGGGCACTGCTGGTAGTGATATGCACCCACCCCTCATATGTCTGTCCACTGCTGGGAGTCCTCTGCACCCACCCCCATATGTCTGTCCACTGCTGGTAGGGATATAAAACCACCCCTCATATATCTGGACACTACTGGGAGTCCTCTGCACCCACCCCTCATATGTCTGGGCACTGCTGGGAGTCCTCTGCACCCACCACTCATATGACTGGACACTGCTGGGAGTCCTCTGCACCCACCCCTCATATGTCTGGACACTGCTGGGAGTCATCTGCACCCACCCCTCATATGTCTGGGCACTGCTGGGAGTCCTCTGCACCCACCCCTCATATGTATGGGCACGGCTGGGAGTCCTCTGCACCCACTCCTCATATGTATGTCCACTGCTGGTAGCGATATACACCCACCACTCATATGTCTGTCCACTGCTGGGAGTCCTCTGCACCCACCCCTCATATGTCTGGACACTGCTGGGAGACCTCTGCACCCACCCCTCATATGTCTGGGCACTGCTGGGAGTCCTCTGCACCCACCCCTCATATGTCTGGGCACTGCTGGTAGTGATATGCACCCACCCCTCATATGTCTGTCCACTGCTGGGAGTCCTCTGCACCCACCCCATATGTCTGTCCACTGCTGGTAGTGATATACACCCACCCCTCATATGTCTGGGCACTGCTGGGAGTCCTCTGCACCCACTCCTCATATGTCTGTCCACTGCTGGGAGTCCTCTGCACCTACCCCTCATATGTCTGGGCACTGCCGGGAGTCCTCTGCACCCACCCCCATATGTCTGACCACTGCTGGTAGTGATTTACACCCACCCCTCATATGTCTGTCCACTGCTGGGAGTCCTCTGCACCCACCCCTCATATGTCTGGACACTGCTGGGAGTCCTCTGCACCCACCCCTCATATGTCTGAGCACTGCTGGTAGTGATATGCACCCACCCCTCATATGTCTGTCCACTGCTGGGAGTCCTCTGCACCCACCCCTCATATGTCTGGGCACTGCTGATAGTGATATGCACCTACCCCTCATATGTCTGTCCACTGCTGGGAGTCCTCTGCACCCACCCCCATATGTCTGTCCACTGCTGGTAGTGATATACACCCACCCCTCATATGTCTGGGCACTGCTGGGTGTCCTCTGCACCCACCCCTCATATGTCTGGGCACTGCTGGTAGTGATATGCACCCACCCCTCATATGTCTGTCCACTACTGGGAGTCCTCTGCACCCACCCCCATATGTCTGTCCACTGCTGGTAGTGATATACACCCACCACTCATATGTCTGGGCACTGCTGGTAGTGATATACACCCACCCCTCATATGTCTGGGCACTGCTGGGAGTCCTCTGCACCCACCCCCATATGTCTGTCCACTGCTGGTAGTGATATACACCCACCCCTCATATGTCTGGGCACTGCTGGGAGTCCTCTGCACCCACCCCCATATGTCTGTCCACTGCTGGCAGTGATATACACCCACCCCTCATATGTCTGAGCACTGCTGGGAGTCCTCTGCACCCACCCCTCATATGTCTGTCCACTGCTGGGAGTCCTCTGCACCCACCCCTCATATGTCTGGGCACTGCTGGGAGTCCTCTGCACCCACCCCTCATATGTCTGGGCACTGCTGGGAGTCCTCCGCACCCACCCCCATATGTCTGTCCACTGCTGGTAGTGATATACACCCACCACTCATATGTATGTCCACTGCTGAGAGTCCTCTGTACCCACCCCTCATATGTCTGGACACTGCTGGGAGTCCACTGCACCCACCCCTCATATGTCTGGGCACTGCTGGGAGTCCTCTGCACCCACCCCTCATATGTCTGGGCACTGCTGGTAGTGATATGCACCCACCCCTCATATGTCTGTCCACTGCTGGGAGTCCTCTGCACCCACCCCCATATGTCTGTTCACTGCTGGTAGTGATATACACCCACCCCTCATATGTCTGGGCACTGCTGGGAGTCCTCTGCACCCACCCCTCATATGTCTGGACACTGCTGGGAGTCCTCTACACCCACCCCTCATATGTCTGAACACTGCTGGGAGTCATCTGCACCCATCCCTCTTATGTCGGGGCACTGCTGGGAGTCCTCTGTACCCACCCCTCATATGTCTGGGCACTGCTGGGAGTCCTCTGCACCCACCCCTCATATGTATGGGCACTGCTGGGAGTCCTCTGCACCCACCCCCATATGTATGTCCACTGCTGGTAGTGATATACACCCACCCCTCATATGTCTGGGCACTGCTGGGAGTCCTCTGCACCCACCCCCATATGTCTGTCCACTGCTGGTAGTGATATACACCCACCACTCATATGTATGTCCACTGCTGGGAGTCCTCTGTACCCACCCCTCATATGTCTGGACACTGCTGGGAGTCCTCTGCACCCACCCCTCATATGTCTGGGCACTGCCGGGAGTCCTCTGCACCCACCCCTCATATGTCTGGGCACTGCTGGTAGTGATATGCACCCACCCCTCATATGTCTGTCCACTGCTGGGAGTCCTCTGCACCCACCCCCATATGTCTGTTCACTGCTGGTAGTGATATACACCCACCCCTCATATGTCTGGGCACTGCTGGGAGTCCTCTGCACCCACCCCTCATATGTCTGGACACTGCTGGGAGTCCTCTGCACCCACCCCTCATATGTCTGTCCACTGCTGGGAGTCCTCTGCACCCACCCCTCATATGTCTGGGCACTGCTGGGAGTCCTCTGCACCCACCCCTCATATGTCTGGGCACTGCTGGGAGTCCTCTGCACCCACCCCCATATGTCTGTCCACTGCTGGTAGTGATATACACCCACCCCTCATATGTCTGTCCACTGCTGGGAGTCCTCTGCACCCACCCCTCATATGTCTGGACACTGCTGGGAGTCCTCTGCACCCACCCCTCATATGTCTGGGCACTGCTGGAAGTCCTCTGCACCCACCCCTCATGTGTCCGGGCACTGCTGGTAGTGATATACACCCACCCCTCATATGTTTGGGCACTGCTGGGAGTCCTCTGCACCCACCCCTCATATGTCTGGGCACTGCTGGTAGTGATATGCACCCACCCCTCATATGTCTGTCCACTGCTGGGAGTCCTCTGCACCCACCCCCATATGTCTGTCCACTGCTGGTAGTGATATACACCCACCACTCATATGTCTGGGCACTGCTGGTAGTGATATACACCCACCCCTTATATGTCTGGGCACTGCTGGGAGTCCTCTGCACCCACCCCCATATGTCTGTCCACTGCTGGGAGTCCTCTGCACCCACCCCTCATATGTCTGGGCACTGCTGGGAGTCCTCTGCACCCACCCCTCATATGTCTGGGCACTGCTGGGAGTCCTCTGCACCCACCCCCATATGTCTGTCCACTGCTGGTAGTGATGTACACCCACCCCTCATATGTCTGGGCACTGCTGGGAGTCCTCTGAACCCACCCCTCATATGTCTGGGCACTGCTGGTAGTGATATGCACCCACCCCTCATATGTCTGTCCACTGCTGGGAGTCCTCTGCACCCACCCCCATATGTCTGTCCACTGCTGGTAGTGATATACACCCACCACTCATATGTCTGGGCACTGCTGGTAGTGATATACACCCACCCCTCATATGTCTGGGCACTGCTGGGAATCCTCTGCACCCACCCCCATATGTCTGTCCACTGCTGGTAGTGATATACACCCACCCTTCATATGCCTGGGCTCTGCTGGGAGTCCTCTGCACCCACCCCCATATGTCTGTCCACTGCTGGTAGTGATATACACCCACCCCTCATATGTCTGGGCACTGCTGGGAGTCCTCTGCACCCACCCCTCATATGTCTGTCCACTGCTGGGAGTCCTCTGCACCCACTCCTCATATGTCTGGGCACTGCTGGGAGTCCTCTGCCCCCACCCATCATATGTCTGGGCACTGCTGGGAGTCCTCTGCACCCACCCCTCATATGTCTGGGCACTGCTGGGAGTCCTCTGCACCCACCCCCATATGTCTGTCCACTGCTGGTAGTGATATACACCCACCACTCATATGTCTGGGCACTGCTGGTAGTGATATACACCCACCCCTCATATGTCTGGGCACTTCTAGGAGTTCTCTGCACCCACCCCCATATGTCTGTCCACTGCTGGTAGTCCTCTGCACACACCCCTCATATGTCTGTCCACTGCTGGTAGTCCTCTGCACCCACCCCTCATATGTCTGTCCACTGCTGGGAGGCCTCTGCACCCACCCATGCACCCCCTTGGAGCTGTACACTGCTGGCCAGGACCTACACACACAACAATTTGTAGGTAACATGCTGGGCCAGTCCTCCATGCCCACATTCCTGGCATGTGTACGCCTCGTATCCAAATTTTCCTGCTGCCGTAACGGGGTACGTGTGGTACGGACCGTACCCACGCATGTATGCGTGGGTACGGTCCGTACCTGATTAATCATGGGGCCGTAGGGGTACGCACCGTACCCACGCATCTCTGCGTGGGTACGGTCCGTACCTGAGTACTCATGGGGCCGTAGGGGTACGCACCGTACCCACGTATTCATGCGTGGGTACGGTCCGTTCCACTCTTGCCATGGTGCCGTAGGGGTACGTATGGTACGCACCGTACCCACGCATTCATGCGTGGGTATGGTCCGTACCTGAGTACTCATGGGGCCGTAGGGGTACGCACCGTACCCACGTATTCATGCGTGGGTACGGTCAGTACCACTGTTGGCATGGTGCCGTGGGGGTACGTATGGTACGCACCGTACCCACGCATTCATACGTGGGTACGGTCTGTACCTGGGTACTCATGGGGCCGTAGGGGTATGCACAGTACCCACGTATTAATGCGTGGGTACGGTTCGTACCACTGTTGTCATGGCGCCGTAGGGGTACGTGTGGTACGCACCGTACCCACGCATTCATGCGTGGGTACGGTCCGTACCACTGTTGTCATGGCGCCGCAGGGGTACGTGTGGTACGCACCGTACCCACGCATGTTGTTCTCACCTTCTGCGGCATGTGCGTCGGGTGCGGTGCACCAGGTCGTAGGCCAAGAGGACCGGGATGACACGTATGATGGGGTTCATGGCTGTACGTCGCGTACCGGTGCTCTGTGGCGTTGCGGTTCGCGTCGGACTCTGCTTTTCCGGCTGTGTTTGGCTCCCGTGAACAAAGAGCCGTACGGAGTGACGTCGGTACGAATCGTACTTGCTGGGCCGGAAAACGCTGGTGAAATACGTACGGACGTCGCGTACAAGCATTTCCGGATCGAAATCGTGGGTATTTTTTTGCTGTACGGTCTTTTGTACGATTCGTACAGAAAAAGGCTTTCTGTACGAATCGTACTTCCTAGGTTGTGAAATGAGTTTACCTGGTACGAGTCGTACGGAGAAAACGCTCCGTACGACTATTCGTAGGGCCTATTTACAGGATCGGAATCGACCCCTATATATCCATATATAAACACACAAATACATAAATAAGTGTTTACATTTAGACATATATATAGAATATATAGTGCAACATAATAAAAATATTTATTTGACATAATTTTCGTTTCTATTTTAAATATAGTACTATGAATATATATATACATATACAAACATATATAATTAATAAACATATTCATGTTACACTATATTATGTTTTCTGATATTTTAAATTAATTAATATGAAAATATCTATCTTTATAGTCATGCTAATAATTTGTGCTATATATATATGTATATGTATGACATACAAACACGATAAAACCATAAAAATATAAAAAACGGAATAATTAAAAATATGTTAATGTAAACAATACATAAAATATTCAGAATTTAAAAATCAAAACAACACATTTACAAAAACCACTATATACATTAATATAAAAACAAATAATATAAAATAATACATAATAAAACAATTACCGCTATAAACTCTATTTAACCAGCATTATGAAAACTGCTGGTGTCTAAGAATATTAAATACACTATTATCACTAGTTTATGCAACAGTAGGGAAAGCGTTGGATTTTGGAGGGATAAAATTTACTATTCTGACTTCAAAGAGCGCAACTGTAGGGGAAGTGTTGAATTTAGGAGGGTATAATTTACTATTCTCACACCAATCTGTGCAACTGTAGGAAAACCGTTGGATTTTATTGGGGTGAAATTTACTATTACCACTCCTAACAACACAACAGTAAGTAAATTGTTGAACTTCAGAGGAGTTAGATTTGCTATTCACACTCCAAACAGCACAACAGTAGGTAAAGTGTCGGACTTTTGTTGGGTAAAATTTACTAGTCCCACTTCAGTCTATGCAACAGTAGGGAAAGCATTGGATTTGCGAGGGATGAAGTTTACTATTCCCACTCCACTCAGCGCAACAGTAGGCAAAGTGTTGGACTTTGGAGGGGTAAAATTGACTATTCTCACTCCAGTTTGTGCAACAGTAGGGAAAGTGTTGGGATTTCGGACGAGTAAAATTTACTATTCCTACTCCAAACAGCTCAACAGTAGGGAAAGTGTTGGACTTGGTAGATGTAAAATTTACTATTCCCACTGCAGTCTGTGAAACAGTAGGGAAAGCATTGGACTTTGGCCATCTTGTGTATGGCAATGTCGGGGGGTACAATAGGTACCCCCCAAGTGCAGCTGCCCACCCCCTCACCCCACGGGGTTCCGTAACAGGCCCCCAAAGCAATTTTCGCCGGCCTTTCCATGGCGGGATCGCCGCCGTGGAAAGGCCTTTAAATTTGCACATCATAAAATGGATTTCAGTGCCTGCTTGGCACTGCTACCATATTATGCCCCAGATCCGCACAACAGGCAATCGTAACGATTGCCTGCCGGCGGAAAAGCGGCGGGCGGTCTTTCCATCCGCCACAGTCCCCCACGCCATACTAATATGGTGGGGGTAAATCAGGTACTGATGGCGATCTGCCCGCCATCATAATAGGCCCCTTATTTTCTAATATTGTCTGCCTGCCAATCGAAATTCAATACATCGATTTTTTATCCAAACACCGCACAAAACCTCCTTGTGGAGTACCATGCCCATGACTTCTCTGGAGACATGATGAGTCTAGCGCACTATAATACCAGGAATGCAGCACTACCACCTCTTGCCTGAAATTAATGATGCATAATGAGAAAGTGTCGTGCCTTAGTTTTAATATTGTCGACTGGCCAGAAGAAGGCTTTTTTTAGTGTGTTTGTGTGTGAAAGAACAGGAATGTGCACTTGTATAATGCTGTGTGCATGTGCTTTTGTCTCTGCTGCCTTTGCTTGGATACAAGCACATCTGCATATCTGAGGAAGTGAGCTGGAGAGAGAGAAATATCTGGCATATCGGTGTCCCTTGCATACAGTAGCCCTCCATGAGATTAATGTGTTCTACCTCTTCCCTAAGCATGACCCTTGCATTCTGTGGCCCTCCTTGATAGAATGGTGTCCCACTGCTGGCTTTATTGTGACCTGGCATAGTTTTTAGCCTGTGTGGAACATTGGTGGACCACTATTTGTATAATAATGTGACCCTCTTTTATATAATGGTGAGCGACATTTATATAATGGTGTTCTTTGCAGATTGTATCCCTCCTTGACAAAAGGGTTACCGTGGTATATAGTGGCCCACCTTGATGAATTTAAGGAGAAGTGACACAAGTACTGGCTAACATCACCAATAATAAAATTGTTTATATTTATCGGTGTGGTGGTTGTAGTGTGTGCCAACAGTGTGTGATGGATGTAAAGGTATCTTGTCATGAAATGACCCATGAAATTGTTTTTTTCTCCAATTGTAGAACAAAGAATTATGGGCCCGATTCACAGAACTGACTTAAGACAAAATCCTAAACTTACTACCATTTTGGTATTCACAGAAGGCACTTACTCATTTTGGTATTCACAGAAGGCACTTACTCATTTCGGTATTCACAGAAGTTAGGAGTCCTAACTTTAGGACTCCTAAATGCCTTCTGTGAATACCGAAAGTCTTAAAATTAGGATTTTTCTCAATTTAGTAGTAGTAAAGTTAGGACTCCTAACTTTAGGACTCCTAAATGCCTTCTGTGAATACCGAAAGCCTTAAAATAAGGATTTTTCTCAGTTTAGTAGTAGTATAGTTAGGACTTCTAACTTTAGGACTCCTAAATACCTTCTGTGATTACCAAAAGTCTTAAAATAAGCATTTTTCTCAATTTAGTAGTAGTAAAGTTAGGACTCCTAACTTTAGGACTCCTAAATGCCTTCTGTGAATACCGAAAGCCTTAAAATTAGGATTTTTCTCAGTTTAGTAGTAGTAAAGTTAGGAGTCCTAACTTTAGGACTCCTAAATGCCTTCTGTGAATACCGAAAGCCTTAAAATTAGGATTTTTCTCAGTTTAGTAGTAGTAAAGTTAGGAGTCCTAACTTTAGGACTCCTAAACTGAGAAAAATCCTAATTTTAAGGCTTTCGGTATTTACAGAAGGCATTTAGGAGTCCTAAAGTTAGGACTCCTAACTTCTGTGAATACCAAAGTGAGTAAGTGTCTTCTGTGAATACCAAAATGAGTAAGTGCCTTCTGTGAATACGAAAATGGTAGTAAGTTTAGGATTTTGTCTTAAGTTAGTTCTGTGAATCGGGCCCATAGTGTATTTTATTATGTGCTCATGTGGCTATGTTGGTGAAATTGCCAGGGAATTGAGGGTCAGAATAAGTAAAGTCGGCCATTAGAACTAACAAGATGAATGCTCCTCTGGTAGAGCACTTCTCATGTGCACAACACAAAGATTCTGATATAAGCTGGTTTATTCTTGAGAAGCTGGAAGTGGGAACAAGCAGCAGCAAAGCCAATAGGTGTCCCCTATGTGAGCATGGCTGCTGTGGAATATGGCAAAAAAACCTTTGACAAAGCCAAATAGTAAAGCTATTCCGCTTTGTCAATGCTTTTTTGTTGCCATGTTGTACAGCAGCATGCCTTATTAACATTAATGAGGTAGGTCGCAAATTGCAATCTATTAGGAATCAGAGAGATGGTTGCCTGCTGGGGTCAGCAGACCATCATGTCTTTGATTGCTTAAATAAAGCAATCTTTTCTTTTTAATTCAGCCTAAAAGGAAAACGGGATGCATATAAAAAAAAAAAATGAAATGTTTAAGTTTCATTTTTTTTTAAACTCTTTTCATTGTTAACTTTGCACACAATTGATCACACCAGATGTTGAATTACCACATCACATCACCCCCCCTGCATATCATCATCTACTGGCAAGCAATTGTACATTACCAGTCTACAATTCGTTATGCCCTCCTGCTGAGTTTCTGGCAGGGGATTCCCTTTTTTTTAGTACAACTGGGGTTCATATTTGCCCTTGGTGAGTGTTCCACTTGCTCCAGATTTGTACCCAATTCCTGGGGCACCCTCTTTTTTCATAAACTGACTTTTCTACCACCATCGCCCCGTCCATATCTCTGTCCCATTCCACCATGGTGGGTAGCGTCTCCACACCCCATTTCTTTGCAATGTTTCGTTTGCTAATTACACAGCCCAGTGTGACCAAAGTACGCTCCTTACTATCGAGATCTGTTGAATCCTATATATTGAGTAAGGATTGCTGTGGTGTTTTCTGGATTTGTTTACCTATCACTGTCTGCAATTGTGTCACTAATGCGCCCCAGTATTTCTTTTTGAAAGGACATCCCTATAGGATGTGGAAGAACGTGCCCTTCTCCCTACATTGTCTTCTAAATGTAGAGCCATCGTTCCGTTTCATTTTTGTCATAGTGTTGCAGGAGTAGTATCCTCTGTGCAGGACTCGGAGTTGTATTAGTCTTCGTCTGGAGTTTATGGCTTCCTCTCTTGGGGAAGCTAATGCTTCCTGCCAGTCCTCTTCTTCTAATTCTCCTAAGTTACACTGCCATTGCTCTCACAATTTTAACATGGCGTTTAGTAATTTTTGGTATGTCTTCGAAATGGCTCTACCATCTATTTGGTCGCATATTGGCCTGTCCTCCAGTGGGGACGACTCTGGGAGACCTGATCTCGACGGGAGTACCGACATTATTACATGTCTAATTTGTATGTACCGGTAAGTTTCAGATGATGTCATCTCGAATTCTTGCCTCAACACATCGAAAGGCTTCATCTTTCCTTTTGCCCATAAGTCCCCCACTTTCGATATGCCTATCATATCCCATTTTTCGAACCCTGGCTGTTTAATTAGTTCTCCAAGTATTTCCGCGTCCCACAATGGAGTAGCCTGAGTTATCCTATTTTTCCATCCTAGTTGTTTAGTTACCTTGTTCCAGATATGGACGGTTTGTTGCGTCGGCCCCGTTAAAGTCTGTCGCTTGGGGTTTGTATAAAGTGCCTGTCTATAACGTCTAGGCCCCATAAGGAATTTGTCCATTTGGTATGCTGGGTCTGAGTGTGGGCCGTATATCCATTGGTTAATTACTGTCAATTGAATTGCCCAATTATATAACCGGACATCCGGGAGGGCTAGATCGCCCTCGTACCATCCCTTCACCAGTTTACGTGCAGCTATCGTCGGGGGTTTCCCCTCCCATATCAGTGTTCTAATTTCATTCTCTATCAGCGAGAAATATGTGTCTGATATGGGAAATGGTGTGTTTTGTAAGGCATATAAAAATCTTGGTAATGCCATCATTTTAAAAAGGGCGGTGCAGCCCAAGACGGACAGCGGCAGTGTTCTCCAGTGTTTTGTATCTTTTTGTAACCGTTTTAGCGGCCCAAGGAGGTTCTGTGTGTAAAAAAGTGAGGGGTCTCTTGTGACATAGATCCTCAGATAGCGGAAGCCTTCCTCTGTCACTGTCACTGCGCAGCCCAATGGCAACTTTGGTTTGGGACCCTGAAGGACGAATATAATTGATTTGGACCAATTAATGGTAAAACCAGAGTATTATCAGAAATTAGTAAAGATTTGCATGATCCTGTTTATTGATGAATGAGGTAACGCCATATAGAGGAGAATGTCGTCTGCATATAGGGAGATTCTATCCTCCCATCCCTCTGTCCATTGCAGTCCTCTGACTATGGAATCTCCCCTGATCCAGGCCGCAAGGGGCTCCAGCATCAAGGCAAAAATCAAGGGCGAAAGTGGACACCCTTGTCGCGTTCCTCTTTGAGGGGGAAGGGACATGAGGCGTGTCCATTCACTACTACTTGAGCGAGGGGTCTCGCATATAATAGTTTAATCCAGGATATATATTTGGGACCAAAACCCAGTCTCTCTAGTACTGCAAATAAATACGACCATTCGATGGTATCGAACGCCATATGGGCGTCAAGTGATACTATTGCGGCTGCTTCTTTGATAGTATCATTTCTACCCAGCACTCCATGTAAACGTCTTAGGTTTAATGCCGTGTTTCTCCCTGGCATAAAATCAGATTTATCCGGGTGCACAAGGTTTATAATCACCGGCATTAGTTTGTTGGCCAGCAATTTGGCTAATATTTTAACTTCACCGTTAAGGAGCGAAATGGGTGGTATGAACTTTGGAGTTCTGCTGGTTTTCCCTGTTTATGTATCACTGTAATGGAGTTAAGTCTTTGATCTTGGTGTAGACAACCCCGTTGTATGCTTTCTTCATACATTTATTTTAGGTGGGGTGAAAGTTTTGTAGCGACCAATTTATATAGCTTGATAGGGAGTCCATTGGGCCCCATTGCTTTCCCGGATTGTATGCCACTAATTGCTCTTGTGATTTCCTCATCTGTGATGTCACTGTCTAGTAGAGTAGTGTCATTCACTGTCAGGGAGGGGAGACGCATTTCTAGGAGTAGCTCTCTGGATTCATCTGGAGTAGCCGAGGAAGTGAGTGTGTATATCTGCCTAAAATGTTTTGCAAACATATCTACTATATCTTGGGGGTCTCTTATTATTACACCAGTCTCGGATTTCAGACAAGCTACCTATCTATTCGCTTATTCCCGTCTATATAACAATGCCAGTAATTTTCCGGCTTTATCACCGGATTCATATATTTTATGGAGCACTGTTAGTCGCTTACTTTTAGCTTCATCAGTTGCTTTATTTTGGTATTCTTGTCTTTTAATTGACAGTGCATGGACAGCCTCTGCGCTGTCGGTCAGGGCTATATGTAATTCCTTCTCTAGAATCTCTGCTTCCAAATCTACTAATTCCTTTTGTCGATCTTTTTTATGCCCGACTATCAGGGAGAGCGCCTGTTCCTTCATTACAGTTTTAAATACTTCCCAAAGTGTCTGTGAAGAGCAAACAGAGGCTTTATTTTCCTTAAAATAATTTTCTGTAGTTTGAATTAAGTTATCTCGTATTTGTGGGAGTTTTAAATATCCGGGGTTTAGGGAGATCGTGTTCCGAGCCGACTTTGTTCCCCAAGAGAAGATAATCCAGCCCAGAGAATGATCTGATACTCCTCTCGCTAAATGTTGGATTTCTTTCAAATAGGGCAGTTGATGAGCTAATGTTAGTATATGATCAATACGCGACTGGCTGTTGTGTGCCCCAGAATGGAAGGTGAATTGCAAGGTCTGTGGGTTTTTTGCCCTCCAAACATTCACATGACCAATTGCTTCTAGATAGTCTGATAGGGTAGTGTTCTTACTGTGTGTTTTGTTAAGGGGGTTTCGGCCTTTTTGTCCACAGAGGGTCAGGTTTAGATCTCCTCCGAGTATCTGGTATCCCTCTGGTAAGTCAAGTAATAATGCGCTCAAGTCGGGAAGGGTTATTCTTTGTAGTGTCGGAGGTATATAGACTGATAGCATATTCAAGGGTTTGCCCTCCCACTTCCCTGCAGCTGCAGCAAAATTCCCCAGTGGGTCCGTCTATATGCGGTCTATAATATATGGACAGCTATTATGTAGGAGTATTCCCTTCCCTCTAGATCCCGTCGTGAAACCAGAGTGTGCAACCAGTTTGTAACCCCCTCTGTTCATTGCCTTACATGTATTGCCCACCAAGTGGGTTTCTTGTAGTAGTACCACATCTGGTGTATGTTGCCTGAAGTACTGTAGGGCTATCCCTCTCCTTAGTCCGTCTCCCAGCCCAGTGATGTTCCAAGAGAGAAGCCTGAGGGTGGAATCAGTCCTGCCCGAGTTTGTGCCCATCATAATAATAGGTGTATCTAAACTCTTCTCCTCCTGTCTCAAACGGTTTGATGCAAGGTGTAAGATGCTGCAATATGCATGTCGTTTCCCGTGGTGACCAGTTCTTGAAGATGGCTGTACATTGAAACTGAGTGGTGTGTGCTGCATTTGCTAAACTAAGACTGACACTACAGCTACCCCAACTTGCTGTATTAAGACAATGTTCTGCATTATTATTCATACAAAATATTCCAACCCTCCTCCCTGCATGACGGTATTGGAACTGCCCGCCTCCCCAACAATGCAGAGTGCTTGTCGTCCCACTCCATTAAACTCGGGGGAATCTAGGATCCCGGGAGCCATTGTCCTCCCCCATATTTCCCCCAAGTTTGAATGCTGCATGGTGCCATTGATACTGTTCCATATACATTTCCTGTTACGACCGTTTCTTCATAGATAGCCCTGAGGAGCCGGCATTCAACATATATGCATGTGTCCCTATACCATTAGTACAAGCCCACCTCAAGTTACTCGATCCCTGGAGGAGCTGGTATGGTTCACTGCAATAGCCACAATGTGTTGCGTTAATTATATCCCCATTTAAAGTAAGCCCCAGGATGAATGATCATTCCTCTTTGTCTGATCCTTCGTTTGATTTCCTGGTGCTGTCCCGCGTTGCATCTACTTTCGCCATCTGGTTTGCGCTTTTTACCGTCTTGTCGTCAGAGGACTTAGCCTTACCCACTGTACGTCATCCTTCTAGCCAGTACCAAGTGACCTCCGGAGTAGAGAAGAACCAGATTTTACCCTGTGATTCCACCCTCAGTTTGGCGGGAGACAGCATTACGTACTTAAGTTCTTTATCTCTAAGAGCCAAACATGTAATGAGAAAACCTCCCTCAAAACCTATATTTCTTTTCTGTTTATGTACTTTTATCTACAGGATGGACTTGGCAGAAGTGCAATCAACACCTAGAACCAAGGTCCAAGTGAATCTTTTTTAATCTTTCCCGGTATGGGCTTGTACAGTCATGTAATATATTACATTTTTGTTTCTTCAGATTCCCCCTTGTGCTTTGTGATTTGAATGGGTAGCTGAAAGGGTCCTGAAGAAGGTGGTCGTTCCATCCCTTGTTTTCCACCGAAACGCGCGTCGACCCAATTATCAGACCCGTGAACATATGATACACTCTTGGTCGTGGAGACATTGTAACCTTGAGTCTCCTTTCTTTTCAGATGTTGTTTTCATGTGAATGAAGTATGAGTCTGTATGAAACTCTGTGATTTGTGGTGTGTATGGTTTGATATATGTAAAGATTTGGTTCCCCTGGGGATATCTGTCTAATAATCATTGGTGTGTACAATTTTTATACCTATGGTGATAAATGTGTCATCTTTGTGAAATGTTTCAACCAAACAAAACTTTAAAAAAAAGAGTAAAGCAATGAACTTATTTGATATAGAAAAAATGTTTACATAAGAAAATAAACAACACTGATTAAGTCAATGTTGTGAGTGTTGTTCACTTGATTGCACTTCTGTCAAGCCCATCCTGTAGATAAAAGTACATAAACAGAAAAGAAATATAGGTCCTGAGGGAGGTTTTCTCATTACATATTTGGTTCTTTCCCCTCTTCTCCCTGACCTTGAATTATCCCTAGAGGGAGCCCCCCTTTCATGCATTTACCTCGAAGAGCGTTCTTGACTTCGAGGAAGCTAAGCCTTTGTCGTTGTATACTGAGTGTAAAGTTTGGGAAGAATGAGATTGATGCATTTTCATATCGTACTTGTGGATCTCTACGGACTGTTTGTAGTATGACGTTGCGGAAATTAAACACTTGGGCCAGAATCGGCCTTGGGGGGGCTCCTGGTCTAGGTTTCTCTACCAGGACTCTATGTGCCCTATCAATGGAAAAGTAGTTGGACTGACCTCGGGGTTGTAGTTGTTTTTGTATTAAATCCTCCACAAAGAGATCTGCTGCCGGCCCCTCCGCCCACTCTGGTACCCCGATAATTCTTATAGTGTTCCTCCTGGAGGGCCTTCATAATCGTCCAGTTTAGCCTTTAATGTTTTGGTTGTGGTTTTCAAGTTTTGGACTTGTTGTTGGAAAGTCTTGGGGGCCTATTAGGATGGCGGTCGGAAAACCACCCCGACCGCCATGGAAGCGGAAAACAACTGCCCACCTGTACCGTGGAAAAACCGGCGGCCAAATTAGGATCATCCGCCAAAAAACACAGTGGCGGAATGGGACCAAGAAAAACCGCACGTAGCGGGTGGGGATGTTCAAAATCCATCCGCGGTGGTTGGATACGCAGTGGAAAAACACCAACCCACCGCAAGCATAGCGGAGACACCGCACGGGAAATTAGAATATCTCCGATGGTCCTGCGGTACGTTCCTCTGTTTCCGACCGCCGCGGTCGCACAGTGGGATGAATGGGAGAGCCAGCGGAAGAGGTGCAGCATAGCCACCGCTGCGGACGATCCGTGACAAATATGGCGGACGAAGCAAAGAACCCACAATAAGGCCAAAAAGTGCACACAGCAAACTATCCATGCCCCCCAAATACACAAAATACACCCCAATGACACAACCACATGGCAAAAAGAAAAATACAATTCCCAGGACAACACACACAACACACCTGACAGCAATACCCCTACCTCATTTGGACACACCCACATAGCTGAGTATAAAACCAGCCCCTTCCCTGACCACAATCCTTTGCAATATTTCAAGACTGAAGGCCACCAACCCTCACAACAAAGGATAGGCAAAGCAACACACCAGCACTACTCACACCACACACAGCACCACCACCACTTCCTCACCTGCACCACTAACCCCCTTCACATCACACACCATACACATCACAACTACATCCACCACTCACGCCCCTGCACCCACAACCACTTTGCAAACCACACCCCATGTCAACACATAAAATGCCCAAATTCACAGAGAGTGAGCTGAAAAAGTCATGGTAAATGAGATAGTCAGAGTGGAACCACCACTGTTTGGTAGCCTGGTCCAACAGACACCATTAGCCACAAGGACACAAATGTGGGCAAGGATAGTCCAAAGGGCCAATGCAGTAGGGACCAACCCAAGATCCAACAAGCATTGGCCTAGCCAATAGGTCTCGCCTTTGAGACCTTATAAGTGTTTAGCCATGCAACAGTTGATGCTGTTGTACCAATGGTATTGTGCTGCATAACTAAATACTTATAAGGTCCCAAAGGCGAGACCTATTGGCTATGCCAATGCTTGTAATTTCCTACGTTCTTCCATAGAGTAAACCAATTTCTGACCAGGGTTCCTGGCCCCCTGGTCCCCGTTGGGCACGGATGGGCGCAGATGGGCTCGCCGCCTGCTGCGCGTGATCCCTGTGTGTCCTTCGCAGCACCAGTCTTATGACCGGGAGCAGGGCGGCAACTGGAGCGCTAACCCATCCCAAAGTGGAAGTGGAGCCAAATGCCTTCTCCACACAAACAGCACACAGCTGCGGTGGACCGGAAGGCAGGCTCTGTAACAAGTGAGCGCGAGAGCAGGGCAGTAATTAGTTGAATAATATACAATTTAAAGATGGAATGAAATGGCTTTAAGTGAATTTAAAATAAGCAGAGAACAGTTTAAAATGGGGAAACCAAAGTACCCCCAACGTGGAAAATGGCAATCTGAGATGCAGTTAAAAGCGTACTGGCGGAGGAGGAGCCTAGCGCGCAACCAAGATGGCCGCGTAGGTGCGAGGCTCCCGAGGACCACCACGACCTCCTGAATTAATCCTGGCTATATCCTGTCCTTGTTGAGGGGACTGCATCGGTGAACCCGAGCTGAGGCGCCATCCGTTTTTCCTTTTCGAATCGGACCCCGGACACCGGTGGGAGCACCGATTGAAGGTTGCGGCCTTCTCCGCGCTGGCCCCCCGGATTGGAGTAGTGGGGCGATCCGGGGACAAAGCGAACAACAGCGGCGGGCAGGGCTGGGCGACTCGCGTATCCCGCGCTTTCACTTTCGCTTTTGCGCTCTCCTTGCCCTCAAGCGAGGTAGGGTTGCGGAGCGGGGTGCGGTGGTGTGGCCTTGTCCAGGTGCCCGGCTGACCCGCCGGCCGCGAGTCGTCCCGCGGCCCAGTGGTCGCCCTCCCCCCCCCCGGAACCCGTGAACTGGTTTATCGGCCCTTTCGAGGAGATTGGCGCGACGGTGGGAGAGCAGGCATGTCCACCAAACAAGATGGCGACCGGGCGAAGGTGAAGACGACCCGCCGCGGCCCGGCGCCTCAATCCAACAGTATGGACCGCTACACCCTCCAGAAGGGATCTCCGGAGACATCGCGCACATCCCCGGCGGGCCCGACGGAGGCATCTGCTCAACCGGTGGATCTGACCCTCCGGGACGTCATGGGCGCCATCGCAGAGATGAAGGCCTCGGTGGACCAGCGCTTCGACACCCTAGCGCAAAAGATAGACTCGGTCCTGGTGGATGTTAGCCTTGTGAGGGCTGACTTGTCCAAAACCAACGACCGGGTCGATTCCCTGGCCCACACCACCACGAGCCTCACGACGGACGTGGAGGCCCTCCAAAAGGAGGTGCGCCGGCTTGGCCAGGCGAGCGCCCTGATGGACCGGCGACTGGAGGATTCCGAGGGTCGGGCCCGGAGGAATAACGTTCGCATTGTGGGAGTGCCGGAGGGACGAGAGGCGGAGGCGGCAGATCTTTTTGTGGAAGAATTGATCCTTACCCATCTCCAGCCCCGGGGGCTGAGTAAGCTTTTTGCGGTGGAACGTGCTCACCGTGTCCCTGGGGGCAGACCTAAGGCCGGTGCCCCGCCGCGGCCTCTCATTGCCCGGATTTTTAATTTTCGGGACAGAGACGCTATCCTGCAGACCTCCAGGCAACAGGGACCGGTCAAGCTTGATAACATGGATGTGCATTTCTACCCAGACTTTACTCCGGCGGTCCAAAAACTGAGATTGAGTTTTCTCGGAGTTAAACGTCGCCTACGGGACCGGAACCTTAAGTACTCAATGCTTTTTCCAGCTAAGCTAAGGGTGGAGGTGGATGGACGCACGCACTTTTTCAACCGACCCGAGGCGGCTGGGGACTGGTTGGACACTCTGCCTGGAGATCGGGGCCGAGGGGGTGGGGGGGGTGCGGTTGGCGGGGAGGGCCCGCCGGATCAGAACTGAGGGGTGAAGAATAGGCCTTGCTCTGGACAACATTCCTTTACCATTTACTGATCGTTTAGGTTCCCCTCCGATGGAGGTCGTGTGGGGTCTGTTGGGGGCTTCCCTCCTCCTCTGGGGGACTAGTTAGTTTTCATCTATGGGGCGACAGGCACACTGCACTTTGGGGGGGCTGTCTGGGCTCATGCAGGGGTGCAGGGTGGGGGGAGTTCTGTTGGGATGGGGGGGTGGGGGGGGTATGTTGTTTGTTTGCACCGCAAGGCAAGCCCTTTACTGTATGGTTGCTCTCGAGATGCTCTGTGGGGGACGACTGATTGCTTCTACGTATGATGGGGGGTAGGGATTTGACTGTGTTGTCATGGAATGTTAACGGCCTGGGGGACAGGATTAAGCGTGGTGTGGTCCTGCAGTACCTGAAACGTATCTCACCAGATGTTATCTTCCTGCAGGAGACACACCTTATAGGTAACTCCTTTCATGCCATGAATCGGCGAGGCTATCGTTTGGTGGCCCACTCGGGCTTCACCTCGGGCTCGCGGGGGGTGGGTATCATGATTAAGAACTCGCTCCCGTTGGAGATTGATGAGGTGCGCCATGATGAGAGGGGACGCTACACTGTTCTGGTGGGTAGAATGGAGGGTAGAGTGTTTGTTTTTCTATCAGTGTACGTCCCGCCTGGGTTACAATCTACTACATTTGCGGATTTGGGGCGCCTCCTCCTGGACCTCCCGGGTGGCCTGCTGGTGGTTGGGGGGGACTTTAATGCGGTAGTTTCTGGGTCTACGGATCGCCATCCCCCTAGGGACCTCCCCCGGGCACAGGCCTGGCTGTCCGGCCTTCTAGATACTCTGGGCCTGGTGGATTGCTGGCGACTAAAGCATCCCGCGCAGCGGCAATACACCTTCCACTCGGGTGCCCATGGTAGCCTCTCGCGGCTTGATTACATCTTTGTCCCGGCTGCCTATGCTGGGAGGGTGGGAGAGGTGTGCCACCTGGCGCGGGGCATTTCAGATCACTCCCCAGTCCTGTTACATCTCGATGTCTTCCCTAGGGGGGAGGGCAGGGTGGCTCCAATCAATGCTTGGTACTTGCGTGACCCCACTATTCGTGCCGACTTGATCAAATCCTTACAGCGATACTTTGATGAGAATGTGGGGTCTGTCCCTTCGGCCATCTCCCTGTGGGAGGCTTTTAAGGTAGTTCTCAGAGGGGAGGCCCTCTCCTCTATCTCCCATGCCCGGAGGCGCGAGCGGGAGGAGGTAACCCGGGTGGAGGCCGAAATTGCGGAGCTGGAGGGTGACCTGGGGAGCGGGGTAACAGACGCCAAGTTGCATGTTCTGCACCTCAAGCAGGCGGCCTATGGGGCCCTCGTCACGGAGGCGGCCAGGGGCCTCAGTAGAGAGCAACAGGGGCGACTGTATGATGTGGGTGATAAGGCTGGTAAATTGATTGCGTGGTTGGACAAGAGGGAGAGAGCGAGTCGTGTGGTTCCTTTGATTGAGGGGATGGATGGTGTGCCTGTCACCGAGCCGGAAGCCATTGTCTCCTGCTTCGCGGATTACTTTCGCGAGGTGTACTCCCCGGTTTCTCCCTGCTCGGAGGAAGATTCCCATGCCCTGCTTCAGGACATCGCGCTGCCCTCCCTTACGGTGGAGGACAGGGATTTGTTGGACGCTCCTCCCACCTCGGACGAAATTGCCCTGGCTATTCGCTCGGTCGCATCCGGAAAGGCCATGGGCCCCAATGGTATCCCCATCGAGCTTTACAAGCTGCGACCGGATGTACTGGCGCCCCACCTGCGCGCCATGTTCCTGGCGGCCCACTCGCAGGGTTCCCTCCCGCCGGACCAGCGTCTGGCCACAATCGTGGTGATCCACAAGGAGGGGAGACCCCGTGAGCGGGTTACATCCTATAGGCCAATCTCGCTCTTGAACGCGGAACCCAAAATCCTCGCCAAGGTACTGGCCAACCGGCTGGTTGGCGTGGTGGGCGATTTGGTCCACCAAGACCAATCTGGCTTCATACCCCATCGCAACACGGCTCTTAATCTGCGACGCTTGCATGGGGTGCTCGCGCGTGTCCCGTTTGTGCGGGAGCCGGCCATCTTGGCGTCCTTGGACGCCACCATGGCGTTTGACACGCTTGAATGGCCATACATCTGGGCGATGCTGGCGAAATTTGGATTTGGACCGGGATTCATCAGCTGGGTCAAATTGTTGTATTCGGGCCCATTGGCGCAGGTGGTGGTGAATGGGCGAGTCTCGGCCCCCTTTGCGCTGGGGCGGGGCACGCGTCAGGGTTGCCCCTTGTCACCGCTCCTGTTTGCATTGGCCTTGGAGCCCTTGGCGGAGTGGCTGCGGTGGCACCCCTCCATCCGTGGTCTCCGCTGGACCCCCGAGCATGAGGACCGCGTGTCCCTCTACGCCGATGATATCCTTTTGTATCTCGCCTCCCCGCGTAACTCGCTGATTGTCCTGGTTGATGTTTTGCGCTCCTTCGGTCGTAAATCCTGCGTGCATGTGCTCTCCGGGGAGGCTCCGGCCCTACCACGGGACTGCCCGATCCAGATTGCCTCCCAGGGGTTCCGGTACCTGGGTATATATATTACTCTAGACCCGGAGGCCCGCTACGAGCGGAACTTGCTACCCCCCCTCCAGCGCTTGCGGGAGGACGTTGCGCGCTGGCGGCGTCTTCCGCTTTCGCCGCTTGGCCGAGCGGCCTTGTTTAAGATGATGTCCTTGCCGCGCTTTCTGTATGCGCTTCAGAACACTATGGACTTGGTTCCGGCGCGCTACTTCCGTGAGGTGGAGAGCCTGCAGCGGCGCCTGTTCTGGGACGGGAGGCCGCGTATTGCTTTGGCTAAATTGACGCTCCCGTGGTACGATGGGGGGGTTGCCCTCCCGGACATTAAACGGTATTACTGGGCCTCCCAGCTAGCTGCGATTAATCATGGCCTTTACGGGCCCGCCCTGAACCCGGCATTTGAAATGGACAAGATGCTCCTGCCCGGTGGCGACTACAATCGAGCGCTCTACTCTGGCGCGCCCGACTCCCGTCTGACGGGACCGACGCGTGTCATGGTGCGTGTCTGGCACGCGGCTAATGCAGCGATGGGGTGGAAGGACCGTTTGACCCGGGCGACACCGCTATATGCGTCTGAGAGGTTGGGCTCCCTGTGGACATCGAAGGGCTTCGAGAAGTGGGACACGATCGGAATCAGCACAGTGGGAGACCTCTGGACAAGGGGTGGATTCAAAACTTTTGAGACGCTGCGGACGGAATTTCAGCTGCAAGGCAGTGAGTACTTTCGGTACTTACAAGTCCGCCACGCGCTGGGCTCCGTCTTCCCTGATGTCGCGTCCATTCCGGAGTCTTCCCCCCTGGAGGACAGAGTGCTCGATGGCCATGTCCCAGACAGCACGATCTCCCTTATATATAAAAAACTGATCAACGACAGATCGTGCCTGCTGACTAGTCTCCGCGAGGCCTGGGTTGCCGACGGGCTGGAACTGGACGACGAGGACTGGATTTCCGCGGTGGCCTCTCCGAAGGAGGTGGCCATCCCGGCTCGCCTTCGCTTCGTCCAGCTTAAGATCCTCCACCGGGTCTACGTGACGGGGCCAAGGCTTCTACGTATGGGCTTTGTTGGTGACGGATTGTGTAAGCGTGGCTGTGGTGCCTTGGCAACTTTTATGCATATTCTGTGGGAATGCCCACAGGTGGAGCGATTCTGGCGTGGTGTGCATGAGGTCCTGCGTGTGGTAACGCGTGTTGCGCTGTCGCCTGAAGCGAGGAGATGCTTGCTGAATGTGTGGGAACCAAATGACTATTCGGTCCCGCAGACGCGGTGGGTGACTCTGGGATACATGATAGCTAAGCGTGACATTGCTCAATTGTGGGGATCCCAGAGGCCCCCGGCGGTGTCGGCCTGGAAAGAACACATGGATTGGTGTATGTTTCGTGAAAAGGTGGTGTATGTTGCGAGGGGTAAGCCTGGGGCGTGGGTGAAAATCTGGGGCCCCTGGAACGCCTATCGCGGGGGTATTTGTGTGCCGCCACTGCTACCGGCCGCCTCGCCAGCTCCGTCCCCTTAGCCGACCCCCTCCCCCAGCCGCGGGCATGTGGTTCCCCTGTCCCTGACCTATTCCCATTCCCCTCTTCAGAGTTTGGCTGCTGGTTGGGATCCCCCACTTAAGGAGCACGTGCCGTCACTTTGGATGGCGGGTTGCCTTGCGGGTGTGGTTTTTTTGTGTTGTTCTGTTTTGAAAAAAAGGAAACCGTATTGTGGGCTTGGAGTTATGGGGCCTGCGCTATTGATATCTCCTGATTTACCGATCTGCACCGCCAAGAGACTCTTACTGTAGGTATTTCATATGCTTCTGCCACTCTAGCGGCCGGCCGGATGGTTGTAGGCCCATACTTGTAACCCCTTTTTTAACATGTAATAAACGGTTTCAAAAAAAAAAAAAAAAAAAAAAAAAGCGTACTGGCATTTTAGCAATGGAAGGAAATGATAACAAATGCAATTTAAACCAGTGACAAGAATTAAAGGAGGAAAAGTGAGAGATTGATTGAGAAACAGACATAAACAAGCACTGGCAAAGCTAGTTGGTCTCAACTTTACATACAGACTTTCTATAATGTTGTTAACACCCACATCCTGGAAAACGTTTGTGTTGCGTGGAGATCCTCTGGATGTAGTATTGAATTGTGGTCATCAGTGGTAGTTACAATTTATTATGGAATCCTCTACCACCCTTAGTAAAAGATAACTGTTAATGGGCTGCAGATGTTTCCTCATATGCCAGGACCCCGATGTCACTGTACAGGTTGCCGGAAGGATACTTGTACACCCAAGCTCTAGCTTCAGCAATACTGTCGACTTGTCCTCTTGTCACAACGTGAATCACTTCCACCCATCCCAACTTTTTAGTCATGATTTCCAAACTGCCTGTGCTTGTATGCCGAAGTTTATAATTGGAAACCAAAACTGTTAGCCGAGACGTGCCTAATGATGTGAGCTGAAAAAAATAGTAAAGGCTACCTTTATGACATGGAGCCAGTGCAGAAATATTCTGTAGATTTCTTTGGAACGATCTGCATATGCCTGTCTGCCATTTGCTAAGCTGAAGTGAAGCCACTGACACAAGCTCTTACTGCAGCCAAATATGTGTCCCAAATTGGCTGAGGCTAGGGGTTTTGGGAGGGGAGAAAGCAGTGGGGGAGGGGTGTGTGGAAGCCATACGGAAGTGAGGGGACCAGTCCAAAAGGAGCAGAAGCACTTGAGGCGCAGCCTGCAGCTCTTCTCCGACTATCAATCATAGCAGGACTGTGAAGAAACCTGGCTGCGGTTGAAAAAGTACATTTGTTCTGAAAAGTGACCTGTTTTCTGTAGCCCACCAAAGCTGATACTGCCTCAGTGCACTACTGATTTCAGCAGATAACGATTACAAGGAACAGGGGTGGGGGAGAGTAACCAAGGAACAAAGAGTAGTGCAACACTGGTTGCCAGGAGGAGGGAAGCTACAGGAAGTACGGGATATCACATGGAGTGTTTTGGGATTGAAGAAAATGGAGTGGGGGAAAGCAAATGAACGAAAGAGTGCAATGTGGAGCTGGGGGATAGAAGAACAAGGATGAACAAGCATTGGCCGCGCGGCCGTGAAAGTGACACGGCCACGCGGCCTGTGAAAGTGAAAGTGATTGGCGGCTGCGCGCGTGCATGCTCGCGTGAACGCAAGCGCTAGGCCACTAAAAGCCTGTGGCAGCACTTTGAAAACCCACACACTAAATTTCTCGCAGAGCAGCGCATGTGCTGGCTCAGCGAGACCTAAAAAGGAGATCATGAAGCGGTGGCATGATCTGAAGAGGGTTGTCAAAGAGAGGAGAAGCAAGAACTGTGAGCTGGCTGAGAGGACTGGCGGTGGCCCTCCCATTCCACCAAAACCATTCACACCATGGGAGGAGAAGGTGCTTGCCATACTGCATCCAGAGAGTCTCACAGGAGTAGCCAGGGGAGTGGAGGCTGGTAAGTACAAACAAATTACTACCACCACACTGATATGCACTGTCTTGCACAACTACAAAGCTACCCCAACCAGGACAAATTTCATTCATCTGCACCACACACTCACAAAAACATGTCTTACAGATCTAACATTCACCCACTCCCATTCACCCCAAACGTAGCTACCAACATTACCATGGGGGAAGGTGTACAGGCAGCCAGCACTACAACTCCCACCAGGCCCCCTTGTCCCACAGCATCAGCAAGATAGAGCCCTCCCCCCACCCCACCCAGAAGCATGTGTCAGCCATTACACATCCCACATCAAACTCACAGGCACGTAGCCCTCTTCCCTGGGAGGATGTCTGCGGGTGGGAGGCCTAAACCAACACTCCCCTCATGCCCCCTGTCCCACAGCATCTGCAAGATGGAGCACTCCCCACACCCCACCCAGAAGCATGTGTCAGCCATTACACAACCCACATCAAACTCACAGGTAGGTAGCCATCTTCCCTGGAAGGGTGTCTGTGGGTGGGGGGCCTGTACCACTACTCCCACCACGCACCCTGCCCCACACCTGAGCAGGATGGAGCACTCCCCCACCCAGAAGCAGTTGCAAGCCATTACAGTACACCAAACAAACTTACAGGTAGGTAGCCATCTTCCCTGGGAGGGTGTCTGTGGGTGGGAGGCCTACACCAAAATTACCACCATGCCCCCTGCCCCACAGCATCAGCAAGATGGATCCCTCCCCCACCCTACCCAGAAGCATGTGTCAGCCATTACACAACCCACAGCAAACTCACAGGTAGGTAGCCTTCTTCACAGTGAGGGTGTTTGTGGGTGGGATGCCTGTACCACTACTCCCAACATGCACCCTGCCCCACACCTGAGCAGGATAGAGCACTCCCTCACCCAGAAGCAGTTGCAAGCTATTGCAGTACACCAATCAAACTTACAGGTAGGTAACCATCTTCCCTGGGAGGGTGTCTGTGGGTGGGAGGCCTGCACCAACACTCTCATCATGCCCCCTGTCCCACAGCATCAGCAAGATGGATCCCTCCCCCACCCCACCCAGAAGCATGTGTCAGCCATTACACAACCCACAGCAAACGCAAATGTAGGTAGCCATGTTCACAGTGAGGGTGTTTGTGGGTGGGAGGCCTGTACCACTACTCCCACCATACACCCTGCCCCACAACTCAGCAGGATGGAGCACTCCCCCACCCAGAAGCAGTTGCAAGCCAATGCAGTACACCAAACAAACTTGAGGTAGGTAGCCATCTTCCCTGGGAAGGTGTTTGTGGGTGGGAGGCCTGCAACACTACTCCCACCATGCCCCCTGTCCCACAGCCTTGCAAGATGGACACCTCCCCCCACCCCACCCAGAAGCAGTTGGAAGCCATTGCAGTACACCAAACAAACTCACAGGTAGGTAGACATATTATTCTATCTTATGACACCACTGAGCAGGATGTGCACACACAGATGTGTCACATTACAAAGCCAAATGTGAGCACGTAACAGGCAAGTAGCCAGTACGTGCACCTACACATTTGTCACAAAAGAAATGGTGCCATATGACAACACCAGCCCTCTCATTGCACAAATATGCACACCGACCCCATTGCCACGCACAGTGTGTTCACAGGTAAGCAAAGGAAACTGTCACAGCTACCAAATTGTGACACACCAATGCACATGTAGAAGAAAGTCAGGGCACAATCATGCACAGCACCTATTGACATGTGCATCGCCATATGGCCAGTGCAACAAGGACCATTTGAAAATAAGAAAGCATGTGTGGTGGTATAAATCAAGATATGCACATGACAGGACAAAGGTATTCAGGAGATGACAATGCCCAGTCCATGGCCAGATGTGACGTCTGCCAGGTCAGACAAATCAACAAAGATTCCTCAATGAAAAACATGTTGTGCCAGTCCCTAGATGACAACAGGTCCCTGTAATCATAAATCATGCACGGGTCGCATGTTATGCTTTGACACCTCACACCATGGACAAGTAATGCATGTACCACTGCATCATGTCAGGAGGCACAGTAGTGCACATAGAAAACAATGTGATGATCAGTCAATTGTGTAGTGTACAAACAGTGAATGATACACAGCTAACACAAAGCTTGCGGGGTGCACTACAATGACAATTTCCCACCTGATCCACAGGTGACCAAGAACTCACTGCAGAGGACAACACCAGCAACCTGCAGAGCCAGTCTCCCCCCCCCCCCGGTACATGGACTCTCGGATGTTGACTCCCAGGATTCTCTGGACGATGAGCTCGAAGCCGGCCCATCTGGTGTGCCAGGGAGCAACAGGTCCCAGGACCCCATCGTCCCCCTCACCACATCTGCTGCAATACAAACTTCACTGCAGACCCCTGCTGTTACAGTCTGTGCGTCCACTGCCACCACCACCACCACCAGTGCTGCCTGCAACACCCTCCCTGTCTCAGAGGATGACCACCCCACACCACTGGCTGAGGTGGGCAGGGAGAGGATGAGGGTGCCCACAGTGGTGAGGCAACAGGTCCGTGGCAGCAGGGTAGGTGGGAGGGGCAGGGTTACCCACAGACACCAGGAGGCTGGGACCCAATCCCATGACCACATCACCAGAGTCCTTGGCGCATATGAACAGGCCCAGGGACAAACGGGCCGGTCGGACGAACTGTTACGCAAGCTCATCCTGCTGATGAGGTCCATCGACAACCGCGTGGGACAAATTGTGGGCCACTGTCTCTTGGAACAATCCAGTGGCAAAAAAATGCAGGGCCGCCATCACCTTATAAGTTGGGGTGAAAGCTTTTGGATATGTCCAGCGAGGCTGCAGGTGGACCTCTTGGGCCAGCAAGTGGCAGTACTGAGGGACAGACCTGCGCCACAACCAACACCTCCACCTCCATCTGGTGGGCCGCAGGATCACAGTTCAACATCCTCCCCTGCGCCCACAGAGAGGGGTGAGTCCTCAGAGCCCACTGGCCCTGCAGCAGGGCCCCCCCTGCCAAGCGGCGAAGGTGCGGTCCTAAGAAGACCCTGGGAGTATCTGGAGGCAAGCACCTGCCAAACGCCAGTCATGGAGCCAGCCCTGATGGCAACCCTCTTCAGATCTGCATTGACTTTTTGGAATGTCCTTCCCCACACTGCCTTGTGAATGGCATCTGTCGGTTGGACTGGGTCACCACATCAATGTGGTGACTACTCGATTATCTCATATACCATAACTGTCAACTCACTGCTCCACCACCACCTCAGTGGAAATGTACACCCCCCTCACATGTCACCATTGTAAATGAAAAATCCTCACACACATGTTGTCGTGTCTGCTCCGTCTTTAATGCAGGATGTACAGTCTTTAACATGATCACAATGTACCAGGAGTATGGACTGTATGTAGGCAAGGAGAAGTTGAAGGCACCTAGGGAAACACAACAGAACAACATTCACTGGTCTGGGTGTGGCATCACAGACATCACACAACACCTACCATCAAAATAACCCAACATGCACACGTCACAATGGGCAACAAGTGTCAACATACACATCCTGTAGATGTTACCAAATGACCTGTCCCAGAAACATTGCCAACCACTGCTGAGTCTACAACTGGCTGCTGTTACAATTCTCACATACCCCTTCACAACAACAGCAATATCAGCAGACAATGGGTATGTTGTACATTGTCACCCACCTTCAAGTGAAGTAGCGGGTGATGAGCTGTTCACGCAGGTCAACACCTTACTCCTCTCCACTGTCCTCATCACTGGACACAGGTTGGTTTGCAGGCGGGGACCTTGGGTCCTCATCATCATCCAGGAGCAGGGGAATCTCCTTGTGAATGGCTAGGTTGTGGAGCAAACAGCATGCTACTACAATCTGTACACTTTCCTGGGCGAGTATGCCAGTGCACCTCCGGTCTTGTCCAGGCAGCGGAAACGTGACTTGAGCAGACCAAAAGTACGCTCCACCACACGACGCGTCCTCCTATGGGCCTCATTGTAGCGGACTTCAGCCGAGGTCCTGGGATTCCGCAGTGGGCTCAGCAACCAGGGACAGTTGGGATATGCAGAGTCACCTAGGTATGACAGACACAAATAGACATTGCACTGTCGCTGAGGCAGAGTGCAGCAGGTCATACTCCCAGCACGCCATACAACTAGGCATACTCACCCACAATCCATGCACACTCGGGAAGCAGATTAGCCATCAGCTGGGGCACAATGCTGTTCCGCAGGATGTAGGAGTCATGGGCTGAGCCTGGGAATTTGGCATACACATGGGAGATGATCATATCTGCCAGGCACACCACTTACACAATTATGGAGTGGTAATGTTAGCGATTCCTGTAAATGTGCTCACTTGCCTGTGGTGGCACAAGCCCGACATGGGTGCAATCAATGGCACCAACAACATGGGGGATGCGTCCAAGGGGATAGAAGTCTCCCTTCACAGCTGGCAATTCAGCACCCCTGGGGAAATGGATATATCTGTCCCTGTATATCATCATAGCGGACAGAACATCACGCAGCACCATGCTGAACATCGGTTGTGACTTCTCACCAGCGCTGGCCACTGTCTCTTAGAACGATCCAGTGGCAAGGCTGCAGGTGGGGCTCCAACATATCACAAAGGGTTTTTAGGGTGGCTCTATCCAGACGGCATTTCCAGATGATCGCCACATCCTCCATGTCCTCCAGCACTGTCAAGTGACGAATCAGGTTTGGCCTCCTCCTAGTTGAGATGAAGTGGACACATGTCAATGCAATACATCATGCGATGGGCACAGTATCTCACATTTTGGATGACACAATGACAACAATGACTGCCATCAAAATTGAGTTACAGACCAGCTTACATGTAGGGACACCTTCAGCTACACAAAGGGCACACCTATCAACTTACACAAAACAAGTACCTCAAACACCACCTTGGTCAATGTGAATGCACATAGGGATATGGCCTCATTTCACATGGGCACGCCTGGGAGTATAGCATCCAGCATATGTATAACAAATCAACCCCACTGTCTCCTACCTAGCTGCTGTACCTGTCACACCTTCATGCATCATTTGAACCTGGCACACATCCACAACACAATGACCACAGTCGGCGCAGAAATGACGAATGTGTGCATGAGCAGACATAAGAGGCCATGCAAGAAAGATCATCATTCATTGAGACGAGCATTGCTGTGATTGTCCCTGCACCTCAACGCATTGTCCAGAACAACACTGTCCTGCCTACACGACCATCAAATCTTAAAATTCATAAGTGACATGTAAGGGAGTACAGGCCAATCTACGAAATCACATACACAAACATGGCATATGTAGTCACCAGTGGAGTAAATGGAACATTGGCATTGTGTGCACAATGATGTACCATTGACCATGTGGGCACTGTGCACTGTTGAATGTTTGCCAGATGGCCATTGCCATTGTATGGCACCCATATCGCGGTAGCTACCGCCTGGCCCCAGCGGTGTGTCACTAGCACCCCCCAGTCACACAAGTGCGGTAGTGATAGGCATGGAGACATGGGGAAATGGTGGTGGGCATGCTCCGCCACCAAAATTGCGGTAGCGCACACCGGGCCCTTGCAGTGTGTCACCGCCATGAAGCATGCCTTAGAGCCAATGGGAACCTTGATTGCGGTGGCATGATGCAATTTTGAAAATCACGGTAGGTGTGCTCCGCCACCGCGGAGGCGGTCATTGGATGCATTTGAAAGATGCACCATCGCGCTAGCGCACACCGGGCCCCTGCAGTGTGTCACCGCCATGGAGCATGCCCTAGAGCCACTGGGAACCTTGATTGCGGTGGCATGATGCAATGTTGAAAATCGCGGTAGGCGTGCTTCGCCACAGCGGAAGTACTCATTGGATGCATTTGAAAGATGCACCATCGCGCTAGCAAACACCGGACGCCAGCGGTGTGTCACCGCCATGGAGCATGCCCTTACAGCCAATGGGAACCTTGATTGCGGTGGCATGATGCAATTTTGAAAATCACAGTAGGCGTGCCCCACCACCGCGGAGGCGGTCATTGGATGCATTTGAAAGAGGCAGACCTGGACCACCAATTGCTGCAGCTTGGCACCTTTGAAACGACCCCAGGGGGCTATATATGTGTGGGAGTGAGCCTCACATTTCCACTGCTCCCAGAGCCTGCTGCCAAAGACCCTTCACCTGCTGCTGCCTCCAGGGACTGCTGCCAGAGACCCCTCATCTGCTGCTGCCTTCAGGGACTGCTGCCAGAGACCCCTCACCTGCTGCTGCCTCCAGGGACTGCTGCCTGAGACCCCTCACCTGCTGCTGCCTCCAGGGACTGCTGCCTGAGATCCCTCACCACACAATTCCACCGCTGTTGTCTCATGTCCACAGTGATGGCAAGGACAGAGAAGATCCGTGCCAGTCCCTTCACGAGCGAGGAGCTGGAGGTCCTGGTGGACGAGGTGCTCACACAGTACCCAAGGCTATATGGTGCCCCAAATGTCGTGGTAAGTCCTCAACAGTGGGGGGGTAGGGCAGGGGGGCACACTTGTAGTTGGACTGATGTAGTATGTGCCTGAGATTGTGGGGTTGTGTCATGCACTGCCTAACATGCTGTCTCCAGGGGGAAGGTGTGTGTATCCAATGCCACTGGTTTCCCTGCCTGCACATGTATGTATGAGTGACCTGTTGTGTTGTCAGCCATACAGTAACGCAGAAGGTTGTTCATGCAGGAGTCAGGACAGCTTGGCTGAATGGCTGTGTGTGCCCCTGTAGCCCATCTCAGTGTGAGCCCACCTGGCCAGCACAGACAGTCCCCGCCCACAAAGACAAGGACACATCACTTCACTTACAGAGTATTGCATCAGTCTTTTCTCATTGCACTCCAGCTATGAGCCATCTCAGCACTGTAGATTGCACACGACCGGTCTTGTGATGAGGATTTAGGATTTGTGAGATCATGTCCCTCAATGTGACATCCATGACACAGTTATCTATTCACAGGACAGGGACAATGAGGGCTGCGCAGTCTTTGACACAGTGAGGCCACCCCCAGACACAGGTTGATATGTGATGTATGTGTTGCTCAACCCAACAGTGGACTGGAGATGTGGGCAGGCTACACAGGGGTTTCAGTGCTGGCATCCTGCATGTGTGTGAGATGTGCAGGGACTGTGTTCCCCCTCACACCTGCATGCATTTACATCAGCTTTTCCCATGCAGATGTACCATGTGAGATGTACTCTACTCTCTGATAGACATATTGTTGGATTTGTGATGAGTTTGTATCTTGCTGCTATACTGATAGATGTTGGTACATAACACTGTGTCACTGATCATTTCCCCCTCTTGTCTCCCATGCCTGTAGCTCAAGGTACACCAGCGTAAGGCCGTGTGGAGGGCCATTGCAGCCAAGGTGCGAGCTCTGGGGGTCTCAAACCGACGGCGCACCCACTGCCACAAGAGGTGGGAAGACATCAGCCGGCTGGCAAAGAACGTGGTGGAGATGACCTTGGGGCTACTTCCTCGCACTGGGCGTTTGGCACGGCGCAGCATGACACCACTAATGGGCCGCATCTTGGCGGTGACACAGCCTGAGCTGGATGCACGTTTGAAGGAGCATCAGCAGCAAGCCAGGGGTGAGCATTTGGGGAGAGTGACTTTGGCTGGGAGTGGCTGCATGTGTACAGAGCCTGTGCCAGCGCTGGCCTATGTGATGTTGGTAGTGTGATGCAGTGGCATGTAAGTGGCTGCTGTGCTGGGTGCCGGTGTCATGCATTTGCCATACCTGTACTTACAAAGAATGCTGTGCTTTCCCATTGCATTCTGAGTTGTGCTCTTCAGGTTTCTTCTGCATTGGGGTAGTCTGGGGAATCCTATGGGAGGGAACGGCAGTGTTCCCGATCTGAGTGTGCCTTCATCAATGCGTCCATTGCATGCACCCAGATTGGGGAGGCCTAGACATCTGACAACAATGTGCACCAGTCTTTGGGCCCCAAAGTACAACATGGTGGGTGGCATGGGCTCATGGCCATTGTGGACTGTCATGTTGTAGTCTGTGTCTGCTTTGTCCCCTCCTGTTCCATCCAGATCTGTCAGTGGCAACAAGTAGTGTGCCCCCATCATGTCCCTAGGTGTGCTCAGAGCTAGTTGTGTTTCTGGTGGAACGGAGCAACAAGCAGGGTGTTGTGCTGTGTGGTCATCACATGGCTCATTCATGCCTGAATTTCCAGTTTCCACGCACCCACGCATGAGTCTAAATAGTGAGTTGGCACAATGTGATTTCACAGGGTGGTGTGCAACATGTAGATTTGGTCATCTTTTGTTATACATTGCTTGCATATGTTTGCTCTGTTGCTGCCACTGACCTAACCCTACATCTCTCTCTCTCATGCAGCATCTCCTGTGGTCACGGAGGGAGAAGAGACGGACACCAGTGGGGGTGAAATTAGCACAACAGCTGCACAGGAGCCCAGTGACACAGAGGTCACCAGCGCCTCAGAGGGGTACAGGAGTCTGCTGGAGGAATCCCAGCCAGAAATGCAAAGTACCACATCATCTGATGCCAGCGGGGATGTATCTATGTTGGCGGGCACAGGGAACAGGGACTCTGCATCATCTTCCAGCACACAGCGGCCACTGCCCACCCTCCCAGCCACTTCCTCTGGTGCTGCCCCTGGCACCGCTGCCCCTGTCCCCCCTGCTGCCATCAGTGCTGAGTCTGTGGACCTTTTGCGCCAGCTGTATGTAGGCCAGACAGCTCTCCCCAATGCCTTCATTGACCATGACAAACAATTGGCCCAGGTGGTTGCTTTCATGGAGGGCATACATTCAGACGTGGGTGGGCTGCACTCGACTGTCCAGGCTTTGTCCTCCACAGTGACGTCTGCCCTTCAACAGGCACATAGTCACAGTCCAGCTCCTGTCCCTTTGTCCACCCCCCCTGGCAGTGGCCACGTCTGACGATAGTGACCACGGTCCACATACATCAAAGTCATGATACGGCACAAGACGCACACAGCAGCAGCAACCCATGCAGTCCCGGGCGCAGGCACCATCCCCACAGAAGACCAAAGCTAGCCCAGAGCGCCGAGAGAAAAGCCCGTCAGGCGACACCAGGGGACAAAAAGCAAAGCAGCAGACCTCAGGCACACATGTCTCAGAGGCATCCCAATCCAAGGACTCTCCTGTCCCTAAAGCATCTCGCAAAGAAAAGCATACAGTTTCTGTGCCCACCAAGGAGGTGGTGCATGCCCAGGGTACACCTAGGAAGGGCTCCAAGGCAGATTCACCCACCACCTCAACTCCCATTCCAAGCCCAGTGAAGCAGGGGAAGCAGGGCACTGTAGGGGTGACACCTAGTAAACAGGGGAGGGGGGGGGGGCAGGGGCGAAGCCAGGCAAAGCGTTCCGCTGGGTCTAGCACATCACCAGAGGGGGTGCCAGCGTCTGCACCTGATGCAGCTTTGGTGGTGAGTGTTCCTGTTGTGTCCACACCCCTTCCCATTGATCCAGAGTCAGCCAAGCCATTTAGGATCCCCAAGAAGTGGAAAGGCACCCCTCCACAATCTGCCAGCCACACCGTGTCTCCCGTCTGCATGACTCCGCCTCCACGTGCCACTACACGACCTGGTCCAAGGAGCCCTCCGGCTTACCAAGCCACTGCTAGCTCTACCTCAGCTGGTCCGCTCTCTCCCCGTTCAAGTGCCCCGACAGTCCCCGAGACACAGCCAGCTCCCAGTCCGCCTGACAGCCAAGTCTGAGCGTTAATCACCCTCACATACCTGTCTCTCACACAGGTGGGCCTGTACTGCACATTGTTACCCCCTGACTGTGTTGCTGACCATGGAAAGGTACAGTCGCACACATTCCCTGGGCAGCCTCTCCTGTACATACCCTGCACTTCGTTTTTGCCACTGGCCTTGTTGCTCTTTGCTGTGTTCAAGTATTCCCTGTGCAGCTTCTCATGGCCCTACTCTGCACTTAGCCCTGGCCACTGGCCTTGTTGTTCACTGCTGTTTTGCCCTTGCCTGTGCAGCTTCTCCTGGACCTACTCTGCACTTAGCCCTGGTCGCTGGCCTTGTTGCTCACTGCTGTTTTGTCCTTGCCTGTGCAGCTTCTCATGGACATACTCTGCACCTTGGACTGGCCACTGGCCTTGTTGTTCAATGCTGTTTTGCCCTTGCCTGTGCAGCTTCTCATGGACCTACTCTGCACCCTGGACTGGCCACTGGCCTTTCTGTTCACTGCTGTTTTGCCCTTGCCTGTACATCTTCTCATGGACATAGTCTGCACTTTGCCCTGGCCACTGGTCTTGTTGTTCACTGCTGTTTTGCCCTTGCCTGTGCAGCTTCCCATGGATCTACTCTGCACTTAGCCCTGGCCACTGGCATTTTTGTTCACTGCTGTTTTGCCCTTGCCTGTGCAGCTTCTCATGGACCTACTCTGCACTCAGCCCTGGCCACTGGCCTAGTTGTTCACTGCTGTTTTGCACTTGCCGGACCGGTACAGCTTCTCGTGGACATACTCTGCACTTAGCCCTGGCCACTTGCCTTGTTGTTCACTTCTGATTTGCCCTTGCCTGTGCAGCTTCTCATGGACCTACTCTGCACCCTGGACTGCCCACTGGCCTTGTTGTTCACTGCTGTTTTGCACTTGCCGGTACAGCTTCTCATGGACATACTCTGCACTTAGCCCTGGCCACTGGCCTTGTTGTTCACTGCTGTTTTGCCCTTGCCTGTGCAGCTTCTCATGGACCTACTCTGCACCCTGGACCGGCCACTGGCCTTGTTGTTCACTGCTGTTTTGCCCTTGCCTGTGCAGCTTCTCATGGACCTACTCTGCACCCTGGACTGGCCACTGGCCTTGTTGTTCACTGCTGTTTTGCCCTTGCCTGTGCATCATCTTATGGACATAGTCTGCACTTAGCCCTGCCACTAGCCTTGTTGTTCACTGCTGTTTTGCCCTTGCCTGTGCAGCTTCTCATGGACCTACTCTGCACTCAGCCCTGGCCACTGGCCTTGTTGTTCACTGCTATTTTGCCCTTGCCTGTACAGCTTCTTATGGACATACTATGCACTCAGCCCTGGCCACTGGCCTTGTTGTTTACTGCTGTTTTGCCCTTGCCTGTACAGCTTCTCATGGACATACTCTGCACTCAGCCCTGGCCACTGGCCTTGTTGTTCACTGCTGTTTTGCCCTTGCCTGTGCAGCTTCTCATGGACATAGTCTGCACTTTGCCCTGGCCACTGGCCTTGTTGTTCACTGCTGTTTTGCCCTTGCCTGTGCAGCTTCTCATGGACCTTCTCTGCACTCAGCCCTGGACACTGGCCTTGTTGTTCACTGCTGTTTTGCCCTTGCCTGCGCAGCTTCTCATGGACCTACTCTGCACCCTGAACTGGCCACTGGCTTTGTTGTTCACAGCTGTTTTGCCCTTGCCTGTGCAGCTTCTCATGGACCTACTCTGCACCCTGGACTGGCCACTGGCCCTGTTGTTCACTGCTGTTTTGCCCTTGCCTGTGCAGCTTCTCATGGACATCGTCTGCACTTAGCCCTGGCCACTGGCCTTGTTGTTCGCTGCTGTTTTGCCCTTGCCTGTGCAGCTTCTCGTGGACCTACACTGCACTTAGCCCTGGCCACTGGCCTTGTTGTTTACTGCTGTTTTGCCCTTGCCTGTGCAGCTTCTCATGGACCTACGCTGCACTTAGTCCAGGCCACTGGCCTTGTTGTTCACTGCTGTTTTGCCCTTGCCTGTGCAGCTTCTCATGGACATACTCTGCACCCTGGACTGGCCACTGGCCTTGTTGTTCACTGCTGTTTTGCCCTTGCCTGTGCAGCTTCCCATGGATCTACTCTGCACTTAGCCCTGGCCACTGGCCTTGTTGTTCACTGCTGTTTTGCCCTTGCCTGTGCAGCTTCTCACGGACATGCTCTGCATTTTGTGCCTTGCTCTTCTCTTCCCATTGTGCCTTTCTGTGCAATATGTGAATAAAGGCAGTTGCCCCTGTTGTCTATTTTGTCAGTGTCCTTACTGAATAAAGTTATTTTTCTGTGTTGATATGGTTTACTGTGCCACATGGTCTGTGTGGTACTTCAACATAGTCAATGTTTTGGCTCACTTACTCTATTTTTTACAGGGGTGACAGGGACTTCAGTGCTTCCTGACCCAGATACTTGTGGGGGCAATGATGTCAATTTTTAATGGAAAGCACCCTGGACTGGCCACTGGCCCTGTTGTTCACTGCTGTTTTGCCCTTGCCTGTGCAGCTTCTCATGGACATCGTCTGCACTTAGCCCTGGCCACTGGCCTTGTTGTTCACTGCTGTTTTGCCCTTGCCTGTGCAGCTTCTCCTGGACCTACTCTGCACTCAGTCCTGGCCACTAGCCTAGTTGTTCACTGCTGTTTTGCACTTGCCGGTACAGCTTCTCATGGACATACTCTGCACTTAGCCCTGGCCACTGGCCTTGTTGTTCACTGCTGTTTTGCCCTTGCCTGTGCAGCTTCTCATGGACCTACTCTGCACCCTGGACTGGCCACTGGCCCTTGCCTGTGCAGCTTCTCATGGACCTACTCTGCACCCTGGACTGGTCACTGGCCCTGTTGTTCACTGCTGTTTTGCCCTTGCCTGTGTAGCTTCTCATGGACATCGTCTGCACTTAGCCCTGGCCACTGGCCTTGTTGTTCACTGCTGTTTTGCCCTTGCCTGTGCAGCTTCTCGTGGACCTACACTGCACTTAGCCCTGGCCACTGGCCTTGTTGTTCACTGCTGTTTTGCCCTTGCCTGTGCAGCTTCTCATGGACATACTCTGCACCCTGGACTGGCCACTGGCCTTGTTGTTCACTGCTGTTTTGCCCTTGCCTGTGCAGCTTCTCATGGACATACTCTGCACCCTGGACTGGCCACTGGCCTTGTTGTTCACTGCTGTTTTGCCCTTGCCTGTGCAGCTTCCCATGGATCTACTCTGCACTTAGCCCTGGCCACTGGCCTTGTTGTTCACTGCTGTTTTGCCCTTGCCTGTGCAGCTTCTCACGGACATGCTCTGCATTTTGTGCCTTGCTCTTCTCTTCCCATTGTGCCTATCTGTGCAATATGTGAATAAAGGCAGTTGCCCCTGTTGTCTATGTTGTCAGTGTCCTTACTGAATAAAGTTATTTTTCTGTGTTGATATGGTTTACTGTGCCACATGGTCTGTGTGGTACTTCAACATAGTCAATGTTTTGGATCACTTACTCTATTTTTTACAGGGGTGACAGGGACTTCAGTGCTTCCTGACCCAGATACTTGTGGGGGCAATGATGTCAATTTTTAATGGAAAGCAGTTGTCATTTTCTTAATTTGTTCATGTTGGCTATATTGTACACATGTCAGATTTGGGGGCACTGCCAGCACAGAGTGTGATTCTATCCACAGTATTGCAGGCAGGCTGGCCAGGGTCATCATGTATGTGTATTCTTCCTTTTCCTTTATGTGTGCCCAGTGGTGTATGTGTGTGGTCATCTTGTGATGGCCAGTCATCCTAGTACCATGGCTTACTTTCCATGTGTGCTCCTGGATGGTCAGGAAGTGTGCAGTGTACAGGGGGTGAGTTTGTGGGGAGTGTTGATGTGTGCATGCCCCTGCATTGTCAACTACACATGTGTTACCCGGGAGTTGTATGCCTGTTGTTTTGATTGTTCAGCCCTGTGGATGTGGTTGTATGCACATGTGTGAGTTGCATGTTGTGCACTGTGCAGTGTGTTGGTGTGTCCCTGCAGATTCTGTCTGACTCCTACTTGTTGTTTTTGTCACTTGTGAGTATGCAGAGTGTGTGACTGGCAGGTCAGTGTTGTGTTTTGTTGATCATCCATGTGTCTTGTTGCTGTTTGTGGTGACTGTGCAGATCTGCTGCTCCACACTGCCAATGTGGTTGTGTTTTCTCATGCATTGCTGTCACATGGTGCCTTCTTGCCTCCAGTGTGTCATGTTGTGTGTGTTGTCATACCATCCCCTGTCTGTGCTTCAGATGCCTACCCATTCTGGGTCTGCACTCCCTCTATTTGTGTATTGGACACTCCTGCCTTGTCCCCTACTGACATGCAGTACACTTCACTTTTTGATGTCAGCTGTCCCCTTGGTTTGCATGTGTGTGTGCCTCCCCATCACTTCATTTGTGACACTGTGCTTTGTGGTGCAGTTCTTTGGCCAGGATCAATGTGTCACTCAGGGCATTTCCCCAATGGGTTATATGTGATGTTCTTGTGCTGTTTGGCAGTCTTGGTTGCTCATATGCACTTCAACTGTGTGTGCTGCCCAGTCCTCTGGTCAAGTTGTTTGCACCTTTGTGCCCCAGACTTGTGCATCTGTTGGTGTTGTGTTGGATGTATGTGCGCTGGCTGTGGTATTGCTTCACTTCCTGGGTGTGCTGTTGTCTTTGTGCTGTGCTGATTGGTGCTGTGTGGGTTAATGTTATGTCACTCATGTCTGTGTGGGACTGGTATGCTTGGTGTGCATGCAGTGGTGTGTGTATATGTTGCCTTGTCATTGCCTGGTGTGCATCCCCTGATGTCCTGCTGCGTTTGCTATGTGATTTTTTTTGCCTGTGCATCTGTTGTTTGTTTGATGTGGCTGTGTTGTTCTGTGATGGTGCACTTCTTGTCTGTGTTGTGGTATATTGTCTGTGCATTGTTCCTGAGTGATGAGGTAGGTTGTGCACTCCTGTTGTGTCTGTGCTCCCATCGCCTTTCCACAGTTTAGCTGCACATGGCATGTCTGTTCTTGTTGTGGTCCTGTGTGTGTTTCTGTTGGGTTATGTGTTTGTCTTTTGTTTTTGTGCAGACATTGGTTCTGGCATCACTGTGTGTGAGATGTTTGTGGTTACCCCCAGGGTGTGTTATTGTTTGTGTGTGTATTAACTGACAAGTATTGCCAGCCTTCAGTGTGTTTGACACTGGTGTTGTTTGCTGCTGGTGTGAGGGGGGTATGTGTGTAGATTCCTACTGGTGTTTGGCAGTCATGGAGTGTGTCAATGTGCCCTGTGTGTTGTGCTGCTGGTGTACTCCTGTGAGTTAGTTGTATAGATGTGTGGCTGTTCACAGTTTGACTTCAGGGCCTTCCTTTCATCCTTTTGCCTATAAATGGTTTGCCTTGCTGTCTCCCTGTGTTGTTGCACTGTGATGTCTGTGGTTTGACTTTACTGACTGTACCAGCCATGTGTGCTTTGATGGGCTGAAGGTGTTCTCTGTTCCTTGTCTTGCATGTGATGTACACATGCTTGTTGTGTGTCTCCATGGCCTTCCATTTGTGTGCAGCCCACTTTGGCTTTCCTATTTGTTGTGCTCCATTGCTGTTGGCATGTGGGGTGTGTATGTGTCTGTGTGTCAGTCTGTGGTATGTATGTGTGACTATGCAGGCTGTGTGTCCATTTTGATGTTTGTTCCTTGTATGTGTTCATTTGATGCTTGTACTCATTTTTGTTTCCCTGAGTGTGGAGTTGTTGTGGTGTGTGTGTTTCCCTGGCCCTGTCCTACTGTGCTGTGTGTTGTGTGTTCCTGTGCAGCCACTCCTGCAGTGGCTGTCTCCATGGTTGTTTGTTGAGTGGTGCAGGGTGTGGATTCACCTGGCTTGTTGTGCATGATGGTGGTGCACAGAAGGGGCACATGGCATGTGCCTTCAGGGGGTGTGCTAGTATGTCGTGGGAGGGGGTGTGGCCCTGTGGACTTTGTGCCCTGCCCATGCCTGGCACTGGCCATGCATTCTGCATTTTGTGCATGTCTTACCTTGTGTTCACCGCTGCAGTGACGTGACCGGGACATTGCTGCATGGTCGCGGAAGATGTGTGTCTAGGATGCAGAGGGGTGACTTGGTGGCAGGTGGGTGATGTGTGAGTGCCCTTGTGGATGTGTTCCTGTCCCCACTAGGGTGTCTGATGGGGATTTGATCAGCCCATGTGTTGTGTTTGTGTTATTGCGTACCTGCGGCGGCGTCCGCGGCGGTCCATGAGTTGCTGGTGATGTAGCAGGTACAGCACTGGAAAAACGTCTAGAGCTGGATCCATGGCGGTCGTGACCGGGTGGTGTGGACCGGGACTCTGGTTTCGCGCTCCGCTGTCGAGCTTCCCCCGTCTCTGGTTGGGTGATTTCTCCGCTGCGGTGTGTCTGTTTGTTTGGGGCATCCTAATTTGTGGAGCAGGGTGGACGTCATTCCGCACGGCAGTGAGTCTCCATTGGCTCCCACCGCCGCGGTGGCGGGCGCACTTTGATGGCAGTGCGCGTCGCACCGCGGCGGTCGGGAAATGGGCTATGTTTGGCCATACTAATATGGCGGACGTGAGTACCGCTGCTCGTGGGCGGAAATGCCACCGCCCGACATCCTAATGGACCCCTTGGTGTCTATTTTTAATGAGTTTGTTACATCTTCGACTCCCTGAACTCGGTCTTCCAATTTGCGCTCTTATTAATGAGACCTCTGTAGATACCGTGTCTATACATGCTTCCAGTGAGATTTGGACTTTACTAATGGCCGCAATGACGTTGTTTAGTGTCAGTTCCTCCTTTTCTATGGTTCGTTCAGGTTGGTTGCTCATGTCTTCTGTATTTTTTTGTAGGGCGTACTTATCTAGCTTTGTTTTATGTGTTCAGCGCCCACCTTTATTGCCCGACATGGCTGATCAGGACTTGTGTTATTTACTGAGTATGTCTGTTGTTTTCCCCCACTAGGTACTCTCCGCCGCCTGCTTGGCGAGAATTCGCCATGGCCTGTGGGTTTTCCCTGAGGTGGGAGGGTTGATCTAACTGGGCGCTGTCTAATGTAGCTCTGCGTTGTGCTGGTGCCACTCGGTGTTTACCAATCCGAATAATTGTTACTCTCTAGGCTAGAAGCAGGAGAGTTGCGCAGTTTTAATGCAACGCCGTCAGCCACCCCACAGTCTAACCCTGTCACTCAGCGGCGAGGGAACAATTCCAACAATTTACGGGTTGTTTCCCCTTTTCTTTCCTCTTGTTGTGTCTGGTGCTATTCTTATCCCTTCAATTGTGTCATGTTCTAGGCGTACTGAGCCAGTGTGGATCTCGTCACCTCCCCGTTGCAGCCCCTTGTTTCAGCCTCCTGGTACCTGGGTTGTTCTCTCTTTACCACTGGTCCTTTCTGCCGAGCGTCGTGTTCGTGGGCTCACCTTCTCCCAAGGCCTTGGTTCATTTCATGTGGAAACCACGCCAGGGTGGGCCACACTCTCTGCCCCTCCGGATTCTCCGGGACTGCAGCTTCACCCTCGACAGTCCCACCGCGAGTGTTCACTCCCCCCGCGACCGGGGTCTCTTCCCCCCGCCGTGAAGGAGGCTATAATTGAGCGCCGGTGAAATAATGCCGCAGTTATCACCAAGGCTCCGTAGAAGGAGCCCTTGGCTGCGGCACCTCTCACGCTTTACTTTGACTCACTTGGGCCTGCTCACCACCGCGGTGCTGGCTGTAACTCGTTGCGTAGATATTAGGTGCAGTCCCGGTCCTCCCTGAGTGGCAGAACATCACCGGAGGTCCTAGGGTGTCCCACCTGGGTGCAGTGGTGCGGCCACCAGCAGTGCGTCTGCGCGAGGGGGGCTCCTCAATGTCGCACCCCGCCCCTTTCACTCATGCTCTTGTTCGGGCCCCGTATATCAACGTGGCTCCCAGCTTTATCATGTGGCACAGGCCTCAGCAGGATTCTTGAATCTCCGAGATCTGCGCAACTCCGCAGACACCCCCGCAGTAATATCTCGGAGATCGGACTTCACTGGTCTCAATTTGGCTACACGCCTTCGATTCGTTTATTGGATTTTGGTGGAAGAGGCTCGGTCTCCCGGTAGATCGGCTAGTGTGCAGCCATTTCCTTGCGGTGTTGGCCACGCCCCCCATGTTGAATTTTTTAAGAGTAGGTAGTGGTGCTTTGGATCACAGCCTGCTCTTAAAAAAACATGGGCCTGATTAAGAGTTTGGCAATCCTACAGCAGCGGTGGTCCATCCCCTGTAGGACCACCAAATCCGTGGTGCAACAACCTGCCAGATCAGGAGTTAAATCCTGGTCTGGCAGGCAGAGTTGCAGCAGTCTGACTGCAGCAGCCTGAAAGGCTCATAGAAGAGCCTATAATGCAGACTGCCGCAGTCAGACCGCTGACAGCACCTTCCTGTGCGGTGCGGCCGTGCAACGAGTGAGGATGCAAATACAGGTGGGCATTATATGTGCCCCCCCTCGCATTCACACCACGGCCCAAATCCAGCAGTCAGGGCCTTCTTTGTTGCCTTTCGGCCACCCTTTTCATGGTGGGATCACCACCATGAAAAGGGTGACAAAAATGCAATGTGTAATATGCTCAGCGGTGCCGGCAGTGGCACCGTCAGCATATCACAGCCAGTTGCGGACCACCGGCTCAGCGGGATCCTCGATCCCGGTGGTGCCGGCGGTCTTATGGTGGTCTGACCGCCGCAGTCCTAATGCTGTAGGCAGTCCGCAGTGTGGCGGTGGTCGGACCGCCACCAGAGGTGGACTGCCAAACTTGTAATAGGTCCCTATGTATTTCAACATTCACAAAAGGGAAAGGGAACCTTGATGCCCCATTTCCATTTGCAAATGGTCACCACCACCCTTGAGGTGCTGCTAAAAAATGAATGTTTTGCACCATGATTCGGTCGCAAAACATTCACACATAGCATTGCAATTCGGTATTTGTAAGAGACCCCCTTAACACACCCCTTCTAAATACCCAATCACTACACACAAATTGCGAAACGGTAACATATTATTGAATCACAATTTGGTTTTGTACCTATTGGAAAGTATTTTTGCGATCGGAAATGTCCTGATTCTGTGAATCAGGCAGTTTCCAACTGCAAAAATGCTTTTGTGCATATGACCCAGGCCTTATGGTGCATGGCATTTAAAAATAGCACAAGTAAAAGCTTAGTGTTACACATGTCCTTACATTGAAAAGGATCCAAAAGCTACTTTTTTGTGTAGCAAGACTGTTTTTTCCATAGAAAAACACTGGGATGCAACATTAAATATTAACACTGTATCTCGGAAAGGGTACTAGTTAGAAAAAGAATGAAAGAACTGTTTTCAATAGTTATTAAAAATCCAATTCAATTGTTAAGTCAGATTTTTACTAAATATTTTCAAAAAGGTACTTTTAGAAAGTCACTTCTTCCCTGCCTAAAGCCTCTAGAGGTCCATTTGAAGTTGTTCTCCCACTGCTGCCAGACTGTAATTATCATTTGAATATGTTTAAATTGGTGTGAAATGCCTCCCAGGAGCAAACGATAGGCTGACCTGAATGGGCAGGTATGAACCCTCTGAACTTGATAGAATATGCAGGATGGGGCTGTGTGCATATTTTTTTTACATTAAAGTGGCAAATCCTACTTGAATGTCACACCCTGCTTGGCAGGTCTGCTTTCGATTTTTCATAAGACACTCGAGGTGCATTTCAAAGAGACCTCACCTTGTCATAGGCAAATGTTAGCTGACACTTGGCCAGGGCCCATCTTTTGCCCCCCCCTCGCACCCTCCCTTGCCAGGCAGGCCTCAATTACATTGGGCTTCTTTTTGACATTACAGTGTCAACGCCTGTTTGTCAGGTCTGCCAGATTTACATTTATTATTTGGGACACACTTCAAAGGAGGGAAACAGGATGCCAAAACAACCCTTCTGTATCTACTGTCTGGTTGCTGAAAACTCAGCTTGTGTTCTACCAGACAGCCATCTCTGAGATTGTTGTAGGTACAGGATCTGCTCAAACCGGATTTTAGTCTTAGAGGTGGGAGAATATTGTGATTACCAGAGTACAATCCCCACACACACATCCCCTGCCTTCAGAGCCATGAGTTAGTGTGGCTGAAGATTTTCACTGCCTTGAAAATACCCAAAGTGGGTAGGGTTAGCACTGGAAATCTTTACCCTTTTAAAGTCCCTGAAGACCTGGCTATTCGGCTAATCCTCTAGACCCTGCCAGCACCTGGATACCCTCACGGATGACAACTGCTCTACAAATCTACTGATTGATTGATTGAATTTGGGCTGCCCCAGGGGTCATTCCTACATACTAGGTCGTGCCTGTCCTAAATGTGGCATCTCCAGGAACCCACCTCAGGACACTTCTGGACCTGTGGAAGGCCAGGAGAGGACTGAACCTGCTGTTCGAGACATCAGAAGAGCCTAAAAGACTGGACCTGCTCTACCGCTTGTACCCAGGACAAAGAAGTGGACTGCAAAGGTCATAAGGATGACCTTCTATAAAAGCAGCTGGGAAACAACAAGCTACAAGAGGTCTTTTGCTGCAATTGCCCATCAAACTAGTGGCAACTAGACCTGCACTGGACCCTCCTGTGGGCCTCTGTCTGCGAACCTGTGCATTTCTAAGTGCCTCCTGGGAGATTTAAAAGTGTACTCCTGTGGTGGATTGGGAAATAAAGGACTAAAATCAGAAAGTAGAATCTTAGAGCATGACAAATCTGGTTAGTGTAACGCGCTCCATCGCAGTCAGCATCAAATTCTGTCAAGGCCCAGTTCTACCATAACCATTGACTATTGTTGGAACTTTTGGTTCTTGCCACTATTTCTCATTAAAACTTTAAATACGTATATCTTCCATTCCCCCTAATTGTATTTTTGCCATTTCGGTGTAATTTTCTTTATTAACTTTTACTTTATTTTTCTAATTAATTTTAGTATTTTAATTGTTTTGCACTTTGCCTTTATTACTTTTTTGGTATTGTCTCTAAGTAAAGCCTGTCTACTCTGTGCCACAGCTGCCAGGCAGGGGGTTGAGCTCAGGTTAATTTACTGACTATAAGAGCGAACCCTGACAAGGACTGTGATTATTACAGGAAGTGGGTACTTACCCCCTTCAACTATTAACCTCAGTTTCTTACAGTGCACTTTGCCTTTTGAAGCCCTATTATAGGCATAATTTTAACGTCATCCATCCTCCGACCCTTTTTGACAATATCAAAGAGCAGAGGGATAGTCATTAAAGGGCAAGTCAAAAATCTAGGGGGGGGGGGCAGGCATCACCACCCCTTACCTCCCCCTGCAGACGCCCATGCTCCCCAGCTCAGCGGGGTACAGCCGCTCTACTCGGTTGTTAGGCGTGCCCTTCCTCCTTGACTCTATGTTTGCTCTTGTACCAATTCATTAATTTTATAGAATGATTTGCTGAAAGCAATAGAGAAACTCTACAAAATAAATGAATAACTTGACCCCTCAATGATGTGACCCTCCTTGACAGAACAGTGTCCATCTTGTCCATCCTGGTGTCCTCGCATATTTGGGCCTTCCTTGAAGATACGGTGGCCCACCAGCGGCATAATGGCGATCCACACCTTGTGACACAACCTTGTATAATAAAAGGCCACTCGCCGGCATAATCCACAATGCTGGCCTTGACATACATGCCTCGGCCTTGTTTATGGTGCTGCTTCACCGCAAAACTGTGGTTAGAAAATAGAAAACGCAAAGACACTACATCTAGGCACTATACAGTCCCAAATCTATTGTATTGAAAAAGTGTTGTTTTTTTGGGATATGCTGTGCTTTCCTACTTATGCCAATGTTTAGATCTGCGAAGCGAATGAAAACTTGTGATACTTATAAAATGGTTTTCCTGCTGTTTCTTTCAGGTTCTGTAAAGCGACTTTCCTAAGAAGCCAAAATAAATCCACCTTTGAAGGAGCGGATTAGTCAGAATGTTAAAGGTGCAAAAGAGACTTGTGTTGACACGTCCTCAAAGAACAATGTAGTTTGGTTTCCACTGAGTTTTCGTAATGCCAGTCTGTCATTGGAGGATCAAGGAGTGACCTAAGGAGCCTGCTTCTTGCGCAGGCAGAGCAGGCGGGGTGCGTGCATCAGTGCAAACACCTGCTCCCCCGCCTCCTTCTCCGGGGCAGAGGCGTGTGGCTGGCACGCAGCAGCAGCGGCCCCGCCAAACCTGCAACAACAACAGCAGCGACAGCCTCGGCCAACGGGGAAGGAAGGGAGGGGCTTGCATGTGCAGTGTGCAATTGGACGGCTTGGAGTTCTAAAAGAAAGGTACCTTTACTGTCTATGCCAGTATCAGCGTGTATTCCACTGAAAGTGGTCATAGGGAGGCATGGGCATTTTTTCTTGTGTATATTGTAATAGGCGTCGCTTCCCCGACATACCAGCGGTAGCCGGATGGCATTGTGCACCTAATAGCCACGGTTAATATACATTATGCACAATTGCAAAGGGGCATATCTTTTCATGTGCATAATTGTACTTATTTGCTGCCAGGTCAAATTATTTTTCCATGAGGAGAAACGTCTTTTCCTATACCTCGACTACTTTTATGGCTGTGCTGTTAGAATTCTCACCCTGAAATAGGATTTACGCCTGTCCTGTCTGCCCATTCTCTCGTGAAAATAGAACCTAAAAGCCCCTAGAATTTGTGAATGTTTCTAAAATGTCGAGGTTATCCCCTCTTTGAAACGTTCACTCCCCTCCACTTAAGCAGGATTAACTGTGGGATAGTATTGTGCATGTGTAAATCGATTTACAAGCACTAGGACCCTTTTTGTGAACATCTCACACTTCTTAATCAAGCAGCGTGCAAGTATAAGTGGAATTATCAGGCTCACTTATCGGACCTAGTCTCTCACTCCTGGATATGCAGAAGAACATTGGGCCCGATTCACAAAGGTACATTCACACTTTTGTGTAAGTTTACTCTTTTTCTCTACTTACATACAAACAATTTAATAGTAACTTTACAACTCCGAAGACTCCGCAGTTGGGGTGGAGAACTCCGCACATAAAAAGATAGGCCTGTCCTATCATGTTGTGGTATAACCTAGGCCTGTCCTATCATGTTGTAGTATAACCTAGGCCTGTCCTTTCGTGAAGTTACTATTAGATTGTTTGCTTGTGAATACCGAAAAAGAGTAAACTTACACAAAAGTGTAAGTCTGCTTTTGTGTATCAGGGCCATTACGTTTTTGTAAAAGAGAAGTTTATGCATGTCCATCTACAAGTGCCCTCGCAGAGACAGCATCTTACATGCCCGGACAGCACCCCTCAGCTTGAATTCTCTGGGTCTTCTGATATGATTGTGATCTACTTAGGTCTAAATCCTCCTGCCCCCACACTTGACTTTCTTAAAATGAATGTTCTCAGACCACATACATGCGGCTCCTTACGTTAGTGAGCTGGTAAATCTGTTCACGCCCTGTCAATAATCTCCTTGGCTTTCAGGCATAATCCTCCTTACATATTTTTCATTTCACACCCATGTACCAACATTATGTAAATTAAAAAAGAATTAACAGGGAAGGAAAACTAAACCGTGGCAGGTTCTATGTTCAGGACAGGTTTCTGATTGAGTAGAGTCAGCAATGCTCATCTGTTTAGGTTTCGCCAACCAGACAGCAGAAGCTGTCTGTCTGCAAAAAGATTTATTGTCAGCATAAAGTTAGCTTAGACCCCGCCCATTGCTTACATTTGGCTGGCTGTATTGTCACTCTCATTTGCTTGCTTCTTATTCATTAGCTTCTATGGGCTATCCTTCATCTTCTTGTGTTTGTACCCCCTGGGAGCATGACCTTATTAACTGCGCTCATCAACTGCTTATTTATCAAACCCAACTTTTTTCTTTTAGTTTAAGCACTCCATGAGAGTGCATGTATTTTTCAGATGTCTCCCTCATGCACTTCTCTCCCCTCCTCTGCCGCACTCTGTGATTCTCATATTGCTCTATCTTGATTGCGGGCTTCCCATACCACCTCTGTGTTGTGCTGTCCTTTGTTTATTTCTCCCTCTATTGCTTTCTCACCTGTGTGATTATATCCTCTCACCACCATCCCACACTCCAGGTTTCTCTCTCTCACCCCTGTTGTGTACTTCATCTCCTGCCATCTGTATTGCTCCAGCCCTCTGTGGTGCTTCCCCCACGCGCACTCTGTGTTACTTCAGGCACTCCCTGCCCTCCATTGGTTCTCCCTCCCCCGGACTGTACATGGTTTTCCTCCAACTGCTTTGCTAAAAAATTCTTTTGGAATACTTTTAAAAGCATTTACAGATCTAGCTCAAATCAGTAAAGAAAAATGAAAAAAAAAACATTTGCGCCATTTGGTGGGGGCGCTTATGCATGCTATGCACACCTACAAAATGGCATGGTAAGGAGCCCTACCTCATTGTTTTTCGGTTCTCTTTTAGCCATAATGCACATCATCAGGGATGCCATACAACATCGATAAAAGCCTTTGACAAAGCCAGTATGTCCCACAGGCAGGACCTACTGTCTTTGCCAATTCTTGTTTGTCTATTTCCTTCTTTCTCTTTCTTAGGTTGTTATTTTTTTCCTCTTACTCTACCCAATTTCTTTGCCTTTTCTCCTTTCTTCCCCTTCCCCTTCAACTTCCTTCCCCTCACTCCCTGCCTCCACAGTGGCGGATCTAAACACCAAGGTTTAGATGAAGTGGCGATCAGAGCATGCATGACCGTTCAAAGCGTTTTCCAAAGAGGTTGGTAGTAGTGTGCCTGGCTTTAGCATATATACTTTGGTGGAGAATCTGTTGATCCAACTATTCTAATATATTTCAGTTGTATCAACGCTCTTCAGTACATGGAAAACAAAATATTCACATAGTCTAACAACTTCTAAAGGTCTCCATAACTTTTGCATGCTTATTTTCGTGCACATAAATGTCTGGGAGGTGGTCGCAACTCATCTTGAAATCCTCAATGCATTGATGCTAGCCTAGATTCCTACAAGTTCTCTCTACAGACATCATCATGGGTTCTGCCACACTGCTAGGATTTCCACACTGACTTTGGATGAACGTAAGATTGAATTGCTGACTAAATATATGAGACAGGGTTTAACAGTGTACAGGGCATTAGGAATCTGATGATTTATTCTAGACCTTACCATCATGTCACAAATAGTTATTATAGACACACAAGGTACAGGCCAATTGGAGATGCATGGGACCATTGACATGTCCCTGATTTACATCTCTTTTTGTTTTAACCTTGCCTTAATGCCTGATGGACTGAATACATCTAACAGGAAATTTGAAGTTATTTTAAACCCCCAGCACACAGATCCCACCGATTATTATTCTTAGAAGTACTTCCGCCCGAGGGGGTTGAGCCCGCTCAGTCACTCTAGGTGTCTTGAGTGTTGACCTGATGATGAAGCATGCCACTGTTAATATGGCTATCGATGGCTTTGTCAACAAAAACGAACTATCGTCCATATTAATAGAAACACTCATTCTGAATTCCACTTCTACCTCGGCAAGCAAGTACATGGTCAGATAGGCCCTACAACCTAGGCCCAAGATTACTGATTGATGGGTCACAGGTGGGGGGGTGCATAGCTGACAGGCAAGCACTCGGGCAGGAAACTCTTGATCAATTCCACAGATAGGCCCAGCGATATTACAATGATCAGGGGAGATTGCCCCAATAAAGCACACATGTCCAGTAGGGGTACACACTCCTAAAAACACCTTAAAGTCAGATGCTCTATGAGTTGGGAACACATAGCCAATCAGGGCCTAGCACACGTAGTGATCACGAGCTCCCAACACCAGGTATCTGGAAACATTCACCACTGGCCCAACTGTGTCCAGGCAGATCAAGACCCGCCTGTAGTAACCACTGACCATTAATTTATGACCCAAAAGGCAGCAACCAACATTCCTTGCCATATATATGGTATGCTGGAAACCTTTTATTGCTCTCGTAATATTGTTTATGAAGAAACGTCAAACTCGATGTAAATTGTGACATTCCTCATACCTTGCAGCAGTAACTGTTCTCTTGGCTGAACTGTTCAATTATGCACACTGTTCCTGTTTTGCCAAACGCCTCTTGTCTTCTGTTTCTTAAGGCAATCCGAACCCGAGCAACACCACCAGTAAATTCCACTGGATGAGGGTCTTTTACAAAAATCCCTGAGACTTTTGATTAAGACATCAGTTCTGGGACCGCACTCTTCTTGATTGTTTGTTTACAGTTGGAAGCTGGGTGTTCGCACCCCTAATACTTCTATCTCCTCCACCTTTTGATTGTTAATAATTACCAACCAACTGACCTGTTAAGTAGTAAGACACAGTTAGTCAATTGACTTGCTTGGTGTTTGTTACTACATTTGTATTGCCAGATATAAGCCCGTCACATGATAATTAAAAGCACAAATATGACAGAGTAAATACATTTATAATCATCATTAGCTGAGCCCATTGCTGTGTTGGCTGGAACAGAGAGCCTTGCATTATGTGGGGTTGCATGATGTTAATCAGTTGTTGCCCTGTGTGGCAAGTCAGAGACATAAGACAAGTCTGTGACCAGGAACTGCAGCTGCCACCTGATTCCTGGTAAGCTTCTTCACACACGTCTTCTTAGCTTAGAATTGTTTATTGATGCCTCCTATAACATTGAACACTTAGGTTTTGGGAAGGAGGTCAACTCTAAAATTAAAAACATGTGCAACGGCATAATCCTTTGCATACGTAAATATTGACTTGCTGCATGGATTTGTTAGTAATCTGCTGAGTCATTGAACAATCTTTATGATAGTTCTTGCGACTTCTGTCAAATAGGTCACATATTTGAATCTCAATAAGTTCATACATTAAACATATGTGTTCAGGCCAGAGAGCGTTATATAGCTCGCTGGTCACAAGTGCCAAACTTGGTAAATATTTTGATAGGTATGTGTCACCCACCTCTACATATAATCTGCAACGTAGATCTTTAGATACTTGCAAAGCTAACAAAAACGTTATCTACTCTTAAGAAGTGGATTAAATCAGTGACATGGAACTGTACCATAGTGAACACCTTTTATTAACTACTATATAAATGGTCTTTAATAATGTACTTACATACACAAATTTGCACACAACTGACACATTGCACATAAATGTATCTTTGCTTGTAAAGAAGACAGGTTGCTTCTCTCTTTGCTCCTCTGGTATCTTCACACACCGTACTTCACTTTGGACATTGTTTGCCTTTTTTTCAGGGAGCTTGAAGGACACTTTCATATCTCAGATTGTATGTTGAACAATTTACAGTTTCTAATCTCGCTTTATTTCAATGCATCTTTTTTTTCTCCTGATGACCAGATGAGGCGGGACGCTGGGGGCAAGGGGAGAAACGCTGACCATGTTGACGTCTGATAGCAACCTTCCCTGGGTCACAACTCTGGCAAAAGACTTTCAAGTGCTGCAATTGGACAACTGGCCATGTGCCCAAATTCAGATCTGTCTTACAGCGAAAATAATTGTCTTCAGTTCCTAAGGATGGACCAAACCCAGACTCAGGAGAGGAAATCTAGTACACCAGATTCAGCAATGTATTTCCATGCAGGGCAATGGATAGTGGGTAAATATTTCTCAGTTAAGCAATCAAGGACGCTAAGATTCACATTTGAAGAGGCCAGAAAATAATAACCATCTGGAACAAATAAAACAGTGTTGAGTAGCATCAATGGGGACATATAAAGCCACTCGAAAAAAATGTGCAATAAAGTGGAAACATCCAGAGAGAATTTTATCAAGAGTTGTGCTGAAGTCTACTGTAAGAAATTGGGGTGTTAATTGAGGGGGTAGGGACCCACCTCAGGTAATAACCACAACCTTCGTTAGGGTGCATCCCTAAAGCCACATATTAACCTGAACCCAACCCTTGGTAGCTATGGCCAAGAGCAGACAGGCGTAACATAGAGGCAATGTGTAAAGTATTTATGTAGTACTAAAACTGTAATAAAGTTGAAATGCAAAGCAATAAAAATCGTAAATTGAATTAGAAAAATTGAGTAAACTTCAATCAACAAAATGATACCAAAATGAAAAAAAATACATTAAGGGGAACTGGAGACATACATATTTAAAGTTTGAATTATAAATAGCGCCCAGTTGCGCAAAGTGCAAATGATAGTCCATGCTTGCGGTAGAACAGGACCTAAGTGCGAACTGACGCTGACAGCAGTGGGGCATGAGTCAGTTACACCATCTAGGTTTGTCCTGGGTAAAGATTTTACCTTGTGGCTCAGTCGTTTAAGTCTCAATTCACCGCAGGAGTACACTTCTAAAGCTCCTCAGAACCTCAGGGGAGGCACGTAGAGACGCACAAACCAATAGCAGGGTTCAGTCCAGGTTCAGTTGCCACTGGTTGGTTGCACAGTTGCAGGAAAGGCCTGTAGCTTGAACAAGAAGTCAGCCGTATAACCCTTGGAGTCCAGTTTATTGTCCTGGGTGACAGAGGGAGAGCAGGTCCAGTCCTTGAGGACTCTTCTCAGGTCCAAGACAGCAGGTTCAACCATCTTTTGATCTTCCAAAGGTCAAGGAGTGATCTGATGTGGGTGACAGGAGACGCCACATGTATGGCTGGCATGAGCTAATGGGTGGGAATGACCCCTGAGGATGCCCCCACCTATAGGGTAAAGTTTCCAGGGGCAAGCCCCACTCTCTTTGGACAGTTTCAAGATGGTCAAAGTCACTAAAAATACAAAAAAAACAGCAGGGAACTCCTATTGTGCTTAGCCTATCGCGCCATACTAGCGCAAAGGGATCACCCTATGGTGTTAAAAGGACTCTCACCCATTGGGATTCCAAATGGCATTCTTCATCCAGTCCTCATCCAGCTAACTATTGTATCTGGGCAAGGGCAACCTTGGTAGCCAAGGGAGCACTTTGGTTATTGGGTGGAACCCTATAGTTAAAATAGTCTAGGGTATCCTGAGGGTTAGTTTTATTTTCAAAGGGCACCCTGCTGGAGGTAAACACAGGTGGGGATGCACTAAGGAAACTGGTATCCTCAGGTCAACATGTTTCAGTCATCACACCAATGCCTCACTGGGCTAGTTGGCTTTCATCAGGACCTCACAAAGATTCCATTAATATCCTCTTTGTGTGCATTCAATTGTAAAACATCCATTCACCATACTCATACATGCCATACATACCGACCTACTTTGTCTCTATGTTTGCCTTTCTTTAGTAGCGTCCTATTTTGAACTCTTTGAGGATAGGGTGGCAGGTGGACCATATAGTCAAACTTTCATCAAAGGTCTCTTCCTGGCCATGAACCTATTTGGTTCCTTCTTCCCCTGCTTCTCAAGTCACTAAAAGTGACACTAATGTTGGGCTCTGAAGGCTAAGGTGTGTGTGGGGAGTGTAACATGGTAATCCTAGTGTCCACCCACATCTAACACTGAAATCCAGTTTGAAACAGCCACAGGATCTCCCAATAAACCCAGAGTCAGAAGTGTGGTAGAACAAAAAGTATAGTTTCAAGCACCCAGACTGTGGATACACAGTAATTGATTTGGCATCCTTTTTTCCTCCTTTGAAGTACATTCCAAGTGTTATATGCAAACCCAGCAGACCTGTCAAGCAAGCTTTACCCCTGTAGCAGGATTTGACTCTATAATGTCAAAAAAGGCCCAATGGGATTGGAGCTTGACTGGCTGGGGGGGGAGAAAGGAACGATGCAGGCCTGGGTATTACGTACATCTGCTTGTGACAGGGTATGCCTCCTTGAAGTTAATCAATGTCATTGTCACAGCCCACAAGCCATCCTTCAAGTGCCCAGTAAAACGTCCCCATGCCCATGGCCTTCTTCTCAACTCTGGGAGTAAGTTCAACAAGGAAGCGATTGAAATGCTAATTACTGGCTGGCAGAATAGGAGAAAAAAATGCAAATTTGAGCAGGGAAAAGGTAGCGTACTAAAATTTACTTTTCCTTAATATTTAGTAAAAAAATTGAATTCACCATTGAATTAGACTTTTAATAACTATTAAAAACTGTTCTTCAATTATTTTTCTATCTAATACCATTCCCGATTTACACTATTAGTATTTAATACTGCACCCCAGTGTTTTCAAATGGAATAGCCATCCTTGCTACAATGAAAATAGCATTTGGGACCTCACTGTAAGAACAGTTGTAACATAAACATTTATATATCCTACTTTTAAATACCATACACCCTGCCTTGTGGGCAATGAGACCTACGTAGGGGTGACATAAATAGGGCTTCCGGTTTTATGGTATTTCTTTTTTACTTTTTCATCTGTATTTATCCTTATTTATTTTTTGCTAATTTTATGTGTATTAATCCATGTTTATTTTCGGGATTGTGAAATGAAATGAGGCTGAAACTGGTATATTTCCACATTTATTTAATCGATAAATATGCACTCATGCTTGCATGCCTGTCAGCTTTCAGTAATATGAATACCAGCCGAAAATAAATCAATTCACTTATATGAAAATATGCACATTTCAGTATCAACCATGTGCATATCTACTGCTGTGTGAGCCTCTTTACTAACATTTCTTTTTTTTTAACCCCCTTACGTATCAATCCAAATAGCTATTGGCTTGGTAGTCATGGCAGAAAGCCTTTAGAATCACTCAGTCATAATCACTTTTTTCAGTTGATTAAAACCATAAAAGCATACTACAAAAATTCATCATTAAAACAGAATACAACGTGAGCAACAAACATTGTCATTCAAACATGATAAAGGGTCTGATTCAAAGACTTTACAGAATTTTTTTTTTTTAACTTGCTGGGACATATTCTTCAACCAGGTCAACATATAAATCATTTTATTAAAAAATATTAATATATACCAGATCACGGGGTCCCTCTTTTTTTCCTTTCTCTAACTGCTGCAACCAAGAAACTAGCAATATTAAAGGGTTCCCAAACATTATTCAACATCTGCAAATATGTTCGAGCAGGCCTTGCCTGTAGAAAGTCTTTTCCCAATAAAATTGGTATTATAACATTTACAAATGTGAAAATAATGCTTGCAGAACAAGACAAAGTGCAAAGTATCTTGAGTAGAGATATTATCCCAGATGCAGGGACCCAGATCCTCCACCTTTCTCCACCTCTGGGGTCCTACCAGTAAAAAGTGCAAATAGTTGAATCTAAATCTTACTAAGAGGAAACGGTGATGGGTAGTAGCTACATCTAGATAGGTTTCCATGGCGTGGTTTGTTTTCAATAGTTGGTGGGCTCGTACCATTGGTTTCATAAGCTCTTTAGCCTCTCTTTCTGTGTGTATCATGCATAAATAGGATTTCTTGGCCCACGACAAATCTTTCTTCAATAATTTATCTGGTGAGTTACACAGCTCAAGACGTTCTAATTGCGTTGTTATCCTTTTAACGTAACTCAACCTGGGGATACTACTTGCTCTGTCCAAGGCTAGGTAATCACGCATGATCTCACGGTTCATTTCTAATTCAGGATTGATCCAGGTCATTATCCATTTAAGTAAGGGGGCCATTCTGATCAAATCTGACACAAAACTAATGCCAATTTATTGGGGGATAATGTAGGAGGGTGTTGCTTGTGGAACTAAAAGTAGGATTCTCAAAAATGTATTTTCCACTATTTGAAGGTCTTCAACTTCCTTATATCCCCAGATTTCAGAACTGTAATTTAAAACAGCGATACATTTTGCTCTGTATATGTTTAGCATTGCTTGCACTGGCTACGCCCCTAACCTACAAGCGAAATCAAAAACCGTTACTGTCGATCTAGCCATAGCGTTTCTTTTGACTTTCTTTTGCAGTACCCATGTACCCCAGTCATTAAATAGGACACCTACGTATGAAAATGTAGTTACTCTAGATATTTCGTTTTCTTCACTATAATGCGTTTTGGATTTTAGAGCCCATAATTATTGTGTGAGATTTAGAGAAATTTACATTTAAATCCAGTGCTCTCATGAAGTCTGCAAAAGAGCTTAGGAGACACTGTAGGCCAACCGCTGTACGTCCTAATAAGGCGGCATTGTCAGTGTATAGGAGCGCTGGTATCAGCCGTTCCCCAACACGTGGAATATGTTTGCTGGCTCCACCCAAAACGGAATCTAAATTGTTAATATAAAGGGTGAACAATAGTGGGGCTAAAATGCATCCCTGTCTAACTCCTCTGATAATGCGTATTCCCTGTGTGTGATTGCCTCTTTGGTCAAATCTTACTGTGGCCGTAAGGTCCCTGTGCAGATCGGATACAAAATTTACTATGGTCTTATCCATGCCCAGTTTGAATAATAAAATCCATAGTATGGATCTGTTTGCTCAGTCAAAGGCCGAGGACAGATCCATAAAGGCCAGGTACAGTGTCCCTTTCTTGGCAATGGTGTGTTTCCCTGCTAACAGATGCAGGTTAAGGCACTGATCCATGGTACCCCTACCTTTCCTGAATCCGTATTGCAGGTTTGATAGTACATTGCACTTGCCAGTCTGTCACTTTGCTAAGGATCACTCTTCCTAACACTTTAACCACTGAATTGATCAGCAATATTGGCATATAGCATCGTGGGTCACCTCTCTGCCCTTTTTTAAAAACTGGAACAATAATTGACTTGGACCAGGATCTCGTCAACCCATACCGACATGCCATATTAAAAACATGTACTAGAATCACTGAAATAGCTACCCAATTTTCATTTTCAGCCACATTTAAAAATAAATACAGACAAGAAAATAATGGTTTTCTGTCTGTATATATTTGTAAAAATCAGTAAAAACGGAAAACAGGGAGCACTACTTAGAAATATTTAAACAAAGGTTTAGGCCTGTCCAAAGGTGTCTTTGACAGGTTCAATTTGCAGTTTAAAACTACACAGTCAGTCTGCAGAGTGTAGGCCTACATACATTTTTAAAGTGTCACTGCAGAGTACCCCAGGGCTTGTCTCTTAGCCCCACCGTTTCCAACATCTACATGACACCACTCACAGACATCGTCAGAGCCCACAACATAAACATCATCTCCTACTCCGATTTTGTTAAAACAAATTTTATTGGGTTTTTCAAATTACAGCATTCCATGTAGCAACATACATATATAATAGATGATAGTAATGAGCACCATTGGCCACATTTGTTAACAACAAGTTGTGAAATTGAAAAAATTTGCCTCTAGTACACCAGTGAGAGCATGTTAATAGGTATCATGTCTGTACAGTTGTGGTTGCTGATATTATTTTAACCCTGTTTAATAAGAGAACTATTAACTAAAACTATTACTAATCAAATTCCCTACTCCCCCCGATGACGGGTGAATTCGGTAAATAGTCGTGGAAAGACCTGCTTAGGTGAATTGTTCCAGATAGTAGGGTGTGGCAATAAGTTCCTTTTTATTCAAGTCCATGGGATGGAAGACGTTGTTGGGACCCTTCAGGTTCGTGGCTTCATATCTGATAGTAAGGAGGGTGAGGGAGGTGAGGGAGGTGAGTGGGGGGGACAAAGTGGACAGGCCAGCAATAATTGGTCAGGTCTTATATAACATGTCCTAGGGCCGTGAGGATAGCGGAATGATCTGTCATTAGTTGTTGAATGTGTCTGAATCTTTGAAGGACTCTAGTAATAAGTCCCAGCTCATTGCTATAGGTTTCTTCCGTAGACCCTTGCGTTCTTCCCTATGAAGAGCACCACTCTCTGCTAGCCCCCAGTGCTCCATCTCCTCTTTCCATGCCAGTATCCTAGGAGGGGCAGTAGATTTCCACCTTCTGGTGATGCTACACTTAGCTAAACTAAGAGCCAGGTCCGCAAATTTGGCCTGGACTTTACAACCCTTCCTCTGTGGGTGGAGGCCTATAAGGCAATTTTCAGCCGTATGCCAGGATGTTTCCCCCACTACTTCCCTCAAGACTGCTGTGACTTGGTTCCAATAGTTAAGTAGGGCAGGGCAGGCCCAGAGCATGTGAAGCAAATCTACATCCTGCTCAGGACATCTGGGACACGCCGCTGTGGTGTTGGGGAAGATGGAGTGTAACCTGTGCGGTGTGTGGTATGCACGCTGTGTTAGCATATATTGTATACATTTAAATTGTGTGTTGTAGCATACTCACTAGGGGTAATCTAATATAGTCTTCCACTCTTTGCCTCAGAGTGTTCTGTTGATATCTCTTTCCCAATTGCAGTGCACTGGAAAAAGAGGTGCAGGTTGGTGAGAGTGGGTACCTCGGTAAAACCAACGGATCAGGTGTCTACCAGTCTCCATCAAGTATTGCGAGTGTATTAGTTAATTTGTTTTGGGTTCAATCCCGCTTGGTGCCCAATGTCGCTTGATGTATCGTACCAGACTGGCATGTACTATAAAAAGCCCCCCCATGAGCCCCTGTTCATGCATAAAGTCTGTGTGTGTGTAAGTAGTGTTCCATCCCTGAACAGTGCCCCCACTTCCGATACACCCACCCGTGTCCACGGTGTAAGCCCACGTTGCATTAGTGTGCCCGTGGGGGTGTGAAGGCCAAATAGTGGTATATAGGAGGCATAGGCAGTGGTGTGTGCGGTATATATCAGGGCTTGTTTCCACTAAGTGAGTGCAGTCTTAAGTAGCATCGGGGCTCATGGCGGGATTGCTACCCCTGGACATAATAACCTATGAAGTTTTCTCTGGTCAATCATCCGGGGTATGTAAGCTATTTCTTGCAGGCTTTGTCCCGCCAACCAATATTTAAGCCATTGTAATTGCCCTGCCAGGCACTATCTGTGAAAGTCTGGTGCCCCCACCCCTCCCAGCATCAGATGGAAGCTGCAGCTCTGCTAAGCTAACACGACGACCAACTGCACCCCATATTAAATCAACCAAAAGTGTGTTTAATGCTCTAAAAATCGAGCTAGGGATTGCTACTGCTACATTTGTGAAGAAGTAAAGGATTCACAGAAGCATCACTATTTTAGAGATTGGCAGCCGGCCCACAACTGAAAGAGGAAGGGATGTCCAGAAAACAACCTGAGAGTGCAACGAGCCAATTGTCTTCTGTATATTCCTGTCGAGTAAGTTACATGGGTTTTTGTATATTAGTACCCCCAGATACCGGAAAGTAGTAGGGGCCACGGTTATCTCATGCTCACCAAAGGGGCTGGCTTGCAGACGAAGATTGTCCCTAAAGGGGAAGGCATGCGATTTCCCAAAACGTATGGCTAGTCCCGTTAGGGATTTCAACTGAGCAAAGGTGCGAGCTGCTGTGTGCAAGTTTTCCCACTGTCCTAGGATGTTTGTTTCCAGTCCAGATGTGGGTCCCGGGCTCTCCATGCCACTGGAATCAAGCTATCCTGGCTGAAGAGGGGTGAAACCCCGAAACCGGTCCTAGGATGCTTGTTTCCAGTCCAGGGAGGACCTGGCTTGGCAGTTCGGGCTGGACTGTTCCCATGAGGTGCAGGGTCAAGACTGTTTTGCATACGTCCAGGTCTAAACTGGGGTGGCATGGTAGGCAAAAGAATGATGGATTTAACCCAGATCTCTTGACTGGGGGTGAATGTTTTGATTTGTTCTGCATTCCGTCCATCAATTGTGTGTCTTTTGCTTTCTCACCCTAAGTGCGCCAGGTATGCCCAGACGTGGGTCCTGGGCTCACTGTGCCTCTGGAATCAAGCTAACCTGGCTGAAGAGGGGTGAAACCCCGAAACCAGTCCTGGATGCTTGTTTCCGGTCCAGGGAGGACCGTGGGTTGGCAGTTCGGGCTGGACTGTTCCCATGAGGCACAGGGTCAAGACTGATTTGCATATGGCCAGGTCTAAACTTGGGTGGCATGGTGAGCAAAAGAATGATGGATTTAACCCAGATCTCTTGACTGACGGTGAATGTTTTGATGTGTTCTGCATTCCGTCCATCAATTGTGTGTCTTTTGGACTCATAACAAAGGCCATATTTGAGGGGTCATCAGGCCTCCTTTTGTTCGAGTCTCTTGGCTGGGAGCAGTCAGGAGCCTCACATCTGATGCAAATGAAGTGGAGAGGAAACAAAGGCTCACACCTTGTTAGCACATCACACATACTTAAGTGAGGTGGCTTTTCACTTTATTTAGTCCTTGTTTAGGAGACATGCATGCACTGTAAGAATATCAGTTGTGTTGGTCTTTCCCAGTATTTACACAAAGCAAATTGCATTTATATAGAGTTTACTTCCCTTGAGGAGTTGTTGAAATAATTTAAGTAACACTGTTTTTTCTTGTATAGTCCTACTCATCCCAATGCAGATTGTCAGAGCTCTTTACATCAGCCGTACATATTACATATACAATAAATTATATATGTTTGCAAATGAATGTACAGGATGTGTTTAATAAAACTGGAGGATTACAAGGTGTAGAAGTCACATCATCTTCGATAGCTCACTGTGCTATTATCCTCGCAATGTGCTCAAACGTACACATGATAGACCTGCTATGTGAGGGCTTTAGATCTGATGTCACTTCTTGTGATCCAGTAAAGCCGTGGCTTGAGATGCCACTGTCTATGATGTCAATTCCTGTGATGCCATGTGTGATGTCATGTGCTGTGATGTGCGCCGTGATGTTGTGCGACGTGATGTTGCTCACCGATACGTCGCGCCCCATGATGTCACTTGCATACTGCCTAACTAGGTTAGTTCCCCCACTTCTTTTTTTAGGACTTGTGCCCTGTGTGGGAGTCTTGGAGTTCTTTCACCTTGTCTGCGCTCAGAGCTACCTCATGCTTGAGCGCACATCCAGGCTCCCCTCCACATGTCTCAAGTTCCTGCTGACTGTTTGTCCTGCACCCACCACCGAGCCAAACTCTGTCTCGGGTATGACTACTTTGAATGCTTCCCATGGTGCCATTGTGGAGGAGGCTGTATCAGTATTTTCTGAGAAATAAGTGTCAATGGTCGAATGACATGGTATCACGAAAAACGCTGTCTTCTAGGAGGCGGGGATCAAGCCTCCAAGTGCGGACTAGGGTGGGGACACGTCCCCAGGAAAGAGTTCCTTCCAATGAGTTATGATCTGAGAGTGTTTTACCAATATATGTTGTGTGGGTAATATGCGTAAGCAGTAACGGACTGCAGAATATGCGATCTATCAATGTATGCAATTTGTGTGTCAGTGAGTAATAGGAACATTCGCGCATACCTATATTTCAGCTACACCATGCGTCTCTCACTGACCATCCCTGAGACCAGGTCTGAAGGGCTCTAGCTTGTCAGATCGAGGTCACACACAGGAGTGGGGGGTGGGATCGATCCAGTGTTATATCCAAGACTTTGTTAAAGTCCCCACCCAGCACCCAGGGGTAAAGGATCAATCCGCTAGTATTGCTCCCACCTGGGTGTGAAATGTGTTCTGCTCTGTATTCAGGACGTAAAGACTCCCAAGCACTAGTGGCAAGCCATCCAAAGGGCCACAAATCAGAGTATACCTGCCATTTGTGTCTATACATTTATCTTGTGCAATCAAAGGGACCCCCACCCTGATCCAAATCGCAGCTCTCCACCCGAATGCTGAGTATGTTGTGCCAAATAACTGTCCCCTCTGTTTCTTTTTAAAATTTGTGGCCTCCGAAGAAGACAAATGGGTCTCCTGCAAAAATACTATATCTGCTTTGTGCCTAGCTAATTGTGCATGTATTCTTTGACGTTTATGAATTGATCCCATCCTCCGAAAATTCTGATTGTTGAGTTGTCGCCATATGCGCCTTCTAGTTGTGGTGTGGTATCTGTGTGTTTGCCCTGGTCAGGTCTATTGTGTCAGAATAAGAACCACTGGCACCCGTCATTAACCACCAAGAACTTCCCAATACTAGGTCCAACTGTGGAACATTGTTTGACCAAACATACACAGCAACAAAACATAACCATTTAGTTGCAGAACGTGCAGCTGCAATGTCTCCGTGTCGGCGTAACAGAAAGCGGGGACACCCAGGAAGTCCTAGTGTGTTCACCCAGGTGGACATTGCTTTTCCGCCCCGTTATCATCTCCTACTCTGATAACACCCAACTCGTCCTCTCACTCTCAGCGAACCCGACCCAGACAAAGACCAACTTCCATAACTGCATGATGAACGTGGCGACATGGATGAGAGACAACTGCCTTAAACTGAACACGGGCAAGATGGAAGTCCTCATCTTTAGCAGACACACCGCCCCCTGGAATGACTCCTGGTGGCCCACAGAACTTGGTTCCACTCCCACACCGAAAGACCACTTCCACAATCTCAGAATTATACTAGATAGCAAACTCTCCATGAAATGCCAGGTAAGCACTGTTGCATCGGCCTGCTTTCACACGATCTGCATGCTCCGGAAGATCTTCAGATGGTTCCCCATCAGCATCAGGAAAACTGGAACAAGCTCCCAGTCAACATCAGACTCTTCCCCACTCTGCACACCTTCAGGAAGAGCCTCAAGACCTGGCTCTTCGACTGATCCGGAGCTGCACCCCCCCCAGTGCCTTGAGACCCTCACGTATGAGTAGCGCGCTTTCAAAACCCCTGATTGATTGATTGATTGATTGACGCAAGCCCTCATCACCAGCTGACTCGACTACGGCAATGCACTCTATGCTGGCACAACCTCTGATCTCATTCAAAGACACCAGACAATCCAGAACGCAGCAGCTAGGCTGATCCTCAAACTACACAAGAAGACACACATCACCCAATACCTGAAAGACCTCCACTGGTTCCCTGTCCAGAAGAGATGCCAGTTCAAGCTCTTGACCCATGGCTACAAAGCCCTCCACAACCTAAGACAAAACTACATGCACCATTGCCTGACTTTCCACCAACCATCCAGGAACCTTTGCTGCGCGCACCTTGGCCTTGCACAGACTCCATGCATCCGCCGCAGCCACTCTGGAGGATGCTCCTTCTCTCACCTCACCACCAAATCCTGGAACACCCTCCCTCTCTACCTCCACACCTTTCACTCCCTGAACCACAACAGGAAGGAACTCAAGACCTGGCTCTTTGACTGAAGCCTGCAGCCCAGTGCCTGGAGACCCCTTGGGTGCCAAGTCGTGCTCTACAAATACCTTTTGACCTTTTGATTTGACTATAGTAAGTGTTAAAATGGGTGCTGCAGTTCCCTTGTGAAATTGAATGCCTTTAATGTACAGTCCCTGGGTACATTTTGAATGATAAACTAGGGAGTTAATTATGCCAATTAGGAGTATCCCATTTTTACCATGTTGAAAGGAGGAGCACAAACCCTTTTTTCCACTGGTTAGCAGTGGTAAAGTGCACAGAGTTCTACTGCCAGCAAAAATATAGAGTCCAACAAAAAGCGAAAAATCCGGCGTGACCATGCAGAAAAGGTGGATTTCCTGCATCTACCCTTTCTTTTGTGAAATTTTCATATTTATGAATTATTTGAAGAAAACCTTGAAGATTGATACTCAGCCTAGTATTTCAAGAGCAGAAGAAATAGGAGAAATGCTTGATACTTTGAGTATTTCACATTTGCGTAATGCTGTAAAACTTCATAACTGAAATGCAATAATATCTCATTCAATCCCAGAAACCCATACAAAGGCACTATTGGTAATGAGGTAACTACGCGCATATAAATGAAGAAACAACTACGGCATCATAACTAACTACAAACTCTTCTCCATATAAAAATCATAAATTCATGGAAGTACCACACTTCCTTATTGACCTGTCGTTATGACTGCATCTGAGTATGACCGTAAGTGAGAGTTTGTGGGGCAATCTGCAGAATGATGCAGTCAGAGCCAACAAAAACAGCGTTTGGGTTAGCGGTTTCTCACTAAACATGGAAGCATTCTGCAGTACCGGGCTGAAAGTACTATCTAGATGACTGTTTTATATTTGCAGCGCCAGTGATTAGTTCTAGGTGATAATTGGCTACTCATAAAAACAAAAGGGAGCTTGAAATACTAAAATACAGAGCCGATGTTGGAACTTTGCAGTCTGTTGATGGGATCTCCGCATGGAGCGCCGAGGTCGTGCTTGCTTTTACTGAGTTTAAACATGAACCACTAATCCGCAGGATGCAAATGACTTCATTGTGGTGAGTTTGTGGCTTTCATCTAGAGTTCCTTTGTTTGAACACTGGTGGGAGGGACTGAAGACACCTGTGGCCGTGTAATGAGCATGCTCTGCGCTGGAGAACGGAGCTGTGCACCCGTTTTTGTGTGTAATCATGCTGTTTACAGAGTAGCTATTCACTCTGTAACACAACTTAAGATGGTGGTAGAACAGCTCAGACGCGTGGAGCACTGGTTGCAACGGTGTTTCCTGCGGCTAGTGTTCAAACTCGCAGTGTTGCCCCGAAGGTGGTTGGATTGGGGTAAAAAAATAGGACCGGGCACCCCAAAAAAACAGTGTCCCACATGTGAGGATTGCACCTTATGCCAAAACACTGCTTCAGTGTTTTAAGTATCATAAAAAAAACGTAGTGAGGGTCTCTAAAGAGGCATGTTTTCTTAACTTCACTGACACAAAAAAATGCTCATGTTGCCAGGATTCTTTGTGCGCGGGTTAGCTTGCACTGGTGAACTACACCTGAATATAAGTGAGGCCACTTCTGCTCAGGTGCCCCAACCACCCCACCCATGTCAATCCGCATTCATTAATGGGCCGGGCCAGAGAGAGACTGGGAATGGCACCTCCGCCCGTTGGTAAAAGAGAGGCAATAGAGGCCCATCTGCCTCATGGCGTCTAAATAGCACACACACACAGCCAAATCTGCCACCACGCCAGTGGTGTAGCTAGGCCTTAGGCCGCCCATGGAGGCCCCTTGCGTTTGCTGCCCGTGGCGGCTAAATATAAGAGCATGGGGGCTCTGGCGATTTCTGAGACCTTTGCCCGGCAACAGCTGCAGGTATATGCAGGGGGAAAGTTGCCGGCCGCCGCCCCCAAAACTCGTGCAGCTTGGGGCAAACCACCCCCCTTGCTACGCCACTGCACCACGCTGCCCAAAAAGTGGCCCCACAGCTGCAACTCAGATACCGCCCATTGCCTGAGTGCCCGCCTTACCAATCGGACCCTGGTAGCTGTGCTGTAAATAGCACGATTTTGTGAAAAACAGGCACACAGCTCCATTCTGTTTCTTTATCCAGGTGCAGAGCATGTTCATAATTTAGAACTTTCAATTTATTAGGATGAGCTTGCTTTCAGAAAAAGACTGCACAGTCCTTTAATGTAATAATTCCATTTTATTATATAGACACCTGCAAGAAATTCTGGTTAGGATCTGCATGCTTGCAAATAGTCATGAAGTGTTCAATTGTTCATTTATTAAACTGGATAGTTATTTAAGCAGTAATAACTGAGGTGGGTGTGAGTCAGAGGGTCTAAGGAAAAAACATGCCCCGGTCCCTCCCATTCAGTAAGTACCTGGGAAAATTGTTCTCTATGGATACAATTGCTATTGTAAATCAGACCGTTGACATCTTGGGTGTAATTCAAAATATTTATGTAGGATGTTGTCATGTCATTATGTATGTGGAAGATTACATGATGGATAGTAGCTGTCTTTTTGTGGTGAAAAATTAGGGCAATTTTTTCTTCTAAAGCACACTGACATTCTGTTGAAAAACTTTTACTTGCAAGTTAAATTCATAATGTCTTGTGATAAACCGATTTTTCAGAATTATGGTGAAATGTAAGACTGTCCAGGCTGGACTGGACTGTTCCCATTGGGCACAGGATCAAGACTGATTTGCATATGGCTGGGTCCAAACTGGAAATGGCATGGTGAGCAAAAAAACGATGGATTTAGGCCCAGATCTCTGTACTGGGGTAAATGTATGACATTGTTCTGCATTCTGTCCATCAATAGTTCTTTTTGCATTTGTCACCCCGAGTGGGACGGGTATGCTCAGACGTGAGTCCCGTGCTCTCCATGCCACTGGAATCAAGCTATCCTGGCTGAAGAGGGGTGAAACCCCAAAACTGGTCCTAGGATGCTTGTTTCCAGTCCAGGGAGGACCTGGCCTGGCAGTTCGGGCTGGACTGTTCCCATTGGGCACAGGATCAAGACTGATTTGCATATGGCTGGGTCCAAACTGGAATGGCATGGGGAGCAAAAAAAACGATGGATTTAGGCCCAGATCTCTGTACTGGGGTGAATGTATGACATTGTTCTGCATTCTGTCCATCAATAGTTCTTTTTGCATTTGTCACCCCGAGTGGGACGGGTATGCTCAGAAGTGAGTCCCGTGCTCTCCATGCCACTGGAATCAAACTATCCTGGCTGAAGAGGGGTGAAACCCCAAAACCGGTCCTAGGATGCTTGTTTCCAGTCCAGGGAGGACCTGGCCTGGCAGTTCGGGCTGGACTGTTCCCATTGGGCACTGGGTCAAGACTGATTTGCATATGGCTGGGTCCAAACTGGAATGGCATGGTGAGCAAAAAAATTATAGATTTAGGTCCATATCTCTGTACTGGGGTGAATGTATGACATTGTTCGGCATTCTGTCCATCAATAGTTCTTTTTGCAAAATGTAAGACTTTTCAAAAAAATTTTTTTCTGTACTGTGGTTTGAAAACTATTTTCTCTCAGATTTCGTCATGGAAAATTTGTGAATAGTGGTCCAGAAAACTGAAATGAGTTTATCGCTTCTCTAACTTGATGTTGTGTCTCGCTAATTATGTCCCTGCATGGACACTGTAATTGTTGCACTTCTTTGTGTCCCTGCGAGGACACCGTACCACCTGTACTGGCACTGAGCTGTCAACTGTCACCTGACAGTTGACAGCTGATGACTCACAGGTGTAGTCGTTACTGCGCTCCGTCCTGTCGGAGCCTGTGTTGGTGTATTAAATAAAGAATCCTTCTTGCAACGACTTCTGGAGTTGAAGAGTTCTTTACAACGTGGCGACGAACACCAACAAAAAGAACCCAACGCAAAAAAGGAATATATGGAAAGTGGAAAAAAAAAAGCTACACCAGAAAAAGATAAAATAAAAGGAACATAAGAAGCCAGCGGGCACTATAAGAAACACTAAAGTAAGGAGAATAAACCTTCAAGTAACAAAGAAAACATGAAAACGGGACAAAAGTGAAAGGTCAGTCAGCTAAAGAACTTTTAGAAAAAAGAATGCTGTGTGTGCTGTTACTAATACAGGAAAATAGACTGTGAAAGACGGTAGCGCAAACAGGAGAAATGATAAGTACAGGAAATATATTGTTAAAAAGAAAACAGAAAGAGTAATATCGCGCGACTGATGAAAGTAGTCTGACAAGCTACCATGAGCAAATGAAAGAATTACATGGTTAAAAAACAAACACCGGCTCGAGTTTTATACAAATGTCATGATCACAAAAAATTTTACCTCACAAATTGAAATCAACTGAAAATGCGAATGGAACGAAATTCTAGTTAGACAGTTAAAAAACGTTTACTCACAAACGAATCGAGCAACCGTCAACTGCTGCAACCGTCATCGACATCAGAATCTTTACGTCGACCACAGCACGCAAGGTGGTGACAGACGTGCAGAAACAGCCACCAGGAACAGTCAGCAGTCTAGCACACGAGTGACGTCACACGTACGCTTGCACGGCACCATTTTGATCGAGGAAAAAAATAAACATCGAACACAGAAGGGCATCGGAAGCATTCCTCCAGGATCTAAAGACCGGACGACCTGACTAGCTGAATCAGGGAACACACAGAGGTACTGTTCACTTAAAAAGCTGAAATACAATAAAATAAACTACCGTAAATGCAACAAAAAAAAAAGGCATAATAGAACCAAGCTAAGAACTTTATCTTCCACCCTCGTACTATACATATACAGGTTGTTGAATAAAAGTACTCCCATGTGAACACTACCTATTTATAACAATTAATCAAAATAAAAAAACATGGCATCAGGATATGTTTGGAACCTTTCACCACCAGAAACATTCTTAAGAGCAGGTGGTGAACCTTCACTCAAGTGGGAAGAGTGGAGAGAATATTTTATGAATTACATCTCTACATTAGAAGACGATAAGGAATTAAAACCAGAAAAGAAATACAAAATGCTTATGCATTGCCTTGGCGCAGGGGGTGTAAAAGTGTACAATACAATTAACAAAAAAATAAGAGCTGAGAATGAGAGAGATATTTTCGTAAATGCAATTGATGATCTCAATACATACTACAAACCAACAGTATGTGTAGGTGTCGAAAGCTATAAATTCTTCCACAGGAAACAGGGGAAGGAAGAATCTATAGATGACTATGTATCTGCACTTAAAAATCTAGCAATCAATTGTCGATTTGGGGGACTACCTGATGAGTTTATAAGGGACCAGATAGTCATGCAAGGGTCCAATTCAAGTATACAGGACAATTTGTGGGCCAAGGGCGAATATCCCCTACAAAACATTATAGACATTGCAAGGAAAGCAGAGCTCACCGGACGCTGCGCAAAGGCAGTTCTATCAGAGAACAAAGGAAAGAAAGAAGGGGAAACTGTTGGCAAGGTGATAGGGCACAAACACAACCCAAAACAAACCTGGAATAAGAAGGGTGTCAAACCGACATACAACAAATTTCAGACCAGCAACAAGGGGCGTTGCTACAGATGTGGGAGCACATCACATATGGCTGATGACTTGAAATGTCCAGCACGTGGTGTGAGGTGTTCTTATCGCGGTGTAATTGGACATTTCCTCAACGCATGTCATAAAAGAAACGCACAATCAGTTAAAATCGTAGACGAAGATGAAACAAACGTCCAAGACACGTCTGACGAAGACGATGTCAACATGTTTGTGCTGAACATTGACGACGAGCAAGTGTATGAAGTCAATGAAAGTAATACCACTAAGACTAAGAAACCAGTATGCAACATGAACATTGGTGGAGTAGATATCAGTATTGTAGCTTATTCAGGGTCTCCGTACACCATTGTCAATAAAAGAATCTGGGAAGAGAAGTTCAAACCCTGCATAGGTGAGCACCTAGATGAAACTGACATCACCATAAGGTAATTCACGGGTGATCCTATAGACGTGTGTGGATACAGGAAGCTCGACTTCACGTTCAAGGGAAGAGAAACCACTGGTTAGCTGTATGTATCTAAAGTGGGTCCTTTAGTACTTGGATGGATGGACCAAGGAAAACTTGGTATAATTCTAGACCCAAGCAAAGCAGACCCAGTGTTAGTTGTTTCGAACATTGATGACTATGCCAGTCTTATTATGCAAATACACAAGTGTGTTTAGTGGGGAGGTGGGTGCTCTTAAAGGGTACCAACATAAAATCAGAGTCAAGCCGCATGCCAATCTGGTTGTACACAAACCCAGGAACCTCCCATTTTCGATAAGGGATGAGGTGAAAGCGCAACTAGACAAGCTTCTTGAGGACGGAATCATCGAAAGAGTAGAAGCATCTGAGTGGGTTGCGCCTTTAGTCGTCGCTAAACGTCCCAATGGCAAATTGAGGTTATCTGTGGATCTGAGAGACTTTAACGAAAACATAGTTGTTGAACAATTTCCACTCGCTAAAATAGGTGAAACGTTAGCAACAACAAAGGGTGTTAAGTGGTTCTCCACAACTGACTTGAAGTCAGCTTACCACCAAGTGCCCTTACATCGTGAAAGCAAAAGGCTAACCACCTTCATTACGCCATTTGGGTGTTTCCAGTTCACCAGGGTACCTTTCGGGCTGGCCTCAGCTGCAGCAATGTTTCAGAGACTTATGAACAACATCTTTGAGGGAGTGCCTGGAATTCTTTTGTTTCAGGATGATATCCTGGTGAGGGGGAAAACCAGAGAAGATCACAACATTAGGGTCAACAAAGTATTAGAGATCCTGGAAAAAAAAGGTTTGACCGCCGAGCATGCAACGTGCAAATTCGCATGCAATTCAGTGACTCATCTCGGTCATGAAATCACGGGTGATGGCATCAGCCCTAAAAAGGAACTTCTACAGGCCATCAAAAGTTCCCCAGTGCGCAAAAACAAGGATGAACTGCGATCCTTCCTGGGACTAGTGGAATTTCACTCGAAGTTCATCAAAAACTTTTCACACAAGACGTATGTTTTAAGTCAGCTACTCAAACTTCAAAGCAAATTTGAGTGGACAGATGAGTGCAATCTTGTCTTCAATACCCTCAAAGGAGAAATGTGTACCGCTTTACCACTACAAGGCTTCGACCCGAAATTGGAGAACTTTGTAACTACAGACGCAAGTTCAAAGGGTTTAGGTGCAGTACTTACCCAGAGGGATGCCAAGGGTGTGGAATACACCATAGCTTTTGCTTAACGTGCATTGGACCCCAGCTGAGGAGAAATTCTCGGTCATAGAACGTAAAGCACTAGCGTGCGTGTGGGCCTTAGAACACTTTAGGCAATTTGTTTGGGGCAGCAAGGTGACCTTATGCACAGACCACAAGCCCCTAACGAAAGTTTTTACAACCAAGGGGTTGTAGGCAGCTTCACCAAGGTTAGCTAGGTTGTCTGTGCGTCTCTTTGATTATATGTACAACATCAAATATGTACCTGGAGTGAAGAATGTAGTAGCAGATTTTTTGAGCAGGATGCCGGTAGGTCTATCTGAAAGTGACCCTATAACCGAACAAGAAGAGTCATGCATAGCCAGTGTACTGGAAACATGTAATGGAATTTCAAAAGATGAATGGCTTACTGAGCAGTGTAAGGATTCTGCCTTGTGCCAGGTCATAAAAATGGTAACTGATGGGTGGCCATCCAAGAACATATTAACAGAACCATTGCAACACTTTTGGGAGGTAAAAAACGAGTTGTCCCACGAACACAGTTTGTTGTTAAGGGGTGGAAGAGTTGTACCTCCCAGCAGTCTAAGGTCAAGAATAATTACTTTGTGTCACGAGGGCCAACTCAAAACAGGGTCAAAAACAACTACTGGTGGCCAGGTATCAGTTTAGCCGTAGAGAGGGTGGCCAGGAATTGTCCACTATGGCAAGATTCGGATAAAACTCAGGTCACTTTCAGACCTCCCCTGCATCCCATTCCCAGCACATCCATGCCATGGGAGAGGGTTGGCATAGACATCATTGGGCCCATACCAGAAAACTTCGAACAGTGTTATGTTATAGTCATCATCGATCATTTTACCAAATGGCCGGAACTCAAGTTTGTCAACAAACCTGACACATTGAGCGTAGTCAAATTTCTAGATGAGGTTTTCACGCGTGAGGGTCTTCCCAAACAGATAGTCAGTGACAACGGACCACAGTTTTTGTCTGACACATTCAAAACTTACATTCAGAAGAACCAAGCTGAGCATAAAACTACCTCTGTTTACCACCCTGCAGGTAACGGGCATTGAGCGCTTTAACAGAGTCATCAAAGGCATAGTCCAGTTGGCCAGCAGCAACAATCTAGGCTGGAAACAAGAGGTACTCAAGACTCTTTGGGCTTACCGCATTACCCCAAGCAACACCACCAGACACAGCCCTTTTGAACTCATGCGGGGCAGAACACTATTGTGCAAGGATAATGTGGGGTGGGTCAAAGCGGCTAAAAGAGTACACTGGTCCCCCGACTTAGTCAAAGAAAGGTTGGAGCTAGCCCAGTCCAACTGCAAGGCAAGGTACGACCACAAGCATTGGTGCAAGCCTGTGGATCTCAAGGTAGGGGACATGGTCAAGGTCAAAAGGAGCGGGCACATAAGCAAGGGACAGGACAGATACACTTCACCCTTATCTGTCCGCAAGGTACACTGCAAGTCCACACTTTTGAGTGATGGAAAGGTGTGGCACTTCTCCGCACTCTCAGCCTGCAAACACACCACTGAGAACCCTGACAACACCTCCTCCTCATACCACTCCAGTGAGTGTTCCACAGACGACAAACACAGAAAAGCACCCATTGCAGTGTCAGACGATGAGTCTGACTACGAGTTTCCCAGCAAAGAGACTACTGCACACAGTAACATCACACTACCCGTTTCTACTCCCACTGACATGTTGCTTAATCGCAAGACCACTGAGAGAGTCAGAAGACAGTTGCCACCAACGCCTTCACAGGACACTCCACCTATAGTCAGCATGAGCAGGGCGGGTAGTAGGTTGTTGCCACCTGTTAAACTTTCAGATTATATTTGTGAATAGCCCTTTTTGGTTCATCCTCCATTTCGCTCGAGGCGTATTTGGGTTAACCTCATTTTCATCTTTCCCTCTCCCTGTCTTTTTCCCGTCCACCTCTCTCCTCGGAGGATGTGTTGTATCTCACTAATTATGTCCCTGCATGGACACTGGAATTGTTGCGCATCTTTGTGTCCCTGCGAGGACACCGTACCACCTGTACTGGCACTGAGCTGTCAACTGTCACCTGACAGTTGACAGCTGATGACTCACAGGTGTAGTCGTTACTGCGCTCCGTCCTGCCGGAGCCTGTGTTGGTGTATTAAATAAAGAATCCTTCTTGCAACGACTTCTGGAGTTGAAGAGTTCTTTACATACATTTTCTCCATCCTTCTCAGAAAAGAAAATCTGACATATTTTCAACAGGAGCAGTTTGTCAGTTGAACCCTCACTATTTTACTGTTGCTTCACCACAGAGTTCTAGTGAAGAAGTAGAATACAAGCATGCAATACTGATGTAAACAATGACACACTTGGACACCATGTTGCTAGTACAGAGACTGTACAATTCAAAGCCTTTGCTATGAAGCAATCTTCCTCAATTTATTTTATTTTATTGTTTTCAGCAATAAGCCTTAACAAATAAGCGTACATTAAAAATTACACGTTAAAAGGTTTACAAAAAAGAAGTAAAAGTAGAACTCTTTGTAAGTGAAAAAGAGATAACGAGAAAGAACGTGGGTGAGACGTATGTAGATAGCACCAGATCAGTGATACTTTCTCGGATAGACGTCTAACTTTGGATATTACATCATCGAGATTTATGTGTCTGGCCAGTTGTTTCAAATAACTGGCTTTAAGACAGTAATTGATACAGGAAAAATAGTATCACAAAACCTGGACAAAATCATCAGAAACTATAAAGCAACTTCCCAGTCACAAAGTCTTACGATTATCTCTTTGGGGACGCTTAATACAATGCGATAGCAATTAATAACAAACCAAAGACACTCTATATTTCTGCATGCGATGAAGTTACCAGCTAAGTAATGGAAAAAGTGTGTATTTATTTGGCGAAAGACCGCTCCAGAGTACTTAATAGCCTATACACATTGTCAAGTGTAGAACTACACCATCAAAGCCGCAGAGAATCAAATATTTATCACTGGAAAACACCAAAAGAACACTGCACATTAGTAAAAGATCTCTTTAGCATCCTGTTAGTTTCTGTCCAGAGGCGTGACAAACCCTAAGGGAGATCCCCCCTGTCAAGTAGGTTGGGGGCGTTAACACCAAGACAGACTTTCAGGGTAGAGATGGCAGGTGACTGAGGGCCCCCCTCACCAGACCAGGAACTTGAGCCCCACCCGCACCATGGAGAATGGTGTTAAGCCCCTGTTTCTTCAAATGAGTTTAATTGCATGAGGTCCATGGTGCTGTACTGGGATTAGTTCTTGCACCATTTTGAAATGTGTGATAGAAGCACTGGACTGATTTTAACATGACTCATGGAGAGCAGAGGTCATGAACTTGTAGTCCCACACAGGGGCGCAACTAGACCCGAACTTGGGGGAGGGGCTAAGACTCCCAGCCAGGGCTGGCCCTAGCACTGGTCGCAAATGGTGCAACAGTCTTTTTTGGCATCCTCTCCCCCATTTCCTCCTTCTCCATAAATTTCTGACAAGCATTTCATTTTATTTATAGGGCTACTCGCAGTTTACTCACACCCAGTTCTGTGATCTGCATCTGCATGGTACACGTTCTTTACTGCAGGCACATTAACCCTCTGCACTGTGTGGGTGACAGGAGTGCCCATGTGAGTGCAGGGTGAGCGATGCAACAGTTTTAGAGTAGGGTGAGAGGAGTGACTGCAGGGTGAGTGAGGTGACCATATGGATTTGGGTGCGGATATAAGTGCAGAGTGGGATGAATGAATGTATGGTTGATGAGGGGCTTGTTTGAGTGAGATTGCAGATGAGCAGTGAGGGGGACAGGCGAGTAAAATGTCACAAGTGCAGGGTGAGTAGTGTGCATGTGTGACTGCAGGGTGAGGTATGGTGTGAAGAGCGCAAGTGCATTGTGAGTGCAGATTGAACACTGTTAATGCAGAGTGAGCGGTGTATGTAACCGTAGAAAAAGTGGAGGGAGAACGGTGTGAGTTCATGGCGAGTGGCATCAGTGCAGTGTGGCCACTGAGAGTGCAGGGTGAATGGTGTGAGTGCATGGTGATCAGTGTGAGTGCATTGTGATCTCTGTGAGTGCAGAGTGAATGGTGTGAGGGTATAGTGGTCAGTGCAAGTGCATTGTGATCGCTGTGAGTGCAGAGTGAGTGTGAAAATGAAGGGCAAGAATGAGTAGTGAGCTGTCTGAATGCAGGGCGCATTCCCAGACACTTGAAGTAACTCTGAATTTTATTGAGGGGTGGCGTAGGGTTTCAGATATAAATTAAACTATAACTATTATGGCATTATTCAGGGTCAGGGCCGGAATGGCCGTAGCGGGCACCGGGCATTTACTCAGTGGGCCAGAAGGGCGGGGGCCGGTTTTAGACCAGTGGGGGCTGGTTTTGGTACAGACGGCCGGTTGTGCAGCAGTGCCCACCCTGCCCCCTTCCCCAGCGGCCGGTCCATTGCCAAGGCTGGTTTACGTTCCCAGACGGCTCTGTTCAGGGATCGAGGGAGGAGGAGATAAATATTGTGCTCATCATCCTGCAACAAACTTCCAGTCTTGTGATTAGGGTTGCCAGCTCATTATACTGATGTCCCAGGCTGTACAAAAATAAGCAGTCACCTAAAGCCTATTTTCAGCACTTATCTGTGTATACTTGGAACAGTAAATAGGAATAGAAAGCATTTTTAATTGTGTTCTAGGGCTGCCTCAATGATCCATGATTGATAATTTAAGGGAACTAAGACAGAAAAGTCACATAACAAATGAATACATACTATTTTGTTTATACCCCTATCATTCTCAAGACGAGGCCTTTGCAGGCTCTTTAAACAAGAAATGGCTGGTATTTTTCTTTTGGCAACCCTACTTTATATTCCTTTTCATGAAATGCATTCTCACTCTACAGCAGTAAAAGTTAAATACAAATGTAAGGAATAGGCAGAGTGGGGTACTAGGGGTACTGTAACCAGAATAAAAAGTAAGTCTTGCTAACCAGTTTACAAAGATATGGAAATTTGCAAATGGCCTTTAAAGACCTATGAACAACTCGGGCGTGCCAAAGACAAGATTTCAGACACTGACCAGCCGAGCCCACAGCAGCTCAAGCAGCATCTGCCTGGGCTGAGACACACGACAGGGAGGTGCTGAAGTCCTTTCTGCCATATGGCAGTTGCGCGCCTGGTCCCACGTATTGTATACAAGAGTCCCTTGTGGCATTGTAAATATCTACCCTCATTACTGTCGACCTGTTACTGTCTGATTTGCTAGAGCAAAGTGCTATTTCTAATTGATGGGCTTCAATCAATCAATCAATCACTGCATTTGTAAAGCGCGCTACATCCCCGAGAGGGTCTCAAGGTGCTGGGGAGGGGGGGTGCTACTGGTCGAAGAGCCAGGTCTTGAGGAGTCTTCTGAAGGCCAGCAGGTCCTGGGTCTGTCTTAGGATGGTGGGGAGAGTGTTCCAGGTGTTGGCGGTGAGGTAGGAGAAGGATCTGCCGCCGGCGGTGGTTTTTCGGATGCGAGGGACTGTGGCGAGGGCGAGGTTGGCTGAGCGGAGGCTTCGGGTGGGGGTGTGGAAGCTGAGTCGGTTGTTGAGGTACGTGGGTCCGGTGTTGTGCAGTGCTTTGTGTGCGTGGATCAGGAGCTTGAAGGTGATCCTTTTGTTGACGGGGAGCCAGTGCAGGCCTCTCAGGTGGAGTGTGATGTGGCTGCGGCGGGGGACGTCGAGGATGAGTCGGGCCGAGGTGTTCTGGATGCGTTGGAGTCATCTCAGGAGCTTGTTTGTAGTTCTTGAGTAGAGGGCGTTCCCGTAGTCGAGTCTGTTGGTGATGAGGGCCTGGGTAACGGTTTTTCTCGTGTCGAGGGGGATCCATTTGAAGATCCTGTGGAGCATACGGAGGGTGTTGAAGCAGGACGTGGAGACGGCGTTGACTTGCCTGGTCATGGAGAGAGTGGAGTTGAGGATGACCCCCAGGTTGCGTGCGTGGTCCGTGGGTTCCGGGGCTGTGCCTAGTGACGTGGGCCATCAAGAGTCGTCCCAGGCTGATGGGGTGGGTCCGAGAATGAGGACCTCTGTCTTGTCTGAGTTCAGCTTCAGTCTGCTGTCCTTCATCCAGTCGGCTGCGGCCTTCATTCCTCTGTGGAGGTTAGCTTTGGCGGTGTGGGGATCTTCGGTGAGGGATATGATCAGCTGGGTGTCGTCGGCGTAGGAGATGATGTTGAGGTTATGTTGTCATGCGACGTGGGCGAGGGGGGCCATGTAGATATTGAACAGCGTCGGGCTGAGGGAGGATCCCTGTGGGACGCCACAGATGATCTCGGTGGTTTTGGAGCGGAAGGGTGGGAGGCGGACGCTCTGGGTTCTGCCGGAGAGGAAGGATGTGGTCCAGGCCAGGGCCTTCTCTTGGATACCGGCGTCATGGAGGCGTGCTGATAGGGTGCGGTGGCAGACCGTGTCAAAGGCTGCTGATAGGTCCAGGAGGATGAGGGCGGCTGTTTCTCCTTTGTCCATCAGGGTCCGGATGTCGTCAGTGGCGGCGATGAGGGCGGTCTCGGTGCTGTGGTTGCTGCGAAAACCGAATTGGGAAGGGTCCAGGATGTTGTTAACTTCGAGGTAGTGGGTCAGCTGTTTGTTGACAATCTTCTCGGTCACTTTTGCCGGGAAAGGGAGCCGGGAGATGGGCCGGAAGTTCTTGAGGTCCTTCGGGTCCGCCTTGGGCTTCTTCAGAAGGGCGTTGATCTTGGCGTGCTTCCAGCTTTCTGGGAAGGTTGCTCTCTTGAAGGAACAGTTGATTGTTTTCCGGAGGTGGGGCGCGATGGTTGCGCTGGCTTTGTTGAAGACGTGGTGAGGGCAGGGGTCCGATGGGGATCCGGAGAGGGTGGAGTTCATGGTTTTGATGGTGTCTTCGTCGCTGACGCTGGACCAGACGGTCAGGCGACTGGTGCGAGTGGTAGTCGCAGGGGTGGTGGACTCGGTGGTGGGTGCGGGGGGGTCGGAGTTGAAGCAATCCTGGATGTCGGTGATCTTGCGGTGGAAGAAGGTGGCAAGGTGGCTTTGGTTTTTGAATGTGACTGATCAATCTGGGAGCTGAGCCGTACTCTGGGCCTATTTCCCTCTGTCCTTTCCTAGGAGCTCCACCATATACAATGGCATATTGTCAGTTCAGCCCTATATCCTGTTATAAATTTCTCCTCTCATAGAAGTTCCTCCCAGAAGGTTCTCACTGCACGGCACCTCCACGTACCATGAATGAAATCAGCAGGGGGACCTGCCGAACATGTTGGGTAGACCCTGTGTAGCCGCTGCGGCATTAGGTAGGCTTCTGGAGGTAATAGAACTGTGTCAGCTTAAACCTGGTGTCACTGGCTACTTCTTGCACCTGTGTCCTAGTATGATTTCATACCTCGTCTGCCAGGGGGACTTCAAGGTCGCAGGCGGCCGTTATGTCTGTCTGCCTGTCGCCATTCCGGGCAGTGTACAACAAGGAAATGAGGCCCATGCTCGAACATGGGTCTAGTGTCATTGTTAGGACATGGGAGACGCTGGGTTCCTTGGGGAAAGTTGTCCATATCTCACAGGCAGTGCGGGACACGAAACTGCTCTGGATCCACTCCAGAAAGTGACCCACAACCGCCAGCGTCACGAAAGAGTCATTCAAAAACAGTTCTCCCACCCTCTGACAATCTCCATCCATGGAGTGGAGGATGCACATAAATGAGCGTAGTCACCATATGGGAAGAAGCTTAGCATAGGGTGTGCTCTACAAAACATGGGTGACCGCCTTTTCCCATGCCTGTGCGATCTGGATCACTATGAAGGGGTACCTGCAAGCAGCCTACAACTCCCATGATTATTAGTTTGAGGAGGTCATCCTCCATTTCCAGTCCCTCCAGGAATTCTTTCTGCAGATTGGGGCCATCTTCACCTGTTATTTTTTTTTTTTGTTTGGTAAAGCGCAAACTAATTACCTCTAAGGGTCTCAAGACACTGGGGGCCATGGGGAAGATTAAGTGAGCTATTGCCCAGAATCACATGGTGCAGGGCTAACCTGCCGCAGGCGCTGTGGTTCAAATTGTGAGCCCATATTAATTCAGTCCTCTCACATTCCATGTGGGAAAGCGCGTGGGCCCTCTCATCATGGTTTGACAAACATCACGGGTCCAAGAACCTGCCTCCCTCTGAGCCCCCACCACCCGCCCTCCAATCCATCCCCCAGCACACCACTGACCAGAACAAGATTCAGTACATGCTGCAAGGAAATAAACCATACCCAACAATCACCATGCAACCCTCCTCCCCGGGAAAAAACACCTGAACTTAACTAGCGTCTCCCCAGCCATATTTCTGTATTCGCCCACCTGCAAAAGAACAAGGAACACTTGTGTCTATGTCAATGAGCGATAGAACCTACACTCCTCTTCCCAACTGGTAGAATATATCCCAGGGGTGAAGTATGGCCGGAGGTAAACCAGATAGCAATCCGAGCCACAATCTAACCCCTCTGGCATCCCTACAGGTCCCACACACTCTCTCCACACAATACAGTCACAACACAACAACCATAAACAAGAAGGGGAGGTCTCAACTGTGGCCAGAGCCCGCCCATTGGTCCCTCTCCTGGATACCCACATTGCTCTACGAAGGAATTTTGTCCCCATACATGGCCCAAGAAAGGCTGATGTCCGAACTGTCTGTTTCAGTGGGGCAGAGCCTGAGCCAACAATGTACAGCACCTTGTCCACCAAGCACCTAACTCAGGAGTAGGTCTCCTCTCCCCCCAAACCTGACATCTGTGCACCTCCTGGTGGATGGCTCAATGAGGCCCTGTTGGTTAGACCAAGTTTCGCTCTGTCTCAGGAACCTGCGTCCCCTCCACCAAGTCCAAACCACTATCAGCAGAGGTGACCGATTCCACCCCGGTGCGCCACCACCTATGGTCCGGACATAGATTGTTGTCTACATCTGATTCTCTTCCTCGACACGGACCCAGTCCGTCGTCCCAACCGGGCCCAGACACGGAAGTCCCCCACGACCGGAGCTGCGATTCGGTCATCACCCCGGATTTCTAGCCAGTACCAGACATCCTCCAATTTCGAGAAGAAGTGTGAGCAGCCATCATGTATCACTTTCCTTTTAGCAGCGTAAAACAGCATATAAGTAAGTCCATTGCTTTTGACTTTTGCTTAACACCACTAAATGACGGCCTCTGTTGCTGGACAGTTTGTGTAAAGTCTGGGAAGATGCGTATAACATGGTTCTCAAAACAAGGGTCACCCTTCTAACGCACCTCCTGTAAGATGTCCTCCCGATCTCTTTAATTGAGGATCTTTGCTATAATGGTCCTCGGGTTGCCCCCGCTGGTGGCGGTGGGGCCAACAAACTATTGACCTGCTCCACTTCAATCAGCTGTGAAAGGCCTATGTCTGGGAGTGCCGCTTTAAGCCATCCCTTCTGGAACAGTTCTGGAGAATTGCCTTCTGCCTTTTCAGAGAACCCCACAAATCTCAGATTACATCTATAGGACTAACCCTTCACGTCCTCCGTCCACATCTTCAACTTCTGCGGTTGGGCTTCAAGTGCGGCCACCACAACTTTCAGCATCGTCAACTCCTTCTGCAATTTGGACACCTGTTGTTGTGTTTCAACAGCCCTTTCAGTCACCTTACTAATTGCTTGGATCAGTTGAGACACAAAGAGCCTGATTCACAAAAGTAAACTGAGACGAAAGTCTAACTTTACGACTTTCAGTATTCACAAAGGGCATTTATGTGTAGAAAAGTTAGACTTTTGTCTCAGTTAAACTTAACTTTTGGTCTTAAGTTTATCTGAGACCAAAAGATTAAATTTAAGACCAAAACTTAAGTTCACTGAGACAAAAGTCTAACTTTACTACTCGTAAATGCCCTTTATGAATACCGAAATTTGTACAGTTAGACTTTTGTTTCAGTTTACCTTTGAGAATCAGGCCCACACACACTGCTACTCCCTGAAGCTTTACCAGTTAAGGGTGTGGGAATAGGACAGACTTAAATTCTCTAGAAGTTTGTCTCATCCGTCGTAAAGAAGAGGCCAACTGGGTGCATCCAGTGCAGATATCGATGGCCCAGTCAAGGTCATATATACGACAGGTCTTGCCCCTGTAGGCACTATCAGCGTGGGTTCGTTCACCAGTGGCTTAAAATATTTTATAAGGCACATACTCCTATATATTCATCTTTTCCAATTGGAAGGCTCATAGGACAATATTAACACAACTGAAATATCGTCTTCCTAGAATGGAAAAACGTCCCCACCCATCACGCCACACTCTGTTTCTATAATCTTTCTTTCAAATGATACAGATGAATCAATGCCTATATCCAATATTATTTTAATTCTCATAGCGTTCCACTAACGCAACTAGTGTTCAAGAGTCACACTATTAGAAGTTCAACAGATATCCATGTTAATGCAGTCCATTAATTGAGCCTAAGGCATTTCAGGACCAGCCCTTCATCAGGGGTAGTTTCCTAAAATGTAAACAACCAAACAAGAGTCGTGATACTAACATACCAGCAATATTAATCAATCTCCAAAAGCAAGACATTCTCAAATACTTCTATTAGAGGTCATCATCATCCCCCAGGAACAAAATAATGTGTAGGCAAAAAGGACAGACCCATTCAACTAAAACAATCGAGTAGTGTAAAGGACTTTCTCTGATGCGGCTACTGCCTGTAATTTCCATTTAACGTGCATACCTTACAACACTGCCACAACAATGCTGTCCATCATTTCACCCAGGATCATACCATCCAACAGGAAATTAAGCATACAAATGAGTTCATGTCCAGCAAATTGTATCGTGTCAAAACAATAACTATGCAAAGGTCAGTCAGTTTGCTTCAGTGCATGCTCTTACAAGTCTGAGATGGTACGCAAGTTTTAAAAAAAGGATCCGTGCGGAAAGTCTTCTACTGTGCTCGAGCAAGTTAAAACATGAATAGGTGTGCCAAAAAATAAATTTCCTGTATATTACTTAGACTTTAGTTTTACCTAGGATGACCAGCCTTCCGTAAATTTCACGGACCGTCCGTAATTTTGGGCATTGCAGGAAACAGCACTGTTCCCTGCATGAAGCCTCAGCTCCATGATGGGGTCGCCTCACACTCATCCTCTGAGCACAAGAGCAGACCCACCCGCCCATTGTCATTCTGTATGCTGGCTGATTGCCACATACAGAATGACAATGCACCAGTCTGGGCTGCAAAGCATGTGATGGGCCTCCCCAGCCTTTGTCTAGGGAAGGGCATTCTGTCAGACAGAAGAAATGTGCAAAAAACGCCAATGCTGCTACATGAGAATCCAGTTCAAGAAAAGAAGCTGGTGAAAGAAGGTAAAAAGAAGTGGCAAGCGTTCTTTCACAGTCTCCTCATTTTAGAACTGATGCATTTTCAAAATTATCTTCAAGGAAGCCATGATTGCTACTTTTTTATTTTATGCAACTAAAAACCATTGACAAAGCCAATAGTTCTGGCTTGTTGCAGGTGTAACATTACTTGTTGCTTTATATCTAGATACAATGACAGAAGAGCCAAAATACCAGTTGGGAGGAACACTAAACTAAGCACAGATTTTTAGCTTAGGTGTTTTAAGCCACACCCTTAATTACATTGAACACCCCCTTTGGAGAGACCCCCAGTTTTTTCATCGAACTTAAAGCCCTGGAATCAACACCATGTCACAGCTCCTCATGGCCTGGCACTGTGCATCACTTATGACTCAGATTGCCTATGTACAGGGGCATAGTGAGCCCCCCCACCCCTTGCTGTATGAACTACAGCCAGGGTGAAATTCTTGATAGGCCTCTTTTGTCTGCAACTCTGCAGACAAAGGCTCAGCTCATAATTGATATGAAAATGTGGGTGAGTGAGTAAGTGAAGGGATGGGTGGATGGCTGGATAGATTAGTGAAAGGGTGAATGGATGAATGCAAGTGTGCATGGTTGGATAATTAGAGAAAGGATGGATGGATGAGTGAGTCGAAGGATGGATGAGAGAAAAGGTAAAAAGATGGATGTATGGGTGGACAGGTAGATGGATGGGTAAAAGGGTGGATGGATGAGTAAAAGGATGGATGGATAAGTGAAGCAGTGGATAATGGGCAAGTAAATGGGTGGATGGATGAGTGAAATAATGGATGGATTAATGAATTGATAAGTGAAAGGGTGAATAGATGGACGGATGAGTGAAAGGGTGGATGTAAGGATGAATGAGTGAGTGAAAGGGAGGGTAGATAGGCAAATGGATGGCTAGATCAGTGAAGGAATGAAAGGGTGGATGGATGAGTGATAGGGTCAATCGATGGATTCATGAGTGGATGAGTAGATGGATAGGTGGAAGGAAGGATGGCTAAGTGAAAGGGTCAATGGAGAGAGAAAGGGAGGATGGATGGATGACTGAAAGGGTGAATGGGTGGAAGGATGAGTGACTAGGTGGATGGATGAGAAGGTGAAAGGATGGGTGAAAGGCTAAAAGCCTGGATAAATGAGTGAATGGATGGATGGGTTTAAGAGTGGATGGATGAGTGTACCGATGGATAGGATGAAAGGGTGGATGGATGGATGGGTAATGGATGGATGAGTGAAAGGGTGGATGGAGGGATGGATGAGTGAAATGATGGATGGAAGGGTACATGATGGATAGGTTTGCAAATGATTGAATATGTTTGGATATGGATGGGCTTAATTATATTCTATTGTGCAACCTCCTCTGATGGGTCTGTAAAACTTACCTTTTGTCCCGAAGTTTTGTCCTGAATTTTGACCTCCTGTCCTGCATTTTTGTCCTGAATTTTGACGAATTTTTGCACGATATGGGTTTCACTTGTTTGTCATCACATTCACAACCTTCGGCTAAACCAACACTTGCGCTTTATTAATTTCACCTACTTTGATACGATTACATGTTCGAATTTATTTTTCGTCACCTTTTCACGCTGGGAAGAGGCATGGTTTGCACAAACATTTACATTTCTGGAAATTCCTAAACTCTGTCTTCTTTCCACCCTGGAAACGGCTGAAGATTTACTTCTGCACTAAACTGGAGTAATTCCCTTTCCAGTCGTGGAAAGGTAATACATTACCCCCACATTTGGTCTGGGTGCAGAGGAACTCTTCCGAGGAAGGCCTTTGTCCATGGGGAAAAATATTTTCCCTGCAGAACAAAACAGTGCATTTACACAGGAGCTCTTCTTCGGCCTCTTATGAGGAATTCTCCTCCATGGAGATCTCTGTAAAGAGGGAAAAGCATCACGTGGGGATAGTCACATGATATTATAAGAAGTACGCCTAGAAACCTGTGTATGGTACAGCCTTCCAGGTGTACTTCTTGGAATGTTTATGAATGTAGGAAGTAGTACTTGTCAGTCAATCTTTATTCGATGATTAAAAAACATCATAAAAGCACATATATACAAACAGTTAAAAATACAATTAAATCGCTATCAGAATCCTGACTGTTACTCCATATATGATGAAAGGGAGGCTAAATAAAACATTTCAATTGAGATAATTACAATCAGAATATCTCTGTAGTTGCCCTTAATCGCATCGCAACTCTAATAAAGTTCATAATACTACATAGTGTCAGGGGATCAGCAGCTTTTTGCAAAAAAATTAGTGCATCTTTGGCATGTGCTAATTTAGCGCGCTTTAAAATTTCTACCAGAAATCTGCGCCTAGGCATTGAATAAAAAGGACACAGGAATACAAAATGAAGGGTGTCCTGCGGAGACCTATTGTCGCAGCCGCAGGCACCCTTCTGCTCAATCGGAAATATAAAACCTGGTGGATCAGCCAGTAATTATGGTAAAAGATTGAGCCTAAAACGGGACATTAAAAATCTATCCTGGGCGTTGTGCATGAGATAAAGATACGGCTCCATTCCCTCCGAGTTTTTTACCAAACTATGGGCTCTCACGGTACTTTTAATCCCTTCAGCCTCTACTCTGCATGTAATTCTCTGGGCCAAAAATGATCTCTTAATCAACAACTTATCTTTTTTTTTTTTTTTTTTTTTATTGGCATTTGTAATTGTTTACAATCGAACAATAACCAAAACATTTCGGTCACAGCACAACAGCATCCTTCATCCGAATCATTGGTTTGTGTCTTAACCAGAGGTCCTCCACCCCCACCACCCTTCCACTCATATGTTAATCGCTTGGTGATTCTACGGAAACACTTTGCAGATATTGAGTTAAATATACCCAGTAGTCTCTGGGTGTTGATCCAGCAGGGAGCTCCTCTTCGTAGGTCCTCAGGGTATCCCTACAGTACGTTAGGTCCGTGAGCCAGTCTTTCAGTTTTGGGACCTTCTTTCCATACCAACAGAGCGATACTCTTCTTTTGGCCATTAGTAATGCAATCATGCAAAATCTGCGCTTTAGGGCCCGTATCTCGGGCAGCAACCCTAGCAGACAGGTCTTAGCCTCACAGCGCACCTCACTTCCCACCATGGCCCCCAGCAATCTCGTCACCTGCTCCCAGTATCTCCCCACCGCCTCACACGACCACGCCAGATGTATAAAATCTGCACCATCAGCCCCACATCGCTCGCATCTAGCATCCCCACGCAGCCCATAACGGTGTAGCCTAGCCGGTGTGTAGTATGTTTGGTGCAGGTATTTGAAATGTAGTATGCAGAGATTGCCATTGGGCGTCAGCATTCCCGTCAGGGTGCAGGCAACCGTCCACTCTTCCTCTGTTAGCTGTGTATCTAGACAGCTCTTCCATTTCTCCATTGAGGTATGCGTGTTCCCCGCTATGTCCCCCTGTAGTTTTGTATAGAGTGTAGACACCAGGTGTCGTTTAGCAGGTGTGGTGATCAGCCATTGCAACGCAGTCAGCTCTTTCGGTTCCAACGGGTAATCTGGATACAGTTCCTTCACGGCTCTTTGCAGCCGGTAATAATTGAAGCGAAATAGCGTAGACATGTTACTAATGAATGTGAGATGTTCAAGTGTTTTAAAAGTCCCGTTATCGTACAAATCTCCTACTGTGTCAATGCCTACCTGCCGCAGCAAGTCCAATCCCACTCTTTCTTGCGTTACCGATATAGCCGGATGCCATTGGAGCCTGAGCGCCGGGGCATACAGCGGCAGTTTATTGGCCAGTCTGCCCATGGTATGCCATGCTTTGTTCGTTGTGTCAATGGTGTTTATGTCTTGCGTATGCAGTGGCGGCCTACGATGGGTGATAATCGCCTCGAGTGGGACAGGCAGCGCATCCCCCTCTTCTATCGCAGTGTGGGTGAGAAATGGGATCCTGTGGTACCAGTAGTGTGCGTACTGTGCCTGCGCACAGAGGTAATAATGATAGAAGTCTGGGACCCCGAACCCTCCTTGACTGTACGGTAGCGTGAGTGTCCGCATCTCCACCCTGGCCGTCTTTCCCGCCCAAACAAGCCGGAGGACCAACGAGGTAATCCTGCGGAACACCTCCATTGGGGGGTGTATAGGGATGTTAGTGAACAGGTAAAGTAACTTCGGCAGGAGCACCATCTTGACGATAGCAATACGGTCAGCCAGCGATAAAGGCAGCTGAATCCATCTTCCCACCCTCTCCTCCAGTGTGTCAATCGCCGTCCCGTAGTTAGACCTGATAACAATTTCCGGGTCCCTGTGAAACCATACCCCCAAATATTTTATCGGGTCCGTTTTCCACTCCAAGGGATAATCTATGGGGTGCGGGTGCGTGGTATCAGTCAAGGGAATAATCAGGGATTTGGCCCAATTTATGGTGACCCCAGATTTACGTGCAAATTTTATGTATTCCCTCAAAAGTGGATTCAGATTGGTCTGTGGGTCCCTCACGTAGAGTAGCATATCATCTGCGTACAGGGAGATGTGCAACGGCCGTTGCGGAAACTGCAGGGCCGAATAATGATGTCCCTGTCTTATCTTGCAGGCGAGCGGCTCCAGTGCTATAGCAAACAAAAGAGGGGACAGCGGGCATCCCTGTCTCGTCCCTCTCCGTATATCAATGGTGTCTGAAATATAGTTATTCACCCTAATCCTCGCCACAGGTGCATCATATAGCAAGTGGATCCATTGAAGGAACGCAAGTGGGAATCCCATCCTCCGCAACACCTTAGTCATATATTTCCATTCTAGAGAATCAAAGGCCTTGGCTGCGTCTAGGAAGACCGCCGCCGCCTTCGTCTCAGGTGTTAAGTAATGCGCAAGCGCAAATAGTGTCCGCGTATTGTGAGCAGTGGAGCGTTCTGGTATGAATCCAGACTGGTCAGGCAAGATCAGTCTGGGCATCAGCGGGTTCAGACGTGCAGCAAGCAATTTAGCTAAGATCTTGTTATCCACGTTTATGAGGGACAGTGGTCTATAGGAGTCACAAAGCTCCGGATCTTTCTGTGGCTTGAGGAGGGCCAGTAGTATTGCTTCCCGCAATGTGGGCGGCAGTCGTTGTTGCTCATGTGCGTTTCCATACATTTCCACTAGACGGGGGGCCAGCTGGTCAACAAACGCCTTATGAAATTCGCATGTAAAGCCATCGGGGCCCGGAGCCTTACCATTCGGCAGTGACTTAATTATTTCCGTGACCTCCTCTACTGTGATAGGTTGGGATAGATATTCGCGATGTGTGTCCGATAGCCACGCTATCGCCACGTCTTCGAGGTACTCCCCGATTTCAGCCTCAGCGGCCGTAGGCCTGGAGGCATACAGCTCTCCGTATGCATCCATAAATTCCCCCAGTATTTCTTGCTCGCCATAATATCGTTCCCCCCACCGTCCACGGATCACCTGTATGTTCTGCGGCGCACGTCCCTCACATATTTTAGCCGCCAGTCGCCCTCCTGGTCTGCCGCCCTCCCCATAGGCCCTTGCAATCTGTCGTTTCATGGTATATTTAATTTCATCGTCCGCGAGGCTCTGAAATTCGGACAGTGTAGTCCGAATGTCCCCCAGTAGCCGAGCATTTTGTGTGCGTTCGTAGTCACGTTCTAGGACTCGGAGTTTATCCTCTTTGTCTCCGATTTGCCGTCGGATGTCTTTAAGTATGCCTGCATTGGTGCTTATGCAGACGCCGCGTATAGTAGCCTTGCAGGCCTCCCAGAGCACTCCCGGGTCGGTCGCTGTAGGCGCGTTATTGTCAAAGTATTCCTGTATCGCCTGCCCGATGGTATCAGTGTACAGGGGGTCTATGAGTGCTTTAGCATTGAATCTCCAACTGAACGGAGGTGGCGTGTAGTCCGGGAGCTCCAAGGCGAGGAGCACCGGGCTATGATCGGATAGCGTTCTAGGCAGGTGACGAACCTCCCTTGTCCATCGTGCAACGTCGCCCGAGACCAGCCAGTAGTCTATACGGGACCAGCTACCGCGCGACGTAGTCACATGAGTGGCTTCTAGGTCATCCGGATGTCTATGCCTCCAAATATCAGTAAGCGCCTTATCAACCATTATGTCCTGTAGGACATGGAGGGCGTGCCTATGTGGCTCCGCTGTCGCCCCAGAGCGGTCAAAGTCATCGCAGAGCGCAATATTAAAGTCTCCACCCCACACCACATGGGGAGCCTGGAGGTCGCGCAGTTTGCTCCACAGCGATTGGTAGAACTGCGGATCGTCCACGTTAGGCCCGTAGACATTCACCACAGCCAGTCTCTGTCTCCGCAGGAGACCAGTCAGAATAACAAACCGTCCCATGTCATCCTTCTCAACCGACTCAATGGTATATTTCAGCCCTTTTTTTATCAATACCATCACCCCCCGTGCATAGGAGGAGTAAGAGGAATAGTGTACGGACTCAGCCCACCTACGGCCCACATTAACTCGGCGTGACGGTGCGCAGTGTGTCTCCTGTATGAGTGCAATATCTACGCGCTGTCTGTCCAGGTATGCCAGTGTTTGCCTGATTTTCTTGGGGTTACCAAGCCCTCGGACATTCCATGTGATTAATCGAAGCAATCTCGCACCTACTCCGCTATCAGCCATCTCCTAGCAGTAGCAGGTATACAGCAATCACCCTTACACCTAGCGGGCGCGTCCCTATAGCTGTCGCAGTGGGTATGGACCCTCAGTTGCCTGAGCAAATTTACTCGGAATTCAGCGATGCGTCTCATGCACAGTGACCAACATTGCAACTTCCCAATCGTATCCCGCTTCCCCCCACCCACTTCAGCACCCCAACTATGCCAAAGACATACCCCATAACTAATGTCAAACATTAAGATAACTGGATTCGGGGATCTCCCTCGTTGGGGGACCGCCTAGAACACACCTCTCCATCCAACTTAATGGATGTGGACGGGGACAAATCCCTGTTCAGGACCCCAAGGATCCCACATCTATGTAAGCATCGTATCGACCCTCCCCAGGGTCCGTCGCAGTCTCAGCAACGTTCACAGCGTCCCATTTGTAGCATTACTGTCCTGCTAGCAGAGAGTCTTTTTCCCAGCCATCCGCTCCTCCCTCCACCCGCACCTGACCCACATACCTATGGTATAGTCCTGGCAGTCAGGGCTCATTTCTCACGCTGTTCATCTGGGTGGTTTGTCTGCCATCCCAGACATAACGAACGCCTTCCCCTCAGGGAGCGGCTGTTTCCAACTGTGTGCGGTCTCTGTCCGATAGGGGAATCCTACCCCCGAGCTTCCGCGATCAGGAGCTCCTGCAGCACCACCCCGACTTGTATAGTAGCAGTTTTACCGGCGTCCAGCCCTTCAGAGGCCCCGGCGTGGTCATTCACAGCAAATGCACTCGCAGTCTGTGCCATGGTGGAAGTCTCCTCGTCTGCCCTGTCGCCCTCCGTTATTCACCCCGTCGAGGTCGCGTGTTCAGCACGTGGTGTAGAGCAGCTGCGCCGGTCCTCGGTGGTCCTTGTGCACAATAATTTAGTCAGCGTCCGTGGCTTCCTCAACTCTCCGTCTCTCTTTGCGCTTAGCTCCGATTTTTTTGATAAGTTCAGACGCCTCTCGGGGCGAGTGGCACAGTACCGCACGTCCGTCGTGCGTTATCCGCAACCGGGCAGGGTAGAGCATGGCGTAGTCAACCCCCATATCACGAAGCTTTTTCTTTACCGGATTGAACTCTTTCCGCGCTTGTTGGACTGTGAGGGTGAAGTCCGGGTAGAATGCCAGTTTGTTTCCTTGGTGCGTGATCTGCTGTTTCTCACGCGCTATTCGAAGGACAACATCACGGTCCCTGTAGTTGAGGACTCTGGCGACTATGGGCCGCGGGGGTGCCCCAGGCTTTGGTCTTGGAGCCAGCGACCTGTGCGCTCGCTCAATGAGGAACATTGGGGACAGGTGCTCCGCGCCCACAACGTCCTTAATCAGCTCCTCAACATACGTTTCCATCCGGCCCGTGTTGGTAGATTCCGGAATCCCCGTGATTCTCACATTATTGCGTCTTGAGCGCGCTTCCAAATCCTCCGTCTTTTGCCTCATCGCCTCCAGCAGTCTCTCAGCCTCCGTATATTTTTGAGTGGTGGTTTGGGAGGCGTCCTCCAGTGCCCCGATTCGGGTCTCTGCCTCCGTTAGCCGCTCTCCGTGCGCATCCAGCTTCGCCGCCATGTTGTCGACACGCAGTGTGATGGTATCAAGTTTACCATGTATGTCCTGTAAGCTCTGTTGGATGGCCCTCAGCGCCTCCGCCATGCCCTGTGGCGTTGTGTCGTCAGCCCCCGTTGCGTCGTCTGGTGGCAGAGTGGCGCCTTTGGTCTGGCGCTTGGTTTCAAAGGGGAGCTTCGTTTGTGTCTTCTCCGGCTTTCCCATAGTGTCCGAGTGCGCCGCTGGGCCCCCTGGGCCCCGCCGACTAAGATCACCTATCGGGCCCTCCGCAGACGGAGTTCGGGGGTGTCACAGCCGAACGGCAGGCTCACAGCTCTCTGCAATGGTTCCGTCGTTCAGCTCCTCATTCCAGCCATTCGTCCCGCATGGGTCCCAGTGCCGCCATTCAGCGCAGTTGCGTTCGGTACGTGGCCCAGCTATCTCCGTTCCGCCAGCAGTCTCACACGCTCACCGCCATCCGCTGGGCTCTATATGTGCCGGTCTTGGGCGCAGCGCACGTGGATCTCTCCACCGCCCGGGTCCACCATGCTCACGAGGCCAGCCTGCAGCAGATGTCCTCCCTATTGGCCGGCGAGGCGCTCCTCGGTCCCGCAACGGGGGCCCCAGCAGTCTCCTCACCTCTCCGCTCTCGCAGCCCCCGCCGCAGCTCAGCGTTATGTACCTCCGCCGATGCGGTCACACCGTCGCCGAGCCCTCGCCTCCTCCGCGGTCAATCGGGCAGGCGGCCAGCATGGAGGCTCTCACGGGGCCCCCTCCGCGCACCGCAGTCCGTGCCTGTGCCCCCGGGGCTCCCGCAACGTATCAGGAGTGAGCTTGTAGTGTCCAGGCGGCGACCGCGTCCCTCACCAGCGTCCTTCCTTATCGGCAATGCCGACGCCACCCAGAGCGCGTCTTCGTGTCGGTGGGCGCCGCCATCTTGGGAGCCGTTAGCCTCGCACGCCCGGAAGCTTCGGAGTCCGTTTTTTCAGGGAAAGCGGGGCTCTCGATCGACCCTCTCAACCCCCTTCTGTGAAGGGCAGCTTCCGATCATTGCTGCGATGTGTTTCTGGCCGCGGCGCTTCCTCTGTCATGCTTTTTGCGCCATTTTCGTTCCCCGTCCGGCGGAGCTGTCTCAGGAGGCAGCCATTCCGCTGTGCGCCCTCTAGCGCCCCATCAACAACTTATCTTGAGCTACAATCGTTGTTGGTCTTAGGAATAGATCCTTACGGCCAAGGTTTTCCAAGCTGGTCAATACATATTTCAGCCATGGTGTACTCATGCTTTTTTCCCTTCCCATGCAATCACTAATAATTTGTCTTCCTAAAGTCGCCTCAGGATTTAACCAAATTTTCAGCCATGCCAAAATGGGTCTAAGTTTAACCAGATCTTCTAAATATGGCCTCCCTAGTTCGCTATGGGCTATTACGGCTGGGGTACTCTGCGGGATCTTCAAAATTGAACGTAAAATTTTGTTTTCCTCCCGCTGTAATTGCTGGATGTTTACAAAGCCCCACACTTCTGCACCATAAGTTGCCTTAGAGCAGCAAATGGAGCCATAAAGATTCATTATTTGTTCAGGGACCAACGACCCACTCTCCGCCCATAGCCTGCAATAGCACCCTTGGAGGATACCAATTTACAACAACGTCCCTCCACCAAGGGCTTAAATTGTAAAGAGCCATCAAATAGCAGACCCAGATACGAGAAAGACTGTACCTTTTCTAGTGTATGGCTTCCTATTTTATAAGAGAAGTTGGTACAGGGTTTATTGCCAGCTAACATCACGTATGATTTACCCAGATTAACCGACAGGTCTAAGGTTTCCATAAACTCTACAAATCCATCTATTAGGAGGTGTAAGCTCTTGTGGGTGCGTGCAAGTAGGACCGCGTCGTCCGCGTATAAAAGTACCGGGATAGGACGCGATCCTACGCTTGGGCAATCAGTTTTTAAAATGATCAAGAACTTCTCCAGATTATTAATATAGAGTGAAAATAAAAAGGGGGCCAAGATACAACCTTGCCTCACCCCACTGGTACATGGAAAAGATTCAGTCAGCCCCCCCTCCATAGTATAACGTACCATTGCTGAGGTGTCCCTATGTAATTCCCTCAAGATGTTAATCAAGCCCAAATCTATCCCCAAATGTATCATCATAGCCCAGAGTTTGTCCCTGTTCACGTGATCGAAAGCGGCTGCCAAGTCCATGAACCCCAGGTAGATGGCTTCATTGCTGGATTTGGTGTATTTCGCTACCAGCATGTACAGGTTCAGGCATTGGTCACTTGTAGATCTTCCTATTCTAAAGCCGTACTGAGTGTCCGAGATGATATTATTCTCCTCAGTCCACTCAGTGAGGCGGTTTAGAATTACCCGACCCAAGATCTTAGCTGACACGTCGATCAGTGAAATTGTGGGTTGTCCCTGTTCCCCCTTTTAAAAATCGTGACAATTATAGCCGTGGACCGGGTTCGAGGGAGGCCAAACCTACAGGCGGCATTTATCACTCTAGTGAGTATTGGGGCCCATAGCTCAACATTACTCAGGAACAGGTCCGGTGGTGTCCCATCAGGGCCAGGGGCCTTGTTTTTTGTCAGACCCTCAATTCCCACAGTGATTTCTTTTAAAGTAAAATCTATTCCCTGCCCCTGCTTTACTATCCCCCCCTCCTCTGGAACAATTACTGTTTTATAATTATATAGACCCTTAAAGTGTGTGAGCCACTGATCCGGGAGAATATTTGTCCCAATCTCTGGTACATTACTGTCCTGGAAACAAGGTTTGTTAATTATTCTCCATAACTCAGTAATGTCTCTCCTTTCTGCAGCCTGCCTTAGATCAGACCAAACTTCACCCTGGAGAGTTACTTTCCTTCTCTTAATCTCTTTCTTGTACGTTAATCTACACTGGGCTACTTCTTGTTTGTCCCTTGGCCTTTTCTTAAGACTGCATTTAAGTTCCCTGAAGGCACGTGAACAGTCCTTGTCGAACCATCTCGGGCAATCAACTTTCCTTACTGGGGCACTTGATTTTAGAAGCCCATTTACCAGGTTAGTTATTTGCCCGAATGCATCAAGTAACGGAAGCCCCTCCACTGTAGGGTCAAGGCACTGAACGATGAAAATTTTCCCCTTATCCATAAGGGATTTATAAAAGTTTCCCCCATCTATTTTCGACCACCTGAGCCGCCTCCCCTGGTCTGTTAGTCTCTGGGAGGTACTACCCAGCTGTTCCCTCCTATGCTGGGTCAAATAGGAAAGCTCCATTACCACGGGATTATGGTCGCTGAAGGGACTCCATTCAATCCCTACGGATCTAATCCTATGTTTTAGGAAACTCGATGATACGATATAGTCAATAAAAGACGAGCAACCTCGACCCTTAAAAGTAGGAGGGAGCATCCCGTCTTTGTCCAGGACCATCATGTTCATCGTATGCACCAAATCATGGGTGTCTAAGAATTTAGTGAAGGCCCTCTCTTCTTGTGTGTGGCCGAAATGTGGTCCATTCTTAATTGGGCAATGTGACCATTCAGCGTCAGTAGGAAGTAAGGCTGGGCAGAGATGGCAATTAAAATCGCCCATGACTAGAATAGTGGGGGCCGGTACCCCCTTACTAGCTTCTATCTCTTGGTTTAGTCTGCAGTCCAAGTCCTGGAGGAATGTGTTATCTTCTCCTGAGATCCCCTTATTATAGATGTTAAGCACAATCAACCTTAGCCCTTTGTCCCTGTACCACACGGCCTGAAAAGTATTTGAGGACCAGGTCGGGCTTGTCCATACACCCTGAAGGTTTAGATCTACATATATGGACAAGCCACCCCTAGCTCTGCCTGATCTTGATTTTTGGGCTGGCACGAAGAAACATTTGTACCCTGGCATTTGAAAAAGACTATTGTCAACCACCCAAGTCTCCTGTAGGCTAATTATCTGAAACCGTTTTACGTACCGCCACCACTCACAGTTATTAAATTTGTTTGCCAGTCCGGCAATGTTCCAGGAGATGAGTTGTAAGCCTTCTTCATTTTTGTATTTGCCAGCTATACCGGCAGGACTAGGTATTGTGTTAGACAATCCTTCCCTTGTCCCTATATGTTCTAATACTAACCCGGTACCCAATACTGTTTGCTCATTTCCCCTGTCCCTTATGTCACTCAGTGCTAAGGTATCTCCTCCTCCTGGTAAAGTTGTATGTGATGGAATTTTGGCTAAGCTCTCCCCCCTACTTGGTATATCCTCCTCCTCCAGAAGCCACGGGGCTGAGAGTGCATAGTTTTGTGGTGTCTCTGTTCCTATCTCTTGTGGTTCCTCAAGGGTCGTGTTCTTCCCTTTTCTTCTTTGACAGGGATCTGCTGTGGATAAGATGCTATCAAGTCAATCATTCTCCTCTAGCGATGCCACGGGACTAAACCTATTTCTCCAACTTGGTGGACCGAGGTTCCTCATTCTGGGGCCATCACCAACATACCTTTGGGCCCTAAAGGAATTAGGTCTCTCCATAAGTCTCCCAAGTGATAAAGCATCATAAGGTGCTGCATTCCTGGGATAAAAATATCCCAATGGCAATGATTTTATGTAGCTAGAATGATTAGTTGTCCCACATGCCATAATATGTTCCACTACTCTCTTGTCCCTGAAATTAACTATAATGCAATTGCCCACAATGTCCTTACATCTAGTGCCTACCCAATCCACCCTTCTGACATGTAAAATTTCCCCATTACCGTTTTCATTACTAGTTAGGGGTTTGTTATTATGAAGCCAGTGTGTGACCTTATTGTGTAAATTTAAATATGACTCGTTCTGGTCGCCCTTTAGTTCTGGTACACCTGCAAGAACTACTACATAGGGGCATGCTTCCGGTGGTAGATTAATTGTAGACAGGACACTAGGCAATATCATAGGGACATCCGCATCGGGCTGCTTTGTTAATTGCACCTTTTCGATTCGGGGCTGTTTTGTTAATTGTAGTGCAGGTAATATTTGCTCAGGTGGACCCTGGCCAATCTGTGGTGCCCTTGTATTTAAAATGGTGGCTCTATCCTGTTGCACCGAAAGATTCGGTGCTTCGGGAGTCAACTTTCCTAGGGGTTGGCCGACGTTCTGCCCCATCAATTGGTTAGCCATCTGTGGGCCTATAATATTATCAGAGGTAACTGTGCTGCTATGCGACTCCACTGTATGTCCCAGGGTCCTACCTCTATTTTTTACCTCGTTCAAGATTTTATCCAACCTACTAGCCAATGGTTTAATTTGGCTTACTATAAACGACTCGAGGTAATTTTGTAGGTCTACCACTATTTGTGTCGCCCATAAAGGTGGGACTAATGCCTGGGCCATCTTGTCTGCCCGCCCTTCCCTTGATCTACTTCTAGTTTTACTTAGAGGGATACTAGATCTACTTTTCCTCTCTTTCAGCTTTTTTGGGCACACAGTCCGTTTCCTCGTCCTTAAAGGTGAACTGTCAAGAACCGATGTCCCTATATTTGACCCAATGTCCGGCTGCGCACAGGGAAGGTCTTGGCCCAAAATTTCTGGTGAACAAAACGGAGAGATAGTCACAGCTTCACTTTCTGGTCCTAACCTTAAGACAGGGGACTCCAGCAGTGGGATTAGGGACAGACGTCTCTCTGTGCGCTCAATCTCGCATGATACAGCCCTGATAGCTTTCTGTAACATGCGATCAATAGCCGTTGGCTTTGGAACTGGCGATAAGTCTATACCTTTTCCTGGTGATTGTGGCTGTCGCAAGGGCGTGGAATTACGCTTTGCTCTAGTCGAGCGCGTTTTAGCCTTGCTTGCCATGTTATTGGAGCAGGTAGTACAATGTCAATGTCTTGCAAGTAGTTAAAATGCCAGTTCAAAATGCCCAGTGTTACATATACAGCTCCATATCCACTAACAATGTTTGAAACCTTTGCCCTACCTAGGTGACTGGCACGAGGGGGGGCCCGGCTCGGCCTCTTCTGGTCACTGACGGGCAAGGACGGGCCCGCCCTTGGCCTGGGCTTCGCCCGGGCGTGGCCGGCGCGAGTCCCGCGCTGCGGGGGTGACAGAGCGCTTTTGAACGCGGTTTCGGCGGGATTCTCCTCCCTCCTGGGCGCGTGCCAGCCTGGGAGGTGTAGTTCGTGTTTCCCCAGTGCTGTTGCTTCAAACCAGGTATGCGCGTCCCGCGCTGCGGGGTGACAGAACGCTTTTGAGCGCGGTTTCGGCGGGATTCTCCTCCCTCCTGGGCGCGTGGTAGCCTGGGAGGTGTAGTTCGTGTTTCCCCAGTGCTGGTGCTTTAAACCAGGTATGCGCGTCCCGCGCTGCGGGGGTGACAGAGCGCTTTTGTGCGCGGTTTCGGCAGGATTCTCCTCCCTCCTGGGCGCGTGGCAGCCTGGAAGGTGTAGTTCTTGTTTCCCCAGTGCTGGTGCTTCAAACCAGGTATGCGCGTCCCGCGCTGCGGGGGTGACAGAGCGCTTTTGAGCGCGGTTTTGGCGGGATTCTCCTCCCTCCTGGGCACGTGGCAGCCTGGGAGGTGTAGTCCGTGTTTCCCCAGTGCTGGTGCTTCAAACCAGGTATGCGCGTCCCTTGCTGCGGGGGTGACAGAGCGCTTTTGAGCGCGGTTTCGGCGGGATTCTCCTCCCTCCTGGGCGCGTGGCAGCCTGGGAGGTGTAGTTCGTGTTTCCCCAATGCTGGTGCTTCAAACCAGGTATGCGCGTCCCCGCGTAGGAAGTAGTAAATCTGCACCTACAGGTAGACGTAAAATCTTTGTGTGAAGATTTACTACTTTTATTGTCAAACGGGCCCTTAATCCAGAGTGTTTGTGGCGTGGGTGCAGTGTCGAGGGTTGGTGGACGGGTAGCTGTGAGTAGCTGGAGTTCACATAGTTGAGTATATTGAAAGGTTTTCATTGCCACACTGAATTGCTGTGACATTATTGCATTGGCTTTCCTGGGTCACATAATTCTGTTGTATTGAGCTAAAGCCTCGGTTTGGATTTGAGCTATCACCAGACGTGTGTCAGAATCCATATAGTTGTTTAAAGGTGAACATTCCAAGGCTGGTCAGTTGCCTTCTGACCAGCTAGGGACAGTCCCTCCGTTTCTGTGTGCTCTGATAATAAATACTGGAGAAACTTACGCGCTAGTGTGCGACCTGGTCTTCGCCTTTACTACAAGTTCCTTATATGGGACTGCTTCAGATTTAGTTCATAGATCATTTGCTGCTATTATTTCTTTCCCTCAAAGTGAGTGGGATCAGCAACCCAAGTAAGCACTAACGTAGGTGAGAGAGGGCCCATCTCATTTACGTAGAAAAGGCACTCTTAACTAAGAGTGAGCATATACATTTGGTCAGGCGGAGCAGTGCGTGACCTTTTTACTCCTGTCACATCTCCTTTGAGAGGGGAGAATACATCATGGTAGGTAAACAAGTCCCACTGGCACTACTTCTCCACAGGCGCAATTATCACGGTAGATGGGTGTCACTCAAAGGTTCCCTTTGAGTGAAACCTATGAACCTCTTCAATGATTATTGCATGAACCGCGGCACACCTCATATTTTACAACCTTACAGATTTATGGTAGGTGTTACTGACGCTTATTAATTCTGGGTGGGAGGTTTCAGCTCTGGGCTAGATCCTTGCATAAACAGGTCCTTACATGTTTTCAGGACTCAAACAAGAAACATATGTTCATTGCAGACAATATCCACTGATTATGAGCTAGGGAGATCTGGAGACATGCTTATTCAGCAGGTCACAAGTCTTATTGCCCAAACAGCCTGTTGAGGATGTGCACATGTGAGACATAGACTAGGGGCAGGCCCAATCTCCAGACCATTGTGCATTCACCAGTAGAGATGGTATCACATCGCCAATGTTCATTTTTGAGGGCATCATGGATGATCCACCCATAACCTTATCTGGTAATGAGTTCACTTTAATCATAGGCGATGCATGCTACCCAATTGCAGGAAACCCAAACCGGACAAGCCAAACCTAAGCATGTATTCCTAAATAGTTATAACCCCCTTCTACAATTTTGTTGACAGACTGCACTTTCCCTCCCCACCAAATGTTGCAGTTCTCTCCAGAGTAAGCATAATCAACCCATATTGCGAATTCTACCATATGTATTGTTTTTTCTCCAGTAGCCTGATTTTGTAACAGAGACAGAGGTTCCGACGTTTCCTTGGAGTTATTTGCTGACAGTACTGGAACAGACAAACAGTTCTCACCTCTGTGTGCTAGCCTCATAGTCACCTGCCCCTCTTCTGTTTATGTTAGGACCAATTTTTGAAACTCAGTTACCAAAGGAGCATTATTCTAGTACAAGTATGTAAGTATTTTGTGTAACTCCCTCAAGTAGCCATTGGGTATGTGCATCAGCATAACAATCTGGTAAACATCACACACTCACACACACACACACGTACACACACACACACACACACACGCACACACGCACGCACACACACACACACACACATCACAGAGCAACCACCCCCACTAGGAAATAATGTTAGGGCTCAAGGTTCCATGTGTTGTCCACATTCACATTTTTGGGTCATGCCTTTCCACATGTTCTGACACTTCACAATTTGAGTCTTTCTCAACAGATCATTTACAATGGGGTTGTCCACTCTTCCTTATTTAAAACAAGCGTTGTTGTTAGAAATTGGGTCTTTAGTTGGCAGAGGTATGCACCCTGTCCCTGTCCAAGTAGGTATAACAATCCTAGTCAAGGTAAGCCACAACACAACCTAAATTAGACTGTCCTCCCCCTCTAATAGCTTGGCAGAGAGCAGGCATGCTTGACGTATAAGGCAATGTGTAAAGTATTTGAGCAATAACTCATACAGTAACACAGTGAAGACACCACAAAAAGACTCCAAAACAGGTTAGAAAATGAAGAATGACGTTATAAATAAAACAAGACCAAAACAACAAAAGTCCAAAGTGTAGAAGTTGAGATATTGAATTTTAAGGAAATAAAAGCAGTAAAGCGCTTAGAAGCAAGTAGAGCTACAAAAGGTTACTTTAGGTCGTGCTTGATGGGGGCAAAGTCAAAGTTCGGGCCAACCGTGATAGAGCACTAGCTGGCTACAGGACCAGCATAGGCCCTCATGAACAAAATTCCATTCCTGATCGCAAACAGAGAAATGCATCAATCTTCTCCACACAGTGAAGGTGATGCAGCAGTTCCGAAGACTGGTGCCAAAGTCGAGAGGCATTGAGTGATGCGCCAGTTTCTTCCACACAGTAGAGGAGATGCATTGATTTCACCAAGCTGCAGCTGCGGCAATACATTGTCCGATGCGTCGATCTCTGGAGGCAAAGCGCGGGTTCTGAAGCAATGTGTCGATTGTACTCCCCAACCGGGTCGATGCACCGGTTCTGCAACACGCAGATAGGAGATGGGTCGAAATCCATGTTGCAAGTATCTGGGCCTCTTCCAGTGAGCCAGGCACAAGAGCAGGGATAGAGACTTTGATATCCCTGAGTCTCAAGCAACAGGCGACAAGTCAACAAGTCCTTGGAGATCACTGGGAAGAAGGCAGAGTCCAACGCACTTTCAGCAGAGTCAAAGAGCATCAGAGCAACAAACAGAAAAGAAGGCCTTCATATCAGCAGTCCAGTTGAGTCATTTGAGCAGTAAAGCAGTTCTTCTGACAAAGGTTCAGGTGTAGGTCCAGAAGTGTCTGATTTGCTGGGGTCTGAGACCCAATACTTATAGCCAACTATGCCTTTCAAGTGGCAGACTCTGCAAAGACTAGCTTTGAATTGCACCAGTATCCCTTTTGACCCTGCCAGGTTATTGTGGGGGGTAATCAGTCCTTTGTGTCGGGACGGGCCAAGACACTACCCTTTGAAGTGTAAGCGTGAGCCTCTTCCTGCCAAGGAAGGGCCATCAGAATGCAGATGTATGAAGATGGCTACTCAGCTACACCTAGCCTTCTTGTGTTTGTGGCTGTCTGGAGTAACTGTCACCAAGCCCATATGTGTATTAGAGACAGGCTACGAGGCACACAGAGCAGTAACAGCAAATAAATGTCCACTTTCTAAAAGTGGCATTTTAAAAATAGTAATGTCACATCCGACGATACCAGAAAAGAGGATTTATCATTACCATTCCAAAGATATGAAACATAATACAACTACTCCTTTCTAATCAGGAATTGCAGTTTAAAGGTATTTTAAGGAATTCCCAATGTTAGCCTGTGAGAGAAGTAGGCCTCACAGCAGTAAATAACTAATTTAGATGTTTGCCACAAGAGGACATGCAAAACATACACGTACATGTCCTACATCTCGGTTCACAGCACCTTGCCTTAGTGTTTCCTAAGGCCTACCTTAGGGGTGACTTAGGTGTAATAAAAAGGGAGTTTAAGGTTTGGCATGTAGTTTCAAATTGTTGTTCAACAAAGAGGAGCATTAGGGGGAAAAGAAAAGCATCAAGGGCGGCCTCCACTCAAAATCAGTAGCACAAACAAATCCCTTGTTGTGTATCACATATCTAATCAATGCTTTTTGGATCCCCCACTTCGCACTTTCAAGCACAGGAGGTTCTAGTGCTTACATATGAACCATCCCATTATGTGTATTTTTTAGAAAATAAAACTAGAACAGGTCCAGTGCATTGTGGTGAATACTACATATGCGAGGAATGAAGGTAAAACGTGTATCCATAGGAATTGCCTCACAAAAGCAACCACCAAGGAGCGATTGGCAGGTTCGCAGCAACTTGCTCACTCGTTCATCATTGACACTTTTCTATATTGGGGAACGGAACCAACTCCCAAAATATGTGTTGTATATGTGAGTAACCCAAAAATCTACTATTTGGTCAACATCTCACAAAACTCCCCATGGATCCCGTGAAGGGAGGAGAACTTCTTCCTCACAAGCACAGAAAATGTTAAAAATAAGTTACAAAAAGCACACTGCATAGGTCTTTAATTTGAAGTACCCGCACTCATGATTAAAAACCATACCATGTGTTAGATCATTTTAAGCTGAAAAGCCGACATTTTATATTGCCAATTCACTTTCTAGCAAATTCATCAGGGCACGGGGACCCCATTCAACGCTCGAAGTGCACCGGACCATGTGGCTACTAGGTGGGTGCCTCCAACAGACTGAAGGCAGGAAACAGGACCAGATTTAGGGACCAACACTCAGTCACTGGTGGACTCTGCATTTCTGTGTCTGGGACCAAACAGTTCTGATGTTCCTGGTAAGGTAAAGGGATTTCCAAATCTTTGTAAGCTCCATAGTGTGCAGGCGGGCTTAGCACTGTGTATTCTTGAAACTGCCCTAAGGCAGCATCTATAGGCTTGAACTCAACCCATGAGCAAAACGTCTCAAAGGCATAAGTTGGATGTGGAAATATTACAGAAGTAACTAAAGGAATTTCCAAATCTTGGTCTATAGTGTGCCGGTGGGTCTAGTGCTATGCATTTTTTAAACTGCCCTCTGGCAGCATCAATAGGCTCGAACTCCACCCTTGAGTAAAATGTCTCAAAGGCATACGCCAGATGTGCAGCTATAAAAAAAGAAATTGCCCTCCCCCTTATCGGGGACACCGTAAACTTTGGGATGCTGAGTGACTGCTATGCTGTAATTAACCCCTATCACACTCAGTACTGCCATAATGAATGGATTCAATTGAAAATTGTAATGAAAGAATTAGAAAATACACAGAATGGGAAATAACCTTTAATGCATGAGGCTTGACAAACCTACAGCAATAGGTGGTCCCTTAACCACAGTTGGAGGTAACCATGATTACTACGGATGGCTTCATAATGAGTTAATGACACGTATGTGTTGAATAGTGAAAAAAACTACTCAAGGCATAACTGTAAGATGTAACCCCATATTGGGTGCCAACTGTTGCATAGGCTACAACTTGGGTGTATCTCTAAAAGATGTGCTTTCCCACCCATAGGTGAACTTTGTTCATTGCACCAACTGTGAATGTGGAAGGCAGGTATTATTACCCGGAGAACACAATTCAAAGTACTACTGAAATAGAGTTTTTGCTTTTGGGTTACTAACACTCCCGCGTGAAGGGATATGGGCATTTTGTTATTCACAGTATCACACACACAGTGAACTAACAAGAATTAACATTTTTAAGTAAAAAGTATTTATTACAACAGAAAGAACCTGTTTCTCAGTACGTCTAAAACAACTACACAGAATATTATAAAAACAACAAGAAAGCATGTTATAAATAACAAAATTAAAATTAACATTTCTAACATGGTTAAAATATCATCTAGAACCTATCAACCCAAAGGCCTTCTTCTATGCGCTACACTAAGAGAGGATGGCAGGCAGAGCAACTTGCAATCTAGAGTTTCTTAAGAAGAAGAGACACATTACATACCTTGTTGACTGTAAAGGCTGTCTTTATCAGCGGAGATGTAAAGACAGTGTTCCCGGCGAAGGGCAGACGCATGCTGCAGTCTTCCTCTGGGGGTTTGGCTTTATGGGCATTAGACGAGAAGTAGCATTTGCAAAGTGTGAACTTTCCTGGAAGCAAGTGAGACCATCTTTTGTATAATTTTGGGTGATAAACTGGGCGAAGTACCACTTCTGACAAGTAGTCAAGGGGCGGTCCTTATATAGTAATTCTTGTCAGAAACTGGAATTTTTTGCATAAGTTCAGGAATGTCTGACATAGATTAGGTGCATCAAGGTGTGCATCCTAGGCGTTTCTCTATGAGGAAATAAGGTAAAAGGGTGTCGATTCAGACTACACTATTTTGGCTAAATGTTTGTATGTGTTAATATTTAACCGTGACGGAGAAGACATTTGATCCAGACAAGTATTGCATCAAATGTTGTGTCTATGTCATTAATCAAATGGCTTGACACTTTCAAAGTTCTAAGAAACATAAGGTCTGGTGACATCTGTGTTTAATAGCAGACATGACAATATGGCGACTTCCGTTATCCAAGATGGAGTCAGGGCCTACCAGTGTTCCATCTAATTGTTTTCCTCTGTGTGTGGCAATGAAGGATCTCTGTGCACTGCAGTCAAACCTGTGTGCGCTGAAGACATGCAACGACTCACTATGCAAGTGAGTGCAACAGGCAAGCTACCAAAATCATTGGTGTTTGTCACTTCAAATATGGTCAGTGAGGAATGGTCACTGACAGTGCAACCCATTACATCAAAGATTCTTTATATGCATGCAATATAAAACAAGTAAGATGCTTCACATAATATTTAACAGCTCTCACAGGTGGCAGGATACACTGCCCTGGTATATCCAAGACCCTTCCCAGAGTCCACCCCTGCCATCTACTGTGCAGATAACACAAGAAAACTGACTTGTACACCCAGTCATTTAAAAGCTGTGCATCCCAAGTGGCCATGTATACCCTTTAACTCCTTTTTACAAGATGCCTCCTTTTCCCTCATCGTTTGCTTAGACTCTGGCTTCTTCCTCATTACAATCATTGTACTCACTACCCCTCCCTCCCCTCTCTTTCTTTACTGCTTTGTAGTTTATATATCTCTTCCCTTTTTGTCTCTGTCATTCTTCCCTTCCTCTCTTTACTTTCTTCCTTATATTGCTTATTCTCTCACCCCTTTCTTCCCTATTCTATCTCTCTTAAATATTATATATTAGTATTGTTTGCTATTGGTGCATATATCATAATCAACGTTTATGTCTCTATATGGGTATAAGCTGGACTTGCATGTTACTGTATTTGCTTTTATTTCTCAATTCTTAATTTTACCAAAAAAATAATTGATACAGAATGGATAAGGTTCTGGCATGTCAAGGCACACACTGCCAAGCACTCTCAACTCTTTCCATGTGACACCTGGCACATCTTGCCATTTCACAAACTGACATGTAGGTCAAAACAACTACTTTGTGTTCTAAACACATTTTAAATGGACCTAATGTGACATACTTGGCAGAGGTGGCATTCGTGTAAATCTTTCCGTTGTTCTACCTGCAGTATCTTGGTGCATGTTAACTAACTTTTTCAAGTTAAATCCCTCCATATGTGAAATCCTTTTGATTTGATCATATTCCCTTTGTGGGATGCCAAACTCTGGCCCGCATCTTTGGAAACCTATTCTACATCTGGACTTTTGGATTCTTTGTTGGCTTTGGTGTCTCCACTCTTGCTTTCGCATTGGCTTCTGTCCTTTTTAGATTTTCCTCAATGTGCACCTGCAGTTAATGATTGAGTTGATTCAAGGCAGTACTGTGGAAATTATGTTTTTCGTGGCCTTTAAGCATGTGAGCCCTCCCCTCCCTGGAAGACCTCCTTTGTCTCTTCAATCCAAATATCTATACAATCATCCTTTCACTCTTCCCTCCACCATGACACCTTTACATTGTCATCCATTCATTCTTTCAACCACCATTCAATCTTTCACCATTCCATTGTTCCGGTCATTCTATCCTTCCATTCATCCTTCAATCCAGCCGCTTAGATTCACCTTTTCGCCATTGCATTCTATCATCCATTCAGTCTTTCAATGATCGTTAAATATTTCACTGTTCCATCAATCCATTGGCACTTCAATCCATCTACTCACACATCCATCTATGCATTTATCCATCCATATATCAATCTACCCATAAATCAATCCTTTGACTTCACCAGCCATTAATAATGCATTTCATCTATCAGTTGATCCTTTTGTTCATTCATCCAGAGTTAAATTTACTTTGCCATTCATTCACCTGTCCTTTCAGTTAGCTACTCACCAAGCCATGCATCCACTCACTCATCTGTCCACATTTATCTAACTTCTCCTACACCCATGCTTCTTGATCGTGATCGTCAGAGGAGCAAGCTGTGTATTCGCCGCCTAGCGCGTTATCTTGCTTTCTTTTTAAAAAACAATCACATTTTAAAACTTGCTATTTGCACATCGCGCTTGGGGATAGTTATACTAGGGTGAAAAAGCTGCTTTGTATTTACCTGTGGGGACGGAGTTGTGTTCAATACTCCGGGGGCGGCTGACATCTTGGGAGGAGAGGGTCAGTGGTACAGCTGCCACAGGGAATTCGCGCACCCTGGATCAAAAGGGGCGGATGCCGCGAGCGCGCGTTGGAACTTGATCGTCAGAGGAGCAAGCTGTGTATTCGCCGCCTAGCGCGTTATCTTGCTTTCTTTTTAAAAAACAATCAAATTTTAAAACTTGCTATTTGCACATCGCGCTTGGGGATAGTTATACCAGGGTGAGAAAGCTGCTTTGTATTTACCTGTGGGGACGGAGTTGTGTTCAATACTCCGGGGGCGGCTGACATCTTGGGAGGAGAGGGTCAGCAGTACAGCTGCCACAGGGAATTCGCGCACCCTGGATCAAAAGGGGCGGATGTGGCGAGCGCGCGTTGGAACTTGATCATCAGAGGAGCAAGCTGTGTATTCGCCGCCTAGCGCGTTATCTTGCTTTCTTTTTAAAAAACAATCAAATTTTAAAACTTGCTATTTGCACATCGCGCTTGGGGATAGTTATACCAGGGTGAGAAAGCTGCTTTGTATTTACCTGTGGGGACGGAGTTGTGTTCAATACTCCGGGGGCGGCTGACATCTTGGTAGGAGAGGGTCAGCGGTACAGCTGCCACAGGGAATTCGCGCACCCTGGATCAAAAGGGGCGGATGTGGCGAGCGCGCAGCGGACACGCGCAGCGGGTGCGCCACTAGCGCGCCTAAGGCGCGCCAAAGGCAAGCCCATCTGCACCCGTCCGTGCCCGACCGAGACCAGGGGCCAGGACCCTCGACCCCGCAGCATTAGCACCATGCCCCTACACGGCCGCCCAGCTAAAACAGCTTCACGGTTTACACAGGTGCCATCATTGTCTGGGCCCCCCCTTCTACCAGACCCACTGCTCTCAATGTCCTTTTATCCTCGAGACAGAGGGTCAGGTGGGTAAGATATGCCCTCAAATCCCGGACTTTGCAATGGAGTTGCTTAACTGCCGTTCGATGTCTAAACATTCATTAGAAACACGGCTGCTTCTGGAAGATACCAATCCGGATGTACTGTTTCTCACCGAGACATGGCTGACGGACTGGTCAAATCCAGCAGTGATCCAGGCACTCCCCCAAGGATACACCATTCAGAGGCAAGATCGAGGCCTGATTAGAGGCGGAGGGCTTGCCATTATTCATAGGGATTCTTTCAGTTGTCGAATTTCGGATGGGTTGATCCGTGACTGTGAAAGTTGTTCCTTCTCTATCAGTTTTACGTCTACCTGTACGTTTTCAGGCATGTTAATTTATCGACCCCCAGGAGCGATAGGATCTTTTATCAATGATTTGGCTGACAATATATCTTTATTGGTCAGCTCTTTGCCGAATTTCACAGTCCTGGGAGATCTTAACCTGCATGCTGAAATACGCTCCTACGCCAATGTGGAGGAATTGTTTGACACCCTAGGGGCGTTACTTCTTACCCAGAAGTTGATGGGTCCGACTCACATTAAGGGACATTTGTTGGACCCTATCTTCACCAATACTCACATCCGGGTGGAGGGTTCCCAACCACTCCCCTGGAGTGACCACTATTTGATTTCATTCTCCTGGTCCTCCCCCACAACCAGGATGGTAGAAAATCATACCAAAATTTTGAGCCGGAACTGGTCTAACATTTCTATGGGAGAATGGGCCGCTATTCTTAAAGACACCTGCCCCCGGTTAGACGCCGACCCTGAACTGGCAAACTTGCTATTTAATGGCTGGATTGAAAATACATTGAATTTGCTAGCCCCTAAAAAACTTAGTGACATTAAACAGGGCCCTAAAAAAGTGGCCTGGTACACCACGGAGCTTAGAGAGCAAAAACAGAACTGTAAGCAACTAGAGAGACAGTGGAGGAAAGATTATTCACCTGGGAAAAAACAGGTCTATCGCGACGCGCTAAAACTGTATAAAGCAGAGATTATCAAAGTACAATCTAAGTACTATGAAGCAAAAATTTTATCAGCACCTAATGCCCCACGAGAAATTTTTAAAATATTCAAATCTTTGATCACACCTCCACTTACGGCAGCTAGTCCCTCTGACTTACAAGGACGCTGTAACGATATAGCAGAGTTTTTTCATGCTAAAGTTCTGCCCATTTATTCATCCTTTCCATCAGTCGACAATTCCTCTTATGATCCTCAGATGGAAGAAAAAAGATGCCCCTTAGATCGGACTTTGGAATCTTTTGCTCCCCTGGATTCCGTTAAAGCCGCCTCCCTACTTAACACACTTAAATCAGGCTCCCCTAAAGATCAGGCACCCCCTACGGTGTTGTGTAAAGTTGCTCTAGAAGTAGCCCCTGTCATCGCAACACTTATTAATTCCTCACTGCTAGCCGGTAGGGTCCCCTCATTATGGAAGCAAGCGATGGTTAAAGCCCTGCTGAAAAAGCCAGGATCAGACCCAGAAGTAATGGCCAATTATCGGCCGATTTCCTTGCTACCGGGAATAGCCAAAATAGCGGAGAAATACGTCAACACTATTCTCTCCTCCTATTTGGAGGAGCACGATTGCTTACATCAGACACAGACTGGTTTTAGAACACTTCAGGGCACTGAAACGGCCCTGATCACGGTTGTGGAGGAGGCAAGAAAAATCATGGACTCAGGAGGATCAGCGGCAATAATCCTCCTTGACCTCAGTGCGGCTTTTGATACCGTTAACCATCAAACTCTCATCTCTAGATGTCATGAGATGGGGGTGACGGGAACCGCATTGAGGTGGATAGTTTCCTTTTTGGAAGGCCGTACATTCCAGGTCTTTGAGGATAATGTGATTTCCAAGATTGTGCCTTTGAAGAGTGGAGTGCCTCAGGGCTCCTCACTAAGCCCCACTCTTTTTAATATTTATATGAGCCCGTTGGCAAATATATTGGAGGTGTTTGGCATACAAATTGTTACATATGCCGATGACACCCAGCTGATAGTCTCCCTCAAAGATCCTGGACAGCCTGGAAGTAACCTTTCCAGATGTCTGGAAAAAATCTCAGTGTGGATGAAACAATCTTGCCTTCAGTTAAATGGAACTAAAACTGACCTCATGCTGCTGGGTAGGCCCCTACCTCCAGGCCTGCCTCTTGCATGGCCTGGTTGTATGGGAAACGCTCCTACCCCAAAAAATCACATCAAGAGTCTAGGGGTTTGGCTGGACACCAAACTTGATATGAAGACCCAGGCTAGAAAGGTAGCGGGATGCTGTTTTGGAATACTCAAAACAGCTCGGAAAATTCTGCCCCTTCTTCCGTTCAAGGCAAAAAAACTGCTTCTCCAGGCATTAATTCTGTCGCGGCTGGATTATGCTAATGCCCTCTATCTGGGAGTCCCTCAATCAACATTAAGCATATTCCAGAAAGCCCAGAACTGTGCAGCAAGAATTCTCCTGCAAATTCTGCGGAGAGAATCAGCGAGAGGAGCAATTAAACAGCTGCATTGGCTTCCCATTGCAGAGAGGATCAAATTTAAGGCCCTTTGTGTTACTCACAAGATCATGGCCGCCAAGGGTCCTCCAATTCTTCAGAGGATTGTTTCTCCATACTGTCCTAGAAGAGCTCTTCGCTCCGGAAATAAACGCCTGGCCACGGTGCCGAGAATTTTCAGGTCCAAAAGCGGAGGCCCTTGTTTCTCCTATGTAGCCTCCAGAGCTTGGAATGCCCTCCCAGAAGCCATCCGCTTGGAGGAGGACCATCTTTCCTTTCGGAGACTCTTGAAGACCTATCTATTCCCAACGGATTAATCAGTGTTCTCTTCTTTTGATTTGGTTCTTAGCTCTGGGAGGCCTATGGGTAGCCATGCGCTTTATAAATGTCTCTTTCATTTCATTTCATTTCATTTCATTCTTATCACCCTTTATATAACTGTCCTTAATTTCAAACTTCAATCCTGCTTTTGTTGTTCTATCAATCTTTCTTTCCTTCTTACCTTAACTATGAGCTTTTGTCTGTCCATCTTACTGTAGCTTCTAAAGAACAGGTGGTGGGGAGGGTTCACAGTGCCCTTGCTCACAACCACTTCAGTAATAGAAGTCAATAAAATACAATAGCTGCACTGCATGGGCCTATTTATACAGTGCAACAGGATGTCAGTTGAAGCCTCACCTGGGATCCATTTGCCTTGCTGGTCTCTCTATGTACCATTTGGGAGTAAATAAAAGAGAACCACTCCTTGCTGATATTTTGATCCATAAAGTTTCCAACATTTAATTACTCATTTTTCAATGAAGCAGCCGGACTAGCCAGCTAACCCTCATGGCTCTAGTCTGCTCTGTTACCAACTGAAAAGTAACAGAGTTTATTTCTACAAATAAACAGCAGAGCAGACGGTATTGACGTGCGCTGCCTGTTCTAGTTCTCATACGCCTTCTTTCTGAGACTAAGGGCCTGATTACGATGTTGGTCGGAAAGCCTCCAACCGACAGTTGGATTCCCCTAGATGTGTCGGAACCCATCCGCCCGACTGGGTCGGAAACAAATCCAACCAACCAATTCCGATGCTCGAGGTCGGAGGGAAACTGTTCGGCCATTTCGTTTCAAAGAATCATCTTAGTCAGAGCCCATTCATACAGCTCAACGGACAGCCTTTCCGACTCAGTCTGTCCCACACGAAAAGCCTGTCAGAAACTTACTTTTTGGTTAATAGCTCAGCCCAGTAGGGTTTAATTTACTGGGCAGGTTGCAAACATATGTATCGTATCATGTGTTGGCCCGTTGCATCTGAAGCATTGTGTATTTTTAGTGATGTTCCACTTGCTAAGCTTTGTGGATGTAATGTAAAAGTCACAAAGCTTGAGATAATGTTGTATATGATATTTAGCTATCCTGCAAACTTTTAGGCTTATTCTGATGGAGTTAACTACTGCGGTTGAGAGATGTTTATGGATAGTCAATGCGACCATTTATTTGCCCAAGTCATTTGTTGATTGTGGACTTGCTACATAAATATATGATAGTAATCAGCCATTCTTTGTGTTGTCTGCTTCAACAAAATTGTACATAATTTGGGGTTGCACTGAGGTAGTTTGGTTAATCTATCACAGAGTGCAGCCCAAAAGTTAGCAATCACCCATGAGATACAGAGTCAGATGGCGGGCGACTGACCACTGTAAGAGGTGCCCTCGCACTCTGACCCCAGTGTAAATGGTGAAATAGATATGACTAATTATACCTACCTCTCGAACTCTGCAGTCCCTTGGTGGCAGAGAGGTTCGCAGTGGCAAGGATTGCGGGTTCTGATTGCGGCTGCTTTGCGGGAGGCCGGAACAGCAGTCAGCATTCTGGGAGGCAAACTGGTGTGATCCATCTCAATGGCCCCTAAATCTAACAAGGCATCAAAGGAGGCCGCCACGACAGGAGCGGCATTGGGGCAAATAATGAGCTGTTTCCGGCATGGCACCTCAGCTAAGAAACCAGAGGGGGCTGACGTTTGGGCAGCCAAGGGGGGAGAGCTAGAAGTTCGCGGCAAACAGCACAGGACAGCTTCTGACCTGGGTGGCTCAAAGTAACCGTTCTTTATGGAGGCTTTCTCCGCAGCTGCTGCGGGATCACGGCCCCCTGTGAGCGGGGCAACTGCTACGAACGCCGTACACGCATCTGACCAGCTGGAAGAGACGGGACGGGCGGAGCACAAGTGATTGCCCTGCTTGCAGATACAATCTTGCAGCAGCAGGACGGAGCAGGGCTGCAGAGAACAGATACCTTCTTGCCAGAGCAACACCAGCAAGATGTCGAATCAACCAAAGAAAGAACTCGCAACCCCAGGCTCCCAGGACCCCCTGGAACCCTGACAGGATTGGAGCCCCCCCATGAAGGCATTGGTAAGAAAAGATAACCTTGCCCTTCCTGTATCTCTTAACAATGTGCTATGTGGAACTGATCTGCAGGGAACTCTGTCTGGACCTTGGTTAAAAAATCAGTTGGGATCTCCAGAACAAGGGGAGAAATTATTTTCCCTCATGGATGACTCTGAACTCTTGGTTTCTAGAATGGGGCTCACGGAGGCAGATTTGGGGTCGAAGGGCTCATCTGTTAGTCCATCATAATAGAATAACTATCAAAAAACGTAGGACCAAACCTAAAACAAGCCGCTCAGATCAAGATGCTGATAGTAATACGCCGGCAGACTGAGATGGGACTACTCTGCCACTAGCCAGGTTTACAACGAAGAGGCAGGAGTAAAAAATGCACTGCAGGATGATTCCAACAATCCCAAAGACCATCCATCAATAGACCTTGTTTACACCACACTAAAACAAATGCAAAGGGAAGCCCGGCAGGAGAATCGCAGGGCACACCAGGCCACCAAAAAGCTCCAAGTGACAATCCGGAAGGTGAGCATACTCTGCTAAAAAAATGAAAGAAAGGATGACCCCTTGTGTAAGAAAAGACAGCAGTATTAGAGAGGGAAGTTGAGAAATTGCAAACACATAAAGAGTCGCAGGACAAGGATGTGACAGACATAATGTGGAAGCTTGAGGAAATTGAGAATCGGCAGCATCGAAAAAATATCAGGTTTCAGGGACTAGCCGAAAATATTGAGGGCAGTGATATGAAAGCGTTTATGGTTGACTTTTTAAAGAGAGCTTTCCCCGATCTACCGCACTGGAACTGGGACGCTGAAGTACAACGAGCACATCGCTTCCCGTTGATGCTAAAAAAAAGAAATGTGGCAGGACAAACTGAATGGCCCAAGGCAGTTTTCGTTTACTTAGGTAACTTTCTCTTTCGTCAGGTTACATCGGATAAAGCACGACCAGAAGCCAAATGTACCTATGAGGCCACACATTTTTTGTACACCCAGACCTTTGCCCCACCACAGTAGAAAGAAGGTAGAGATTACAGTTGATCCCACCCTTTCAGGCAATAGGCTGTGAAACATATCTTTTAAACCTGGACCAACTCAAAATCATTTCTAAGGGGAGGGTGTGGATATTCTTCTCAGAAGCCAAGGCTCATGACTACCTGAATGAGATTAAGGAGATAAAAGGAGGTGCTGGACTTTCATGACTGGAATTAAGAGTCTCTCAATAAGTTAATATTGTAGGGCACTGGTTATCAATCAATCAATCAATCATGGAATTTATAGCGCGCACTACTCACCCGGAAGGGTCTCAAGGCGCTTGGGGGAGGGGGTCTGCTACTGCTCGAACAGCCAGGTCTTGAGCTGTTTCCTGAAGGCGAAGTGGTCCTGGGTCAGCCGCAGGTGGACGAGCAGGGAGTTCCATGTCTTGGCCGCTAGGTAGGAGAAGGATCTTCCTCCGGCGGTGGCTCTCTGGATGCGAGGGACGACGGCGAGGGCGAGGTTTGCGGATCGTAGCTGTCGGGTGGGCGTGTAGAAAGTCAGGCGGTCGTTGAGGTACCTTGGGCCCAGGTCGTGGAGGGATTTGTGTGCGTGGGTGAGGAGTCTGAACGTGATCCTCTTGTTGACAGGGAGCCAGTGCAGGTCTCTCAGGTGGCTCGAGATGTGGCTGCGTCGGGGGGCGTCCAGGATGAGACGGGCGGAGGCGTTCTGGATACGCTGAAGTCTTTTCAGAAGCTTGGCTGTTGTGCCGGCGTAGAGGGTGTTTCCGTAGTCTAGTCTGCTGGTGACGAGGGCCTGGGTGACATTCTTCCTGGTCTCGGTCGGGATCCATCTGAAGATCTTGCGGAGCATGCGGAGGTTGTGGAAGCAAGATGAGGAGACAGCGTTGACTTGTCTGGTCATCGATAGGGAGGAGTCCAGGATGACGCCCAGGTTGCGTGCGTGGTCCGTTGGCTTGGGTGCGGTGCCCAGGGCCGGGGGCCACCAGGAGTCGTCCCATGCGGAGGGCGACGGTCCCAGGATGAGGACTTCTGTCTTGTCCGTGTTCAACTTCAGGCGGCTGATGTTCATCCATTCGGCGACATCTTTCATCCCTTCGTGTAGGTCGGCTTTGGCGGTGTCGGGGTCTCTGGTGAGGGAGAGAATCAGCTGGGTGTCATCGGCGTAGGAAATGATGTTGAGGTTGTGTTGGCGTGCGATGGCAGCGAGGGGTTTCATGTAGATGTTGAAGAGAGTGGGGCTGAGCGACGATCCTTGCGGGACGCCGCAGATGACTTCGGTGGCCTCAGAGCGGAACGGAGGGAGGCGTACTCTCTGTGTTCTGCCGGAGAGGAATGAGATGATCCATTCCAGAGCAGTCCCCTGGATGCCGGTGTCATTGAGGCGTTGGACTAGGGTGCGGTGGCAGACAGTGTCAAATGCTGCGGAGAGGTCAAGGAGGATGAGTGCCGCTGTTTCACCTTTGTCGAGCAGGGCTCGGATGTCGTCGGTGGCTGCGATGAGGGCGGTCTCGGTACTGTGGTTGGCTCTGAATCCGGATTGCGATGGGTCGAGGGATCCGTTCGTCTCGAGGAAGGCGGCCAGCTGCTTGTTGACTACCTTCTCGATGACTTTGGCAGGGAATGGAAGGAGCGAGATTGGGCGGAAGTTCTTGAGGTCGGTCGGGTCCGCTGTTGGTTTTTTCAGTAGTGCGCTGAGCTCGGCGTGCTTCCAGCTCTCCGGGAAGGTGGCTGTGTCGAAGGAGGCATTGAGGATGTCTCGGAGGTGAGGTGCGATGGTAGAGGCGGCCTTGTTGAAGACATGGTGGGGGCATGGGTCGGTCGGAGATCCGGAGTGGATGGTGTTCATCATGCGTGTCGTGTCTTCGGTGGCCACTTTGGTCCATGTCTGGAGGATAGCGGCGGGGTGTGTAGGTTCGGTCGATGGGTGCGGGGGTGGAGCGCCGAAACTGTTGTGGATGTCGGCGATCTTGCGGTGGAAGTACGAGGCGAGGGAGTCGCAGAGGTCCTGCGAGGGAGTGATGTCGTTGTTGCCGGCGCTGGGGTTGGAGAACTCCTTGACGATGTTGAAGAGCTCCTTGCTGTCATGGGCGTTCTTGTCCAGTCGTTCCTTCAAAGATTTCTTCTTGGTGGTGCGGATGAGCTGATGATGTCTGCGGGTGGCGAGTTTGAGGGCGGTCATGTTGTCGGTGGTCTTGTCGAGGCGCCAGGCCTTCTCGAGGGTGCGGCAGGCCTTCTTGGAGTCCTTGAGTTCGTCGGTGAACCAGGGGGCCTTCTTGCTTCTGGGCCTGGTGAGTGGGTTCTTCAGTGGGGCGAGGTCGTTGGCACAGGAGGTCAGCCATTGCGTGAGGTCGAGGGCTGCTGTGTTAGGGTCCGTTGTCCTGACCGGTGGGTTCTGGCTGAGGGAGGTGGTGAGCTGGTCGACGGTGATCTTGCTCCAGTTTCTGTGGGGAACCTGCTTCGGGTGGTGCTGGACCGTGTTCTTCTTGAAGCTGAAGTGGACGCAGCTGTGGTCAGTCCAGTGGAGTCCGGTGCAGTGGCTGAAGGTGACGTGCTTGCTGGATGAGAAGAGGGGGTCGAGCGTGTGGCCGGCGTGGTGGGTGGGGGTGTTGACCAGTTGCTGGAGTCCGAGGTTGGCGAGGTTGTCCAGCAGGGTGGTCGTGTTGCGGTCGTTGTTGTTCTCCAGGTGGAAGTTGAGGTCCCCGAGGAGGATGTAGTCGGCGGAGGGGAGGGCGTGAGGGCTGATGAAGTCCGTGATGTCTTCGCAGAACTGTGCGCGTGGTCCCGGGGGTCTGTAGATGAGGGTGCCTCTGAGGGTAGTCTTGGGGTCGGTGTGGATCTGGAAGTGCAGGTATTCGGCGGTGTTGAATGCGTCGGTGGAGTCAGTCGAGATGCGAATGGTGTCTTTGTGTACGATGGCGATCCCTCCTCCGGTCTGGTTGACGCGATCCCTCCTGATGATCTTGTAGCCGTCCGGGATGGCTATGGCGATGTCGGGGGCTGAGGAGGTGTTCGTCCAGGTTTCCGTGAGGAAGGCGACATCTGGAGATGCGGTGTCGAGGAGGTTCCAGAGTTCCACGGCGTGTCTGTGGACGGAGCGTGTGTTGATCAGGATGCACTTGAGGTGGTTGCTGTTGTCCGTCTTGGTGGGCGTGGTGCTTGTTTGGAGGCAGGAGAAGTTGCAGGATCGGCAGGCGAAGGGTCCATGGGTGTGTCGCGGGGACGCTCGGTAGCACCCGGGGGCTCGGGCGGTTTTGAGTGCGATGAGCGTAGTGAAGTCGTAGGTCCTGCGGGGAGGCTGGCGGGCGCGGGGGCCAGGGGGTCTGGCGCTGGGCGCGGTCCAGGCACGGACGGGCGCAGACGGGCTTACCTTTGGCGCACCATCGGCGCTCAATCGGCGCTCCCGCTGCGCGCGTCCGCTGCGCGGTCGCTCAGGGGGCGTCATAAATAAGGAGCCGGGAGGGAGGGTCAGCTGGGAGGCGGGAGCGGGTTGTCCAATGGGCAGTGGGGGGAGGCGGGGACTGCAGGCGGGAGCAGGAAGGAGGAGAGCGGGTCAGCGGTGGCGAAAACGGCGGGAAAAAACGGAGCGGAAGTCACCGGGGCAGCGTCGGAGGTCAGCGGGCGAGGAGGGGCAGCAGCGGCAGGAAGCGACAGGCAGGAAGCAGGAGGCAGGAGGCGGCAGCGGCGTGAACCAGGTGAGTGGCGTCAGGCGGTGGTAACAGGGTGGGCAGGTGCCAGGCAGCGACAGGTAGGCAGAGCAGTGAGGGGGAGCGACCGGCTGTGGGGGCACAGGGGTCACACTGACCAGCCCGCTACTGTCCCTTTAAATAAGGAGCCGGGAGGGAGGGTCAGCTGGGAGGCGGGAGCGGGTTGTCCAATGGGCAGTGGGGGGAGGCGGGGACTGCAGGCGGGAGCAGGAAGGAGGAGAGCGGGTCAGCGGTGGTGAAAACGGCGGGAAAAAACGGAGCGGAAGTCACCGGGGCAGCGTCGGAGGTCAGCGGGCGAGGAGGGGCAGCAGCGGCAGGAAGCGACAGGCAGGAAGCAGGAGGCAGGAGGCGGCAGCGGCGTGAACCAGGTGAGTGGCGTCAGGCGGTGGTAACAGGGTGGGCAGGTGCCAGGCAGCGACAGGTAGGCAGAGCAGTGAGGGGGAGCGACCGGCTGTGGGGGCATATGGTATGGTGTGGGTACAAGAATGGGGCTTGCTTTACATTTGGGGCCTATTCTAACAGGCCCAAATTATTAAATCTTTCTTAATCTTTTAGCTGTCTACCTCTTTTTTTGTGATTTTTTGGAGGGGCTGGAGCACGGGGGCTGCTCGAGGCAGGTTGAGCAGGCTGCATCACAATGGTTAGCGATGACCGATTTGCTCGTTTGTGGGGGGGCAGCTGCAGGGTGGGGGGACGGGTGTCAGTTGGGAGGCGGGTGTGGAGGAGGATAGGGTAGAGTAGGGGGTTGATCATAGGAAGGTGGAGAAAAATCACGGTACATAAGGAATTCCAGGATGTTGGGAAGAAGGGAGGGGCTTGGCTGATGCAATTGGAAGGCGGCTCGCACTACAAACCAACACGGTTCACACCCCTCTTAAAAACCCATACTGCTATAGATGATGAGTATTCGAATTGCGACATGAAATATAACTGGCTCGAATGATCAAGCTAAAATACAGAAAGTAGCAATTGACCTGAAAATACTCCGTAATTATATTGTATGTTTACAAGAGACCCATATTGAGGGCTCAAGGTAGAAGCTAATGGAACAGCTTGGGTACAACCTTATCACTTATACTACACAAGGGGCTAGAACGAGAGGGATTGCCATTCTAACCCAGAGGAGCGACATAATATGCAACAGGTGTCAGTCGGATAAATATGGACGCTGGGTGCTAGCTGAATGCTGCTATCATAAACGTGTTTTTACTATATGCTCAGTATATGGGTCTACTGGAGATGACCCTGAAGTTCTGGAACTTCTTAACGCTGAACTAGCGCTATGGCCACCCCCTGTCAAACTTTGTGGGGACGTGAATATCAGTGGTCTGAGTGGGCTCTGGGGGAAGAGCACTGGCAATTATGCAGGCCTAAAGAACCAGGTTTACAGAGCCCTTACATTCCTAACACAAGATAATGGGTTAGTAAACATGTGGCTATATCTAAAGCCCTTCCACCCTGGCAGCAGCTATGTTTCCGCCCCTCATAAATCAGTTGCTCGGCTAGATTATTTTTTTTGTTTCCCAGCAGCTGGTCCCGAGATACAGTATAGAGAAATACCCCGAGTTCTGTTAAATCATAATTCTCTGGTTTGGGTTGTTGCTTTTACAGGGGTGAAAAGAGTGGAGCTATCCTGAATGTTTTGAAAGGGGCTTTCTGAAGGACCAGAGGTACCTTATAGATATGAACAAATAGATTAGGGAGTTTCAATCAATAGGATCTGTGCAAGTAGTGGGATGGTCTGGGATGTGTTTAAGGCATGAGTGAGGGAGGAGACACTTAGCTATAGCTTGCATCACCAAAAGAACGAAACCCAGCACTTAAAAATACTATATAAGGCATTGGCAGATGCCAAAGAGGAACTTGTTGGTGCTATAGCATCGGGGTTACCCCTGGAGAACATACTGCTTAAACTTGCCATTGCAAAAGCTGAAATAGGCGAAAAGTCGGCAACCCATGAAGCTGAGAAGTATCTTTCATGGCTACAGTGTTATCACGAGCGTAATGAATGGGTAGGACATATGTTGGCAGTACACTCAAGACAGAAAAGCGCGAGTTGAGAGATACTGGAGATTCAAAATGATGGGGGGAATCTAGTTACAGACTCCATGGGTATACGGGAGGAATTCCGTAAATATTATGAGAACTTATATCACGAGGCTCAGCAGCCAGAAGAGAGCCAAATTAGAGAGTATGTAAGTTGCGCACAAATAGAGCAGGATACCTCAGAAGATGAGTAATTGTTGGATGCCATACTTACAGAGGAAGAAATACACAGAGCTCTTAGGGATCTTCCCTCCGGTAAGGTAGTGGGACCTGATCAGATTCACCTTGAATTTTATATAACCTTTCGCACCAGTTTAGGGCCAAACCTGGTACAAACACTCTGCAAGGCACAAATAGGCATCTCTGTCCCAAAATCATGGGCTTGGGCCACTATTATTATTTTTCTGAAAAAGGGGAAGCCCCCTAGGAAAGCTGGTTCCTACGGACTCATTAGTCTCGAACCACAGCTCACGATGATAACTCAAGCTACTAAAACCTCTGGCACCTGTTTCGGGCTCATGCGCACGACTCGCAGAATCCTGCCCTTACTGCCACCTACTTCAAGGAAGCTACTCATCCAGGGACTAGTGCTGTCCCGCCTGGACTACAGCAACCTGATTTATCTGGGAGCCCCCGAGTCCACCATCACGAAACTCCAGCGGACAAAAAACGCGGCGGCACGCATGCTTACTAACACTCCCTCCAGAACGTCCGCCAAGCCGGCCCTCAAAGCCCTGCACTGGCTCCCGGTGCGCCAAAGGGTGCAATTCAAAGCGATGTGTACAACACACAAGCTGTTCAACGGATCTGGTCCAGCGATCCTTAGCAAAATGATCACTCCCTACACAGCAACCAGATCCCTACGATCGCAGAATGAGAACCTTGTCAGCACCCCTAGATTCAAAAGAACCCGTACAGGAGGTCGACAATTTTCCGTTCAAGCAGCTAAGGGCTGGAACGCACTCCCTCGCTCCCTCAGACTAGAACCCAACTATCTGGCTTTCCGCAAGAAACTAAAGACTCACCTGTTTCCTAAATAAATTCCTTTTGTTGCTCTCCCCTCCCTCTCTTCCCCTCAGCAGGATTTCAGGTCACATAGCGCGGGGATGCCCTTGGGTCACCAGGCGCTCTAGAAATCGCTAAAATAAATAAAAATAAATAAATAAACAGCCATGCCAAGATATTCTCAAAGGCACTAGCTTCACGACTAAGCCTCATTATTGGCAAAGTGATTTACCCCAGACAGCATGGGTTTATACCTGATAGAGGCACCACAGATCCTATCCGAAGGGTGGTAACACTGTTTGATGCAGCGGCAGTCTCAGAAGACTCTATGGCCCTGATCTTACTTCATGCTGAGTAGGCGTTTCATAGGGTCTCCTGGGAATATTTGTGGGTTTTTTCCTTGAGAGGTTTGGTATCAGGAAGGACTTTATCAAAGCAATATGGGTTTTGTATAAGGCCCCAGCTGTCCGACTAAGATTGAACGGGGGACACACAGACTGATTACTGATGACACAGGGGACTAGACAGGGATGTTCATGTTTCCCCTTCGTTTTGACAATATATAGATCCCCTGATCCGGAATATTGATGCCAACATGCCGATGATCTGGCAGTAGTAACATCAGATCTCAAACCAGCAGTTGTGGTACTAGAGAAGGAAGCCCGGACATTTGGAAGAATCTCAGGATATTCACTTAACCAGCAGAAAACATAGAAAGTCATAAACAGTGCAGTTGACCTGGAGGATCCTCGGGTGACGCAGGTAGCCACCTATTTAGGGATAAACATTACTTTAGAGCTCGGGCAAATGGTGGAGGCAAATATAGCTCCGGTCATCTAGAAAGGAAAGAAGGATTTTGATAGGATGCATAATCTCCATCTCTCCATTGTTAGCCGGTGCAATATAATCAATATGATTTTCCTACCCAAAATTCTTTACCCCTGGAATTTGAAAAACTATGTTTAAGGAGTTGGAAAATATGTTTAATAGGTTTATTTGGGCCCATGGGAAGACCAGGAGAGCACTGAGATTTATGACACTTACAAGAGAGAGAGAGAGAGGAGGATGGGCAGTGCCAGACCTCAGAATGTACCACTGGGCTGCAGCTTTACAATACATGCGGGGTCTAGTATGAGGGAATGCAGCAGACCGGTGGAGTAGAGCAGGGTCACCAGATGTTTATGAATTATTACTGGGAGATGAGGCTCAGAACTGCTTCCTGAAATACAATAAACATAGATACTATAAAAAAAAAGTCAGACTTAAAACTTCATCAGCTGCATTTCAGATATGGGCAGCCCTCAAGAGGATAATAGGGCTTGCTAGGATGAATTTTTATACTCTACTTTCCAGAAATCCGGTGCTCCCAGCAATGTTTCAAGATATCACCATGGCACGATGGGAGGGTTTGGGAATCCGGATGATTGGGGATCTTATGGATACAGATGGAATCTAGTCATTCAACGATGTTTAAGCTAAATTTGGAATCGATAGGAGAGACTTCTTTAAGTATCTGCAAGTGCGTAGCTTTTTAGAAAAAAAGAAAGGGGGGGTCAAAGGCTTTTAGTAAAGATCGTATTATCGAGGTGGTCAGGGACAATGAGTACTGCACCATCAGGCGTATTTATTTGGAGTTGTCCCAATTGAAGCAGGATGACCTTGAGAAGCAAGGGACAAAATGGGAACACAAGTTAGAAATAAGCTGTGGTAGTTTCTTAGACTCCTTGGAACTAGGGAAGTTTATTCTGTGTTCAGCCGGATTACAAGCACAGCACTACAAAACAGTTTTTTCACTATATTATACTCTGGCCAAAATAGCACAATGGGCGGGGCAAGCAGGGATCAGCTGCCCTTGCTGTAGCAGCACAGAAGCAGACCAAATACATATGTTCTCAACTTGTCCCCTTTTAGAAACCCTGAAGAAGGAAATTGAAAAGTTTCTAGATCAATCTCTGAATGTAAAAGCAACTCTAACATCAGAATTGATGTTGCTAGGGGTGAGCAGCTATGCAACAATCGAGGCACATCAATACTTTTTATTTCTGGCCATGGCAGTGGTTACAATTTGCATATCCTCGGCATGGCTGGATTCGCTTGCTCCTATGTCTCAGCAATGGCTTAGAAGGTTACCATCTACTTTTATCTATGAAAAGGGGGTGTAGGAAAGAAAGGGCCAGGAAGTGAGAAGATTAGGCAAGCGCATCTGGGCCCCCATCTATAGGTGGCAGGAAGAAAGACATGGCATTACATTGCAGCTGACCATCTAATTACGAATGTTTGTATTATATTTTAACATCTAGTATGATAACAAACTGTTGCTTTTAAACTGTTGGCTTACTAACTTTCATGGATTTATTGTTATGTGATAATGTGTGGTATTTATTTTCTTCCATTTCCAAGTGCCACATTTACAAACACCAAGCATCTTGCTCCCAGTGGCCGCTAGACATGATGCAATATTTATAACAGAAAAATATATTTAATTAAATAGGAGGAATATTTTAAGTGCATAAACATCCTTCATAAGACATTAAGAGGTATTTGGCTTACTTAAAAGTGGAGAGAGAAGTTAATACTTAGGGTCTGATTATGATGTTGGTCGGAGGCTTTACAACCGACATCATTGGTATAAATTCCGACCGGCTGATTACGATACAGCGGGTCAGAATTGAAACCGGCTGGTCATTTCAGCTGGCTTCCGACGGGCTCAAGGAACCCGTCGGCCAGTCGGAACGGGCCCGTAATCCAAATAAATGGAAGTCTACGCCATTGATTTCCAGCAGGGTTTCAATGCCGTTCTTTCCAACTTGGAAACCCTGTCGGAAAGCGTGTTTTGGGGCACCTAGAAATATTCGACAAGGACTTTTATTTAAGAGCCTCTGTGATGCAACATGGGCCATAAATCTGCTCATTATCAGGCCCTGCTGTCTACAGCCTGATGATATTATTGTAAAGTAAACACAGCCTTTCGTTATAAGAATTTGTGACCCTGTGCTTATTTAAAAATCAACTCAATGATTCAACTTTGAAGGTATCTGGGAGCTACTGGTAGCTCACGATCGACTGGTTGGAGACACCTGCAGTCTCCAACCTTTTCCATAGTGAGAGCTATTTCTGATCAGTGAAAATCATTGTGAGCTACTGAATGCTAAGCATCTCACACATTGTTACCAGAATCCCCCACACCAGCTTAATTAGCTTCAAGCCTAATCTCAATAGAGCCGGACCCTATGGGTTGAATGAAATACTTTGACTAGGTGCACTATGACAGGGCTTCAATATATGTCAGTGAGAGAGTGGTCTTAGGGAATGTATGAACATGTGTGCGTTTGAATGGGATATATTTGTATGGGTGACTGAGAGACTGTGTTGTATGTACTTGTGGCACAAGACATAACTTTCGCCATAGGCAACACCATTACATGTATAACACAATCAGGAGAAATTTAAAGTGCAGAAAAATGTTCTGCAAAATTGTTCAGAGTATGAAACATTTTTCTGCACTTTAAATTCCTTCAACTTAAAATAATGGCTGTATTTTTCACTTATAAATCTTACACTGTTTCGAGGAAAAGGAAACTGAAAAGTTAATTTTGTTTATGTGGATTTCATAAAACTCATAGTTTAAATGTTCTCCCATTTCCAAGTGTCACATTTCCAACACCAAGCATCTTGCTCCCAGTGGCCTGTAGACATGGTGCCATATTTTTTTTTATTTAAGAGTCAAATACTTCAGTTCTTCACCTCTGTGACCCAAACTGGCCCATACATCTGACTCAGCTTTGCTCGTTATTAGGCTCAGCTGTCTGCAGCCTGATGATATTAATGTAAGGTAAAGACAGCCTTCCCTTAGCGTTAAAAGAATTCGCAACCTCGTGCTTATTTAAAAATGAACTCAAGGATGCGAGCTACTTTGAAGGTGTTTGGGGGCTACTGGTAGCTCACGATCGACTGGTTGGAGACACCTGGTTTAAACATTAATATACTACAACATTGGCCCACAGAAATGGGTGCAGTACCGCATCCTTCCCATCATGTTCGCAACCTTGGCTTTATTATTGACGACTCACTATCTATGCGTCAACAAGCCACGAAGGTTGCTGCAACATGCTTCACCATTCTGAAGTGGCTGAGAAAAATAGTGTGGATGCTTCCTAGCCCTACGCAGAGAACCCTAGTCCAGGCTCTTGTTACATCTAGACTGGACTACGGTAACATCCTCTATCTTGGAGCTAATAAAGATGTGATACGATAGCTACAGAGAGTACACAACTCCGCGGCCAGACTGCTTTGCCAAACTCCTAGAACAGCTTCTATTTCCGCTTCCTTCAGGGACCTTCATTGGTTAAGAGTTGAAAATCGGATTAAGTTTAAAGCCCTGAACTATATGTTCAGAATTAAGCACGGCATGGCTCCCATGTATGGGCAAAATCTAGTCCCTCTCTATTTGCCTACACGTACTCTCAGATCTACCACTCAGGCAAAATTTCAGGTGCCAAAGATCAGACTATCCCGTATGGGTGGCCGTTCTTTCTCCTATTTGGGCCGTGTTCTGTGGAATGCTCTTCCGTTGTCCCTTCGCACACAGATGAATGTTACATTTTTTCGTACGTCACTTAAAACTTGGCTTTTTAATCACTAAGTTTTACTTCCCTATTTTTTGTTGTTTCCGCCAGGCGCCGAGAAACCCTTTTGGGTAGCTGTTGTGCCTAGATGTAAATTTACATAACATAACATAACATAACATAACATAACATTAATTAACATACTTAATTATAGTATGGGTAGAATTAACTTATAAAATATGTAAAATGTTTAAAAAAATATAACAACAGTAAAAATAAAGTTTTACAAAAATCTAAATATTTTAAATTATTTTAATGACAAAGATAAATACAAACACCAAGTTTATTAATTAAAATATTTCTTGAAGTGATTTTTAAAAATCATATTTTTTTAATTGCATTGTAGAAGACATAACTTATTTTAACATATAAAGTTTTTAAAAATAATATCTTATGTATTTTTCATTGACCTTAATGGGGAAAATTGTCCTTTTTAGGTCTCGCCTAGTGTTGCTGCGCAAATGCGTAGCTCGCTCTGCGAGATTTAATGTTTTTGAGGACCTTCAGTAAAGGGCTTTAAGCCTTGCCCCTCTTTTCCATTTGCTGGTGTCACCGTTTATGCTAAACGATGGCCAGCCATTAGAAAAGAGCTGTGTGTGTTACCTCCCTTTGGCTTTTACTGCCGTCCCACTTGGACGGGCTCGCCTGCTTTCTGTTCAAGGATTTCTTATCTTTATGGGGCCATGTGTTTAAACACATGGCCCCATAAAGACAAGCTCATCCGCGTGTTTATTTTTGCATCTCGCTTACACTTTTGAAAGCGCGATGCAAAAATAAACTGTGGCTGCCTGGCGAGCACTTGTTTTTTTGAAGTGATGCTGATTACTTAATGTCACAACAAGAAGCAAATGTTCACTGTGACTGCCCTTTTTCTGGGCCGCAGCACAAGCAGCTGCTGAAAAAGGCATTTTAGGACCATCTGCAAGGCGCTCCTATCATAATCGGGCTGGTGGGACCACTGACACATTGTCGGATGGTCACCTACTTGAAACAATGGTGGTCAGACGCTTGTCCAACCACCATCCTAATCAGGTCCTAAGTGTCAAGAGGAACGGGGAGTTAGGTAGATGTTGTACAGTAAGGAAATGTTTCTTATTGTACTTTAACCACTTTCACATCCCCATGCAGGTTTTGTTTGTATGTGCACATCAAGACTGTTGTTTGTTTTTTCAAATTAGTTTAAAAAAAGTTGGTAAAAAAGGTTAGAACTTTTTTAGACCTATTTGAAATAAAAGAACATTTAAAAAATTTTTTTTGTGTTGTGGTTTTTATTGTTTAGTGACTTTGAAGACAAAAACCACATCATTGATGGAGAAACTCTGGATTCATGGATGGATTACTGCTGGACATTTTCGGGTAATTTCGTTTTGACAACCGGATTTTTTTTGTGATTTTTTAACAACTGGCTTTTATTCAGGTTTTTCTCTGTGTGACTTCTATTTTTCTTTTTTCTTTTTTGTAGATTGTCAATTAATGGAACGTAGGAGATGTTTTAAAAAAAAAACAGGTGTTGGCCTTTTCACTCATTGGCTGCCGAGCTGAAGAACGGCAACTACAGGTAGGAAGAGAAACTATTGTTTTAATATGTTAAAAAAATTTAAAAAATGCTAATTGAATTTGTAAATGTTGATAAAACATGTGAGTAATTCCACAGGTTGTTAGTATATGTTAGAAGTGTAAAATGCACACACTATTATCAGGCAGTCTGAAGCTTCCCATCAATGGAAATTGATGGATTTTTGCCAATAGTCTCTCAAACATTTCTTTGCTTTTTTTGTATGCACAAGGGTTCAGACTACCTGAAAATGATGGTGCCATTCTCATTACCTGGAAACTTTGGAGTTGATTACGATAAGTCCGCCCGCCACGGTAGCGGTGAATGGGACTGCCCGCCAGACATGTGGCGGTCCCACCACTGCAATTAGGATGCACCCGCTATACTGGCGGGCGCATACTGGGCTTTCAACACTGCAGGCGGTGCTGCTGGCTGCAACACTGTCCGCAATGTTGAAAGTGCTTGCACCGCATTTCCCTGCACTGCGTGGCTGGCACCACTCGGTGCCTGTCACTTGGTGCATGGAAGTGCAGGGGGTACCATGGGTACCCCTCAGTGCAGCGACCCCCCCAACAAGGGGGACCCGCAACCAGCCCTCAAACCCAATCCCCACCAGCCTTTCCATGGCGGCATCGCCCCTTTGTTCTTTCTTCAAATTTTCCAGGAAATGATAAAGGTTAAGGTGAGATCTTCCTGCTGATTTGTTAAATGATTTGTGCAATCCCTCTATGGCATTGTTTGTTTTTGCAACTCCCTCTATGCAGGTCGAGTAACAATTCCATCAGTCAATGTGAAACCTTGGCTACCTCCTTTGACCCGACCTGCTTAGATGGCCAATCCTAGTGTTCTCAAAGTAATTTGAGAGTGGAGCCAATGTTCCTCATTTTGAGTAAAAACCATTTTTGAATTTGGGTGTCTGGGTAAATTGTAGTAACAGTATTAATTATTTGTAATTCAAAATCAATTATAATTTTTGGTTTGTATTACGGATAAAATTCAGTGTACGTTGAGGATTGCTTGTCAGAGAATAAGCTATACACTAATGAGAGAGTTGTGTTGTTTATGTTATCATGGTGTAAGCTTGGGTAAATGGATGGGGTGTTGAGTTAAAAGTCCCATCCGTCATCCAACTTTCAGTATTCTCAATTGTCACTAAGCTAAGGGTTGTGCTAAAGCTTAGTCTTATTTTGAGAGGGTTTTGTCGTCATACGGTGGGAAAGATTCACAAATGTAAGAAACTATAAATTCGAGGCTGTGTTAATGTCAGAGTAGGCTTGTTTTGTTATTATTTCGGGAATACTCGCTTGTTTTTGCCTCTGAACCATTCTCTTTAAATTACCTGGCACAGTTAGAATAGTAATTTTGCCCCCCACTCACTGTCCAGCACCTTCTGTGAGGTAAGTACTTGATAGAGTTCGAATAGTAATTTTTCCCCTAGTCATTGTCCAGCATTTTCACTGAGGTAAGTACTTGGAGGTATTGGAATAGTAAATTTCTCACACAGCCACTGCCCAGCACCTTCACTGAGGTAAGTATCCGGCGGACTTGAAATAGTAATTTCGCCCCCAGTCACTGTCCAGCACCTCCCCTGATGTAAGTATCTGGAGGAGTTAGAATAGAAATCTTTCCCCCAGTATCTGTCCAGCACCTTCCCTGAGGTAAATACTTAGTGGAGTTAGAATAGTAATTTTGTCTCCCACTCACTGTCCACCACCTTCCCTGAGGTAAGTACTTGGTGGAGTCTGAACAATAATTTTTCTCCCCTAGTCTTTGTCGCGCATTTTCCCTGAGGTAAGTACTTGGCAGTATTAGTATAGTAATTTTCACCACAGTCACTGTCCAGCACCTTCACTGAGGTAAGTGGTTAGGGGAGTTAGAATAGTAACTTTGGCCCCAGTCACTGTCCAGTAAGTATCCGGTGGAGTTTCAATAGTAGTTTTGCCCCCAAGTCCCTGCCCAACACCTTTTCTGAGGTAACTACTTGGCAGAGTTAGAATAGTAATTTTGCCCTCCAGTACCCAATCTGAGTAGGTGATATTTTTTATTTTTTATAAATAAAATGTTCATAATTTTCTTACAAATAAGAATGATTTTATTACCGTTCATTGGTGTAAAATTAGAAATTGAACCGTAAATGAGGTCTGTAGATAACCTTCATAATGTCTGTAAAATATAAAGAATTTCTGATTAAATATTAATCTCTGGTATATTGCTAGTATTTTTAGAGAGTGTTAATGGTTAAGATTATACTAACTTGTCTTGCTAGATGGCAGTGTTTGGAACTGGCTGTGGTTCTCTCTCTCCTGGTCTCGGTGTGTGGTCACGTAGGAAGGCAGTGTACCACTGGTGACTAAATTGTGGACCGATGATTTTTTATATGTTTTTAGAGGGTAAACAATAATTTACAATAGAATATGTCCTTAAAGTTTCTTTTTCCGTTAATTAAACCATGACTAAATGTATCATTCTTTTGTTTGTTGAAAAAATAATTGTTTTTGAACTTCTTCAAAGTCTGCGACACCCATCTTGGTTGGAGACAAGGGAGATTGTATTCGTTGAAATGAAAGGAAGATAAATGAGTGCATGTTGAACGTGTTAATATGTTACATATACTGTTTGTACTATGTTGAGACGTGTTTTCAATATTTCATTTTTTAATGTAGAACTTGTGGAGAACAATTTTATAGTGTTGTCCAGGTTTGCGTTGTGTTGCATTGCTATGTAACTATGTTTTTGTGATTTGCTCAGTGTTACGTTGCTTTGGGATAAGTTGTGTGCCATAAAAATTTTAAAAACATTTTTGCATGTTGTTGCGATGTATTGCATGGTTTTTCAGCACATTGCGTGGTAATCTGTTATGTTTAAAATATTTGCTCCATGTATTAAACTATTTATATTAATTTTCATTAATCCCCATATATTTTCAATGTATTTAGCAACATTTATCTCTAGGGAATACAAATGTATGGTAAGGGTTAGTGTGGTAAGTGCATGCGTGGTAATGGTGCTTTTAATGTACCTCTATGTATGTATGTTTATGACATACGTGATAAAGACGTGCGTGGTAGTGGTTGATTCATGGTAAAGACTGCATTATAAAGGCATGCGTCGTAAAGGCATGTATTGTTCCGTCATACATTCCTAATAGAGTACCCTTCTTAAACCCCTGTTCAAATTGGAGGTGCTTCATTTTGCAATCCGTTGTGTGTAAGCTATCCTGGGTATCATGGTAATTAGGATCTTGGGCCAGATGTACAAACATTAGGAATGCCGATTTCCTAATTGCGATTAACTCCACATCACAATTAGGAAATCAGTATACCTAATGTATGAAACTCTTTTGAGTTTCATTAGCAATTCTTAGTGGGTCGCAAATAGACCTACCTCATGCATATTAATGAGGTAGGTTGCAATTTGTGACCCATTAGGAATTGCAGCCATCACACGGATGGTGGCCTGCTGAGTTGGTGGTAAAATATCATGTTTTGCGATCGCATTTCGGTCGCTAAACATTGATACATAATGCTAGAAGTTGCTCATAGGAAGGGACGCCCTAAACATCCCCCTTCCGAATAAGGATTTTTACGCCCAAACTGCGAATCTGGAGACTCACAGTTTGGATCGTTGTACAGCAGGAAAAGCATTTTTGCCATCACAAACAGCCATGTTTTTAGGAATTGAGCAATCTGCGCCCCCAAAAAAAGCCTCGCACATGTGGACCCACATATGGACCCAGGCCCCTTGTCTCTAATATCTCCAGTCATACTAATAATTGCAGTTGACTTGAATTTAAAACTAGTTGAAGGGCTCTGCACCTCTCTGAACAGTACACACTAGGAAAGCCATTGCAGGTCATGCAGATTAAAGCAATCGTGGGGATGCTTTACTGCTTTTGTTTAAAAGCTAGGAGGCGGTTTGCCACACTTGTTTTTTCCCTGTAGTTTACAAAATTTGCTGAGTTTCCTAACAAGCTTAATTTCGTTTGTTATTTTTTATTTGAAACTTTGTGTGCAGTTCAGAGTTGAAAAAGGAATCGAAATTAATATGCAGTGCAAAAGCCTTTGTAATTTCTCACAGTCCAAATAAATATTACTGTTTTTCCTCATGAAAATGGGACCCGTCTCGGTACTTTTCAAAATAGCAATTAGAGCATAGACTTTGAGACTGACGGAAAATGTAATGTCTGCCTGCTTTGCCTTTGTTTGCTCAGATCCTGTTTAAGGATAAACTAAGCCAAAAAGTTCACCAAGAGGCTGTTTCTTTGGAACGCATAGTGCCGGGTACGTTGTTTCTGGGCAGCAGCCAAGAATTTCCTTTGTTACAAGGATAAGCCACACTCGAGCACGTATAGCCGGCCAAAGACAATTTACTGCTGGGAGTACAAAAAGACAAGCCCTTTTTGTCTAGAAAGGAGTGGAGGGATTTCATTCAACTTGATGTATGGTTTGTGCTGTTCCCTTGCATATGATGTATTTATCACCCGAAACTTAACTTACAAAACGTTCTCCAAATCTTTTATTAACTTAGTTATGATAGGATAGGATATCACTTATACAGCACTTATAGTTGAGGAGTGTGTGTGTATGTATGTGTGTGTGTGCGCACACACACGCGTGCTTGTGCACCCATAGTCGTACTATGCGGGGAACTCCTAACCTCAAAGATATTATAGGCTGATCTTCTGGTGACCACCCATGAGATTCCTCACATGCCCTCATTCTGCTAGTCTTGTCTACATAAGTCGCTTTTCAACGTGCTAAAGGCGAGGGTGCAAAAGTGCTTATGGGGACAATTTACAAAAGCATTTAAGGGTTCAAGAGCAGTGCTGCAGGAGTACTCTGTGAATATGTCTGAAACGTCCATCTCCCTGCCAGTTCAAACACTAAGGAGGAAGGTCCTTTGTATTTGTGATCATTGCACGTGGCGAGTCCCTGAATGTTATGATTTCATTTCAATTGTAGATGTTTGGGGGCCATGTAACTAAGGCATGTAAGAATGCAGACTTGGTGATCGAGTGCAGGAATGTCCTGCTAGTTTGCACATTCATTTGTAGGAATTCACATCTCATCTCTTCACACCCCGAACATGGTTTGAGAGTTACTGTGGTCAGGGGTAGACGCAAATCCCTTTCCAGGATGGGAAGGCGAAGGGACCTCCTCTCTTTCCCAAATTCGTGAGGGTGTTAAGAAAAAGATTTTCCATTTACATGCTTGATTTTCATATACATGCACGAAAATATAAATGAAAATATACATGTGCATATTATTGTATGCTAAAGAGCAATTCACAAAACCTTTTCAAGATTCCGCCCAGGAAGCTGAGACTGGAGAATATTCCCAGATGAAACAAGGAAAATGTGTGAATAGCCCTGAAATGAGTGAGCTACACCCATGCGAGGCCGCACACGTCTGCATAAAGATTTACCGATTTCTTTCAAAATGCTGCTCTGCCTTTTAAAACTAGATTACAAAGAACAGTTTGGAAACTGTAACTCGCCAATGATGCATTGAAATGTTTTAGCCAAATTACTTGATTACATACACTACCAACATTCTCTCCCTGTCCATCGCACTCATGATTGATTGTTTTGGACTTATTGTTAGTTATAGTTTTGCATTATAATTGGATTCTAGAAGAAAAGCATCACAGGTGTCAGACTCCTTTCTTTGTCTAAATCACCCCCTGTGTTTTTTGGTAAATCAAGTAGGCTTTTTTTCATTAAAGACATTTTAGTGTGATGAATATATATGAGGCATAAGTGACACCAATTATGTTTCTCTTTGGATTATTTTGTTTTGTTGTTTTTGCTGTGGAAACAGGAGAGGTATGTGTGCAGGCTAGGACAGGCCTTTGTGGAAACTCACAGCATAGCTGGTGCAAGAGCAGTGGGCAGCCGTTTTGTGAAGAGAGAGAGAGCAAGAGAGAGACAGAGAGAGAGAGAGGGAGGGAGAAAGAGTGAGAGAGAAAAGAGAGGGAGGGAGAAAGAAAGAGAGAGAGAGTGTGCGCATTGATTAATTACCTACATATTCTTCACATTTCTGCTGGTAACCTCGTTGTGTTTGGAGCCCTGCAGAGCCTACATATTATCCAAATGTTCCCATTTTCCACGTCTCACTGCTGTGACACTGGTGTGCTTTGGGCCTTCTGTAGGGCACACATATTATTCTCAATTGTGCTGCATTTTTTCCATGGCCTGCTGGGGGCCTGGTGTGTTTATGGCATTGGGGAGCCTGTAAATAATTTTCTTATGTTTTCCCAGCTTCCCTAGTTGAGCCAAGGACTGGGCGATGAGAAGTTCTGTTGAATCGCCTTTTTGAATGCTTGAGGAAAAGGCAACTCCTCCCAGTCCAGTCATGCACTTCATAGTACAGACTGAAGGTCTCAAATGTCTCCTTGAGAAGGCCCAAATAGGAGGATAAACAGAATAGTTACTTGACAAACTTGTGGTTCTAGATTGTAGATGAAGGCCAGACACCAAGGGTACTCTAGAAACTGCAAGGAGGAGCAGCCAAGCAAGAAGATTTCATAGGCCATCTAGAAGATTCTCCAGGTGCAAAGTGTCAAAAATCTTGGACAAAGAAAAGAAGTAAATGGGCAGTGAACTCATCAAAAAGTAAGGGAATAAACGTGTTGTGAAGCAGAAATAATTTATAGATGCATTTTCTTTCATCTTGGCTTGAGCATCTCAGCTAGGTTTTCCTGTATATATCATCATCATGAAAAGGGCAGATTATAACTTAAGCTTGCCCACATGTCCTTCTTAAAAACTTGTGGTGTTGGTTAAGCAATGTGAAGAAGAAACCCAAGCCGGTAAGCTCTTAACACTGTAATTTCAGTACAGATTTTACAGGATGGGTTTGAGGCCAATTGTAGGCTACACATCTTATTAGCAATTTTACTACATTGTTTTCAAAATGTGTTCATGGGTTCCTGGTATCTTTGAAGCTTTCTGTAGGCCAGAGATGTTTTTCCCAATTTTTCCCATTTTTCTATTCTTGCTGATGGTGTTCTGGGTGAGCTAGGGAACTGGAGCTGGTCTTAGATATGTTTAATTCATATATGGGTTTTGTTTTGTCTTATAATGCAGGTTTGTCCTGGTGCTGCCTTTGGGTGCTGTGCTTGAGAGAGGGCCTCAATTTTATAAGTAGTCACATGTTTAGACTAGTATGGTACCATACTACTAATATCCTATTGGCTAAACTATTTGTGCCCTTGGTCTCCTGGTGAGTGTGCTGGGTAAAGGATGCTATCAGCATAACCGACTATACTGTACAGGCAGTTTTTATTTTTGAAAAAAACATTTCTGAATACATACAACTTCACATGGTATTACTATTATGTTATGTTATGTTATTACATTTCTACAATGTCTAAGTTGTCTGATATACCATCTTATTTCTTCTTGCCTTCTGGCAGAACTAGACAGAGCACCATTCCTTCCCTCATTGTGAATTTCCTGAATCTAGACTTCAGCTCAACTGAAGAACATGGCATATAAAATATCTGTAAATGCTAAGAGAGTGGCCGGTGACACTGATATCCCCAAAGTGACCACCTCACCAACACTGATACACAATATGGCATCAAAATCTCTTTATTTTGTGGGAAAAGTGAAACACGTGGTACACCCAATACACCACCGCCAATACCGTTTATCCATCAGATAAAAAGCCCCTTCACTGTTGTGGTAGAGGCAATTGTAGGTGACACAGGAGAGTCCCAGCAAAGAGAACTGGAAGAAGTTAGACAAGAGGAGGAGGCTGCTTCATCATCCACACCGTCTTCTTCATCATCATATTCTCTCAGGCAAACAGGGCCAAGTAAAGCCAGTGGCAGCTGCCACAAAATAACAAGTGGTGAGGCAGATGGAGGGGGCCTGGGGAGGAGCACAGGGGGAGGTTTCATAATACGTTTTATAAAACGAGACTTACCTTAAGCTGACGGCTGCCTTACGCCTCGTCTACCTGTGCTTCTGGTCCCAGCGAACACTGGGACAGCGTCACAGGCTCCCTGGGCTGGTTTGACGCTCCACCCAGGCACAGGGAGTCTGTGCTGTTTCTCCAACCTGGCTGTGCAATACAGCTGAGTTGCAGAAACCTAAGAGCGCGTGAGTGTTTGACCAGCCTAAGGCGGCTGGCCAAACACACATGTGCACTAAGAAGTACACCACCATTCCTCCTCCCCCTCCCATGGCCCCGCCCCTCCCTACACATGCTACCTGAGCCAGCTGCTGCAAAGTAAAACAATGATAAAATATTGTTTTCTTTTTCAGCTGTTGGCTCTGAGTCAGTGTCGCAAAGCTCCTCCGCGATTGCGGAGGAGCCACCCCCGGGTAAAGCCCCCTTCAGATGATGTGACAGGAAGCCGGCCTCTAAGCTTCTGCACCACAGACCCTTGGCAAAAGGAAGCTCCTGGAAGTCCTAGTTAACTGTTCCTCCAGCAAAGCAACCGCCCCCTGTACTGCCACGGAAGCATGCATCAATCTCAGCATCCCCTATGGAGAATCTGCACAACATCGACAACTGACAACATCCTAAAAGAAGTAAATTCCAAAGTGTCTGATTGTTTCTAAGCTTGGGCATTCAGAGTTGGATTCGTTGCCACTGACAACGGCATTAACTGTGTACATCCCATGTCACAAGTGGGTATTTGAAAGTGCTATGCTATGCACCTCATAGGGCAGGAAGTCCTCAAAAAAGAAACATTATTCTATGACATATTAGCCATCTGTTGAGTATTTTGAACACAATGTATCCATCCATTTAAAGCTCAGAAATATTTGAAGGTCTTCACTGAGTTAATGGCCCCCACACCCACCCTCATACTGGAGGTCTAGGCCCATCTGAACTCCACCTTCTACATTCTCCAGCTCCTGCAATATTAGACTTTGAATAAAAACCTAATAAAAGAAGAAGACTAACCATCTGCCTCGGCCATGCAACTGACAGTTTACCAATGGGGCACAATAGAGGGCGTTATTAAAATGATTGCACCCTTCGAAATTGTCACATAAGTAGTCAGCAAAGACGCTGCTACCATGAAAAATACAATCCCGTCGCTCCAAAAGCTGAAGTCCTAGCTGCCTTTGCAGGAACAAACCAAGTCAAAAAAAATCCTGTTTTTTCAGTAGTTAACTCGGTCACCTAGAAACAAATCACAGGTTCAACACATATAACATGGTTTCAGAGGAATACATCTGTACCACTGTTCGTGATCCACAGTTCCCTTTTATTCCATTTTCAGAACAGGATTGCTATAAATACAGGAGTTTTGTGGTGAAGAGAGTGACTGCCCATGAACGAGAAATACTTCAACATGTTTGAACAAGAATTGTGGAAGTGTCTTGTGACTTTGTACCTGGCTCAGAAACGACCGAAGGAGCCCATACCAGGGAAATGGAGCAGTCATGTGTGGCTTGATGCTAGTCGTTCCTGAAAACATTTATAAAAGGAAAGCATCACATGACCTTTCATGCCCCATATGTGCTAGTTCATGAGATCGGATATGGGGTTGCTTCTTCTGAAGTTCGATGGCAGTGTTTGAGCCAAGAGGGGGCAGAGTGAGAGTAGAGAAGCCGAGGCATAGTGGAAGGGAGACAAAAGGTCAGAGGGGAAGCAGAGACACAGAGGAAGAGTATAGCAGAAGAGGGTGCAGGCCGTCGGAGGCAGTGAGTGGGAGTGGGGAATTAAAGGAGCAGCAAATGGAATAGGGAGCAGATATCCTTAGGTGGAGAGGGAAACTGGAGAAGAAAGAGACGCGGGAACAAGGCTCTCTAGACCACGGCCAGGAGAGCGGCATTGCACCCTTGAACCCCATGGCTCTCTCCTGAGGTCATGTGGATTTAACATCACTGTGAAGGAAAGAGTGCACAGAGAACAAGGAGCATGAATAAAAAATAAAAGGTAGTAAGGAAAGGATAAACTACAAGGTGCACTGGGGAAAAAGATTATAGGGTCACAGGAGGAAACTGATAAGAAAAAACAAAACATTTAATAATGTAAGAGACTGAACACTTCTCCTCACTGAACCTCTATTCTTTGCCTAACATTAATGGATGTCCTCGAAGGCTTGTCTTCACCCAGATCTGATACTTGGCTGTATTTGTATTCAAGGTCCGAGTGAAGACTGTCAGGTAGACCCTGAGTTCCCCAAGGCTACTCTCCCCCAGCCAAGCAAGGAGGGTGTTGCTTCTGTTCCATCTGATATTAACAGTGCTTGGAAGAAAAGAGCCTTGTCTTTCTTCGTGTCAACTTACACTATCCCGCGGCTGTAATGTGTCCTGCTGCCAGTGTGTCATTGGAACGTCCGCTAAGTGATGCTGGGCAATTTGTCAATGTAAGAAGGACCAATCTGTCACCTTAAAAAGTGGAGAGAACAACCACGGTTCGAATGACAGGAATGTCTTCCCTCTTGATTATATGGTACAAAGAGCATATTCTTCAGAAGTTAGTCTGAAGATGGAGCCTCTGACGGTGACGAAATAGACATTGTCCACCAAGGTGTACTTACCACAGTGACCACAGAAAGAAGAGAAGAAAAAGAATGAAGATTCAAATTGCATACAGAGTCGACTTTTTCAAGGGACTCATATATGTTGGGCAAACATGATCTGCTTTGAAGTTACCACATGAACTACTGTGGCCAATGTGTCCTGGTAGCAGTGGACTGAATAGTTTTTATCGCCAGGAAGCAGGACGCACACAGAACTTTACACAGGGGGTCTGGGTATTAATTCCACCCGTTTATATTGGCACCCGACTAGCTCAGCGATTGAATCATGAACTGCAAACACCACGTCCCTTATTCCCCTAGTTTACCCATCACGAAAACAGCACCTTACTCAGTATACCACATTAGCAGCACAAAAGCATTTCAACGCAACAGGTCTGCACAGCACAGCACGCTTAGCACTTTCACTTGAAGAACGTCTCATGTCCAGGGCCGGACTGGCTGTAGCGGGCACTGGGCATTTCCCTGGTGGTCCGGAGGGGTGGAGCAGTTTTGTGCCGGCGGGGGCCACTTTTCTTACAGAGGCCGGTTTTGCAGCAGTGCTGCAATATCGGCCCCCTCTAAGAAAAGTGGGAGCGGTGCTTTTTGCTAGACAAAGGTCAGGGATTCCCCCTTTTGGAAGAAGGCTTTGGTCGATTCTAACATTCTGAGTATAAAACCATGACTGTTTTCATCAAGCCACAATATTGATTGTTTTGATGATGACGTCGACTTTGAACTTTCTTTACTTACTTGTCAGCTAGGCACTGCCTAACTTGGTTTTATGCACTGGTTTCTGATTTCGTTTAATGGATATGTTGTATTGTCATGTCAGTTTTTTTTTTTTTTAAACCGTTTATTGCAATCTCAAAAATATACAAGTATGGGCCTACAACCTTTCGGCCGGCCGCTAGAATGACAGGAGCATATGACATACGTACAAAAACACTTGGCGTTGCAAAGGAGCAAAACAGGAGGTACAAGCGTCGTGGGCCACATCACTCTGACCCCACAATACGGTTTCATTTTATACAAACAACACAAAAACCACACCCGCAAGGCAACCTGCAATCGAAAGTAACAGCACGTGCTCCCCGAATGGGGGACCCCAGCCATCCACAGGAGTCTAGAGAGGGGAAGGGGAACAAATCGAGGACTGGGGGAATTCCGTGCTCAGGGCTAGGGAAAGGAGTCAACTAAGGGGACGGGGCTGGTGAGGCCGCAGGCAGCAGTGGTGGCGCGCAGATACCCCCGCGGTAGGCGTTCCAAGGGCCCCATACTTTCACCCATGCCCCAGGCTTACCCCTCGCCACATACACCACCTTTTCTCGGAACATGCACCAATCCATGTGTTCTTTCCAGGCCGACACCGCCGGGGGCCTCTGGGATCCCCACAGTTGAGCAATGTCACGCTTAGCTATCATATATCCCAGAGTCACCCATCGCGTCTGCGGAACCGAGTAGTCAGTTGGTTCCCACACATTCAGCAGGCATCTCCTCGCTTCAGGCAGCAGCTCGACATGCGTAACCACTCGCAGGACCTCATGCACACCACGCCAGAATCGCTCCACCTTCGGGCATTCCCACAAAATATGCAAAAAAGTCGCCAAAGCACCACACCCACGCTTGCACCACCCATCCTCAGCATAGCCCATACGCAGAAGCCTTGGCCCCGTCATGTAAACCCGATGGAGTATCTTAAGCTGGACAAAGCGAAGGCGAGCCGGTATGGCCACCTCCTTCGGAGAGGCCACCGCGGAGATCCAGTCCTCGTCGTCCAACTCCAGCCCGTCGGCAACCCAAGCCTCGCGGAGGCCAGTCAGCAGGCCCGAGCGGTCATTAATCAATTTTTTGTAAATAAGGGAGATCGTGCTGTCCGGAACGTGGCCGTCCAGCACTCTATCCTCCAGGGGGGAAGACTCCGGGATGGAGGCGACGTCCGGGAAGACTGAGCCCAGTGCGTGACGGACCTGCATGTACCGAAAGTATTCACTGCCCTGCAGCTGAAACTCCGTCTGCAGCGCCTCGAATGTTTTAAATCCCCCTCTCGTCCAGAGGTCCCCCACTTTACTGATGTCGATCGTGTCCCACTTCTCGAAGCCCTTCGAGGTCCACAGGGAGCCCAATCTCTCAGACGCGTACAACGGTGATGCCCGGGTCAAACGGTCCTTCCACCCCATAGCTGCGTTAGCCGCGTGCCATACTCGTACCATGACACGCGTAGGTCCCGTCAGGCAGGGGCCGGGCGCGCCAGAGTAGAGCGCTCGATTATAGTCGCCACCAGGCAGGAGCATCTTGTCCATTTCAAATGCCGGGTTTAAGGCAGGCCCGTAAAGGCCATGATTAATTGCAGATAGCTGGGAGGCCCAGTAATACCGTTTAATATCCGGGAGGGCAATCCCCCCGTCGTACCATGGGAGCGTCAACTTCGCCAGGGCAATACGCGGCCTCCCGTCCCAGAACAGGCGGCGCTGTAGACTCTCCACCTCACGGAAGTAGCGCGCCGGGACCAAATCCATAGTGTTCTGGAGAGCGTACAGGAAGCGTGGCAACGACATCATCTTAAACAATGCCGCCCGGCCGAGCGGCGAAAGCGGCAGGCGCCGCCAGCGCGCGACGTCCTCCTTCAAGCGCTGGAGGGGGGGAAGCAAATTCCGCTCGTAGCGGGCCTCCGGGTCCAGAGTAATGTAAACCCCCAGGTACCGAAACCCCTGTGAGGCAATCTGAATCGGACAGCCCCGCGGGAGGACGGGAGCCTCCCCGGAAAGCACATACACACATGATTTAGCCCAGTTGATGACAAGGCCTGAGTTGCGGCCGAATGAGCGCAAAACATCAACCAGGACAATCAGTGATTTACGCGGGGAGGCTAGGTACAAAAGGATATCGTCAGCGTATAGGGACACGCGGTCCTCATACTCGGGGGTCCAACGGAGACCACGGATGGAAGGATGCCACCGCAGCCACTCCGCCAGGGGTTCCAAGGCCAGCGCGAACAGGAGCGGCGACAAGGGACAGCCCTGTCGCGTGCCCCGTCCCAGCTCGAATGGGACCGATACTCTTCCATTCACCACCACCTGCGCCAATGGGCCCGAATACAACAATTTGACCCAGCTAATGAACCCCGGGCCAAATCCAAACTTCGCCAGCATAGCCCAGATGTATGGCCACTCGAGCGTGTCAAACGCCATGGTGGCGTCTAGGGACGCCAATATGGCCGGCTCCCGCACAAACGGGACACGCGCGAGCACCCCGTGCAAGCGCCGCAGATTAAGGGCCGTGTTGCGATGGGGAATAAAGCCGGACTGGTCTTGGTGGACCAGATCGCCCACCACACCGACCAGCCGGTTGGCTAGCACCTTGGCGAGGATTTTGGGCTCCGCATTCAAGAGCGAGATAGGCCGGTAGGATGTAACCCGGTCTCGAGGTCTCCCTTCCTTGTGGATCACCACAATTGTAGCCAGACGTTGGTCCGGCGGGAGGGAGCCCAGCGAGTGGGCCGCCAGGAACATCGCACGGAGGTGGGGTGCCAGTACATCCGGTCGCAGCTTATACAGCTCGATAGGTATGCCGTTCGGGCCCATGGCCTTGCCGGATGCGACCGAGCGTATGGCGAGGGCAATTTCGTCGGAGGTAGGAGCGGCATCTAACGACACCCTGTCCTCCACCGAAAGGGAAGGCAGCGCGATATCCCTAAGCAGGGCATGGGAATCCTCCTCCGAGCAGGGAGAAACCGGGGAATACACCTCGCGGAAATAATCCGCGAAGCAAGAGACAATGTCTTCTGGCTCGGTGACACGCACACCATCCGTCCTCTCAATCAGCGGGACCACACGACTCGCTCTCTCCTTTTTATCCAACCATGCAAGCAATTTACCAGCCTTATCACCCACATCATACAGTCGCCCCTGTTGCTCTCTATAGAGGCCCCTGGCCGCCTCCGTAACGAGGGCCCTGTAGGCCGCCTGCTTAAGTTGTAGGACATGTAGTGCAGCATCCGTCACCCCACCCTCTAGATCACCCTCCAATTCAGCGATGTCGGCCTCCACCCGGGTCACCTCCTCCTGCTCGCGCCTCCGGGCATGGGAAATAAAGGAGAGGGCCTCCCCTCTAAGAACTGTTTTGAAGGCTTCCCAAAGGGAGATAGCCGAAGGGACGGACCCCGCATTCTCATCGAAATACCGCTGCAAGGATTTAATCACATCAGCGCGAATGGTGGGGTCGCGCAGGTACCAGGCATTGATTGGAGCTACTCTGCCCTCCCCCCTCGGGAAGACATCAATTTGCAACAGGAGCGGGGAGTGATCTGAAATACCCCGCGCCAAATGGCGCACCTCTCCTACCCTCCCAACATAGGCCGCAGGGACAAGGACATAATCAAGCCGTGAGAGGCTACCATGGGCACCCGAGTGGAAAGTGTACTGCAGCTGCGTGGGATGTTTTAAACGCCAGCAGTCCACCAATCCCAGTGTATCTAAGAAGCCGGACAGCCACGCCTGCGCCCGGGAGAGGTCCCTAGGGGGGTGACGATCCACGGTCCCAGAAACCACCGCATTCAAGTCCCCCCCAACCACCAGAAGCCCCCCCGGAAGGTCAAGGAGGAGGCGCCCTAGGTCTGCAAAAGTCGTAGACTGTAACCCCGGTGGGACGTACACTGAGACAAAGACAACTACTTTACCCTCCATTCTCCCCACTAAGACAGTGTAGCGTCCCCTCTCATCATGGCGCACCTCGTCTATTTCCAACGGGAGCGAGTTCTTCACCATGATGCCCACCCCCCGTGAGCCCGACGTGAAGCCCGAGTGGGCCACCAAGCGATAGCCACGCCGATTCATGGCACAAAAGGAATTACCAATAAGGTGTGTCTCCTGCAGAAAGACCACATCTGGCGAAAGTCGTTTCAAGTACTGCAGGACCACACCTCGCTTAATCCTATCCCCCAGTCCGTTAACGTTCCAGGACAATAAAGTCAGGTCCCTACCCCCCATCACATACAGAAGCCATCATTCGTCCCCCGGAGAGCACCTTAAGAATACCAATACAATAAAGGGTTTGCCTTGCGGTAAAAACAAACAACACCCCACCCCAACCCACCCATCCCAACAGAACTCCCCCCTCCCTGCACCCCTGCATGAGCCCAAACAGCCCCCCCAAAGTGCAGTGTGCCTGTCGCCCCATGAATGATTAAACTTACTAGTCCCCCAGAGGAGGAGGGAGAGCCCCCAAGAGACCCCGTACCACCTCCACAGGAGGGAGACTTAACGAACAGTCAAAAATGACGACAATGTTGTCCAGAGCGAGGCCTACTATTAGTCCCTCAGTCCTGATCCAGCGAGCCCTCCCCTCCAACCGTGCCCCCCCCACCCCCCCGGCCCCGATCCCCGGGCAAGGAGTCCAACCAGTCCCCGGCTGCCTCGGGACGATCAAAAAAGTGCGTGCGGCCATCCACCTCCACCCGCAACTTAGCTGGAAAAAGCATCGCATACTTGAGGTTCAGGTCCCGTAAACGACGTTTGACTCCGAGAAAGCTCAGTCTCTGCTTCTGGACCGCTGGGGTGAAATCAGGATAGAAGTTTACATCCATATTGTCGAGTCTGACCGGTCCTTGTTGCCTAGAAGTCTGAAGAATAGCGTCTCTGTCCCGAAAGTTGAAAATCCGGGCAATGAGAGGCCTCGGAGGGGCTCCGGCCTTAGGTCTTCCTCCGGGAACCCTGTGGGCACGTTCCACCGCAAAGAATTTACTCAGCCCCCGGGGTTGAAGATGGGTGAGAATCAGGTCCTCCACAAACAGGTCCGCCGCCGCCTCCTCACGTCCCTCCGGCACCCCGACAATGCGGACATTGTTCCTCCGGGCCCGACCCTCAGAATCCTCCAGTCGACGATCCATCAGGGCGCTCGCCTGGCCAAGCCGGCGCACCTCCTTTTGGAGGGCCGCCACGTCCGCCGTAAGGCCCGAGGTGGTGTGGGCCAAAGAATCGACCCGGTCATTGGTCTTGGATAAATCGGCCCTCACCAGGCCAACATCCACGTGGACCGAGTCAATCTTTTGCGCCAGTGTGTCAAAGCGCTGGTCCACCGAGGCCTTCATCTCGGCGATAGCGCCCATGACATCTCGCAGGGTCAGATCCGCGGGCAGCGCAGGAGCATCAGTCGGGCCCTCAGGGGACCTATGCGGCACCTCGGGAGATCCCTTCTGGAGGGTGTAGCGGTCCATGCTGTTGGACTGATGGGCTGCGCCACGGCGGGTCGATTTCACCTTTGCCCGGTCGCCATCTTGCTTTGTGGACATGGTTCCAGTCCCCAAATCGTGCCGATCACCTCAGAAAAGGCCGACAATCCAGTTCACGGGCTCCGGGGGGGGGCCACCACAGGTCCGCAGGACGGATCACAGCCGGCGGGCCAGCAGGGCACCCCAACGAGGCCACACACCGCACACCGCCCCGCAACCCAACCTCGCCTACGCAGCAAGGAGGGTGCAAAAGCGAAAGTGAAAGTGCGGGGTACGCGAGTCGCCCAGCCCTGCCCGCCGCTGTTGATCACTTTGTCTCCGGATCACCCCGCAACTCCAATCCGGGGGGCCGGCGTGGAGAAGGCCGCAAATCTCAATCGGTGCTCCCACCGATGTCCGAGGTCCAATTTGGAAACGGAAAACGGGTGACACCTCAGCTCGGGCTCACCAACACAGTCCCCTCGTCTAGGACAGGATATTTTCAGGATTTATGTAGGAGGTCACGGAGGTCCTCGGGAGCCTCGCACCTACGCGGCCATCTTGGTTGCGCGCTAGGCTCCTCCGTCATGTCAGTTTTTAATGTGTTTTAAATGTACAGGTAATGTTTTTTATTAACTATACATGATAAAATAAAATTGAAACTTGAAACTGGTAGTCATTGCGGGTGTAGTCATTCTGGACTGGGGTCAAAGATATAACCTAATATAATTGCCAAGTACACCACAGACTTTGTCATGAAAGCAGACCTTTTCAATTTTGCACTACCACATCCTTCACTACTAGTCTCTGTGCATTACTATTTTGTATTCCATTGCCGTCACCCACTGCCTTGTTAACTAAAGATCATGATGTCACATCTAGTTTCATAAACTTGAGGGGTGTGGGGGTTAGCAAAGATACACCTTAATAGGGTCCTGAAACAGGGTTGTGTATTGGCCAACACCCTTATTAATCTGTTTACGGCGGATATTGGTTCACCTCTGGGCACTGCAAGACTATTTCTTACCAAAATTCATAGCCATTATATTAAACTTCTTCAATATGCTGATGATATTATCTCACTGGGTCAGACCTACATCGGCTGTAAAAGGGTACTTGAACAATTAAACAAGTTGCCCCACTCAAACATAAGATGAGCACGCAAACTAAAGCTTTTGCAACTTGGTTCTCTGATGAGTTAATAGACCTGCCGACAATGCCGAATGCAAGAATGGAGGTAGAGGACTGCCCTAAATTTAGAAGAGATAAGTAAATAGCAATAGTTAATTGCTACCTGTAAATGTGCCATTTTGGGTGATAAACCGTCTTATTATGCTAGTAAAATGTGTTCTGCCAGCAATACCTCCATGAACTTTTTAAGGTTGTGAAAGACCTCTCCACTTCTCTGGCTCAACAATCTTTAGAGAACTTGCAAAGCTATTGCAACAATGTTGGAGCCTATTTCAGAGAGAAAATCTTGAAAATACTTTCTGATTTTAAAGTTAGTGAGGATAGGCTTCCTCGCATGTTGGAGGCGGAGGCTCCCATTGCTCAGGATTCTGTCACAACTATGTCCACCTTTCCCCCCAAATTATGCACGCAAATTAAAAACTTGCTCCTGCATTTGACATCAGGTTATCCTGAGGACTCCTGTCCCGCAGAGTCTTACAACTTGTTCTAGACTTGATAACTACTTTTTTGGAAAGGGTGTACAACCAGATAATAATAACTGGAGTGTTCCCTCAACTCTGAGAACAGGCATAAATTATTCCGCTCAAAAAGAAGCTGAATGGTGAACATGATGATCTTACTAATCTGCGCCCTATCTCGCTCCTGCCTAAACCGGGCTAAAATCTTTGAAAAGTACATCAGTCAGACTCTGGCCGAATTTATCACCACCCTGGGCCTTCTGGACCCCTTACAGAATGGTTTCCATAGTGGTCATAGTATCGAATCGACCTTGGCCAGATTACATTCAGTGTTAGGTGGACTAGGGTGGCACTGCCATCCTGGTTATGCAGGGTCTACCATTGGCATTTGATATGGTATCCCCATCCTGCTTGGTACAAAGATTGCTCTAGGCAGGGGTCAGGGATACCACGCTGGCTTTATTGGGTTATTTTCTTACAAATAGGACCCAGACGTCAGTTGTGGCAACTTCAGGGCAGAACCTTTTCAGCTCCCCTGTAGGGTGTTGCAGGGGTCCTCGCTCAGCCCCAACTTGTTTAATCTCTATGTGGCCACGCTAGCAAAACTGGTGTTGTCATTCGGTTTTTAGGTCCTGTCTTATGTAGATGAAACCTAGATTATCGTTTCGATATTTGATGGCATACTATCAGTGGCAGAGAAATTCAAACTCTCTATGATGGATATCTGTATCTGGATGAAGGAGAACAGACTGATATTGAATGCTGAAAAGACAGAAATACTGGTCTTTGGGGCTCGGCACTCGATGTTGTCAGAGCTGTGGCGTCCAGAGACGTGTCCCCCCTACCTACTCCAGTTGTCACCGCTAAAAGCCTAGGAGTAATTTTTGATAACCTGCTCACCTTTGATACTGAGGTCAATAGGACCAAAAGTACTTGTTTTTACATGATCAAAATCCTGAAAAGTTATTTTCACTCATTCCAGTGGAGCTCAGAACTGCAGTGGTCATTGCACTGATTACGCCTCGCCTGGACTACTGTAATGCACTACACTTAAACATTTAAAAAATCCTCACTCAATAAACGTCAGGCCATTCAAAATGTGGCGGTATTGAATATACCTAAACGCCTTTCAGTGAGGGAAGGCTTGCACTCTGTACATTGGTTGCCTATCAGGATAGCACTTTGAATGATCCATCAGGCGCTGCACCGCCAGGGGTCATTAAACCTGAGGCCAGTATTCAAATGGTACTCTCCTAAGAGACAGCTCTGAGGAAAGTGAACAATCCTAGGTTCCAGAAGGTCAGATGGGGTGGTCGCACCTTTTCTCGGTAGCTGCTGAAAAATTGTGGAACACTCTGCCAATCCACATTGCCAGTTTAGCTTCTCACATGGGCCTACCATGTACCATATAATATCGATTTTTATCTTTTAAAAACACATTGCTGCTAACATCGATTCCTATTTTCAAAAACATTGCCAATCTTTCTAACTGTGCTATCGCTCACCCGGGATAGTTGTCAGCCCCATTGTAGCCTCGTCCGTAACAGACAGTACCTCGCATTCGACCCCGGCGGTTCCCGGAAGTAGATCGGGACCGCACTGCACTCGGGGTTGACGCACCAGACGTTAGGCCGCCACATGCTACTTAAACCACGCTGGAGAGGTCGCGCGCAGTGGGCGCGCCAAAGGCAAGCCCATCTGCGCCCGTCGGCGCCCGGAGCGCGCCCTGCGCCAGGACCCCTGGTCCTCGTGCCCCAGTTAGCTACAGCAGGCAAACTCTACTGGATCTAATGCCTGCTCCATGCGCTTACAAAAATGTACTGGTAGCGGAGGCCACAAGAACGGCTGTTGAGTGCTCAGGTTGCACCTTCAGACTGAGCCCTCATCCTCAGAGAAATGATCGAAGGTGGAGGACGGGAGGTAACGCCCAGAACAATAAGGAGGCAGAGTCAGGCCCTATGGAGGAAAAGACGGAGCAGGCATCCGATAATCTGAAGGGAGACACACTTGAACATATCAAATGTCTCCTAATTAACGTTCGGTCCGTAGTTAAGCACAAACATGAACTAGAGGACCTTATCCAGCTCACAGCACCAGATCTAGTCTTTCTGACAGAAACTTGGACAGACAACGCCTCCATCCCTGACTGGAATATTGCTGTCCCCGACGGTTATGCATATTCTGTTCAAAACAGAACGTCAGGCAAGGGAGGGGGGATAGCCATTATCTATCGAGTGATTTTCAAAGTTCATGTAGAGTCTATCTCGACCCTCCCGGCAGAGGCATTACAATTTTGTATACAACCTGATAATGCGCAGACCTTCCAGGGCATATTAATCTATCACCCTCCAGGTCCAAGGAGCGCTTTCTCACAAGCCTTACTGACCCTTTTGGAATCGTATACGGACTCCCACTCACTCACAATCTTGGGCGATTTTTTTTTTTTTTTTTTGAAGTTTCAAAAACCTTTATTGACAAAAATGAGAAACACAAGGCATCAGCCCGCCGTACACTGAACAAAAGGCTGGAGTCGCAAGACTGGTGGGGCCCCCCACGAGCGATAACACAGCCATTCAGCCGACATCCCGGAGGACCGGCGGCGTCTTGAATACCCAGCACCTGACTAATGCGCAATCTCGAGCCCGCCTATGTGCTGCAGCTCGCTACATCTAGCATACATAATAGTCTGCGTATGATCCTGAAAATCGTTGACTGTCAGCTTGTACCGGCGAGCCCAACCATACTATCGGGAATACCAAACCTAACCCTCACCCCCTACCCTCCCTCCCACCCCACGCACGCACATCATCTTGTCTGGTCATACGTCTTTGCCTAAGTATGTCCGCTGCCACGGCAGCTCCCATCACCCAGGCGCCGCACTCCACCACTGTCAAATCGCCTGCCTCACTACCCCGCGCTATCACTCTCACGGGACTCCCACGTCCAGGACCCAACGGGGCAAACTGTAGGCCCTCCCGCAGATCCCCCAGGCAATCGACCACTCCCACACACGATACCGCACCCCACAACCACGCCATCACCCTGATAACGCATCAGAATCTGGTGCGCACTCTGCCTGAGCACGCGCCTCAAGGACCTCCCCCCGCGAGTCGCCACCAACAGTCGGCGCTGAAGCCTCAGCATTGAGATACGTTCTGTATAACCCCCAGAAATTCTTAGGGCGACTCTTCGGCGGCGGCAACTCACTATATATCTCAGCCTGTGTGCTGCAGTACAGCATATCTCTAGCCCACCGTTTCTTGGTGGGAAGGGGTCCTCTCATCCAACAAATTGCGACAACCCGTCTAGCAATAAGCAACGCCATGTCCACTAAGCGTCGCTGAGCCACCGGAAGAGGCCGTGAGTACCCCAGCAGCGCCAAAGCTGGGTTGGGGGCGATCTCAGCGCCCAAAATCCGGCTCAACTCGGTACAGACCTCCGTCCAGAACTTAGCAGTTCCCGGGCAGAAATCTTGGGCGATTTTAACTATCACCTCGAATTAAACAATAACCTAGACACTATCAGACTCTTAGACAACCTTTTGGCCTTCGACCTAAAACAACTGATAACTGAACCTACCCACACAGCGGGTCATACGCTGGATGGGATTTTTACCAACGATCCAGACATTATCCTCTCTCAGTTATTGGATTTGCCATGGTCTGACCACAGGGCTATTTACGTTACCCTTAATAGACCCCAATCCCAGCCTAAAGCACAAGGAAGCTCAGTCAAACGTCCAATAAGACGATGGGGTAAAATCAAGGACGGAATTTTCGAATCAGCACTTGACCAAGGCCCTATCAAGTTAGAATATGACAACAATAAAGCTGTACAGCAGTTTAATGATTGGATTTTGGCAGCAGCCGATAGGGTTGCCCCAATAAAAATAGTTGCCATAAAGGAAGCAAAGATATCAGCTCCATGGTATACTCTCGAACTCAAGGACTTAAAGGCCAAATGTAGAAAGGCGGAACGGTATTGGAGGAAAGACTATGATAGCCTAAAGAAAATCGCTTAAAGTCTTTCTGTGAAAACATAAAGAAGCGATTGTAGATGCTAAAAAGCACTTCTTTACAGTCAAAATCAAAGACGCAGGAAATTCCACTAGGGAATTGTTTAAAACGGTCAACCTGCTGGCAAAACCCCAGCAGGTTAGCACCTTTAAACCAGACAAACACTTCTGTAATTCCCTCGCGGAATACTTTCAAGAGAAAGTAAATAAAATATACAACAACTTCTCGCACACTGTAAAGCTTTTGGATCCGACCGATTCTGCTATATGCTCCAGCCGGACGCTGATCAGCTTTCAGCCGGTGAGCAACGAAGAGGTTAATTCTATTTACCTCTCCTTAAAGTCAGGAGCACCCACACATCCATGTCCACCAACCATCATGCATCAAGCTGCAGGCCCAATCACTGAACATCTTACCCCACTCTTGAGCCAAATTTTGAGCTCTGGACAATATCCTGCCATCTGGAAAAAGGCAGTCATTACCCCCTTGCTAAAAAAACCTAGCTTAGATCCCTGCAATCCTAACAACCATCGTCCCATCGCAGGACTTCCCTTCGCAGCCAAGGCCCTAGAAAAACATCTGAACAGATCCCTTACCGCTCACCTAGATACACACGGTTTGCTCGACTCTTCCCAACACGGCTTTCGGCCACGCCATTCAACGGAATCAGCACTTGTAAAAACTGCTGAACAGATCCGTAGGATAGTGGATGGCAGTGGGAGGGCGGTCTTGGTACTCCTAGATCTATCGGCCGCGTTTGACACCGTTAATCACACCATTCTGGTGCAGCGGCTGAGGGACCTGGGAGTGGGAGGAACCGCCTTGGCCCTATTAGCCTCCTTTCTAGAAAACAGAGAGCACAGGCTGTTCTGTGAGGGTATGAGATCTGACAGTTTCCACCTCCCCTGCGGAGTGCCACAGGGGTCGGCCCTATCTCCTACTCTCTTCAATCTCTATGTTACACCTCTAGCTGACCTCGTCAGGAAACATGGTTTCACGTTAGTATCGTATGCAGATGATTCTCAACTTATCATATCTACCACCAACCAGCCTGAATCTGTTGCGTGCAGATTCCATGCATGCCTCTTGGAAATCATGTCCAGGATGGGTCAGAATTATCTAAAAATAAAGACTGATAAAACAGAGGTGATGGAGTTTGGACCCGGTCCACCCTTGTGGAACCAATCATGGTGGCCGGCAGAGGCGGGAGAACACCCGTCCCCTGTAGAGAAGGTCAGAAACCTGGGGGTCCGTTTTGACAGCAAGCTCAATTTTGCTGCTCAAGTTAACAGCTTGACGCCTTTGTGTTTCTTTCTACTGAAGACGTTAAGAAAATATTTTCCCTACATACCCCAGGAACTTCAAAAAACGGTAATGGTGGCCCTTTTTCTCTCCAAGCTAGACTACTCAAATGTCCTTTTTTCAGGGATAAACAAGTTTCAACTGCTGAAACTACATCCCTTGCAAAATGCGGCTGCCAGGCTGACTTTGGGTTTACACACAGGACAATCCACTTCAGACGGGATACGTTCCCTACACTGGCTGCCCATAAAACAATGTATAGATTTGAAAGCACTCACATATGTGCATAAGGCAATCTATGGGGGAGCAGCTGAAGGTCTTGAAAGCTTCTTCATACCATATGCCCCTCTGCGCGACTTAAGATCAGCCACTCAAGGCTTGGTTAGAGTACCAAAGATCAAAAGAGACAGCTGGGGAGGCCGCACAATTACATATTGTGTAGCCAGACTCTGGAACAAGCTGCCCCAGTTTATGAGGCTCCAATCCAACCTTCAGATCTTTAGAAAACATCTAAAAACCGAGCTCTTTGCAACTACATAGGCCGCTAAACTCCGCCTTTCCCCTGCCACAGCACTTTTTTAGCGCCCAGACGCCTCGGCATTCGAGCGCTTTAGAAACATATAAACATAAACATAAACATAAGTAACTCAAGACTTTCCAATTCTACCTTCCCAAATTGCATCTACTTTTGGAAGCCTTTTTCCGTTGGCAGCGCTTTGACGCCCATGAGCATAATACGAATACGAATACAAATACAAACTACCCAAATTTAATATGAAAAATAACCAACTTCTCAAAGAATCAAAATTTTAGGTTATGGTGTTTGGAAAGCAGGAAAATAAAGAGCTGAAGAAATGGCTCTTGGGTCCCGCCATTTTGTGTTCTACTGTATGACTAACTGTAAAAGGGTCCCCTAAACTGCATCTGGAAACATTAAGTAGCAAGGGAGCTAGTATCGCCTATGCCCCGTGTAAATTACAAGCTAACCTTTATAGTTCATCAGTGGCTCCTATTTTAACTCTGACAAAAGCAAAACGTTTACCAGCTATGATTCATAGTCATTATGGGTTTCCAAGTAGGATAGCTTCGACCCTGTAACAGATTCAATGCAATATATACAGGAAGTTATTTTGGCTTCCAAGTAGCTCTTCTAGGGTTGAAGTTCTCCTTCAATTTGGCTTACTGAAACAAGATCTTGCTAGCGACGCTGACTTCTTAAAATATTGTCATCTGCTGCAACTCCCCAAAAAAGGGAGTCTGAAGTCGATCGTAGATTTATTCTTGGTTGGGGGGTAGTGCTGTTAACCCATGGAGAGCTATCTAAATGAAGCAATTCAAACCAAACCATAGCTATTGCTGACATGTGGAACATGAATCCAACAAGATTGTGTTTCAAATCCTCACTGAATTCTTAAGTACTAGTATTAAGCTGGGCAGAAGATGTGGTGGAGCTCACTAAGAATACGCGGTCATCGCTACTTCTGGATTCCTATAAAACTCTTCTCCATCAAAATTATTTTCAAGCTAACGTCAACAGCGCAGTGAGGTTACAAATTGTTCGAATGAGATACTTGCTGTTTCCAAGAGCACAGGTTGTTGTGGTCTTCAGTTTTGTATCCCTCTCAAGGCTGCATACTATGATCTTATAAAAAAGAGTCCTTCATCCATCTCTTATGCTGCTGCCTGGCTATGAGTGGAGAACAACATCTCTATTAAACAGCTCATGCTTTCGAACAATTTGAACACCCGCAAGAAAGCAGCATCTCATTGTTTGAACAACAAGAATATATATCCGAACTCTGCTGGTAGACAAAATTCTTACAGGCCATCTTTAAAAAACCTTCTAGTTTTACTGGGTAGCAGATGAGTGCAGGCTCCAGAGGGTCAAGTTTTTATTAATTATCGATTCCGTTTATAATATTTGATGCTGCATCTTTTTAGCTTCTGTCATTATTCCATTGCTTTGATTATTCTATATCAGATGAAAGATTGATTTCTATATACTGCATGGAATTTTATTGTTGTTTATTTTTGTTATAGTCTTTTAAGGTTTAGCCATTGGTCAGAAACAAGTATAACTAGTCATACGCTGACAAAAAGCACACAGCATGAGGCTCTTTATATTGAACTCTTCTGTTACTTTACTTCATGGCCTTTCTTCGATTAAAGAGGTGCGGTATATATGCAGGTTTCCCAGGTTCAGGAAGCAAGCGTTTATACCTGGCAGGCCTCTGCTCGGGTACAACAGGCTTGGTTTGGTGATATCATCCGTTTGGCCACGCCCAATAATTAATTGCACATCTGTCATGCCCTTGGGTGACTCGCTCCTTAAACTCAATGTATAAGGATTAAATAGATGTTTTACTTAATCCGTGTTATATAAGAAATCTACAAAGTGTGCATGCTCGCAATGTCACGTTATTTTAGAAAAACAAAAAAATGTAAACTTCACAGATTATGAAGCTTGTGAGAGGTATGTTAAAATAAAGATTAACAGATTTAGCTGAATCTGCAAGGTAGGAATCATACTGCTACTGCTTGACACCTATCCTTCTTAGGTACACCCCATGCCAACAAGCCTTGGGCCTTACAGGCATTAACCCCAACCCCTCTCTCTTTCCCTGTGACCTCCTACCTGGTGACCCCTAGAGGCTCTGACAGTGACCTTATGCTTCCGGATGTGGAATTGGTGGAACATTCTAAAATATGAAATTGTCAGTGGTAAGCCGTTGGAACCGTTCTTCTAGACCTGCAGTGAACCTGGTGGAGTCAGGAACCTGCTGCAGCCTTGTAGTACAACATTTCTCAATTTCGCCTGACTAATAAACGGGTGTAATTAATATTTTGCCCATCCCTAGATTATATTCTCAAAATTACCTGACCATTTCTATTATTTTACCTAGCTCTGAATTTGTCAAAGTAGCTATTCTTTGCTTCAAAAACATTGGGAAATCCCCAAACGCTTAAATAATTTTGGTAAAAATATATTTATAATTACAAAATTCTCTCACCCATCCAATCATCCTCTTCACAACAATCGAGATTCCTGCCACACCACACTTCAAAATCTCTCCCAACTCAAAACAAAATACATCACCAAAGACAAAGAAAAAATGAATAAAGAAAGCTAAAAATAAAATTGTATGCTATCCTGGCAGGTTGCTTCTTCACATGTAGCTGTGAAAACATATTTTATTGTGTTGCATTGTAGCCAATATATTAATAAAAAGAAATGTGTGAAAATATAGTACAACCCTAAGCAAGTTAGAAAACATTCTTTCTTCTGATTTGAAGCTTTACACAGTATTATATTCGCTGACAGCTGTTCTAGGCAGGCCCAGGAGCCAGGATATTTCGTGTTGTGCATTGCACATTTTAGCAAGCATAGCCTCGTTTTCAAACCTGGCAGAGGAAGCGGGAGTGTGAGCAGAACCGAGTCAGTGTTTGTGGATAAGAATGCTTGCTTCCCTTCAAGGCCATTCAGGGCTTCCTTGGAGGAAATGCTCCAGATACCTGCATGTTAGATACGTTTCTGCTGAAACGGAATCTCTCAAATACACTGGATTAAGACAAACGTTTATTATATATACTAGATTAAAATGTGCATGTTTGAGTGCACTGCTCCAACAGACCATTTCCCAGCAGGAGCCTCAGTCAGTTGAAATGACCATTGCCTTTCATATGTTGCTTTGCTGCCCGCTGCTTCCCATCAAACACGGTTTAGACTTTAGCTTAGGTACACAGCAAGTTTTATTTTTACCATAGTGTATTCCTAATGTCGGCCGCACTGGATTCTATTTGATCTTTCTGCTTGTACAGCAATTTATGATGTGAAACTGCATGGCTTTCGCAAAACATTAAGGTATGGCCTGTGGCAGTGGAGGTGGAGATAGGGGTCATGTGCTGGCTGGTGGGTGGGACTGGTGAATGCTGACTGTGCTCCTCCCTCTGCTGCCTTCCTTCCCATCAGCTGGCAGACGCCTATGAAATCTCCACAACCTTCTGCTGCGTCAATTGCTGGGAATGGGCATACAGGATCTACACTGTGCTGCCGCCAGTGCCGCAACCTCCGGTCCCACCTTGCCTGTGGCTACGGGAACTCTTAGAAAAAAACGATACTGATTAGAGCTCTATCACGAGGCAATGCTTTGCAGCACATTCTTGACCAATAGAAGAGCATGGTATATTAAACCCCTCTCATTCTGGTTTTAGAGCCTTTCACAGTACCAAAACTGCACTGGTGGCGGTAACGGATGCTATCAGATATTCCCTTGATGCTGGCAATCCAGCAATGCTGTTATTGCTCGATTTGTCGGCTGCTTTCGTTCATAGGCTTTACTATGTAGGCATCTATGGAAAAGCTTTACACTGGCTTATTGATTTTTTGGAAAACCAGTGAATCTCTTTAGACTCTTTGAAGTCTTGTACCATGCCTGTCAATAAGGGGGTCCCCAGGGTTCCTCCCTGAGGCCTACATTATTTAACATCTGCGTAGCCCCCCTTGTGCAGATTGTTAAATCGTGCGACCTTGAGATCTTATCCTACGTAGATGACACCCAACTATTCTTCTCATTTGGACATGATCTCCATAGGGTCAAACTAAGATTCACTGACTGTATGAGGAAAATAACTGCCTCGATGACATACAGTTAAGTCTGCAGCTGAACGCTGATAAAACCAAGATTTTGCTGTTTGGGAAAGCACAGCTGTTATGGTTCATAGATTGGTGGCCATTCAAATTAGGTCCTTCTCCTAATACTAGAAGGATAGTCAAAAACCTTGGCATCATGCTCTACGAGACCCTGTCCATGAAAGAGCATGTATCCTCTGTCTGTGGCACCTGTTTTGCCACCATGCACTTGCTGAAGAAGTCCTGTGACTTCCTTCTAGCTCGAGGAAAACTCTTGTACAAGCTTTGATCATTGAGTTGTATGGACTACAGCAACGTACTGCTGGTAGCAGCCAATGAATCACTGGTGTCAAAACTGCAGGTGGCGCAGACACAGCTGCACGTCTGGTGTGTAGTCTTCCTTCTGGTACTCATGCTCCCACTCCAAAAGCCTTGCACTGGCTGCCAGTGAGGAAAGGCTTTGTATTCAAACTATGCTGTTTCACTTGTATGTTGCTGGCTAGTAAAAGCCCAATATATCTTTAAAGAAAAATCAGCTCTTATGGTCCCACTAGACACCTCAGATCCAAGGACAGTGCCTTTTTCAATGCTCACCGTACCCACACCTCAAGATTTGGTAGCTGGTCGTTTTTGTACCACGCCCTTTTCCACTGGAATAAACTACCCCTTCACATTCGGGTAAGTACAGAATTTGTTAGATTTAAAAAACCTTTGAAGACCTGGCTGTTCTGGCTAGTCTGTCTTTCCTGTGTCAGATAAGCACCGAGATACATCTTCGGTGTAAATCTTTGCACTATAGTAAGTTCCACTAACATAACATAATATAACATAACATAACATAACAATACGATAACATAACATAACATGTTCCTTGAGCCTGAAATCCCTTGGCATAACATAAGGATCGGTCACTGAGGGCTCCATAAAACACAATTTCCACCATAAGTCCTTAGGGAGCAGCATACATCCAATTTTCTTTTGCTGCAGAAAGTCTTTCTTCTAGCTCTGGAAATTCCGGCAGCAGAGAATTGTCGGGCAGGCCCTGCTATAAACTTTGCCAGTTCAGCGGCTGTAGGATTCTGGTGATGTAAAACTATTAAGTTTGTAGCTATGTAACATCACACACCAGCAACAATGGCAGAGGCGTGTTTTAAAAATATAGCAGTTTACAAAATAAATGAATGCAAAACATTAATAAGAACAATTAAGATACATTAAATATTTTTATACCAATATGAAATGTTGCTATTGCCTCCACCTCGAGTTCGTGGGGATTCAGCATGTCCTGCTCTCGACATATGATGTCAGCCCATGAGTGGATCTCTTGGCACTGGGAGCACGCGACTCTCTTCAACTAGAACCTGACTTGACACTCTATGGCCCAACCAGAACCGAAGATGTTCAAGCCCACAAGGCCAGACTTAACATTCTATGGCCCAACAAGACCTGAAGATGATCATGCCCACAAACCTACTCTCTGAAGCACTGCAGACACAATGCCTCGGACTCTCCTTAAGGTGGTCCAGTGTGAACTCCTGCACTCTGCATGCGCAAGGCTGGCCCACAACCTTTTGATATGCATTCTGTGAAGTGGTCTGTCACTTTTGTGGGCCTCTGCACTTCGCAGACATGAGGCCTGTGTGTGAACATGTGAGCGGCACCTTGCTAGGTGGCCTGTCACCACTGACACCCCTCAAACTCGAACCGAGCTTGTATCTGAGAGCTGGCTCTCTAGACATGATGAGTTCAAGCTGCAATATCCATTGAATGGCCATGACCATCTTCAGGACCAATGTGAATCTCCAGCAATCTGCAACCGCGACCTTCTATCTCCAGTGCCTTCCTCATTCAGAATATCCAATCACTGGCCTCACCACAGGCTGGCTCGACAACACCTGACCTGCACACAGGCCTGCTCACTGCTAACTGTGGCTCCTTTGCCTCTACACTCACCAAACAGGATAAACATTGAACAGATCCTAATCTCCTTTGTGAGTTTCTGAACACTTAAGAGAGACTCCAGAACAATAGTATACCTCACTGTTCTCTAGATACGTATTTGCACTTGGCTAATGTTAGGTTAGTTTAATGTATATTGTAACCTCTTTTGCTGCAGGACCAGTTTGTGGGCATCCCGTGCATTGTGTATGAACACTCCCTTAAATTCTCCTTTCCCACACCTAACCCAAACTTTAGAAATTAAAAATTCCACTTAACAGATAGGGAATCTAGAATCGTAAAGGACGATGTTTGCATCTTTGTCAAACCCTGTTTGGGGGGCTATAGGACAAGCAGGATCTACTGAGCCTTGAAGTTGTTTATCTCTGATGTCCAGAGATCTGTTCTACTGTGGATCTGAAAACTGGGCCAAGTACAACCCCTTCAACATTTGACCCTCAGTGGTGGCAATGATGAGCAATTCTCAGGCTTCTCAGAGGGGGATTGTGAGGTGGCTCAAACTCAGCACTTAACAATCACACACCAGCACAATTACTAAATTTTCAAAGCAGTGCTCATCTTTAAAGAAAGAAAAATACTTGAATCCATGCTCGAATGGAAAACTGCGCACAAACATAGGCAAAGCAAAATTCAGTGTCCGGAGCACTTTTGGGCCGTGCTGCACCTCTACCCTTTATCTCTCCCCGCATCCCTCCCGTTGTGGTGATGTCAATGACCTCCTGGATTATAACAATAGCGTGATTCCAGCTGAGGGGCAGATCTTCCTTAAGGTATTTGTGCTCTGGCCTTCACAGTTCAATAGTTTTAGTTCCTATGCCGTTCCCTTGCCCAGTTCTTACCACCAGTGATTAAACAGTCTTTTCACACAGCCTGGCCAGGTCCGTCTCATCGCACGTGTTCCTTCTCGCTTCTGGGAGGACATATGCTCATCGAAGCTCTTTGTCGGGCTTACTTGCTGGCTTCAGCGCTCCTGCTTCTGCACTTTTCTGTTGGTTGCTAACAGAGGTCAAGCAGGCAGGGAGATTAGCCTCACAAAAGGACATGATCTCAGTGTGAAACATATGGGCACTATGCAGGCTGGTTTCCCAGGAACAATGTGGCCACACACAAGCTGATCTCCTTCCTTTAATGTGGCTACACACCTATGAATCTCCTTATTGCGACATAATCACACACAGACCAATCTCTTTCTGGGGAATGTGACCATGCACATATAGATGTTCTTCTGGGCAATACAGCCTCTTCCAGGCTGATCTATTGGGCAATATGGTCGTGCACAGGCCGATATGGACTCGCATCATAGCCCCACTGGGCTTCAGAGATCTCAGGACAAGTTGTCAGGTTTCTGCCAGGAACCACTTTCACAGAGACTGTAGGCCCGTAGGCACTGGGGTATACAAGTTGCTCTAAGCAGTCCTCTCTTCTAAAAGTCCCACCACAACCGGGGATCTGCTGCACTTCACAGCCTAACTTCTAGGTGCTACAGTTCTTCCATCAAGGGCTCAGACCATGTCCCCCACCTCTGAACATCTGGCTGTCAGGCAGATGCCAGCTCTATTTGCACAGCAGCCACTTGAGAACTATGTGTAGCACTCCTTTCTTGGACCTAAAGCACTCAGAACCAGAACAAGAAGCGGGCCCCACTTTTATACAGCAAAAGAATACAGGAGATGTGTATCAACTGTCTGCACTTTCACAACCCATTTGAGAGGATTCTCTTCTCAAGTGTCCTTGGCAGACTGCTTTTCAGACACTGCATTTGTGTGGAGTGATGCCTCTCAAAGTAGGATTGTTTCCAGCTTGGAGCACCCACAACAGAGGCACAAAGAGGTGTGAAGTTTCGTCACTTGGCTGTCATCAGCCAGCTAACATCCCAATCAGGGAAAGACAAAATACTGGGCCTTGCCTAATGGGTCCCCTTCACCTTGCCCAACAGAGTATGTAGTCACATCCTTCTACCCTACCATCCACCATACGGCAGTTCAGGAAGATTAATCATTAGCTTCTTGATCAGCAAAATGCCTAATTGAAATTCTAAAGGAGCACAGTCTCCTTTCCCATCACTTCTCTCTTTAGGTCTCTTCCCTCCAGTTTCAGGAACATTAGCAATTCACTTCCACTGTCTGGTAAAACAACCTTACCTCCATGTTGTGGAAAAGGCCAGGTTGTGGGACTCCAAAATGTATCCCGTAGGCCTCCATTATTGGGGATCAGTCACACATCAGGCTACATACGCAAACACGCACTGGGCCCACTTGGAATGTTAGCAGTAGCATCTGGTTAAGCACGGAGAAGAGGAACTTTACACAAGTGGGCCTCCACCCCAGCAACACACCACTAAAAAGGCCCAGGTAATAAATCTGAATTCACAAAACACCACACACAGACATCACTGATCCATGTGCTAAATCCATAACAGGGACATAGCCCACTGTCTGTCAATGAGGGCATGCTTGGTGCATGCCTTCAGGTCACAGTTCACAGGACTGGTCCCAGACCTTACTCAAGGGACAGGCCTAAACCTCTGCATGCATGGTAGATTGGAGTGACACCAAGGCCAGAATCAAAAACCTGGATACCAAATGCATGCAGTCAGGCACGTAAGGCACGGGAACATGACTGTACACCATGCAGAGGATGTTCCCATTTCAAGAGGTGCACAAAAGGATTTGGGAAATGTGCAGTCACCTATTTTTAAAATATAACAAAGTATAGCCATATAACATGTGTAACAGGTTATTGTAGGTGATAATGTGAGAGCTAGTGTGAGCAATTTGCTTGTTGGTTGACTGGGGTGTGAGTCCCGGTCAAGCAGCAGCCACAATCCCTTGCGGGGTGAACCACAAAAAGTCACAAAATTAACGTGTGCTTAACCCTGGGTGGGTTCATACAAAAAGCAGTCAGGCTTAACTTAGAGGCTATGTGTAAATTATTTATGCAGCACACTAACAGAAGGCCCCATTCTTAGACTTCATACAATGAGCGCTTGTGGGGATTGACCATGGATTGCAGTGCAGGGTTGGACTCTGAGGTGTTTAAGAATTCAATAATGGGATGATCTGACTGCACTATACCTACAATTTACAGTGTTGTTTACCTTTCGTTGTGCCTTACGAGTGTGTGGAGACCCGGTGAACTCACAATCTTCCCTGATGAAGTCTTTGTAAGGCGAAACGCGTTGGCTGCGTGTCTATAGAGTGGTTGAAGAAACTTAAATAAAGAACAACAATTTACCACTTTGATGAGGACCTATGGGTTTTGATTTATGCTAACTGTTTCTCCATACTCAATTGTGTTTGTTGCCTCTCTTTCTTGTGCAAAGAAATTGCTTTATTCTGGTGTATCGCCCGACAGCACTGCCTGGCATGTGCATGCAGTCTCCTTTTAGGTTTTATACTCTATATCAAAGCCTCAGACATCACCCGAGTGTCAAACACACGTTTATCCAATTTCAAATACACACAATATTCAATCAATGTGTACATAGCAGTCAACTGCTGGCATGCTCGTATTCTAACTGCTATTTGCGTATTTGTACAGAATCTAACACTGACTTAGTTTAAATGTTTTAATAGCGTTTCCTTGCTGTGTTCTTAAGCTGTTTTTAAACTGTTTGAAGCACATTGTATTGAATTTGACCTGTGGAGGGTGGTGGGAATCAAACCCATAGCGGGACACTTTATTAGGCTTTAGACCAGACACTTTGTAACCGCCATTTTGCCACTGTGCGGTCTAGTTGTTGAAACTGGGGGAAATAAAACTGGATGCCGCGTGAGCGCGCTCGCCCCTGGCTCGCTGAAGGCAAGCCCGTCTGCGCCCGCCAGCTTCACGGAGGCAACCGGCGCCGAAAATGATGCTGGGCGCTCACCTGATTTCAGGCATCACATAAGGTCTTGCAGATCCAGGCTATTAGCCATCGGTAAGTGTGTGAGTTGCCGCTCCCACTTTTCCCTTTCAGCTGATGCTGATTGCCTTGCATGCAAACATTGCGACTGGTCAGCAGTTCCTCCCTTCAGTGCAACTGGTGCTGAGGTTATACGGAAATCTGAGAATTATATCCACCCTGATTGGATCCTTGGGGAAGGGAGCCATTTGAAGGCTGTTCCACTAAACACCTGATCGATAAAAAACACATGAGCTTCATCTCTTCGACCTTTTAACTGACCTAAAGCCCGACATTACGTTTGTCACGGAAACTTGGCTAAATGATGGCTCCAACCCTACTATCGCTAGCCTGATCCCCAAGTGGTATCTGATCCTTAGAAAGGACAGGCCGGGTGGCAGGGGAGGGGGCGTGGCCATAATCTTCAAGAACACCTACTCCTGCTCTCTCTTTCCTACTGCAGAGATAGAGGGGGCAGAGGGCCTCGGTTTCCTTTTGACCGTATCGGCCCACCAATTGATCACCGGCGTTGTAATCTACCGACAACCAGGGTCGGCCGGAAAATTTATAGAGTCAATCGGACATTCTATTGCCCCTATCGCGGCCAAATACAGGCATTGCCTGGTACTTGGAGAGTTTAATATCCACATGGATCAGCCAGCGGAACTTGAGCCTTCCAGGCTGTGCGAATCATTAGGCATTTTCAACCTGGCCCCCTATGTCCTTCTTCCTACAGTTTCAGGCATTTTAATCAGCTCACTGCAGAGGCACTGGACAGTGCACTCAGGTCACAAGCTATTCCTTTTAGAGGAATTCTGGAGAACGATGTGCTCTCCTTGGAGAACTGGCTACAGCGCCGTTCTCTGGAGCATGCTCCTCCTACGACTCGGTCAGCAAAAGCCAGTAGAGCCTCGGCCTCTTGGTTCACGGAGGCCCTCCGAAAAAGCAAAAGTGCATGTAAATACCATGAGAGAGTATGGCGTAAAAGCTTTAATCCCGCTGAGAAAGCCACTTACAAACGGGCCTTGAAAGTTCATTACTCTAAAGTTCGTGACGGAAATGAACATTTTCTATCCACCAAAATTGAACAGGCCGGGGCACAAGAGTAAGGAACTGTTTAAAATAGTAAACGATTTTGCATCCCCTAATGCAATGGATAGCCCATTTACCCCTACCAGCGACTGGACCAACTGCTTAGCTCGATATTTTTTTTACAAAATTAGAACCATCCAAGATTCTTTTGAGGTGCTGCCCCCGGCAGAGGGGGTAAACACAGGTACTCCCTCTATAAGTAACCCTAATTTAGGTGCGTCAATTTTAAAAGTTCCCTCCGATCTTGTTGGTAAAATCCCTAGAGATAATGAAAACTCTTAAATACGGTTCTCCCTCTGACCCTTGTCCAGCGAAAGTATTGGCGTCCATTGCTAAAGTGATTAACCCAGCTGTCAACTTGATTCTGAACACCTCCTTATCTGAGGGGCTAATGCCTGAGAGATGGAAAGATACAAAAATTCTCCCGCTCTTAAAAAAACCTACAGCAGATCCATTGGTAGCTAGCAATTACAGGCCAATATCACTGCTGCCTTTCTTTTCCAAGATCTTGGAGAAATATGTAAACACAGTCATTACGGAATATGTGGAGGCTAACTACTTACTGCATCCGAGTCAGTCAGGGTTCAGAGCAAATTTCAGTACCGAGGCAACCTTACTAGAAGTCTCTGAAACTATCAAAACCACCTTGGATATTGGGGGCAATGCAGTACTGGTGCTATTAAACCTTTCCGCGGCCTTTAATACCGTGCCCCATGACCGAATCCTGAAAAGACTTGCTTGGATGATCCCAGATGTATTAACTGTGGATCTACTTAAGTGGTATGAAGTCGTAACGTAATGTTTAAAAATGTCTCCTGCCTCATTCTAAAATTAATATATCTAATTCTCTACAGATAACCCCGTCTCATTTTAGGGCTTTAAGCCCCTTCAGTTGGTGGCCCTGAAGAAGGTGTTTCCTCACCGAAACGCGCGTAGGCCTATCCTACCCATCTAGAGGAAAGGTCCCAAGAGACCCAGCACGATTAGAAAAAACTGTGCCTACTGTTGTCTTTTCCCTTCAAATTCTTTCTTAGGGGACCTTGCCAAGCCTCTAAATGCCTGTCACTATTTTAAGAGTATGAGTATGACTGATGTATGTTTGAGAGTATGAATTGTTTTGTGCTATATTAGTTACAGGGTTATGTACATTTAAATGTAAATGTTCTTTGTTCTGTATATCACGAAATGAATATGTATGTGTAGTGTCTACAAAATAATGGATAATGTTTTTTAAATAGATCTCACTTAAATTGGAAAAAAGTGAAAAAAATAAAAAAAAATAAAAAAAATGGTTACTAAATAATATCTTTGTTTTGTTTAATTGTTTACTCAATGTTGGCAGGTGAGAACTTGTTTAAGTCTCTGTTAAAACAATATAGGTCCTGAAAGAGTTTTCCCAGACTTTCTTTGGTTTATTTTTTCCCCCCTACTCTTGGACCTCTAATCATTTTCAGGGGGGGCCTATCGTTCAGATTTATTTCGAATCCTGAAAAGACTTCAGGATTGCGGTATTGGTGGCACAGTATTTAAATGGTTCCCCTCCTTTTTAAGTGTCTGTCAGCAAACAGTATGGCCCCCCCCTTTTCGGCCCCTATCACCCCCATGAAAGTCGGAGTCCCCCAGGGCTCAATTTTGAGCGCATCTCTTTTTAATGTGTATAGTTCCCCCTTGCACTTCTAGCGGAGGAATACGGCGCAAATATTGTATCGTAACGCTGATGACACTCAAATACTGTTCACCTGTGAGAAGGGTACCGTGTTCAGAGGTAGTGAGATAAACGCCTACCTAACAGAGGTATTCTCTTGGCTTAGACGAAACCAACTAAAGTGTAATCCGCAAAAAACGGAGATTATCTTCTTCGGCTCCAATCCGTGCGAGGAGTGGCGCCAGTGGGGGCCACGGGACATGTCTCCCCCGGCGACATCAGTAACTACCGTAAAAAACCTCGGGTTTAAGCTGGATACTGACATGTCCATGAAGGCTCAAATTCAAACTGTGGCTGGTACTTGTTTTGGGCTACTGAAAATGCTTAAGAATTTCCTCCCACAGGAAGATAAGTTCAGGCCCTGATTGCATTAATGCTGGACTACGACAATGTCCTGTACTTGGGCCTACCTGACTATCTACTGGGTCGCCTGCAGGTGATCCAGAATGCGGCGGCCAGAGCTATTCTTATGGTTGGCCCCAGGGCACATATGACCCCCCACTTAAGATCCCTGCATTGGCTTCCGGTATGAAAGAGGATCCAGTTTAAAGCTCTTGTCTTGGCCTTTAAGGCCCTACACGACTCAGGGGCACCCTATATCAGGAAAAGATTTCTGCACTATGCCCCACAATGGACCCTAAGGTCCTCTACTCAGTGCCTGTCGACCATCCCAACATTTTCTCGCTCCCGTATGGGAGGTCGCTCTTTTCAAGTGGTGGCATCCCGATTATGGAACAGCCTGCCACCTTCTCTCAGACAGGCACCGGACCTTCTTGTCTTTAGGAGGAAACTAAAAACTTGCCTTTTCCAACAGTAGAACTAGTTCACCTGCCTTAGCATACACTGTCTGTCTTGCGGTCCTTTTATCGCCGGGACACTCTGTGGAGTAGCCGCGCGCTTTATAAGTACCTAGTTACATTACATGACATTACATATGACTGCAGTGTCTAACTTGCTTGACCTCAGTGCCACACATACGATTTCAGTGCCAAACACACATGACACTCGATAACTAGGCGCTCATCCCTTCAATGCCTAACCCACATAAATTCAATAACACACACACGCACATCACCGCTATGTCACACACATCACATAGGTACTACATAACAAAATCACTTTATAGTCAAACATACATCGCTTCAGTGCCAAACACACACCCCCACACACACAATGACAGACCAGTTAAATATCGTGAGTTCACACCCTTTTAGTTTTGCAGAAACATCCCCTGAGTTAAAACACACACAAACATCACTGCCACATTTACACATCACTTTAGTGCCATACAAACACATCACTTCAGTGCTACACACATCACTACACTGCCACACATATCACATCAGTGTCATACATGCACAAGTCTCATTTCAATATTTAGCTGACACGTTGCATGGGTGTCACATGTCTTGTTTGGGTTTCATGAGTGTTGCTTAAGTATTAATCACACAGGACTTGAGTGTCTCACATGTCACTTCAGTGTTTCACAAACACTGCATTAGTGTCCCATACAAATCCATTTGTCACATACTCACAACACTTCACTATTACAAACACCAGTCTGGTGCCTTGCAAACCAATACTTCAGCCAAACGCATTACTTCAGTCATGGCACTTTTTTTGGTCGAGCCAAGCGCAGTGCGCATGCGCTGCACTAGGAAAACGACCTCCTGGAATCGCTCTGGACTTCCGTCCTATGGCTTGCGGTTACGAGCAGCGGCTCGCCCGAACGCACCACTCGCGGGACGCTGCAGCTGCTTTTGCGGCTGTGCTTGTTTTGAGTGTCTCGCTCTGGACTTCCGATTAACTTTCGCTTTGTGTGCATGGCCTCGCTTGTTTCCATGTCGGTTCACACGCCCCCCAGGAGCTTAATGAGTCTGCCCTTCCCTGTTCCAGTGCGACAGAATGCGGTTTTCATCCTCGGTCACCCAGCTCTGGACATTTTAACTGGGCGTAAAGAGCTTTGGGCTGAAAATTTACAACTTTGTGTGTAGAGCGGATGTCAAATGCAACAAGCTGAAAGGCGCAGTCTGTTTCTCCCCCACTGTCTGCCACAGTAGAGCCCAGGCGGTATGCTACCTCAGCTAGTTAAGCGCTCACTGCTGACATCTGCAGTTTGGAATTCCGGCAACGTCAGACTTTCATCCTTTCAAAATCATTAGAATGGGTAATCATTGTAAGGAAGGTACTGCTGTATAAATATCAGATTCTTGTTATGTGCGCAGGTTTATGGATTCTGCATATTGCTTTTTGCAGCCGGTGGTTTATGCGTGTTTCCGTGGGTCCTTTTGACGAGCTGCTCGCTATACACAGGTGCACTGAAGCCAGTGGTACCGGAGTGGACTCTCAGCTCTGTCCTTGCTCCAGGCGCCTTGCCGCCTCTCTGCTGCTCTCAGGTTCCACCGGCGCTTGAGAAGGTGGTAGAACAAACCGTTAGCCCGCGTGCGTCTCTAGTGCTCTGAGTGTGCATTTCTGTGGCAGGCACCTCAGAGAGGCTGTGGTGCATCAAAGGAGGCCTGAGGTCGGTGCCCATGCCTCGGTGGGTGTTTCACGTCTCGGTGCCATCCTGGCACCACGGCGGGGCTTGGACCTGGAAAGAAATCTTCCTGGATGCCACCGAAGAGAAGTAAATGTGGCAGTTCTTGGGGTCCACAGTCTCTACTCATGGGGCTGGACTAGTGGTGTTCGCTCTCCACATTACAACATTTTAGTGTTTGAGGGGCGAAAGCTAGTGTGTGGGGGCGGGTGTTATGCATTGCACTCTCGTCGTGCGGTGCACGTCACTTGTGGAATGTTTTGCACACTGTATAGTACAGTGATCACTATATTTCACTTGACAAGACGCTGGTAAATATAAATGAGCAGTCAGACGTGAACGTATTCACCCCAAAAGAAGCCGGGCTTCACGAGGGGTGAAGTCATTGATTATTTTGCGGCATGTTACCCTATCTATCAAACAGTGGGGGCAGTTTTGTACTTGCATGTGCTGTGGGTGGGATTTTACTTGCATGTGCAGTGGGTGGTTTTGTACTTGCATGTGCTGTGGGTGGTTTTGTACTTGCATGTGCCGTGGATGGTTTTGTACTTGCATGTGTCGTGGGTGGTTTTCATCTTGCATGTGCTGTGGGTGGTTTTCATCTTGCATGTGCTGTGGATAGTTTTGTACTTGCATGTGCTGTGGGTGGTTTTGTGCTTGCATGTGCTGTGGAAGGTTGTGTGCTTGCATGTGCTGTGGGTGGTTTTATACTTGCATGTGCTGTGGATGGTTTTGTACTTGCATGTGCTGTGGATGGTTTTGTACTTGCATGTGCTGTGGGTGGTTTTGTACTTGAATGTGCTGTGGGTGGTTTTGTACTTGCATGTGCTGTGGGTGGTTGTGTGCTTGCATGTGCTGTGGGTGGTTTTGTACTTGCATGTGTTGTGGATGGTTTTGTACTTGCATGTCCGGTGGGTGGTGAGTTGTTGCACCTTTGTTTTGATATACCAAGTAATTAAGGGTTGGTCTGAGTGGCAGAGTCATGGAAGGGGGATGTTTCCCCCGTGCTCTCTGTGGGGTTGTGTCGGTGGCTGCCCTGTGTGATGGATGGTACGGGTTACTCGTAGTATCCTAGGCCTTGTATGTATGGGTACATAGCTGCACTACGTCATAATGGGTGGGAGCTACTCTAGAACGGAATTAGCCCCTCTTTTCTCTGGTTACAACTCTAGGTAATTGGAGTCGTTGGTTTTGTTGCCTATCACATAATGTCATTATTGCACTCCTCTGACATTTGTGACCACTTGGCTCCGCTCTCCCATTGGCTGGCCTCTTCATCTCTTCACTTCCTTCCACTGAATACCTGCTATTGTATGAACTCTGGGGTTATCCAAGTCCCTCCTCCTTCTGGGCAGTGGTGGCTACCATGTACGGCAGGTGGGGGTGTCACAAATAAATAAATAAGACTTGCCTTCCTCCTTGATCAAACATCCTCCTTCCGTCTTCTGGCTGGCTCCAACATGGGACCCAGCAAACTCCTCTAACCAATCCTGGCGCTGCTTTCACTAGCATAAGAACAGCGCCAGAATTGGAGGGAGCAGTCTCACTCAGCACTCCTGTGAGCACTTGAGGCCTGCACTTTCTCTAACCCTGCTGTCTAAGACAGCTGGGTTAGCGAACTTTAAAATGTGCATGTCTGGCTGGCCGACTCAAGACGGCCAGCCAAAGGGACATGTGCATTTTGAAGCGCACAGCTCCCTGCTGCTGCCACTCAGCAGAACTGGCACTGCCCCTTCTCGACACTTAGTTCGGGACGGGTTACTGAAAAATAAAATGGTAATAAATAAACTTTATTACCATTTTGTTTTTTAGCTCTGGCATGGGGCTTTTCTTAGTGGGGCGACGCACCTCCTCTCAAATGGAGGAGCCATCCCTGCTCCTGGCTGTCTCTGTTGTCAGTGGAATCCATCTTCTTTTTGGCTGAACCTCACACTGAAAACCCTAGTCCCATTGGCTTTCCTTTGCAGTCACTGGGACCTTCTGGCTCCTTTTTGGTTGTTTGAGTCTCTTTATTTTTACATCCCCATCACATGTCTATGATACTGCATCACTGCTATAAATATACAGCATCTGTAGATTTGTCACACTGCATCACCAAAATAAAAATAGGGCACCCCTATACGTCTATTGCATTGCATAAATACTACAAATATAAGCACCACAGACATGTCTGTCCCACTGCAACACTGCAACAAACATATATCATCTGCAGATAAGTCTATCTCACTGCATCACTGCAGAAAATATAGAGCATGCCTGAATATGTCTTTCACTCTGCCGTAATCTGAGAAATTAAGAGCATCTCCAGGCGTGTCTCTCACACTGCACCACTGCAATAAAAATAGAGCACCTCCAGATATGTCTAAAATATAAAGAGCACCACAGACATGTCTGTCTCTCTGCATAATCCCCTAACACTGTGTCAGTAACTGTGACACATAAGAGTACCTCTGGGCATGTCTATCACTCCGCATCACTATGTCTTTTCACACTCCATCAATATGTTTTATCACACTGCATCACTATGTCTTGTCCAAGGCCCCTGGAATTATGCGATTTTATGGCCGCTGCGATTTTCGCATCATTATAGAGTTGCCGCATAATCTGCAGATTTTAACCCCAAAAAAATGTTTCTAGCTCAAACGGTTCAAAGGTTACTAAAAAAAGCAATGGCACGTGTTGCTGCACAGTGGAAGGACCTTTGCAAACAGGTCAAATATTGCTGTACTTGGGTGTTTAATTGGTACTAACGTAATGCAACCAATGCCCAGGGAGTGTTACCAAGTTTATCAAGCATTGGCATAGCCAAAAGGTCTCACCTTTGGGACCTTTTAAGTATTTAGTTATGTAGCACAATATCCTTGGTGCAACAACATCAACTGATGCATGGGTAAACACTTATAAGGTCCCAAAGGCGAGACCTATTGGCTATGCCAATGCTTGTTTCCTTTACTTTCGGCCATTCTGCTCAGCAGCTGTACTGCGGTACAGCATGGCTAAAGCACAGTGACAAAGTCGTTAGCTCGCACAGATGAGACCTATTGGCTTTGACACTGCTTGTTTATTTTTTTACCAATCTTTATTTGGTTAGGCCGACGTTTGAGACATGACCAAGGACTGGGAGTTGGGGTAACAATTTTATGTTTCTGTGTTTATGTTTCTGACGCAGACAGACACACATCGTGTTTCTTCAAGAAACGTACTTGACTACTATGGAACTCCTCAGACTACAGAGACATTGGAGGGGCAGATTGTGGCCACATCCTATTCAGTTTACGCCAGGGGGGTGCTCATATGGGTGGCTTCTGCAATACCTTTGGTGAAAACTCACACACAGGTAGACCCATAGGAACTCTATGGGGTGGCGGAGGTGTGACTAGACAGAGCACCAATTATCCTGGTCGTGATAGATGCATACAATAGCAACCAATCGTGCTTCCTGACAGATCTTCCACCCACCTTAGTCCAGGACCTCATAGTGCCAAGCATATGGGATGGGGACTTTAATACAGTTCACAACACCACTTTAGACACATCCTTTTCCACACTGCAGGGCAGTACTGCGATGAGGACAGCACAGGTTTTTCAAGCCTGCCTAGATAATGGTCACATGAATGACATCTGGCAACCCATGCACCCATATGAGGGAGAATATTCATTCTTCTCACCTGTTCACCAACTTCATAGCAGAATCGACCTTTTTCTGTGTAACAATGATATGCTCTTTCGCACCTCCAGAGTCGAGTACCTAGGTCGCACACTGTCCAATCATAACCCTTTAAAACAAACAATTCAGTGAGGCAGGCGCAATACCCTAGTGCCTACTTGGAGGCTGTATACACCAGCCGTAAAAGAAGGGGTGTACTGTGAAGTTGGTACACACTGACCAGAATGGCTCACACATAGCTGACTACTTTACAGAAAATGAAGGGACTGCCATGGACTGAGGAGTGGAATGAGATGCTTTCAAAGCGATCATGCAGGATTCGGTATTAAAACTTTGTATAGCGCGAAGTCAGTGCTGTTCACACAAATTCTGGATTTGGAGCATGCGATTCGAGAGACTGAGTTGCGCATAGTTGCAGCTGCAAGCAACGATAGCAGCATCACACATCTTATACAAAGCAGAGGTGGATTAGGCTGGGAAATCTGGAGTGCGCCGAGATATCACCAGAAAACATGCAGAGCAAGACTGAGCGGGCGGGTATTGACGTGATTATTGTGATCCGAATCCTCTGGATCCTATGTGTCCTTGATTTGGTGCCTGGCCCAGGCCCTTTTGAGCACACAAGCACGCTGTACAAGGGGATAATGCCTGGGTACAGCCCACTTTACAAGATTATCTGAATGCCATCCCCCTGCCGCAGCTTGACTCACTCCAATGTCATACTTTGGATGAGCCTCTGGCGACTGAGGATCTTAGACTTGCCAGTGTTCAAAATGAGCAAAATTAGCTACTGGGTTCGACAGTCTCATGGTGCAGTTCTACTGAGCTACCCTTGCCCCGAAACTCCTGCAGTTGTACAACCAGGCATAGGATCTGGGCACCTTACCAGTGACTATGTGTTGAGCATTGATTGATTGCCTCCACAAACCTGTCAAAGACTTGTTGGAGGTGCGCTCTTATGGACAGCTTCAATACAGACTGTAAAATCTTGGGAAAGGTTACCAGGGCCGGCTCTAGGGCGGTGCGATCGGTGCCACCGCACCAGGCGCTGGTTTGGGGTGGGGGCGTCATTTTTGCAAGTATATTATCATTTTAAAAGCACCTGCTGCCACGGTTCTGCATCAATTAAAATGCCAAGATACCTCCAATGATTAATCGTCTTCCTGGAAGGAGACTGGAGGTTTGTCTAGTGGACGTTTTGACTCATCCTAAGAGGATTAATGTGCCTGCTGCTAAGAACGTGTACCATGCAGATAACAAAGTGCACACAATGTACATAGGTCAGTGGGTTACTGCTTCTGTAAGAGAGCTCCTTTTCTTACGTGTCCTTTATAAGTCAAAATCCTAATATAGAACATTGCGCTAATAACTGTCATCAAAGAGCTGCATGCAAACTGCAAGGTATATGTTAGTGCTATATGTTTTTTTGCCCAGTCTTTCATTATCACAACCTTGCCAAAAGGGTTCATTTGGGTAGAAAACAATTCTTATTATTAAAGAGAAGCCCTAACATGATGTTATGGTTTAAATTCTGAATTTGTGCTTTTCCAGAATAAGAACTCTTAAACTATGTTGCCTACCAGTAACGATGACACATCACTCCTACACTACACCTTGCAGCCCTCTTTGATGTAACATTTCCTATACACTGATTTACATACACATGATTGTCTCTGTGCAATGCATGTGTGATGTAAAGTGCCCTGACACCTTACACTGGTATGAGTGGTGCTATAAAACTAAATGAATATGAGAGACAGTGGTCTTCGAGACTTGAGGGGCACTGTTAAAGGGTGCTAGTGATGGAATCCGTGACAGAGGTGGTCATTGGGGGGCGCCAACATACACTGTCGCACAGGGAGCCACCAGTGTTAAAACTGGCCCTGAAGGTTACAGCCAACGGGATACTACCACTGTTCCCCAAGTTGGTACACACTGACCAGAGTGGCTTCATACTAAATAGAAGCAGTTTCCTGAGCCTAAAGAGTCTCTTCTGAATCATTGAAGAAAACGTAAGCACAGACCTGTACCCCACAGTCTTATTCCTTGATATTGACACCTTAGGGTGGCCTAATATAACTACAGTGCTAGAGAAAATGGGCCCTGTAATATAACGGTGGATAAGCCTACTATATACTAACCCAGTGGATGGGGTTCGCACGGGCTGCAAGATTTCTGCCGTGTTCAGTACCCATAAGGGAACCAGGCAGGGATGCCCATTTTCACAGATTGTAGGGAGCTGGCTCTGTATATACCATACCAAAATGAGGTATAGTGTGCACAGAGTCCAGTGGAACCCTAAAGGTAGGCAGAGGTAGAAGTAGATAGCAACTTACTCTCTATTTGTGGTAGTGTGGGCGAGCAGTTAGGCTATATCAAAGGGTAGTTTTAAGCATTTGTTGTACACACTCAATCAGCAAATGATTGCACACAATCAAAGACTGATCTCAGACCAATTTGCTTTATATAAAAATATTAATTAGAAGTATTTATTTCTTAGAACCAATCAACCTTCCACCATCTATGTAATAAACAGAGAGGGTTGTGATCACTCTCAGGAAGGGACACAATCTTCATGTCGACAAGGGAGTGCCATAATTTCATGTCAGCCAAAATGTAGTCAATTCGGCTCCTGCTCACTCCATTATTAAAAGTGCAGGCTCCCTCGCGGTCACTAGGCATCCTACCATTCAGGGCCCTCAAACCCCTATCCATACAAAGGGAATTAATCTGAATGGCCACTTCAGGCCACCTTGATAAAGGGGACAACTCCAGGGGGAGGATACCCCAACCTAGCTCTTCGATATCCTGCGTATCCCTCTTGTTTTCAAGAAGAGGTTCAAACGTTATATTGAAGTCACCTGCTATGATGACAAAGGTATCAGCTGAGTAAAGATCCAACAGGCGTAAAAGATCATCAATGACCGAGGATTTAAGACCCCTACAGCTCCTTACGTACACATTATAGATGTCAATTTTACCCATTATTCCAAGCTCAAGCCTCAGCAGTTGAATATCACGATTACCCGTGTGGAGGAGCTTGGTAGTCAAGCACAGTTCGCTTCTTAACCAAATAGTTAGGCCCCCTGATGGACGCCCATGGGACCCTTTGGTTGCCGGGATATGGAAGTTTAGGTAGCCCATACAAAAGCGTGGCTCTAAAAGCCAGGTCTCCTGGAATAAACAGATATCCATTGTGTTAATAAATGTGACCCAATCAGCAATAGCTAGCTTAGAATTTAGGCCAGCAATATTCCAGGAACATAAGGAGCCACCAGTCAAGGCAAGGCCGACAGGATCAGAAACGGTGGGTTGCGCGTCTGCTAAAAGACCACTGGTGGGTTGGTCAAGCCCCTGGCGTAAATCAGGGGCAGAAATAGAGTGGCAGATATTGGGGGCTATAGGGACTGGGAACACAGAGTAAGAATAGGGGTCGATACAAAGACCGGCCATAGTAAACTCTTGATACTCATTGATCACAGCCCGTGCGCCTCTGTCCCAATGGTCTCCTAATAACACCTTACACGATCTTATAAAGATGGTTAAGTTGCTGAGGGATGAAATTGGTTTATTGAAATCAGTGGTAGAGTCTCTGACTAGTAAAGTTGGGTTGTGTACTGCTGTTCTATCCTCTGCCCCTGGTTTTATACCAAGTACCATTTTACCTGCTCCAGTAGATCCATTGGGTCCTCAGGATGTCTGTCCAGGGCTTTCCAACCCCTGTCCCAAAGGTATTGTTACTTATAGCAATGCTGTTAAGGCTGGATTGAACCAACCTTTGGTTCGTCCAACAGCTAATGCTAGTAGTATTCTGCAGGTTAGAACGAATTGTACAAAGAGGCTGGGGGCGGGAAGTGACTCTGTCAAATCCAGCGGTCACTGGCTGGCCGGGGTGCTTACAATGTTCAACCTAATGTCCAATCTAAGGGTAATGCCATAAATTGTCCCAATAAAATTTTTATGACCAACGTCTCTAAATTGACTACATTCAGTGGCACTGAGTCTCCCGAGTCGTTGACTAACAAAGCGATCCATTGGTTGAGACACGTTAGGGGATGTCGTTCAGTCATCAGGGAAGACATTTCCAGAGCCATTAGACTTTCTTCATCTAGGGTCCCTGTTGATTGCATTGAATTAACTCTTAAAAGTAACTATCTCGCTGAAAACCTTCTATCCTTGGAGTTTAGATCCAGTCCCCCGGAAGGCTCTACCATCCAACTGCGAAGTTACCCCCCGCATGACCTAGGGGGGTTTAAGTGTGGTCATTGTAGCGACAGGGTGGTGGCTGGTTCCTCCCTGGATAATATTGACTGACTTCATGACGAGAGGGATGTTGGCCATTGGGACAGAGGCGCACGGGCTGTGATCAATAAGTGTCAAGAGTTTACTATGGCCGGTCTTTGTATCGACCCCTATTCTTACTCTGTGTTCCCAGTCCCTATAGCCCCCAATATCTGCCACTATTTCTGCCCCTGATTTACGCCAGGGGCTTGACCAACCCACCAGTGGTCTTTTAGCAGACACGCAACCCACCGTTTCTGATCCTGTCGGCCTTGCCTTGACTGGTGGCTCCTTATGTTCCTGGAATATTGCTGGCCTAAATTCTAAGCTAGCTATTGCTGATTGGGTCACATTTATTAACACAATGGATATCTGTTTATTCCAGGAGACCTGGCTTTTAGAGCCACGCTTTTGTGTGGGCTACCTAAACTTCCATATCCCGGCAACCAAGGGGTCCCATGGGCGTCCATCAGGGGGCCTAACTATTTGGTTAAGAAGCGAACTGTGCTTGACTACCAAGCTCCTCCACACGGGTAATCGTGATATTCAACTGCTGAGGCTTGAGCTTGGATTAATGGGTAAAATTGACATCTATAATGTGTACGTAAGGAGCTGTAGGGGTGTTAAATCCTCGGTCATTGATGATCTTTTACGCCTGCTGGATCTTTACTCAGCTGATACCCTTGTCATCATAGCAGGTGACTTCAATATAACGTTTGAACCTCTTTTTGAAAACAAGTGGGATACGCAGGATATCGAAGAGCTAGGTTGGGGTATCCTCCCCCTGGAGTTGTCCTCTTTATCAAGGTGGCCTGAAGTGGCCATTCAGATTAATTCCCTTTGTATGGATAGGGGTTTGAGGGCCCTGAATGGTAGGATGCCTAGTGACCGTGAGGGAGCCTGCACTTTTAATAATGGAGTGAGCAGGAGCCGAATTGACTACATTTTGGCTGACATGAAATTATGGCACTCCCTTGTCGACATGAAGATTGTGTCCCTTCCTGAGAGTGATCACAACCCTCTCTGTTTATTACATAGATGGTGGAAGGTTGATAGTGGCCCCGCCGAGGATGGGGAGTTGAGTCCTCCTGAGGTGGTGCCATCCAATGACATGCGCCGTTTGAAATGGTCTGGTCTTATGGGGAACCCCGTTACCTTAGCTCAAATCCAAGAAGAGGTGGATGGTTCTATTATTACTATAGAGTCAGTTCTTGCCTCTAACGGTAATCTATGGGATGTAACATCTGCGCATGATAGTTTATTTACCAGCCTGAAGTCTCATTTCCTTACCAAAGCGAGACCAGGACCAAGAGGTGCTACCCATCAAGCCTCTTGGTACAATAAGGAATGTAGGGAAGCTAGGCTACTACTTGGGAATGCCTTGAAGGGTGGGGATGTCTCCCTGGTTCACCACAGAAGAGTCATCTATAAGAATTGTGTGGCTAGAGCTAAACGCCATTGGGACGGGAAAAAATGGGAGGGCCTTCTTGAAGCAAGCCTTCAAAATAATAGTAAATTATTTTGGAGTATTGTAAAGTGGGGTTCTGGTGGTCACCCGGAGGGTCCCCAAAATAATGTCTCCCAAGATAAGTGGGTTGAGTATTTTAAACCTCAGTATGCCGCACCCATTGATCCCTCCGAAAGTCAGGGGTTACTCCAGTTGTTTAAACCTGATGATGATTTTACCAGCACCGAGGTGAACTTAGCACTGGTTGGAGTGGCATCTGGAAAAGCCCCCGGACCGAACGGTGTACCTGCGGATGTCTTCCTGCATGACAAGCTCAGATGGGGGAGATATATCCAGCTGATTGTTAACGCGCTGGCTCATGGTGCCCCAATCCCTAGCTCATGGAAAGCTGCGGAAATAATCCCGGTGTACAAAAAGGGGGACCGCTCGCTTCCGGAGAATTATCGGCCCATTAGTTTGATGGGCGCTATCCAGAAGATCACTGGTAGATTGATCCTCAACCGTGTTCATCTCTGGATAGCGTCAAACAATATCTTATCTTCATTCCAGGCAGGTTTTCGCCAGTACACTAGTACCATCGATCAAGTATTTCGCTTCATCCTTCTCTACTGGAAGACGGTTGTCCTGGGCAAGGGGAATGTGTATGCGGTGTTTGTGGATCTAAGGGCCGCCTTCGATTTAGTACCACGTCCCAAACTTTGGTTGACATTGAAAGATCTAGGGCTTCACGGCGGCTTGTTGTCCTTGATCCAGAGGCTACATGCGGATAACACTGCCAGAATCAGATGGGGTGGGCAGGGAACAACGACCGAGGACTTCCCTGTCCAAAGAGGTGTTAGGCAAGGTTGTGCAATGGCCCCAACGTTATTTTCCCTATATATTAACAATATAGCAGATCGACTTTTGAAAGCCCATGTAGATGCACCCATTCTTGGCAACACTAAGGTCCCTATTCTAATGTTCGCCAATGATACGCTTTTAATTGCTAAAACATCTTGCGGACTCCAGCGTTCATTGGATATTTTTGAGACCTTTTGTGTTGACCGTGGCCTTGAGGTTAATATTAAAAAAAACAAGCTTATGGTATTCAGGCCACATAAATCTTTTAAAAATAATTTTGTTTTGTTTAAAAATCCGCTAGAACAAGTACAGGCTTTTAATTACCTAGGTGTTAACATCCAAAATAACTTTTCGTGGAAATTGCAGCGAGACTTGTCTACCCTTAAACACAGGCAAATCGCTGGAGCTCTAGCTGGCGAATTTAAAAAGTCTCCCTCGAAGCCTATTAGACCTGTGCTTCAGGTGTACAGTGCCAAAGCTGTGAGTTCGGCTCTTTATGGTGCTGAACTGTGGGGATATGAGAACCTGTCTCCTCTAACTATCTCGGAAAACAGTTTCTTGCGTAGCATCACTTCTCTTCCCCAGAGCACACCTATAGTTCCCTTAAGACATGACCTTGGTAAGAACTCAATAGCCGATGTAGCCAGGCTTCGTCCTATTCTCTATTGGCGTCGCCTGTGGACCACCCCGGATTTAGCTCAGTACGCGGAGGGTTTTCTAGATATAATGTCTTTGGTGGGCTCCCGGAAGATCGTTTGGCTTAATGAGACCAGAAAATCCCTTGTGGCCTTAGGGATGAGCGATCTCTGGGAGAACCCTTTGGCTGCTTCCTTCCCATCTAAAGCGCTTATGAAAGAGAAATACTGGGAGTTGGTAAATGCCAAGGTACTTCACGAAGCTAAATCCCTTTCGCTAACTGACGAATTCCTGAGCATCAAATCAGCCCCAAGGTTAGAACACTTCTGGGATCTCGTTACCAAAGTGCTTGATAGGAAATTATTTTTCCAGATGCGGGTGGGAGTGTTGCCTCTAAACTCTTTTTCAGCTAGGTGGAAGCCTACAAGAAGCAACCTATGTTTTAACTGTAATTCCCAGGTGGAAACCCTAGCACACATGTTTTTTGTTTGCCCTGCCTACGCGGCCCCGAGGTGTGTATGGTTGAGACCTGTTTGTAAACTACTGGGTACTAGATGGAGTGTTGAAGAAGTAAGACTCCTTCGTACCTGCACAGACCCGGTAATTGTTGTGGCCGTTGCTAAATTTCTGGGGTGGGCATGGGTTATTAGAACTAAGAGCATTAGCTAGTAGCGTTAGCGGCCCTGGATGTTACCCTCAATGATCTCTTTGTGTATTATATGCTTTTTAAAATATTTGTAAATATTTTAAATAGTAACATTTTTATATTGTCTCTTTGTCAACTTATCTGTGTATCATGTACCTGTACTTGTTTTGTATCGCTTTTATGACTTCTGTCGAATAAAGCTGTTTTGGATTGGGATTGAGACTTTGCAGTAACAATACAGTTTAAATTACAGTTGTATATGTACTTTGGTTTGGTTACAGTAGCATTACTGGAAATGCAATTTCTTAAAATATTGTACAGATACTTTATAATGACTTTTCAATAGCAGCTCATTTATATTACTTTGCAGATTACTTTTCTAACACAGTGTAGTATACGTAGATACTGTACTGGGACGTTTCCTATATAAAAACTAAGTAAATGTGTTTTGGTTATTTGTACACAGTTGTATAGACTTCTATAGATTTTCCAACTCCACACTTAGAAACCTTTTCATAGAAAACAGTCAAGGTTTTCCTATGGGAGGAAATAGGGTTATCGGTTAACAGGTAAGTACTTTGTTGTGGGAGTTGGTTTTCTGGGGTTAGACTCAGGGGTCTCCAAGGGTCGAGGATGCATGCACAAAGCACCCTCAGTGGCACTAGGGCGGCTGGATGCAGAGTGCTGAGGCCCAATGTTATTCAACGGGGGATAGGGTGCATCCGATTGGTGGCTGCTCAAGAGCAGGCCACAAGGTTGTGGGAGCAGAGCTCCTGGACTTTAGGTCAGGGCAAATGGGGCTTCAAGTTAGCACCAAAGGTACACCCCAGTGGCACAAGGGCAGCCGGGTGCAGGGTGCTGTTTTGGCGTTGGGTGCCCTTTTACTTTTAATGGGGATTCTCCGATTTGCAAACACACTGCAGGCTTGGGAACGAAAGTCTTCTGGGAGCGACGACCACTTGCAGAGCTAAGGTGGGATGCTGGAGGTTGGTTAGACACTGTCGGTTGGGCCACCCAAGGCCGAGGGGCTTCGGGTGCAGGGGTGTCTTTTAGGGTCGGATCCTCTTACAAGATCCTGGTCGCGGTTGGGGAAACCCTCTAGATTGAGGCTGCAGGCGTCGGCTGGAGGCTTGAGACAGGTCAGGGATCGCTGGATCTTGGGTCAGGATCACCGGGGAGACCTTCTTGTGGTGTTCGGTCACTCGAACACGGGCCGTGGGCAACGGGTGCAGAGGGGTGCAGAGTTGGGGATTTTGCCGGAGCTGTAGTCAGTTGGTGAAGAAATCCAGTGTTCACGGGAGACAAAACATTTTCCTTGGAAGGCAGGGAAGTTCCTTGGGGTTCTTGATGTTGTTGGCTGCAGGAAACACCGGAGTTTCACTTCTGCAGGTTCGAGGTGGGGACAGGTCAGTAGGGCTGGGGCCAAGTCAGTAGGCGTCCTCCTCTTCTTAGCTTTGGCACGGCTGTTTGGTCCTTCTTCTTCTTTTAGTAATTTCTTGTCTGAGGAGGTAAGGTTCAGGGGTGCCCCTAAATACTAGATTAAGGGGCATTACAGGTAAGTAAAAGGTTGGGACCAATGGGTACCTTCCTTGGGTTGGGCACACCCCTATTATGTCACCCTCCAGTGGGAGGGGGGCATATGCCTCACTCTGGTTAGCTGCGTCCCCCATCTGCAAGATAGCGGGGACTGAGAGTTGTGCTTCACCTCGGCTCCCCCACCTGAGGGGTGGGGTTGGCAAAGGTGGGTACACCTCCCTTCCTTTCTTGGTTTTCCTGCCGGTTCTCCTGCCCAAAGTGGGGGTCAGAACTGGTGGGAAAGCTCACAAAGGCAGCATCCTGGGGGAGGAGGCTTGGCACCTCGACCCACGATGTGCATTGTTTCAGGCCCCCTAGACCAGCAGGCTCTTGACCCAGGGGTCCAGAAACATGTCTGGTGGTGGCAGCTGGGGAGCAGCCACTCAGCCTGGACACTAGTGTTAGGTCATTTTTCAGGGGGCATATCTAAGATGCCCTCTGTGTGCAGTTTTAATTAAATACCGCACTGGCATCAGTGTGGGTTTAATGTGCTGAGAAGCTTTATACCAAACTTCTCAGTTTTCAGTAGAGCCATTATGGTACTATGGAGTTCGTAATGACAAACTCCCAGCACCATATACTTTTAAAGGCAGTACTGCACTTACAGTGTCTAAGAATTGGATTAGACACTGAAGGGGTACAGGGCTCATGCACCTGCACCCTCACCACTGGTAAAGTGCACCCAGCTAGAGGGGTGGCTGATCTATGCCAGGGCAGTGGGTTGTAGGCATGGCACACAGGGATGTGTGCCATGCCGACTCTTCACTTTGTTCTGCACCAAAACACGCAGCCTGCAAAGGCAGTGTGTGAGTGTAAAGGTACAGGGCCTGTAAGGTTGGCACAATAAGTGCTACAGCCCTTAGAGGCCTTCCCTTGTCACAGTGCCCTGTGTACCTGTGGTACCATTTACCAGGGGCTGACCTGTGGCCAGAGAGTGCCAATTGGGTGTGGTCTTCAATGCAGTTTTTGGGAAAGAACATAGGCCCTGGGTACCTGATTGGCAGGAGCCCAGGGCACACTCAGTCAAAGTACATCAGGAGTTCAGCAAAAAGTGGGGGCAACCATACAGAAAGAGGACATTTTCTCACATGACCATATTTGCCATGGCGATAGTGTCTCTCGTGAGCCTGGTGTGGTTGAGGGGTCCCTGCTGGGGAATATTGAGTGGTGGCACCTGAGAGGGTACTTTACTGTATGCAAATGATGCACTGGTGCATCTCTGTGACCCCCACAGACATTTCCCATTGCTGGTGGAAACACTCAAAGATTTAGGAAGTGTTTCTAACTTAAAACTGAACTAGACTTAGGGCCTGATTACGATCTTGGTGGACAGGGTTACTCCATCACAAACTTTACTGATATCCCGTCGGCCGTATTACAATTCCATTATAGCCTATGGAGCGTGTTATATGGCCGATGGGATATCCGTCACGTTTGTGAAGGAGTATTCCATCTGCAAAGATTGTAATCAGGTCCTTAGTCTTGTTTGTTTCCCTTGCCTCACCTTGCACAACCAGAACGCGAGACATTGCCTCTCTTGGCCCTGGAATGGTGGTATGATAAATTTCGATACTTGGGTGTTAATGTATTCCACTCTGAGAATGACCTAATACAAAGGAACCTGGAGAAGGTACCGAATAGCAGACGCAACTCTCTGATATTCTGCGGATTGGTCCCCCCTTTATCCCATGGGCAGAATAGCGAAAGCCAAAATGCTAGTCATGCCCAGGCTATCATATCATTTTTCACCACTGCCTGTCCAGCTGCCTAAACACTTTTGAGACCTGAATTCTACCCTCACCAGCTTGATTTGGGGACTGGGTCAGAAATGAGTAGTGATGCACAAATGATACCCTCCGCTTGAGCAAGGGGTGCTGGATGCTCTCAACTTTGAACTATGTTGCACCGCGGCCTAATGGCAGTGGCTGACACGGTAGCTTGCTAAACCTTCAAACCCTGAGTGGTCAGTTGTTCTCCAAAACCTGAGAGGCTGCCAAGTGGTGGGAAGGCTCTTAGACACTTATCTAGATGCCCCCTGTATGGCCAAAAAGGCCAAATACTGCTGGTTGATGTACAACCAACCTAAATGCATCCACACGCCATAGTAACCGGTTCTCTCCCTGTGGGTGCTACCCATTCTTCTTACACTGACAGTCCACCATAACGTAGGCCTGTGGGCCGAGGTGAGTCTGGCCACACTGGGAGACCTGTACACTCTAATGATGTTCCAAGAACTCATGGAACAATTTGGGATTGATGGGGTAAATTTCTGACCTACAGTGCACTAGTTCATGAATTATTAACGTTGTGGGGATCGGATCAGACTGAACCAGAGATCCAATCCACCCTCCCTTACATGCACTGTTAACACATCCGAATGACAGACAATCAATCACAACCCTCTACGCCACCCTCTTCGACTGTAGTACTGCACACATTTTTCAGCCCTGAGAGAGATGGGCCTGCTTCATTAATCCAAATATCTCTGGCAAACAATGGTCCATGGTGCTGTGCTATGTTTGTGGGGTCTCTAGGAACCCCAAGATCAAATATACACAGTTCAACTATCTTAACCAGGCATAACTTATGCCTGTGCGTATACACCGCTTGTTCCTTGGGCCTGTTTCCAAATGTGTGTGTAGGGATGGCCTGGAATTTAGCAGTTGCCCTCAATATACTGGTGCTCGGGAACTAACTCAAATGGGCAACTGTGGAGATTACGACCTGGCAGTCACCACCTATTTGCACAGGAGAAACCCATTTAGTGATGTCTGGGATACATAGCTGTAAAAGCTGATGGGAAAAACAGACAAAAGGCCACCGTGAACACCCACATTATATGCATCTGAGCCACAGCAGCACTGCACAACGGGCTTACAACACGAACTTCTCCTACATCCCTCCCCTATACACACCTGGACCCCCTCAACTGATATTAACTGCACTGTCCCGCAATGTGCACAGCTGGTATGCACCAGACTATGGCACAACTAACATGCAGTGACAGACGGTGGCACACCCCCGCTTAATGAGAGACTACAGCGATTCCACAAACATCAAGTTCTCATGTTTTCAGCCCCAGTTGGGCAGTTTATGAGACTACTAATTCTGAACTCCTTACACCCAGTACACCAGATTTCTCACTATGTTGTAGGGATCAACATATCTCCCTCAGAATAACACATATAGCGGTGAACCAAAAGAAAGTAAGAGTGCGAAAAGTCCAATCAAAATGTTAACTGTTGCATGTCTTCTTTTTTTCATTTCAAGACAGTCACAAGATTTCTGAACTCCAAGCGGTATAGCCAAAGACAAAGCCAATGCGTTTTGTTCACCACCGGGAACTTCTTCAGGGCATTCATATTATGCTTAGCCAGTATGCCATAAGACGATTGTCATCGATGTGTGATACACCATATATAGAATTTTCATATATGTGCTGGATCCAGGGAATATTTCAGGCCAGGCCGGCCCCCTTAGGTGACACTTCGGTCCGTCTCAAAATCACCGCACAAGCCCAACCGACATCATGCAGAACCTCCCTTACTCACTGCCCAGAGCGCGGTAGCTCACGGATCACCACAAGATGCATCACTTTTTTATTGTTAATATATGCTGTCTTGAATAATGTACTGTGATTTTGTTTATTGAACAGCTGTTGTATCATGAGTGTTCCACACTTTAATAAATAAATACTAGTAAAAACAACAAAAGGAATACGTGCTGTCAGTTGTTCATTAGTAGCCTAACACTTTTTTTTACAGGAAGAGGGGTAGGAGGTATGTGCATTGAATATAACTGCCACCAAGGAGAGGTAATGGAAGTCAAAGAGATAACAGAAGTATAGAAACCACATGGTAGACCTCGGCAAGTGCTAGTAGTGTGTGAGCAAAGAAAGAAAGGGAGACTGCTGACTGTCTAAGATATTGCACCAGAAGGGAATTAGCCAGAATCGTTTTACCGGTGAAAAGCCAATTTTGAGACCAAAAACCAGATCCAAATAATTTTTGACTGACACTATTTTATGTGCTTCTTGGAAATATCTTTCACCACTGTATTATGAATGTAGATTCCTGATGGTGGTAAAGAACCAAGAATAATCAAAAATATCATTGGGCAGCATTTTGTTGTGGGTATGAAGAGCCACATGTACGACCATTTCCTTTTGTGACTCGCAATTTGCGAATTTTAGCGACTCACAATTTGCGAGTCGCATGAAGGAAATGTAATTCCTGTCTCAGATACATTTTATAATTCCTAATGGGGTCACAACTGACCTGCCTCTTCAATATTCGTGAGGCAGCTCGCAATTTGTGACCACTGGGACAGGAGACCCCTCCTATCTGTGTTTGCTTTTTAAATAAAGCAAGATTTTTTTATAAATGCAGCACATTTTCCTCAAAGTAAAAAAGGATGCATTTCAAAAACAACAAGCATAGCCAATAGGTCTCGCCTTTGGGACCTTATAAGTGTTTAGTTATCCAGCATAATTTCCTTGGTGCAACAACATCAAGTGTTGCATGGCTAAACACTTATAAGGTCCCAAAGGCGAGACCTATTGGCTACGCCAATGCTTGTTGTTCCTGCTCTTTGCACATGGTGGAAGCTTGCAATGGTGCTCTTAGCACTATGGACACTCACGTAGAGCGCTATAAACTAGTTGCTGCTCTTTGCACGTGGTGGAAGCTTGGAATGGTGCCCTCAGTACAGCAGCTGCTGTTTGTGCATGTATGCAGTCAGCTTCCAGAGCGTGCACACCTCCTGCCGCATACACACATCCTGTGTGGAGGACTCTTGCTCTGCTGGTGCCACTGCTAGAGGGACCCTTAAGCTCACCGACATTTAAGAAAATCCTTTTCACGAGGTGTTGGACCCGGCCCTTCTGGCAGGTTCACCCCCAAAACTTTTTGCTTTTTTATTGGTGACTTGGTGTGGTGATTTTGAGTTTCTGCGCACTTTACCGCTGTGTCCCAGGGTAAAGTGCGTGCGTGTTGTGAGGTTGGCCTGCCCTCCCATAGGAATGCATGGGGGAATGTATGTGTCCTGGTAGTTCCTGATGCGTGGGGTGTGCAGGCCCGAGTTTGGTATGTGCGGACTCGTGTGAGTGAATGCTGCGCGATGATGTGTGCGGCGTGCATGTACCTAGTGTGGAAGTGCCACTTCTAGAAGTGGGCACTTCAGTGTGCAGTATGAAATGTGTGGCTTGTCTGGCGATTGGCTGGTGGAGGTCATGTGACGGGCTAGGGATTCCCCAGAGTCAGGAGGAGTCACCCAGTGGTGAATGGGGAGTTAGCATGCTGATGGCTGGGGAGGAGTATACCTGGGTCCTGAATAGGACAGGGCTTTCCCCACACACTGCTGGCTCCGGCCCCTGTGGTGCGTCTGATGACCGTAGCCCTGCCAGTGAATAGGGAGAGGGGCTGAGCAAAACAAAGTGCTCAGGAACCAGATGTAACTGGTTCGCCCCTTCCCTGCACCTTCAGACAAAGACTTGTACTGTATAAAAAGGGGCTGTGTCCCCTTACATTTGGTGTTCTCTTACAGGATCATCTGGAGGGGGGCCTGCTGCTGCTGGGCGCCAGGAGAGACCGCCACTGGGGACTGCCTCCCTGCTGGAGGGCCCTGTGTGCTGGCTCTGGGCCCAGCCTTTGCCCCCCCCCCCTGCTCTTGAAGGACTTCCTACTGGACATTTTTGATTTACAGTGCCTGGGAGCGCTCCTTGAACTTTGTAGCGCTGTGCGCGCTGTTTGACTTCCTAGCGCTGTGTGCGCTTTGATTCCGGAGGCCGGTGCCCACCCGGCACTTTTATCACCCGAGCGGGTGCCTACCCCGCTGATCTGTGTGCTGGCGGGTGCCCACCCCGCTTATCTGATCCTTTCGTTGGCGGGTGCCTACCCCGCTTATGGGTGGTGGTTGCGAGGGAGCCCACCCCTCTCATTGCCGAGAAATCACCGCCGCGGTCCCGGGGAAGACAGGAAGTCAGGCGTCCCCTGGGGGCGTGCCGCGGGACGGAAGCCTCGTCCTGAAATCAGGAAGCGGACGCGCTCCTGTACAGCGAAGATCCAGGCGGGAGCCTACCCCGCGCTGGACGGAGGGAAGGAGTGCGGATAGAGCTGGTGCGGAGGGGGCGCGAGGCACATTGTCGGTGCCTGCCTCTCCGCGTTACTGGAAGCCCCGACGTTCCCACAGCCGGAGAGCGGAGACGACGCGGGAGTCCCCCGAGCAGCCCGGTGAGTGTCTAGAAGGGCTGGGGGACTCCGCGCATGTGCTGGGGGTGCGGAGAGCCATGCTCAAGAGCCCCGTGAGGCGCCAACGAAGGGGGGCCTGTGTACTTAGAGCGCTGACGCTCCAACGTTGGGGGCGAGATTTAGTTAGAGTCCAGAGGGACTCCGGGGCCACGACTTGGTCAGAGAGCCTGCGAGGCTCACGAGTCCCCCGCGTGGGACTCCAACGTTACGGGGCATTCCTTAGTGAGTAGAGCGGCCCCGGAAGGCAGCGGGACGCTCCTACGTGTCCCAGGGCACATTGGTGGTGCCCATGCTCAGTTCTACAGCTGCCCAGCACTTAGTGGGCAGCTGCGACGTTTAGGTGGGGATAATTACGCCTTTAGCTTGCGCAGCTGGCGCAGCTTTACCGGACACAGGGCGTCTTAGCCCTGACAAGGCCAGTTGGCCTAGGGACTGCCACAGGTGGTGGCTCATGAGAGTTTCTCGCTAATGTTCCTACCTGCACCTCTGAATGTATTTTTGATGCATCATGTGTTTCCTTTTATGACACCGCTGAATGTAGTTTCTGCATCATGTGTTTTCTTTCAGAGCACCGCTGAATGTTTCATGCATTCTGTGTTCACCTGCCCGGCACCTCTGAATGAGTTTATGCGTCATGTGCCATGTTCTGCACCTCTGAATGTTTTATGCATCATGTGTAATGTGTGTTTTCCCCTACAGGTATTGTGATACTTAGGTGGTTGTGTTCCCCTGGTACCGGTGGTACTAGGGAGGTTCTGAGTCCCTGCGTGATAGTCTCCTAAGGTGGTTAGGGTTGCGTAGGTGGTACTTTCTTGTTACCAGTAAGTACTGGTTGTGTGCTATATATGTTATTTTTGTGCTACAGTAATTTTATATTTGGTGCTAAGTGCTAAATATCTAAAAGTGCTAATTCTTGACAGTGGTCCATGTGGCCCTGTCCCCCTGTATATATAATCCCTTGTAAATTCTGCCCGTGCCTGTTGGCACATTGTAAAGTGTGTGTTTTTATCTAATGTGTTGTGTATAATACAAAGGTTATTTTTATAGAATACCTTGTGTGGAGTTTCCTTTGTGGTGGGCCTTGGGTGTTGTTGCTGGGTGCGCGCGCAAACGCTTTACACCTTGCCTCAGAGATAAGCCTGACTGCTCGTGCCAAGCTACCAAGGGGGTGAGCAGGGGTTATCTTTGGCGTGTAACTTCCTTGCCCTGACTAGAGTGGTGGTTTCTGCCTGACTTTGGCGCAAGCCTTAACCAACCAGAAATCGCCAGTTCTAACATTGGTGATCAGCGGTGGGATTTGGACTTGCGTTTGCGCTGTACCGCAGCAGCGACAGGCTACACCACAAAACTCTGCATTAGATAAATCACATTTTAGGGATTATTGTTTTTGAGTTCCATTATTTCCTCTCCTAAAGGTGTCCTTTGTGAAGTATGTACTCCTGTGTTAGCTCAGACACTCAGGTTCCTTGTGTTAAACTCTTCTCAGGAACGTCCGCCTAAATGGAGCCTGCTTTTAATTTCTGTGGTCTGTTTAGGTACAGTAGGTTGGAGCTGGTAAGGTTCTGTGAGGAGAGGGACATAGAGGTGGGTGAGTCAGATACCCAGTCCAAACTGAGGGACAACCTGATCCTTTGGCAAAAGGATGAGTGGGAGCGAGAGCGCAGCGAGGAAGATAGGGCCCGGGCCGCACGCCGAGAGGGTGGTGGGTCTGTGGGGATCCCTGAAGATTCAGAAGAGGAGGAAGGTTACCTGACAGGGACGCCAGTAGAAAGTGAGGACCCCATAGATAGGGAGTCCCTTGCTGGGTCCAGTGTCAGGAGCAGCACCCCATCCCTTTCCCTGTCCCCAGAGGAGTGGATAGATAGGAGGGAGGAAAGGGAGCATCAGCTGGCCATGGAGAAGCTCAGGTTAGAGCATGCCAAGGAGATGGCGCAGCTGGGGGTGGAGGAGAGGATGGCGGAGGCGGAGAGGGCCTTCGCCAGGGAGAGGTTAGCTCTGGAGGGTAAGTTGTCCTCTGAGCGCAGTTTTTATTTTCTGGGCTCCCCAGGGAGGGTGGAGTCCAGTGGTGGCAGCGATAGAGAGACCAGTGCAGAGAGACCCATTCCCAGTTCACCCAGTCTGGTACCTGTTTTCCAAGAGGAGGAATGTAGGTTGAAGTTCAGGGGCAGTAGGAAGCTGCCTCACCAGTCTTGGGGCACGTTTGTGGGTGAATGTGAGGATGCACTGGACGATTGGTTAAGGGTACACACGGAACGGGCTTTTGACGGACTGTATGCTCTGATTATCAAGGAGCAGCTGCTTGGTAGTTATCCCGGGTTGCGCCAACACCTGTTGAGGTATGGCTCTTTTTGCCCATGGGAGCTGGCAGAGGAAGCAGACCGTTGGGAGGGTGCCCAAGGTTCTGATGAGGTATGGGAGAGTACTTCCAATAGCAGTGGCTCAGGGATCTTCCCGTCTTGGATGGGGGTAGAGGTTCAGAGTAGCCCAGCTAGGTCCCAGAGTAGTGAGAGGGGTGTAGGGGCTCACGGCCTATCTCAGTGGAGTGGGAGTGAGTGGGTGACTTTGAGTCCCCAGAGGCCCGAAACCCAGTCTCAGAACCTGGATGGTTTCTTAAGGGAACACCAGGTTGGGGGCCTAGGCTGTCCTGTTAGGTCACTTGAGGAAGCTCGCCTAGGGTATGGAGAACCTGGAGTCTCTGTAAACGGAGCTCCAGTGGTTCTGGTGTCAGGCAGTACCGCTCCGGTAGGGAGGGTACAGAAGTCCGGCGAGAGGAGTGGCATGGGGCTGTGTTCCCCGGTGGAGGAGCCAGTGGGTCAGGGACCAGCCGGTAGGGCTGAGTCTCCTAGAAGTGACCATGGCGACTACACGTCTGTCCTGGGGGATCTTTGCGCACTGTCAGGTGGACAGGGGACGGGAGATCTGCGCCAGGCAGACTGTCATGCAACATATGAGGCATATGTTACTCTTGGGGGGATACTGTGTGAGTCCCCAGAAGTCCTGGAGTGCCAGGCAAGTATTCCGCCGAAGGTTCTAGACCAGAGGTTGGGAGGCCAGGTTCAGGATCAGCCTGACCTGCAGGGTAGGACGAATGTAACCAGTGTCCTGACCGGTTCTCCTTCCTGAGGTACCGCCCCAGTTGGTAGGGAGCAGGACTCTGGAAGGGGGTGCAGAGGGTGGGAGAGCCCACCTCTGACCCCGGTGCAACCTGAGGGGTTAAACCCTAGGTTGGGAGACCAGTTCTCAGGGAGGGTTCCTGAGCTGATGGGAAAGTTGATTTCTGAGGGTGCCTCTCAGAGGAGGAGAGGACGGAACACTAGAAGGAGAGGTAGGGGGAGGAGAGCCTCACCCGTGACTGTTGGTCAGCTTGAGGGTTCAGACCCTGGGCTGGAAGATCAGTGGATGTTTAGAACAGCCCTGATGAGGGGAAAAGTGGAAAATGGTCACTATGTGCCAGGGGTTACTACCCCCCATTCTGTGGTTAGGCAAGGACCAGTGGCGCCTAGATGGCCTAGGGCCTGGTCCTGGCCGCGGACAGCTGAGGAGTACCAGTGGGGTAGCCCAGTTGGTCCGCCGAGTTCTCTTAGAAGGAACTCCAGGGGTTTAGAGTGGCGTAAAACCGGAGAGTGTCCCTGCTGTTGCAGGCCTGTGTCCGTGTTTTGTCGCCCAAAGCAGGGAAGACCTTCACGGTGGTGATTGGTCTACCCTGCGTTTTGGCTGGAAGGGGGTTGTGTTGGACCCGGCCCTTCTGGCAGGTTCACCCCCGAAACTTTTTGCTTTTTTATTGGTGACTTGGTGTGGTGATTTTGAGTTTCTGCGCACTTTACCGCTGTGTCCCAGGGTAAAGTGCGTGCGTGTTGTGAGGTTGGCCTGCCCTCCCATAGGAATGCATGGGGGAATGTATGTGTCCTGGTAGTTCCTGATGCGTGGGGTGTGCAGGCCCGAGTTTGGTATGTGCGGACTCGTGTGAGTGAAGGCTGCGCGATGATGTGTGCGGCGTGCATGTACCTAGTGTGGAAGTGCCACTTCTAGAAGTGGGCACTTCAGTGTGCAGTATGAAATGTGTGGCTTGTCTGGCGATTGGCTGGTGGAGGTCATGTGACGGGCTAGGGATTCCCCAGAGTCAGGAGGAGTCACCCAGTGGTGAATGGGGAGTTAGCATGCTGATGGCTGGGGAGGAGTATACCTGGGTCCTGAATAGGACAGGGCTTTCCCCACACACTGCTGGCTCCGGCCCCTGTGGTGCGTCTGATGACCCTAGCCCTGCCAGTGAATAGGGAGAGGGGCTGAGCAAAACAAAGTGCTCAGGAACCAGATGTAACTGGTTCGCCCCTTCCCTGCACCTTCAGACAAAGACTTGTACTGTATAAAAAGGGGCTGTGTCCCCTTACATTTGGTGTTCTCTTACAGGATCATCTGGAGGGGGGCCTGCTGCTGCTGGGCGCCAGGAGAGACCGCCACTGGGGACTGCCTCCCTGCTGGAGGGCCCTGTGTGCTGGCTCTGGGCCCAGCCTTTGCCCCCCCCCCTGCTCTTGAAGGACTTCCTACTGGACCTTTTTTATTTACAGCGCCTGGGAGCGCTCCTTGAACTTTGTAGCGCTGTGCGCGCTGTTTGACTTCCTAGCGCTGTATGCGCTTTGATTCCGGAGGCCGGTGCCCACCCGGCACTTTTATCACCCGAGCGGGTGCCTACCCCGCTGATCTGTGTGCTGGCGGGTGCCCACCCCGCTTATCTGATCCTTTCGTTGGCGGGTGCCTACCCTGCTTATGGGTGGTGGTTGCGAGGGAGCCCACCCCTCTCATTGCCGAGAAATCACCGCCGCGGTCCCGGGGAAGACAGGAAGTCAGGCGTCCCCTGGGGGCGTGCCGCGGGACGGAAGCCTCGTCCTGAAATCAGGAAGCGGACGGGAGCCTACCCCGCGCTCCTGTACAGCGAAGATCCAGGCGGGAGCCTACCCCGCGCTGGACGGAGGGAAGGAGTGCGGATAGAGCTGGGGCGGAGGGGGCGCGAGGCACATTGTCGGTGCCTGCCCCTCCGCGTTACTGGAAGCCCCGACGTTCCCACAGCCGGAGAGCGGAGACGACGCGGGAGTCCCCCGAGCAGCCCGGTGAGTGTCTAGAAGGGCTGGGGGACTCCGCGCATGTGCTGGGGGTGCGGGGAGCCGTGCTCACGAGCCCCGTGAGGCTCCAATGAAGGGGGGCCTGAGTACTTAGAGCGCTGACGCTCCAACGTTGGGGGCGAGATTTAGTTAGAGTCCAGAGGGACTCCGGGGCCATGACTTGGTCAGAGAGCCTGCGAGGCTCACGAGTCCCCCGCGTGGGACTCCAACGTTACGGGGCATTCCTTAGTGAGTAGAGCGGCCCCGGAAGGCAGCGGGCCGCTCCTACGTGTCCCAGGGCACATTGGTGGTGCCCATGCTCAGTTCTACAGCTGCCCAGCACTTAGTGGGCAGCTGCGATGTTTAGGTGGGGATAATTACGCCTTTAGCTTGCGCAGCTGGCGCAGCTTTACCGGACACAGGGCGTCTTAGCCCTGACAAGGCCAGTTGGCCTAGGGACTGCCACAGATGGTGGCTCATGAGAGTTTCTCGCTAATGTTCCTACCTGCACCTCTGAATGTATTTTTGATGCATCATGGGTTTCCTTTTATGACACCGCTGAATGTAGTTTCTGCATCATGTGTTTTCTTTCAGAGCACCGCTGAATGTTTCATGCATCATGTGTTCACCTGCCCGGCACCTCTGAATGAGTTTATGCGTCATGTGCCATGTTCTGCACCTCTGAATGTTTTATGCATCATGTGTAATGTGTGTTTTCCCCTACAGGTATTGTGATACTTAGGTGGTTGTGTTCCCCTGGTACCGGTGGTACTAGGGAGGTTCTGAGTCCCTGCGTGATAGTCTCCTAAGGTGGTTAGGGTTGCGTAGGTGGTACTTTCTTGTTACCAGTAAGTACTGGTTGTGTGCTATATATGTTATTTTTGTGCTACAGTAATTTTATATTTGGTGCTAAGTGCTAAATATCTAAAAGTGCTAATTCTTGACAGTGGTCCATGTGGCCCTGTCCCCCTGTATATATAATCCCTTGTAAATTCTGCCCGTGCCTGTTGGCACATTGTAAAGTGTGTGTTTTTATCTAATGTGTTGTGTATAATACAAAGGTTATTTTTATAGAATACCTTGTGTGGAGTTTCCTTTGTGGTGGGCCTTGGGTGTTGTTGCTGGGTGCGCGCGCAAACGCTTTACACCTTGCCTCAGAGATAAGCCTGACTGCTCGTGCCAAGCTACCAAGGGGGTGAGCAGGGGTTATCTTTGGCGTGTAACTTCCTTGCCCTGACTAGAGTGGTGGTTTCTGCCTGACTTTGGCGCAAGCCTTAGCCAACCAGAAATCGCCAGTTCTAACACGAGGTCAAAGGGGAAAAACATGGTCTTTGTCAATGACTGACCTCTGTGCAGGTGGCAAAGGCACATATGTGCTGTTATTGAATTATTTAGAATATAAACAGGGTTTTTAACTGCTTTCCTTTAGTGAGTTAGTGTTTACCCTTTAATCGTAAAGGGGTCCCCATTATACGTTCAGAGCCATGTGGCAGAATTTAAGGCTGACCAACGACTACGTAAATAATAGCCACGTGCATTTGGTTATATGCGAAATTCAAAGCTTACAACTTCTGTGGAACAATTTCAACTAAACTGTTCAATCAAAAAACTGAAGCTGAATGCATTAAATCTGGCAACAGGATGTCTTGCTGAATGGGAGGCTCTTAGAAGGGCAGTCACACTTACAAATTGTTTCAAAGATCGCCTGTCAGGGCAAGTAGGTCTGGGAATGGCGGTCACACGGCAGACCGATGACTGACATGTGTCTCACTCAGGTACCTTCTGGCCTCTCGGAGGTGTGCACCGCCGGATTGTCTCTCCTAGCCCACAGATGCCAGTGTGAACTCTCTATGAGAGCGGCCGAAGGAAAGGTGCGAACAGCCCCCAGCAAGGGCAGGGGAAATGGGGGTGTCACGTGCCGTCTGCTCATAGAACTCGCGCTAACAAGATCAAGGCCCCATGGCAGCTTTCAGCTGGTAAATTACATCATCGGCGTCAAGAGTTTGATGAAGACGGGTCCCTTTCACACATTTCTAGACCTCAAGAGGAAGAGCTGGTGATTCCTTTGATGTTCACAAAAGTGGTCCAAGTGCTACCGGTTGTGGAACACGTAAGGTCGGGCAACTCATTTGTATATATATATATATATATATATATATATATATATATATATATATATATATATATATATATATATATATATATATATATATATATATATATATTCACTTAAAAAACCATAGGTTTCACACAAGTTATAGTTAGCTGTACATTTCACTCGTAAAAAACCAATGAAATTCCACGTTATAGTTAGATCAGGTAACTATAACTTGCGCGACCGCAATGCACAATGTGTCATTTGAGATGTCATCATTGATGTGATGAGTGATGTCACTGACCATGTCATGAGTGATGTAATATGTGACGTCATCAGCAGTGGATTGCGGTCGCGCAAGTTATAGTTACCTGATCTAACTATAACGTGGAATTTCATTGGTTTTTTACGAGTGAAATGTACAGCTAACTATAACTTGTGTGAAACCTATGGTTTTTTAAGTGAATTTGCAAGGTTTTTTAAATGCTAATTCCTAACTATAACGTGTGTGAAACCTATGGTTTTTTCAGTGAATTTGTACGTTTTTTTAAATGCTAAGTTATCTATTTATTGTTAATTTTTGCGCGCACGGTGCGCTTCGCGCACCGTGCGCGCGCTGTGGGCACTCGGTGCACTTCGCGCACCGAGCGCCCACCTTGCGCATTTCGTACCGTGCACGCCACGCCATTTTTTACAAAATATCAATTGTTTTTTTCTCCCTTGGGGGTCCTTAGATTTATATATTAAATGTAAATGTAAATCCCCGATTTTTTAAAAAAATTATTAAATTTATTTTCCATACTTTTTGGTCCTTTGTGAACCCCCTGGCGAACGCTAGGGGGTCTGCAACTCTCTTCGTTGCCCCCTTTTCATGTTATCAACCTTTGTTTTTCAGTGCGAGAGACAGAAAATGGCGGCCGATACTTCCTGGTTTCGACCGATTCGAATGTTTACTTTGATCTAACAACCAATCAGAATCGCGCTCGCGCACGTCACCGTACGCGTACGGTAAGCTTACCGTAAGCGCACGGAGCGCGCTTACGGATATATATATTGATTTAAATGCTATTTTCTCAGAAACTACTGAACAGATTTACACCAGACCTACAAAAGGCACTTCCTTGACCTGCGGACTACCTCTCAGCCAAATTACAAGTAATTCTGTTCAGCCGTTCGGGCTGTAGCTGTGTCTAAAGGTCCTATGGAAAAATGCATGGGGAAAACGCGTTTTGGGACCCCCCTTTTTTCTCAGCCCCCGCTTGACGAATCACCCCGAGACTTTCAGAGTAGGAGCGGAGCGTAGCGCCCCATTAGTTTTTAAAATTTTGCGAGGATTCGTCGACCGGCGCCAAAGTTATTCCAAATAGAATGTTGCGGATTTCCTATGGAAACAGGGTCCTAACTATAACTATCTACTGGCGACCGCCAGTAGATAATATATATATATATATATATATATAGCAAGCCTTGGCAAAGGCAATAGATGTCCCCTTCTACATATGCACACTTATAACAAGCATTGGCCGCGTGGCTGTAAAAGTAACGGTCGTGAAAGCGAAAGTGATCGCGAGCGGGAAGTGATCGCAGGGACGCGCCCCCTCTGTGGTGGGGGAGGGGCAGTGCGAGGCACTTGGGAGAGCGCTGTGCTTTATGAGCCATGACAGCCAGACGGAGGAAAGACAGATGGCGGCTGCGCGTGTGCACACGCTCGTGAACGCAAGCTTGAGGCCAGGAAAAGCCTCTGGTAGCACTTTAAAAATCCACTAACTAAATGTCTCGCAGAGCAGTGCATGCGCTGGCTCAGCGAGACATAACAATGATATGTTTTAGTTCCGTTTTTTAAGAGTAGGTAGTGGTATGTTAAACCACTGCCTGCTCTTAAAAAAACATTTTCGCTGCCAATCACAAAGGGGAAGGTGTCCCTTGGGGACCCCCTTCCGTTTGCGACTGACTTACCACCTACTTGAAGTAGGTGGTAAACTGCGATTGTTTTGCAACCGCATTCCAGGAAAGGACACTGTTGGTATGCCCCTTCCTAATAGCAACTTGCAAACCCTATTTTGCAAGTCAGTAACAGGTTGCTGACTCGTAAATTAGGGTTGATACATGCTACAACTCTTTTTAGTGGTTGCAAACGACCCGAATCTCCACTAAAACTAGTCATACATGTTGCTACAAGTGTTCTGTTATTTTTTCTGCTGGTTTGTTCAATTATTTCAATGTGATGTTGTTGCGTTTTACTGTGGTTGTTGTGTTGCATTCTGTTTTGACTGTTTAGTTTTACTGTGCCCTCTTTTTTTAATTAATTGTGCTGCTTTGTGAGTACTATTTTGTTATGCTATGTTGTTTACTTGATAATAACAAATGCTGCTATATTCCCAGCCAAAAGTAGCACTTGTCTTTAAAGTTTCTCTGGCATGCAACCATTTACCTCGCTCTAAGGTGTTACTGTAACACTGCTCCAGCTCCTCAACTATTTAAGACAGTAGTCAGATCACTTTTTTGTTCCATTCATTATTCACTTGCCCAAGCATAAAGCTAGCGCTCCCACCCCTCTCAACTACCCTCGACGTAGGTGGGCAAGATTCTCCCTGCTAGAGTTTAATAAGGCTCTTACCGCGGAAGGGCCCCCAGGAGGAAATGACGTGACAATGGCAAATAAATTGCTCAATGGCCGCATCACGGCTGCTCTGGACTGCACAGCCCCATTGGGCCGGTCAACCAAAGGTGTCCACAGACAAAGAACTGCTCCCTGGTTCAGCGAGGTGCTGCGCTGCGCCAAAAAGGACTGTAAACGAGCAGAAAGACAATGGAGAGTGGCATATGATGACCGGATGAAAGAGGCCTATCTCATAAAGAGACGAACCTATCATAACAAAATCCGGATAGAGAAAGCCACATACTATGCAGACAGAATCCACGGGGCAGAAAATTCCGCCAGGGAACTGTTCAGCATATATAAGTCCCTATCCACCCCAAAAACCTTTACTCAAGATGAAGGCCACTCAGTAGCAGCATGCAATCGCATTGCTAACTACTTCGGAGACAAAGTGTCTAAGATTTATTCTGCTTTTCCCGATATACCACCTGTAGCGGAAGAGCCTGCAGACTCAGCAGGAGATGAAGCCGATCAAAATCTGCTACTCCATTTTACTATCCCCTTACCGGATTTAGTTAAATTTGCAGATCTGTCAAATCTGGCTCCCCTCGAGATCCCGCATCCCCAAAAAGGTTGAGTCACAGTCTGGAGACACTTGAACCCTACATCAGGCACCTGCTAGATGTCTCCTTTCGATCCAGTTCTATACCTGAGGATTGGAAACAGGCTGTGGGGCTTCCCCTCCGCAAGAAGCCCAACATTAGCTTTGAGAAGCTGGACAATTTACGCCCCATTTCTCTGCTGCCTTATTTCTCTAAGGTAGCGGAGAAGGTGGTAAACAAACAGCTAATGAAATATGTGGAGGAAAGCAACCTTCTTCACCCTACCCAATTTGGGTTTCGGCCCCGTCATTCCACGGAGTCTGTCCTTCTCAGGGCTACCGAAACCCTCAGGCAAGGTGCTGACGAGGGACAAACCATGGCTTTAATCCTCTTAGACCTCAGCGCAGCGTTCGACACTGTAGCACATTCCATCTTGCTACAGTGTCTGAACAAAGGTGGGGTGAGAGGGGCAGCGCTGAAATGGATTTATTAATTTCTTGCAGGCCGAGGCTTCCAAGTGAGGCAAGGTGACCATTACTCTGAGCGAATCGCTTTGGACCAGGGGGTGCCGCAGGGCTCGTCCCTGAGTCCAACACTTTTTAATCTCTATGTTGCCCCGATTGCCACCTTAGTAGAGAGTCACAGCCTCCGAATGGTGTCTTATGCCGACGACACGCAGTTGGTCATCTCCCTGTCGCGCGCACCCGATCTTTCGGCGGACATCTTCAGAGCTTGCATGCAAGATCTAGCTGCCTGGATGTCCGCCAACTGTCTCAAGCTTAACGGAGGCAAGACCGAGGTGCTGGTCGTGGGGGGAGGCCGATCGGCATGGACGTCGGCATGGTGGCCACCATGCCTAGGTCCAACACCCATCCCGTGCCAGAAAGCAAAGAACTTGGGCATCTGGTTCGATACTGACCTGACCTTTGGCCCCCAGATCAATCGGGTGGTCGGATCATGCTTCGGGACCCTCAAAAGTCTCAGGAAGGCATTGAAGTTTTTACCTGTAAGAGCCCGTCAAACCCTGGTGCATGCACTAGTCACATCAAAGATGGACTATGGCAATCTTCTCTATTTAGGGACCTTGGAGAAGAATTTGAGCCGCCTACAGGTCTTACAGAATGCCGCTGCCCGACTAGTGCTTAGACTACCCAGAAGAGCCGCATCTTCAGTGGCCCTCCGGTCTTTGCATTGGCTCCCGATCAGAAGCAGGGTAGAATTCAAAGCACTATGCACGTGCCATCGGATCATCAATGGGAGGTCTCCTCTCCCTTTGAAAGGACTGCTGACGTCTTATGAGCCGTCCCGCTCCCTGAGATCTTCCGGCTCAGGACTCCTGGCTATCCCCAAGGTGTCTAGAGCACGGATGGGCGGAAGATCCTTTAGGTACCTTGCAGCTTCTAGATGGAACACACTACCCATAGCATTGCGACTAGAACCATCAGAACTAATCTTTAGAGCCAAGCTTAAAACTGCACTATTCGAACAGTAAGGTATTCCACTTCTGTAGGTTCCAGTAAGTATCTGCTCCTCAGCGCGGGGACACGCCGCTGGGCGTCACCAAGCGCTTTACAAAACCCCCTAAATAGAACAAAAAATAAATCCCAAAACAGTGGCAAAGACTATGTGCACTTGTAGTGCTCACTTTATGAGATAGGCTCCATTTAGAGTCTGTCAGATACAGGACATTTGACAAAAAGTGACAGATATCCTCTCAGACATATTTATAGTGTCAAACTTCAATGAGCAGTAATAGCCCCAGAGAACTGCACAAGCGATAGTAGTTAACCAATCAACAAGGATCACGCATCACCTTATGGGGTCCTACTACTCATGAACCCTGACTAATTGTTAAGCAATTCCAACCAACATAGGGAGCGCTGCAAAATATCAAAGACAGTAGTTCATCGTAGCTTGTATCCCAATAGTGCAAGGCGGTCCATCAGGATAGATGATTCTTATCCAGTCCATTAATACACAGTCTGCTATGATGGGAAGGTGCTTATACTTTCTTCTTGACCAACACTGTGAATTATTTGTTATGCAATTCTTAGTTCATACGGGATAACATTTTCTTTGCAGGAAGAAGATTGAGATTTGTTTATAAATATATTTATCCCTTATGAAGTCATCTTAAAGGGTTGAAACACATTTGCTGGACTAGAAACTTATGTTTGAAGAATAAAAAAAGCTTGGGGATTCAACATTATGGCTCCTGTGTATTAATTCACTGAATGAAGAATCCTCTATCCTGATGTATTTAGAGTGTTTTGACATTAATACACCTTAATAGGGCAGACAAGACATACTTCATGTTTTTTGCAGATGTCCCGCATCCACCCAACTCTAAAGAAGGCCTACAGGACCTTAGGTTAAAGCTATTTACGGTTGCAAAGACTCTAATTACCAAAATCAGAGCCTTTACGACTGCAAAATTGGGTTGGATATGTTCAAAGCCCAAATATTGATTCAGGAACTTGTTACCTAACCGCAAATTATATTAATGACAACATACCTGTAGGAAAGTAGGATCTGCTTCTATGGTTACCCCCACTTTTTGCCTGGTTCTAAGCTGTATTTGACTAGTCTGACTGGAATCCTGCTAATCAGGACCCCAGTCTATCTGCTTTCTCCCTAAATTGTATGTTCGGTACTTAGGTACACCCCAAATTGGAAACTAGGGTATCGTTATAAGTCCCTAGTATATGGTACCCGTGTACCCAGGGCATAGGTACCCCAGAGGTCTCCCATGGGCTGAAGTATGTATTATGCTACCCATGAGAGACCATTCAAAATGAAACTACAGGCCTGCCATTGCAGCCTGTGAAAGTTGGTGCTTGCACCACTTACTAAAGATATAGGTTTCCTCTATCTAGGGTCACTGCACTTAAAACCTTTAAATCACCCCTCTATCAGGCTTTTGCAATCCTGAAGGCAGGGCGCTTGGTTCTAAGTGAGAGGGTGCCCCTTGCTGAGCAGAACACCCCTGTATCCTACGGAGTCCATTCCCCCGGGTTGTCAGTGAAGCAGCCATATACTAATAGAGGGGCACCGCGTAATTACGCGATGACCCTCTCAAAAACGGCTGCAACGAAACCTATTATGTTTGGTATCAAACATATTGAAATCATAACCCCACACCGTAAGCGATGTTGAGGTATGATTCCAAGCACTGAATGAGGCCTCCGTTAGGCTCTCAGTGTTCCTAGTACCAGCCTTCCTGACAAGGACAGCAAAAAATGTTTGCTGCAGACCAGAGACATGATTCTGCCCTGCTGCAGCTGAGCCAAGCTCGACCAGGGGAAGGCAGAACAAAGGCATCCTGTCGCAGGGAGGTGTGCCCACCTCCAAGACAGGATTTAGTGTATTGGGGTTGGGTGGGTGTGCTTGCTATCGCCACTCAGTCTGCATGAGGGGCACATTTGGCGTCACCATGCATAGTCCAGTTCAAACCAGCCCTGGGAGCCATTGGCCATCTGGCGCGAAATTTCACAAAAGACATGGGAGTAACCTCCCCCGTCCAGACCCTCCCCTGGGAGGGTCCGCTGAATCTTTTAACCCTTTACCTAGAGGACTTAAGGGCTTACCTGGGTGTAGGTCCCTAGATTCGTTGTGGGATGAGATTCGGATCGGACAAAACTTCTTCTTCTACCGTCTGGGCACTCTGGACTTCGCTGTACTTCGTTTGGGCCTGGCTTCTTCTCCCTTCCAGTCTGCTGCATCATCTGTGCATCATACAGGAACCTTCTCAGGCCTGTGAAGCATCAAAGACACTTGAAGGAATCTCCCTTGGAGGAAAGGAGTCACTCCCCTGCATTTGCAGACACCACAACTAAGTTGACCGGTATGCTGATCCTGAGCTCCTCCGGACTCCGTAAGGTTCTGCAACACAGGTGGTAGTTTTCCACAGCTCCCGAGGCCTGCCCTGCCCTCTCACCAAGCTTGAAGCCAGTATCCCTCATGGGGGTTGCAATACCCGGACCCCTGTGCACTACGTCAACTTGCAGTTGCAAAGGCTTGTTGGCTTCCTTCCAAGAAGATCTTTGGGCTCCTAGTAGCCCCAACCTCAAACACCTCCAGTGACCAGAATCTTCAGCCACACCACATTGTGTGCATCGTGGCCTGCATCTTTTGGTGAGCTGCTTGAGGTCCTCTCGCGACTCGAGTGCCTCCGTCCTGTGGGTCCACTTGAGGGTGACACTTGTTTTGTTTGAGCTCCCCTGATTTCTCGGGCCTGTCCTGACTCCCCTGCTTTTGTTGAGTCCCCTGGACCTTGCTGGTCCCGACGTTGCTCCTTTTTCACTTTATGCGTTGGTTGCATTTGCCAAGGCTTGTTGGTGCTCCCGCCAAACACTGACCCCTCAGCACTTGACATCCTTTGTGGGACAGCTCTTGCATGGCTCCTGGTCCTCCTCAGCATGTCCTGGTCCTCACAGATGCAGAGTCAAGGTCATCATCACCCATCCTGCAACATCCGACATCAGAGGGCATTCGTCTTCCAGGTTTCCTAGTCACTCCTGAGAGACATAGACTTTGTCCCCTCTGCTTGCAGGTACCGCTCATCTAGAATCCACCTTCAGATTCTACTGGACACTTTTTCCTTCTTTAACAGCAGCACTTTCCTGAAGTCCTCCATTAGGTTCGACTGCGGTTTCCGACACAACTTCACACGTATGCACCCGGCTTCCCTGGTACAGGTAACGTGGTTACAAGGGTATCCACGGGTGGGGTGGCTCTCCAACCTTCTGTCTTCCATGGGGTTTCTTCCAGGTCCACTGGGAAGGGTCCTTAATCTTTAAAAATTCAACAGCGACTTAAACGTAGAATTGTACAGAGCATGCAGTTATATTCCCACACTGCACACGCTCTCCGTGGGGTACCCATCTACTCAACTTGGGTGGTTCCTTGGGTCCCCATCACTTCTACGTCGTCACGACTCTGTCTTGATCCGAGTCGTGGTTCTTATACCACTTCTTAGTATATGGTTTGGTCCCCTCCCGGGGGTCCACTGTGTATTACGTGCTATTGACTGTGTTTCATTGACAAAGTATTGTGTGCATTGTGTTTATCTCCGGGTAGGAGAAATTTGAATATACTAGAGAGTATTATATAATAAATACATATTTTTATAAATACTTTGTGTGGTTCTTTTCACTTAATCTATACTATAAGATTGCATTCTGGTAAAACAAACAGCTTTACACTCCTTCTGGACTAAGCCTGGAGGCTGCTCTCCACAGCTGCCACTTAGAGAGCTTTCTAAGGTTGTGTAAGACCTCTTAAGTCACCATAAGGGTTGTCTGGACTTGTGCAAGGTGCCCACTTACATTAGTGGACATCATATACCAGGACAGCTTCTCACAATACCCAATTACAAATTGAAAGTGGTGTGTTTAGGGTGTCCATCCAATTTACGATTTGTTATGGTATCTATCAATGGTTTGTAACCTGAATTGCAGTTACACATCATTCATAGGTTACCAACACATCAAAGGAGGTAGTAACCCACTCGCAAATGGGACGGTGCCCCTTTGGGATCTCTTTCCCTTGGTCCAAAAACATGTTTTAGAGTAAGCAATGGTCTGTGGGACTAGTGCTTACTTATAAAATATATATATATATTTTTTTTTTAACGAATCCTTTAAGGAAAACGGGCTGTGTCTAAAAAAAACTTGCTTTATTTGAAAGAAATACTAAACATGATAGTCTGCCGATCCCAGCAGGCCACCATCCCTGTGATGGCAGCGATTCGTGGTGGTCGCAATTTATGACCGTTCTCATGCACAGTAATGAGGTAGGTCAAATTGTGACCCCCCACGAATCGAAATTTTGCGAACCAACATGTTTAAAGATGTTTCGGTTCACAAAATTTTAATGTATTCGGTAAAAATCAGCGCGCAAATTGCGACCCCTTTACCGAATGCATAGCACAAAGGTCAGGCCAATAGTTCGGTTTGTGGCAATTCAGCAATCGGGGAATTTGCTGCCTCACTTTTTCTGCCATTAATATATATTCATATAGGTGAATACGTACGTTATTGAATGGGTGTCTGGTATCTTCGTTGCAGGCGCACCAGATCAACCCCTGATTGCCTCATCTGTGCAGTGTTTTGGAATGGTTTTATTTTTCTCTTGCCTTTTGTAACATTTGAGAGTGATGAAAAACTCTCTGCTGCACTGTTCGTGTGTGTAAGAGAAACACATCCATGTCCGGCGACGAGGAGAGAAACCACAAAGGAGGAGAGAATGCTTGTCATGGCAGTGGGATAATTACCCTGCTTGCACTCGTCACCCCAGAGGTCATCGGCGATATCTCGCAGGAAATTGAGGATTACATTGCACCAAGCGGCTCAAGAGGTCATTCAGGGTCACCCCTTGTAACACTGCTCATTCCACTAAACATTTATTTTTGCCTTAGGGTCATTCCTGCGACCAGCCAGCCTGGGTGTGGCACTGCACGCGCAGGCGAGGCTCGCTGAGTTTCGAGGCGCATCTGAGAACGTAGTAAGAACATAGAAAGATCGACATGTGACCCGAGCATGATTTCTGCACGGTACATGTCTTCTGCCAATAAATAGAGTCGGAACTTTCCAATTGGGCATGTGTGGTTCTACAGGAAGCAGCACGCGCTGTCACTGGGTATTGCTCTGATGACATCAACACATTTACTATTCATCAGGTTAGCAATACATGATCATGTTATTACATTTATACTGTGATGCATTCTGTCCTAAACAGATTCCCGAGACAAACATTATTTAACTGCGTTATTCCTCTGACCGTGACATAAAAGCATGTCTGCATTAAAAAAATCATGTTTCATTTTCACAGTGACAGATCTTTGTTTTACAATTATTTCCCCTGAACAGTTTTCCATTTGGTGCACACAGTGAGAGGGCGTGGCTACAATCCCCAGCATGTGAGGCCGAGAAAACGTGAAATCGCCAACTTTGCCATACTTGGGTGAACCTCTTGACGCTCATCATCATTTGACAACGTACGCAAGACATTCTAGAATTTATAAGCAGTATCACATTTGCTTATTTAAAAAAAAAATGTTTTATTAGAAAAGGAAAACAAACAAACGAAAGCAAGCAGACAGAATACATGGTATTACAGAATAAATAACAAGAGCCACATATAACAGTTATTCAATTGATAACATCCCTAGATTCCATGGAGATACGTTAATAGATCTGAATTAATAGCAACAGTACAGATACTCTCCCTCCCCCCCAAAATAAATAAATAAATAAATAATCTAGTGAATAAATACCCTATTTCTCAGTAGCCTGTATTAAACAATGGTCGATGCTCAAGCTTACGCCCAGTGGTTCCCCACAAATACATATATCCATATATGAGTGTTCTTGTATAATCGATAGCTATGCTCTACAATAGCTACATCAGACTAGCGTACAATCTATTTAAAGTGCATATAAGACTAGCAGAAAAAGAAGATTTTTTAAATTAAATACTTCAATTGGTTTAATAGCTAAAAAATGACTACCACAGCCTGGCATTTAGATCAGAGCCTATAGAAAGTGTAGTGTGCTGGTATCCTAACAAACAAAGAAGTTTAGGAACTTATTCAAAGTGCATTGTGCTGGTAGCAGCGCTGTTTTTCAATAAAGTGCTGAGTTTAACTGATATCTGAACGATACCTTCATCAAATCTCGCCAATCGATACCGAGAGCTATTAAGAATGCAGATATGGCAGGCAGCAGCTACTGATAAAATGAAATGCAGAAATTGGCTCTGATAAAACACCGGACTCTTATAATCTCCTTTCCTCCGTGACACAATAGGTAGAGAAATTCTGCCAGAATCTTGCAATAGCTCCTACACGTTTAGCGTGGGCCTCCTCGAATCTGAATGTCCTGCACATTTAATTAAGCTAGTGATCAATACTAGGTAGCTTATTCGTTCTCCAATTTTGCAGGACAAGTGACCCAGCGACCACTATGGAGATTAGTATAAAATACTGCTGATATTTTGTTAACCATTTCACCTCCCCTGAGGATCCAAATACAACCAACATAGGTGATGGCTAGATTGTCACAGACATAAATTGAGAAATTCTGGTAAAAACGTCTTCCCAGAATTGCTGTAAGTTGTTACATTCGTAAAATATGTGCAACCATGCTTCATCTCTCTGTTCATTACATCTGAAACATTGGTTCGGGTTCGTTGGATACATCTTATGCACTCTCTGAGGGGTGTAATATGCCAACCACTTAGATAAAAAACTTAATTCTCTTAAAATGTGCGCCTCTGAGTGCTCTATTCGCTAGCTCACTAAGATGTTGCCATTCTTTTGTATTTAATTTACACCCCGTCTCCGCATACATTTTATGGAGTTCTTTTGTCAAAATCTCGTCTGTATGAGCCTTTTGGTGTAATAGCCGATACCAGTATCCTACCCCCACCATTTTATTTGCCATTTGCCTTGTGATTTGACATGTTGCCTCACCCATCATGGTATAATTACTTTAAAGAAAATTAAGTAACTGAAGAAGACTCAGAGGGAGGGCAGTGGTCAATGTGCGAGATTGCAATTGCACCGTTTCCCAGGTAATTAGCGTCTCATGGTTATACAAATCCCCAAGCTGATCGTAGCCTAGTTCTTGCCATGCTTGGTAAACCCCCCTGAGCAATATAAAACCTCCTACTGCACAGTCTTGAATGGTGGTATAGGCATGAAATGCGGGAATATCTTGTGATTTAAAAAAAAAAGCTGGGTTATTTCTGCTAATGCCTGTATAACCCTATATCTGGACTTTTTAGGAAGTTTCGCTAGTCGTGGAAAAATGGGAAGTTTTAAAGAACTTTCCTTCAGCATATGTACTAACAAAAAATGGTCAAAAACAGAATTTTCCTTGCCTAATTGTGAAAGTAAATTAGTCAAGGAAGCCTGGTAGTAAGTTAAAAAATGTGGAAGTGCTAACCCTCCTGATGCTACATCCAATTGTAGTGTAGTTAACTTTTCCCGGAGATGTTTATTGTTCCACACAAACTTCCGAATCATTTTATCTAGCTCTTTAAAATAAGGGTTTGGAATTTTCAGGGGGAGATTCGTAAAAAGAAACAAAAACAAAGGGAGCACTGACATTTTAAGCATAGAAATCTGTCCTATTAATGGTAAGTGAAGCAGCGACCATTTATCTAATAGTTTTTTCACTTTCGGGAGCATGCTATCATAATTCAGAGAATAATTCCCCAAAATCGTTTGTAACATATATCCCCAGATATCTAACTGGATGCGCTGGCCTTAACTGAATGGAAGCGGGAATATTGGATGGGCCCGAATTAAATGTAAGAATTTTGGTTTTCGCTTGATTCACTTTATATCCCCCAATCTGTGTACATTTTTGGATTTCATCAAGTGTATTCTGTGCATTAGACCCCCCTGCTTTAAGATATAAAATAATGTCATCCCCGTATAGCTTACTTTATGCCATCCCGCCCATGGGGGGCAAAATCATTAAACTATTTTGAATTTTAACAGCTAGGGGTTCAATAAACAAAGAAAACACCACAATTGAGATGGCTACAGCGAATCCCGCCCGTCTGTAGCCACAGGTGACTCTGGCCCCTCCCCCTGCAATGGAGTCAGCTGATGCGCGTACCTAGCTGCTCGGTACGAGGTCGGCCGCTGGATTTTCATCAGAGGATTCTTGATCGCGGCTCCCGCGGGGTTTCATGCTGTGGCCCGTGGCTGTGGTTCTACTTCTTCCACTTCTTCCGCATGCCTGAAACTGCCTGCTGAGCCAGGTAGAACCGCGGTAGTGTGGTAGTCTAGGCTCAGCTGTAATATCAAGCCCACTAAGTTCAGAAGACGATCTGGTACGCCTTGGAAAGGGCATTAGTGATGATCGGACCCTGGGATTTTCTGAAACTCTTCCTCTTGAAAAGACAAATGAAGATCTTATAACTGAGGGATTAGTTCTGGCTCAATCTGGCTTGGCTGCCGGGGGGTGAGGTTGTAGGGGGGGCTATCACCCAGGAAGATAGCCAAGCAGCAGGAAGCCTGGCGCATTCAGAAACTTGCCCAAATCAAGAGTCCGCAAGGGAAGATTCTACTGGTGCATACCAAATCAACACCAAGGAATATCCATTATTTCTGAAACCCAAAACACCTCAACCACCTATGCAGCACGGACACGGACTATAAAATGTTTATGAAAATCTGGGCTAGGAGGTTCGCCCCATGTGCATAGCAGGTGGTCTATGCCGACCAAAATGGTTTTATTCCAGGACGGTTAATGGCATCCAACACATATTTCCTAATGCAAGCTATTGATTATTTCTCCACTAATAAGATTAATGTGGTGATTATGATGATGGATGTCGAGAAGGCTTTTGATTTAGTAGATTGGAGTGCTGTATTTTTTATTCTGGGGAAGTTTGATTTCCCGTTACAATTAATACAAATGCTAAAAGAGTTATATAGTAATGCGTTAGACAAAATTATTATTAATGGCTCAGAAGCTGGCAAGGTAAATATTAAAAGAGGTACACGGCAAGGCTGTCCGTTATCACCCATTTTGTTTTCTTTGTTTATTGAAGCAGTATCACATTTGCGTGGTACAAGGAAAAACATTGTGCACACAAGTGTGCCTTTTTAATTTCTGTCCCTCACCGTCTAATTTCCCCAGGATTTTCAATAATCTTTAGATACTGCAGGATCTGCACGTGTTTCTCTTGCTTCCACAATAGAGCCCTACTCTACAAATGTGACAGTATTCTGTTGAAAAGACTAACAGATGCTGCAAGAAGTTTGTCAATTGCGACCTCTGAAGCATGGTAAAGGTAAACAGGACCGGCCACATCACTACCCTTGAACTGTCGTGGTAAGAATGTTCACCAACAAACACTCAAACAGCTGATTCCGAAACATTTTCTATAACTTCCCCAGGCTCAGACTTCACTTCATCCTTCTTGTCACTGCATGGAATCTTAATCCAGACTCTGTCACCCACTAAAAAATCCCTCCTCTTGCCGCAATGCAAGGAATTGTAAATCAATTTAACCTGAGTTTGCTTACCTTTTACCCTGGCATCAACATACAGGCGTTTGCAAACATCACTGCTACTCCCTTTGGAACGAAAAGCCACTAAGGCACAAGTAAAACACTGGCCTTACACCATTTACGTGCAAAGTTGAATGATGGGACCACAAAATATCTCGAACCATTTCAACTAGTAATCACCCGGCTACTGTCAATCTGGCACAACCATCATTTAGCCTTTTGGCCCTCTCAACCAATCCATTACTTGATGATGATATAAACTAGGGGGCATATTTATGAGAGCTTTGTGTCACGCTTGCACCACGCAACGTGGTACATCTGTGACGCAAACCTTTAAGTCAGATTTATGCAGCCATGCAAAGCTACTTTGTAAGCTTAAAAAATCTGGAATTAGGCAACGCAGCTCAAATCGCTGCATTGTTGTACTCTGCACAAGGGAGGCGTTCAATGGGAGTTGCAATAGGTGTTTCCCATGCAACTCCCATGTGTTTTTATACATTCTCAGATTTACAAAGACTTTTAAACCTGGGAATGCGCCAAAAAGATACGCCTCCCCAGGAGAGGCGCAACAAGGAGAAATATTCTTATTTCTCCTCATTCTGCAGCACACATAAAAAGAGGAAAAAGCCTCTCTGGATTTTTTTGCAGAAAGGTGTCCTTTCCTGTACAAAATTAATCCTGGCTACAATACAGGCACCATTGCACCATGGTGCAAGGGTACCTGCATCTGTGCTAGTTTGCCAAAACAGAGACAGAATAGGGGGAAAGGACAGGAATGAGCCATATTGGATAAATACGACACATTCCTGCCCTTTCCCATTGACGCAGGGCAGTGCAGCAAGGTGATTTTCTGCCCGAGTCACAAATTTAATAAATACGGCCCTTTGCTTTTAAACGCTGAATTCCCATCACATTTTATAATTCTCTCCTTTCATTAAACATTCGTAGTTGTAACCAGAGTTTTCGAATGGCCTTCATATACAAAAACCTCCCTTTGAAACCCAATGATTAGTTATCAGGTTGTCTCACAAAGTTGACCTGAACACATTTGAACTTTTAATCTGTTTGTACAAGACCAACCTAAGGCATGAATGCAGCCCAGGGAAAAGGCCCACGAAACCCAACACCACCTTCTCCCAACCACGTTTTTGAACCTCGACTTGAACCATGGGTGGCGTTCTTGTGTCAAAATCCAGACAATCTACAGGTCGCACTCTCTCTGACCTTCTGCTCCACATCTCTGTCCATCTTTGGCCACCAGTAGGTTTCAAGCATCTTCTTCTTGTTGAAAACCACCTGTGAATGCCCAATGTGCACCAGGTGAAAAACCTTGGTCCTTGGCTCGGAGGAAAGAGCTAGCTTTTCCCTTTTAAGAAGAATTCCATTTTCTATAGATAACTCTGATGCCATCTTAGAAAAGCTTTGTCAATCTGCACTGAAGCCCCTCTCTTTTGGCCAACCTTCCCCGACAAACTTCAAAGTTCTCTGCATAATAAAATCAGACGGCACTACTTGCTGCCACAGTTCTTACGTTTCACAACTTTTGTTCTCTATGTCGATAGTGGCAACTCAACATTTAACATCATCTGAGTCATTATTCTGCTCTCACCCATCTGCTACTGGTAAACATGAAAGAAAGTCAGCCTTACTGGAATTTCCAGAATTGTGCTGCCCTTCAAAATCGTACTTCAACAACTTAGTGCATAGTTTTCCCAGTCTGCCCATCATTCGGCTCAAATGAGCAGAATGCCCATCATTTACAGCTTGTAATTTGTTCTAAGGGTAAAACAGGTTACCTGTAATAAGTTCTGAATAGAACATGTACATGCAAGCATTTCCTTCTCTATAACAGATTATTGTTGCTTTACCTCCATATGAGGCACACTGCAATTTGTTCTCCCCTCATACTTACCTGTGTCAGATCACACCTAAGCCATAATCATTCACAGACACAGTGACACATATGGTTTAACCAAGAACATAAGGCTAAAGCATAAGTGCAAACAATCAGTTCTTTGCCCCATTCAAAGACAGCTTCCCTTTTCAATAATCTAGGTAGCTGTTTAGCTGTGGTTGCAAAATAGTTCAGAATTAATTTGGAGTAAAACTCATAATGACCATGTAACAAAAGAGTCTGGTCTCAATCTTTTTGGTCTGGCGCTTCTTTCACTGCCCTCACAAGGACTGGCCTGTGGTTGATACTATTTTCAGTTATCAGATTGTTCTAAAAATTGTATCTGATTCTGACCAAAAATACACTTGTCAACTCCAAGCCACATTCCAGTACTCTGACACCTTCTCAAGCCTACCATTGGTTCTTGCAGATCTCTCCCTGAAACAATTGCCCAATGGTACACGGAAACACAGTGGCCGCTGTTACAAGCCCAAATCCCACTTTTATACTAGCAAACATCATCCAGAGTGACAAAAGCAGTTACATTGTGTGACTCAGCTGAAAGAACAATCTGATCATTAGCAAAACAAAGGTCAAGCTTAATAAACATCCTTTTCTCATCAATAATTGCTAAAATATCTTTTACAAATCCATCATGACCAGCACCCCCGCTGGTCTGCTCACCATCTCTTGTGGTTCTCTGCACACCTACAGCCAGGACACCATCATACTGCAAACTAAGAAGTGTAAAAAAGAAAAACCGGGTAGCAAGTCTTTTCCACCAATGCACCCTTCTTCTGAAACAACATCCCTACTCCATCAGGACTGCCCCAGCACTGCTCCGAATTAGGAAAGAGTTGAAGACATAGCTTTTCAAAGAACACTAATTCAAAATGTATTAACAGTCCACAAACCAGCTACCTCTCCCGTCACTTGCTGAATTTATGATCGACTTTGACTATGTACAGTGTTCTTCTGCCTTTTGGCTAGGTTTTCACCATAGAAATACGTGCCTACATCTATTCTTGGAGGGATGCGCATCTTTCCAAATACCATGGTAAGGAGAAGGAAAACCAACACATACTCTCACTACTTTGTTCCTGATGCAAATAAGTTGGAAGGGCCCACAATTTTAGATGTGCTTGCAAAAACATCAAACTGTAGAAAAACATACATGTGTGGCAGTGGTCAGCATAGTGGTCAGCATGCCATTGAAACCCCCCAGAGTTGTCCTTGCAGAATGCCGATAAATAACTTCTCCTCAGATGCACCTTCTTGTCGCGGTGAGGTGTGCGCACCACTGTACTGCAGAGATATGTAACCCGCAGCTGGGGTGACTAATGTACCTTTAGAGGGTTAGATGTGTGCATCACCGTAACACGCAGACATGTTCTCCTTGTTGGGCTGACTAATGTACACTTAAAGAAAGGACTGTTGAAGCGATGCCTTCACCTCACCGTTCCGCAGAGAAATGCTTGCCACTCCAATGCGTAACTAGTTGATGAAGGTTAAAAAATGTACCTTATTGTTGAAGGGATGTGTGCGCATCCCAGTTGCACACTGCTGTGGAGAATGCAAGGGCTGCTCCGACAGGTGATGATTGAAATTCAGTGCAGCGTCCTAGATGTGGGCCTCATCATTATGCTGATCTGGCTCAGCAGAAGTTCAGGCTCAAACTGCCCCCAGACCAGTCCTTATGTAAAGAGATTGCCTGATATCGAAACATGTACACACTTCTCCACACGATACATGCAAACAAGCATTGGCCAAGCCAATAGGTTTCACCTATGTGAAATCTATTAGCTTTGTCAGTGTTGTTTTACATGTTGCACAGTAGTTAAGCTGCTGTGCAACATGACGTCCTATCACTTATCTGGGTCTAAAACACTACAGCAAAAAGTTGAAATAAAAAAAATTGGAATGCTTAATTTTCACTTGCTTTCATAGAATAATAAAATAAGAGGCTAGCCCGGCGCAGTCAAAAAGCATTTTACTCAGTGACTGCGTATTGATAGAGATGCTATTGGCTTTTTCGTATTAAACTGCAAGGGTCATCTTTTCCTTGAGATTATAGAAGCTATGTTGACTTTAATTAAGAAGGACCTTTGCACATGACAACCCGCGCCTCTCCTGGATGTGGCAATTGCCCCACGAGAACCCCTCAGAGTCTTCTGTAAAGCAGACGACTGAGGAATGTCCTCATTCTACAGCCCCATTAATCTCGGGGCAGGAGCGTGCATCCGAGAGGGGAAAAAAAAAAAACCAAGCCACAGATCCAAAGGTTCTTAATTTTACTGGGTGTAAATAACGTGTGGAAAGTATGGCAAGACTTGTGTCTAAAAAGTAGTAAGCTACACAGACAACATAAGGGCACAGTTTTTAGCAAAACCCAATTCAGTATCTACACCCTGTCCAATTCCCACCATAGCGCTCCCGTGACCTGGCGAGACATTTTGAGAGGGCTCCAAAAAGTGCTACCAGGCCAGCCTAGAGCTACAGTGCATGTGCGCGGGCGCACGCGCCGCGCTTGACAGCAATTACTTTCACTTTCGCAGCCGCACAGCCGCTTTGATGTTTGATCGCGATCACTTTCGCGGCCGCACGGCCGCTTGTGTTTGATTGTGCCTTGAATTATTTGTAAAGAAGAATCAGAGAACGGGGGTTGACACCTGACTCTTTATTTTGGGATGTTTTACGCTTCGGTGCTCACACTGACAACAAATATTAGTATGAACCCTGTAAACGCTGCTCTGAAACTGATGCGCTTTTTGTTTAGGGAATATTTATGGTTTGAAATACTTTAATAAATGTGCTCTAAATAGATGTAGATATTGTTAATGACGTGCACAATTAAAATATTCAGCGAGGACTTTGTTCTTACATTCCTTGTGCTTTTAAAGTTCATTCCCCCTTTATGTGAATCCAAATTCTTTCATCCGTGACCTCATATTTTTTTCACTCATGATCATTTTTCATAGAATGTTTGACTGCGTGCTTTTGTAATTTAACGCGGTATTTCCAATTGGTTACAACCGTTAAGGCGTAGGCAACAACAATTACTACATGTGTGCGCTGGTTACCACTGCATAGTGAACCTTTGCATGACGCTGGGCTCAGGCTGTCAAAGCAGGCGTTAGAGAAGCAAACGTACCTGTTGAGAAAATGAGTTTTGTCAAAACGTGACGCAATCTCTTGTGGTCAGGCTTGTGACACCCCCATAAAAGCTTCCAGTGTGCCCCATGCTCTGTGCATCTTACCACACGGAGCGGGAACCGGAAGCAGAGAGCAGCGGCTCTTTTCAGCGTCACCAATCTATATAAATATATATATATATATATACACACACATATATATATATATATATATATATACATATATATATATATATATAAAACCTGTTTTAAGTTCAAGAAAAGAAACCTGATCTTAAAGGCGTTCGTCAACCACAGACACCAGAGGGCGCGCGCTTTGATTCCGCACTAACATAAATAACTATCAAGCATTGGCATAGCCAATAGGTCTCGCTTTTGGGACCTTATAAGTGTTTAGCCATGCAACAGTTGCATAACTAAATACTTATAAAGTCCCAAAAGCGAGACCTATTGGCTATGCCAATGCTTGTTTTTGTTTTGGAATGCAACCTCTTTTGAACCTTCCAGACGTTGCTGTAATTGCCCCTTGCTAAACACCAGGGCAAGAAGCTTTGAGCGAATGTAATCTCTCCTCTCTGGAAGCGGTGCATATCGAGAAGTAAATAAAAAAAGAGTACCTGTACTGCAGGGGAAGGACACTGCCTACCGTAAGCAGTATTTGGTCCAGACTCCATGGCAGGATGACGAAGCCTAGGAGAATGACAGAGGCGAGGAGGAAACGAGAGTGAGGTGGGAGACACGTGGGAGCCAGCCAGTGGTAAGTAAAGTGATATGGGAGGCACACGGGAGCCAGCCAATGGTAAGTAAAGGTAAGTAATGGGCAGGCCCTAAGGCCCGTTTATGTTTTTATTTTAAATACAAGAGATGTGCAGGTGAAACCTAAATATTGGCTTATTAGTTGCAAAGGATATGAGTCCTTTGCAAGTAATAAGTCCACAACTTTCTCTTTACTGGAAATTAAGTACCCCATTGTAGCAATTGACTCTCTCAGGGTAGCAAACCAGAGCAACCAAGGCTTACTCAGTGGACTGTGGGCTTGTACCGCCTGCTCAATGGTAAGCACCAACAACATTCAATGGTCAGTCAGTACTTTTTCTTATAAAAAAGAAAAAAGTACTGTATTACACACAATACTAAATGCAAGATGTTAATTTACAAAAGCTACAGACAGGCAGTTGGAAATACGTTTAGTGACCCCCGCAGATCAGTTGACAACTCAGCAAGCCATAACCATAAATCAAAGTACTCCTACACATATGCCTAGGCACATCATCATAGGGTGCTATTATAAAAAGACAGGCCTATTGCCTTTGTCACGGCGTCACCACATTAATGAAAGTAAAGATATGACATAATAACACAATATAACACCAATTAATTCAATAGGGGTGGTACCTTCTTACAACTGATATTCCTTAAGACTTATCATGACTTTCAGTTAGCTTGTGCTTGTCAATAAAGCCTTTGCCTGATCAAGACTAAAACAAGTTACATTGCATTGTCAGCATTGTTAATGTCAATAAAGCATTGTCAAAGGTATTCAGAGAATATAAGAATCTCTCTTCTATTTTTGACTGGCTGGCGCTGCAGCTTTCGGATCAACCAACAGGGCGTTTTCCACTCCAGAGTCTATTAGTAAACACCAATCTCCTACAGTGTTTTAGACATTAAACTGACTTATCCCGGGGTAATTCCTGTAACCCCATGGGAGACTGAAAGCGACAAAAGAAGAGATGATGGCTTTTGGGGGCTGCCACAGTCCTGACATTCCCACAACACTCCTCAATAACATTGGTGGTGCCTCTGCCCTTTTTGGTGCACCACAATAACACAAAAGTGCAAAGTCTCGAGTACCCCAAAGAATTCTGGGGCGCTCCTTTAGCTTGGGTCATTCATATTATATTAGTTGCCTTGTGCGCAGCTTTCAGTTTTTAAAGCTCACGGCAACTTCTGGCTCTCTATGACAGCGCACAGCTTCTTGGTAGCTGATGTGGCAGTCAGCTGTGTCCTGCTTTCCAGCCCATATGGGGCGAAGGCAGGAAATAGCTGATAGGTGAGCAAAGTGGAGTGGATGAAGCACCTGCTGTGCGCCCAGGGCACTGGACTGCCCCGGGAACCTGGCTTTTTTCTTAGTTCCCCATGAATTGGGGCCCCCCGGGGAGAGGGTAATGGTGCTCATTCTTTTGCATCAGTGCCCAGGGAGCAAATGAACTCTGGGCAGGGGAAACCCAAGCGCCTCCTTTCCATCCTCAAGCTCGTTGCACCTACCTCCATGGCCTACCCCACATGGCCTTGGCCCTTCCCGGTGGACTTAAAAGCAACTTGTAGAGGAGTGCCACATGCTCCATTCTCAACCAGGTCCCCTAAAAGGACTAGGCTTCTTTTCTTTTACTCTTTTCTTCTGCCCCATAGAGCACATCTGTACAACTTTGACATTGTTTTGATTCTGGCGGACAGCTTTAGCCACCAGGGCCCTTTAATAAGGTCTCCTGGTGTCTAAATGTAACTTTCTTATCTGGAGCTTGATTTTGAAGGCTCCCTTTGCAAGATCTGTCCTCTGCCTGGGCCCCCGATACTCTCTCCTGCTTGGCATCGATATTCACTTCTCTGACACAGCCAACAAGTAGTAAATCCTCCATGCCACACTCCCCAGGTCTCTCGGCCTCTTTGCTACCTGCAGGGCACCTGTGTGCCTGCTGACTCACGGGCTAGTCCACAGAAGTGCCAGGGGAACCCTCCAGGTCCTCTCCCCCTGCTGTTCCTCAGGAGGCATAATGGAACCGGAGACACTGGTCCTGGAAAGACCCATTCTAGTTTTGGTTGACAGCTGAGGTCAAAGTCCTTCAGTCCATCTTTTCAGTGGGAACCGGTGGCATCTCCTTCCAGCTGCACATTCTTTTGCAGTTGTGGCTCCCAGGTCCAGTGAGTTCTCACGGGTCTCTCAATCGTGCAGAGGTTCTTAATTGAGGGTAGAAAGTTCTGGAAGGTGGTTACCTTTGCCTAGTCCGAGGGGGCCACACTATCACTCTACCCCTGCCTAGACCCTCCTGCTAAGCAGTCTGGCACATTTAAAGTTGGTATCTTGAAGTGGTCAATGAAAATACCTTTCCTGGGATTCTCAGCTTCCTGATCTTTTTTAAACAAAACGTCAAAGGGGAGCCATTTCTTTGTGTTACTCCAGAGGTCTGACCTTCCTCCTTTGATTCTGTGGGCTTGACAAGACCAGGTAAACTGCAAAGAGTTAAAAAGCACATGCAGATTTCCTCCCCACCACTTCCTTTCCCAATGGACCAAGCACCTTTGAATGGCTCTATTGTGTGGGGATGCCATTAATCCTCCTGCTGGCCAGCAGAGTAATTAACTTGACCAAGTTGGGAAGGACAAAGGCCTAGAATATGATTATGGCTGAGACAGAGAAATGTGATAATTCTTCCAGTGGCATAGAGAGTATAGATATCACAAAAGTGACAGTTGATCTGCACTCGGTGTACATGTTTACCCTCAAAGTGACACCTGAATGGTATCGCTAGGCCTAAATATGGCACAATTGTGTGCTGCTGCTGAATTCACCCATAAGGTTTAATGCAATGAGCACACAGCCTTTTCTGTAAAACACTACAGACCTTTGATATGAGTACCCACTCACATTATAAGGCCTAAATGTGTGGAACCACACACAAAAGAGGGGGAGGAGAGGAACTCCTACTTCGACCTCCTCTATAATTAACTAATCACACCACAGAGAAGTAGGAGTGAAGAAATTGCTTACTAGAGATTTAGTGGCAAAGTCAAAATGTTTGAAAAACTGCCCTCACCCACAAATATTTGTGGCATGCTTCATCATTGGGCTGCTAAACACACCTCTTCGCAGACAAACGCATGGGGTGGAGCAATAGGGTGGGGGAAACAATACAAACACAAAGAAGAGTAGGGCTCAAGCAAAGAATAAGTGCAGTAAATCAGATGTAAAACTAACTCAGGGATATCCAAATGCCTATTTTATTCATGGATTCCCTGATCAGGGTTAAAAATGTATCGCAAACCAGAGGATGGTGGTGAATAGGGTAGATTAAGAACCATTCACCCCTCCTCTCTGCAATGAAGTGGACATGTTTCAGCCGGTTATTGTGTCTTCCCCGGCTTTCATCAGGACTACTAGATCCCTGTGATAATACCCTCCTATCCTACCTTAATAAGAGGATCGAGGACTGAACCGGTACTTATACGCAGGTCATGTAATCACACCGGGTTAAATCGAGTTTCACTGTGGTTTGAGCTTGAAAAAGCGTAGGAGCGAGGACGGCTCCCTGTAGTCACACATTCATCAAAGTGAGTCCGCCTCAATGATTTATTTGCATGTACATAGATTCATTCAATGTTCTGTATACTGATTTAATACTGTTTTAACCGCATATATGTGTACTCTTTTATGATGATTTTTAACCATCGAATAAAGAACTATTGAATTGAATTGAATTGAGTCCGCCTCAGTAACATTGTCTCTCCTAGCGCCGTAAATGTGTGGAACCCAGTTTCTACAACAGGACATAACACTGCAAAGCTGGAACCACTGGAAGATGAAGGAGTTCAAACAAAGAGTTCATCACCATTAGGTGATAGATTGCAGGAGCGTTCCCTGGTTAGTGTGAGACTTGTGAATATCTTTATCATAAACAAACAGATGCATAGAAGATGAACAGGCTGTTTTGGGTTCCAGCACACAGGGGTCACTACACTTTGTGGGTTGGCGCCCGTTGCCAACTTTGGAAAGACACACAGACACTGCAGGAAGGATTCAAGTGCCTTTAGTTGTGACCCATCGAGTTCAGGAGAGAAAAACAGCTCTACCATTCATGTCAGATCCTCTCAACTGTGATGGTAAGAATGTTCATTTACAAACACTCTAAAACATGGTCTCAAAAAGAACAAACAATATTCTCAAGGAAGGGCAAAATACCACAATATGAGCTATACCAACCCACTACTTAACATATACCCAATATGTACACACTCTTAGTGGAGGGTGGGCACTGCCACTCACTAACTTGGGGCCAGTTTATGGTTGGTGATAGTATTTTGATTTATCAAGGGTTCAGGCATTTTCAACTGTAACCTTAATATGGGGCCTTGGATATCCCCGGGTCTGTACTGTATTTCTGTGTTGTAGAAATTGATGATTGTAGCACAGTCTAGCTTTGCTTGCATTTGAAGCAGCCCCACAAGCCTGTAATTCAATGGATTCTCTAGTTGTCTAGTAGTACACATTCTGCAGAATCTGTTGCTCAGAAATGCACTCTGTTGCCTGGTAATAACATCCGTATAAATGTAGTGGCTGGGTTATGGTGCACAGTTCATATTCCATAGGATATCTGATGTTCTCCTAATCTGAATATCATCTATAAAATTATTGTGTGACATACCTATTGTGTACTTAATACATTTTCCAAAAATATCGCTCCCATTGTGTGTAGTTTTTCTATTATTAATTTCAATGAACTTTTATGTTTGCAAATGATATTTAGGAAACAGAATTGATGTCAGACTATGTTCTGACAGCCCTATTCAGGTCCCAGGCATCTTTCAATGTAGAAATACTTGGGAAAGTGACTGATACAATGATCATTGCTTCGGTTGGTTTGGGAGATTTAAAGGCGCAGTTCTTTGTACGTATCTTGACTCAAGAAGAAGCTCTGCACCATTTGTTAACAGGAGACATTGCTTGTATCTGGTATAGAACTCCTTCACTATTCCTTTAGTGGCTGGGCTCATGTCTGTGGATCTGAGGAAACAGCAAAGGTGCAGAGACCTGTCAACCAGATCATGACCTCCACTGTTCTACAAGACATGAGCTTATGCCCACCTGAGAATGTGGTTCGCCTCAAGAGGAGCACCATCTTAAGGGCCATAAATATTTTCTTCCAAACTGACCAGGACCAAACAACAAAGATCAGAGACCTACAGCTGTACCCAAGAAGTGACTCTGCCTTGGAAGCCTGCACGCTTGTGTCTTACCAGGGTCCTCAGTACACCACCCTCCCTGTGCTTCATCTTGCAGCATACTTTGCTAGTAAGAAAACCTTTTTTGGGGTTGGTTCCTTTTCACTTTTGGGTGGAGGGTTAGGGTGTTCGAGGACATTCATAGCAGGGGTATAACCAGGGGTTTTACGCTGCAGTAGCCTCATCGGCAAGGGAACTAGATCAAAGATTGATGAGGAAGAAATGCATTTTCTGTTAGGCCTCTCTCAAATGTTGACTTACATATCCCAGAGACACTGTAAAATTGTGTGAATCCTTACAAAAACCCAGCTGTTACAATCTATTAATAAGTATTAATAGTGTGTTTGTGTTATAGGCACATCTAGGTTCATATTTGTGGTCCCAGAAAGAGTTAGGAGCTTCTGGCCCTTTTTGAGATTTTTATTTTAGCTTTTCTATATTTCTCTGCTGCAGATAAAGAACTAGGAAATTAGAATTTAAGGGGCAACCTGCTATTCCATTAGGACGCAGGAGGCCCCACCCTTGCTAGCCTGGTAGGAAACCCTATATATTGTGCTCAACTGGGCTGGAGAAGCATTTTTGTCGAATGTGCTTTCACCAAGATTGTAGAGCTGGGCTAGCCACTATTTTTGTAGTTTAGAAACAAACACTCAAAGCAGGATTTTGTTTCCAAAAAATAAAATACAATGCCCTGAAACGCTGAAAATGTGGCCCCAACATGCAGGGAGTTTTCACCCTACATGTAGGGATTAAGTTAATGGTGATTTTTTTAGGTCGAGCCTAGCTCAGCACGCATGTGCTGCTCTAGGAAAACTACCTCTTGGAATCGCTCCGGACTTCCGGCCTACGGCTTTCGGTTACGAGCAGTGTACTAGCACCCGAGCTCCCTAGGACTGCACTCCTCCCCTCCCACTCCATCAGGCCATGCCGTGTCACATGACACTTCTGCCATTCTCCACTTCCTCAATCCCAGCGCCTTGCGGTTACGAGCAGCGCTGCTCGCTCCCGAGCTCCCTAGGACTGCACTCCTCCCCTCCCCTCCCACGACATCAGGCCATGCCGTGTCACATGACACTTCTGCCGTTCTCCACTTCTTCAGCCCCAGCGCCGTCGTGCCTGTCCTGTGCTGAAGATGTCTGTCCTGGCAGTAAGCCTGTGCCTCCTTGCCTTATGACCTCTCTCGCTAGCGGAGCCCCTGAAATGTCATGCCTGTGGTAAGTTGTTTCTGAGTTTCTCTTGCCTGCCCCCGCCCTCCGCCTGTGTACGCACTCTGTCCGGCATGGTGCCTGTTAATGGGGCCCACCTGCCCTCCCCTAGAGTGCTTGTGTAGCGCAAGCTCCCTGTGTAAAGCCCTGAGTTGCTCCAGAGTGCTGCTGCCACCCTGCAGTGAGCCTCATATTTTTTATTTGTTCCAGTTTGCACCTTTTATAAATGAATGCTTCTTTGATCAATATGTCCACCACCTCCCGCCAGTCAACTTCACTTAATCTGCCCTAAAAACATAATTTAATGTGACTGTGTTCAACTTTGGTGCCCTGCTATGCCGGCACTACCCATCACTGCTTGTAAAGAGGCTGTTCTGTGTTAAAAGAAAAATTAAAAGGCGCAGCTCTTCACCCGCTTTGGCATACATCAAGCTAACACCCTGAAAGTGGTAGCAGCTCTGTGTGAATAGCACTCAATCGTTTTCGTGCCCATGCTAATGGATGCTTCAAAAGATGCAAGCCTTGTCAGAGGAATTAGCAGGCTCCTTCAGTTGCCAGTGCAACCAGAGCCTAGTTGTTCACTGCCATCCAGTGTTAGCAAGGCGCAGTACGATTGCTTTATGCAAATCCGCACATTCCATTCAGTGGCCGTGGAGAAAGCGCCTAGAGAGAAAATCACAAGGTGCACAGACACTACAGTGTCCGTGTGACCACACATATGATTACTCTCAAGATACTGGAAGCACATGGCATGCAAAATCCATGATTGGGACGCTCAAAAATATATATGCCACGTTGTAAAGCAGAAATTGAATCTTCAAAATGCGTGACTTGGACTTTTCTCTTACTTTTCTCATTTATTGTGCATACTAAGGTGCCAGTGGCAAAAACAAAATATGATCAAATTTTTTCTTGAGTGCCTGTTACAGTTGAAATCCACTTAGCCAACCCATGTTTTTTGAGGTACCGGAACGTACTTGTTCTTGGTGCCATTGACTTACCACAAACGTTGATGTCTTTAATAGCCAATGTAATATATTCAATAATTTGCTGAATGGCTAAACACTTCTATAAGGTCCCAAAGGCGAGACCTATTGGCTATGCCAATGCTTGTTTCCCGCTTGGGTCTGCCATACTTCACATGTTGGTCCAGGTGAGAACAATCTTCTGTGAAAGAGCAGGAATAAACGGTGCATGTCTTGATACTGTGACCTTGTCAGCTCTTTGGCAGATGGGTTTCCAGCAGCAGAGCAAACTGAGACTGCCGTCAGACACCAAGGAGTTCCCCTGGCTATAAATGAGGTAATGGAACCTCAAGTTTAGTGGAACTGTACAGCCACCGATATATGGTGGATGTTCCATTCCAACAGACTCCTAACAACTCCTCTATTTTAACATATTGGCACAGCGCTAGGATGTCACACCAGACTCTAAGAACATCTGGTGAGCTGCAGGATAGGTGTGGTGTTTAGGTAGTGAAAATTCTAAATTCACACACGATAAAAGACGCACACCCCTGCCATTTACACAGTTATTTGGGCATTTGAAAATTTGTCTTCTTGGATTGAAACAATAACACAACTATTACATGGGTGACTTTAACTTCAACTAACCAAAGAGCTCCCCACGGTAAAAAACATACTCACCAAAACAAAAGTGATGAATAGAATGCTTGAATTAATCTAAACCGCGTCAATTACTGTGAGCCTCATTAGTAGGGCGCAGCTTAACTCCTATGACTGACAACACAGGACCCACCATAGGGCATATCTTCACACTTAGGACTTTGCAGTGAGGAAAAGAAAAAAGTGATAGCCATAATGTTTGAATTAATCCCAGCCACTGATAATTACTTGAGGCCACCTCCCAGTCCACACGGCGTATAGTTATGCTGCGTGTTAAAACATATGTTCTTCCTTCCCTTCTCGCTCTTAACTCATTAATATTGCCCTTAGAAGAGTGCCTAAAGCAAGTGACACATAGCATATGCTTGGTGAAGCTCATAAAATATTTCAAATAGTAAAACACGAGGTTGCGGTTCTATGCAGCTGTTTTAACTGCTTCATATCTGGATATTAAGGGGGGGCGTGGCTTTGGAGCCGTTGGTGATGGCCGCTGATTTCGGGAGCTCCGCGGCGACGTAGACAGTGGAGAGCTTCCAGGCTTCTTTTCTTCTGTTCTGGGTCGCAGAAATCGACATGTCCTCCGTCGGAATACCTCAGCTATCGGTGTGAGGAATAGCGGAGAGTTTCCATGCCGTTAAGGTGATTTTATTTCGGGAAATGCAGTCAGTCAGAACAACGGCCGCCATTTTGTTTTTTGTGACGATAGTTTCCTGATACGTTCGTCACCCCTTTTATCAATACCATTCACTACGAGACTGATATTATATCATATGCACAAAGGTTTTTTCTTCATGTATGGTGTAATTTCCGGGTCTTCTTTGTGGCAATTATTGGAGTACCTCCTGCAGAATCTTTTTTCTTCAGTTTTTCGTTCTCCTCTCATCAACGCTCTGTGGCGGACTTCTTCCAACTTTGACAGATATTGTTGTCTGAATCATCTCTCCTTGTGACCGTCTCTTTCGTCACCAAAAGAGACTTTGTCTTCCGTTTCTTCATGGCAATGCCGCGCGGTGCTCGCAGTGGCGCTCGCGCTGGGGCTCACCAAGTTATCTCCTCGCCACTGGCTGATAACAACCCTTTTAATGTCCTACGAGGCGCTATGGATGAAGCTTCTCCGGAGTCCTCTGATCATAAAACCTCCTCTTCGGCGGATACTCGCCCCAAACAACTCTCCAAATTACCTGCAGCTTCGCCCTCTGGCAAACGGGCAAAAATTAACCCCCCTTCTCCTACTAATCCACCCTCTTCAGTCTCTATGGAGCTTCTCCTTGAGGAAATCCGTGCTCTGAAGCCGTATATGGAAGAAACTAATTCGCGCCTACAAAGCCTTGAAGACAACTGGTCTCACACCGTCCAGAGAGTTGGGGTCCTTGAACAAAGAGTTGACGCGTCCGAAGATACCTTACAGCAAGTACCCCTCCTACATACAGAAGTTGATCGGCTCAAACAACAAGTCGAACAATTGGAAAACCGCAACAGGCGCAACAACCTGCGTATTTATGGTCTAGCTGAAGGCCTTGAAGGTTCCAATCCAATTTCATTTTTTCAGTCATTCTTACCGTCTCTTCTTGGTCTTCCTGAATCTCCTCCTTTGAACATTCAACGCGCTCATCGTTTGGGCCGGTTGTCTGCTTCTTCCTCCTCCTCAGCGAGACCTCGAGGTACTATTTTATATTTTTTGGAATACACGGACCTCCTCAAAGTACTCCAAGCTGCCAAACAAAAAGTAAAGATCTCTTGGCATGGCTCCTATCTATTTTTTACTCAAGACTATGCCAAAGTGACTGCAGATCGTCGGAAAAAGTTCCTGGATATGAGACCTGCTCTTCGGAGTCTTAATGCGAGATATGGCCTTTTTCATCCATGCCTTTTTAAAGTGACATATAATAACAAGACTGTTTCTTATGAGGATCCGGCTGTTCTCCAACAATTTTTGAATAACTGTCGTCATGAGTCTATGGATGTCTCCAGATTATAATTATTTTCTCTCCCTCATGTAGAATGTTTGCTGTTTTACTGTATATGGTTTTATTGTTCCACATCGTTAACATTTGTATTTGGTCTTTTTTCCCCTTAGTTTTGGATACTTGGGCCCCTGTTTGTTATCCTCTTCAATTTTCCTGGATGCCGCCCTCCCTGCCGTCGTTGCCCTGTGGTTTCCCGTTCGGCGTTTCATTTCCCTGATGTGGTTCCAACACCCTCATCCTTTCTTGTTCTCCTGTGGTATGTCTTTTGCCATTGTGTTCTTATGTTTATGGAATTGGTTGTTTTTGCTTTCTCGCTTTCCTCTCCTTATTCTACTCTTTTCTCTTACTCCTTCTTTCTTTTCTCAGTACCATTGTCTCATTCTTTCTTCTTTTGCTCTTACCTATTGCTCTTTTCTTTCTTTTTCCCTCTTTCTCGGGATTCAGTTCCTTCAATCTATTTTTTATCTTTTTTCCTTATTTGTTTATGCCTATTTCATTCTCATTTTATCTCTGTATTCTTTGATCTTCTTCCCTTTTCAATATAATATGTTTTATGGTGGTTCCTTGGTTGTATTTATTAAATTATGTATCTGCTTTTCTTTCTTGTATTTGATACTATCTCTTCTCCCTGCAATGCTTTGTCTTTCCTTCCTTTACTAATGTAAGGATTACTATCCAATTTTTCCCTATTTATGCTTTTCGGTTTTCCTTTTATTTACATTTTTCTCCTTCTATGTGAATGACTTTGAATATTTTATCCTGGAATGTTAAAGGTCTTGGGTCACCTATTAAACGCCAAAGAGTTTTATCTCATGTAGCAAATTTAAAAGGGGATATTGTTTTACTACAAGAAATTCATGTTAAAGATACTGAAATTCCTAAATTGCGTCGCAATTGGGTTGGTCATGTGTTTGCATCTCCTGGTTCTGGGAAGCGCAATGGTGTTGCCATTCTATGCCATAAGAAGTTAGATGTTCAGCTTGTCAATCAAGATAATGATACAGATGGTAGGTGGGTAGCAGTTTCTTTGTTGATTAATAAAGTTCCTTTGACTATTATTAATATTTATGCTCCCACTGTTCCAGATAAAGTCTTTTGGCCCCATATTCTCTCCTTACTTATGCAAGTCACCGATGATTATCTAATTTTGGGTGGAGACTGTAATATGGTTGTGGACCCCTTTTTGGATAGAAGATCTGATTCTAGATTCTCCCCTTCCCACATGCATTCTTTGTTTACTTCCACTATTTCTCAAAGAGCCCTTGTTGATTCGTGGAGGCTCTGCCACCCTACTCTTAGGGAGTATACCTTTTATTCACCTCCTCACTCTTCCCAGTCCCGGTTAGATTATATTTTCATTTCCAAAGCCCTCACTCAGCTTATTACTCACTCAGACATAGGTTCTATCTTAATTTCTGATCATGCTCCAGTCTCCTTAAGCCTGGAATTACTCCCCCCCGTGAAAGGCACTAGGAGATGGAGGTTTAATAACTCTCTTTTACTGGACCCACAATTTACACCAGCTTTTATGGATTTTGCCTCCTCATTTTTGGTAGAAAATGACTCACCTCAATTAACTCCTTCCCTTATTTGGGACACATTTAAAGCCGCCTCTAGAGACTTCATTATTACATTTGTTGCCCGTAAACGCCGTAAAGCCTCTCAATCGGCCCAGTTACTTAATACACAAATTAAACAATTAGAACACTCCTTTTACCTTTCTAAGAAGCAATCCGACTTAGATAATCTTATTAAGGCTAAGATCTCCTTTAATAAAATTTCCACTGATTCTGCCAATCTATTTTTACTTAAGTCTAGTGCTAAGTATTATACTGCCCAAAATAAAGCCGGTAATCTTTTAGCTAGATACCTCAAAGTCAGGAAGGAACGTACTAAAATTGAATCCATTGTTACCTCCTCTAATGTTGTGGTTCATAAAGATGAAGATATTTTGGCCGAATTTACGGATTTTTATCAGCGTTTATATACTCCGGAATCCCTCCCAGCCGTATCCGAAATTACTCGTTATTTATCATCCATTACCCCACCTTCCTCCTCAGAAGTTGATTTTTCCCCTTTAGAGGCTGACATTACTTGCAATGACATTCTGGAAGCTATCCAAACTCTGAAGAGGGGTAAAGCCCCTGGCCCTGATGGGTTTACTATAGAATTTTATTCCCATTTCTCCTCCTTACTTCTTCCTAGGATTCACCAACTATTCTCATTCTTTATAACTTCCCAAAGATCAGAAGGTACCTTTCAGGAGGCCCTTATTTGTCTTCTCCCCAAGGATGGTAAAGATCACACCTTTTGTAAGAATTATAGGCCCATTTCCCTAATCAATTTAGACTACAAAATTTTTGCCAAGATCCTTGCACTTCGTTTAGAAAAAATTCTCCCAAAATTAATTGCCAAAGAACAATGTGGGTTTATCAAAGGACGTCACTTATCTGATAATACCCGTCTCTTCTTTAATGTTTTAAGTAAATCGCACGCTCATAAGTCGTCATTGGCAGCTATTGCATTGGACGCTGAGAAAGCTTTTGATAGAGTCAACTGGCAATTTATTTTTTCCTCCCTTTCTTGGTTTGGTTTCGGCCCTAAATTTCTTTCTTATGTCTCAATGCTTTATTCCTCTCCTAGATCTTTTATTCTAGCTAATGGCCTTGTTTCCTCTTCCTTTCCGCTTCTCCGTGGGGTTCGACAGGGTTGTCCGTTGTCCCCGCTCCTATTTATATTAGCATTAGAACCCTTTTTAACTAAAATTCGTATGAACGCTGATATTTCTGGTTTCCCTTATGGTTCTACACAGTTAAAGATCTCTGCATACGCAGATGATATTCTATTATTTCTCTCGAATCCCCATACATCTCTTCCGGCATTTTTATCAGAAGTCTCGAACTATGCATCAGTGTCTGGTTATAGGCTTAATGTAGACAAGTGCGAAATTCTTCCTCTTAATAAATTTTGTTTTCATGCCGATTTCTTAACTTCTTCCTTTAATTGGAGCCCGAACAAAATCAAATATCTTGGTCTTTGGTTTACACCTTCTATTAAGGACACAGTGGCTTTGAACTTTAAAAATTTACTTACAGCTCTCACTACCTCTACGAAGCAATGGCATCCTTTGTTCTTATCTTGGTGGGGTAGACTAGACTCTATCAAGATGATGTTGGTTCCTTTAATCTTATTCCTTTTGTCGAATCTTCCGGTTCACATTCCTAAGTTCTACTACAAGAATATCTACTCCATTTTATCTAAATTTTTATGGCAAAACAAAACGGCCAGAATGTCTTTCTCTAGACTTAAATCTCCCAAACACTTAGGTGGTGTTAATTTTCCTGATTTTTCGTCGTATCATACTTCCTTTTTTCTTGCTCATTCTGCTTCTTTCATTTCTGATCATACTCCTGACCCCTCTTCTTGTCCTCTATGGGTAGAGGTTGAGGCTTCCTTTTTTCAGCCTTTTACGTTTGAAGAATTTGTTTCATTGTCACAACCTCCAAAGAAATTTTCTCTTCCTATTCTCCAACATGTTTGCAAGACCTTTCAACCTATTATTTTCCACAACCTGGATGACCGTGCTCGTTTTTTACAATCCCCTATTTGGTATAACTCTCTTATCAAGATTAAAAATAGATCTATCTTTTGGAATGATTGGCTTTCCCTAGGTCTTAAATGGACTCATCAACTCTTTCATGATGGTTCTTTTATTCCCTTTTCTATTCTTCAGGATCGTTTCTCTCTCCCTCTTTCTTCTCACCCTAAATATACTCTATTAAAATCGGCGGCTCAAGCTACTTTTGATGCCCTTACGGATACTTCCATTCAACACAGTTCTTCTCTCATTTCCTTACCATCTTTGCATTCCTCTCCATCTGCTTCTCAAATTTATAAAACATTGCGGGATACGTCTGCTAATCGAATGAAATCTCCTGTGGAGTGTGCCTGGGAATCAGATTTAGAGGATTGTTTTCCTCTTACTACTTGGGATAACATTTGGAACAAAATAAGGAAGTCATCTAGAGCGGCAAATACAACCCAAACCCTATTTTTTATATACAATCGACTTTTAATTACCCCATCCAGACTACACCACATTGACCCCTCTATCCCGTCCAGCTGTTGGTCTTGTTCGGCTTTAGTGGCTGATCTTAATCACATGTTGTTTATTTGCCCTGTTGTTCATCTTTTTTGGGGCAAAGTTTGGCAACAAATTAACTCCATTTTTTCTACCAATTTCCCCTTCTCTTTTTCCCATATTTTTCTTGGGAGTCTCTCACAATTGTGGTCCTCCTCCAACACTGATACTTCCATAGTTGACCTCCTTCTTGCTGTGGCATTTCAACAAATCACGAAAGCTTGGAAAGATACTTCCCTTATTTCCTATCAAGCATGGTGGTATGGGGTTTGTTATAATCATAGGCTAGATAGAGCATATGTCCATCCTATCTCCCTTGCGATTAAAAGAGACTTATTATGGCTACCCATTACCTCTTTTCTAAATGTGTCTGCCCAATCCATCCCCTTACACAACCCTTGCAGGGAGGAAGTATCTAAGCCTCCTTAATGTTTTTGTTCTTATTAATAATTCTGATAGTATTAATATAGGTAATTTTGCCAATTTGCTCTATCTCTTGTTACATACTAATTCCTGTATTATGAAATCATATTTGTTCCTTATACTGCCACTTATTTAATATATTGTTGTAATATGTTTTTGATGATATCCCTTTTTCTTTCCCTCTTTTCTTCTTTCCCTTTCTCTCTCTACTTCTTTCATTGATCTGAACTGATTTATAATGTATTTTTTATCATAAAAGTATATTATTATTGTATTGCAACTTTTTTCATTCTTCAATAAAATCCTCTTTAAACTGAATATCTGGATATTAAGCAAATAGTTTGACACATTTAGCTAAGAAAACATTGAGTTAGACACTTTTCAAAAACATTTTGTATGAAAACTCCTAATGCAAAAAAATGTGAAGGACCAACTTCATCCATTAGCACATCTTACAATTAGGACTTGGCTGTAGTTTCGAAATGGCTATGTCTGAAACGAAATGGTAAACTTCCCCATCAGCGGTAATCTCAGGTTTAGACAGCATGGGTGACGTTATGGCTAGTTGCAGGTCTTGAAGTAATGGCACTTATTATGAGTAGCCTAGTTTTAGGTGTGGGGATACCCGGGGTCCAGACATTCTGATTCCAGATGGCATCCTTCTACCTAAGCCTGGCTATTCCAAGGTATTCTGTCCACAGTGGGGGGCAGTATGTTGACCCAGCACCTGCATACAGATCCCTCTCTCGTGCCGAATAATGGGACATTTGTTTCATGCTATTTGTGATCTGCACTGAGCAGGTTGTGGATGGGATAGGGGGATTCAGTGTGGGTCACGGGGCAGGGGCTAGAGACATTGTCGATGGCAAAGAGAAGCTGTTCCCTGGCGGGGGGAAGTATTCCATGCTCCTCTTGTGTGGCTGCAGGTATCCGGCGGGGATTGGCCTTTGCGGATGCCCACAGCCCCCTTCCACGGTTTTACTCAATACAGATCTGCACCTAGTATTTTTCCACCCGGGATTCATAAAATCACACGCTGCAATTTGGGGTTTCTCCCTCAGATATCAAAGATTACCCTCCCTTTGTTCCATACACCGGATTCTAAAGCTTGTGTTTCACTTCTATGATGTAGCAATAGTTGGTAAGAAAACGTGTTACCAATTGTTGCTACATCATAAAGGCCTTCCAGGCAAGACTGACAGGGCACTTTCAGCCCAGTGCTGCCTGTCTGCTTTGACTGAGTGCAGAAAGCACAGCTGCAGGAGAGGGAAGGAAGGCAGGGAAGGCGGTGGTGCTGGGTTAACGATTGGCAGATAATGCATTTTTACACAATTGTATAATTTGTTTGGCTCCCACATTACTCCTTTGCCCCTGCGTTGCAGTTGATAGCAGGGGCTGATGATTTTGGAAGCCATACATAATATACCATTATAAATGGGTAAATAATGAACTACCCAAAAAATAAACTAAGGGGATGTCTTTCACCTAGGGTTCGGAGCAACATCATAGACAACTTGAACTTCGCTCTCATTGTCTATTTGATGTCACTCAGACCCCCTCGGTGAAAAACAGCCCCCATAATTCACCGTTTGCTATCTATAATTCAATATATCATCAGAAGAACCTCCTGAGTCTCACTCTTTTTCCCTAGTCCTATTTTTGCGGGAAGGGAAGTGCACGTGTTAAAGTTGACGTTTCCAATACCCTTGCAGTAATTTTGGTGGTGCCGCACGTCCGTTTGAGTCAGCGGTTCAGAATTTTAAGCGCACAGCCTTACTTAGAGCAGTTGTGGCGCAGATGTCTTAGAACAGGGTAGGGTGTGGCCCTGAGGCACCACTACGTGTGTGTGATGCATCTATTTTTAAAAACAATTCTTGTGTTGCACTTTAGTATTTTAGCTGGGGGACCTGTGCCTTTTTATTTGAAAAAATACCTAATTTTGTGCAGTAAGCGAGGTGCACATGTTAAAGTGCCCGCTTCCAATACACTTGTGGTCATTTTGGGTGTGCCACGCGTCTGCTTGAATCAGTATTTCAGTTTTTTATGTGCACAACCCTACTTAGGGCACCCATGTTGCAGACGCCTTAGAAAAAAGTAGGGATTCGCCCTGAGGCACTGCTACATGTGTGGGTGTGCCGCATCATCTTCTAAAAACAATTCCTCTGTTGCACTTTAGTATTTTAGCTGGGGAACCTGGGGCCTTTTTATAAAAAAAAATATCTAATGTTTGCAGGAAGTGAGGTGCAAGTGTTAAAGGGCCCGCTTCCAATGCACTTGCAGCCATTTTGGGTATGCTGCGTGTCCGCTTGAGTCAGCGGTGCAGTTTTTTACGCACACTGCCCTACTTAGAGTGGCTGTGGCTCAGACTTATCAAAACAAGCTAGGGTGTTCCCTGAGGCACCACTGCACGTGTGGGAATGTTGCATCTTTTTTAAAAACAATTCTTGTCCTGCACTTTTGTATCCTAGCTGAGGGACCTGGGGCATTTTTATTTTAAAAAATACCTAATTTCTGCAGGAAGCGAGGTGCACCTGTTAAAGTGCCCACTTCCAATATACTCATGGCCATTTTAGGTGTGCTGCGTATCAGCTTGAGTCAGCGGTCCAGTTTGTTACGTGCACAGCCCTACTTAGAGCGGCCGTGGCGTGGTCACCTTATAACAAGCTATGGTGTAGCCCTGAGGCCTCGCTACATGTGTGGGTGTGCTGCATCTTTGAAAACAATTCTTGTTTTGCATTTTTGTATTTTAGCTGGGGATCCTGGGCCCTTTTAATTTTTTTAAATACCTAATTTGTGCAGGAAGCAAGTTGCACATGTTAAAGTGCCCTCTTCCAATACACTCGCGGCCATTTTGGGTTTGCCACACATGTGCTTGAGTCAGCGGTCCAGTTTTTTACGCGCACAGTCCTAAATTGAGCGGCCATGGTATGGGTGCGCAGCAATTGTGTCGGGCAGGCCCCTGGGTCCTGCCCGACTGGACCTAGCGGCCAGGAACCCTGCATCTCATCAACCAGCAAGGACGGTGTTTATACCTAAAGAACTTTTGGCACTGCGACCAGCCTGCTCTAAAACTTCCCTGGCCTCCTTAAACCTGTAGGTAAGCCCACTAGGTTGCACCTTCTGAAACTTTTTAGCTAAGATTCGCGATACCAACCACAGTATCAGCCCAAGAAAAGCTGCCTGCGCCCCTAAATCGCCAAACAATAAAGCAGGCACCTCTGGTAGTATCCCAGTGAGTGATTTCAGCTTCTTTAGTATTAACTGCCGATCTCTCCTCAGACACCAACAACACATATTTAACTTTATACTGTACAACTGCCCAAACGCCCTGTTTCTAACAGAAGCATGGCTGCACAAGGCATCTTCTCCACATGTTATTGCCGCACTCACATCTGATTATGCCATTGTCAGAAGGGATCGACAGGGCTGGCCAAGAGGTGGGATCCCCATTATTTTAAAGAATAAATATACATGGAAAACACAGGAGCAACCCATTCCCGATTGTGATGCTCTGTTTTTTCATTGTGTCCCCCACAAACTCACAGTATCTGGGGCCTTAATATATGAGCCACCGGGATACACAGGGACCTGGTGCTCTATGGCACCCGACCTACACTCTCCCTATATCCTCAAGTGTGCCAATTTTACAGTACTAGGTGACCTTAAATCCATCTTGAAGTTCCCAAGTGTAACCTGGCTACGACACCTATAGAGGATTTGAGTGTGCTGAATTTAGGTCTTATCAATTCAGACCCCACCCATGAGGCAGGCCACCTTCTTGACCCCATTTTCTCAAATTTTATGGAACTCATCACATACCCACCTTTGCCACTATCCTGGTCTGACCACATGACAGTGCCATTTGCCATCAGTTTTGCCACCCTCTCTACTAGGACGCCCAACCCTCTAATCAAGTCCAGGTCCTGATTAGATGCTCCTACTCTGAATGCACAACTTCCTAGCATGGTACCAGACTTGCAACAGTTAACTGACTTAGATCAGCCTCCTGGTTGATCACTAGATCACAGATTCTCTGGAGACAATCTTGCCAGGAACATGCAGGTCTGCACTGAGGTTCCAACCCCATGCTCCATGTTTAAGCAAAGCTCTTCAATTGGAGAAATAATTATGCAAGGGCTTGGAAAGGGATTGGAGAAGCGAGGGCCTAAAAGCTAAGTTTAAATCAGCTCTGAAATACTATCATGGGCTCTGTAAGCTAGCTCAGGTGGCATTCTACTCTGACAAAATCACCAATGCCCAAAACCGCCCAAAGACACTGGTTAATGTCTCGAGGAACTCTCTGACCCAAGTCAAACATCTCTGGTGCCTTCGCTGTCTCAAGCTCAATGTGAAGAACTGGCATATTTCTGTGTTCAAACGGGGGCTGATAGTCAGCTTCACCTGGCAAAGCTCAAACGGCTGAAAGGCAAGCTGCTTACATCCCACCCAACATCAGCACTTGGAAACACGACCCAAGAGGTTAAGATAACACACCGAGCTGGGCATTAGTCACTCCTAAATTGGAGGTGCTGTCCCTGTTAGACACATCTCAGTTGCTGACTCTACTTCGATCAATTAGAACGGGCTCTCCATTAGATCCTCCCCCACCATCCAAGCTCATCCTCTTGGACTCAGACTTACTCCAAATTGTGGTTGGTCTACTTAATTCCTCACTGAAAGAGGGATTCATCCTGCGGGCATGGAAGCATGCCATGGATCTACCACTGTAATAAAAAAATGAACCTTGACCCAACTAATGAGTCTAACTTCAGATCGATCTCAATGCTGCCCATTTTCTACAAAATTTTGGAGAAGCATGTGAACTTGCAGCTTACCACATTTGTGAAAGTCAAAAACTTTCTCCACTCATCACAGTCGGGCTTTAGGACAAGACACAGTTCCGAATCCGCCTTCCTAGGAGTCACAGAACGTCTGAGACAACTTCCTGTGACTCCTGGATGAGGGAAGTACTGCCGTGCTGATCTCAGCGTGGCCTTTAACAATGTGTCCCATTCCACTCTCTTGGAAAGGTTGATGGCGTTGGTCTCCAGGGAACAGCTTTAGCCTGGATGACTTCGTTTCTGAAAGACCACTCATTTTTTCACAATTAGCGCCGGTCAGACCCATGTGCTCTCACTTCTGGAGTCCCCCAGGGCTCAGCCTTAAGTCCAATGGTATTTTAACATATATGTACACCCATTTGTGGATGTGTTAGAAAGCTGTGGACTAACCCTGTTCTCTTATGCAGATAACATGCAAATTATTTTCTCCCTATCATCTGCACAGGAACCCAGCACCGGAGTCCTGAATTTGTGCTTGAGCTGGATTGCTTCCTGGATGAATAACAACTCACTCAAGCTTAATGGTGAGAAGACCGCAGTAATGGTCTTAGGTAAGAAACCTTGGCTATGGTACTCTCAGCATTAGTCATAGGCTCTTGGGGCCCTCCCGGAACTGCCTCCAAAGGTAAAGAACATTTGTTTCTGGTTAGATGAGAGTCTATCCATGAAGACTCCACATGCTTTCCAGCACTAAAGTTGGTGAAAACAATCGTACTTTGGATGATTCCACAGTCTGCCCAAAAAAAACCAGAGATCCAGCCTGATTCTGAAAAGAATAGATTATGGGAACATCCTGTATCTGGGAGAAGATAAGGCATCTATTAGAAGCCTACAAATTGTTCAGAACTCTGCGGTCAGATTTCTGTATCACCTTCCGAAGTTTGCCTGAGCTACACTGGCTGGCCGTGGATACATGAATACAGTCTAAAGCCTTGTGCTATATTCACAAGGCTATATCTGGTACAAGTGCTTGATATATTCTAGATCTGGTGGTCCCTTACTAGCATGTGTGTACACTTCTTTCTTTCAACCGGTCCCTCTGCAATGCACCTAGAATCCGCCTGTCACGCATGGGAGGTCGGTCATATGCATAACTTGGCCGACCTTTATGGCATGCACTACTGAAATCTCTGCTAAGCAGTACCTCTCTGACCAGGTTCCACAAGAACTTAAAACCTGGATATTCTAACTCTGTGGGCTCACTCTAGCCCACCTTTCTCCAGTGCCGAAAACCCCCTTTGGGGACACTGAGTGCTCTACAAGACAAAATAAGAATAAGAATAGTCCAGTCTCTTGTACAACTGCCCTGTGCTTGCCGCAAAATAACTTTTGCCTCTTATTTCTTATCTCTAAATGTTCCACGGTGATCACGGCATTCCTTTTCATCTAATGACACTCACCTCTTCCAAATGGTGACAAATATCACCCCACAACTTTTTTAACCTACTAGACTGGCACAGTGGTCAAGATTTCCTTTAGCGATCACACACTATACCAAAAGAGCTACAGGAAAAGGGGACAAGTGGCAGCGCCTCTCTTTACTGCCTATACAATCTGAAAAATACGTCCGCCAATGGGGAGGGCACAGATAGAAGGCGCTGGGAGCAGGTGCATGGATTCTTCTGAAGTTGTGGACAATCATGTGGGAATCCTGCTTTATGCTGACTGTTAAATTCATGGCAAGACTTCATTCCTCATCTCACCACGTTTACCACATAAGGGCCACTGCTATAGTTATTCATAGGGTTAGTGAGGGCTGCGGTGTGAGAAGCTGAAAGATGGCTGTGCGGTTAGTTGATCTGGCAGGGGCATGCTTCAGGAATGGAGCTAGCATCCTCATGATAGCAGTTCTGAGATGCCCAATGCACTCACTGATGTCCTAGGAAGAAATCCTGTTTAGTAGAAAACGTTCAAGGGAGAAAGTGTGCGACAACTAAAAGATGCAAATTTGTCTTATCTGTTAAACATCCCACTACAATGATTAGTTTCGTGGAATGCTTTGCACATGAATGGAGGCTTAGCACTGCCAGCTTGGTAAATCACAGTAAGTGAAATTGTTACTTAGCAAACTTGTTTTGATTGGAATATGAACACTGACAAAGAACAGAACACTAAAGCAGCAAACTGAAACAGCCAAGTGAAATCAGTGACATTTTCAACATCCTAAGGAGAATATATATGTATTTTTCTTATTTTACATTCCTTTGTCTATCTACAAAGGTGACTCATGGCTAGTGTTATGTGAGTCACACTCATCCTGTTCTGACTTTTTTAGCCAGGCATTGTGGCATTCTGGGACGTTTAGTTTGGATTGTGTTATTATAGACATGGGTTTAAAAGTCTTAGCATGACAAGTGCTGTTTATCAACATCCCAGGATTGATTGATGGAATCAGATATGACATGGGACCTTTTGTGCATGTGTGCTTTTTTCTGAGTTATGTGGGTCCCAATGTATACCTTTATTGCATAAAAAAAATATTAAAATATTCATCACAGTAATAAATAACTTAAAATCCAAATTATATCTACAAATATACCATTAAATCTACCTTTCATTCACACTTTCTTAAGACGACAATAAACATATTCTAAAAATGTGGTTTAGTTTCGCAATAAATTGGCAATCTGTTTTAGAAAAACAATAGGCACCAGCCTCTTTGACAGATCTACGATTTATTAAATTAAATGCATTTTTCAGGTATTTCTTCCTCATGTCCAATAAACTATGATGCAAGCAAATTAAATGCTCAATCGACACTTTATATTTACATAGACGACAGGCCTTTGAGGGTAAACAGTTAGTGTTCCAAGGCCCCTCAATTTGAGCTATTGTATCAACAAACAACGAAATCTCATGTATTTTAGTTTGAATCCTGAATTCAGATCAGAGGCTGAATATTCTTGTTTTACTCTAGAGTATGACTTCCTTGTATGATGAGCTTGTCTATATTTCTGTAATATCAACAAATCCGCGGCTCTTGCATTCCTCCAGAGAGTTTGTCTGATTAACCTCTTTCCCTCCAAATGGGGCAATATTTTAAGATCTGCAGATAACGGTAGATTGTTTTCCGCTATTTCTTTATTGACAGATGCCAAATTCAGCTCAGGACACGTTTCGATGATTTGGTACCTCACTGTAAATCAAAAATCTCAATCAGTCTGTGTTTGCCATTGCGCAATCACACTGGAAATTCAACATTGCTGGTGAGCATTGAACAGTTAATGAAGTCAAAGATAGCTCCAGTTGCATTTGACAATAGGGACTTGAAGAACGAAGATTCAATTGAGATCTGAGCTTCGTTATATCAGAGCACTTTATATAGCACCAGTGGCGTTACATGAGGACACTTTCATTTTTGTTAGGTACGGGGAGATTAAGTGATTTGCCCAGAATCACAGGATGTTCAGCGTCATTGCCGAGACTCAAACCCGGTTCCACAGAGCCGAGGTCGACCGCCCTAGCCGTTAGGCCAACTCCTCTCCCCAATTTATTTGGCTGGCTCGAAGGGCTCAATCTTCCAAGCACTAGATATTAAGTTGATATTTGGGAGGTTCATAGGTCTCCGCATCAACTGGCACAAATCATTTATCTTCCTGTGTATATCTAATGAGAACCACCAGGTGACAAAAGTCCCCATAGGGCTTAAAATATTTGGGAATTTATATCACCAAGAACCCAACTGGAGGCTAGATGTTCAAAGCATTTTTGTGTTCACAACTGCTTAATTCGCAGAATCGGTCCGTTTGCGATGGCAAAAATGCCTTTTCTGATGTACAAAGTCTAAATTACGATTCAGTAACTCGTTATCGAATCACAATTTGGGTTATGCGATTCTGCATTTGGACAGGGCGTGTTGGCGGTGTCCCTTCATAATACATAATCACAGTGTTGTGTACACATGTTTTGCACCCAACATGCTCTCACAGAACATTCAGATACCACCAAATCAAAGTTGGTGCCATCCCATTCACAAATGGTAGGGGGATGCCCAAAGAGTCCCCTTCCCCTTTTGAGAATGGTTGGAAAAATATTTTTTAAGAGAAGGCAGTGGTCCAAAGGAACACTGCATACTCTTAGAATGAAACTTCAAAATTTCCATTTTTTTCTTACTGCATACGCTGTGAGACTGCCCAGACATTCAACCCTTTGGTCCAGGATACGAAGGGCCATGGAGGAAGCCATGGGGGAAGACATATGATTCACACCAGCACTGGTGACCCTGGGTATTTAGGGGGAACCAACACTACCTAAATATATTCTTTGTGGTACAATATTCCCCTGGTGGTTGTCAAGAGAGACATAATTCGCCTTTGGTGTGCACCGAATCCACCTAATGTGACAGACTGGGTTAAGAAATATGGACTGCTGCCTGCAAGCTGAAGAGACAATCTGTAGTGCAAGGGGGTGCCAAAGAAATTGAACAAAAAATGGGGCGTTTTGAGCAACTAGAGACAATACCATTTGACCTGCACAGAGGGTGACGGGCCCTGGGGCTGCAGCAGGAGCCTGGCAGTGTCTGGACCTGAGGCGAGGTAAGACCAGAAGTATCTAGAAGCTGAAAACAGTGGGAGGGATTTAAAAAAAAAATATGGTCATATTAAAATTATGAGAGAAGGCAACTGCATGGCACAGCACATTGAGATTGACAGTAGTGATGATGTTATATGATAATGAGGCCCCAGAGTACCCGAGATAAAGGGCTGTGATACGGAATAGGTATGGAAATATAGTAGTATTAAGATTTATTACTAGGGAGAGGTTGCCCATGTTGTTCTGTCCTTTTAGTACAAGAGAATTGTGACATGGAGAATAGTGATATATTTATTGAGGCACAAAGTATAAAACATGGAATGGGAGGAGAAATATGGATCATGCATAAATATTAGTTAAACATGGTGTTGATAATTTATTGCTAAATAGATAAAACCTAGAATAAGGGAGCCATTAATGTATAAGGGTATCCTGTGTGTGATTAGAAGCCATTTAGACTCTCTTTGATAAGAGAAAGTGTAAGAGGGTGCAAGCAAATTAAGTGGGATAGAGAACTGATAAGAAATGAGACACTGTGTATTATAATGGTATTATCCATTTTGTTTTCTAACAGAGTATTGATTGGATTTATTTTCGTGAGATACATATAATTTACATATCCTGAAGAAGGTGGGGTAGTCCTGTGATTCCACCATAACTCCCATCAACAGTCTTTTATTCACATCTAATAAAATAGAATAGTTATATGACCTGTAATAAATTTACATGAACTGTAATTAATTTTATTTGAGAGTTGAAGAACTGTTGTATTGTTTACAGATCTTATTAATATACCTGTTAATGTAATATGATGTAAGAATTTGTTTAAACGAATTGGGATTTTGTTGAATTGAAATAATAAATATTTTTGGATATTTCTTATTCAAAATTAAAGAAAGACTCATCTGGATATACCTAACTTACTAGGCATGTTATTCGAGAAATAAGACTTTTGATTTCTTAGAGTCTTTAAGGTAGGCGGAGAACTTCTTTTGTTGAACAGCAGTGTTTGGATACCTGCGGAGGGTGGGATTCAGAGCCTGGCCAGAGGCCAGGACTTGCCACCCACCAACACAGCGCGTGGCCTTCAGTCTCTGAGTCCTATCCTCACCTCGCACTGCTGAAGGCAGTGGGGGTCAGTTTCCACGCCACAGAGGGGCCAAAGGACTTGATGAGTGGGGGTTAGAAGCATTCAGAGGGTGGGGTGAAGGGCCTGATTGCAGAATAGGCCCTGTGCCCAAGTGTTGCTGCCTATGCAGAACCCCCTAAGAAGCTACCGGAAAATCATGCAGAAAAAATAGGTTTTGCCTGGATGCATGTGTCACTCCCTTCATTCTTCTGCTGAAGAATGTCCTGTGCCAATCTGTAGCGTGCAGTACTGCAGAGACAGGAGGTATAGCCTGCTGTAATACAGCCACAAATGTAGATGCCACCTTGTTGAAGTGTCTTTGTGTGCTCGGCACTACATTAGCATTGATGCCAGGCATTAAGATGCTTGTGCATCGAAAAGGTTCCAAACAAATATTTCCCACTGCTTTCCACTCTTCATATTTTGAGCACATAATGTACATGTGACATATCTAGAAGACAGCCTTTTCTCTTTAGCAGGGATTATGAAAAGTTTTCACACAATAGGCTCAGGTGGAGACTTGGGTCCTTTGGCCTGATTTTCAGTGCTCCCTGGATTTCCTCTATGCTCATCATCCTGCCTAGAAGCTACACTTGCAGATGGGAGAGGTTTTCTATCCCAGCAAAACAAAGAACAACACAAATCAAGATGGCTTCCTTTGCTGTAGCTCTCTTATATAGCAAAGAGTCAGTCTACTGATGTGAACAAAACAGACAAGAACCACTTTAATGTAGAAAAATAGTCAAAGGATTCAAAGGTGAGTTACCAGTGCTTGATACTGCAGTTTCAAAAATCCTTAAAACACGGACATTTTCATATCTATCACCAGGGCTTTAAGTGGGCCGGGTCTCACCGGGTCTAAGCACCGGCAGTTTTTTAAAAGGGGCCTCGAAACGGGTCTCTATGGGGCTCTGTTTTGTGCCCTGGCACAAGCGGTTCGTTTTTTTCCGGACTGCAGTGACAGCAGACACATCGATGTGCGCGTGCTCACACTGCTCACTTCTCACTAGTGGAGAAGTGACGTCATGCCAGGTGAGCATTGTAGGGGAAGAGAAATTCTTTAAAGAGTAATTTTCTCTCTGGATTTCCCTTCTCTTTTTAAAACTCAGGAGCAGCAACATTCTCGTGGTGTCACCAGGGCTCTAAGTGAAAGCTTTTTCAATATTATATACAAGCCATAGTTGCTGCTTATTTATCCTATGCAACAAACAACCATTGACAAAGCCAATAGTTCTTACTTGTTGTAGGCATGATATTACTTGTTGTATCATATATCTAGATGCAATGACAGAAACAGCAAAATACAAGTCGGGCAGCATAGATTTTTAGCTTATGTGTTTTTAGGCCACACCCTTAATTACATTGGCCACGCCCCTTTGAGAGACCCCCTTAGTTTTTTCATCCAACTTAAAGCGCTGTCTACCACTATAGCCCTACGTTTCAAATTGCTCTTAACAAACACTTGGCCACACGCATTAAAAAGTTTGCTTTCTTATCAAGCTGAACAGTAAATGGTTAAGGGTTCACGACTACCGTTTTGGAGATGCGGTTTCCAAATTGAAGTCCCACCTTCCTGGGTTTACAAGGTTACTATGACTCTGTAACATTGTTTCTGTTGGTGCCACAGAGGATCAACGGATCCAAACATCTCCCCACGCCATCTGATTTCCTAAACAATCTACACTATCTGAAAGATAATTTCACAGCCTTTAGAGAGACAGGAAGCCCACCCTTCGAAGGACACCATTTTGCCTTTGTTTATTGTGAGAGAGAGAGAGACAGAAAGTTTTTTGATTGGTATCATGTCAGGATGCTCCCAGGGTACAGGTGGTACAATCTTTTTTTTACTTATTTATTTTTTAAGTATAGCGTGAACTTGAACCGAATCGGGTATCAGAGCGTTTTACATTCATTTTTGTTAGGCACGGGGAGATGAAGTGATTTGTCCAGAATCACAGGATGTTCAGCGTCATTGCCTAGACTGGAACGCAGTTCCTTGGTTGACCTCCCTAGCCGTTAGGTCAACTCCTCTCCCCTATTATTCCCTCTTCTGCACACCGGTTTGATCTGTTGCTGGGGTGGTGGCTATCACATCAAAGGTTCCATCTCAGCTAGAAAGAGAGTTATATTATGGTGAAAAAAATGTTAATGCACAGTCACATGCATTCTATGTGAACAAGTGCTACAACATGGGCATCAAGTGATGGACTCAAGTTCAAGTTCAAATAACTTTATTCGATTGTAATCTTAACAATCATAAAAGCACAATACATAAACATACATTTATAAGTAAATTTCGTAAATAGTTAAAAAAAGAGCTATCCAATTCTTTTATAAGACAAGCAAATTGCATAAACATTATAAGTAAAGCATATAAAAGCAACAGGCAGAATAAACAAGTTAAGAATATAAATAGTTTGTGCAGAAATAAAAAAAGTGATGGACTCATTCGGAATGAGTGGCATGATAAAGCACATGAGAGCATGCACATGAATGACTACTCCTGAGCGGACATCTAGAGGCAGCTGCGTGCAGAGGGAGAAGAAGAGACCCTGCCCCCATAAGTGTAGCAAATTGATGAAGAAGGAGATTTGCCGCTTGCAGTATTTATCCCCCTACTGCAGTTAGTGGAAGACGGTGGGGTGACCTGCTCAAGGGAAATTAACAAGTCTGGTTTCTGCCCTTCTAAAGAAATGCTATAAATATTGACATCAATCTTTTCAAAATGAAGAATTAAAACAAAGTTTAAAAGTATAGCTACAAAATAAGTCTACAAACTGAACACAAAATATTTTTAAGTTTCAAATACGACATAAAAGATTCCAAAACTACAGCACAAAACCAAACTAACCAAAAAACGCAACCATTAAAAAATTAGCTTCCCATCGTGGTTTGTCTGCAGGTTGGGCCTTATGGCGGAAGACCAGCACGCAGGGACGCGGGCCATGTGCAGTGGGAGTTAGACAACTGTGGATGGTGGGCCGTAGGGCATAGTCGTGCGCAGCGGGGGTTTGATGCCCATGAACCAAGGAGACATTTTTCTATTATTATAAATATTTCCCAAAAATGTTTCATCTGTCAGAATTTTATGAAATATTTATTTGGAATGTTGACATTGAGTCTGTGGTTCTGTATATAAATATCAATTATTGTGATTCACCGTTACATGAATATAAAAGGAGCATTTTTTAATAAAGGAGGAGACATCTTTTGCAAAAAACAGGCTTTATGCATTTTGAGTATGTATGCATGAATGTGATAATAGAAGAACAATAGGGGTGTTCCACAAGGTTAATTGAATCAGCACATGGGGGGCGATAGTGCTTTTAATTTTTTTTCGTGTCTGGATAGCAGCCTGAGAAGGACACTTGAAAGGAAACCATCCTAAACTAGTTCTAAAGTTTGAGAGAATGGAGCCATTTCCTCTGTCTAGAAAATGTGCATAAATGTGGACCCAAACTACCCCACTTGCTCAGTGTTTAAATTCCTAAAGTCTAAGGAGGAAATGCTCTGCAGTGTACTCGAAGGACTGGTTTGTGAATAGATATGGTATTTGCCTAACAGCCAGGAACCCAGATATGAGGGACATCACCTGAAATCTGTATTTTCTGCTGGAGGAGCTGAGAGCCTGCCTGAGTACGTAGAAGCCTGTCTACCTGCTGAGAGAGGGAATGATTCTGTCTGACCTTGCAGCAGGCGAGACGGTCCAGAAGGAGGAGAAAAAGTCCAGCATGTCCTGGGGCTGCTGGACATCCAGAGGGAGGGGACTGCTGAGAGCGAGCTAGGGGTGATCAATGTTGCGGTCTCACATACCTGGTTCCTGCCAGGAACTGTTCTGCCTAATTGCCTGTTGAGCATGTTTAGGGTTGTAGCTGTTGTATGATGGCACTGCACCAATTGGAGTTGAAACTGCAAAGGTAGCTCATTGGGGCTGCAACTGCTGTATTTTTTATTTATTTATAAAGTTTTATATAGTGCAAAAACGACCCACGAGGGTATCAGCGTGCTTTACAGTACGCTGTTATCAAACATTAGATGATTGGGGTAATATACATGCATTCAAAATTCGACATTCAATACAAAAGAGGTAGACAGTGGTGTATGGATATCATAGGTGGTTAATAGTTATCGAAGAGTTAAAGTCTTAGGATGTTAACTTGTTCATTAGAAGCATTTTTACTTCTTTTTTGAAGGAGGTAAAGGAAGAGATTCTGCGTGTATCTGGAGGTGAGGAGTTCCAAATCCTCGGTGCGATACCTGAGAATGCTCTGCATCCAGTTGTCCTTTTGTGGAAGGATTGTGGTTTTAGTAGAAGTAAGCTTGAGTTTCGCAAATGTCTGCATCCTCCCGACCATTCTAGCTTTTGTGCTAAGTAGCTGGGGGTGTTGCTATGCAGGGCTTTATGGGTCAAGCAGGAGAGCTTTAGTTGTATTCTCGCCTCGTAGGGTAGCCAGTCCAAAGCCTTCAAGGCCGGAGTGATGTGGCTATTTCTTTTTGTTCCCAAGACCAGTCTGGCCGCAGCGTTAAGCCATGCCCTCAGCGGGGCAAGCTTGTATTTGGGAAGAACGCATAGGGTGGTGCTTCCATAGTCCAATCTTGGTAACACTAAGGCTTGTACTGCCATTTTTAAGTCGGTCTGTGGGAGGAAGGGTTTAAGTTTCCTTAGGATACTCATCTGATGATTAGCTCCCTTAGTGGCATTGTTGATTTATGCCTGCATATTCAAGTGCTTGCCTAGGGTGACTCCCAGGGATTTCGCGGATTCGGTGATATGGGGAGCGCAACCAAAGGAATGCTTCAGCCATAAGTCTATCTTGGGTGTGTGATTGGGGGGGGGATGTGGAGGAATTCCGTTTTCTTGGTGTTAAGCATGAGGTGGTTGCCGTTGAACCAACTTTGAGTATTATGTAGAATAGCGTTGAGGGAGATGAACTCATCTGGAGACGAGATTTTCATAGACAGTTGTGTGTCGTCCGCATATAGGTGATATACAATGTTCGCAGAATTCAGCGCGTATGCAAGGGGTTCCATTAGTAGATTAAAAAGAATTGGTGATAGTGCTGAGCCCTGTGGAACCCCTAGGGTGACCATGGAGGGTTGAGAAAGTGATTGCTTTATCTTGGTTCTTTGGATTCTGTTATTTAGGAAGGAGGTGAACCATTGTAACACTGGGCCAGTTAGGCCCATCCTTCGTTCGAGTAGGGACAGTAGGTTGTCATGCTAAACCGTGTCGAAAGCGGAGGATAGATGAAGAAGTATCAAAAGACATGATTCGTTATGATCTAACATTTTTAGTATGTCATCCATTATGTGGGTGAGTGTTGATTCAATGCTGTGACCTTGGCGGAAGCCGGATTGGTGTTTGTCTAGGAGGTTGTAGTTCTCGATGCGATTGCATAATTGAATGTGTACACATTTTTCCAGTAGTTTCGCCAGAGTGGGGATGTTGGATATAGGGCGGTAGTTCTGTGGAGAGGGAGTTGGCTTTCTTTAGTATAGGTGTGACCTGCCCTACAGTGAGGCAGTCAGATATGGAACCTTGCCTCAGAGAGGCGTTTACAATTTTTGACCATAAGGGTAGAATAGAGGCCTTTATCATTTTGAATAAAGGAGGGGGTAAAGGATCAGAGAAGTGATTGGAAGGGTTGATTGCTAGAAGAGTGTTATAGATTTCGTAATCAGGGATGGGTGAGAAGGTGTGCCAATAGGCATTGTTTTTTGGAATTTCGATCAGAATGCTAAAATGGTCCTGGATCTGCGTGTAAAAAGTAGACTCATGATCAATAGTTTGTGGAAGGGCTTTCTTAGATTGAATGTCGTATTCAATGGTTTTAGTCTTTTCTAGGAAGAAGTTGGCAAGCTCATCGCAATTGGGGGTAGCCGGGTTGCTTAGTTCTATAGCGTTAGGAGTGTTGCGCGATTGTTGTTTTACGATTTCAAATAGTTTTTTGGGACGGTTAATGGCTTGGCTCAGCTGGGTTTTGAAGAAGTCTGCCTTGGCCTTTAAGATTCTTCTGTTGTGGGTGATCAGTGGAGGGTGCTGATTTCCATATTCGCTCAGCTGATCTTCGCTTGCGCCGTTCAGAGTTCAGGTTCTCATTTAACCATGGTTTGGAGATTTTGGAGGAAACTTTTTTTTCTTGGAGGGGCTGTTGAGTCAAGGATTTCAAGCATAGTGGAATTGTAAAAGTCTGTGATGTCATGGACGTCAGCAATGCCTGATGTGGGGATCACGGTGGAGTTGCATTGGGTTACCAGGGCACTGGGATTAATATTTTGGATATTCCTTTTCCATTATTTTGTTTTTGTAGGTTGGCATCTTTTTGGAATTACCTCAATGTTGATGGAGAAGAAGATGCTTTATTGGTCAGTCCAGTCACATGGGGTAATGGATTCTACTGAAATAATGTTTGTTTTCACTATAATGAGGTCTAATGTCTCTCCCTTGTTGTGGGTTGGACTGTCACAGAATTGGGACAGATACTGGTCTGACAGAAAGGATTTGAGACAGCTTACATCATGATCACCAGTATTGCTCCGATTGAGATTGAAGTCTCCCAGAAAAATCTGCGGCACTTGTGAGTTGTCGTTGGATGTAATGACTTCCATTAGTTCATCGATGAACGCCAGATTTTCACACAGGGAGTGGTATATTATGTGAAGTTTGCTGGTGAGGCCCTTGTCATCAGAGATGTTGGTGCAGAATTATTCACAGGAGGATAACGAGATGGGGTCTGCTTGATTGACTGTGATTGTGTTTCGATAAATGCAGGCTAACCCACCTCCGGGTTTCACGGTTCTATCTAGGTGGATTATATCATGACTAGGGAGGGCCAGTAAGTCTAGGATGGGAGAGGAGGAACTATTTAGCCATGTTTCGGTGAGGATGGTGATGTCCAGATAATTCGAGAGGATGAGATCGTAAATGTCGGGAGAATGTTTGCTAGCCGATCCTCCATTGATTAGTGCACAATTTAGCTTGCTAGTCGAGTGAGAGCAGTCTGCGCTATGTTGATATTTGTGAGGTTTTCTCTATTTATAGATCTGTAATTGTGAGTGGGTTCTCTGTAGGGGTTGGTTCGAATGGATTGGATAGTGCCACACAGAGACTTGCTGTTGTCTTTAGGACTGGCATAGGATATGAGGAGGTCATGTATCTCATTGTCAGATAGTTCCTCCATTAGCCTCCTTGGACGAGACAGGTCGTTGGGAGAAGGTATCTTACTCTGTCTAGTGTACTCAGGGTGTGATTTCTTGGTGAAGTATCTGCTAGTTTAGTGACTAATTCAGTTCACGGTTGCACTATTTGCTTTAAGTGAGTTTAGGAGTTCTTTGGTGATGGTTGATAGATTTTGCATTTCGTCCTTGAAATGGGCTAGGCCTATGGCGAACTCGTTGAATCGTGTGATCAAGTCATGGTTAGGATAATTAGTTATGTGTATAGGCGTGTGTTCTGTTATAGGGGTTGGTCCTCCAGTAGAGCCTGGTTGGATGGGGATCTCGTTATCTAGTTGCATGGGGATATCGTTATTAGTTTCTGATGGGGTTAGTTGATCATGGAGGTTTGTTGGTGGGTCAGAATGAGTGTGTGGGATGGCCTTGAGAGGTGATATCATGAAAGAGGCTGATGCATGTGAGCGGGGTATGGTCGATGAGTGTTGAGTTTGGATGAGCGGAGAAGGTATCGAAGGCGTTAGGGGCCGGTCAAGGATCAGGGTAGTTGTCAAGTCATGGGGAGTTTTGCATGATAGATCACCTGAATGTTGGGCGATTGGGATGTTGGGGGTGGAATTTGGGTTGGTGGATTCTCCATTGGTTATCAAGGAAATCAGGGGTGTGTCTGCATTGGGATGGCTAGTAGCTAAGTATATCCCTGTCCATGCTCGGCAAGGGGACCCTGGTGTGGTTGATACCGTTGTGAGGGACGGGTATGGGTCATTGGTGGTGTGGAGAGATTTAGGATGCATTGATGTCGTTATGGGATTTTCTAGAAGAAGAAGAAGCATGTCTTCTGGATAATCGGGTGGAGTAGTGGCGGGGAGTGTGTTTTTCTTGCTTATCTTGTCTATGAGTGTGAGATTGACATTAGAAGCTTGTATAAGGATATTACCATTGTTGTATATGGATATGGTGGCATTCGCCGCGCAAAAGTCAGAGGCGGTTACCGACAGTTTGAGGGCATGAGGGTTTTTGTTTTGCATTGGAGATTCGATGCATGGAGTAGAAGGTGTTCCTCCACTGGGCACGTTTTTTGGTGTGGAAGATGAGGTCATTCGATAGTATGCCTTTGTTGATGGGGAAACAGGGGTCTGAAATAAGAGTCTCCGGGTGAGTCTTCAGTAGCCTGTGTTTGAACTTCTTGGCTGCATTTTTGGATAGATTGGGGGTTAGGAGATGGTGAAGGCATGAAAACCTGATGGTTGTAGGTTTTTCCCATTTTTTTTCCTTCACTTTCCTCCTTCTTACTCTCTTTCTTCTTTTCTTTTCACTTTCACTTTTTGTCTTTGCTTCTTTCTTTCCTTATTTCTCAGAGAACTCCCTCTCTGATTCCTTCTTTCAACGATTCGCTGGTGGCTCTATTAATTATCTGTCTGGTGCAGGCATTGATGGAAGTTTGTACCGTTCCAAGATGGCCACCACATTATCAAGCTTGTTGGACCTTGTTGGTCCTAGTTTTGGGGACCTTCTTCATTAGGTCCCTATTTCTTAGGAATACTCTTTTCCATCACTTGATCTACACTGTTTCATTTGTCACATCTCTTGTCTGGGCAGTGCATTGTTTATTGTTGTAAGCCATTCCAAGATGGCCGCTGCTTTTGCTTTGCTTATTGAGTCCTCTTTTGCTGGCCATTGCTGTACAATAACATTGGCCTGTTCGGGACTGCAACTGCTTTAACTGACCATGGTTCGGTTTTCTACTGATGTACAATATTGGTTCGTCCTGGGCTGCAATTGACCCAGGGGAGGCTGCCACTGACATGTGACGAATTCACTCAGATCAGGCCGATATCTGCCCACATGACCTGGTCAAGGCTGCAATGGTCATTCAACAACATTGACCTACTTAAGGCTATTCCTGCCATGAGGCAACATTGCTCACCCAGGCCTCCCCCTGTGTTCCATGTGCTTGGTCCAATGCACCATAAAAATGGGACTGGTCAGCTGTGTATTTAGTGATGCATCTGAAAACATCTAAAGAAAGAGCCCCAAGTATCCTCTCACTCATTGCAGCCTCCCTGCAGGAAGGAAGCTGAATTGCCAGATACATTTCAGAGAGTACCATGAATTGCTGCATACCCATTTGTCCACCAGGGGTAAGAAGCCTTAAAGAAAAGTGGACTAAATGTGCAAATGACTTGTGGCAGACAATTCAGACTGTGCCTGATTCATGTTAGTGCTAGTGGGTGATCGACTTTTAGCGGATCACCTGGAGTGGGTTAAGCACAGAAGGTGGAATCAGCAGCTGTAGCGCCATAAGGGGAAAGCATCACATTGTGTTGGTTGGCTGATTGTTGAATTTTTAGCTCATGCTCCCTCACACCCTGGGACTGCTTTCCCTCACTACCCTAAGAGTCAAGTGTGGAAACTTGGCCCAGTTTGCAGAGCCATAGTAGCATGGCCCCCAAGACACTGATTATAAATTACTTCAGCCACCACGGTTAGGGCCACGTAGACCCTCTCTGCCCTGTGGCCACCTCAATGGGGGTCTGACAATTAGTGGCAAACAGTGTGAGATCAGCAATGGCCAGCTCCTGCTTTCTTGAACAGAACAATAAGTTCAGCTTGAACACAGCATTCCATGCACAGTACAATGTCAGATTCAAGGTTAGTAGGAATAGACCTTGAAACACTGTCCTTCGGTTAGTTAAATGATTTCTGTTTCAAGAGAGGATATAGGGCCCCAATCAACAAGAATAGGGATATATGTGTGAGTTTGTTAGGGACCAGTTATAGAAACTTGTAGTAAGGATGAAACTGTGAGAGACTCTGGGAATTGTGGAGTTAATTTATCTCAGCCCATTAGCTCAGGTTTCCCCAGACACACCCTGAATGTGTTCCCAAATTTGTTTCCCAGTATTTACCTAAAGCCATCCCCCTCCCAATTACTAGGGTACTGCTGTCACCAACTCCAGGACTTATTCACTTGGGTGGGTTAAGTTCAGCCGTGACCTTGTACTTGAACTTGGCTCCCCAGAAATCTAAGGCTAAGGAAGAGGAGAAGTCCAGGTGGATTGATAGGAAGAAGTAGAGATTAGTTCACCAGGAAAAAGAGATTAGGAAGAGGGAGAGATGAGGAATAGGCTACTGAGGAAAGAAAACATGAGAGACAGGAGAGACAAGTAAAATTATAAGTCAGGGAAAAGTAAGAACATTTTGGAGAGAGAGGAGATAAATAGACAAAACAAATCTCAGGATGCAAGCAGAGACAGCTCCATCTTGGAAAAGTGATTCTGCTTCCAACTCTACAGGAGCACGTGTCAAAGTTCCAAAAGGGCTTGTTATCATTTATATAGATGGCCAGGATATTTTGGAATGGTTTGTAAGTTTTGAGATTACTTGTACAGAGCAAGATTTAAACGATTTGTCTGAGACAGCCACTTGTCTATAGAAAGTATAGCAGTCATTGGAAGAATGCCTCTGGCTGTTCAAATGAAATATGAGTGTGTGAATGAAAGAGGCTCTGCTCAGACAGTTTGGGCTGAACTCAGTTCAGTACTTTCAGAGGTTTATGTAGAGCAAGAAAGCGATGGCGCTCCATTTGAAACGGATTCATTTTATATTATACGATCGGAATGAATGGTGAGAGGGATGAAGACCAAGAATTTTCATACCTTTAGCCAGTGGATGATGTGAAATTGACTCAAGTAGTAGTTTCCTGCCCCACTTAAGAATTGCCTGTCAGACTTGACAGAGAAGGAGCCAAAGAACTGTGCGATGTTGTCTGACAAGTGGTTAGCTAATATGGCTAAGGGCTGTAGAAGCATAGCTCTAAGCCAACAGTTGAGAGGAACTGTCACCAGACTGGTTTCAAACTAGAGGGTAATTGCCCGGAAAATTCCCAACAGTCCAAGGGAGTACACAAGCAAAATAGGAATAGGATTCCAAGTCAGGAGCACAAGAAGAAGGGAGAATAAGAAGGATCCTCCAAACTGATTATTTGTTAGAAGTGACACAAGGAGATTCATCAAAAAAGGGAATTCCCAGCTGCACTCATCACAGTAAGTGTTTACCCTGTGGGTGTGGAGACCAGAGGGGGCCCTGTTACACTCTACCTAGCAGCAATAGAGATTTAGGAAAGGGCCTAGATGTCCTTTAGCACATCCATCCAAACTCCATGGGGATCGTGTAGGAAGCTAGTATCAATGTGAGGAGGGTTCCTGCTCTGAAGGATTCATCTACTTACAGGACTATATTAGGCAGGGAGGCTGACCTAAAATACCCGATTGCCCAAGCTGAGGTGGAAATCAATGACAAGTTATCCTTGATCCTTGATCAATAGAGGGATGAGAGAGGAGCGAGGTGCTGGATATCTCTTGGGTAATGCTTTGATTGTCTTTGGTTCAGTATGAGAACCTGAATCCTGCAGGGCTTTAACCACATCAGCTGTCTTAGCCAGTGCCCAGGCTAGATATCAGTGTCAGGAAGAGACTAGGAACATCCCTGGTTTCTCAATACCAGAGAAAGGTAGTGAGCAGATCAGGACAGATTCTGAGAAGGAACAAGCCATGACGTCTATCTCCCATGCTCCATAGGGAAAGGAAGATGAGACGCCAAAAAAAAAACAGGGGTTGGAGCCTGGGTCACTGCTAGAGCAGCAGGGCCTGTCAGCTGATGGAGGACCTACCCAGGAGGAATTCTTAACACACAAGTTAAATGCCCTATGGTTATGGGACTTCAGAAAGAAGAGCAGGAGCAGATCAGTAAGGAAGTGGTTGGGAAACACTGTGTTGGCTGTGAGAAATGACTGCATTATAATGAGCCAAGAGATGGCAAGAAGCTAGTGGTTCCCCTAGTGAACAGGAACTTTTTGTTTTCACTGGCTCACAAAGTTCCTTTGACTAAATACTTGGGAAAAAGGAAGGCACTTGATAGGTTGGATTCCTTATTCTACTGGCTAGGGATACACTGAGACACATAGAGCCTCTGGAGAATCTCCATCTCAAGTGTATTTATATAGAACAACTTTCACCATCATAGATTTTTTGGCACTGCAAGAGAAGTATTTGAACTGATGAGTTATTGATTGAACAGAAAGGTTTTTAGCCTTTTCTAAACTGAATAATGGAAGATGAATTGTGAAGGCTTATGGGTAAGGTGTTCCATACTTTTGCTGTGGCCATGTAAAAAGCCTTGTCACCATAGCTAGTGGTTTGTGCTTCGGGAAGTTGTAAAACAATAGGTGCTCCAATCTCAGGCTACTCCAAGACTTGTACCAGTGAAAGTTTTAGCCGTGATATCCAGTGATTGAGAATAGATTGCTTGATGCACTATGGTCATAACCCAAAAGATGACTCAGATATGAACTGGGAGCCAATGATGAGGTCTTCTAGTTCCTGATACTGACTTAGATGTTTTCATGCCACAGAGATGCACAGCTGCATTCTGGACCACTGAAACCGGACTATGTTTTTCTTGGGAGCTTCCAGGAAGATGGAATTGGCAGAATCTATTATTGATTGGATAATAGCAATACCTAATGGTGTTAAAAGTGCAAGGTCCAGAAATGTAAGCATCTGCTGTAACAATTTCTGGTTGCAGAAACATGATTTTGAAATACTGGTCACTTGGGCCCCAAGGCTGAGATTTGGAATCGATGTGCATCCATGGGTTACGAACACATTTTACAGCGATGGGGGAGGACCCGTGTAGGCTTGCCACCAAAGGTCAAAAACATTGATTTTAGCAGAAGTGAGCAGCAGATCTGTTTTATTCTGGATCAATTTTAGATTTCTGACATCAACCAGCAGGGAACTGTCTGCCTGTCTGCCATAAGGGAGGTGGAATATGGGTCTGTGACCTGGTTAACGGTTAGATAAGTTGGCCATTGTCAGCGTACATAAAACACCTTGTTCTTAGGTTTTAAAGCAAGTGTGCCAGGGGCTGCATATAGATGTTAAAAAGCAGTGGAGGCAATAGAGCCCTGAGGAACACCGAACCTAGTGACCATAAAAGTTGAAAAAGAAGAGGATATGAATATGTTTTGTTTTCTGTGTGCTAGAATTTATTCTAATCAAGATGAAGTAAGACCTTTATTAACTCTGTCATACACTTTAATCAGTAAGAATGCATGATCTTCTGCATGCTGCTGCTGAGAGGTCCAGGAGCCCTAAAACCCCTGGAAATCTGGTGTCCATCATTCTCTGAAGATTGCCATTAACTGGGAGTTGGACTGATCCCTGCTTATTGACATTCTAGAAGAGCATTTGGCTCCACATTCACCTGTAATTGCAGGAAAACTATTCTTTTGAGTATTTTTGAGGCTTCATCGTGGACACCGAGCAAGGAGTGTCCCATCGCGAACCTCACCTGGGGGCTTGTGTTGGACCAAGCAGGGACTGGTGCACGGCTCACGGAGGCGGACGCTTTCCCCTGAGTAGCAGCAGCGGACCGAGCCTGTTCTCCCCCGCTCAGCGTGTGCGGGTAGAACTACGGATCCCAGGATTCCTGGCAGCACCACAGCCCGCCCCCACACACGATTACTTCCGCACCTGGTGGCGTCAAAAACCAACGGCTCCCTCCGCGTTGCGGGATGCGCGCGGGCGGCGCCGGACTGAGCCCGGGCAGAGGGCGGGCCGTCTGTGGCCGTCCGGGGCAGGACGCGGCTGGGCTGGGCCTGGCCCCTAACACCTAGCCGAGGTTGCAGCAAGAACATTAAGGTACTGTTCATTGTCGTAACACCGTTACGTTATTGTGGCCCCCTGCCCTCTTCTGCTGTTTGTATTTGTTAACCAGGCACCAAGGAGGCTTGTTGCAGGGATTTTCCCTGCACTGAGCTACGCAGTGATATTAACCCTATAACCACATAAGCAGAATGGCACCTAACATTCAAACCAGATCTTCTAAATCGAGCACAAAGGACCACGTCACCCCGATACAAAAGAAGAGTTCGAAAGGTACTCCTGCCCAGGCACCAGCACAGCAGACTGGTATCGACAGAATGTTGCTTAAGGCCATTGGTGAAGTATCTAATGAGATTGAGCGTACAGAAAGACGGCTCTCACTAACTCCCCATTTGAGTCAACTTGCTTCTCCTGTTAATAATACGCCTCCGATCACCCTTGACTCGCCCCCGGAGGCCCTGCTGACTAATACTTCCCCGCTACAAATAACCCCTATTGGTGATACATATGCCAATGGCAAAGGGGGAAAGATGCGAGCGGCCAAGAAAAAGGGGAGTAGCAAGAGGCTAATTGGACCTAAAAAGACTAGAATCCGTATGGCCTCTAACCATCCAGATGCCTTAATCGGAGAAGCCATTCGTGACCAAGCATTGGACATACAGGCTCCCCCTGGGTGGGTGTCCCAGATTATTAACGATCTACAGTCACACTTTGAGCTATTGATTAATACCCAGATGAAACAAATCTTGAGTAGGCTGGATAAAATTGTCTCTCTAGTGAAGATAAGGGGTGGAGGGACAGGCAACACTCTGTTACCACTACTGAGCAATAATCCGGCCACTGAGTCATCGACCGCTCAAATAATTAAACCTGGAGTTGAAGATCAGCCTAATAAAAATATGCCTATCATCCCACCTGATAACATCTCAGCAGGGCCCTCTAATGCTAATACAAGATCCTCACTATTGCCAAACATGACTCATTTACAAACGGATAGGACACACATAGGCCTCTCTCCGAACACAGCCCACGCAAACTCGGCACTACCGCAAAATCTGCTGGAGTTGCCACACCGCACAGAATTACCCCCAATCAAACCTACTCCCATTGGGCCTTGTATACACTTGCCCCCAGATGCAGCCCCGTATGTTATCATACTTACAGGGGCCCCAGAGTTAAAACCGGGGTACACAGAATCGCACGATGAACTCAAGAACAAAGTCACACACTGGCTAAACAAGTACAGGCCATTGCCGAGGGACGCACAGGGGGAAATCTTACATGTAAGAAGGGTGAGATGGTTGGGGAATAGGCAAAAGAATGTAGTTGGTGACTGTGTGGTGGTGAATTTCAGGGATTATAGGACAGTTGACTACATATTAAGCTGGGGTCCGGCGGCTCTAAGCAGTAACATAAGTTCCCTACCACTGGGGTTCTTTTACGCCACTGGCAGAAGCACATACCGCCGGAATTGGGCCAATTGGGCCAATTATGATAAAGATGAGTGTTTGTGGGATGGCAGGGCTCAACGAAACGAAGTCATATGCCCCCCCGGGGAGCCAAGGTAGAATTGCCCTAAGGAACAGATTCGTTCCCCTTGGGTCTCTGGAGGAGGTGGATTGACTGAATGGGGTTAAAGATTATGCTGAGCAAATACCGGCACAACTAAATACCGCACAATTTATTCCCATACTATGACCCCCTGCCACCCTAAGAGGAGCAAAATTTGCACTCATCATCCAACTAGAGGGAGGTCTCCAGAGAACTACTGTAACCAAACACATAACAGTTAATAGGTTGGATTGCCTAGGTCAAAGACAAGAGGAGGATGAGACTAATGAGGAACCAGCTCACGTGGCCTCATACATACAGCATCCACAAGTTACCCAGACCTCACTAGTGCTTAATACAGATGGAAATTCAGGAGAGGCTGACCATACTACCCCCAATAATTCCGCCCCAATAGGGAGAAAATTGCAGGAGGGGACTGAAATGGTCTCATGGAATATAGCTGGGCTGTCCTCCAAATTTTATAATCAGGAGTGGAGGCAATACATCTCCAGATTCCAGATAATTTGCCTGCAAGAAACTTGGGTGGTGGATCATAATCCCTATCATTTAGCAGGATATAAATGCTTTGCTGTTCCTGCAAAAAAACTGGCCCCGGGAAGAGCAATGGGAGGGTTAATCATCTATGTGGACCTACAGTTAGAAGGATCATGGATTGATTTAAATTGGAACTCACCCAATATACAAGCTATCGGGTTAAGCAGGCTAAATGTTGTTTTGATTAACGTATACAATGCTATAGCAGGGAGTGGGAAGGGGGGAATAACACACAACCTGGATACCTATCTGACCCGTGAACTGAGCCAAAGGAAGACAGTTAGGGAGCCATGCGTGGTTTTAGCAGGAGACCTAAACTGTCATTTGTGTCCAAATCTAAGCCCGTCAAAGGGTGCCTGGACCGGTTGCACACTGGCAAAAGGGGCGCACCTCGAGCACACATCGGGAGGGTTGGAGTTACAGAGGGTCCTGGAAAACCACATGTTGAGGCATACATTAGACCTGGTGGCTTTTAAAGATAGCTGTGAGGTCATACCTACTTTCAAGGGAAGAGGGCACTGCTCCATCATAGACTACATAGTTGTCTCTCACCAATTTAGGGATTGGATAAATGAAGTAGGAATTGAATGGAGCATATTCAGTGATCACAATCCACTAGTACTGAATATCAAGAATTGGTTCGCTCGAAATGTGAAGAAAAGGACCGAGGTTATTAGCACAGTGAGGGCAACTGACCAAGGGAGACGCCTTAGATGGGCAAAAGTGGATGGGGAGGCCTTTTATAAATCCCTAATAGAGAAAGGCAAAGAGATGTTTGGGGTGTGCTTAGATTCATCACTTAAAGGTCCTGTTGTGGTCAAAGCGTTTGAGTCTATGGCACACCTTATAGATGGTTTACTTAAATCATCTTCGACACCAGTAGTCAAGACTTTCCCTAGATGGTTTGACAAAAACTGTTCCCGGGCCCATAAAGAGCTAAAAGAATGCCTAAAAATAGTTCCAAAAAACAAGAGGGATATTGCACAGTGTAGGATTGCATATAAAAAGGCAATCAAACAAAGGAAACTGGCATTGCAAACACAGGCATGGGAAGATTTGCGGGATGCAGCTGACAGAAGAGATTCAAGTGCATTCTGGAAAATAATTAATAAACCCTGTTTCCAGGATACCGCTGCCCCAGTAATTGGCACATCAATTCTCCCAGAGCAATGGTCTAAACACTTTGAACTACTGTACAATCACTCGAATGCGAACTCGAGGGGTGATGGAAGTCTCTGCCCACGGGTATCTAATATCGAATTTACATTGGAGGAAATAGTAGAGGGCATTAAAGGTCTTACAAAAAATAAAGCCCCTGGCCCGGATGGAATCCCTCCTGACCTCTACCTAAGTAGGGTTGAGCTCTGGGCCCCAATCCTCACAAGAGTAATAAACACAGGAATTGAAACCGGTTTGCCACGATCTTGGTCTGAGGCCACAATAGTTCCAATCTTTAAAAAAGGGAAAAAGGACGACCCGCAGTGTTACCGCCCCATATCCCTAATTGATGTGACAGCTAAAGTCTTGGGGCGTGTAGTTTTGAATCGCCTATTAGACTGGGCCACTGAACATCAAATAATCACGGATTTGCAATATGGGTTCAGGAGCGGAAAATCAACAACAGACCAATGCCTGAACCATTATTTAATAGTGGCCAAATATACTATTGCAAGTGATCAGGCGGTATATCTGGGGTTCATGGACCTTTCAGCCGCTTTTGACCATGTTAACAGGGAAAAGCTCTGGGTTCTGATGATTAGATTAGGGGTAGAGCAGGGCCTAGTGGATATTCTAAGAGCACTTCACTGGAACACTTCTGCTAAAGTGCGTTTTAACTTGGAGGGCGATACAACAGCATCCTTCCCTTGCACAAGTGGGGTGAGACAGGGATGCATTTTGGCCCCGTTCTTGTTCTCGCTGTACATAAATGAGTTAGATCGAGCACTGTGCGAATTGAATGTGGATACCCCTAGACTAGGTTCCCGACCAGTTCCCGTGCTATTGTACGCTGATGACGCGGTACTTTTAGCCCGCACACCTAAAGGTCTTCAGAGCCTGTTAGATGGGTTCGTTAGCTTCATGTCCAGCTTAGACCTATCGGCCAACCTAACCAAGTCTTATGTGATGCTGGCTGGGTCCAAACCCTGTAAAAGATTTTCATATAAAATAGGCACACATAAAATGGAAAAGGTTGAAACCTTCTCTTATCTGGGTATACTTTTTGATGGGCTTTTAAATTTTAAACTTTTAACTGAAGAGCGGAGGTCAAAGTTAGTGGTATCCACAGGGGCCATAATGAGTTATGGGCGCAGGCTGGGCAGGTGGTCCCCTGAGCAGGTTATGCACCTATATGGCTCAATCTGTTGCCCCAAAGTATTATACGGGGCAGAAGTGTGGGGTTTTGTAGGTACCCAGCAAATACAGATTGAGGAGAATAAATTTCTGAGAAAGATTCTCCAAACCTCACAAAGTACACCGGCCCATATTTGCCATGACGAATTGGGTAGAGCACATATGGAAGATCTGATCAAAATCAGACCTATTATGGCCTGGCTAAAAATTTGGACCAATCCAGAGGCGGGACTGAGTAGACAAATAGTTACTGACTGCATGGATAGGGATAAGGGAATGTGCATACCATGGCTGAACTATGTTAGGGTCGCCCTGGAGAGTTTAGGGTGTAAGGATCTCTTTTATAACCCACTAACAAAAGTCCCCGAGGACAAAATCAGAATTAAAAGAATGTTCTTCGGAAAAGAGATTACACGAAGAGCGGTCCTTGAGGAAAGTAAGCCTACAGTTCGCGCCCATATAATGGTAAAGACAGTAGAAGGCATGGAACCGTACCTTGCCCTCATACACAATGCACAGGACAGGTTCCTAATTACACGATTTAGGTTCAACCTTCTACATCACCTACTGGCTGACCCGCTTGGTTTTACTGTTACAGTCGAACAGAAGGGTACCTGCGGCTGCGACAATAGGTCTCCGCAGGATACCCTTCATTTAGTTTTACTATGCCCTTTTTATTCGATACCTAGACGTAAATACTTAGTAAGGATTCTTAAACAAATGAAGTTTAGACATGCTAAGGTCGCTCTTATATATTTACAAAGATCTGAGAACCCACTAGCATTGGCTTGTACTGTAAATTTTATCAAAGTTGCAATAAGACTTAGGAACACCAGGGGACTTCCTTGAATGAACTGTGAATTTGGAATGAATTGATGATAATGGTCTCTGTGTAGCTACTGGATTTGTAATGAACTGAATGTTGTTTTTTTAATTGTATATCTGTACTTTTATGATATTTTTTAAATATCGAATAAAGGAATTGAAATTGAAATTGAAATTGAGTATTTTTGATTGTTTAAAAAGACTTGAGGGATTTGGGCTGAACGTGGCCTAGGATGGTCGAATCCTGCCAAGGTGTTTTCAGCAGAGGCGCACAAGAGCTTCTTTCCAATGTGATGGCATGCAACCAGTGGAAAGAGATTGAGAAAAACATAGACCATGAACGGTGCCAGTTGTTGAAAGTATTTGGCAGTGCAGATGTCTAATGGAGAGCCTGAGGGGTGACTCTGCTGATTCAAGGTGATAAGATCCAACTCTGAGATGGGAAGGAATTTGTCAAGCATAGGTGCGGCCTGTTCTGGAGTAATTGTATATGTTTCAAGCCGTTTGATCCTGTCCGAGCAGATAATGGTTTCAGCTTCAATCTCAGCTCTAATTCTTATAGTTTTGCCGGCATAGTTACCAGATTTTGAGTTTCCTTGTGACTGACATTTACAGTTCTGCAGTGTGCCTATGTGTGACATTTCTATATTTTGTGTGACAGTATGAGTGATGTCTTACCACATGTTAAACAAAACAGTTGTGTCCATGTCACGGTGTCCATTCTTGAAATTAGTACACTCTGTGACACATAATAGTCAAGAGAGAGACTTAAACAGCTGCAGCACTTCTTGAGGTGTTTATGCAATGCCAGTAACCTACTTCACCTTTCTAACCCAATATCCCTCAAAACGTGTGGGGGCATACAAAAAAAAAACCAAACATATATAGGCACCAGGACTGAACTGCAGAGACCGTCAGGTTCACCTGCACTAACCTCTCCCACATAGCATGTGCTCCTTTTGTATATGCCCACATATTTGCTTTGCCTACACGGTCTGATTAAACACCTCTCATCATTATCATAATCTTTATTCAGCAGATACTGCCATGAAAGTACACATGTGGAGGCATTTGACATAAAAACATTAAAACAATAAAATCAATAAGAATCCTTAAAACCTTATTAAAATCATTGGATCATTACTCGGGTAAGAACTTGAAAAATCATCATCAGTCATAGTGTTTCACAGTATGGCCAGAGCCATTGACTTATATTCTTGAGTTCCAGTAGCACCTCATTAGGAAGAGTTCATAGATGAGAGGGTCAAGCCTAAAACCTGCAAAAATCACATTACCAAAAGCAATAGACAATACAGTACAGATCTCAGGGCTCAACACTACTCTGTCTGATTCTCCATACCCCCATTAAAAAATGAGACAAAGCAAACACAGTTGAAGGTGTTGTGTCAGATGTGAAAACTTTGGAGACAACCCTACAATTCCTGATCCCCATATTCCAACAAAGTGGAAGTATCCACTTTTTTCTATTATTTGAAAGCAGCTGAAGGAAAAATAATATATGATTAATGCATTCTTTCGCCTGAGGACAAAAAGGGCAGGTCAGATTTAGTTCACTGCTGTTTGGCCTCCAGTTGACAGTGAAAGTGAACAATGGTAAAGTCCCAAGTCGAAATTCGATGTAAATGTTTTTTGCCTGTGGGGTTCAATTGAATCCATATACTCTTCCATCTGGAAGTTATCCTTAAATCCCAAAAAGGCTAGTGTCAGAGCACCCAGACTCCTAGTCCTGCTCGATTCCCCATATACCAAGCTCCCGGGTTAGCCAGGAGGATCTTGATATGCTCTAAGCAGAGGATCCTGGAAACCGCAGGCTACCGGAGGAGTTCCTCCAAGCCCTCCCGATGCATAGCTAGGTCCACTGAGGTCCATAGCTGTCTCCAGTATATCAAAGGTCTATGGGCTGTTTTATAGGCAATGGACCTTTGGCCCAGATCTAGCTGCAATGGCTAGAGCAGGGAGCTGGTGGGGAGGTTCGCCAGCAATCATATAAATTTATTCTCACCCATCTCAATTGCTGTGACCTTCGCATGTCCCCACAGTTCTCCGCCATACAGAGACCCACCAAATGCTTGAAAGTAAAAAATTGGGAGGGACGGAAATGCAGGTCGAAAACTGGAGCCCTTAAGACCCCCTAGAAATTCCCCCTGCGTAGTGTTCGAGCTTCAGCATACACTTGTGGATCTGGGTGGACCAGACAAAATTCTCCGTCAGAGTGAGACCCAAATACTCAAAAGTACGGACACTCTCAAGTAGAGCATGGTGCAGCGATGGGTCTGGGCGCGTATGACTACAGTTAAAACCATATACTTGTTTTTTTATAAATGGATTTCAAGCCCTCTCTGCTCGTAGAAGACACCAAACTGGCCCAAGAGATTTTAGATACCCATAAGGGAATTGGATATCAGTAGGGTGTTGTCGATGAACAGGAGGGCCGGAATCTTCATCCTTTCCAGACTTGATGCATCATATTTGCACTTCTCTAGGTGGGCTACCAGGTCATTGATATATAAAAGAAACAAGGTTGGGGCAAGAACACAAACCTGTCTTACCCCCCTCGTAACTGGTATTGATGTAGTCAGTTCCCCGTGTTTGCCATATCTCACCTGCGTGTAGTTCTTTTGGTGCAGCCACCAGATGATATCAAGTAAGTAACTTGAGGCACCCTGTTCAATTAGGACCTTCCACAGGGCCTCTCTTGGGACAAGGACAAAGGCAGTGCGGAGGTCAACGAAGACTACATAGAGCCGGCCACCTCCCAAGGTGACATACTTCCAAGAATAGAATAGAATTTTATTGCACAATTAATTAAAATCATTGCAATCGCAAATACTGAGATACAGAATAAAGTGCATTAGCTTCAATTTTAAAAGTTTTTAGCATTTACATTAAAAAGGATTAAAACTGATAATGATTGTATGAGCTTTATGATTCTATTAATTTTTCGGAGGCTAAAATGTCCTTTGCGGCCATCAGAAATTTCAAAAAGCGCGCCGACAACTGTGCTGAGTCACCCATCATGCATTCCACCAGGTCATCCTGGCATGTCCGAAAGTTAAAAATGCGCCAGATGGGTCGAAGCCAATAAGTTCTTAAAGGGCGCAGTGTCTTGCAAATACATAGTATGTGAGTTAAGGTTTCTTCTTCTCCCCCACAGGCGCGGCACTGTGTGGATGAGATTTCTTTGTAGTCTTGCCCATACTTGTATGCCAATAGAGGGATCAAGCCGAATCATAGCCTCATTAGCTGGCGCTTCATTATTGGCTTTATGGGGGATAACAGATAGTGTGGTAAGCCTCTGCTGTTGCATAGTTTTAAGGCCAACTTCAATGCTTAAGGTTTTTTAAGCTTGTTGCATTCTTTGACCTCTGACATAATTTTAGCCTGTTTTAGTAAGAGTTTTGCTGCCGTCGGTGTGGGTATGGGGGCGGCCCATATTTCACAGGCTTCCAGTGTTTCAACGGAGTGAGTAAGATAATTGTGCCAGGTTGACCCGGGTTTATTTATCATTAGCCAGATGTAATTTTTTAATGAGTTTTCCCTTGCTTGTTTGGCCTTTAGACAGAATGCTATGAATTGTGCTGTAAGTATCAACTTTTGAGACGTCAAGTTGAATTCCTTACGGATTTGCACATGCGAAGTGGTAGAGGGCAGAAGAAAAACTTTACGGAAGCAGGCAGATTGTGCTCTATCCAGCCACGATGACATCTTATATTTAAAGACAATAGCACCATGGGAAATAGACAGTAGGAATTTTGCCCCCATTGCTTGGATTAAAGGGGTGAGGTCAGGTGAGCACATAGATTTCCTTGCTCTGCAGAAGGCGACCTCCAAGGATTGTGCCGGCCCGTGCATTGCTGTGATGTGTGTGGACTGCCTTTCTTTATGGTCAATCCATACCCCAAGGTACTTAAAAGTTGAGACTGTCTTGATGGATTTACCGTCGACTTGCCATAAACCTATTTTCTTCGTTTGTCTGGAGATTATCATCGTCTTTGGTTTTGTTGTGTTTATTTTCAATTTGTTGGCTTTGCAGTATGACGACAATGCAGTTAGAAGTCGCTGTAGGCCAATCGGCGTTTGATCTAACAGGATGGTGTCGTCTGGGTATTGCAACGATTGGATTTTAGATCTGGGGACTGTGGGAGGGAATGCTCGAGCCTGTGCCAGGAAATCAGGAAGGTCAGCTATACACAAATAAAAAGCATTAGAGCCAGTATACAGCCTTGTTTTAGGCCCTTGTTGGTTTGTATCTTTTTGGTTGTTGACCAGTCGGCGGACACTCTGATTTTGACCCAGGTTTCAGAGTATAGAGCCACTAGCGTGTTTAATAGTGAGTTGTTAATGCCCCAGACTTTTAATTTCGTCCGCAGTCTTGAACGGTCCACGCTATCGAAGGCTGTTTGAAAATCGATATAAGCTGGGTAGAGTGCTTTCCCTTTCTTGTCCAGTGTTGTTTCTATTAGGTATGACACACAGATCAAGTTATCTTCAATGCTAGAGCCCTTTTGGAAGCCTGTTTGCGTAAACAGGATCATATTTTGAACTTCAGCCCAGGCAGTCAATTATTTTAAAAGCAGGTTAGCGTAACATTTCCCATTGACATCTAAGAGGACAATCATGCGATAGTTTTCTGGGTTCGATCGCGTTCATTTTGTATGTATTGGGACTAAAAGAGAACCTGTCCGTGACTCTGGAATGTGCCTTCCTGATCTATACTCCATAATTAGTGGTGCCATAATGGTTGCCCTTTTAGAGACTGTTTCCTTATATATCATTGGAGGTATGCCATTTGGGCCTGGTGCCCCGCCTGGGCACATTTTATTTATAATGTGCACGACCATATCTGCTGTTATTTCCTTCTGACCGCTTGGTGCTGGCTCTAAGCGATGTAGTATGTTGGTGAAAGTAGCCGGTTTGTGACTTGTGCTGTCTTCGCTGGGCGAGTCCACGTAGAGAGCGTATATGTGATTTTCCCACGCTTGGGCCGAGATGTTTGTGACAGAGGGTTGCAGATTTGATTTGAAGCAGTTGTTCATCCACTTCCAGAATCTCTTCTGGTCCCAGGACTTTATTATTTCATGGGCTTTGATCCAGTGGGATTCTTCAGCCATTCTTCGAAGAGAGGATCTTGCTTTCCTGTAACTATGACGGATTGCTGCCACCTTTCCCTGGGCTGATCTATGTTCAGAGATTTCATTGGTGATATTTCGCATGGTATAGTTTAATTTACGTTTAATTGCCGATATTAACTCTTTTTGTTTTTTGAGTTGGTCATCTGTTAAGTATGGTGTGCACTGATTTCTCTTTGTCCCTCTGAGTTTATCCCTAATCTCTCCCAGAAGTTGTTACCATTTCCCTCAGTTGCTCTGGACAGGATTAATTCTACTTCTCCATCCCATTTTTTCTCTATGCTCGATCGACCACCTTATTTTCCTGATTGGCTCCAGATTGGCCTCCTAACCGATCAATTGGATTTTTGGGCGATGGCATTGTGATGATAGGATACTGCAGGAGATGATGGCATGGTCACTTGCCATAAAGGGAGTAACAGCAAAGTCTTGGGCTGCGTGAAAATGCACAATCGAGATCCAAATATAGTCTACAGTGGCCAGTCTGGATTGGGAGAAGTGAGTATACGCTGCTGATGAGTCAGAGACTGATCTTCCATTTAAGACTCGGAGGCCCAGTTGGTTGAAATAGGCTGACAATTCGAGCCCATGGTTGTCCTTTCATTGGTACTCGCAGCTTTTTTCTGGAATAGACCAGGTTGAGTCATCCAAAGCTACCAGGGGGGAGTTTAAATCTGACTCCATTAGATTTACGTTAAAATCACCCATAATCAGCCATAGATCGTCCGGGTGTTCAGCATGTAAATCGCTGATTATTGGCAGCATTCCGTTTAACAATGTTTCTCGTTTGAGCTTAGATGGGTGAAGGTAGATATAGACTAAGATCATTTGCCGCTGATCCTGACTTAGTGTGTCGGAAATTTGGAGAATTGTTTTGAGGAGTATGGAATCACCATTTCCCTTACACACTAGGGATACCTGGATTGTCAAATTGTTCTTGATGTAAATTGCCACGCCTCCCGAAGCATGCCCGCCCACTTGTGAGGGTATAGCAAGCGATTCATAGGCTGTGTAGTCTTCCCAGGGGGTTGAGCTCAAGGCCCAAGTTTCTTGCACCGCTTTGATGTCGTAACCCTTCAGTGATTGTAGTGCGTCCTTTTATCTTCGTTATCGATTAAACCAAGAGCAATTCCAAGAGCAGATTTTTAATTTAAAAGTTAAGTTGTTGTTGTCATCAGAAAGACCCCATTTGTTAGGAGCAAGGAAATATATAGCCTTTAGTCAAAATCATCTCTCTATCTTTCTCTCCCCAGCCACGGAATTTTTCAGTGAGAAGGTGAGCTAGATGAGGGCTTATCTCTTGGAGATGATTTCTCAAAATATGGTCATGTTTACAGTTTCACCAAATCATGAAGTGTGCTAAAAAAACGAGTTATGTAGTAGATGATGAATTTCAGCAAACGTGTTTCACTTTAAGTTATAACAATCACAATTGCAGCCATCGAGTAGGGCGTGGCCTGGCGAGCCAAGATGGCAGGAGTTCTCTAATGAAGCTCTGTGCCAAACCCTAGTATCCTCACTAATTATTGCTGCAAAAGCTTCCATCGGCGTACCTGACACGCCAAATATTGCTCCACTGAAGGTGGTGGTGATATGGTGGTGGTGATGGGGCGTTGTCTGCAGCCCTTTGGGCAGTTGCAGAGAAGCGTGGGAGCCAAGGATTAGCCCTCCCACCTTTTGGTGTCCTCGGGCCTAGCGGCATATGGGACCACATGCTGGCAGCGCCCCCTGATGTCGGTGCAGTTACGGGAGAACTGGCCCCTCTCTTCCTACCTAACCATGCCTTGAGACCTGCTGCATAGGAGGCTGTCTCTTCCCCTGCAGAACAGTACAGACTAGAAGGGCAGTTGGCTACGGCTGTCACGCCTTGGTGTGCATCTACCCTGGAGCTTTGCAGACCCTGCAGGGGGCAACGCTGTGCTGGGCGTTGTGGCCCGGGACCTGATGCTGCCCTACCTGAGGAGCACTGTGGTACATCTACCTAGCCCCATAGCCGGCCGCTGATGTACTTTCTTTCTAGTTTACTTAACCGACCTCACTTTATACAATCCTGCCCACGATTGTGGGGACATGCACCTGAGGCATCTGCCCTGCTGGTGTTCTAGCCTTCATTGACTTGGGAACTGGGGCAGAAGAAATGGCATGTGCCTGAAGGGCGACGGACTAGAGACCTCAGGGCCTGCCACTTTCCGCCTCCTATGGCTCCCTGCCAGTCATTCGCTGGATGCTGATCCGGGGGATTTAACAGCGGCGCAGGTGGCTGGAGCACGGGGCGGGAGCCTGTGGAATACCTGGCATGGCCCAAAGAGAGGGTGCCCTTCCTGAAAACTATAGGATTGTGCTCCCTGAAGTCTCTTCAGTGAGTGGGGCGCCCTGGTCCCTGACAAGGCCCTACAGAGAGGTACTGTGAATTGCCTGGCTTGGCTCTGGGGGCGTGGCTTGATGGGCTTGTGCTCCTCATTGGGGGGATCCACTCACCCTGCCTATGGGTGTTGGGCACTGTTCAATGCCTGCTTCACCTTCCTACCCCTGCTAGGACATTCCCTGCATCAATTGGCATACTAGCAACTTCCACACCTGCTCTTCATTATGCAGTGGATTTCTACAGTAGCATTCACACGCCTATCAGACACCTCCAGCTTTTAAGCCCATTGCCTGCTTTGTAACTGTGCAATTGTGTGCTGTGGGGCTATTACACCTGGATATACCTTTCAAGACACACCTCAGAGGTCCATCCTCACTGATGCTCGACATTATGGCACTCTACCATGGTTTCCCGGCTACTCTTGCTTCCAACTTCACCTGCTGGGTGGCACTCAACCCGTCACCCTCAAGCCGGCTGGTACACAGGAGCTCCCCTGTCCTCGACCCTCTACCAGCAGCTACACAACTCTTGGTTATACCCTGCTGCTACTAATGATTCTCTGGAGGACTGTTCCAATCGTAGGGCTGCTCGTGCTCTGCAATGCTTCATAGTCCTTGAGTGCTCACAAGTGGGCTTTCACCTAAAGGCAGTTCCTGTACTCTCTCTGGTTCTGTGACTGCCCCCTCAGCGGACATGGGGCGCCTCCCATCCGGGGCCCATCCTTCATCTTTGCATTCATGAGCCTCAACCTTGCTTGATCAGAAGGAGGGGGTCCCTTCAGAGTCCGCCACCTCATCCACCGCTGTTGATGACAAAATGATCATTGTCCTGATTTTTTTTTTTTAAACAAATTTTATTGTTTCAGTATGCCTCTACTAGTATCATCATAAGACAGGATCGTTTCCCAAGCATTCAGTAATGAGTTCTCAAACTTTACATGCAATATCAAAGGTACGTGGAAGGAACATCACTTCCAATATTCCTATTCCCCCTCTCGTACCTGCGACCCTTCACATAGTCGGCAGTTCCAGGTTAGGCACGATCTATAGTCCCGTCTGGAGGATCCAGTTCATAAGCGTCCCAGCGATGGTCATTGTCCTGATGGCCATAGAAAAATCCTCTGTTTCTTTACAGAACAAGATTGATGCAGTGTTGACTGATCTCACTCTACTCTGCGACAATCATTGCAATTAGCTGATAAAGTTGCTTCAACAGAACAATCTCTAGCTACTCTTCAACCATCGACTCAAGACGCCCATAATCAGCTGCGCACACTGCATGATCAGGTCCGCTTCTTGGAGGAGAGGGCAGAGCATGCAGAGAGTTGCTCCCAAAGAAACAATGTCTGTATTGTGGGCCTTCCTGAGAACGCTGAGGGCCAGGATGGACTGACCCATTTAGAAACATGGTTCTTCAGTTTTGTTCCCTCCACTGCCTTCATGCCCTTATTTTCAATTGAAAGGGCGCACCAAACACCTATGAGGAGGCCCCTTCTAGGTGCCCACCAATACCGCTGGTGGTGCGATTGTTTCACTACAAGAACTGTGACATAATCTTGGAGAGACCCCCAAACTGAACAATGTGGATAACGCACGTGTGATGATTTCTTCTGACTATACGCTGACAGAACAATGTCATTTCTTGCTGTCAAACACAGACTTTGGGACTCCAACATTAAACACTCTCTCTTATTCCCGGATCCTGGACATGACGGATGGCATGTTGTCCTTTTTCATAGATCTCAAGGAGGCCTGGGATTCAGCGGAGCGGCACCTGGCTGTGGGGCAGATCTCGACCCAGCCACAGGAGGAATGGTCACGGGCCCCTGGAGTGTGGCGATGACACCACAGGAACCACTGGCCACAGCAATTGTTGCAGGCATTGCGTTAGCCTAATCTAGAGCAGGTTCTACAGGAAAGACGGCAGGTGCTGTGACCAGCTGCGGTGTTCCGAGACCCTGCTCCGTATTCAGACCCTGACAGTGTCGTGTAGCTCCTATAATAATTATACAGGATCTGCGCGTTTGGACAGCATACACTGTAGGATTAGTGGCAGACTGACTCTGAACACCCCCAACGGTTGTTGCAGCTCATCTATTCTACACCAGAATACCAACTGTTCAATAAATACTTATTGAAAATGCCCAGCCTGTTTATTCTGTGTATATCTATGAGACAGACTAAGTAAGCATGAGTGACTCAGCGAAAAGTAGTAGATTGTTTCCACGGTCCTGAGGGATCAGGGTTGTCATGTTCGATGGTTGCCAAGAACTATTCGCTCCTTGGTAAGAGGAGATTCTAGTGGCACTGTGAGCTAGTTGGTACAAAAGGCCAACATACCCATCTTACAATAATCATGAATACATACGAGTATATAAAACATATGATAAAAAAGATGCGTACTCCTACAATGCTTCCCTAACTAGATGTACCTAAATGTACCCAGCATGTGTGCAGGTGTTAAGTCAAGAATCACTCTAGGATAAAGTCAACCCCATTACCTGAATTTAGAGACTGTGGGACCTCGTCCTGGTCTTGAGGCGGACACCTCGCAAGGGATATTAGACCACTGCAGCTGTAGTGTCTGCATGCAGGAACCTCAGTGTCTCTGGTCAGTGTGTCGGCCGGGAAGTCTCGGTCTCCTCTCTCTTATCTTAGCAAGATGTGATGTATATATATCCATAGGTCTCCCCAGGGGTCCTACCTCGCTGTATTACTGTGTCGACCTGAGGATGACATCAGGCAATAACTTTATACATAGATATTATACAGGAGATGGTTGTCCTGCTGTGCTTCCAAGAATCCTCGTGCATAATGTATGAGATTTCAAACTGGGGGAAAACCCGCATTCTGAATGCAGTGTCGTATCTAGGCAAAAGGTCAGTCCCTGTAAACTGTTATAACTGTAATGTAGGGAAGAATATAGGTGAAGGGTAATGAAGTTACCGGGGCCTATATTATGGTACCAATATGGAATATAACAACATATATGGCTCCAAATCTTCTAGCAATGCAGAATCCTTGACATCTTGCTTTCTCCCGCCGTGCTCCATCACACCCCCTGATGTGACTCCACTAACAGCAGACGATATTCTTTAAACTGATTTCTGGTTGTGAGTCATCTTTTTGTTTATCTCTTCTTTTAGTATGTCTTAACTGTGAGGTATATTATTTTTCCAATAGGCCCTGCTCTGCTTCTCAAAGTTTGGAGCACTGCTTGCTGTCTATCTTATTTGGTACCTGTTGCTTGTTCTGGGAATAGTTCTGAAATGTGCTTGCTGTCATGTACAATGGAACACACTGCTGTGTTGTACGAACATTGTTATTCACCTACTCGTCTGGCTGCAGGCGAGACTCTCTTTTTCCTGGCTTTATAGTGTTACAAGAGACCTCTCACTATTGTACTGATTGCGGCTAGTGGGATGTGGCTCTTGGACCGGGCCGGTTGAGGGTCAACTTCTGCACGCCTGCCATCACACGTTATGGCGCTTAGGGTACACCTACCTTAAACATCCCCCATTATGCAGGCCTTGTGCCTGCTTGGTCTGCCTGCCTATCAGTCTCCTAGAGCTGCGCAATGCTTTAGGTAGTGCGCCTACCTAGTGTCTCTCCTCTTAGACCAAGCCTCCAAATCTACGCTCTGGACCTGCTGAGGGGTGCCCTTGTTGGTAACATTCGGCTCAGATTGTCATTTGGCTGGGTATTGTTAATGCCACTTGTCTGCTTCGGTTCAGCTGGCCAATATCTTCATTCTTCTGCAATCCCAGCACTGCCTTCAGTGCAGAGCTTCCTTGCTAGCTACTTCCTCCGAACCTGGTATGCCTTGTGCCTTAGCAATTCACACTGAGAGTGCTAGGTGCCTCTAAACTACATGGCATTGGAGGTTATGCACCCTAGTTTACTCTACATGCTTCCACCTACCCCCTCATTGGTTCCTCTTTCCTGGTGTCAACAGTTAATGAGTTTGGGCGGAGACTTGTTTCTCCACCGCTCTCTATGGTATTTTAAGTTCTACTGTGTTAGCTTTCACTGGTTCCTTGTTTCTGCTCGTACCGACACTAATCAAGGACTCCTAGATGAGCTCTGCACCACCTCTCTATACAGAGCCAGATTTCACTCCTTGGATAGCTATCACAATGGGCAACAATAATATACTTACCTGCAACATTCTGGGCATGCACACTTCTTCCCGTAGGTATGTGGTGAACTCCTATCTCTGCTGTGGGAGGACACACATTGCATTTCTACAAGAATCCCACCTAAGTAACACAAGGCTGCGAGATTGCAGAAGTACTGGAGTGGTCAGGTTTTCTCTACAAACTATTTCCCCTATGTCTGTGGGGTTTTAGTCTGAATAAGAGAAGGGGTTCCCTTTGTTGCGAAACCCACAATTATGGACCCAGAGGGGCGATACATCTTTATTGAGGGTAGAATGGAGGGCCGTCGTGTGTTGCTTGGAGCAATCTGCGCTCCGATCTCCGAGCAGGTGGCCTTCCTGGATTCTTTGTCTGGGAGTTTGTCACTCTGGAGTGAACTCCCCTGGTTGATTGGTGGAGACTTTAATAGTGTCCTGAACATTGCCCTGGATTGCTCCTTTCCCCCACTCCCTCGTGCTGTTGTCACATCGAATGTGCGCAAGCTATCTGCCTGGCTAAATCACGGGAGTCTCACAGGCACCTAGCGTTTGAGCAATTCTATTTGCATCCTCATGATCTTCATGTTCAAAATCAGTCTTCTGGTTCGCACACAGCATTTAGCTCAACACGTTGTTTAGATTGATTACCTCTGAAAAACTCACTCTGATCATAATCCCTAACACCTATGCTAATACTGGGACAGTGGTCCTGCCCCACCCCACCGCGGAGCTTACATATGGCTGCTCTGGAGAATACTCCCTTCTGTTTTTCCCTCAGCAATAGCATATCTGACTAGTTTGATGCTTATAGTGGCACCGCTTCCTCCTGTTTGGTTGAGTGGGGCATCTTCCAAGTAGTGACCACAGGGCATTGTCTTGGCAGTGCCCTGAACATGCACCACCAGCTTGATAATGAAACCTCCCAAGTGGAGAGGGCACTGCTCCGCTGTGAGAAGTAGGTGCAATCTTCTGCAGAGGGCAAGGAGCACTTAGATCAAGTGTGTCGTGAACATGCTGGATTACTGGAGCGACTTTGCAGCCTCAATTATGCGACTCACTCTGTAAAGACCCACTCTGAAGCAGACAAATCAGAATCGTTGCTTGCCTGGCTTGTCAGACAAGATCACTAACAATGTCCTATACTTGCTGTTCAAGAGGAGTCTGGGGCATTCACGTGCATAGGGATAGACATGCTACCTTCACGCAGCACTATACTTCCCTATACAAGTCAGCATCTCCAGCATCACTGGTAAATGTTTAATCCTTCTTAGCTAGTGTGTCACTGCCCCAAGTGCTACTAGATCAGAGGGAAAAACCACAAAAAACAGAGGTAGAGGATCAGATCCCTGTCTTACAGCCTCCACTCAATACACTAAACTCCCAAAAAGGTAGGGCAGCCAGGAGCGGTTCACTCATGCTCCATAGGGAATCCCACGATTTACAGATATGAGGACCATCTATACTAGTCTTCCTGAACAACCAGGTGTTTATGGATGGAAAGGCTTCACCCACTTATTTGTGGCATGCTTCATCATCAGGCAGTCTGCCCCATCGAGTCAGGACAGTGCCAGATTGTGAAAGTGGTCTTAACTCAAAGTGGAAAAGAGAGCTCAGAATAAGGTGGTTCTTGTCAACAAGGGGCCCAGATATTCTAAAACAAAACAACCTATGTTTAATCCCAGGACAATATGCTTCATTAATAGGGTACACAGGGTGGGGTTAAGACAAGAAAGGATTTGAACTGTAAATGATGGATGTCGTTGAGTGACAATGGCTTAACCCTCCCAGACTCTGTTTTATGACAACATGTTTCAGCCTGTAGAAAGGATACCTTCCGAGAGTAATCCTAGTCCAGAATAAGGGTCCCAGGCCTTTATCAGGGGCATAGAACAAAAACCCCTATTGTCTGTAATCCATGCTTCAGTCATGCATCAAGGTAAGAATAAGTCTTGCCTCTTCCTGTCGTTGAGATTGTTCCTGAAAGTAATAGTACATGACAAGTATGAATCATTGAACCTAGTTTGTCTACTTGTCTTTTTAAAAAGGCAATGTATAGGTGAGTCACTGTATAAAAAGCAATATGTGTCACTCATAAGGTAAACTTCTAACAGAATTCACCTCAATGCATGCGGAAAAAACACGTGTGATCATGCAGCACTCGCGCTCCAACTTACCCTGCAATCTCGAGGGTCCTACAACATTAGTCACCATGGTGGAAGTTGTCACACACTGGAATAAAAATTGTCACATATTCCTGACTGGAATTCATAAATGAATCTTCCTGACTCAGTTCAATTCCTTATTCACTGTAATACAGCAGAGGCGGATACATACATCTATATACAAAACATCTTAAAATCTTCAAATTGCCTATGAGGTACAAGCTACTATTTAATATCTACCTAAGTTCTTTATGCCATGTCTAGTTGATATATCTATGCTTCTAGCACAGTGGAATCTACCCCTGTGGAGAACAAAATTATAACGAAAAACTAATAAGGTGAATAATACACATTATTAGTTACATCTAGCAGCCCGATCATAGATTATATTGTATTTATCTGTAGACATATTGTGGTTTCCTTGTATTAGGCTCCAGTATGTCTTAAATACTACAACTGAGCACTCAAGGTGCTTCCCTCTTTCCCTTGAACTTCTATCTATTGGTGACTTAGGATGGCATATCATGCGTGCGGGGAAACTCCTATATTTGTTGAGGTAAACTCATTATCCTTTAGCTAAGATACCTGTTAAATGTACCTGGGGTGGTGCCTCAATAACTTGGAACCCATGCAGGTACGCATAGGGTATATGGTGCACAGGTAAGTTTTTTTGGGGTATCTAGGCCCCCTAAAAAACTTCACACATACCGCCCAGGGAAATGGTATAGTTAGCTTGTGGCGTCATCACTGTAATGGCTTCTGTTTTTTGGCTTCTGTTAGTCTAGTAGTAATTAGCATCTAATCATACACAGTTTGGTATCAAGCATAGTTATAGAAATGCCGCTTTCTTATTCAGAGCCTGCCGGTGCTCCTGGGTCTCACTATGAAGATGGGGGAGTGCGGTTGTTATGGTAGAGACCACAGGCTGTGTCTTAAGGCCTCCCACCCTCTCTCTCCTTACTTCATCAAGGTGAGAGTCCTGCCTCATCATCTACTACCAGACCACCATGGTGCTGCATCACCTGCAGGTAAACCAGAGGTCACCATTTTTAATGATCCGAGGCACTCTTACACAGAGTGTTATGACAGCATGGGAAATGTAGTCTCTACCCTCAGAGTATAGGGCATACATATGCGCTCTGTTTGGAGAGCACTAGGCTTTCAGAAAGAAATATTGACGCTATGCAAAATGTAGTTATGTGCCCTTGGAAGTGCACTGACTTATCAATGTGCCTAGATCAAGGAGCAGGAGGTTGCTAGGGGAAAATGCAAATGCTCAAGGGAAATATGATCATTTTCTAGCCTTTACAGAACGTAGTGTTTGTGAGGGACAGTTTGGGACTAACCAGAAAAATTATTCAAAAACTCATTGAAATAGGAATATATAATCCAAACTAATGGTCATCAGATTTTAAATTACTATTTTGAAAATACCACTTTAAGAATGTTGGCATTTTTCTGTCTAAGTCAAATGTACCTTTGTGCTAGTGTCCAGGGTCACCTAACTGTTAATGGCTCTCCTGTGGTGTGATGTGTATTTCTCCAAGATAGTGGACAAAGGACCTGTGTGTAGGGAGGTGAGGGCCTTCCTGACAGGAAGACTGGGGTGGAACAGTGCCCCTACCCTGTTTGTACCTCAAAAGATAGCGGGGGCTATACCTAGCCCTTCCTTTATTTCACTAGCCAGGCTGGAGCCAAACCCATAGGAAAGGGAAGAACCAGTTTCAGAATGAGACAAAGGGGTTATCCCCACCCACAGGCTGGTAATGGGCATAAAAGTGGCATCCCTGGAATCAGAAATCAGAACACTCCTTGACCTGAGCTGATTCAGAAGTATGTCTGCTGTCTGAAGAAGGAAGACTGGACCTGCTTGTCTTGGGACTAGTACCACAAAAGTGACTTCAAGGATTAGTTGGCTGACCTCTTGTTTGACAGGGAGGTAACATGCTTCCAGGGATGTTTGTTGGTTACAACTGATCTAATATATAAAACAAAAGGGATCCACCCTAGAATTGAATATTGAACCGTGATTAAACCAGATCTAATGTGTTTTTCCTACATTGGTTGGAAGTACACAGCTTTGTTAAAATACCCCTCACACACCAAAAGGGCACTTGGTGTCATGCTTCATCATAGGGGTCTTCCCGCCCCGCTGTGGGACGGGTCGTGCTACAACCTATGGCTACGTGGGAGCACTGATTGTGTGAAGACAAAACTATGTGTGATGTAGAAAAGTGAGTGGAAGGGTCAGTGAAGGAGTGATAACGAGTTAAAAAGCACCTGGCCCTCTTGGAAGAGAAAACTAATATTCCGTTGTGCTGGTGCTATTAAAAAATAATATTAAATGAAAAAAATGTATGTACAATCAATAGGTATGTTATTGGATTCATTTTTGTTTTAAAGGAAATCGCCCCATGAGCCTCTGAACGGGGTGGGAAGGAGTGTCTGTAGTCATTCATACATCAAGATCACTGCCACTCCTGATCAACGCCTCCCCGCGGCTTCGTTCAGAGGCTCATGGGTCAATTTCCTTCAAAACAAAAATCAAGACAATAACATACCTATTGAGGTACCCTATACAGTGCATGCACAACTAAGGACTTGTACAACATATAATATCATCTCTTGTACATACATTTTTTTCATTTAATATTTTTTGAGTGTAGAAGGGATCTCTTCGGTCCTGATGAAGAAGCCTGGGGAGGGCTTCGAAACATGTTGACGACATAGGAGACACTGCTCATTAAGGCACTTAGTCTCCATCACATTCCCCACTTTTAATAACAAGCCCAACGGAATATTAAAGTTTTTCTTTTCCAAGAGGGCCAGGTGCTTTTTAACTTGTTATCACTCCTTCACTGACCCTTCCACTCACTTTTCTACATCACACATAGTTTTGCCTTCACATAATCAGTGCTCCCAAGTAGCCGCAGGTTGTAGCACTCCCTGTCCCGCAGCGGGGCGGGAAGAACCCTATGATGAAGCATGACACCAAGGGCCCTTTTGGTGTGTGAGGGGTATTTTAACAAAGCTGTGTGCATCCCACCAATGTAGGAAAAACACACTAGATCTGGTTTAATCACGGTTACATATTCAATTCTAGGGTGGATCCCTTTTGTTTTCTATATACTGACTTGAGGAAGGTGCATCCACCTCTTAGTGCTCTTGGACTTCTGCCTCTTCACTCCCTATATTGATTGTTCACACAACTGATCTAACACAACAGATTTGACACAACTGGACTTGACCTAGCCCCCTCTGTTGGCCTCTGTGGCAGTGAGTCATGACCCCCCCAAGTGCTGTTCTTAAAGTCCTGGACCACTGGCTGGGGTCAGAGTGTACTTTTCTCTGCTTAACTGAAGCTTTCTCTGGATTTAGCGAAGAGCAGTACAGAGTGACGCATGGCCTTGCATCGCTGTACCACTCAGCTCCTGATCATCAGCTTCACCAGATCCGAAGTAGAGCAATGCAGAGCCTCGCATTGCAAGACCATGCAGCTGCTGATCGGCGACCTATGCATTAATTACATCTCAGATGTTCTGTGCCCATGTTCTCTATCTCGGCCTACAGAATTGTTTTAGAAAGAGTTTGTAGGTAGTTCCAAATGCAGCTGCATATCTTTTATTCAAATGACCTTGCCACACTTCAATCTCCATCTGTTTTACATAGCTGCACTGGCTGTCTATTACAAAGATAATTGTATTAAAATCTCTGGTGTTGGTTCATTGTGCTTTTTATGAGTCAGGCCCCTAGTATTCAATGGAGGGGATTATTTCTACTGTCCGGCGAGAGCCATTCGCTCTGCTGATGAACATTTGACAGTGGTCTCTCAAGTCAAATGTTCCTTTTTGGCCTTTCAAGTCCGGTATCAGCTAACATTCAAACTCCGCGATATCTAGAATGAACTCCAGTTCCAGAAAAACTTTAAAACTTCTTTGTTCACTTTATTTTGGGCACTTCAGCTGACATGTTACCTGGGACCATGTGGTCTATAAATCTTTCATTCATTCAATGCAGTCACGTATCAGGCACAGGAAACATCTTGGTCCCAATGGACTGACTTGTACTCCAGGAGTTGCACAACTAAGTAAATAAGCAATCTTAGTTTGCATGTTAGCTGAAGGCATTTTAACAACTGACATTTTGATTGTGAAAAATGAAGACGGCCCATTAATCATACATATGCCTATCAAAGTTCTTGCTTTTTGCAGAATAACATCAGCATTCCCTGCTCCTGCTCTCCCCTGAAGTGACTTCAGGAGTTGGTCACAGTCTACTTTACAGTGTGAACAATGTTGTTGATACAATTTTTGCTGGATCCCACACATCCAGTATATCTATGAAACAGCGAATATCAAAGGGTTAGCATTATGCTTATAAACATTTGCAATGTTTTAACGTAGATGGGACATAACTCCTGGTTATATGCAATGTATAGTGTGTGCTGCGGTAGGGGGTCAGAAATTTACAGCTTGCTATGATGAACTTGAGGCAACAGCTCACACTCTCCTGAGCAATCAGGGGACCCATCTTCATCCCAATACTCCCTCACCAGTTCCCACAGTATAGTAGAATATGGATAATCTGGAACTGGTAATCACAATATGTTCTAAATTATGTTTTATATTTGTAGCCTAAAAGGATTTCATTTTTGCACTACTCTGCCATGTGTGAAGATCACACTATCCCACACCATCTATATGATAAAGTACTATCTACTGTCTTTTTTGGATGAATGTGTCGTATAACCTGTACGATATCTCGTCAACATTGGTTACCAGTTTTTAGAACATCAGGACCCTAGATTGAGATCTGTTCCATTTTGCTCGAGGCAAGATGCCTAACCTACATATTAATGGGTTTTATCCATTAATGGTGCTGTTTGATCCAGATGTGTTTGGATCCCCAACGTACTTGATTGTTTCCCTGATAGCCTTGCTTATGTTCCTTTCCAGTGGCCGCTGTAGTGAATCTTCAGCATTCTCTCAGTGCCTGCTACATGTGCTGCTGGCCTTTTCGTGTGTTTCTGATCTTGGCTACATTCTCCCTAGGAACCTGCAAAGATAAAAAGGGCACAGAAGGATTTACCAACAGCTGACTGCTCTTCTATGTGGTAATGTGCATGTTGGTGTCAGGGCAAACTATTGAAAAAAGAATATCATGTGGAAAAAATACTGTGTCAAGAATATTGAGGACAAAAATATTGTGAAGGTAAGTTTCTATCGGAAAGCAAAGTTTTATTATACTTAACTCCACATCTACATACCTTGACGATGTACATATGTTTAAGCTATGTAGATGTGGAGATAAAATGATACTTATTTTCACTTACAGACTCAATATTTTTGACAATATTCTGTCCATGCAATATATTTTTGCAATTGGCATCATGCATGTAACTAAATGTTGTTGGATATGTAAACTCAGCTTCCAGTGCGGTAACTTTTTGAAGCTCACAGATGGTGATTAGTTTTTCTGCAAAGGAAGGAAAAGACTGTTCTAATATGTTCTTCCTATCACCATTAAGTGGTGGAAAAGTGAAAGCTATTTTATATGTACTATTTTTGTGAACCATGGGCCATTACTACTCTTATGGATGTATGTATATTTGATTTTTGCAACGCATAGTAGGGAATGATTTAATTGCACTGCATTTTCTGGGTCTATTTTTAAACTTAATTTTTTTTATTTAGGAGGTAATTATTTGTATCATCCTATTGTCCTAGTAAGTACTTGGTTAGTACGTACATTTACCTACATTTTGCATTCACTTCCCTTTGGATCACACTGCATATGCAGGGTTCCAACTGATAGATACTAGTGGGAAAGTGGAGGTATTAGGTGAGAACTTCTACTTACCATTCTAACCTCTTTATATATTGATCTATACCGTAGTAGGACAAGCACTAAAACACATACTGTACGTTTATTAGATACACTGTAAACACTGACTACTGAAGGTGTCGGCAGCGAGGAGGACTAATGCAGTTATCATGAGGGACCGCAAGGACACCGTCTTCTGTTTTCCCACTTCCCCTTTCTCAGGGGGCCTGCTCTGACCGGAAGTTACCATGCCTTTCAGGTTGTTCTAGGATATTGGTAGAGTAGGGAATCAGCTTCTGCCATTTATGTCTCTCTCCCACGAGATTGCACAGCCATATCAGTCTCGGTTGTGACCGAATGTTACACAATGGTCTGTAGGTGATACAATCGTTCTCTATGTCTAGCACTCACTAAGGTTTCTCTTATATGTGGCGATCGCGTGCGCGGTCCCAGAGCAGCCTCAGAGCAGCAGAGCAGCAGAGCAGCAGAGCAGCAGGGCCGAAGCTTTGGTGGCCGGAGGTAAAGCGTGACGCGAGCCCCTAGGACTAGGGGTGTCCTGCCTGCCGCGTTGTGCGAGGAGCACAGAGCCAGAGCCGGAGCGAAGAGCCAGAGCGAAGAGCGGACCGGCTGCAAGAGGCAAGAGGCTGTTTGGTGGCGATTTGACGTTTCCAGCATCTTGGGCATCTAAGTACTGGGCAGCACCTGGAGCGGGCCAGCTGGGCCGCATTTGGCCCCACTTGGCCCTCCCCAATCGGGCCATACCTCCTTGAAGCTGCCGGCTGCCCTGTGCTTTCAGTATCACGGCGGGGAGAGAGACAGCGCTAGAGAGACAGCGCTAGGGAGACAGTGTGAGTGGCGCCAAGTTGCTGTGCCGAGCCAAAGCCAAGTCTGCTGAGGGTACTGGCAGGAGGAGTCCGGTTGCTTCAAAAACCCGCTCCAAGGGGTCGGACCCAGTCCTTGGACCACGCTTTGTGACCCAACCACACCCGAAGAGGTAGGGGTGCAGCGTTCGAGGCTTGTGTTATCTAAAACTGTTGCTTGCCTTCTGGGCTTTGGGTTGGTGGGACACGGCGGAAAACAACCACACCTACTCCCATACTTACTCCCATACCCACACCCACACCCAGTCCCCCCTAAAAAACTTTGGCTAAAGACTGTACCGTCGTCGCCCCATCACCCTGAGTGCTGGGTGTAGGCTGGCGAATAGAAGAGAAAGCGGGAACAAGGAAAGGGACACGAGTTTGCGGGATTTTATGCCTGAACGCTAGCTTACCTCTTGCGGCCTGAGGCGTGCAGGCATAAGAGATCAGTGATCTTGGGCTTTGTGAAAAGGGTCCTGTGTCCAGCGACTGGTGGCCAGTAGCAGCTGATTAAAGTCCAGCAGTAGTCCTGTGAGCCTTTCCTCAGTTAAGTTCCTCATCTACTTTGTTGCCTTGAGATGAGATCTGGCAGGGTGAGGACAACGGCTCCCCAAAGGAAAAAGAAAAGCAAAAGGAGAGACGAGAGGTCAGTCCCAGACCCAGAACGGTCACCTATTCTGCTGCTGAGCGACACCGATACCACAATTGATATCGAGTCCCAGGCCTCCAGGAAGTGTCCTGATACAAGGGCCAGTAAATCTATTGGAAATCAACCGAAGATAACAACAAAATTCAACTACATAAAGGACGCCGGGTCAACGTTTTTTTCTAGCAATAAGAACATCACTGGGCTTCCAACCCCCCTAAGCCCACTGGTGATCATTTCCAAGGGCCGCACAGCAAATGGGGCATTTAGGAGTGTTGGCCTCAACACAAAGGAAATCGATACTGAACCAGCGGCAGAAAAAAACAGCATTTTGGGAAACCTTAACCAAATGCTTCCTGAAGCTAGCTTCAGCATCCCGTGCAGTCAAAACGGAGAATCTGCGCTTCACTTTATCAAGGGCATTAACACCTCCCTTACGATGGAAAATCCAGGCACCTCCTCTGGGGGGGGTGGTCGCAACCAACAGGACCTACACCGTGTGTGCAAATCTGAGCCAGTGCACACTGAAACCGTAACGAACACAGAAGATGCTGAGGGTGTCATAAAGGAGCTTTCCTACCTCGACTCGACGGAATGGGCAAAAATGCTGAATTCATATGGGAACTCCAATCCTGGCTCTCCCAAGCCACCAGTAACTCCAAGGCAGGACAAAAGTGAGGTTCCCTCACAAGAAAAAGCATGGGCTACCGCCCTTGATATCCTTCAAAAGTCAGCAGATGCAATGCTCTATCAGGCCGATAAAATGGATATTCAAATCAGCCTTCTAAATACACTTGCCGTATATGTTGCCAAAATCGACAAAAGGATCTCAAATCTAAACAGCCTGATTAGACGGGCCCAGGAAACCGTAGATCGCCCGCAGCAAGGATGCGATTGCTTACCAATAGTGGAGAAACTTTGTTCGCTTCCAGGCATAATGGAAAAGCTGGTAGCAGACTTAAAAGAAATAGCAAAAGCTACACCTACCTCTGGGAATGGCAGCGATACAGATCCAGGTAATCCAAGCGAAGCTCGTCAATCCAAAACAGTCTTTAATTCAAGGCCAAGAGAGGAAGAAACTGACAACTCCCCATGACCTGAAGAGAATACGGCGCAAAGTGGCGGCACGAGAGGAAAGCAGGTCACTAGCAGAGCTAGTTCCACCCCTTTCTCCCCAATTGAACAAGAAGAGGAAAACCCTGCGGGAAAAGTCAAGAGACAGAGGAAGCGGAAAGGACGCAATAAAATGAGAAGGGGCAAACAAGTCCTAAACCTCTACCCGATGTTCAACAGCCTTAGACCTCCTGGTTTCTCCGGAGACGATGAGCAAGGAAATCCCTCTGACCCAGGAATAACAACGGAAGCACAACCAATTAACCAAGATTGTGACAAAAGGAAGAGCCTCATTTCCAGCCCGCCAACAGTAAAGGAACCACTAATGGTCCCTCCGGGAAAATGCCTGCTCATTGGAGCAAAAGAACAAAAAACCACTACCAACTCGGCTCCCCCTAATATACACATCAAGCAGAATGAAATAGATGTGAACCATGCTCCGAGTCTTGCGACAAGGCCGCTTGGAGGCCCCATCTTAAAGCAGGAAGATACAGCAATTTGTGTCAACTACCAACAGGGCACATTCCCAGTAAGTGAAAACTGGAACTCTGGTCATGTAAACAATGAAAGGCCCGACACTACGCGCAATGAGATCCCTTCTACGGGTCCTTTGATAAAAATTGCGCAATTGCCAATCATGGACAAAACAGAGGCAATGCTCAGGCCAAATAGCATAGTTCGGAGTGGGGACAACCTCTCTACCCTCTTATATCCAGAATACAAGTCTAAAGGCAGCCATGATATCCTAAATCGGGGTAACATTTTAAAGCTGATACAAGCGTCAGGTTTGTCAGATGAAATTACCTCTCAAGACATAATATCGGTAGAATTCATTGCACCATGTCAAGGCCAATTAAACGAATCCACAAATATCACCTGGAGAACTGCAGAGGCAATGAACAAAATTCTAGGGTCAATTGACACCTTCAAACAATGGGGAATACTGATACAACCGGGCAGGGAAGAGGGCTATCCATATGTTCTACAGGGAAGCTGTGGTGTTGAACATAGAAGTGTAGGGAGGGGTACAGTTTACTCCGTCCTCAGGGGCGCATGCAATAAAACTCCCACTTCTGTCCACTCAATGAGGAAAGCAAAAGAAGACGGGAGCACAATAAATAGGAATCAGGACGAGGTGGGTTCATGGTCATTGCTGGCTGGCGCCCTGAATACAACCCGCCTTTTACGTTGACATCCTAGCAGGGTGGACTGCCATGAAAAGATTCCTTTAAAAATCTGTTCATGGAATATAAATGGCCTTACGAGCAAACTCGAGGACAACGCTACCATTTCCTATTTTCGGGGTTTTGACATACTCTTACTACAAGAGACATGGCTTACGGCACCGCAGCACCTAGAAGGCTTTAAAATCCACCATATTCCAGCGCATAAACTGAATCGCCCAGGAAGAAGGAGTGGCGGTCTTGCAGTCTATATATCAACAAAAAATGCAGTCACCTCCTGGGACCTGCCGGGCTCATCAAATCGCCTCCAATGTGTGGGAATCTCTCTTATTTTGAACAATGGCCAAAATTCGAGGTTAATTCTCATGAATGCCTATGTCCGCCCAAACACAGCATCCAGGAAATCCTTTGTAGACGAAGTATCAGCGTCAGTAGTAAGAGTACAAACAGGTTCTCCAAACTCTGAAATCCTACTTACTGGTGACTTTAACATGTGGTTAATGTCAGTCTTTCAAAAAAATGAGGTCACCAAATCACATGATAGCATTTGGGTGATCCCACCGCAAGCCAAGCCTGGTTGGCACAAGGATGATCCTCATGGAAGTTCTCTACAAGGTAACCTTGAAAATCTGGGCCTAAGAGCCTTAAATGGGCGTTATCCTGCTGACAAGCCACCTCGATTCTCCTACCTATCGAAAAAAGGCACTTCACTAATTGACTATACCTTCGTCAGCATTTCACTGCTCCATCAAGTAGCAGGATACTGTCTTGGAAACAGAACAGAAAGTGATCACTGCCCGCAAGAAATTATTCTGAGGACTTGCCCTACACAACACAAAAAGGTAAGGGACTTGCCATCTGAGAGCCTCACAATCAACCTTAAACGCATCAAATGCTCCTTTAAGAATCTTCAACTCATATCAGCAGAGGCTAAACAAATAATTGAGCGCCAAACGTGCCCGGACAACATATGTGCCAACTGGTCAATATTTGCTACTGAACTTCCTGACAGATTCGCGAAACCAATAAAACACATAAGTCAAACTGATCAAAAGTATACGCCGCGCTCGAATTCTGAGATACTATCTGCAAAAAGATCGATGAATCGCTTATGGCGGGCTTTGAAAACTGATCCCACGGATCCCAGCAAAATAATAAAATTGAGAGAGGCACGCAATCACCTCAAGAAAGCAAAACGTGAACTACGCACAAATCAATGGAATCTGTTTTGGGTCAAATTGCAGTATGACATTAAAACAAACAACTCTGCCAGGTTTTGGCGCACAATCAATAGTGCATCTAGGCGCTCATCCAAAGTTGCTTCCTCGAGCATTCTTGAAATAGAGTGGGTTGAATATCTTTTTTCCCACTTTAATGACCAGGAACTGCTCACTAACCATCCAAATCCCCCTCTCATGGACACACCAACACAAACAGAGATTGCCCCGGAACCTCTTCTGAACACTTCAAACTCCTTAAAGAAGCTAGGTCACAAAATGACACCAACAAAAGAACGTCATTTGACCCAAAGCTGCGCCAATTTTGTGACAGTCCAGAAGGTCGAAATTGAAAAAATAATAAAAAAGGGACGTCAGGATGGCGCGCCTGGCCCAGGTGGAATTCCTCAAGCTCTGTTCAAGGAAGATCCAACTTTCTGGGCTGTGAAACTAAGCCCCCTTTTCAACACATGTCTGCAAAATAACACCATACCGCCCTCCTGGCGTGGATCTATCCTTGCACCAATCTTTAAAGGCGGGGACAAAAAATCCCCAGGGAATTACCGTCTCATCGCACTCATTGACAACGAAGCAAAGTATTTTGCGGGAGTGCTGCTAAACTCACTTAGGGCATGGGCTGATGAAAACTCCATAATTCCCCCGAATCAAACAGGTTTCACAATAAACACCGGTACTTCAGTCAATCTCATGACCCTCTCATGCTTAATTGACCAAGCGAAATTCTGCTCTTGTTCACTTTATATGGGGTTTATTGACTACCAAGCGGCTTTTGACAATGTCAACAGAAGTAAACTATGGCAGAAGCTGTCCAGTTTCAACATTCCAGAGGCCCTTTTAATAGCCATACAACTCCTACACCAGGACACATGGGTCAGAATTAAGATCGGGGACGGCTCAAGACTGTCTCGCCCGATTCCGACGGAAAAAGGCCTCAAACAGGGTTGTGTCTTGGCCCCAACACTTTTTAACCTATTCCTAGCTGACCTCCCTGAAGCTCTTAATAAGGTCAACTCCCACGCTCCCAAACTATCTGGCTTGCCGCTGACAAATCTACTATATGCTGATGACGTGGTACTGTTAAGTAAAACAAAGATCGGAATGCAAAGACTTCTGGAAGCTACTTCCGACTATTCAAACGACAATGAGCTTCGCATCAACAACAGGAAGACGAAAATTTTAGCGGTGCACTCAAGGAAAGCTAAGAAACTGTCTTGGGCTTTGAATAACGAAAGCATTGTCGAATCAAATTGCCAAAGGTACCTTGGTGTCACTTTCAACAACAATGGAAAATACAAATCCCAACTAGAAGAGCAAAAAAGGAAGGGTACGGCACTCGCTTTTGCAATCAGACTAATTCAAAAGAAACTGCAAGGCCCTACTCTTGCACCCACACTTCAGGTGGCTCAGGCAAAAATCATTCCTACCCTAACTTACGGCAGTGAAGCCTTAAAAGGACTGGACAGTGACCATCTGGACAAAATAATTACTAAGATCTACAGGTCTGTGTTCAAATTACCAAACCATACATCACCGGCACAAATTAGGTTGGAATTTGGCATCTGCAAACAACGATTGGCCAGAGCCATGTCTTTTCTCGTGTGCTGTCACAAATTGAGGTTATCAAAGGAGGGAAGTTTAGGATACCATTTGTGGGCCAGCATTGACAACAACTCATGGCGAGCAGGACATGAATACTGGTCAAAAGGCTTAAAAACCCTGTGCCTAAATGACCTCTGGATCCTGCACGCCAGTCAGATGGAATTTAAAAGGCTAGCGAAAATCAGCACCAAACAATTATCAATAGTGGAAGACAAAGCCAGCCTTGCCAAAAGAAGTCATGGGTGGATGACCCTTCAATCCTATGCCTTGCTAATTCCACAGCCGTACCTTACTATATCGTTTAGTGCTCGGATGAAACTAAGTTTTTTAAAACTGAGACAGGGAGTTATTAACCTATTGACTCACTGGCCAAAATGGAAAAGAGAACATGGAAAAGTTCAGTGCCGACTTTGCGGGACCCACAAAGAAGACATCATACACATCATATGCCTGTGCCCTCTACTTTTGACAGAGAGACGGGCTCTACTCAAGCATCATTGGAATAGAAACATGATTAGAAGCTGTAGAGCAGCAGTTTTGGCCTGTTTCGATCCTAGGAACACTAAATTAAATTGTGCCCTAGTAAGATTTATGGAGCGCGCTGCAAAAAAAACATACTGAGCTGCCCAGAGTCTGCGACCCCCCATTGGAATAATGCTGCCAAATTTTTACTTGCCGTTGCTGGCTTTTTATGAATATGACTTTTTAAACTGAAGTTTCATTTGGTATTATCCATACATATTGACTTTTAATGAATTCACCATTCTAAATGCAATCTTGAACCTTTTTAAATGTTTGTACTTGCAATGGTTTACTTTTAAATCACGCAATAAAGATATATACATTGCCTTTATATGATTAAACCATGTTAATTTCAGGCCACTAGTTAGATAAAATAGATGAATTATGTCCAATCAATAATTCCTTAACTTTTCCAGGGCCACCTCGCGAAGCCAAAGAGCACTGGATGAAAAATAACCTCACTCCAAGTACCTTCATACCCTACTTCATGGTGTAATGGCAGAGAAAGAACACTTGCTGGAAGGTGTCTAATCTGTTGCCAAACTTAGGTGTCTATGCTGATCAGTTGCTGTACATTTGTATTGCCTCAAAGGTCTGCTGCAGACAAAGTAGCAGTGGCAGCTTTTATCTGATAGACTTTAAGTTATGATGACACGCCTTCCCACCCAGCCCCCAACATGTAAGTTACTTGTTTAAACAGAACCGAAGCAATTATTATGACGAGGGCCCTTCCTTTCCTATCTGGTTAGTCCATTAACTTTTTCATTGAAATGAACACCAAGATAATCATTCAGTAGTCCTTTATTCAACTGTTGACCTGTCATTTCCTATCTCGACTATGTACTTCGTCTTTTGTTCAGTATTCAATCCATGAAAAAGCCGTGTATCGATTCTAGAGATTGATTCTAGAGATTAGTTAGTTCTGTGGAGTCCTTGACTAAAGAGCAGTTTCATCTGTCAACAGCAAAATAGTTATGTGTGCCTTTCCTATCATGGGGTCGTCTGCTGTAACCTGCCTAAAATTATCGGCCACCCTATTGTAAAGACAATAGGTTTGCTGTTGGCTACCAACCATTTGGCTTTTCCAATGTATAGTTTGTTTTGTATTTTCTTTTGTAAATCGTTATTGTTGAAGTTTCAATCGGGTTCTTGTCAATATACAAAAAAATGGGTAAAAGCAAGTAGTCCATGAAAAGAACCACTTTGTGTGTGGATGTGCTCCTTGTGAAAGAGCAGAATGCTGTCACTCACAGTGTAGTTAGACAACAGCTGAAGCGGCTGACCCTTTGCTCCATGCTGTAAGCTGCATGCTGTAGTGGGTAGAAGAAATATGTGTATGACAACTAACCAATGGACAAAGCGGGCTGTCCACAAACCCCTATAGGTAAGCATATCATATTTAATGTTAGTGAAATCCAAAGGTTTTGACTATCACCAGACCTAAAAAGACTGAAGAGGGCAGGGCCCATAACACAGCTCCACTGCTCTAATCACTGGAAGATTATCTGTTCTTTCTTCCTTCTCATCCCATCTCGATAAAGTTTAGCATGTATCAAGTTGGGTTGTTTACGTGTAAAAAAAAAAAACTTCCACAATTTAGAACTGGAGACACATCTGAAAGCTGTCTATAGATCTTTCTTTGCCATAAAAATCTTTTTTTTCATCTGGACTCCCTCATGAGTATCACAATGAGTCTAAATGTTTGGTTAACCCACCCCATGATGGGAGCCAGCAAATTACAGTATACATTGTTTGCCTTGCTCCTATCTTCTAATCTGAGCAATAGTATTTTCTCATATATCTTCTGAGTTTTATTAAAAAGGCATATAAGATGATAGGTATGAAGGGCTTCAATATAACCTTTCTTTCATAAGTTGGGGCAAGATCCCCCATAGCCAGGTAACAGGAAGATCTGTAACTGTCAGAATAGTTTTTGATATTAAAAGATTAGGATTCCAAAATGACAGTATTACTACTTTCGCCTCATTTCCCCCACTTTGCATGTGTGCTGCATTGAATAGCACGCACATGAAGTGGGAAAAGCCATATGGCATAGTTTTTCTACTGAAGGAACCCCTTCCAGTCCCAAATTCTGCTTCAGACAAGGCAGCCACTCTTGCACTACGGTGCATGGATGCCGAAAGTGTGTCAGCGCAGTTAGAGAGCAGAACAGTGCCACATCTTGGCAGATACAGTGCTGTTTGACGATCTACTGTTCACACAAAGCAGTGCAACATCTTTACTTGATTCCCTGCGTTGCCTGACTTCCTTGTAAATCTGGGCCTGGGTGTATTTTTACAGAAGCATGGCCTGAGACAGAAATTATCTTATTGTCAGCTCTCATAAGAACATTGATGGACCTAAAGATGTCACAATAGAGCTAATGCTTGTGTAGGAGTAGACTAGACGGGAGAAACATTTAAAGTCTCTTTTCTGTAGGTGCATAATTCTTTAAACACCAATAAGGTGATCCTCTCCTCCTCCTGCCTAAGTTCTAGTAGAGAATCTGTCCAAACCCACTGCTGTTGCCACCATGAGCTGGATTGCACCTGGGATGCTTGATATCATAATCATAATCATAATCATAATGTATAGCCACCCCCACACTTTTTAAGTGTGTCTGTCTCTTAGAAGTGCACAAATAGATCGCAACAGCAACCCCATATTTTTATTTACATTTGCACATGAAGAGAATTGAGGTGGATAGGCGCTCGACCACAATCTTCATGTGAGATGTGCCAAGTACTCCTTGTGGAGTCAGGAAAGGCCCTTATGCCCTTTTTTAGAAGGATTGAGCACCTTGATATTCGCCATTGCAACTTGCACCATGGCATTTTCTATTCTCATCTTTCTGCTCTCTTCCCTTTCTCACTCTGTCTAACCAAGTCAATTCGGTGGTGGGCACATGCATTGGTCTTCTAAGACAGCTGAGGAAACTGGTTCCCCTGCTCTCAGTTTCATCTCTGACAACTATTGTATCCGCAACTATCGTCTCGCGACTTGACTATGGCAACACGCTTTATGTCGGGCTCCCCCAGAAACTTACGAACAAACTACAGGTGGTACAAAATGACGCAGCTAGGCTGATCTTCAGGATGCCCAGAAGAACTCACGCCATTTCCTTGCTGCGCAAATTGCACCTGCTGCCCGTCAAGCAAAGAGCAAAATTCAAGGGACTCTGCATCGCCCATAAAGCTCTTTATGGACACGCCCGAAGGTGCATAAGGGAACGCTTAATCAAATACATGCCAGGGTAGGCGCTTCACTCAGCAGAAGCCGCACAGCTGGTCTGGCCATGGGGTAACTTTGCTTCCAAAGGAGGACGAGCTTTCTCAGTCCTTCTGCCACAACTCTGGAACCAGTTGCCCGATACCCTCCATACAGAACCTGGTCTGCTTCCCTTCCGGAAACAGCTAAAAACCTTTATTTTTAGGGAAGCATTAGACACGACCTAATACCTCTCAGTACCATGGAGACTACCCCGCCCTGATGCTGTTTTATTTCTTCCAAAGCGCTAAGAGACCTGGCGGTGTACATGCACTTTACAAGAATAAAATTACATAACATAACATAACATTCATCGCTAATTCAGCGTGCAGCTTCATCTTTGGTCCTTCATGCTGGCCTCTCCTGTGCATTACCCTCAGGTGCAATCCATACCATATCACCATAATATGCATAATTTACCATGTATGATAGTTTGCATGTATTCAAACCATCTTGCCCCCTTTGCTAATGGATGCTTTGCATAGCATTGGGCTTAAATCCCATGTTTAATGCATCTTTCAACGGCATCTAAAAATTCAATTGGAGGCGTCTCCTAAGACAAACAGTCTAGCAAAATCACTCAGTTCCATGGGCTGGAATTCAGAATTACCACCTAGAACATGACTATCATGCTGCTCAGCAGAGATTTCTCTAGGACTTGATTTCCGTGCAATTTCAAAACCATTGGCTCTTTTTGGAACAAGTCAATGCCTCTTAGCGACTGTGGGGGACCTTGTCACTTTCTCAAAGATAAGGCAGCCATGTTCTTTACCTCTATTACAGCCACGTTAAGAAACTAGGAAGCATGTTTGCAAAGACATCATTTCGTAACATATTTCTAGTGCCAATTATTCCAGTTCACATCTACCATCTCAAGTGCAGGAACCCCTCACTCTTCCCTCAGGTACCGGGAAGTGTACTGACAGGCTGTGTCTTCCTCCCACTCAGACTGCTCAGATTGTACTGCTTCTTGATTCAGTTCCATGTTCATTGGTATCTTCATCTAGATAGTTGACGTGGCCATGACCAGTGTGCTTCTCTTCTTGAGTGCTGTGTCATTGACAATGGTGTTTTTCTAGGGTTATGATCTGGTAGGGGTTAGTTTCCCATTCAAACGTCAGTCAGCGGCACACTGTCACCTTTTGGTTCAGATGATACATTTCATATGCTTCATTCTCAACAAAGTAATTTGTGACTGATCCTGTAAAAATAGAACCCCTGAAATTCGACATTGCATTGGGGCTGTAATTCTCTCAGCAATTTGCCTTCAGTGGGAAGGCGTAGAATGTGACTAGCATGCCTCTATGAATTTCCTAGTTCTTTGCTTTATCCTAGTTGTGTGTCACACCTGTTTTCATATTCCTGTCGATAACTCTTTGTAGGACCAGTCTTATGAGGTCTTGCTCCAATTTTTCCTTAATATTATAGATGCACACGTTATCTTACCTGGATCTTAAAGCATGCAAACCTAAGTTCTCAGGCTCAACATGATCTGTATATGTCATCTGAAGAATGATGTAATCACTTCTTTATTGACTCAATCATTTACAGCTCTTGTGTCTCCTCAATTGCTTCACTGAGGCCATGCTTTAATTTGGCAATTTTTTGTGAATGTTTCGAATGAAGAATTTGTACACTTCAGAAGTTCTTCCTCAGTGAGGGGTGCACCTGTACTTAAGGCATTTAATCTTTCTGTCAGTGGAGGTGAAGACATTTCGTAAGATGGCCTCTGTATCATATCTATGGGGTTCTTTCTTGTGTAGAATGCTTACATTTACCTGTCGTTCACATATTGTTTGCTCTTCTTAACACAGTTACTGCACCATTCACAGAGCACTGTTTCGCTTGTTTCATTCTTCCTATAATCACACTTCGCCCCTTATCAAATTGTAATACGTATGCAACAGTTCCATAAACTGCAAGCACATAAAATATATGTATTTATTACTGCACTCCAGATCTCTTCTTGTCACGCAGTATAGTGGGAGACTTTAAATACAGATGTTATTCCCCGGCCCTTAGAAACATACATTTATAGCGAAACAAATAAACCCTTTGTTCATTTTGTGTTTTTCTTTCGAGGGTTGTCTCACTGAAGTATTCCATGCATAGGTTTGTTTTATCTATGTCTTCAGGGAGTTGCCTTCCCTCGAGGTCGTGCTAAGAAAAGTAAAGGTAAGATTACATTTCGTAATTTAAACATTTAGTAGTGTAGAGTCGCTAATTCTGCGTTGTTAGTACTGAAATAATTCCAAATGGCTTTTTGATTGTTCTATGGATATGTTGGCTAAAAAAGTAATCTGCAATACCACTGTCTGCTTGGAGTATGTATGAGTACGCTGAGAACATTATAGGAGGAATGGCTGTCATAAAGGAAGAAATGGATGAATGCATAAATGAATTAATTACTATTGTTTGCACCGAAAAACCATTGCCTGTTTCCAACACTTTAGCTGAGCAGGCGTAAATACTCTCTGATGAAACACAACACCTTTTTGTACAATAATTTCTAATGTATTTATACCACGGGCCACAGACATGGATATTTGTTCAGACTGGCACATCACCATGTTTGCACAGGAAATTCTAGCTAGGAATATATTTCCAACTCCTCTGGCAAATAAAGTATTTTGGGTCTTATCTACACACAGCTTTAGCTGTCTGTGGTTGATAGACTTGAGAACGCTTGAGCCTACTTGAACATTTATTTTCAATTAGATGGTCTTTGTAGCAGCTTGAGAGGTAAGAGGGAGAAAACAATCACAATTGAATCTCAATACAGTGTAACCCATTTGTTCACATAATAATCCACTCCACAACAAAATCTGACATTACTAAGATTTAAATATAAATTTAGAAACAAATCTATATAGACCAGCCTTAACATTATCATCTAGAAATACAGATCGAACAAAATGAGGACAAATCTCCTAAAGAGATTCACCCTATATAACATGAAGGAGATAACTCTATAATGACAATGTAAATAATCAGGAAAAATAATTCAGTACTAAACCGCACACTATCTCTCTATCCATACTGACTTAAAGGTTCAACCCTAAACCAAAAAGCATTGAAAAAGGGTGAAATTAGAAAGGTGTCAGCTGTCAAGACTTCGGTAGAAGGCACTCAAACCATGGGTCATATAGAATAAAGCCGCAGAAGCATAAATATGCTCCCTGTTAAGCCCTAAGATGTCTCTTGTGTCCCTCACTAAGTTACAACATAAGATATCAGTTGCATTCACAGTAGATAATCCCACGTGACTTTCTCTAGTACTTTTCCATGATTCCGGCACAAATTGGATACTTATAGCACCTTTCTCACATCGATAAGTTGCAACTTCATTCGTCCTTGGTCATTCTTCTCCTCTTCCATGAGAACACGCCTCCTTGCTCGTTATTGCGTTTTTCCTTGCCAAACTTCATCTTTTCATACCTTGCAATCAAATAAAAACAAAACCCTTCTATGGTAGCTATTGATGCTTTGTCAACACCTACAGAGGAAACAAAAATATAGGCAAATACATTCTACGTTGAAAGTTAAATACAAATTACGTGTTAGATTTTAAACGTGAGCTTGAACTGAACGGTTTCTCGAGGCCCACTCTCATGTCAATTTAGCAGTGCAGGGGGTTACAAAATACATGCACATTTCTACACACATATCACATGCAGCTTCTTAATGCATGAGTAAATTGCAAAGAATTATGAAGATGTAATTTCAAATGCACCAACATGGAAATAATTGCTTGTTACACATATGAATGTTTAAATATTAGTCTACACAAACACATTCTGTTTATCTACTTCACAATGAAACACATGTTAAATGTGAACTTCCCCTGACACATTAATATGAAAATATTACATAGACCTTTATTAGTCATGCTGTATGCACACAATTATAAGTCTCATTATTCGTCACGTGGAGTACTTTAAATATGCAATACTTCATCTTCCGTAGTAACATTAATCACACAGAATATATTAGAGAGCTGACTACGCATGATTATGATGCATTCCTACAGTATCTCAGGATGGGATCAAAATTACACTGCTCCAGACCAATTGGGAAAAACAACAATGCTTATAATGAGCTTTTGTTCAGCCCATTGCTTTTCACTGATTAGCTTTCTTCTCAATCTCTTGTCCTTAGTTCCTATTTCATGGTTTTCTTACCCCTTTTGTTTTAGCCACTCCCCGGAGCATAGCTGTTTTACAGTGTTTTTGATTGGATGAGTTGTATACTTCTACTGCTTGCAACCACGGAACTATTTGTCTGTGGTCTTGCTACAGACAGTTGTCACAGACATCATTGTTACCAAGTCTTTAACATGTACTTAGAACTGGTTTTGGGTTCACCCCTTGCTCATGATTCAATGGTATTCTTGTCTGTTTCAGTTCAGTGCTCCTGATTCTATGTCTTTCCTCCCTATTCTTTAGGTTGTCCTGCCTGTGGAGCATTTCTGTCTCCACCCTTTGCTGGATGTATTGTATTCTTCCTCTGCTGACATTGAGACCTGAGCAATATGTATGGGTCAAAACATCGACAACCCTCCCATGACTTAGCTTTGGTTTTAAATTACACGAGGGATATTGTTTATGATAAGATTGAAACCCTATTCAGAGTGTTGGCAATTATACGACAACCAGGGAGTTGTATGAAGTGTCTTTGTCAAAGTTTTCATGGGTTATATGTTTGTCACTTGAGCACTGTGTCGTCTTCACTATCATTGTATTGTACATACTGCACCTGTATCCTTGAAACAAAAAAAAAGTATATAGGGGTCTACAACAAAAAAATGTGTCATCTACCTTTTGGATGTATATTCATTATCATATGAATGACAGACGCATGCAGCATACCTCACGATCATGGAGGAAGGGTTGCACATAAGAGAGTCCCATTGGAAAATTATTGTATTTGAGTAGCTTCTGACACCCACTTGCGCCCCTATGTTGCTTCTGCACCCCTGCCATGCTTGAAAGAAATGCTTTAACATTTCTCTTTTTAGCTACCCATCCAACTCAGGTCAGTAATCAAAAAAACAAAATGGCAGTGTCATTTTTTAGGTTCACATGCCTCCAAAATGACATTCCCTGCCGCCTTTCTTTGCTCAAATTGTTTAGTCATGCTGCACAGCACCAGGGGCTCTGTGCCGCATGGCTTAAACTGTTGGCAGAGCAGATAGGTTGCACAGGACCCAAAGATATTTGGGTACCACATTTGTAGCATTTTCTCACTCATAATGGATAGTGTTCTGGACTTTAATGTGGATGAGTGGTGAAGATGTTCAAAGGTTGCATGTTAGCGATTCACCAGAAGTGTGCAATTCATTTTCATATTATTTTCTATTTAAATCCACACACAATTTTTATCTTGGAGAGATGTTGAATGCCATTAATGCAATCGGCACAGATTCTGTTTATTGATCTTTCTTTCTAAAGACCTTTTGGATTCCAATAAGCAGGAAACTGACAGAATGTTCATGCGTGCCCTTTCACCACCTACCCACTATTACACTCTCAGCTTAAACAAATGATATATGCTGCCAGGTCGTTTTACAGAATGCTTCATTGTAGTATTTAGTGCTATGTTAATTTTATACCTTTCTGAAAGCCATCATTTAAAAATTTGTTTCAGATTTTGGCAGCTGTGCCATATTTATTTTGGTGTTTTTACAGTCTTCCTACAGTCAGGTTCAGCTGTCTGTCTCATACATCATTGGATACCATGCTCTACAGACTCAGGCTGATGGGATGGCTATCTTATCAACATCAGTTCCCTGCTTTTTTAGGTCTCGCCTAGGCAGCGCTTGCGCTGTCTCTTCGAGACATGCTGTATTCAGGATATGGGCATAAAGCTCCACCCTCTTTCCACCCATCTTTTTAATTGGCTCCTGTCTCTGTCCTTTCTTAATGATGGCTTTTCATTGGTCAATAGGCCTAGTAGTCCTTCCTTAGTAACACCTTGTCTCTTCTTGTAACCTCCCATGAGGACACCCCCAGTTACATGTGTTGTTACTCCCTATGTTTTAATTACAGCCTCAGAGCACTATTTCCTTAAAGGGCTTCAGGCAGGACACACGCTTGGTCCTAAGCAAGGCTGCCAGTGGTTACTTTATTCACTAGCACATCTCACATTTATATGAGACCTCTAAATTTCCCTTCATCAGCTTCACACAGAGTAAAACCTAATTCGGAATTAATATATTAATTCTTTTGTCACATTTCTAAGCTACTAATTGCCTATATGGACATAGCTATTTGAATGTACTTGTGGTACAGTCTTGCATGCAATGCATTATGGGTAGGGTGGATTTACTATATCTTCTGCAGGATGCAGTACCATATGTGGCCAAAAGAGGTCCCATGGGACCTCTTTTGGCCACATATGGTACTGCACCTTGCACCATGGCTGGGTAAAAGGCATTGCCTTTTATATCAACTTTGCAGGGTGCAGTACCATGTGTACAAAAGAGATCCCATGGGAATTCTTTTAGCCACATATTGTACAGCGCCCCGCAACATGGCTAGGTAAAAAACATTGGCATTTACAATGCCAATAACTCCAACTCCAACAAATGCGAGACTGATTGCATTTCCAATGCAATTGGTCTCGCATTTGTTAAAGTAAGAGCTGTTGGCGTTAAACATGACAATATTTTTTACTTTTGCTTTTTATACCATTGGCTATAGTGCAATGCAAATATAATAACTCCACTACAAATAAAAAAACAAAAGTAAAAAACATTGTTATGTTCAGCGCCAACAGCTCTAACTTTAACAAATGTGAGACCTATTGCTTTGCAAATGGTTATTTTTATTGGTGCCACTCCCCCCTATTCTGTATTCAGTCCTAGAGCTTAGGTCTTTTACTGTTTCTGTTGAACGGTTATGACATAGCCTTCCACTGCTGATGTCATGGAACCACTTTCATTTCAATACTTGTTTGGCACTCTATGGAAATTAATGTCTTTGTTCTCAGATTGTGATTGTGCTCCTTACTTTCTTTCCCTGCCTCCTCCCATGTCTCCCTTTGGGCCTTCCTTCCAGATACTCCTCTGTGGCATGCTGGACCCCGCAGGGCATACTTGGTGATGTCCGGGATGTCCCCTCTCACCTTTCCTCCTGATGTTTCTCTGGAGTGTGCCTGCCATCAAATGGTGGCCTTGGTGGTGCCCAAGATGTTTCCCTTCACATGGCGGTAGCAGCTGTTGACTTTGCCAATGCCAGAGGCTTTTAAACGGGATAAGTAAATCCAGCCATATTAAAAGTATAAAAAGCAATGAAAACATTGTTTTCTGTGCTCCCAGAGTGGGCAGGTAGTCGATACAACACACGTTGCGTGACACAAGCAGCCATCTTGAAAGCATAAAAAGCAATGTTTTCATGGCTTTCTATACTGTTAACATGGAAAGTTGGTTATTGGCACAACCGATTGCTTCAAATGCGCAGCATACTTAAGAGAGACTGATTGCATTTGTCAAAGCTTGTTCGTCTAGCAACTGACTCATGTTCATTTGCTGTATCGCACCTAAAAAATGTAATGCAGGAAGTTTTACTTTGTTTCAAAGAGTGCATCTCTTCTTGTCAGTTTCCTTAGGCTTGATGGATTGATACTGCTCTATGTACATTTCTGTAATTCTGGTTGTAATTACCTTCCCTTGTTCTGCAGCATTTGCCTGGTCATGTTATTTGCTCATAAATCTTTCACACACAAGATTTGATGGTCTGAGTTTGTGCGACGCTTATTTCTGGCATTTTAGTTATAAATGCCTCTGCCTGTTTTACAGAACTCATTAAGGATTTTATTTTCTCTTAAACGCCCCACTATAAAACTAATTTATAGCGTTGGCAATTTCCATGTTTTCTTTTTGAAACTTTTGGAGCTTCTCAACGACTAGGAAGAGTGACTTGCAATCTCAGAATTTGTGTACATTTAATAGGTCTTTTAACTCTGCAGGACATGCAGCTGTTTGTGACTCAGTCTACATCCTGTTGACCAGTTCCGGTTTACCAAATAAGCAAAGTAGGCACCTGCATACGGGACCCACTCCTTTTAGGGGCCCGCGACAACAGATCAAAATAATATTGATTTGATCTTGAAAGAGAATTGCAATCATGCTTTAGAGAAAATACAGTATTAATGGAATGTAACCTTTAACAACTTAAAGTACATAAATCAGAGACATCAGATTCTCATAACTATTTGTCTTTTGAGAGCTCATCTTCTGGCAGCTGTCAGTTTGTAAAAGAATCCAGTGCATTGGGTATTAGGGTATCAGGAGATAATTTGTGAGGGGCGACCTGAAATTTTGAGGGCCTAGGGGCCTCCACAGGGTTTAATCCAGCACTGCTGTTGACAATCCAACTCAATTAACATTTACGACGGTCAGTTTACAAGAAAGGGAGAGTCCAGTGCTTAAATATTCAGCCGAAATCTTTAATTACAGATGTGCACACGTAGATTTCTTCCAGTTCTCAGTTTCTATATTTATTCAGATGTCAAATTAATAATTTCAGATAATAATAAGCATTTGCAATGCAATAGGTCTCATTTTCGAGAGTTTGAGCTATTGGCGCTGTAAATGACAATGCCTTTTATTTATGTGTTGTTTTTAAAACAGATAAATAAAAGACATTGTCATTTACAATGCCAATAGCTTAAACTCTCACAAATGTGAGACCTATTGCATTGCCAATGCGTTTGTGCTTAAAAATGCAAAAAAAGCGTTAGGAGAAAGCATGTCCTGCCTGCAACAGCAGGCAGGACAAAGCTATTTGAGAAAATAGTGCTCAGAGGCTGTAATTAAAGCCTACCGAGTAACAACACACATAACTGGGGGTGTCGCCATGGGAGGTTACAAAATGAGGCAAGGCGGTACTAAGGAGGTACTGCTAAGCTTATTGACAAATGAACAGGCAGAGTGGGGAGAGTGGGCGGTGCTTCAAGTCCCTACTTGAATACAGCATGCCTCGCAGAGCAGCGCATGCGCTGCCCAGGCTCGACCTAAAAATATAGTTGGTATAAGAAGCCAATTAATTAATAAGTGCAATAATGTAATGAGCTTTAAGAAACTAAGGGCCAGATGTATCAAGCTAAATTGCGATCGCAAATGCGGAAATTCGTAGAATTTCAGCGTTTGCAATCGCAATTTAGCTGTGTGCAATGTAGGAAAGGAAAACCTACTCGCAAAATAAGGAATTTTAAAATTTGCGATTCCCTATTTTGCATAAGCATTTAGAAAATCGCAATTTGCGATTCCCTAAAAGCTATTCTAGTAGCCATTGCAAATTGCGATATTGCTTTAAGGAATCGCAAATTACCACCAACTTCAAGTTGGTGGTAATTAGCGATTACCTTGAAAAATTCACTTTTTAGCATTTTTCAAAGTGCCATGTGGCACACATACATGTCCTTAGGCCATGTATGTGCACCACATGGGCACACATGCACATTTCAGGGGTGCAACAAGGTGTCCTTTAGGAACCCTTGCACCCTTGAAATTACGTGCGCAATTCCCATTCTTTCCTATGGTCCTCTTGGCCCATAGAAATAAATGGGAAGCCATTCCTTATTTGCAACTCGCAATTTGCGAGTCGCAAATAAGGAATGTGTAGGAATCGAAAAATATTAGCAGATTCCTACATACATTGCATTTTGCGAGTCTATAATAGCGAATAGGTAAACTTTGCTATTATAGACTCGCAAAATGTAATGTTGATACATCTGGCCCAATGTAACTACAATACATCAATAGCCAAAATAATTACAAGCCCTAGGACACAAAGACCACTCAGCATCTAGCCCTCTAAGTGAATAAAATACATTGCATAGGGGAAAACGGCATGTGCCAGATTGAGACAAATGATATCAACATCAGAAATGCATATGTTTAAAAAAAACAGAATGCAAAATAGAATCTCAGCAATATTTTTATGAAACAATATTTTCAATATTAAGGAATTCTTTTCATTTCATACTATATACATAGTTTCTACATGTGAGTCTGTATGCAGTTGGTTACAGAAACTCATCAAACACCTGTTTCACCCCTTGGTAGTGGGCAGTGTTAGGGCTTTTTCAAGGGAATTGAATAATCCACAGAGTTTTCAAGGTGCTGAATAGTAGTCCCTAGTAATGGTAAAGGTTATTTTGAGATTGTGGGACTGTACCTATATGTAATATGAAAGAAAACACATTTGTGAATATTCAAGATATTCCTTCATAAAAATATTCTTGAGATTTCTATTTTGCATTCTATGGTTCCCCTACCCTTTCCACTCTGTGTGTGGCTTCTCCCAGTTCCTCAGTGCTCTGCCACACATCCCTGCTCTTCTGTTGCTTTTTGCTCCTACAAGTGCTTACTTAGATCTGTCAACCCCCCAAGCTCCTCCACTACTTATCATTCAACCATCCCACATCCTTGCTTTCGCCCGTCTGTGCATGTTACTTCGCTTACTCTTGGCCCTCCCACCCACTGCTCTTACATTTGTTTTCGTCCTCAATTGCTTTGCACACCCAGTGATGCTTTGCACAGAATGGAGATGTATATCCTCACATGCAAATACCCCTCTGCTCTTGCGCGCCTGGTGTGTGCACGAGGTATCCCCGTATATCACGACAAAAGATCCACTGTACATGTAAGAAAATTCGCACTCCAGAACTGCTATGCAAGGATTTATTTAGCCCATTGTTCTTCTTACTAAACATACGATGGATGCTTTGTTGTGATATTGAAAAAATTATATATATTACCTACTGGCGGTCGCCAGTAGGTAGTTGTAGTTAGGACCTAGTTACCATAGTAAAATCGTAACATTCTTTTCCCAATAACTTTGGCGCCAGATGACGAATCTTCGCAAAAAGTTCAAAACTGGTGGGGCGCCCCGGTCACCTCCTATCCTGAAAGTTTCGGGTGATTCGTCAAGCGGGGGGCGAGAAAAAAGGGGGGTCCCAAAACACGTTTTCTCCATGTTATTTCCCAACGGAATTACACCAAATATTGCAAAAAGGTAGCCCTTGGCTCAGAAAGAGACCTGTTTTTTAAATGGTGTAAATCCGTTCTGTAGTTCTTGAGAAAATCAAAAAATAGAGTTAAAAAAATCAATTTCCCATAGAAAAGTTTAGACACGGTTATAGCAAAAACTGCTGAACGAAATTACACCAAATTTGGCAAAAAGGTACTGCTTGGCTCAGAAAGCGACAATTTAAAAAATGGTGAAATCTGTTCAGTACTTTTTGAGAAATTAAGAAATAAAGATAGTGATATCTGTGGCCGCGGAGGATCCGCGCACCCTCCCGATCATGAGCTTCATGCTAATTGCCTGCCAACACTCCAAACCAGGAAGTGTTGGCAGCCATCTTGTGCCTCGGTAGAACCGATGCAAAAGAAAACAGAAAAACAAATGTGCAAAACAGGAAAAGGGGGCAGGGTAGAAACACCCTGACCCCCTAGGCCTGATCAGGGGGTCCCACAAGGGCTCAATTTTTTATTTATTTTTTAAATCACGGGATGCGTGGAGGATCCACAGATCCGACCGAAAAAATTTAAGAAAATGAAGCACGGGCTCCCGCGCTCCGTTATTAATTAGCCCCCTCGGGTGGACCCGGGGGCACTGCAAAAAATAAAATTGCGGGGTACCAGGGGGACCCCCGCAGCCCCGGGGACCACCACCCCGGGGATTTTTTATAAATATTAGCGGGGTAGACACAGCCCGCCCCCCCCCCTCCCCGGCGCTTTTTAAAAAAAATAGACCTGTGTGGGAGGGTTGAGCCCGGGGCGAATAGAAATTAATGGTAGGAGCCGTTTTTTTTACGGAAAAATAAGGAGTTGCGTACCTAGCGAGCCGCTCAGCGCGGCCCCCTAGTGTGCACGCGAGGGGTATGCGGCTTCAATTCGTGCTGGGTGTGCGACTTCAAGCAAAAATATTTTTAAAAATGTAAATAAAAACCTAGGTTATATGTTAGGATACTAGATGGCTTTAAAAAGAGCCCTTGTGTTTATTGGGAGATTTGTGTAGCTACATGTAAGTGCCAATGCAGTCTTAAGTTGTTGAGAAGGACTCTGTTTCCCTTATCTGTGAAATGTACACCATCAGTCCTGTAGATGCCATCCATATTAAAACGCAGATTGTTGTTGTATATGGACCCCATACTATGGTCTCTGAGATAAGCAGAAACAGCTTTATTGACATTTTTTCTAGCTTTCTCAATCTGTGGACAAAATTGATTGGACCTGTTCCATTTCTGTCTTTGGCATATGTTAGAGTACACAAAGACAAAATGCAACATCAGTTCTGCAAAGGTGTCCTTCATTAGCATTTCCAGAGCTAACCCAGTCAATGTGCCTAGGTCATTGCCACCACAGTGCACAATCATGAGGTCAGGTGGTTGGAGATGCATAAAGGATTTAACCAATGGCATCAATTGGTGCCACTTTAATCCTCTCTGTCCAATCCATTTAATGTCCAATAATCCACACAGAAAGCATTTTGAAGGGATTTCTGTAGGTAATCAGAAAATGTCTGCTGCTGAGGTAGGCAGGTGGAAGAATAACATCTATCTAAAATGGTGGACAAGATGCTGTTTTTAAGAAAGTAGAGATTTGATTGGCTGTTTAACAACACTCTACATTCAAAAATAGGGTGCTTTTCACTTGGTTTAGAAAGCATGTTTCTTATTGGTTATTAACAAATGTTGGAAAAGTACAGCAGAGAAGATAAGGGCAAGCATTGTAAAGCCAACCACACCTGCTGTTGTCATTTGTAACATTGTGTGGTGAACTTGTGGCTAAGTTGAATGTTGCATGACCTGTTGCTATGGAAACTGACCTTAACCCCTTCAGCGCGGCGCGGATTTCCGCGCCACGCTGAAGGTTCCGTGCGCGGGCGGGGCCGTGACGGAGCGGTTCCGTCATGCGCACAGCGCGACCGTCGCGCATGACGGAACCGCTCCGTCACAAGCACGGAAAGGGTTAAAGACAAGGGGTGAAGATGTCAGTTGAAAAGTATTCTCTGTGACCAATGGGAAATCGTTTTTCAATTTGAAAAACACTGGGAAGCAATGCCTTTTGTTGTTTATGTCTATATGTATGGAAAAATAGAGTGAAAAATTGCCAATACTGGTTCACCCTTGCAGAGTTTGTTAATCTACATTCTCTGTGTGAAAAAGAAAATCCTGAGTGAGTGTGTGAGATTTTTCATTCAACAGATTTATTTAAAGGTGAGTTACATATTTTTGAGGTTAATTTAAAAAGGATTTGACATTTTTATGAAACTATGTTGTTTGAAATATATTATAAAATCCACAGATGTATATTGGGATTATTTTTATTGTATTTGAAGTTTGCTTGAAAAGCAGTATGTACAGTAATATATTTATTTAAGTGTGTTAGAAGATATAGTTGAATAAAGGCTTTTATTTACTATTAATTGGTTAAATATGTACTAAGAAGGTGTATTTTCTAAAAAATTCATATAAGGTGTAGTTTATTAGGCACGATTAATTCTTCTGTGTAAAAAGGTAGAGTTTAAAAATATTGCATTATTATAGATAGTATGGTAAAATGAGGTACAATTGTGCTGTTTGCAAGATGATCATATAAGGTGTTAATAATTATGAATCTGATATTAGTTGGTACAGTTTCTGCAGTTTTAAAAATCCTTATTAAAAAAGTGTTCGTTATTACTGTTCTTCATTATGTCTGTTGAGAGATATAGTGTAATTTCGTAGTTAGTATATAAGTAAATGTGCACAATGTATGCGGTGCTTTAACCCCCTGCAGACTACTAATTTACTCCTGCAAAAATCCAATCAGTAGCCATGCAGATAAGCAATCACACTGTCATTCCCTGTCCAATCCTCCTATCATCCTGACAGCACCATGTCTGCATCTACTCTGTGCTGAAACACACGCACTTAAAAACTCACCCTTGTGTCAACTACCACCACTCTTATTATCTAGTTACTGTGCATACACCTATAGAATGCTTCAGGCATTAAGACACATAGTGGCAGATTTACAAGCCCCTTACGACACTTTTACGCTGCCGTTGCGTCACTTTTGTGACGCAGCGGCGGCGTAAACCATGTGCCACAATGCGACTTATTTACAACGTTACGCATCTAGGCTGATGCGTCACGTTGTAAAGCCCTGCGCCACATGAAACCTGCGTCAGGTTTCATGTGGGCGTTCTGTCGCAGGATGGGTGTTCCCTCGCAGGAAAGCCCCATAAAACTGATGCAGTTTTACGACTTTGCTGCGTCAAATCCTTATGCCTGCTTCAAGCAGGCGTAAGGAGTGAAGCACCACGTTAAGTATGGGTGGCCACTGTGCATTGCAGGAGTTGCGTCGCGCTTGTGACGTGACTCCTGCAATGCACCACCCGTACGCCACAAGATGCGTCACGCATCTTCCCCTCCTTGCACAATGGTGCGCTGCATTGTAAATGCGACGCATCCGTGGTGGTGCAAGGGGGGGGATTACGTGATGCATCTGTTCTGGCGCATCCCTGCTGATTTGCAGAGATGCGCCAGAAGTTGTAAATCTGCCCCATAGTGTACAGTGAAATATGCGCAATGTATGCAGGCTCTTCACCCCCTGCAGACTACTGATTCACCCTTGCAATAAGCCAGTTAGTATTTATGTAGTGCCCTAATCAGGCTGTCAGAATTTGTCCACTCCTGCAATCATCTTGACAGAAGCATGTCCTTTTCTAATTTCTGTGCCAATACACAAGCACTTAAAATCTCACCCTCCTATCAACTACCAGAACTCTCACTATCTAGTCACTGTTTATACACCTGTAGAATGCCTCAGGCATTAAGACACATAGTGCTACTGTGAAATGTGCGCAATGTATGCAGGCCCGTAACCCGCAGCAGACTACTGATTCACCCTTGCAATAAGCCTGGTAGTATTCATGTAGTTCCCCAATCAGCCTAGCAGTCTCTGTCCACTCCTGCAATTATCCTGACTGAAGCATGTCCTTTTCTAATCGCTGTGCCAACACACAAGCACATAAAAACTCACCCTCCTGACAACTACCAGCCCTCTCACTATCTAGTCACTGTCCATATACCTGTAGAATGCCTCAGGCATTAAGACAAGCAGTACTAAAGTCAAATGTGTGCAATCTATGCAGGCCTCTAACCACCAGTAGACTACTGATTCACTCTTGGTATAAGCCAGGTAGTATTCATGCAGTGCCCCAATCAGACTGTCACTCTCTGTCCACTCCTGCAATAATGCTGACAGTAACATATCCTTATCTAATGTCTGTGCCAACATACAAGCACTTATAAAGTCTTCCTTTAGTGAATGACAAGCATTGTAACTTTCCAGTCACTATCCATGCACTTGTAGAGTGACTCAGGCATTAAGTCAAGCAGTACTACAGTCAAATGTGCGCACTCTATGCAGGCCTCTAACCACCAGTAGACTACTGATTCACCCTTGGTATAAGCCAGGCATTATTCATGCAGTGCCCCAATCAGACTCTCACCCTCTGTCCACTCCTGCAATAATGCTGACAGTAACATGTCCTTATCTAACTTCTGTGGCAACACACAAGCAATTAAAAACTCACCCTCCTGTCAACTAACACCACTCTTACTATCTAGTCACTGTGCATACACCTGTAGAATGCTTCAGGCATTAAGACACATAGGGGCAGATTTATGTTTCCTGGCGCATCCCTGCAAATCAGCAGGGATGCGTCAGGAATGATGCGTCACGAAAGTTTACCCTTGCGCCACAATAGATGCGCCGCATTTACAATGCAGCGCATCGTGGCGCAAGGCTAAACATGCGTAACGCATCTGATGGCGGAAGGGCGGCGCATTGCTGGAGTTGCGTCGAAAGCGCGACACAGCTCCAGCAAGGCTCGGGGGTGCCCTATCATTACAATGCTGCGTCAATCCTTACGCCTGCTTCAAGCAGGCGCAGGGTTTTGACGCAGCATTGGCTCAAAAGTGACTGAGTGAAATCTTGTAGAATTCACTCAGCCACTTTTAGGAGGCGTTCCTGTGATGGAATACCCCCCCCTGCACAGGTACGCCTACTTCAGACACAGGGCTTTAGAACGTGACGCATCTCCCAGATGCGTCACGTTGTAAATACCCCGCAGCATGGCGCAGGATTTGCGCCGCCGCTGCGTCACAAAAGTGACGCAACGGCGGCGTAAATGAGGCGCCAGGGGCTCATAAATCTGCCCCATAGTGTACAGTGAAATATGCGCAATGTATGCAGGCCTGTAACCCCCAGCAGACTACTGATTCATCCTTGCAATAAGCCAGGTAGTATTCATGCAGTGCCCCAATCAGCCTATCAGACTGTCCACTCCTGCAATTATCCTGACAGAAGTATGTCCTTATCTAATCGCTGTGCCAACACACAAGCACTTATAAACTCTCCCTGCTATCAACTACCACCACTTTAATGATCCTCTCCGTATTCATGCACTTGTAGAATGACTCCGGCATTAAGACAAGCAGTGGTACACAGAAATGTGCACAATATATGCAGGCCTCTAACCCCCAGCAGACTACTGATTCACCCTTGGAATAAGCCAGGTAGTATTCATGCTGTGCCCCAATCAGACTGTCACTCTCTGCCCACTCCTGCAATGATCTTGACAGAAGCATGTCCTTATCTAATTTCTGTGCCAACACACAAGCACTTAAAAACTCACCCTTCTGTCAACTACCAGCACTCTCACTATCAAGTCACTGTGCATACACCTATAAAATGCCTCAAGCATTAAGACACATAGTGCTACTGTGAAATGTGTGCAATGTATGCAGGCCTGTAACCCCCAGTAGACTACTGATTCATCCTTGGAATAAGCCAGGTAGTATTCATGCAGTACCCCAATCAGACTGTCACTCTCTGTCCACTCCTGCAATCATCCTGACACAAGCATGTCCTTATCTAATTTCTGTGCCAACACACAAGCACTTAAAAACTCACCCTCCTGTCAACTACCAGCGCTCTCACTATCTAGTCACTGTCCATATACCTATAGAATGCTTCAGGCATTAAGACACATAGTGTACAGTGAAATGTGCGCAATGTATGCAGGCCTGTTACCCCCAGTAGACTACTGATTCACCCTTGCAATAAGCCAGGTAGTATTCATGTAGTGCCCCAATCAGCCTATCACTCTTTGTCCACTCCTGCAATCATGCTTACAGAATCATATCCTTATCTAATGTCTGTACCAACATACAAGCACTTATAAACTCTCCCTGCAGTCAATGACAAGCAGTGTAACTTTTCAGTCACTATCCATGCACTTGTAGAGTGACTCGGGAATTAAGACAAGCAGTGCTACAGTCAAATGTGCGCAAACTATGCAGGCCTCTAACCACCAGCACACTTCATGCAGTGCCCCAATCAGACTGTCACCCTCTGTCCACTTCTGCAATAATGCTGACAGTAACATGTCCTTATCTAACTTCTGTGCCAACACACAAGCAATTAAAAACTCACCCTCCTGTCAACTAACACCACTCTTACTATCTAGTCACTGTGCATACACCTGTAGAATGCTTCAGGCATTAAGACACATAGTGTACAGTGAAATATGCGCAATGTATGCAGGCCTGTAACCCCCAGCAGACTACTGATTCATCCTTGCAATAAGCCAGGTAGTATTCATGCAGTGCCCCAATCAGCCTGTCAGTCTCTGTCCACTCCTGCAATTATCCTGACAGAAGCATGTCCTTATCTAATCGCTGTGCCAACACACAAGCACTTATAAACTCTCCCTGCTGTCAACTACCACCACTTTAACTATCCTCTCCGTATTCATGCACTTGTAGAACGACTCAGGCATTAAGACAAGCAGTGGTACACTGAAATGTTCACAATATATGCAGGCCTCTAACCCCCAGCAGACTACTGATGCACCCTTGGAATAAGCCAGGTAGTATTCATGCTGTGCCCCAATCAGACTGTCACTCTCTGCCCACTCCTGCAATGATCTTGACAGAAGCATGTCCTTATCTAATTTCTGTGCCAACACACAAGCACTTAAAACTCACCCTTCTGTCAACTACCAGCCCTCTCACTATCTAGTCACTGTGCATACACCTGTAGAAAGGCGCAGGCATTAAGACACATAGTGCTACTGTGAAATGTGTGCAATGTATGCAGGCCTGTAACCTCCAGCAGACTACTGATTCACCCTTGTAATAAATCAGGTAGTATTCATGCAGTGCCCTAATCAGCCTATTAGTCTCTGTCCACTCCTGCAATTATCCTGACAGAAGCATGTCCTTATCTAATCTCTGTGCCAACACACAAGCAGTTAGAAAGTCTCTCTGTTGTCAACTACCAGCAGTGTAACTATCCAGTCACTATCCATGTATTTGTAGAATGACTCTATCATTAAGATAAGCGGTGGTACAGTCAAATGTGCACAATGTATGCAGGCCTCTCACCCCCGCAGACTACTGATTCACCCTTAAAATAAGCCAGGCAGTATTTATTTAGTGCCACAATCAGACTCTCACTTTGTGTCCACTCCTGCAATCATCCACACAGAATCATGTTCTTAACTAATCACTGTGCAGAAACACAAAGCTTTAAAAATTCACCATTCTCTTTCATTGCAGAACTCAAATGATCCAGTCAGTATCTATGTGCTCATATAATAACCCAGAAACTAATACATGTAGTATTACAATCATCTATACAGTATTGATCCACTCCTCTAAACACTTAAATACTAGTTATTCAGTTCTGCAATTACCCAGTTAGCACCTGTGTCTTGCAATAAATGGATAGTGATTTTAAAAGAAAACAATTAAATGATTTTTAGATACAATGTCTTTGTTTAGTATTACAATAATATATTTTATTAATTTTGTTTTAATAAAATTATATATATTTTTTTTTTTAAACAGATATTGCTCATCTTCAATAAAAAAACTTACAATGACTAGAATAACACAAAAGAAGAAACAACAAAGAAAGGAATATTATTTTATGGAAACACAACAGAAAAAATTAGAGGAACTACAACATGTGGAAAAAAAGAAAAAGTCTTCCGGTAAGAGAACAAAAGAGTTTATTAAAAAAACTTTCAAAGGCTGGAAACAGTGTGCATAGAGTGAAAAGTAGAAGCAATGCCTTAAGAAGAAAGAACAATAACAAGAAAAAAGGAGAAATGAATGGGAAATTAAGTTTTCAAGAAAAAATATATGGTAAAAGGAGAAAGAATCAATATACTGAAATAAGGAAAAGAATGTTTTATAATAGAGTTGTCTTTAATTTGTTGAACGATGTGAAGAAATATAAAAGAAAATCCGCATTTTATAAAAAGAAAAAACAGATTGAAACTATTGTTGAAAAGGCTTTTGAATTAAAAAGGAAATTATTAATTGTAGTATTAAATATAATTCGATCATTAGATAAACCAATACGTTTTATGAAGGCCAAAAGTAAAAGGAAGAGAGTAATTAACAGAACTAACTTTTGTGATGTTTTTTTGGGTGAATGGAAACACAGTTCAAGTTCAGAGCCTTTTTTAATGAAGAGAGCTATTTTCAAACCAATAGTTTATTGCATGCAGTTGATACCACTGGTCGTGCTTATGAGGTTAAAAACGGTTGTCCAATTGAAAAAGAAAAGATGGTTCCTAGAATGTAGAAGAAGTGGTAGCTGATGAAGTTCTAGGAGACGTACTAAAGCCCCAGTGTATACTTGGGATTGTAGTAGTATATGCAGTATACGTCAGGAATCCATTGATATTTTTAGGAATTTCTTACGAGAGTACAGTAAAAAAAAAGTCTTAAACAAAAGATTAAGATGTTGCAAGGACTAGATCCTTGCAGAGTGAGAAAAAATACTGGTTTGCAAGGTCATTCTTTGGCTTGTCTTTCTAGAAAAGTATGTCAAAGTGTTTTTCATCATTTTAGAATGTTAGCAGTACATCATTCTCAAATGCAGAAGTTAGTCAGAAAATTGTATTACGCAAAAAGTCCAGCAATATTTTTAAATTAATTAAACAGTGCGCTTGTGCATGGGTCAGTATCAGATGTAAAAAAAAGTTTGTGATGAAATAAGAGTTTAGTTACTTTGGTCCTGAAGAAGAGAGTAGACAAAGTGAGACATTGATAGAAGTAGGCATTGAAGAAAGCGTGGAAAAGATTAGTATAGAGAAATTTGAAGAAGAAATGACAAAGTTTAAGGTAAATTTGTGTGAAAGGCCAAATTATACTTGTATTTGTTGTCGACAAACTCACTATAAGAATCAGACATGGACTGTTGATCTGTATTTAAAAAGTGAAAAAGAAAATAATGATAAGTGGAAGGAATTTGCAACTTATTTGTTGGTAGAGGATTGCTTTGATTTGGGTACTAATCAACATATTTGTAAATATTGTTATAATAAATTAGATGATAATAAAATGCCAGGAAGAGCTGTCCACAATGATCTGGAGTTGCTACCTATTCCTCAAGAACTGATGGATTTAAACACGAATGAGTGTATTCTAATTCAGTCTGTGCACCCGTTTCAGGCTATTGTTTATATGGAGCCTAAAACAGGTAAATTGCCTCCCACAGATTTACAGAGAGGATTAAAAGGAAAAGTTGCATATTTACCTCTAGATTTAAAGAAAAATATTGAAACTATTGGTGTAGATAAAGAAGAAAGTGAACCCTTAATTATTCTTGTGAATGGTGTTCCTACTGAGAGTAAGAAAATCTGGCAGGAATTAGTGGATGTCAGGAAAGTGCAAAGGGCAACATTGTATCTTATAAAGAATAATGAATACTACAAAAATGTGTGTGTGGAAGAAGAATAAATTCTTTTAGGGGATGATAGTGAAATGTCAAGTGGTCAAATTGAGAAAGTGGACATATCCAAAAGTGAAGAAATGTATGTACATGATAGTGTACATCGTTTACATTCTAAAGAAGTGTTGGGGAACACTATTGAATTATTCCAAATGAAGAAAGCGAAGGGGAATCCCTTGAGTGTTTGGGAAAAGAGTTTGAAAGCTCGTTGTTTTCCCCAGCTGTTCCCAACTGAAAAAGGTGGACGATATGACGAACGATCAATACAGATTCCTGCATCAGAATATCGGACAACAAGATTGTATGAAGAAGATCCTAGATTTCGACAATGTATCCCATATATATTTAATCTTTTGTTTGATAGTGACTTGTCTGGACTTTCATATGCAGTCAACCATATATTAAAAACAGGAGTACATCTTCGAAATGTTTCTGCAAAGGAATTTATGGAAAAAGTACATCAGAGAGATGATCATTTGGAATCTCAACTGATTAATTTGATGGCATGTCAGCGCGGTACTAATGAGTATTGGTATCGTTGTCATGGAGAACTTAAATGCATGCTAAGGAATTTAGGAACTCCAACGTGGATTGTTACACTAAGCTGTGCTGAATACGCATGGGATGATTTACTTCAATTTCTTCGAGAAGCAAATTCAAACATTAAAAACAGTGGGGCAGATTTATGAGGTTTTGCCATAGGGAAGCGCAGCAGGCCTTCCTGCTGCGCTTCCCTACGGCAAAAGAAAAGAGCAGGGATGCGCCGTATCTATGAAATGCGGCGCATTCCTGTCCTTTTCCCCTGCGCCGGCGCACAATGGGCTGCCTGCGCCAACGCAGGCACCTCTGCACCATGGTGCAAGGGTGCCTGCGTTGCGGGGATGAATATTTTTGTAGAGGAAGGGAAACCTTTCTGTACAAAAATAATCACAAGAGGTTTTTCCTCTTTGTATGGGTGCTGCAGAATGCAGCACACACAGAAAAAGGAAAAACGAGGAGAAATAAAGATATTTCTCCCCGTTGCGCCTCCCTTACGCCTCCCCTGGGGAGGCGTAAGCTTTTGGCGCTGCCTCAGATTTACGATTTCTCGTAAATCTGGGGCAGTGTCAAAAGGCCATGGATGTTGCTGGGAACGCCCCCAGCAACACCCATTGCACGCCCCTTTAACGCAGAAAACTGCGTTAAAGGGACTGATATTTATGAGGCAGCATTAAGCCAAAAAAAGTGGCTCAGTGCTGCCTGATAAAGATCACGCAGGCTTCTGCGCCACGGAACGTCACAAAAAGTGACGTTCCGATGGCGCAACGGGCCTCATAAATCTGCCCCATCGAATTCAAGACTCCTGGAGAATTGTGTTCTTTGGATCCTGTAAATGTATGCAGATATTTCAATCATAGGTTTGAAGCTATGATGTCTTTTATCTGCAACAAAAAGAATCCTCCTCTTGGAGAAGTTATTGATTTCTTTTGGAGAAAGGAGTATCAAGCTAGAGGTGCTCCTCATATGCACATGCTTCTATGGTTCAAGGATGCACCCAAATTTTGAACTGATTTGGATGACACTGTTTTAGCTTTTATTGAAGGTTATGTTACATGTTCTATACCTAAAAGAACAGAAGAAAATACCTTAAGGCAACAAGTGTTACCATTCCAAAGTCATCGATGTGGGAAATACTGTCGACGGAAATACAAGTCGAAGGAAAAGTTTTATACCAAATGTCGTTTTGGATTTCCACGTCCAGTAATATCCAAAGGAAGAGTGAACAGTTTCATGTCAGCGGTGAGACATATCATCACTAGAAAATCTCCAAAAAATACATACAATTTGTGAAGAATCAAAGTATATAAATGATTATAATCCAGTTACTCTGTCAATGTGGAATGCTAATATAGATATCCAGAATGTTGCGGATAATTCCATTGCTGTGGCTCGATATTTAACATCATACATAACAAAATCAGAAAAGACGGAGTTGAAAGAAATGAGGGAAGAAATTTCCCACGAGAAGACTCTCAGTAGGAAATAGTACAGCTTCAGTTTGAAGATGCTGCCACATCGAGAAATTGGATCGTACGAATGTTCGGATCGGTTATCGTCTGTAAGTTTATATTCAAAGTCAAGAGGAATTGTTTGGGTTAGTCTAGGTCTTTCTGCAACGCGAAATTGAGAACTTAAATCTATTCATGAAATTGAATATTTAGCATTAAATGAACCAGAAAACACAGATCTAGTCAAAACAAACATGTTGGATACATACTATCCAAATAGAAGTCCTCAGGCCGATTCACAGAACTAACTTAAGACAAAATCCTAAACTTACTACTTTTGGTATTCACAGAAGTTAGGATTTTGTCTTAAATTTGTCTGAAGACAAACTTAAGACAGACTTAAGACAGTCTTAAGACAGACTTAAGACAGTCTTAAGACAGACTTAAGACAGTCCTAAGACAGACTTAAGACAGTCTTAAGACAGACTTAAGACAGACTTAAGACAGTCTTAAGACAGACTTAAGACAGACTTAAGACAGACTTAAGACAAACTTAAGACAAAATCCTAACTTAAGTTAGTCTTAAGTCTGTCTTAAGACTGTCTTAAGTCTGTCTTAAGACTGTCTTAAGACAAACTTAAGACAAAATCCTAACTTCTGTGAATACCAAAAGTAGTAAGTTTAGGATTGTGTCTTAAGTTAGTTCTGTGAATCGGGCCCGACATCTTGAGAACATATGTCTCTACAAAGTACTGCAATATTACAGTTTTAAGAGAAATGCTACAGAGAATATAAATGAAGGAAAATATGCAGTGATTGGTTCAGAAGGATGTTTGGTGAAACATACTAAAGGAAATCTCATTAATCATAGAAAACTGAGCTGTGATACTCCTGATAAAAGAGAATTTTACTATTTAGCACTTTTACAACTCTTCAAACCTTGGCGTACGGAACTGGAATTACTTGGAGATTTTGAGTGCTATGAAGATTCTTTCAATGCATGTAAAGATAGCATTGAATGCCCAGTTTTTACAAATTATCTCAAAATGTTAAATGAAGAAATCGATCAAGAAGCTACTATTGCAGCTGAGATTGCAAGAGACAGTTCTCAAGATAGTCCAAGTTCTGCACCACTGAGTCAGGATCCTCTAGGAGAACCAATTCTTGAAAATGAAGCAGCCATCGCCATGAGTGAAGTGGAAACAGCAATGCATCAAGCTCAAGAAGATATGATGGACTTGGGAATCTTGGAAGAACAACTAAATATTGAACAGAAAGAAATATACCAGCAAGTGAAACAACAGATCGACCATGGTTTTCTTCATGAAAAGAAAGAATGCACATGCACATCATTTCAACCTATCCGAATGTATGTCAGTGGTCAAGCTGGTACAGGAAAAAGTTTCCTAATTAAAGTTTTGACCGCTTATCTACAGAAAACAACGGGCTCAGATTTGCCTTGTGTTGTAACTGCTCCAACTGGGTTGGCAGCACACAACATTAAAGGAATTACATTGCATCGTTTACTAATGCTACCTGTAGAGCATAAAAATAAATCGGAATATCACAAGCTATCTGGAGAAGCTTGTTATGAAGTTTCAAGAGTGCTTCAGAAAATGATACTTATAATTATTGATGAGGTGAGCATGGTCTCAAACTTAATGCTTGCCTTTGTGCATTTAATAATGCAGCAAATTTTAAAAACAGACTACGATATGTTATTTGGAGGAAAACCTTGTCATAGTTTTTGGTGATCTACTTCAACTTACTCCTGTAAAAGGACAACCAGTATTTAAGACACTTCTGCATGAAGACACCAGAAAGTCGTTGGGAAGCATTGGAAACATTAACATTTGGTCATATTTTGAATACAAAGAACTTATAAAAAATATGCGGCAGAGTCGTTTCGCCTTGTTTGTTGTATTTTTGTATTTTTCATTTTTTGTTTTTTTGTTGTTATTTATACTAAAAGTGTGTATTCTGATTTCCTTTATGTGCAGTCTGATTTACTGTGATAGTGCGGAGCCCCTGTGGGCTAGCCATTGTTTTCTGATATGCTGGAACGCTTTGACTACTAGCGGCCGACCCTGGTGGTTGTAGGCCCGTGCTTGTAACCCTTTTATGCACAATAAAATCTTTAAAAAAAAAAAAAAAAAAAAAAACATATGCGGCAGGCAAATGATATAGATTATGGAACTATTCTTCAAGATATAAGAATTGGAGTATTGACAGAACATGGCAAACAAGCTTTGGAAAGTCCGCTACTTACTACCTTGTTTGCAAATGAAAATATAGTTCCTGAAAAAATATGCAAGAAAATTGCAGAAAAAAAATCAGCAATCTGCCTAATGCCAACACTGCGAGAGTGTTCTACATTCAATGAAGAACTTTTAAAGCTTGAAAATGAACCAATAATAAAAATGGAAGCGATTGATAAAATAGAGCATGAAGGAGTTACTATTATTTTAACAGAAAAATTACAAACAAATTTGGACAATTTGGAAAAATCGATGTCTAAAACTGCTGGTTTAGAAAAAAAAAATATATGTATGTGTAAACTTTCGGGTCATTTTACGGCGTAATTTGAATGTGGAAAAAAGTTTAGTAAATGGAACAATGGGAAAAGTGGTTGAATTTGTTAATTATCAAAAAAGAGCTGGGATTGAATCTTTGAAAATCAAATTTGATCAGATTGAAGAAGTAAAGAAAATTGGTCGTTGTTCTGCTCCTTTTTTGCTAGTTAAAGATTTGTATGTTCGTAGGAGACAGTTTCCTCTTTCTTTGGCATATGCGGTGACTATTCATAAATCTCAAGGTTTAAGTGTAGACAGTGCTTTGGTAAACATTGGGAGTACTGTATTTAAAGAGGGTATGGCATATGTTGCTTTGTCCCGAGTCAGAACTTTATCTGGATTGTATTTGATTGATTTTGATGAGAGAAAGATTAGTGCAGATTCAAATTGTGTAAGAGAGTATAATCGTTTAAAAAGACTATATGCTCTCAATTTAGGTGAATATCCTGTATATGAAAAGCGTGTGGTTGGTCGAAAACGGAGATATGAGAATATCTGTAGTGAAGTTAAAGAGAAGAAACAAAATCAAGATAATGTTGAGATTCCAAGCAAAAAGGACAAGGAGACTATTGAAGAGATTGTTGGATATCAATTAGAAAATAGTTCAGGTATCAACTGCTATGCAAATGTAGTGGTAAATGTTGTATTTGCTTTAGAATATCTGCAACAGCAAATTATGGAGCATAGAGAAAAACGGTTTTGTTCTTTGTTGCATTCTATATTTGAAAAATTGAAAACTGATAAAAGTCAAATCCAAAATGTTTCTGATATTCTGAATCTTCTGGATATATGTAGTGGTTCTACACAATTTTCACAGAATGTCCAACAAAATGCTCAGGAATTTCTAATATATATGCTTGCAGTATTGGAAGATGAAGGAATAGAACTTGAAAATCTATTTGAACTTTGTTATAAATGGCAACATGAATGTGAAAATTGTAGATTTACTTCTACCACTAACATAGACACTGAGAGATTCATATATTTGACAATACCAGACTGTAAAACAGTGTCTTTCAACAAATTAGTTAAAGCAGCAAATAAAAACATGGAGTGTAGCCAATGCAAATCAGAAATGTTATCAACATTATTTATAGAAAGATTTGGGCAACATATAATTTTAATGATACAACGTTGTACAGCTGATGGAAGAAAATTGGATACTTTAATTAAAAATGTTGTAGCAAGTCAACTATCAATATCAGGAAGAACGTTTGTAGCTGTAGCAATTATTTTCCACGATGGACCTTCTACAACATCTGGACATTACACAGTCTATTTAAAATGCAATAAAGGATGGACATATTGTAATGATGCTCATTTGGTGTTTAAATATCGTTTGCCTAGGGAATTACCAAATTCATACCTAATATTTTCAAAGCCAAAGTTTTAAGAAGATAATTCGGCCTATTGGGAATAAGTTAATATGTATTAATACCAATACTGTGGACAATTTCAGTATGAAGGATTTCAGGAATATCATTTTGGCTACAGGATAGATATTACTATAAATTAAGCATTTTTTCAGAGATAATCTGTCAGCAAATATTTTAAATGACATCATTTAGAGTATATGGACATTATAAAGCTATTGTTGATTGAATTATTGTTTATCTTCTTTGATATATTGACAAAATTCTCTTAGAAAGAAGCATTTTATATATACAAGAGTTGCATTATATACTATATTATTGAGGATGTTATTTATATGCAATGTGCAGAGATAGTTGACTATGTTTAAAATATTTTTGACATAGATTTTTTTTTTAAACAATCTTATTGATGGTTGGTTTTTTTGCCCGCTGTTATGTGATGAGTAACATTGAAATCACTATTAATAGTGAAATTCAATATATTCTGACAACAGCAAAAAAGGCAAACTAAATAATTTATATAAAGGTAAAATTATATTGTGTTGTAAAAATTATAAGATTATATTTTATAACTGTATTTTTTCTTCTCTTTTACAGATCCTAATTCTAAATTTACACAATGACTCAGTTGTTAAGACACAAAGTGCTTCAGTCAGATGTGCACAATGTATGCAGATCCCTAACACCCAGCACAGTAGTGATTCATCCTTGCTATAAGGCAGGTAGTGTTCATTTGGTGCCCTAATCAGACTGTCATTCTCTGTTCACTGCTGCAATCATCCTGACAGAAGCATATCCTTATCGAATCTCTGTGTCAACACACATGCAGTTATAAACTCTCCCTGCAGTCAACTACCAACAGTGTAAGTATTCAGTCACTATCCATGCACTTGTACAGCGACTCAGGCATCAAGACAAGCAGTGCTACAGTCAAATGTACGCAATCTATGCAGGCTCGTAACCTCAAGCAGACTACTGAATCACTCTTTCAATAAGCCAGATAGTATTCATGTAGTGCCCCAATCAACCTGTCATTCTCTGTCCACTCCTCTAATCATCCTGATACAAACATGTTCTTATCTAATTTCTGTGGCAACACACAAGCACTTATAAAGTCTATCTGCTATCAACTACCACTACTCTAACTATTCCCTCAGTATTTATGCACTTGTAGAATAACTCCGGCATTAAGACAAGTGGTGCTACAGTCAAATGTGCACAATCTATGTAGGCCCGTAACTCCAGCAGAGTACTGATTTACCCTTGCAATAAGCCAGGTAGTATTCATGCAGTGCCCCAATCAGCCTAACAGTCTCTGTCCACTCCTGCAATTATCCTGACAGAAGCATGTCCTTATCTAATCGCTGTGCCAACACACAAGCACTTAAAAACTTACCTTCCTGTCAACTACCAGCACTCTCACTATCTAGTCACTGTGCATACACTTATAGAATGCCTCAAGCATTAAGACACATAGTGCTACTGTGAAATGTGCGCAATGTATGCAGGCCTGTAACCCCCAGCAGACTACTGATTCAACCTTGCAATAAGCCTGGTAGTATTCATGTAGTGCCCCAATCAGCCTATCAGTCTCTGTCCACTCCTGCAATTATCCTGACAGAAGCATTTCCTTATCTAATCGCTGTGCCAACACACAAGCACTTAAAAACTCACCCTCCTGACAACTACTAGCACTCTCACTATCTAGTCAGTGTCCATACACCTGTAGAATGCGTCACACATTAAGACACATAGTACTACAGTGAAATGTGCGCAATGTATGCAGACCCTTAACCCCTAGCAGGGTACTCATTCACCCTTGGAATAAGCCAGGTAGTATTCATGTAGTGCCCCAATCAGACTGTCAGTCTCTATCCACTCCTGCAATCATACTGACAGAACCATGTCCTTATCTAATCTCTGTGCCAACACAAGAGCACTTATACACTTTCTCTGCAGTCAACTACCAGCAGTGTAATTTTGCAGTTACTATACATGCACTTGTAGAATGACTCCGGTATTAAGACACGCAGTCTACAATCAAATGTGCGCAAGCTATGCAGGCTTCTAACCCCCAGCAGAGTACTGATTCACCCTTGCTATAAAGCAGATAGTATTCATTTGGTGCCCCAATCAGACTGTCAGTCTCTGTCCACTCCTGCAATCATACTGTCAGAAGGATGTCCTTATCTAATCTCTGTGCCAACACACAAGCATTTATAAAGTCTCTCTGCAGTGAAGTACCAGCAGTGTAAGTATCCAGTCACTATCCATACACATGTACAGCGATTCAAGCATTAAGACAAGCAGTGCTACAGTCTAATGTGCACAATGTATAGAGGCCCATAACCTCAAGCAGAGTACTGATTCATCCTTGCAATAAGCCAGGTAGTATTCATGCAGTGCCACAATCAAACTATCACTCTCTGTCCACTCCTGCAATCATCCTAACAGAATCATATCTTTCTCTAATCTCTGTGCCTGTTATAATAGATTGCTCTTCTTCTCTGTGTCCTTATGGCTGAAGTCGCTATTGCGGCGCATAGCCGCGCACCCCTCCGGCATCATTTGACGCAGTTTGGGGTGCCTGACGATGAGATGTCTGTTATCTTTGTGGTGAGTGCCGATGCATCATATCCCTATGAGTTGTTTTACTCTTGGGTTACTATGCCGGCGGTGAATGCGGACGATAGTACGTTTCACTCCTATACTCCTACACAGGTCCCAGCGAATTATACGACATATAGGACGCAGGAGATTCCTATTTCGGCTTGGCAGCATCGTATTTGGTTTAATGGCGCCCTCCCCCACACGGTTACACCGGTTCGTTTAGGCGAGCACTCGGGCAGTGTGTTACCTTACTGCTCAATCATTGCGCTAGAGGACAATTGAAAGCCGATTTTAATCGAACAAAAACGTTTTAATAACTGGATTGTGTTAATTTGTAATACTTGTGTTTTTAAACTTAGTAATTTGCAGTCAGCACACTTGTTACTTACCCGCATTTTCTCCAGCACACACGCGCTCGATACCTGCCGATTCAGGGCAAGGCACCGAGCACCAGGGATTTAGTGGCGGCCATCTTAGGGCGGGACAGAGCGGTGAGAGCGCTCTAGGCTCAGTGATAAAAGGAGCCCTCAGACAGTGTTTTGCGGATTAGCGAGCACTCGGGCAGTGTGTTACCTTACTGCTCAATCATTGCGCTAGAGGACAATTGAAAGCCGATTTTAATCGAACAAAAACGTTTTAATAACTGGATTGTGTTAATTTGTAATACTTGTGTTTTTAAACTTAGTAATTTGCAGTCAGCACACTTGTTACTTACCCGCATTTTCTCCAGCACACACGCGCTCGATACCTGCCGATTCAGGGCAAGGCACCGAGCACCAGGGATTTAGTGGCGGCCATCTTAGGACGGGACAGAGCGGTGAGAGCGCTCCGGGCTCAGTGATAAAAAGAAACAGTCTTCTCCGCGATAGCGGACGCGCCTCGTCTTCGCCGGAGTCCAGCCAGAGTCAGCCCGTCTGTGCCCGTCCGGGCCAAGCCGGGACATAGGGCACAATACTCTGCTCCTTCACTATCCGGTATGTTAACAGGTGCCAAACTTAGGGCGTTACGCCCCAATAACCATGATAACTGCATAACCCTTAACCCGTTATTAGCTGGCTTACAAACATGCCCTGAATGTACCCTTTCTTTGACTAACTATCAGCCCTATTCTGAAACCCCCCAGGGTACTGTTATCAAACCTTACCAGCAGGGAGAGAGTCCTAACAATTTCATATTCTACTTGGTAAACTGTCGTTCACTACCACAACACAAATTAGATATTTTTCATCTTTTAATGGAAAAAAAGCCCATTGCCATATTCTTAACCGAGACTTGGCTTCATGACGGATCAGGTCCAGACGTTGCAACTGCCCTCCCCCCGAGCTATGCTATTGTAAGGAGGGATCGGGTAGGCCAAACAGGAGCGGGTATTGCCATTATTCACAGTAGAGATTTTGTGTGCAACTTTGAACCTGCAGACATTCCTAACTGCGAAGCGGCATCATTTAAAATTACCCTCAGTCCCAATTTTACCTTCTCTGGCGTACTGATCTATCGACCGCCAGTAAATAATCCCTCTTGGTCAGATAATTTGGTAAACTTTATCCTACCCCAACATCTAAATGCTCAAAACTTTACTGTACTTGGAGATTTGAATCTTCATTTAGAAGATGACAACAACAAGACCTGCAAAAACTTAATAGACGACTTTATGGTTTTAGATATGACTTTACGTAATAGGGGTCCAACTCACAAAGCTGGACATTTGTTAGACCCTATTATATCAAATATGAAAGAACTCTCATGGCTTAACACTACTCCTGTTCTCTGGTCAGATCATTTCCTATTACGTTTCGCTATCTCACTTAAACCTACCAAATGTCCTGTTACGACTCTTTCAGAATCTTTTAGGAGAAATTGGAAATCTCTAAATTTGGAGGATCTCAACAATGCTTTGAGGAAAGATCACCCATGCTTAGATGGAGAGATGGAAAGCATAGCAGAGGCTACACAAACATGGTTAAATGGTGCAGCGGATACCTGCCTGCCCCTATGCCGTTGCAAAGGAAAAACACATCGCTCTCCCGCCCCCTGGTACACAGAAGCTCTTAAGAAAGAAAAATCCACATGTAAGACCCTGGAGAGGCAGTGGCGTAAAAACTATGAACTCCATCAAAAAGAAGTTTACCGAAAGGCCAGAAATAGCTATCATTCAGCATGCATGAAAGCTAAAGCATGCTATGTTACTACTAGCATTAACATGGCCGTAAATAAATCCCAGACTCTCTTCAATACTGTAAAAGAGCTGGCTGGTGAGAATTCAAGAGCGGAACCTATCCCTCTCAATACCCAGCAGTGCCAGGACTTGGCTTCGTTTTTCACCGATAAGATTGAGAACATTGTCTCTAATATCAAAAGGGACAGCACGATCACACATAAACAATATAACATCCCCCAAGTCCCCAGAGGAAATTGTCATCTTGAAGCCTGGCCTCCCATTAATCTGGATACACTGAAGGAATTATTAAAATCGATCAAATCGGGTTCCCCACGTGACCCTATTCCTATCAGTATCTTAAGTAAATTAGAGGACTCTGCCATGATCTCCATAGCTGAGATACTGAACGCCTCCATTGAGCAGGCCATAGTTCCTGCTCTATGGAAACATGCTATGGTCAGTCCTCTACTTAAAAAGCCGGCCGCAGACCCTATGATATTGGCCAATTATCGTCCAATTTCATTACTGCCTGCCTTTTCAAAAATTTTGGAGAGGCACATCCATAAGGCACTTTCAACCTATGTGGAAAATAACGAGCTTCTTCATTCGTCCCAATCTGGGTTTAGGAGTGGTTATTCCACCGAGACGGCCCTGCTCGGGGTCACAGAAAAGATCAGGGAGCTCATGGATGATGGCCAAACGGTAGCATTGGTCTTGTTGGATCTAAGTGCGGCCTTCGACACCATTTCTCACTCCATACTGCTTGACAGGTTGGGGGAGAATGGTGTCGAAGGCAAAGCACTGGAGTGGATTAGATCATACTTATCCCTCCGCACTTTCCAGATCTCCTCTTCGGAGGCATGCTCTGAGGTATTCCACTCTCCTCATGGTGTGCCACAGGGATCGATCCTGAGCCCTTTGTTTTTTAATTTGTACCTACGACCATTGGCCAATCTTGCAGAAAATTTTGGTCTTATTTTAATGACTTATGCAGATGATTCTCAAATCCTGTTTTCACTTTCCAAATCTGACTCATCTGCTCCATCTGCATTAAAAATAGGCCTTCAGGAAATTTTTAGTTGGATGTCAGCTAATCAACTTAAATTAAATGGGGAGAAAACAGAGGTCCTCCTCTTAGGGAATAGTAAAGATCTCTGGAGTGATCCCCATTGACCATCGTCATTAGGTAAACTTCCACCTCCAGCCTCTCAGGTCAGAAACCTTGGGGTCATCATAGATGACAGTCTATCTATGACTCAGCAAGCCAACAAAGTGGCAGGCATATGTTTTACCATTCTTAAATGGCTTCGCAAAATTGTCTGGATGTTACCACCTACTACCCAGAAGACCGTAGTCAATGCCTTAGTGACATCTCGGCTTGATTACGGTAACATCTTGTACCTGGGCTCAAACAAAGCAGTAATAAGACGTCTGCAACTGGTGCAAAATGCTGCTGCCAGACTGCTTTGCAGAATCCCTAGATCAGCTAGGATCACCAAACATCTTAGGGACCTGCATTGGCTCAGGGTTGAAAACCGGATTCGTTTCAAAACCCTGACCTACCTATTTAAAATCAAAGCTGGCACTGCCCCCAAATACCTACAGGACCTTGCTAAGCCCTACCTCCCCAATCGCAGTCTTCGTTCTTGCGCTGCTGCGAACTTTGTGGTACCGAGGTTCAAACGGGCTAGAATAGGCGGGAGATCATTTTCCTATTTGGGCCCAACTCTGTGGAACACATTACCCATTCATATACGCAAGGAGGAAAGCTATATGAATTTTAGAAAAAGTGTAAAAACCTGGTTGTTCGACAGATAAGTGCTTTAAATGCTCTCTATCCAGTTGTGTTTTGTGTTTTGCTGGTCCGGCGCCGGGAAACCCTTTGTGGGTAGCTGTGCGCCTTACAAGTGTTATAAAATAAAATAAATAGGCCCTTTGTCCATTCCAGGGGCCACTTGGCCAGTACTGGCCGGATTTACACCTCATCCTTGTTATTTGCATGCTACGGTGGATGAGTTACGTCAACTCCATACAGCCGTGATTACAGTACATCGGGCTTTCGTGCAATACGTTTCACGCAATGTGCAGGTAGGGGCACCTGTTGTTGCGGGGCAGCCAGCTAGCCCGGCCTGGATTGTTATTAGTCCCGTCATGGTTAATTCGGTAATGGGCACGCGCCGCCAGAATAAGGATGATTTGCCTTATTGGCTTGCTGAGAAATTTGACCAGCTGGAAGCAGTATTTTCGCACTCTACTCCTGTGGAGAAACACAGGATACTCACCATTAGTTTTCAGAAAGACTTAGTCCCAGAAGTGGCCGATTGTGAGAACTGGGGTAAGGTTTTTGCAGCGGTCTACTCAAAGTGCTTCGGCACCCCGTCTCTGGCCGTACTGCCTTCCGTGATCAAACCTGTTCAAGATCAACACGGTCCGGAGGCGGCGGTCGAGTTGGGGATGAGGCTTGTCGGTGTGTTCGACGTGGTTGCCACTCTCATCCTTGGTAACCTCAAGGGAGATGTGGTTCACTTTCAAGTGGCGAATGATCTAGCCCTCGTAGACGACGTCGATAAACCCCGAGAGTTGCCTAAAATTATTGCGGGGCGTATAGAACCATAGGCCGCAGTAGTTTAGGGATTAAGCCTTCTGTTCAAACCGTAGATGTGCAACAGCAAACTAAGGTGGGTTCGTCTTTCAAAGACGATTGTCCAGCTTTTCCTAAACAAAGTTGGAGATCTAAGAAACAAGGAAAGCAGAAACAGAAACAGGGGTCTCGTCCCGCGTCGCCTGTACAGGCGACTAGTGAGCGCACATATGATTTGCGCGATCGAACTAGAATTAGGTCACCTGATAGATTTCAGGTTCCTGAACAACGTTCTCCTCGTTCTTCACAGGAAACATCGGCCTCGCAGTCCGGTGGCGGAGAACGTGGCAAAGGTCGGGGTGCCCAACAAGGACGTGAGCAACCCCGTCAGCCTGACGGTAAAGGCAAGCAGGACGAGTTTGCACGTCAACGTCCCCCGTTTCAGAAAAAGAAAGTTGCTGCACTAACTGCGAGGTATGCCACAGATAGTGCGATCGCAGCTTCGGAACCTGACATGGGCACTAACGCTGCTCGACAGCGCAGCGGAGGTCACAGTAGTGCGGCAAGCACTGCGTCCATATCTGGAGGCGACAGCAACTTACACGTTCATTACTGTAGAAACTGCAGAAACTAGAGTGGCTCCCCCTGACAGACTATATGACATAGTCCTTTTAATAGAAGGTGACATACAACGTACCATAAAAGGGATTTTTGGGGAAAATCTGACCTCTACATACGATATTCTATTAGCAGAGGTGGACTGGCCCCCAGCTTTCGTTTTGGCCGCTCCTAGAGGGGAGGAGGTAATCCTCCCATCTTTCGCACACACTGTGCCGAAGGACCAGGCTCAGAACTTTGCAGAAGAGTGGGCTCAGGTACTTGCTCCGGCGTTGTACTGTACTCAGGTTGGGTGGGATTAATTGTCATCAAGCCACGAGATTCCTTTACGGTCTATGCCCCAGCTACAACCCCAATATCCCATGCGCCGCGAAGCTAGATCTCACGTCGCAGAAATCCTTGAACAATTGGAATATCAAGGTGTTATTGAAACCTGTGTGTCACCCATGAATAATCCTCTATTCACTGTAACTAAACCTGATGGGTCGTACCGCCTAGTTTTGGATTATCCGCATTTGAACTCTCATTGTCGGACTTGTGCTGTACAAAATACCCACAGTTCTGCCCTCGTTGATAGTCTCGTGAGAAAAAGGTTTAAGACCACACTTGACATCTCTAATGGCTTTTTCCGCCATAATCTGTCCTCTATTAGTAGTCAATGGACAGCCTTTACCTCTGGCGCAAACAAAAACAGTTTAAGAGATTAGCCATGGGCTCTAAAAACAGTCCTGGCATCTTTGCCGCACGTGTAGTCTCTCTGTTAGAGGGCATTGACCCTGATGTGTACTCGTATGTTGATGACATTTATCTCACAGACGACGAATTATGGCCGCATCTGTGTCGAGTTGACCGCATCATTGTCATGTTTGCGGACTTCGGTTACAATTTCAACTTTGAAAAGTCACACATTTCAGAGTATACAGTGTTGTTTTTGGGCTATGAACTCAACAATGAAGGTCGAGGATTAGCCCCTCACTTCCTGGAGAAGTGCGCATGTTTGCGTGCTCCGACAACACTGAAAAAACTACAATCTTTGCTGGGTTTTCTGAATTTCGGGCGTACTTACATTCCCGATTATGTCCAGCGTATCAAGCCGCTATATGCCTCGATACAACCTAATTTTTCCAAATTGAGCTGGCTACCAGAACATTCGGCTGTCTTGCAATCATTGCAAGCTGATCTTCTTGCTTTGAAATACTTACTGACGCGTGATAACCACACTAACCTGGTGATAAGAATTGTGCCTGGCGCAGTTGGTTTCACGTACTTAACGTTCAATGAGGGCGACACAGTCCCCATTGCTTACAGATCACACCTGTACACTTTGGCTGAAATGCGCTTTTCCTCTGTCAAAAACGTTTTGACTGCAGTGCAGATGGCAATTCTGAAGGAGAGCGCTGTCGCAAGGGAAGCGCATGTTGGTTGTCACACCGTATCCTGCTCTAGAGGCAGTGACGAAAGCCAGTGTACCCAATTCTAAAGCTTTGCATCCACGTTGGATACAATGGGCCACTTCCTTGACATCGCCAGATGTCACCTACATCTTTAATGCCTCATTGCAGACTCAGGAGTATTTGCCGTATGAATTCGTTCATCCAGCTCCTCTGTCTTTGCACCCGCTTGAGGAGTACCATTGTATTATTTACACAGACGGTTCAGCGCAACCGGCGACGGTATCAAAGCATGCTTATCCAGGGGCCTGCGCAATTGTGGCTGGTGCTTTCGTGAATGGTGAATTCAAGTCTGATGTCGTACATACGCAGTCATTAGGTGATTTTACCGCCCAGTTGGCAGAGCTACGTGCTCTTGTGCTTGCACTGGAGTTTGCTGATCCACGAGTTACAACTCTTATAGTGAGTGACTCATTTTACTGTGTTCAGTCTTTTAACTACAATTTATTCTTTTGGTCTCAAAATGAATATCGAGATTCCAAAGGTAGCACAATCAAGCATAAAATGCTTTGGGTTCGAGTTGCAGAACTTAAACAGACTCTGCCTCACGTGAATGTAATTCATACTCTTGGGCACCAGTGTGTTGGTGTCCACGCGGTCGGAAACAGCTTGGCTGACGAAGTGGCAGAAACAGCAGTGGCAACATATCTAGTAGCAGCAGTTACAAGATCCAAAAGTAAGATTGATGATGACATCTTGGCAGCTATTGCTGCAACGGAGAAGGGAAGTAATTACCCTAGAAGTTTCCCTTCTAAATACTCTTATCATTTAAGTCCTGATAAAGTTCCTTATGTGAGAATTAACGACGTTGGTGACAGATTGATTCCCAACGCGGACTGCAGACTTTCCTTGATAACAGTTTCACACGAAGGCATGGCTTCTGCGCATGCCGGCGTTTCTGCGACTGTTACTCTCTTACAACAACGTTACTGGTGGCGCGGATTGTATAAACAGACTTGAGCTTATGTTCTTAATTGTGACATATGCCAGCAGATTAAACCTTCGACTGCTGCTCGTCCACCACAAACACAGTAGTGCATATCTAATAAACCACTTGGGTGTGTTTATTTAGATCACTGCGGTCCTTTCTCCTCTGATACTGTGTATAAGTACATCTTAGTTGCATTAGATTCGTGCACACGTTTTCTTTGGGTATGGCCACAAAGGAAGGCTGATGCTCGAACTGTCATCAGGGATTTGCGTGTCTTTGTGGGAATTTTCGCTTGTGGAACCCTACATTCAGATCAAGGTCCTGCGTTCGCCTCTAAGGCGTACAAAGAAGCCATGAGATCTTTGGGGGTCCAAGTCAAATTTTCGTCTCCATACCGGCCGAGGGCAATAGCTTTGTGGAACGAGTGAACCGTGACTTAAAGCAATCCCTGACAGCTAGGGTTTTAGGCACTGGCAGGAACTGGTTAGCCCATCTGTATAACGTACAACGTGCACTTAATAACCTCCCTAGAAGGTCTCTGGGTGGGCAGACCCCATACGAAATGCTCTTTGGCATAAAGATGTTTGTTCCGGACCTTGATGGTCTAGACATGGCGGCGTCTGCCGCACCCTTTGACGTAGACGATCACTGTGCTGTATTACAGAATCTACAAGAGACCAGAGACAGTCTTGCAAAGGAACACTTGCCCTCCACGACTGATGCTGCGCTTCAGATTCCGGAAGTCAGCTGGCTACCTCGAGTTGGTGACCTGGTCCCCGAGAACGTGGAGAACAAGAAGGAGTTCGGCCCCTCTTATCATGCTCCAGTACCATTGCTTGGCGTGCAGGGTACAAGAACAGTCATTTTACCTCCACTTCCTGGTCGCAAGGATAACAGGTTCATCTCCATTGACAATGTCAAACTACAGCGAGTGGCCGATTCTTCTTAGTATGACTCCAGCGGTCTCTTGTCCAGCGATGCTGAAAAATTTTGTTTTGGCTCCGGCAGCTAACACCAGGCCTGACATTGCCATCGAGATGCATACAGTTACTGATCCTTTGTTGCCACCACCGGCTGGTGGTCCACCTGAAGATACAGAGTATACTTATCCCACAGATGTGTCGTTGCCTGGTTTACACGTTTTTCATTTGACACTAACTCTTTGACTTCCAATCCCCCATCGAAAGTTTCTATTTTTGCAGCTTGGTTTAAAAGACATTTTTTGGTTCCCCCCTGGACTTACATTTGGCTGTTACTCATAAGTATTTATTTGTTTATGTCCATTGGGTTTGTGGTGGTATTTTTTCGTCTTGTAAATGGACACTATCTCACCGAAAGATCTGCAATTAGATTAATTAAGGGAACTTTGTCCCCCCACTCCTCTTCGCACATCATGAAAAGGGACCAGACTTTTGTGAATATTACTGCCTGGCCTGAGTTGGATGGGATTGTGTGGGATGCTGTTAAATTTCAAATTCATGGTCCCACAGAGGTGATTAATGTCCCCAATGTACTTCGTGTTTCTATAGGGGATGTTGTGAAACAAAACATCCGCTCTGATGATTGGGACGTCAAGGCCATAGAGGCACTCTTTTCTGATTTGAAATATTATGCTTCTTTTGATGTTGAAAATTTGTATTTAGTCACAGCTAATTACGGGGAGTTGTTTTGCTATCAACATTATGGCAATCATTTCCTACATAAAGCAAATACGTTTCGAAATTTTGTTAATTATACGCAATGGGAACATTCTCCGGCACCCATTGAAGGCAGCTCCAAAACTCTAGTGAACAAATTTACATATTTTACTGATTTCAGCGTTTCTGAACCTGAAGCCTTTTATTTTAAAGTGGCAGCGGAGTCAGCTTCCAAAGTTAGACTGACCCACTCTAAATTATTGTATTCCAAATCCTTTATGGATGAATTGGCTATTGGGGGCTATGAGCTGTGGAAAGATACATGACAGGTACAAGGAACAGAGGCTCTGCATCGTGCTTGCCTTATCCCAAACCACCTGTTATTTTTGAATTCTACCATTTTTCAAACCACCTGCTTTGGATTGGCTACTTCTAAAAAGATTAATTTGCCCTCTGTCCCTGATCTGGGCGCTTATCCACAATGGAATAATCACATAGATCTGTCCCTTGATGCGTTGCAGTCATATATTACAAATACGTCCTTCAACATTACCGAATTAGATCCTGAAGGATGGTTGATTTGGCAGAAGAGCTCGGATTCCTGTCAACATCATTTTTTGGGTCTATGCCCTGGATATACACAAGTTAGAGTGGACCCCCGCTTTGAAACTTCCCATTCGGTTACTACCTATTCTGTGGGGAAGTTATGTCAAAACTGGCTGCAACATTCCACCTTGGCATCTGTTACATTTCATTTATCAAAATTACATGACAAAGTAGATATGAATGATTTTGTTAAGGGTCCTGTGGGTGGCAGGTCCAAAAGATGGGTGTATGCTATTTATAACGAAGTTTGGAAGTTGTCTCAAATTGAAGTTGCTTCCAGATTAAGCAAATTTGGAAAAAGTGCTAGCGGTCATCGACAATAGCAATAATACCCTTTCTTCCAGAATTTACACATTAGATAATATTGTTTCGTCTGTTGTGGATATTGTACAGGATGATATGTCTGTTTTATATCATGGTCAAAATCAATTGCGTTCTATAATGCAGTTTGCATGGACTTTGCAAACGTTGAAGGCTGGGAAAGTTCCCTGGGACTACATGAATACATCATCTTTATTCCTGCCGTTTAATCTGACTGCAAAACAACAGTTCATGTCCATGAAAAATGCAACATATTCATTACTGCATATTGAAAAGTTGGAACTTTTACCCTTCTCTGTGGCAGAATTGAACTCAGCTGTGTGGCTTATCCACGGGTTAATCACCTTGCCATTTCCTTTGTTTAAGTTCAGTTCATGTATGAAAAAGTATGCCCTAGGCAGATATGAACCATTGGGTAGTACTTTCCTGCATGACGTTTGGTCACTTCCATTTACATACAGATGCATGAGAGAAGGTAAAGAGGTTTATTTGAAAGGTGAGGAATGGACTTCCACACCTGATCACTCAGTAGTCTGCAGGTACATCCAATTGCATGGAGCTTTCAACGTTCAGGCACCGAATTTAGCTTGCGTTCTGAAAGGGATTCCTGTTCCAGCTATCACGCCCACTTTTACATTATTAGCTAACGGTAGTTATTTGCTTTTAAATAATGAGGCTTGCTGCGGGATGCTAGTGGGAATTCCCTACATTGTAACTCTATCACAACAAGTAGTCTGCTGTAAAAATGTTCTTTTCCCACCCCCACATGGGAGACTGGATGCATCCATCTGGCCTTCCATCCCAACCTTGAAAGCAGAGTTCAACAAGATGAGCAGAATAAGGGCTCTATTGTCTCAAAAAGAAGTCGCATTGACTTCCTCCCATGAAACATTCATCCTTCACGTAGCCAACACCCGCACCGAGGTGCATGTGCTTTTGAATACTGATCTCCCCCTTCATTTCGGTGCTCTGATTCATACTATATTCAATGCCTCATCAACAACTGGCTTGGTGCATTTTTTTAAAGTTGTGGGCTCCGGCCTCGTGACCTCGTTCCAAACAATCTTTGGCATGATACCAGCATTTTTTCATTCTATTTTTTCCAGCGTCTTCGGCGGGCTCCCATTGATTCTCGCCCTCACGGCTGGTGTGCTCCTGTTTGTCTGCTTGCTGCGCAATGGCTGCACAATATGTGTCACACGACGGCCTACCCCGGCTGCTCCGACTTCGGAGCCAGATGCTTAAATATTATGGAACATTACCACTGGCCACTGTTAGAATCCGGGGTCTCTGGTTGGCGCAGGTATGCACTTGCGACAAGCAGGGACCCTTTTCATCTAAGTCAGGGCAAAGGATCACCTCTTTAAAAATAACCCCTGCTCACCCTCTAGGTAACGTGGCGCGAGCAGTCAGGCTAAATTTCCAGAGGGCATATAGGTTAAGCGTTCAAGTTGTCCCACACAATAATCACCACCCCACCACACAAAGACACAAGGCTGTATTTATGTCCAAAATATAATTCTTTATATAAAAGGTTTTCTTTCAGGCAGGTTGCATAAATACAGTTCTCTTGGTAAAATAATCCAGTTACTCTCAAAATGCTTTACGGGCAGTCCACAGTTGTAAAAATGGCACAGTTCTCTTTAAAATAGGTTTCTTAGGTCTTCTGGGCACTTCGTAGCGCCTTTGGGGTGCCTTTGGTAAGGTTTTTACAGTGCCTTGCCGTTTCCCACGCTTCTCGCGTGAGCCGGAGTACGCTTGCCGAGTCTCACTCTTCTCGAGTGAGCACCGGTAATGCTTTTCAATGCAGTACGGTTAAAACGTAGGTACGGTTCGAACCTTGCTGTTCCCAGGGTAAGTACGGGTCGAACCAAGGCTGTTACGGCTCGAACTCAGCCAAAAGGAGCACTTTTCAAAGCGCCATTATTTCAGCTGGCAGTACGGTGCGAACCAGGCACAAGTATTTACAAGGCGGGTACGAACCAAGGCACTTCACAGGCAGTACGGTGCGAACCAGGCACAAGTATTTACAAGGCGGGTACGAACCAAGGCACTTCACAGGCAGTACGGTGCGAACCAGGCACCCGTAGTTACAGGGCAGGTACGGTTCGTACAAAGGCAAGTACGGGCCGTACTTTTCACGCGCTGGCACAATACCTTGCAGATTTCACGGGGAAGGTTCGTGGCGGCCTCGCGGTCCAGTCCAGGGGTGTCCCACGTCGCGCTGGTGTCCCCAGTGTCCAGGGGACGGCGGAGCTTCGTGGGGCGCTCGGGCAGGATGCAGGTTGCCACGAAGGGGGTCAGAAGCAGGAGGGCAGCCTCGGGGTGAGATCACAGCGCCGCGCGCTGTTAGCTTCGGCCGGAGACGCGAACCAGGGCACTTTAGTCCTTTGCAGAAGCCTCTACAACCCGGCAGGGGTCACAGGGACTCGGCGCTCAGGCGCGGAGATCTCCACCTTACTTTGCGAGCTACGGCTCGAGGGGGCAACTGTTCACGGTGCTCGGGCTGTCAGGCCTTTACGTTGTTTGCAGCCACGCCAGCAGCAGAAGTCGCGTTGCTCAGCGAGATCAGGGGATGCACAGGTTCTCCGGGGTCAGCTTGCTGAATCACTTCAAGGCACTTCTCCTCTTCTTTCAGGATGGTAGCGCCCACTGTTCCTGGGGCGCAGGTCAGGGGGCAAGTTCACACGCAAGCCCTTGGAGATTGTTTTAAAGGCACAAGTTGAATCAAAGTCCTTTTCTTCAGGCTTTCCCTCTCCTTCCAGCAGACAGGCACCCACTGCAGGCCAGTCTCTCAGGCAGAGAGACAGTATTCCTCCTTCAGCTTCTCCAGGTCCTTCTCCTTCAGGCAGAGTTTCTTCTTGGCGCAAACAGGATCTAATTTCTTAGGAGCCAGGCTCCTACTTTTATACACCAATTCTTTTGTTCTTTAGCGCCAGGGGGCCTGGGCCTGGCTCAGTCCAGTTTTTGGAGCACTTTGTTGTGGTGACTCTGCGCTTCCCTTTCAGCAGCAGGGCAGAGACATCAGCCGCTCCACAGGGGGCGGCGCCGGCTTTGTGCTGGCAGAGCACAGGTCTATTCAAGAGTCAGGGTGTACTCCTCCCACCCATCCTGGTGTAATCTCTCTACCCACCACCTGGCAGCCAGCCTGTCTCCTGGAATTCCCCAGCCCTGCTCCTTACTGTTGCTAGGCAGAACACACACACACACAGCGCAGAGGCGGACTGAATGGCCAGATCAGTAAATACTAACTTTCTAAAAGTAGTATTTACAAACACAGGATATTAAAATAAACTTTACTAAAAGAAGTATTTTATTATTCTGAGTCCAGGCATACTAAACATGACTTTCTACCATGCTCTATGAGTCCACTGGGGTCACAGCGTGTAGTGACTCCAGCAGCCCATTCTGGCCTATGGAGAGCAGGTAGCCTTCAATAGTGAAAAACGAAAATGGCTGTAATTCACTATTAAGACATGCCACACACATCAGGGCATGTCCTACCTTATGCCTACAATGCACCCTGCCCTTGGGCCTACCAGAGGGGTGACTAATATGTAGTTAAGGGAAGGTTTAGGGACTGGCAAGTGGGGGCACTTGCGCAGTCAGCGCGACAGTACCAGACGGCGCGCAGGTTCTGCAGTGGCAGACCCTAGACATATTTTACTAGGCCGCTTCTGTGGGTGGCACAACCAGTGCTGCAGGCCCACCAGCGGTATTTGTATTTACAAGCCCTGGCACTCCTGGTGCACTTTACTAGGGGCTGACAGTAAACCAAATGACTCAATCATGGACACCAATCAATGTATACATTTTTAAAAGGGAGCACTTGCACTGTGGCACTGATCAGCAGTGTCACAGTGCTCTGAGCAGCTAACACCAACAAAACACAATGAGGCACATCAGCAAAAAGTGGAAGGGAGACTCACGCCAAGGTGCCAGGTCTAACACGTGTCCCCTCCAGCTGAAATGTGGGGAGAACTACCCTACCCCAGGGAGTTCCTCTTCACTAAGGCGGAAAAACCTGGACAGACCGTCAGCATTGGCGTGATCTGTGCCAGGGCGATGTTCCACCGTAAAGTCCATACCCTGTAGGGAGATGGACCACCTCAACAGTTTTGGGTTTTCACCCCTCATTTGCATCAACCATCTGAGGGGCCTGTGGTCGGTCTGAACCCGGAAGTGAGACCCAAACAAGTAGGGTCTTAGCTTCTTCAGCGCCCAGACCACAGCAAACGCTTCTCGCTCTATCGCACTCCACCTTTGTTCCCGTGGAAGTAACCTTCTACTAATAAAGGCTACAGGTTGATCCCAGCCCTCCTCAGTCATCTGTGAGAGAACAGCCCCTACACCATGCTCTGATGCGTCTGTCTGCACTAGGAATTCCTTGGAGAAGTCAGGAGCCAAGAGCACGGGCGCCGTGCACATGGCAGTTTTCAGGGTGTCAAAGGCCTTCTGACAGGTGTCAGTCCATATCACTTTTCTGGGCTGCTTCTTCGAAGTCAGCTCTGTCAAGGGGGCAACGATGCTGCCATACCCCTTGACAAACCTCCTGTAGTACCCAGTGAGTCCTAAAAAGGCCCTCACCTCCGTCTGGGTCTTTGGGGGCTCCCAAGCCAGGATGGTTTCTATCTTGGGTTGTAGGGGCGCCACCTGGCCGCTCCCCACCTGGTGTCCCAAGTACACCACTGATCCCTGCCCGATCTGACACTTGCTTGCCTTGATCGTGAGGCCTGCCTTGCGCAGTGCCATCAACACTTCCCAGAGATGTTGCAGGTGTTCTTCCCATGTGCCGCTGAACACTGCGATGTCATCCAGGTATGCTGCGCTGAACTCGGTCAGTCCAGCCAACACCTGGTTGACCAACCTCTGGAAGGTGGCAGGGGCATTCTTCATCCCAAATGGCATGACACGGAACTGGAAGTGCCCATCTGGTGTGGAGAATGCTGACCTCTCTTTGGCCCCATCAGTTAAGGCGATCTGCCAGTACCCAGACGTTAGATCAAACGTGCTGAGGTACCGGGCAGCCCCTAACCGATCGATGAGCTCATCAGCTCTGGGGATGGGGTGCGCGTCAGTCTTCGTGACTGAATTGAGTCCTCTGTAGTCCACACAGAACCGGAGTTCGGGTGTGGCACCCGGCGCTGCAGCCTTTGGGACCAAGACCACTGGGCTGGCCCAAGGACTGCTGGAGGACTCAACCACCCCAAGAGCAAGCATCTTTGAGACCTCCTCTTTGATGCAGGCTCTGACCCTGTCAGTTACCCTGTAAGCCTTGTGCTTTACAGGTAAGCTGTCTCCTGTATCCACATCATGGACGCACCAATCTGTGATACCAGGAACCAGGGAGAACAGGTCAGGAAACTGCCCCAGCAGCTGGCGGCAGTCATCCTGTTGCTCAGGGGTCAGGGTGGGTGAGAGGTTAACTCCATCCACTGACCCGTCCTGCTCTGAGGCTACCAAGAGGTCAGGAAGAGGTTCTGACTCCTCCTCCGTCCCATCATCGGTGGCCAAGAGCATGCCCACTTCGGACCTCTCCAAGTGGGGCTTGAGGCGATTTACATGTAGGACCCTTAAGGGGTTCCTAGGAGACTGCAAGTTCACCAAGTAGGTGACAGAACTCTTGCGCTCCACAATCTCAAAGGGTCCTGTCCACTTGTCCTGGAGTGCACAAGGCTCCACAGGGGCAAGGACCCATACCTTTTGACCAGGTTGAAGCTCAACCAGAGTGGCATTCTGGTCGTACCACCGCTTCATTTCCTCCTGGCTGGCTTCCAGATTTGCCTCAGCAAGTTGCCTGAAACGCCTAGTCTGGTTCCTGAAGGCCAGCATGTAACTAAATACATTCTGGGGAGGTTTCCTGGGAGATTGCTCCCAGCCTTCCTTGACCAGACTCAGAGGTCCACGTACAGGGTGACCATACAGAAGCTCAAAGGGACTGAACCCCAGAGACTTCTGTGGCACCTCACGGTACGCAAAGAGAAGGCATGGTAAGAGGACGTCCCACTTACGCCTCATTGGTCCTTCAAGGCCCATGATCATGCCCTTTAGGGTTCGGTTGAATCGCTCAACCAACCCGTTTCCTTGTGGATGGTAAGGGGTGGTGAACTTGTATGTCACACCACACTCTTGCCACAGGGATTTCATATATTTCGATATGAAATTGGTCCCCCTATCGGACACCACCTCTAGAGGGAATCCTACTCGTGAGAAAATTCCCATCAGTGCTCGTCCCACCACGGGGGCCGTCACTGTCCTCAGAGGGATGGCTTCAGGGTACCGGGTGGCATGGTCCACCAAGACCAGGATAAACCTGTTGCCCATGGCTGTCTTGGGGTCCAGTGGCCCCACAATGTCAATCCCCACTCGCTGGAATGGGGTACTGACCACAGGGAAAGGTTGGAGTGGAGCTTTCAGCTTCCTTCCACTCTTGCCACTTGCCTGGCAAGTCTGGCATGTCCTGCAGTGAGTATCAGAACTCCTGCGCATTTGGGGCCAATAGAAGTGGGTGACAAGCCTTTCAAAGGTCTTGTCCTGCCCCAAATGTCCTGCTAATGGTACGTCGTGAGCCAGCCCCAGTAGGAAGGTTCTGAACTTCTGGGGTACCACCAGCGCACGGGCTGACCCAGGTTCAGCAACCTTAGGCTCTGAGTACAGGAGGTCGTTCTCCCAGTAGATCAAGTGAGTTCCGGACTGATCACCATTGGCCTGGGCTGCAGCCTGCTGCCGCATACCCTCTAGAGAGGGGCACTCTTTCTGCTCCCTGCAGAATTCCTCCCTGGAGGGGCCTCCTTCTTGCTGCCAATGGGTCAGCTCAGGCAGGTCCCCCAGTTCGGCTATCTGTTCCCCGGTAGGCTCCAGGGCATCCCCCTCAAGGTCTGCTTCCTCCTGGGCCGTGGGAACTTCAGGAGCCGGTCTCCCGTGCCTCCCTTGCCCTCTCTCTAAGGCCGGTTCCTGGGCCTCTCCCTCAGGCTCCAGGGTCCCTTCAACACCCCTACTGGCTGCCATTGACCGGGTGGTCACGCACGCCCAATCAGGTAAGCCCACCATCCGCAGGTGAGCTGTCTTCTCCACCTTCTCCCAAGGGGAGCTCTCCAAGTCATTCCCTAGGAGACAGTCTACAGGCATGGCAGTTCTCACAGCGACTTGCAGAGTACCAGAGACCCCCCCCCACTCAAAGGGAACTTGAGCCATTGGACAATGACTCTCCGTGTTGTCAGCATTGACAACCCGACAATAGGCATGGGGTACGACCTGCTCTTGAGATACCAGGTGCTGCCGCACTGCAGTCACGCTGGCTCCTGTGTCTCTAAGAGCCTCTACCTTCTTCCCATTGACGGTCACCACTTGCCCATATTTCTTAGTGTTAGAGGGCAAGTTGGCTGGGGGGACCATCTCACTGTCTCCTAGTGAGACTAAGGTCATCTGGACGGGGTCCCACCCACCTTGGACTTCTACCTCCTCCCCAAAGGCTACTGTAGCCACTTGCCTGGGTGGAGCACCAGTGGGTGCGGGTTTCACATATTGGCGACACTTGGGATCACTGGCAAAGTGACCTAGTTCGCCACATTTATAGCATTGTGGGGGCCCCTTGGGAACAGGTTTATCTGTCGGGGCCCCTGTCTGCTTCGGGGGTGGGGGAGGCTGAGAACCTTTCTGCTGGTTCCCTTGGGTATTACTTTGGGGGCCTTTTTGGAACCCTTTCTGTTTTCCCCTGTCCCCCCCACTCTTCTGCTGGGGACCCTGCCCACCTTTGGCGGAGTCTCCCACGGGACCCTTGTGGACCCTGGTGCTGAGCCAGCGGTCCGCCTCCTCAGCAAGCTTCCTAGGGTTAGTCAGCTTGCTATCTATCAGGTGTTGGCGTAGCTCAGGAAAACAATTAAGCGACAAGTGCTCCCATGCAATTAAATCAAAGAGACCTTGGTAATCATTAACTTTGCTACCCTTCACCCAGCCATCCAGTGCTCTGCAGAAAAAGGTTACATACTCCACATACGTACCCCCCGCAATCTTGGTACACCCCCTGAACCTCTGTCTATACATTTCAGGAGTTAGCCCATATCTGGTCATTAAAGCTTCTTTCATGTGGGGGTAAGAATTCTGCATGTCTAAGGGCAAATCTAAAAGTGTGTCCCGCCCCTCACTGAGGAACCGTCCCCACAACCCCGCTCCCCAGTCTTTCTCAGGGACCCGGTGGGAGGACATGGCTACCTCATAGGCCCGGAACCATTGCCCTATGTCATCATTCCTGAAGAATTCTTTAACTACATCTTTCGGGATGTACACCCTTGACTCTACCTGCACCGGCGTTGCGCTGCCACCAGAGGGAGTGTTCTCCAAACTTTTCTCTTTGATCGCCAGTTCCCTCATTCTGGCGTCGTGCTCCATCAGGATCTTTCTCTCCTCAAGAGCCATTCTCTTTTCTTCTAGAGCCAGCTTTTTGCTTTCCAGCTCCAATTGACCATCTATTTTCAGTTTTGCCAAAGTGACTTGTTGCTCTCTTGCGGCCTGTCTGTCTGCCAGCTCCTCTGGTGACAGACACCTGCCCGCACTGTGGATGCTCTCCGCTGGTTCCACTAGGTCAATCTCCTCAGGTACAACATCCTCAGCTGCACCCCTTGATTCCATCCAGGCTTTCAGCGCCTTGTAGATCTGTGGTTTGAGCTTGCACCCCACATGTGGAACCTTGAACTTCTTGCAGAAGTACTTGAGTTGCCTTCTTGTGTAGTCGTCCAGTTTTGACGCATCCCATTCCCATTCCATCTCAGAGGCTTCAGATGCTGTGCTGGTTGAGCCCGGCATGGCTTCAAACGCAAGGGATCTTCTTTTTCCTTGGCAAGCGAAAATTAAAACTTGAAAAAGTTCTGTGGTTTAAGCTACTGGACTGTCCACTGTGCAATGGTTAGTAATCACTGCGCAGACACCAAGAACGCAAATCCGTAAATCCCACCGCTGCCACCAATGTTAGAATCCGGGGTCTCTGGTTGGCGCAGGTATGCACTTGCGACAAGCAGGGACCCTTTTCATCTAAGTCAGGGCAAAGGATCACCTCTTTAAAAATAACCCCTGCTCACCCTCTAGGTAACGTGGCGCGAGCAGTCAGGCTAAATTTCCAGAGGGCATATAGGTTAAGCGTTCAAGTTGTCCCACACAATAATCACCACCCCACCACACAAAGACACAAGGCTGTATTTATGTCCAAAATATAATTCTTTATATAAAAGGTTTTCTTTCAGGCAGGTTGCATAAATACAGTTCTCTTGGTAAAATAATCCAGTTACTCTCAAAATGCTTTACGGGCAGTCCACAGTTGTAAAAATGGCACAGTTCTCTTTAAAATAGGTTTCTTAGGTCTTCTGGGCACTTCGTAGCGCCTTTGGGGTGCCTTTGGTAAGGTTTTTACAGTGCCTTGCCGTTTCCCACGCTTCTCGCGTGAGCCGGAGTACGCTTGCCGAGTCTCACTCTTCTCGAGTGAGCACCGGTAATGCTTTTCAATGCAGTACGGTTAAAACGTAGGTACGGTTCGAACCTTGCTGTTCCCAGGGTAAGTACGGGTCGAACCAAGGCTGTTACGGCTCGAACTCAGCCAAAAGGAGCACTTTTCAAAGCGCCATTATTTCAGCTGGCAGTACGGTGCGAACCAGGCACAAGTATTTACAAGGCGGGTACGAACCAAGGCACTTCACAGGCAGTACGGTGCGAACCAGGCACAAGTATTTACAAGGCGGGTACGAACCAAGGCACTTCACAGGCAGTACGGTGCGAACCAGGCACCCGTAGTTACAGGGCAGGTACGGTTCGTACAAAGGCAAGTACGGGCCGTACTTTTCACGCGCTGGCACAATACCTTGCAGATTTCACGGGGAAGGTTCGTGGCGGCCTCGCGGTCCAGTCCAGGGGTGTCCCACGTCGCGCTGGTGTCCCCAGTGTCCAGGGGACGGCGGAGCTTCGTGGGGCGCTCGGGCAGGATGCAGGTTGCCACGAAGGGGGTCAGAAGCAGGAGGGCAGCCTCGGGGTGAGATCACAGCGCCGCGCGCTGTTAGCTTCGGCCGGAGACGCGAACCAGGGCACTTTAGTCCTTTGCAGAAGCCTCTACAACCCGGCAGGGGTCACAGGGACTCGGCGCTCAGGCGCGGAGATCTCCACCTTACTTTGCGAGCTACGGCTCGAGGGGGCAACTGTTCACGGTGCTCGGGCTGTCAGGCCTTTACGTTGTTTGCAGCCACGCCAGCAGCAGAAGTCGCGTTGCTCAGCGAGATCAGGGGATGCACAGGTTCTCCGGGGTCAGCTTGCTGAATCACTTCAAGGCACTTCTCCTCTTCTTTCAGGATGGTAGCGCCCACTGTTCCTGGGGCGCAGGTCAGGGGGCAAGTTCACACGCAAGCCCTTGGAGATTGTTTTAAAGGCACAAGTTGAATCAAAGTCCTTTTCTTCAGGCTTTCCCTCTCCTTCCAGCAGACAGGCACCCACTGCAGGCCAGTCTCTCAGGCAGAGAGACAGTATTCCTCCTTCAGCTTCTCCAGGTCCTTCTCCTTCAGGCAGAGTTTCTTCTTGGCGCAAACAGGATCTAATTTCTTAGGAGCCAGGCTCCTACTTTTATACACCAATTCTTTTGTTCTTTAGCGCCAGGGGGCCTGGGCCTGGCTCTTTCCAGTTTTTGGAGCACTTTGTTGTGGTGACTCTGCGCTTCCCTTTCAGCAGCAGGGCAGAGACATCAGCCGCTCCACAGGGGGCGGCGCCGGCTTTGTGCTGGCAGAGCACAGGTCTATTCAAGAGTCAGGGTGTACTCCTCCCACCCATCCTGGTGTAATCTCTCTACCCACCACCTGGCAGCCAGCCTGTCTCCTGGAATTCCCCAGCCCTGCTCCTTACTGTTGCTAGGCAGAACACACACACACACAGCGCAGAGGCGGACTGAATGGCCAGATCAGTAAATACTAACTTTCTAAAAGTAGTATTTACAAACACAGGATATTAAAATAAACTTTACTAAAAGAAGTATTTTATTATTCTGAGTCCAGGCATACTAAACATGACTTTCTACCATGCTCTATGAGTCCACTGGGGTCACAGCGTGTAGTGACTCCAGCAGCCCATTCTGGCCTATGGAGAGCAGGTAGCCTTCAATAGTGAAAAACGAAAATGGCTGTAATTCACTATTAAGACATGCCACACACATCAGGGCATGTCCTACCTTATGCCTACAATGCACCCTGCCCTTGGGCCTACCAGAGGGGTGACTAATATGTAGTTAAGGGAAGGTTTAGGGACTGGCAAGTGGGGGCACTTGCGCAGTCAGCGCGACAGTACCAGACGGCGCGCAGGTTCTGCAGTGGCAGACCCTAGACATATTTTACTAGGCCGCTTCTGTGGGTGGCACAACCAGTGCTGCAGGCCCACCAGCGGTATTTGTATTTACAAGCCCTGGCACTCCTGGTGCACTTTACTAGGGGCTGACAGTAAACCAAATGACTCAATCATGGACACCAATCAATGTATACATTTTTAAAAGGGAGCACTTGCACTGTGGCACTGATCAGCAGTGTCACAGTGCTCTGAGCAGCTAACACCAACAAAACACAATGAGGCACATCAGCAAAAAGTGGAAGGGAGACTCACGCCAAGGTGCCAGGTCTAACAGCCACTTTAAGCGTAGCCTATGGATTGTCCTTCCGGTTTTCCTACTTTACTTGTGTGTAACCTGTTTTTCATTGCCTCGATTGTCCTTTCGAATGGGCTCTGGATTTGTGCCTGTCGAACTCGGTGTCTCCTGCCCCGGATAATGATCGACCGATGAGTCCCTTAGTGGCTCATGAGTTGGACTGTTCTGGTATCGGGATTATGGCCTGTGGAGCGGCACATGGAGTCCTAGGGAATTGGGACATCTATACGCAGTGTATGACTTCTTGGCGAGAAGTTATCTTGAAGAACACGCAAGTTGCCCTCTGATTGTGCTAGAGGCTCCAGTTATCGAGGAACATGTATGTTCATTTACTTTATTAGACTGGATGGCGGAATCTTTTACAGACCAATATATATGCATTCCTCTTGGAGGCTGTCGCTACTTATTGTGCTTACACGTTGATGGATTAACTTGGAAGTCGGCCATCTTCCATTAGTCAAGCTACAAATTTTTGAGATTGTTTCTTTTTTTTGGCTCTACATCCAGGCTCTGCCGAGCCTTTGCGAGATGTTACATATTTTTTTTATTTTTTAAACTAGTTTTTCGAACTTTCACTACCACTCATATGGATGAACAATACGTGCACTTGGTTCTGTCTCTGTCGAACTTGAACTCTGTGTGCCTAATTTGTATCCTATTTGTTCGTTGTCCGATCAAGGGAGGGCGTAGTGGAGGCGGAACTACAGGTACATACATTGCTATGTTAGCATAAGCGTCTTCGAAATTAAAACGCCATCTTGCCACTTTTGCGGCTTTTTCACACGACACTGTAGATAGATGTTATTATATGAAAACTGCATGCTTGCCCTTTTTTTACATGAGAACGGTCTGTTGTTCACATCCCTAGATGTGCACCGCGACCTTGGTCTGAACATTGTGTGCAGAAGCAATCAGGGTCAACAAACAATCTATGCTTTTGAATTCAGGTTGATCGGCCCACGCTCTAGCCATAACACGCACGCAGCTGCAGATATCTGAAACTCGAGCGCTTTTAATATTGCAGTTTGCATGCATGAGACACACTTTTGGAGAAGAATTTTTCCAGACATAGAGCAAAGCTGATCCTGTGATGTGATTCACCTAAGCTGATATTTACGATATGGGGTTCCCCATTCAAACCTAGAGACCGTCTATTAGTTTAATAATACTAGCTTACTAGCGAAGGGAGGGTGGTTGTATTCCACTATCATTGGTAATATAATTTCTTCCTTCATTTTCTATGGTATTGTAACAATGCTGATGGTTTCATTTTTAATCATTTGTCTGCTTATGTTAGCCAAGGTACTGCATCTTAGGACAAGTAGTTTATAAAATAAACATTTTAAACTTTACTGTGTCTCTGATTACTCTTGTTGTGGACTGATATGAGAATAATAACGAACAGGTATTTCTAATTCCCACCATTCCTGAGAGTACTCTAAGTCGCTTGTTCTCGGTTGTCTAATCATTGGTAACTTCGAATGATACGGAGAACAAATGTGACACTGATGCTATTCGGATAGGGGTTCTAGGTACTGAGGTGAGTTTTTGGTACATCTTAATTCACTGAGGTCCTGATTTCTTGCGCATAGTTCTGTGCATGAGCAGAATCCCTGCAACAGGGGGTTGTCCTGGGGGTAGATTTAGGGTTTAGGGTAGTGCAGTGGTGTTTGTGTAGTGTAGGGGGTCGCGCTGAGGGTAGTGTTTTAGGGTTTAGGGTAGTGCAGTGGTGTTTGGGTAGTGTAGGGGGTCACGCTGGGGGTTGTGTTTTAGGGTTTAGGGTAGCGCAGTGGTGTTCGGGTAGTGTAAGGTGTCGTGCTGGGGGTAGTGTTTTAGGGTTTAGGGTAGCGCAGTGGTGTTTGTGTAGTGTAGGGGGTCATGCTGGGGGTAGATTTAGGGTTTAGGGTAGTGCAGTGGTGTTTGGGTAGTGTAGCAGGTTGTGCTTGGGTATATTTAGGGATTAGGGTAGCACAGTGGTAGTTGTGTGGTATAGGGGGTCATGCTGGGGGTAGTGTGTTAGGGTTTCAGGTAGTGCAGTGGTGTTTGGGTAGTGCTGGGTGTCGTGCTAGGGTGGTGTTTTAGCGTTTAGGGTAGTGCAGTGGTGTTTGGGTAGTGTAGGGGGTCATGCTGGGGGTAGTGTTTTAGGATTTAGGGTAGTGCAGTAGGGTGGTGCAGTGGTGTTATTGTAGTGTAGGTGGTCATGCTGGGGATAGTGTTTTAGGGTTTTGGGTAGTGCAGTTGTGTTTGGGTAGTGTAGGGGGTACTGCTGGGTGTAGTGTTTTAGGGTTTAGGGTAGTGCAGTGGTGTTTGGGTAGTGTAGGGGGTCATTCTGGGGGTAGTGTTTTAGGGTTTAGGGTAGTGCAGTGGTGTTTGTGTAGTGTAAAGGGTCATACTGGGGGTAGAATTAGGGTTTAGGATAGTGCAGTGGTGTTTAGGTAGTGAAGGGGGTCGTACTGGGGGTAGATGTAGGGTTTAGGATAGTGCAGTGGTGTTTAGGTAGTGTAGGGGGTCGTGCTGGGGGGTAGGTTTTAGGGTTTAGCGCAGTGCAGTGGTGTTTGGGTAGTGTAGGGGGATTGTGCTGGTGGAAGTGTTTTAGGGTTTAGGGCAGTGCAGTGGTGTTTGGGTAGTGTAGGGGGTCGGACTGGGGGTAGTGTTTTAGGGTTTAGGGTAGTGCAGTGGTGTTTGTGTAGTGTAGGTGGTTGTGCTGGCGGTAGTGTTTTAGGGTTTAGGGTAGAGCAGTGGTGTTTGTGTAGTGTAGGGGGTTGTGTTTTAGGGTAGTGCAGTGATGTTTGGGTAGTGTTGGGGGTCATGCTGGGGTTGTGTTTTAGGGTTTAGGGTAGTGCAGTGGTGTTTGGGTAGTGTAGGGGGTCGTTCTGGGTGTATTGTTTTAGGGTTTAGGGTAGTGCAGTGGTGTTTGTAGTGTAGGGTGTCATGCTGGTGGTAGTGTTTTAGGGTTTAGGGTAGTGCAGTGGTGTTTGTTTAGTGTAGCTTGTCGTGCTGGGGGTAGTGTTTTAGGGTTTAGGATAGTGCAGTGGTATTTGTGCAGTGTAGGGGTTCATGTTATAGGGTAGTGCAGTGGTTTTTTGGTAGTGTAGTGGTTCATGCGGGGGGTAGTGTTTTAGGGTTTAGGGTAGTGCAGTGGTGTTTGGGTAGTGTAGGGGGTCGTGCTGGGGGTAGTGTTTTACGGTGTAGGGTAGTGCATTGGTGTTTGTGTAGTGTCGGGGGTCGTGCTGCAGGTAGTGTTTTAGGGTTTAGGGCAGTCTAGTGGTGTTTGTGTAGTGTAAGGGGTCATGCTGGGGGTAGTGTTTTAGGGTTTAGGGTAGTGCAGTGGTGTTTGGGTAGTGTAGGGGGTCGTGCTGCGGGTAGTGTGTTAGGGTTTTGGGTAGTGTAGTGGTGTTTGGGTAGTGCAGGGGGTCATGCTGGAGGTAGTGTTTTAGGGTTTAGGGTAGTGCAGTGGTGTTTGTGTAGTGTAGTGGTTTGTGCTGGTGTAGTGTTTAGGGTGTAGGGTAGTGCAGTGGTGTTTGGGTAGTGTAGGGGGTCATGCTGGGGGTAATGTTTTAGTGTTTAGGGTAGTGCAGTGGTGTTTGTGTACTGTAGGGGGTCTTTCTGGGGGTAGTGTTTTAGGGTTTAGGGTAGTGCAGTGGTGTTTGAGTAGTGTAGGGGGTCGTGCTGGGGTAGTGTTTTCAGGTTTAGGGCATTGCAGTGGTGTTTGGGTAGTGTAGGGGGTCATGCTAGGGGTAGTGTTTTAGGGTTTACGGCAGTGCAGTGGTGTCTGTGTAGTATAGGGGGTCATGTTGGGGTAGTGTTTCAAGGTTTAGGGTAGTGCAGTGGTGTTTGGGTAGAGTAGGGGTTTGTGCAGGGATAGATTTGGGGTTTAGGGTAGTGCAGTGGTGTTCGGGTAGTGTAGGGGGTCATGCTGGGGGTAGTGTTTTAGGGTTTAGGGTAGTGCAGTGGTGTTTGTGTATTATAATGGGTCATGCTGGGGTAAGTGTCTTAGGGTTTAGGGTAGCGCAGTGGTGTTCGGGTAGTGTAAGGTGTTGTTCTGGGGGTAGTGTTTTAGGGTTTAGGGTAGTGCAGTGGTGTTTGGTGGTGTAGCAGGTTGTGCTGGGGTATATTTAGGGTTTAGGGTAGCACAGTGGTATTTGCGTAGTGTAGGGGGTCATGCTGGGAGTAGTGTGTTAGGGTTTCGGGTAGTGCAGTGGTGTTTGGGTAGTGCTGGGGTCGTGCTAGGGTAGTATTTTAGGGTTTAGGGTAGTGCAGTGGTGTTTGGGTAGTGTAGGGGGTGATGCTGGGGGTAGTGTTTTAGGGTTTTGGGTAGTGCAGTTGTGTTTGGGTAGTGTAGGGGGTACTGCTGGGGGTAGTGTTTTAGGGTTTAGGGTAGTGCAGTGGTGTTTGGGTAGTGTAGGGGTCATGCTGGGGGTAGTGTTTTAGAGTTTAGGGTAGTGCAGTGTTGTTTGGGTAGTGTTGGGGGTCGTGTTTTAGGGTAGTGCGGTGGTATTTGGCTAGTGTAGGGGTTCATGCTGTGGGTAGTGTTTTAGGGTTTAGGGTAGTGCAGTGGTGTTTGGGTAGTGTAGGGGGTCGTGCTGGGGGTAGTGTTTTATGGTGTAGGGTAGTGCAGTGGTGTTTGTATAGTGTAGGGGGTCGTGCTGGGGGCAGTGTTTTAGGGTTTAGGTTAGTGCAGTGGTGTTTGGGTAGATCGACAACAATAGGTCTAGCCCAGTGGCCAGCGCATGCGCTGCATCGCTAGGCGAGTCCTAAAAGCATTGCACCAAGATGGCTGCCAACACGTCCTGGATTGAAGTGTTGTCGGCCAATTAGAGTCAAGTTTGTGCTTGTGTAGTTAGGTCCCGCCCAGATATATAAACACATTTTTCCTTTAATATCTCAAAAACTACTGAATGGATTTACACCATTTAAAAACAAGCATTGGCATAGCCAATAGGTTTCGCCTTTGGGACCTTATAAGTGTGTTGCCATGCAACAGTTGTTGTTTCCCCAAGGATATTGTGCTGCATAACTAAATACTTATAAGGTCCCAAAAGCGAGACCTATTGGCTATGTATGATGATACTCAAGGCAATCCTGGGGAAATGGGCGGGAAGATTCCCAGGCTCACTCTCAAGTGGGACAAAGGAAAAACATTTCCCCCCACAGATCAGCCATATGAGCCCAGTTAGAGTACAGCTCTAGGGAAAGGTTCATGAACGTTCTTAGGCAGCCTGCAGGTCAAACAAACTGATTATAGCAGTCTGAAAAAACCCCACTAAATTGTGGAGCTAGCTGCAACAAACGGGTGCATTAACAAAAATTAAACAGCAATAAACAGCAATCACCAATTTGCTAAATTATCTGAACTTGCACCCATGGACAATTCAATCCCAGTGGGTTTATACTCATGCCATATTATTTGACAGCACTTGTCAGCCTCTAGTACATGATAATATATATATGTTTTCTGCAAATATCTCCCTAGTTCTGATAATTTAGCAAATCGGTGATTGCTGTTTATTGCTTGTTTTTGTTAATGCACCCGTTTGTTGCAGCCAAATCAACAATACTGCTTTAATGTGTAAATCTGGAATATTACGTCCTAAGTAAGGTGCAAAATGAATTGTTACAAAATATGGACAAAAGTATTTTTTCTTTGTTTATGATGAGCGCATATCACATGACAAGTTCTTTTTAAGAACAGGAAGTAACATGTAACTCACCTGTGATCAAGGAGCATCGAGGCTCCGAAAAGCGTTGGGTTGGTGGTGCAGGCTGCACTTGAAATAAATCACGCTGAAAATTGAAGCCGCGGTACTGGTTTTCTTTGACTGTTAGGAATTATAATCGGACTGGAAACCTTGATCTCGCACAACATCAGCAAGTGTGCTGACACCGAAGCTGTCAGGTGAGAGGTTTCCGTATTATGAACAATCCCGAGAGTATCTCTGATTAAAAGTGGGGAGCCATCGGTTTTTGAGATGCACTGAATAATACAATTCAGAAGTTCTTTTCAAAGCGTGAATTCACAGCAGACTGCTGTAAGATTTTGTAAAACTAGAATCAAAAGTTGTTGCAGTATGGCAGCCATGGCAACTAGAGAAACAAAACGAAGAGAGGCAGCAGACAAAATGTTTACGGTGCCAAACGATAATTGGGACAACCGGATTAATCAAGATGGTGCACAAATAAGGAAACAGCTTTAGGACTGCTTGTGGAAAGCTTTAAACAAGAGAGAGTGTAAAGGGAGTGGTGCGTGCACGGCTGTCGCGAAACGCGAATGTGAAAGTGATCGCGACCGAGATCAAGCGCACGCCGAGCAATGTGCTTAATGAGCATGAGGAAAGCCATATGGCGCCTCTGCTCTACCGCGCGCCCGCGCACATGCACTGCAAGCTGTAGGCGGCAGTAGCATTTTTTGAAGGCCTTACTTAAAGTCTCGCTAGTCCAGCGCAAGCGCTGGGTCAGGCGAGACCTAAAAAGGTCTCTTCCTGAACCAAGGGCTACATTTTTGCCAAATTTGGAGTAATTCCGTTCAGCTGTTTCAGCTGTCCCATGTCTAAAGTTTCCTATGGGAAATTGTGTTCCGACCTCTATTTTTTTAATTTCTCAGGAAGTACTGAACGGATATACTCCATTTAAAAAAAGTTCTCTTTATGAAACAAGGGCTACCTTTTTGCCAAATTTGGTCTAATTCCATTCAGCAGTTTGAGCTGTAGCCGTGTCTAAAGTTTCCTAAGGTAATTAACATGGAGAAAACACGTTCTGGGACCCCCTTTTTTCTCAGCCCCCGCTTGGTGAATCACCCTGACACTTTCAGGGTAGGAGCTGACCGGAGCGCCCCACAAGTTTTGAAATTTTCTTCCATAAATTGCAGTTAGTCAGATATCTGCTTATAATGTGCATCGTTGTCCCACAAAAGAGAATATGAATGATGTGATATTGTATCCTAATCAATGCAAAAACGTATTCAAAAGAATTTATATGTCAGTAAATTATCCACTCTTTTTACATCCAACTGAGCCCTCAATGGAGCTCCTTCAACAAAAAATATAAATGTTAAAATGCATGCATAAAGTCTCATCTACTAATCATTTACAGATGTGCAAACAGCTCCTCCAATAGGGTGCATTCAACCCTATTGGAGAAATGCATCCTGCTTCCAGGATATACCTGTATGTGCCCAGTGTTATTAATGACAATAACAGTGGTTTCAGTTAATTTTTTGCTTTAGTAAGTGAACAATTAAAACATACATAAGTCTGTATCAATGCTGGGTATGTCCTGGTACAGGCAGTGACTGAGATCAAGTGGCTACCAATCCGTCAGGATCGGACATGAGTCTCTGCGCCACTTGTGTACTGGTCATTAGCATTGCAATCTCAACATATTGGATATACAGGGGAACATTGAATAATTAAACAATACTTAAACCAATCCCCCTTACAGTCTGAATAAACATTGGTCTTGTTTGTGCCTGGTTACATTCTTTCTAAGGATTACGCAAATGTCTAATGTGTGAAAATACTGATGTGGGGCAGTGCTGAGGTGTGCAGGGTAAATGTATGGGTGCAGTATGGGCAGCCCTGCCCGCTCTGTGAGCTTACAGCCTGGGGAGAGTGGGAGGAGAGCCTCCCTGGTCAGCCGTGAGGCAGGACATCCATCTCCTGCTCAGCCTTCCAGCATTGCTGGTTGATAACCATACATTTAGGCTTCACAGCTATGCCAAGTTTGGCTCCCATTAGGACCACCACCTAAGTTCCCTCTCTGGGCGATTCACTGAACGCTCCCATTTCCTGGGTGTTTCGGCCTGCTAGCCAGTGGGCAAGCCACTGCAATTACGTGGCTAAGTAGTGCAGTTCCAAATCATGAACACCTGAGCTACTATGTGTTGTAGGGGTCTGTAGAATGCGCAGTGCCACCCTGTGTATCCCCCATCTGAAATTATGTCTTGGAGTAGCATTGAGTGATTTCTACTATTTCCGTGGGACGCAGATCGGGAGGTTTGCAAAGTTGAAAAGAAACAGGGTACTCTGGGCAGCACAATCATTTTAGGCAGGGCAGCCCTAGCCATTACAGATGCTTTCAGGTTGCACCAGAATGCTATGCTGCCGTGTAGTGCCCTCAAGTCTCTCCCTGCAGGATGCCCTACAGCATGTCCGGGTCTGCCTGCTAAATCTTAACTTCCGGGTATTTAAGGACCCTTGGTTCTCGCCTAATCCCAGCGTGACTCACCACCTCAGGGGGTACCAGCCGTTCACAGCTTTACAGAAAGGCAAAGGTTTCTGCCAGTTCATGCAAAGACCCGAGACTCTCCCCAACTCCTCCAAGGGGTCCATGCTTCAAGGTGCCTGGTCCGCCTACCTCTCAATGGTAAAGAAGCATATTATCAACGTATAGGGGCATTATATGTCCACCCTCCCTAAGCGGGATGCCCCTCAGTACAGAGTATGCTGGCTAAGGGCTCCAATGCCAGTGCAAACAACAGCAGGGAGAGGGGGCACCCTTGTCTCGTACCTCTATGGGTTGTAAATTCCTCTATATCGGCCCATCCGTCCCCCTGTCTGCGCGTCAGAGTACTGCAATGTGCCCCATTTAGCCCATCCCACCCCAGTTTCATCTTGATCAAGACAGCTCTCAGGTATCCCCAGTGCAGGGTGTCAAATGCTTTACGTATATCGACTGATAACACTATCTGGTATTGGGAGCCCACTGTCTCATCCAGGACTTAGAACAGTCTCCAGCTATTATAGGCGGTGTTACACTGGGGGATTGAAGCCGTTTTGCTCAGAGTGCACTAGGTGTTGCTCAGGACCTTATAGTCTACGCTCAGCATTGAGAGTGGCTTGTAGGATGCCACATCAAGGGCATCACCTGTCGATTTATGCAGCGATACAATTAGGGCCTCTCTAGTGGTGGCAGGTAGGGAGCTGCAGTCCAGCGCCCCCGCATACAACTTCACCAGTTTAGGGGCTAAAAGAGACACATTGGTTTGGTTAAATTTACACCTGTAGGCCACCAGTGCCTGGTGACTTTCCCCTTGCACGCTCCCATATGGCTGATTGTAATTTGGGTTCCGTTACCTGCTCTCCCAGTGCCTCTCCATCAGCCTCAGGTAGTAGTGTTAGAGCAACTCAGTCCAAGAAATCTTCAACATCTCCAGCCGGGGCCGGAGCAGGGTCGCAGTACAGCAACTAGTAGTACAGAGTAAACACCCCATGTTTGGCCTGCTGAGCATAAACAGGTGCACCGACTGGTGCCTCAATGCATGTAATAGGGTGGCCCCTCTCGGCACGTTGAATCAACCAGGAGAGCAGTCTGCCTGCTCTTCCTCGCTCCACATGTGCGTTGTCTAGGTATTCATGTCTATCTTGGACCCTCAGTCTCTCTAGCATGGTGGCAAGCTTCTCCATCCACTCCATTAGCCTAGGTCGGCACACTGGGTCAACCATGTGCGTCCTCTCTAGTCTCCCTCCAGTGATTTCCTGACCTCCACTGATTGTCCTATGCAGTGGCCTTGCACCACTGCCTTGAAAGCATCCCTCTCTATGTTCATGTGTGTAGTTGTGTGCCAGTTATGTCTGAAAAATTCTCCGATCAGTACCGCCAAATGGTCTCGGACCTGGGGCTCTTGGTGAAAGGATGTGTGGAATCTCCAAGTGCGGATGAGGAGCACTAGTCCCACTCCAGCCGGTGTGCCTGAGCAGTGGGGTTTGGTTCAACAGCGTGCTACTCAGGTATTCCATTTGTGTGATGTGGTCTTCTATTCCCCGGGAGCCCACGATCAGATCCAAATAGACATTCAAATCATGTACCTCAGAGTAGTAGGAGTAGTCCCTGCTCCTCTCATTCCGAATCCTCCAGCTGTCCAGCAAATCCCAATGTCTTAACCAGTCACAAAGCTCTCCAGCAGTTTGTATGCTAGCAGAGAGACCAGCCTATCCAGATATGTATCTATTATGCAGTTATAGCCCCCCATTATTGCTGGAGTCCATGTATCTAGGGACAATTTTGGAACCAGGGATTCCAGGAATTGCACCTGCCATGTGTTCCAGGCATAGATGCTGCCCAACGTCAGCTGTACTCCGTTAAGTCGGCCCTATGCAAATACATATCAGCCTTCCTTATCAATGTTGACTCTATCTGGCTCAAACGTGTCCCGGGAAGCACCCTTAGCATCATTCCCTTCACAGAGGACTGAGGAAAATAAAATATTATGAGGCCTATGTGTCCCCGTGTGTTCCCCCACACTCATGTGCACATACATGTCACCTACGTATTTCCCCTCCATGGCCTGTCTATCATGATGCTCATGCTATAACGTGGCCTGCCATAATCCAGTCTCCCATGAGAGAAACGACAAATCTGCTCTGAGGCCTACACGTTTTGCATCATGTTTTCCTGCATTTCCATTATTGTGGCCCAGCCAGAGCCGAAAAAAAGGCTTCAGGCCTCAGAACGCTCTGAAAGCTGTAGCTGCATATCCTTGGCCTTGCACACTTGGGCCTCAGCCAAAGGGGCCCTGTCCGAGACAGTATTGAGCACGGTTATCTGCTTACTCCTACCGAAACCACATTCCTGCCTGGAGAAGGAGGGATAAACATGACATCTGCAAAGGAGAAGCCTAGCCTTTCTGTCTCTTTTTGTGTGATTACAAAGCTCACGTTTGTGAAAAGCCCATAGCCCCCGTGCAAGACTTCAGCAGTAAACGAAGAAATAAATGCCACATTGGCCCTTGGTGATGGGCAACCTATGTCACGAATCAGTCCCTGCTCCAAACTTCAGATATCAGACAATACGAGATGTGCTGGTCACCCTGACACTGAAGGTCTCACTTCTAGACTACAGACTCCCCGGTTGCATAGCAACCCTTTACACGTCATGCTCGAGTTGAGCACAAGTAAGGCAAAGTTCCAGTGAAGTTCCAGCTGATCACGCAACCCCCTCTAGGCATCCACCCACCTATGACACTTACCTGTTATCATCAAGTGGACGCCCACCTTCACGCCTACTTACACGCCCACATGCTCTTATCTCATTCTCTCTTGCTCCGCCTGAAGCGCTCTTGCTTACGTATATTATTACAAATATATATATACTGTACTCTGTGAATAAATTTTGAGAATACCTTTTTGAGAACCCTGGTCCTGATCCCTTGTGGTGATGGAACTATTCTCCCTATAACTCGAGTTATTGGAATAAAGCCCTTTTTGAACCTGATACCACAGACTCAGCCTCTTGCTTTATGCATGATCTTATTGATATTATGAAATTATGAGAGCGTAATATTTTATTTACGACATAAATGGCGCCCGAATATGGACTGATCTCCTTCCCCATGCGCCGGAGATGAAGGTCCAGTTTTGCCCCCTTCCACAGCCGTGACGGACTTTGAGTGTACACGACGCGGGTTTTCCCGCCAACTCCCTCAGGCCAACGAAGGAGACGGACTGCGACCAAGCATCCATACGAGGCGGTGAGGATTGCGGATCGTCCCGACCCAGAGCCCACCTGCGAGAGAGCTGTGTCCGAGGTTTCAAGAGATCCACCTAAGATACGCCATTCCCCGCGCAGCGTCAAGTTTCCGAGGCCTTCAAGTTCAAGTACAAGTTCTGCTTCCCGGTGAGTTTCTCATGGGGGTTGCAATCATGACGGGTTCATTTAATGAACACGGTAAAGACGTGTCTCACTTGTGAGACCGGTATGTTCAAGTGCATGCGTTCAAGAATTAATGTTTCCAGATTTAGAGGCCAAGTTTTCAGGTGCACCGATATAGCTGTATGAATGTTATCATCTTAAGTTAGGTTCAGTTAGGTTTGAATGTGTCAGGTTTGTGTGTAAGTTTGCTACATTGTCATATTTTTTTTTTTTTTTTTTGTGTTCATTGTGATTTTCGTTTTCGGTTACATTCCAACATGCCGTTATTTTCGAAACTGCGTAAGATAGGTACCAGGAAAGGTGTACTAGAGGAACCAGTTAACATTCCACCTAGAGACACACCTGGACATTTCATGTACTGTAAGCATGGTTTAGATGCCGTGTTGTTTTTAGAACTTTGGGTGGATTACACGAAGGATTTAGAGACAAAGTATAAATGGCCCATTACGGGAACGTGGGATGCGGAATGCATCATGAAGGTAGAGGAAGAGATACGGAAGAGAAAATCTAGACCTGCTCAGAAGGATGCCATTGAGTTATGGCGCAAGGAATCTCATAGAAGAACAGAGAAAGAGTTCCACAAAGCAGAGAGAAGTAGACAGGAGTCCGAAAAAGCAAAGGAAGAAAAATTACAGGAAGAAGGGGAGCGGGTAAAAAGAGAGCAGGCTGAAAGAGAAAGAAATACTGCCGTTGCTGGTATTTATCCCGTCCTTTCAGAGGAACTAGCAAAAGTGGCCCCAGTAGAAAAATTAGTTAGAGTGCCACCGCCAATACCCCGAAAAATAAAACAAACAGCATCCGACACGTTCATTAACAACTACCTAGAGGAACCCCCACCATCATACGTGGACGGAATTTTCCCTGCACCCCCAACACAAGAACAGCTCCAGGAGCTCGAGGACGGCGGGGAGGGAGGATCCGGGGCAACATCAGGAGGGGGACCGACAGTAAAAGTAGCAATCTCCGAATGTATATATGACCCAGATCCAGGAAAGGGCAGAATGCTCGTGTTTTCATTACGGCTTAGACGAGCAGTCGCAGATTTGGAAAAATTGCCAGATATGGATAGACATCTAAAGAAAATGTACGCGTTCATAAGAACAGGGGAAGGTCCTGAATGTATAGCAGAAGCCGTACAAAATAGAAAGGTAATTATTAAGAACTATATCCTTCGCTTCCTAATTAATTGTCTGATCAGAGAAAAAGACGAAGGTGATGGTGATGTAGACCGTTGTTATACTGGTTGGAGTGATCGCATAGATACCGGTCAGCATGATAAATCAGGCCAAACAGACAACATGTTGACCAAAATCCGGAAGGCAATAATAGCATCACATGAAGGAAACACGCACGAAACAGCTGAGTTGTCTTCTGATGACGAAGCAGGGGACACAGACAGAATACATTATGTGGGCCGTGCCCGGCGATTCGAAAGGCCCAAGGGCCTCAACCACCGTAAACAAGGAACTGCCATAAAAGAAAGATATTCCCTTGAAAGTTTGTTCCAGATCACCGAAAAAGCAGTGAATAAATGGCTGGGTAACGATCAGCCCCTCACCCCGACCGAAAATGAATTAGCACGATCAGCTACCCTGTGGATATCCCAATATGATACATATAATAATGATATCGTGGCCCAAACGTTCCTGAGCCTCCCACCAAACGAACAGCGCATAGCTGGTGTTTACATGGTCCAACATTTGATCACGCTATATGAGAGTCAATATTCTGGTCCTGGTCTGTTGTATAAATTGCTGGACGACATAATACTAGACAGATGGATGAACATGGGTACTGAACTGATTAATGTCATTCTGGATCAGCGACACAAGTATATAGTATACGTGACTAGATCCCTGCTTCCCGCTCCACCCCAGGTTAAGGAACAGTCGTACGACAAGCTGAACTCCCTACGAGAGGTACATCCTGTAAAGGATGCAAACAATGAACTGCAACGGGTGTATGTCTACACCCCCTTGTCAAAATTAGAGATACTGGAAATGAAGAAAATGTTACCATCCCATGATAAGGACCCGGGGGGTTTTCACCGAGAACTAAAGGACATTCTTCGTCTAGGAGAATATACATATGCTGACATTCTAAAGTTATTAAAAGTACTATTGCCCGCTGGTATTTACGAGAAATTGAAAGGACAGGACTGGGAGGTAGGAGACAAAAGACTCAGTTGGGATATACTGGAAAGAGAAGAGGCAGGAAGGGGCCCGGGGGTTGGTCTGGGTCCTCGAGCTAAAGACCTACCTGAACTCCTTGTACAGGTTTTGCCCAGATTACTAATCACCAAGAAGGAAGACTGGGATGCTATTTCGGCCTGTAAACAGAAACCAGACGAAGACACTAGCGATTTTTACTCTAGGTTCGAGAAATGTTTCACTATCAATAGTGGTCTTAGGCCCGGTAGTGATTCATATCCCCATCTTTTCGTGAGCAAACTAGTAGAAAATTCCCTACCAGAAGTGAAGTATAGGGTACTAAAGGTTGAGAGTACTTGGCAAGCAAACAGCCCTTCACAAATGTTACAGATGTTACAATACCACCAGAACAGAATTAGAGAGGAACACGAACAGGATAAGAGACGCATGAGAGACACAAAGATGAAGATGCTGGTGGCCCAATCAACACCGGCAAACACAAACACGAACAAGAATAGCACGAAACAAAATACTGGGACCTGTAATTATTGCAAGAAGCCAGGTCACTTCATAAATGAATGTGCGGTCCTGAAACACAATATAGCGGTAGGTAAAACTAAGCCACGACCTTACCCTCCCAAAGAAAATAACACACATCAGACATCAGACACCTTTCCACCACCGCCGCCGCCTGTCCATGCACCTGCACCAGCCCACGCCACAGCACAAATGTATGAGCACGCTCAGACTAACTATCCAGAATACCAAGCATATTCGTGAAAAAGCCCAGAGAGGGAATTCGACTTGCCCCTTATTCCAGTTCCTGTGGACCAAGCGGGTCCCTATGTGCATGCACGTTTACTAGGACAGAATAAAAAGTTTTTGATTGACACCGGGGCAAGTAGAACTACCATCAGTCATTCTGAGGTTCCAGGGGCACCCCTCTCGGGCTCAAAAAGTGTATCCCTGGGTTTTTCAGGAAGGCCTATTATCAATGAGGTTTCAGAACCAGTCTCTTTAGGAGTGGGTCCACTAATACATACAACAGACTTACTGCTTACTAAATCATGTCCAGAAAACCTACTTGGCATAAAAACATTAAAGGAACTGGGAGCAGTTATCTGTTGTTCGCCAGAAGGAGTGCGACTGTATTTACGTGATTTCAAGGGACATTTTGTCATGAAAGACATTGACATCAGGCTTCAAAATGTACCACAGCACCTATGGGCACAAGGCCCGACTGACGTAGGTTTCATGAACATTACACCATACCAGGTCACCCTCAAGGAAGGAGTGGTGCTGCCGCGGATTCGGCAATATAAAATTCCTCCTGAAGCTGAAATAGGGTTGCTGAAAATTATCGATGAACTCATTGCACAGGGGGTGGTGATGGAGACAGAGTCAAACATATGTAATTCACCTGTTCTTCCTATTCTTAAAAGAACTGAACCCAATGCACCACCTGTCTAAAGATTAGTTGTGGACCTGCGAGAATTAAACAAATGTGTGGTGCCACAGTACCCTGTGGTCCCGGACATTTCTTCATTATTGACTGCCATTGATGCGAAGGCTACGTTCTTTACAGTTATTGATCTAAAGAACGCCTTTTTCAGTATCCCAATACATCCGGACAGCCAATATCTTTTCGGTTTCAGTTTAAAAGGCCGCAGCTTCAGATTCACAAGAGCACCACAGGGCTTCACGGAAAGCCCTAGCATCTATAGTCAGGCGCTCAAAAGACAACTAGACAGTATTCATATGCCTACCACTACAGCACTGATACAGTATGTAGATGACATTCTCATTACCGCACGATCGGAAACTGACTGTGAAAGTGCATCACTCACTGTTTTACATTTCCTGGCTGACAAGGGGCACAAAGTGTCCCCTTCGAAGTTACAATTCTGTGAACATCAAGTGGCGTACCTTGGGCACTTGCTATCCAAGGAGGGTAGGCGACTAACACCAGAACGTATTCAATTGATTTCTGGTCTTTCACAGCCCAAGACACAAAAGGAGGTACGTGCATTCATTGGCCTCACTTCATATTGCAGGCAGTGGATTCCCCAGTATGCTCACATAGCCAAGCCCCTAATACAATTGACGACACAGGAGGTAGCTTCTACTAAAGTCCTCCCTTGGACACAAGAACACACTGTGGCATTTGAAGAATTAAAAAGAGCTTTATGTCAAGCACCAGTTTTAGCAATCCCTGATTACAACAAATCTTTTATGCTTTTTGTGACAGAGCGGGATGGAACAGCACTATCTGTCCTCACACAAGATCATGCGGGAAAACACAAGCCCTGTGCTTATTTTTCTAGTACATTGGACCCAGTAGCACAGGCTTTGCCTGCGTGCCTAAAATCTGTTGCAGCAACAGCCCTAGCCATAAGACAAAGTGACTCGATAGTGCTGGGCCACCCCCTGACAGTACAAGTACCACACGCAGTAGAGGTTCTCTTGAACCGAACACAAACACAACACCTGACTGTAGCGAGACTGACAGGTTATGAGCTGACGTTATTTCAACCACACATAGAGATCAGACGGTGCAACATACTGAATCCTGCTACTCTTTTGCCCTCCAGTACAGAAAACGTTTCCCCACACGACTGTGTTGAAGTAATACATACCGTGACGAAACCAAGACAAGACTTGACAGATGTTGCACTCCCAGACCCTGACCTAACACTCTATGTTGACGGCTCATGCATGAGGACGGGGGCGGGAGAATTAGTGGCAGCATATGCCGTGACCATTGCTACTGAAATCATAGAGACTAAAAGAATAGACATACTGTCAGCACAAGCAGCAGAGCTCATCGCTCTGACTCAAGCGTGCATAAGAGCTAAGCACCTGAGAGTAAATATTTACACTGATTCACAATACGCATATGGGGTAGTTCATGATTTTGGCGTCCTATGGAGGGAAAGAGGGTTCTTGACTTCTCACGGGGCCAAGATACAGCATGGCCCCCTTATTCATGCCCTTCTGGAAGCGATACATTTACCAACAGCCATAGCTATCCTGAAATGCAAAGCACATACTAAAGCCACAGATACCATTTCTCAAGGCAATGATCTGGCAGACCGAACAGCTAAACAGACAGCTCAGACCCCACTAGACATGACGAAATCACAGGTACCATTAAGGTCGAAAACCATGACAGTTAGGGATCCTTCCAAGGATGTACAAGACATACAGACACATGCTACTCTAGACGAATTAAAGAAATGGTCGGAACAAGGAGGGGTACTGACTGATCAGGGTTGGATGACTAAGGGCAAAGAAACATGGTTTCTTCCTGATTCAATGGTACAAGTGATTATAAATACCGCACATAGCCCTGCACACTTAGGAGAGAGAGCAATGCTAGACAGCTTACAGAACATATGGTTCAACAAGCACCTGCGTGCAGCAGCGAAACAAAAAGTCAGAACATGTATGATCTGTTGCCAATTCAATCCAGGTAAAGGCATTCCGATGGAACAAGGTGGTTTCCATCCACCTGACCATCCTTTCGAAGTCCTTCAAATGGATTATATCCAAATGGACAGATGTAGAGGTTACAAATATGTCCTAGTAGTAGTATGTTCCCTATCAAGATGGACAGAGGCCTATCCAGTCCCTGATTATACTGCTGTGACTACCGCCAGACAACTGGTGCGAGAGTTTTTCCCACGTTATGGATTACCGCGTGTCGTATATTCCGACAACGGTCAGCCTTTCTCTTCTGAACTCATGAAACAAGTGTCCCTTCTGTTAGGGTATACCTGGAAGTTCCATTGTGCACGACATCCTGAGGCAGCAGGCCTTGTAGAAAGACATAATCAGACCTTAAAAATAAAACTAGCAAAAATTTGCGCAGACAAAGGTGTGGATTGGATGGTAGCCCTGCCGGTTGCCCTCTTTTACATGCGAATGGTAGCCCATTCTAGAACAGGTTTATCTCCCTATGAAGTGGTCTTTGGTAGACCACCGAATATGTGGGGCACTCCAATGCCTAAAAAGATCACTGATGTTGATAGTAACATGCTGACAGATTACCTGGCTTCCTAGATGTCTGCACTACTCTCTTGTCGTTCGCAGGTTGCTGCCGCCTCCCCTGACAACACCCAGGTCAAGGAACATTCCCTCGCTCCTGGGGACTTTGTTCTTATAAGGAACTTTGACAGAAAGAGCCCTCTTGAGCCAAGGTGGAAAACGCCTAAACTAATACTATTGACTACGAGGACCGCTGTTAAAGTGGAAGGACGAAAAGGATGGGTCCATATTCATCATTGCAAACGCTACTTTGGGAATAACGATTCGTTTAAAAAAGACATAAAGACTTCAGACTTTGAGCCCCCTTTATTAGAGGAGACTCCTCAGCAGACTTACAAAACCAAACTTAGATCTAACAAGTCAGAACCCGTTTGATCAATTAAGTCCACTAGGTGGTGAAGCGGTTGAACATGTATTCTGGCTCGCATAAGATCTTGGATACCGGAGATGAGAAAAAGAGCAAGATGAAAACAAAATACTGTAAAATATTACGTGGTAGATGTATAGTGACTCTGATATTTTTATTTCTTCTGTGCATCACGATGATATGTATTAGCTTAATACTACATGCTATATTTCCTCCTATTGCCTCACTCTTACACTCTACCAATGATACCATAAAACACACATTCAGTGATCTGCCATCCCATGAGCTATCGTATCGACTTGCCTTACGCAACAATACTTTTATCCAGATGCTGCACCATTCACATCAGACTAGCAATGCTACAGACTGTTGGGTCTGTGGCCGACTTCCCCCGTATCAGAAGGTGAAGGGAGTGTTGCCTCTTTTCCCTTTTCCATTCTCCCATAATGGTTCTTGCGGAGCATGGTTTGCCTTAATGACATCCATCAATGGTGATGCCAAAGAATGTCAAGACAAAGAATGTAGGGGCGACTGGGTATGGGGTAACTTGAACAAAGTCATGAATAAAGCATGTTTCCCAGATGAAGAAGGTCTTCCCCAAAGGAAAGGTACCGATCTAGAAAATGAAGAGTATCTGCAAGGAAATGCGACCCTTGACTTTATAGTGTTGAATGTCAAGCCCATACACAATTTAGGTCCATCCTCAATCACAGTCCTGCCAGTAAAAGGGAACTTGTGTGTCAGAAAAGAAGGCTCTGTACAGTTGGGGCACAGCGAGTGTAACACTATACTAGTGTTCAAAGACAAAGGAAAGTCTTACTTCAGAGCATCACGACACACCTACTTTATTTGTGGCCAGACAGCCTATGTACAACTGCCCTTAGACTGGGGTGGGACGTGCTATATATCATTCCTCCTACCACCCTTTTTCTTGGCCCCATCGAACTATCATCAAAATCTTCAACTAGCACTTATCAGGCACAGACGAGGGCTCGATGCCTCTGGCATTGACCAGACTGAAACAGCTTGGGAACAATATACAGATTTCAACAAAGGATTCTTTTTCTTCATAGGTCCCGTCCAGAATAGTAAACTTATCCGCAGACTAACAAGGATTCTAGAAACAGTTGCTAATGAGACTGCATCAGCCCTGGGGAACTTGACCCAGGAACAGTCTGCTATGAGAATGGTCGTTCTTCAGAATCGTCTTGTTCTTGACGTCATCCTAGCGGATAGGGGCGGGCCTGTAGGGTCATCGGTTCCAGCTGCTGCGTTTTCATACCTAATAACGCACCGTCTGTATACAAAGCAATAACAAGACTTCACAAGATTGCCCAAAGCATACACCAAGACCCAGGCACGTGGACTTGGTCCAGTTGGCTCTGGGAGATAATATCAGCATGGGGATGGAAAGTGTTGACGGTCTGTGGACTAATACTACTGATGATATTCAGTTGTTGCCTATGTCTGCAGTGTGGCCCGGCCATTTGCGGCCTGTGTGCTACTGCATGTGTCCCACATCCCCATTTACAAAGCATTGAAAATGGAAAAATAATGCTGCAAGAACAGATTGACTGTCTAATGAGAATAGATATGACGTAAGGGTCCACTAGGGGACAAGGAGGGAATGAGGAAAATAAAATATTATGAGGCCTATGTGTCCCCGTGTGTTCCCCCACACTCATGTGCACATACATGTCACCTACGTATTTCCCCTCCATGGCCTGTCTATCATGATGCTCATGCTATAACGTGGCCTGCCATAATCCAGTCTCCCATGAGAGAAACGACAAATCTGCTCTGAGGCCTACACGTTTTGCATCATGTTTTCCTGCTTTTCCATTATTGTGGCCCAGCCAGAGCCGAAAAAAAGGCTTCAGGCCTCAGAACGCTCTGAAAGCTGTAGCTGCGTATCCTTGGCCTTGCACACTTGGGCCTCAGCCAAAGGGGCCCTGTCCGAGACAGTATTGAGCACGGTTATCTGCTTACTCCTACCGAAACCACATTCCTGCCTGGAGAAGGAGGGATAAACATGACATCTGCAAAGGAGAAGCCTAGCCTTTCTGTCTCTTTTTGTGTGATTACAAAGCTCACGTTTGTGAAAAGCCCATAGCCCCCGTGCAAGACTTCAGCAGTAAACGAAGAAATAAATGCCACATTGGCCCTTGGTGATGGGCAACCTATGTCACGAATCAGTCCCTGCTCCAAACTTCAGATATCAGACAATACGAGATGTGCTGGTCACCCTGACACTGAAGGTCTCACTTCTAGACTACAGACTCCCCGGTTGCATAGCAACCCTTTACACGTCATGCTCGAGTTGAGCACAAGTAAGGCAAAGTTCCAGTGAAGTTCCAGCTGATCACGCAACCCCCTCTAGGCATCCACCCACCTATGACACTTACCTGTTATCATCAAGTGGACGCCCACCTTCACGCCTACTTACACGCCCACATGCTCTTATCTCATTCTCTCTTGCTCCGCCTGAAGCGCTCTTGCTTACGTATATTATTACAAATATATATATACTGTACTCTGTGAATAAATTTTGAGAATACCTTTTTGAGAACCCTGGTCCTGATCCCTTGTGGTGATGGAACTATTCTCCCTATAACTCGAGTTATTGGAATAAAGCCCTTTTTGAACCTGATACCACAGACTCAGCCTCTTGCTGTATGCATGATCTTATTGATATTATGAAATTATGAGAGCGTAATATTTTATTTACGACAGGACGAGTAGCCTGTGTTGTACAGTTGCACCCTCCAGTGCCGTATGAGTTTGATTATCTCCCTCTCCACCACGTGCGTCTCTTGCAGGTAACCATGTCAACTCCCATTCAAAAATAGCATATATTTTACAGAGCCCCGCCCATACATATTCCATGTGAGGAAGGTGGACCTGACCTCACTCACCACCATCTACATGCTTCCTGCTAGAGGGGCCCATGGATCCTGCATGGTCTCCACCGCCATCCACTTGGCGGGCTCTCATCCGCCCATCCCAGTGGTATGCCCCTGATGTTGTGTGCATAGGCCTCGGGTGCAGCCACTCATGGCCATGTAGCATCCAAACTGGATGGGTAGATAGCAACAACATTGCCCCGGTCAGAGCGGCAACGACCTTCCGTCCAGTGAAGCCAAGTTTAAACATAAATACAAACCCAACCCATACAGCTTGCTTGTAGAGGAATGGTCTACGGGGTGACAGCCGGGGATCTCTCCATTCCCTCCTCCCCACCTCCTGCCCCTCAATATAGCATTGTCCTGGGATATATAAATGCTCACAGTCCTGGCTACAGGGCCCAGCATGTAAAGCGTTTCTCTGTGGTGTGTTGGCTCTGTATGGCATATGGCTCTCCAAGGAGCCCTAATTGCTCAGAGAAGTCTCAGCAAGATACCCCCCACAGTGTCACCCACCAGCTTATATGCCTTGCAAACCGTCCACCATCCTGGACGTTACCTGTGGCCTCAAGCCCTGTACCTCACAGAGGTCCTCCATATACTCACTGTCTGAAGAAATTAACGTGTTGTGGTCACTGGAGGAAGATCGCACAAGCACGGTGAATGTATTTACTTTACTAAGCGCTGCCAATTGGTCAGCTCCACCTGGGCGCTGAAGGGCTACCTGGGCCTCCTGTCATCTCTGTTCCATCTACAGTGTGTTTTCAGGTGGGTCAGCTTGCTTCATCCCCTCGTATCTGTTCAAATGTATAGCTTTTCATCCAGTCACTGGCACTTGCTGGATCATTAAAGAAGAAGGCCAAGTCCTTGGGGAGCCACTTCTGTTGACAGTTAGCCTTCCAGATACAAAACCATGTCCTTCCCGTCCACCTACTCGGGTATCCCCACCACCCTGATGCTATTACACTGGCTGCGCCCTTCTGCATCCTCCGCTCTACTGGTCAGGGCTCTCATTTCCTTGGCAAGCTCAGACAGTTGGGCCTGTGAGTTGGTTTCGCTCTTGCCCATGTTCTTTAGGCTTCCCTCATTGAGTTCAACTTGTTCTGCGAGTGTACGGAGGTGGTCACGTGGAATCCCCAGGTCTAGGGACACAGGGTCGATTTTGTGCTCCAGCACTTCCTATGTCAGTTGTCTACATTAAGGATCTAGCCCAGTTTATCTTCCTGGACTGCATCATTGGGTCTGCGCGTTGGTGATGCAGGTTCGTCCGTGTGGTCTCCCTGCCTCAGCATTTGCGTGTCTTCCCACCTCAGTGGTCCATCTGCTGGTGGGCCCTCAGCAGGTTCCCTCAAGGCTCATGGCTGATGGGCACCATCTTGGATGCTGTCACCACGAGACACCAGCACTGTTCAGCCCACAAGGAGGGAACCAAGTTAATAAGTGGCACCAGCCACGGCCACTGCAGGTAAGAGCAGTGGGGCGGTGGGACCGGCATTGGGGGATTTCGAGAGATGATCACAAGGAAGAATTAAATAAATCATTAATTTTCTCTCGCGGTCGTTTCTCAAAATCTCCCCCAGCCGGCCCCCCGCTCTTACCCGCAGTGGCACTCACATGTCTCTGCAGCACAGTATGAGATACAGCGGGGCAGGAGGCGGCTGCCAGAGTGCTCAAGGAAGTGCCGCCATCTTCGTGCATGAGCAGCCACGCCCCACACTGATCAAGACTTGTTGACCCAAATTTACAAGTGTGGTTGTGCAACAAGCCGTCTGACTGCAATATGATGTTGCTTTAGGTTTCTGAAACATAGCATGTCAGGCGCACAAAAATGTGTACCTAACAGGTACACTGCGAATAAATCCCATTTTTGATAAGACCCACCATGGACAGGATGATGTCACACCCCAACTTCCTTAAATAGTAACTATTTGGGGTGTCTGACCTATTATATCCCAATACACCTCGCTGTAATTACTCTGTGAGTCTACACTGGTTAACATGAAAGGAATGCTAAAAAAGATTCAGTTACGACACACGCATTCTGTATTTTACTTCAATAAAAGGCCTTTCACAAAAGACGTGGGACCCGTGCTCACTACGCCACTGGAGTCAAGCTATCCTGGCTGATGACGGCTGATAGCCAGAAACCGGTCCTAGGATGCTTGATTCCGGTCCAGGGAAGACATGGCTTGGCAGTTCGGGCTGGACTGTTCCCATGAGGCACAGGGTCAAGACTGATTTGCATATGGCCATGTCTAAACTGGGGTGGTGTAGTGGGCAAAAGAACGATGGATTTAACCCAGATCTCTTGACTGGGGGAGAATGTCTGCATTGTCAGCATTCCGTCCATCATCTGTTTGTTGTAACGCTTTTCGCCCTAAGTGGGATGGGTATTCCCAGACGTGGGACCCGTGCTCACTACGCCACTGGAGTCAAGCTATCCTGGCTGATGACGGCTGATAGCCAGAAACCGGTCCTAGGATGCTTGATTCCGGTCCAGGGAAGACATGGCTTGGCAGTTCGGGCTGGACTGTTCCCATGAGGCACAGGGTCAAGACTGATTTGCATATGGCCATGTCTAAACTGGGGTGGTGTAGTGGGCAAAAGAACGATGGATTTAACCCAGATCTCTTGACTGGGGGAGAATGTCTGCATTGTCAGCATTCCGTCCATCATCTGTTTGTTGTAACGCTTTTCACAAAAGGTTAGCAAAAACATCTTTAGGGACCAATGTGGCATATGTATCTTTCAGGAAGGAACTCTCAAACCAACATTAGAAATCTTACACATATCTTTATGTAACTGCACATACTTACACTAAGACAATTTACATGACAGTGCTAACTAAAGAAGCATTCTTCTGTAAACCAAATTGAATAATTCCTGATGTTGGGTCACAAAGGAAGGACATGATGCATCTACCACAAAACCCATCCTGAGTAACGTCTTTATCCATTGGCGTTTGATTCCCTGTAGCACACACACAGAATGTAATTGATCAACAGCAACAACAGAGATGAGCCTTGTCATGCTGAAGCTCAGGTGAGGGTATTCAGGTGAACCCAGCAGTTGTCAGTAAGGACAGTATTCCTGCAGTCGCCAATAGTGAGGTCCAAACTTTTTTTATTTGCACAGTTTATGTTGTACATGCACTGGCCCATTGTGGTAATCTCTACTATGACTTAATTGCTGAATTGTTATTTGTACCCATTGGTAAGAAGGGGTCATTAAAACGTTTCTTCAGGCGTCTTGTTGGTTTGATAATACAGAGGCCAACTGCAGATTTAAATGCCTGCTTACTACTCTTACTAAATTTTGGGCAATAAAACCGGCACAGTGGCCAGTGAAACATTTTGAATCTTATGACATCCTGCTCTTCTAGCAATTGAGCTTTCTTTCAAAGATAAGCAAAACGATGTTGATAACACAATGAGATGAGTTCAGATTACACTTGTATGGGGACCATGCATTGGCCTTTTCCTTCAAGAACTTTCTGCTGCATTTGATACAGTGGTTCTTGCCATTTTGAGCCACTGTTGGCAATGCTTGACCTGCATTGAGAGGACCTATGTTATTTTCCTTCTTTTCTGTTCAGACTAAACCAACATCTGGGTCTCCTCCTTTTTCATTCCAAACCAAAACAATATATATGGAGTTCTTCTTGTCCCTATTCTTTATAATTTTTACATGTAAACATTAGCTAGTGTTACCTTATGAGGCACCAAGCAGTGAACCCAATGAGTATCCTCACCCTCCATGAATCTCTAACTCGGCAGGCGACTGAGCAGCTACTTAAAGAAGAAACCAAGAGAAAATGGGGCTCAGGGAGGAAAGAGAGAAAAACAACGTTCTATGGGACTGGTGCGGTCACAGACATTTCTCTTGCACAGGCCAGAACTCCAGCTCAGTGGGATGCAGGTCTTTACACTAAATGAGACAGATTACTAAAGTACCAGCATTTTAGGTGTAACATTAATCAAATGAATATAACACATCTTACCAGTCTCCAAAGGTAGTGGGCTACTGACGAACGGTGAATACACCAAGAGGCTTTCCAGCATCCGGGGAAATGTCAGAGACTGCTAAACATGGCAACAATATTAGGGTGCAAGATAAGGTGTGAACGATAGCAGAAGTGGAACACCAATGCAACTATGCAAAATGTTGTCAGGCAAGGGACACATGCCTTTTGCGCTGTAGCTACCCAAGGTGCGGCAGAAGAATATCATCCAACCAGGAAGTAAATTCTACCATGTGGAGGTTAGCATTCTAACTTTTGATGTGTTGATAACCTTATTTCTCCCTGTCTTACAAACCCTCCAATGTCTCCCCTTAAAGCTGTATTGATGCCTATTTGTGACATTACTTGAGTATGTGCAGCTTTCGTGGCAAATACTTTGAAACAATTCACCTCACTCCCAGGAATCATTCTAAAATCATTTGCGATGAGATCTGTTTTCAATGTAGATGATAGCCAGCTGATACTTTACTTTGATCACCCTTCAACTGAGCATTTGCATACCCTTTAGTCGTGTTTATCCAGCATGGATGAGCCTGAACTTGTTTAGGCTCAATGCCAACAAGACAGAGACCCTGTTCTTTGACCAGGATAGGTAATGGATCTACACCTTTTGGCCTGATTTGTTGCGATTCCTATCTTCTCCAGTGTATAAAGTAAAAAGCCTTGGGCTCTATCTTAACATGGATTTGCTTTTGAGAGAACAGGTGAATTTAGTGGTCTCTTCTTTGAAACATCTGAAAAGGTTTTTGCCTTCTCATCTCGACATCTGCAAACTCTTGAAAGAAAAGTCCTGTGCACACGTTGGATGAGTATTAATAATGTCTATGACAAACATAGTATTGTTCAAGCATGAATGGAGATAGGATCAAAGAACAAAGAACCAAGAACAAAGAGCGTTTCTTTTGGGTGAAGTATATTTAAACCTTCATCAGAAGGGAAACATCAAAAGAAGAAAGCAGCCGACACGTGTTTCGTCAATCGGGTAGTCACCCGTGACTCTTCAAGGCTGAAATATACTTAAACGCAAACAATCGTGGGACCGGTGATAATTCCAACCTAGCCAGATCGGGTCACAGGGGGGAAGGCCAATAGTGGCAACAAGGGTATGTGAAAACGAAGGGTGGACCAATCCGTCACTTCCCTGGATGGCAGCAAACAATAGTGAACGGGCGGGTACAGCCGTCACTCGGGAATCTTCATGATCAGGGCGATATGGAGACGTTGCTTTTTCCGGTTGCGGCAAACTCTTCTTTTGGGAGTAGGATTTTTTCAAGAACAGGCTATGCACATGTCAGTTACTTTGGGCTTACCGTGACAATGACTAAGAAACCACGGGTTCTGCAAAATACAGTGGTGAGACTCCTCTCTGCTTTTTGAAAGGTTGGCTATGTTTCCGTGGCTTGTCACAGTCTCCAGTAGCTAGAATTAGGGAAACTGAAGATAATTAAAAGTAAATCCAGGCAAAAAGTCCGTGGATGTTTAAGCTTTTCACTCAGCAGTATTCTGATTCTTTTCTAACTCGACATAGGGCACAACTTTGCTGTGTTGTTTTAAGGCGAATTATTCACTTAACCTCATCTCAGAGATTCCACTTACCTGAGTCTTCTTGACAAGTGAAGATCCTTCTGGCAGTCTCCACTCAGCGAGGGACGCCTTGGGATTATTCCCACTTGCTTGGCTGTCCTTTGTCCTGAGGAAGACCCGCTATGACACCATACTAACGCATTATCAGGGTCGAAACGTCGACGATAATACATGGCTCAGTCTTTACTAATCTCTTGGTGCATACTAATGAGCGGCCCCACCACAACCAGAGATATTGGCTTTGTTGTTTTTCTGACCATTCTTCAACCTGTATTTGTATATAGCTTCACTCTTGTATATATCCACTGCACCACCAGCACTGGGCACCCGTTGTCACTTTGAAACACTTGTCACTTTACAATTGTGCCTCACCTTGACAGCCCTTGAAAAATGTTTTTTCAATATGTGTTGTGAAAAAATCAAAAATATCAAATAATAATAATTTTTGCAAGCAATTTGGAATTTCTTGCTGTATTGTTGTGTTCCAATATTTACTTTGTTGCGTGCTGTGATTTAGCCCACTGTTACTCTCCGGCATATTGGTTACGCAGAGAGTCATATATTGGTAACAATAGTTGTCTTCATTTGCAATGTAATTGTTTTCTCCCTGACAGAACCACTGTAGCTTTACTTATACTTACCCAGGTTCCGAGGGACACAGGGTTCCCCCATTGTATCTATACTGCTTGTACTGTAATCATACATTTACAGACACGCACACACTGGTAAATCATGCATTTTATCTGGCACTGATTAAACTGTTCGAGTCTATATTTTAGGAATTGTTTATTCTATTTTTTGTGTGTCAATCCTCATACTGAACGCTAAGTACACATAAAGTAGATCTTTGTTTGTTGAGGAACCAGGTGACTTGTCCACTTTTGCTTCTAAATTTGGATTGACTCACAATCCCTCAAAGTGTTTGAATTCTTCAAAATGCTAATTCAGGATTAAGCGGCAAAATATTTTCTAATTCCCTTCAAGTGTCAATATTGACCAATGTTTCATCATAATTTTCTATATTGTTTCGTTAGATTAGATTTATTTTAATCATCCTTTTTTCTTGGTTTGCAACATTTATTGATATTTGTTGTTTGGATAATAGTATTTCCTGTTTAATTCCTTATTTTTATTCTCAGCTTTATTGATGAGCATTTTCTTGTATCCTCTTTTGAACAAACCTCTCTTTTGCTTCTTTCTGTGATGATAATATCTTTACCATTGTTTCTTGGGTGGACGATATATTGGCTTGTTGTATGTAGCATTGACTTTGATTTAATTTTTAATAGCTCTCAGTCATTAAGGGGACACTCTCTACAGCTTATGGTTGGAATATTATTTTCTGACCCGCCACTCCTACAACCTCTAAGCTGGCCTCATAGTTATTGAGAGCAGCCACATAAGTATTTAACTCACTTTCTGTTCTTGCTATCACACATGAAGAAAATTGTCCATTTACCAAACCCAGAATGTTGCATGTTTATGTAAATAAATTAGCTACTCCCAGCACGCTCTCTCTATTGTGAAACAACCGATGAAATGTGGTGCCTATGGCTGCTTCTTGAATGATTGAGTGTGAAATCAGCTATCTTCAATAACAGTCTTTAAAGTGCCATATATTTTACTTATTTGTGATCCAGGTTAGATGCAACTGTCTTCAATCTATCAGAATGCTTTATAAAATTATAAAGATACTTGACTTCTAGAGCCGCTAATTTGGGATGTTCTCCATTTGTATAAAACCGTCCATAGTATCTCTCTTATATACATTTAGACAAACTGATCCATGTATTCTGAAATGTGTGCTAATAATGATAGTAACGTTGAGTCTTGCTGGTGGTGACTTTACAATTTTTTTTTTACATTTGGTTAAAATATATAGCATTGATATTTTGAAGAGTTGTTCACTAGATATTTAAAGTCATCTTTTAAGAGCCCTTGTTCTTTCATTTTTTTCATTTTTATTCAATCTTGGTATGCAATATATTTTGGGGGCTGACTTCAGTTTATCACATTCTTTTTGATTTAGTTGTCTGCAGTCAACTATACTCAAAGCACATCTGGCATCATCGCAAAAATCATTTTAGAAGTCCTTGCCATCTCAGAAGCATGGTTTATTATCACCTCCCATATATTTTGACTCACATTCATCGACAAATGTTCTTGGCCCTGTATTCTTAGCTCTGAGCAACACCTAGTTATTCGAGTCCTTGCCTGCCACTTTCCCCTTTCAGCATCTTGGATAGCCTCCTTCAAGCTAAAAAACAAACCCCCAAGAACCAAAATGATCCTCATGGAAGAAATAGTATATTTCAACCAATTGCACACACTTACTCTAAATTTCTCAGAAAAATCAACATACCCAGTGACTTGAGCATAAAGATAATGAAAGAATTCATCTGCACAGTTCTGAACACTGAACATTAAGCAAACATCCCCTAACAAACTCCAATAATCACGCGTTCACCCTCGTCCTGTCGGCCTCCCCTGCAATCTTCTCCAAAGCTGTAATACCATTGGAGTGTATAGACCATTTTCATTAATCATATTACACACTTACATTGGGATTGTCCAAATGTTTTATTATGTTTATGTTTCTCATATGAGCAACTTAGACTGCCAAAGTGGTCTCTTAGCACTGAGAGAACCAAATTAGCTGTCAAACCTTGATTTAGACAGTGAGTAAAATCCTGAACATGCTTCACGGAACAAATGAGTTTTCAAATATCATTTAAACAGGGGACGATTCTTTTAATTTTATAAATCAGGATGGATTCCATTCCAAAGATTTGCCACCTAGATCTCCTAAAATAGTACAGCCTTGTCTTGTCCTGCACAGTCAAGGTACTCTTTGGCGACGGGCAACGTGCTTCTTTGTTTGGTCAGTGTCATGACAGGTTGTGGTGGACAATAGCCTTTTTCTCTGTTAAATTTCTCCATGAGCTCCAGAAAATGTCTGGACCGATGAGGAGCCACAATCCAAATGCAAGTCTACTGCTGGGGAAGGGCACAGCCTTCAGTGTCAAGAGAATTAGGACATGACATAGGAAGACTGGATGGGATCAGAGTCTGTTATCTGCTTTAAAGTCCTTTGTTTCTTTGGTGCACAATTTTGACTTTTGACTTCTTTCAAAGGCTAAATCCTTACATTGTTTATATTATCCACAGTTTCAAGGCGCCCCTATTCTCTTTGTGACAGGTGGGCCAGTGATAACCCGACATTAACTCTTATACATGTCTTTCAGTGTATGGTTGATGTTTTTGCATTGTGTAGTTTACATCTCAGTAACCCACATTGTTTCCCCAAAAACGAAATCAAGGCAATGCCTTTGTAAGGTATAACCAGACTAACGCGGAATCACTAGCACCATAAAAGCCACCTTTTAGCCAACAGGGATGACAACGAAGCCATGTTTACACGTACATTACAAACAAATCAGCCATTTTTCTTAAGAAAATTAGAATACCTAGGGGTCATAATAATGTATCCCCTCTTCTATAACTGTATTCCTCTTACTGGCAAAAGAGGTCTGTAATTTCCTGCCAATGCTCAGAGCTGGAGAATAGGCTCAATACACAATATATCTAGGGGTACATAAGTTCAGCACTGTTTTGGATAGTCGTTTACGCGGAGTGACTAAGAGGGTGTGAGAAGCTGGCTTGGTATACGGTGTGCCCTTATGTAAGTGGGCACCTTGCACCAATCCAGACAACCCTTATGGTGACTTCAGTGGTCTTAGACAACTTTAGAAAGCTCTCTAGGTGGTAGCTGCGGAGAGCAGCCTTCAGGCTAAGTCCAGAATGAGTGTAAAGCAGCTTGTTTTACCAGAACATAATCTTATACATAATCTTATAGGTATAGATTAAGTGAAAAAGAACCACACAGTGTATTTATAAAAATATGTATTTATTATAAGACCCTCACTAACACATACACATATCTCCTAGCCGGAGAAATCCACAATGCACACAATACTTTTCAATAGAAACAGTTAAGTAGCACAAAATACACAGTGGATACCTATTGTTCTACCTTCCCTTGCTCGACCTTGGCTCAGCAGCAGGAGGGCAGAATCGTGTCTCTGGTCGGCAGAAGCCATGTTGTGCTGTCCGGGTCGAGAAGACTGGTACCGGAAGCACTGAGGGCCTCCTGGAGGATCTTTACGGTGCATGGAATCTCCAACATGTTTGATACCAAACATGATATGGTACGTTACAGGTAGTTTCGAGATGATCGTCGCATAATGACGCGGTGTCCCTCTATATGTTATATGGCTGTGTCACTTACAACCCGGGATAATAGACTCCATAGGCTGTAGGGGTGTCCTGCTCGTGCAGGGAGGGAAGCAATCGAATCAAAAGCAGACACCTGCGATGGACAATAAACTCATCCAGTTATGAGCAAGGGGCTGACCCATAGGCTTCTTTAAGTACGTTATGTAATCAAAACATTAGATCTGACAACAGGCAGCTAAAGCTGTTTGTAGCCAAGACCTCAAAAGGAATAAAACTCAATAGGTCCAGTTTGCTTTTCGTCTAGCAGATAAGCTTTTCACAAGCGCTATAGAGGATATGGTATTTAATAACGCTGTATTCATCAACTATTCGTGATGATTCTAAAAAAGACTTTAGCACAATTTAGGAAGCAATTTGGCAGCCAGACAGCACTGCTACTTCTGGCAAGTCTTAGCACATTTAGCCTCCTTCCATCCTGTGCATGTTCCTGGCGGTCCCACAGAAATTATTGTATATGGTTACAGAGTTTTCCCTTTTTCTCAGTGGCCCTATATAGCTAGCTCGGCAGAGCACTGGCAAGGTAAAAGTTAGGTTATTTACATTTGAATATTTAGCGCCATTGTTCTTCGCATAGCGACTTGGTTTTCCTGTACTTTTGTGGGTTTTTTTGCTTTTTGAGCGGCGAAGAACATAGCCACTGACGTTGTTAAAGCAAAATAATATAATTTACTGATGGTCTATTGAATGTATTCATGCAGCTCAACCTTTGAGCATGTATTTTTATTGATGTTACTGTAAATCCTTAAAACCACAAAGAGTTCTTCAGGCGACAGACTAATAGCACTATCCTTCTGGGATAATATTTTTTAATTAACATTGAATCGTGTGTACTAAGAAAATGCAGACTTAGTTGACTGCTATGCCAAGGCACTCGTTTTATCTACCTGCATTTAAAATGGTTGTTACCATGACTTGTTTCTCCAAAATAATTTCCCCTGGAGAAAAAGACTGAAAAACAATGAAATGAGCATTTTCACAGCGTGCTCCCTTTCTCCAACGTGGAAATGTACCCTGTGTACAACTCCTCGTTGGGGAAATACTTGATGTCCCATGACTTTTCCAGGAGTACTCCTGGAAAGCTGTGACTGTTAGCTGTGACTAATACAACTATTGTATTAAGGAAAGTGTGTGAATTTCTAAAAGTCGTTCAATTACACCTGTGCATAAGAGTACATATAAGGTCTAAGGATATGTCTATTTGTGAATGCTAAGTGATTTTTCAGTGATTGGGTGTGTTCCATTTCTAAAAATAGCATGACCACCACATTTTAATATCAAGAATGCCTATCTGTATTGTTCAGCTGAATTTTCTCCAGCTCATTGCTGCTTAACTCAGAAAAACTAGGATGCGCCTCTTGGACAAATTAAAACACCCATGGATGAATGACTGGTGGCCCTCCAATCTCAGCCCTACCCCTATCTAAGTCACAAAGCTAAGGAATCTTGAGGTCATGTTACAGATCTATCGGTGGCAATGCAGGTGAGATAAATTGCTACCTTCTGCTTCCTAACTCTCAGAATGTTATGGAACATTTCCAAAATTCTACTCATGGAGACGAGGAAAGTTATAACCCATCTAGTATCAGATCTAAAGTGGAGTACAGCAACACTCTGCATCACTGCATTCAATCTAAAGAACTTGCCCAACTCAAAAGACCATAAAATGCTGCTGAAAGGATAAATCTGAATCTTCTGAGGTTGGCCAGTATTTGCTCTTGTCTGTTCTATCCCAGTTCAGTAAAAGAGTGATTTTTAAAAATCTTTGGGGCATATCAACAACAACCGGCGATAATTATCGCTAAGCGCACTTAGCGCTAGGATAATTATCGCCGGCTAGCGTTGATTTTTATCGCTGAGATAGCGTGCTATTAGCAACGCTTATCTCAATAGCGATAAAAATCCTCACGCTAAGTGGCTAACGTGAGATTATAGCTGGAAACCCAGCGATAATCTCACGTTAGCTTGTTGATAGGGACAGACAAACTTAGCCATGATATCCTCCTTCCATAGGATATCATGGCTAAGTCAGAAAAATACCAGACATAAAAAAGCAGCGTTAACCGCGGTTAGCGCTGCTTTTTTTGTCTCTAACAGGGTTAGCGATATTCTTGATAATAGGAGAAATGTCGCTTAGCGACATTTCTCCTATTATTTTACTCTAGAACGCCCCCTTTGCATCTCATTAGAGATGTAAGGGGAAGCGTAGAGTAAAAGGGTGCTAACATGCAAATTTGCATGTTAGCACCTTGTTGTTGATAGGGTGCTAGTTTTATCTCTGCTTTTTTGGCTTTTAAAGCCAAATAAGCAGAGATAAAGCCCTTGTTGATATGCCCCTTTGATTGGTACATAAATCCCTTTATTGAAACGGTTCAAAATATTTCATTGCTTCCATCAATTCCATTGCTCGGCTAGGATTCTGTGGTCCTCATCTGCATATCTGCTTTTCATCCCTCTCATATATTGCAGAAGATGGGGAGGCTAGACCTTCGTCTATCTTGCTCCGAAGAAATAGAATGAGCTGCCTCTGGCTGTCCCTAAGAAATCCAATGTTTGGCCATTCAAAAAGAAGCTAAAGATGTGGTTATTCACCCTATCTTAGTCTTTTCTCGGTTCAGTTCCTGTGATCTCTGTAGTCTCAGCACGAGGACACCCATTCATGGGCAGTAGACTGCTTTATAGGCTTCCATACCATCAAATAACTTTAACAATGCTTTACTCACTTTACCCACCCATACTTATATGTCGTGCTGCCCCATCAATATTTCAGGGACCTCCTGGAGGATACTACTAATAGAGACCAAATCTTCCTTTCTTTTCCTGTTTCTGGTGGCTTCAACTGGTGTATGCACCCAGGTTTCCCACAATGGTTGAGTGTTGTTGCATGTGAACAACATAAACCTGGACTGTCAATTAATAGCAAACAGCACTTAATGCTATTTCATTAAATCATCAAATGGGGCTTTGTCAAATGTATCATTCCAGCTGTAACATGATCATTCAGTTCATGCACATCTCATTACCAACAAGGAACAATTAAAGAGTGGGTATGTTGAAAGCATCTTGAACCTAAGCCATGCTACAATTTCTGAATGCATGTAAAACCAAAATTTGGGTTCATTCTTTTGACAAACTTTTTCTACCCCCTGTAGATATTGAGGAGTGGCAACATTTCAAACTTGCATGTGACCCAATACAAAGAGAGTGGCATGAATCATTTTGACTATCCCACTAAACACCTGAATACTTTCTAGGCTTGGCACAAACATTAACCAACAGATGAAAAACACACCTCGACCCTGCCGTGTGTGAGGTCTATTTCAAGAGGGACCCTCTTAGAGTCACCATCTGGAGGCTCGTTCTGACTAAGGCAAAACTGGCAGGTACATTCCAATACCCACTGGCAACACGTTCAGTAGGAAAGAAAGGAAAACTGTTGTTACCCCTCCAATGAAATGGCAGCTCAGTGCCTTTCCCCTCCGAATGAGTGATGCACTTGTTAGGCAAGGAATATGTAGGAGCATAGCCTGTATAGATGAAAAAGATTCTAAAGCAGGTACACCCTACAAATGAGGATGGTGATACATATGCAACATGCAACCTTTGAGCATAGCCTGCCTTCATGCAGCAGGCTTTGCTTCCACAATGCTGGAGTGGAGAAAGGAATTTGAAAGCTCTACATGTAAACTTACTCTTCACCTATAATGCCTTTAGCATAGAGCTGGCAAGGACTTCCACAGGTATCAGGGAGTCATGGTGAGAGACCACTGTAGATCTCAGAGGAGACTTATTAATAACGATTAATATTCATTTTTGAGCGTTTCAGTTAGTGCAAGTAGGCCACACAACGAATTTACTGGGCTCCTGGTCAGGTTGCCCAGCTAATGAAATATGGCCCTTAAAAGTTGCATTGCATAAAATAGACGAAAATGTGATATTTCCCTTGTGTTGTTTATTTCTACTGTATCAGCTAATGTGCTTTGGAGGAAGCCTGCTGGAGCTGTTTTTGTAATTTTGCAAATGGTCAAAGCTGATGCTGCCTGCTAGTTCAACTGTGTTCCTATTTGTTATTGTTTATTCATTTTAGGCAGGTTTCTAAAGTGAGCCTGTTTAATGTAACACATTTTATGAGATATTGATTGGTTGATTTGTTGATGTCATGTAATGTTTGTTACCATCTCACATTATGTCGAGGGCATGATTTTCTACACCTGTGAACTGATAAAATGTGTTACTTTTGGCATGTATGCTAGAACTTTTCCCCTATTCTTCCAAGCAGTCTATGACGGATTATGAATTGACTCTAGTTAGAATATTTCTAGAGGTTAACCATATGTTATCCTCTTGGTTGAGAATGAATTATTGATTTGACTGACTGACCAATTGCCTTTTTGCATTGTATAGCGATTCTAAATTTAGACTACACCTTCATGGGTTGGACTTTGTCATCCTTTGGGGCTCAGATGGCCCTGATCCATCTATGCAGCCCTTTTGAATTTATTAGTAGAAAGCAACAACATTTGATGTCTGCATCCTCCTCACAAACTTGAAGCTCCTCACCCACACTTCCAAAACCCTTCCCAACGAGGGCCCAGCCTACTTCAGCCAGAGAGTGAACGTCCACCAGCCCAGAAGACAGCTTCGCTCCTCCTCCCTCCACCTCATCCACTCCCCTCAAATCTTCTGAAGCAGAAGCAGTGGCTGATCCTTCTCCCACCATGCCCCCAAACTCTGGAACGACTTCCACCTAGGCCTTCGATCAGCACCAACACCACTGAAGGTCAGAAAGAGACTGAAAGCCTGTCTCTTCAACAAAGAGCACAGAGCAGCAGAACATCCCCCGCCCCCTAGCACCTGGGGACCCTCCCAGGTGATAAGTAGCGCTCTATACATCTTGCTAGATTGATTGATTGAAGTACACCATGTAGCCTAGATTGCTACACCTCTTTGCCAAAATACTACAGAGGACTCTCCCACAAACAGACAAAATAAAATGAGTCATTGTTGATACCTCCCTTTATGGGCAATTCTATTCTGAGTTAGGAGTGTATAGGAGGGAAGGTTTTTAGCTTTTGAAAGACATTGGGTTTTCCAATGAGTGCCCTTTTTATGTTTTGATCACACTTCGATAAATTAAAGACTGGGAAAATGGGAGGATGTGGACATTAGGTACATACGTAGCTTGGTATAGTAGAGGCTGGCAAGGACAAAGAGTAATGTTGTATACCTCTACGTTGCTCCTACCTCAGGAGCACCGTGATGATTTTCTTGAAGTTGGTAATGTTGGCCTTGGTGGAGGGAGGTAGATATGAATTTCTGTTGTCCCCAATCACTCTACCATAAATAGTAGTGGCTATAGACGGCTTTGCGGGTGGCAGGTCTCCAGTTGTGATGGGTTGACAAAGGAATGTTTTAAAGAGTTTAAAGAGATTTTAGCTCCTAGTTTGTTGGAGTTTTATCAGGATGCCTATGAGCCGGAATCCATGCCCTCCCCCTAAGTTGATCGAGGTTCTTATCTCCATTATCCTAAGCCGGGAAAATACCCAAAGTATATGGAGTCCTAATAGCCCCTTCCGCTCCTAAATGCTGATAACAAAATCTTGGTGAGAGGGTTGCTTGACAGAAGCACGTGTCATGAACACTGCATGCCTCTACTGCCCCAACAACGAATGCGTCTTAAACACACATTCCTTTACAAAGCATACCTTTACCATGCATTTTGTTGTAAAGGCATGATTCCCCCACCCCCGAGCAATAAAAACAATCCTGACACCCCTCAAGCCCTAAACACAACCCCAACACCTCCCCAGCCCTAAAAACAACCTCGCCCCCCTCCATGATCCATAAAATTAACCCTGAACCCCTCTCTGAGCCCTAAAAGCAACCAAGACCCCACAGACAAGCCTGAAAAACAACCCCTCCCCCTCTGAGCCCTAAAAACAACCCTGCCCCCCTCTGAGCCCTAAAACGAATCACTCACCGCCTAATTCAAGTGGAGGCCAAGTAAGGCCACGGGCACTGTGTATGTGAGGCTGAATTGAGAGTTGGGGGGGCTGCAGCACTATGCATTCACTGCTACTGACTGATACATTGGTAGAAGTGATGATGAATGATCACTATTTGAAACTGCCTGTGACAGGTGCTACTGCCTGCTTCTTGAATGACCCCACCAGCCACCATGGAAAAACACATGCACCACTGCCTGCTTCTTGAATGACCCCACCAGCCACCATGGAAAAACACATGCACCACTGCCTGCTTCTTGAATGACCCCACCAGCCACCATGGAAAAACACATGCACCACTGCCTGCTTCTTGAATGACCCCACCAGCCACCATGGAAAAACACATGCACCACTGCCTGCTTCTTGAATGACCCTGCCAGTCACCATGGAAAGACACATGCAACTAAAACTTTGCATTCATGAAATGCAAGCGCTACATTTGAAATGCAAGTAATTTATTTTTCAAAATTGCAACATATTTTTTAAAATCCCCACCCGGTGTTTAGTTTACAGTCATGGGAGCCACCAGGTAAGCCCAGGCAGGTGGCCTCCCCTCCATTCACCCTGCTCAGCACTCCCACTCTCGTATAATATAAGGATTCAGGGACTCCCACCCTGCAAGTGAACGCCACGACTCCCACAAAGAGATTGCCTGCCTCTTCCACATTCGAATGAAATTGCAAGTGAAGTAATTGTAGACACTTCAGTATTTTATCCCTTAATCCCAAGCACTTGGCGGTTTTGACAAACTTATAATTGCACTCTTCGAGGTGGCACTCCGGTGGTGTGAGTGGATTTAGAGCGGGTTGAGATGGTAAACCTCCCACGCCCCTGTGATCTCAAGCCTGCACTCACACTGCATCGCGTTTCATGCAGCTCGACGCTGCAGCCTCCATGCCTGCTGTGTGAGCGTTGCAGGCACCTTGACATGTCCTCAGGTAGTAAGGAAAACCTAGACAGGGTCGGTTTTCAGGCAGTGCCAGTTCTGCTCGGAGCCTGCTTTGTACAATGAAAACCCTTATGGAACTCGACTGCTATAAATCTTGTACACAAAAGAACATGGACCAAACATTAAACAAGTCTTAACATTTTGCTAATGTGGCACACATTTTACTTTAACTCCACCTTCTCTGACTTCATTCATTATACCAGTGTCTAGTAACATCAGAAGGACGCCAGAGTAGGCACGTTTGCTTCTGTGGTCCACCAATAAAATGGGTCGATTCTGCTTTCCTTGCACCTTTCTGCCCCACATGCACCCCTCCCTGGAAATCTCAGCATCACTGCCCCCTACAGCACGTGTTTCATTCCAAATCTGTGCAGAAGCAACGCTTGTAGGCGCTTCTATCCTCTTTGTAGCTTCAGTGATCGCCAAGGATGGTGCCCTGGGGTTAGTACATGTGCACTGGAATCACAGTGCAGGTGATTACTTTAATCCATCTAAAAGTGTAAAGCTGAACATAAGGCACTATAATGTGGAAGCAATGGTGAAGCCACACCGGAGCACTAGATGAGAAACTTAAAGGAATTAAGAAGCCCGCAGTCAGCCACTGCGGACCAGAGCCCTGAACTGACGGTAGCCACTAGGGCCAGACTGGCCATTTCTTCCATCGGCCACTTCGCCTACCGGTAGGACCATGGAGGCCCATTTTGAAGGCGCTGGGCCTCTGCTGGCACCTCTGTCATTTTATACAGCTCCTTGGGGTTCACTACAACTGTAGCTTCAGGAGAGAGAATGAAGAGTTGGGGTCAAAGCTGCCGACTTTGCAACTGGGGAACCGCTCAGCTTCCTATGATTCTCAGCAAATCACTTCATCTCCCGGTGTGCACTTATGAAACAAGCATTTGCAATGCAATTGGTCTCGCCTTTGGGACCTCATATGCATTTAGCTATGCAGCACATTAGCCTGGGTGCTGAAACATCTATTGTTATTTAACATGGAGGGAAAGTAAGCACCAAACTGTAGAACATGCCAGATATGGGAACACATGGAGAGAAATACTGCCTATCAGTGGAAAATTGTATTGTCCAAAGCTCTGTTTTTAATATAAAATCAGCCCCTTCGGTGGTTATATCGCTGAAAATACAAGATTTGAAAAAAATATTATCGTCTATGGGTGCTCGTTGAATCAAGTTTCTATTGCCTGGAATAAAGGGAATGCTAAAGTGATTCTGGTATTTTACTGAACTCTGCTTGCAGCATACAGTGAAAAAACAGAAGGTAATAGTAGTCCCTGTTGGCATTGCAATATGCCCAGGTTAAGCTACTTAAACACGCCCAGCAGAGCCATTTTTGCTACCAGAGTTAAAAATATACAAAGCACCAATTTCTGGGCTGTTAACTTCTTCACCAACGAGGAAAAAAATGAGATTAAGAAACTCATTAGGGTCCCACAAAACTTCATTCATGCCCTCCAGACAACCAGCACTATCGATCATATAGCTAACCTCAGAACTCCTTCAATGTCACATTCTATGAAGGTATCAACCCAACCCCAATAGTGAAATCCATCACCCTTTGGGCCATGTTCGTGCTTTAAAAAGACACTATCAATAAACAACCAGCAATAGAACTAGCAACCAGTTCTCCGGCGGTGGAAGAAAAAAAAGGAGAACGTGAGCAATGCAGAATGAAAGAACAGTGAGAGAAAGAGAATTAAATATTATACACATAGGCGGAGAGTGTGTGAGGGAGAGAGAATAAAAGAGTGAATGGGAGACAGAAATAAAGAGCGAGACACTGACGAGGATAGGTGAGAGGGAGAGAGGAGAGATTTGGGAGACCAAGAGAAGGAGCAATTAGGGAACAGAGAGGGGCTTAAAGAGAATGAATAACCGTGAAGAACTGATCGATGCACTTTATGAGAAGGAAAGAAAAGGCTCACTACTGAGAACCAGTCAGAGAGAAACTGAGAGAAACTAAGACAAGTGATAGACGTAGATAAAAAGAAAGAGACTGAGAATGTGAGAGACTTAGGGAGAAAAAGAAAGAGTAAGGCTGACCAAGATGGTGACAGACAAAGAGAGCAAACATTGAGAGAGAGATATGAAACAGACATTAAGTGAGGTGAAGAGAGAAGAGTTGAGCGGTAAGAAGAGACACCGAGGGAGTGACTGGGACAGATAATGAGTCAGGATGGGAGACAAAATAGAGAGGGGGCGGACAGCAAGCAGAGGAGGCTGAAGAATGGAGTGGCAGCTTGAGAGAGAACGACATTGAGTACGAGAGACGGAAGGTTACACTGACTGGGAAAGAGTGGTCTGAGGAGTTTGGAATACTGAGGGCTGAAGAGGGAGCCTGTGAGAGGCTGGCGTGAGAGGCAGAGGGCGGGAGAGAGGCAGAGGGCAGAAGAGACAGTCAGAGAGGGGAGGCAGAGAATACGGGGGGGTCTGCCCAGGAGCCTGGCCTCTGCTCAGCCCGTGCACAGTGCACCTCTGTCAGGCTCCTGCTGTGTGTGCCGGTCAGGGGAGACCTCAAAGATGGCCCGGGGCATAAGCTGCCCTGACACGGTTACAAACGAGCCCCTGAGGAGAAATAGAGGCTTAAGTTAATGCCGTGGTAAACCTGCCCCGGGGTGAAGTGGTCCCTCGCTCTTCACGTGCTAACAACAAGGCGGCAATGCACACGATGCAAACTTTCACGTCACCACTATTAATAAGGCAAAGCATGTATGACAGACATGATCGGAGATGCAAGGCTAGCCCATTAAGGCGGGGGGCACCTCAGAGAGGTCCCGTTAAAGTTTAAAAATACACAGTAAAAACAGCACTGCGACCTAGCCATGCCGATCTCAGGAGCAACGAAAGGACGCCTCAGCTTGTTACCCATACAATATACGCCCTCTCTGCTCACATCCGGAACTAGGTAGGCATGGAGATAAAAAACAATGCAGTCGGCCACCGCACCGGTTTCTCTCTTTCAGATGGTGGATGCAGTAATCTTTATACACTCGCATGATGCCTACCTCATCAAAGCTCATAAATGCCCTGTGGATACATGCAGCGAGCTGTTCAAGTACCATGCAGTCCAGTGTGCCTTAAAAAGCACTTAGCACAGGGTTACGAAGTTAGACTCATTTGCTTTGACACTGTTTGAAAGCAGGAAGTGAAGTTCGTCTCCTACGCTATCCGGAACCTGCACCGCTGCTGACAGCAGGGCACAATCTTCCACAAACAACTCTGCTGCATCCGCTCAGGTGTCCAGAGGCTGTGAGCTGTTCGGTGCTGTTTGTGTTCACATGCGCACACGTCCAGGCGGGGCCGTCCAGTGCCAGACAGTCATTGGACACACACTCGATGACGGCACCCTGAAACCAGTGTCTCTAACCCTGTCCTAATCACATGCGCAATAGAAACGGCTCTCTTACGCATGCGTGGGGATGTCTTTCTGTGTGTTCACGAAGCGTTAGGGCTTTAACGCTTTGTGAGCAGTGCACACAGAAAGACATCCCCACGCATGCGTAAGAGAGCCGTTTCCATTGCGCATGTGATTAGGACAGGTCAGGCAAAATATAGTGCAAAGTCACCCACCAATCACAGGACAAACAAGCATTGAAAATGCAATAGGACTCGTATTTACGGGAGACCTATTGCATTTTCAACGGAAGTGCGGGCATCAGAGAAGGCATGAGGGGGAGGGGGTGGGGGGGTAGTTGTGGTCCAAGAACTTACAGACTGTGGCAGGGTACAGGGAGAGGCAGGGGAACAAAAGCGTTTTTAAAGTAAAGGGGCTGATAGCCTCGGAAGAACAGAAATGACATCATGGCCGTCAGGAGGCGGGACTAACAAGCCAAAAACCAATCTTAATGCTGAATTTCTGATTGAAGCCAATCAAAAAGAAGGCCGGAAAGTAGGCGGAGCTTCCCCCCACTATAGTGTATACTGCATGTCTCGCAAAGCGAACAGCGCGTTGCGCTGCAACGCTATGCGAGACCTAAAAAAGGAATCTGTCTTTGTGTGATGTGACTGGTGCTCATGTAAAATGCTCAGATGCTATTGGGACAATTTTGGTGCTATGTAAAACTTCAACAATAAAAAAAAATTAAAATGAGAGAGAGGGACGGGTTCGGTGGAAAGAGAGAGTGTGGAGAGCAGATCTGGTTTGAACATTTTTGCCAGCTCTGCATTTGCTGCCCAGTCCGGTCCTGGAAACCACCAAATAAATTCCAGCAACTAACTAATGCAGCAGTGCGAAGCCCCTACAACAGTAGATATGGCACACACAAAACAGTAGGTAGATACATACGTATGACAAGCATTGGCAAAGCATGGCCAGATAGTAAATATTCCCCAGGCAGATGCAGCACCCAAGCACTCACAGCTGATGCGCCATTACTCCTTTGTGTAGCCACGGGCATACATGAACAAGGCATCCCAAAATAAATTTACCATTTGATAGAGAACGAGACACAATATGAAATGTGTCAATTCTCTTTATCGAGTGCTGCCAAAATTACCTAGTGAAGTCAAGATACTTATTTTGTTCACCACTCAAGAACAGAAGGTACCGTCTGCCTTGGTGGAATCCATACTTGTGACTTGCATGTTACACACTTAAGCCTGCTGCAGGCACTCAACCCACTGAGCTATCAGACTGTCTAGAAGTATTCCGGCCAACAATCATCAAAACGTAGATATCCTTGCAGACATAGATTCAAATTCAGGAATCCTTTATTAAATCTATTCCCTCTTCCTACTACATGGTGTTTTGTGGGTCACTGTTGTGTCTATCTGGGTTGACATAAACATGGTGTAGTCTGACCATACCTCCCTTCCAGTCAGTGAATTGGATATGCGACGACGAGCTAGATGTCAAGGCCATTGCAGGAAATTGGTAAGCCAGCTCATTAGGCCACTGTACTGTTATCCCTGGGTCCCGTGGCCGGATCCTGGCAGGGCTAACTCAGCCTTTGGACGTTCTGAGGTTGATAAATATAATCTTGTTAATTTGTGTAGTATTAACAAATTATTTCAGTACTTACACATGGCAGTCTTTAAGTGTCATGTAATAGTATTGTATTATTTTTTACCACTGTTGTTATTATGGTTAATATGTTATATAAGCACGGGGCTTAGAAACAATGCACTTGCAAGTGCATCCTTGGTCCCCCTGGTAGGCTGTAGATTTCAAAATCTGATTAATGTAAATTTACTTGGGTGCTGGGATCAACATTCACCAAATCTACATCTCAAAGGCGGGATGCTGTGTTTTGAAAATGCCTTTGTTTATTTTATCCTGCAATAAACCTTCTACTGATCATTTGCTTTTAACCTGTGATTCTGCAACATAACAAACCATGTGCTTGCTTATATTCTGTGCGCTGTATTCTAAACCGCAAAATGCTAATTACAATACGGATGCATTCTAGCACCTAAGAGTGAAGTTGGTGGCATGTGGTGCTTTACAAGGACCATCCAGTGAATTGCAACAAGCCCTTCATGCAGCCTGTTTTATTAGAAACCAGCGAGGCTGAATGACGTGTTTCTGTCTTTTGTAACTCTCAGGAGTGGGGGGGGGGGGGGGGGGGGGGGGGGGGGGAAAGGGGGGGGTGAGAATGAGTGAGTGAAGGGCAGCTGAAAATTAAGCTGTCACATGACCTTGCAAGGGAATGGAGACCATGGAGGGGATTGTTGATGTACTGTAAGCTGTATTGTAAACTGCAAAACGCTTACTATATAGATACACTCGAGCGCCTAGGGGTACAGTTGGTGGCATGCGGCGCTGTACAATAATCATCCAGTGAATTGAAACAAGTCCTTCCCGCAGCCTGTTTCATTAGTAACCAACGAGCCTGTTATGACGTGTTCCGTTTTTTGTAACTATCTCAGGTGTGGGGAAGGGGAGGGGGAGAGCATGAGTGAGTGAAGGGCAGCTGGAACCAAGGTGTCACTTTATCTTGCAAGGCAATGATGACTGCGGAGGAGATTGCAGACTTTCTTGGTCTCTTCCAGCTAATGCCCTCCTGGTAATTGAAAAACATGCAGTGGCTTAAAAAACAAGATAAGAACATGATTTACATGCCTGTTTAAAAGAAACTGCGCGGTGCTCGGAGCGAGTGAAAACATGACTGCCCCTGTGGTAGGCTCTTAAACAAAGAAAAAAGAAGTTTCTAAAATGGTAATTAAATGGAAGAAGTGGGTGTATAGTAGTAATTGGTCCCCGCTCTCAAGCCGGGATCAACATAGGAAGAGGCATGACGCATGTATGCCATGGAGAAACGGGGAGTAAGATTAGGAAAACGACGATGGAGACAGCAAATGGGAAGCCTATGGGCAGACTTACGCCCACAAAGTATATAAAGCCTGTCTCTTTCGAGACAGTGCATGCGTTGTCTAGAGCTGAAACATAAAATACTACCATTTGCACACTCCTTGTTCTTTTAGTTGAAGCAGAAAAAGGTAGAAAAACACCTAAACATGCTTCAATTGCTCTCCAAAAGTAAGTGAACGTTCAATAATACACACAAGGCACGTCCGTTGACATCCATTCAGAGGTAAAGGTGCCCTTGCATGCTGGCACATTTGCTGATGATACCCCAGGAACATGCCCCCCTCGAGTGGCAGAATCATCAATACAATTCAACACAAGCAAGCTCACTCACTGAACAACCACCACTAAGGCGCCGTCAGCTAGTCCTAAGTAAATCTGGCCCTGACCTGGAAGTGGTTTGCAAACTGCAGACTACAGAGCAGGTGTGTGGATGGGTAGCGGAGAGAGGCAGGAGTTGAAGAGGGAGGTAAGGATGGGAGTAGAATCAACAGCAGAGGGTAAGGGAGCTGCGTCTAGAATATCAGAGGGTTACAACCTTTCATAACTAGAGCTTTCTGTTTAATATATCTCCATTCTATTTCATCAAATTCAAAATTGAAATGAGTATGTAAAATCTGCATACATATTGTGCACAATTTCTTCCTTAACAAGATTCTCTCTAGAAATATAAATGTTTATTTATGCATATTATTCTTTTAATAAAACGTTTCCATGCACGATGACTCCAGTAGCCGTTGTTTGTGGTTAGAAAAATTCTGTTATAGCTAATGTATTTAATTCTCTTTCCCTTTATCATATGCTTTAACTGCCACCTTACTCCTGGGCCTAGACAATGTTCAATTCTTCATTTATAAATATTCTTAAACGATTAAATATGTCAGTGGGTAATGAGCATGGGTGAGAACCAAAATTAGACCCTTACAGGATAATATTAATAGTTCTTATCAGAGAGAATGTTTTCATTGCATTTTCATTCGCATTGTGGTAACTCAAAGTGCAAAAATGCCCATGTCCTTGGGCACTTGTAATTCAAAGACTCTGACTTTGTAACTTTTCCTAATTTTATCATTGTTCATTTATCTAGACACAGATTTTTCCAGGTGACGCTCCTGCTCCAGGCGGTTGTCTGCGACACAGGTGTAAGGTAATAAATTGAACACAAAGTACAATTTATTTGAATTTAATGAGAACTCAGTCAGTACCTTCTTTGTTGAGCTGCAATAAATTTCAATTGCATTCATTTTTATGAAGTATAACATGAAATTACTTGCAAGCACTATTAAAGAAAAAGTTTAAGAAAAGGTTTATGTGCAAACTTTAGAGTCCCATCGACAGACAAAAATCGGAAAACTGCACCCACATGTTTGTAGAATTTCACAAGGACTCTAATAGTACTCCTAGAAGCCTGGAAAAGCTGCTCGTTTGCAGGAGTTCTCCTCTCCTGAAATCTGTTTGTGAGTGCCGTTTCCCCATGAGTTTATGAAGCTCCATTTGTTTTTTCTTCTCTTACAATTGCGCCAACTTGGAGCGTCCCTTTCCCACTTTCACTCTAGAAATGGATTTACTCCTACTCTTGACAGGCGTACATTGCAGACTTCCTCCAGGGGGTCTTGGTTAGGAAAAGGTTTGTGAATACGCACAAAGAAGTACGTTTGTGTGTGTGCACAACTCTCAGGGCATTCCCATCTAGGAATGCACACTCCCTGGCTTTCAGACAAAACTATAATTAGGGCTCCCGGTTTTACGGTATTTATGTTTTTTAACATTTCCATCTGTATTTATCCATATTTATTTTTTGCTCATCTTATTGGTATTTATCCATATTTATTTTGTGTTTTGCGAATATATGGAGTCATAAAATGGTATATTTCCACATTTATTTAACTGATAAACATGCACTCATACTTTGCTGCTTGTCGTTTTTTAGCAAATTACCCAGCCAAATATAGCAAAACACTACACCTTCAGGTAAATTTGAGCATTATAATACAAATACAAATATATATTACCATAAACCTGCATTTAGGGAAATCTCAGACTATTTTTTACTTCCCATGCTGCCTATCTGCACAGCTGTTGTCCTAGAAATCACGTGAAAACAGCATGGAGAGTCAACCGCAAGAAGCACACTTTTCTGCATTTTCCGCTTTAAAAAATAAATACAGACAGGAAACACTTTGTTTTCTGTCTGTAATTATCTGTAAAAATCCGTAAAAACAGAAAACCGGGAGCCTTAATTAGAATGCTAGTAAATCTTTTTAGTAGGGTACAGTAGTGTACAGCCCAGCTTTTGTGAATTACAAAATGGGCTTTATATGTGTCAAAAAAGAATATTTGTGTTGGCTAAACATACTCATGCAAAACGTTTTGTGTCTCACGCTCTGCATTTTTAGGTTGAGCCTGCAACAGCACATGAGCTACAGGCTCTCTAGCTTGCAAGACACTATCATTCACAGTAAATGGCTTGGAGACTGCCTATTGCATACCATTTGTTGGCTTCAGAATCACTCTTCTTCACAGTCTCCTAATTGGCCAGAGGAAGCCAAGTGTCACTTCCATTCCTTTCTATGGAGCACAGACCAAGCACATATTGATTTAGCTTAATCAGTGCTCGTCCTCTGCTCCCGATGTGATTGAAGTACTATTTCTTCTTCACCACTCCCACTCCCCTTGCCCCATCTGGTACTCCCTCCGTCCTCCCCCGCACCATCCTTGTGTTGTTTACTCGATACCCTCCTCCTCCCGCTGTCCATTATTGCTGTTCCTACCCTTCCCCCTTGCAGTGCTTCCCCTCTCAAGTTTTGGTTAACATATTGCACAGCAGCGCTAACTGCTGTGCAACATCGCTTTAAAACAAGAACAAACGCTATGACACAGTCAATGCAGGAGGGATCACAGCACTTTCTTTCCCTTGACTTTAAACCATGTTGCACAGCAGCTTGAGCTGCTGCGCAACATGTCTTACAAACATTGACAAAGCTAATAGATCTCACATAGGAGAGACCTACAGGCTTTTCCAATGCATGTTAAGTTTTCAAGGCGGAAGCAGATTTACTCACAACGCTGCAAGTTAATGACAAGTCGCAAATGCACATTTGGGGTGTGAGCAGTAGCCTTAAGTGCTGATAGTATTTGACATAATGTATAGTTCTAAACAAGCATTGGCAAGCCAATAGACCGCACTTGTGACACCTGGGCTCAGACCTATTGGTTTGAAAACACATCTATTTTCCCTGGATGCCGCCAGAGAGTGCTCATGCAAATTGTTTATCTTGGAGTGCTTTTTCTTAACCTTCAAAGGAAGACATTGCAAGATGGCTCCTGATCGTTAGCACAAATTTATGTGCATGCTTGTAGCGATCTTGGAGTCCTTTTGGTATATCCTAACAAAAAGTATTACAATATGGTCATTGTGGTGAGGGTGCATGAATGTATGCACATACATGAAATCCATCTTGGAATGTTTTTCCTTGGTCATTATTAATCCAAGACGACCACTGCCATTTGCCAATGTACACCGTAGACTGATAAATATGTTTCATTGATTCAAACGTTAAGAATTACATATATCCTAGAAACCGATGGACGAAGTCTAGAAATTATTTAGATATATTTAGCCCCACAAACAATGCTAATCAGCATCTAATAGCATGTTATATTTTACAATGAAAACACACACTAATTGGAAGTGTGGCAGCAGTGTACCTACTTAATTAACATTAGCTGTGTTGCACTTTTCACTAGGTGCACTCTACGCTAACGTCTAGTCTCCCTCGCTTGTTCCAGGGCATGTGAATGCAGAATTACCAGTCAGTATACTGAAGTAAAAGGATCTGCATATAAATTTGAACGGCTTAAAGATACTGATGTTTTTGGGGAGGGATTTTTTTAGGCTCTGGTGAACATTTTTGTTTGTGTGGATACCCAAGCATTCAGATGTTACATGGTCCCTGCTGAAGCACTGCAAGTTTCTCTGTTATATACCTGTGTGTAAAGGAAGCACAGAGCTGTCACACAATGCATCATGCAGTATGCACCGCCTGAGAAGCATATCATTAGGCATATCTGAATATGTTCAAGTGCCTTCAACACACTAGTTTGGCTCCATTCGTTAGAGCCATTTTAAGTCAATAGCAACATGGGTAATTGTTCAGGACCCTCAACGCCCAATACTCCAGTAAAATTATAACTGTGAGCATTAAAAATTAAAAATAGACTCTATTTTAATTTGTCAGCTGGTCATATTCATCCTTCCAAACCATAACCATGGCACCACTCTGAGATAATTGGTGGAAATAACACAAAAGATAATATTGTCTCCTCTCTGTCTTTCTTCCATCTACTTTACCAATCTCTGAAACTCACCTATTTCTTGACCTCACCTCTTTAGCTCTCTCCCTCCATCTCTCTATACTAAACTCCTCTCTCACAACTGGTCTCTTACCTGTCTCTCTATGGGATCCCTCTCAACCTAACATCACTCATCCTCCCTCTTGTTCTCTCTCCTCTCTCTCACTACATAACCCCTCACTTTACCTCACCATTTGTTCAGTGCCTCACTTTACCACCTCCCCTCGCACTCTGGGCCTTATTTACAACAAAGTAACTCAGCGCGGTGCCGCAAGCCATTTTGCTGCGCCGCACTGAGCCACTTACAAAGCACAGGGATGCATCATATCTACAACAATATGATGGATCCCTGTGCTCCCCCTGTGCTGGCGCCCAATAGGCTGCCATGCGCCAACACAGGCACCCTTGCACCATTGTGCAAGGGGGCCTGCGTTGCTGGTAAATTGTTTTTGTGCAGGAATGTAAACCTTCCTGCACAAAAATAATCACGAGAGATGATTTCCTCTTTCTATGCATGCTACAGAATTAAGCACACATAGAAAGAGGAAAAAATTAGGAGAAATGAAAGCATTTCTCCTTGTTGCACCTCCCTTTGCCTCCTCTGGGGAGGCATAGCATTCTGACGCATTTCCAGGTTTACAATTTCTCATAAATCTGGAAATGCAGCAGAAGCCATGGGTGTTGCATGGGAACACCCACAGCAACACCTACGGCACACCCTTTCTACGCATGTGGCTTAACGTGTTCTTGTAAATGTGGGGCAGCAGGATTGCCCACCGGTGTGTCACAAAACGTGACGCACCGGTGACGCAAGTGGCTTGTCAATAAACCCCACTCTTTCTACCACTTGTCTCTCTACCTCCCCGCCCCTCCCTCGTTATCTTACTCCTTTGTCAATCAATACCTCTGTTTCTCTACCTCACATCTCTCTCCACCTAACCCCTCTCTCTCTACCTCTGAATCAACTCCACCTTTACTTCATCTGTCTTTCTTTTTCACCTCATTTTCCTCTGCAACCAATCTTTCTTTCTAATCCTTGCCACTCTCTCCCTACCATTCTCTGTTTCACTACTCTTTACCTGACCTATTCTTCCATACCTCTTCTCAGTATGCCCCTCTCTCTAATACACTAGTCTCTCAACCTCCCATCTCTCAATACGTATCTCACTACCTTACCTGTCTACCTGTCTCTAACTCACCTCGTTTCCTAACTTACTGCTCTCTCTAATTCACCCCACCGGGTGGGCCCCATCTCCCCCAGATCTACTTATCCTTCTCCTTAGTTCTAGCTCTCTCTACCTCACCTTACCTACTTTTCCCTACCTACATCTTCCTCTTTCTCTGTATCTTTCTTTCTGGCTACTTTTGGCTGGGCCAGCTCGAGCCAAACCAGTTCTGGTGGGTAACATCCTGAGCATGCATGGATAGTGCAATTATCAATGCAGTACCTTATTTTCTCATTTAAAAGGGGCTTTGTGTTTCTTGAACATATATGCATTTGTGTTTCATTAACTGTAGAGGAATTACTATCAGACTCAATCCTTCCTTTGTCTTATCAGGCAAGCAGGGACTCCTAGGCGCAGTATACCCACCCCCTTATATAAAGCGTTTTGCCCTGTCTACAGAATAGGTCAAATGGCATTGGGTATCTGGGATTTCTGTGCTGCAGATGATCATTGGTGAGACATTATGCACCTCTGCTGATGGGCTATATGAATCACTTCCTCAAGTGCTTGGACCTTGTGATTCCATTGATTCCACCTGCCCTCCATCAGTAAGTCTTACCCATATACCAGCCTCATTGGAAGCTACACATTTCCCGTCCTTTATCTCTTGAAACCAACGTATATTCCAGTTGAGGTTCTCCTCCACAAATGCACCTCTCACAAGGCCCTTCTCTTAGATGGACCAATGGGAGCTTATGTCTTCACCACTCGCACCTATTGTTTCCTATGGTCCTGCTTAGCCTCCACCAGTGCCCCTTTGTCCCATTTGCCAGTCTGCAGGCAGTCCATAGTTGGCAGTGCGGTTGGCTGTGTTTTTCAACAAGTTCTAAATTGGATCACTGCAGATGCTACTTCTCTGCATGGTAAGAATCCTGGAGACCAGGAAATTAGGAAATATACTGGTGGAGGGATGGGATAACAAGAAGCAGTGTCAGATGTTGAGAACTTGCCCAAAGGCACAGCCAACAGTGATGCCCTGATGTGAAGTGTCAGGAGATTGGCAGATGGGAAGAAGGGGCAGGAGTGGAGGAGACCCTAAGTGCAATCACTGAAAAGAACCATTGCTCTGTTGTTATGAATGGCTCATAAAAACATGTAGGCCTCAATTAGGAGTTTGTCAACACTGCAACGTTATATATAGCGTCCAATAAATAACGCTACCCTAGTTTTCATTATTTATTGCATGCAGTAAATAACAGCAGTTATGGGTTTTGCCTTCAAGATGGCGCATTACATGCAAAATCTGGATTTCCAATTATTTTACTGGGTCTTTTATAACTGCAGTCCTTTCTCCTCATAATGGTCAGCACAGTTGTTGCCACACAATTATGTGAGTATCACCAGGAGAGGGGCTTTTCGGGCTATACAAAGCCCTCTTAATGCTACACTTTTCTTAACAGGGAGCCAATGTAGTGGCCCCAAAACCTTTGAGGCAGAGTCAAAGTTCTTAATATTTCTGAACAGGGGAGCTGCTGCATTCTGTATCCTCTGCAGCTTTTTTAACATCCCTTGCTGCATTCCCAAATAAAGGGCATTGGAGTAATCTAATCTCGAAAAACTAGAGAAATTATGACCGTTTCCTAAGGTCATATGGTATAAAAGGCAGAATCTTCTTTAGCTTATTTAATATATAAAACAGGATGGCATGAGCTGGTTAGTCTGGTTCATTAATGTGAGTTTGGAATCAAACATGATTCCCACATTTCGTACTTACAAATCAGGAGAAGGCAGAGGGCCCAATCCCCGGGGCCACCAAGCATTGTCCCAAAAAGAGATCTCATTTCCAAAGATGAGCACCTCTGTCTTATCAGCATTTAACTTAAGACAGTGGGTGCTCATTCAGTTTACTATGGCTCTCATGCAGTTATTAAATAGATCAGCCACCTCCTTTATGCTGTTGGTAATAGATACCACTATTTGGATATCATCAGCATCTGATATAGTTGAAAAACCGAATGTTCTCTCAGTTTGGCTAATGGAGCCACGTACAAATTAAATAACATGGGACTTAACGATGACCCTTTCAGGACACCATACGGCAAGGTGAAATTTTTAGAGATAAAATCTGAAATGGCAACTGATTATTCCCTACCATCCAGGAAGGAGCAGAGGAGATCAAGAGCAAGACCTCCAAAACTTACTTCAGCTAGCTGATGTTTTAGGACTGGATGGCTAACAATGTCAAAAGCTGCGGAGAGGTCTATAAAAGACCACCACAGCCTTCCCATCTTTGTCCATTAGATCTCAAATCTCTTCAGTGGCTACCACCAGGGCCGATTCCGTACTGTGGGCTTTTCTAAACCCAAACTCGGCTTCATCCAGGATCCCATTGTGCTCCATAAGTTCCGAGATATTTAAATGTATTTCTAAAACTTCTGCAGAAATAGGGAATCGAGAAATAGAGCCATTGGTCTTCACTTCACTTGGGTTTAAGTTTAATGGAGAATCTGCGCCTCTTTTCATTTTTTGGAAAGCTTCTAACATAATGATGTTATTCAATGGTGTGGAGAGAGGTGTGGCAATGCATCCCGCAAACTCATGCAACACCTTTTGGGTACAGGGGTCGGCTGGGCCACCTGATTTAGTGATCCCTATTAGTTCCACTACTCACTCAGTTGCCAAGAGTGAAAAATTACAAAAACCCAGATTGTTTTCTACTGGAGGAATATCTTCAACCTTTGGGCATTCATCCCTCTGTCTGACGTTTAGCACCTCGTAAACATCCTCAACCTTTTATCTGAAAAATCTGGCAAACCATCATATAGCTGTAATTACTCCTCTTTCTTGTCTTTGACAATTCTTTTTAAAATCCTTTCATGATTGTGAATGCCAGGGAGCAGTTGCATGGGTTCTGTGATTTCTCACCATCTTACTAGGGGCCACATGATGTGCTGCCTCATTGATCCAATTAAAATAACTATCCGCTGCCTGATTTGGATTGCCGCAAAAGGATAGTTTTGAGGAATCTAAGATCTTAACTAGTTCATTCTTATCAATTTTGTTCCAGGCCCTACTAGCTTTTGCCTGACTGGCCTTATTAATCAGCTTAGTCATAGGTTTTAGAGTGATACTGATATGCACCATCAGATGGTTGAACCAGGTAATGGGGAGGGTATCCCTCCTACTGTAGGTCCAGATGGTTTGAAAAGATTCAGTCAAAAATCTGACCTGCTGGGGGCGTGGTCTCGCACCGCAGCAGGATGGCGGCTTTCAGCTGAGCTCGGCACGGACGCGGAGCTCTTTCATGTTTTCCAGCCTCTTTTCTACCATCAGAGTGGGGAGAAAGACGTCCCGATGTGGCTGAACTGCAGGAGCGGCGTTTGGAGCCTCTCTCGCTCCGTTTGCAGCCCTGAGTGACCCGTAATTAGCGGCAGCGAAGCTCTTCAGAATCGTTGCGAGTGGCCGCCATTTTATGCCTGCTGCTCGCAATTTTTGACCTCATGCTGAGGTAAATAACCGGAGTTTTGCATTTAAACGCCCGGCAACTTTTTGTGTTGTTTTTCCTCTCTACTCTTTATTATCCTCATCCTGTACCAGTATCATTATGGCTGCATGTCATTTTGGACACTTCTTCAATTTAGTTCTGCATATTTTACCAGTCGCTTCTTAACTTTTTCACTCCTCATTTTCTGCCTATCTCATGTGGATGCCTTGTGTTTTAATATTCAATTTTGGCATGGTCTCTCCCTACCATATGGGGAGTGGAAGCGAAGGGAATTTTCACCTAAACCAAGAAGGAATGCGATGATACTTTACCTTGGTGATTCTGCATTATCTCTGTTTCACTGCCTGCTGTTACATTGTGCTTAATCAAAATGTAGACAGGTTGTGACCTCCTTTAACTTTATCAACGGTCTGTTTTACCGTGTTCTCTACTATTCGACCATCATTGTCCTTGTGCTGGTGACTATCTCTCGTTTTGCTTCTGGTGCACGCATTTTCAGTTCTTCTGTTGAGAGAGGCAGTGTGTTTTTTCACATCATATGGGCAGGCTGAGATCTCCATTAAAAGTTGCATATCATTCTGCCTCTCGTTTCAAGATGGCTAGTGACATTTCTTCACCTGTCAGAGCTTCATCTTCTGGTACAAAACCCCAAAGAGTTCAAATTGACCCTCCTTCACCTATTTTGTCATCGCATAATCCTGTCCTTGATACTATTCTTGATGAGGTGAGGGGTCTGAATTCTTTTATGTCCACTACTAAGGAGAAGCTTCAACAAATTGAAGATAGGTGGATTACTATGGAGGCAAACGTTTTTGATATGGAACAGCGCATCAGTGACTTACATGATGTCTCTACTAAAATTCCTATACTGGAACAGGAAATTCAGCATCGTAAACTTCACACTGAGGATCTTGAAAACCGTAATAGACGTAATAATCTTTGTCTTTATGGCTTTCCAGAACATTTGGAGGGTCCTGACCTTCTTCTTTTCCTTAAGAAGTACCTATCTGAACTCCTTGATCTTCTATCTGAACTGTCATTAAACATCCAACGTGCTCATCACCTTGGACATATTCAACCGAACTCTATCAGACCTAAAGGTATTATAATGTTATTTCTAGAGTTTACAGATCTCATGCGTGTGCTCCAAGCAGCAAAAGCAAAGCGTTGCCTTGTATGGTCTGGTCACACAATGTATCTCTCACAGGATATCTCTAACCCTACCAATGCTAGAAGGAAGGCATTTTTGGCTCTTCTCCCTCAGATGAGACAGTTAAATGTTCGCTATGGCATTTTGTACCCTTGCCTAAGGAAAATTACTCACAATGGTTCCTCTCATTCATTTGATGATCCTGTTAAATTGAGGTCTTTTCTTCACTCTCTCTCTCTGACTTCTGTGGATAATTCTATTCAAACGTCTCTAACTTTTTTCTCTTTTCTTCTTTTTTCCATCTTCCTAACAGATTTCATATGGCTTTTTATTTTCCTACTTCTTATTTCTTTTTTCGCTGCCGTTCCGTCTGTTCTCGGTGCTGTTGCGTCCCATGCTCATTTTGTTTCCTCTTTTTCTTAGATCTGGATCTCTTTTCTTGATCTACCTTTTTTTCTTTTTATTTTCTTCTCTTTACCTATTTTCTTTTGTTTGTTCTTTCTATTTGACAATATTTTGTACGATGCATGTGCTTTTTGCTGTTATTCGTTGTTTCACATGTTGTTTTCTGTATTCTTCTATTATTCAGTGTTTTTCTGTTCCCAGTTGTTCTCCTGAAGTGTTTCATCTTCATTCATGTATCACCTACCCCTCCTTCCAATATGTGTAATTTTGTTATGTGGAATGTTCGTGGTCTTGGTCACCCCGTCAAAAGACAAAAGGTACTCTCTCATTTATCTAAATTGAACTCTCATTTTGCTTTCATTGAAGAAACTCATTGTACTGATATTGAATCGCTTAAGTTAAAAAGACAATGGGTGGGTCAAGTTATTTATTCTCCAGCCTCTAATCGGAAAGGTGGTGTTGCTATATTATTTCATAAGTCATTACATGTGCAAATTTTATCTCCACAATGTGATACTGATGCACGGTGGGTAATGGCTAACGTTGTTATACATAATAAAGAACTTGTGTTTTTTGAACATTTATGGTCCTGTTAAACCAGATCCTGATTTTTGGAACAATATCAAGATCTTACTTTCCTCTATTGATGGTTCCAATATTATTGTTGCTGGTGATTTTAACCAATGGTTAGACCCCTTTTCTGATAGACAATTTAAATGCAAATTTAATCCCGATAAATCTCATAGATCATTTCAATCTGCCATTACCTCCCGTCCACTATTTGATGTTTGGAAGACTTGTAACCCGGATTCCCTTGAGTTTACATTTTTTTCCAATGTATATCATACCGTTCTAGAATTGATTACATTTTGGTTAGTAAACCCTTACTTCCAACTATTCAGTCCTCTGAAATTGGATCTATTTTTATTTCTGATCATGCTCCTGTCCTCTCTGCTCTTGACCTCTCCCTGAGTTCTCCAAAGTATGGTCGATGGAAACGTAATACTTTTTTGCTGTCAGATAACATTTTCATTTCTGAAGCCACTGCTTTTATTATTGAGTTTTTTACCATTAATAATCCTTCATATACTTCCATTCCTAATAATTGGGATGCCTTTAAGGCCTCCTTTCGTGCCTTCACTATTTCATACTCAGCAAAGAAGAAGAAAACCGCAAAGGCAAAGTACACAACTTTATCAAAACAACTCAAACTGCTGGAACACAATTACTTTACTTCTAGATCTTCCTCTGTTCTTCATGAACTAATTAAAGCCAAATCTGCTCTTAACAAACTTGCTACAGTTGATGCTTATAATGTTCTCCTTAAAATTAAGTCTAAGTACCATGGGGGTCAAAATAAAGATGGTAAGATGCTGGTCAATTACTTAAAAATTAAATCTGAACGTAAAAGTATTGGTCCTATTCTACATGAATATACTAATATTTTGGCGTCCTATGATGAAGATATTGCTACTGAATTTCATGATTATTACCAATCATTATATTCTGATGACACAAATCCCTCTAATCAAATTTACACAAGAGATAACAGATGCCATCAAAGCCTTAAAAAAATCAAAAGCACCAGGCCCCGATGGTCTTTCTGTTGAATTCTTTTCTACTTTTTCCTCTTTTTTTGCTCCCAAACTTTTGGCCCTTTTTCATTCATTTCTTGTTGACGTTAAAGCTTCTGGCTCCCTTATGGAAGCCAGACAATCATGTCCTTTATCCCAAACCTGATAAAGATCATTCCCTCTGTAAAAACTATCGTCCCATTTCATTAATCAATTATGATTGTAAGATATTTGCTAAAATCCTTGCCTCTCAACTCGAAAATATTATTCCTCAATTGGTCAAAACTGATCAAACCGGTTTTGGTAAGGTCAGATTGGCTGCAGGCAATGCTCACATGTTTGCTAACGTTATCTCCTTTGGGAGGAAGTACAAGTGTCCACTTGCAGCACTGTCCTTAGATGCCGAAAAGGCTTTTGATCATATAAACTGGCAATTTATGTTTAATACGCTTCAATGGTTTGGTTTTGGTCCAAATTTTATTTCTTATGTTAAACTGTTATATTCTTTTCCTTGAGCTAGTATTTTTGTGAACAATCGTTTCTCTAAATTCTTCCCTTTATATAGGGGTACACGCCAGAGTTATCCACTTTCCCCCTTGCTATTTGTTTTATGTCTTGAACCCTTTCTCGAGTGCATTCATGTTAATACACTCATTTCTGGCTTTACACATAACTCTATAGAAACTAAATTGTCAGCATATGCTGATGACATTCTGGTATATATGTCCAATCCCAATACCTCTCTCCCTCCCTTTCTGAATGAAGTTCAGTTGTATTCCAATATTTCTGGGTATAATTTGAACTTATCTAAAACGGAAGTTTTACCCTTGAATTCTCTCTGCTATCAATTTATGTTTAATAATACTAATTTTACCTGGTGTCCCTCAAAAATTAAATATCTTGGTATTTGGTTCTCCTCTACCTTATCTACCACAATTACTTATACATTTAATGCATTAATTACCAAAATACAATCACTCCTTCTTTCTTGGTCCCCTCTTCATTTGTCATGGTGGGGTAGATTAGATACTATTAAAATGATGATTGTGCCCCATGTTCTTTATACATTATCCATGCTACCTTTTCGGACCCCTGTTTCATATTTTTCTCAAATTAATTCTATTTGTACAAAATTTCTATGGAATGACAAATATCCCTGTATTGCTCGTATGAAACTGAAATGTCCCAAAATAGAAGGCAGTGTGCGCTTTCCTGACTTTAAATCTTATCATTCTGCATTTTTAATCCGTCAATTTTTTGCCCTAACCCATGATTTTGCGGATACACCTATCCCTCACTGGATTGTTTTTGGGAGTTCCCTATTAAAAGATTTTTCTTTTCAAAACATAATCTATATGTCCAACTGTACATTCATTTCAGATAATCCTATTTTAAAATATTCCCAACAATTATTATATAATATTTTGTCCTATGGTCTAGATCCATATCAATGTTTTTTGTCCTCCACCATCTGGTTTAATATGTTTATCAAATATAAGCTTAAATCATTTTATTACAAACATTGGAAGGAGAAGGGAATTCTTTTTATTCATCAATTAATTCAACATAATTCTTTTATTCCCTTCCATCAGTTACAATTGCAATATAATTTACCTGATTCTTTTCTTAATGAGTACCTTTTAATATCAATAGCTTTGCAGTCTTATTTAACTTCTAATAACTTCCCTTCTGCTTTTTCCTCACTTATTCCACACTCGCCGTTATATAGTGTTTCTCAAGAACATAAGCCTAAGGCTGCTTCTATTTATAAGATGTTGTTATTACCTGTTACTGAACGTTCCAAATCTCATACAGAATTACTCCAGGAAGCAGACTTATCTTTAACACTTTCTATCTCCTCTTGAGGTAAATTATGGTCCAAGGTTTTTAAAACTTCTATTTCCGCCCGTATTACTCAATCCCTATATTTTATTTATAGTAGAGCTGTTATTACTCCTGTTTGTATATCCAAGTTTTCCCCTACTTCATCATCCCTTTGTTGGTCTTGTTCTAAGTTCAATGGGACTTTAATTCATCAGCTTTATGATTGTTCTAATGTATTGAAGTTTTGGCAATCTATTTGGTCTAAATGTATGAAAATATTTCAATGTAATGATCCACTATCAATACAAAATGTTTTTCTAGGTTCCTCCTCACCTGCTTTTGATATTTCTACTTCTATTTCTTTGTTGTTTGATTTATTGATTTCTTTAGCATTCAAAGTGATGTTGTCTTGCTGGAAAGATAATTCAAAATTATCATCGTTAATTTGGTGGAACTTTATTTGTGATGAACATAGAATTGCTAATGTTTCTTCTCTTACTCTCTCTCAGAAAATTAAATCTACTTTGGCTACCTTTTACTTCTTATCTTTCTACATTTGCACCTGCGTCTTAATTTTCAAGTTCCTTTTTTATTTCTTGCTTCTCTCTTTCTTTTTTCTCCATTTCTTTCTTTCCTTTTTTCTTCCTTAAATTATTTGCTCATGTTATTTCTTCATATATTATTTGTTATATTTTAATCACAATGTGCTCATTTACTTGATATTGTCTTTCTTTTTCTGAAAACTTAATACAAAATTATTAAACAAAAACAAAAATGTGACCTGCTGTATACGTAGGAGTATATTTATCAGCAGTTTCAAGTCGAATCTATTCATATTATCAATGAGTATTTTAGAATCTTTATTGGACACATCTTCCAGATAAAAATTAAAATCCCCTATTATTGTAAATTTTGGATAATGTATGCTAATGTCAATGCTTCTAAAACAATAGAACAATAATAGAACAATAAACCACAAAACCTTGAATTACAATTCACTTTGCAGTTGAGAAAAAGCGCTTCACAATCAGCTATTTTTACAGGTTCTCAGGTAGTCTCATAACAGTCCCTGTGAATTATTGCTAAACCTCCACCCCGCTTTCCTTCTCGATCTAATCTATTTATGATGTAACCCGCTAGACGTGCAAAAGCTAGATCAGGGTCAGAGCACTTGTCTGCACATGTTTCAATTAGGAAAGAAATATTAGGGAATTGAGAGTCCAACTACTGGAATAGCTCATATCTGTGTTTAATTATCGAACGTGTGTTCAGCAGTCGACAATTTGAGTTACATTTCAAAGGAGTTCCCATCAGGGCTGTACTGGCCGTAGCAGACACTGGGAGGTTTCCCAGTGGGCCGTAAGGGTGGGGGCCGGTTTTCGAGCAGTGGGGGCGGTTTTGTTACTGGAGGCCGGTTTTTCAGCACTGCTGCAATATTGGCCTCCTGTAACAAAAGTGGCAGTAGTGCTTAAGCGGCAACAGTGCTGTTTCTAACTAGGACTCCTCTCCCCGGGCTGGTCTAGCTGAATTGCCAGGACTGGTTTGTGTTCCCAGTCCAGTCCTGGTTCCCATGGTGATATCTGCCCAGCTAGAGACATCATGTGCTAGATCTAACTGTCTCTCGAGTTTACAAGTATCAGAGGTATAACTGTTCTGTGTCAAATTAAGATTAAACCTGTTGCATGTTACATGCTTACCTGTATCATAGCTGCTCATAGTTGTCAATCAGAGTCAGTGAACTCTTCTGTGAACTGGTCTCAAATCCTCCAAGACTGAACACTTTCCATCCTTCTGTGTTAGGTCATTTGAAGTATCATTTACACATTCTGAAAGTAGTCTTCTGTGTTGGAGGGGTGACCATGTGAAGGCCCTTAGGTAACCATTTCCCATCAAGGGAGAGAACTAACCCTTTATACTGGGGATTAAGAATACAAGAGCTGTGTGTATGTGGCAAATGTGTGGAACTCGCATCCCTGTAGCAAAATGCCAATGGCATATGATTATCAAGAGAGTGCACGCAGTTCAAGCTGTCCACAATTTCCTCACTCCATACACGTGTTCATTGAAGGTCTATTCATCAGGTGCTGGGAGAGCTGCTATGTAACACATATAACAATCCGATCAATCAATAAACAGCATCTATGCATTTGGCATGACCCAAATTTTGGCTAGGGTCATATATTTAGGTACGGGATGCTGCTGGTGTAGAACGCAATGCTATAGAATATTAAAGGAAATGCACTAAAATACAACCTTAAACAGTGTTACACAAAGCTACCACTGACTGTTCAAAAGTTATTTCACACTGTAAAATACATGTCAGATAAAAGTGAATATAGCACAAAAAATGGTAACTAAACAGAAAGAATATTGCTCAATAAGGTACTGACTCACGCGGTGGGTGAAAAGCGCACTGCTGCCAACCCAAGTTTTAATATGATAGCTAAAATGACGAAACCATGTGGAACAAACCCACTCACATGCAACAGAACACGCAAGGAGTCACACAGACGTTTATCTGCTGTCCCTTCAACCAGCACGAAGTGTTCCTTAAACCAGCCTGGACATAAATTCCCTGCAATACAAACCCGGTCATTCCAGCCCTGACCGGACACAATTCTAACTGAACAGATCTGTCCTGGCAAGCACACCACCACACAACACTTTGTAAGAAGGGGATAGTAAAGGATGGAGGGCAAAGTTCAGACACGAAGAGTTAATCCCAGATTGTTGTACTTAATGCAGTGTCTGGTTGGCACTATTTGCTAAACTGGGTGACAAATGGGTTTCCATCTGCTGTTGTACCTGAACAGGAAACTCTAGTGCAAGGCTGGTGATCTGCCTTTTACAGGCATAGGACGTGTGCTGCGTCAGTTGATGCACGAACACTGGGGTCAGCAAGTATAATGGGACTTTGTCTTCACACTTTCAGCAGAAAAACAAATACACAATTCCAACCTGTTCATGCTTGCATGAACAATGCTCAGCAATATAGACACTCTGAACCAAGGAACTATAGCTAAACACTGGAATTGCTTGCACCTGGAAAACTACTTAGGCAGGCTGGGATACTGCTCCCCTTGGTGCATGAATGCGTGGGTACGGTGCGTACCCCTACGGCCCCATGAGTACTCAGGTACGGACCGTACCCACGCATGAATGCGTGTGTACGGTGCGTACCCCTACGGCCCCATAATTAATCAGGTACGGACCGTAACCACACATGAATACGTGGGTACGGTGCGTACCCCTACGGCCCCATGAGTCCTCCGGTACGGACCGTACCCATGCATGAATGCGTGGGTACGGTGCGTACCTGAGTACTCATGGGGCCCCATGAGTACTCAGGTACGGACAGTACCCATGCATGAATGCGTGTGTACGGTGCGTACCCCTACGGCCCCACAATTAATCAGGTACGGACCGTACCCACGCATGGATGGGTGGGTACGGTGCGTACCCCTACGGCCCCATGAGTACTCAGGTACGGACCGTATCCACGCATGAATGCGTGGGTACGGTGCTTACCCCTACGGCCCCATGATTAACCAGGTACGGTCCGTACCACACGTACCCCGTTACGGCAGCAGGAAAATTTGGATACGAGGCGTACACACGCCAGGAATGTGGGCATAGAGGACTGGCCCAGCATGTTACCTACAAATTGTTGTGTGTGTAGGTCCTGGTCAGCAGTGTACAGCTCCAAGGAGGTGCGTGGGTGGGTGCAGAGGCCTCCCAGCAGTGCCCAGACATATGAGGGGTGGGTGCATATCACTCCCAGCACTGCCCAGACATATGAGGGGTGGGTGCAGAGGACTACCAGCAGTGCCCAGACATATGAGGGGTGGGTGCAGAGGACTACCAGCAGTGCCCAGACATATGAGGGGTGGGTGCAGAGGACTCCCAGCAGTGTCCAGACATATGAGGGGTGGGTGCAGAGGACTCCCAGCAGTGCCCAGACATATGAGGGGTGGGTGCAGAGGACTCCCAGCAGTGCCCAGACATATGAGGGGTGGGTGCAGAGGACTCCCAGCAGTGCCCAGACATATGAGGGGTGGGTGCATATCACTCCCAGCAGTGCCCAGACATATGAGGGGTGGGTGCATATCACTCCCAGCAGTGCCCCACTCCCAGGAGGATGGATGTCATTCACACACTGCATGACACACCACATGTGGGTGTGAGGACATACAGCACATGTATACCCACCCATGGCAGATGCCCCACAATACACACCCGGATTGAATGCCAACAGACTGTATAGTCATGGAAATGCATACTAAAATAAGTTAGCCAAGGGGAACACACACTGTCACGCACATCACAGGAGTGATAGGAATGTCCAGCTGCTGGTCCAGCCACCCAGATGATGTCTCTCATTTAAGGAATAGGGTTCACTGCGACTAGATACAATGCCCACAATTGTGAGTCAGGTTCCCAAATAACCTGCATTACACGTGCCATTTGTGTGTTAGGCCGTGATTACACACATGCATAGTGCTGAAAAGGGCCAATTGCTCCCTGATGCCATTCCTACATACACAAAACACAAGTACAGTGACTGGCAAGGATGGCACAGACAAGTTAGCAGGAGACATCGGTGAGCATGCATGGCCATTGGTGAAGGGATCCGTCACCAACAAAGGATATGTTGACATAGGTCAGCACAACAATTGTGCAACTGTTTGCAGGGAACATGTCAGGTGCCACAGAGGAAGGAACACTTCCTGGGACAATGTCTCACAATCCAAAGGAACACACACTACCAATTAATATTTTCACAGACATTGAGATGGCACACATATACCATGGTCCACCTTATGACCATCATACTAAAACATTTCTCAGAACCCTAACACATTACCAGAACACCAACTTCATGGGCCTCATCACCAACATCAAGTACCTGAAATGCAATAGTGTGGAAACTAAAAGAAAAGGCTTTATTCAGCACACAAAAAAAGAACTTGTAATAAAACACTATTTACAAAGGCTAATGGCCAGTCCATAGTTCGAGTCCAAGGGTGGACGTATACGAGTGTGTCCACCCCTATCTTGCCTGCACAAAGTCACCTCAAGGGTTGTCGACCGGGGGGGGGGGCATCATCAGTGGGAGTACCAGGCACCGCAGGGACAGGAGTGGGTTCTGTAGGTGTGGTGGATGCAGGGCTGGACGTATCCACCACAGGGGGTGGTGCAGCGCCAAAGGTGGTGGTGAGCAGCTCGCTGCACACTGCAGCCAGGGCGTCCAGAGGAACCCCTGCACCGGAACCAACACCAGGGCCAACAGAGGGGGGGTGTCTGAGGGATGGGGTGCAGTGCTCTCGGGGGAGGTGGTGGACATGGGGGGACTCAACTCCCCTGGCCGGAGACTTCCTCAACCGCTTGCGGGGTGGTGTCACAGTGGGGCTGAGGGACTGACTAGCCCTATCGGTCACTTTGGGTGATGTCTTAGCAGGGGAGCTAAGGGGAGTGGATTTGGAGGAAGTGGGTCGTGAGGACTGCGGACTCTGACTGTGGCTGCGTGTCTGCCGTTTGCCCCCAGACCCTGTGGGTGTGACTACATTCCCCTGAGTGTGCGTGCCAGGAGGTGTGCGCTGTGCCTTAGTTGGGGGTGTGCTGGATGTGTCTGTTGTGGTGTGTGCCTGTGACTGTCTGTGTGTGCTTTGGACAGGCATGGGAGAGGGCAGTGTGGATGGGTCCGGGGTAGGGGGGGACGGAGCGCCGCAGGAGAGACACTGCTTCCTTCAGTGAAGAGTCCATGGACTGCAGAAACCTGCGTTGCTCATTCATCGTTGATGACATACCCTCCACGAACGACACCAACTGTGTGAGCAGTCTAGTGTGTTCCTGGAGGACATGCAACATCGATGCCAGACCAACTTGCAACTGGTGCAGTGTGTCCACAGACTCTTCACTGAGGGCAGCAGGGGTGACAGGGGCAGGGGCTGTGTTGCCTGGTCTGAAGGAGACACGGTGGGACCGTGCACGGACAGAAGGGACGGGAGCAACTGGGAGGGCGGAGATGGCAACTGAGGAGGCGGGTACAGATGGTGGGATGCTGCCAGATGTTGTTGCATCCTCCGCCTCCTCAAGGATGTCAGCCTGGGACCCGTCGGTGTTGTACATGCTCTCGCCTCCGGACAGGTCCTCCGACTAACTCCCCTCGCCCTCCGTGCCACTGTCTCCTGCTGACTCCACAGCACTGGTGGCACTGTCGCTGGGTCCCTCCTCAAGGTCGATGCCGGTGTCTCCTTCGCGTGTGGATGATGATGCTGTGGGCAAGGAAAAGAAACCAGAAAGCATCAGTCACCTGTATACATCTGGCACATGAGCACAAGAACAATAGGTCACAGTGCATATCAGGCAATGCATCATGAGTAACAGCTGGATTACTCCACACATATGTAAGCCCTGTACTGCCCAGTTGGTAGACCCACCATGCCACTTTGACACCAGGAAACTAATACACAAAAGGCCACTACTTGAATGAGCAATACACTGAGAAGCTAGTGTCTGTGAACCGGTGAGCACAGCAATACAATAAAGTCATGACACCTCTTGTTTACCCTGAAATAAACAGGAGTGGTGCACTCAAGGTTAACTAACACACCTCAATACTCAAGGTGTCACCACACTCAACGACCTGTAAGTCCCTTGGAACAGAAAACGAACAAATGTTGGTACCTTGGGACTTGCACAACTTCAACCAATCTACATGTTTGGGATGTGCCAATTGGCCATTTTGCAAAAAGAACACTGATGTGCCTACATGCAAGATGTTGCACAAGGCAGTGCACACAAAAGTACATTGACACTGTCATTGAAGAAGCTGGCACCTTTTCGGAGGAGCCACTGTTAGAAATAGATTGTGTTGCAGAAAGTACATATACATGGGCCCACGGAGGTCTGGAAGTCTTGACACTCGTTAGTTTGTATCACCGACAACTAATGAGTCTCACAAAATCAAGACCACCGTGGGTACATGTATATGGAGAATCTGTGACAACATTTATTTAAAACAGTGGCTTCATTGAAAATGTGCCAGCTCATTCCATGACAGTGTCAATGTACTTTTGTGTGCACTGCCTTGTGCGACATATTGCATGCAGGCACATTAGTGTTCTTAACACAAATCAACAAATTTCCACATGTGAAACATGAACAACTGTTGACAAGTGCTGTGAGTGCCAAGGTACAAATCATGAAGAGTAACAACTAGAATCATGTCAGTTGTCACCAGGCCATCCGTCACCTGATTACACAGTTAGCTACACATATGACCTACTGCCTGTCATCTGGAGTGGCACCCATGTCCACACCCAGGACAATGCATAAGCCAATGGGACTGCAATTGGGTGTTAAAAAAGGCCAGCTGTACTGTGGGGACACCCTCATGGCAAGCCTGAATGTACACACAGATGTCAGCACACACAGTCCAAACACACGTGCCAAAAATGTATGAGCAGGATTCTTGTTGGTAAAAAAAATGACACAGGCTGCAAAGCATGCACATTGAGGACTGGCCAGCACCACAGGGGCACTGCCCAGTGTATTTTAGTCCAGGCAATTCTCCCACACAAGTCAGACCTGCCACTGAAAAATCTGAATTGCACATGTATGCCTCTCCCGCACCCCCCTCCCCCAATACCTGAGTCTATGTGATGTATACAGATCAAGAAGTGACACCTCTTATTCAGGGTTACAACAACTGTGCTTGCAAAATTGCTTCATTGACACCACATCACCTCGTGGGGCTGACAACACATATTTGTGACAAACAACCATCAACAGATTGTTGTGAATAGCCACACAGGCACTGCCCAGTGTGAGTATGCACAAGCAAAATGTTGTATCCCTGTCCAGTGGACACATGTAGAACACATTAACCAAATCAAAGTAGGGCAGGGAACAACAGTGTTGGATGACACACATGATTAGGAGGCCAGGGTGTCTCAGGGGACTGTAGTGGGCACACTGCTCCATGGTCCTGGACTGAGCTGACTCTACCATGTACAACCGTCATGGCACTATGCATATCTCACACTCATGAACATCATGTCTGAGGCCACAACATTGCACATGCATGCTGCAAGGGTGTCCAGTTGAAGGCTCACACTCCTATGTTGAGAATCAGCATCAGTGACAACAACTATGGACCCTCTACATAGTGAACAGGTCATGGCACAGGAAAGGTAGAGACACAAGTCACAGACCACCCTCCCACATGATGCAGAAAGCAATGTGCACTTAGATGTACTGGCACCATAGATGAGCATGTGCTAATGTGATTACACACACACCAGGGGACACATGTAAAGAAGAGGAAGGGATGAAAAAGATGCCCACGTGACATTTAGAAAGAGAAAATGCACTGCACATATGAACTCTGGGAGTGTATTCATGCAAAATAGCACATCCTAAAGCTGGAGACACATAACACAACAAAAAGCCATGTACCTACCCCCTCCTTGCTGCAGTCCCTCCTCTAACTGCCTATCGAGGTCAGGGAAGACCACCGCCAGGACACGTTTCATGTGGTGGGTCAGGTGTTGGCGCCCGCCGTGGCGGCGAGGTGAAGAGAGCTTCAGCTGGACCCAGGCGATCCGCCAGGTCCAGCACCGGATGTCCTGCCACCTCTTGCGGACCTGGGCCAGCTGTCGATCATGCCCCCCCCGCAGTCCTCACGGCCCTGACGACGTTGGTCAAGATGACCTCCTTCTCGTAGGCAGTTACCTGTCAGGATGACAAAGTGACACAACATCAATACACCTGCTACATGTCTCAGAAACACACATCAGAACATCTTTGAAATGTTGAACAGGGCATGGGATGCTGACAGGAATAGCCTCATTCACAACATGCAAGTGGCCTGTGTGCAAGCGCCAATGCAGTACATGGCATTGAAAGTCTACAGGGGCATGAGGGGTGCAAAACACTCAATGAACATGCCACACACTGTGCAGCACATGCAGCAGCAAGCTGATGGGCAGCACGTGCCATGCAGTCACATGTCCCACTCCACTGACGCACCCTCAGCAGACTAGACAGACACACACAGTCACTGAGCACTGGCCTGTCATTGACTACAGCGGATACAACCCTCACTCTGCACATGTGCCATTTGCCAGAGGGGAGTCACAGGGGTCGTGGCAGCTCTGCAAGTCAGACACAAAGCACGGCTCACTTGTCACATCAGATGGTTAGATCAGTAGCCTTCAACATGCAGCTGTGGTGCAACACTTCACATAGACACTCACCCACATGACAAGGAACATTCACACACGTCAATGTCCATGAGGTCGTACACGTCATTTGGACACTCTCACCACAGGTCCACCCAACTCATACACATCTGTGGGTACAGTCACCTGTCACACCGGGGGGGACACTGAATCACCTCAGGACAACATGAATAAAAGCCCCCAAGGATTAGCCAGGCTGAATGTCTCATACACCATGCAGTGAAAGTCACTGTAAGCACCATGCAAGTGAGGAGTGCACACAGGAACTACATGATGCACTGCATGAGTGACATAAGCATGCCCCCCCCGGGACACACTCTGAACAACATTGCATGTCAGTCCCACCTGGACACAATATTGACTGTCACACAACAGGTGCATAGGCAAAGGTAGTGGACTCAGAACTCACCTGCTCCCATACAGGCTGGTGTACTGTGGGAGGAGGACGTCCAGCAGGGCCTGATTCTCCTCCAGGGTGAATGGCTGGGCCCTCTCCGCAGCACGAGACATGGTCCAGGGAAGCAGAGACAGCAGCAATGTTGTCGACAGGAAAGTTGTGCAGGCAAGTGCCCTCTCATGGCTTCTGGCTGCCTTATATCTGTCTTGCTGAGGGCCATTCATTTTGAGGAGTACATAGTGATTGGTCTGAATCATTTGCATCTTACGTTTACTCCAATCCCTTTAAACATACACCAGTGACAGCATTTGCATCGTTCAAATTTAGAGCATCATGTCAAGTCAACAACCACTTTGCAACATTGTATATTGTGGCCAACGGTCTTTTCCAGGACACCTGCTGGAAAAATTTGAAGAGAAAACTCGGTATCCATGGCAACCTGCATGCATTTAGGGCCTAATACCTGTCCCTTATGTGTCCCCTATGTAAATTTGAAAGCCACACACAGGTACGGTGCATTTGACACGTACCCCTACGGCACCAGTTGCACAGTGCATTTGACACGTACGTGTAGGCACTGTTAGTACACGTACATGTAGGCACTGTTAGTACACGTACGTGTACAACTGGTGCGTACACATACGTGTACAAGTACGTGTAGGCACTGGTAGTTCACATACGTGTACGCACCAGTTGTACACGTCCGTGTACGCACCAGTTGTACACGTACATGTACTACCAGTGCCTACACATACCTGTACACCTACGTGTACGCACCAGTTGTACACGTCCGTGTACGCACCAGTTGTACACGTACGTGTACTACCAGTGCCTACACGTACCTGTACATGTACGTGTACGCACCAGTTGTACACTTACGTGTACAACTGGTGCGTACACATATGTGTACAAGTACGTGTAGGCACTGGCAGTACACGTACGTGTACGCACCAGTTGTACACATCCGTGTACGCACCAGTTGTACACGTACATGTACTACCAGTGCCTACACGTACGTGTACACGTCCGTGTACGCACCAGTTGTACTCATACGTGTAGGCACTGGTAGTACACGTACGTGTAGGCACTGGTAGAACACGTACGTGTACGCACCAGTTGTACACGTCCATGTACGCACCAGTTGTACACGTACGTGTACTACCAGTGCCTACACGTACGTGTACACGTCCGTGTATGCACCAGTTGTACTCGTACATGTAGGCACTGGTAGTACACATATGTGTAGGCACTGGTAGTACACGTACGTGTACGCACCAGTTGTACACATCCGTGTATGCACAAGTTGTACACGTACGTGTACTACCAGTGCCTACACGTACCTGTACACGTACGTGTACGCACCAGTTTTACACATACGTGCACAACTGGTGCATACTCAGACGTGTACAACTGGTGCGTACATGTCCGTGTACGCACCAGTTGTACACGTACGTGTACTACCCGTGCCTACACGTACCTGTACATGTACGTGTACACACCAGTTGTACACGTACGTGTACTACCAGTGCCTACATGTACCTGTACATGTACGTGTACACACCAGTTGTACACGTACGTGTACTACCAGTGCCTACACGTACATGTAGACGTCCGTGTACGAACCAGTTGTACTCGTACGTGTAGGCACTGGCAGTACACGTACGTGTAGGCACTGGCAGTACACGTATGTGTAGGCACTGGTAGTACACATACATGTACGCACCAGTTGTACACGTACATGTACTACCAGTGCCTACACGTACGTGTACACGTCCGTGTACACACCAGTTGTACTCGTACGTGTAGGCACTGGTAGTACACGTACATGTAGGCACAGGTAGTACACGTACGTGTACGCACCAGTTGTACACATCCGTGTACGCACCAGTTGTACACGTACGTGTACTACCAGTGCCTACACGTATGTGTACACGTCCGTGTATGCACCAGTTGTACTCGTACGTGTAGGCACTGGAAGTACACGTACGTGTAGGCACTGGTAGTACACATACGTGTACGCAACAGTTGTACACATCCGTGTATGCACCAGTTGTACACGTACGTGTACTACCAGTGCCTACACGTACCTGTACACGTACGTGTAGGCACCAGTTGTACACGTATGTGTACAACTGGTGCGTACTCGTACGTGTACAACTGGTGCGTACACGTATGTGTAGTACCAGTGCATACACGTACCTGTACACGTACGCACCAGTTGTACTCGTACGTGTAGGCACTGGTAGTACACGTACGTGTAGGCACTGGATGTACACGTCCGTGTACGCACCAGTTGTACACATACATGTACTACCAGGGCCTACATGTACCTGTACATGTACATGTACGCATCAGTTGTACACGTACGTGTACAACTGTACGTACGTGTACAATTGTACACGTACGTGTACAACTGGCACCAGTTGTACACGTATGTGTACAACTGGTGCGTACTCGTACGTGTACAACTGGTGCGTACTCGTACGTGTACAACTGGTGCGTACACGTCCGTGTACGCACCAGTTGTACACGTACGTGTACTACCAGTGCCTACACATACCTGTACACGTACGTGTACGCACCAGTTGTACACGTACATGTACTACCAGTGCCTACATTTGAACTTTTTCACGTCCGTGTATGCACCAGTTTTACACATATGTGTACTACCAGTGCCTACACGTACCTGTACACGTACGTGTAGGCACCAGTTGTACACGTATGTGTACAACTGGTGCGTACTCGTACGTGTACAACTGGTGCATACACGTATGTGTAGTACCAGTGCGTACACGTACCTGTACACGTACGTGTACGCACCAGTTGTACTCGTATGTGTAGGCACTGGTAGTACACGTACGTGTAGGCACTGGATGTACACGTCCGTGTACGTACCAGTTGTACACGTACGTGTACTAACAGTGCCTACACGTACCTGTACATGTACGTGTACACATCGTACAACTGGTTCGTACTCGTACGTGTACAACTGGTGCGTACACGTCCGTGTACGCACCAGTTGTACATGTATGTGTACTACCAGTGCCTACACATACCTGTACACGTACGTGTACGCACCAGTTGTACACATACGTGTACTACCAGGGCCTACATGTACCTGTACATGTACATGTACACATCAGTTGTACACGTACGTGTACAACTGTACGTACGTGTACAATTGTACACGTACGTGTACAACTGGCACCAGTTGTACACGTATGTGTACAACTGGTGCGTACTCGTACGTGTACAACTGGTGCGTACACGTCCGTGTACGCACCAGTTGTACTCGTACGTGTAGGCACTGGTAGTACACGTACGTGTACGCACCAGTTGTACACGTCTGTGTACGCACCAGTTGTACACGTACGTGTGCTAACAGTGCCTACACGTACATGTACGCATTTCACACGCTTACAATGATGATACAGCCATACACATCCCAGGAATGGAGGGCTACGAGTCGCACATGGATGTCCATCAAGTACTTATCATTGCATACTTTCAGGTGCAGGCCCTAGGTGTGTTAACCTGTGATCTTGCACAGGTCATTCCATCTCGTTGCATAATTGATGTGTTCTGACCTGTGGACACATGTCATGTGTGATGGGGCACGATGTGGCACACATCACCTTGACACTTGCCACATGTGTGTCTGTAGTCCAACTGCGTCATGCATAGCAGCAGTGGGTGGCACAGTCATCAACACCTGCACCTGTCTCCTGATGCCAGGGCCAGGGACACTTTATGAACTGACCTGTCACGATCAGCGTGCCCCTTTGGGACTATGTCGGCTGTGTGTCATGTGTTCCCATGAGCCTTATGTCAGTGTCCCGTCAACGGCATCTGCTGTTGGTGCATCTAACAGGGGTCTGTGTGGAGATGGGCATGTAACACATCTACGCACACCATGCCACATGTGGATTCCCAAGGCTGTAGGGTCTGTGTGCATGGGACATCATATATTTTCAGTCATACATGTGTTTGTCGTCTCAATGGCAGTGTCTTTGTGTTGTCACGTGTACACCTTCATCGCACTGTGTTTGACATGTACATTTGACATTCCATGTGACCTGTGCATGTGCCTTGCAGTCAGCTGTCTGGATGAGATGACATCCTTCAAATGCAGCTATGTGGTTGTGTGTCACTCCGGTGATATCTGTGGCTCTTCACTCAGACTGGCCCCCAAATCTTTTCAGGGCATGTCATGTTGACTTGACAATCAACAGGTGTATCATGCATTTTGTAGGAGTGCCAGCAAGCTGCCATCTGTGTCCACCCGACTCCATACTTAGCTGATGTGTATTAGCAGTGTAGCATGTGCTATGTTCATTGACATTGATGTTTGCCGACTCTCAATCTTCATTCCTCTAAACTATGTTTTGCAGGGCACCACCTGTCCCAAGACTAATGCCAGACTTGGATGCCATGATGGAACGTTCCTGCATCCGCCGTTACAGATTCACTCAACAGTTGATTGAGGACCTGACAAAAAGGCTGGCACCACACCTCTAACCGCAACACAGGTATCCTACTGCGCTGACCCCCAAGATGAAGGTGATGGCAGCCTTACATTTTTTTGCAACAGGTACGTTTCAATTGACCATAGCTGATGTGGGTGGGATGTCCCAGACTATGTTCAGCCGTGTCCTGCGTGATGTTTTAGCAGCCATGTTGGAGCACCTTGATGAATTCATCAAATTTCTAACTCCAGAGGGGTTGAGGGATGTCAAGGGGGATTTCTATGCCCTGGGTGGGATGCCCCATGTAATTGGGTCCATTGGAACAAGCCTATCCCGACAGCAAATATTACCACTCGATAAATGCCCTTGTGGTGTGTCTTGCTAACATGCTGATTTCACGTGTCTGTGCACGTTTTCCAGGATCAGCACACGATGCCTACATCATGAGGCGTAGCAGGGTACCACAAATGATGCTGCGGCTGCACAACGAACGAGCATGTCTTGTTGGTGGGTATAGTCTTTTTGTCCTATGTGTTGCGGTATCTTTGTCTCTTACGGCATCTCGTGACCAACTTATTTACATGGTGTTTCCATGTAGGGGACTCTGGCTATCCCAACATGCCATGGCTGCTGACACCTCTCCACAACCCAAGAACAGCTGCAGATCACCGGTACAACGATGCACACGGCCAGACCAGGCGAGTGATTGAGAGGACGTTTGGACTCCTGAAGAGCCGATTCCGGTGCATGGACAAGACAGGCGGGTCCCTCCCTTATGCCCCGGAGAAGGTCTGCAAAATCTTCATTGTGTGCTGCATGCTGCACAACATGGCAGTTGAAAAGGCAGTGCCACTCATCCTGGATCCAGATGAGCAGGAGCATCCACCCGTGGAGGATCAAGGGCTTGGTCACGAGGCTAGTGATGATGAGGAGGAGGGGGATGATATCCGGAGTCAGCTCATACTCAACTTCTTCTCATAACGGTGAGTCACTGACTATGAGTGTGCAAGCTTGTAGCGTTGAGTGGCATGTGTTGCAATGTGTGTGTCCAGCTGACTGAATGCACAGTGACTTGGATGTGTGTTCTGATGTGTCACTCAAGTGATGATGTCATTCAACACAGTTTTGCAGAGAGACTTGATTGGCAATTTACATGTGTCCAACATTGTTGCTGTTTTGTACACTTCCATGTGTGCGTTGAGAATCTTTTTTTGGTGACTTCTCGTGTGTCTGTCATTCTCAGGTATTTGGCACATGTTGTCTGGTTGTGTCATCGTTGTCCTCCTGCTATTCCTCGTGTGGATTACAACGTGTGCTGAATCAGCGTTCCATGCAGTTTGGGTAAATATTGCAGCAAGGCTTTTTTGTGGTGATACAGGTTGTGAATGTGTGGTGACTGCTTCTGTGCATGTTGTGGTACCATGCATACATGTCTTCTCACCATGGAGCATATGACATGTAGCATCACTCCCATGACATGATAGTCACCCTTCTTGACAGTCATCTGTAGTGGAATATGGCATCTGATGAAGGCTTCAATGTGTGTGTACCTTGACTCTGAAACATTGCAGAGGCTACGGGTGGACATAGTGGGGGACATCACAACAACATGCTCTATGGGGAATTGCAGCCTCTCAGTGTGCAGCAGGATGTGTTATGCTCATCCCCTTCCCTTGTGTGCCAGTTCATCGGGATTGACATCATCCGTGTTGTGAAGGGGGGTCCAGCGTATGTCCCACATGTTCTGTCAACTGACCTGTGAGTCTGTTAATATGGAGGCATATCCCTTTGTGTGTGTATGTGGAATAAAGGTGTTCAGCACAATCCAAAGTGCCTCATCTTGGTCACTGCAGATCTCTTACCAGTTTGCATGCGTCATCTATGGCAGAATTGACAAAGATTGAGCATATGAGTGTATGTGTACTTTGGCAACATGCATGCAGTGCTTCATGGCTAATGATCTCTATTGTGCATGACGTGCCTGGTTGTGTATGTATTTGTGCAGGTTGCTACCCACAACGGGACGTGAATGCCTGCTGATGGTGTGTCTCCTTTGCGCATCTCCGCATTTTGTTGCCTGACACAGTGGCTGTCATTTATGGTGATTGATCATACACTTTCTGGGAGTGACCCATGAGTGAGCTGACACTCCTTCCTTGACATACACCTGTTGCACTGTGCCTTGCAGACCTCCTTGTCTTTGTGTGTTGATTTTTGCATGATTTCTAACCCCTTCCGCCTGCTGCTGCCTCACCTGCGGCCCCGCCACTCCGAGTGCCCTGATTCTGCAACCCCCACGCCTCAGAAATGCTCAGCCCTTCCCCCTCCACCCATTTGTAATGCAGCCAGCAGCTTTTCTGTGCCACTGTAGCCCCAGCGCCGTGCAAAAGGCCGGACCGTCTGCGCCTGCAACATGCACAGTTCACGACCCTCTAGTCTTTGCATGACCCACATCACACAACAGGCTCATGCTGCAGCCACTCTCCAAGCAATGTCCTCGTGACAATCATCCTCCTGCCATCAGGCAACCCCTAAGCACACACACGACACCTTCGCATACTGAGTGTGCTACTCCAACTGCCTACACAGTGCTGCCCAGCCTCCCAGACCCTGTCATTCCAACCAGGTTATGTGCCTCCTACTCCACACCGGCTCCATCCACCAGCACGCCATTGGACTCTGTTACCTTCTCAACACTACAGCCCCACACATCACCTTCATGACAGTAACCTGCACAAAAGCATCCTCAGCACATGACGTCTTCATTGCCATCTCAGACGGATACAAGATCACCCGCAGGGACGCCAACACCACTCCCGGGGGATGAATAGGTAATTATTGACAAGTACACCCTCAGAGTCACAAGTCCGGGTTCGCAGCAACTCCCTAGCAACCCTCGGAGTAACACTCATCTACAGATCTGCAGGCCTACATCCACAATTCCGCTAAGCCATCACCACGTACATCTGCACGCAGGCCCTCACCTTCACAGGCTACATGTGACTGGGGGCCAGTAGCTTCTTGCTGGAGGGGACACACACCACCATCCATCATTGGTCCATCAACATTTGAATCCACGTCTCCAACAAGCAACACGTTGCCACTCACCCCACTAGCGATCCCTCAAAGATGCCAGATGTAAGTCGCCACAGACAAGCTGTGTGGGATACTCAAAACAACACCACCACCACACCCTGCAAACTCACACACTGGATCAGCAACTGATCCATCAATCTTGCCACATTGACGGACATTCCTGTGAAGCACAACAACAGTTAAGGCACCTGGGACAAGGCAGACCTACTGGACTCCTACAGACCTAGCCGGACTTTTGTGTGAACCTTGCAACACAAACAGCCATCATTTTCCTTACAGCCCTGGAAAACACCACACACAGCCATCACCATATCATCAGCAAGGACAAGTGGAGATCCTTCAGATAGTGCCGAGACACCCAAACACACGTAATCAAGGAGCTCTTCAGCATTGTGAGTGAACTGACAGCAGATCTCCATCCAAGACACCCCACCCTTGCAAGGCATATCCCATCGCTTGCTACTTTTTACCACTGCAAGCTCATGGCCATGGACAACAGCCTTGGCACACAGAGGCAGACAGCACTATTTTCCGCTGGACAAACCCCCCTCAGGTCATGGGCTCCCGTCAGCAGCAAGTACACAACCGGGATCATGTGCACCATCCACTCCAGGCCCCTTCCCACACAACATCTCAACCACATCATTCGCCATCCTTGAAGCCCACGTCCTGCGCGTCATGAATGTCTCCTTTGAGTTCCATGGCTGCAGGAGGCATGCAGAGCCCCAGGTCCTTCTTAAACAACGGACGGCAGTACCGCAGGATGTCCTGGTACATCAGCCTACTTCTCTACCCAGCAAATGTCACCAGGAAGACACTCAACCAGCAACTGTCCAATTTCCTACATGCAACCAGCTCCAGCCAACTGGCACCCAACCGTTTTACACAGTAATCACACCACTGCAACCGTCATCATTGCCAACACCAACGACTACTTTGCCCTGCTCACCAATGGTGAGGCCCCCACCCTTGTCCTCTCAATGCCATTCTACACCATGTGCTACCACACTGTCAGCTCACACATCTCCAACAGTGGTATCCAGAGGAGGGCCCAGGATTCACTCAGGAAGTAGCTCACCAGCAAGGCCCAGGGAGTCTGTCTCCACCCTGCAACATTTAGTACACTGGGGGCATCTGGCCCATGCCACAGGGCTCTTCTCTCAGCGTGACGATCTTCAATGTCTCCATGACCCCCCTCTCCACCATCACATGCACACACAACCTCATCATCATCTGGTATGCCATTGACACCCAGCTGCTCCTCCAACTCACCAAAGAGCCAGCCATTGACAGATCCAAACTTCAAGAAGGCATGAGATCAATTGATGAATGGCTGAACATCAGCCATCTGAGGCAGGACTTGGACGGGACAGAGGTCATCATCTGAGGATTGTCCCCTTACGGCTGGGTCAACTCCTTGCGTCCCACTGGTCTGTGCACCGCACCAGCACCCAGTGGCCACGCAGGCAAGCTGGTGTTCATCATGGACCCATCGCTCACAATTAACATGCAACTCACCCACATCTGTACCTCATGCTGCAACACCCTCCACATGCTGCTGATGGCCCCCAGACAGATCCACTCCAAGGCAAGACAGACCGTCCCCCTGGTCCAGGACGCCAGCCGGCTCAAATACAGCACCGGCCTCTACAGACATGCAGGAGAACTTATTCACATCCAGGGTGCATCCACACACCTCATCTGCAACATGCCCCGCCCCAGCCACATTACCGTCCACCTGAGAGAGGTACAATGGCTCACTGTGTGCTGCAGGATCACCTTCAGACTCCTCAACCACACTCAGGAGGCAGTCCACAACCCCAGACCAAATCCGACCTTGGACGTGTGTCATCCAACACCCCGTTAGCCCTACTCCATGCAGCCCACCTTGCCCTGGCCACCATTCATCACATCCACATAACCTCTGCATGCAGGAGATAGTTCTCCCACCTCGCAAAACAGACCTGGTACTCACTCCCCGGGCACATCAACATGACCCATGACCTCTACACCTTCATGTAACTCTACCAAATTTGTCTGTCAGAGCAATATAGCAAGCCCCCCCTCAGCAGCTTGAGGCCATCACGGGTGAGTGTTAGGCTCCATGTCTGCATTTTGTGATACATTGTGAGCCATGTGTGTCCTCGACCGGACTCAGATCCAAGTGTATGGATGGCTGGAGTTAGTTCCACGCTCCGGCATACTTTAGCATATCCCCACACGTAGGTTGTGGGCTCATGCTAAATGACTGCAACATGAAATTTAAATTATTACATTTTTAATTTCGAGTTCTGGGGCGTGATTTGTGCACAGAAAATGGGGAAATGCAGGGACCATAGAATCCAAAGTTCACAGGGGGAGATGGGATCCTTGGCATTTGAAGTCATCCCACAGTGTTTGGCATCATTGGTCAGACTGTGACCAGCAGGTCCATGTGGCAGATGATATCAGTCAATGGGGTGATGCTGTCGCACATGAAGGCCAGGTGCCTGGCCAGGTGACCTGGGAGATGTGGATGGCCTGCTGCCTCTCACGGTCTTTTCCGTGGCGACCAACCTTCCTCCGGGGACCCTCAGATGCAGTCCTTGACAATGTTTGGGACGCTCCGTCGGACGAATCCTCCTCCTCCTCCCTCCCTATGGCTGGTGCTGGTCTGCGCCTGGTGTCACAGGGAGGGTTGCCCATGTTGTCGGCGATCTGACGGAGTGAATGGCTTATGTCCCTTTGCACCGCCAGGAGCTCAGCCAGTCTTGCCTCCATCCGTCCTTGGTGTTGTTGTTGACTGGCATGTTGCTCGGCCTGCTGGTTTTTGATCTCTGTGAGGGTCCCCACTACCTGGCTGATCTTCATTTTTGTCACGCCGGTATGCCTCCATGATGTTGCGGATGTGTGACATACCGGTCCCTTCAGCTGGCTGGTCAGGTTCTCGCCTCCGCCTGCCTCAGCTCCCGCCATCCCTGCCCACACGAGCCAGGCCTGCCGTTGTGGGTACATCGGGTCGACGGGACCCCTGAGGGATGGCAGTGGTGGTGTTGTCTGCCTCCTCCTGGGTGCCCGCCGCACCTTGTCCCTCCTGATCAGACTGGCTCTGTTCACTGCGGGCAGGGCTCCTGGGTGTCTCCTGTGATGTGGCAGGAATGGGGGTGGTGGTTGGCACAGATATTCCTGAACCAGGTACTGCAGGGGCTTGGACACCAGAGGGTCCAGGTCGGTCGGGGTCATCCGCGGAGTGTTGAGAGGCATCGCTGTTGGTGGGATCCGGTTCCTCCCGGGCCTGTGACTGTGATTCTTCCCCCCCATTGTTGGGGGAATGTTCATCACGTTGCCATGTGTGTGATAGAGAGACAATGTTAAAGCTGTTTAATGCAACATGCATGTTTCATACACATTCAAGTTGGCACAGTTCCTCCAGGTAGTTGTATGTGCCTAGCATTCTCCTCAATGTTCACTTGTGTATGGGTATGTTGCGGGGGACAGATTGATATGTTCGCCTGAGTCTTTGACATGTCCATTTGTGGCTTGGATGCTTCTTCGGCTATGTATGGGTGTTGTTGTGTTACATGTCCATTGTGGCAGTGGGTAAATCCATTGCCTGTCCTGGTGGTGTGTGATTGTGTAAGAGGTGTGTGTGACAGGGCCTGCTGGTGGGTGTAGTGTGATTTGGCCCTGGGGCTCCCAGGTGATGTAGCTGTCCCCCCAAGGAGCATGCTGCCATGACAGTGAGTGTGAGTTCCTATCCTAGATATCTAACCTTGTTGTGTTGGTGTTTGTGTTTGCACTGGTCACAGGAGGGCCTTGTGCTGCCTACACCAGGGCCAAGTGTGAGCTATCTTGTCAGTACTATCCCAATCCCTGTGCATTGCGCATGGTGCATGGGTATGTAGCTGGGCCATATGGGATGAGGGCAATTGTGTCTGATTTGGAATTCAAACATGCTTTTTGGTGCACCCACCCTCCCAGCATACGGGACATCCATTCTTGAGTTGGTACTTCGTGTAGCATGGGACATGGCATGGCCTTGCTTTCTCAATGGGGCATACACATGTTATTGGCATTCGCGTTGTTTTTGATTGTGTTTCTTGCGGTTGAGGGCTTGGGGGTAGTTGCGTGCATTAGGTGTAGTTGGGGTGTGGATGCCATTACCCCCATGTTGCGTAAGTGGTTTGTGTACTCACCAGGCTCTGGAGGTCCTTGGAGTCCATGTACTCCCACCGGCGGAAGTATGGCCATCACCTTCGCCTCCCAGGGATGGTAATGTACTGGTCTGCGGGGCGCGCCACCTCCAGTGATGTTGGTCTGGGTGTGCTCTTCATTCATTTTTCTCTTGACCGCCCTCCGCAGATCGTACCACCTGGCTTGGCATTCATTCCTGAGCCTTCTGATGGGTGCGACAGCATTAACCCTCTCGATGATCCTCTGCCACAGACGTGATTTTTCAGCTATGCTGGTCTGTCTGACCAATGTTCCAAAGAGCTGTGGCTCGACTTTGATGACTTCATTGACAAGGATGTCCAGCTCCTCCCTTGTGAACTTTGGATTCTTGTCGGTGGGCATGGTGTGGGGTGAGGGTGTGGATGGTTGTAGGTGTGTGGGTCTGAATGTGACGGTGTGTGTGTAAATGTGGAGAGGGGGTATGTGTGAAGGGGTGTGTGTGTAGGTGTATATGTTTAGGTGGATGGGTGCAGTGGTTTGTGTGTGCTCTGTAGCAGTGGTGAGTCTGTTGCAAAGGCTCTTGGTTTGTGTGTGTGGTCCCTTTTTATTGGCCCATTTGTGGGTGGGGCTCAGTTTGAATTTTTGGTGGGTGTGTTATAAGGGGTGGTTGTGAGGTTGCCCCCTGTTTGCCTGTTTGGATGTGTCCAGGTCAGTCCTTTTCATTTTTTGTGCAGTGTAGATGTGTTTTGTGGTGTTGTGCGAGTCGAATAGGCCCTCCTTGTGCTGTTTTACTGTGTCCGTGGTTCAGTACGGTACAGGGGTACGAGTCGTACAGCCACACACCCCCATGCGTTGTGTATGTACGGCGCGTACACAGACATTGCTATGTACGGTGCGTACACCCCATTGCTTCTGTACGGTGCGGGTGCGTAGACCGCCAGCGCATAAGTACGGTGCGTACCCCCAGCACGTATGTACGCACCGTACCCCCATAGCGAATGTACGGTGCGTACCCGCAACATCGCGTACCCGCAACATCCACCGTACATATGCGCTGGGGGTACGCACTGTACATTCGCACTGGGGGTATGGTGCGTACCTACGGGGGGGGTACGGTGCATACCTACACACTGGGGGTACGGTGCATACCTGGGGGGGTACGGTGCATACCTACACGCTGGGTGTACGGTGCGTACCTGGGGGGGTACGGACCATACATTCGCACTGGGGGTACGGTGCGTACCTACGCGCTGGGGGTACGCACCGTACATTCGCACTGGGGGTACGGTGCATACCTACGCGCTGGGGGTACGGTGCATACCTACACGCTGGGGGTACGCACCATACATTCGCGCTGGGGGTATGGTGCATACAAACTTCGCTTCATAGCGGGCAAAGTCATTCCCCGTGTACGAATTGTAAATTGTATCGCCGGTCCGGATCATACTCGTACGGTCGGACTTCATTTTTACGATTTGTACGGAGAAGTGTCTGGGTCCGTCTCGTACTAATTTTCCCGCTACGATTCGTACGGGTCGGACGTGACTTGTACGATTCGTACGGAAAAAAATACGGATACGATTCGTACGGGAAAAGAAAATACAGGCTCGGAATCGACCCCTAAATGGCTTGCCAACGTTTTAAAAATTGTATTTTCAAAATTGTAATTTAAAATCCGATTTTACCATGAGAGAGGTTTTTTCATTACAATTTCAAAGATACCAAACATTAACAGGTTATCTGTTCCCATTACAGCTTACTAAATGTAATAAGGCAACTCTAATGTCATCCTATGGGTGAGGTAGGCCTTAGAGTAGTAAAAAAAGAATTTAAGATTTTTTTTACTACAATGACATGTAAATCTTGAAGTTCTATGTTCTATTTTGTAAATGCACTGCACATTGCTCTCTGGTTTCTGCAGGGCCTACCCTAGGGGTGACTAAAATGTTTCAAAAAGGAAGGCTAGGGCCTGGCAAAAGGTTTATATTCCCGGATCGAAATGGCAGTTTAAAACTGCATACACATGCTGCAATGGCAGACCAGAGACATGTTTAAAGGGCTACCCAAGGGGGTGGAATAATAAGTGCTTCAGGCGCATTTGTAGCATTTATTTTACAGGTCTGGGAACATGTGGTACCTTTACCAGGGTCCTTTAAGTAAACTAAATATGGGAGTTGGGGATAAGCTAGTGTTATCATGTTTTAAGGAGTAAGCAGATGCACTTCAGCACTGGTTAGCAGTGGTAAAATGCACAGAGGCTATGGTCAGCAAAAACGAGATCATCAAAAAAATTGATGAGGAAGACAAAAGGTTTGGGGGAAGATCACCCTAAAGCTAGGGGAGACCCAACCCCTTGGGATTTCTCATCACTAAGGCAGAAGAACCTGGATAGGCCATCAGCATTGGCATGATCTGACCTAGGATGATGTTCTACTGTAAAGTCCATTCCCTATAGGTATTTTCACCCTGCATCTGAATGGGCCATCTGAGGGACCTGGGCTCTGTCTAAACCGAGACGTGGGACCCAATGAGATATGGTCAAAGCTTGATCAGTGCCCAGACCACTGCAAAGGCCTCCCGTTACATGTATCTTCTCAGTATTGTGCATGATTACCTTTAAGATACAGTTATAGTTCCACTATTTTCAGGGGTATTCTGGAATGTCTCAGTGAACTGTTTTTTCCAATGGGCCAGCTTTCATGCAGACCTGTTGTACTGTGCTATAAGAATAAAGGAGATTCATACACATTATCCTTTTTCGGATCTTACAAATGGCTATAAGTTGAAGAGGTATCGACTACATTTGCAGCACAGGAGTCATACCATCTTCATTTGAACCCTGAATTACTGTTCTATGTTCTTTCTGCTCCTGGATACTTTATTTACCTTGTAATTTACTATGGAGCATTTACCGTTCTTCTCCTGGAATCCTTGGATGTCAGATGCCCTTTTGGTGATATTTCAAGTGTTATATTACATTTGGGAGGCTCAACTGTCATCGGAGCGATCTCCTGCTTGTGTGTAAGTCAATTTCAGAACAAGGGAGAGCGCGAGGGCCATGCATGAATATCATTGTTCTGTCAGAGCAATGTCTGTGGGAGGTTGATAATCAACAGTAAAGCCGACATGTGCTGTTTTAAGAGTGCCACATTGTACCCTGCTTTGCTATGCAACGGTGAAGCCTGAAAGGGAAATCACGTTTGTCAACAGGTCAAAGGCTTACATGTGCTGAGGCACCTGCTGGATGGTTGTCGGCTTCCAGCACATCGTGTGCGCGACATGCGTTGTTGCATTCCGATTTCTCTGTCTTGCAAGTATTTTCACCGCATAGATCTGTAACCCTTTAAGTAAGCGATACAAAATTACTTTCATGTGGGCACCTGCCTATTTTCCTCACTTTCTCCACTTCTGTTTTTGTAAGTGTTGGGAAAATTGTTTTCTTTGGCCACAGAACTTGGTATTTGGTGTTTATATTTCTCAACAAATTAGGAAAAAATATAAGAAGGAAAGTATATTCTATATTAGCACCAGCTCTTGGGTTACAGTGTCAATCATAAGCAGCATTTGGGATATGTTATTTACTCAGCAGTATGGATGTCACTGCATTATTTTTTTAACTGGGTGAAGTATGGTTATATCAGTTTTTGAACTTTTTTTTTTTTGTCTGGATTTGGATTTGACTTACCAACGACATGCAGTTTGACCCCCCCTCTTCCTGCAGAGTAAAGGTGAACCATTTGGTGGGTGAGGTGGAAGGAATAATTTGTGTCATATCTTAAGGCCACAGATGGGGAAAGGATGGCTGCGGGAAGAAAGAAGAACATTCTCTTACATTGTTTAGGTTCAGAGGGTCAGGTGGTTTTCAGGACTTTACCACCAAGGGAAGGCCAGGGTGACAGAAATGTGTATGAGGAGGCTGTGTTGAGGATGGAACATTGGTGCAAGCCCACGTCTAGTGTTGCGATGAACAGGTTCAAGTTTTACACCCAGGCACAAGAAGAAGGCAAAAGGTTCGATGAGTTTCTTACTAGTCTCCGAGCTTAATCCAACAACTGCAACTTTGGATCCATTACTGATGAGATGATCAGAGACCATATTAATGTGCATGTTAAGAGTAAAAAAAAGTTCAGGAACAGTTATGGGTGATCCTAACCTGCAATTGGCCATTAGCACTGCTAAAGCGTTGGAGCAGTCAGAACTGTGGATAAGGTTTTGCACAAGGGCAGTAAGAGTGCTGAGGTTGTGTGTAGTGTGAGTGCTAGCAGTGCTCATGGGGTAAATCAGACTGTTAATGCTGGCAGTCCCAGCGGGATTCTTGAATGTACAGAAGAATTGACTGGAATTTCCATTGTTATCGGTGTGTAGCACCAGTCATATAGTGTCCCCTCCCCAATGTCCGGCTGTAGGTAAAGAATGTAGCAGTCGTGGGACATTTTTCACATGTGTAGGGATTTCTGGAAAGAAAATTATGCCACTAATGCTAATGGGAAAGTATTTTGTGTTAGCGATGAGGGCAATTTTCATGAAGCTTGGGAAGGCAGTGTGGGAATTGTACTTTCCTTTGAGGGCACTGGTGAGGGTTTGGAGTGAGAGGGAGTAATGAGGCTACCTAAGTGTACTTTTACATAATAAATGTTGAACTGGAGTTGATGGCAAATTCCGGTTTACCCTAGACTATCATTAGAAAGGAATATTGTTTGCAAAAGTTCAGTGACAAGGTGTGTTTGGAATCTCTGAGGGAGTCAGTGCTGAGAGTTTTGATGGTTCATGAATAGATATTGTGGGGTACGAGGTGGTGGATGTTGTATTCAAGGGTAGGGCTGCTCAGACTAAGTTGCATGTGGCTACTACAGATGTTGGGATGACAGTACCAACTCTCCTTCTGTGAAGTCAGTGTGCTCAAGAACTACAGCACATAATTATGTGAAGATACATAATGGAAACACAACTGATTACCTAGCAAGGATGCCATGGGCCAAAAGGGACTTTGTACTCAGGGATCCTAGATGGGCACTATCTCTCCTGACTGTGAGAGAGCTCATGGCCTGCTGGGAAATGTAGTTCATTTTCAGGATTCTGCCATTTTGTGTGTTGTCCTGTCGTGTATTTCCTAGGAATCCTCAGGTCCTGCACATTTTGGATGACCTACACTACAGGCTTGCGGTCCAAACAACTTTTGGACACCCCCACAGGATATGTCAGCTGTTAGACCAGCTAGCTCTATAGTGCCACTACCACCCCCCTGTATCTTACGGTGTTGTAGGTAGTCTTTCACAACCACTGAACATGAGAAGCCTGATTCCTCAGGAATCATGGAAAACAGTACTGTACTTTTCGCTCAGTTACTCGTGCTCACTTACTTTCAGAAAATTGACAGGATGGCGATTAGGACGTTTCAATAAGTATTTATTGGTCCAGCGTCAGTCTTGTGTAAAGCATATTTGCTGCGACAATCAGGAGACAGAAGCATACGAAAGAGATTGCAAGTACCAAGATAGTAAATAGTACATTTCTACCCTAGTGCTGATAAGATGAACATAAGCAGTTCAGATAAAAACAGTAGGACTTACATATTCCTAAAATGCACGCCGTATTAATTTGCCTAAATGTGCCCAGCCTAGATCTGTATGTGTAGCATGTATATGCGTGTAGCTATATATATATATATATATATATATATTACCTACTGGCGGTCGCCAATAGGTAGTTCTAGTTAGGACCTAGTTACCATAGGAAAATCACAACATTCTATTCCCAATAACTTTGCCGCTGATTGACGAATCTTTGCGAAATTTTCAAAACTCGTGGGGCGCTCCGGTCCGCTCCTATCTTGAAAGTTTCAGGGGGACTCGGCAAGCGGGGGCTGAGAAAAAAGGGGGGTCCCAAAATGTGTTTTCCCCATGCAATTTTCCATAGGACATTTTAGATACGGCTACAGCCCGAACTGCTGAACGGAATTACACCAGATTTGGCAAAAAGGTAGCCCTTGGTTCAGAAAGCAACCTTTTTGTTAAATAGTGTAATTCTGTTCAGTAGTTGCTGAGAAAATCAAAATTAAAAAGGTTTCGATATCTATGGCCGCGGAGGATCCGCGCACCCTACAGATTAGGATCCGCGCACCCTGCCAATCACGAGCTGCATTCTAAATGGCTGTGAACACTCCAAACCAGGAACTGTTGGCAGCCATCTTGTGCCTCGGTAGAAGCGAGGCATAAGATGGCAGTAAAATGAAGGCAGAAAACAAGAAGAGGGGGCAGGGTTGAAACACCCTGACCCACAAGGACCTCCAGGTAAAAAAAAATGATTTTATTTTTTTTAAACCCCGAGATGCGCGCTGTGTGCGCGGATCCAGCCGCGAAAATGAAAAAAACGAATCACGGGCTTCCCACGCTTTGTTTATATAAAGGCCCCGGATGGGCTAGGTCCCGGGGTAAGAAAAGCAAAAGTGTGGGGGGGCCTCAATCCCCCCACACTGCCCCAGGGACCACTGCCCCCCGGGGCTTTGTTTTATAATGCGGGTGGGCATTCAAGCCCCCTCCTGAGCCCCGGGGACCGCCACCCCCGGGGCTTTTATTAATATATTTGCGGGGGCACATGGCCTCCCGCTGCCCCGGGGACCGCCACCCCCCCCCCCCCCCCCCCGGCGTTTAAAAAAAAAATCCTGTGTGGGGGGCTGGAGCCCCCCCACACACCCCGGTGACCGCCACCACCCGGGGCTCTAATTATTACAAATGGGGGGTCCGTTATGGACTCCCAAGCCCCGGGGACCACCACCTCTCCGGGCCTTTGCTAATGTTGAGGGGGGCTGGGCGGCCCCCCTCCTGGAGCCCTTGATGGCCCTGGGGACCGGCTCCTGCAGTGTCCAGGGGTGCCCACCCCGGGACACTGCAGTTTGCTGTGACAGGGCGGGAGCCGTGCATAGCAAACTCTGGTTTAGATTTTGGAAGAGAGAGCAGGACACCTGCTCTCTCTTCCAAAATTCAAACCACATTGCTTTTCAACACGCGGTAGCTGCATGTCAGCAGCTCCCGATGTGGATAAGCAATGCCGGCTCCCGAAGGACGCGGGGAGCTGGCGGGACCGTGGGGACATTGGGGCTCCCCCCACAGTCTCCATCATTGTGTATAGGCCCTGGGGGATGGGGTCCCCGTGGAGAATAGAAATTAGTGGTAGGAGCCAATTTTTTTTACGGAAAAATTAGAAGTCGCGACTCCAGCGTGGTGCTCAGCGTGGCACACTAGTGAGAACGCGCTGGGTGCGCGACTCCCCCAAAAAATTGAAACAAAAAACAATCATTAAAAAAAGTATATAAATATATTAAAATGAAAAAATAAAATGAAAAAAATTAAAAATATTTCACTTTGAATATTTAAAAAAACTTTCCCCCCCATTTTTTATTAAAAATATATAATTTTATTTAATAAAGAAAATATTTAAAAATAAACAGTTAAAAAACTGTAGAAAATCAGTATCAAAGAATACATATAACTATTATTACAAATAAAAACGATCATTTAAGAAACCTTTGAAATTCACTGAAAAAACCATGGGTTTCAGAAACGTTATAGTTAGAAATTAGCATTTAAAAAACCTTAGAAATTCCCCCAAAAAAACATAGGTTTCAGAAACGTTATAGTTCGCTGGACATTTCACTCGTACAAAACCATAGAAATTCCCCCGTTATAGTTAGTTCAGCTAACTATAACTCGCGCAACTGCAATGCACTGCTGATGACGTCACATATTACATCACTCATGACATGGTCAGTGACATCACTCATGACATAACTGATGACATCTCAAATTACCTATGGTTTTTTCAGTGAAATATATATATATATATATATATTACCTACTGTGCAGTGCTTATTAGAGTTGTGAAAAACCACAATATTTTAAACAAAAATAATAAAAGAAAAAATTAACAACACTCTCTCCACCCCACTTATAAAAATTACGAAAAATTAAAATATTGCCTTTCAAAACGAAGTGCATCATATGTCCTCCATGTGCGCACGGTGCGCGAAGCGCATCGTGCGTACATGGCCCATCTAGCGTAACGTGGGCACGCGGTGCGCGTAGCGCACCGCGTGCCCACCGTGCGTGCACGGCACTAACTGCGTAAAGTGGGCGCGCGGTGCGCGAAGCGCACCGCGTGCTTACTGTGCGCGCACGGTGCGCGAAGCGCACCGTGCGCGCACGGAACGAACTGCGTTAAGTGGGCGCGCACGCCACGAATGGCGTAAAGTAACTTAGCATTTAAAAAACCGTACAAATTCACTGAAAAAACCATAGGTTTCACACACGTTATAGTTAGGAATTAGCATTTAAAAAACCTTGCAAATTCACTGAAAAAACCATAGGTTTCACACATGTTATAGTTAGCGGAAATTTTACTGATAAAAAACCAGTGAAATTCCCCCGTTATAGTTAGTGTAGGCAACTATAACTCACGCGACCGCAATCTTCTGCTGATGACATATGTGTCTTTATGAAAAAAAAATATTTGAAATATATGTATAGCTAAAAATGTATGGAAGAAGACATGGGCAAATAAGTGTCTAAATACAGTATTAGCATCAGCAGAGGATTGCGGTCGCGTGAGTTATAGTTGCCTACACTAACTATAACGGGGGAATTTCACTGGTTTTTTATCAGTAAAATTTCCGCTAACTATAACATGTGTGAAACCTATGGTTTTTTCAGTGAATATATATATATATATATATATATATATGCCTTGAGGTCTTCTGTATATGAAATGCCTCCTCCTGAACGAGAGTTGCTTCGTTGCCAATGGACCGCACGGAAGCCAGTCTCTATCAAATAAGGAAAAAATCTTCTCCCATGTATCCGGAAGAATAACGAAGCCTTGTGCGGTTGAATAAATGCTTTATTCCTCAGTCAGCCGTTCGTCAAACGCGTTTCGAGTGCGCAGCACCCTTGTTCACTGACGCTGAGTAAAGTTTTCACAACCATTTTAACTTGGCTTTCCACGTGACTATACAACTACAAAATGAGTGTATAAGAGAACAGACTCGTAGTTTTTTGGAATACGCATATGGTCCTACGTTATTGGCATACACATCACAATACGATTTCATTAGTATTAAACTAAAATAGTAAATCATGACCGACAGTGATTATATTTTTGAAAACATTGTTCCGTCATCCATTGCAATTATGAAATATACGGTTCAAGTAATGCCCAAGTGGGCTTTCTTAATCCAACCATGTTGTTTTTAGGTTTAAAGCATTTTTATTAAGACAAAACAAAACATGGGGAGGGGAATAGGAGGTTAGGGTTACATACAATACAGTAAAAGAAAAAGGTGCAACTCAGGAGGGTTGGCGAAGGGTAGTTCGGTGGTTCAGAGGAAAAGCACAGTAAATGAAGGCAAAAAATACAATCTATTGAATCCCCGCGTGCATATCCAACACCCCAAATCTGAGCAATGAAAGCCAGTAGCAACGCAACAAAGCACAATCCAACCCCCCCCATCCCCCATCCCCCCAATAAAGGGAAAAGAAAAGAAACAATACCCCAACTCCCCCGTCCAATGGCTCCGCAGTAGGTTTATCCGCCCCAAAAAGCCCGCACCCCCCCCCCCCGGAGGATCCCGTCTCACATTTAGTCTAGTCCGCCGGGATCACCGGTGGCGTCAGCCTAAGAAGCCTAAGATACCTCGGGCAGGTGAGCTCCCGGAATTCGGTGGACAGCAGCGCTAGGAAGGGTTGCCACAGCTCTTCAAATTGGTCTATCTCCCCCGCCACCGTAAGCGACAACTTCTCCATTCCCAGCACATGCCAGAGCCTATGCAACCAACCCGTAATGGAGGGAACAGTGGTGGTGCGCCAGTGGATAAGGATGTTCTGGACCGCAGACCCCAGCGCAATCGCGATCTGCCTACCCCTGCGGGACTTCAGTGGGTACATTAGGTCATTGGGGAGGCCCAGCAAGACATACGCCGGAAAGCGCGGCAGCTCTATCTCAAAGTGCTTATCCACCTCGTCCAAAACTTCCTTCCAGTAAGCGGTCAGCACGGGGCAATCCCAAAGAATGTGTGAGAGGGTACCCTCCTGCCCGCAGCCCTGCCAGCACCCCTTGTCAGTGTGTCTATGCATTTCATACAGTCTCTCCGGGGTGTAGTACCAATAAGTGGACACCTTAGTAAAGGTCTCCGTAAGGCCCGTATGATAAGCAGAGTGCCGCGCCCGATACGCAATTTTGTCCCATTCCTTGTGGCTGAGTGTCCTACCCAATTCTCTGTGCCAGCGCTCCCTCCCTGGGTTATAATAGTGAAACGGCGGGGGTTGTAGGAACTTGTACAAATCGGTAATTAGCTTAGCATCGGAGGTCCGGGTAACCAACCACCTCTCATACGGTGTAATTTGACGAGCAGCGGTGTCACGCACCTGGGGCTGGAGGGCCCAATGCCGAACCTGCATGTAGCGCAATCTGTCCAGCTCCGTCAGGCCGAATTCCCGCCGAAGTTGCTGAAAAGGAATCGCGCCCTCCGGTCCATAGATCTGGAAGAGCACCCTGCAGCCCGCGTGCACCCAATAGGAAAAAGCTCCCGGCTCCATCCCTGGGGAGAAGTCCGGGTTACCCACTATGGGTGTGAACGGCGAAGCGAAGGTGGTAAGGCCCCGAACCTCGCAGACTGCATCCCACACCCTCAGGGGGACCCGCGTAACAAAAGAGGCGTAAAGGTTAGGGGGGCGATGCGCGCGGCGCAAGAATGGAACCTCTTGTAAGGTGTGGCCCGCCACTGCCTGGTCTTGAAAAAGCCAGTGTTTGGCGGACTCCCACCTGCTCCACTCCACCAGATATCGCAGCTGCGCCGCCTGAAAGTACTTACGGAGGTCCGGGATACCAAGACCCCCCGCCTCCGGGGCAAACGTGGAGAGGACCCTCTTCATCCGCGGCTTTCGGCCCTGCCAGACAAAGCGGGAGATGTCAGCCTGCGTTTGTCGTATCCAGCCCACCGGGGGCTGGAGAGGTAGGGCCCGAAAAAGATACAGTATCTGGGGCAACACCGTCATCTTAACCGCCGCGATTCGCCCCAACCAGGACAGTAGGCCCTTGCTCCAGCGGCCAAGCTCCTCCTTGATCTTCCTGCTGAGGGAGGTATAATTGGCCGCAACCATCTCCGGTAATGTGGGCGCCAGCAGAATCCCCAGGTATGGCACCGTGGACGAGGACCACTGCATGGGGAAGAGCCTCTGAAGGTCCCTCCTGGTATCCGCAACCAGGGACACATCCAATGCCACCGACTTGCTCATATTCATTTTGAAGCCGGCCACACGTGCAAAGGCGTCCAGTTCCTGGATGCAAGCAGGCAGCGACCTCCTAGGGTCGTCCAAGGTCAACAGGACATCGTCCGCATAGAGGCTAACCGTGTGGACATACTGGCCCATCTGGACCCCAATAGCATCCGGGTTGTTGCGAATCCTCTGAGCAAACGGCTCCATGTAGAGGGCAAACAGAAGCGGCGAGAGGGGGCAGCCCTGCCTCGTGCCGCGTTCGATAGCAAATCCACCGGAGCTACACCCATTGACCCGCACCGACGCTGAAGGATGCTTATAACAGTTGAATACCATGGTGCGGAACTTATCACCGATTCCCAGTTTCCTGAGAACCAGCTCGAGATATGGCCAATGAACTCTGTCGAAGGCCTTCTCCGCATCAACGGACAGCAGCATCCGCTCCCCCGGGATCCGCGAGGCCTTCTCCAGAACATGCGTCACCTGCTTGGTATTGTCAACCGTCTGTCTGCCGGGTACAAAGCCAGCCTGGTCCGCCTCCACCAGTCCGGGGAGGTGCGGGCCCAGCCTGGACGCTAGAATCCCCGTATACAACTTGAGGTCGACATTTAAAAGCGAAATGGGTCGATACGAACCGCAGAAGGCCCGGTCTTTCCCAGGTTTCGGGATTACGGAGACCGTCGCATTCAGGAGATCCGGTGGGATGGCTCCCGGTTCGGAGAAGGAATTAAATAGCCGAGCAAGGACAGGGGCCACAGCCGCGCAAAAAACCTTATAAAACAGAGACGTGTACCCGTCTGGACCCGGGGCCTTACCATGCTTCAGCCGCGCTATAGCGGAAATCACTTCCTCAACATGGATATCCCGCTCCAGATGGTCCGCCTGAGCAGGATCCAGCACCGGCAGGGCCACTGACTCCAAATAGTCTTCGGCGTCCCGCGGCGAGGAGGGCTCCTCAGCATACAGCGCCTCGTAGAAGCTGCGGAAAGATTCCGCTACCTCTGCGTCCCCAGAAACGACCACCCCGTCCGTACCCACCAGTTCCTTCACGACGCTACGCTGCCGCGTGACCCGGAGCCGGTGCGCCAGGAGCTTACCACATTTGTCCCCCCAGTGTAGAAGGCATGCTTCAAGCGCAAGGCGGCATACTCCGCCCTATCAAGATCCAGTGCCGACAGGAGTTTCCTCGCAGCCTTCAACTGCCTCCACACCCTTGGAGCCCCCGTACGACGGTGGACCTGCTCAAGCTCCCGGACCTGAACGGTCAGCTCGTCCCTTTTCCGTTGCCGCTCCCTATTTTCGGCTGAGGCGATGGAAATAAATTCCCCCCGGAGGACTGCATCAATGCCGCCCACTGTGTCGCTTGTGACGTGTCGGTGTTGCTATTGTGAGTTAAGTAAGCCTGTATGACCTCCCCAATGCGTACCACTACAGACTTTTTGTGTAAAAGGGTATCTCGAAGGCGCCACACCTCCCTAGCGGGAGAGGCCGCCGGCCACTTGAAAACGCCGGCGACTGGTGCATGGTCAGACAGGGTCAGGACCCCAATGTCCGCCGCTGTGGCGGCGGCGCGCATCGGTCCACTCACCAGAAGATAGTCCAGCCGTGAGTAGGTTCGGTGTGCGTGTGAAAAGTAAGAGTAGTCCCTATCAGTGGGGTGCATGGAGCGCCAAAGGTCGTGTAAGTCCATTTCCGCAATCTGGGCCTTCACAGCCTGGGACAGTTCCCCCGTCTGCGGGGAGCGCTGCGCCGACCTGTCCATCACAGAATCGAAGACAATATTAAGATCTCCCCCCAAGATGACATGGCGGTCGGGAGAAGCAGTGACATCCACCAACACGGAGTCCAAGAAACGCTCTTGGTGGTCATTTGGGCTATAAACGGAGCCGACCGTGAACGTTATGCCTCCTAAGCGCATGCGATACGCAAGAAGCCTCCCCTTCTGTTCAGCATACTTATACAAAACCTCCCCCCTAAAGGAGCTCGCTAGAAGAATGGCTACCCCCGCAGTCTTGTTTGCTGCCGAGGAGAAGAACTGGGTGGGGAACTTAGCAGAGCGCAGCCTATGGCAATCCCGGGACAGTAAGTGGGTCTCCTGCAAGAGGCAAATGTCCGCCTGCGTCCCCTCCAGCAAAGATAAGATCGCTCTGCGCTTCACAGGGTTATTCAGACCCTTAACATTAAGGGTCACTACCTTTAGGGCCGACATTCCTCCCGGGGATCAGGAACGCTGTGCCATGGGCAAGGGATCAGCGGGTGGGGCGCGCGGGGCAGTTGCGCGGGACAAGCCAAAACAGACCAAGCGAGGGCACGGACGACATCGGACGGGACTTCCCCAACCCCAGAACAACCCCTACACCCACCCAAAACACAACCATGGCAACTAGCCAAATGCAAACTTAAACACCCCATTGTCCCAGTCAAGCCCCAAACGGGCAAGTCCGTAGAAAAAAGCAAAGTGGACGTTCAGCCACTCACCTCCATCCGCTCCCTCCCGACCCCCCCACCCCATACCCAGCATTAAGAAGCTGAGAGCATCTCCCCCCGGAGTGAGTGTTAGGCCGTCATGGCCACGCCGGTGGAGCTGGCCGAGTCCCTGGCCGCCGCCCTCAAAGCGTCGGCCATGTCCGCCCTGATAGTAGGGGAATCGGGACGCCCCGCGCTGGCCGCCGATTGTCTCCTCGTCGACCTCCGCCGGCTCCGTCTCTCTGAGCGCCTCCACGACGGTGTAGCCCCTTCCTCCTCCGCCGCCGTAAGCCCCAGGACCCCACAAATGTCCTGCAAGGAGCATAGCTGATGCAGCACCCCATTCCACCGGAAAATCAGGCGGAAGGGATGTCCCCAAGAGTACGGCGTCTCATGTTCGCGCAGAAAGTCAGTGGCAATCCTGAAGGACCTGCGTTTCTGCAGCGTGATGGCGGATAGGTCCTGATAAAGCGCTACAGGCCGCTCCCGGAAAGTCAGGGGCTGTTTCCTGCGGGCCTCAGTCATGAGACAGCGGGAAGTCGGGCAAGAAAGCCAAAATGTCCGGTGGGGGTGCCGATGACTGGCGCTGCCGGCCAACCCTGTGTGCCCTATCAATGCGAATAGGGAAGTCTGCAGCTTCCCCCAGGATCTCCCGGAACAGGTCTTGCAGATAGCCCTCCAAGTCGGTCCCTTCGTCCGTGGACGGCACACCACGCACTCGGATGTTGTTCCTCCGTGACCTGTTCTCAAGGTCCTCAGAGTGGGCCTGGAGCTCAACACACTGCTCCCGGAGGTGGAGAACGTCCTGTTGAAGATGGACTATCTCCTCGTCCCGACGTTGGGACTCCGTCTCCACCGTCTCAACTCGCTCGCCAAGGCCCTCCACTTCTCTACGCACTTCCCGGACCTCGCTGGCCACTTCCCGCTTCAGCGTCTGGAAGTCCTCTTTGAGGGAGCTAAACAGTTCTTCCATAAAGGACCTCGTGACCGGTGGCTCCCCCCCAGTCACATCCGCCAAGGCCCGGGAAGACCCCGGCGAGGGTTGTGTTCTGTCCCTCAGTTGCTGGGCCCTGCCAAGCATGTCCGGCAGGGTGCGGTCCCCCTTCCTCGAGCCGCCTCTTCCAGTCATCGCAAACGCTGCAGTCGATGAGTGGGCACAGGTCCAGCCGCCTCAGGAATGCCCAGCCGCTAGCAAGCGCTCGACGTGGGGATCCCCCTGCAAGCAGAGTCGCTGCGTCGCAGGCGACAAGATGGCGGTGCAGTCCGGGCACCGCCAGCCGCGGGCGCCCATCCGAGACAGCAATGGAAAGCTATAGTAGGGGGTTCCTTATCAGCACGTCCCTCAGAGAGTCAGCCCAGCAGCGGTGGCGGGCACATACATCCGCCAGCAAAGGCTCCGGTGAAGGCCAACAACATCGATCCCTCGGGGACAAAATGGCGGCAGGGCGGGGCAGGGCAGAACGGCCAGGCCCGGCGACATCACCGGGGCCCCCTAGAAACACAGCAATCTGAGAAGTTCCACAGCCGGTTTCACTCTGTCACACACAAGGGCCCAGATGGTCCGACCCCAACAGTGAGTCCGCCGTACTTCGGCCAAGGGGCCGGGGCCCACACAGTGCGGGGCGTCGCCGACACCAGTCTGAGCGCCAAAGCACACGTCCAAAGTCCTCCACGCCGCCGGGTCCCAGCCCGCAAAGCTCCTTTATCCTCCGTCGAGCGACGGGTCAGACTTCCTCCAGATCGTCAGCTTTCAGCACTAGGCCCAGCCGAGGCGCCGATGCGTTCCACCACCCAGGCCCTCCGTCGCTCCTCGAACTTTGATCGGACTTTTGGGGCACTTTCCCGGGGGCGATCAGGGCCAAAGCGACATCAACGTGCGCGCCAGGTGCTCCGCCGCACTCCTCTCATACGCTGAGCATCAGCGGGGGGAGAAAAGCGTACGAAAAGGGCTCGAGCTGAGTCGGGCCGGAGGAGCTACGGGAGGAAGCGTCCGCTCACCCCGCCATCTTGGCCACGCCCCCACCATGTTGTTTTTAAACAATGTTTTCTTAAAAACCTATTCAAAAATCTAGCCCCAGTGGGCTTTATGTTGCCAATACAATGCATTAATTTGTTACATCTTGAGTCAATTTATACGTGGAAAGCTTTTCATAAAATAAAATATAGTTAGGAACAGATTATTCAAGTTATTCAAAACTAGTTATCAAAGGTGCGTGTACATATCCTCTTCTACATTCAAACCATCTGGCTGCTTAGAATTCAATTCGATTATATAACGTGACTCCAATCTCCTTAATTGTTTTTCCCTATTGCCTCCCCTGGGATTTTTCTCAACGGCATCTATCACAAAATATGTGAGGCCATCGGGTCGTTTATTATGGAATTTCTCAAAGTGTCGTGCGACAGGATATGATCTGTCGTCATTTTTTATTGCTCTTAAGTGCTGTAACACTCTCTTGTGTACTTCTAAGATTGTGCTGCCCACGTACCTCAAGCCACAAGGGCATTGAAGCACGTAGACAGCTTACTCAGTTTTGCATGAGAATTTTCCTCTTATTATTCGCAATTGTTTGTTTAAACCTGGTATATATTTATCTGTGTTTACACCATACTTGCATGCTTTGCACTTGGTGCATTTTACAAATCCTTGCTTCTTCGTTAACCAAGTTGTTTTTGGTTTGGATTTTTTCAAATTATTTTTGACCAAGGTTTGTTTAAACGATTTTGCTTTGCGAAATGTGATCTGCGGTCTACGTGGGAGAACTTTTCCAAGGATTGGGTCATTCTTGATTACATGCCAGTGTTTATTTAGAATGCCTCTCAATTTAATGTGCTGTGTATTGTACGTTGTAATGAATCTACCTGGTTGGGTTAAGGACATTTTCTTATTTTTCTTATTTTTCCCTTGGACATCTTCTTTTTTCTCAAATAAAATATTTTCTCTTTTCCTTCTCTGAACTTTGTAGATTGTACTGTCTATCCAATCATCCGGGTAGCCTCTTTCCTGAAATCTCCCTTTTAGTATTGTTAGTTCTTCTTCAATTATCTGATCTTTGCTACAGTTGCGTTTTGTGCGTATGCATTCACCATAAGGAATGCTCTTTTTGAGATTTGTGGGATGAAAACTTTTAGCATGTAAGATAGTGTTACTGGAGGCAGGTTTACGATAAAGCTTGGTTTCTATCTTGCTACCTTCAATATATACTGTCAAGTCCAAAAAATTAATTTCAGTCTTGCTTATTTCGCTTGTGAATTTTAAATTGAGGTCATTGTTTTGTAGGCTGTTGATGAATATTTTAGCCTCCTCTTCTGTGCCTTTCCATATGACGAACAGGTCGTCAATAAACCTACTCCAATGCAAAATGTTATTCTCCCATTGTTGTTGGTACTGCGACCTGACCACCTGCTCCTCCCACCAGCCCATATGCAAATTAGCATAGCTGGGGGCGAAGCAGGTGCCCATCGCAGTACCGCACACTTGGTGGAACAGTTCATTGTTGAATATAAAATAATTATTTGTTAGACATCTCTCGATCATTGACAAGAGCATTTGGGTATGGGCCCACATTGTTATGGGTCTTGAACCTAGAAAATATTTGACAGCCTTTATCCCATCGGTGTGTCGTATACTCGTGTAGAGTGTTGACACATCTATCGTTATTAGGAGATAATCATCTTCCCACGGTAGGTCGTAGATACCCCTCAAAAAATCTCCTGTATCCTGAATATAGGAAGGTAGAGTTTGAACTAGGGGATGGATGAAGAAATCTACATATTTTGAAGTGTTCTCCAGGGCACTACCAATTGCCGAAATAATTGGGCGCCCTGGCGGTTCTTCAATATCTTTGTGGACCTTGGGAATTAGATAAAAAACTGCCGTTATTGGATGGTCAATTTTTAGGAACTTGTACTCGTCTTGTTTAAGTAGACCCTGGTCAAACCAATGTTTCAATTGCACATTGTACTCATCATTACTAGTATGCATGACTTTTTCATCCACTCTTACATAACATTTTTTGTTGTTGAGTTGCTTATAAGCTTCACTCAAATATTTCTGTTTGTCCCATAGGACAATGTTGCCCCCTTTGTCCGCATTGCGCACAATGCAGTTCTCATTTTCAGATAATTTCTTTAACAGGGCTTGATATTCGGTTTGCTTAGAATATTTATTTCTCATATTTATTTGACAACTCAGTTTTTTAAGTTCGTTTGTAACAAGTTCACAAAAAATGTCAATACCATCCCTTGCTGACATTTGAATGAATCGTGAAGTGGGTTTAAAGCCCGTTGGTATCCCTTGCCCAATGGATAAGCCCTCTTCTTGTGCGATTGTTTCCACATCCAATGTTTCAAATGCGCTTGCTGTGTCCATTGATTTCAGTTCCATCATTAGGTCAAAGTCAGTGACTTGTAATCCGCTTGCTGTAGTTATAGGGCTTTCCAAGATTGGTGCTTCTCCGGTGGTAGGTGCGCTCTTCTGCGTAGGGTTAATGAGAAAGTGTTTCTTTAATTTGAGTGTTCTTATGAATTTAAAGAGATCTATTCTCGTTTGTACATAGTCCAGGTTAGACTCAGGGCAGAATGTTAGGCCTAGCTGTAGAATTTCTTTCTCTCGATCAGTGAGGATTATATTTGTCAGATTAATTATCGCCTCATTATTTCGTGCCATCATTTGTTCGTTTTCTTTTCTTGCTTTTGTTGCCCTCTTCCGACAGACTGACCCCTTCCTCCTCGCTGCCCTTTGCCTCTTCCTCTTGGAGGTCTTTGTGGTCGTGTTTGTACCTATTGTCTTGGTCGCAGGTTGAACCTGCGTTCTTCGCATAAAAAATCGAACTCTTCAATTACTGATGGTACTGTGGTTTGTGGGGTTACTGCCTCCTCCAAATCAGTGTCAACTTCTGAACTGTGTATACTGCTTTGTTCAGAGTGTTCTTCTGCACTGGGTTTACTCATCTGGGCAAGCTTATTCCTTCTGATGGTATCAAACTTTTTTGCGAAGGTGTAGATCTGGCCCCTGTCGTAATCTTGTTTGTCCCTGATATACTTTTGTGCTTTCCTCTCTCTTATGGTGGTTTCATATTTCTTCATCCTTTCTTTCAATGATGACTTAAACTCAGTAATCAGATCTTGATTTTCTTCTTTGCTTAGATCACTGAGTAGACCCTCTATTTCGGATAAAATTTTGCTTCTGTCGATGTCGGCGTACTTAATTAAAATCGCCAACATTCTTCTCGAGGCATCATTGTTATTGGCCGCCCATTCACGTAACATGTCTGGATTGGGTTCTTCATAGGTTGGAGTAACCATTATTCGCAATCCTCTGGGCACTCTCTGTACTTCCAAATATCTTTGTAGTGATCTCGACTCCCACCATTTTGAGAGTTCTAAACGTTGAAGCTTTTCGAGACGTTTCAAACGTGTATTTAAATCACTCACTGTTTTATCAGTTGCCATTGCCCCCACAGCAGTACTTGGATTAGTATACGCATCATTGAAAATCTGCGAAGCTGCTTCTTCGCGTTCCTGCATCTCTAAGGCTGACATGTTGAGGAATATAATTATTTACTGCAAGAGTTTCTCATCAACCGCAACCGTTTGCGAATCAGTGTTACAACTACACATAAACGCCAAACTTCACTCTCTCCCTCCGTGCTTGTTATTGCAGAATCAGACTCACCGAGAAATTCCCGCGTTCCCGAATTCATCCGGACTCCGCGTCGCGTTCTCGCGCTGATGTTCCAAGTTACTGAGAGTCTTGTCGGGTCTCTGCACGTTTCGGGGGGGAGGCAGCAATGGTTGCCTTGAGGTCTTCCGTATATGAAATGCCTCCTCCTGAACGGGAGTTGCTTCGTTGCCAATGGACCGCACGGAAGCCGGTCTCTATCAAATAAGGAAAAAATCTTCTCCCATGTATCCGGAAGAATAACGAAGCCTTGTGCGGTTGAATAAATGCTTTATTCCTCAGTCAGCTGTTCGTCAAACGCGTTTCGAGTGCGCAGCACCCTTGTTCACTGACGCTGAGTAAAGTTTTCACAACCATTTTAACTTGGCTTTTCACGTGACTATACAACTACAAAATGAGTGTATAAGAGAACAGACTCGTAGTTTTTTGGAATACGCATATGGTCCTACGTTATTGGCATACACATCACAATACGATTTCATTAGTATTAAACTAAAATAGTAAATCATGACCGACAGTGATTATATTTTTGAAAACATTGTTCCGTCATCCATTGCAATTATGAAATATACGGTTCAAGTAATGCCCAAGTGGGCTTTCTTAATCCAACCATGTTGTTTTTAAACAATGTTTTCTTAAATAAAATTCTCATGCAAAACTGAGTACGCTGTCTACGTGCTTCAATGCCCTTGTGGCTTGAGGTACGTGGGCTGCACAATCTTAGAAGTACACAAGAGAGTGTTACAGCACTTAAGAGCAATAAAAAATGACGACAGATCATATCCTGTCGCACGACACTTTGAGAAATTCCATAATAAACGACCCGATGGCCTCACATATTTTGTGATAGATGCCGTTGAGAAAAATCCCAGGGGAGGCAATAGGGAAAAACAATTAAGGAGACACGTTATATAATCGAATTGAATTCTAAGCAGCCAGATGGTTTGAATGTAGAAGAGGATATGTACACGCACCTTTGATAACTAGTTTTGAATAACTTGAATAATCTGTTCCTAACTATATTTTATTTTATGAAAAGCTTCCCACGTATAAATTGACTCAAGATGTAACAAATTAATGCATTGTATTGGCAACATAAAGCCCACTGGGGCTAGATTTTTTAATAGGTTTTTAAGAAAACATTGTTTAAAACAACATGGTTGGATTAAGAAAGCCCACTTGGGCATTACTTGAACCGTATATTTCATAATTGCAATGGATGACGGAACAATGTTTTCAAAAATATAATCACTGTCGGTCATGATTTACTATTTTAGTTTAATACTAATGAAATCGTATTGTGATGTGTATGCCAATAACGTAGGACCATATGCGTATTCCAAAAAACTATGAGTCTGTTCTCTTATACACTCATTTTGTAGTTGTATAGTCACGTGGAAAGCCAAGTTAAAATGGTTGTGAAAACTTTACTCAGCGTCAGTGAACAAGGGTGCTGAGCACTCGAAACGCGTTTGACGAACGGCTGACTGAGGAATAAAGCATTTATTCAACCGCACAAGGCTTCGTTATTCTTCCGGATACATGGGAGAAGATTTTTTCCTTATATATATATATATATATATATATATATATGCACTTAAACACCTCTCAGCACTTCCTTTGCGGCGAACTGACAGAAACGGACCACCAGGACAAGTTAGTGGCAAAATTTTCTTCTTTTTATTTTCAATTCCTCATTTGACGCGTTTCGGGCATCAAGTGCCCTTGATCACATACAGAGCTTCTAGTACGTCGTCTTTATATATGTACTAAATGGGAAAGAACACACCCCTATGGTGCTAAACAGTGAAGAAACACTTTCTTTTTTTAGTTTATGTGCTCCAATGCTTACTTAAACATTCATGGTATTGGAAAACAGATTCTGTTATATTGTAAATCACATATATCGGTGATAAAAACAATCGTCATAGTGTGAATTATACATAAATAATTTAAAATGTATAAAACATACAAAGAAACATTACATTTTCAATAATAAATAAATATGTATAAATAGTTAAAATATACACATTAATTCACCATGACGAAAACATATTTTCAACAGTATTCTGTGCAAATGTCTGCCATTGGAAAAACATATAACTGCTTCAATGCGTTTTGTTTTCCAAACTGCATGATACCAGCATAGTGCTGTTTTTCACAGTACCTATTCGTAGTTTATAAAAGAAAGTGTCTCGTGCAAATTTTGTGCAAAATGTGCTCTTTAGGTATAGGTTTACCAAATTTATAAAGTGCTTAATGCGTAACATTCACAATTTATGAATGAATAAATAACACAGAATTGTGATAAAAATTTATATAAAATGTGGTTAAAAAAGCTACTTTTTGTAGGTATTCCTTTTGAGTGAACGAGAAGTGCTAGTGCTTAATATTCATGATATCAAATGACAAAAAGTAGGAAAAATTAAAATGTCAATGAGTTTGCTCAAAGAGACTTCCATCCAGTGACTAAATTCAGTATTATCAGGGGTCAACTAGTTACTTACATCATTGTTTCTATAAATATCCATTGCTACGAAAGCTATTGGGAGATATGTATATTGAGTTAAATTACAGAAACGTGTGTAAATCCTCTGTATTATTCAATCCATACGGGAATTTACTATCGAGTTCTAAGATGGTTTTAGTTTCACGTTGTCTTAACATCTTCTCTCGATTTCCTCTCCTGCGATGTGCTGGGATTGAATCAATTACAAAGTAAGATAAGCATTTCACATCGTTGTCATGTGCTTCCTTGAAGTGGCGAGCAACCGGATAAGCCGGATCATTATTAACGATTGCTCGTAAATGCTGCAATATTCTTACGTGCACCTGAAGCCTGGTGCTTCCCACGTACCTAAGCCCACAAGTGCACGTAAGAACATAAACAGCAAATTCAGTACGACAGTTATAGCTACCCTTTATGCTTATCTCATTTTCTCTAAAGGGAGATTTGTACTGGGTTGTGTTCACTCCAAACTTGCATGCTCTGCATGATGTGCATTTAAAAAAGCCCTGTCTTGGTTTTAACCAAGATGCATTGCTGGTCAGTTCTGGGCTGTTTTTAGACAACTTAGACCCCATGGATTGTGTTTTCCTGAAAGTAATTACTGGTTTATTTGGAAGTCTTGAATTCAGGACATTATCTGTGAGAATAATGGGCCAATTTTTGTTCATGATCGATCTTATTTTTCTCTCTTGTCTGCTATATGCTATTATCAGTCTGGGTGTGTCATTGACTGTGTCTGCCGGAGTTATATCATTCTCATTATTTTGTGGAAGCAGTGATACTCTAGTTCGACTCTCAGCTTTGTTTACGGCTTCCATTAACGTTTTGTTATTGTAGCCTCTTTTTCTTAATCGATTTAGAGTTTCATCTCTACATTTGTCATAATTTGCTGGGGTACTGCAAATACGTTTAAGCCTCAACAGTTCCCCGTACGGGATACTGCTGATGAGGTGCTTGGGATGTGCACTTGTTGCGTGTAGGATTGTGTTCCCTGCAGTAGGTTTTCTATAGGCAGTAGTGACAATTTTGCCTTCCTTAATGGACACATTCACATCCAAAAATTCTACTTTAGAATGACTTATATGTGATGTGAAGTGTAAGTTCATACAGTTTGTATTGATCTTTTCAATAAATCTATTGGCACTGTCAATGCTCCCATTCCATACTACAAACACATCGTCGATGTAACGCAACCAGTGATCAATGTTATTTTTATAGGTCTCCAGATGCTGCTTCCTGAGGACCTGCTCCTCCCAATAGCCCACATGTAAACATGCGTAGCTAGGAGAGAAGCAGGCCCCCATGGCAACACCCTGTATCTGTTTGTAAACTTCTTTGCCAAACAAGAAATAATTATTATTCAAGCACCAAGTAACGAAAGCTACTAGCATTTTGTTATGTTGATAGTATTCACAAGACCTTGACTCCAGAAAATGATTCAAAGCGATCACACCGGACTTATGCTCTATACTGGTATACAGTGATTCAATGTCTAGTGTTATTAACACCGAATTATCTGTCCAGACAATGTCATTAATTTTCTTTAAAAAATCACCTGTGTCCTTTACGTATGAGGGTAAAGCCTTTACCAACTCCTGTAGAAAGAAATCCACGTATTCGCCCATATGTTCAGTCATGCTGTTGATTGCCGAAATTATGGGGCGACCTGGAATTGGTATAATATTTTTGTGGACTTTAGGTAGTAGGTAAAGAAAAGGAAGAACTGGATATTCGTTATGCAAATATAAAAATTCTTCTGAAGTTATTAATCCTTCCCGCTTCCAAAATTGTAGCTCCTTCTTTAAAGAATCTTTTGCTTTGTTGTATTCCCTCATGGTAGATTTTTCATAACATTGTTCATTGTTTAATTGTCGCATTGCTTCCAAAATGTATTCTTGTTTGGGCCATAGAACGATGTTACCGCCCTTGTCAGATTTTTTGATCACAATTTCCACATTGTCACTTAATTTTTTCATCAGATTTTGATATTGGATTTTGTTGTATTGTAGTTTACTTTTTTTGTAGTTCACTTGGTGGTGTAGCTTTTTAATATCTTCTATGACGCGTTCATGGTAAATATCGACTGCGTCTTTAGGCATCATTGGGAGGAACGTCGATTTTGGCTTGTAAGGGCTCTCACCAGCTCCTTTCTGTAGTAAGTCAATTTTACGCAGTCTCTGTTGTGTATCACCCACAGAATCTTGTTGTTGTGTATCCATAACCGGTTCATTGATTAGATCATGTATGGTTAAGAGTGTTTGAATATCAGATGCTTGCAATCTTGTGGGATTCTTTGGTTCTGATAAAGCGGTTGATTTGGCTTTTTCTAAACCTGATTTAATGGTGAAGAATTTCTTGAGTTTCAATTTTCGTATAAAGCAGAACACATCCACTCTAGTGTTCGCATAATTAAAATTGCTTTCTGGATAGAAATTTAAACCCAATGCAAGCAGTTGTTCCTCAGCTTTGGTTAGTGTCACAGTGGATAGATTAATGATGGTTTTTTCTTCTTCATCATTCTCAGCGGTTCCTACTTGCGCCATTGATTTCTCTTCTTCTTTTCTTTTGGCTTCGCGCCGACACCTACGGCGCCGCGCTCTTCTGTTGATGTTCCGCCTTTTTCTATTGGCTTTCGTTCGTTCCTCGGTCTCAATGTTTGCCTCCGCTCCTCCACTAAAAAATCAATTTCTTCTCCAAGGCTGAGGATTGTGCTACCAGTTGTGCTCTCCATATTCAACTCTTCCATACTTGATCCGCTTGTTAGAGATTCATTATCTGTGTTGGAGCTGTTGCCATTACTTAATATTGCTTACTCGCTGATCACAGCATTAGGTTTTTCTTTGCCACTGAACTTCAATTTTTTCGCTTTTTCATATTTTCGGGCAAACGTGTAAATTTGGCCTAGTTCATAATCGGCCTGGTCGCGTGCAAATTTGTGTATTTTTCTTGCTGTGATCTTATCTTCATGCTTTTTAAGCCGTTCCTTGATCTCCTCTCGTTTTGCCTTAATAAAATCTTTTTTCTCGGATTTCATTAATTCCTTGTTGATGTTGTCAATATCCACTAATAGCGCTTGGCGATCTATTTCTGCATATTTAATCAAAATATGTACCAAATTCATAGACGCTATCAGATTGCTTTCACCCCATTCTCTGAGCATTAAGGGATTGGGGTTATCGAAACTGGGAGCGAGAAAAATCCTTAGACCCCGTGGTATCCTGTTGACTTCTACATACTTTGTTAGGGACTTATGCTCCCACCACTTGGTGACTTCATTTTTCATTTTCTTTTCTAGTTCTTTTAACAAAATCTTGACATCATTGTCTGAATTACTTTCTGTCGCTATGATATTAGACCCAGCGGCGTTTGCTTTCGGTATTTTACTGAAAAGCTCGTTTGCCATGGCTTCTCGTTCTCGTATACGTACTTCGTCTTCCGACATGGTTGAGGATTTTCGATATATATTTCACAGTAAGTTCTTCACCCTGTAGCTTTCTCGGGTTCAGATACTGATATGCCCAAAGTCCTTATTCCCCGCCTACAGCGCTGCCGTTTCACTCACCAGAGGTGCGGACGTTCCTTCGCGAGTCCTCCGACCCGATCGACGGCGTCTATCCACAGGTGTTTGCTATTCCGGCTCGTAGGGGGTCACAGCCAAATTTCCTTTTCGGATTCCAAGCAACGATAGGTTGAGGGCTGCTGCCGACTTCAAGGGAGGGGTCCGTTTGACGAAAGCAACCAAACTTCCGTAAATTGATGCACTTAAACACCTCTCAGCACTTCCTTTGCGGCGAACTGACAGAAACGGACCACCAGGACAAGTTAGTGGCAACATTTTCTTCTTTTTATTTTCCATTCCTCATTTATTCAACCTCACAAGGCTTCGTTATTCTTCCGGATACATGGGAGAAGATGTTTTCCTTATATATATATATATTCAGTGAAAAAACCATAGGTTTCACACACGTTATAGTTAGGAATTAGCATTTAAAAAACCTTAGAAATTCAGTGAAAAAACCATAGGTTTCACACATGTTATAGTTAGCTGGACATTTTACTCGTAAAAAACCAATGAAATTGCCCCGTTATAGTTAGTTCAGCTAACTATAACTCGCGCGCCCGCAATGCACTGCTGATGACGTCACATATTACATCACTCATGACATGGTCAGTCACATCACTCATGACATCACTGATGACATCTCAAATGACATCACTGATGACATCACTGATGACATCATCCAGTGAATGTGTGTTTTTCTGAAAATTAAATATGTTTTATTTATGTATATCTCAAGGTCGATGGAAGAATAAATGGGTATATAAGTGTCTAAATGGATGATTTGTTTTTGAAAAATTGATTGTTTAACTGACTGATTAAGTGTATCTTAGTGAATACATGGCTTAGTGAGTAATGTTTAAATATGTATATATCTGTATCAGTCTCTCACTTTGTGTATAAGTGGCTGCATGGGTTGGTGAGTAGCTACATGGGTGTCTATATAGGTTATTAGTTGGTTTTTTGAGTATCAGTCTGAGTGTCTGCATGGTTCGGTGGGGGGTATTACGTAGTGCATAGGTGCATGAATGAGTGACTCACTGTTTGTATGTGTTGAACAGACCATGTGTGCAGGACTGCATGGGTGGATGAGTGTGTGTATGGGTGTGTTAGTGAGTGAATGACTGTCTCAATAGTGTCTTTATGAGTAACTACATATGTTTTAAACTAGTATATGTGACTATTGGTGTATATATGTGAGTATATGCAAGGGTGAGAGATTGGAAGAGTTCCTGTATGAATAAGTATGTGTTTCTATAAGTGATTGTTTAAAAGACTAAGTATGTGTAAGTTTCCGTAGAAGTAAGTATGGTGGTGTGGGTATAACTGTATATGCAAGTAAATGTATGTTTGATTCTTTATTAGCACGAGTGACTATGTGTGTGAGTAACTCTATGCATGAGTGGCATTGTGTAACAGGATGTATAGGTATATGAGTACATATGATGAGTGAGTACATGTATGAGTGACTGTATTGGACTGTTGGTGAATGAGTGGATGTGTATGTGGATCTTAGAATTACTGAAGAGGTTGTTGTAACTGGTATTGGTATGTCCATTGTTTTGTAAATTTTAGTCTCTATTTTTGAATGTGTGTGTCAAAGGTTATATTAGGGTGAGAGGAGGTCTACCACTCTATTACAAGGATGATGTCATCAGTGATGTCATCAGTGATGTCATTTGAGATGTCATCAGTGATGTCATGAGTGATGTGACTGACCATGTCATGAGTGATGTAATATGTGACGTCATCAGCAGTGCATTGCGGGCGCGCGAGTTATAGTTAGCTGAACTAACTATAACGGGGCAATTTCATTGGTTTTTTACGAGTAAAATGTCCAGCTAACTATAACATGTGTGAAACCTATGGTTTTTTCACTGAATTTCTAAGGTTTTTTAAATGCTAATTCCTAACTATAACGTGTGTGAAACCTATGGTTTTTTCACTGAATTTCTAAGGTTTTTTAAATGCTAATTCCTAACTATAACGTGTGTGAAACCCATGGTTTTTTCAGTGAATTTGCAAGGTTTTTTAAATGCTAATTTTTTTTTTTTTTTTTTTTCTAACATATTTTTAATTTAATTATCTTACCTTTTATAAAGACTATGATTAAATTTTTAAAATTCTTTAATATGTTTTTTTTAAATATATTTTTAAAAATAAACATGTAAAATTTATTTGCTTTACTTTTTTTTTAAAAAAAATATTTTTTTTAGTACGCGTACCGTAAGCTCACGGTAAGCGTACGGTTTACGCAACGTCCGTAATCTATCTACGCTGCTTGCGTATAGTTACGCACTTTGCGTTGCCGCGCGTACTGCGCGTGGGACGCGTGCGCGCTTACGCCACACGCGCACGTTACGTGGAAGTGTCGGGTAGTGACTGTTATGCGCATGCGCGCAAGCGCGTGTCTTTTTTACGCGCATGCGCACTTTTGCCGTAAGCGTACCGTAAGCGTACCGTAAGCGTACGGTAGGTCATGTGATCATGAAACACAACTTTTGATTGGTTGAAACTACTTTCAGTTCTAGAACTCTCCTACACCACACCCATTCCCCTCATTTCTGCTTGTGATCCCTTGGGAGAAGGAGCTGGTTTGTCTTTGGGATACGATGGCAGAACAGCAGAGCTCTTCTGAGAGTGAGGCTAGCACTAGCAGCACTGTCTTGAGGCAGAGATCGAGGAAACAAAAGCCCTCTTATGTATGGGATTATTTTACTTTTCCTGAAGGCCAGCAAAAGGTAAATGCACCCTTAGTGACTTGTAAGCTGTGTCAGCGTGTACTTTCTAGAGGTAATCCTAACAGGAAGTATTCCTTTGGGAATCACACCATGAAGAGACACCTCCAGGATGTACACAGAAGGACACATGGTCATCTTTTTGGAGGTAACTCTTCAGAAAGACGAGCCAGTACATCCACAGTAGCTCAGCCTGAACCATCATCTGCAGGGCTGACTCCTTCTTCTGCAGGTCAGGTGAGCCCTTCATCTGTGGGGGGAGAATCTCCTTTTGCTGGCCCTCTGGAAATGAACCCTCGATTTCGGAAGGTTGATATTCATTGCACATTTTGTAAAGATCTAATTTGCTATAGGGAGACCAGTGTTTCCCTAGTGAACAACAAAATAGATCAGCACATTTGTCGCTTTGAATAATTTTCCCATGCTTCCTTTCCTCTGTCCCTGCATGAACACAACGGTTCTTTTAAGAGCCAACCTTATCTTTCATCTTTTTTTTACATATGTTTTTAAAAACTTTTTTTTTTTTTTTTTTTACCGTACGCGTACGGTGCGCGTACTTTTTTTTTTTTTTTTTTAAAAAACACTAAAAATCATTTATCACATTACATTGTCCTTGAGAGACTACAATTATTATTATTGACTTACCATACTCACTGAAAAAATATTTATTCATTTGTTTTTTAAAAAAATAGTTTTAAAAATGTTTCTAGTTTTCGAAAATTTTCTATATCTATCTGGAAAAAAAGAAAAAAGTATTAATATTTTAAAAACATTTTATAATACAGTACACACATTTACATTTTTTTCCAAAAAATATTTTCGCCTTATTTTTGCTGTTTTCAGAATATATTGCATTTCACTATAAATTGTGAAAGCAATTGCATTCATCATTTTACAGCGGGCAAAAAAAAATAACAATCACAAAGATTGTAATAAAAAAGCCCAGATTCTCATTTTACTTAAACTTAACATTATAGAAAAGCATAATATTTAAAAAAAATATCATCTAATACCAATAGTTATTTCTTTAAAATACCGTCTGATATGTTTGTTTCAGAAGTATAATCACAATATTATATCTCAAATAACTCCAAAATACATCTGATTTCATTTCCTTTAGACCAAATAGTAATTTTAAATTTTTTTTTGGAATAACTTTCCAACGGTAATCCAATAAAATTCTAAAGTTTAATTTGTCCATATCTCACCGATTCTCTGTAACATTTTGGTTCACGAAAATTTTTTGAATAATTTATTAAGTCCACAATAGAATTGGTTACTTTTCCACATGGCCAAATAGTAATTTTTTAAAACATTTTTGAAAAAATTTCCAATGGCAGTCCAATAATATTCCAAAATTTAAAATGTGCAGAAGTTACCGATAATCTCTAAATTATTGGTTTTTCAAAGTTTCATTAAAAATTAAAAAAGTCCACATTACAATTGGTTATCTTTCCATTAGGCCAAATGATAATTTAAAAAATGTTTTTTTTACAAAATTGCAATGGTAATCCAGTAAAATGGTAAAATTGTTTTGTCCAGATCTTGCCAAGTCTCTCTAAAATTTAGGTTTCAGGAAGATTAGATAGGAATTTGCTAAATCAAAAGGCAAACGTTGTTTGAAAATCAATTGGGAATCATTACACAGTGTCCAGCCTTTTTCACATTTAAGATAAACTGTGTAATGTCCAGAAGTAACAGTAGGTCCATCATGGAAAATTATTGCAACAGTTAAAAAAGTTTTTCCTGAAATTGATAATTGCTGTCCTGTAAACTTCTTTATTAAAGTATCCAATTTTGAACCATCAGCTCTACATCGTTGCATCATTAAAATTACATACTGTCCGTATTCCTTTAAAATTTTTGTTGAAAACATGTCAGAATTACACTCACCACATTTCATGCTATGATTAGCATCTTTAACTAATTTTGCAAAAGTGACTGTTTTACTCTCTGGCAATGTCAAATAAATAAACCTTTCATTATCAACAATAGAGCCACATATATTATAACAATTATCACAACTATGTTCCCATTTATAAGAGAGACCAAAAAAAATGTCAATGGGAACTCCTTCTTCTTCCACTACCTGAAGAAAATACATCAAAAATTCATGTGCATCTTGCTGTTCATTTTGAGAAAACTGTGTTCGTCCTGAACATACATCTAAAAGTTTTCTAATGTCAGTAGCACTTTCTATTTGAGTTTTATCTTTACTCAGCTTTTGAAAAAGGAGACTCAGCTCTGAACAGAATCTTTTTCCCTGATTTACTATTATCTGCTCTTGCAAACTTTCCAGATAAAATGCAACATTCAGCACTACATTTGCGTAGCAGTTGACACCAGAGCTATTTTCAAAATGACATCCTACAACCTGTTCTTCATTTTCCTTTTTCTTTTTGCTTGCAATTACATCACTCCTCTTTTTTTTCCTCTTCTCTACATCTTCACTACAGATATTCTCATTTTTTCTTTTACGAGAAACTACACGTTTCTCCAACACAGGATACTGACCTAAATGAGGAGCATAGCTTCTTCTTAATCTATTATACTCTTTTACACAGTTTGTATCAGCACTAACTTTTGACTCATCAAAGTCTATCATGAATAAACCTGATAATGTTTTGACTCGTGACAAAGCAACATATGCCATACCTTCTTTGAACACAGTTGAACCAATGTTCACAAATGCACAATCTACAGTCAATCCTTGAGACTTGTGAATAGTTACAGCATATGCTAGAGAAAACGGAAACTGCTTCCTACGTACATATAAGTCTTTCACAAGCATAAAACGAACTGTACAACGACAAATATCTTTAATTTCATCTATCTGATCAAATTTTATTTTTAAACATTCAACTCCTTCTTTTTTCTGGTAATTAATAAAACCCACAACTCTTCCCATCGCTCCATTAACTAAACCTTTCTCAACATCCAAATTTCTCCTTAAAAACACTCTACAGTTCATGCAAACATATAGATTTTTTTCTAATCCAGCTGTTTTGGAGATGTTCTTCTCTAGTGAGTCCAATTTATTTTTCAGTTTGCCTGTTACTGTGACAGTAATTCTTCCATCCTCAATTTTGTCCACTGCTTCCAATTTCCTGATCTCTTCCTTTTCCAATTTCAAAAGCTCCTCATTGAATATTGAGCATTCACGTAGAGTTGGCATTAAGCAGATGACACTTTTGTTTTCTGCAATGTTCTTGTATATCTTCTCTGCTACTATTTCTTCCTTTGGAAATAAATTATGTAGCAGCCGACTCTGTAATGCTTTTTTGCCAACTTCTGTCAGTAGTCCAATCCTGATATCTTTCAGAATACTTCCATATTCTTCATCGTTTGCTTGCCTCATATTAGTAGTAAGTTCCTTGTACTCAAAGAAGGACCAAATATTTGTATTTCCGATGCTTCCCAATGACTTCTTCGTGTCTTCATGTGTCACAGTATTAAACACTGGTTGTCCTTTAACTGGAGTAAGTTGCAAAAGATCTCCAAAAACTATGACGTGTTTTCCACCAAATAACATGTCATAGTCTGTCTTCAAAATTTGCTGCATTCTTAAATGCACAAAGGCAAGCATTAGGTTTGATACCATGCTCACCTCATCAATAATGAGAACTTGCATCTTCTTCAATACTCTTGAAACTTCCAAGGATGCTTCTCCAGTTAGCTTGTTGAATTGTATTTTGTTCTCATGCTCCACTGGTAACATTAGCAAACGATGTAAGGTGATTCCTTTTATGTTATATGCTGCTAACCCAGTTGGAGCAGTAACCACACAAGACAAAGTAGAATCCGTTTTTTGCTGTAGGTAGCTTCTGATGACTTTTATTAGGAAACTTTTTCCAGTTCCAGCTTGTCCGCTTACATACATCCTGATTGGATGAAATGATGTGCATGAGCACTCTTTTTTTACATGTAGAAATCCGTGATCAATTTTGTTTTTGATCTCTTCATAAATTTGTTGCTGCTCTTGATTCAGTTGTCTTTCCAAATTTTCTAAGTCTATAAATTCTTCTTGAGCTTGATTCATAGCCGTTTCCACTTCATTCATGGCTATTGATGCTTCATTTTCAATGATTGGTTGTCCTAGGGGATCTTGACTGTGTGTTCCTGAACTTTGGCTGTCCTGAGAACTGTCTCTAGCTATTTCTGCTGCAATTGTAGTTTCCTGTTCAATTTCTTCATTTAACATTTGCAGATAAGTTGTGAATGTATTGCATTGTATGCTGTCTTTGCAAGCATTAAATGAATCTTCATAGCTTTGAAATTCTCCCAGTAGTTCATCCTCTGTACGCCATGGTTTAAACAACTGTAAAAGAGCCAAGTAGTAAAATTCTTTCTTGTCAGTAGTGTCGCAACTCAGCTTCCGGTGATTTATCAAACTTCCTTTTGTTTGCTTCACCAAACATCCTTCTTCACCAACGACTTTATATTTTCCATTATTGATGTCTTCTGCGGCTTTCCTTGAATAAATGTAGTTCTGCAGCACTTCATAGAGACACATGTTCTCCAGATGTTGACTTCTCTTGGGATAATATGTGTCCAACATGTTTGTTTTCAATATATCTGTACTTTCTGGGTCATTCTCGACCAAATATTCAATTTCTCCTACAGATTTCAGTACCCGATTTCTCATTGCTGCAAGGCCTAAACTTGCCCAAATTATTCTTCTTGACTTCGAGTAGAGACTTGCAGAAGATAACCTATCTGAACATTCGTAGGATCCAATTTCTCGATGCGATAACATCTTCAAACTGAAACTGTACAGCTTCTTACTGACAGTCTTCTCGTGAGAAATCTCTTCCCACATTTCCTTCAATTCTGTTTTTTCTGATTTCGTAATGTAAGACGTTACATATCGTGCCACAGCAATTGAATTGTCAGCTACATACTGTATATCCATGTTAGCATTCCACATGGATAAAATGACTGGGTTGTAGTCATTTATATTTTTTGATTCTTCTTTTCTTTTAAGGTTGTAGGTATTCTTAGGTGATTTCCTTGTGATAGTATGTCTCACAGCTGACATAAAACTGTTGACTCTTCCATTTGAAAGAACAGGTCTAGGAAATCCAAATCGACATTTAGTGTAGTATTTTTCTTTGCTCTTGTATTTCCGTCGACAGTATTTTCCACACCGATGACTTTGGAAACATAAAACTTGCTCCTTTAACTTGTTCTCTTCTGTGCTTTTTGGTATAGCACATGTTGCATATTCTTGAATGTAAGATAACACTGCTTCATCAGCATCTGTTCCAAACTTTGGGGCATCCTTGATCCACAACAGCATATGAATATGAGGAGCACCTCTTGCCTGGTACTCTTTTCTCCAAAAGAAATCCACTACTTCTCCAAGGGGTGTTTTTTTTTTATTGCAGATGAAGGACATCATAGCCTCAAATCTATGATTGAAATATCTGCAAACATTAACCGGATCCAATGAGCACAGTTCTCCTGCTGTCTTGTATTCGATGTTTTTAATGTTTGAATTGGCCTCTCGTAGAAAATCCAGTAAATCATCCCAAGCGTACTCGGCACAGCTTAGGGTAAGGAACCATGTTGGTGTTCCTAAATTCCGTAACATGCATTTTAGTTCACCATGGCGTCGGTACCAATATTCATTTGTCCCACGCTGACAAGCCATCAGATTGATCAGTTGTGTTTCCAAATGATCATCTCGGTGCTGCACTTTCTCCATAAAATCCTTAGCAGACACATTTTGTAAATGTACTCCACTTTTTAAAATGTGATTTACTGCATAAGACAGTGCAGACAAGTCGCTTTCAAATAAAAGATGGAACAAATAAGGAATACTTTGTCGAAATCTGGGATCTTCAGCATATAGTCTTGTAGTCCGATACTCTGAAGCTGGAATCTGTTCTGGACGTTCATCGTATCGTCCTCCTTTTCCTTTAGGAAACAGCTGAGGAAAACATCGAGCTTCCAAGCTCTCCTCCCATACACTCACAGGAGTTCCTTTTGCTTTCTTCATCTGAAAGAGATCAATATTGTCTCCCATAACTTCTTTCGAATGAAGAGGATGTATGCTAAAATGTTCATAAATTTCTTCTTCCTTTGACTTGTCCACTTTTTCAATTTGTCCAGTTGGTGTTTCTGTGTCTTCTTGAAAATCTTCTTCTTCTTCTTCTTCTTCTATATAAATTGATTCATACCATTTGTTATTTTTTTTCAAATACAAATTTGCTCTTTGTACTTTCCGCACATCTACCAGCTCCTGCCAAATCTTCTTATTCTTTGTAGGTACACCATTAACCAGAATAATTAATGGTTCAGTTTCCAAAGTATCCGCATCAATAGTTTCCATATTTTTTTTCAAATCCAAGGGCAAATACACCACTCTACCTTTTAAACCTCTCAGTAAATCTGAAGGAGGTAATTTACCAGTTTTGGGCTCCATACGTACTATGGTCTGGAACGGATGAACACATTGAATGAGTATAGACTCATATGTATTTAATTCAGAAAGTTCAGCAGGAATAGCATCCAATTCTAAATTATTATGTACAGCTCTGGTCGGCATTCTATTTTCCTCTAACTTGTTGTAACAGTATTTACAAATACGCTGATCTTCACCCAATTCAAAACAATTTTCTAGAAATATATATGTGGCAAAATCCTTCCACTTATAATTATCTTCATTTTCACTCTTTCTGTAGAGATCAACATTCCTAGTTTGTTTTCTATAATGAGTTCTGCGGCAACAAATACAAGTAACATTTGGTCTTTCATTAGAGACTATTGCAAATTTTGTTATGTGATCATTAAATGTCTTACTTACAGAAGGTTCTACATTCTCTTCCACTTCTTCCTCATTTACTGTGTCCTTCTCTGCACTGTTTTGTTCAGGACCAAAGTAACAAAACTGAATTTCATCAACAACCTTCTCTACATCTGATACCGTTCCTCGGAACAGAGCCCTATTCAATTCATTTAACTTTATTGCTGGACTTTTGGCAAAATACAACCGTCTCACAAACTTTCTCATTCCAGTATGATGAACAGCCAGCATCCTAAAATGATGGAAAACACTATTGCACACTTTTCTAGATAGACAAGCCAGAGAATGACCCTGCAAACCAGTATTCTCTCTCACTCTGCATGGATCCAGACTTTGAAGCACCTTAATCTTCTGTTTTACACTTTTTTTACTATATTCTCTTAGAAACTCTCGAAATTTGTCAATAGATTCCTGACGCACAGTGCAAATACTACTACAATTCCAAGTGTACACTGGGGCTTTAGGACGTCTCCCCATTGCCTCATCTGCCATCACTTGTACCTCATCTCTTGGAACCATTATCTCCTTCTCCATTATGCAACCATTTGTTACTTCGTATGAACGACCTCTGGTGTCAACTGCATGCAGCAAACTATTACTTTGAAAATAGCTCTCTTCATTAAAAAAAGGTTCACTACTTGAACTATGCATCCACTTTCCTAAAAACACTTTACAAAAGTTTGTTCTGTTCACTACTCTTTTCCATTTGCTATGTGATTTCAGTACATTAACCATTTTGTCTAATGTACGCATCCTATTCAAAATTAATATGAATAGTTTCCTTTTTAATTCTAATGCCTTTGCTGCAATGGCTTCAATTTCTTTTTTTCTCTTGTAATATTTTGCCTTTTGCTTATATTTCTTCACATCCTTTATCAAATTGGACATAACTCTTCTCTGAAACATTTTTCTACGTATCTCTTTAAACGCTGTTTTTCTGTTTATGTAAATCTTTTCAGTTGCAGAAGGTATATTTGCATTAACTAAATTCTCAATTTTTTCCTGTTCTCTTCCTTTTGTAACATTCTTTCCAGTACAGACATTTTGTAAATTTTTCTTTGTTTTGAATATATTTTTAAGAAATTGTTTTTTCTGCTTACCAGAAGATTTTTTCTTTTTCCCAACATGAGCATCTTCTACTAACTTTGGTCCTCCAGTTGTCTTCAAATCTAGTTTTTTTTTTAGCGTTTTTTGAACTCTGGATTTTGTAGGCATCTTAAATTTTGTTCACTGCTCTTCAGCAATACCTGAAAAAAACTAAAAAAAAAATCCTTTATTGTATTTAAATATATTACTACATTTCTTTTCACAATAGTCACAAAACGAAATTTCTTTGCCAATTTTGAATGCACACAAACTGCTCTTTTTTTTGGGCAAGTGAAAATCACTTTTACAAACTGTCACATTATGAAACCACTTTTCAGATTTTTTAAAAAGCCCATGTCCAGAGTGCTACACTCCAGCAAGGGCAACCAGCCTTAGTGATGCTGAATGTATTTGCATTACAGACTGAAACCTGAAAACCCCACTCGCTTGTAAATACTGTGCATGACTATACATGGCAAGCACATGGGTGTGTGCTAAGACTCTGCTTCTTCCCCCAAAAATTCGCTCCCCCTTTCCATCTAATGTAACTGTGAAATCACCAGAGCAATACGCAATAAATCTCTGCCTATAATTCCTCTCTGCACACAGAGTCATGTTTTCACATTAGTCCCAAAACTAAATTTCTTTGCCAATTTGAAAGCACACTTACTGCTCTTTTTTTTTTCGGGGCAAGTGAAAATCACTTTTTACAAGTGAAAATCACTTGTACAGACTGACACATTATGAAACCACTTTTTTTGATTTTTTTAAATGCACATGTCCAAACTGTTTTTTCAGACCACCACCATGTGTATTCTCGGTGACTGCCTACACTCCAGCAAGGGCAACCAGCCTTAGTGATGCTGAATGTATTTGCATTACAGACTGAAACCTGAAAACCCCACTCGCTTGTAAATACTGTGCATGACTATACATGGCAAGCACATGGGTGTGTGCTAAGACTCTGCTTCTTCCCCCAAAAATTCGCTCCCCCTTTCCATCTAATGCAACTGTGAAATCACCAGAGCAAGACGCAATAAATCTCTGCCTATAATTCCTCTCTGCACACAGAGTCATGTTTTCACATTAGTCCCAAAACGAAATTTCTTTGCCAATTTGAAAGCACACTTACTGCTATTCTCGGTGACTGCCTACACTCCAGCAAGGGCAACCAGCCTTAGTGATGCTGAATGTATTTGCATTACAGACTGAAACCTGAAAACCCCACTCGCTTGTAAATACTGTGCATGACTATACATGGCAAGCACATGGGTGTGTGCTAAGACTCTGCTTCTTCCCCCAAAAATTCGCTCCCCCTTTCCATCTAATGCAACTGTGAAATCACCAGAGCAAGACGCAATAAATCTCTGCCTATAATTCCTCTCTGCACACAGAGTCATGTTTTCACATTAGTCCCAAAACGAAATTTCTTTGCCAATTTGAAAGCACACTTACTGCTCTTTTTTTTTTCGGGGGCAAGTGAAAATCACTTTTTACAAGTGAAAATCACTTTTACAGACTGACTCATTATGAAACCACTTTTTTTGATTTATTTAAATGCACATGTCCAAACTGTTTTTTCAGACCACCACCATGTGTATTCTCGGTGACTGCCTACACTCCAGCAAGGGCAACCAGCCTTAGTGATGCTGAATGTATTTGCATTACAGACTGAAACCTGAAAACCCCACTCGCTTGTAAATACTGTGCATGACTATACATGGCAAGCACATGGGTGTGTGCTAAGACTCTGCTTCTTCCCCCAAAAATTCGCTCCCCCTTTCCATCTAATGCAACTGTGAAATCACCAGAGCAAGACGCAATAAATCTCTGCCTATAATTCCTCTCTGCACACAGAGTCATGTTTTCACATTAGTCCCAAAACGAAATTTCTTTGCCAATTTGAAAGCACACTTACTGCTCTTTTTTTTTTCGGGGCAAGTGAAAATCACTTTTACAGACTGACACATTATGAAACCACTTTTTTTGATTTATTTAAATGCACATGTCCAAACTGTTTTTTCAGACCACCACCATGTGTATTCTCGGTGACTGCCTACACTCCAGCAAGGGCAACCAGCCTTAGTGATGCTGAATGTATTTGCATTACAGACTGAAACCTGAAAACCCCACTCGCTTGTAAATACTGTGCATGACTATACATGGCAAGCACATGGGTGTGTGCTAAGACTCTACTTCTTCCCCCAAAAATTCGCTCCCCCTTTCCATCTAATGCAACTGTGAAATCACCAGAGCAATACGCTTTAAATCTCTGCCTATAATTCCTCTCTGCACACAGAGTCATGTTTTCACATTAGTCCCAAAACTAAATTTCTTTGCCAATTTGAAAGCACACTTACTGCTCTTTTTTTTTTCGGGGCAAGTAAAAATCACTTTTACAGACTAACACATTATGAAACCACTTTTTTTGATTTATTTAAATGCACATGTCCAAACTGTTTTTTCAGACCACCACCATGTGTATTCTCGGTGACTGCCTACACTCCAGCAAGGGCAACCAGCCTTAGTGATGCTGAATGTATTTGCATTACAGACTGAAACCTGAAAACCCCACTCGCTTGTAAATACTGTGCATGACTATACATGGCAAGCACATGGGTGTGTGCTAAGACTCTGCTTCTTCCCCCATAAATTTGCTCCCCCTTTCCATCTAATGCAACTTTGAAATCACCAGAGCAAGACGCAATAAATCTCTGCCTATAATTCCTCTCTGCACACAGAGTCATGTTTTCACATTAGTCCCAAAACGAAATTTCTTTGCCAATTTGAAAGCACACTTACTGCTCTTTTTTTTTTTCGGGGCAAGTGAAAATCACTTTTACAGGCTGACACATTATGAAACCACCATTTGTAACTACAACAAAAACAATTTCCATTTCTATTATTCATTTCTTAAGTTACCACATACATCCCCTCTCAAACTGTAAACTCACCTTTAAAATTAGTTAGTTGTGAAAGAAATGTGACACTCAAACAGCAGATTATCAGAGCCAGGATCTCTGTTGTGTTCACCTCTCTCCTCTCAGCAGAACCAGATAATGGCAAACTTTCCCTCTATTTTTCCACACATATACTTGTAAGTTTCAAATCTCAGTGCTTCCCCCTTTTTTTCAAATGTAATCACACATTTCTATTGGTTGAAAACCAACCCTTTTCCAAAAGTACCCTTCCCCCCAACTTGACTTCTGCCTAGTACCCTTCCCCCAACTTGACTTCTGCCTGCTACCATAGCAACAGCTCATGGAACACTGCTGTGTTGAGTTAGGTCAGAAGTTCGCCAAACAATGTTTCAATTCCACAGAGCAAGAGTGCTTGACTTTTCAAACCTAACAGCAAATCCATAGTACTGTTCTTTGGTTACACATTTTTTTTTACCAATAAAAAACATGCTTCTATTTCTTTACACATACAGCCTAGTTTTTATTCTAGAATGGTATGAAACAGCCAATCAGTTCTTTTTTTTTTGAAAAAAATATGTATGCCTCCATTTCCAAACTGTCTTTCTTTTCATATTGCCATTCTACTGAAAGACACCTCCTGAGTGCATCCAGTTCTCCTTTGAAGATGTTCACAGTGTGGATTGTAGGGCACAGCTATGTCTTCTGGAGTGAAAAGTTTGCAGAGAAAACAGGTATGGTGAGAGACCTTGCTTTGCCAAATGTAGACATTAAATGGATTGGTCAGAGAGGGTTAAAGTGGCACCAATTGATGCCATTGGTGAAATCCTTCATTCAAATCCAACACCCTGACCTCATAATAGTGCACTGTGGTGGCAATGACCTAGGCACTTTGACTGGGGTAGGTCTGGAAATGCTTATGAAGGACACCTTTGCACAACTGTTTACACTTTTCCCTAAAACTGCCTTTGTGTTTTCCAACATATGCCAAAGGCAAAAATGGAACTGGTCCAATCATTTCTGTCCACAGATTGACAAAGCAAGAAAGCACGTCAACAAATCTGTTTCTGCTTTCCTCCGTGACTATGGTATGGGTGCCATTTACCACAACAACTTGCGTTATGACATGCAAGACATTTATAGAGGAGATGGTGTGCACTTCAATGATGAAGGGAACAGAGTCTTCCTCTTGAACCTTAGACTCTGCATCGGTACTTACTTGTAGGTACCACTAAAAAAATGACTTCATAAACACAACAGCTCTTTTTAGAGCTCCCTAATATCTAAACTCTTAAATCTGCTTTTCATTTATTTTTTTTTATTTTTTTTTACCGTACGCTTACCGTAAGCTTACCGTACGCGTACCCCGTGATTTTTTTTAAAATCAATAAATGTTTTCTTTGTACTTTTCTGTCCTTCTTTGACCCCCTTACAAATGTTAGGGGGTCTGTAACTCTCCTCATTGCCCCCTTTCCTTGTTTTCACTCTTTTTTTTCAGAGTGAAATACACAAAATGGCGGCCGCCGCTTCCTGGTTTCGACCGATTCGAATGTTTACTAAGATCTAAGAGCCAATCAGAATCGCGCTCGCGCACGCCACCGTACGCTTACCGTAAGCGTACGGTAAGCGTACCGTAAGCGGGCTCAGATATATATATTGACTTTAAGGCTATTTTCTCAGAATCTACTGAACAGATTTACACCAAACCTACAAAAGGCACTTCCTTGACCTAGGGACTACCTCTCTGCCAAATTTTGAGTAATTCTGTTCAGCCGTTCGGGCTGTAGCTCGTTCTAAAGGTCCTATGGAAAAATGCATGGGAAAAACGCGTTTTGGGACCCCCCTTTTATCTCAGCCCCCGCTTCACGGATCCCCCCGAGACTTTCAGGGAAGGAGCGGAGCGTAGCACCCCACCTATTTTGAGAAATTCGCGAGGATTCGTCAACCGGCGCCAAAGTTATTCAAAATAGAAGGTTGCGGATTTCCTATGGAAAAGGGGTCCTAACTATAACTACCTACTGGCGACCGCCAGTAGGTAATATATATATATATATATATATATATATATATATATATATATATATATATATATATATATATATGTATATATATATATACACACCAAGAGTTGCCCCACTGAAGCAGTCGCACACGAGGGGGCATGACCATACTGCTGCCAGAGGCGGTTGCAACACAGCGCTTCTGCCGCGCTTCCTCTTTTGAAGCCAAGCGCGTTTCGAGTTTATCCAACCCTTGGTCACTGGCAGGCAATTCATTACAATGGTGCACAGACAGGCAGATCATTTTCAGGACGTCATTTATTAAGAATATAAGCCCCGCCCAAATGGGCGTACACAGTTCTCATGGCATGCTGGTTATGGTAGTTCCTCAGTATTAAGCCAGGCTTTAAGTCCCGTTAAAAACCCCAGTGGGTCACTGCAATGTCCGTGATATCCCAATCACCATTGTTGCAATATTAAAACTAAAATAGTTGAAAAGCGGTAGGCGGATTTGCTGCAATGAGGCCGATATCTACCTGTGGCTCCGGTCCCCCTCGTTTCATGGCAAGTCCACAAGTGCAGGACTTGAGAATCCGCCATCCACGGCGGCGGGACTGCTTCGCGGCTGGACAAGCCGCTTAACATAAACACCAAGAGTTGCCCCACTGAAGCAGTCGCACCCGAGAGGGCATGACCATACTGCTGCCACAGGCGGTTACAACACAGCGCTTCTGCCGCGCTTCCTCTTTTGAAGCCAAACACGTTTCGAGTTTATCAAACCCTTGGTCACTGGCAGGCAATTCATTACAATGGTGCACAGACAGGCAGATCGTTTTCAGGACGTCATTTATTAAGAATTTAAGCCCCGCCCAAATGGGCGTACACAGTTCTCATGGCATGCTGGTTATGGTAGTTCCTCAGTATTAAGCCAGGCTTTAAGTCCAGTTAAAAACCCCAGTGGGTCACTGCAATGTCCATGATATCCCTCCCAATCACCATTGTTGCAATATTAAAACTAAAATAGTTGAAAAGCGGCAGGCGGATTTGCTGCAATGCGGCCAATATCTACCTGTGGCTCCGGTCCCCCTCGTTTCATGGGAAGTCCACAAGTGCAGGACTTGAGAATCCGCCATCCACGGCGGCGGGAATATATATATTAATTATATAACCAAATGCCTGAGAGCTTGGCGGTGCACTCAACGGGAGGCCGTCCAACAGGACTTCATATTTCAAAGCTCCTTAGCATCATGAAGTGATCAGTGGCCTGGCGCGTTTCAATGTAAGAACATCTTAATCATAGGCTTGCTATACCATGTGGCAAAAAAGGCTCTCTTTGACTTTAATTAATTTGCATATTTCATTAGTTCGTGACCCTCAGTGGGCTTGGTTTGACATAGTGTCCATTGCAAAGCATATTGGGACCTGTAGTCCTCCTTTGAGCCAATTAGTTTCACCGTGGTAGGTTTCTGTCAAAGTTTAAAATTGAGCTTTTACTCCTCCTTAGTAGGATTCGTGGTGTTTCAGGAGCGTACTTTACTTCTGGCTCCCTGCGCTGCACGGCTTCACAAAGAGTTCCGGCCACAGCCCCTCTCTTCAGTGGTGGTACACCCACCCACGGCAGGGCAGCCGTGTTGAAATATGATATAACCAATTGCCCGAAAGCTTGGCGGTGCGCAGCTTAATCAAAGGCTCAAAGGAGGACTACAGGTCCCAATATGCTTTGAGTCGAAGATTCAGCATGCAGGACCCTGTGTCAGTTTGGAAGGAATTCTCCTCTAATTTGCAGGGGGGAATAAGGGTCCTATATACTAGAGATGTCACTCCACGGTTTCTTTTAAAATCGATATGTTTTGAAAACAATCATAAATGTTTTGAAAACAATCATGAATGTTTTTCCAAACAAATGCGATCATGCACAGCTGGCTGTTGGCCAAGTATGAAAAAAGTGGTGACCCTTATACAGAATAATTATACCAGGCCTGAGGACATGTTTATGTACGTCAGGTACAGGGATTATGATAGAATACTGAGAGCCTGGTGTCGAAGAGACAGGAGCAAGCTACTAGGTAAAAGGTCACCTGTTTAGAATCGTTATTGTCATGTGGATGGGACAAATGCATGAAAAAAGGGGTATACATGAGAGCACTAGCCTAAAGGACGTAACACCCACTCCTCATCAAAAGGTCAACAGGGTCAGCTAAATAATGATACAGCTAAGGCCATTAAAAGCATAATATAATTTATCATAAAAATACTAACAGGAGCGGAAGCATCCCTTGGAGGCTAGAAATGCAGTCATCAACATGGGAATACGCTGTGGACAACTGTACACGTGGGCCTGCACAGGTGCCAGGAGCACTTCTATGTCCGGCGGCGCAACCGATGGAAGTGTTAGACACAGGTCCAACATGCAGCCAAAACCACAGAAGAGGCAACGGAACACAGGCAGGACACAATCTAGCCAGACTGGTCTAAAACACAGGAACCAATGCTCACTCAGTTCTAAAAAGCCGAGGCGTATTCAGGTAGAACACCATCAGAACAGGAGCAAGCTACTAGGTAAAAGGTCACCTGTTTAGAATCGTTATTGTTGTGTGGATGGGACACATGTATGTGAAAAGGGATATACATGGCAGGACTAGCCTAAAGGATATGACAGTCCATGCATGTGAAGCCTCAGCTCAGACAGCGCTAACACTCACATTCCCCTTGCCAGCCTTTCCTTCCAAGACAGAAACTCAGCACTGAATGGTTTGGAATATCGCTTTCCCACGTTCACCAGGTTTCAAACATGAGCAATACCTCCAGTCCTGCTACGTGGTATCGGCTAGTGGCAAGAAAAAACTGTCCTGCACATATGTAATTAAACTATTATACTGCTCATAAATGCCATACATATAGAACAGCATCCAAACTCATGGCTCTAATATCAGTGCATTCGATACAAGCCTTTGCACCCTTCTTTGATTTAATTCCCAGCTGATAGCATTATGAGAACAGATAGCTGAAAATGAGATTTAAGTGTGCAGTGTGGCTGACACAGCACAGTTGTGCAAGTGGAGGATGTCGTTGCTTTTGGAGGAAATTAGACATCTTGGATGCAATTAAGCAAATAGCAGTACAGACCCATTGGTGGTCTTTTACTGTTTTTATTAAATAATAAGTATAAATGCTATTGGTTAACTGTGCCCCACGCCCTTACTCTGCAAGTCGTGCAACTTCTACATGATCACAAAACCTCTGCGGCCTGGGCCAGCATTGCCCAAAACAGGACAGCCTTTGGCTGGTCTTATTTCTTGCTGTGGTGGTGTGAGGCTACAACAGGTCCTGTATATACGCGGCAGAGAGTGTTCAATCCTGTGGTGCCCCACTATCTCCAAAGGGAATGTGGCACAGCCTAGGGAGGCTACTTCACTACCCACTATGCTTGTACCATGCAGAGGAAGTGCATCTCTTTCAGGAAGTGTATTATGTAATAACGCCCCCGAGGAGCATCCTAACCTGGCCATGGTGACACAAAGGAAGAGATAATGCGCGTGCCCCCTAAAAGTGGATAACTGCAGCTTATTTGCACCATCATTTGTACAGCAGTGTGGAATCCACTACACCTTCACTTTCGTGTTAGGACTGCTGTGATTGTGCAAGGAGCCTAGATTTCATGTTTTGCAGGATGGCGATGCCCTTAGAAGATGTATTTCCACGTTTCTATGTGTCCTTAACTTGAATCAGAATGCTTATTCGGGAGTAAGGTGTATTTTTATTTGGCTGAAGCATTAAAGTCAGCTCCCAGGAAAGTAAGAAATCCCAGGAACTATAAAGTTACAAAGAAGCAACCATACCTGAGCACTTACACACAATTATTTGCGATTTTCTTCAATGTCACGCCACAGAAGGGAAATGAGCTGTTCTAGGTGCAATGTACATTTGATTTCCATGAACTGAGCGTCACATTGCAGGACATGCCTCCCCATACACATTGCATCAGAATGTATGTTTCACAGCGTACACCTGTTCACTAACCTGGCACATGGCAAGGGCGGGGACACAGCTGGAAAACAGGCCATCACACTTGGAAAAGGTGTGGGAAGTAACAAGTCATGCATCACAAAGGCAACATTCTGAAGTCCACCCACGCGGACACCGCCTAGTGTACTACACTAGCATTTAAATAGCACGCATTCCAAAATATCAATTAAGTAGGCAGTATTTCTGTGAAGGTGACTTCTTCTTGAAATATGTTTACATTTACATCTTAATGACATTTAATAAGCCTGATTGAATGAAGTCTCATAATTGGTATAAGGGAAGGTGAGTTAGTTGAGGGATGTGTTCACCAATCTTCCTTTCACTGATTTAAAGTTTGCTTCAATGCCTTAATGTCATCTTGTTAGAAGTGTATGAAAGGGTTTCCTAATGCTATAGACATTTTACCTTCTTTACAATTAAACCCCATGATCAGCAGCAGTGCTTACAAGACTGCTCAATCTACCGTGATCTAGCAGTCACACCGGGTTCTCTTCTTCTCTCTTCTTTCACTGGCAGTCCTCAAAGGTGACTAACTTCTCTTTGACGGTATTATGTTATATTATGTTGATTTGAAGAGTGCACTACTCACCCATGAGGGGATCCAAGAGTTTTTGCAGCTGTGCAGGTGTGTAGCCCCCTCAGAATGATTCAAAGAGCGAGGTCTTCAATTTCTTGTGAAACTCAAGTATTGAGGAGAAGTCTCGGATGTGTTGTGGGAGGTCTTTCCATGTTTTGTGTACAATGTAATAGAATAAGCGACTGCCTGCTCTTCTTCTGTGAATTCGGGGGGTGTGTGAGTGTGAAAGTGAGGCTGAGCATAGATGTCTGGTTGGGCTGTAAAAGTGTATGTAGCAGTTGAAATATCCTAGTCCTTTGTGGTGAAGGGCTTTGTAGGTGTACATGAGGAGTTTGAATTGGTGGTGTTTGTGAATGGTTTGCAGTGTAGCTTCCTGAGCTACAGAGAGATGTGGGGCAGTGAGTAAGATTGGGCATGAGTCTTGTGACAGTGTTCTGGATGGTCTGAAGTCTGTTCAGGAGTTTCTTGGAAATTCTGGCATACAATGCGTTGCAGTTGTTGAGTCGGTTTGTGAAAAGTGCTTACGTAACTATTTATCTGGTGTTCTGTGGGTGCCACTTTAAGAGTTTTGGTAGCATTCAAAGGATGTGGAAGCAAGCAGAGCTCACTGCATTGACCTGTGCTGTCATGTTCAACTTGTCATCCAGGATGATCCCCAGATTTCTGGCATGGTTGGTGGGTGTTGGTGTGGGTCCTAGTTTAGTCGGCATCCCACAGGGAATTCTTGTTTCCAAGGACTAGTACTTCCATCTTGTCTGAGGTAAATTTCAAGCTGTTATTCTCATCCATTCCACTACCAATGTCATGCAATTACTGAAGTTGGTTCTGGTGCTGGGTGACTTTTTTGTTAGGGAGAGGATGAGTTGGGTGTCGTCTGCTCAAGAGATGATGGTGATGCCTTGAGACCTGATGATGCTGACGAATGGCGCCAATACGACTTTGAACGGGGTCGGGCTGAGGGATGAACCCTGGGGATATAAAAGTGTTGGATTTGGTAGCATATGCTTCAAGCTAGGGATATTTTCATATCAAGAACATCTAAAGAAGAATGTAGGGTGTGGCTGTGTGAGTTATGGAGCGGCTGTGTTCCTCTGTGTTATGCAATGTGGCATGGCGGCATTTGACTGTTCTCTATACCAATGAAAAAAGGTAGCCCTGTGATCAAGCTGTTTTAGTTGGGAAACCTAATGGAGAACTGGATTAGTTAAAGGGCAGTGAGAATGCTACATTTCAGAAATTAAATGTTGGTAACCATAGAAATTGTGCTTTAAGTAAACCAGGCTATCTTAGCCTCTAGTGTCTATCTTTAACATGATTTCACACTACACCATGTGATTAACCTTGCCGTTTCATTCTCTGCTAGAATAAAGAATAACTAGGCTCTCCAAACCAAGCTAAAGAGTTTGCTGAATGTTGTTAACAAAATGTGATTTTCTCAAGGTTGAGTACCCTGACCATGTCTGAGACTCTGACTAGCATAAGTCTTCCCTCTATCCCTATAATCATGAATACATCCCAAATCCAACCTGCCATAAGTATTCCCCAAATGACTGTAGACTCATGAAGTGTTGTGGCCCCTAGAAATCAGGAAGGTGGTACTCACCAACACTACTGTAGGAGGAACTACCCCAACTGTATCTCCTGCAATCACCCCGCAGCTTAACGTAGGACCCTCACAAAGGGTAAACATTGCACAGTTTAAAACTGAACTAGAATAGATTGTTAAGTAAAATGTAGGCACAGACTTCTGGATGAATAGAGTGAGCATGAATTAGCCTACATGAGCAAGCAAACTGCAAAAATGGTACTTGAGGCGTATGCAAAAATGCGAAAGAATTACAGGATGACTATAAATGATAAAGACTTAAAGTCACTCTCAATTAAAGGCTTAAAAACACATGCGAAGAAGCTGATTGAATACAATAGAGAATGGAGTAATTTAGAGAAATTCAGGGCACAATGGTCAAAGAAGAAGAGGTTTAAGGCGCAGCACAAATTGGAACCTATGAGAAATGAAAAGGTAGAAAGTGGAGAAGCGACAGTACAAGAATACCCTTTGAGAGAGGTACAGGGGGAGCCTTTGTGCCTATGCCTTCGGTCCCGAGCAGATCTTTTCCACATCCCGAACACCATCCCAAAGTTGAGATAGAACTCAGATAAGTTGTACACCGACATTTATCAGATTGTCACTATTTCAAAGCTGTAGTGCTGAAAGACTCGTGGGCTGAATGTAAACGGGCCATAGATTGGCTCACTCAAGAACCTGAGAGAGTAGCAAATACACATGCACCATCACAAATAGGGAAAACCAGGTATGATGCAGTTATTGCCCACCTCAAAACAAAGGTTCCCCAGATGAAGATGAATTGGTTGAAGATTTTTAGAATGACAAAAGAGGCAGTTTAATTGGTGCATGCATGCTTTGAGAGACTAATGCAAGTTTATAGGGAGCATAGTAGCATGAATGACCTGCTTGGGAAAAAACATGGGACGTTACCTAATTTCAGTTGTGTATGGATTGTTACCTTAGATTAGCTTGCAGATACAACAGGATATAGTTGGAGGTCCTGTTGCAGGGCTCCCACCTGCTGGGCCATATTGAACATTAACCTATCTGGGACTTTACACATTTGAACAGCTTGGGTGAACAATGTTAGGGCCCTGGGATTTCCTGCTTTTCATCTTGCCAATAGCAACCACCAATTCTCGTTCTAGCAGCTCTGCATCTAGGGGTTCACTCATGTCTCCCACAAAGCTGGGAGCAGGTATATCGTTAGTGAAGATTTCAAGACTCAGTTCCCCTCCCAGCCTCATTAGAAGTCCTCTCACTTAGTTGTGAAGGCTTGAGCTATTTCTACTGAGGATTCCACATTTCCCTTTGGCCCGATATCGATTGTGGCAATCCATCTTTGACCTTCCTCCCTTTTGACCAGCCATGCTGGAAGTTTGCTTGCTTTGTTACCGACTTCATAGAGTTTACCCTGTTTCGCCGTATACATCGCCCTTGTCTCTTGGTGTATTCGGCGGTGCAGTGCCTCCCGTTCCCCCCTCTATCTTGCTCGCCAGTTTTGGCGTTGGGTCATTTAAGCATTGGGCATTCTATTGTATCCATTGGTTTTCAAGATCCCTGATCTCTTCGTCCCTTTCCTTATGTTTACCTGCAATTTGGGCTATGAGGTATCACACTGGACCCTCCTGTATGCCTGTTTATCTCAGAGTCCACTGTTCCTGTATTTAGCTGAAAGTGCTGCCTTGTGGTATTGGCCACCAGCTTCCTGGTGTTCCAAATGGTCAGGTCCCAGGGGTTCAGCCTCCAATCACCGTGTGTATACCAGATATCTATCAGTAGATGCTTAGTCTGTGGCGAGTGATCTGAGATGCCCCGTGCTAGGATGGTGTGTGCCCAAACCTACCCAGTTGGTGTTTTGGGATCTTGGGTTCCTGTCAACCCTGGCTGCTGGAGAGCCCCTATCTGCAGACATGCGGGCAGTCTTTCCTCGAGTGTTCAGGTCTCTCCCAAGTCAATGGGAGGGCACACAATGGTCCATACCAGGGCTCCGGTGATACACCTGCCTATTCCACTGGGCCGGCGTGGCTGGGTTCTGCTGCTCCCGAGTGGATTCTTTCTGTGCCATTTCAGAGAGGCCGGCCACTCCCCCTGGTCCTCTGGCTTCTCTTGTATCACTCACCGTTGCCCAGAGCGAGGCCCCTCAGCACTTGCTGCTATGTGGCTGCTGCGGCCTCCAACTTGCTGGCCTGCGCTGGCTGAGCCCAGTTGTTTCTCCATTCCAGGCACTCAGTGACCTGTGGTCTCTGCATCACTGCACGGCACCAGGGCTCCTCTATCTGCACCCGAATTCAGGAGTTGTGGGGCACCAGGATACCATCTGCACGGGCCAGCTGGTGGAGTTTGTCGATCACGTGGCCATCTTCCTCGGCGGTTTGGCCACACCCCTCCTAATTCCCCGCTTTGGTGAGACACATGAATGGCGGACTGTTTTTCGTCGTAATTGGATAATCCAGACTTTTAAGCGCTATTTGTACAATCCTCATTTTCAGGTTACAGCAGAGAATCTGTCAGAAATGGATGACATTTAGAAGGCAGAAAATCGGGCAAAGAGTTGTCAAGACAACGAGTCACATAGGAGAGTCCAATGGTCCTTTTCATCACCTCTAAATAGATTGTTGGGGAAATGCTCTGATGCAATCAACTGAAGTATATACTAGTTGTAATGTGTTTGTTCTCTTGCTAGGTCGAGATGTACCCCTCCAGGAGGTACAATAGTCTGACATTTACCAAGCTACTCTTGCGGGAAATGATCCCGCGATTCAGGATGCTGGGTCAGATCGAGGAACTCAGTTCAAGAATGAAGTGATGCAACTACTATGTACCGCCTTCGGGGTTTGTCCAGATATTCCATTGCAGTTGCAGATCTGAAGCCTCTGGGATTGTAGAGAAAACAAATGGGAGGATCAAAGCAAAACTAGCCAAGGCATGCATTCCATGTCTCATAATTGTCCAAATGCACCCCCGTTGGTACTCATGAGCATTTGAAGCACTCCATGCAGGAAAACTGAAATCGCCCCAAATGAAGTATTGATGAGAATTCCCTCTGTTCCAGCAGTCACATTTGTAAATATCACAGATTTTTCTAGAATATTGTAAAGGATTGGCTGACGTGGGATGTTCTATCTCTCATCAAGTTGATTTTGAAACACCAGCTGTGAAGACTTCCCTTTGCCATGACTTGAACCCTGGAGACTGGGTTCAGGTAAGAAAACACATTTGTATGTTGTGTGTAGAAGAACGTAGGTGACGGCCATACCAGGTAATCTTGGTAACCAATACCACCTTGAAATGTGCAGTCTTCCCTACCTCGCTTCACTCTTCTTATTAGACTTGACAGCCTTAGGGTGGTCTTTCCCACAACTTTTAGCCTGGCTCCCTCCATTTTTCTGACCTCGTTTTAGAAGTCCTGGTAGTGAAAAACTCCCACATTTGTTTTTCACTACTACAAGGCCTATCTCTCCCATATGATAACATTGGGATTACCTTTTTACCTCTTTTAAGTGTAATTCCCAATTGTGAAGAGATAGATTTTCCATGTTGGCTGTCTCTGGACTCACAATGCAAAATCACAACTGATGGTGAAGTTGGATTTTAAATTGCGAGTCTAAAAATGACACTTTTAGAAAGTTGGCATTTTCTTACTTCAGCTATTATGTGCCTGCTTCCTGTCTCTGAATACATGTCTGAGGTGGGTGACAGCTGGGCTGTGTGCATTTCTTCTAGATAGCCACACTCAAAGGGAGCCAAGGTGTGCCTGAGGGTCCATCTGCATCTACAGCCTGATGGGCCATCCTGGGCAGGATGGGAGGGAGGAGCTGGATACAGCCTCACACTTACACCTAAATAGGCTGTGTCCTGTCCCCACGCAAAGGGCTGCATACTCTCCTGTAGTAAGGCTGCCGCCAGGGCAGGAAGGTAGGACCTCTGTGCACTTCAAGGCCTTCTTTGAAGTCTTCCCCAACTGAAAGGCACAACCGGGTATGAGTACTGGGCCTCAGACACCATAACTTCAGTACACTTCTGGACATTTGCCCATTCTGCCAGGAAGAAAAACTGTTGTGCTGCTGAAAGGACTACTACTCAGCTGGACTGCTGCTTTGCTGGACTCCTGAGTTGCTGTGCTGCCCTCCTGCATGCTGTTACTCTGCCTGGGTGAGAAGGAATGGACCTGCATCACTCAAAGCCAGAGTGAAATCAAGGGCTTGCCTCCTGATTGAAGTCTCGGAGACATAAAATATTTCCATCTTACCTGCATCTGCACCTGGACTCTGCCATCTGTGAGACTGCCCTGCCAAGTGATGCCACCCTAGTCCTGAACCCTTGGAAGTGAGACCTAAGGTGCTTCTTCCAGCCAACCCATGCATCCTCATCGGAACTATTATCTATTTTATCTTTCTATCTTACTTCACCTACCTGCTATTTTGCACACTGCTGTTCTGGGGAAAGGAGCTGTGTTCAATGCTCCGGGAAGGGGACATCAGTTAGAGGCATAGGCAATTCAGGTTAGCGGTCCAGCTGCGACAGTTCCCGCGCTCGCCCTAGTTCAAAATGGGCGACCACGCGCAGCATGCGCACCGAAGGCGTACCTAAGGCAAGCCCGTCTGCACCCATCCGCACCCGACCGGGCCAGGGGCCAGAACCCCTGGTTCTCCCTTAAGAGAAAAGCTTTTGTATTCTGCCGACCAGCTTTACCACCTCAGAGAGATCATGTCACATAAATGTGGTCATTTCATTGTACCGGTTAATTCCAGAAGAAAATGCCCTCACTGCGCATTTGAACTATCTGCCCCCCAGTTGATAAGACTCCATCTGGTCAGGCTGTCTTTAAAATGTGCCTATTAAATTGCCGTTCAATGCCCAAGCACACAATTGAACTCCGGCTACTGCTGGAGGAAGAGGAACCGAACGCCTTATTTCTGACCGAAACTTGGCTTACTCATCTTTCTCATCCGGTAGTGGTTCAAGCGCTTCCTCCAGGATATTTGATCCAGAGGCAGGATCGCGAATTGAATAGAAGAGGCGGCTTGGCCATTATTTATAAAGATCAAATTAATTGTCGCATATCTGCAGGTCGGATTCCCGACTGAAAGTTTGTCTTTCTCAGTTGGTTCCTCCTATACCTGTACCTTTTCTGGAATTTTATTATACCGACCTCCAGGAGCTATCGGTCAATTCAGTAGTGAGATATCTGAGATAATAGCCAAATCAGTCAGTTCCCTTCCTAATGTTTCCGTCCTGGGTGATTTCAATATACACTTTAATGATAATTCTGCACCTGCAGTAGAGGAATTGACTGATAGTTTGGACGCCCTTCAACTCAATTTGAAAGTGACTGGCCACACTCATGAAAAAGGACATCTACTTGACCCAATTTTTTCAAACATTTACAACCTTGCTGTTGAAAAGCCTACCCCGATACCTTGGTAAGACCATCATATGATCTGATTTTCATGGTCCCCCCGGATCAATAGTCCCCCAGCAGAAACAGTTGAAAAATGTTATCGCAATTGGTCCAAACTCCCCATGGAGCCATGGGAGCTAATTCTTAGTAATACCAGACCCCTACTCGAGGCCAATCCAGATACCACCAATGATAAGTTTAATAATTGGCTCTAATCCTCGTTAGATTTGGTGGCCCGCAAAAAATGGATGACCAACAAGAAAGGTCGCAATAGAGTAGCTTGGTACACCCCCAAGCTCAGAGAGATGAAGCAAAAATGTAAACGTTTGGAGAGAAGTTGGAGGTAAGATTTTTCAACCTCCAATAAATGTAAATATAGAGAGGCTACCATAGCATACAAGGCAGAAATTAGAATTGCTCAATCCTTGTACTACGAAAAAAGGATTATCTCAGCCTCCAACTCTCCACGCAAAATCTTTTGGATTGCGAAATCTTTTCTTAATCCTCCACCTCCCCCCTTCCCTCTGATGACACCTTAGGGTGCTGTAATAAACTGGCAGTATTCTTTTTTTTTTTAAATTCAAGATATTTGTTTGGAATTCTCCCCGACCCCAGTATCTCAAAATACATCATTTTCAGATAACCATCCCGTAATGCCTGATGTTTCCCTAGCGGAAATTCCTCCTATGGATTTGAAACTTCTAGAAAAATATCTTAACGAACTAAAATCGGGTTCCCCTAGTGATGTGCCCCCCCCCCCAGTATTTTAAATCAGGCCTTTGGCACAGTTTCCCCAACCATACTGTATCTTATCAATATTTCACTCTCCTCTGGGCTCGTCCCCTCTCTTTGGAAAGGGGCCATGGTCAAAGCACTCCTAAAAAAACAGTTTGGATCCAGAACTAGTCGCGAATTATCGGGCGATCTCACTTCTGCCAGAGATTTCAAAAATTGCTGAAAAGTATGTCAACTCCATCCTCTCCGTGTTCTTAGAGAAGAATGAATGCTTTCATCCCTCTCAGACTGGCTTTAGAACTCAACAGGGCACGGAGACTGCCCTGCTGGTAGTAGTTGAAGAAGCCAGACAAATTCTCGATGGCGGAGGCTCCGCGGCAATTTTTCTCTTAGACCTTAGCGCGGCCTTCGATACAGTTAATCATCATCTACTAATTTCGAGACTCAGAGATGTAGGAGTGACAGGAATGGAACTTAGGTGGTTGGAGTCCTTCCTGGATGACATTTTTATTTAAGTCTTTGAGGACAACTTTATCTCTGAAAGGATGCCTTTGAGATGTGGGGTTCCTCAGGGCTCTTTTCTGAGCCCCACGCTTTTTAATGTTCACATGAGCTCCTTGGCTGAGGTCTTTAAGCCCTTTGGAATTCAGATTGTCACTTATGCTGACGACACTCAGCTGATTGTCTCGCTAAACCAATCTGATAAAGCAGAAACCAATCTGCCAGGTTGTCTTGAAAGGGTGTCCTCCTGGATGGAAAGCTCGTATCTGAGACTCAATGGGGCAAAAACTGAGCTGATGTTCTTAGGTAAACCCTCCCCCCTGGATACCAGCTCACTTTGGCCTGGGTGTTTGGGCGTAATACCTCCCCGCAAAGATCAGATCAAAAGCCTTGGTGTTTGGCTGGATCAGAATCTGACCTTCAAGGAGCAAGCACGAAAGGTGGCAGGTATCTGCTATGAGATTCTGAAGATGATAAGAAAAATCCTCCCCTTGCTGCCCTTCAATGCTAGGAAATTGCTGGTTCAAGCGCCGATTCTCTTGCAGCTTGATTACGCCAACGTTCTCTACTTAGGAGCCCCGTTCTCAACGGTGAAAAAACTGCAGACGGTACAAAACTGTGCAGCACGCCTCCTCATGCAGGCCCCCAATCGGGAATCTGCAAGACTGTGTATCGTCACACTCCACTGGCTTCTGGTCGCTGAAAGAGTTCAGTTTAAAGCACTGTGTATCGTCCATAAGACCTTGTTTTCCAAGGGTCCACCGATTCTAAGGTCCATTAACCCGTCTTATCGTCCCAATAGATCCTTGAGTTCGGGAAAAAAGCACCTGGCAGCTGTGCCCAGGATAAAACGGTCCTGGAGTGGGGGATGCATGTTCTCCTACAATGCAGTGAAATTGTGGAACCAGTTACCTAATCACATCCGTCTTGAGGATAACCACTTGTCCTTCCGAAAGCCTCTTAAAACCTTCCTGTTTCCCTGAAGACCAGTCATAATTCTTTGGATGACTCTGCTCCTAGCGCTGGGAGGCCTTCTGGTAGCCATGCGCTATAAAAATGCATATTCATTCATTCAAATAAATAAGAAAGTATGCTGTTCCTAGAGAGAATTATTGGTGAGAAAAGAGATAAATGTGTCCCCGAGGTCAGGAGGAGAATCCTCCTTTAGGAAAAAGACCCTCACACACCCGGCAGACTAGCTGTCATATGTCGTCAGCATGTGGCCCAGATGTTAAGTGTCATCATCGGGTCTGCTCCGAATCGGGGCGGCGCTGCAATCCCCGATCGGCGACCCCAGTGGCGCCTTTTAGTGGAGATCTTTATTCCATAGTTGCCGGTGGGTGAATGCAGGTGAGGGCCTTCAAGTGAGAAAGTGTGTGGTGAAGGGAGTGTATTAAAAATAAGTAGTGGGGAACCTGAATAGTGTTTATTAAATGACGGGGGTCCCACTCTTATTATAAAAACAATAGAGTGCGTAATATTACAGTTAGATTGACTGTATTACGCTGTGGTCATAGATGGTCAACATGTTTCTTGCTTAAGTAAAGTAACCGCAATTCTTCAGGACCAGGTGATTCACACACTTATTGGTAGTGGTAGTGGCTACTGTGGCACTTACCACACATACAGCACCCTAATAAGTGGTGACTAGTGCAGGTTAGGTACAATGCCTGAAAGAAAAAAGTACAGGGACACAAACATACATGTAAATAACAATCGCATTGCGACGAACATTATAGATCTTATCTCTTAACAACTACGATCATCAGTTGTCATGCAATTTCACTATTACCAAGTGTTCAGCTATAAGGTGGTACTAGTTGTGAACACCCTTTAGAAGTGGACTAAAACGAGAGTATTTAAAAATTGACCAATTCCCACTGTGACTGGTGCTATGGCAGAAATTTAAGAACGTCGGATGCGGGGGGTATATTTAGTGGCATCAGGGCAAAGATATCAGTTAATTTGGTTCAACCACTCACCCTTAACTGCAGGGCTACGAGATCCAACGAGCTGGCGCTGGAGGCAGACACCGGATAGTACAGTGTCCTAATGGTACAAAAAGCGGCGACCGGAGGGGAGGGCAGAAAGTGCAGCCGCAATAAGATAGAATTAAGAGCTGTTCACTTCGTAGCTCAATCATATAGCACGGAAATCCGCAGAAGATAAGGACCCAGGCACTGGGGCCCACAAGAGAATACTTACAGAAGTCCGTAGTGCAGGACGCCTATCCACCTACCCTTGATCCACGCCGACTCGGGGGACGAATCTCAGAACTCCCGGCGGGATTATCAAGCGTAACCCAGCCAATCGGATCCGCGTGCCAATTGGTACGTCAGAGGGGTGCTGGCGGAAAGACTAGTATGCGAAGTCTACTTCCGGTAGAGGACGAGAGGTGGATGTGGGCGTGTAGCAGGATGTGCCGCGTAAGCAACAGGAAGTGATGACGCGGAGTCACATGTAACAACAACAGTGTTACGTGAGGAGCCCTTATTGGTTGCTAGAGCTGGGGGTTGCTGTGGTAACCTAATGATGTCGTGTCAGTCCGGAATGCTTGGTGAGGACGTGACTCCGCGATTCGAGCCGAAAAAATATATATATATAACAAATGCGTGTTGTTGGCGCCTGATGTAATGTCATCATTGTGTTGCCAACTCGCATGTTGGGGAAACTGACATGAATGTATCATAGGATATCTGTAGGTACATGTGTTAATATGCTCTGGTGTCTAAGTGTCACAAGCTCAACCGAGGGTGGACCCACACAGGTATAGAACGTCTATTGGAGCCAGATAGATAGTAATATGTTCTGTCACGTCAAATATTGGTAAGGCTGCTCCAGGGGATGTCCTCATTCAATCCATCGGTATTAGAAGATAGTCTCATCACCCACCTCTGCTCCAGAGTGAATAGTTTTATTTTGGTGACATTTTTAGGGGACTGGAGAACTACCCACTTGAAAGAGTCTGGGGAGTGGTTATTTTCACAGAAGTGCTTGGTCATCCTAGTATTCATTTTTTTGCATCGGAAATTACTCCGATGCTCAATGATTCTCGTCTTCACTGGTCTAGTCGTCATCCCTATGTAGGCTAGATTACACGGGCAGGTTATCAGATAAACGCAGTAGGCAGTGTTACAGTTAGTGTGCGTTCTGCATTCCCACGTGGTCCCATTAGGAAAGACGATGTCCTTTGTTATTTTAGTTTGAGGACAAACCACACAGGAACCGCAAGGGTAGTGGCCCCTGACAGGTGGAAGGTTCCATAAAGTCGATTGAGTGGTATTCACTGGTGGTTTGGGTTTGGGTCTAGTATGTATCAATCTCTCCTTCAAATTGGTGGTGCGTTTGAAGGCAAAACGGGGGTTCGGTATTGTAAGTTCCCCGGTGTGGAGGATACCCCAATGTTTGTTAATGATTTTCTTGAGTTGTGAAGAGTTAGGAGTGTAGGTAATCACACAAGTGAGGCAGTCGTCGGTTTTTTTCTCTCTTGGTTCAAGTAACCCTTCCCTGTTATTGTTGCGGGCACGTTTGTAGGATCTCTGGATGTCCCGGTTCTGATACCCCCTCTGGAGAAGATTGGTCATAAGGGTTTTGGACTCCTTTTTAAAGTCAGTAACAGAGCTACAGTTCCTCCTAATACGGAGGAATTGACCAAAGGGTAAATTTTGTTTGAGTGCCCCAGGGTGATAGCTGTTGAAATGTAGTAGACTATTTCTGTCAGTGGGTTTGCGATGTAGTGTGGTGCTCATTTGATGATCGTCTAGTATGATCAAGAGGTCCAGAAAGGGAAGCTGGTGGTCAGAGATGGTACTCGTGAATTTTAAATATGGATTTAAAGTATTTATCCATTGGCAAAATTCATTGCAGTGTGCCTGATCACCCTTCCAAAGGATCAAAATATCGTCAATAAACCTCTTCCACAATAGGACGTTAGCTCTATAAGGGTTCGATTCATTATGGATGGCTCGTTCCTCAAAAGCTGCCATGTAGAGGCAGGCCACACTAGGGGCAAAGGTACTCCCCATCGACGTGCCCTGTGTCTGATGGAATAATTGGCCTTCAAACTCAAAAAAGTTTTCTGTTAGAGCTAGAGTGGCACATTCAATAATGAAAGGGCGGGGGGTAGGTGAAACCCATTCTAGACTACTCAGTGCATCCTCTATAACATCAAGGGTAGCCCTCTGGGGGATATTTGTATAGAGGGCCTCAACATCGAGGGTGATGAGGAAGTCAACCTCTCCCTGATGTTGGGTGTCCTCTAGAAGCCTGAGTACATCGGTGGTGTCTCTTAAGAATGAAGGGGTGCTGTGGACCAGAGGTTTGAGAAAGTAGTCTGCAAACTGGGAAAGAGGTTCCAACAGGGAACCAATCCCAGAAACAATAGGTCTCCCTGGGGTCGGACTAGTGCCCTTATGTATTTTGGGGAGACAGTAGAAGTAAGGAGTTCTAGGTTCGCCAGTGACTAGAAAGTTAGCCTCTTTTTTCGTGATCCAGCCCTGAGTTTCGGCATGGAAGACCATGCTCGTGATCAAGGTCTTGAGCCTGTTGGTGGGATCCTCTTGGATGGGAGTATAGTATTTCCTATCCCGTAGCTGGCGTTCACACTCAGTGCGGTAATCACAGGTTGACATGATTACCGTCGCGCCACCCTTATCTGCTTGTTTGATGGTGATCAGGGGGTCGTCATTAAGTGAGCGTAGTGCTGCTTCTTCCTCGTTAGTGATATTGTGGAAAGTAGCAGCAGGTTTGACTTGCTTCCAATCTTTGAGAACGGCCTGTTCATAAGTTAACACCTCATTGGGGACCATCCCGCTATGTGGTGTAAAGGTGGAGGGTTTATGGAGGCCAGAGTCTTCACATTGACCCTCCGGTCCATCATGAAAGTAAGCTCTAAGACGTACTTTGCGAAAAAAGGCCTGGATTTCACACATTTCTTTAAAGTAATCGACCTTAGGTGTAGGTACGAAGCCCAGACCCTTCTCAAGTACCCGCCTCTCTGTGTCATCTAGAGTGCGGGAAGATGCATATTCATTCATTCACTCATTCATTCATTCAACTGGTGCATCTTTGCCTTTACATGGCTGAGAACCGGCGCATCTTCTCCTTTGCTTGGATTGGAACCGGTACATCTTCATCGCTGCGTGGAGTGGACCTGGGATACCACCTTCTGAACCAGCATATCACCCTCGGAACCTCTGCTGCTGGATCATTAGCAGCGCATCGCATTCGAAACCAGCGCATTGCACTTGGAACTGATGCATCGTTGCAGTTGCATGGTGAAAAACGCCACATCTCCTCCACTGCATGGCCCGACGCATCACTTCAGCTGCACCTCACATGTTCGTCGATGATGGCGCAGTCCGTATCAAGGTACTTTTGTTCAGTGGGCCTAAGTGGGTCTATTTATTCGGTATGTTATCCATCGCAATCGGCCTGAACTTTTGACTTTGTACCGGTCCGGCGCAACCAGATATCCTATATAAGCACTTATTGCTTATAAGCGCTATTTTATAGTTTATTCTTTAAAAAATACATCTCTCGACTTCTACCTATTGAATGTTTATCATTTTGGTCTTGTTTTATTTATAATATTAAGTTATGTTTTTCTAACCTGGTGTGGAGTCTTTTTGTGTTGTTTTCAATGTGTTACTGTTTGAAGTATTGCACAAATACTTTATGCAGTGCCTATAAAGTTAAGCCTAATAGTTCTATATGAAGCTACCAGAGGGAGAGCACAGGTTAATTTAGAGTGTGTTTGTGACTTACATTGACTAGTATTGTGGTTGCTGCTGGCTTAAGGTTCACACCCCAGTCAACCAATAACCAAATTTCTAACACTTCACAGATAAAGAAAGCTAGCAGAGTAGAGGAAGAAGAGGAGCCTACAGCCACTAATTTCTTGAGCTCACCTGATCAGACTTACTTTGTAAAGAACAATTATGACTGCTTAACTGACACCGATGGGCCTTCATAAAGTAAGAAGAAGGGGAAAAAGGAGGTCTCTAAGACTTTACTGACCTTCTGAAATAAGACAAACAGCAAAGTAGCAAGACTGGGGCAACGATCGGAGGATCTTAGAGCCCCTAGGCATCCAGTGGACATAGATAACTGCCACTATAGATTTCAAGATAGGGTAGAGACAATAGGGCAGTGCTTAATTTAAGCCAGTGGTGTCCGGTGCTAGGCTCCGACACTTAATTGTCAGCACTTGTTCTAGTGACAGACCATCACATGGTGGCGCTGTCTGTCTAATTTTGACAACAGGGTTTAATAAATCAATATACATTAGAAAAAGAACAATACTGCCACACATGCCATTAGAGTGTAATGGTTAGTAAATATGTTGGTACTGTCATTGGTAGCATTGCCCGGGGCAATGGGTGGTGCAGACAGCAGTGGCCTCCTGAAAAGGGCCCAGCACTTTTTTTTTTAACAAATTAAGCACTACAATAGGGTGTGATTAGACGACTAACATATTGTGAGTAACAAGAAAAAAATACTTTCCCTTGGCCTGAGGCAACATTTACCTGGAGCTTAAAAACTGCAAAATTGCTCTAGTATTTATTGTTGGTTGCCATAGCTGTTTCTGTAATTGGGTGAATGTTAGATGTCTATCTCTTGGAGGAAAATGCTTCACCAGATGTGATTAACGTAACTAGAAATACAACTGTGAACAAGGAAACTCATGTAGATAGAAGTTCCAATGTACCACAGTCTGCGAGTGTTTATGACAGTGTTTACTTTCATGTTAGCTGAATATATAAAGTTAATGAAAATGAGGACTGCTTTGTGTGTACCTCTCTTCCAGCCTTAGTCTCAAAATGATCTTCTTACTTCCATATCCGCCTTTTGTACGCATTTTTCTGTAGTGTGTTTTTGAATTTGTTCTATTATCAATGTCCGATCAAGTTGTTTTATACAGATTATGCATATCCCTTGGAGAATGCATCTGTGTCAACCAATTCAAATCTGTATTTATGGGCAACTAAACATGCTTATTCGTTTTTAAAGGCTTATAAGCGTACGGACAGACATAAGTTTACGATGGAATTTTTTGCCCCTCTCACTAATGCAAACCTTACTAACGCTGATCAGCACAAACTAACCTGTAAGCTTAGTCGAAACAAGAGAATCTTTGTAGATTAATTAAATGAGAAGATTAGAAAAGGAGAAGGAAAGATGAGTAAGAAAGTTAAACCAGAAATAAGGAAAGAGAAGCAGGAGAGTCAAGGAAAGAATCTACACGTGTAGTTGAGTTTAGACCTAGCCAACAAGAAAACTTTTTGCATGAGTGTGATCATTGCTATTTAGCTCGAGGGTTTGCTGAGCTCAGTGTCGGTACTAGAGGCATATAATATGTGTGTGGAAAGTCAGGTTACCTTCAGTTACTGCAACATTGAGTAGGGAGCTGTTATGCAGCTTTAGTTTTTTCAAAAATATATCACACTAATGACATAGACGGAAAGATAGAGCAGTAGTTAAAAAGGAGCAAACGAACTTTCGGACCGATCCTGAGTGACATTTGTGGTGCAATCATTCTTTCATTGGGAGTGACACTGAACAATGATAACATTAAAAAGGGTGGTAAATAGATTAGCAACCATTACAGCAGGTGCACTAAGAGGCATTGCCAAGGAGCTGCTTACAATGAGAGCCATGATGAGACAAAACAGGCATGCTCTAGGCAGGCTTCTTGCAAAGGAAGGTGTAGTCTGCTAGCGAATAGATATTAGAGAATGGTATGCATATATCCCCAAAGTAGATAACCAGATTAACAGGTATATCACCAATAACAGTAACACCACACAATAACTAACTGAACTAGAACAAACAGCGGCCTGGGAAGAAGTAGGGTCCAGGTGAGTGGTTAGGAAGTGTAGGTGGAGGTAGACCTGCTTTTGACCGCTCAGTTGGTCATACGAATCAGTGTAGCATGCATGCTTCTTTTTCTAACATGCTGTGGGAAAATTGCATTTGAAAACACTAAATTGCAGACATTAAATGTTGGTAACATCAGAAATTGTGCTTTAAGTGAACCAGGCTAACTTAGCCTCCTTCGTCCATCTTTAACATGATGTTGTACTACACCATGTGATGAACCTTGTCGTTTCATTCTCTCTTAGAATAAAGGATCACTAGGTTCTACAGAGCAAGATAAGGACTTTGCTGAATGTTGTGAACGAAATTTGATTTTCTCAAGGTTGAGTTTAGCAGCCCCAGACTGAATAACATACTATGTAACAGTTATGTCCCCATGTACCCAATGCTGTGAGAACGGAATCCCATGTAGTACTACAGTGAGAAAATCCTTGAATGTATGTTGCATATCTTTCTCTTTGAAGTATCATCACTGGTTTCCAGCTGCAACTGTCTTTAAAAGAAGTAGCCTATCAAGAGGACTTCATCTCCCTTCATTCATCTGCACATGATGGTCTCGCCTACTGCTGGCACACTTAAAAGATGCTACATCTTGCTCAGTGCTGATAAAGCCAAGTACCAGAAGAAGAACGCTGCTCAGCGATTGTGTGCCCTTCAAGGGAACGTTGCCGTCACTCATTCACTGATAATGACAGCCTTAGCTGTCAAGAAGGTATACTATGTGTTGTTTCTTCCTAAGAAACTCTAGACTGCAAGTTGCTCTGCTTTCCATGCTCTCCCAACGTAGTGCATAGAAGTAGGTTTTAGGGTGTTAGGTTTTAAATGACATTTTAACCATGTTAGAAATTTTCATTTTATTCTTGTTGCTTACAACATGCTGTCTTGCGTTTTTAATCCTATCCTGTTAAGTTGTTTCAGATGTGTAGAGAAACAGGTTATTCCTATCATAATAATTGCTTTTTATTTAAAGCATTTACTCTGTTTAGTGCAGTGTGTGTGATACTGTGAACCACAAAATTGGTTTGTGTGTGTTATCACGGTGCCTCTGATCTCTGTAGAGGGTGATTGTTAGTAATCCTAACACAATAGCTCAATTTCAATAAATTATTGGAAAGGTTTCTGTGGGTCTATAATAACCTGTTGTTCAGATTCAGTGTTGGTGCATTGAACTGAGTTTACTTGGGTCACATGTGGGTGGGAAAGCAAACCTTGTAGAACTACACCAAAGTCGAGGTTTACGCAATAAGCTAATTAACAAGAGAGAGGTCCAAAATGTCTCACAAGGGGTTATTTAATGCACAGAACGCACAGCAACTGCTCTGCTGGTGGACCAAAACCAGGTACAAGCATCAAAGGAATCCTTTTAAGCCAGAGAATCATGCTTTTCAAACAAGGAAACATCAATTTTTGCAAGAGGTACCTCAAAAATGTTTGAAATGGGACTTGCAATAAACTAAACCCAAGTTTGTGGTATTTACAGTCAAAACACAGCTCACAGCTACTGAAAAAATGTTGAAGGATAATGCTACCATAATAACAGAAGCATAAGCAAAACGCAGGTACTTGATATTAAGTACTAACATACATTAAGAGGATGCCCATTAAGGTGATTAACAATATTATTTGGACAACCTTTCTGCTCTGTTTTTGTTTCACTTCTACAGAAATCTGTGTGCCTACATATGAATTCCAACCACTGTGAATTCATGTTGTCTAATGAGTAAGAAATACAGAACTCCTTTTTTTTGTTTTTCCTTCACTTGAGGTTGCTCACATAACTTGCACATCAAAAAATGGATTTTGGTCGTAATATTTGTAATCAGGTATTGGTCCTAAGTGTTCAGGAGACCCTCATTATAGCAAGGGTTAAAACTCCTCGATAGCTGATCCAAGGGAAGTAGGGGCCCCGGAAAGTAATATTAGGGGAACAGACTATTGTATAGAAAAAACAAATGTGTGGTGTTCCTGAAACGTAGATCCAGTAGCCTCCCTATGGTCACTTTGAGAATACTATAGGTTTCCAGTACAGAAGCAAGATCACATTTCAGAGAGACAGTTTGGGAACCCCGTATGCATATTGAAAATAATGGAACTGGCCCGTTAAAATGTGAATCCTGTTGTTTCTTTTAAATCTACGCATAGATTCATGGCTGAAGGGTTACATGAACAATTGAATTTTTGTTTCAGATATTCTATTTCTTAGTTTGTGTATAATAAGAGATTGAAAAAAGTATTTTTTTTTTACCAAATGTTTGTTAATATTTGTGATCAACCAATTAAATGATCATTTGATCAGCACATATAAATAGCGCATAAATGACAGACCTGACCCTGGACCTTGATGAGGTTAATGCCCGTGCCCCAAGCCAGGGAATTTTCACATTTCCAATCTTCCGTATGCAGATGATGTGATCCTTCTTAGTCAAACAAAAGTCAGCCTGCAACATCTTATCAACAAATTATCGAATTACTCAGCAAGGATCTGCATGACAATAAATAAAAAGAAAAGCAGACTCGTGGTTGTGAGTAATAGAATACAGAAAAAGTACCAATTATATCTTTGGGAGCAACAGTTTCCCTTGGAGTGATCCTGGACAGCAAGCTCACCATGAAAACCAGATCAAAGTAGTCTACTCCGCCTGCTTCCTTGCTCTTTGCACGCTTCATAAGATCTACAAATTGCTCCCTGTCAACACCAGATAAACCGTCACTCAAGCCCTAATCACCAGCCGGCGGACAACGGCATGCACTCTAGGTAGCAATCACCTTACACCTCCTGAAGAGACTGCAAACCATACAGAATTCAGTGGCCAGAGTTATCCCCGACCTCCCAAACCGAAACTACATCCCCTTCTCAAGCTCCACTGGTTCCCCATTCAGAAGAGAGATGTCAATTCAGGATGCGAATCCACACCTACAAACCCCAACACAACCAAGGACTGGCATACATCAACCACCACCTGAACTTTCACCAACCCTCCAAACACTTGCACTCCGCCTCCCTCTCCCTCGTTCACACTCCCCACCTGCTGCAGCTGGTCCATTGGGGCCGAAGGGCCATGCACCTCCACCTTTTGCCCCTCACAAAGTGTCTGTCAGGCTGAACAACGGTCATGAGCAAGCTCCTGGCTGCCTGAGCTGAACTTTGCTGGGCTAAGGACGTCACAGCTCCTGTGGGCCTCCTCAGCTCAGAAAAGGTCCTTGAGGCCCTCCCCTCAGTGAAGAGGGGTAGCATCACTGATTGCCTCGCACCTGGGTGCTTCAGTTTTAAGCCCTGAAGTTCCATGGGTCGAGTGTCAATCAGTGACACCTCATCACAGAGTGGGGTGGGGTCAGTAGTCTCACTGACCCCATCCCACTTTGTGATGATGTTGGGACTGCTGCCTTACCTCATTAGCTGACCTCAGCAGCCAATGAGGGAAGCCAATGAGAGACGGCAGCAGTTCCAAGCCTCCTGGGACCTCCGATGCAGAGCTGCAGATAAGTGTGTGTAGTTTTAAAAAAAATTAATGTTTGGTGCGTGCATGTATGTATAAATGTTTGGTAATGAGTGTTGTGAGTGGATGGGTCTGTGTGTGTGAATGCATGGCTGTGTATGTGTGATGTGTGCATGTGCATGTGTGTCCTGTCCCCCTTCCTCCTGAAATTACCATCCGCCACTGCTCCCCGCACCCGCTGAAGCAACAGTGAAGGATGCTCTTTCTCCTACCTTGCTGTGAAGTCATGGAATGACCTTACCTTCACCTATGGACCTCAACTTCTCGTTTGGAATTCAGGAAGGTTTAGGTTTTACTAATTAGATTTTTGTTGTTTTCGTCTCAAATAATGTAATACATTTTTTTCTTAATTGTCTAAATTGATGTGGGTTTATTCTTATGTTGTGTTTTACTTTATTAATGTTTGGAGTGCTGCATAAATACTTTACATATTGCCTCTAAGGTAAGCTTGACTGCTTTTGTGGCAAGCTACCAGAGGGTTAAGCACAGGTTAATTTGGGGTTTGTTTTCTGTTTTACCCTTGCAAGAATTGTGATTGCTTCTTGAGTAGGGTTCCAACCCCCTCAACCAGTAATCCATTTTCCTACAATGACCTTTCCAAGCAGATAAAATATGCCTGTGTGGAGCTACATCTGTGACAGCTATGTTGCATAAGGGTGTCTATTAGATAAACTGATGTCAAATATAGTCTATGGAGAAATGTAAAATGTGCCAACCTATTTCAGTAATTTAGCGATACTGATAACAGCTGCGCACACCAATAAGACAGGTTCTAAAGTAGCAATACCCATCTTCTACCATGCAACAGAATAAACACTTTAATTAGAAGCATGAATGTGTGTACCTCCTTAGAGAACGTGTTGTAGTGTGCTTTTAATGCCCATCTTAGTCTATAATATTTAAATATGCCCAGTGCACTGAAATGCATTTGTTTCTTAATTCTTCTAATTAATTGAAGAGTCTGTCATTGCATAAATGTTCTACTGTGGTTATGTCTTGGGAGCTAAGAGTGACTTTTATCACTTCCTCTGTGGTCAACAGTAATGCACGGTTATCTAATGGGGGAGGGGTGCGATGTGGTGAGTATATTGTCTTCAATCTGGCATGTCTAGCTAATATCCACCAAGCTTTATTAGTAGCGGAAATTTCCTGGGGTACAAGATTGATTTGATTATGCATGTTTGTCTGGTCTCATATTCAATGCTGTCAGATTCCGCCACTATGTGTGGTAAGAGCGGCTGTGGGAGGTTCTAGTATACTGCAAATGAGATAGTATTTCTATGGGTCTGGCACAGTAAATCCCTCTTTTGTTAATGACAGAGTCAGCCCATGTTAATCTGCTGAAATCCCCTTGCAATGTTCTAAAAGACTGTTGAGTAAGTGCCATTGGTATATTCATAAACAGAAATAGGCATTTGGGCAAAACGATAATTTAAAGTGTGGCCCTCCTAACCACAATTGATAATGGTAGACAATCTGCAAGCAGAGTTTGTCAACCACTGGGCCATAGTATCTCTAACCACTTCCTCTTTATCTCTATGTACCTTCATTCCTAGGTATTTGATTGGTTCCTCTCCCCAGTGTCAAGGAGTAGATTTCAGATGGGACCCATTTCACCGTTATCCCAGAATAGGCCCTCGAATCTGACCACCACTGTATCACAATCGATACATTTGTGTCTAGTTGTTTAACAAGTAAGATAACATCATCTGCATCTATGCAGAGCACCAGTATCCTATTGTGAAAGGTAAGCCCTCTGTGTCCCCTGTGTGCTGATGCTGTCTAAGTTTGCATGCTAAAGGCTCCATCTCTAAAGCAAACACCATTGCGACAGGAGGATCCCTTGTATGGTTCCTCTGGAGAGTTTTATAAGGTTTAATAGTAAATTAGTTATTTTTATACGTGCTGCCGGGGATGCACATAGAAGACCTATTAAATTAAGCATGGGTGTACCCAGGCTTATTCTTTGCAGGACCATGTTGATGAAGGACCATTCTAGTGAATCAAATATCATTTCAACATCTAAAAAAGAATCAAAGTTAACCAATCCCTTGCTGCTAGAGACCCAGTCAATATTGTAGTACCTCAACGTTTGGCACTTTCGCCCACGCTTTTCAACATTTTCATGGAACCTGTCTTCGATATTCTGAACTGCTTTAACATTCTATACCATATGTATGCTGATGACACTCAACTGTATTTGAAGATCTCCCCTCCAGATGACATAAAAACTCTAAATGGTGTGCTCCTAAAAACTCGACAATAGCTAACTCTTAATCATCTGCTGTTAGATACCCTCAAAACAGAATTCCTTCTGATTGCCCCCCGCAACCACTCTGCACCTACTCAAGACTGGATCAAACTAATTACTGCACTTAACTGCACCCCTCATGTTGTTGACTCTGCTAGATCTTTAGGTATTACTCTGGAAAAATACCTAATTATTCAAGATCACATCCGTACCACTATTAGGGGAGCCAATCACCATATCAACACTTTAAGGAAAATCACGCCATTCTTACCTCCTGAGGACATCCAGTCAGCAGTTCAATTCCTAGTTATCTCACGTTTGGAATATGGTTTGGTGACCCTAGCTGGGCTAGCTAAAGCGAGATTGGCTCTGCTTAGAGCCACTCTGAATGCTTCTGCCAGACTCATCACGGGCTCCAGAAAACATGACTGTATCACACCTGTCCTAACTCAACTTAACTGGCTAACCATCAAAGCAAGGATCAGTCTCAAGATAGCCTGCCTGATGCACAAAGCTATTCATTACATCACCCCTGTTAACCTGGCAAAAAAACTTGAGCTATCTGGCTTGAGTCGGAAGCTCCAATACCCTACTATTGAAACCCCCTAAATTCAAAAAGAAAATGATGACAGCCATTTTACTGTCGGAACAGACCACAAACCCTTAAGAAGCATTTTCATGGTCAAGGCTCCCCTAAAAATAATTAAGCTGGATTATCAAGTTAAAGGATGTACATTTTGAAATAGAATAAATTTCAAGTGTTAGAATGCCGTAGCAGATTGACTGAGAGAGAACAAGATCATATTGGAGGAGAAATTGGATGGGTCTTGGGAACTGGATGTGGAATTGTGGTACTTGAAGAAATTTATAGATTGAGGGATGTATAAACCTCCAAAGATATTTGGGCCTAATTTAGGAGGCCCCTTGTGCCGCCGGAACGTCACTTTTTGTGACATTCCATGGCACAGGAGCTTGCTCCTTATTTACAAGGCAGCACAACGCCACTTTTTTAGCTTAATACTGCCTCGTAAATATCATTCCCTTCAACACAGTTTTCTGTGTTAAAGGGGTGTGCAATGGGTGTTGGTGGGGCGTTTCCAGAAACATCTATTGCTTTTTGACACTGCCCCAGATTTACCAGAAATCGTAACTCTGAGGCAGCACTAAAAACATACCGTAAGGTAGGCGAAATATCTTTATTTCTCTTCGTTTTTCCTTTTTCTATGTGTACAGCAGAAGAAAGAGTAAAAAGCCTCTTCCCTGCAACGCAGGCACATTTTTATCATGGTGCAAAGGTGCCTGCATTGGCGCACGGCAGCCCATTGTGCAACGGCCCAGGGGAAAAGGACAGGAATGCGCTGTATCTGATAGATACGGTGCATTCCTGCCCTTTTCTTTTGCCGTAGGGCAGCACAGAAGGAATACCTGCATCACTGCCCTATGGCAAAACCTCGTAAATGAGGCCCTTAGACGGTTTTGACAATGAAAAACCACAATTCATAAATGGTTACGATCTATTTGATGGAAGAAATATTATTCATGAGCTACATTTGGGCATTGCAATAACCGGAGTCTAGGCTTCGGAGTACACATTTAAGTTCGTTACAGTCATAGTGATAATATTTTAAATGTTTCCAGGTCACTATTATTTCAATTAATTTTATTATTCATTTTCATAGCGCTTCACACACAACCAGTTGACTCTAGGCAACAATGGAATTCTTATGTTACCCATCCTTAATACAAGAGCATATATTTTTGAATACTGTGTCCCTTCTCCTTATTTTGTGCCTGGGTGTTACTCCTAGATTGCTATTCTGCGCTTCTAGTGGTCACTGCTAAGATAACTGGGAGGTAATAAACTGGGAGGCCTATTGACAACAGCTTCCAGAGAGTGGGTTTTCTAAGTGGCTTGATCACAGACAACAGAATTTAACTGGTATTAAAGACAATTGAATATTTCTGCAAAGAGTAATGATGTTGAGCACAAAGCTGCAGCTGGTGTCACCCAGAAGTCAATGGTCCTATCAAGAGATTCGGAGCAAAAAAAATTAAGGATTTGCAATATGGTCCTGAGGATGTTAGCTTTGGGGCTTTGAATGACCATGTGATAACTTACAGAGTTGCGGCTAATGGTGCCTCTGATTTAAGTCCTTTCAAAGTGTTAAAGGAAATGAAATGCAATACTAGTGACTATCTGATTTTGACACAGGCAGTTGAAAGAAACTGTTAAGCTTGTGGATGAGCTTGTATTGTTAAAAGATGCTGAAGGTATACAGGAGGCATTACAAATATATTATGACAAAAGGAGTGGATTGAAGTTATGAAAAATCCCCATTGGTAATTTGGTGAAAAATCTGAATATCTTCTGAAATATGCAAAGGATTTGCTAGGATCCTGTAAGAGTGGAAAGGAGGATACACTTCCTCAAAAATTGATAAGGAGAGGTGAAAGGACGCTCAACCAAGAAAAATAAAATGAACTTAAGAAATTCGATAAAGATTCTGCAATTTGAAAAAAGGGACAAAATGCCTTGAATGTATGGATACCTGGGTTAAATAACTATGTTGCTGTTTTTCCACACTTGTTTTAGAATATTCCAAATATTGTCTTTCTTTTATTAGATACTGGGGTATTTGCATTGTATTTGAGTGTGTAAGAAATTGGGTTACTGGTTGATTGGGGTTGGTCAAGCAGCAACCATAATCCTAGTCAAGGTAAGGCACAGGTGGTCAAACCCCAAATTAACCTGTGCTCAACCCCCCAGGCAGCTTGGCACAAAGCAGTAAGGCTTAATTTAGACGCAAGGTGTAAAGTATTTGTGCAGCACTTCAAAGAGTACAACAACCACACAAAAATGTCTCCACACCAGGTTAGAAGAATAGAGCTTAATTTAATAAAAAGCACAAGCAGAAAGTGCAAATGGCGGCTATCAGGTCATGCTGGACCGGGTCAATTTCAAAAGTTTAGGCCGACCTCAATGGAGCGTGGGTCTGATACAGCCCCAGATTAGTCCAACTGAAGGTTTACCTTCTCAAGTTTTGTGCCATGAGTCCTGTTCACGTTGGAGAGGGTCGCAGGGAGCAATGAGAGTGTTGCGGGTAGTGGACAGGGTAGCACGAAGAGCAGGCCGGACATCAGAGACAAGCGGGCATGAAAATTCCCAGTGGCGGTCCTCTAAGGGAGATCGATGCTTGCTGTGTGCAGAGACGGAATGGCGGTGGCTCGCTCTGAATTCTGCTGCAAGCAGCCCAGTTCTGGTGCTAACAGGCCAGTTCGCAGTGGCAAATAACCCAAAAGCTTGATTTCAAGAGCCAGTGAGCCACACCAAGGTTCCAGGACCTGAGAGGCACCACTTTGGGGTCAGGGACCCGCTGAAGCTGGGTCCAGGAGCTGGTTGGGGAACCTTTCATGTCCCTGAAGCTCAGATCAGGAGGCCAACAGACTAGCCCTTTAAGTCACTCTGGGGTCCTGGGTTCAAGATGAAGTTATAGTTCCAGTTCTTCTTCCCAAAGCAAGAGGGCAGCAAGCAGCAGGACAGCATAGCAGGGCACCAGTTCCTTTAGAGCAGCAGTCCAGCAGAGTGGCAGTCCTTGTAGCAGCACTGCAGTCCTTCTTCCTGCAGAGTATGCACAGGTCCAGAAGTGTACTGATGTGTTGTTGTCTGAGGCCCAGTATTTATACCCAGATGTACCTTTGAAGTTGGAGATAAGCTTCTAGAAGTTCCCAGGTATCCTGCCTTCCCTGCTCTAGCTCTGGACTAACCACAGGGGGTATGCATCCACTTGTGTGGAGGCAGGACACAGCCTATTCGGATGTAAGTGGGGCTGTGCCCAGCTCCTTCCACCCCCTAAGCTCCCTATTGTGTGTGGTGGTCTAGGAGGAATACACACACTACAACTGTCAGCTACAATCAGCCATGTGACCAGAGACAGGTGGCAGGCACCAAAAGGCTAAGGCAATAGAATTCCAACTTTCTAAACGTGGCTTTTTCAGAAATGCAATCTAAAATCCGGTTTCCCATTGGAAATTACTCTTATAAAAGGTAATAAGACAACTTCAACGTTGCCCTATAGAAAGAGATAGACTTTGCAGTAGGGAAAAACTCATTAAAGAGTTTTTCACTACCAGGACATGTAAAACTTAAAAGTATATGTCCTACTTTTCAAATACATTGCACCCGGCATTCTGGTCTGTTCAGGGCCTACCCTAGGGTTTACTTATATGTATTTAAATGGACGGTTTGGGCCTGTCAAAAGGTTTATTTTGCCAGGTTGAAATGGCAGTTTAAAACTGTACACACAGGCTCTGCAATGACAAGTCCCTTTAAAGGACTTATGTGGGTGGCACAATCAATGCTGCAGTCCCACTAGCAGCATTTAATTTACAGGCCCTGGGTACAAGCTAACTTTTGTTTGTTTAAGGGAAAGCAGTGGTCCCAGGAACCACTGCCTCCTCTTCAACAAACGTTGTTTATATGTTCACAAAGTTCTTTACAGTCAAATATTGGCCACTAAAACATGTAAGCTGAATGAATATATCAACAAAAATGTCTTCAGGTGACACCCGATAATGTATGATAAGTTGCATCACATATTTGTGACAGATATTCTTACAGGAGGAATCATATACATCGGGGACACTCTATGAACCTCATATGGCTACCAACATGCTTCACTTTATCAAAGGACAATGTACAGAACAGATTTCGCATTGTACAAGAGATGTTATAAAACCCACTGAAAATTAAAGAAACAAAATGCAGAATTACATTTTAAGAAACTGACCCAGCAGAAAAGTAAATCATGATTGGAGTACCCATATGTACAGCGGAGAGTGCATGGATCTATCACAACAGCCTCATGTTAATCAACACTTAACATATGAATAATTATTATGGCTGGTCCACAGAGCGGAATGTGTGCAAACAAGGTTTGCGAAATGCTTAAAAGATGGTGCCAGCTGGCAAGGGGAGCAAATGAGGTTTCATCAGTATGGGTTGATGTGATCATATTTTATTCATGCCCTGGATGAGACGAGTTGCAGCATGTAGGATACCCCTAATAGGTGCCAGTATGGAGTCTGGAAGACCACAAATCAATGAATGAATGAATGAGATTATTTATAAAATACAACACCTGCCCCAAGGTGTGTCCTGGCACTGAGAGGAAGGTACCGAGTATAGCAGCTAACATCAGACTAGAACAAGCTGAAAAAACAAGGTTTCAACGAGTTATGGAAGTGAGTTTCATCTGCAGTGTGGCATAGGGCAGAGGGCATATTATACAACACCTCAGCCATTTGATAAAATTAGGCACAACCCCTCCTCCTTTTTTGAAAAGCCCTGATCCTGGAATCTTCAAGAGACAGGCATCAGCAGAACTTAATGATCTTGAAGGATAATGGATCAGTCTATCATATAAGGATCCAGGCCTGTCCTGGAAAATGCTCTATGGGCCCATGCTAGTTCTTTAAACAAAACTCAATTTTTAATTGGCAGCAAATGTAGTTGTGTCAGATGTTTTGAAATTGACTGATGACACCCTATAAGATCATTCTGGCTGTTGCATTTTGTTTGTATTTGCGTAGTTAAGCCTAGCATATTCAAGGTATATACTATCGTTTTGCATGGGTCCTTTGGTAAAAACTCGAACATTTTCTTCAATAAATGTAAGAGAGAAAATCATTATCTTTCAACCAACATAATTTGTGGACTAAAATAGACCTCTCTGTCAAACGTAAATCCAAAACGTTTAGCACTAGACGTGTGAGGGGCAGTATCTCTTTAAATCCGGAGGCCTCAAGATGTTAGACCATACCTTATGTGCATTGCCGAAAAGAGAAATCTTAGTTTTATCTGAGTGACATTTAAAATACCATTGACTCGTCCGTCAACTACCTGCACTAAGCATGCAGGAGGGCATTACCACCATCCATATGCAGGAACAGAAGAGCTTGAATAGCAGTTCTGAAGTTGCTTTCTGGGAGAAATAGCTTGAATTTAATTAGAACACAGAGCTTGTACCAGGCTGTATTTTGTTTTCAGCAATGTGTTTCTTGAGGCTGAGGTTGGTGTCCAGGATGAATCCAAATTATTTGGCATTTGGTGAATTTGATTTCTAGAACAAAGAAGGCCACATGGAGGATTCAAGAAGGTAAATAAATAACTTTCCCAAGCACCTTTTCCTCCTAAGCTGTTGCTTGTAGAGGTTTATATTTTTGAGGAAAATGTTGCATGGCTTTGTAAACCCAGAATACCATTATGGCATCCTCGGTTTCCTCGAGGCACAACAGTTGTACACCAATGTAGAAAGAAATGCCAAAGTTCATTCAAAGCCAATCAAGATATTACATATCACCAAAGTGGCCATAAGATTAACCGATTTGAAAAATACAAATATCCTGATTTGAATGCTGTATAATATAATTGCAAGCCCTAAAGAAATTGGTTCTTGTTTTAAGAAAGCGTGAGCTTCCTCAGAATAACATCTGGGACTGACTACAAGGCTGTTTGAGAGTTTTGCAGACCGAATTTATGATTACCAGAGTTGTGAATGTAAATCCTCCATCACACTGGCAGCAGAAAATACACTCGATTTATAGTTGTCTACCAGGGTGGAAAAAGGTTCTCCAGCAAAGTTGTCTTTGTCAGCACCTTGGGGGTTAACAATGAGGAGAAACTCTACATGACATTTCACCAATGGCAGCCCCACTAAAAGTGTACCTACAAAGTCTGCATGCTGAGAGAAGTTTTACAACAAGTTAGAGACTCTATACTGTCCTTTTCGAAAATGTCCCCTGCCCTTTCACTGGAAGTAGATCCACCACAAATAGAATCAAGATCCTCTGGCTGAATCTGGATCAACCATAGATAGTAACTTGTTTCCAATTCTTGCAGGCCTCAATAATGCACCCGGAGCAGGTTCCACTACCAGGTACTGTGCCATTGATGAAAGTAAAAATAAAACAGCTAGGCTGCTGGAGGGACGAATTGAGACATTGCAATTATTTGGCTGAATCCCTGCTTACACCAAAATTAAGTGTAAAAGGCAATTTGTGATCTATTCAAATAAAAAAAAAAGTTCTAAAAGGGATTTCCAGTTCTAGTCTTTCATTAAAGGGAAACAGAAAGATGTTTTCAAGATGTTATTTGTCTCATGCACAATGTTAAAGCCACATAATTATTTCATATAATTTGCTACAATAACGCAGAGTTATCTAATCATCACCACTGTAATCCCTGTTGTTAAATGTTGGATGTTCTCGTACTATGCATTTTTTGCAGCTACCTACCCATTTCGTAGGTACCTCACCATGCTTAAGCCTCTACCTAAGGCAGGGAACTATACTTTCGTAGACGAACTGCCCCGTGTACACACTGGTAATCTTCATCACTCTTAGTCTCCCTCTTTATTGTTAGAGTCCTTATTTTTAGGGTAAGTCCCAATTCCGACACAGGAAAGCTCTACATACACATACTTCTCCTTAAGGCAGTGAGCCATACTCCCTCTGATGAAATGCCCCAAATACTTACCAGTAATATTCATTACTCTTAGCCCTACTTTTCCTTCTCCCAGTCCATCGTTACGAGATGAGTTCCACCTCCGATACAGATACAGAAAAGGCTGAGAATGCAAGACGCAGGCACCCTACTTGGGTACCATCAATTGGACAGGCATTTCCACCATCCTTTGTACTATCACAGCCAACCCTGAAGGCTGGAAAGTGGCTGGCATGCTGGTGGGGTGGAAGGATCCTGAGAATGAGAAATCAGACTAACAGTAATGAAGACTACTGAAAAGCAATTAGGGTTACTTCTATTTCACTTTTCCTCATTCCAGCTACACACGAGGGACACCAAAGCACCCATACAACTTTTAGAGGGACAAGGGCAACATCAAACCCATACCCATACATGGTCCATAGATCAGGAGATGAGTCAGGCACACCAGTTGTAGCAAACTAGAAAGGATCAACATGGAAAAACCATAATGCTCACCAGGAGATTGACATCAAAGAATAACCAAGGCTCAGCAGTGTACCAGAACAGTTGAAAGCACACTACAGGCTTAGCCGAGCCATCCCAAAAAACAAGAGCATAGAATACAGCAGCGGCCCCAACACTCATTTACATATAATACATGGGAATGCACCCCCAACAACACAGCTACAAGGTCACACTGAAGAAGGGTCCCAAAAGCAGAAGGAAGTAGTCATTTGCCAGGACTCTGGAAAGAACTGATAACATTGGAGGCACCACAACAGAGAGAAAGAGGGGTCTCCACAGAATCACTGTATGGTCCACACCTCAGCCAAATACTAGACAATCAAGAAAAGCCATCCAAGACCTAACAGACAGGCAGCAAAGGAGCTTTTCAGACCAGACAGGACCTGCTTGACCAACTCTTCAAAGATGCCAGGAAAATTTTTCAGCACAAAAGGTATCTCCTTAAATTGAAAGTTGTACTCTTAAGTAGGGAATGCAGACTTCTTCTTTGCACCTTCCATTCAAACGTCTAGTACATTGAAATCAAATCATAGGCATTAGGGTATTTGACAGTCCCAACGTGTCAATGAGCTCATCTGCTCGAGGTATTAGGTGAGCACCATTCATGTCTGTGTTGAGACCCCAGTAGTCGCACAGAAGCTCAGTTCTGGAGTTTCCCATTGTGTACCAGAACCTTCAGACTGGACAAAGGACTGCTAAAGGGTTCAATTATTCTGGGTTCCAACATCTTGTAGAATTCTACCTTCATATATACCCTCTCCTTATCTGACGGCCGTGTATCAAGTTCTTGGCAGGCATGCTGCTGTCGGTGTCATGGATGCACCAAAGTGGCGAGCCCAAGACCGAAAATAAAGAGGCAAACTTCCACAGCAGCTGGTGACAGGACCTCTGTTGTTATACCTCCACTGAGCCATCCTTGTTATTTTATTACAGGCGATCGGGAGGGATACACCCTCCTCCGCTGCTCTGCCATGTGTCACCATCAGCATAGTAATACTGTCATGACACACTGACCTAGAAATCCGCATCTAACAGGAGTTGTGGTAGGTTCCACACTGCAACAAACCCAGTACCCAATCCCACATTACTATGGAGAGATGCAGCAGGCCTGTTGAAAGAGGAATGGGACAAGAGAGAGAAACAAAGACACCTGATATCCTCACATACTTGGTAGCACTCTCGGGCTTTAGTCTGCACTACAGAAGCGTTGATATTTAAAGAGTAAACGACACCTTCACCATAACGATAGTTTAAACACTGAAGTTTCAGCTTTAGATAGTGTGTATTATATGCCGCCTGACACGCTTTGTAGTTCAACTCTCAATTACATTTTGGAACTCGATCTTTCGACTGAGCAGAAATACTATTAAGTTTGATATAAGCATCTGTGAATCCTCAGCAGGGCTGAAATAATGGTTTGCTAACAAGGGCTTTCTTCAATATTAGGAAATAATTTATCATGCTTATTTTACATTCAGAGTTATATGTGGATAACGGTAACATGAAAAGTATTATTTAGTATTAGTTTAGTTTCTTCTCCTGGCCATTATATATTTAATAGCATTGATCTCAGCATACCATATAACAGCCGCGGCAGGTGAGAGCGGTGGGGCGGATGTGGCAGGTGAGGGGGGATTTCGAGAGATGTCCACGAGCGAAAATTAAATAAATAATTTATTTTCCCTCGTGGTCCCCCCTTACCGGGCCCCACCGCTCTTACCTGCAGCGGCCGCGGCTGTGCCAATAAACTTACCCTGGAATTTAACAAAATAAACCCATAGAGGTAACTCCTTATAGAATAATCAGTGCAACAACCTTGACTTTGTACAGCCTTCACTCTCTTATCTCCCCCTACTTTTTTTCCTAAACACGAGCACCTTTCCTCTTTGCACTTTTTTCTTTGAGCAACCCATTTATCTTCAGGAATAAGTGGTAATGTCTTTACCATCTCCTTGTATAAATTATATTTTCTTTTGCAATATAAAAACGAAGATATGTACTGAAAATTTGTGGGTGTATATTTTTCTCACTGGTGCTCCTTAAGGAATGATTCTGCTTGATATGTATTAATTACAAGCTGTTGAATATTTGGACAGCCTAACTCAAGAATATCTCCTTCCTTTGTGTTTCTCTAAGTCAGTCCGGGACTGTCTGGTATTCCACCAAAGTCGTAATGTGAACATACCACTGTTTGATCAGCTCTTGACCTTTGGTGGGATGGGAACCTACCCCAGAAGCTATGAGAGTGTGTTCAGTTGCCCTGGATGTCTGGCTGCATTTTTATCTAGTTAACTTGAATTTTATTTTGGCCCTGGCTTCATGCTAATTGAGTGTGCATGCAGAGGTCTATGCGTCTCTCTGACTATGTGAGGTCCATTACCTTTTTCTGTGACCTGGAGGGGTGAAAGAAACATCTCCCCATAATGGGGAGATGTTTCTTTCATTGGCAGCCCCAACCTTTCATTGAAAGGTTGGGGCTGCCAGATACCCTTCCACGTTTTTCAGGACCAAGGAGCATAGTGCTCTGCAGAATACTCAATAGACTGTTGGAGTCTGTCTGATAGCCAGTCTTCCGGGAGTGAGAGGATATCACCTGAATTATGCACTTTCTGCTGGAGGAGCTGCCAGTCTGCTGAGTACCTAGCTGCCTGTCTGCTGTGTAGAAAATGAGTCTTCCGAGCCCTGCAGATGGAAAGTCTGGCATAGGGTAGAAGCCAAGAGTTTTCCTAGTCAAAGGGACACCCAAAGGAAGCAGCCAGTTGGAGAGTGAGGCCAGGAGTGAGCATGCTGAAAAGGGTCTTTCACTCTCCATGGTTCTAGACATGAACTGCTGCATTTGCTCTGAGATTGGCCCGGCTTGATCAGGGCTACAATGGCTATGAGGTTCACCTTGGCTGATTATGGCAAAAACTAATGCATTGAGATTCCCTGGCCCAAACGAGGTTACAATTACTGAGGTACTCATATAAGCCCAGCGAAGGCTGTCTTAGCTTCATCAGCTCGACAGAATACCCATTGAGGGTCAGATGCCTGCACTAGTAACCAGATCACTGCAGGACAGTAAATTAATCCAGCAGATATGGAAAGACAGATGTGGACTGTGCAAGGCCTCCTCATTGGCGTCCTCTGAGTGACTGCAGCCGAACGCTGCTACGGTCTGCCTATGATCGAATCACACTGTTGAGTTCATGCTAGTTAAGCGTGGGACACTAAGAACTGAATTCCTACAAACTACACCCCAGTAGTAAGAAATCTAGAAAGTGAATTAACTGATTGCACATTTGACTTGTGAGGCACCAGTAATGTGCACCTAAGTCGTTTTCATGTTTATAGGGGGCAAGTTATCTAAAGTCACCCCAAGAGGAGATAGCATTGATCGGTGCAAGAGGAGGTGAAGAACCACAAGAGAGAGTTGTGAGTAGGCTCACCATTGCATATGCTGAATTGAATGGTGTAGTATTAAGTACTGCTATACAACTAAAAGTGACTTTCTATTTTAAAAAGTGAATCAGTGGGCTAGACATTGAAATTATTGTGTTGACCTCTGAGCTTATGACTCCTACACTATCTTCCAGAGAATTCTGTGACTGCTCAGACTGCTCAACCTCCCTACCATTAGAGTCAAATGTGGAAAGGGTTGTAATTGGTCTACTTTGCAGAGCACTCATAGGACAGGCCTTAGGACACCAGTGACAAATGAACTCAGTCACCATGGTTGGGGCACAGTTGCCCTGTTTGACATCTGGCCGCCAAAACAGGGTCTAACAACTTGCCTCGAGATTCTTGTTAGTGTGCATCATCTACAAGTCCATCTTTGATGTTGGCCCTAGCACATCATCAACAACTTGCTGTGTGTGTTCCATGGGTGGTCCCTCCCACCTAGCTCTCACAAAACTCAATTGGTCTCTCACAGGGTGTTCAGAAGGAAGCTCAAAAGACCCGAAACCCCCTCCTTCTGTGCTACGTTCCTGTAGGCAAATAGTAGGCAAAGTAACAAGATGTTCCACTTACAACGAAGGGGCTTCTATAGGCCTATGTATGAGCAGGACATTCAGGGTCTTGTTGAACCGTAGGCTGTGGGTGATGAGTCATGGAGCACTTAAACGTAACCCTGCACTTATCCCACATTGACTTTATGTAGGTAGTCATGAAGTGTGCCTTCCTCTCGGAATCAAACTCTTTGTTAATTCGTATTCAAGTAATGATATTCAGCAGCACCTTGTACACCCCTACCCTCCCAAAGCTGTATGCACCACAGGTAGTGGAATGAGGCAGTCTTGCACTGTCCTTCTGACTTACCAGTGGCTTGGCAGCTCATGCTGGGGCGACAGAGCTGCATCATATTAATGCACATCTTGGGTTCGTGTTGGAATGTGATGCACCTCTATATGGGTTTGGCCTGCCCCAGATGTGTGGCCAAGAAAATGTCATGAGCCAAACCCAATATAAAGGCCATACAGCATTGACAGCACCACCTGCCTCTTGTCTTCTCCAGGTTTAAGGTCTCTAGGCTCACTATATAAGACACTCTCTTCTCAGTAGATCATGTTCTACCGACTGGTGCGTCTATTGGCCTCTACCTATGGCTTTTGCTGAAGGTCTTGGAGAGTTGGGCACTGCTGGCTGCGTGTAACAGACGGACTCCCCCTGAATAAGAGAAACTACGGAAAAGCATCAGTTGAACTCGTGTCCTGATGACTGTGCCTCCTGCAGTGTTACACGTAAAGTCTCTACCTTGAAGTCAGCAATTCACAACAGGTCCCGTTAATCAGAGCGAAAAAAGACGAAAAAAGACTTACTAATTAGACCAAGACGAATCTGTTTAACAGTCAAGATCTTCTACGATTCTGGTAGTCCCTTCCGATTGATATCGAGTGGCAACTGCGGCATATTGGTGGACATCTGTCCCATCACCTACAATTTAGGCTGTTATACACCTCCTGTGTCCTGAAGAAGACCCGATATGACTATGTACAACGACTGGTTGATATAGGGTCGAAACGTTGACGGTTCTACAGTCCCTTACCAATTGGAAATTCCTTGTATATACCATAAAAAGTTAGGACATGTGCCTTACAAGGTTTATTATTCTTTATCCATAATTAAGCTGCGGACTTTTTTGCAAATTGTTGCAAAAATTTTGTGTATACTTGGATTTTATTGATAATCACGTGCATATATTGTAAATATTTACACTTTCACAACTACACTTAGTCACTTTATTCACTTTGTCACTGCGTCGTTTTTCTACAAATATTGTATATACAGCCTTTTCATTTTTGTCTATATTCAAATGAGTTGATATCCAAATGAAAATCCAAAAAATAAATTGTTGTTTTTTCGAATTGTAATTCATTGTGCAATATTGATTATTTGGTTGATCTATTAATGCTGTGTTTCGTGATTCTTCTTAAGAAATTTTTTTGCTGTATGATTTATTTCAATTTGAAGTAACTGCTTCCCTTTGGAACCATTGTTTATATTATGTTGATGAGGCCCAGGTTCCTTGGGTTATAGGGTTACCCCTGTGTGTAAAACTCTACTTACAGCACAAAATTACATTTTTCAAACTGAGTGGAAAATACCTTTGAATATTGTTACTAGCATTTCCCCAGGCGAAGATAGAAATTAAGGGTTCTAATCAATCTAGGCATGCTCATGGAGAATCTAGCCTTGCCCTACACAGTGCAAATAGCTTTAGGATATTTAGTTGCTGAGGGGACACACTTTTCAAGTATGTAGTGGGTCATATTCTTTATTTATTAAACACCCAGTCCTGGTGGCTTGCATGACATATGCCTTTTTAAATATATACTACAGGTTTTCCTACATTGGAATGGCATTTTATCTTTCCATGTGTCACTGCAGGGCTTTTAAACTGCACCACAGAAAAAGCACAATGATGCTTCCAGTAGACATGCATTTTTTAGATATGTGGGCAGTATAATTACACACCCCAGTCCACATATGACATTTAACTCACTTGCTATTGGTGCATTTTATGTGGCATCTACCATACTGTTTCAGGAAAGTTAAATAAGCCAACTAGGTAAGGAAATCACAGACACTATGCTACTATTAAGCAGTGTCATAGCACATAAAGTCCTAAATCTAGAATAAACATACAGGATAAAAGAGAGAGCATGGCGAAAATTAAGTCCTTGGTTACAAGAAGGCAATTGGCTATTGTGTGCCATTTCCAAGAGAGTGTGCCTCATTACAGGTTAATAAACTGCATATTGGCATCACCACAAATGTATTGTGCTTTTTACACACTGATTACAAGTACATTTGTTTCAAAGCATGGCACATGCATACCTATTGCATATAATATACATAGCATGAACATACAATGTTTGGAGTTACCCAATTAAAGAGACCTCCTGCACTAAAAATATTCCTAAATGTGGAACCATTCTAACATTAGCAACCTAACTCTAGCAATAATATGTGATAAGCAAAGCATAGTAATCTAAATATAGAATTGGAGACATGTTCACATGGGAATTCTCGCATTCTCTTGAATATCCATTCAGTGATTAGTGGTTCATACTTGGTGGATATATAGAGTGCAGTTGTGCAGAGTAGAGTAGAGTGGCGTAGAGTAGAGTGGCATAGAGTGCAGTGACATAGAGTGGCGTAGAGCGTAGTGGTATAGAATAGAGTGCTGCAGAGGAGAGTAGAGTTTAGTGGCATAGAGTGGAGTGCTGCAAAGTAGAGTGGCGTAGAATGCAATGGTGTAAAGTGGAGTGGTGCTGAGTAGAGTGGTGTAGAGTGTAGTGGCAGAGTGCATTGGCGTAGCATGCAGTAGAGTGGCATAGAGTAGAGTGGTGCAGAGTAGAGAACAGATGTGTAAAATACAATGGCATTTAGTGCCGTGGTACAGAATAGAGTGGCATAGAGTTCAGGGGAAGGGTGCAGTGTTACACAGTAGAGTGCCGTAGAGTGCAGTTGTGTAGAGTAGAGTAGAGTGGCGTAGAGTATAGTGGCATAGAGTGCAGTGACATAGAGTGGCATAGAGCGTAGTGGCATAGAATAGAGTGCCGCAGACTAGAGTAGAGTACAGTGGCATAGCATGGAGTGCTTCAAAGTAGAGTGGTGTAGAGTGCAGTGGTGTAAAATGGAGTGGTGCTGAGTAGAGTTGTGTACAGTGTAGTGGCATAGAGTGCATTGGCGTAGCATGCAGTAGAGTGGCATAGAGTAGAGTGGTTCAGAGTAGAGTCCAGATGTGTACAATACAGTGGCATTCAGTGCAGTGGTACAGAGTAGAGTGGCATGGAGTTCAGTGGAAGGGTGCAGCGTTACACAGTAGAGTGCTATAGAGTGCGTTTGTGTAGAGTAGAGTGGTTTAGAGTGCAGTGGCATAGTGCAGAATGGTGCAGAGTAGAGTGGAGTGGCATTGAATGTAGTGGTACAGAGCAGATTAGCATAGAGCGCAGTTGCATACAGTGTATTGGTTTTGAATAGAGCGGAGTAAAGTGCATTGGTGTTGAGTGCAGCGGTTTACAGTAGAATGGCATACAGAGCAGTGATGTAGAGTAGAGTGGTGCAGAGTAGAGTAGAGTGCCGTAGAGCACAGTGGCATAGCATGGAGTGGTTCAGCATAGAGTGGAGTGGTGTAGAGTGTATTTTTTCAGAGTAGAGTGAAGTGCCATAAAGTAGAGTGGTGCAGGGTAGAGTGGAGAGGTGCAGGGTAGAGTGCACATGTGTAGAGTACAGTGACATAGAGTGAAGTGGCATAGAGCAGAGTAGAGTGGTGTAGAGTGTAGTGGTTCAGGGTCACTTATAGTGGCATAGAGTGGAATGATGTAGAGCGGGGTGGTACAGAGTAAACTACACTTGCGTAGAGTGTATTGGCATAGAGTGCATTGGCATAGAGTGCAGTGTTGCAGAGTAGAGTGTCATGGAGTGGCACAGAGAAGATTAGTACAGAGGAGAGTGGTGTAGAGTGCAATGGCGGAGAGTTTAGTGGTGCAGAGTGGTGTAGAGTGCATTGGCATAAAGTAAAGTGGTGCACAGTAGAGTAGAAAGGTGTAGAGTGCAGTGATGTAGAGTGCAGTGATGTAGAGTGGAGTGGCGCAGAGTAGAGTGGATTGGCGTGGAGTGGTACAGAGTAGAGTGGAGTGTCGTAAAGTGGAGTGTTGCAACATCGTAGAATGCAGTGGCATAGATTAGAATTGCAAAACACACAAGATGATGGACGAAAAGTTGCACATTGGCAAAACATTCACCCCCAGTCACAGATCTGGGTTTAATCCATCGTTATTTTGCTCACCACGCCACCCCAGTTCAGACATGGCCATATGCAAATCAGTCTTGACCCTGTGCCTCATGGGAACAGTCCAGCCCGAACTGCCAAGCCATGTCTTCCCTGGACCGAAATCAAGCATCCTAGGACCGGTTTCGGGGTTTCACCCCTCTTCAGCCAGAATAGCTTGACTCCAGTGCCGTAGTGAGCACGGGACCCACGTCTGGGCATACCCTTCCCACATAGGGTGAACAGCAAAACACACAAGATGATGGATGAAATGTTGCACATTGGCAAAACATTCACCTCCAGTCACAGATCTGGGTTTAATCCATCGTTATTTTGCTCACCACGCCACCCCAGTTCAGACATGGCCATATGCAAATCAGTCTTGACCCTGTGCCTCATGGGAACAGTGCAGCCCGAACTGCCAAGCCATGTCTTCCCTGGACTAGAATCAAGCATCCTAGGACCGGTTTCGGGGTTTCACCCCTCTTCAGCCAGGATAGCTTGACTCCAGTGCCGTAGTGAGCACGGGACCCACGTCTGGGCATACCCTTCCCACATAGGGTGAACAGCAAAACACACAAGATGATGGATGAAATGTTGCACCTTGGCAAAACATTCACCCCCAGTCACACATGTGGGTTTAGTCCATCGTTATTTTGCTCACAACACCACCCCAGTTCAGACATGGCCATATGCATATCAGTCTTGACCCTGTGTCTCATGGGAACAGTCCAGCCCGAACTGCCAAGCCATGTCTTCCCTGGACCGGAATCAAGCATCCGAGGACCGGTTTCGGGGTTTCACCCCTCTTCAGCCAGGATAGCTTGACTCCAGTGGCGTAGTGAGCACGGGACCCACGTCTGGGCATACCCTTCCCACATAGGGTGAACAGCAAAACACACAAGATGATGGACAAAAAGTTGCACATTGGCAAAACATTCACCCCCAGTCACAGATCTGGGTTTAGTCCATCGTTATTTTGCTCACCACGCCACCCCAGTTCAGACATGGCTATATGCAAATCAGTCTTGACCCTGTGCCTCATGGGAACAATCCAGCCCGAACTGCCAAGCCATGTCTTCCCTGGACCGGAATCAAGCATCCTAGGACCTGTTTCGGGGTTTCACCCCTCTTCAGCCAGGATAGCTTGACTCCAGTGGCGTAGTGAGCACGGGACCCATGTCTGGGCATACCCTTCCCACATAGGGTGAACAGCAAAGATTAGAATGGTGCAGAGTAGACTAGGGTGGCCTAAAGTGCAGGCACATAGATTGCAGTGGCGTAGAGTGTAGTGATTCAGAGTAGAGTATAATGGCATAGAGTGCATTGGTGTAGAGTGCATTGGTTTTGTGTAGATTGGTGTAGAATGCATTGGCATATAGTGCAGTGAGTAGAGTAGTGTAGGGAGTAGTGGTGTGGATTAGAGTGGTTCAAAGTTGGGTAGAGGGCAGTAGCATAGAGTTGAGTGGAGCAGCATAGAGTGGAGTGGCGTAGAGTGCAGTGGTGCAGAGTGCAGTGGCATAGAGTTTATTGTTTCATAGCAGAGCAAAGTGGCATATAGTGGAGTAGTGCAGTAGCATAGAGTATGGTGGCGTAGAGTAGAGTGGCCTAAATTGTAGTGGTGCAGAGTCAACTAGAGTAGGGTACAGTGGACTGGCCTAGAGTGGAGTGATGCAGAGGAGAGTGCATTGGCATAATGTGTATAGGCATGGAGTGCAGTGGGATAGAGTTCACTCTTGCAGAGTAGAGTGGCGTGTAGTGGCATAGAATAGAGTGGTGCTGAGTAGAGTAGAGTGGCATAGAGTGGAGTGGCATGGAGTGTTTCAGAGTACAGTGAATTGTGTAGATTAGGGTGGTGTAGAGTGCAGTAGGGAAGAGTGCAGTGGTACAGAGTGGGGTAGAGTGGTGCACAGTACAGAGGCGAAGAGTGAAATGGTGTTGAGTGCAGTGGAGTAGAGTGACGTGCTGCAGATTAGATTGCAGTGACAGAGAGTGGAGTGGAATAGAGTGGAGTGGTGCAGAGTAGAGCTCAGTGACGTGGAGTGGTGCAGAGTAGAGTGGGGTGGGGTGGGGTGGTGTGGCGTAAGGTGGAGTGTGCATGGTGAGGTAGCGCACTGCCATTACAGACATCACATTTTCAATTGAAATGACAATTACATCTGCACAGACATACAGTTTCACTGATAAAGGTGTACAGCACAAAGACAAAGTGGGGAAATGTAATCACCTAGGGTATTGATTTCTTTGATCGTATTAAAATATTTGTTTTCACACTTCAGGATCAGCTAACAAGTGTTTTATTAGTGCTTTCCTAATTCTGATATATTCTGAAATATCTGCACAGTTTATTTACAGACTTAAACTTTGTTGTGCGCTAGAAAAAAGCTGTTCTTTCACAGCAAGATTGTCACATAAATCCTCTAACTTTGAAGTCAGTGAAAGAAAAGTAAACACCAAATTCCCTGGAAGACAGAGCCTGACATTTGACCTCTGTCTCTGAATGCATAACTAATATGACAAGATAAGAACAAGATTTAAAGGCCTATTTACCGAAAGGGAGCACTTGGAAGGATACAGTAAATAGACAATGCTCCAAGCAAGGGATGAACTCAAGCTGCACAGGCTAAAACAAATAAAGCCAGCAAATAGAAAGCAAGCAAATGTGAGATGCAAACTACAAAGCTAAGGGTAAGCAATGGGCCGAATGCATTCCCAGGGAAGCTTTCAGAATGTCCGCAGATGTCTTTAGCAAATCAGATAGCTGTATTGTCTGATAGTCTTCGGCCTAACCAGGCCTAATAACCTCATTCTGGAGCAAAGTTCATATACTACGTGTGTGTTCATGATTCGCTAAATATTTATTGTTATCGTTCACCATTGCAACATGTATAACCACAATTTGTAGTCTTTGTAAAACAATGCTAAGGTAATTGCACTCATGGAATGCTTTTTAAGTGCTGCACAAACTATTCAGAGTACTACGGCCTAGAGAATGCTGTATGTTTCATGTGTAAAAGCAGAAGGCCAGATACAGGGCATAAGAAAAAATGCAAGCTTTCTTGAGAATGAAGATGTAAAAAGGAGAACAGGAAGACTTGAAAAAGCAGATGCTCGTCACTGTCTCCAGCGAGAAAACAGGCAAAACGAGCTATTTAGCTCTTTGAGTATAGTTTGTTTTTAGTCTCCATGGCAACAAGATAAACAAGGGCACACTAGACAGAACGATTACTGAATTTTTCAGATCCCTTCTGTAGCAGAGCGCAATGGTGTGCATTATCTCTGCATTATTCACGTGTACGCTATATGCATTTTACCCACCAACAGCCCACCGTGGTTGCGTGTGTCAATGTTTCTTTTTCAGCGATGGCAGGGGGCCACGGCCGGGGCAGAAAAAGAACCTACCAAACGCAACATTTGGGCACTCGCTGTGTTTCTGACTGATGTGTTGTGTACATCTGAAATTATTAGAAAGCCCCTTCTCTTCAAATATTTCACCAGCCCCCCTCTACTGAATCAGCATTTGGGCTGTTAATCTTGTGCAGGGCCTGTCCCCATTGCCCAGGCTAGATTTGCGCTCCGCGTGTACATACACGTGTCTCAAAAATGCCATTTTTACATAAACCCCTGGTGTAAGAAGCACACGGCTCAATATGTTCTGGCTCATCTTAAGCGAAGTTTGAACGTTTGTCTGAGAACTGCTTCGTCTTCAACTCTTGGAATGTTTGCTGGTGCTGAGTCAGCTATGTTTGAGCAGAAGCTCACACACCAGGTCTGCAAAGACCCTTGAGTCTGGAAGGTCTCTTTCACTGGTGCTGCGGTACAATGGGAACCTTACGGATGCCCGAGGTCTTCAATAAATGATTAAACTAAGGCAGAAGTGTCCATCCTTTTCTGTAATGAGAGCTGCCTGTGGTCAATGAAAATCATACATGGACCACCTGCACCTCCGCTCTGTCGATCCTACAGAATCCGAATCTGCCACGAGTCCCAGTACCCGGTCCCGACATTGCTGATGCTTATGTGTTTGCACGAGGCAGGGGTGACAGGGATTCTGCTCCTAGTCTCCCTAAGTCCAGCCCTTGGCCTGCCTCAGACAAGCGGGCTATAGATTGGTAGCAGGTTATAGCAGCAGCAGCCTCTTACAAACTGTACATCAGGCACAAAGGTACCAGAGCGTCAATCGGAGAGTTATTCACCCGCCTGTATGTGAGACCAGCAGGCAATCAAAGAATTATATGAATACGTAGATCTAAACTGCAAGCATAGAGAAACATTCTTTCAAGGGCATCATGCATAGAGGGATATGACCAGATTAGACTTTGTACAGGACCAGAGTCACGTCAGAAGGATTGACAGTGGGCGAATTGGACATAAAGCGGATGGGAACATCTTACCCTGGGAAGGGGACATAATGAAAGAATCATGCTGGGCATAGGATTTCCAGGATTGGGAAGGGCAGAGCGTTCCCTCACTGGAAGTGTTTTAATAAATTAATGTAGTAATTTACAGAGCGTCATAAAAATACTGTTCTTTTTTTTGTTTTCCAGATATTGTATTCGTTTTTAAAGAATAAAGGAGACAGTATGTAAAGAAACATATTGTAAATAACTGAGGTCAAACATAGTGCAAGTGTGGCAGGTAAAGTATCTGCTATTGTGACATATGTCTGGACATATGGGAGAGAGACGGAACAGGAGCCGCCATAGAACATTTGTTGGTAAACATATTATTATAACCTTATACCAACATAGTATCCTAGAGATACGTTACATCATCGTACGTAACAATGGGAATAGTGCTGAATCCTAATAGCTGATATAATCAGAACTAAGGCGAGGAAAAGTCTTGTCAATAAGGACTGCAGGGAGGGTCTATTGGGACAAAAAGGTGAGATTTGAGAAACTAAAGAAGAGAGGAAGATGGGAAAGAGTGAAGCGAGGGGGGTGGAGGGAGGGGTTATGGGCGGGGTGTACGCCAAGGGGGAGGGGGTTAGATGTCATACTAAGAGTGAATAAGCCAGCTTGTGTGTAATGGACTTATGTGGTGAAATATGAGGCTGTTAGATGTGGACATGAACCTATCAAGTGTGCACCAATTCAATTGGGTCGGGTCAGTGTTTCTGGAAGAGAGGGTCAAGCTTCTGTGTCTGCCTCTGAGACGAGTGACCGATGCCCACCATGTGTGAAAAGAAATTTCATTTAATGCTTTCCATTCTAATAAGATGGACTTGATGGCACCGTCTTCAATAGGTCCAATAGCGCCAGATCTTTTTACGGTAAGTCCAGCGGGGGGCTAAGTGCATACTGGCCCAATGTTACAAGAGTCAAGGTAAGGGGAAGTTCACATTGAAAACGGTGTTGAGCCGCTTATGAACTTCTGTCAAATATGGTGATACGTAATTACATGTCAAAAACATGTGTTCAGGATTACCAGCAGCTTCTTTACCAGACCCGCACAGGTCAGATCCGATTAGATTCAATTTGAACAGTCTAGATGGTGTCCAATATAGGAACTGTGCAGCAAAGAATCATGTGTGGGTCAAAGGCAGGATCAATTTATTTTTTAGAATATTGTTTGATATTTTGGGCCAGCTAGAGTCCAAAATGGGAGGAGTATTTGAAGTTTGAACATGCTTAGACTAATGTTTCTGGATAGGTGGGGAAGGGGTGACTTGTGAGTTGTGTAATAATTTGTAGATTTTTTACTTTAAATGGCCACCTCTACTAGATTGCTGAATGGACCGAGATAGACCTGAAGGGAGTAGGGGGTCTAGTTTTAGAGAGTTTGCCCTAATTACAAAAATAATTGTAGAACTCCATCTGGGATAGGGAGTGTTTCTCCAGTAATGAGGCAAACGTAAGAAGGAGGCCATCAGCGAGCAAGTCGCAAATGAGGTTGATGCCTTTTGATGCCCAAATGGGGCCAACTACTGCTGTGATAGTTGTTGCTGTTTTAGGACTCTTCCACAGAGAGAGGGCCACAGACTTACTCAGAGTAGGGAACATGAGTTTATCAGTCATCTTGAGAGCACAAATCATATCCAGGAAGATACGGTTGGAGCGAGGTAAAACTAGAGTAGGCATTGTCAGCATCGCAGTTAGTAAATATGGCGAGATGAGGTGAAGTTCAACCATGTGCCATGGGGCTTTTGTAGTGGAGTTAGTGTCAAACCAGCTCATGCCTCATGTGGTAAGAAAGGTCGTTTGGTAGGTTTACCAGTTGGAAAGACCGCACCCTCCCATCGAGCAGGGCAGTCTGTGTTTCTTAAGGCCCAATCGGGGTTTCTTTTTAGCCCAAAGGAAGTTGGCACACAGCCTGTCAACTGTGGTAAAGAAGGATGGAGATAAGTGTTTTGGAAGCAGAATTGACAGAAAGTTCCCAAGGAGAGTGTTATATCCTCTGTATTGCATTTACATGTAAACCAGCGTAGGTCTTCCTAGCTGCTCAGCCAGAGTGTGAGTTGGTTACGGAATGTTGGTGTGACTGTGATGGGTGGAATGCCTGGGTGCCTGAGTGGATGAGTGTTGGCAATTAGAGATTGGCTGAGCAGCTGGGCAGGCTGCTCCTGGTGGGGCTGGTACTTGACCAGAGCTGGCTGGACTAAGAAATGTGTTAACTGGACATGGAACCAATAAAGAAGACTTGGTCATACTACAAGGCTACCTATGTCTACTTGTGTAGGGCACAACATTATTTTGGTGACGAGCAGACCTGGACCCAAGCGTTCTTAAGGATAGTACAGAAACCAAGAGTCTACAAAGAAACTAAAGTAACCAGAGATACTACAAGAAACTAAAGAATCTTCATGAACTGAGTATGGATTTCCAGGCAAGCCAGCGCCAGCCCCACCAGTGTCCTTGTCAATGGACAGCTCCACCCACAAGTGTCATTACCAATGGACACTACAGCCTGGAAATTCTCCTCAGGATCTACAAAAGGTTTCAGTGAGTTGGAGTGTAGTTACACTACGGCCACTTGTAGGTGTTCCAGCCACAGCATTTTCTACAAAAAGGTGAGTGAGTTGGAGGAGTAGTTACTACAGCCACATCTGGTGTTCCAGCCACATCAATCTACAAAGACCTCAGTGACTTCAAAGGAAAAGCATCTCTTGGGATACTTTTGACGTATTGTTTCTTTGTCTTCTTGAAGTGACAACAAGCTGAAGGTTGATATTATGAACCAACGTGAGTTCGTCTCAGCGCCACATAGGAGCGGTGTGGTTCTGCCAAGATAGGTGCTTTGGTGACACATAGAAAGTACAATTATGGACATTTAACTCTGTGGAAGTATTGTGCCTGGGGAACTATTTACACATACGAAATACTTCATAGAGGACTTCCACACAAACAGACCTATGAAATTCACAAGCGCTGGGACAGATGTTGACATCAAGGGGTCTGCACAATGTTTGCCTACCTCTATACGTGGGCACAAGAACAGAGGTGCTATCCTACATCTCTGTGTTTTGGAGTGTAAGGACCTGGATTCTTCCGTGGGGAGAAAAGGACACATCTATCCTTATCATGCTCCTACAACCTGCACATGAAGAGCATTACAGAGGAGAGCTTGGCTACTGTTAGTAGGCACGCAGTATAAAATTGTTTGGTTGGCTTGTGCTCTGATGTTGGGCAATACACTATTTTTCAAATGTCACATGGTCGTGGAGCCCGCGACAGGAGCACAACTTTTGCGGTGAGGAAAATGTGGGTCATATTCATTGGATGCCTTTTTACATTGTCAGAGGCAAGTTGTGGAGATGGGTGGAGAACGCAAGCATAGGGACTATGCGCTGGCTAAAGTGAGACACTTTCGGTCTATGATTGCTTAATCACAGTTGAGACTCTTCCAGACTTTGCCATCGCTCCATTGCTGTTTGAACCTATGCACGAGCTCTGTTTAGCATGCTTACATTCAAATTCAAATCTAATTGAGTCTGCCACAGCTCGCACAGCCTTACCTGTGGTGCCTTCGTGAAATCCTGTATTGCGTGCTGGTCATCGAGGGATCGTCTATGATGGATGGATCTGACACGGGACGCCTTTGGAGCTCCTACATGCCTGGAGCCACCCGGGGCGACGCTGACAATGTGCCGCCATCTTATGGTTGGCATCTGCTTCTTCTTTTGGTTCCTGTTTGTTTATTGCCAACCACACTGCGTTTTCCGTGCGGCTGTGAAAGTTGAACATGACCAGATGGAGTCCGGGGACAACGCATTGTTATTGTGACTGGAACTAAAGGAGAAAAACACCCTTTTCGGATTCTTTTGGTGGGTTACTCAATTTCAAGTATGTCGGAGGTAATATTTACATTCAAATTATATGACACATGAGACCGACTTTGGATTTTGTTTGTGAAATTCTCTGTCTCAAGTATGTCGGAGGTAATGTACTTTGAGTATTGTTTCTGCTTTATCCAGCTTGTTTCTCTCCGGAGCCGTTTAACTGTTTTCTGCACATTTGGTTTGGAGTACTTCAAAGACCACGTTTTTTGCAAGAACATTGGGTTTTGGTTAGAGTAATGTACATCACCTGCATGTGGTTTTGAGTTATGCCAAGGTGCAACTCGGGTGAGAGATCGCTCACCGGCGTGGTTTTACAGGTTTCACTAACTTCTACAGTGTCTGATTTTCATGTAATGTTCAACGACAGAGTCTATTTACACACAGTATTAGCAATGTAGTGTGCAATCTAATTAATGTCTCATTAGCATCGTGCACAGTCCCCCAAGACTGGAAACATGCAATAGTGAAGGCGTTATTAAAAAAACCTCATCTAGACCTCACTGAGCTGGGCAATTACCGCCCCATCTCATTACTCCCCGGAATTAGCAAGATTGCAGAAAACATGTCAATTGCATACTTTCTGCGCACCTGGAAACTTTTAAACTACTCCATTCTTCCCAGACTGCCTTCCACCCTGGTCAGGGCACAGAGACTGCACTGATAGCGGTAGTGGAGGAGTCAAGAAAGATTCTTGACTCCGGAGGATCTTCGGCCATTATCCTCCTGGACCTAAGTGCAGCCTTTGACACGGTGAACCACGGCACATTGGTCCACCGTCTCAAAAAAGTGGGAGTGACAGGTATGGCCTTATCATGGCTGAAATCGTTACTGGAAGAAAGGTTCTTCCAGGTATTCAAATGAAATTCCCGCACCCAACCAGTCCCGCTGCAGTGTGGTGTTCCTCAGGGCTTGTCTCTGAGCCCCACAATTTTTAATGTATACATGGCCCCCCTGACAGAGATTTTGGAATCCACATAGTTACGCTGATGATACCCAGCTAATTGTGGCACTGAACCAGGCGGAACAATCCTCTACAGATCTGCGTTCCTGCCTCAAGGAAGTCGCTAGCTGGAGGAGCTCATCTCACCTGAAACTCAATGGTGACAAAACGGAGATCATGCTTGCGGGCAACCAAGCAAACTTTAATTCAAACACCATGTGACCGATTTGCATGGGCCCAGCTCCAATGCCAAAAAAGGAGATAAAAAGCTTGGGCATCTGGCTCGACCATGATCTCACTTTTAGAGTCCAAGCAAGGAAAACGGCCGCCGCTTGCTATGGTCTGCTCAGAACCACCCGTAAAATACTCCCTCTGCTACCATGCCACTCAAGAAAGCTTCTGATCCAGGCGCTTATCCTTTCCAGGCTGGATTACGGCAATGCTCTTTATTTGGGCGCTGCCAACTCAGCCATTGCAAACTACAAGTGGTTCAAAACTCGGCAGCAAGACTTCTTACGGGCACAAAATACCGCTGCTCAGCAAAGCCTGCCCTTCGTTCTCTTCACTGGCTTCTGGAACAGGAGAGAATACATTTTAAGGCCCTCTGCATTGCACATAAAGGCTTGCAAGGCAAAGGTCCTCCTATCACCAAAAATCTGGTTAAACCATATAAGGCTACACGAAGTCTTCGCTTGGACGAGCTCCACTTGGTTGACATCCCCAGAATTAAGGAGGCCAGAACAGGCGGCCACTTTTTCTCCTACAATGCTCTGGAACTCCCTACCTCTTCCAATCCACAAGGAAGTCAACCATCTGACATTTAGAAAACATCTGAAAACTTGGCTACTCCCATAAACCCACCCTTTTCCCTAACCACCTCCGCAGCGCTGGGATGCCTCCGGGTAGCCATGCGCTATACAAAAGCCCCTTTCATTTCATTTCACTCATTGTTTAAAGCTTAAGTTAGAGATTTTACATTTACAGCATATTTGTGTTTAGTGATGCCACAGTTTATGTTCCCTTACGTAAGAGACGTCCTAGTCTCCTAGTGGGTGGTCATCACAATTGATCCCTTACATGAGGGATAGGTTTAGGCCATAGTACACCTTTACAGGAGGGATAGGTTTGGGCCATAGTACACCCTTACATGAGGGATAGGTTTGGGCCATTGGTTAGTTCCCATACATATATTATTGAGGTGTGTGTTTTTACATTTTACAGTTTGTGACCTCTACACGGGGGTTGGGCCATGGGTTAGTTCCCATATAGGTTAACCCTTACACAGGGTTGTGTTGTGGGTGTCAACCCCACTTACACGTACAAAGGTACAACCCTACATAGGGTGTGTGTTATGGGTGCTAGCCCCATAAACAGTTTCCATGGGCCACTGTCCCATATACTTGTTAGTTCCCTTGCAGTTGGGATCGGTGTCGCGGGGTGTGTTGCCTTTTGCGTTACTCTACATATGTTAGTTGGGTTTGGTGTTGCGGGGTGTGTTACCTTTTGCGTCACTCTAATTGATGTTAAAATTTGTTACGCTGCAAAGTTTTACAATTGGAATTCGCTACAAATTGTTACAATGTGTTTACGCTTTGAAATGTTTTCATAATGTTTCAAGGAGGAAGATGGAGGATATTGATACTTATGTATGATGTATTTTAGCCATCCTTTCTGTTTTTTATTGTTCACTCTCTCGTGATGTTTTGCTATATGTTGCATCCATGAGTTTAGAACACTATTACTTTATTGTGCATAGTTCTTCTCTTGTAGTTTTGTTATTTTTGTTTTTTTATTTAAAGGAAAGGGATAATGTTATATCCTCTGTATTGCATTTATATGTAAACCAGCCTAGGTCCTCCTAGCTGCTCAGCCAGAGTGTGAGTTGGTTACGGAATGTTGGTGTGACTGTGATGCGTGTAATGCCTGGGTGCCTGAGTGGATGAGTGTTGACAGTTAGAGATGGGCTGCGCAGCTGGGCAGGCTGCTCCTGGTTGGGCTGGTACTTGACCAGAGCTGGTTGGACTAAGAAATGCGTTAACTGGTCATGGAACCAATAAAGAAGACTTGGAAATACTACAGGGCTACCTGTGTCTACTTGTGTAGGGCACAACAGAATGTAATCATCATTCTCAAAAACTCTAGTCTTCCCCACCACGAGATAAACTTTGGGGACAAGGAGGCTAACAGGCTTTTAATTTTGTCCAGAGTTTTCAGTTCGTTAAAAGAGGATGATGCTGATAGATTTTTTGAGAACCAGATGCCTAGGTATTTTATACATTTTGGCTGCCATTAAAGGCCATACTGTCCTATGCAAGAGGAGTGACAGTGAATATTGAGCGACATAACTTCCGTCTTATCTTTGTAGGGTTTGAACTCTTTGAACTTTATCCCTGCTACACAGGAGTAAGGTGTCTGTGCCCCCTTTAAAACATGGATTACAGATGATTGACATATTTAACTTGCTTCAAGTCCCTAGTATAGGGTGTATGAAATACACTCACGATTTGTAGGTTAAATGCCACCTGCGGACCTATGCGGGCTCAACTGTTACCACTGGAGCAGCGTCAAGGCTGATTTACACATGGCTGGGTCCAACTGAGGTGGCATGGTGTGCAAAATAACAATGGACTCGGATGCGGCCCAAGTCATTACCAGTGGTTGAGATTAATTCAAGCATTCCATCCATATCTGTTTGTGTACTTTAACCTGTGGACTGGACTATAGCCCCTATTATGCCATCCAGAGAGCAGGCCTGTAAAATATGGGCTCAGATACAAAGTAAAGAGAAACTCTCTTGGAGCTAATAGGATTTACCACATATCCTTCATATATGACGATTTGAATGTTCTTCACATGTTTTACTGTCTCTTGTGTATTGTAATTTTTAATTGCAAACATTTCTTATCACATCATTGTGTTTATTTTTATAAGTTTCAAGAAGTAATTCTTTTTAATAAAATCATAGTTTTATAAACTCCTATAGTTGTTCACCAATGTGCTTGTAATTGTTCCTTGGGGCCCATAGTTGGGGGTATCCGAGATCCTTGAACAAGTGTATGTTTTTTAAAAAGATTTGAGTGAGACTGAATGATATGTGGCAAATCCTATTAGCTCCAAGAGCGTTTCTCTTTATTTTGTAATTGCTGTACCCTGTCTCTTGGTTAGTGGGGTCACTCCCTCTTGCTATAAATATGGGTTCAGGCCTACCCTGTAGAAGCCTAAAGAACCTACGATCAAAATACCCCTTTTGACTGGCGGGAAACCCTGCTTTTTAAATCATAATAATAGGTCAATGTGTTAGCCACAAGGTAGGGTGCCTGATATTTAAAAGTGGAACTCGTATTAAATCAAAGTTGGCATGTTCCTTCAGTGACTAACCACCAAAAGTTATTTGCGCTGGCACAGCTGTAGCTCAATCCTAGAAAATGTACAAATTATACATTTTATTCTGTAACTTTTGTCAGAAAATGTCTCAAACAGCAATAAAAGACAATGATTCATATGTATTAAAAGTCCAATGAGTTGGTGAATTTAGATTTTTTTAAAAATATTTAGGAAAGTTACCTTTTCCTTGCCTGAAGGTACTGGTGGCTAATTGAATAAGCACTGCAGCAGCTGCCTAGCAAGTGTTTGACCTCAATTAAGTGTAAAAACTGTTCAAAGAGCAGAGCAATGACTTAGGGCTGAAGATGAGATGGGCTGGGTGTGGTGCACCTGAGCAGTATCAGCCCAGGAAGGACAGTTGGGGTGGACTCAGGAACATCACTAACTTGTTAAGGACAGCTTTGAGGCTTGCTCATTTATGGTGTAGCAGAAGGAGAGACCCGAAGAAGGAAAAGTTTTTGTCCACAAGGCCCACACTAGCCAGGCTGGCTTTGAACCCATTGTGGGTGAAGCTGCCCAAGTACTGTAGTGGAGTGGACACAGAGGAGGGGACTGCTGATTTCCTGAGCCAGACCTCAGGTTGGACACAAGAGCTTTGTACAAGGGACGAAGGTTTACCTTATTTTGGATTTTATGAGTGCGGGGCACTGTGGAACTGTATGCAGAAAGGCAAACAGGAACTGCTGCAGAAGTGGGTAGAGTTACCCTAGTGAACTTTTTCCCTATTTACAATGAAGTGTCTAGAAGTTACCCCTACCAACTGACTAGTGCCAACCAAAATGTATGTCTGACAGAACCCCTCTCAGGGGGCCATGGGGCAAGCAGGGGATACTGGGATCAACCGTGGTAGTTGATGCCATTTTTTCCCAATGTCCCGGGGTCCAACCTACTATGGATCTTGAGCAACTGGGCGAAGTACCCCTTCTGCACTTGACTCTCAGTGGTAGCTGTGGACAAGCGGTCAAAGGTTCCCCTGGCGGGGAAGTGCAGATACAGTTTAGTGAACATGATTCTGAACTCAAAGTGCACCAAGGATAATCAATAAATCAATGTCCAGTCAAATACTTGCTTTTATAAGAAAAATAAGTATTTTATTTCTAACTCTCCACATGCAAAAGTATGACAACATTCATTAGCAACAAAATAATCCCCTTGAGGTTGGGGTTCTAGCTACTGTCACACAAATCCCTTTCCCTTCCTCTTCCTTGTAACCTAGTCAGGGTTATTTCCCATTTGCTAGTGGCTGCATCAAGGGAATGCTTCCTACTAGGTGGTACTCAAGAGATCGCTCCCCATTGACTTTTTAGGAATTTAGTGAAAAGTGTCCATGGTGCTGCAGCCCCATCAGTAGCAAGTCACCTGGGTCCCAACTGGCCCAGTTCAATTCTTACCAACTCCTGCAGCATGAAAGCATTCAGCGTTTGGAAAGTGCCATGACTGCGGGCACCCAGAGTTTTAATCCTGTTCAGAGAAGTTGGGATGCTCACGGGACACTTGACAGCACTCGGCAGGCGCGGGCTCTCTTGCCGAGCGGCACTGCCAGCTTCGCAGTGATCGGAGATGCTCTTAGCCTGTAAAGATGCAGTATTTTAATCTTCCTTACATAAGGAGGGGGTGGACATTTAGACATTCAATGTCCTCCGTGGTGTTCTCCATAATCCTCAACGGTCAGGCATGGGCATTTCTCGGGTGACTGCCCAAAACTTCCTTACAGTGTCAGTACTGGAGGCCACTCTCGGCATATGGAGTTGTCAAGTTATTTTACGCATCAAGCGCCAATTCCTCTGGTGCAATTGCCTCCACTTTGGCGGTTTAGAATCTTTGGGCTTTAGTAGCAGTAACTTCAACGGTGGCCCCCACTGGCATACGGGGTCACTCCAATGTAGAGGTAAAGGTTTGGCATGCAGCACACGGCTCAGTCCACCGTAGCCCTATCCTGGCATATGGAGTCACCGAGTCAACACTGCACAAGGGCAATGACACCTCGCTCAGGGAGCCCTCTCACTAGGGTTCCCTACTGGACCTCACGCACTCCAAGGCTCTGCTCTTCCTCACAGGGTGTATAATTCTTGGCAAGCAAGAATGTGTTGGTGCTCCAGGCTCCAGGAAAGGTGATCTTGATTTTCCCTGAGTAATGTCCCTTCACCCACCATGGAGATGAGCAGCCCTTTGCCACCAGTCTTAGTCAGAGATAGAAGTCTTGCAGAGCTTACCCTTCTCACAGAGAGAGTCCATCTTGCTGCTTGGCAGATGATAAACCTTGGGGTCTCAACATCCCCTTCTTATAGTCTATTCCCAGACACCAAAATGTGATTTAGGGCCTGAGTATTTGAAGTTTTTTGTTGTGGTTCTGCTTCTTTTGAATGGCCCACTTCTTCTTTTTTTGCTCCTTCTTGAAAGGATGTCTGTCACAGCAGCAAAGGCTCTGAACCTGATTGATCCACAATGCAATTCAATGGAGTGAGCAGAGTTCACATCTGGAAGTCAGACATTGTGAGATGTGCATCAAAAGGTTAATCCTGGGCTCCCAGCTCTACTCTTTATCCTTCTCTCATCAGTCCTATCTCCTTCCTTTTTTTTTTTTATAAATTTTTTATTGAGCAGTGCCAGATGGAAGAAAAAGACATGACTTCAAAGCATATAAGCAATCCATCATAGACTATCAACAAAAAACATCCCAGACCTTTAAGAACTTCTTTGTTGCCCCCACCCGTTTATTATAAGCTTCCTCGAAGCATTTTGTTCGATTCATTTTACACATCCATTTCTCAAATAGTGGTATCGTCTAGGATTTCCAATTTTGTAAAATCAATGAACGAGCGACTAACATCATAATTACAAGGAAATGAGCATGAGAATCTGAAAAAAACATATCCTTAGTACTTTTGCCGAACATAGCGATTTCTGGAGAAGGTTTACACAATTGTCCTGTCGCTTCACTAAAATAAGAAAATATTTGCTCCCAGAAAACACATAACTTTGGACAAGAGGAAAAAATATGATACCATCCGCCACCTAGTGAGGAATCACAACGAAAACATTTATTTGATACCTCTGGATAGATTTTGTTTAAGGCTTCAGGAGTGTAATAAAGCATCCAATTTGCCAAGAATGCCATTCTTTTATAATTGGCAGCACGCAAAGCCTTGTTACCAAAAATTGAAATTCTTTGCCAATCTTGGAAGGAAAAAGCACATTTTCCTGACATGTGTCTATGCCCCTTCTTTGTGATCTATCACTGAATCAAAGAGCAATCTTTTGAAGTGTACAGGGATAGTATCTTCCTTCCACCCGCATTGTGTGCGTGTCCCAATTCACAGGAATGCAGAAGTACACAAGTCTGTCTGGAGTATTCCTCTCCTTCTCATGTTTTCTTCAGGCTTCCCGAAATGTAAACCAGGATCCTCCATGTAATGTACCATTGCAGGCACACTTGCACTCAGAGTAAATTCACAGCACACTTATTCTCCAGTACTGTTACCTCAATGCATTTTGCCACTATAGACACACATGCATTCAGCACACACACTGTCTGCGCCAACTGCTCACTTCTGTAGCTGTGTATTATTCCATGATGTGCTATTTACAAACACACACTGCCAGCACACGCAATCACCATGTGTGTGCTGCACTTCACCCTTCATGTTTTGTACTTTACACAAGCACATGTACACCCAGCACATGTTTTCATTGTGCAGGCACTGCACAGCACTACATCTTTCATGTTATGTATTCCTCCAAGGTATACATACACCCAGTACATGCACTAATCCCACATGTACCACAGAGTACTCCTCTAGCCCTGTACTGTGCCCTTCCCAAGCACACATACATCCAGCACAGAGTCACCACTCCTGTGCTCCGCAGTGCTCTACATCTACCAGATGTAGGCTGAGGGTGAGTTAAGCACACAGCAGCAGAACGTTTAAAAAGGTGAGTGAACCTGTAGGCCTCACTCCAGTGACACAAGATAAAAAACACATATTCAGTACTCTGACCTCTACTCGGCATACTGCCACCACCGTGCTGGTGCTGTTCAAATTCCGGTGAAGGCCGTACCCTTTTACCGCTAGGAGAGTAGCTCTTTGGGCACCACTCCCGGTCCAACAAAGCCACAATCTGTTAGACAGGCCTATTTCTTGGTGCACACGCATGATTCTTGTTTGCCTATGCCACAAAAATCAGCATTAGGCATCCACACAACAATACAGTTGCACACTTAGGTCAGCGGTACACATCTTTAACTATGTAGAGGACTATTTTGTACCAACAAGGGCACTTTCAGGACCTGCAGAATATAAATAGACTTGCTGTCTGTGATCGGAAAGGATCCCTGAAGGACTGGACCTTTTCCGTCTTGTCCACAGGACAAAGATCTGGACGCCAAGGGTCAGTTGGCTGAACTCCTGTGGGGTTATAGGGATGCAACAAGCTATAAGAGGCCTATTTCTTGAAGTGTACAGTTAACCAGTACCAACTGTATGTGAACTGGACCTTGCTGGTGGTGTCTGCTGAACTGAGTCCTGGCCCCTAACTTCTGTCCCTGAGGTCCTTAGAGCCTTAAAAGTGATCTAAGAGAAGCTGCGCCAGAAACCCTGAAAAGTTAGGACTTCAAAACTTTTAAGACTTCCAAAACTCCCAGAGCTGCCAGGGAGACCTTGCAGCATGGACACCCGATTTCGATGCACGCTCTGCAGATACAGCTGCAGACTTGCCCCATTGGAGGATTTTGAGCTCTATAAAAAAGACTAAATCAGAAGGGAACATCTTTGACCAAGGGGAACCTGATTGGTGTGTCTGTCTTGGTCTCCATCGCGGTTCTCCTGAAATCGTTCCTAAGTACTGGTCTATTGTTTTTATACACTATCAAGGGCGCTTAGTGCTTTTTGGGGCTATTTTCACTTGGATTTTCAAAAGTCACTTCTCTGGCTCCCCTTGTATGATTTGTTTCATTTCCAGTCACTTTGTTTATTAAATATTACTATATTTTTGTAGCTTGGTTTGGGATTTTTGTTATTTGGTGTTTTAACTTTATTACTGTTTTGGTACTACCTAAATAGTTTACACATCGCCCTAAGTTGAGCCTGTCTGCTCTGTGCAATAGCTACCAGGAGGATGAGCTCAGGTTAATTTAGCGACTTTGGCGGTCACCCTGACAAGTTAGTGCTATTATTCCTTGAAGTGGGCTCACTTACTTACAACATGCCTTTGGAAAACAGGGCAAATTCTTGGCTATATTAATTTCTGCATTAGTCTTTTTTGCAAGATAATCATAAGTGAGAACAAACTGTGCAGAATGATTAAACATCAAATACAACTACAGCCACAGTAAGGCATTTGCCACCCACTTTCACGATCTCTGAAAGCAGAACCAGTAAGATCAGTAGCAAGACTCTAACCTCTGGACCCTGGGAGAGCTGAGGTTCTTGTCTTGGAGGTATTGTGCTACTGTCATTTTTCTTCAGTAACTTTTTAGACATTGTAAGTTAGAATTTTTATCTGTGATGAGTAAACTTAAGGGCCACAGTGAATGCCCGGGGTGTGCAGTAGCTGGAACACTTGATGCCTTCTTAACGAGGGCTGAGTCTGTTCTTACCAAAGAGATTGAGCTAATGGAAAGGCGGTTCTCTCTGGACTCATTGATTCTGCAGAAGCGCTCCTCCCTTGTCACCCACACCATGGATACCATCCCTTTAACTCCCCCTCATACTTCGCCTGCAGTACACCTGGTGCCAGCCTTGCATGTATCTTCTCCTCCGGACACATCTAACAGTTCCAACATAGTGACGAAGGGCCAGGCCGCAAAATCTCAGTAAGATGATACTAGTGAGCCTCCAGTCAAAAGAAAAAGGGGCGGCGGGTTGCAAAAACAAAAGCCTCAGAAAGGGTCTCAAGCTGGCAGACCAAAAGGGAATGCAGACTCGGAAGCAGGGCTAATCTCTATCTTCAAGACTATCGACCCTACCACACTGCCGCCTCAGGAGATTGGCGAGGACATTTGGAAAAGAATTGAGACCTTGGTCACTGTGCTCCAGAACCTTCTTCCACTTAAATATCCCAAATTGAGGAGAAACTTTCATGCATGGAGGGTGCAGGCACTTCCACTCACTCCCTTTCCCACCCCACACGTTCTGGCCCTGATACTGAAGCGAGGCCATTAGCTCATTCAGAGGGTGGGGTTTGTCCAATAGTAACCAACACTGTGGTGGGCCATATATCTCACACACCCCAATGGAAAAATAACGTGAGCTCACTCGATTTTACTGCCCACCCTCATGGGCAAAACCCCTCGGTACAATCCATCGAGCATCCCGCAATCCTGAGGGAATCTACAAACTTTTCACACTTATGTGGTACCAGCACCATAAATAGGTCGTTAACCAACATGCAGACAATAACATCGGGGGTGGTGGAAACGAGGATACTTTAATACAGAAAATAAATATACAGAAGCAGGTGCCCACCACTTTCCAGTCTCTGCACCTCCCACCCGTTGCTACCCCCTTCTAATGGTACTGGGCAATGTACCGAAATTGAGGGAGGGCCAGGTTGAAACAACAACTCAACTGATGGACAAATCTCTCCACTGGTTAACCCGATACACAACCGGTATGGGCGGGGGGCTCGACTGGCTAGACAAATTATCATGGCCAGGAGGGTGGAGTGGTTGGGTTTGACCCCGAATCAATGAAGGGGGATTGTGTGGTAATACATTTCAACAACTCCTTTGTAATGAGTTCTCTTTTACCCCAATTATATAGAGTTCCACCTAAGGGCACTCAGATCATAGCATTATCCTTTGAGCATTTCTATTGCCCCCGCCCACCGGTGGTCTCAGAATTGTTACCTCATCTAAGGGAGGACTCTTTGAGGCCTAGCATTGTGGGTATCCCTGGATTATTTCTTGAGAACAGGTTTGCTCCACTTTTGGGTTTGGAACTTTTCAACTGACTACTTCCTGAGGCCAACGAGGGGCCTATCACAGTGAGGGCTCTACCAGTCGTTACCCAAGCACCCACTAAAAATAATGAGGGTACGAAGGGGCAAGCTAACATACTTAAACTAACATCATGGAACGTGGCAGGTATTATAAGCAAGCTGGGCGATGACCACTGGCTGAAACACTGGCAGGAACAAGATATCTCTTGCCTACAAGAGAATTGGGCAAGGGAAAATATTTTCGTAGATGGATATCGTTCCTTTCAGACAAAGGCCACCCCGTCAGCTTCAGGGAGGCTCATGGGGGGGCTTTCTAACCTTGATCCCCAACACACTGGCATTGAAAGTCAAGAAGTTTGAAGGGAAGAGCCCCTACTTACAAGTCCTCACCTTTGAGTTGGCCAACCAAGGCTCTTGCCTCCTAATAAATTACTATAATGACAACATTGGGGCACATGTGCATCGAGTCGTAGATGAGGCGAACAGGGCAATTGATGAGGCTATAATTAAAATAAGGAAAAAGGAGGCCATAAACATCATGTGGATGGGAGAATTTAGTAGCCACCCAGGTGAGTACATCCAAGAGCGTGTCTGTGGCCTGGAGGATTTGTAGGGGAATCCGGCCTACCATTTCTCTCATACCAATTACGGAAACAGCCTTGACAAGACTCTTTCGTACAGGAATATCGTAATAGTAAATAAATTATCCACCTTTACGGTCTCCCCCCCCAAAAACTTTTCACCGAAAGGCCCAGGAGTCAATGATAGATTTTATATTGATATCAATCCTCCTAACGAAAGATGTACCCAGGCAGATGCACAATACACGACCTTTAGCGAGCATGCTTTATTAACTTGTGAGATACTTCGGACTCCTGGGGGAGTGACCAACCAACAGGAAACAGGAGGCCCACTACTAGCAAGGAGAAATGGTTTTCAAATAAAGTAGGCCCAAACTGATGAACTTAAGCTGATCCCCGAAATAATAAGGAATAACTATGATAACATCAGTAGCTGTCTGGATACAGAAATCTCCCCTCTAGCCCTGGTATCGTCTTTCAAAGAACTGCCAGAACACATAAAGAGGATACTTACCTGTAACAACTGGCAAAGGGTAAGGGCAGGCTTGTTTCACCTTGCACAAAAAACAGGAAGGCCCTCATTAAAGCTCTGAGAACACAACCCAGAAATCCGGCCCAAATTGCCAAACTTTGCACAAAATACAAACTGGCCAGAAGAAACAGGGAGAGGATAATGAGGGAGGAGACGTGGGCTAAATTGGAGCTTGCATCAACAATAGGCAACAGTAAAGAGTTCTGGAAGGTAATAAACGCACCCTATTTCAAACTCAAAGGTACCCTACCTTAAATAATAACGTAGGAGAAGAGGAATGGGCGGCTCATTTTGTAAACATATTTTCCCCTACCGCTTCCCCTGCCCTAGCCTCTGTTACCTCACATAATAGCAGTCAGGATAATCTTTCATTTTCGCTTACAGACGTGAGGAGTGGTCTAGAGGCCTGTGGTATGGGGAAAGCTCCGGCCCCCGATGGGGTCCCGATAGACTTTTTCCAAGAGAATGAAGGAAGATCTGTGGCCCACCTTACTGACTAATGTGTTTAACAAGATAGCCCCCTCCCCACCTGGAAAACAAGTATAATAGTTCTGATTTTACCAAAAGGGCAATAAGGCGAACCCCAAGAACTACAGACCAATTTTGCTTATCGATACCACAGCGAAACTTATGGGCCGCCTCCTTTTATCTAGTTTAGAGACCTGGACGGAGGATAGAAATATCCTAATGCAGCCGCAGTATGGTTTTCAGCAGGCAAAGGGCACAGTAGATCAGTGCCTGAATCTTACATTAATTATGCACAAATAAACTAGAGCTAAGGGTGGGAAAATGTATCTCGCATTCATGGATCTATCTGCTGCATTAGATTGCGTGTCCCATCCTGAACTCTGGTCCATAATGGAAGAGATGGGGGTCGGCCAGGTCATAATTGACTCGTCGATTGTTTTCCGAAGCTTCTTCATGTGTTTGATATGGGAAGAATGGTGAATGCACCCGCTCTTTTAAGATCTTATGGGGGTAAGGCAAGGGTGCATCCTCTCACTGTTTCTTTTCTCCATTGACACGAACGGCGTTGAAAAAGGGCTAAATGTTCCTGTGTCTAACTCCCACCGGCTACCAATTCTGGCCTACACCGATGATGCCGTGCTGATGGCCAGAATGGGGTTAGGCCTCCAGTGTCTTAAATCAGCTTATGCGGCTTTTATGTACTGGCTGGACTTAAAAGTGAACCAATCAAAATCTTTCATAATTGTTGCACGGGTATGTAAGCAAGACAAAACACTGCACTTCCATGTGGATGCAGGAAAAATGGAGATGGTCGAGTCCTTCCCTTATTTAAGGGTACTTTTTCACAACAATCAATTGTGGTATAATCAATAGGGGGAGGAAGAAGCTCTGATCCATTCAGCTTCCTGTCCAAGATAAGTAATCAAAGGGGGAACAGATCACTTGTACCTGTAATACCAAGGTCAGGCGTAGTAACCAACTTAAAAAACCCTCATTCACGTACAGGAACATAAAAGCGGTATATCCTGATTCTCCGCTTCTCTAAGAACGTGAAAGCATCATCATTATCTGATCTTTTTGATTAAATGCTTTCCTCCACCTGGAGGTTGTACCACTGGTTTTAGCAGTAGTGATCAGAAACGAGGTAAACAAAACTGAGGTGAACAGAAAAACAAAGGTGAGCTAAAATAGCTTAGCTCTCCCTGCTAAACACACTTTATTCAGAAGGAGAGGTGGCAATGTTAAACAAGCATTGGCATAGCCAATAGGTCTCGCTTTTGGGACCTTATAAGTATTTAGTTATGCAGCACAATATCCTTGGTGCAACAACATCAACTGTTGCATGGCTAAACACTTATAAGGTCCCAAAGGCGAGACCTATTGGCTATGCCAATGCTTGTTATAAAATGTGTTTGAACTTCAGATTTTCTTTTAGATTTATGATCCACCTTGGTGTTTTATTGATGGCCACCAAATGTTGTGTTTAACTATAGTTTAAACCAATATTTTTATTTCCATCTTAGCCCTTTTCTAGCAGCATGGATGATGGCCTCCTGATATAGGACTCCGCACTCTGTGAACTCAGGGTTTTTCTTCCCATTAGAGGGGCTCATTTAGGGTCATGTAGTAAATCTAGGAGCAATAACCTGATCTGGTAAAATTGCTTCTGAAGCCGGAGAGCGTGGCATTACTCCTTAATTTAGGGTTTGATTAACATAAATAGATGATAAGTTGAGTTAGGTGACCACACAATAATCCTAATTTTTATTTATGAGGTTTTAACAGTCTTTTTCCAGTACCACAGTGTTTGTGTGATTAAAATACATAATTACACAACTTGAGTAAAACAGGTCTGCTCTTATACTCCAAAAAGTAGTGAATGTGCATGACTGCTGATATTGTACCTGTCCAGCAATACTATGGCAGTCTAAATGAGGCAGTCTGTCTCTTGCTCTCTGCCCCACTGGAAAATGGAAGCAAAGTGAAACTGAGTACAAGCTAGCTCAGCGGGTGGACAACCAGGACAAAGGGCACATTCCAGAGGTGTGCACAGAGCAGCAGGAGGCATTCAGCAATTTGTTTGAATCATTAAATGGGTTTAGGAAATCATACCAAATGGGTATTTGGAAGGAGTGTGTTAAGGGTTTCCTTTCCAAATACTGATTCCTTATGGTATGGATTAATGTTTTGCAACCGAATTCCTGTCGCAAAACATTCTTATTTTACTGACACCTCAAAGAAGGTTGTTACCCATTCACGGACAGGAAGGGATCTGCAAGGGGCCTCTTTCCCTTGGTGAATGTTGAAAAGAACATGTTTTGGGTGTTGGAAGTGGTCAATTGGACCACTGCTTACTGTTAAAAAGAAAAGTTTGTGAAACGTAATTTTTTTTTTCTTAACGCATCCCATTTTTCTTCAAGGAAAATTGACTACATTCTTCCTTTAAAAGCAATCACAGAGATTGCAGCCGGCTGAGCCCAGCAGGCCACCATCCATGTTGGCAGAAAATTATAGTAAAATGTATAATTTATGCAGAAGGTTGATTTGTGCCCCACTGTGATTTAGTATTTTACCAATGCATTTGGTAATAGTCGGTTAAAAAATTTGATCACTTTTATGTAATGGATTCTATCTAGCTCCGGATTTACATAAGGTATGTGCACCCCCTCCCAACTCATTGGTTCTTAGAGTTAAACAAATGCATGAGATATGCATGTATTGGTGGAAATCACCTAGTTGTCCACACTGCTTACCAGTGCATCTGGGTTACACCACCTGCTACTGTCTCACTTACTTGGAGAAGAGCTCTCCAGCATCCCCTGAGTATCAGTGTTCTCCATTCACTGTCCAGCACAACGTCTGTGGATGGTCACCTCTTGGAGTGGGCTTAAAGGCTGCCTATTGCTTACCATTAGTTCACTTTATTGTCACTTTCTTTTGATTGCTTCTCATTAGATGGCTTCCCTTCCTCTTTTTGTGTTTCCCTCCCCTAGGGCTTAGCCTCCTTACCATCCTTTTGATTGACTGACTTGTATTCTTCCACAGCTCACATTTAGGGAACTGTTTCTTATTTTCCAGCACTTCAATTGAATTTGTGCGGTGGTAAGTGGTGTTGCATTCCATTTAACCTCTCCCTGGTGGTTGCATCTGTTTTTGTATTTTTCTAGGCATTTTCACTGCTTCACCATACTCTGACCATGCATTTGTTTCCTTAGCTGCATATGGGAATGTGATATCCTCAAGCGTAAGCTATGTCTGCACTGCTTACCATCAGTAATGTTTAAGTGGTTTGTACTCGGGAATTGCTCCTTTCTTGAAATGAAATGAAAATGAAATGAAAAAAGGAATTTGCTAAAGCGCATTGCTGCCAAGCGGCTTCCTGGCGCTGACACCTCATCCAGACTCACAAGAACAATCCCAGAGAGCTAGTTAGGAAAGGCTTGGGAAAACAGAAAAGTTTTGAGGGCCTTACGAAAGTGGGTGTAGATAGGAATAGAGCGAAGGAAAAGAGGAAGACTGTTCCAAAACCGGGGGGCCAGGACTGAGAAACGAGTGCCACCAATGCGGGATTTACGGAATCGAGGGACATGGAGAAGAGAAAGTGATGAGGAGCGGAGAGTGCGACTAGGAACGTGGGGAGCGATGAGAGAGTTAATGAAATAAGGAGCGGAACGGGCATGAGCCCGAAAAGCAAAACAAGCAAGTTTGAAATAGGATCTGAAATGCACGGGGAGCCAGTGGAGGCATTTAAGAACAGGCGTGATGTGGGAGGTTTTGGGAAGACGAAGGATAAGGCGAGCCGCCTGGTTTTGGATGGCCTGAAGGCGGCGGGTTTCGTAGGCAGGAATGCCAACGTACAGGCCATTCCCATAATCCAGGCGGGAAGTGATGAGGGCAGTGATAATGGTTTTGAGGGCATCAACAGAAAAAAACCTTGAAATCTTACGAATTAAACGAAGGGAAAGAAAGCAAGAAGACACCACGGAACTTATGTGGGCGTGCATGGATAGATCCTGGCTAACCTTAATACCCAAGGTCCGAACAGAGGAAACCGGTGACGGAGAAGGACCAAAGGAAAGGGGCCAGTGGGAAGGGGACCAAGGGTTGGAGGGACCACCCGTGAGGACAAGCTCAGTTTTATCAGGGTTGAGCTTCAAATGATTGAAGCTCATCCATTGGGAGATAAAAATAAGAGTAGAAGAGAATTTGGGAAGAGAATCAAGAGGGGAAGAGAGATCGAAGACGAGCTGGAGGTCGTCTGCATAATTATACACAGAGACCCCCAGCTCCAAAAGTGAGGAGATGAGGGGACGGATATAAAGATTAAAGAGTAGAGGGGAAAGGGAAGAGCCTTGGGGAACCCCGCAGGTGACCGGACGCGGGGGGGCAGAAAAGCCGGAAAGCTGTACCGCTTGTGACCTGCCTTGAAGGAAGGACGCCACCCAAGATAGAGCGAGGCCCTGGATGCCCGCCGCGCTGACACGATCGAGGAGGATGGCATGGTCGACCGTGTCAAACGCAGCGGACAGATCAAGAAGAACCAGGGCTTGGGGGAGGTTTTTGTCCGCCATCCCCTTGAGTTCATCAAGGACTGCGAGAACCACTCCCTCAGTGGAGTGGCCTGGGCGAAAGCCCGCCTGATGAGAGGCCAAAAGGGAATTCCCCTCAATATAGGCGGACAAGCAGGATGTTACGTAGCTTTCCAAAATCTTCCCAAGGTAGGGAAGCAAAGAAATAGGCCTGAAATTAGATAAAAGAGAGGGATCCAGACCAGATTTTTTTAAAATAGGCAAAACAATAGCAGATTTAAATGAAGAGGGAACGGAGCCAAGAGCCAGGGACGTGTTAAGGAGGGCGAGAGGGGGAGCCGGACAGTTGGTGTAAAGAGTTTTAAGGATCCGTGCAGGAGCACAATCCGTCGGGGAACCCGACTTAACCTTGGCCAAAAGGTCAAGGAAAAGCTGGGGAGAAATGGGTTGAAAGCAATCCAGAGTGGAGGTAGAAAAAGGAGAAAAACCGGATTGTTCAGGTGAAGGAACAGAGGGAATATTGGCTTTAATGTTGGAGATTTTATCAATAAAATAGTCATTCAGGGAAGAGCAGAGAGCTTGAGATGGAACAAGGGGTGAAGAAGTGCGATCAGAGAAAGCAAGACTGAACAAGAGAAAAGATTTCGCGGGATTTATTGGCAGAGAGGGCCACTTTCTCCGTGAAGTATTTGGTCTTAGCCGCAAGGATGGCTCTTTTATAGTCGCAAAGAAGGGCTTTATATTTGACACGAAGAGTCGGACAGTAGTTCCGTCTCCAATGGCGTTCAGCGCGCCTGAGACTAAGTTTGAGGGCTTTAAGGTCATAAGAAAACCATTTGTGAGCGTCATGGGGACGGACAGATTTGACCTTCTTAAGCGGGGCCACCCGATCACAGGAAGAAGAAAGCCAAGCACTGATGGTATTAGCTTGACTTTCCAGAGGCAAGCCCGTTAGATCAGGGGCGGATGAGACCAAGGAAGAAGAGAGAACATTAAGGTCCGTCTGGTTCCAACTCCGAGCCAAGATATTTTTAGGAAGAGGAGCTTTGATGACCGATCCGAGGAGAATGGAGAATGGAGAATGAGATCATGGCATGATCCGACCAGACGCAGGGAAGGATAGAAACAGATGACATATTACAACTTGAGGACCAAACTTGGTCCAGAGTGTGGCCCTGGACATGAGTAGGGGCCGAGATATGGGGAAGAAAATTTAGACACTGAAGTGTGGCAGAGAAATCTTTGGACAAAGAGTCCTCCCTGGGGTCCCCAGGCCAAAAGTTGAAGTCGCCCAGCAGCAACAATGAAGAATTGTTTACCACCAAGGTGGCCAAGAGGTCCTGCAGGGTGGGAACAAACCGCGGCATAGGGTACGGGGGCGATACATGAGGACAACGGTAAGGGGTGCAGGAAGATTAAGGGAACGGGCCACAAGATAGTCTACATTAGGTATGGGGGGATGAGCAAGGAATTGAAATTTCAGGGATGAACGTATTATCATGGCCATCCCCCCCCCCCCAGCCTTACCGTCAGGGCGGTCGGCTCGGAGGGCATAGTAGGTATCAGGCAGAATAGCCAGGAGGTCAGGAAGAGAGTCAGTAGAGAACCAGGTTTCTGTAAGAAAGAGAAAATCGGGAGAATCAGTGTTGAGTAGATTGAAAAGAGCAGTTTGATTTTTGACTGCAGAGCGGGTATTAAGCAAGATAGCAGAGGCAGGTGGGAATCTAACAGGAGGGCGGGGGGAGGGAGGGATACCTGGAGTGAGAGAAGCCAGGGCAGGGACAGCTAAAGAGGAATCGGGGGAATGCGGAAGAAGGATACCAAGATTATCCAAATAGGATTTGAGAGAAGGGGAAAGAGGGGTAGGAGCAGAATGTGCAGCCAGTTGGGACGAAGTGTAGACCAAAGGAAGAGCGGGGTCAGAGGCCCCAGGTCCCGGCCCGTCGCGGACGGGCGCAGACGGGCTTAACTTAGGCACGACTTCGGCGCGCCTTCGTCGCGCCCGCTGCGCCCGTCCGCTGCGCCGCCGGGGCTGACCAACCAATATATAGGGACACATGGGGGAGAAGGGTCAAAGGGGCGTGGCAAGGGGGAGGTGCCAAAGAGCAGCAGCGCGTCGCCCAGACCCGCCCAAGATGGTGGAGCCGCCCGTCCCCCTCCGAGAGCCAGGCGAGGGGGGGGCGATCAGCGGAGGCGGTCTGGGTTGCTTGCGCGAGAGGGGGCAGCCAGGAAGGATCCGAGCGCTGTGTTCGAAGCGCTGAAAGTGCAAGCAGGCAGACAGGCAAGTCTTTAAAATCCAGCAGGAAAAAGTCACTAAGGAAGTTTAAAAACGCAACGTTGCTCCCGGAGAAGCCTCGGGAGGTCAAGAGGTGAGGTGCAGGTTCAGGCGAGCAGTCAGTCGTCCACCTGAAATACTTAGCCAAGGGGGAGGTGCCAAAGAGCAGCAGCGCGTCGCCCAGACCCGCCCAAGATGGTGGAGCCGCCCGTCCCCCTCCGAGAGCCAGGTGAGGGGGGGGCGATCAGCGGAGGCGGTCTGGGTTGCTTGCGCGAGAGGGGGCAGCCAGGAAGGATCCGAGCGCTGTGTTCGAAGCGCTGAAAGTGCAAGCAAGTGCAATCTTGTTTGCTAGATTTCAAAAATGTGATTTTTTTCATTACTTTTGTTTAGTGCTGCATTCCTTTCAGTACTTTCATGAGATGGTGTTCCACCAAACCCATCTCTGAATGCTATGGAATCAATAATGTGTTTCTTTTATATAGTTAGTTGCTTCTAGATAGTTCTGAGGTTGGCGTTTCCACTTAACATAATCATAGTAGACCACTAAGGCTGATTAATGATACACACAGATATTTCAATAGATTTGCATGGCATGTGTGATAAAAAATGATGGACCACATTGTCCCACCTCGTTTACAAGGGACTTTTGAGTAACTATTCTACTAGACCAAGTAGTTCATTGGCTATCCATTGAGGAACAAAAACAATATTTTCCTTTAGGTCCAGACTGGTGTAGGATGTTTTTGTGATGGGGAGGGCACTAGTATCCAAATGACACAGCTACTGTGAGCTAACAACCATTTTAGAATGTTGGACAAAAGCACCCGGTGCAGACAGAGAAATATCAATTCAGTAAAATGAGAAGGTGTAGAACAGGAACACAAGTTGGTGCATAATATAGTTCAGGTAGACTCTGCATCACGTGGGAAGGGTCCCACATTCCCTCGGTGGAAACTGAGCGTCCTTCACATTGGCGCTGTGTACCTTTCATATCTGACCATGATGCTAGGTTTAGTTTACTTCTGATCACCTGAACCAGTTAGTAATGGAAAGGATTTCTTTTTTTTTTTACAAATTATTGTTAACTGGTAGGGCAGTGCAATTGGTTTAGTTAAAATGAACCAACACGAAAATGCCCAGAATATAGTGGTTTGTAGAAAAAGGTACAATACTTGAAAATACTCATTTTGTTGGCATGACGTCACCTGGTAATGAGGTTTGCTTTTCAGGGAAGGGTAGTTAGATAGTGTGGGAAATCTCAGGGATAAGATGAGCATTGGTAAAGTCAATGGTCTCACCTTCGAGACCTATTGGCTTTGCTGAAGGTTTTTAGTGATACTGAACTGCATTTCCAATGCTGTGCAGCATGGCTAAGGCGTTTTTTTTTTTAATGCCTTGACGTTGCAGTGGTGTCCTTTTGTAGGTGCGTATGCATGCCTGCAAAATGATACAGACACATTTTTTTCTATTTACCGATCCGTGTTGGATCGCAAAAGCATTTTTTTCCGAAGTGGGTGGGGAAAAGCACCATGGAGGGCGTGTGTAGGGGAAACAACACAGATAGCGCATATGGGGGAAGCAACACAAGAGTGCAGGAGCAAAAGCAACAGAGAGGTCAATGGGGCTGAAGCAACACGAAGGGCGGAGGGAAACAACATGGAGGACGGGGAAGTAGTACACAACACAGGTGAGAGAGAGAGAGCAACGTAGAGCACAACACGTGCGGCTGCGACCGGGAGTTGTGTGCGCGCACGCGAAAGTGAAGAAGTGAAAGTGATTGCGCTCCAGATGGCGCCTCGGGAGGAGGAAAGATACATGGCAGCTGCGCATGGCGGCTGCGCGCGTGCACGCTCACGTGCATGCAAGCGCTAGGCCAGCCAGCAGCACTTTGAAATCTCACATACAAAATGTCTCTCAGAGCAGCGCATGTGCGCTGACGCAACGAGACCTAAAAATGGTGGTGCGTATATAGAAATGCTAATGTTCTATGGCACCGTGTAGATTCATGTGAAAAGGTCAATGGTCGACATGTTTCAGCCCCTTCTATTGCCCAGGAAGGGTTGGGGGGCTTTCTTCAGGACCTAAGTAAAAGCGCTGGGTGGCTACTACTGCTGTAAGCACCCTAAAAAGGTAGGTACTGGACTCACCCTTCTTCTCAGTCACAGGTCATTGGTGCCTATAACTTGAAAATAGCCAGAGTCAGGCCTCCTCGGGTGAACCGGCAGGTTCTCGCGCTTGTGCTCGCTCCTCTGATGGTGCCCCGGTCATGGAACTATCTGCTGCATTCGATTGTGTGTCCCACCCTAAACTGTTGTCCATAATTGAAGAGATGGGGGTCAACCAGGTCATAATTGACTTGTCAATTGTATTCCGAAGCTTCTTCATGTGTTCAATATAGGAAGAACGTTGAATGCACCCACCCTTTTAAGATCTTAAGGGGGTAAGGCAAGGGTGCGTCCTCGCACTGTTTCTTTTCTCTATTTACACGAATGGCGTTGAAAAGGCACTAAATGTTCCTGTGTCTAACTCCCACCGTCTACCAATTCTGTCATATGCCGATGATGCTGTGCTGAGGGTCAGAATGGGGTTAGGCCTCCAGCGTCTTATATCAGCTTATGCAGCTTTTTATGTACTTACTGGACTTAAAAGTAAACCAATCAAAACACTGCACCTCCATGCGGATGCAGGAAAAATTGAGGTGGTCAAGTCCTTCCCTTATTTAAGGGTACTTTTTGACAACAATCAAATGTGGTCACAGTTGAAGGAAGGGCCATGGATATGGAGAGGAGCCTAACAGGGATAAAATCTTTCGCTAACAGGCTGGGTTCAAAACCACTAGTCGCCATTAAAAAGATTTATCACGCCAAGACTAAATCAGCAGCAACCTATGGGGTGGGTGTATGGGGTATGGCACCTATTGACTCTCTTCAATGTACTGAGAACAATTTTTTTAAATCATTAACTTCTCTACCACAATCCTACTCAGATTGTATATAGAATTGGGTCTACCTTATATTAGTGATTCCATCATATTAGCCCTGCTCCTATTTTGGCTCTCCGTATGGTGTAGGGACACTGTGCCCTTCACACAAGATATCATTAGAGATACCCTAAAATCAAAGAACTGCACTAGGACCAGATGGCTGAATTATGTTGAATTGGAATTGACTGCTATAGGGGTAAAAGACCTTTTTAAGGACCCAACTTTTGCAGAAAGACGTCTAGGCAGAAGTTGGTGGATACATTTATGCTGAAGGCCCAATATATGTGCAGGGAGAGGAACTATTGCAAACAGCTGGTCCTCATGTACCAAGCAACTCCACCCTTGTCAGAGGGAGGACATTTTTACCTAGCAGGTATCCCCACATCGCACCATAAAGTTATCCTATTAAGATTTCGCTTGAATTTGATACCACTGATGCTAGGGTATCCGGGAGAAGATTCAAGCATTCTCAACCGACTTTATGCCCTTGCGATATCCAATCTCCCCAAAATGACCTTCATTTATTATTTTTCTGTGGTTTATATCAGCAGGAAAGAAAGAAATTCAAATTAAAGTGGCATAATTTTAAACTATGCCTGGTTGATTTATACTTCTTAAAATCCTTGGCCAATCATTTTGTCTGCTTCTCAGTTGCGTCTTTTTTATGGGCATGTATGAAGAAAGGAAACAAGTGGGACAATAACTGTTTTTTTTTCTCCATTTATTTATTATTTTGACATATTCCGATATTTAACTACTGATATTTTATTTTGAATTTAAATTGTCACAGGTGTACATGCACGGAATGTTTAAATGAATTTGACTGTCCACTCCTGCGTAACAGGAACTGGGATTTTATAATAATTGTGGCTGTTTATGTATTCCTGTTTATGTACTTTTATGATCTTAATTGGAAAAAGATCGAATAAAGTTTCAAAGAAGAAAAGGCTGATATGTTTCGTAGAAAATCTAAGCTTGCATTTTCTGAGAAGCACAAAACATTCTTCCTTCATGGTGTGCCCCATGGCTAACAAAACACCTTTTGTGCTGCACTCGTGTCCGGCCATAGATATTCCTTTTCTTAACCCGTTGCTAGGTGTGGCACCAAAACAAACCTTGTGCTGTCAATATATCGTGTTCAATCACAATGCAGCCTGATCCCATAAGCAACAGAAATACCCCTCAATGGGCAGGCGTAAAGTAATACTGTGTGCATCTTCTCCAGTGTGCTGTGTGCCATCTTAGAACTGCACAGAGGTACAAGGTGGCTATTTCAGGTGCACTATTATTTAAATCATGAAATACTAGTGTGTAACTAGAGCCACATCCGAAAGTTCTCCTTCTTTGTTGTCTGCCACGGAGACAGAAGTGAGTTTGTCTACTTATCTTTGTGCGTATGCTGCGCCCGGTGACACAATGGAAATTGTAAATACAATTCAACTTTAACAACACGATTCATGCTTCTTTTCGTAGCATGTAGTTTATCTAGACCACCTTGTAAGTCCTTGGGGTTGCTGAGATATCATCTTCCCTTAAAAGGTGATCCAGCGCGAAGGACAACATTTACATATTCTCCTTATGTCACAGATTCTCATTCACAAAGATTCATTCATGCATTCATTGGTGGGGCCCATAACACTAACACACTTCACATCCACACAAAACTCACTCGAATCTGCACACAGGAGAAGGGGCTGCTGGACATGTGGGTACCTTATTATCTATCAGGATTCATTTTCTTTCTACTTTATATACATATTCTATATACAACTTTCAGAATCCTGACTTTATCATCAAGGCACTCCACTGTTTGGTCGATGGACCAACTAGTTGGACTGGTTGATGGTGAATTAGAACCAGGTAAAACACAATTAAAGTCTAGGAAAACATTTGATATCTTCAGTGATTAATTTTAAGAATCACAAACTCGTTTTTTTGTTATTTCAATTTTGTTTATCTAAATCATTAATCAATCCCTTTAATTTTGCATTTATTTACTTCAGCTCATAATTTGAATTTTACATTTATTAAAGAGTAATTAAGCATTTAGAAATGTTATTAAACATAAATTTAGGAAAAATGCAATAAATCATTTACCAATGAACAGGCGACGAATAGATTCAGATCGAATAAGGAATTATCCGCGTTCTCAGGTAAAGACTCCCTCAGACAGGTTGTCTGACCCTCACCAAGGGATCAAACCATCAGGTAAAATACAGGATATAGCGTAATATCTCTGAATATATAAAGTTCAGAAATTCAGCAATGTCCGTACATCAATCCGCAGCATGGATCAATTCCACACCCAGACTGGCAACATAGAAATTAATGAAAAATAGAAAGGTCGAAAAATAAAAAAAAGGAGCAACCACCCAACAAGAACTCTCCTTCTAAGATTAACCCAAAGCAATAAGCAACCGCAATGGCCACTACAGCAACTGCAAAACTATATCCCAAAAAGAAAAAGCTCTTCTGTATGACTGATGAGGGGTTATTATACCTTTCCTTGCCTTACTTCATACAAAATATGGCAACTTTAGGGGCAGACCAAATGTTCTGATTGGACAGTTCGGGGTTATCAATAGTTCATTGCATTCTTCCCAGTGCAAACTGGTTCTGCATAGTGACTTGGCACAATAGTTCATAATTTATAATGGTTCTTCCGATTCTCATGTGGGGACCAGGAAAATGTATCTTTTCAAGGCAAAAGGGTCTTATTGACAGGTTCATTCTTTGTCTCTTCCTTGGTTCTCATACATTCATCTATTGGCTTGCGGTCAAGTTCCCAACATATCGACCTTGGCAGGGAACACAATGTCAGGAGTTCATTTCACCTCGTGACTTCCAGAGCCATCTGGGCATGCACAGAAATCATCACGCGCACATGGTGGCATCTGCTTCAGAGAACGCCATCTTGAGTACTGCGACCTAGTATGCCCGAATTTTAACTAAGCGAAAATAGACATATTAGCAATTAATATGTAGAAACGAAGGTTCTAATGTTTAAACCCACACTAATCCCAATATATATGTGTATCTTCCTAGCTGCAGCCACATTTAAAGTGATAATACTTACCATACGATAACTTTAAGCCACAATACAATCACGAAGCAATATAAACCATGTAATTTTACTATTTCAACACAATCTAAAGTTAGTTTGCGTACCATTGTTAATTATTATTTTTTTTTTTTGCCATGCAGTTAGCAACTTAGTCCCATGTATATTTATGTTTATCAAGATGCAAATATTGGTTAGTGCCACTTCCACTTCAAACATGGTATGGAAATTAATTTTAGAATGATTACGTAGTTAATTTCATGCAAATTAGAGGAGGTATACAAAATCTTGTTTTACCTGCTCCATCAAAGGCACAATTGAAATCTGAAAGATTGGAGATTTTCCCCAATGGTGTGCATCAAGTGCAGTGGCACCGAACCCCACTGGTATGGCGGGCTCGGCGCATCCCAATTCAAACTGTCTCTCACTACCTTACCAATAATAAGCCACATTTTCCCTGCTTGCGTTAGGGTCCCCGGCACCGTTGCTACTCCACTGATTGTTACTTGCAGATATGCACTTTGTGAGCTTTGTTGAAATGAGGCATTTTGTTGTGCAGAAGGTACATATTTTTATGCAGGTTCTGGATTAGTGACAGCACTTCTTCTGAGATTTTCAGGAAATGGTAGAAACAGAGAAGGGACCACATTAAGATCAATAAGCTAGCCTGCGAAAAAATGTTTTATGAATTGGTTAGATTTCAACTTTCCAAAAGGCAGTATATAATGCTCTGGAGTAATACACTATCAAATACAAACAAACCGAAATTGCTAATGACAAAACCATCTAAAAAATTACATGCTATCCATCCAACGTTCACTTTGAACAAATCGGCACTTTGGTGCATCGCCTGTGAAGGCTAATTGGACAAAAGAGAAGTCTGGCACCCTGGGGCTTAGATACCTGATGATAGATCTCTGTATGGCAAACGTAACAGTTTTGTGTGGCCCGAGTTCTCGTGCCTCATACTCGAGGAGCGCGAACCCAAGTATTAGTTACCAGAGGTGAGTCCTGCTTTTCTCAAATCCGTAGTGTAAAGGAAGAGAGGCAGACCTCACCACGGCAGCATCTCAGGTGAGACCTAATGAGTACTTTAGGGCCTGGTTTAAAGTTTGGCAGAGGGGGGCGCCATCACAAACATGACTGACATCACATCCACCTTATTACAAGTGCATTATATCCTAATGCTTTTTTAGATTAATGAGGTCTCAGCAGCTTCCTAAACAAAAACGTTTGCAAAAACTACAATGAAACAAAATAAGCGGCCAAAAAAGCTGGTGGCCAACGCCATACCCTTTGGCTTTGTGAATGCTTGTTTATTTTAAAGTTCGGCTCTGTTTCTTGAGTGGTGGAACTGGTTGTTCCCTCACAGGCATGACATTAGGAGTGATGAGAGACAGGCATGTGCCCAGGGCTGGACAGGCCATTGCGAGCACCGGGAGTTTTCCTGTGGGCCTGAAGGGTGGGGGCTGATTTTGGACCGGTGGGGGCCGTTTTTGGTACTGGGGGCCAGTTTTGCAGCAGTGCTGCAATATCGGACCTCTATTACAAAAACAACAGCATTGTTTCCCACCAGCACCCCTCATACCTCTCCGGCTGGTCCATCTGGTTGGTTTGCGTTCTCAGTCCGGCCGTGCATGCGCACTATTAAATGAGAAAAATGTTGAAATGGTTTGCTATCTTATGAAGAAACTGCTGCACTTTGTAGTGTGTCACAACCTCTGTACTCAGTTCATGCTACATACATGTGACCACATGATTAGTAAATAAGAACTGCGGCAAAGTCGTGACATAAAAAGAAAGATTAGTGATGAGAGAGCACTATCAAAGAGTTTGTTAACGCCATACAGCCACATTCTGAGTTTACATACCTATTGTGGTAGGATATAGGTGTGCTGGTGCAATCTAACATTGATAGCACTAATATTATTTTCAGAATGTTAGTTAAGAAATGAAACCATAAGTCAAAATATTACCATGTGTAAAACACCTTTAAATTCCACTTAAATTATATATTGAATGGTAGATAATGAGTTTCGAAAGTTTTCCGAAATATTTTAACCATTAACATCGATTCACCAAAATGCCAGGGGTGGTGGAAGTGGCATCATATACCCTTCGACATTAATGATGCCACCGGAAGTGACATCATATGGCCTTTGACCCTTTATCATCCCAAGAAGCGATGTCACATAAGCTTAATCGTGATGACATCACAATAATTAACATTGCTGACGTTACATAATTGCATGATTAATATTATATTCTTCTAGGGAGAACAAAGAGTTGGGGTTTCTCTTCCCTGAGAACATTTTGGAAAATAAAATGGGCTTTACAAGTGCATTTTAATGCACAATTTTTACATACATTTGCTAAAAAGCCATAGGTGTGGTGTGGCAAGCTTCTGAAATCAGATAGCCCCCATGATTTCCCCCAATTACGTTTTTAAAATGTCCTACAGGTTCCACCTCATGTCACAAATTGCCTCTGTTGCTAGGACCAGCATTTTGCCATGGTGGCCCCTTTTGCCCAAACATTACATACAATATGCCAGTGCCAGAATATTCTTAATACTGCTTCTCTTGCACCATGGCGGTCCCTCATGTCAAAGGTTATATCTGACATGTCAAGGACCACATTTTGTCATGGATGGCCTCATGGCCTTGCAACAGTTGTCTTCCCATATGCCAAGAAATTCCTCCAATGTGCCATCACCAGCAATTTGCCACAGGTGCCAATTATGCCAAAAATGTCCATGCCAAAATATATGCTCATTTACATTCAGTTGTTCACACATATTCTATCATTCATTTTCACCTACTCTTGTGCACTCACTCTCACTCTAAATCACTAATTCATACTCACTCACACTTACTCTGACACACTTATACTTACTAATTTTTACACACACATACATCCACACTCACATATCCAAACATACATTCTCAAACATATACATGCCCTCGCACCAAAACTCACTCTCACCCACATGCAAGCACACAACATACATTAAAACTATTTTATTTTTCTTATCTAAGATGACAGTGATGCTCCACTTTTTATTACACTGAGAGTGAAAAATAAACTATTATTCACTATTAATGTAATAGAAATTAGCAGAAAACGAGGTTAGAGCCTGACTCTGATAATGCAAGACACCCCTGTTTTCTTGGCACTGAATTTGCCACTTCTGAGGACTGGGGTCGCAAAGGCAGTGCCAGGGGTAAAAATGGGCAAGCAAATTGTGACCCCTGGCAAACCCTAAATGACATTTCATGCGTTTAACTTTTTAAATTAGAGCTTTTTGATGGAGTATTTCTAAAATTGTGCCTAGCAAAAATCTGACAAGTCATGGGTATTCTTACAACTGTTTCAGTTTCAGTCCGCCCTTTATGAAAATTAATTTTGCCCTTTGCCAAGATCTTTGATCTAGACTGTTAACTAATCACAGAGTTGCTTTATTCTATATATATCGTATTGTACAGAGAAAAAGCCATTCTTTGTTACTCTTATAATTTTTTCTAAACTTGAGCTGCCGGCCTGGGCCATGGGGATATTATAGGACATTTTGGGGATTCATCATGGGAGGGATTGCCTACATAGTGGCTGTTCAAAAATAATTATTGTATCCACTACTTTTAAGGCAAGATCTTCATGCTACTGGAGGGGATCACATCCTATTTAAAGCTCTTCAGACAGATAGACATGAAGATCATAATATTGACTCTTCAATGCACAAGATGTAGCTGGAAAACCTTTTTTGCATGAACGTGTGTTCATCATTATAGCATGGTGGGCCCATTGTGGTGACATATATACGTGAGAATACAGCATGACATAGTTGACTTTTTTTTTACTGTCCTAAGTTGGCAGATGAAACTCTTGAAGCAGTAAAAAAAAATCCTCAATATGTGCGAAAAACCCAGCAGCAAATTACAGCTAGTAGGTCCTCAAAACACATTTTGAAGAAGCATTTTACAACAAATGCGAAGGCATGAACGAGAAGGGAAGGGGATCAACAAAGGAGCTTGAGACAGAGGGCAAGAAAAAGAAAAAACAAAAAAAGCTGGGTTGGCAGAGAGGGGTGAGGGGCGCATCAGACGAGCTGGGGAAGGGGAGGTGAGATTAACACAGACCACATTGGGGTGGGGAAGCAGCACACAAGTAAGAGATCAAGAAAACACATATATTCCAAAGGGCTGCTCAAATTAAAAGAAAAAAGTACTTCTCTGAATGTGAGCAATGGAAGGATACAAGTCCTCTAAATAAAAGGATGGTAGCAAAGCTTTGCTTCAGTGGAAGAACAAATGCAAAAAGAGGGAAAAAAAGCCATCAGATAAGCAACAAGCAAATGAGATTGACAAGAAAGCCAACCAATAGTGGTCAATGTGCAGGCCAAAGCCCACTTTAAGTACTAGTATTGTCTACAATAGGTTTTCAACAGCAGACAGTTAAAAGCTATCTATATGCAAACCTAAAACAGATGTACTAAGAAAAACTGCTTACTTAGCTATTAAGTAGTACCGTGGCGGGTTCCCTCAGAGATCCTAAGACCAAGGGTCTGTCCCCTTTTCTTTTTTTAAACGTGTTTTGTGTGACTCAGCTGAAGCTGAGTCCTAGGATGGCGGCCAACACTTCCTGGTTGAAGTGTTGGCAGCCAATCAGATTTCAGTACAGGGACTGTTGGATTCTCAAAGGATAAGCATCCCTATATATCTAAATTTGTATTTCTTTCAATGCCTCAAAAACTACTGAAGGATTGACACCACTTCACAAAAAGGTCACTTTGTGAACCACTAGTTAACTTTCTGCCAAAACTGCTGTTATTCCGTTCAGCAGTTCGGGCTGTAGTCGTGTCTAAAATACCTATTTGAATTTGCATGGGAAAAATGTTTTGGGATCCCCCCTTTTTCTCGGCCCCTGCATGACGAATCACCCCATAGCTTTCAAGATAGCAGCTGAAGTGAGCGTCATACTAATTTTGAACATTTCACGAGGATTCGTCAAAAGGCATCAAAGTTATTGGCAAAACAGAAAATGCTCTTTCCTACTGAAACAGGGTCGTAACTATATCTACCTACTGGCGTCTGCCAGTACGTAAAGTATATTATATATATGTATAGTAACAATTAATAAAATGTTTATTTTACATTACATCAATTTTATTAACATTTTTAATGTTATTTCTATGAATATATACACATGTGTATTTTGATATTAATACATTTAAAATATAACAAAATGAAAGGCATGTAAAATAAAGTTTTTATTAATTAATTATACATATACATATATTTATATACATGTATTCCTAGTAATACATTTAAAATATAAACAAATTATTAGAATATATTTTTTTTATTAATTATGTTACACTGTATATATATATATATATATATATATATATATATATATATATATATATATATATATATACTCCCCTTCTCGGTATTTTATTCACCAAGAATAACCAAGCCCAAATACATAAGCGTGATAAAATGATTTATTTAGTTAAATGGCAAAATCGCCCGACGTGTTTCGGAGCAGCTGCTCCTTTCTCACGGGTCATTTCATGTTTGTTTTCAAAAAGTATATATCAAAGGTGCACACGTCACATAAACAAAACATAAACATAGGACTACTACACCACATCTAGGAGTACAAGCAAAATAGCAGCCATTTTGGAGTGGTGACTATAACCATTATATAACATGAACGAAATTCATTAACATGAGCATTTTGGGGCTGATGTGCACGTAATTCGAATGCATTTTAAACAATTTTAAGTACATATAAATTTTAAAACCTTTTAATTTGGTCAAATTAATTTTGTGCGATTATAATTATAAAGTTCATTTTACCAATACAGCCCAAGTGGGCATATCAGTCCCAAGTCTTTGGTTTTGAATGTCGATAATTCCAATATAAATAGTCCATTGACTCCTTATGATGATGCAAATTCTTTCCAATCTAGCCCCAGTGGGCTTACTAAGTTCAGCATTACTTGCATAAGAATATATATTATCTACTGGCGGTCGCCAGTAGATAGTTATAGTTAGGATCGTGTTTCCATAGGAAATCCGCAACATTCTATTTGGAATAACTTTGGCGCCGATTGACGAATCCTCGCGAAATTTTCAAAATAGGTGGGGCGCTCTGCTCCGCTCCTTCCCTGAAAGTCTCGGGGGGATTCGTCAAGCGGGGGCTGAGAAAAAGGGGGGGTCCCAAAATGCGTTTTCCCCATGCATTTTTCCATAGGATCTTTAGTCCAAGCTACAGCCCGAACGGCTGAGCAGAATTACTGGCAGAGAGGTAGTCCTCAGGTCAGGGATGTGCCTTTTGCAGGTCTGGTGTAAATCTGTTCAGTATTTCCTGAGAAAATAGCATTTAAAAGCATATATATATCTATAAGCGCGCACCGTGCGCGTACGGTAAAACTTACCGTACGCGCACGGTGCCGTGCGCGAGCGCGATTCTGATTGGTTGTTAGATCTTAGTAAACATTCGAATCGGTCGAAACCAGGAAGTGTCGGCCGCCATTTTGTCTCTCGCAGTCTGAGGGGGTGAAAAACAAAGGTGGAGAACGTGAAAAGGGGGCAGGGTGGACAATTCCTGACCCCCTAGCCTTTGTCAGGGGGTCCCAGAAGGACCCCCAAGGGCCAAAATTTCTTTTAAATTTGTTTCTAAAAATCGCGGAGTGCGCGTAGCGTGCGCGTAGCGTGCGCGTACGGTAGAAACGGAAAAATTCTGCGAATTGCGTAACGTGGGCGTGCGGTGCGCGAAGCGCACCGCGCGGCCACAGCGCGCACACGGTGCGCGTACAGTACGCGCACGGTGAAAAACCTTAAAAAAAACATAACTTAGCATTTAAAAAAACGTACAAATTCACTGAAAAAACCATGGGTTTCACACACGTTATAGTTAGGAATTAGCATTTAAAAAACCTTGCAAATTCACTTAAAAAACCATAGGTTTCACACATGTTATAGTTAGCTGGACATTTCACTCGTGAAAAACCATTGAAATTCCCCCGTTATAGTTAGTGCAGGCAACTATAACTCACGCGACCGCAATCCTCTGCTGATGACGTCAGATATTACATCACTGATGACATATGTGTCTTTCTGAAAAAAAAATATTTGTAATATATGTATAGCTAAAGATTAATGGAAGAAGACATGGGTAAATAAGTGTCTAAATACAGTGATGTAATATCTGACGTCATCAGCAGTGGATTGCGGTCGCGCGAGTTATAGTTAGCTGAACTAACTATAACGGGGGAATTTCAATGGTTTTTCACGAGTGAAATGTCCAGCTAACTATAACATGTGTGAAACCTATGGTTTTTTAAGTGAATATATATATATACATACACACATACATACATATATATATATATATATATATATATATATATATATACATTACCTACTGGTGGTCGCCAGTAGGTAGTTATTGTTAGGACCAAGTTTCCATAGGAAGAGCATTCTTTGTTTTGCTTATAACTTTGGCTTCGTTTGATGAATCTTCATGAAATTTTCCAAACTAATTCTTTGTTCATATCATGTTGAAAGTTTGGGGGTGATTTGTCAAGGGGGGGCCTAGAAAAAAGAGGGTTGAACGGAATTACCCCAAATTTGGCAGGAATAAGGGTCTTGGTCTGGAAACACGCTTTTGTTTATTTGGTGTAAATCCGTTCAGTAGTTTTGGAGAAATATCTAAATTTACATATATCTATCTTTGGGAATTCTACCATCTGATTGACTGAGACTTTACGAGCACGAGCTTGCTGGTTTTTGGCTGCGAGCGGTGCGAGCGGTTGCAACTAGGAAGTGTTGGCAGCCATTTTGTGATTCAGTTGAAACGAGTAAGGGGGAAAAAGGGTGTAAAGAGTAGGAAACAGGAGGATAGGAGCACTGTAACCTCTGTGGGGGAGTGCGAAGCGAAGTAGTCACTCCTACCGGACTGAAAGTGTGGTGTTGCTCAGAGTGACATGGTGCTGAGATGAGATGCTGCTACACTCGGGTATGAAACCAAGAGCCTAACTGTGAGGTCATTGCTGTAAAGTGATGTACTCTGGTCTTTGTAGCATACCTGTGGAAGTAGTGTTAGTTGGTGTTTATACCATACAGGAAGTGGGAAGCGAACTACTGACCTCTACCGTGGGTTTATACTATGTGGGAAGCGAAGTACTCACGCCTACCAGTGTGAAGAGTCGGGGAACAAACCGAGCTGATTGTTGTAAAGTGATGGGCTGTGGGTGGTGTAGCATACTGGCCGCTGTAGTATAACTGTGTAAGTAGTGTTAGTATGTGTTTATACTATACAGGGAGTGGGAAGCGAACTACTCACCCCTACCGGTCTGAAGACTTGGGGATTAAACCGTGAGCTCATTGCTGTAAAGTGATGTGCCCTGGGCGCTGTAGCATACCTGTGTTACTTTGCGTCTATACAATACAGGGAGTGGGAAGCGAACTACTCACCCCTACAGGTCTGAAGACTTAGGAATTAAACCGTGACCTCATTGTTGTAAAGTGATGTGCTATGGGCGCTGTAGCATACCTGTGGAAGTAGTGTTAGTTTGCGTTTATACAATACAGGGAGTGGGAAGCGAACTACTCACCCCTATCGGTCTCAAGACTCGTGGATGAAACTATGAGCTCATTGCTGTAAAGTCATGTGCTCTGTATAGTATTCCAATGTAAGTCATAGTAGAATGTTAGTATGTAATGCTACTATAATGTAAGTATGTAATGTTAGAATGTAGGGCTGTCATGAGGGGAATCTTGGGGAGTTTGTACACGGTGCTGGAGAAGACGGTTGCCTTGCTGTCTGTTCTTGTTGGTGGCTGTTTAAGCTGTCTTCTTTTCCTGCAATAAATCTACTTATCGGATCCACTGCTGTCTGCCTCTTCACTAAATAAATTTGGCGACGAGCGGGAGAAGGTAAAAAGAAGGCAGCACTCACCAATATTTCGAGCATCCTTGAGTTCTGCTGAAGACCCGTTTTCTTCGTGAAGCTGTTTCTACTCATCCCAGGGTCATCGGCTGATCGAACTATGTGATCCTACCTCTGGTAGGATTTATATTTTTTGATTCTCGTGAAGCTGTTTCTACTCATCCCAGGGTCGTCGGCTGATCGAACTATGTGATCCTACCTCTGGTAGGATTTATATTTTTTGATTTTGGGCTTCCTCTGCCTCTTCACTACACTCTGGTTGCTGTACTACACGTGTGCAAGTAGTGTTAGTATGCGTTTATATTAATTCTGTAGTTATGCATTAACCAATGCATCATAGCCCTATAGAGCGCCACCTCCCAGGCACAGCTCATACACTGTCCCGGGGTGTGCATCCACGGGACATTCATGTTTGCTATTACAGGGCGGGAGCATTGCTTCCACCCTATGATAATAAATTCTTGTTTGCCTCATTGAAGCGAGAAGAGGAAAACCTCGTATCGCTTCAATAAAGCACTGCGTACGCGAGACCTAAAAAGAAAAGTAGTCAGAATGAAAGGAAGAAAGTGAGAATGGGACAGAGAGTGAGTGGGTGGAAGGGAAAAGGGGAGGGAGAGTCAAAAGGACAGAGGGAGGAGGAGAGAGAGCGTCGGCCTACTGCACCCAGCCATCACTGTTCAACTCCCGTCACCCATGTGTCTGGTACGCTGGGTTCCGCGAGAAAGAGTGCGGTCCAGCAAGTCTTTCAAATGAAATAGAGATATGAATGAGGCCAGAGATTATATTATTATCTACGGCAACATCGCTTGTCTGCACCTGTGCACGCAGGCTGCTGCACCCCAGCCCCTTCCCCCGCACTGTGCTCTATTGCAGCTCCTGTGCACCGAGCCTTCACTTCTCACCTGCCACAACCGGTGTGTCCAATGACGTGCCGGTGCGAGCTCCAACTCCGGGGTGCTGCTCTTAGGGTGGCAGAGCAGGTCTCCGGTCGGGGACAGTATCTTGATACCACGATGGAAGGCGTCAGAATGCCCAGGGCCTCATCACAGGCTTAGCATCCGCTCCGCCGATTATGGTGCCACTAACTCAGTGTCTGAAAATGGAGAAATAATATAATGGTGGAAACGTCTTAAGGTAAATGAAGGTTTATTTCAAGCTTAAGAGAGAACACCAGTTGAGTGCATCCTTCCTTCTTGAAGTACGATCTACCAACTGTTAGTGGTAATCGTGGTTCAAAGAGGAGTTGGAGTGCACGAGAATACACAAGGGTAAATAATAATATGTTAAGCCAATGTTCACATACAAAGGAACAGAGCGCATGCTAGAAGCTTAATGTGCACGTGCAATGCAGTTGGGGAAGTCTGTGTGCATGTACACTTAGTTATCCTATTTATACGTACGCAAAGTGGGCTGGTCTTGCATACGGCAGGCCAGCGTAGGGGTGTGAATAATCATTCCGGGGACCTGGGCGTTGTTCAGTTCCTGCCTGGCCAGGAAGTGTACTTATGTGTGTGTCCCTGTTGCAGTTTTGACGTTGCACAATCCGCCATTTACATTGATGTAGCATGTACCGAGAGGGCGGAAACTATTGCTAATGAGATGTTGTCCGAAAACATTGAATGGACAACATCACAGGTTGTGGATATGCGCAGACACGCATTTCAATGATGTGCGGTATTATTGAAAGTGTTGCTATTGCGAAGCGCACACATGTGAATGTGCTCGGATGGAGGGAGGATCAGCAGTGAGGCTACGTCATACACAGTGATAACGCTCATTACAGTTAAGCAATGGATGTCAAATGTGAATCTGAAAGTCTCACATATGACACACTACTATACTCGTAAACCCTGACAACAGAGCATAACAAATCTACACATTACTCTTTACTGTTTGTCACATGTGATCTAGGATGTGCACTCTGCCCGTGGCTGATGATACCCCTTTCGAGCCACCAATACCCAGGCCGAAAGGCAGCACAATAATACGCGTGCACACACACACCAGGGGCATTGTGTAACACACATTTGTTTTTTGATGTAAAATTTCAGATGCATGGGTATCAAACGTGGAAAGCTACTGTACAGAGCATGATTATTGATCAAGATGATCGTTGCATGTTGTGTGTACTATAAGATATGTGTACACAGCAAAAAAGTTTTCAAAAAAGCTCTGTAAGCCGAAGAGGTGTCTCTCATCAAACGGTGTAGAGAGAATGACTAAAATGGGTGGGGTCCTCCAACTGTTACAATGGGAAATGTTATAATCCAATCAAAAGCTTTTTTTTAAGGTCACATGGCAAGCGAGCACCGAGCGCGCAACGAGGCCGCACCCGGCGCGATTTTGAGAAAATATATTTACCATAATATATGTTTATTACAGTTAGAAATATATAAATGTGGAAAATATTTTAGATTATCGCTTGCTCTCATATACACTTTAAACTTATTTAGATATAGTTTTGAGACATAAAAAAAAATAAACGAGGGAATGGCGTACCCGGCGCGATACAATACGTTTATGACGTAACACAGGGCCTGGCAGCGTGCACTCGTCGCATATGGAACCGGCAGCTGGCGCGACCCTATACGTAGATGACGTAATACACGTATTGGTACCGCGCAGCCGTCACATACCAAACTAGGAGTTGGCGCAACCTTATACGTATACGATGTTAGGCGGGACACCGTGCTACGAAGCCGTCGGATACGAAATGCGCATCCTTAACGAGTTTCGCAATATCGCGGATAGGATTCGCGTGGTGATGGAGCTTGGTACACTACTGGTACGGGAGTCTAGTTTTCTAAAAAAATAATTTAAAAAACATACATTTTGGGGAAGATATAAAAAATTACATATTTTTTCTAATTTAAAAAAAGGATAGTAGAGTTGCAAAATATTACAAAAAAATAGAAAAAATATAGGTTTTACAAATATTAAAATATGAAATTAATCTTTAAAAAACCTTTGAAATTCACTGAAAAAACCATAGGTTTTACAGACGTTATAGTTAGGAATTAGCATTTAAAAAACCTTAGAAATTCACTGAAAAAACCATAGGTTTCAGGGACGTTATAGTTAGTTGTACATTTGACTCATATAAAACCAGAGAAATTTGCCTGTTATAGTTAGTTGAGCTAACTATAACTCACGCACCCGCAATGCACTGGTGATGACGTCACATATTACATCACTCATGACATACACAAGTGATAATATTAATATACAGTTACAATGCGATGGTATGATCACTAAGGGTGTGAATGCAATGCTATGTTACAGGAAATGGTGCAGATCCTCCATGGTGTTAAGACCAGCAGGTGCCTTGGTGTTAAATTGCAGAATATATCTACTCTCCAATTGCCTCAAAAGCTTCTCCCTGTTGCCACCCCGTCTAAGTGGTGGGACGCAATCAATGACTGAATAACGGAGGTGCTCTAGATTGTTATTATGCATCTCCTTAAAATGCCTGGCTACGGGGTAGCCTGGGTCATTGTTGACTATCGCTCTGAGGTGCTGGAGAATTCGCAGGTGCACGTGCAATTTAGTGCTCCCGATGTAAGGCAGCCCGCAGTTACATTCGAGCATGTACACCGCAAATTCCGTTCTGCACGTGAGTCCATGTCTGATGGTAAGTGTCTAAAGGCTGAGTCTACCTTTGTGATGTTCTTACCAAACTCGCATGCCCTGCAACTCTGACATTTAACAAAACCCTTTCTGTCTGCTAGTCAATTCTGTGACGTGGCGATCTCCGGACTGTTTCTGACTAGTGCATCCCTCATGGAAAAAGCTCTTCTGTATGTGATGTCAGGTTTGTGTGCTACTACAAGTCCTAGTGCGGGGTCTGATTTAATGATACCCCAATGCTTGTTGATTACTGCTCTGATAGCTCTTTCCTCAGTGTTGTGCATTATAATCAATCTCGGGGTGACTAGGCTATTTGGCTCACTTAGTATGTTGGTCACACTGGTGACCTCAGGGGTGGATGGGACCACTAACAATTCCTCCCTAGGGATGGCATTGGCTCTGACAATGGCTTTACGTATGACAGCCGCTGAGTGACAGCGTGCCTTGAATCTTTTCGCTGCTTCCCATTGGCACTCAAGGAGATCTTCATGGGTACTGCAAATTCTGGCCAATCGTAACATCTCCCCATAGGGAATGCTGGTTATGAGGTGCCTAGGGTGAAAGCTGGAGGTGTGCAGTGTGGAGTTTCCTGCGGTAAGCTTACGGTGAAGCTTGGAATGCAAAGCGCCATTTGGCGATGTACAGATTGACGTCCAAGAATTCTGTAGATGTGGCACTAATGTTGGCATTGAATTCCAAATTAAGATCATTGTCATTGATCTCACTAATGAAAATTCTAGCACGGTTAACATCACCTCGCCAAATCAAAAATACGTCGTCTATGTAATGCAGCCAAGACACAATGTTGTTATTGAAAGCTGTCTGGTGCTTGACCATGAGAACCCGTTCCTCCCACCAGCCAACATGTAAACATGCGTAGCTGGCCGAGAAGCAGGCTCCCATGGCCACGCCCCTGAGTTGCTGGTATACATTCCTATTGAACATGAAAAAATTATGTGTGAGACACCAGTCAATTAGAAACCAAATGAGTTTGTTGTGTTTGTGACAATTGATGGGTCTTTTACCCAAGAAGTATTTGCATGCAGTTAGACCATCATGGTGACGTATGCTGGTATACAGTGATGTAATGTCCATGGAAATTAGCAAATAGTCCTCATGCCATGGAATTTCTTTTACTTTGAGCAAGAAATCACTGGTGTCTCTGAGATTGGTTGTCTGCCTGGATACAAGATCTTGAAGAAAAAAATCCACATTCTTGGAAATATTTTCGCAGATGCTTTTTCTGGCCGAGATGATGGGTCGACCAGGAATGGGGGTCACGTGTTTGTGCACTTTCGGCAGAAAGTAAAGGATAGGGAGAAATGCACATTCTTCTTTGCTCAACTGGCCCTGAGATCTGAACTCGTTGAGGTGTTTCCTGAGTTCCTTATTACTGCTAGCCATTTCATTGTGGTTAGAGAGCCTGTAGCAAAGTTTATCGCTCAGATGTCTGTTAGCTTCTTCCAGATACAAATTGCGTGGCCACAGCACAATGTTCCCTCCTTTATCTGCCTTGTTGATGATGACTTCATTATTGCTTTGTAGTTTTTTCATAAGTTCATTGTATTTGAGACTCTGCATGCGTTTTCCGGTAGCACGCCTGCTGGTATTGAGGTGTAGCGCCTTGAGCTCATCAATGATGATATCACTGTATATGTCAATCGTATCCCTCGGCATCATTGGGGTAAAGGTGGAGTGCGGCTTGAAAGAGCTAGGGATTTGGCATGAACTTTCAATACCCTCATCATGTAGAAGTTGTTGAGTTGGCCTCGGTGTACAAGGCACTGCTAGTTCACCCAAGATGCGCAAAGTCGGGATGTCTGCCACCATGAGTGGTTGCTCAACTGTTTGACCAGTGGGTGCCGTGTCGATAGCGGTGGCATTGCTATGTTTGAGTCTGAAAAATGTAATAAATTTTAATTTTCGAATGAATTTGAAGACGTCAATCCGGGTGTTGCTGTAATCAAATGACCTTTCAGGGCAAAAGGTGAGGCCCAACGTGAGGAGCTGTTTTTCCGCTTCAGTGAGATCCATTGTGCTCAAGTTAACAATAGTCTTGGTATCATTCTTTATTTCTTTCTCCAATTGCCTCTTCTTTTGTTCATTTGATTTGGTTTTTCTGAGTTTACGCCTTTCCCGCCTCCTTCGGTTGTGTCGGTGTTTGTTTTCCTTGGCGGCCTGGGCCTGAGGGTCTGGCGCCGGTTGTAGACTAAAAAATCCATCTCTTCTCCTGGGCTGGGGTTTACTCTATCGGGCATGTTACTTGTTCTCCATCTGCCCCCGTCATCTGAATCCGCTCCACTCTCTGCCAAGGAACTCAAATCAGACAGGGATGCAGAATCAACGCCCTCAGTATTGCCTGCTGGTGGCTTAGGCTGCCCCTGTTGATTTTGTTCATTCATACGCTGTGTTCTGATGGAGTCGTGTTTTCTGACGAACATAAAAATTTGCCCGCATTCATAGTCTGTTTTGTCCCGGGCAAATGTGAACACCTTGCGCGCTTTGATAGTGTCCTCATGCTTCCTGAGGCGTATCTTGATCTCATCCATGCCCTTAGAGATGGCATCCTTTTGGTTCATGGCATCCAACTCATCATTCAGAACGTCAATCTCTCTTTGTAAGAAGGCCATGTCAATTTCTGCATACTTGATTAGTCTGATGACTAAACGCATTGAGGCCTCTATATTGCTTGTGGTCCATTCCTTTAGCATGTCAGGGTTAGGTTGCTCAAAGCTGGGCGCCAGCATTGTTCTCAGTCCTCGTGGGACCCGATCTGCCTCTCGGTATTTTTGCAAAGATTTTGCCTCCCACCACTTGGTGATTTCTGTGCGCATAAGTTTTTCAAGTGTTTTGAGTTTTGCCTTGTAACTGTCATCAGTGGTACCTGTGTTAGCTTCTGCGCATCTGGCAAGACTCGATACATTCTGTAAATTATCAAAAAGTGCTTCAGCGGCTGCTTCCCTCTCTCGCAGCGCTTTGTTGGACATGATGATATAAATAGTCTATATGTATCAATCCCCTAGATATAACAAACGTGTTCTTAGTATATCTGGGGGCTCCTCTTCTGACCTGACTTAAGCTGTACTGCTGCTCGTACTCACCATAGGGTGTGTGGAGACGTCTGGCCGGGTCCTCCGACTCGTCCTTTACCTCCTACTCGATAGGCATTCAAGGCATGCAGGTATATAGCTGTCAGGGGGCCGTGGTTAGTTGCTTCTCCTCCCGGAGCTCATGTATATATATATATTCACTGAAAAAACCATAGGTTTCAGGCACGTTACAGTTAAGAATTAGCATTTAAAAAACCTTAGAAAGTCACTGAAAAAACCATAGGTTTCAGGGGCGTTATAGTTAGTTGGACATTTCACTCGCACAAAACCATTGAAATTCCCCCGTTATAGTTAGTTCAGCTAACTATAACTTGCGCGCCCGCAATGCACTGCTGATGATGTCACATATTACATCACTCATGACATGGTCAGTGACATCACTGATGACATCACTGATGACATCACTGATGATAGTGAATGTGTGTTTTTCTGAAAATTAAATATGTTTTATATATGTATATCTCAAGGTCGATGGAAGAATAAATGGGTATATAAGTGTGTAAATGGATGATTTTTTTTGTAAAATTGATTGTATAAGTGACTGATTAAGCGTATCTTAGTGAATACATGGGTTAGTGAGTAATGTTTAAATATGTAAATATCTGTATCACTCTCTCACTCAAGTGGCTGCATGGGTTGGTGAGTAGCTACATGAGTGTCTATATGGGTTATTACTTGGTTTTTTGAGTATCTGTATGAGTGTCTGAGTGTCTGTATGGTTCGGTGGGAGTATTACTTAGTGCATAAATGCATGAATGAGTGACTCACTGTTTGTATGTGTTGAAGACAGCATGTGTGCAGGACTGTATAGGTGGATGAGTGTGTGTATGGGTGTGTTAGTGAGTGAATGACTGTCTCAAGAGTGTATTTATGAGTATCTACATATGTTTTAAACTAGTATATGTGAGTATTGGTGTATATAAGTGAGTATATGTGAGAGTGAGAGATTGGAAGAGTTCCTGTACAAATAAGCAGGTGTTTCTATAAGTGATTGTTTAAGAGAGTAAGTATGTGTAAATTTCTGTAGAAATAAGTGTGGTAGTGTGTGTAGAACTGTATATGCAAGTAAATGGATGTTTGATACTTTGCTTGCATGTGTGACTATGTGTGTGAGTAACTCTATGGATTAGTGGCGGTGTGTACCAGTATGTATAGGTGTATGAGTACATATGATGAGTGGGTACATGTATGAGTGACAGTATAGGTGAATGCACACGTCACCTCTGGCCCCGTCCCCTCTCTTCACCACTGTGTAAACACGCCCTGTGGCCGTTCTGAGTTGAGAAATTAAGTCCCCTTGAATCCTAAGGGTCCCTAGGCTCAAACTAGCCCACTAGATACCTCCAGTAAGCGCAGAGAGATGTAAAAAGGGACGTGGCCTCTGAACACCTGTCTGCAACGCAGCTCCTTGGCGCATGCTGAAGATACCTGTTGGGTTAGTTGGCCCTCAGGGACCCTCAGTATTGAAAGCAAATTAATCCCCCAACTTAAAATGCACCACGGGGTGCGTTTGCACAACGGTGAAGTAAGGGGGTGTTGCCTGAGGTGACATGCCTGCAAACACGCCCTGTGGCGCGTTTTAAGCTGGGGGATTAACTCCCCTTGAATCCTGAGGGTCCCTGCGGTGCAACTAGCCCACCAGCTACCTCAATTAAGCGCCACAGAGCTGCGTTGCAGAGAGGTGTAAAAAGGGGCATGGCCTCAGAACACCTCTCTGCAACGCAGCCCCTGACGCATACTGGAGGTTCCTGGTGAGCTAGTTGGCCCCCAGGGGCCCCCAGTATTCTAGGGGAATTTGTTCCCCATCTGCAAACGCGCTAGGGGGCGCGTTTGCAGAGTGCTGCAAGGAGGGGGCGTGGCCTCCGGCGCGATGCCGGTCTTGTTTTTTTTTAAGAAGGGGGGCTGTGTGCCCCCCCTTCTTTTTCTAATTTATTGTCCCTGGGGACCCCATCCCCTAGGGCCTGCCCTCTTTAATTAAAAAATTTGGAAGGGGGCCGCGTGGTCCCCCTCCCAAGGCCTTAATCGGCCCCGGGGACCCCAACCCCCAGGGCATGGCCTTTTTTTAAATTTCAATTCTTTTGGAGGGGGCTGTGTTGCCCCCCTCCTCAGGCCACTTATGGCCCCGGGGACCCCATCCCCTGGGGCCGGCCTTTGTTTTTTTATTTACATTTTTTTTAAAGAAAATTTTGGGGAGGGGGCCACGTGGCCCCCCTCCCGGGCCACGCATAGCCGTTGGGGACCGATGGAGGGTCCCCAATACCCCCACGGTCCCGCTGGCTCCCCGCGTTCCTCGGGAGCCGGCATTGCTAAGATGCAGCTCCCCGTGTGGAAATGCAATTTGGTTTGCATTTTGAAAGAGAGAGCAGGTTTACCTGCTCTCTCTTTCAAAATCCAAACCAAGTTTGCTATGGCAGGGCGGGCCCCCTCCCAACATTTCAAAAGCCTCAGGGAGGTGGTGGTCCCCGGGTCATCAGTGATGTCATCAGTGATGTCATTTGAGATGTCATTAGTGATGTCATCAGTGATGTCACTGACCATGTCATGAGTGATGTAATATGTGACGTCATCAGCAGTGCATTGCGGGGGCGCGAGTTATAGTTAGCTGAACTAACTATAACAGGGGAATTTCTATTGTTTTGTACGAGGGAAATGTCTAGCTAACTATTACGCCCCTGAAACCTATGGTTTTTTCAGTGAATTTCTAAGGTTTTTTAAATGCCAATTCCTAACAATAACGCCCCTGAAACCTTTGGTTTTTTCAGTGAATTTCAATGGTTTTTTAAATGCCAATTCCTAACTATAACGTGCATGAAACCTATGGTTTTTTCAGTGAATTTCAAAGGTTTTTTAAATGCTAATTCCTATCTATAACTTATCTCTGAAGATATCATGAAAAGCATTCTTTTTTAAAAGTAGGGTGCACATTAGTTTTGTGGAAAAGCATCTTTGTGATTGGTTAAGAAAAAGCAGTTTCAACGTGGAGTACATATCAAAGGATAAAATTTGCTCAGATCAACCACACCTGCTACTTGCATTTGGAAGGCAACCTTTAACCTGCATGTGTCGTTAAATATTCAAGAAAATGTTACAAAAAATATCGTTAAGTTTTAAAAAATTTATGAACTTTTAACCTGCACATGTTGTAGAATGTTCTAGAAAGTGTGTTGATAGAATACGTTGCACTTCTGACTTCTATGTGTTGTTGAATATTTAAAAAACTGTTCATATGGAAAATTAAAAAGAAACCAATAGAGAAGTTTTGAAACCTAAAAGAATCAAGGAACTATTCTAATTTATTCTTTACGTGTATTTATGTGTGCAGCAACAAAATTATAGACACAACAGCACTAGGAGGAGGAAGAAGCAGGGAGTGGGGGGAGGGGGGAGATGGGCAGAATGGCACACATGCACAATTAAGTACAACACACATATAGACTAACAATGGCCAAAATGAAACACACCAACAAGCAGCACAAGTCACACAACCCGCCAACATCACACCACAGAACGAGCATAGAAGTGAAAACCACGCTGCATTCTTACAGGATGTGTACAAAGGCCAGTCGTTGGTGTTGTGGGATGTCTGCGACCGTGGTCATCATGGATGAGATGCCCAGCATGTGGCACATGGTCGAGTTCACTGTGTGTTATGTTGCCAAACGGCTGCACCTCCCTCCCACGAGCCCCCACACTTTTGTACGGTGCGCTGTTGTATCTCGTGCACTCGTACGGCACACCATTATAATGCCTATTTGCACATGTCCTGCTACATTCCAACTACAACATCACCGTGCCGTTTGGAGGTGGTGCATGCCAGTTTACAACATCAACTGCTGCGGCTCTTGTAGCAGGCCACACCAGAACACAGAGACACACTTACCGCACTTCCTGTACACGGACATGTCCGAGACACCCCGTTCCCCTTGCCGGATAGGCACACCACTGCACTGACCTGTGAACCCCAGACCAGCACACGCCAGTTGTGCATGCAGGAGGATGCGTGCGTAGCTACACATCCAGGCTCACTGCCAACGCTGAGGTGACAGCACACTGTGATGTTGCAGGGCTCGTGCCTATCATGCTAAGACAATGACCAGAGGGACACACTTACTAAGATGTGGGTTTCGGGAGCATTTTTGCACGGGAACGGCTACTCTCCATTTCATTATCAGCACTTTAACGGAAGTAAAGTTGAGATAAATCTAACACACTATTCAGAAGTAGGTGCAAACTGCAGATATCACCAGTATTCCAGTGATAAGTGCCCCAAAATTTAACACCATGGTGGACTCCATCAAATAACAGTAATAAGAACAAGAAAGAGTCACACAGCAGTTAAGAGAACAACCAAAAACGTTATTAATTTTTTTTCAAACTTTATTTTTTATAATAATAAATATATAAACGAAAAACTAAGATATATAAAATGCACACAGCTAACAAAATTTTATAAGTTTAACTTACAAAAACTGTAAATGTTGCCGCTTTAAGATATTTACAGAATCTGAAGAAAATGTTTTGCAGAAGGCACCACACCAACAACGTTTTTCTTCAGTGGTGAGGAAATTTTTACTTTTTCCAAGGAGCAAACAAAGACCAATCCCACCTTCGTCACTCGCAAGATTTGCCAAAGAGTTCTATTATGAGGAGATCCTAACAAAAAATACTCGTGCGGCACAGCAAGTATGATGAAACACCTAAGGACCCTTCATCCAAACAATCTTGCACGAGAAGAGTGCAAACAGATGAGAAACACTCCTGTTCTGTATCTGTAAAAAAGAATCACAAATAAATGTATATTAATAACTTTCAAATTTATACTATTCCATTACTGTACAAACACATTTTATATAAAAACTGACTATGAAACTATAGCCCTGAACCACAAGTGTGACGATCATTAAAACACTACATGCATAGTGCATACTACTTTGAAGCAGTTCATGCCCTAAAGCCTACCTCACTAAAAGACTACATGCTAACTGACTAAATGATTACAGTGCTATAAGGAGACACACTGGGTGAGTGACAGGGTGTTTGTTAGAAGTGTATGAATACTAACTAGGGAATTGAAGGTGTGAAAGACAACTGTGTAGGTGATTAGAGGACTGCATCCATACTGCATAGGCATTTAAAGCAGTCCATGTGCTAAGGCCTGGCTCACTGCATGACTACTTGGGTACTGACTGAATGATTAGAGTACAGCAAGGAGAGTGCCTAGGTGAATTTATAAGTGGTAGGCTTTTCGCACAGGAAATGGATTAGTACTTGGTACTGAATGGGTCACTAGAGGAGTGCAAAGGGAGTGACAGGATGTTTGCTGGACTGTATGGATACTAACTAGGGAATTAAAAGTGTGAAAGACAAGTGTCTAGGTGGTTAGAAGACTGCATACATAGTGGATAGGGGTTTGAAGCAGTCCATGTGCTAAGGCCTGGCTCAGTGCATGAACACTTAGGCACTGACTGAATGATTAGAGTACTCCAAAGATAGTATCTTGGTGAGTTTATAAGTGTTTGGGTTTTGGCACAGTGAATGGATTAGTACATGATGCTGAGTGGGTCACTAGAGGTCTGCAAAGGGAGTTACAGGGTGTTTCCTGGAAGTGTATGGATACGGACTAGCGAATTGAAAATGTGATAGACAAGTGTATAGTATGTTAGAAGACTGCATGCATACTACATAGACATTTGAAACAATCTATGTGGTAATGTATGGTTCACAACATGAGTACTTGGAAACTGACTAAATCATCAGACTACTGCTAGCTTAGTGCCTGGGTAAAACTTTAAAATTTTCAGTTCTGGCACCGTGAAGAGAATAGTACATGGTACTGCAGTTTAGTGTCAAACCCCGACTCATTTTCTCAATGCATAAGCCAGTCAGTCAGTCAAAAAGGCTTTATTTCGATATAAATGTATCTCAAAAAGCAAACATACAATAATAAACATAAAATAATAAAAAGGAACCAGTACATAAAGAGATAGACAAACATTTCATGCTGCTACTGGTACCAATAAATTAGCTAAAAACCATTATGTGATTTGTTAAAAAGACAAATTAAACAAGGTACGAAAGCCTAGTTGATCTGATACGCCATGCCCACCCTAGGAATTTGGTTAAGCCACATGCAAAGAGGGGCCGTGGGTCAACTTTCAGTATTCGTAGGGCCTCCAAATAGTGTCTGGTTCCAAGTTCTCTGCATAGTGGCTTTAACCATCTACTCCGAGGTGCTGCATAGGCCGGGCATTCGAACAGAAAATGGGGAACAGACTCAGACCTCGTTACACAAAATGGGCAAGTAGAAATTGTCTGGGTCGGTGCCTTCCACCTGGAAGTCAATTCTCCAACAGGAAGTAAGCCTATTCTAAATTGGAAATAAAGAGCCCTATCCTTACGATTTGAGATGACATCCAGGTATGGTTCGCAGAAGTGCACTTCCTTAATCAAAAGAAAGTCCATAGTGGACCTACACAAGTTGGCGTTGCTACTTCTGGTATCGGCTACCCAGCTCCAATATATCTTTTTTAGCTCAGACTTAGGGGGAGCAGATCTATTATTCCAGGCCTCACCGAGACCAAGGCTGACGAGAAGACGCTTGACTTCCCTCAACCACACAATCTTGGACCAGCCTGGTAACCCCAACACATCGGTTAGGCCATCCGCATAGCTGGACAATTCTGGTGTTCTCCAAATTCTTGCCCATAGGAGAAGAGGGCGGAGCTTAGCCTGGTCACTAATTGGCCGAGTACCCATATCTAAAAGCAGTGGGAGGGTTGGGGTACTATGGGGGAGACCCATTAGATCTTTGTGAAATTTGCTTTCAGAGCGGGATAAGTGGTCCACCCTATAGACCCCCCAAAGTTCAGCCCCATAGAGGGCAGCGCTGACACCCCTTGCCCTGTAAATGTCTAGCACAGGAGCTATGGGTTTAAGGGATGAAGCACGATGTTCCTTAAGGAGGGCACCCACCACCCTCTTATGGGTCAGCAACATCTTTTGGTGATGGCATTTCCAGCTCATGGAGTCGCAGAGACGAATGCCAAGGTAGTCAAACTCTGATACCCTCTCAAGGGCAACGGAATCTAGGGTCGGCGGTTTAGCCAATTTTCTCGGGGGGTTAAGGACCAAGTTCTTGGTCTTCGCTGTGTTAATAACTAACCCTCTGGCATCGCAAAAGGACTTAAAGTTAGCTAATAGACTCTGCAGACCTGCCGGGGTTTTAGAGATCAGGAGGGTATCATCTGCAAATAGAAGGGTAGGTATTCTTCTGCCAGCCAGGGTTGGTGCATCTGCAGGATGTTGTAGCAGGTGCTCCACCACACCATTGACATACAATGAGAATAGGGTGGGGGCAAGGACACAACCCTGGCGCACCCCTCTATTTACAGGTATACGTGCTGTTTTTTGCCCCTGGTTACCCCACCTGATCTGTGCAAAATTATCAGCATGGAGTTTTATCAATATGCTTAGCAAATAGGGTGGAATGCCCTGTTCGTCAAGCACACTCCATAATTGGCTACGGGGAACTAGGTCAAAGGCAGTCTGCAAGTCTATGAAAGCAAGGTACAGACTGCCTTTGCCCAGAACAACCACTTTCCAGTATAACATCATGAGTCGAAAGGATTGCTCTATAGTCCCCGTGCCTGATCTAAAACCAGCCTGAAAGTCTGAAAGAATGCCCTTTTCCTCTACCTACTGCAATATCCTAGCCAAAACCCCTTTACCAGCCACCTTTTGTGAGGTGTCTAAGAGGCTTATTGGGCGGTAGTTGGCTGGGTCATTCCGACAACCTTTCTTAAAGATTGGGACGACCTCAGCCCCCTTCCATGAGGTCGGGAAAGTTGCCCCTTCAAGGCTGGAGTTCAATAAGGCGGAAATAAGTTTTCCCCATTCTTCCGGTTTAATGCGTAGCAAATCTCCTGGTATGCCGTCCGGACCTGCTGCTTTGTTGGGCACAAGACTATTAATCGCCCCCACCACTTCCTTAGATGTGAACAGAAGCTCGTCCTTAAGCTGGGAAGAAGCATAAGGGTATCGTACTATCGACCTTTCCCCCTCATCCGGGACCATTGAATAAAGTTTGGCGAAGTGGTCAACCCACGTACACTCAGGTACGTTACATGTAATCATTGTGTACACAGGTTTCTCCCTAGTTCTTAGTAGGTCCCAAAAACCCTTCGCATCCTTCCTGCAGCTAGCGGCCTTCAGGTCACACCAGAACTGATCATCCCATTCTGCTTTAGCCTTTGTTAGGGCCCTCCAATAGTTTCCCCTTGCAGCACAAACCAGGACTCTATTCTTAGATTTTACTGCCTTTAGTAGTTCCCATTTAGCCGCTCTGCATGCAGATGAGAACCACCCAGCAGAGCCCTTCCTACCGCCTCTCTTGTTGTCCCCTTTTCCCACGTTGTGGGTAACGAATAGCTCACCCAAAGCCTTCGTAGTTTGTGCAAAAAGTGCGGAGACCTCCTGCGCACTGGAAGATGGGGAATCGATGCGAGGAGTGATATTGGCCATAATAGATTGTACATCCAGCATCTTACCCTCGTTACCAATGATGTTCTTCAATTTCAAGCGCCTGCCACAGTTGGAGGGACACACTTCATGTGTTGATTTCCACACATGTGGGATTGGGGAGGGGAGCTACCCTTCCACAAAGGGGACAAGGACAGGGATAAAGGGTTATGGTCGCTGTCAGTGGATGGGCGAACCTCCATATCCACCAGGAAAGGCCACAAGCGAAAATTCAGCATGATGTAGTCAATCTTAGAGGAATGGCCTATTCTATTGAACGTATGTGTCCCCATTAGATCTGATTTGGATCTGCCGTTGGTTGCTCTAAGACCATGCTCCAGACAGAGGACATTAAGGTCAATAGCATTTTGGGTCCATCTCCTAATTGGAGCAATGGACAACGGCGGGATGCCTCTCCTTACATCGTCATCACTGGTGCCCAGCACATCGTCCGCAGCAAGCTGTTCGAATGTGCAGTTAAAATCCCCAGCTAATAAGACGAGGGAATCTGGACCACAACTCTTGAGTTCCTCGTCAATACCGGTTGGGGAGAGAGTGGATGAACCACCCTTAGTGCCTCTAACATATATATTAAATATTTCGAGTACTCCTCCTCCACACGGGCCTCGCATAGATAATCTCTGGAGGTCCGGTGAGTTAGTGGCTATACATTTGATGGAGAATCGCAGGGAGATGTTTACCCAAATTAACAAACCTCCGGAGGGACGCCCCTTGCCTCCGTTCGGGCGAACAGCTGGTACAAAGTAGGTGGTATAACCCAGCTTGTGCTGTGGTTCCAGGCACCAAGTTTTCTGGAACAAACAAATCCCAAAGGATTCGATGAACGTGTTCCAATCAGGGATACTTATGTTCCGAGCTAGACCGGCTATATTCCAGCTAGCTACCTTCAGAGGCATGCTGGGAACCCCTCCCTGCCCCAATGTTAAGGCCCTTTTGGAAGGGGTATTATTAATGACAGTGTCCATTTCGACGACAGGTGTTGTCGCAACATGAGGGGGTTGAAGGCCTCCATCAGGCAGGTCCCTACTAAGCTGGGGCAGCACCTGTAAGCATCCCCTAGAAGTGAGTAAAGAGGAGAGGGTAGTAATGGGAGAGCTCACCTGCTGCTCTCCGGGGGGTAAGCTGCCAGTTTGTAGCTCCCCGGAAGCTTCAGTAAACAACTTCCGTACAGGACAAATTTCCTGTCAACAACCTTGCCAAAAACAACCCTGCGGCTGACTCGGGATATTGTTAAATAAACTAAATTTAGAGATACAACCGCAAGTTCTGCTGTCCCAACCCTCCCACATATCAATTCCGGCTTGCCTTGCGGGGGGAATTTGGGGGTTAAAATAACTAAGGTCACAAATACCAATTGAACCCCTGCTATCTATTAGACTATGATCATTCATAGGTCCTCTACATATATAGCTAACAATCCTTGGGTCTTCAAAGTTCACTATAATACAATCCCCACTTATAGATTTTTTCCTGGTGCCAATCCATCCGACTCTACGTACGTGAATGATCCGGCCCTCCCAAAACTCAGGTAAAGGTCTGTTCTTTTTGAGCCAAAATAGGGTCTTGTTAAACAACTCAGTATAAGGCTCACGCTTGCCTGGGCTAAGTACAGGTACCCCAGTCAACACAACTACATAGGGCTGACAATCAGGGGGGAGATTTCTATTATGCTCCCTCCCACGAAAATGTCCCTCATCTGACTGCAATACTTGGGCCTTTGCAGTTTCAGCTAGTTTAGAAGTTGGGATCTCAAGTACACTATGGGCTACTGGAGGGATGGCTATAAAAGTAGGGTTTTCCTCACCTGTAGAGACCGGGGCGGGGGGGCATGCCTTTTTTTTGCTTAAAATATTAGTGGTGGTCTTGGGGGACTTTGGTTTCTCTGCAGACTTGGGAAAAGAGTGGGCAGGATTACTTATAGTACCTACCGCCAGCACGGAAGGGTACAAACTCCGATTAGTCGCTTCCAATGCAACCGGTGGGTTATCAGCTATAGTGGCTGAACTGTGCTGAACAGTAGACGCTACCTTACTAACAAGTCCACCCCCTAGATCATCCCTCGTTTTTAACTGCAATTTTATGAATGATTTTAATGAGAAAAAATTATCTAGAGTTGTCTGCTCCATTTTGTCCACTCGCTCGGTTAGCCCTCTGATTTTATCTAATACTGGAAGGAGTAGAGATTTCATTAGTTCCTCCATTTTTGTAATTAGGTGAGAATCTGAGGAAAGAGACGCTACACTATCAGGAATCTGATTATTGGGAACAGAGGTCACAAGCCCCTCAGTAGTGCCCACTTCTTCCTCTTCCTGCACTAGGCTAGGGTCCCCCCTACTACAGTAATTGGGTCACCCCTCTTGATACCCGCCCGCCTCTGGTATCTATAGTTTTTGGACAGTCTGCTTTTCCGTAAAATGACAGATCCTCTCCTCTTTTGGGGGGCTGGATGGATTTCCGCCTGCAAAGCAAAAGCAGCCGGGGAGGGCGGCATTGGGTGGATAATGGGGTCAGCCGGACGCGAAATAGAAATGGCTGGCATGGTTGCTGCTGGGACAAGGGCCACATGATTATGGGCATTTAATGCCGTAGCCGTCAAGTTCTCCAGCCCTTCTATGTTGGCTCTCAAGGCCGCCACACAAGGGTGATCCAAGGAGGAGGAAACAGGAAGGAGCGGGTCCAATGCTCGCTCCGGGGAGGGTATCAAGGCTATCGGGCCCATCGAAGATCGTCTATCACCAAATGGGCTTCGAGATAGCCGCCGCTCGGCCATGGTGATTTCTTTATCGATAACGCTGGCCACTCGGGTGATGAACTGGTCCATAGTGCCAGCCATACCCCCCTCACTCCCCCTCAGACTTTTGCCTGAGCGAGTTGACATCGCTAATACAGGACCAGGCTTTTAGTGAATTCAAACCAACCCTCTGACAGGAAGTAGGGCAGCAGGTTACGAAGAAAATAGGAATATGACATAAGCAAATATCAAAAGGGGGTCCCAGCCACAGACGAGCGAAGGAGAATAGGGCGGATACCGCAGACAATGTCCAGATACAATAAACGCAGCCACAGTCCAAGTCCACAACTATGAGCACTTATCAACATACGTCACCAACAGTACCTGGTATGGGGCAGGTGCACCAGCGCCGAATTTTTAGAGGGGGGGCCCAGCCCAGCCTCTGCCGGCCCCGGACGGCCACAGACGGCCCGCCCTCTGCCCGGGCTCAGCCCGGCGCCGCCCGCGCGCGTCCCGCGACGCGGAGGGAGTCTGTCCTTTTGTAGCGCCTCCGGGCGCGCTGGTGGGGGGAAGGCGGAAGTGTGCAGGGTGCGCAAGGGCTCACGGGAGCTGTAGTCTCCCCCGACTGCGGCCGAAGCTGGAATGAGGCGGCAGGGGAGACCGACAGCGTTGCCACCCCGTCTCTTCGTCACCGCTCTGCACCTAGGAACTGCCCGTGATGTCCGCTGTCCTGCTGCTGCTGCCTGGTAAGAGTTCTTCCCCCGCTCCACCAAGGGAGTCTGTCCTTTTGTAGCGCCTCCGGGCGCGCTGGTGGGCGGAAGGCGGAAGTGTGCAGGGTACGCAAGGGCTCACGGGAGCTGTAGTCTCCCCCGACTGCGGCCGAAGCTGGAATGAGGCGGCAGGGGAGACCGACAGCGTTGCCACCCTGTCTCTTCGTCACCGCTCTGCACCTAGGAACTGCCCGCGATGTCCGCTGTCCTGCTGCTGCTGCCTGGTAAGAGTTCTTCCCCAGCTCCACCAAGGGAGTCTGTCCTTTTGTAGCGCCTCCGGGCGCGCTGGTGGGCGGAAGGCGGAAGTGTGCAGGGTGCGCAAGGGCTCACGGGAGCTGTAGTCTCCCCCGACTGCGGCCGAAGCTGGAATGAGGCGGCAGGGGAGACCGACAGCGTTGCCACCCCGTCTCTTCGTCACCGCTCTGCACCTAGGAACTGCCCGCGATGTCCGCTGTCCTGCTGCTGCTGCCTGGTAAGAGTTCTTCCATAAGCAAAGAATAGCTTCTAAAGATACTAAAACTTGACAACATGACGGATTTTAAAACAGTTATCTGTCATCAAATACACTATGTTACCAAATGCTTCTCTCACAATCCTTACCCATATGTACACAGACTCACAGTGTGATTTTAGACAAGCAACACTATCCCTAGCAGTTTACCAAAACTCATTCACTAGTCTAGAAGAGGTAATGGTACTGCACACAATCTACATATTTAAGTACAGCACATTTCTGACAAAGCCTGACTCATTTAATAAAAGGATAATCAAAAACTGGCTTCTAATTCTACTAAAACTTGACAACATGACAGGTTTTAAAAAAGTAATCTGTCAGAAAATACACGATGTTACCAAGTGCTTCTCTCACAGTGGTTCCCAAATACACACTAACTCACAGTATGATTCTAGACAAGCACCACTATCCCTAGGAGTTTGCTAAAACTCATTCACTACAGTGCAAGTGATAAGACAACTGCACACAATCTACATATTTCAGGACTGCCCTTTTGTGTCAAAGGCTGACTCATTTAATCAAAGCATAAGCAAAAACTGACTTCTAATGCTACTAAAACTTGATAACAAGACAGGTTTTAAAACAGTTATCTGTCAGCAAATACACGATATTAACACATACTTCTCTCACAGTGGTTCCCAAATGCACACAGACTCACAGTGTGATTCTAGACAAGCAACACTATCCCTAGCAGCTTACCAAAACTCATTCACTACTGTGCAAGGGGTAAGGAGACTACACACAATCTACATATTAAAGTACAGCACATTAGTCTCAAAGCATGACTTATTTTATCAATGCATAAGCAAACACTGGCTTCTAATGCTACTAAAACTTGACAACATGACAGGTTTTAAAACAGTTATCTGTTAGCAAGTACACAATGTTACCAAATGCTTCTCTCACAGTGGTTCCCAAATGCACACATACTCACTGTGTGATTCTAGACAAACAACACTATCCCTTGCACTATACCAAAACACATTTCTTCATCTAGAAGAAGTACTACATTTTAGTATAGATACATAACATAACTCATTTCACAAATTCATAAACAATGACTGGTTTCTAATTCTACCAAAATATAAAAACAGCACAGTTATCTGTCTGCAAACACATGAAAAACACAAATGATTATCACAGAATGGTTTCTACATGCACACACACTGTCAATAAGATTATAGAGAAAAAAAGTACTCCCTACACTTTAGCAGGAGAAATACATTAGTCTGATTAAAATCAAAATAGTCTACATACATCCCCTCACAATTAAATAACTCATCTTTCAAGTTCTTTTGTAGATTAAAAAGTTTATCAGTCACTCACCATATTTTCTTTTACAGAATCTCTGCACTGTGCACCTCTCAGCAAAAACAAAGAATGGACAAGTTTCCCTTTCATTTTCCACACATATACATCTAAACATCAAATCACAATACTTCACACATAAACTCAAAAGCAAACACACATTTCTATTGGTTAAACATTTCAACCCTTTCCAACTGAAATACATTTCAACCCTTCCCCCAATCTGCCTTCTACCTGTTACCATAGAAATAGCTCATGGAACACTGCACTGAGCACACAGGTCACAAGTTCAGCACACAATGTTGCTAAACAAGACAGGAAGTGTGCTTGACTTTTCAACATATCAGCTTATCATATATAATGTTCCTTACAATCTGTTTTTGTCAACCAATGAGAATCATACCTTTAAAAAACAGAAATATACACCCTACCTTTCAGTGTAGAAAGTAGTCATTTAACCAATGATTTCATGTCTTTTTTCCCCAAAAAATTCCGTGGATCCGCGCACCCATCGCAAGAGAATCCGTGCACCCAACATGGTAGGATGCGCGCACCGTGCGCGCATTCCGCCGTTTAAAAAAAAACCAAATGGGACCCCAGGGGGTCCTGCTAGGACCCCCTAAGCACCTCTAGAGGGTCAGAGTATTTCCACTCTGCCCCCTTTATATGTTTTACACACTTATTCCCCTTGCTTCTTCAGCCTCGCTTCTACCGAGGCAGAAAATGGCCACCAACAGTTCCTGGTTTTGAATGTAGACAGACACTCGACAGCCAATTAGCATTCAGTGCGTGATCGGGAGGGTGCGCGCTTGGTTCGGGGTGGGTGCGCTCACGGTGCGGGTAGGGTCCGCGGATCCTCCCCGGCCATAGATATTTATTTACTTTTAACTCTAATTTTCTCAGGAACTACTGAACGGATTCACACCATTTATGCAAAAGGCACGAGTCTGAACTGAGGACTACCTTCTTTGCCAAATTTGGTGTCATTCCGTTCAGCGGTTCGGGCTGTAGCTGCGTCAACAGATCCTATGGGAATTTGCATGGGGAAAACGTGTTTAGGGACCCCCCTTTTTACTCGGCCCCCGCTTGACGAATCACCACGAAACTTTCAGGGTAGGAGCGGAGCGGAGCTGGCCAAAAGTTTGGAAAATTTCACGAGGATTTGTCAACTGGCGCCCCTCAAAGACACTTTGTGTAGAGCAGTGGAACCTGCTGAAGTAAGAAGTCTGGGAATACAAGGGTTTTACCCATGCCGTAATTGTAAGGCGTGCAAAAATGGCTCACACAAAAAAGAATGTAAACTCTCACCGGAGTGTAAACCTTTTCAAATTACTAAACACACATCATGCAACACTGAATTGGCAGTGTATGCCTTATTCTGCCCGTGTTACAAAGCATACATCGGAAGTACTATTCACAAGGCAAAGAAAAGGGTGTTAGAGCATTTGCGTGCAATAAAAAATGGTGACAAGCAATATCCCATGGCGAGACATTTTCAAAGTCACCACAAGCAAAACAACGCCCTTTTGAATTTTTGTGTGTTAGACTCGGTGCGACTAAATGAAAGAGGCGGCAATAGAGTACAAGATCTGAGACGCCTCGAGTCTAAATTAATCATACAGTACAGGACGTTAGTTCCTATAGGGCACAATTGTGATGAGGAAATGGAAGTACATTTGGGTTAAGAGACTATAACTGTTTTTGGACATTGTTTGTGATATACTGCCAGTGGTTGTTTGTATCCTTAATGGATTTTTTTTAGAATCTCTGCGATGGAGATGTATGAGAATAAGAAAAAAGTTTTTCCATCCTGTCTTAGCTAATGAACGAGTTTTAATTATATGTGTAATCAATTTGTTGTTGAAATGTTTTGTATTGTGGTGTAGTGTATAATATCTTTTTTAGTGAAAATTAATGCGTGGTTTTTGTTTATTCCATTTATTGCAGAGAACAGAAGGGTCACCTCTCGGAAGAATGCAAAAGAGTTAAAGTATCTGTGGATGGATCCACAAAGGAAGGAAATAATAATACTGTCAAATGGTAGGATTGTTCAAGATTAAGGACTGAGTTGTTGAATAAGAATTGGCCTACTTGGGCTCAATTGATTGTTAAATGTGAATACAGCCACCTAAACCTTGCAGTTAATGAATTATTGAGGAAGTGGTATAACAACACTTTATCTAAAACAGTCAGAGACGTTTGTAATTAAGTTTGTCGCAAAACATCCGAGTATTTTATTTATTGCCAATTATGAATGCGTTACATTACTGCCCTTACTTTGTATTCAACCATTTCAAATATGCACTGGTATTTTATTAGCTTTCCGATTGATAGATCAACAGCAATTTAAAGATGGCGTGACACGCCGACATGCATTTTATACGGAGTGAAGTAACTCCGAGGTACGAAGTCTGTTTTCTCTGTTGTTGCATTCTGTACACGATCACATGTTTGTTTATTTAAAACAACGCTTTATTGTCACCACGGCACTCGTGAGCAAGGGAGCAAGTCCCGAAACGCGTAGAGTGGGCCGTTCTTTCAGAATAAATTTGTGCATTTGAAAGCCTGAAGAGTCCGTGGTTGCTGTTATTTTTCGTATCCTGAAAAAATTCAGCTGTGGTGCATATGTAGAGGTTCGCTTCCTCGCCACGGACCGCCATTGACAGAGGCGAGGAAAAGGCGGTTTTCAGTGTTTTGGCACCGATGCATGAGCATTGATATTTTTTCGACACCCCTGCCCGCTGAATTTTTAAACGCGTTACACGCTGGTCCATAGGAGAGTCCCCAGAAGAATACTATCAGCTTTGGACAACAAGAACTCCCCGGAGGTGGACAGCAGTTAAGGTACCGTTTATCAACTACTTATTTTCTTCAGCTGATGGCCATCGCGAGTGTTGGGATATTAACACACTCCCGCGGCAAAATGCAGTAACGCGTATAGCGTCTGATTGCGAAACGAAAGACGAAAATGGCCATGACACGAAATGACAAACGTTCAGAAGCGGCAGGCAGAATGTTTGAGCAATGTGCCTATAATGAAATGCCAGAAGCAAGTATGGAGACAAACAATGTGAATATGGCACCAAATAATAAAAAAATGCTATGGGACAGACTCTGGAAAGTGCTAAAAACTGAACAAAATAAGTGGTGGGAAGCAACCACATTGCAAAAGTATGTAGAAGTTGGCAGAATGTATTTTTATAACACCGACGTTCAATGACCCAGATCCAGAACTTGTCAATGAATGGGCTAGTAACAACCATCAGTGCTCAGTTAACATGCTTAAAATGCTAGTAAAATTTACAAATAAGGACGTTGAAAGATTAAGCTTAGTGATTGATGATACCACACAGCAATTAAAAATTCTATGTGGACAGGAAGAATTTCTCAAAGAAATGGAGAAAATGGACAGGAGTCTTGAAAAAATTGAAGATGACATAAAAACTAAAAAACAACGCAAATTTCAACGTGATCTGGTTGACTATCAGAAAGTTCAAATTTTGACCTTTGGTAAGAAATACGATCAACTTCGCACAAAAACACCAGTCCCAAACACTATGAACCAGCAAGCATCTGGCAATGATCTGGAGGATCAGTCAAGTACTGATAATCAAACTGGAGGAAGTATGACAAGTGGAAGTGAATCCTCGGCTTTAGCCAACAACAGTTCAGTAAAAAACAGCATTTTAACAGAGTTCAGCCTAATGGCCAAAGGAAGGCATTCGGCCAACAAACAAATTGGGTTTCACGGTCGTGGACGAGGAAACAGAGGCGGAAGAAAGCCAAATGTAACAGCATCAACAGAATTCGAAAGCCCTGTGGGAAGCAGAACAAGGGGACAGATCAAGAAAAAATAATGGATGAAAAAACAGTAATCAATTTGTTGGAAAGGACATTAAGTACCATGGAGGTAGACCTTTTCACATTAGGACTTACTTTTTGTCCATTCAATGACTTCAACTATACACAAAGCCGTATTGATCTATTCTATTTCACGCGTAAATTACGCATTAAGAAATGGTATTCCACCAAAGTTGCAGGTAACATAGACATGAATGGGGAACACCCAAGTGAAATAACAATGTCTGATGTTGAAACGTTGCATGCCATGAAAGTGTTGGCAGATGAAAGTCGAAATGATGATGACCTCTTTGCTAACCTAATACATGGTAATGTTCCTCTTAATTTGTGTTAGAGGTTGTGTTATTAATGTGGCTCAAACGAGTTTGGAGTTACATTAACGCTAATCTTTATATGTATTTATTTGGTTACATAGTCCTTGTTAATGTGTCTGCATTAGTCTCCCTTTTTGTTTTGTAACCCATTACTGTACCCTTATTATCATTCTGTATAACTACAGTCTTGTAGAATGTTATTTGTGTTTTCTTTGCATAATTAAACTGTCAGCATGTGTATTCCTCTTGCAACAAGGCAACGCGTTCTTCTAGGCAAGCGTGAGACACGAGGATTCTTGACAGGTGTCTCTGAGCACGTTTTAGCGGTTGCGAGGCACGAGTAAGTCAAAGCAGCTGTTTCTAGTAGCAAGGCAACACGTTTTTGACATTTACGGGAACACGTTTACAAACGAACTCTTTCGTGCACGTGTTCTTCCTTGTGTTTCCGTTTAAACCCCACCCTTCTCCCAAACCCTATTTAAGAAGCGAACTCCCATTAACATTCGCTTGCGCTCGTTCTATTTTTCACTTACCGGAGAGCAGGACTTCAATCTCGGAGATCTCGTCTTCTCATCGGGAGCCGCTTCCGCGCAGATGCGCACTTCCTGTCCGTCCTTCAAAATCTTCCCCGCATCCTGGAAACTCCTCCGAGCTCCTCTAGGAGTCACCACAAAAGGCGTCCCCCGCTGCAAAGGAAACAAAGAGAACAGACAATCAGAGTCAACTTTCAAGTAAGCGCGCTTGGCATCATTTTCCTTTTAACCTTGAAACAAAGTGTTTCTATAGTTATATCTTGACTCCGACATTATTTAAATGGGAAAATAAGACATATAAAGCCTGAAGTTTTTACTTATCTCCAAGGATCACAGACTGGACAGATCTTTTTCTGCAGTTAAGGACCTAAGCAAAATAGAAAAAAACCAATATAAGGAACTGCACAGCGAATCTTTTGTAAGTGCAAGAAAAGCAAAGGACATATAACAAATTGCTATAAGTGTATTAGTCAGATGTTTTACGCTGCTTTTTTGTCCATATCATTGCAGATCAAAATTTAAGTTTAAAAGAAAGCATTCTGGCGCAGATTTAAAGCCGTGTGTAAAAAGGTAAAGGTGGTCTGTACTTTGAGTTTCATTATATGCAGAAAAAGGGAACATAGTTTTTCATGTTCATGTTATGTTCTTTCTTTTGTCATTTGTTATATTAGAAGCATCAGGCAATAAGAAGTAGCTGATGATACCGTAAGCTGCACGCAGAAGTCCAGAGTGTCTTTGTTTATTATTTTGTCCCATTTTCCCCTTCCCTTAGGAAATTACCCTGGGTGAGCTGTGTTCTGTTGTCAGTTCATCTAGACGTAAGTTCTTAGGGGTGGACGGAAATAATCCTCACGTCTCTCAAGTTGAACACCCTGCTTTTCAGGTGAGTGAAGGTTAACAGAAGCGCAAGCCTTCACAAAATAAAAGGTTCTCCTTGAGAGAAATGGATTCGGAAACTGAAGGGATTGATGGCCACGCTATGGCACAAGCACTTGCGGAAGATATTGAAAGGGAGAAATCTCTATCTGAAGTGTTGCAGCAAATGCGATTAGAAATGAATATGTTAAAACAGGAAAATGTAACTTTGCGACAAGAAGTTCTTCGTTACAAGCCCAGGCATTCTACTTGGGGTGCTCCTTTTTCGTCTTTAACTTCTGATTCCCCAGTTTTTGGGAACAATTCTAAATCTTCTAAAGTGTTCATGGGTTCGGATTCCACATCATCTCCAGTACAAGTTACAGTCGCAGTCCCTAACGTGGTTCCTTTAGCAGCCCCAGAACGATTTTTTGGAGACTGTAATAAGTTTAATGTGTTCATTAGTCAATGTCAATTACATTTCCTTTGTAAACCACAGTTGTTTCCTACTGATGCAACAAAGGTGGCTTTTGTGTTATCTTATCTAGGAGGAACTGCAGCCAACTGGTCAATTCCATATATTGACAGAGATGACCCCATTTTACATAATTGGCAATTGTTTAAGGGCACTATGACAAAGTTGTTTGTTAAACACACGTACATCCAAGCTAGTGATAATGAGCTACTGAATTTAAAACAAGGTAAACAGGATTTATTGACTTATGTCACTATGTTTAATAGACTTCTGTCAGAAACCCAATGGCCAGAAGAAAAACGCACATCTTTATTTTATAGAGGTCTGCGCGACGAATTAAAAGATGCCTTAGCGCATATTGTTGATCTTCCAGAAGATTACTCAGAATTCGTCGATCTGGTGGTAAAGCTAGATCATCGTTTGGGTGAGAGGAAGGGAGATAAATCACAAATTGAGGCAAGGTTTTCAGTATTAAAAAGTGACAAAAAGGAATCAGATCCTAAGATTTTAGATCCTGAGCCGATGCAAATTGGGACAATAAAAGGTCCTTTATCTTTAGAGGAGAAGGAAAGAAGAAGGAAATTGAATTTGTGTTTATATTGTGCTCGGTCTGGGCATTTTGCAAAAGAGTGTCCAATAAAACCAAAGGGACCTAAAAAGGTTAATACACTTGTAAAAGATTCATTAGAACAGGAAAACTAACAGACTCGTCAAGAAGGGGGGTCTCTTGTACGAGTAAAAAGACTGTTTTGACCTCCAGCATTTCTGCCAGTATCGTACCACTAATACCTCGGCATTTCATGATTCAGGTAGTTTTAATAATTACTACTCACATTCGACATTCGGTCCCAGTCTTGTTAGATTGTGGAGCTACAGGGAATTTTATGGACATTAAAATGGCAACAAAATTACAAATACCCACTGAGTGGAAAACTAAGCCTGAATCAGTTTGTGCAGTGGACGGATCCGAATTGTCTTCAGGACTGATCACAAAGAAAACTAGTCCTCTTATCATGGTGTGTCAAAATGGTCATACTGAAAAAATTAGTTTCGACTTAATTGATACACCTACTTTTGGACTTATTTTAGGGGTTCCATGGCTAACCATCCATAACCCTAAAATTAACTGGACCTTGCGAACTGTAACCTTAGATTCCTCTTTTTGCCGAGAATCTTGTTATCAAGAAGCAATTAATGAACCTATGACGATTTTGCATTGTGCATCTGCAGAAAAGCATGCTTCTTGTATTCCAGTTGAGTATCAAGAATTCAAGGATGTGTTTGATCCAGTGAAGGCAGGCACCTTGCCGCCACATAGGACATATGATTGTCGTATAGATTTAATACCAGGAGCCACATTGCCTAGTACTAGAGTGTATGCTCTTACAGAAGAAGAAACTAAATATCTAAGAACTTATTTAGATGATTTATTGGCATCAGGATTTATACGACATTCCACGTCCCCTGTATCCTCGCCACTTTTTTTTATCCCAAAACCTGACGGAAGTCTCCGCGCTTGTATTGATTATCGCGGATTGAACAAGGCTACGATAAAAAATAAATATCCCTTGCCATTAATACCAGTTCTTTTAGACCAATTACGACATTCAACCATTTATACCAAACTAGATTTGAGAGGTGCATACCATTTAGTCAGAGTAAAAGAAAATGATGAATGGAAAACAGCTTTTAAGACTAAATTTGGTTTGTTTGAATATACAGTGATGCCCTTCGGTTTGTGTAATGCACCAGCAGCATTTCAGTATTTCATCAATGAGGTGTTGCATGAGTTCCTGGATGTGTGCGTCATTGTATATATTGACGATATACTGATTTATTCAAAAACAAAGGAAGAACATGTACAGCATGTTAAAGCAGTTTTACAGAAATTGTTAATGAATAATTTGTATGCTAAACTTGAAAAATGTATTTTTAATACAGATACAGTTGATTTCCTAGGGTATTGCTTGTCTCCTGCAGGAATTATGATGGATCAGAAAAAAGTTAATGCCATTAAAGATTGGTCAGAGCCCACAAATATCAAGGATGTACAAAAGGTTTTGGGATTTGCCAATTTTTATAGGCGTTTTATTCCGCATTTTGCAGAAACAGTGGTACCTCTTACTAACCTGTTGCACAAGGGACAGAAGTTCATTTGGTCAGAACAAACAGCTAAAGCCTTTGAGTTACTTAAACAAAAATTTACTTCTGCACCCATATTAAAACATCCAGATCCAGATCTCCCCTTCTTTGTAGAGGCAGATGCTTCACAGACAGCAGTAGGAGCGGTGCTCTCTCAAAGAGATGTTCAGGATGGACAGTTTCATCCAGTAGCCTATTATTCTAAAAAACTCTTGCCAGCAGAACAAAACTACACTGTAGCTGAGAGAGAGCTCTTGGCGATAAAATTAGCCTTTACAGAATGGAGACATCATTTAATGGGAACTAAATTTCCTGTCACAATATTCAGTGATCATAAAAATTTACAATTTTTTAGCTCAGTAAAAGCCTTGACACCGAGACAAATGCGCTGGTTAAATTTCTTTAGCGCTTTTGATTTTGTCATAACTTACCGACCAGGGGCACAACAATTACAGTCAGATGTGTTATCTAGGTATGGGTACACCACTGAATCGAAGAAAGACATAACAGGCCCTTCCATCATTCCACCTCAAAAGATCGTAGCACCAACTATTCAAACAGAATTTTTACAAGCAATTAGAGAGGAACATTTCAAATTACAGGTCCAAGATTGGTTAAAAGATCCTCACAATGCAATTCAGGATGGTTTATTTTACCATAACTCTCTATTGTATGTACCTACTAAGACTTTGCAAGAAAAAATTATGACATGGCATCATGACTCTATTTTAGCTGGTCATCCTGGTTATCAAAAAACCTTAGATAATTGTAAAAAACATTTCTGGTGGTCTTCAATGATCAATGACATTAAAGAATATGTCGACTCTTGTCCAATATGTGCGCGAAACAAATCTTTACACAAAGCACCTAGAGGTTTATTACAACCCTTACCAACTCCTCCAAGTCCGTGGCAGACAATAAGTTTAGATTTCATTACTAATCTACCCAAAGCCAATAATTTCACCACCATTTTAGTGGTAGTTGATTATTCCTTATTCTTAGGGGCAGACCCATGGGAGGACTAACAATATGGGTTCGCCAGTGTCTTAAGCTGGTTATTAAAGTCATTGACACCAAGAACCAAGATATCCAACTGATCAGACTGGCAACAGACAAACTAGGTATATTGGACATTTACAATGTTTATGTCCGGAGTAATAAGGGGAGAAGGTCTGACACCTTAGGTGCTTTAAGCAGTTTAATAGATATTAACTCTACAAATAATAATATCATTATTGCAGGTGACCTCAATAGAACATTTGAACCCCTATTGAATAACGATGACTTATCTGACGACGAAGAGGATCGACAATGGGCTGTTCCCAAATTAGAACTTTCACCAGTTCCGCGATGGACGGTAGATATCATAGCCCTAAATACTTTATGCTATGAAAAGGGCCTTAGAGCTCTAAACGGCAGGACTATTGGTGATAGAGATGGGTCAAGTACATTTGATAATGGCAGACACAACTCTAGGATTGATTATGTGATCTGCAGTCTAAAACTATGGCCCTCAATTTGTGATATGGAGGTTGTGAAGAGGATAGAGAGCGATCACAATCCTTTGTGTGTCACTCATAAATGGTGGCTTTACACCACCTTATTGTCTGGTCTTTTTGTGACTGCCCCCCCTCGGGCCGTCCCCACAAACGATATGCGGAGATTAAGGTGGGAAAAGGTAGCTATTAACCAACAGGCCATTGCAGAAATTAACTCTCGGGTGGACACTGCAATATCGGATATAAAACTTTTTAATTCACTTGGGATTGGCTTAGGAGAGGTAGAAGGCTTACACAACTCTCTCTTTTGCAAAATTAAGGAGTACTTTGTCAAACCTGTAAAAAACAAAGCTAATAGAGTCCCTAAGCCAGCCAAATGGTATAACGATCAATGTAGAAAATCACGATTAACCCTGGGCGAAGCTATCAAGGGGGGGCAATCTATTCTAATTCAGGCCGCTAGAAAGAATTATAAAACAAGTATATCAAAGGCCAAAAAAGATTGGGATGAACATCACTGGACGGAGCTAAAGGCAGCCAGTGATAGTAGGGACTCCCGGTTATTCTGGCATATTGTTAGATGGGGTAAAACAGGTCTTCCAGAGCCCCCAAATAACAATGTGCCTGAAGAGGAATGGATAACATTTTTCAAAAATCAGTATGCCGCCCCAAATAATAATAGTGATAGCACGGCTGAGGACCTTAGGTTTGACCTTCCCAAAGTGAATCTCTTCGATATAGATGAAATCGCGACGGCATTGAACACGGTTGCCCGTGGCCGTGCGCCTGGTCTCGACGGTGTCCCAGCAGACTTATTTGTAATTGATAAGGATCGTTGGTGCCAGTATATTCTCCTTCTTATCAACGCTATTGCCCTCGGTGCTACGGTCCCAAAAACTTGGCAGGGTGCAGTCATTATCCCAATTTTCAAGAAAGGCGATCGATCCCTGCCAGGCAATTATAGGCCAATAAGCCTTATTGATACCATCCAGAAGGTCGTGGGACGTGTGATTGTCAACAGGCTCCTGGAATGGGCGGACGAGACCAATGCTCTCTCACAATTCCAGGCTGGCTTCCGACGGTCCACAAGTACGGTGGACCAGGCATTCCGCTTTACTTTAATTCAATGGAAGACAGTGACGCTGGGCAAAGGCAGCTTGTACGCTGCCTTTGTCGATCTACGGGCCGCATTTGACCTCGTTCCCCGTTCTAAGCTATGGCTGGTATTAAATAAACAGGGACTTCCAAGCGATTTATTGTCTTTGATTATGAGATTGCACGAATCTAACTATGCCAGAATCCAGTGGGGAGGACACGGCTCGGTAACCTCGGACTTTCCTGTCGAAAGGGGAGTGCGGCAGGGTTGCTCGATGGCTCCTGTTCTATTCACCCTATACATTAATGATGTTGTAGCCCGAATGACTTCTGCCCAAGTGGATGCCCCTTTTTTAGCTGGGACCAAAATTCCCATTTTAATGTTCGCTGATGACACGCTCATCCTATCTAAGACTCCAAGTGGACTCCAGCGTGCCTTATCCATTTTTGATGAATTTTGTAGGGAATATGGATTAGAAATTAACACTACCAAAACAAAGTTAATGACATTCAATCCTCATTGTAGCTTCAAAACAAAAATTATTTTGAATGATCGCCCGTTGGAAGTAGTAAACACCTTTACATATCTGGGAATGCATATTTCCACCGAGCAAAATTGGCGACATCACACTGATTTAGCTACACTTAGGCACAGACAATTGGCAGGTGCCATTTCCTCAGAACATAGAAAATCATTGACCAAACCTATAAAACCAGTTCTACAGGTGTACGAAGCTAAAGCTATAGGCTCCGCCTTATATGGTGCAGAGCTCTGGGGCTTTGAGAAGGTTGCTGCCCTCCAAATTTCAGAAAATAAATTTTTAAGGGCAATAACAGGTTTACCTAAAAGTACCCCATTGTTGCCTCTTAATTATGATCTGGGCCGAAAAGCAATCTCGGATTTGGCACAACTGCGCCCTATTCTGTATTGGCGCAGGATATGGACAACTCCTGCCCTTTCTCACTATGTAGAGGGTTTTCTAGATATCATAAGGTCAGATGCTTTCCATAAAATAGATTGGCTAAAGGCACTTAGGACATCTCTGTGTAATCTTGGCCTGCGCACACTTTGGGATGATCCGGCGGGAGCATCTTTTCCATCTAAAATTGCCATAAAGAATATATATTGGGAGTCGGTTGCAAGACGGAACTGGAGCAGTTCGTGTGCTGGTTCCATGACTGCAGACTTTCTTGAGGTTAAGATGTATCCCTGTCTGGAACCATATTGGGACATTATAACGAGGCCCCTGGAAAGAAAGCTCCTTTTCCAACTGAGAGTAGGCGCTCTTCCCCTCAAATCTTTGACATCTAAGTGGGCAGGGGGTTTATGTGATGGATGTCCTGCCTGTGGTGCAGACAGGGAGACTATTGGACATTTTTTATTTGTCTGCAGGTTTTACGCGGCACCAAGGCGTTACTGGTTGTCTCCGATGTGCAAAAATTTAGGAACAACTAGTGGCAGTGTGGCCTTGCGTATAATACGTACTAATACTTTGCCATGGATCTCAGTGGCCACTGCTAAATATTTAGGCTGGGCGTGGACAATCAGGCAGAGATTGCTAGTCATTTGACTACTCTCGTGATTTAGGAGAGACTGCTAGTCTTCTGATTATTCTCTCTAATGTTTTATCTTTTTTAAAAAAAAAAAAAAAAAAAACCTTTTTTAACTCCTTATCCTCGATGAATTATATGTTATGGTGTTGTACATGACATATGTATGCTTTGTATATATCGATTCCAATTTAATCTCTTTTTATTCTGTATGAATTTTTTATTGTAAATGTTTTTGCTTTTATGAATAATATTCGAATAAAGCATACTTTGACTGACTGATTATTTATCCAAGATGGCCCATTTCATACCCTTAACTAAACTTCCAACTGCTGTTGAGTTAACGACTATTTTTCTAAAAGAAATTGTAAGATTACATGGATTACCAAGTAAGATCCTTTCAGATAGGGGGAGTCAATTCACCTCTAAATTTTGGACAAATTTAGGAAAGACTCTGAAAATGGAGATAGCTCTTTCCACTGCCTTTCACCCAGAGACTGATGGGCAAACTGAAAGAGTTAATCAAACCTTATTACAAACTTTGCGCTGTCTAATGGCTGAATTCACTACAGAATGGGATAAAGTATTACCTATTGCTGAGTTTATTTACAACAATAATGTCCATTCAGCAACCAAATGTACACCCTTTTATTTTATGCAGGGTTATCACCCACAAGCATTACCAATAGCTATTACTCCCTCCTTGACTCCTGAGGTTACGGAAAGACTGTCCACATTGTTGAACATTCAGGAGAGAGCTAAGAAACATTTAACCAAGGCTAAAGAATCCATGAAAAAACAGGCAGATAAACATAGAGTTGATGTCCAATATTCGATAGGTGATAAAGTATGGCTCTCAACAAAGAATTTAAATCTGATTGGGCCTAAAAAATTATCACCAAGGTACGTTGGACCGTTTTCTGTGAGCAAACTTATTAATCCAGTAACTGTTCAATTAGATTTGCCCTCAGACTATGCAGTCCATCCTGCGTTTCATGTTTCCTTGTTGAAACCTTACAATCCTAAAACTCGAGCAGAACCCCCACCCCCACCCATTCAGATTGATGGACATTTGGAATATGAAGTACACAAAATTTTAGATGCAAAAAGAATTCGTGGAAAATTGTATTATCTCATAGCATGGAAAGGTTTCGATGCTACTGAAAATTCATGGGAACCAGCTTCCTTTATTCATGCACCACGATTATTGAAACAATTCCATCTTAAGTTTCCACAAAAACCTCGCCCGGTGGGACGGCCTTTGAGGGGAGCGACTGTTAGAGGTTGTGTTATTAATGTGGCTCAAACGAGTTTGGAGTTACATTAACGCTAATCTTTATATGTATTTATTTGGTTACATAGTCCTTGTTAATGTGTCTGCATTAGTCTCCCTTTTTGTTTTGTAACCCATTACTGTACCCTTATTATCATTCTGTATAACTACAGTCTTGTAGAATGTTATTTGTGTTTTCTTTGCATAATTAAACTGTCAGCACGTGTATTCCTCTTGCAACAAGGCAACGCGTTCTTCTAGGCAAGCGTGAGACACGAGGATTCTTGACAGGTGTCTCTGAGCACGTTTTAGCGGTTGCGAGGCACGAGTAAGTCAAAGCAGCTGTTTCTAGTAGCAAGGCAACACGTTTTTGACATTTACGGGAACACGTTTACAAACGAACTCTTTCGTGCACGTGTTCTTCCTTGTGTTTCCGTTTAAACCCCACCCTTCTCCCAAACCCTATTTAAGAAGCGAACTCCCATTAACATTCGCTTGCGCTCGTTCTATTTTTCACTTACCGGAGAGCAGGACTTCAATCTCGGAGATCTCGTCTTCTCATCGGGAGCCACTTCCGCGCAGATGCGCACTTCCTGTCCGTCCTTCAAAATCTTCCCCGCATCCTGGAAACTCCTCCGAGCTCCTCTAGGAGTCACCACAAAAGGCGTCCCCCGCTGCAAAGGAAACAAAGAGAACAGACAACCAGAGTCAACTTTCAAGTAAGCGCGCTTGGCATCATTTTCCTTTTAACCTTGAAACAAAGTGTTTCTATAGTTATATCTTGACTCCGACATTATTTAAATGGGAAAATAAGACATATAAAGCCTGAAGTTTTTACTTATCTCCAAGGATCACAGACTGGACAGATCTTTTTCTGCAGTTAAGGACCTAAGCAAAATAGAAAAAAACCAATATAAGGAACTGCACAGCGAATCTTTTGTAAGTGCAAGAAAAGCAAAGGACATATAACAAATTGCTATAAGTGTATTAGTCAGATGTTTTACGCTGCTTTTTTGTCCATATCATTGCAGATCAAAATTTAAGTTTAAAAGAAAGCATTCTGGCGCAGATTTAAAGCCGTGTGTAAAAAGGTAAAGGTGGTCTGTACTTTGAGTTTCATTATATGCAGAAAAAGGGAACATAGTTTTTCATGTTCATGTTATGTTCTTTCTTTTGTCATTTGTTATATTAGAAGCATCAGGCAATAAGAAGTAGCTGATGATACCGTAAGCTGCACGCAGAAGTCCAGAGTGTCTTTGTTTATTATTTTGTCCCATTTTCCCCTTCCCTTAGGAAATTACCCTGGGTGAGCTGTGTTCTGTTGTCAGTTCATCTAGACGTAAGTTCTTAGGGGTGGACGGAAATAATCCTCACGTCTCTCAAGTTGAACACCCTGCTTTTCAGGTGAGTGAAGGTTAACAATTTGAGTGCCAAAACAGGTTTTAAACCCAAGTCGATCTTTCTTCCCCAAATTAAGAATGAGGCAATTGATGTGTTTGAGAAAGGAGTCACACAGGAATTATCCAAATTGGCCAACAAGAAATGGTATGGGTGGAGAAATGTCTCTAAAGAGCAGATGATTGCAATTGATAACTTAAAGAAAGATAACACTATTGTTATCAAAAAATCAGACAAAGGAGGGAATGTTGTTGTATTATCTAAACAAAAGTACATTGAAGAAGGGATGAGACAGTTAGCAGATAAGGACAATTACAATAGAAGTAATAGAATGCAATATGAAAATTCCGTTAAAGCATTTCAAAAACGTCTTACTGAATGGAAAGACAAGGAGTTATTCGATCAAGGTGAATATGGTTTTCTTCTGTGTAAATTTCCTAAACTCCCTGCTCTGTACCTACTCCCCAAAATCCACAAAAACATACAGAATCCCCCTGGAAGGCCAATAGTCTCCTCAAGAGGGAGCTGCATGAAAAACACATCAAGATATGTAGATTTTTTTCTGCAGCCATTTGTGAAAGCGCTCCCCTCGTATGTAAAGGATACGGGTGATTTTTTGAGACGCTTGGAGAATTTCGACTGGAAAGAGGAATTCTCATTGCTGTCCTTGGATGTAATGAGTCTCTACACAAGCATCCCACATGACTTGGGGCTCCAGGCATGTAGACACTTCATGAATGAGAGATCAGTTTCGTACCTTTTTCACACTGAAATGATCATTGAAATGATGTCCATCTGTCTAAAACAAAAATTTTCATGTTTGATAATAAAATCTACAAACAGACCCTCGGTACTTCGATGGGGACCTGCTTTGCTCCTTGCTTTGCGGGTCTCTATTTAGGGTACTGGGAGGAACTAATAGTGAGGAAATCGGATTTCTTCAGAGACAGAGTAGCACTTTGGGTGCGTTATATTGATGATATTTTTTGTGTGTGGAAGGGGAGCGAAGAAGAGGCTAGTAAGTTTGTGGAGGTGCTCAATATGAATGAGTTCAATTTACAAGGCATTGGTCCAGTAGAACTCTTGAATTCTTAGATTTGAAAATTGCAGTACAAAACAATAGGTTGGAAAGCTCACTGTTCAGGAAGACCACAGCAGGGAATAGCTTACTCCACGCAAAGAGTTGTCACCCGCATTCCCTTATTGACAGCATACCCCTTGGAGAACTCTTACGTGCCAAACGCAATTGCAGCACGTTGGAAAGTTATGCAAAGGAGGAAATGATCATGTCACAAAGATTTCTTGAGAGAGGTTACCCGAGATCAGCAATCAACAAGGCTAGAACAGAAGTTAGTGAAAGAACTAGAGCCTCACTACTGGTTGATAAAATTAATAGTGAAGAAGATTCGAAAATTAGATTCATCACTACGTTTATCAGACAGGCACATGATGTAAGGAAAAGTCTTACCAAATTCTGGCCAGTGCTACACACTGATAAAGATCTAGTCAGTAGTGTAGGGATGTTGCCCCAGATTACTTTTAGAAAAGCTAAATCCCTTAAAGACACTTCAAGTCGATCTTTCTTCCCCAAATTAAGAATGAGGCAATTGATGTGTTTGAGAAAGGAGTCACACAGGAATTATCCAAATTGGCCAACAAGAAATGGTATGGGTGGAGAAATGTCTCTAAAGAGCAGATGATTGCAATTGATAACTTAAAGAAAGATAACACTATTGTTATCAAAAAATCAGACAAAGGAGGGAATGTTGTTGTATTATCTAAACAAAAGTACATTGAAGAAGGGATGAGACAGTTAGCAGATAAGGACAATTACAATAGAAGTAATAGAATGCAATATGAAAATTCCGTTAAAGCATTTCAAAAACGTCTTACTGAATGGAAAGACAAGGAGTTATTCGATCAAGGTGAATATGGTTTTCTTCTGTGTAAATTTCCTAAACTCCCTGCTCTGTACCTACTCCCCAAAATCCACAAAAACATACAGAATCCCCCTGGAAGGCCAATAGTCTCCTCAAGAGGGAGCTGCATGAAAAACACATCAAGATATGTAGATTTTTTTCTGCAGCCATTTGTGAAAGCGCTCCCCTCGTATGTAAAGGATACGGGTGATTTTTTGAGACGCTTGGAGAATTTCGACTGGAAAGAGGAATTCTCATTGCTGTCCTTGGATGTAATGAGTCTCTACACAAGCATCCCACATGACTTGGGGCTCCAGGCATGTAGACACTTCATGAATGAGAGATCAGTTTCGTACCTTTTTCACACTGAAATGATCATTGAAATGATGTCCATCTGTCTAAAACAAAAATTTTCATGTTTGATAATAAAATCTACAAACAGACCCTCGGTACTTCGATGGGGACCTGCTTTGCTCCTTGCTTTGCGGGTCTCTATTTAGGGTACTGGGAGGAACTAATAGTGAGGAAATCCGATTTCTTCAGAGACAGAGTAGCACTTTGGGTGCGTTATATTGATGATATTTTTTGTGTGTGGAAGGGGAGCGAAGAAGAGGCTAGTAAGTTTGTGGAGGTGCTCAATATGAATGAGTTCAATTTACAAGGCATTGGTCCAGTAGAACTCTTGAATTCTTAGATTTGAAAATTGCAGTACAAAACAATAGGTTGGAAAGCTCACTGTTCAGGAAGACCACAGCAGGGAATAGCTTACTCCACGCAAAGAGTTGTCACCCGCATTCCCTTATTGACAGCATACCCCTTGGAGAACTCTTACGTGCCAAACGCAATTGCAGCACGTTGGAAAGTTATGCAAAGGAGGAAATGATCATGTCACAAAGATTTCTTGAGAGAGGTTACCCGAGATCAGCAATCAACAAGGCTAGAACAGAAGTTAGTGAAAGAACTAGAGCCTCACTACTGGTTGATAAAATTAATAGTGAAGAAGATTCGAAAATTAGATTCATCACTACGTTTATCAGACAGGCACATGATGTAAGGAAAAGTCTTACCAAATTCTGGCCAGTGCTACACACTGATAAAGATCTAGTCAGTAGTGTAGGGATGTTGCCCCAGATTACTTTTAGAAAAGCTAAATCCCTTAAAGACACTTTGTGTAGAGCAGTGGAACCTGCTGAAGTAAGAAGTCTGGGAATACAAGGGTTTTACCCATGCCGTAATAGTAAGGCGTGCAAAAATAGCTCACACAAAAAAGAATGTAAACTCTCACCGGAGTGTAAACCTTTTCAAATTACTAAACACACATCATGCAACACTGAATTTGCAGTGTATGCCTTATTCTGCCCGTGTAAAAAAGCATACATCGGTAGTACTATTCACAAGGCAAAGAAAAGGGTGTTAGAGCATTTGCGTGCAATAAAAAATGGTGACAAGCAATATCCCATGGCGAGACATTTTCAAAGTCACCACAAGCAAAACAACGCCCTTTTGAATTTTTGTGTGTTAGACTCGGTGCGACTAAATGAAAGAGGCGGCAATAGAGTACAAGATATGAGACGCCTCAAGTCTAAATTAATCATACAGTACAGGACGTTAGTTCCTATAGGGCACAATTGTGATGAGGAAATGGAAGTACATTTGGGTTAAGAGACTATAACTGTTTTTGGACATTGTTTGTGATATACTGCCAGTGGTTGCTTGTATCCTTAATGGATTTTTTTAGAATCGCTGCAATGGAGATGTATGAGAATAAGAAAAAAGTTTTTCCATCCTGTCTTAGCTAATGAACGAGTTTTAATTATATGTGTAATCAATTTGTTGTTGAAGTGTTTTGTATTGTGGTGTAGTGTATAATATTTTTTTTAGTGAAAATCAATGAGTGGTTTTTGTTTATTCCGTTTATTGCAGAGAACAGAAGGGTCACCTCTCGGAAGAATGCAAAATAGTTAAAGTATCTGTGGATGGATCCACAAAGGAAGGAAATAATAATACTGTCAAATGGTAGGATTGTGCAAGATTAAGGACTGTGTTGTTGAATAAGAATTGGCCCACTTGGGCTCAATTGAGTGTTAAATGTGAATACAGCCACCTAAACCTTGAAGTTAATGAATTATTGAGGAAGTGGTATAACAACACTTTATCTAAAACAGTCAGAGACGTTTGTAATTAAGTTTGTTGCAAAACATCTGAGTATTTTATTTATTGCCAATTATGAATGCGTTACATTACTGCCCTTACTTTGTATTCAACCATTTCAAATATGCACTGGTATTTTATTAGCTTTCCGATTGATAGATCAACAGCAATATAAAGATGGCGTGACACGCCGACATGCATTTTATACGGAGTGAAGTAACTCTGAGGTACGAAGTCTGTTTTCTCTGTTGTTGCATTCTGTACACGATCACATGTTTGTTTATTTAAAACAACGCTTTATTGTCACCACAGCACTCGTGAGCAAGGGAGCAAGTCCCGAAACGCGTAGAGTGGGCCATTCTTTCAGAATAAATTTGTGCGTTTGAAAGCCTGAAGAGTCCGTGGTTTCTGTTATTTTTCGTATCCTGAAAAAATTCAGCTGTGGTGCATATGTAGAGGTTCGCTTCCTCACCACGGACCGCCATTGACAGAGGCGGGGAAAAGGCGGTTTTCTGTGTTTTGGCACCGATGCATGAGCATTGATAGATATATATATACATTACCTACTGGCGGTCGCCAGTAGGTAGTTATAGTTAGGACCACGTTTCCATAGGAAAACCTCAACATTCTATTTTGAATAACTTTGGCGCCGGTCGACGAATCCTCGCGAATTTCTCAAAATAGGTGGGGCGCTACGCTCCGCTCCTACCCTGAAAGTCTCGGGGGGATCCGTCAAGCGGGGGCTGAGATAAAAGGGGGGTCCCAAAACGCGTTTTTCCCATGCATTTTTCCATAGGACCTTTAGAACGAGCTACAGCCCGAACGGCTGAACAGAATTACTCAAAATTTGGCAGAGAGGTAGTCCCTAGGTCAAGGAAGTGCCTTTTGTAGGTTTGGTGTAAATCTGTTCAGTAGATTCTGAGAAAATAGCCTTTAAATCAATATATATATCTGAGCCCGCTTACGGTACGCTTACCGTACGCTTACGGTAAGCGTACGGCGGCGTGCGCGAGCGCGATTCTGATTGGTTGTTAGATCTTAGTAAACATTCGAATCGGTCGAAACCAGGAAGCGGCGGCCGCCATTTTGTGTATTTCACTCTGAAAAAAAAGAGTGAAAACAAGGAAAGGGGGCAATGAGGAGAGTTACAGACCCCCTAACATTTGTAAGGGGGTCAAAGAAGGACAGAAAAGTACAAAAAAAACATTTATTGATTTTAAAAAAAATCACGGGGTACGCGTACGGTAAGCTTACGGTAAGCGTACGGTAAAAAAAATAAATAAATAAATAAATGAAAAGCAGATTTAAGAGTTTAGAAATTAGGGAGCTCTAAAAAGAGCTGTTGTGTTTATGAAGTCATTTTTTTAGTGGTACCTACAAGTAAGTACCGATGCAGAGTCTAAGGTTCAAGAGGAAGACTCTGTTCCCTTCATCATTGAAGTGCACACCATCTCCTCTATAAATGTCTTGCATGTCATAACGCAAGTTGTTGTGGTAAATGGCACCCATACCATAGTCACGGAGGAAAGCAGAAACAGATTTGTTGACGTGCTTTCTTGCTTTGTCAATCTGTGGACAGAAATGATTGGACCAGTTCCATTTTTGCCTTTGGCATATGTTGGAAAACACAAAGGCAGTTTTAGGGAAAAGTGTAAACAGTTGTGCAAAGGTGTCCTTCATAAGCATTTCCAGACCTACCCCAGTCAAAGTGCCTAGGTCATTGCCACCACAGTGCACTATTATGAGGTCAGGGTGTTGGATTTGAATGAAGGATTTCACCAATGGCATCAATTGGTGCCACTTTAACCCTCTCTGACCAATCCATTTAATGTCTACATTTGGCAAAGCAAGGTCTCTCACCATATCTGTTTTCTCTGCAAACTTTTCACTCCAGAAGACATAGCTGTGCCCTACAATCCACACTGTGAACATCTTCAAAGGAGAACTGGATGCACTCAGGAGGTGTCTTTCAGTAGAATGGCAATATGAAAAGAAAGACAGTTTGGAAATGGAGGCATACATATTTTTTTTTAAAAAAAAGAACTGATTGGCTGTTTCATACCATTCTAGAATAAAAACTAGGCTGTATGTGAAAATTAATAGAAGCATGTTTTGTATTGGTACAAAAAAATGTGTAACCAAAGAACAGTACTATGGATTTGCTGTAAGGTTTGAAAAGTCAAGCACTCTTGCTCTGTGGAATTGAAACATTGTGTGTCGAACTTCTGACCTAACTGCACACAGCAGTGTTCCATGAGCTGTTGCTATGGTAGCAGGCAGAAGTCAAGTTGGGGGAAGGGTACTAGGCAGAAGTCAAGTTGGGGGCAGGGTACTTTTGGAAAAGGGTTGGTTTTCAACCAATAGAAATGTGTGATTACATTTGAAAAAAAGGGGGAAGCACTGAGATTTGAAACTTACATGTATATGTGTGGAAAAATAGAGGGAAAGTTTGCCATTATCTGGTTCTGCTGAGAGGAGAGAGGTGAACACAACAGAGATCCTGGCTCTGATAATCTGCTGTTTGAGTGTCACATTTCTTTCACAACTAACTAATTTTAAAGGTGAGTTTACAGTTTGAGAGGGGATGTATGTGGTAACTTAAGAAATGAATAATAGAAATGGGAATTGTTTTTGTTGTAGTTACACATGGTGGTTTCATAATGTGTCAGTCTGTAAAAGTGATTTTCACTCGGCCCGAAAAAAAAAGAGCAGTAAATGTGCTTTCAAATTGGCAAAGAAATTTCGTTTTGGGACTAATGTGAAAACATGACTCTGTGTGCATAGAAGAATTATAGGCAGAGATTTATTGCGTCTTGCTCTGGTGATTTCACAGTTGCATTAGATGGAAAGGGGGAGCGAATTTTTTGGGGAAGAAGCAGAGGCTTAGCACACACCCATGTGCTTGCCATGTATAGTCATGCACAGTATTTAGAAGCCACTGGGGTTTTCAGGTTTAAGTCTGTAATGCAAATACATTCAGCATCACTAAGGCTGGTTGCCCTTGCTGGAGTGTAGGCAGACACAGAGAATGCACATGGTGTTGGTCTGAAAAAAAAACAGCTTGGACACGTGCAATTAAATAAATCAAAAAAAGTGGTTTCATAATGTGTCAGTCTGTAAAAGTGATTTCAAATTGTAAAAAGAGATTTTCACTTGGCCCTAAAAAAAAAGAGCAGTAAGTGTGCTTTCAAATTGGCAAAGAAATTTCGTTTTAGGACTAATGTGAAAACATGACTCTGTGTGCCTAGAGGAATTATAGGCAGAGATTTATTGCGTCTTGCTCTGGTGATTTCACAGTTGCATTAGATGGAAAGGGGGAGCGAATTTTTTGGGGAAGAAGCAGAGGCTTAGCACACACCCATGTGCTTGCCATGTATAGTCATGCACAGTATTTAGAAGCCACTGGGGTTTTCAGGTTTAAGTCTGTAATGCAAATACATTCAGCATCACTAAGGCTGGTTGCCCTTGCTGGAGTGTAGGCAGACACAGAGAATGCACATGGTGTTGGTCTGAAAAAAAAACAGCTTGGACACGTGCAATTAAATAAATCAAAAAAAGTGGTTTCATAATGTGTCAGTCTGTAAAAGTGATTTCAAATTGTAAAAAGAGATTTTCACTTGGCCCTAAAAAAAAAGAGCAGTAAGTGTGCTTTCAAATTGGCAAAGAAATTTCGTTTTAGGACTAATGTGAAAACATGACTCTGTGTGCCTAGAGGAATTATAGGCAGAGATTTATTGCGTCTTGCTCTGGTGATTTCACAGTTGCATTAGATGGAAAGGGGGAGCGAATTTTTGGGGGAAGAAGCAGAGGCTTAGCACACACCCATGTGCTTGCCGTGTATAGTCATGCACAGTATTTAGAAGCCAGTGGGGTTTTCAGGTTTAAGTCTGTAATGCAAATACATTCAGCATCACTAAGGCTGGTTGCCCTTGCTGGAGTGTAGGCAATAATAATAATAATAATTGTAGTCTCTCAAGGACAATGTAATGTGATAAATGATTTTTAGTGTTTTTTTAAAAAAATAAAAAAAAGGTACGCTTACCGTACGCGTACGGTAAAAAAAAATAAAAAAAAGTTTTTAAAAACATGTAAAAAAAAGATGAAAGATAAGGTTGGCTCTTAAAAGAACCGTTGTGTTCATGCAGGGACAGAGGAAAGGAAGCATGGGAAAATCATTCAAAGCTACAAATGTGCTGATCTATTTTGTTGTTCACTAGGGAAACACTGGTCTCCCTATGACAAATTAGACCTTTACAAAATGTGCAATGAATATCAACCTTCCGAAATCGAAGGTTCATTTCCAGAGGGCCAGCAAAAGGAGATTCTCCCCCCACAGATGAAGGGCTCACCTGACCTGCAGAAGAAGGAGTCAGCCCTGCAGATGATGGTCCAGGCTGAGCTGCTGTGGATGTACTGGCTCGTCTTTCTGAAGAGTTACCTCCAAAAAGATGACCATGTGTCCTTCTGTGTACATCCTGGAGGTGTCTCTTCATGGTGTGATTCCCAAAGGAATACTTCCTGTTAGGATTACCTCTAGAAAGTACACGCTTACACAGCTTGCAAGTAACTAAGGGTGCATTCACCTTTTGCTGACCTTCTGGAAAAGTAAAATAATCCCAAACATAAGAAGGCTTTTGTTTCCTCGATCTCTGCCTCAAGACAGTGCTGCTGGTGCTAGCCTCACTCTCAGAAGAGCTCTGCTGTTCTGCCATCGTATCCCAAAGACAAACCAGCTCCTTCTCCCAAGGGATCACAAGCAGAAATGAGGGGAATGGGTGTGGTGTAGGAGAGTTCTAGAACTGAAAGTAGTTTCAACCAATCAAAAGTTGTGTTTCAAGATCACATGACCTACCGTACGCTTACGGTACGCTTACGGTACGCTTACGGCAAAAAGTACGCGTGCGCGTAAAAAAGACACGCGCTTGCGCGCATGCGCATAACAGTCACTCCCCGGCACTTCCGCGTAACGTGCGCGTGTGGCGTAAGCGCGCACGCGTCCCACGCGCAGTACGCGCGGCTACGCAAAGTGCGTAACTATACGCAAGCAGCGTAGATAGATTACGGACGTTGCGTAAACCGTACGCTTACCGTGAGCTTACGGTACGCGTACTATAAAAAAAAAAAAAAAAAAAAAAAATCTGGTAATAAATTTTACATGTTTATTTTAAAAAATATATTAAAAAAAAATATTTAAGGATTTTAAAAATTTAAGCATAGTCTTTATAAAATGAAAGAAAATTAAATTAAAAATATGTTTGAAAAAAATGAAGAATAAAAAAAAAAATTAGCATTTAAAAAACCTTGCAAATTCACTGAAAAAACCATGGGTTTCACACACGTTATAGTTAGGAATTAGCATTTAAAAAACCTTAGAAATTCACTGAAAAAACCATAGGTTTCACACACGTTATAGTTAGGAATTAGCATTTAAAAAACCTTAGAAATTCAGTGAAAAAACCATAGGTTTCACACATGTTATAGTTAGCTGGACATTTTACTCGTAAAAAACCAATGAAATTGCCCCGTTATAGTTAGTTCAGCTAACTATAACTCACGCGCCCGCAATGCACTGCTGATGACGTCACATATTACATCACTCATGACATGGTCAGTGACATCACTCATGACATCACTGATGACATCTCAAATGACATCACTGATGACATCACTGATGACATCATCCTTGTGATAGAGTGGCAGACCTCCTCTCACCTTAATATAAGCTTTGATACACACATTCAAAAATAGAGACTAAAATTTTCAAAACAATGGACATACCAATACCAGTTTCAACAACCTCTTCAGTAATTCTAAGATCCACATACACATCCACTCATCCACCAACAGTCCTATACAGTCACTCATACATGTACTCACTCATCATATGTACTCATACACCTATACATCCTGTTACATAATGCCACTCATCCATAGAGTTACTCACACACATAGTCACTCATGCTAATAAAGAATCAAACATACATTCACCTGCATATACAGTTATACACACACCACCACACTTACTTCTACGGAAACTTACACATACTTAGTCTTTTAAACAATCACTTATAGAAACACATACTTATTCATACAGGAACTCTTTCAATCTCTCCCTCTCACATATACTCACATATATACACCAATAGTCACATATACTAGTTTAAAACATATGTAGTTACTCCTGAAGACACTATTGGGACAGTCATTCACTCACTAACACACCCATACACACACTCATCCACCCATACAGTCCTGCACACATGCTGTCTTCAACACATACAAACAGTGAGTCACTCATTCATGCACCTATGCACTACGTAATACCCCCCACCGAACCATACAGACACTCAGACTGATACTCAAAAAAACAACTACTAACCTATATAGACACCCATGTAGCTACTCACCAACCCATGCAGCCACTTATACACAAAGTGAGAGATACACTTAATCAGTCAGTTACACAATCAATTTTTTAAAAACAAATCATCCATTTAGACACTTATATACCCATTTATTCTTCCATCGACCTTGAGATATATATATATAAAACAAATTTAATTTTCAGAAAAACACACATTCACTGGATGATGTCATCAGTGATGTCATCAGTGATGTCATTTGAGATGTCATCAGTGATGTCATGAGTGATGTCACTGACCATGTCATGAGTGATGTAATATGTGACGTCATCAGCAGTGCATTGCGGGCGCGTGAGTTATAGTTAGCTGAACTAACTATAACGGGGCAATTTCATTGTTTTTTTACGAGTAAAATGTCCAGCTAACTATAACATGTGTGAAACCTATGGTTTTTTCACTGAATTTCTAAGGTTTTTTAAATGCTAATTCCTAACTATAACGTGTGTGAAACCTATGGTTTTTCAGTGAATATATATATATATATATATACACACACACATATATATATATATATATATATATATATATATATATTCCAAAACACAGGTTACCCACTCCTCCGGAACCTTTTACAATAGAGCGCACTCAGAGCCATCAGCGTTCGTAAGCACTTTTCGCATTTATTTTCGTCTCAGCTGCTTGCAGAATAGACAAACCCGTTTCAGCGTAACCGCCTTCGTCAGTGTCTATTCGACTGTTACAATCAAAAATGTTTAAATAAAGTTTTCATGCAATCCATGGAAATAGAAAATAACGTTTTTAAATAAACATAGAAGAAGATTCAATACTGCAGACGTTTGTTATGTTAGGAAAGCGGACATCTTTGAACGGTCAATACATTGTATTCATGTATAGGTTCATAGTTTCAATATACTTTTATCTTTCACTTATTTACAATTGATTATTATTAATCCAAAATTCATTTCGAACTAATGAATGATTCCAGTTCATTCGCCCGCACTTTCTAATTCCGCCCTGTATGGGCATATACAACAACAGAGTCTGCATGATTACATCAAATGGACAATACAGTTATTTCTATTACGGGCTCATTATGGGATGCGGAGAACCTCAATCTAGCTGATATGGACCCACATTTCTTCTTCATTATTGAGTCCTTTGGGGGCCTTTGTTTGCAATTTTATAATATACTTGGATTCAAGGATACGTAATTTCTTCACCTGGTCTCCTCCCCTTTCAGATTTGACAATCTGATCCAGGCAGAAGAACCTGAGAAGGTTACTGTTGCTTTGGTGTTCCATTTCGAAATGACGGGCAACTGGGTAATTGTGGTCTTTATTTGTAATAGCCCGTAAATGTTCTAAAATTCTTTTTTTTGTGGGATGGATCGTACTTCCCACATATTGTTTCCCGCATGGACACACCAAGCAATACACTATGTGATCCGAATTGCAATTCAAAAGCTTTAAAATCGGGGTTCTCCCAGTTTTTCCTGGTATTACGTAGTCCTTTACTTTGTGGCTGTTTTTGCAGGCTTTGCATGGAGTTGCAATGGAGCTCCGCTTTATTTAGAACTCCCTTGCAATATCCTCTTTGTTGAAATCTTATTTTGGCCTGTTTACGATAGAGGGCAAATCATCAATGTACGGCGATGGGAACGTGCTTCGCCCCCAGCTACGCGAACTTGTTCGTGGGCTGGTGGGAGGAGCACGTCGCCTGGACCGGTACCAATGCTAAATGGATGGATCACATCGCTCTGTGGACACGGTACATTGATGATTTGTTCATCCTGTGGCGTGGTCCACAGAGCGATGCAGAGGACTTTATCAAAGCTCTAAATGTCAATGATCAAAACTTGCAATTTACTAGTTGCATCAGCAGCAAGGAGGTGGTATATCTAGACCTCAGAGTATACATTGAAGGGAGTACTATAGAAACAGCCCTCTATCGTAAACCCACAGCAGGAAACACAATCCTGCATGCAGGAAGCTGTCATCCGAGGAGTGTAGTTAACAACATACCACTTGGGGAGTTTCTGAGAATGAAACGTAACTGTTCCAAGACCTCGGAATTGAATAAAGCAATCAGTCAGGCCAAAATAAGATTTCAACAAAGAGGATATTGCAAGGGAGTTCTAAATAAAGCGGAGCTCCATTGCAACTCCATTGAAAGAAGCGTCTTACTAGTGGACAAGATCAAAAGTAAAGATGCAAAAATCAGGATAATTACCAATTTCACTGAAAAATCATCTGAGGTTTTTCAAATTCTCAAAAAAATTGGAGAATATTAAAATCTGATACTGTAGTGGGTAAAACTCTTACTGACAATCCCCTGGTAACATACAGGAGAGGAAATTCTTTGAAGGATCATTTAGTCCAAAGTCACTATGTGGCTAAGAGGAAGAAACCTATACCTATTAAAGATTTCTTTCCTTGCATGAAATGCAAAGCCTGCAAAAACAGCCACAAAGTAAAGGACTACGTAATACCAGGAAAAACTGGGAGAACCCCGATTTTAAAGCTTTTGAATTGCAATTCGGATCACACAGTGTATTGCTTGGTGTGTCCATGCGGGAAACAATATGTGGGAAGTACGATCCATCCCACAAAAAAAAGAATTTTAGAACATTTACGGGCTATTACAAATAAAGACCACAATTACCCAGTTGCCCGTCATTTCGAAATGGAACACCAAAGCAACAGTAACCTTCTCAGGTTCTTCTGCCTGGATCAGATTGTCAAATCTGAAAGGGGAGGAGACCAGGTGAAGAAATTACGTATCCTTGAATCCAAGTATATTATAAAATTGCAAACAAAGGCCCCCAAAGGACTCAATAATGAAGAAGAAATGTGGGTCCATATCAGCTAGATTGAGGTTCTCCGCATCCCATAATGAGCCCGTAATAGAAATAACTGTATTGTCCATTTGATGTAATCATGCAGACTCTGTTGTTGTATATGCCCATACAGGGCGGAATTAGAAAGTGCGGGCGAATGAACTGGAATCATTCATTAGTTCGAAATGAATTTTGGATTAATAATAATCAATTGTAAATAAGTGAAAGATAAAAGTATATTGAAACTATGAACCTATACATGAATACAATGTATTGACCGTTCAAAGATGTCCGCTTTCCTAACATAACAAACGTCTGCAGTATTGAATCTTCTTCTATGTTTATTTAAAAACGTTATTTTCTATTTCCATGGATTGCATGAAAACTTTATTTAAACATTTTTGATTGTAACAGTCGAATAGACACTGACGAAGGCGGTTACGCTGAAACGCGTTTGTCTATTCTGCAAGCAGCTGAGACGAAAATAAATGCGAAAAGTGCTTACGAACGCTGATGGCTCTGAGTGCGCTCTATTGTAAAAGGTTCCGGAGGAGTGGGTAACCTGTGTTTTGGAATTTATTTGCGCGTCCTCCAAGCGCTGAGCAGCACCCGTGACGCTGAGGTGCAACGGCTGGTGGACTCGTGTTGTGATATATATATATATATATATACTTGAATAGCACATCGACTCTGGAGTGCGAGTCCTTATTTTCCACCCGACTGTGGGGAGAACGGGAAATTTTCGCGCCATAGATATATATATATATATATATATATATATATATATATATATATATATATATATATATATATATTCACTGAAAAAACCATAGGTTTCACACATGTTATAGTTAGCTGGACATTTCACTCGTAAAAAACCATTGAAATTCCCCCGTTATAGTTAGTGCAGGCAACTATAACTCACGCGACCGCAATCCTCTGCTGATGCTAATACTGTATTTAGACACTAATTTGCCCATGTCTTCTTCCATTAAATTTTAGCTATACATATATTGCAAATATTTTTTTTTCATAAAGACACATATGTCATCAGCAGAGGATTGCGGTCGCGTGAGTTATAGTTGCCTGCACTAACTATAACGGGGGAATTTCAATGGTTTTTTACGAGTGAAATGTCCAGCTAACTATAACATGTGTGAAACCTATGGTTTTTTCAGTGAATTTGCAAGATTTTTTAAATGCTAATTCCTAACTATAACGTGTGTGAAACCTATGGTTTTTTCAGTGAATTTGTACGGTTTTTTAAATGCTAAGTTACTTTACGCCGTTCGTGGCGTGCGCGCCCACTTCACGCAGTTCGTTGCGTGCGCGCATGGTGCGCTTCGCGCACCGTGTGCGCACAGTGAGCACGCGGTGCGCTTCGCGCACCGCGCGCCCACTTTACGCACTTAGTGCCGTGGGCCATGCCGTGGGCCATGTACGCACGATGCGCTTCACGCATCGTCCACACACGGAGGACATATTATGCGCTTCATTGTGAAAGGTTATCTATTAAATGATCAACTTTTTTTATATGCCATGCACAAAAGGTGCACTTCGGGCACATTTTGCACACGGGGTGTGGAAAATGTGGATAATTTTTTTTTTTTTTTTACCGTACGCGTACGGTAAGCGCAATCGGCGTTTTTGCAAAAAAAAAAAAATGAATTTTTGGCCTTGGGGGTTCTTTTGGGACACCCTAACCTTGGATAGGTGGTTAGGAGCTGTCTAGCCTGCCCCTTTTCATATTATCCAACTTTGTTTTTCCTCCCCCCCTCAGAGTGCGAGAGAGAAAATGGCGGCCGACACTTCCGGGTTTTGACCGATTCGAATGTTTACTAAGATCTAACAGCCAATCAGAATCGTGCTCGCGCACGGCACCGTACGCTTACCGTAAGCGCACGGTAAGCGCACGGTAAGCTGCCACAGATATATATATTGATTTAAATGCTATTTTCTCAGGAACTACTGAACAGATTTACACCACTTCCTTGACCTGTAGACTACCTCTCTGCCAAATTTCAAGTAACTCTGTTCAGCCGTTCGGGCTGTAGCTGTGTCTAAAGGTCCTATGGAAAAATGCATGGGGAAAATGCGTTTTGGGACCCCCCTTTTTTCTCAGCCCCGCTTGACGAATCCCCCCGAGACTTTCAGGGTAGGAGCGGAGCGTAGCGCCCCATTAGTTTTGAAAATTTCGCGAGGATTCGTCGACCGGCGCCAAAGTTATTCAAAATAGAATGTTGCGGTTTTCCTATGGAAACAGGGTCCTAACTATAACTACCTACTGGCGACCGCCAGTAGGTAATATATATATATATATATATATGAAAAAAGCCTTACGCTGCTCCAGCATAAGAAAAGAGTCGCACTCAGGATTCAAATAGGCGAAAAACAATTTTATTGACTCTGACGCGTTTCAACGACAACCGTCTTTGTCAAAGAGTCATTCAGTAACCCGGAAGTGGTCAAGGGCTTAAAAGTACTTCCTCACAATTTAGTAGACATAGAAAACAGGGTGAGTTGCAAAGTGAAACTGTAGTGTTGATTCAGTGAAAAACAGACTATCACAGTAAATAAATGTGAAATCCATACATAGAATCACACAATTTCAAATACATATACATGATTCATCAAAGTAAAGTACAGAGAGTCAACATATATGTTTGAAAAAAATATAATAAAAATAAAAATTATAAAAAATATATATATATAATAAATGCCAAGTGGCAAAGAAGGCCAACATCGTAAGAGCAATTTCTATCTAATTTTTAGATGATATTATGCAAGTGCATGAATAACAGATGTCTCACCCAAAGTTAACATATATAAAGGCAATTGCCACTCCAAACACCGTAAAGGATATATAACCTTTCTCGTAGTTACCTACTGCGGGGGAAAGCTAAGTCACCCTATTCGACCACCTACGGGTTGCTAGTTAAACACAAAAAAAGGGGAACAATGTACAAGGACAGAACGTACCAGCAAGTTAACATCATCATATGTTGAAAACAAAAATCACATAAAACAACCTAGGCCAACCAAGATACACCTCGAGCAGCCGCTCAAGAGGACTAGCAAAAGGCCCAGGCATCAATGCATATATCCGAAGTGGATATAGGCAAGTCATAACCCAAAGTTACCAGGGCAGATGTGAGAAACAAGGGGATATAGAGGGAATAAAGAGGGAATAAAGGGACAAGGAGCTAGGATAAAGACAAAGGAAGAAGGGAGGGAAAAAGAAAGAAAAAGATAGAAAAAGATAAAGATAAAGATGAAGGTTAAGATGACAATGAGATAAGGGGCCATAGTGTCAAGGAAAAGTATGTGTATGTATATATACTTGAAGATGCATTGGAAACTGTAATGGGTACATTCATGGGCAAAAACACCAAAAACATCAGAGAAGGGTAGGAAAAGACCAGGAGTGATAATACCGAACAAAATTGCCAAGAAAAGCTACAATTCCATAGCAGGCACAAGGAATAATATCATGCTAATCATAAACAAAATAGAATCCGGTCCAACTATCCAAGATGAATGTGGAGATCCTCCTCCTGATTGAGCCCACCAGGGAACTTGCTGCATAATTTAATAATATATTCTGATTCTAGGCGCCTCAATCGCCGTTGCCGGTCACCACCTCTAGTATTAGCAGGAACCCTGTTGATACCAAAAAATGCAATCTTAGTATTGATATCCTTGATGTCACCATGCATTACATGACAATGTTTCGCAATAGCATAAGACATGTCACCATTTTTCACTGCGCGCAGATGTTCCAAAATGCGTTTCTTTACAGGGAAGATTGTACTCCCCACATAGCGTAGGCCACAAATACAGCTGATGACATATACAACATACTCGGTGTTACAATTGATGAAATTCCGTATTTTTCCTTGCTTACCATTGGGGAGAGAAAAAGTTTTAACATTGGGACTGCAACTACACGCCTTACATCTACCACATTTGTAAAACCCTGGGAGTTCCCTCAACCAGGATTTGGATGTAGAACTGGGTATAGTCAAGTGACTGTGAACTAGGAGGTCTCTTAAGGATCGACACTTGCGGTAAGTGATGTGAGGAGTAGGGCTGACCAATTTACCAATAATAACATCACTCCTAATAATATGCCAATGTTTGCGTATTATCTGATGTAAATCTCGTGATGCGGAATTATATGTGGTGATCAATCTTACTTCTTGTTTATCACTAGCCTGAGGTTTAGGAGTTAGTAAACTGCTTCTTTCTCTAGTGTCCACTTTCCGAATGGCTGTTTTTAGATTCTTGGCAGTGTAGCCTCTACTCCTAAATCTTGTCTGCATGTTAGTGACCTCTTTCTCAAACAGTGCTTGGGTACTGCAATTTCTCTTTGCTCTTAAAAATTCACCATAGGGAATACTACGTTTTAAACCCACTGGATGATGACTTCCAAAATGCAAGATACTATTGCCTGAAGTAGGTTTCCTATACAGTTTCGTTTGTAAGGTGCCCCCTCCTACCTCAACCTGAACATCTAAAAATTCAATGGTCTGAGGATCGGTTTTACTCGTGAATTCCAAATTCAGTTCATTCAGTGAAAGACCCTGGATAAAACAGTCAAGGTCATCCTGTGGACCGTCCCAAATCATGAAAATATCATCTATGTACCGGGTCCACAGGATGACATTTTCCTGATATTTTGCATTACCGTCATGCCACAGATGTTCCGCCTCCCACCACCCCATCATGAGGCAGGCGTAACTTGGTGCAAAACAACTGCCCATCGCAGTCCCTTTATATTGTTCGTACCACTGATCTTCAAATAAAAAACAGTTATTATGCAAACAAAAGTGTAACATCTGTAATAAGACAGTGGTATGGTCAAACAGTGTTAGCGGTCTGTCCCTCAAGAAATATTTACATGCTGCAATACCAACGTCATGTTCAATGCAGGTATATAACGCGACAACATCAATTGTTGCCAGAATGTAAGTATCCTGCCAAGGGATCTCCTGTATTTTAGAGAGAAAGACCATAGTGTCCCTACAGTAAGAGGGAAGGTTGCATACATATGGACTAAGAAAATAGTCCAAATAAATGGAGGTATTCTCTAAAAGACTCTGGCTCGCTGCAATTATTGGTCTTCCTGGAGGATCTGTCGGATGTTTATGCACCTTGGGCAAAAGGTAAAAGACTGGAACCATAGGTTTCTGTACGAGCAAAAAAAGATATTCATTTTTGCTCAATAAGTCGTTTTGTTGCCAGTCTTCTAGCATACCATGATATTCACATATGGTTTTATTATATCTGCCCAAACTGGAACGTAAATAACTTCCAGAAAACTCCAATTGGCGCTTAGCCTCCGTACGATATTTGTCAATGTCCCATAGGACCACATTTCCTCCTTTGTCGGAAGGTTTTATGACAAAATTAGTCGCTTTTTCAAGGGACGCCAGTCCACTTCTCTGTGCGGGTGTCAAATTATGTGCAAAGGTATTCTGCTGTCTCCTCCATAAGTCAAGCATATCCTTAAGAATGACCTGATGAAAAGTATCGATCCCATCATGTAAGGTTATAGTATTAAACCTAGATTTTGGTTTAAAGTCATTCCTGGATTTCCTGCTAATCTCCATATCCATATTAATCAAAAGTTCTCGGTCCGTATCCTTTGTGCCTGTCTGAAATTCCCTGAGTAAGGACAAAGTCTCGATATCACTGATAGATAAAGTACCCTCAGCCGGCTCCAAGGTGATAGTGCCATCATGTTTGGGATTACCAATATTGGTATTGCGTGCAGTGTGAATTTTGAGTAATTTCAGTTTGCGCATAAAGAAAAACAGATCTATACGTGTTTTTGCATAATCAAAATTCGCAGTAGGGCAAAATGAGAGGCCCAGCTCCAATACTGATCTCTCTTCTGGGGTAATTTCGTGGGAGGAAAGGTTAATAATAGAAAGATTGGTTTGCTCACCTTTCATTTGTTCCGTTTTGATCGCCTGGAGCCTCTCCCACGTGGCGTTTCGTTTTCGCTCCCCTTCCCCACCTCTCCTGCACCTTCTTTTCCTCGATCTCTGCCTCCTCCTTTGCCTCTTCCCCGAGCCGGTTTTTTTGTTGAATTGAGGCTCAGTTGGACAAAACGGTATTCCTCAAGTGCTGTGAAGGGACCTCTTTCTGAGCCCACTCGGCTTTCATCCTCCGACGAAGCAATTGAGCTGGACCTGGAGGCCTCCGATTCCTGGATATGAAGTGCTTCAACGTTCTTGTAGTCCCGTCTGATGGCATCGTACTTACGGCTGAAGGCCAGAATGCGCCCTTGTGCGTAATCATTACGATCCCGAATGAATTTCCATCTTTTCCTAGCTTTAATCCCATCTTCGTATTTTGTCAACCTTGTCGTCATTTCCTTAATGAAATTGGTAATTTCTTCCTGAGACGTTGACTTGTTTAACTCTTCGCGAAGCTGTTTAAGCTCCTCCTCAATCTGCTGAAGTTCGATGGCAGCATACTTAGAGAGGAGCCCTAACATTTGTTTGCAGGTAGTCGCCATCAAACCCGACCATTCCTCCAATAGTTTCGGATTTGGATTTTGGTATGTGGGGGTCACCAGGATTCGCAGCCCCCTTGGTACACGCCCCACTTCGATATAGTTGTCGAGTGATATTACTTCCCAACTCCTATTAATTTGCTTCTTGCAAAGCTTCTCGAGTCTATTAAGGTCCTGACGCAGTGTTCTTTCACCACTGGACTCAGTGCCCTGGTCACGCGTGGGTGCTCCTTGCAGGTCCCCATCTATTTCTGAAAATAGTGTTTTCGCTTCGTCAAGTCTACTCCGAATAGATTCACACATAGTCCTGTTACTGCAGGATGTTCAATACACTTGCTGGTTTATATTCACCTCAATTGCAAATTCACGAATCCTCTCTAGTTCGACCGACAGACACAGAAGTGTGATGTCAGGAACGAAAGGTCCCCTGCCGTTTTCAATCAAGTACACAGGAAAGGCCACTGTCTCACCAGGTCCCACAAATAGACGTCCGCCTCGAACAAATCGGCTCCGAACTCGGAGTCGGCGTGCTGCGGCGGCGGCCAATCAGGACTCGTGTGGTGTGGAAATCCAAGCCTATTCCTTATCGGGGAAGAACTCCCCGTGATCCAAAAAGGCGGCGGGAATCGGGAAAGAGAAGGTATATATATATTACCTACTGGCAGTCGCCAGTAGGTAGTTATAGTTAGGACCTATTTTCCATAGGAAATCCGCAACATTCTATTTGGAATAACGTTGGCGCCGATTGACGAATCTTCGCAAGTTTTTCCAAACTTTTGGCCAGCTCCGGTCCGCTCCTATCCTGAAAATGTCACGGTGATTCGGCAAGCGGGGGCCGAAAAAAAAGAGGGGTCTCAAAATGAGTTTTCCCCATGCATTTTCCCATAGGACCTGTTGACGCAGCTACAGCCCGAACTGCTGAACGGAATTACACCAAATTTGGCAAAGAGGTAGTCCTCAGTTCAGAGTTATGCCTTTTGTTTAAATGGTGTAAATCCGTTCAGTAGTTCCTGAGAGAATTAGAGTTGAAAAGATAGATATATCTGGGCGGAGCATAACCACACATCTCATCGTGAGATCTGATTGGCTGTCAGTACTTCATCCAAGAAGTGTTGGCAGCCATCTTGGGACCAATATACATGATAGCACCTCATTAAAAAGCATTGCAGTTAATAGAATGTTTTAAGACTTTAGTTACATTATAAATCATTTGTTGATGGTACCATACTCATTTTAGGAATTGTGGTGTGTTCTAAGGTGATTTTACCATGCTGTGATATCATGTTTGAGAGAAAATTATTTTCTCATGCTTTTCCCACAGAGGTTTGGAAGGTGATCTATAAGCTAAACTGAGAGCATATTTTCTGTAAATTTACATTATCTTTCTCAGTCATGTGAGAATGAAGTCTGACATTCTCAGTAAAACATGTACATCCAACAAGGGCAGAGACTGTCAGTTGATTCCTTTGTGTTCTACTGCAGCTTCCTAGAGTGTTCTAAAGAACAACTAGAGCGCAAACAGTCCTACTTATGACAAACGGATTGCACACCTGAAGCCATCTTGATTGGAATAAAGTGGTAACTCTTAAAACATTTAATTTAAAAAGGAACAAAATGAGGGGGTTCATTTTGCCATAGAAAGTATGATTAGTGCTGCAGAAAGAAAAATTAGGGCACTTTTTGAGTGACTTCTCAAATCCTCTTCTATTTCATTAAAAAATTCTGACATGCAGACTGAAACATGCACTTTCAATACCAGAAGCAGACTTCCCTGGTGAGCAGTAGCTTTACTACAGTGATCTAATAAGCAACTAGAGTGCTAACAATCTGAATTTATGGCAAATGTGTGACACATCTGAATGCCTTCTTGATGGAATCAAAGTAAAAAACTGAAAGTATTTCCTACTGAGGAGACTGTAGTAAATGAGGAAATTGGGAAACTTCATAACAAATAAGTCTCCCAAAATGGCGACCAGAGACAAAAGAGCCCAAATGTAGCACAAATATCACCCAGATGTAGCCCAAGTAAAGCCCAATGACAGAATGACCCAGAGTGTTCTAACGAACAACTAAAGCGCTAACAGTCTTACTTATGACAAAAGTATGGCACACCTGAAGCCATCTTGGTTGGAATAAAGTGGTAACACTTAAAACATTTAATTTACAAAGGAACAAAATGAGGGGGTTCATTTTGCCATAGAAATTATGATTAGTGCTGCAGAAAGAAAAATTAGGGCACATTTTGACTTCTCAAGTCCTCTTCTATTTCATAAAAAAATTCTGACATGCAGACTGAAACATGCACTTTGAAGACCAGCAGCAGACTTCCCTGGTGAGCAGTAGCTTTACTACAGTGATCTAATGAGCAACTAGAGTGCTAACATTCAGAATTTATGGCAAATGTGTGACACATCTGAATGCCTTCTTGATGGAACCAAAGTAAAAAACTGAAAGTATTTCCTACTGAGGAGACTGCAGTAAATGGGGAAATTAGGAAACTTCATAACAAATAAATCTCCCAAGATGGCCACCAGAGACAAAAGAGCCCAAATGTAGCCCAAATATCACCCAGATGTAGCCCAAGTATAGCCCAATGACAGAATGTCCCAGAGTGTTCTTAAGAACAACTAGAGCGCTTACTGTCTTACTTATGACAAAAGTATGGCACACCTGAAGCCATCTTGATTGGAATAAACTGGTAACACTTAAAACATTTAATTAACAATGGAACACAATGAGGGGGTTCATTTTGCCATAGAAATTATGATTAGTGCTGAAGAAAGAAAAATTAGGGCACATTTTGAGTGACTTCTCAAATCCTCTTCTATTTCATTAAAAAATTCTGATATGCAGACTGAAACATGCACTTTTAATACCAGCAGCAGACTTCCGTGGTGAGCAGTAGCTTTACTACAGTGATCTAATGAGCAACTAGAGTGCTAACATTCAGAATTTATGGCAAATGTGTGACATATCTGAATACCTTCTTGATGGAATCAAAGTAAAAAACTGAAAGCATTTCCTACTGAGGAGACTGCAGTAAATGAGGAAATTAGGAAACTTCATAACAAATAAATCTCCCAAGATGGCCACCAGAGACAAAATAGCCCAAATGTAGCCCAAATATCACCCAGATGTAGCCCAAGTATAGCCCAATGACAGAATGTCCCAGAGTGTTCTTAAGAACAACTAGAGCGCTTACTGTCTTACTTATGACAAAAGTATGCCACGCCTGAAGCCATCTTGATTGGAATAAACTGGTAACACTTAAAACATTTAATTAACAATGGAACACAATGAGGGGGTTCATTTTGCCATAGAAATTATGATTAGTGCTGAAGAAAGAAAAATTAGGGCACATTTTGAGTGACTTCTCAAATCCTCTTCTATTTCATTAAAAAATTCTGATATGCAGACTGAAACATGCACTTTTAATACCAGCAGCACACTTCTGTGGTGAGCAGTAGCTTTACTACAGTGATCTAATGAGCAACTAGAGTGCTAACATTCAGAATGTATGGCAAATGTGTGACATATCTGAATACCTTCTTGATGTAATCAAAGTAAAAAACTGAAAGCATTTCCTACTGAGGAGACTGCAGTAAATGAGGAAATTAGGAAACTTCATAAGAAATAAATCTCCCAAGATGGCCACCAGAGACAAAAGAGCCCAAATGCAGCACAAATATCACCCAGATGTAGCCCACATGTAGCCCAATGACAGAAGTGTGCAAAACACTTATTTTTTGTGTATTTGCAGTTTTATATAGTGCAGACTTGTCAGGTATTGGAGTGCTTTACATGAGCATTGGTGACATCACACAAGATCAAATTTATTTTGGTTACAGACATGGGGAGATTAAGTGATTTGACCAGAATCACAGAATGTTGAGCTGAAGTAGAAACTCCAACTTGGTTCCCCAGTTGCAAAGTCTGCAGCTCTGGAAGTAACACCACATCCTCTCCCCTAGGTGCAACATTTAATCAAGTGGTCAACTGGATAAAAAAACATAAAGATTACAAATAATTTGAAAGTTCTTTGTCGCTATTTGAAAACTCAGAAAATATGTCCTCATTTTAGTTTTTTAGAGCACTAACCATAATTTTGATGCAAATAAGACCCTCTCATATATGTAATTTCTAAAGGAAATGCTCTAGGTATTACAGTTTTGATTACATCAAGATGACGTTCCACTTTTTTGTAATAAAGATAGAATTTAGCAATGTAGTTGTTCATTGGGATACTGTTGCGAGGCATAGGCCAGGGGCACGGACTCTGAAAATTAAAGGCAGGTAGGAGAGTGCAGAGGCAACAATTTGACCACACTGGGCAGGCAGGAAGGGCAGTGGCAGCACAACAGACTATGGAGGGCAGTGGAAAGGGGGGCAGGGGCAACAAACCAACAATACAGGACTGGCAAGAGAGGCTGTGGCAATATAATAGACCATTGTGGGCAGAAGGAAGAGGCAGTGGTAGTACAACCATACATGTCAACAGACCCGTTTCAGCCAGGAAACGTCCAATGTTTTTAAGCTCAAATGGACTTTATTTGATCTGTCTCCGGTCTACAATCTCCTCTTTTTCAATGTAACTCAAAGGGGAAGCTGAACTAACTATAACGGGGGAATTTCTAGGGTTTTGTACGAGGGAAATGTCCAGCTAACTATAACACCCCTGAAACCTATGGTTTTTTCAGTGAATATATATATATAGGTATGTGCATATATAGATATATACAAACACACGTGTTTATATATATATATATATATAGTTATATAAAGCATTAAATATCAGTGACATGTATTTACTTTACATTCTATTCAAGGCATACATTAAAATATTTAACATATACTATCTTAAACTCTATTTATTTATTAAAAACATATATTTTTGTCTATGTTTTGATGATATATTGTCAACAATATTTTTTCCGATATTTTTGTACTTACTACCATACGTATAGAAACACGATATTTTTGACACAATATTTTTGTCAACGATGTTATTTGCCACAATATTGCTTCAATGATCTGTGGTAGAAGCAAGGAAAACAGAATGGGACAAGAGAAAAAGCAGAGATAAATGACCCAACGCACTGTCTGATCACTTCTGGGCTCAAGGTAGGCTGTTGGTTGCAGTGGAACTCTACAAGTCAAAAAGACAACTTAAATAACTTTTCATTGGCATACTGAACATAAATTGCAATGGCAAAATGGTATACATTAGCAATATCACAATGGAACCAACTCTCTGTGATTTGGCAGTATTTTAGGAATCCCCGAAAACCAAACATAAAGTCACATAAATGTCTTGCATAGATATATTTTCTGAAAACCCCAAAGTTTAAGTGAAGTTATGGCTGAATTTGTCACATTTAAAAAATTCACCTAAAAACACAGTAATGTGTTGTTATGGTTTTATATTAAGACTGAAAAAATCACTCCAATTCGCAAGTTATGATTAGGACCACACTCCCCAACTTGCACAACAGCCATTCAACAATTCCCATGCTAACTGCACATCTAAAAGATCCATGCCCCCAATGTTCTGGGGATGAACAAGCCCCTCTGTGCACATTTGACCATGTAAAGCAGGGGTTGACTCAGTGCTATTCCGATTGACAGGTCCTGTGCCCAGCCCTCCGCAGACGACCAACTAACACTGCACATAGCCTTCTGGCCTTTATGAATCAACATAAAATATGTGATGCAATAAGTGAGATCATAAGCAATGCATTGCGGGGGCACGAATTATAGTTAGCTCACTAACTATAAAGGCTGATTTGCTCTGTTTTTGTACGAGTGAAACATCAGCCTAACTACAACGTACCTTTAACCTTTGTTTTTTCAGTGAATTTCTATGGTTAGTATTATTCCATTTCCTAACTATAACCTCACTGTAACCTTTGTTTTTTTCAGTGAATTTCTAAGGTTTTTTAAATGCTAATTCCTAACTATAATGTCCCTGTAACCTTTGTTTTTTCATTGAATTTCTATGTTTTTTTAAGGTAGTATTTTCACAGAGTGGTGGAGAGAGGGGCTGGAGCCTCTGATTGGCACTCAGAAATGCCCCTGTGAAGGACTTTCAAGAGGTACCAGGAGGGAGTCTTGGCCACCAAGGACTTTCTCCCCCAACCAGTTTTGTGCAAGGGGCCACATTTGCTGAGTGGTGGAGAAAGGGGTTGTGGTTTCCGAAGACCTCTTAGCAAACCCTCTGTGTGGGATTTACTCAAGGTAACAGGAAGGGCAGTTGGCCCCCAAGGACGCCCTTGGGAGCCAACTACCCCTCCTGTTACATCCAGTTAATCCCAGACAGCAGGATTGCTGAGACCTGGTAGGAGACCATGCACCCTTTCTCCACCACTCTGCAAACATGCCTCCTGAAGTCCTTTTGCCTATTGAGGGTCCTTGGGGGTCAACTACCCGTCCTGTTACCTCCAGCAAGTCCCACAGTGAAGTACTGGGTATTTTAGACCCAGCGGTGCAGGGGCACACACCCTATGACTTCTGGGTTCACCCTGTTCCAGACCTACAGAAACACAGAGTCTTCTGGGTGAAGTCAAAGATTCGTTTATTGGCTGCAGGCCAATTACAGGTATCCTAGAAGTACAACAGCGTGTATGTTCTCAGGAGACTGCTGAAAATCATAGGAACGGGCTTCTCCTTAAGTACAAAATATCATGCTCCAGGCACACATTCCTTGGTTTACGATATGGCCATATAAAGGTATACATTACAAACGAAAAAGCAGAGTCATGATGACCATCCCACATTCCAGTTCGGCCAGCCCACAATGATTTACACAGTAAGGTTCAGATCCCACATTTGATGTCAATAGACCCCCCAATAAACATGAGCATCTCCTGTTTTGGGAAACAAGTCATAAAGCAGGAACAAGCAGGTGTGGAAGAGATTAGCCGGGGGATTGTATAGAATGAAAGGGTTTTATGACGGGTCAAGCCCTGATGCTAATCACAGGTGGACGGAGGAAGGGGAGCTCGTGAGACCGGTTTGACCTGGGGCAGCAGAGCCAGCTGCCCAGGTCACAGAGAAGTCAAAGGAGAAGCCCATGTACTGTGAGGCCCGTATTTACTCCATTATAGCCTATGTGAGGGCAATGACAAGATGGCCACTGCTTCCAAAATGGAACCCGCGTAGTGAAGCAGAATGACGTGTACACAGTGCATTCATAGCTAGAACGGTATATAAAGCACTCGTACATGCCGCATTTACCCTTTGCGGTTTGCTAATACCAAGATAGACAGGGGTAGGGCCCTGTCCCCTACGCGGTCCCGAATATTAAAGTACGACAGACCCTCCTTTTGCCCTTACATAGGCAATCACTATACTCATCTTAATCCGAGTCTAGGTCAATGTTCCCAAAGTCATGGAGATGTTGCTGTAGCATCATCCTATTACTTAGTTCGTCCCTCGATACAGGTTTCCTTATACATAAGGTAGCACAGAGGCCACATATCGTGGGAGCACACTGTATACACAGACAGAACAGGAAAAGAATGGCTAAGATCATTCCAATGACCATCAGAACTTTCCAACCCCAGGCAGATATCAATTCCCAGAACCACCCCACCAGTGACCAATCTCCCTTATCCACGTGTATGGATTCAGATATTTTATGGAGTTTGGAGATGGCTTGATACACTGTTGGAGCATTATCTGGTATGAAAATGCAGCAACTGGATTGGATGACCTTGCATACCCCACCGCGGTCTGCAAGAATAACATCTAGAACCATGCGGTTCTGCAGAGTCATGAGGCGATCCGCTTGGAGCTCAGCTGTCAGATTACTAAGGGCACCAGCCGTTACATTGACAGTGGATTCAACCACACGAGTCAGCTGTCTCAGGTTCCTACTATTGACCATAGGTCCCCAAAACGGCAGGAAACCCAAAAAGAAGTCTCCCGCTTCCTGACCGGCAGTATCCTCCTTACTAATCACACCTCTCACAACTCTGGTCTTGTGATAGTCAGAGGCAGCAGTAAATGTCGGCGGTAGCAAGTTCGCAATATAACATGTGCCCGAGAAATCAGGGGGCAGCCATGTATATGCTCGGTCATTACAGATGAAATATGTGCCCTTGGCAGCCAAAAACGCAGGGGAAAACTGTGACGGGAAGGTGTACGTTTCAGTACAGTCACTCCTTCCCAGTTGAGCTCTAGGATTCTGACCATTACCCTGTAAGCAGAACCGACCCATGTGGGGTACGACCCAGATTGGAGATGAGATTTTTCGCTGTCTTTCACCCAGACTAATACTATACCCCGTCGCGTTCCATCCTACATAAGGTCTCAACTCTTCTTTGGGAATGGATGAGTATGCATCGATATCCCTACTCATATCGGCAACTCCTTTCATCAAAGCCTTATTATTGGTGATAGGTCTGATGGAACGCGGTTGGCGAGGGGAATATGTATCTAGAGCATAGAGAAACATGGTTTGGAATGCCCATGACGATCCATTGTAACTATACGGCAGCACCAGGTAGGGAATACCCTTGTTAATGGTATGGGGCATTAACCCACACACCCAGCAATTGGTCGTATTCATTACCAGTTGGTGCTGGTGCAAGAGTTGGATAAACGAGTTATTTACGAACTCTGATCGTCTGGTCTGTTCGTGCTCAGGCAAAGGGTGAAAAGAGTGAGAGGAGGCAGTAGAAAGAGGTATAGGCTGTTCAGTGGGTTCAATGGGCTTTTGAGCGGAGAAAAACACAAATCCTACAATAAACATCATGATACTACACAGTGTAAAAAGGCACAAAAAGACAAAACATTTACTTTTTACAATTCTACACATCCTTGTGTTAAAGTTCATTTCCTCAATCGGTCTCTCCATCTTAAAAAACTCCATCCTCTACTCGGGCCGCTCGCGGTGGATGAGTTTCTTCTGCTAAGGAGTACGCCTGTCAGTCCAGGGAAACGCCCTAGACCAACCAGAACCGTTGACCTAGCGTCTTCGGCCTGTACCCCAAAGTCTTGGCACCGCGACCCTGCGGCAGAACCCGGATGGTGGTTCGAAAAACAAAAAATCAAGAAAGTCTTTCAGATGGGAGAGCAAAAAATGTTAAAAAAGGAAATAGTGAGGAAACCTTTATTTGTCCATGGGCCTAGGTCTCAAATTATAGCGGAGACGGCCAGGTGCTGTTTGGTCTTGAAACAAAAGTTCAGGCTCAGTGGTGTCCAGTCGATTTGATGGTGGCACAGCTTCCTGCAGAATATTGTCACTCTCTTGGTCTGAAACTGTGCCTCTTATGCGTGCGTCACTGAATGGTACAAAACGAGGTACAGTGTCTGTCTCAGAGTCGGCGATACCCTCCTTGACCCACTGGTCATATGGCAGAGGCAAGGGGACTACTTTACAGTGGGTACCATGGATCCAGTGTTTCTTCCCTTTCACTCGCACTGCTGATCTTGTCGAAAGAAGAACAAGATGAGGGCCGATCCAGCGAGGCTCGTCGTTGCTCTTGCGCTGGAAATTTCGGACTAGCACCCACGTACCAGGGTTGATAGGGTGTCCAGGAGGTTCAGAAGCTTGGGGAAGAGTATCATGTACCTGTTGGTGCAAAACACGCAGTTTAACAGTCAAATCATACAGGTAATCGAGCAGTACTGGATGCTCTATCTCACTGAACTTCATGGGCCTCGGTACACCCCATACATTGGCCGGACGGCCAAAGACAACCTCGTAAGGGCTAAGCCCCACTCGTGAGTGTATGGTCATTCTGGTGGACAGGAGTGCTAAAGGCAGAGCGTCAGGCCATTTAAGACCGGTGCTCGCCTGGATTTTGGCCAGCTTGAGCTTTAAGGCTCCATTGTAGCGTTCTACTAATCCAGCTGATTGGGGGTGATTTGCAGCGTGGAACTTCTGCTTTATCCCTAGCCCTTCACATACATTCTTCATCACTTTACCCACAAACTCACTTCCGTTATCACACCACACCATTCTTGGCATCCCAAACCTAGGGAAAAACTCTTTCACAAGGGCTTTGGCTGTGGATAGGGCAGTGTTATCTTTCAGAGGATAAGCCTCTATCCATTTTGAGAAAGCACAAACAACCACCAGTACATATTTCAGGTTGTTGCATCCATGTGAATAAAGTCCAGCTGCAAAACTTCAAATGGACATGATGGGGGTGCAAAGTGACCAGCTGGAGTTGGGGTTCCCCTACCAGGGTTGTACTTCAAACATACTATGCAATTCTTGACCACATTCTCTGCACACTTGGGAATCCCAGCATTCTGCCATACTGGAGCCAACAACTTGCATATACCTTTCGTACTGATATGTGCCATTCCATGTGCCATAGTAACCACTGGAAGCACATATGCATCAGGCAACAACCATCGCCTATGTTCTGTCAGATCAATCCAACAACCATTCTCATCCAACTTACCCATACTTTCTCTCCACTTGCTTAACTCTTCCTCTGTGGCTTCAGCTTGAAGCGACTTCACACTCTCTATTGTGTTCTCACACATTCCCACATCATTAACCCATCTTGCGGGGCCTGCAACATACATTCTAGTCTTCACATTCTGTGCTGTTTCTCTCGCGGTCTCATCAGCAAACGCATTCCCACGTCCAACATCATCTGTGACTTTCCTGTGCGCACTGCATTTCATGATCGCAACTTGCAACGGTAGGGTCAGTGACTCAAGGAGATCATTCACCAACTTGCCATTCTGAATTTTAGCTCCATGCGACGTCAGGAACCCACGCTCCTTCCACAGTCGCCCAAAATTATGAGCCACGCCAAAGGCGTACTGGCTATCTGTGTATATATTCACTCTCATTCCTTCAGACAACACACATGCTCTCGTGAGGGCGATTAATTCTGCTGCTTGGGCCGAATTATGTGGCACTCGTGCAGTTTCCACGACCGTGTGCAAAGTCGTGATAGCATATGCAGCAGTCGTGTCACCATTAGGGAGCTTGAAACATGAACCATCTACCCATAAAGTGCCATCACACTCAGTCAGGGGAGTATCTTTTAGATCCACTCTCCCTTTCGTCTCTTCTTCTGTTCTGAACAGACAGTCATGTTGCTCAATCTCATCTGAGTCTGCTGGAATTGGCAACAATGTGGCTGGATTCAGCGTATTGCATCTTTTTATGTGTATGTGATTTGCTAACAGTGTAAGTTCATAACCTGATAATCGCGCACTAGTCAAGTGTTGTGTCTTGGTTCTATTTAATAATGTGTCTACAGCGTGTGGAACCATAACAATCAATGTATTGTCCATTACCAAACCAGCAGATTGTCGGATAGACATCGCTGCAGCAGCTGTCGCTCTCAGACAGCTTGGCAATGCCCTTGCTACAGGGTCCAAGGTTGATGAAAAATATGCGCATGGGCGCGGTCTGTCACCAAAAGGCTGTGTTAACACTGACAACGCACATCCATCTTTCTCGTGAACATACAATGTAAAAGGCTTACTGTAGTCAGGGGTACCCAACACAGGTGCTGAACATAATGCATTACGCAATTCTACAAAACTTTTCTGGCACTCTTCAGACCATGGGATAGGATTCGGTGTGTCTTTGCATGTTAAGGCTAACAAAGGTTTTGCCAATAAAGAAAAACTAGGGATCCAATGCCTACAGTATGAAGTGATGCCCAAGAAAGCACGCACTTCTCTCTGTGTTCTTGGCACACTCAACTGTGCAATGGCTTGAATTCTTTCTGGGGTCAGTTTCCTTCCCTCCTTCGATAAGAGATGACCTAAGTAGGTCACTTCTTGTCGACAATATTGCAGCTTAGAGAGAGACACTTTGTGATGGAAAGCAGATAAATGGCGCAACAGTGACAATGTGGCTTCTTTACAAATCTTTTCAGTATCCGCAGCGATCAGTAAATCGTCCACGTACTGAATCAGGATAGCGCCACTAGGTAAAACAAGTGCATCAAGCTGCGCCTTCAAAGCCTGACTGTATATGGATGGACTCTCACAGTAGCCCTGGGGAGCGCGTTTGAAGCGGAAGCTTCGGCCTCCCAGACTAAAACCAAAAATGTCTCTACTCTCTTCTGCAATTGGGATACTAAAGAAGGCATTTTTTAAATCAATCACTGAAAACCATGCAGCAGAGGCTGGAATCATCGTTAACAAGGCAGTTATATCGGGGACAACCGGAAACTGTGGCACAACAATCTTATTAACCTCTCTGAGATCGATCACAAATCTGTAAACAGGTGGCTGTGAAGGGTCCGTTCGTTTTAAGACAGGTAAAATCGGGCTATTGCAAACGTTGCCTCTTGTCTCTTCAATCACACCCTTATTAATCAAGTCGCTGACAATGTCTAACAATGCTTTCTGCCCTTCATTAGAGATCTTGTACTGGGGAATACGTGGCAGTCTGACATTAGCTTTTAAAGTCACCACATATGGCGGTATCTCCAAGAGGCCCACATCATTGGGACCAGTAGCCCAAAGGGCATCCGGAAGGGATGACAATTCAGGTGGCATTGTATTTTTAGACAGATACATTGGGGAAATCACTTTCTTGCCTAATGTAAGTTGTACTCCTGAAGGAGAACAATACAGTGTAGCGTGCAATCTTTTCAACAAATCTAATCCCAGCAAATTCTCACCACAACCTGTTGTCAGAATCAGGGGTGCTTTCAGCTCGCAAGGTCCAACAGAAAGTGACATGGGACTAGAAATCGCGTTCCTAACTGGGGCGCCAGAAAAACCTACTGAAACATTTATATCGCCAGACAAAGGTGCGCCAGGGAGTTTTGAATGCATGATTGAACTCTTTGCAGCACCAGTGTCTAGCAGAAAAGGCTCCGTTACATTTGCTGTAGTCACCTCAACATACGGTCCACTCTGATCCACTGGCACTGAAACAACTCCCTCTCTCTGTCTATGGCTGTCCTAGTAGTCATTACTTTCTGCATCACCGTCCTCTGCATAATAATCATTATTGTAATACTGGGCCGTATTACTAATCGCGTTAGCTTGCTGATCAAAGCTATTGATGGTACTTTGAGGCGGCAGAGGACGCGCGTTCTGGGGAACACTTCCACGCCCTCTGCCTCTAGGAGCTTGCTGACCACCCCTTCCTCTGGCACCATACGCATTACCGTTCCGCTGCATTAATTTAGAGCAACTGTATTTATAATGACCTTCCTCTTTGCATTATGAACATTGGTTGGGACCTACAGGAACACGTGGTTGGTAATACCCATTCATTTGCTGATTGTTCTGAAACTGTTGGGGTTGGTGATAGACACCTTGGGGTTGCCTATAATTATTCTGACCTCCACGTGGCGGATAGGCCTGCTGTAAAAGGACCTTTGTCTTTAGTTCCTTCGTTTTCTTCTCTGTTCTATCTTTCTCGTCTTTATCTCTATTTTCATAATACTGTGCAGTAGCCAGTATTTGCGCTGAAGAAGAAACAGCCCAAGAACTTTCTGAATCTTTTAACTTTTTACACAGGTCAGGAAGTAAATTCTGCACAAACTTATCCACAAATAACCGTTGGCCACCCTCAGTACTCATATCTTGCCCACTGTGATCAATAAACGTTTCTTCAAACCTAGTAAAGAAGTCTGACACTGTCTCATCTTTCTTCTGCTTGCATGCAGATAACTTGTCCCAATTTACGCGCATCGCAGGCATTATTGTCTTCATATACGTGATGATTCTACCAGGCAGTTCAGCTACTAAAGGTTCTGGTTTCGCACCACCAGTTTGTCTAGCATCAGCAGCAACAATGTTAGCCCATGTATCCCCTAGTTCTGCATTGTGATCTACATTACGAATTGACCCCCATAGAGGCTGTGGAACAACATTACCAAACAACATGTCTATGTCGGCCAGATTCATAACGCATGACCCTGCCGTCTGTGACAACTCTTTATAATAACCTGCTGGGTTCTTACGGGGATCAGGCAAGGACTGCTTAAGCGCTAACACCTCAGAGCGCTTCCATGGAACATGCACCCAAACACGCTGGAAATGCGCTGCCACAGCGGGGTTACCACCGGCAGCTGCAACCGCTTCCTTCCATACCGGGGGAACTTCTCTCATAGGGTATTGTCGCGCTTTTACCTTTTTCCCCACAAGGACATCTTGTTCAAACAATGACTGTTGGCAATCATCATTCCTAAAGGACAATACAACCGCAACTGCTTTATCTACTCCACGGTCCACAATTATACCAGTTCCAAAATCGAACCTCACTCTACACAATTCCTGCGGGTTCGGATTTTTACCACTATCCTCCAATTCTTCACAGAGAATTTCGCACATTTTCTCAAACACATATCTCTGTTTCGGGGCATCCCATTGATGGAAAACGTTGACAACTGATTCCACATCATACAGTGAAGGAAAAACAATCCATCTACGCGCCATGTTATCTATTACCTTTTTCTCATCGGGGTTAGGCAATTGGCTACGCAATTGCTTACGCTGTAAACCAGGAGTCGCACCAGATGACTCAAAGAGAGGAGACATTAATGTAGTAACCACATTAGCTAAGCGCTGTCGCGCTGAAGGAGAAGCTGAGGCGAGAACAGGGGGAAAAACAGAGGGAAGAAAAGAGGATGTAGAGACAGGTACTGGAGTGGTGGAAGGAAGAGTGTCAGGGGAGGCAGCTGCTGTATTAGGCAAAGTCGCAGGAAGTGCGGGGGCAGTTGGAAGCACAACTGGCGGTCCTTGAGAGGGCTGCGCTACAGGGATAGGAACCGGCTGCAAAGCAGCTGGCGGTAGCGGCAAGGCTTGCAGTATATTCACTGGAGGTGGCATATTTACAAGCTGGGGAGGCGCCGTGGCATTTTGAGCATACGGGGGTGGCGAACTCAACAAATGTGACATCAGGGGATCTTTCTCCTTTTCTTCGGACTCATTCTGCTTAGAATGTGGTAAAGCTGGGTAACATTTGTCAATCCCTAACTTGCGCTGCCTGTGCAATTGCTCACTCATTTGCTCCTCCTCATTGTCTTTAAATTGTACAGCTGCTTGCATCACTGTCATACCTTTCTCTCTCTTATTCTTTTTCGCTAGCTTAATTTCCTTTTGTTTGGCTTCCTTTCGCCATAAGCGGAAAGAGTCAAACATCGCCGGCCGGGCTTTCTTCTTAAACAATTTAATTTCCAAATTATCTAAAATATCGGTATCAAAACTACCATTTTGGGGCCATTTTAAAACACCATCTTTCCTGGTGTAGTGGATCCATACTTTGTTATATGCAATGGGGCCTACGCCATGTTTTACATAGAGCTCATAAGTTGGAGTTCCAACCGGAGGAACCGGACATGATTCCTCCAGCTGGAAATCTTTTCCACAACCCAAACAGATTAATCTACCAAATAGTCCAGAACCAAGCATCTTTGCTCACAAGTCTAGATCCAAACGTCAAAGGATTATCGAATACGATATTCTCGTGAATACACGAGTCCTCTGGCTTTGGCGTTTGCAAACTCCAAAGTACCAAATTACCAAATCAAACGATCCCGAAGGATACCAAAAACAAATAGGAGACGCTCCACTTATACTTAACTGAAGATTGTTGATCGATGGCGTCACCAGAAGACTCTCTCGATTGTTCCGCTCTCTCAGATTCGTCAAGGGTCCAAAACAGGTCGATTAATCAGGGCAGCAGTCCTTCGTAGCCGTCGGGACGCGGAGAACCTCGCAGAAAAGACTTTCGGACCACGTCGACATGCAGGGGTCGATGAAGTGGCGGCCTTCCTCCGGAATTTCCACACGAAGCTCCTCACGAACCTCTGGCTTGGACTGGTACCGCTGAAATCGTCCCGAGTTGGGCGCCAAACTGAAGTACTGGGTATTTTAGACCCAGCGGTGCAGGGGCACACACCCTATGACTTCTGGGTTCACCCTGTTCCAGACCTACAGAAACACAGAGTCTTCTGGGTGAAGTCAAAGATTCGTTTATTGGCTGCAGACCAATTACAGGTATCCTAGAAGTACAACAGCGTGTATGTTCTCAGGAGACTGCTGAAAATCATAGGAACGGGCTTCTCCTTAAGTACAAAATATCATGCTCCAGGCACACATTCCTTGGTTTACGATATGGCCATATAAAGGTATACATTACAAACGAAAAAGCAGAGTCATGATGACCATCCCACATTCCAGTTCGGCCAGCCCACAATGATTTACACAGTAAGGTTCAGATCCCACATTTGATGTCAATAGACCCCCCAATAAACATGAGCATCTCCTGTTTTGGGAAACAAGTCATAAAGCAGGAACAAGCAGGTGTGGAAGAGATTAGCCGGGGGATTGTATAGAATGAAAGGGTTTTATGACGGGTCAAGCCCTGATGCTAATCACAGGTGGACGGAGGAAGGGGAGCTCGTGAGACCGGTTTGACCTGGGGCAGCAGAGCCAGCTGCCCAGGTCACAGAGAAGTCAAAGGAGAAGCCCATGTACTGTGAGGCCCGTATTTACTCCATTATAGCCTATGTGAGGGCAATGACAAGATGGCCACTGCTTCCAAAATGGAACCCGCGTAGTGAAGCAGAATGACGTGTACACAGTGCATTCATAGCTAGAACGGTATATAAAGCACTCGTACATGCCGCATTTACCATTTGCGGTTTGCTAATACCAAGATAGACAGGGGTAGGGCCCTGTCCCCCACGCGGTCCCGAATATTAAAGTACGACAACAGGGTGGGCTTGGAGAGATGTTTCTGGTGGCAGCGCCCCCTTTCTCCACCACTTTGCAAATGTGCCTCCTGGCACACTACTAGTTGGGGGATGAAGTGCCCTTGGCTCTTGAGGTTCCATGGGGGCCAACTAGCCCTCCTGTTACCTCCAGCAAGACACACACAACTGTACTGCTGAAAGGTCATAAGAGGCCACACCCCCTTTCTCCACCACTTTGCAAACGCGCCTCCAAGCACACTATTGCTTGGGGGAAGAAGTCCACTTTAGTCCTGGGGCCCTCGAGAGGCCAGGGGAGCTCAACCACCCACCAGCAGTGCACCGAGAGGTGCGTTTACAGAATAGTGGAGAAAGGGGGCGTGACCTCTGCCCACCTCTCAGCAATCCCACTGTGTGGGGCTTACTGGAGGTAATAGGAGGTCTTGTTGGCCCCTAAAGACCCTCAGCAGCTAATGGACTTCATCCCCCACACTCTGCAAATTCGCCTCTTGGCGCATTTGCAGAGTGTTGGACAAAGGGGGTGGGGCCTCCAGCGCATTGAGGCTTTTTCTTTTATTTATCTTTCATTCACGTATTCAAAGACTTTATTGCAGTCAGACGACCATAAAAGTGCATGTGCAATACAGCCCATATAAATACATTAAAAGTATGATAAAATGTGGATTACATAGTAGAGAGATCAGACAGTACTTGGGCTAAGAGCCAGTTTTACAATCACCATGATGGACTGACATCTCTGCTGTGCAAATAGAGATGGTGACAACAAAAACCTCACAGGACCTGCCATGCTGTCGGTGTTCTCCTGGTGTACTGATAATAAATTCCTTAAGTACATCCACAGTTAAAATATTGGAACATCATATTAAAATAAACAATAAGAACAGATAAAAGCATCTGCTTCACAACTTCTGCAGCTTCCATCTAATGCCCCACATAAGTTGCAACTGAACAAGCGACCACGGATCTTGGGTCTGGTTTAAGATTTCGTAGGGCTTCGCCAAGATTTGAACGTTACCAGCTGCTTGCATTTGGGGTGTGCCACTTGGCTCTTGTGGCTGAATAGGCTGAACAGGCAAATAATGCAGGTGATTCGATTGCTGTAGCACAATTAAAACAAAACAGTGAGGATGGTGGGTAACAGTGCCAAGTGCTTGTGAGGGAGTTCAGGGGAAGTATGCGAAACCTAAATTGCATATATAATTTCCTATTGTTGGGTGTCTGGATGATATCTAGGTAGCTTTCTAAGGAACTAACCAATTTGAAGTTCATAAATCCCATGGTTAGTTGTCCCCATGACGAGTTGGTAAGCGCAGTCAATTACTATAACTTCATTTATTATTTCTATGCAAGCCAAACCTAAATTACCAAAACATTATAAAAATGTAGGATTTATGCGCCACCTTCAAATTACTATTATTTTTTGGGGGGGAGTTTCATATAGCGCAAACTAGACCCAAAGGTATCAGAGCGCTTTACATGAGCACCAGGTACGTTACAGACGGACACATTCATTTTTGTTAGGCACAGGGAGATTAAGTGATTTGCCCAGAATCACAGAATGTTGAGCATCACTGCCGGGACTCGAACCCGGTTTCCCAGCTCCGAGGTCAACCGCCCTAGCCGTTAGGCCTTACTCTCTCCCCAATTACTATTACTCATGCGCCTCTGTAAACAGTGTTATCAACTCACTACGCACACTATGTTAACTGTAGCTCGCCACTCTACTAGGCACAGTGTTCTCATAAATTATGTCATTTGAGATGTCAAAAGTGTTGCTATGAATGCTATGATTTACCATGTAATATGAAAGGGTATAAGCAGTACGTAAAGAAGGTGCAAGTTATAGTTAATGTAGGTTGCCTAGCGAGTTGACAATACTGTTTATGGAGATGGGCGAGTTATAGTAATTTGAAGGTAATGTCTAAATTAGACATTTAAGGTATAACTATAACTTTGGAATATCTAATGTTTATGTAGTTTAAGTTTAGTTTAAATAGAAAGCATTTGAAAGTGATGCTTAACTTACAAATTTAAGGTATAACCATAACTTCTGAATTTCTGAATGTTTGTGTAGCTTAAGTGTGGTTTGTATGCAAATAATAAATAACATAGTCATTACAACTAGGGCTCCCGGTTTTATGGTATTTATTTTTTTGCCATTTCCTTCTGTATTTATCCATATTTAGTTTTTGGGCATTTTTTCTGTATTTATCCATATTTATATTTGCCACACGCAAAAGACGACGCTACAGCTAGTATTTTTCCACACTTATTTAAATTGACAATGCACACATGCGCTCGGTTGTCATTGGTCAACATTATACATTCATCTGAAGACTTTGCCATTTGAAGAATGTCCCAAATATGCTTAAAAGTGCTATGACAAGCCATTTGTCTCAGAGCCTGGCAGTTTCTGTCATCCGCAGAGTGCCACATTTTATTTCCCACTGAACACCATACTGCCCCACTGAGAGAAACTCACACTGCCTTCAGCTACAGCCCAATTGTGCCCGCCTATAAACAACTGGAAACAATTCAATTTAAATTATGCACTAGACTACAGTAATTTGCTGCCTGAAAAAAAAAGTAACAACATACTGGAAAAAATCAATGAGTGTTTTTGCTTGAAAAAAGCAAACAATATGAAAAGAAAAGTAGCGCTTCACTGGCAAACTCTGCATTTGCAATGCAATAGGTCTCGCATTTACGAGGGTTTCAGCTATTGACAATGCAAATACCAATGCCTTTAATTTTTGTTTTGGTTTTTAAAACATAAATAAAAGGCATTGTTATTTACATTGCCCATAGCTTACACTTGCATAAAAGCGACACCTATTGCATTGCAAATGCTTGTTATTTTATCTCTCGTTATTCCTAGGTTGCTAAAACGCATTCTCCTTGGGGTCGCGATAGTACAACTAATCAGGGGCAGGTACATCTTGCGTGCTCCCCCTCTCTCTCTCTCACTACAATTAACTTTCGCGGCCGCGGCGCTTGTGTTTCAGTGCTTGTGTTCACAAGACACTGGTGCAAGCTTAAAATGTATAGCGAGAAGCAACTCAAAATCTCTGCCTGTTTCTTGTGTGAAAATGTTTGCTCCTTCGTGTGAAAATTTTACATGACAGTGGGAACCCCATTTTCCACAGTTCGTGTAATTCTATGTAACCCTCTGAATCTTGTGATGCTCGGCTTGCATGTCAGAGTGCTCAGACATTTCTTATGGTTTGAGGGTGCATTTTAATTGCAGCTGCGGGCTAGAGCTGCTGCAGCAACCTAGCCTACAGCCATGTCGAGATTTTAGTGCTGCAAATTAGAGGATCATGTCTCTGAGACAACAATCCGTTTGTAAGTCACATATAGAAGACCTGCTCTTGATCGTGAGGGACGGAGTTGATATCTTGAAGCATATTTCTGTCATTTTAATGAACATGCATCTAAGTGTGCTAACTGTGATCTGTTTGTTGGCTGCAGGGAGCACACAGACACATAAAAGTGTTTAAGTTGGTAAACGTCAGTGAACTGCCAGCTGCAGTAATTGCTCAAACCTTTGCATAAAATAAAGATTTGAAGACACTAAAGGGGTGAAAAACAGGTGTGTTATTTCATCGGCGCTCAGCATCTGATGTGTGCTGCAGGCTTCGCAGTCAGTGGAAGGAGGAAGGCAAGGAATTGAACTCCCTGTAGGAATATATGAATTCTAACCGAGGAGACATGAAACCGAATAGACTAACCTTTTCACGGCGTAGGTATTACATATGCATGGGGAATAATCATAAAGTATGCACTTGTGCAGAGAGTTACATTCACAAAGGTGCAATTTATGGATGTGTATTTGTGTGCATGCTGTACGACAAGTACAGTAGTTGTCCGACATTACTACACATGGATTTTTATTTTTTTTAACACTAATAATATTCCATTGCTGATACATGCCAGTAATTGTACTGTCTCATAAAATATTGGTATTGGGCATCATCTGAAATTACGCAAGGTGCTCTCATATTCCTTATGTTGTTATCCGATTCTGAGGAGAAATATGCGACGGTTTCCTCCTGTTCACAGCAGGTTGAACATGTCAGTGAATGGTCTAGCGGTGGTCGGGCAATCGGCAGAGTGAAGAGGCAGGGGCTCTAAGGAGGGGCGAAAGAACAACAAAGCCTCATTAAAAAGAAAATGGTCTTTTAAAGACCTGTGAAGCACTCGGGTGCGGCTCTGTGTGCCCCGGGAAGCTGTCTCAGCCTGGGCAGACACCTCTTAACCGTCTAAGGAGGGGGAGACACCAGATGGTTGGGGGGTGATTCTATTGATGTGAATTTAGACCTCACTCGAGGGGCGGAGCGGAGCTGGGGCATCAACAATAGCGTTTTGTGTTACTGGAGGCTGGTCTGCAGGAGCAGGTACTAGTATTTTCCCATTTTTATATATAAATACAGATAAAGGAAAACTTGTTTTCCGTCTGTATTTATATGTAAAAATCCGTTTAAACGGAAAACCGGGAGCCCTAATTACAACTAAGTATTAAGCTTTGAGGGTTTTTCATTGAATTTGTAGGTTTTTAAAATAATTTTAAAACATTTTTTGTAATATATCACAAAATCCATCAGTGTTTTTCTTTTTATGCATGGCTTGGAGTGGCATAGAGTAGAGTGTCATACAGTAGAGTGCCATAGAGTAGAGTGGTATAGAGGAAAGTGCAAAGAATAGAGTGGTGTAGAGTGAAGTGGCATACAGTAGAGTGGTGTAGATTAGAGTGGCTTGGAGTGGAATAGCTGAGAGTGGAGTGTTGCAGAATGGACTAGTGGAGAGGCATAGAGTGGAGTGGTGTAGAGTGGAGTGGCATTAAGTGAAGAGGTGTAGAGCGGAATGGAGTAGAGTAGGGAGGAGTAGAGTGGAGTGCCATAGAGATAAGTGGGATAGAGTGAAGTGGAGCAGAGTGAATTAGTGTACAGTGGAGTGGCTTATAGTGTAGTGGCTTTGAGCGGACTGGCATAGGGTGGAGTAGCGTCAAGTGGAGTGGCGTACAGTGGAGTGGCGTACTGTGGAGAGGAAGGAGTGAGGTGGTATAGAGTGGAATGGTGTAGAATGGAGTGTTGTAAAGTGGAGTTGTGTAGAGGAAACTGGGGTAGAGTCGAGCTGTGTACAGTTATATGTCATAGAGTGACGACAGTGGAGTGGCGTAGAGTGGAGTGGAGTTGCATAGAGTGGAATGCAAAAGAGTGGAGTGGCAGAGTGGAGTGAAGTGCCATAGAGTGGAGTGGTGTAGATTGGAGTGGTGTAGAGTGGAGTGGGGTAGAGCTGAGTTGTGTATAGTGAATTAGCATTGAATGGAGTGGCATAAAGTGGAGTGTAGTGGCATAGAGTGGAGTGGCATAGAATGGAGTGGCTTAGAGTGGAGTGGCTTAGAGTGGAGTGGCATAGTGTGGAGTGCATAGAATGGAGTAGCGTAGAGTGCAATGGTGTAGAGTGGAATAGCATTCAGTGGAGTGACATAGAGTGGAGTGGCATAGAGTTGAGTGATGTAGAGTGGAATGGCGTAGAGTGGAGTGGTGTAGAATGAAATAAAGTAAAGTGGAGTGGCGCAGATGTAGAGTGGAATGGTGTAGAGTCGAGTGGTGTAGAATAAAATTAAGTAAAGTGGAGTGGCGCAGAGTGGAGTGGCCTAGATTGGAATAGAGTAGAGTAGGACAGAGTGGAGTAGAATAGAGTGAAATGACATAGACTAGAGTGGCGTAGAGTTGAAAAGCATAGAGTGGAGTGGTGTAGAGTGGAGTGTGCTAGAGTTGAATGGTGTAGAGGGGAATAGCGTAGAGTGGAGTTGTGTAGAGTGGAGTGGTGCAGAATGAAGTGGCGTGGAATAGAATAACTTTAAGTGGAGAGGCATATAGTGAAATTGCAATCAGTGGAGTGGCATGGAGTAGAGTGGTAAAGAGTGGAGTGGGGAAAAGTGGTGTAGAGTAGAGTGGAGTGGCGTGGAGTAACATGGAGTCTAAGGGTGCAGAATGTAATGGTGCACAGTGGAGTGAGATAGAGTGGAGAAATGCACAGTGGAGTGGCATACAGTGGAATAGTGTACAATGCAGCGTCATAGAGTGGAGTGGCATCGACTGGAGTTGTGTAGAGTGGAGTGGCATAGAGTGAGGTGGCTTGGAATAGAATACCTTTGAGTGGAGTGGCACAGAGTGGAATTGTGTTCAGTGGAGTGGTGTACAATAGAGTGGTATAGAGTGGGGTGGAGTAGAGTGGAGTGGCGTAGAGTCCAATAGTGTAGAGTGAAGTGGTGTGTTATACAGTAGAGTGAAGCGGTGTGTTAGACAGTGGCATGTAGTCCAGTGTCTTGGAGTCAAGGGGCATAGAGTTGAGTGGTGTGGAGTGTCATAGAGTGGAGTGGACTGTCGTACAGTGGCATGTCATACAGTGGAGAGACATGTGATAAAGTGGAGTGGTGAGTGGTACAGTGGAGTGTTCTGTTGTGTTGTGTTGTAGAGTGTAGTTTAAACAGATGTAGGGGAAAATGCCTGAACTCATTTAGCTGAAATTTTTCAGGAATATAGATTATGCAGCATAATGGGCCCTTTTGGGTAGTAGCTCTACATGTATTCAGAAGTTTTAATGTTATTGGGCCTAATTCACAAAGGTAAACTTTCCCTTTTGTGTAAGTTGATGATTGGTTGCTGTTCACAAAGACATTTTATGAGTACCATCTTTACGACTGCGCAGTCTCTACATATCAAAAGAAGTCCCACCTTTTTATGAGCAGAGACCCCGGGGTTGAGAAGACACTACATGTAAAATACCTTTGTGATTAGCAAAAAATGGTAAACTTACACAAAACTGTAAGGGTACCATTGGGAATTAGGCCCATAATGCACAAAAACGTATTAATATGTTGTGCTGCCGCGTACCATGGTAATTTTCCTATATAGCATGGTAGAGCACAATGCCAAAACAGCATATGATTAGATAATGCAAGCCCTTGCAAAATTAAAAGGCAGCCATATTGTTGAGACCACACATAGGGGCTCATTACGATGGCGGGCGGACATCAGTCTGCCTGCCACCATACCGGTGATGGGACCGACCGCCAAACGTGCGGCAGTCCCACCGGCCCCATTAGGATGCGACCGCCATACTGGTGGGCGCATCCTGCCCTTTTACCATTGCAGACAGTGCTGCTGGCTGCAGCACCGTCCGCAATGGTAAAAGGGCATGCACAGCATTTCCACTTGGTGCCTGCCACTTGGTGCAGGGGGCTGCAGGGGGGTACCATGGGTACCCCCCAAGTGCACCCACCCCACCAGCCCCCCAGGGGCCCGCAACCGGCCCATAAGGCCAAACACCACCAGCCTTTCCATAGCAGCATCGCCGCCATGGAAATACCTTTCACCACACACATCCTAATATGGCTGGTGGTGCCTGCTAGGCACCCCCACCATATTTGTGGCCCAAATCCACCCGGCCGGCAATTGTAACGATTGCTCACTGGTGAAAAAGCAGTGGACGGACTTTGCGTCTGCCGCGATACCCACTGCCATCATAATATGGTGGGGGGAATTTCACATTTTGATGGCGTAACGATCGCCACCGCTGGCCCGGCGGTGGTGATCGTTATGTCATTCTAATGAGCCCCTTAGTCTGCATTCTGGATGTAAATACAGTGTACAACTGTTTTGTAAGTGTATAGGAAGGCATGAGTCAGTTTATTTAAGTGTGTAAATGTAAGTAAATAAAAACTATGTTATTACTTTATATATTGTTATTTTACGTTTACGGAGTTCTGCAGTACTATCATATTGTTTACACCATATTTAGTCTGAGTTCTAGCTTAGAATTGTAAATTTAGAATAGTAGTGTTGTTCTTCATTTGTACATAATTTTCTATCATATTTTTTTAAGTAGACTGTACTACACTAGGGCCCAGATGTACAAAGCTTCATTTCTTCATTTCGTTTTCATTTCTTAAATAGCGACTCTGTAGGAATCTCTAATTAAGGAATGAAAAAAGGATCTGCCCTAAATTTGTGATTCCAAAGTAGGAATCATTATTAGGGAATCACAAATAGGAAATGCCATTGCATCCCCGTCTATGGGCATAACAGGAAATGGTTTGCATTTCCTAAATTGTGATTTCCCAATAGGATATCGCAATTTTGAAATGCAAAGCCAACGGTGCCTCTGGGATTAAGGCTCCCCCTGGAGGCACCCCGAAGGTTCTAGTGCACATGTAAGAGCACGTAAGCCCTAGGGGCATATATAAGCTTCATGTCAAATTTAAAAAATTCATTTTTAAATGCATTTTTTAATTTTGCACATGGTTACCATCAACTTCAAGTCGATGGTAATAGCATTGCCTAAATGCCCAATTTGCATTTAGGAAATACTACGTACATGTTCTTATGAATCGCAAATAGGTAACCCCTCTTGGGGATTTCAAAATCGTGGTCGCAATGTGCTATTTCTACTGGGTAGGAATTGAAAATTGCGACTCGTTTAGGCCCTTTATATATCTGATAAATCCATTTAGCATTTCTTAAAGGGCCGAAATAGCGATTTGGCCGATTAAATTTGCACATCTTGGCCTAAATTTCCCCTTAAAAACCAGAACATAGACTAATTGTTGTCTAAACTATATTTGGCCCTTCCAAAATTGAAAGTGCAAAATATAGTTGTGACCAAACATAGGAGCATATTACGATATGAGTTGGGAAGCCTCCAATCCTACTTCGGAGACTTTCCGATTCACATCGTAGGTTTCAAATCCAACAGCCTTATCATGATAAAGGCTGTTGGATGTAAAACCGGTCAGTCGGACCGACTGGCTTCAGACGGGCTCAAGGAGCCCGTCAGGCAGTCGGAGGGCACTCATAATCCCCTATGTATGGCATTTACACCGCGGGTATTATGATGTCGCTTTCCGACAGTCTTTTTATGTCCGGCTTTCTGACATGAAATGGCTGCCGGAAAGCAGCTTTGGGTGCTCCTAGCAGGGCCCCCATGTCCCCGCAGGCTTCGGTTGGGGGCCTAGGAGGCACCCACGCTGCCCCTCTCTAAATCCTTGCACCGTGTGGCAGGCATCGTGAGGTAACTACACAGGCTTTACAGCCACAGCACAAGCTCCCATAGGGAAATAGGAGTATGCGACTGCATTACTTGCAGTCAAGTTGTAATTGTGGTGTTGGGACCACCGACCGGAGGTTGGTTGGTCCGGAGACCGTGGCGACTGCCCGACATCGCAATCAGGCCCTTAGTCTGCATTCAGAGTTCTAAGGAGAAATTGAGTGTAGTACAGTGTCTTTATTTTTTTTTAATCATATTTAGTTTAAAAAACAATTAAGTACACTGTCCTACACTATATTTCATTGCCCTACACAATAGTAAAATTAAAAATATGTACAAAATTAACATAACACTGTACTACACTAAATTTCCCTTTAAATATAATGTCATTGTTATTTATTAATTATTTTTTTATTATTAACTGAACGAATCTTAAAGGGTACCTAAGAGTGCAAGGTCACCTAGTCCCCTCCGACTAATACCTCAGTCCTTTCCTTTCCCCTACCCATAACCTAAAATAACCTTAAAGTGAAAATATCGAGCTCTATGAAAGATAACTGGTAAATTCAGCATATCACGTAGATATCATGGCACAACACATCTCTGGTGTATACATGTTCAGTAAAAATAAAATTCAAATATACACGTTGGTCACATTGTTCTCAGTGTACAATAGATCCTGGTGGGGGTCAAACAAACAGGTACCCAATAGTCTGAGATCTGCCAGATAAAATATGAAATGAGTAATATGTATCAAGTTTTAATTGTTAAGAAACCCCCTCCCCCCGCCCCATTCAGCATCCAATTTAGAAATTCGGTCAGTCAGCCTGTATATTACCTGCTTCTATGAGGCTACCTGATACATCCCCTTCTACTGTTGGCACTCTTGTGTTATGCCTGTCATCCTTAGGGTGGTCTTTCACCCAAATATTTGCCTTTTGCCTCTCATTTTTGCTGATTCTTTCTGTTGGCCGTAGAACTTTGAGCACTTCACCACTGCTAAGCAGTGCTAAAGTGCTTGTGCTTCTCCCTTAAATATGGTGACATTGGTGAATACCTAATTGGCATATTTGCTATACTGATAAGTCCCTTGTAAAGTGGTATACCATATACCCAGGGCCTTTACTTCAAATGCTACTAGTGGGTTGCAGCACTGATTGTGCCACCCCCTTTCAAACCTGTCTCAGGCCTGCCAGTGCAGCGCCTGTGTGTGCAGTTTACTGCCACTTCAACTTGCCATTTAAAATTACTTGCCAAGCCTTAAACTTCTATTTCTTATATATAGATGTCACCCGTAAGGTAGGCCCTAGGTAATCCTAAGGGCAGGGTGCTATGTAAGTAAAAGGCTGGACAGCTACCTTTCTGTTTTACATGTCCAGGTAGTGATAAACAACCTATTTTGTTTTTCACTACTGTAAGGCCTACCCCTCTCATAGACCAGCACTGGGAATTCCTTAATATACGTTTAAGCAGTAATTCCTGATCAGAGAGGAGTAGCTTTTACATGTTTGATATGTTTGGAATGCTAATGATAAATCCTCCTTACTGGGGAAGTTGGTTTTAACATTACTTTTTTAGAAATGCCACTTTTAAAAAGTGGATATTTCAATGTACTTACTGCTTTTTGACAGCCTGTCTCCAAAACACATCTGGGTGGGGTGACAGCTACACTTTATGCATTCCCTCTAGACAGCCACAAACACAGAAAGGTGAGGCTCATATGCATTCTGAGCACTCATCTGCATCCATGTGTATTCTGATGTGTGTTCCTGGGCAAGATAGGAGAGAGGTATATCACACTCACATCTGAATAGATGAGATAGTGTCCTACCCTCACACAAAGCATGGATTTACCCCCCAGGGTTAGCCTGGCAGATCGGACTGGGCTGAAAGGGATCCTTGTGCACTTTAGAGAGGTCTTTTTAAGTCACCCCCACATCAAATGCACTTTTGGATATATGTACTGGGTCTCTGACCCCCACAAATCAGAAACGTCTGCATCTTGAACTGAACCTCTGTCAGAAGGACTGCTGTGCTGGTTAAAGGACTCAACTGGCCTGCTTTTCTGGAAGGACTGCTTTTCTGCCTGTTGCCCTGCTGCTCTCTGATTCTGCTGGAAGGACTCTGCCTTCCCTCCAAATGATCTTCAAGGGCTTGATGACTGCCCCCTGTTTTCTGAAGTCTCAAGGACACAAAAGACTTCCGACAATTCTGTTGGTGCTGCTGGACTCTACCTTCTCTGAATTCCCACCACGGTCTGGCGCACCCCAAAGTAACCTCTTAACGCTATTGACTTCTTAGGACTGTTAATGGTTTATTCTTTGAAAATTCATACCTCATGTTCTACCTATTGGATTTTTGTTGTTTTGGTCTTGTTATTCATAAAAATATAATCTATATTTTTAACCCTATGTGGAGTATTTTTGTGGTGAATACATTGTGTTACAGTGTGTGTGATTTGCACAAATACTTTACACATTGCCTTTGTAGATAAGCCGGACTGCTCTGTGTCAAGCTACCAGAGGGTGAGCATGGGTAATCTTACTGTGTATCTGGCTTACCTTAACTATAGTGATAGTTCCTGCCTAACCTGGGTGCATACCTTAGACAACCAGGAACCCCATTTCTAACATTGCTGTTTTCTAGAGCCTTGGATTCACCATTTTGGTGACTACTAATGTGGTACCAAACCACCTACCCAACTGCGGGAAACCTCTAGCTATTGTGAGGAGTAGTGTAAAAGTATTGCCAGGCTCTTGAGATCTCCCTGCACGCCAGACATTTTCTGCTGACTTCCCTCCAGTGTAACTGATAAAAATAGAAGGCTGATTGCAGCCCGTTGAAACAAATCACAAGCAACAAAAAGGATCTGGATGTTGGTGGTCAAGGCGAAATCTAAGCAGTCTATAATTAATCAAGATTTCCCGAAAACAGGATCTCTGCACTTCATTTCGTCTATAAATAGTAGTCTGAATGATACAATCCTGTACTGACCTTGAAAGGCATAATGAGGAAGAAAGACAAATGCTGTATGAATGTGGAATATTTCATGGGCTCTGAGCAGGGCGGGCTTTAAGGCCGTGCGACCGCTGCGGCCACACTGGGTGCAGACCTGGAGGGGGACACCAACCTCAGGGGGAGCTTTGTGTTCAGCAATAACTTACCATTTAAAAGCACCTGCTGCACAGTTCCTTATACGTCCAGCTTTCAGGCAGCAATAAAAATTTCAAAAATACTCTTGTGATTAAAGTCCCTGTAGAGAGAGTGACCTAGAGTTTTGTTCAGTGCAGTGGCAGGTAGCCTCGCAATAAAGTAGCACAGATGGTTAATATGTCTGCTACAAAGAATAAATCTGTATTTTATGTGGATAGCTGAGTGGATTAGAAAAGGACCTTTTACCAGCGCTTTAAAACAAATGAAATGTATGTGAGAGAGGGGCTATGGAGGGATGAGGAGCACTTTTGCAGGGTGGTAGTGACGGAATCTGAGGAGGTGGTCATGAGTAGGTGGGGGAGGCACCAAAAAGACTGTCGCACAAGGCGCCACCAGCGCTAAAGTCGGCCCTGGCTCTGAGTTAGGTTGTGTCACCAGCATGCCTTTGTATTCAATGCATCAAATGCAATCCCAGCGGCTGTGGAATGCAATGGAGCAGGTTCATGTGATTTCTTCGAATGTGACCAGGCTCTGCTCCTAACAGACGTGCTTCTAGCACTGAGAGTCAGGAGCAGTTGAAAGAAGCAGATAAGACCTCAGAGCCCTCATGGTGGGTATCAGAATTCTGTGGAAGGCGTTGCAACAGCATGTACGCACAGCAGAGCCATCCTCCTTGAAACTGGGCGTAAAAATGAGCTTCTGGGATGTACATGGGATCACTGGTGCTCTAGCCTACTTCCTTGCCCTGTTATCATCGTCCCCTATAAGCATTGCTTGAAATGGAAAAATAGAAGTGCAGGTAACTCCACTTAAAAGTATCACGTCACTCTTGAGAAGTGCATGTATTCTCTCTCTCAAAATAAAAATGTGCCGGTACTCAGTACCGTACAGCACCGGCCCATTTAAAGCACTGCCTATATACATGCATGTGCCCTGGAGGGCCCTAGAGCTTTCACACTTGTTGTTTACTTTAATTACTTGGGTTAAACCAGTGCCCCACCCTTGCATAGTGCAGGTAGTAACTTTGGGGCTTATTTATGAAAACTGTCACATTGCTGCGTGAAAACAGCGATGCGACTGTTTCCACTGCGCCCTCCTTGCGACATGATGTATGCGTCATATTTACTGTATGACGCATCATGTCGCAAGGAATGACTGTGTATCTGTCAGTACGAAACTGATGCATTATTGGGGTGAAAACAGACGCAACTCCAGCAATGTGTCCTTTCACTTAGGGCAAGCCCCATGTGAAAGAGCCTGCGTCAGTCTTATGCCTGCTGTGAGGCAGGCGTAAGAAATTGACGCATTAGCGTCCTAGAAGTGGTGCACTGAAATCTTAGAGATTTCAATGCGCCACTTCTACGAGGCTTTTTGCGGGGGAACGCCCACCCTGCATAAATTATACCTGGCGCAGGTATAATGTGGCGCAGGAGTTTACAAAGTGACGCATCTGCCTAGAGTAAATAGGAGCAACGTGGAGCATTTTTTACGCTGCCGGTGTGTCACAAAAAGTGACGCAAGGGCTCAAAAATAAGCGCCTTGGCTTTTATCCTCCCAATAGCCTTGGCGTGTATAGAAGTGCAAGGGCTTACACGGCTCTCTGTGTTGTTCCTCTTTTTTTTTTACATTTCTCCATGTCCTAGTTCGTGCCCCCATCAAAAACAAAATGATGAATGGAATGCTTGAATTAATCTCAACCACTGGGAATTGCTGGTTCGTGTATACCTATGGGTCTGGGCGCATTTTAAATCGCCCTGAGTAACTGTATGTTTACTGCACGGAGAGCATTGTATCGGGCTACTCCCTTGATCTGAAATAAAAGCAGGATTTACGACCCACCTGTGACCGACCAGACCCTAAAACGTTCATCTTCCATTATAACCTAGATGAGAGAAACAATTTGGTGATGCGTTCGAGGCTTTATAATTCACAGTCCCTTGACATTTCAATCGCAGATTTTGTTTCCTTGTGTTTACCTACTCGATTCCACTCCTTGCAGCAAATGGTGATCTCCAATTTCTCACTTCTCTCAATATAAGTTGTGCCACACGTGTATGATTTTCACCAAAGGCAGCAGAAAGGAAAAGGCCGGGGTCTAGATTGTTAAAATGCCCCCCCCCCCCCTCTCTTCCTGAGCAAACAGCACCGGGGCCCTTGCCCTGCAGGGGAAGACATTGGTATTAGAGAAGGGTCCAAAACGGTGACCAGCGAATGATCATCTCTTGTGGGAGCTTCAACAGTACACCTTGCAAACACCCTATTGACAATCACGCAGTACACCTTGCCCTACAAAACAGCACAGCTGCGAGATAGTGCACATTGCACTACATGCCCTGTTTAATTCTCACTTGCAATTTCTCTTCATTATGCATAGCTTTCACTGACAGGCATTAGCGGGAATAATTGATTCTAAATCTGGTTATTCATTTTTATGGCGCAGCAACAGAGTTTTTTTCCCGCTGTTGCTACGCCATCAAGGAACTCAAGGCTGCTCTGACAGATCTCTCACTGAGCCCGTCAGCCCAGGGCTCTCTGCTCTGAAGGAGAGCGCAGCTTCAGGTGCGGAGGGGGAGGAAAGGCACAGAGGATGGTGGGGGTGGGTGGCAAAGGCCAGGTATTATTTTTGTACATTTGGGTGGGCTGTGCATGGATTGAATAGAGGGACGTGTGCATGAGTGCAGGACACTAAGGGGCATATTTACTAAGGGCTTGAGTTGTCCTTGCAAGTCCTTAAATGGTATTTACTAAGCTACAAAAAGCTACTTTATGTAGATTTCCGTGGCTTAGTAAATCCAAAGTAACGTATGGCAGCGCATATCGCTGCTTTACATTACTTTGCAGCAGGGAGGCTTTCCATGGGTGGAGTGTGGATGTCCCCACGCGTCCACTTATGGTTTTTGACACACTTCTAGATTTGTTGAAGGCAGTAAACCTGGGATGGTACCAAAATGCTGTGCCACCCTGACCGAGGGGACTTATCAGAGGTCTTTGATACTGTTCCACATCAAAGGCCGCTGGAGCGCCTTCAGGCAATGGGGATCAAGAACACGGCCTTGCATTGGCTTACCTCCTTTCTGGACAACAGAAGCCAAGAAGCTTGGCTGCTGCCTTTTTCGCCCAAAGCGCATACTCTGACAGTGGGTGTTCTTCAGGGTTCGGCTTTAATCCGAACCCTGTTTAATATATATCTTACTCCACCGGCGGTACTGGCGGAGTTTCTGAGTGCTAAGTTAATCTATTATAAACTGCTTCTCTAAGGTGTTTCAGTGGTTGGCAATTAATCAACCTAAATGCAACCTGGATAAGACAGAGATTATGATTTTCAGAGCACCCTCCCGTAACCTTTGGAGATCTTGCTATCCGAAAGATGCTCCGTTTTTGGCCCCCCCAACAGGAATCTAGGCATTACATTTGATAGCCTCCTTTCCTTTCAACCACAGAATCAGGCTCGGGTAGACTTCTGTTTTGGGACTCTCCAGATGCAGAATTTATTTTTGCCCCTTTCGCCAGAGTCTTCTAGGGACACGGTCATCCAAGTGTTAATAACCTCTAAACTAGACTAAGGTAATGCCCTCAACCATGGCCTCCCGGAGTATCTCCTATGTAGACTTCAGGTGGTTCAGAACTCGGCTGTTCATCTGTTACTCAATCTTCCCCCAAGAGCACACATGGCCACCCATTTGGAGGTTCTTTATTGGCTTCCAATAAGAAAGATGATAGGTTTCAAGGCCATGGTTCTTATGCATAAGGTCCTGCATGGCTCAGGGGCCAGTTACCTGAGGGAGAGGATCCACAACTATATTCCTGTCTGAACCCTGCGTTCCTCGTTTGAACACCTGGCATAAGAAACCAGGGAAATTCTCTACGGAGTTTTTGGATCTGGCACTGTTTCTATCTATACAGAATAGGATTGATTAGTTCGTGCACCTTTTTACATGGTGGGTATTATTGAACGCTTAGGTATTTAATTTTTTTTTTAATAAAATAAAAAAATAAGAACTTATGAATCCGTCATCCCTAGTGTTACTGTTTAGTTTTGAAGTCGATTACAGTCCATGGCCCGGGTGTAGCAATACCTGAGAACACATAAGCGAGATTGAGTTTCTCTTGCATGACTAATAATATTATGTTTATAATTTTGTTACCCTCTCTGTTTTCATTTCTCCGTTTTTCACTTGTTGTTTTTTGATGTTTTTGAGGTTACTTGATAAATCAATGTAAGTAGCCATTTTGGGGTTATACTGAACATGTCTTTCTCTCCCAACCCCCGCGCTTAGTTTATACATGAATTCCCTTTTTGATTCGCTTTAAGTTTGGAATTTAGATATCAATGACTGTTAGGAACAACAATATAGCGCTGTATATGTAGGAAGTAGATAATAAGAGTTACACTGAATGAAAATACTCATTGTTTCGCAAATAGGCTGTGTAGCCTATAATAAGATGACATTGATGTAATGAAAATTACAAATAATTGCACATAAGGAATTTGTAGCATGTAATGTCTTGGGTTGAATATGTATTTTTATATGTATTTTTATGAATATTTATGTGTTTGTGTTCAAACAGCCCTGAAGAAGTCCGCTTCAAGGACGAAACGCGTCGGCTGTGTTGTCAAGATCAAATTGTATTTACAATTTTGTGTTTTGAAAATGAGACAACTACTGTAAATCTTTGAATCAAAATGAACTTTTTTTGAATAATCTCGATGTGGGGAATGATTTGTATTATTATCTTTCCCGTTTTTTCGATGTGTGGTGCACCCGTGCTTATGTTTTAAAACTGTTAGGTCCGTTTGGACTTGCATTGTATCAGTGGGTGCGATTCAGCGTGCACACATACCCCTAGTAACTACATAGGGATATAAATATGGAAGGGATAGCAGCTTAGGTGCTGGTCAATAGAGGGCTCCACTGTTGGGTGTGTTTCATGCCATTTCTTTGCATACCTGGCGAAAGTCCCTTGTATATGCCGACTTAGAGCGGGCGGCAGATCGTTCTCCTGCCAAAGGCCGGTTGACTGGAACAAGCTCCCTAGGGCGCTGGGCTCAATACAGGACCACCTGGTCTTTTAGAAAAAATTAAAGATCTGGATATTCCGACAATCTTCATAGGTCTTCCACTAGGTGCCGTTCGGCCTTTTAGCGCCGGGACACTCTTGAGAGTAGCTGTGCATTGTATAAATCTTTATAACATCCAATTCCACAGCACACGCTTAATGTCTTTCACATAGTAAATCATAGGTCAGTGTCAACAGAAGTATCAGTTTCTTTTATTCTTCTTTCGCAGATACACCAGTCTCAGCCAACACGTGTTTTGTCGTTATTCGGGTATCAAGTAATCAAGTCCGTGACTTCTTCAGGGCTCATAGATTAGAATGTCAGACCTTGCTCATGATGATAATTCCATCCTGTAGGCTATCACGCTATCAGTATCACTGCTTTTCTGATATGCACAGTCTCCAATGTCCAGGAGTATTGTGAAATTGGGGTTTTTATATCAGTGCACAAGAGTATCCACGTTTGATATTTCAAGAGGTCACTTGTATCCCGGTGTCACATTCCTCGCTTCCATGTAAGAAGGAGCTTATCGGCAGTAGCATGTACACCCCGCGTCCTTGGTCGCTCCTGGTTTTGCAGCAGCCACTAAGCTGAAAAGCCATTGTCCCCATCATTCTCCCTTTGTGTAAGTCTTTGGAGATGCTAGTCGCGGCTGGTACTGAACGAGGGTGGTAGTGTTGCAGGGGTGGGGTTAAAAAATAAACCTCACTTTCCTTTAAAGGCTGCCGACTCTCCTCCATTTCCATCTCTTGTCCGCTTGGTCCGGCCGGAACAGGATGCACAAACAGGCTCCCTCAGCCAATCACAATGCTGCAATGCAGCGATGTGATTGGTCAGAGCGCCGTGGTTCTACGCTCAGACATGCAGTGGGATCCTGTGCATTGCAGCCTGGTGAGGGAACATTCTAAGTGTGCATGACGCTTTGTCTGGCCCTAGAGGGCTGGCCAAACCGTCATTTGCACATAAGTGCACATATTTACTCCTCCCCCAGCTGGCTGCGTTGAGAGCTAAACCTAAAACCTGCTTCAGCGATTAAAAATAAAATAACAAAATCATTTTATTGTCATTTTATTTCCCCTTCTTTGCACAGCAATGGGGTCATGTTCCTCTGGCTTAGCAGAGGAGCTGCCACTAGGAGATGCTATAAACAACTGTCAAGCATTTTACCGATAATCACAGGTCAAATGGAGGCAACTTTTCAGATGACAAAAACATGTTATTTCTGTGCTGTAAGAAGAGAAAAATGTTTTTTTCAAACCTTTCTATTTTTAAATGTGTCATATTAGTATACCAATTCCAGAGCATATTTAGAAACTGATCAATATGTGTCCATCTACTTTCAGTACAACGAGAAATTATTTTAAAATGTTTTTAACATGCACTTGTTTATGTATACATTAAATAGAGTAATTTCATTTAAAGTTTATTGTTTGATTAATTAAAATCTTACAATATATATGCAGTAATTCTTACTTATAAAATCCAGTTTATAAAAACATAGAACAAAGATAAAAGATATTGGACTTCAAGTTCATTGTACTATTTACATATTATATACATCCTACAATACATCTTATTTGTTTTTGATAATCTAACTTAACTCTCAGTTGCATTAAGAACTTTACAAAAGCAGAGGTTAATATTATATCGTCAGTATAGAGGCATCTTATCAAAGCTTGTCTGCAACTCCTTTTTCCTCAAGCATTAAAATGTCTCTTAAGAGTAGATATTCTTTCCACTTTCAATTCTGGGCATACCCAAAGGAGGTGCATAATGTTCTCTTCTCCGAGTTTACATAAGCAACAGGTCGGAGGTCCCTCTATACTCAGCCATGGCATTAGGTGACATGAGCCCGGGAATACTCCAAAGCGGGCTTTTATAAATATTTGTTTGTGCTTCACAGATCAGGGAATTTCAAGGTACGGTTGAGCTTTTACCTTGGTATAGTCATTCATTAGAGGCCATGCATGTTTTATTTTTGAAAAGGTATATTTATCCAAAAGAAATGATAAGTGTTTTGTTGTGTTGTTGATAACTTTTTTGAATGAGTTCAAGGTTACTGCTATTTCCCAGACTGAGTTAGCTGAATAGTCATCTAATGAGGTGAATAGATATTTCCACGCCTGGGCTTTCCTGCCACAATAATTTGGACATTTAATTTACAGTATCCGTTTTTATCCTTTTCCACACTTTTACCAATTGCCCTTTTCACGCAAGTACCTGATTAGTTAACCCGAATCCCATTCGTATCTGTACGGGTGATGCATTATGTGGAATTAAAAAGAGGGCTTTATAGATTTTCGTAACTGCATTAATTAGAGTCATGAGTATAAATGTGCAGTAATACGTATGCTTTGCAGACCTATTTAAGTAATTACCAGTGAAAATATTTAAATTTTCTTTTACCTGAGGCAATTATCATATATGAGTAAATATCTCTGTCTATTGCCCATATTTATAGTTCCTAGAAGCAGAGACACTGTGAAGGCACAGTTATAAGAACGGAAGATGTTGTATTATTATTTTATTTGTATTTGTTACTACAATGACCACCCATCTTGTCCCTGTTGCCAAGACAAATTAATTATATTGTTTGTACTAGATTCTAAGAATCTCAATCCCCACAATATACCTGTGAGAAAGAGGTTTATTAGTTGGAGTGGATTCGTATTGACCCCAAGTAATAAAATCACTATCTTTTTAGGTCCAGTATAAGGTTTCGGCAGTAGCGGCTCCTGGAGGGAGTGCTGCGGGACGGTGTGGCGGGGGAGGTGCAGGGTGGGCGGTAGTAAACTACGGCACACAGCCGAACGGAGGTAAGTAAACAAATAAATAAATAAAACGAATTTCATTGCGCGCGTTGCATCGCCAAATGCGATGATCATCTCAGGGGCGGACTAGCTGCATGGAATAGCTGCCCATTGGCACATCCCTAACTCCCCTAAATCTAGGATTTCAGGGGTCTCCATGACACCAGAACCTTAGATCTGAACAACTTGCATCAAGGAAGGACTAAGAGGAGACTTGTGTCGCAGATGTTAGACCTGTCAGCCCTTTGGGTGGTCCCTCCTCATCATTATTTATTTTGTCCCACTTTTGCCTCAAACCCTGTTTGAATTTTTCCTTTTTGGGAACCACCAGACTTTTTAGTGTTGCTGCAGATTCAGGGAGCCATTTTACCTACCCCTGAAACTTCTGTCTGAGGGCCTGGAGCACAAAATGGTGGCCACCTGTGACATCACCAGCATCCACTGGAACCTACCAGCACCTTCCAGAACATTCCAGAACCCTGTGACAGTTGGAGGCGGTTTAGAATGTTGGGAAGCTAAGACAGAGTGTTGGCAGTTGGAGCTGGCAGTTGGCACCTGACTGGTGAGGAGTGAGCAGCAAAAACGTGAAGGAGGAAGGAGTGAAGCAGCAGGGGTGGAAACTTGTGCCTGGAGTGGGGTCCATAAACCCACCCTTGATACTAGTCCCTACTGACGGAGCCCAGCCTAGAGCCCTGTGTGGGAAGAAGTCAGAAAAACCATCCTGAGGACCTGGACAGCAGGAACAGGCCTTAGAAACAAGAGAACAGCAAGATCCTGACCTGGAAGCTGGTTTCCCTGAAGTCCGACGTCGAGTAGCCTAAGACCTGGAGCCCGAGGTGGAGAAGCGGCGCTGACTGGAAAAGCAGACGTCGTACCCGGAGCCGCCAGAGGCCGAGAGAGGGCGCCGTCAGAGGTCGTGAGGAATACCAGAGGTCGAGGAGGAAGTCACCCGAGGTCGAGTGAGCGGCGTCATCGGAGGAGTGAAGTCCGCCCTCCGGAGTCGTCGGAGACCGAGGTGAAGGGTAACGGAGGTCGGGAGTGAGGATCGCACTCCGGAGTCACCGGAACCTGTGAGGATCGGGCCGGAGGTCGGGAGTGGAGGTCGCACTCCGGAGTCGCCGGAAACCTGTGAGGAGCACCGGAGGTCGGGAGTGAGGATCGCACTCCGGAGCCGCCGGAAGTCGACATCGAGGCAAGGCCGGCCGACGTCATCGAAGCCGAGGTCGCCATCGGACCGGAGCCGCCCGAAGTCGACATCGAGTAAGACTGCCCGACGCCATCGAATCGGAGGTCGAGATCGAACCGAGGCCGCTGACATCGAGACCGGATCCGCCTGCCGGCGTCGTCAAAGAACTGACATTGTGCCGAGGCCGCCGACATCGAACCGGAACCGCCTCACGGCATCGATACGACTCCAGCGGCGTCGGAGCATCAGAAAAAGGGCAGTAAGTGGAGTAGAGGGCGCCTAAGGCCCTGTGGAGACCTGAGAGACTGCTCTAAGGGGCTAGGGAGGTGCTGGAACCAACCTGACTGTGCCAGGGGTGAACTGGGACTAATCTAGAGAAGTTGTGTGGAGAGAGAGAGCCAGGTCTCTGGTATTTTCCCCCTTTATCTACCTCAGTTTAGGCCTCAGCCTTGACCAAGCCAGGGAGTAGACACCCCCAAGCCTTCCACATCCCCACAAGCTGTGCCTGGGCCAAATCAGCCCTTAGGAATCAAAAGTGATCTGATTCCATGAGTGTCACTGTCAGCTTTTAAGTATTTATTAGGGGCACTGTATTTATTGTGTTTAACCTATTTATTGTTCCACTGTATTTATTGGTCCACAGTATTTATTGATGCACAATATTTATTGGTTACAGTATTTATTGCCTCAGAATATTTAATTGCCTGTCTGTATTGCACTTTTATTTATGCCTTCAGTATTTATGATCACCCCTATTTATTGAATCATTAAGCCAGTATTTATTTGACCTGCACTTTCTAAAGAGTTTGTATATTGTGATTGTTATTTATTTTATCCAATCAGCAACTAAGAGAAAAAGCAGATAAAGAAAGATATTTTCATAATTTTTACGGTGTAGAGTCGTTTTTGGAACGGATGCACGCATGGTTATTGTTTGGGTATGTTGTATGCTTAGCACGGAGCCTGATTCCTGACCACTCGAGCCAAGCTACCACAGTGTGTCCGGAAGACCACCACCACCCCTTCTAGTGTGGGAGTGGGTTTCCAACATAAATTGGTGTTCAGTGGTGGGATAGAGCTGTGCCTACGTATACTCAACAATAACTGTGGGTAGTCCATAGGCCTACACCGGGAGTTTTCTCAAGAGCGGCCTTCCTAATTGTGGGTTTTTGTTTTTTCCAAATTTACTCTGGTGGTGGGAGGAGGTATTATTAAAGGTACCCCCCTGCATAGTTACTGCCCAAAACCTGTCCTCTAACCTGAGTGGGCAAGATGGAGTTTGTACTAGAAAATCTAGAAACGTACACTGTGGCCCAACTCAGGGAGTTTTGCCAGCGGGAGGGGGTGTACTGTCCCCCAGGAGCAAAGAAGGGTGCACTCCAAACCAGCTTAAGGGCTTGGGGGGAGGCACGCCGAGAAAGCAAGGCTGAGGAGGAAGACAGGGATGGAGAGCCTGACCCCGAGGGGGCTGAGATGTACCAACCTGAGGTGGGGAACCTGTCAGCAGGGCCCAGAACCATTTCTAGGAAGGGCAGCAGTGCCTCTAGCGGTGGCTTGTCTGAGGTGGAGTTAACGGACCGGAGGGAGAAAAGACAGCTCACATGGGACTTAGCAAGGCTGGAAAAGGAGAAGGAGGAGCAGAGGATGGCCCATGAATTACGACTGAAAGAAATAGATCTTCAGATCTTGAGAATCGGGGCACAACCTGTTCCTAATGGTGGCAGCCAAACCCAAGAGATCACCAGGGAACCTAAACCATACCTGCCAAAGGACATAGTAGCTAGCTATGGAGTGGGCGACGACATCGCCAAGTGGCTAGCGGCCTATGAGGTCTCGTTGAGGGCCCATGGGGTTCCAGAGAAGTACTGGGGAGGGGGATTGTACAAGTACATGCCTCCAGCTGGTAGGGATGCATTATTGGCCCTCGAGGAGGATGAGCAGACCCACTACCCCACCATGAAACTGGCGCTCATCAGAAAGTTTGGACTAACACCTGAAAAGTACAGACAGGAGTTCAGGGGTAGTCACAAACTGGGCACACAGAATTGGGTGGACTTCCTGGACTATGCAAAGAAGGCAATGGAAGGTTGGATTCAGGGCAGTGAAGTGAGGAACTACGAGGGGTTGTTTGACCTAGTACTGAAGGAACACCTGCTCGAGAAATGTTTCCCTGAACTGCGGCAACACCTGGTGGATAGCAAGCTGACCAGTCCCCGGAAGCTTGCTGAGGAGGCGGACATTTGGGCTAGTACCCGGGTGTCCACAAGGGGGACTGGAGGGGATACTCAAAAGGCCGGACAGGGCGCCCCCCAGAAGAAAGAGGGAGGGGAAAAGAAAAAGGAGTTCTCCAAAGGCCCCCAAAATAACTTCCAAGGGAAGGGAACAGGATTCACCCCTAAGGCTAACCCGCCCAGAAACCCTAATCCTGGCCAGAGTCAGCAGCCAAGGGTTGTCCATTGCTATGAGTGCGGTGGCGTTGGACACTATAAAGGAGATCCGAAGTGCTTGAAACGACCACCCCCTCCCACTGGAGGAAAGACCCCCGGAGTAGCTAGTGTAGTGCTCGGGGAGGAGATGCCCTTAACTAAGGGAAGGGAGTGGGCGGGTGTCACTTTAGTGTCCCTGGGAGAACGGGAGATGGTTCCTAAGATCCAGGTGCCCGCAAATACCGCAAAGTATGGGCAGTGGGTCACCATCAACGGCCAAAGAGGGGAGGCTCTGAGAGACACAGGAGCCAGTATGACTATGGTGCGTAGCCAACTGGTGTCTCCAGAGCAGGTAATTCCCGATGTACTCCACCCAGCCGCGATGGCTGACGGCAGAACAGGCCACTATCCAGTGGCCGAGGTTCCCTTTGAATGGGGGGGGGTTGCAGGTTCACTTCGAGTTGCCGTAAGCCCTGCCGTGCCAGTCGATTGTCTGCTGGGGAATGACATGGAGCACAACGCTTGGAAGGAGGTGGAATACCGGACTCACACCGAGATGCTGGGTACACCTGACTGGGCCTGTGTTAGCACAAGGTCCACGACTACCCGAAGAGGGAGTTCGTTTCGGCTGGAGCCTGGAACAAAGGCCCAGCCAGCTGCCAGTCAAGGGAAGAACCGAGGACAGGAGGAGCCTGCCTCGGCGTCCCCACCCCGTAGGACGGATAGGCCACCGGAGGTGGTGGACCAGGAGTCTGCGGTGGGGGACGTTACCAACCTGGAGGACCTACCCATCCCGGCCGAGTGGCACGTGGAGGGAGGCCCGTCCAGGGAGGAATTCTGCCAGGGCCAGAGGGAGTGCCCTACCCTTGAGGGGCTGAGGCGACAGGCCGAAGCCCAGGCAGCAGGGAACGTTGAAGGGAACTACAGTGTTTACTGGGAGGATGGCCTCCTCTACAGTGAACCCAAGGCACCCCTACACGGATCGTCACGAGCCTTGGTAGTCCCTCAACGTTATCGAGCCTTCCTTCTGGAGTTGGCTCACGAGATACCATTGGCAGGACACCTGGGGCAAGACAAGACCTTCGCCCGTCTTGTCCCACACTTTTATTGGCCTCAGATGAAAGTGTCGTCCGATACCTACTGCCGGACATGTGTGTCTTGCCAAGCCAGTGGGAAAACAGGGGTGAAGCTGAAAGCTCCCCTGGAACCACTTCCTGTCGTTAGCACCCCCTTTGAAAGGGTGGGCATCGACATTGTGGGTCCGTTAGATCCACCAACTACAGCTGGTCACAGGTTTATCCTGGTTCTGGTGGATCATGCCACACGGTACCCAGAGGCAATACCTCTGAGGACCATAACAGCACCTGTTGTGGCAAGGGCCCTGATGGGAATCTTTACCCGAGTGGGTTTTCCCAAGGAAGTTGCGTCCGACAGGGGGACCAACTTCATGTCAGCGTATATGCGGGCAATGTGGAAGGAGTGTGGAGTGACATACCGGTTCACCACTCCTTACCACCCCCAGACAAATGGTCTGGTGGAGAGGTTTAACAAAACCTTGAAGGGCATGATCAGAAGTCTGCCTGAAAGCCTGCGGAGGAAATGGGACGTCCTCCTACCCTGTGTACTCTTTTCCTACAGGGAAGTGCCACAGAAGGGAGTGGGCTTCAGCCCCTTCGAGCTTCTGTATGGGCACCCTGTACGTGGACCTCTCAACCTGGTGAGAGACGGATGGGAAAGAACTCCCAGAAAGCTTCCCCAGGATGTGGTGAGCTACATGCTGGCCTTCCGGAGCCAAATGGCTAAGTTGTGGAAGCAAGCTTCTGACAACTTGGAAGCCAGCCAAGCAGTGATGAAGGCGTGGTATGACCACAATGCTCACCCGGTGGAGTTGGAGCCTGGCCAGAAGGTGTGGGTGATCGAACCAGGAGAGCTTAGTGCCCTCCAGGATCGCTGGTCAGGACCCTTTGAGGTGTTGGAGAAGAAGGGTAAGGCTACCTACTTGGTGGACCTGAAGACCCCTCGTCAGCCCCTGCGGGTGCTGCATGCCAACCGCCTCAAACCCCACCACGAGAGGCCCGAAGTCATCTTGATGATGGTGACTGACGGAGGAGAGGACGTGGAAAGCGAGCCTCTCCCTGATCTGTTTGCGTCTCAAGAGAAGGATGGGTCGGTGGAGGGAGTGATTCTCTCCCCATCTCTAACTCCTGAACAGCAGGAGGACTGTCGCCAGGTCCTGGGGCAGTACTCCTCGTTGTCTCCCTTGTCCCGGGTAGGACTCACCTGTGCGTCCATGACGTGGACACAGGAGACAGCCCACCTGTGAAGTCCAAGATCTACCGGATGTCAGACAAGGTGAAGGCCAGCATTCATAGTGAAGTCACTAAGATGCTGGAGCTAGGAGTGATCGAACCTTCTAGCAGCCCCTGGTCCAGTCCGGTGGTGTTAGTACCAAAAGCTGCACCACCGGGTGCCCAACCAGAACTGAGGTTCTGTGTGGACTATCGGGGACTGAATTCAGTGACCAAAACTGATGCTCATCCGATCCCTAGGGCGGATGAATTGATTGACCGGCTGGGAGCTGCCCAATATCTAAGTACCTTTGACCTTACTTCAGGGTACTGGCAGATCTCTTTGACTGATGGAGCAAGGGAAAGGTCAGCCTTCTCCACGCCCAATGGCCACTACCAGTTCTGTGTGATGCCCTTTGGGCTCAAGAACGCACCTGCCACGTTTCAGCGCCTGGTAAACCAGATCCTCACCGGAATGGAGAGTTTCTCTGCTGCTTATCTGGATGACATAGCCGTCTTCAGTAACAGCTGGGAGGATCACTTGCGTCACCTGCAAGCTGTTCTCCAGGCCCTGAGACAAGCTGGATTGACGATCAAGGCCAGCAAGTGCCAGATCGGGCAGGGGTCGGTAGTGTACCTTGGACACTTGGTGGGTAGGGGAGCGGTGCAACCCCTCCAGGCGAAGATCGAGGCCATCATGGCCTGGGAACCCCCCAAGACACAGACTGAGGTCCGAGCATTTTTGGGCCTCACGGGATACTACCGCCGCTTCGTGAAGGGGTACGGTACCATCGTAGCCCCCCTCACGGAGCTCACGTCCAAGAAACAACCTCGACGGGTAGTCTGGACGGAGGCTTGTCAGCAAGCCTTTGAGAGATTGAAGAAAGCCATGTGCGAGGCCCCGGTCTTAAGGGCCCCAGACTTTTCCAAGGAGTTCATTGTCCAGACAGATGCATCAGAACATGGCATTGGGGCAGTGTTATCGCAACTCAACGAAGAGGGTCTGGATCAACCCGTGGTCTTCCTATCCCGGAGACTACTTCCCAGGGAACAGAAGTGGAGTGCAATAGAGCGTGAAGCCTTTGCAGTGGTATGGGCTCTGAAGAAGTTGCGGCCATACCTGTTTGGCTCACACTTCCTGGTTCAGACCGACCACAGACCCCTTCGTTGGCTGATGCAAATGAAGGGGGAGAATCCCAAGTTGTTGAGGTGGTCTATTTCCCTACAGGGAATGGACTTTCAGGTGGAACATCGGCCTGGAGTGGACCACGCCAATGCAGACGGTCTCTCAAGGTATTTCCGCCTTAGTGATGAGAACTCCCAAGGGGTTGGGTAGCTCTCCCCACTTTCAGCTGGGGGGGACGCGTGTTAGACCTGTCAGCCCTTTGGGTGGTCCCTCCTCATCATTATTTATTTTGTCCCACTTTTGCCTCAAACCCTGTTTGAATTTTTCCTTTTTGGGAACCACCAGACTTTTTAGTGTTGCTGCAGATTCAGGGAGCCATTTTACCTACCCCTGAAACTTCTGTCTGAGGGCCTGGAGCACAAAATGGTGGCCACCTGTGACATCACCAGCATCCACTGGAACCTACCAGCACCTTCCAGAACATTCCAGAACCCTGTGACAGTTGGAGGCGGTTTAGAATGTTGGGAAGCTAAGACAGAGTGTTGGCAGTTGGAGCTGGCAGTTGGCACCTGACTGGTGAGGAGTGAGCAGCAAAAACGTGAAGGAGGAAGGAGTGAAGCAGCAGGGGTGGAAACTTGTGCCTGGAGTGGGGTCCATAAACCCACCCTTGATACTAGTCCCTACTGACGGAGCCCAGCCTAGAGCCCTGTGTGGGAAGAAGTCAGAAAAACCATCCTGAGGACCTGGACAGCAGGAACAGGCCTTAGAAACAAGAGAACAGCAAGATCCTGACCTGGAAGCTGGTTTCCCTGAAGTCCAACGTCGAGTAGCCTAAGACCTGGAGCCCGAGGTGGAGAAGCGGCGCTGACTGGAAAAGCAGACGTCGTACCCGGAGCCGCCAGAGGTCGAGAGAGGGCGCCGTCAGAGGTCGTGAGGAATACCAGAGGTCGAGGAGGAAGTCACCCGAGGCGAGTGAGCGGCGTCATCGGAGGAGTGAAGTCCGCCCTCCGGAGTCGTCGGAGACCGAGGTGAAGGGTAACGGAGGTCGGGAGTGAGGATCGCACTCCGGAGTCACCGGAACCTGTGAGGATCGGGCCGGAGGTTGGGAGTGGAGGTCGCACTCCGGAGTCGCCGGAAACCTGTGAGGAGCACCGGAGGTCGGGAGTGAGGATCGCACTCCGGAGCCGCCGGAAGTCGACATCGAGGCAAGGCCGGCCGACGTCATCGAAGCCGAGGTCGCCATCGGACCGGAGCCGCCCGAAGTCGACATCGAGTAAGACTGCCCGACGCCATCAAATCGGAGGTCGAGATCGAACCGAGGCCGCTGACATCGAGACCGGATCCGCCTGCCGGCGTCGTCAAAGAACTGACATTGTGCCGAGGCCGCCGACATCGAACCGGAACCGCCTCACGGCATCGATACGACTCCAGCGGCGTCGGAGCATCAGAAAAAGGGCAGTAAGTGGAGTAGAGGGCGCCTAAGGCCCTGTGGAGACCTGAGAGACTGCTCTAAGGGGCTAGGGAGGTGCTGGAACCAACCTGACTGTGCCAGGGGTGAACTGGGACTAATCTAGAGAAGTTGTGTGGAGAGAGAGAGCCAGGTCTCTGGTATTTTCCCCCTTTATCTACCTCAGTTTAGGCCTCAGCCTTGACCAAGCCAGGGAGTAGACACCCCCAAGCCTTCCACATCCCCACAAGCTGTGCCTGGGCCAAATCAGCCCTTAGGAATCAAAAGTGATCTGATTCCATGAGTGTCACTGTCAGCTTTTAAGTATTTATTAGGGGCACTGTATTTATTGTGTTTAACCTATTTATTGTTCCACCTTATTTATTGGTCCACAGTATTTATTGATGCACAATATTTATTGGTTACAGTATTTATTGCCTCAGAATATTTAATTGCCTGTCTGTATTGCACTTTTATTTATGCCTTCAGTATTTATGATCACCCCTATTTACTGAATCATTAAGCCAGTATTTATTTGACCTGCACTTTCTAAAGAGTTTGTATATTGTGATTGTTATTTATTTTATCCAATCAGCAACTAAGAGAAAAAGCAGATAAAGAAAGATATTTTCATAATTTTTACGGTGTAGAGTCGTTTTTGGAACGGATGCACGCATGGTTATTGTTTGGGTATGTTGTATGCTTAGCACGGAGCCTGATTCCTGACCACTCGAGCCAAGCTACCACAGTGTGTCCGGAAGACCACCACCACCCCTTCTAGTGTGGGAGTGGGTTTCCAACAGCAGACAACAGAAATTTGCCCACAACACCAAAGCAAAAGAGGGATACTTTGTCCCAGTGGCAATAGATTTGGAACTGAGTGAACAAACCTCGCCCTTGGATAACACCCGCCACTCCCTGAGAGAGGGACACCTGTGGAAGCCAGAAGAACCCTCAGACTCCCCTGGACTAGTGACAGTAGTCCCCTGCAAGCTGCAGGTAAAAACACTCACCGGATCCGAAGAATCGTTGGCCATCGGGCCCTCTGTGGATAGCCCAAATCCAGGTGGTCCAGTGCATTGTGGGAGTTGGAGTCTTACTTGTCATGAAGCTTCAGGCTGCTACCTCACTCCCCTGTGCCCAAGTGAAGTGCCAGTACCTTTTTTCTCTGCTTACCGCTGCCAAGGCTTGTTGGCCGCCAATCCAGCAACTAATCACCACACTCAATGCTGCCTCTACAGGGAACACTGTGAAACCTTCATCCAATGACAGCAGCTGTGTATCTGTTTTTTATTTCGCTGTCTGCATCCAAGCTGAAAAAGTCAACTCTTCATGATGCCCTAAACATGTAGACATTTTCATTCAGGAACGCAGCGCTTTCACGCCTCATCCCATTGCTTCGCACATCAATTCTCAACAATGTGGCACATGTAACAAGAGCAGTGCTATAGGATAATTTTCGGGTATTATTTGGAATACCAGTGAGGCTAGTGGAGTATTTTTTTCTCTGTGTTTATTGTTCTCTGTGTTTTGTTTCAGTTTTCATTTTCTTTCCCTTCCAAGGAAAGGTGACTAAGAAAACTTCCACCTTCAAAGAAAAAAAAAGTGTAGGGGAGAATAATGTAATGAAACTGCTTCAAGGTACAACAAAGACATTATTAGCATGTTATCCATTTCTAGAAGGATTGCTGGTTTGATACTCTTGTCTTTATGCCAACATTGCAAAATGTAAGTGCTCCTCCCTTTTTGTTAGCATCATCAGGTAAACCCATTTTGCAATGGACCTAATGGAAAAAAAAGTATTTGCACATTATTCTAGAGTGTGTGGCATGTTGCTGAGTCTTGTCTGATGACAATGCAACAGGCTTGAATGAATTTGAAATTTGTGTGAAAAAATTGGACATGCATTAATTTTCCTAAGGTGAGCACCGTGTTGGAGCGATATCACTTTTGGGAAAGGATGCAAAGGGATGGTGAATCAATACAAGAGTATATTACCTCTTTCTGTAAGCTTGCTTCCACATGCGATTATGGAGCTTCATCCGAAGAGCATCTCTCTGATCAGTTTTTGCTGAGGTGCTCGAATGAAAAAGCTAAAGAATCCATATAGCAAAAGGATATTCCTTCGCTAAAACATGTCTTATCTATTGTCATAACATGTGAACGCTCAATATCTTCTGTGGAAATTATTAAAAAAGACCAGTGTGTTGTTGAGAGGGGTGATGGAGACATGGTTCACATTTTCAAATTGGGTGTGAAGAAAGACAATCTCAAAATGTCTAATTGTTGCAGGTCAGGCATGGTTAAACAAAAAATAAGAGAGATTGATGTTGGGTTTGAGGGTGAGTGTGAGGAGGTAGTTTTGCAAATTAATACTCGTGAATGAAAAGGCCCCTTCAAGGAGGTCTTAGTGGAAGGAATACATGTGAGATTGCTACTTGACTCAGGCTAAAACTGCGCTGATACCCAAAAGCTTCTTTGACACCAAAATTGAAAAAGTAAACTTATTAAAACCTGATATCAAACCCAAAGGTTATGGGGGAGCAGCTATAAAATTATTAGGATATTTTAATAGTTGTCTGGAATTTTCTGGCAGATTTGTTGCTAGAAAAATTACATCTCAATTAATGGGGATTCCATTATTAGCTGGTTTCATCAGAGGGATTTGAAGGTAGGTTTAGACCTCAATGAATAACTTTCTGTGAGACTTAAAGGGACTGTCAATGAGGTCCATGATACCACAAGTGTGAATTAATGTTGCTCTGCTAGCAAAAGGTATGACAAGGACTTACTAGGTGTCTTCCGGAAGGAGCTGAAATGTTTAATGAACAATCTTCATCTCATAAATCTTAAGCCAAACTCTGTGCCTAAAATATGCAAGGTCAGAAATGTGCCACTAATGGTGAAGGATGACATGGCAAGAGAATTAGAGAAATTTAAAAATAGTGGAATAATCAAAGAGGTAGAGGCGTCAGAGTGGTTGGTGCAAGTGGTAATGGCGCAGAAAGCAACTGGAGAGGTCAGACAGTGTGCAGAGCTCAGGGAGTTGAATAAGTGTGTCATTGTAGACCATTACCCACTTGCCTGATATGAATGAGATGATGTGTACGTTGGGAGGAGCAAAGGTACTTTTTTCACTGGATATCACTTCAGCATAGTCAAGTGAAGCTCCAGCCTTATCTCAAGATTTGACATCATTTGTAACACCTTGTGGTGCATTCACTTATTTCTGCTTCGTCAGCATTCCATAGGACAACGGAATGAGTATTAAAGGGGTTGCAATGTATCAAGATTCATCAAGACGATATACTTGTGTATGGAAACAAACCTGAGGAGCATTTTAGGAGAGTACGACCAGTCTTGCAGATAATTAAATCTAGTGGTTTAACTCTCAAGCTAGAAAGGTGTAGGTTTAAAATACACAGCATCAAATATTTAGGTAATATAATTTCCGCTAAATGTATCCAACCCAAGAAAGACATTGTGAATGCTATCAATAACATGCTCAGTCCCTCTAGCAAAGAGAAAGACATGTAAATTCTGGGCATGGCAGAATATTATAGCACATTTATTTTGAAAGGAGCAAGAGCATGAGAGAACCGTTGAAAAGGGGTAAGATGTTTGTGTGGTGCAAGAAATGTGAGGAAGAGTATTTGTGTTTGACATCTTGTTTCAAGGATGCTCCATGTCTTAACAATTTTGACCCTAGTCAGGAAGACCATCTTGATGTATGATGCTAGCTTTAAGGGCCTTGGAGGGGTAGTTTTGCCAGAGGTTTGTAGTCAAGATAGATTTGTGTTGTTTATTTCCAGAGCCGTGAAAGGAGCAGAGTTAAATTACTCAGTAATTGAAAAGGAGGCCCCAACAATACATTGGGCAATGAAGAAGCCGAGCACATTTCTAGGGAAGAAGCACTTTGAAATAAAAACTGATCACAAGCCTTTAAAGGCCATTTTTACAAACAAAGGTATCAACAGTGTTTCCACTAGGATTTACAAGTGAGTATTTGCCCTCCAAGAATTTGACGTTGATGTTTTGTACATTCCTGGTATGAAGAATACTAGAGGAGACTGCTTTTCTAGACTGCTTGATAATAGTAAAGAGGGACACTCAGTTGAAAATGATGATCTAGAGGAGAATTGTGTTGAGGATGTTAGGAAGGTTTGTGAGGTTGGCAACGGCATCATTCAGGAGGAAGAGTGGTTGAATGAAGTGCAAGCTGGTCCGGTTTGGCAGGAGGTGGTGCGTATTCTAAAAGGCATTGGTGTACAAAAAATGTGTGTGAAGATAAAGTGAAGCAATGTTGGAGTATAAAGGATGAGCTTGGTTATAAGGATGGTTTCTTATTTAGAGGAAGTAAGCTGGTCCCTCCTACATTTTGAGACAATAGATAGTTGTAAGGGCATATGAAAGTCATTTGGGAATTTTAAAGATTAAAGAAAGAATATTGGATTTAACGGTTGAATATATGGTATGGGGTTGCTGCGTGTGCGCCACCGGCACGCCAAAGCCAAACCCATCTGGGCTCGTCCGCGACCTGTCCGCGGCCATTGCCTGGAACCCTGAAACTACAACCTCCCACCGCTATGACTCCACTGCTCTCCATGCACTCAATCCCGGACCCCACAGGGACTGCCAACAGGCCTCACCAAACAGGACCCATGGCAGTTCTCATGCCTCCACTGCCGCCGAACCTTCACCACCACCCCAGCCTCCAACACCACTGACGCCACCACTGACGACACCCTCAGATGCATCCTCCTCAACGTGCGCTCCGTACACAAACACACCATGGAACTCTGGAACCTCGTTGACTCTCTCTTGCCCGACATCGCCTTCTTCACGGAGACCTGGACAAATGCCGCCTCCGCCCCCGACATCAACACCACCATCCCGGATGGATACAAGATCCAGAGGAAGGACAGCCCCAACCGCCCAGGAGGGGGCCTCGCCATCGCCCACAAGAGCAGCCTCTGCCTCACCACTTCCAGTGCACTCCCAGATCCAGACCAGCCCTAATACCACACTCCGAGGAACCCTCATCTACAGACCTCCCGGACACCCTTCACCACCACCATCACCGACTTCATAGCACCCCACGCCATCGCATCAATGAACTACATACTCATTGGGGACCTCAACTTCCACCCAGACAACCTCAACGACCCCATCTCCACCATCCTCCATGACAACCACGTCAACGTTGGACTCAATCAACATGTCACCACACCGACCCACAGAGCAGGACACCCCTCCCGACCCTATCTTCGCCGCAGGTAACAGCGCCCACTTCAGCCACACAACGCAGCCATCATGGACCTACCACCACTGTGTTCACTTCACCGTCGACAAACCCAAGGCACCAAAACCAACCCCCCGCCCACCACGAAGGAACTGGAGTAAGGTAACTGACGAGTAACTGAACTCCACCCTCACCCGACACAACAACGGCTGGGCATCCGACGCAAACATCGCAGCCAGAGGACTCCACACTTGGATCTCCAAATGTGGAGATGAGCTCGCCCGCTACACAAACCTGGCAAACAAAGCCCCAGGAAAGCCGCCTGGTTCACCACCGATCTCCAAGAAGCCAGGCGCACCTGCAGACGCCTAGAGAATAACTAGAGGAACACCAAGACAACAGACAACTACTCCACCTGCAAGGACGCCATGACGGACTACCACAACCAAATCAGAACGACCAAAAGGAACTTCATCCACAACAAAGTCCTCACCAGCTCTACCAACTCCAAGGAACTCTCCAGTGTCATCCAGGAATTCACCAACGCATGCAGCAAAGCCACAGACGTCACCCCGTCCCAAGACCTCAGCGACAAGCTCGGAACCTACTTCCACCTCAAGATCAGAACACTCTACGACAACTTCGTCGACCACCTTCAAGATGACACAGCCACCCCGCCGCCCCCCAGAGACACCAGCCAGCCCACCATCTCCAACTGGTCACCAATCACTACCAAAGATACCACCACGACCATGAACGGCATCTACTTGGGAGCCCCCACTGACCCCTGCCCCCCGCAAATCTACAGCAGAGCCACAGACACCATCACACCTGAACTTCAACGCATCAGCAACACCACCTTCACAACAGGCACCTTCCCAGATGACTGGAAGCGCGAAGAAGTCAGGGCCCTGCTCAAGACCCCACCGACCTCAAGAACTACGGGCCCATCTCGCTCCTCCCCTTCGCAGCCAAAGTGGCAGAGAAAGCAGTCAACAGGGAACTGACAAGGTTCAGCAAAGAAAACGCCATCCTCGACCCATCCCAATCCGGATGCCAGAGCAACCACAGCACCGAGTCTGCCCGACTCGCCGCCACAGATGACATCCACACCCTCCTGGACCAAGGCCACTCCGCAGCCCTCATCCTCTTCGACCTGTCTGCAGCCTTTGACACTGTCTCCCACCGCACACTAATCGCCAGACTGCATGACGCTGGCATACATGATACTGCCCTGGACTGGATCCAATCGTTCCTCACCGGAAGAAGCCAAAGGATCAGACTACCACCCTTCCTCTCTGCCCCCACGGAAATCACCTGCGGAGTCCCGCAGGAGTTGTCCTTGAGTCCGACCCTCTTCAACGTCTACATGGCCCCCCTCGCAACCATCGTCCGACAACACTGCCTCAACATCGTATCCTACGCCGACGACACCCAGCTCATCCTCTCCCTCACCAGAGACCCAACCACCACAAAACTCAATTTCCAGAGAGGAATGCAAGACGTCGCAGTCTGGATGACCAACAGCTGCCTAAAACTCAACGCCGAGAAGACAGAAGTCCTCGTCCTTGGAACCACCCCCTCAGCTTGGGACATCACCTGGTGGCCCACTATCTTCGGAAGCCCGCCCACCCCATCAGACAACGCCAAAAACCTCGGCATCGTACTCGATTCAGCTCTCACCATGAACCGTCAGGTCAACGCCGTCACCTCCAGCTGCTTTAACACCTTCCGCATCCTTCGCAAGACCTTCAAATGGATCCCCTGAAGCAAGGAAGACAGTCACCCAGGCACTCATCACCAGCAGACTATACTATGGAAACGCTCTCTACGCCGGCATCAACAAGTCCCTACTCCGCAAACTCCAGATAATACAGAACACCGTGGCCAGACTCGTCCTCATCAGGGCTGGACTGGCCGTAGCGGGCACCAGGCAATCCCCTGGTGCGCCGCAAGGGTGGGGGCCGGTTTTGGGCTCCTGGGGGCCACTTTTGTTACAGGGCCGTTTTTGCAGCAGAGCTGCAAATTCGCCCTGTAACAAAATCGTCCGAAAACTGGGCCTGGCAAAGAGCTCGGCCGCACCCCCAACGGGAGGGTGGGGGGCGGCCAAGCACTTTGCCAGGGCCGGTTTTGGTTCCCAGTCCGGCCCTGGTCCTCATCATCCCCCAGCATGAACACATCAGCCAACCCCTGTGGAGACTCCACTGGCTCCCCGTAAAGAAGAGAGTCACCTTCAAAATCCTCACTCATGCCTACAAATGCCTACACAACAATGGACCCAAATACCTCAACAACAGAATAAATTTCCATGTACCCAAGAGAAACCTCCGATCGGCCAACCTTGCACTGGCAGAAACCCTGCGCATCCACAGAACCAGGGCAGGCGGAAGATCATTCTCCCACATTGCAGCCACAACTTGGAGAGAGCTACCGGCAGACATCAGACGCCCTCTCCCTGAATACCTTCAGGAAGACCCTCAAGACCTGGCTCTTCGGCTGAACAGATCTACAGACCCTCCCCCCCCCACCCCCCCCCCCATCAGCGCCATGAGACCCTCATGGGTGAGTAGCGCGCTTACAAATCCCTGATTGATTGATTGAGCAGTGATAAGGTTCTGAAATTTCACACACAACCCTTTAGATTGCACAGATTGCCGTCAGGTCCATTGAAGAAAATAACAGTCTGCACTGTGGGGCCTATAAGAATGTTAATTGTGGATCGCTACATTGTAAGCTGCATTGATTTGCATTCTAAGTGGCTGGAGGTTAAAATAGTAAACTCCATAGAAACAAGAGATGTTACCTCTGGACAAGATGTTTTAGAGAGAAGGTTATCTTTCCTCTTTATTGACTGATAATGGGGGTAAGTTGTCCTCTAAACAAATGGAAGAATTTCTCACTAAGGTTTTACTCATAGGAAGACTGCTCTTTAGCATCGCAAGGCAAATGGCATACTTGAGATATTCAACAAAGTTTTAAATGAGACCATTCAACGAGCTGCTGTTTGTGGCAAGTGCTGGGTGAAGGAGCTGAAAGTGAAAGTGAGAGTGTATTGGTTGCCCTCCCATTCCACAACTGGGAGATCCTCTTTAGAGCTTTTCAGGGGGGGAAACCTAGTTGTTCGGTGGTGCGAGTTGGGTTAACAATAGAAGAGGCAACACTTGACACCAGATTTTGGGACAGGAGGTGATGTACAATGAGAATGCAAAATGATGAGGAAGAAATATGAATTTGCCAATTGGAAAAAGGTTACCAAGACTGAGGTGAATGAAGGGGATTGGATAAAAATATGACTCCCCATGGCAAAAACAGAAGATTACTTGTTCAGTAAAACTCTGAAGGTGGTGAAGTTGTTCAGAAATGCAATCAAAACGGAGGATTTGGAATTTAAACAGAGTTGCAAAGTGTTCTTGCCCACATGTAGTTGTTGATGATGCTTGTCGTACTGAACTTGATTCCTTGATGCACGTCAAGGAAGAGAGGTTCTGATTACACAGTCCACAGGAAGAAAGAGTGACTGTATTTTGAAGTAGCCTTTTTATTTTAAGGCTCATATTTAACTGTTTACAATGTTTTCTTTTATTGTGAATTAACAGGAAGAAAATGTTTTTGCTTTACGTAGAGTCCTTCTTACTGAAGAAAATGTATGGTCATTCACAATGTTATGCACTTACTCCTAGACATGTTAGTTTTGTTTTGTAAATAGGTCTGCCATCTTTAAAAGTTGGGCTAATTTGGGTTGGAGTGGTAGTTTGTTGTTCAGGGGCAGGTGTGTGGTATCTAGGTGATGTCAGTGATGGAATGTGGAACTGTAAAGATCTGTGGGGCTTCTGGAATGTGAGTGGAGAGAATGAGAGAAGGCAGTTGAGCTGACAGGCTGGCTGAGGTCTTTGCCCTGGTCTTATTTTGGATTGGAATAAATACATATCTTCACATAATCTTCCTTCGACTTGGTGTTTCCTGTATTTGAACTTCACAGGGTGTTAAGGTGGCATGTAAGCTTTAAGCGAAACACCATGAGAAATAAATACTACCTAAAAAATAGATATTGTATTTCGAGCATGTTTTCACATAAGTGCTACAGATCACCAGCAGACAACTGAAGCTGTCAAAGGCTGTATTCTGACATTCGCAAAAAGAATGATTGTTCTGTTTGCAATTGTCTCCCCGAGTGGGGGGGGGGGGGAGTATGCCCAGACGTGGGTCCCGTACTCTCCATGCCACTGTCAAGCTATCCTTGCTGATGAGGGGTGAAACTGCAAAACTGGTCCTGAGATGCTTGTTTACGGTCCAGGGAGGACCTGGCTTGGCAGTTTGGGCTGGACTGTTCCAATGAGGCACAGGTTCAAGACTGATTTGCTTATGGCCAGGTCTAAACTGGGATGGCATGGTGAGCAAAAGAATGATGGATTTAACTCAGATCTCTTGACTGGGGGTGAATGTTTTGATTTGTTCTGCATTCCGTCCATCAATTGTGCGTCTTTTGCTTTCTGACATTCACCAGCATGAAACCACAGGTCATATTCCAAACTACAGCATTAGGGTTAAAGGTCAAGGCTCTGCCTTGAAGGTTGAAGAATATTTTTCAATTAAGTGCATGAATTTCTGAAATTGCACTCCAGCCGGAATTGCAAGTCATTTACACCCTATTGGTTTGACGCGATGACTCGTCACTCACTCGTCCAGTATTTGTCAGTTAATAATCAGTACATGGTGTGCTTGCAGACCCTTATTTTGGTAGTATGCCTGACATTGTCTACTACTCTTTCACTTCACAGGCAAATGGAAATGAATAATTGATTGATGCATGATTCTAACTAAGGGGTCGATTCTGATGTCGACCCTTGTTTCCGACCGACTCGTTTCCCAGTTCTGAATGACCTATTATGATGCCTAGAAACTGCCAGGGCTGACCAAATCTGTTCCGGAAGGCATTCGGAGAGGTCGAGCCTTTCCAGAGCTGATTTGTATAGCTCTATGAACTTGGTTTCTGAACGAGCGAGTACGATGACCGAATCGGACAGCCTTTCCGATTCGGTTTGCCCGGAATAAAAAGGCTGTAAGACTTGGTCTTTGGGGGCCAATAGCAGGCCCCCCTTCACCCGACACCCTCCTAAATGGGCTCATGGGGGTACCGAATGTGGCAGGCACCATGGGGTGCAAGGTTTTCCCCAGTCACCCCTTTCTTTAATAGGATCCTGTGTTCTCGTCCGGAACACAGACTCCCTTTGAAATCAAAGGGAGTCTGACCAATTCGTATCCGGATGCACACGGATGCATTGTACTCGTTCAGTCGGACTCCCCCGATCCGAGTCGTCTGGAAAGCATTCCGGAACCAATTCGGTCAGCATGCTTTCCGAACGAGATCGTAATCAGCCCCTAAGTGGTAAAACCCACCAGGGCACAATTTGAGGTACTTACGCAGTGATATGATACTGTGAGTTGCACAGGGTGATTGTTGCAAAACCAGACATGGGGGAGGGTAGTTGGAAGGCAGCAGCTCCTACCTTTGGCTTGTGTGTCCTTCGAAGGGGCCAAAGCTGAAGGATAGTGCACATTTCACATATTAGTGTCAACCAAATAAATATGTTATAATATAGCATATTTTACTCTATTGACTTCCATAAAAGGTACTCAGGGAGAATTTCCCCACCCTCATCCACTATTAAGTCTCCTTTTTGGCCTTATCTTGAAAGCTATTTTGTGGTCTCACAGGCTCTGATTCGCAAAATTTGAGCCTTTGTGACCCCAAAATAGCTTCTGGGTATGTTCAGAACCAAAATTGCGATTGAGTAACCTGTTTATGAATTGCATAATAGGTTTGCGACTACATACCGAATTGCAAATTGAAAGAGGCATGTTTAGGGCGTCCCTTCCAATTTGCCATTTCTAATGTTATGTACCAATGGTAAGTGACCACAATTGCGGTCGCAAACCATTGATAGGTAACGGACACCTCAAAGAAGGTGCTAATCCACTTACCAATGGGAAGGGGGCTCCTTGGGGACCCCTTTCCCTTTGCCAATGTTGTAAAAAACATTTTTAGGAGTAGGCAATGGTCCCTGGTACCACTGCTAGCTGGAAAAAAAAAGAATTTGAAACTTTTCTTTTATTCTAAACACATCCCGTTTTCCTTTAAGGAAATAAAAAGAATGCTTTGTTTAAAAACAATCACAGATATTGTGGTCTGCTGATCCCAACAGGCCTCCATCGCTGTAATAGCAGCGATTCGTAGTGTTTCTTAATTTATAACCTACCTCATGAACATTAATGAGGTAGATCAAATTGTGATCCCTTACGAACTTGAATTTTCCGAACATGAGTTGCAAAAAACGAATACATTTGGTAAAGGTCGGTGCACAAATTGCGATCACTTTTACCAAATGCTTTGTTCAAACATAAGGCCTAATTTCATTTACATTTTTTAACCACTCGAAAAGTAGTCTGTCTAAAGGTTTTGAAAAATTGCTCTTGTCTTTTCCTAATTATCTAGACTATTTTCCTTCAACCTACATACACAACATGTCATTGTAATGCCTATTTCATTGATGGCCTGGTTGTAAAAATTGCAATATGCTCCTGTAGGAGTACCTTGGCTTAAATGGCCAACTTCTTAGGGTCTCAGAAAGGAGATCCTAAACTACTGTGAGAAAATTATGGCAGAAATATATTTGTCTCTGCTAAAGTGGGATGGGATTTGCACCCTGCACATTGTTAGTGCAAATTCAAGGACAAGCTGCAGTCGATCTTTAGTCTCAGGCTGAAGTTTAACCTCAACAAATCACCAGTTCACCAATAACAGTGAAGCTCATTAGGCCCCAAAAAGATGAGAGAGAGTAGCAGATTTGAAAGCCATGAAGGTTTATTAGCAGGTTAGCAAAGTTACAAAATCAAATAATTAAAGGTTATCAAAGATAAAGGCTCAGATCCTAAATGTCTGGGTTACATAATTCAAATAATTCAAAATTAGCAAATACAATAAAACATGCTAAAAGTTGTCATAAAGCAAACCGAGTAAATTCAGATTCCAGTAAAGGTAAGATTCCCTGCTATGCTAAGATAAAACAAAATTGGGGAAATGTATCAGAGAAGTCAATCAGGAGGTGTCAGTAAGCAAACCCTCTAAAAGGCAGAATCAAATAAAGATTCAGTCAGGCAAATGAGACTAGATTTGCTGAGGAGTCTAACTCTTTGAGCAGGGGCAAACTAAGGCATCTGATCTCAAGAAAGTGGAGAGGGCATCTGATCTAACAAGCTCAGCAATGTCCAATCAAACATACAATCCTCAACAAGAAGCAACACTCCCTGTGGTTCTCAGGCAGAGGTGACCAAACAGGGTTGAACATTCTCTGGTAAAGAGGGCTTCTTTCACCCTTCTTTCCTTCCATCGCACAGTGGAGGTTTTCAGCTGCTTGACCTTCAAGAGAGATCTTGTAGCAGGATGATGGATACTATGCAGTCATGCTGTTCCAGCACAGGTGTAGAAATGCACTATTAAGTGTGGCTAAGTTAACGTGAACACATTAACTATGGTTATCTATAATGTGAAAATCACACTCCATATGTAGGTACATGCAGAGCAGATTAGTATATATGTTATGTAAAATGGGAAATAGTGACAGAGGGTCACCACTGCAGTACTCCGATGAGAAACTTATGTGGCACTTGAACTCAGGCGTAAATATCTGCATGCACAAAATGAGACTTAAATGCATACGTTTTCTTTCCTATGGAGAAGATATGTTTCCCTATAGAGTACTCCTCATCCTCACGTTCACACTAAATACGCGGCTGCTTCTTCTCCATACCCACCGTGGAAACACTCCTACTACTGCATTTGGTAGGAGAACATCTGTGCACATTTCCAGGCATGAAAGTACCTGCAAGGGGGATGTGAATGCTCACAAATGTACCTGCTTTTGCTGGAGGTTCCACCTGCAGGGCGGCCATCTTATTCCATGTCATCACAAACATTCTCTGCAGTCTAAAATGTTTGTGTGACAATCTAATGCTTTCTCATTGTTGCAGCCTTGGTTTGCTTCCGGTAACTACTTAGGTAAATCAGGTTTTGGATTGTACGTCTGCATTGTACTGGTCATTTGTGCCCTTACATAGTTGTCCGAAACAGGTTGTGAATGAGGCCTGTAGGGTTTTCGCTCTTCTAGTAATTTGCAGGTTGTTACCTCCAATGTGACCTGTAACCACCGACCTACCACTGAAGGTCAAAGGTGCACACGTTAGAGCAGCAAGGGCGGGGCTGCTGTCTTTCTGCTGAAGTGCTGGGGTATAGATATCATCAGCTGAGTAAAGTGCCCAGGGCTAGAACTGTCATGAGTGAGTGTCTGAAACCCACCTGCAGATTCTTAGAGTCTTCTCAGAGGAAAGGAATCAGGTCCCTTTAAAACGAAGGCGCCTCTGACAGCCTGTAAACAGGATCCGCGCGAAGAGTTAACACTCTGAAGAGCAGCTTGACTTGAAAACAGGACGCCGCCGGGCACGCCGTCTTGCTTGACATGTTACACTGCGCATTTGGAGTTTGGGTGTGGACGCCCAGCCCTCACGTCTTTGTACTCGATACAGGTGTGTTGAAAGGATCAAAGTCAGGTGTGTGAGAGCTTCTTCTAAGAAAGGACTGAAAAAACAGCAAACAGAATTGCTCAAGCCAGTTCGTAAACACATGCCTTGGCTAACATCTCGCCGTTCCACTTAAGGAAACAGGTCCAGGTAAATGCACTTGGATTTTCGGTCTCTTGTTGCCTTTCTGAAAAAAAGACATCGTTTAGAATTCTTGTTTTAGCCTTTGGTTTCATTGTGAAAAATGTTCCTTTAAGCAAGATTAATTTGTCCTTTGAGGACATTGAACCAGGTGCTCGGCACATCTCTGAAGCCAGTTCTGCAGAATTCGCGGACTTTCACCCATGGAAATGTGGTTCACAATATGTTGATTTCATTTTACTAATTATATACTGCTAAAGCTGCACAGGACCTATGTACTGAAAATGGGATTTATAAATTAGATTATCTTGGGTGAAGAGGGTACCTTAGAGACGGGATATGGTACGAACATTTCTCGTTATCCTGTCCTGCATGCACTTTTAAAACACCTTCCTGGAATGTTGTAAGCTTGAAAACTCGACTGGAGTATAAAGGGTGGCTTTTTTTTGCCAAAGCACATCATCTGCCTATGGGAGATCTGGGTAACACAAAGTCTTCAAATCTATCGGGACAGCATTTTTGACTTTCTGTAGCAGAGGTATATTGGCAACAGTTAACCTGCCTTTAGTATCCAAGGGGCATATTAACAAGCCAGGCGATAAAATTATCGCCGCTTTAGCGGCAGAAGACTGCCGCTAAAACGGCGATAATGGTCTTGATAATATGCTCTATGGAATTCCAATTGAAACCCATGTTAAATGTGAAGGACAGCTAACATGGGCTTCAATTGGAATTCCATAGAGCATATTATCAAGACCATTATCGCCACTTTAGCGGCAGTTTTCTGCTGCTAAAGCGCCGATAATTTTATTGCCTGGCTTGATAATATGCCCCTTCAATTAATCAAAGACATTTATAGAGCGCACTACTCACCCGGAGGGTCTCAAGGCGCTTGGGGGGGGGGGGGGGTGCCGCTACTGCTCGAACAGCCAGGTCTTGAGCTTCTTCCGGAAGGAGAGGTGGTCTTGGGTCTGGCGCAGGTCGGTTGGGAGGGAGTTCCAGGTCTTGGCGGCCAGGTAGGAGAAGGACCTTCCTCCTGTTGTCGCTCTTCGGATGCGGGGGACGACGGCGAGGGCGTGACTGGTTGATCGGAGATGGCGTTTGGGAGCGTAGAAGTTGAGGCGGTTGTTGAGGTAGCTCGGGCCTTGATCGTGTAGGGCTTTGTGTGCGTGGGTGAGGAGACGGAAGGTGATTCTCTTGTTGACGGGGAGCCAGTGCAGGTCTCTCAGGTGTCCGGAGATGTGGCTGCGTCTGGGGATGTCGAGGATGAGTCTGGCTGAGGCGTTCTGGATCCGCTGGAGTCTCTTCTGGAGCTTGGCGGTGGTACCAGCGTAGAGGGCGTTGCCGTAGTCCAGTCGGCTGGTGACGAGGGCCTGGGTGACCGTCTTCCTGGTCTCGGTGGGGATCCACCGGAAGATCTTACGTAGCATGCGCAGGATGTTGAAGCAAGACGAGGAGACGGCGTTGACTTGTCTGGTCATGGAGAGGGAGGTGTCCAGGATGAAGCCCAGGTTGCGTGCGTGGTCTGTCGGTTTGGGTGCGGTGCCCAGGGCGGGGGGCCACCAGGAGTCGTCCCAGGCGAAGGGCGAGGAGCCCAGGATGAGGACTTCCGTCATGTCGGAGTTCAGTTTCAGGCGGCTGGTCGTCATCCACTCGGCTACGTCTTTCATCCCATCGTGAAGGATGGCTCTGGCGGCGGCGGGGTCGTTGGTCAGGGAGAGGATCAGCTGGGTGTCGTCCGCGTAGGAGATGATGTTGAGGTTGTGTTGGCGTGCGATGGCCGCAAGGGGGCACATGTAGACGTTGAAGAGGGTGGGGCTGAGCGAGGAGCCCTGAGGAACGCCGCACATGACTTCCGTGGCTGCAGATCTGAACGGAGGTAGGCGGACTCTCTGTGTCCTTCCAGCGAGGAAGGAGATGATCCATTCCAGTGCCTTCTCCTGGATTCCGATGTTGCTGAGGCGCTGCACTAGGGTGCGGTGGCAAACAGTGTCGAACGCCGCGGAGAGGTCTAGGAGGATGGGGGCCGCTGTCTCACCGTTGTCCAGCAGGGCTCGGATGTCATCGGTGGCAGCGATGAGGGCGGTCTCGGTGCTGTGGTTGGCTCGGAAGCCAGACTGTGAGGGGTCGAGGGATCCATTCGTCTCGAGGAAGGCGGCCAGCTGCTTGTTGACGGTCTTCTCGATGACTTTGGCTGGGAACGGGAGGAGCGAGATGGGGTGGTAATTCTTGAGTTCGGTGGGGTCCGCTGTTGGTTTCTTTAGTAGAGCGCTGAGTTCGGCGTGCCTCCAGCTCTCAGGGAAGGTGGCGGTGTCGAAGGAGGTGTTGATGATGTCCCGCAGGTGGGGTGCGATGACAGCGTCGGCCTTGTTGAAGACGTGGTGGGGGCAGGGGTCGGTCGGAGATCCGGAGTGGATAGAATTCATCGTGCAGATGGTGTCTTCTGTGTTGATCTGGGTCCAGGCGCTGAGGGTGGTGGTGGGGGGCGTTGGTGCGGTCGTTGGGAGCGTTGTTTGTGGGCTGAAGCTGTTGTGTATGTCAGCGATCTTGTTGTGGAAGTAGGAGGCGAGGGAGTTGCAGAGGTCTTGCGACGGGGTGATGTCGTTGTTTCCGGCGTTGGGGTTGGAGAGCTCTTTCACGATGTTGAAGAGTTCCTTGCAGTTGTGTGCGTTGTTGTCCAGCCGGTCCTTGAATGCTGTTTTCTTGGTGGCGTGGATCAGTTGATGGTGCTTCCGGGTGGCGAGCTTGAGGGTGGTCATGTTGTCCGGTGTTGGCTCCCTTCTCCAGGCTTTCTCGAGGGCTCGGCAGTTCTTCTTGGAGCTCTTGAGTTCGTCGGTGAACCATGGGGCCTCCTTGCTGCCGGGTCTGCTCGGCGGGGTCCTCAGTGGGGCGAGGTCGTCTGCGCAGTTGCTGATCCACTTCGTGAGGTTGTCGGCGGCCTGGCTGGGGTTCGCTGAGCTGGCGAGAGGGTGCTGGCTCAGGGAAGCAGCGAGCTGGTCTGCTGTGATCTTGTTCCAGTTTCTTCGAGCAACCTGTTGCTGGTGGTGGTGGATCGTGTATCTTCTGAAGGTGAAGTGGACGCAGCTGTGGTCCGTCCAGTGGAGTCCGGTGGCGTGGCTGAAGACGATGTCCTTGCTGGATGAGAAGACAGCGTCGAGTGTGTGTCCGGCGAGGTGGGTGGGGGTGGTCACCAGCTGCTTGAGTCCGAGGTTGGCGAGGTTGTCAAGCAGGGTGTTGGTGTTGCGGTCGTTGTTGTTCTCCAGGTGGAAGTTGATGTCCCCCAGGAGGATGTAGTCAGCGGAGGGGAGGGCGTGCGGGCTGATGAAGTCGGCGATGTCTTCGCTGAATTGTGTGCGTGGTCCCGGGGGTCGGTAGATGAGGGTGCCTCTGAGGGTGGTTTTGGGGTCCGTGTGGATCTGGAAGTGCAGGTGTTCAGCGGTTGTCAGGGTGTCGTCGGTGTTGGTCGTGATGCGGATGGTGTCCCTGTAGATGATGGCGATGCCTCCTCCAGTCTGGTTGCCTCGGTCTCTTCGGGTGATCTTGTAACCCTCTGGGATGGCGATGGCGATGTCTGGCGCTGAGGAGTCGTTCATCCAGGTTTCCGTGAGGAAGGCGACGTCAGGAGCTGTGGTGTCGAGGAGGTTCCAGAGTTCGATGGTGTGTCTGTGGACGGAGCGGGTGTTGAGTAGGATGCACTTGAGGTGGTTGCTGCTGGTGTTCGGCTTGGCGGGTGCTGGTGCGGGGCAGGTCCGGATGCAGGAGAACTTGCAGGCGTTGCAGCAGAAGGGTCCGTGGGTGCGTCTCGGGGTGGCTCGGTAGCATCCCGGGAATTGGCCGTTGTTGAGGGTGGCGGCGTCGTACATCCGGCGGGTGGGCTGGGGTCTGCGGGGGCCAGGGGTCCTGGCACTGGGCGCGGTCCAGGTGCGGACGGGCGCAGACGGGCTTACCTTTGGCGCACCTTCGGCGCTCAGTCGGCGCTCCCGCTGTGCGCGTCCGCTGCGCGGTCGCTCAGGGGGCGTCATAAGAAGGGGGACGGGAGGGCGGGTCTGCTGGGCTGGGCGAGCGGCTGGGCCAATGGGCCGGTGGTGGGCGGGGCCGCAGTGGGCCAGTGGCGGGAAAAGTGGCGAGCGGGCGGCTCAGCTGTGGCTGGGCCGCTCGGGGGTGCGACGGTCGTTGGCGGCAGGCAGGAGGCTGGCAAGGAGGCTGGCTAGCAGGATCAGCAGGCGAGGGAGCAAGGGGGTGACCCGGCCTCGAGAGGCACAGTGGTCACTCCCGCGGCGACCAGGCTCTCCCCTTAAGAAGGGGGACGGGAGGGCGGGTCTGCTGGGCTGGGCGAGCGGCTGGGCCAATGGGCCGGTGGTGGGCGGGGCCGCAGGGGGCCAGTGGCGGGAAAAGTGGCGAGCGGGCGGCTCAGCTGTGGCTGGGCCGCTCGGGGGTGCGACGGTCGGTGGCGGCAGGCAGGAGGCTGGCAAGATAGTTTATAGGTTCCAGCAATGCCATGGCTGTTAAATGAAAGCTTTGGAATGGCCGTAGACTACTTTTGTTAAATCACTGAATTTATTAAGATTTTTTTCCAGGCGGGAATTGTACTGCTAAGTTATTTTTAAAATTAAGTTTGGGGGAGGATATGGTCGGCCAACTGCAATTTAGCAAGATACTTAGTCAAGGAAATTCCAGCAGCAGACATAGAGGAGGACAGGACCGGTGGTCAGGGCAGCTATGTACAGGACTTCCTCCATGCCGTTGACTTGTATAGTTGTACCAGTAGCTTTCGATCTGATCAACCTACCTGGCCAACCTGTAGGGTTAGGAATATAAACACTATCATGGACTATATTAAGATTTCTGGAATACTGTTCAACTAAGTTAAATCACTTGATGTGGTAAGCGGTGTTGAAAGTGACCATAATCCTTTGGTTTTAGAAATGTGTCTATCAATAAAGCATTCTCAATGTGCTGATACTTTGGTACCCTCATCCGTCAACCAAGCTATATCTAATGATGTACAGAGGCCCTGGTAAACGCAGATGGATCCACTCATTAATGCTGTGAGAGTGGCGAGAGCAGCCCTTCCTGAGATTTTAAACTGCTTGGACCCAGACTCTGATGATACTCAGCTGATATATTTGGTCCAATTATCAGGCCAGGGCACCAGGCATCTATATTCTGGTTTTAATGGGTTGTGCAGGAAAGACACAAAGATTAAAACTAGCCCCAAGGGATGTTGAGATTATACAAGAGAAACAGGCCTGTTTTAAGCAAATCATTAGAGAAGGCAAATTTGGATTGAAGAGAAAGTTGTGGGGAGAGGCTGCTTGTTGGAAGCAAGACTTGAGAGCATCATGAAAACATGGCACAGGGAATAATGACTCCATCTTGGAGGTCATCATTTCAGTCATAATATTACTATGTAGAAGTGTGAATGGGGATAATATTCCCTTTGCTAGGAACTTGTAGGTGTTACTCATATACTTGCGAAACTGAGCCTCTGTAAAGCCAAGAGCATTTCTGTAGCCATGCCTGGTGTAGGCATCTGGGTATTTTCAAATATACATGAAATTCAATGGAGAACACATTTATTTGGAGGGTGCTTTGTCTCCAGAAAGCTTCACCCACATAGTTCCTTACCTGGATGACAGAATGTAATGTGCTACTCTGCTCCTATTGGCTTTCCATATAATCAAACCCCAATGCCCATTTTTCCAGGCATGGGAATGTTATGAATTTAGATAATGCTCGAAATATCCTATGGAAGTTCTACCTGTGCAGTTGCAATGCATATTTGTATTTGTAAATGGACAGGGGAACCAGCTGGTAATGAGCTCAGGAAAAACTGCCCTCGATTTGGGCTACCTGCTGCAGATATCATTCACATGTTTGTCAGCTGTCCACCTCTCTCACCATTTTGGATTGCCATTTCCTATTCTCTCTCCCAGAAATTACAATGTGATCTGCAACTCAGCATCTCTACGATTGTTTCTGTTGCTATTGTTGTTACTGCTTTGTATAGCGAGAGATTGAGCTATGCCGATGCCCCTTACAGTACGTCATTGGTTGGCATTACTGGGCGAGATATAAGAGATGGAGGTAACAATCCCCTGGTAACGGATAAAAAGAGAGCCAGAATTACTAACCAGCTTTGGGCTCCGCTTTTTACTTGAATTGACTGCTTCTTGCCTGTGTGTTGCTGTCCAGACTCCACCTCGCTAATCCTTGGTTTTGTGTGCTTACTCTTTGACTATTGAGGGTGACAGCCAATTTGTAAAACAACAAGACATGGATGTATAATACTGGGGCTTGTTATCTCCTTGTTTTTTCCTCTCTCTTTGCTGTTCTTTCAATATGGCTATTTTGTTAGTTTTCCTCTTTTTCATGAACCTTTGTATGTATTATTATTATTTTTTTTTAAGCTAAATTAGCATTTGTTTTACTGCTTGAATTCCATTCGATAAACAATTTAAAAAAACTATTTGGGTGGCTGAGCAGTAGTGAAGCGATTGAGGTATCAGATGGGAGCCATATAGGCCACAAACAAAAGATCTCTATTATGGTTTACTCTTGATCTTCTTCTCAGAACCACAGAATGATGGAACTTAAACACCAATACTTAAAGCAAATGCTACCTCAACTGGCTCAGGCTGGGAACCCTGTGCGTGTTAGATTGTTGGTCATGAACCATGAAAGGGAATAAGCAGATTTTCAGAGCTTACCAGAGTGAAAGCGGTTCTGTATTTACTGGTGTCAGTTGCTAAAGAGATCCCCTTTGTCTGTTTGATTGAGAAAAAGATGCACACTAGGGGACTCTTGTGAAAATAAGAATCGCTACGCAGGGTTGCGACTTTGAGTGATGACTTCATCATGACCTGTGGGTATGCAACACTTGCTGGAAGAATATGGTGTGATTCCTTTTAGTCATTGATATTCAATGCATATCATTCAGGTGCGATTCTTTGGGATCTCACTAGCAGCCACAGGTGTTTTAAGAAGCAGCAGGATGTAGTGCTAAGGGTGTATTAGGAGTCATGCTGCTGGGTTTCAGAGTTGCTGGGGCTTATGGAGAAGGCAGAAATCAGACTGTGTAGAAACCACCTAACTACATTTCATAGAAGGGCTCCTCGGTACCCATCACCAATGCTACAATGCTACTCTTGTGCATTGACCCTACTTGAACTCTCAGCCACCTTTGATGCCATTGATCATCAGGTACATTTAGCTAGAGAGTGACTGTGTCAGTAGGCATTACAGGCAACTTGAATGGCTGTGCACTTGGTCATTTTTCAGTGCTGCTCAGTCTACTGGCACTAAATTGCAGCACGAGCAACATAACATGCGTGTTTTCTGCTCACTGGGGGAACTCCGTGGAATCTCGCAGAGTTTTTATGTATTCTGCGGAATTCCATGGAGTGACATTCTGCGAGTTCCGCCCACCCCTAGTGATGATACATCGTTCCACATTATGTTTGTAGATGATCCTGGCAACCCTCATGATTTATTTCACTGCCACTTCTATGTTCACCAGTGGATGCAAGCAACTGACTCATTCTGAACAGCAAAAAGATTGAAATCCTGCACCTTGGCCGTGTTAACCCAGTCCTTTCCCTTTAGCTTGGTTTTAGGATTTGGGTTCCCCACGTACCCAAGTTTACAGTGCTCACAATCTGGCTATGATCTCCAATGGCAAACTCCTATTCACCTCCCAGATGAATGTGGTATAGAAAACTGAATTCTACCACTCATGTTTTTGAAAAGGGGTAATTTTTTCATGCTGGCAGAAAATCGTTATAATCCTCTCCATGGTATTGTCACTCCTGGAGTATCGCAACGTATATACCACCATCCCCCACACATCAGTCACGAAGCGCCAGGTGGTTCAAAATCAGTCAGCTCACCTTCTGTTTGTCTTAAAAAGACACAACCAAATTGCCCCTGCTTTTAGATTCCGCCATTGCCTAGGACTAAAAGAGAGTCATTTAAAAATGTTGCACTGTACATAAACCACTACATACCCCTGCAACGAAGTACTTTGAAAAACAGTTTGTTCCTTACCAACTGATCAGTAACCTCTGGTGTGCCAACAAGAGCATTCTGTTGACCCAACTGTTTGGGCCTGGGAGGTACATCAGTTGATCCTTTCAGATCCAGGGCTCCTCCCTGTGCTACTCCCTGCCTCTTCATCTGAGATTGGAAAATAATTACCCCAGATTCATAAAATCCTTAAAAACACAACTCTTCACCCTGACATTTGTCTAATGATTCTATCTTCACAGTAACCTAAAGATCAGCTATAGCTTATGTCCTGCCCGGTTAGAGGCCTAAGAGTGACCCATCCCTCCATTTAGGTTTTCGGGACTCTTGCTACTTGAGGACTTTATCATCTTTTTGTGATCATATGTAACTCCTACCTTCCTAATCTGCCAACCACCAACCCTCCACTCCCCTATGCCCCCATCCCTGTTATCGTAGGGACAAATAGAACCCCCTCCTTCCCCACTTCCCCCAGACCACCACCCCAACTTACGCTGATCCACTCTTGCCCACCTTCTATACCCAGCCCCACACCACTGAAGTGCATGCTCGTTAACTGTCGCTCCGCGGTCCTACATGCCACAGAAATCTCGGAAACCATCCTGAGTGAATCCATTGATATTGCATTCCTCACTGAAACCTGGCTAAATGACCACTCAACGAGCATACTTGACCTACTCTCCCCCCCCCCCCCGGGATACTCTATTCTTAGGACTTGTGCTGTCCTGGGGCAGTGTATTCAGTGAAATATGGAGTTGCTGCTTCAAAGATGCTCAGCGTTTCTCTTTGCAGACTGCAACCCTCGTGCACTTAAAAGAGAGGTTACAGTCACTCACTGCAACCACCTGCAGGGGGATGTCTGGGGTCCTATGATTGGAAACAAGTTCCTAAAAGATTGTGGTGAGATGTGCCTCCTCTTCTAGTGCTTGGGCAGCAATTCAGGCTTCCTGGATTGCTTTCCTCACCCCATCGTAGAGAATGAGGATGGAGAAAAAAACTTTTTTTTCAACAATATCATGGGGAAGTCTTTGTTGATGGAGGAACTGATCAGGACCTGGGACAATATAGGCAGGGTAGCAAACCCTGGATCAATCTCTAGGTAACTGTGCTTAGGTCAGTACCTTAACAAGCTATATTACATATATTTTTTTATCTGGCTGCAGTAAGAAGGCACTTTGTTTGGAATTCAAAAGTTGAACGGAGGAATATAGTCAGGCATGATGTCGAGGACAATGTCACACTCACTTTGTCCCACAAAGATGCTACAGTTACAGATTTCATGAACGGCAGCAGGCATGATTCTTTCATCGGGAAATAGGAGACGATCATTTTCTACAGGCATTTCTGCCTGGTGGGGATTGCACTCTTTTATGCAATGCCTATGAAAGGACAGATCAAACCAAGTTGCCTCTTTGGAAAGCGGCCCATGAATCATTTCCAATCCCTCTAAGATGTCAGTGGGCAAGTGTGTTCAGATCCAGCAAGAAGAACGATTTAAACCCTGTCCCTACCCATACAGGAGATGCATGTTTTTTTCTTGGTTGAAAGAGCGATGATCTTGCAAGCAGGCAGCAGACAGTGTGCTTTGCTTTGGACACATCTGCCACACCTCAGTTCGATGAGGTGCCAAAGAGAGGTCCACAGGACAATGCTTGCATCAAGGATGGATGGCCAGAACCCCGAATGGATCCGGTAATGGGTGGTCAGATGATCACCTTATGATAAATTAGGTAACAGTGAGAAGGAGGGGCTGCATCCTGTGATGGTCGAGGCTGTGAAGGTGAAAATGCTGGAGAGCCGTTCTGTGTTCTGGGTGCTGACTGGTTCAGCAGGGCAGGTCCAGCATCTGGAGGCTGGACTCAGCCCAGAGGCCCAGTAAGAGGCAGCAGGGCCATTGCCTGGAGGCACAGGTACTCTACTGCGGTGGGAAGAGTGCACCCAGGTTGGCTGTCCTCTGAATTTCACTGCAGTGTTGGTGGTGAGAAGCAATTAAAAGGACCCCATGCAACATAGTTTCAAAACAGATTCTCATGGATGCACCATCACATGAATCTTGGCATGCTTGAGCACAGCAGTCAGGCAAGAAAACTCGAAGCTAAGAATGAAAATTGAAGAGACAGCGAATCGATTGCCTACAATACCCACAGCATATCCAACCACATGGTCTCCAATATCATTGGTGCATCCGATAAATCAATATGTGGTTTAGTCAAGTGTTTGGTGATCAGAAGACAGTCCTGGAAGTTGCCTTCTTGGAAGGTAAGTCTCATTGAGGCAGGATTCAAAGCAGGGCAGCAGATTTAAGTGATATGGGAAGCAGACAACAGTAAGGTCTTATAACATGACAAACTGGCAGTCGGAAGATGCTGAGTTTTTGTGGTAGGTAGAATGGCAGCCACAGCATGGGAAACTGCAACAATAAAGGTGAAGCCTAGCACAATATTCTCTGGCACCTCAACAAGGTGGGCAGCAGTGGCAAAGCTGGAGCACGGCAGCCATGGGGTCTTGGGCATACGTATAGGCCATAGGTTTTAGCTAGTCCCCATCATCCTTCACCAATACACTAAGAGCATATCCATTGCATTCATGACAATACAATGTAAAAGGCTTACTGTAATCTGGGAGTCCCAGTGCGGCTGCAGAAGTTACTGCCTGCCTCAATCACAAAAATGTATGTTCTGCCTCCTGGGTCCAATGCAAGGTTCTCTAGTGTCCCATTTGACATAATTTTGTATCATGGCATCAAAACCCAAAATCCATCGTTCACATTATCCTGCCATTCCAAAGAAAGTGAATACCTGAAAGATGGCCACGGGGTGAGGCAATTTATGGATGGCTTCAATTCAGTCTGTTGACAGATGACACACTCTGGCTGATACTTCATGACCTAAGTATTGTACATGGGAGAGACAAGTTGCAACTTTTCATTTGACACCTTATGCCCCTTATTAGCCAATTCGGAGAACAAATAAATGGAGTCCATCTTGCATTGGTCTAAGGTGGCAGACACAAGTAACGAGTCATCAACATACTGTACCAATGTAGAATTTTCTGGAAAGACCTGGGTGTCCAAATCTTGTTTTAGAGCTTAGGGGTAGATGGAAAGAGACTCAGTACATCATTGAGGGTGCCTCAGCCACAGTTGAATCAGCAAACATGGGACAGAAACTGAAACTTTAGATAATGGCACTGACAGGGCTCTCATGAGAAGAATAAGAACATACCTTGAGAAAAGGCACAACAGTGGAGATCTCTGACATTGAGCTAGATTAATTGAGGATTCTCACTTTGCAGTGGCAGGCAAGGAAACAAAGATGTGTATGTTTGAAGCAAGAGAACTCAATCAAGAAAATTGGTATAACGTGTATGAAAAATGGCTGCGAGTTACTTCCCAGAAATGTTTTATTAAATCGTTATAAAATGGCAAAACAAGTACATAGTATGCTCAGCTAAGAATGTTATTTCTTAGATGAACTAACATGGATGCAGTTCTTCCTGGTTGCTGCTAAGGCCTCTGGTTGAGGTAAGGTCTGGCTATGTAGAACAAGATGTTGAATAGCCATTTATGTCCAGAAATGGTTGGCTTAGATCAAGGGTATTGTGTTGAGGCGGTCTCTAAATGAAAATCAAGGGGAGTTACTCCATAAACTGCTAAATAAGATAGGATTCACACTACAATGAACAGAAGGTAGGCATAGGTGACCAATAAGTATTAGTGCTTTCTCTCCACCTTGTTTGTTGGAATGGTTTTTCAAGGTTATCTTGCATATAGTTGGAATGCATGATTGGGGTTGCAGAAAAGTGGGAAAAGCAAAGCTCTTTTCACAGTCTAGAACAATTCTTTATGAATGTATTTGTGTGAGGCAGCAGGAAGGAGAGATAAGGGTATCAGAAATGAGATTCTGGTAAGAGCGATGAGTGTTACACATGCTGAAAGTAGGGATAAGTGGAAGACCTGAAGATGGAGGTGGCTGCAAGAGACTCTTCATGAATTGGCATGCATAGATGTAGAGGCATTCAGAAAAAGGGGTAAAAGGGGGGGAGGTAGTCAATAGAAGATATTAAATGTGAAGGGGTAGAGGTTGGGAAGTAGATTAAGGGTGTATGGGATCAGACGAGGAATGAGTAATCGGAATACATTATCTCATGCCTCCCCCTCACATTGTAGGCTCTAATAACTAGCTGGTCTGATAAGGAGACCCAGCAAGCTTAAATCACTCTGGGGGGTTAACCCCTGCTGCCCCGCAACAACTGCCAATGCTCTCTCTCGTAAAAAGTACCCCTTGTTTCTTAGACCTTGCCAGGCTTACTCTGGCAAGAAGCTCTGTGTCCAGATATATCCGTAATTTAAGCACACTTTGCATTTTGCGCTAAGCCTCAAGTGCCAACCATTAATGCATTGTACCCTCCCTTGATGATCTTGGAATTAGATACTCTCCATTTCTTAGCCCATGCTAGGCTGAGTTTGCAAAGATGTCTATTCCTAGAAATATATGTAAACTAGCATCGAAGCACGAACTTTAACTATGTCCTGATTTTTCTGTTTAAATACATTGCAAGGCAATTTTGCATACATAGATCTGGCTAACTGCTCTTAACTCCAGTACAACCCCAGTTGGGCACTGTGGAACGAAAACGTTCCCACTGCCCTCTGGTCGCCTGACTAAGGCTCTTAGCGACTAGCGCGTATGGCACTTTATTCTCCACGAACATCCCCTGTGGTATAGAGGCTCAGATTGAGGAGGTTTTGGGCTAGCCTTCAGGGCTATTTGAAGCGCATAAATTACTAATCACATGTTTTTATAGTTTTTACTTTGTACCCTGAACAAGTAGTCTTTTAGTGATGAACTTCTATTGTAATTAGTTGTTCTCTCTTTTTTTTTTTAGCTTGAAACTGTGTGAAATGTAGATCGTTTGTAATGGTTTTAATTAACTGCACAATACATTTTTACTTACTTAAAAAAAAGAATAAATTCAGCAACGAGGTGAGACCAGGAAGGCCATAAGGTTTTGCCAGGGTGGTGAGGTGACAAGGACAGGTTGGAGAGTCGTAGCAGCAATGTGTAATGGTAATAAAAGGATGGAGGAGGTTGAGGCAAAGGAAAGTGTAAGCAGAGGGGTGTAGAGGTGAGACAGGCCCAGGACGGAAAGCTGCTCGCTGAGGAAGAATGGAGAAAGGAGAAGACTGCAGGAAGATGGTAACAGTCTAGAAGGTGGGAAAGGTATCAGAAAGGCGAGTTGTTTTAAGGAGGCTGTGCAGGGGGAACACAGAGGTGCTGGTCACAGATGAGAGGACTATCTCCTGGAATCCATGAGCTTCACCAAGCAGAGATGTTCTGGTACAGTCAGGAGAAGATCAGAGGATGGGGAAGAAAGCTTGGAAGGCTAAGTTGCTGGACTCAGAGTACTGGGTACTGCCAAAGAAGAGAGAAGAGGTTAATGGATAGAAAGGAAAAAAAGAGTGTTGTAGGTTTTGGCAAGGAGTACAGAGCCTGGAAGAGAGATAGGTAGGATTAAGCAGGCGAAGGATATAAATGGGCTTGTGTGAAGGAGGGATATATCTTGGACTAAGAAATGAGGATGTAACAGTAAAGGAGGTGGAAATAATGGTATGATCCAGGTTGCAAATGTGCATGTATTGATCCATGTCTTACCTCAATAACATGGGTACATTTGTTGCAGGAATACCACAGACACAACCACTTTCACTGGCTATATGTGACAGGCAGAGACTAGTGCAGTTAATTATGTCAGCAAACTGGAGTGCTGAGGCAGTGTAAGCCTTTAAGTATTAATCTTCAGACTCCTTCACTAAACTGAGCAGAACGGAATTAGCTGATGAAGTGCACAGGTAAGAAAGAGCTTCCTGGAACTACAAACTGAGTGTTTCATCAATAAATGACAAAGAAATGTAGCACAGAAAAAGTCTCTAGAGCTCTTCTGAAGATTTTGTTTTAATGTCAAAGGTGGTGCTTTCCACAATCACAGCGAAGGTGAAACTCGTCTTATGAGGCCAATAGACCTGCACAGTGTGGTGACATTTCTGTTTGTATATCAGAGGCCCAAGTTTGAGGTGACCCAATCAATCAATATTACTGTTAAGTGGTCCCACCTCAGAGTCACTGGCACATAGAGTGATATCAAAAACAAATGAGCAGTTGGCCAGACTCAGAATAATAGCCAAGGTTTGAGAGGCATATTCAAATGACATCACAAAACAGTAATAAGAGCAGAGACCAACTCAAAACATTAGCATATATCAGGGCGCAGTCCAGAAGCAACCTGTATGAGGGCATCAATTAAATAATGCCACAGTCAGAGCAAATATCACAGGCTGAGATTGACCCATTTGTGGCGTACTGAATTCAAACACAGTGACAGGACAGGCCTTATTCATATAACAATGAATAAAAAGAAATACTTAGTGAGATGATGACATAGAGGGGTGTGGTGCCACTGTCAAAGAGAGTGATGGCACTGGAGACATATTCAGAATAATAGTCTTATTTATAACTCATTGCTAGCAGCGACAGCGCCTGACTTGGCTTCCTTCACTCACCTCACCTCCCAACTTGTTTGCTGGTGCCTCCGCCCTGGTGCTTCTCCCTCCCGCCGCCGCGTTGGTGTCCTTAGCGGCCGCAGTGGGGAGGGAGACGACTACATCCCCCAGGTGCCCCGGCACACACACACCGGAAGCAGCCTTGATCCCTTTCGCGCCTAGCGGCGCTTGATAAACGGATCCCTTCACGGTGGAGCGGGTGCTAGCAGCGACAGCGCCTGACTTGGCTTCCTTCACTCACCTCACCTCCCAACTTGTTTGCTGGTGCCTCCGCCCTGGTGCTTCTCCCTCCCGCCGCCGCGTTGGTGTCCTTAGCGGCCGCAGTGGGGAGGGAGACGACTACATCCCCCAGGTGCCCCGGCGCACACACACCGGAAGCAGCCTTGATCCCTTCTCCCTCCCGCCGCCGCGTTGGTGGCCTTAGCGGCCGCAGTGGGGAGGGAGACGGCTACATCCCCCAGGTGCCCCGGCGCACACACACCGGAAGCAGCCTTGATCCCTTTCGCGCCTGGTGGCGCTTGATAAACGGATCCCTTCACGGTGGAGCGGGTGCTAGTAGCGACAGCGCCTGACTTGGCTTCCTTCACTCACCTCACCTCCCAACTTGTTTGCTGGTGCCTCCGCCCTGGTGCTTCTCCCTCCCGCCGCCGCGTTGGTGTCCTTAGCGGCCGCAGTGGGGAGGGAGACGACTACATCCCCCAGGTGCCCCGGCGCACACACACCGGAAGCAGCCTTGATCCCTTTCGCGCCTGGCGGTGCTTGATAAACGGATCCCTTCACCGCGTCGCGGGACCGCGCGCGAGCTGCGCTGGGCTAAGCACGGGCAAAGGGGGGCCATCTGTGGCCGTCCGGGGCCAGAGGAGGCCGGGTCGGGCCACCCCCCTTATTCCCGTAACCCTTGCCTCCATTCTCCAAACCAGTGGACGCCATCATAAGGTACTGTGTTGCTACTGATGGGATTTATGTAACCCAATTATTTGTTTATAGCCCTAGTACCGGCCTACCATTGACTGTGTTGAACGGGCCAGCGCTCCCTACCTGTTATATATTTAACATAACTCGGAGTGTTTGTCCGGACACTTACATGCTGCGGTTCACCTGAACATTGGTCTACCCCTGGACTAAAACTAATAAGCATTCCTAATTTTATTTGGTAATCTAGGGGTTTGATACTGGTTGTTGTATATCGCCTATTTTTAATTGTGTGTGTTTTTTTTTTTTTTTAAGTCATTTCATAAGAAGTGCTATTCTCTTCTGGTAGCACTTGTGTTGGTTATTTTTATTTGTTATTTGTTATTTATTTGTTCAAGGCAACATGCCCAAGCCAGCCGGGAACTCCCGTCCTATTGTCTCCACACTTGACAACTACCTAGTTAAAGTAGTAGACAAGATTAATAAGGAACGAAGACTGTCCCTGGGCCTTGGAAGTGTGCCTGATCCCACGAATCTTATAGTTTCAGCTGAGACTCCTGTCCCATTGCCTATTCCCCCGTCGATTTCTAGCATTGATGATAGCTGTGTAGTGGTCTCTACGGATCTCCCAACCAGGGAAGGTACCAACGAAATAGAGCATCCACAGGATATCTTTGTCGTCGAGGATCTTCACAAGGTACCCGATACAAACGAGTCCCTGAATGACTCCGATGCTCTGAGTCCCGTGGTCCCTAAACCCCATAGAGTGTTGAGGTCAGGAAGACATCTAAATAGACCGGTCATATCTAAAAAGGGGGGTCGTAAAAGTAAAAAGAATATTGTCTCTGTAATAAATGGGGGCCCCACTGAGCTAAATAGTTTACATAATGATGCTAATTCCACTCATTTGAAACTAGCTCCGGACCAGCTTGAGCTGCTTATTGGCATGATTGATGCAAAGTGAGATAAAATCGTCCTTCCACTCTTGGATAAGCTCGAGGCTATCTCTAGGGAAGTGGTCAGATTGGGTGTGTTGGTGCAATCCGGCCTGAAACCTAACAATAGTCCGCAAACAGCTGCCGCAATTGCTGTGGCAGGGGGCAGAACTAGTAAGCCTGTGCATTCCAACAAAGGCTCATCTAGTGTCGGAGTGGTCTGTGCAGGTTGTAGTATCCCTGCTCAGCAAAACAGTAGTGTCACTACAGCTAACGAGCAGCAGGGCGTAACTGGCAACTCAAAAATACTGCCCACAGGAGACTCTTTTAATACCATCCCAGTAACACCATTACGTTCTAATGATATTTTTTCAAACCCCCCGACTATTCATGCCCTGGGGAATAAGCCGAAGACTACCGAAAGGGGGAAGTTTAACAATAGTGGCCTCTCCCAACCGAACCTCCCACCGGACTGCGCACCATATGTAGCAGTCCTGACTAATGTTACATCGATTAGAGAGGATGGGCCTTATCGCTCTATAGAATCACATGGCTCCCTTAAAAATAAAACTGTAGCGTGGCTTAATCGGGAGTGTGGCTTCCCAGTGGCTTTGGCTACCACCAGAACCAACTGGATTGGCACGTCCCCAAAAAACATCTCAGGGGACTGTGTTATTATTAATTTTAGTAAGCCCCACCTTGCCACGACAGCCCTGATTCGAGCCTCGTCTCGTCCCTGTAACGATCAGGGTATTTCACTCCGCCCCTTGGGCTTTTTCTATAGTCATCATATTAGCCATCATTTTAGTAACCGCGAGGGGGGGAGTATGAGAGGAAAAGCCTTGCATAGCCTTGCAAACAGTTTCCAGGTGAATACCACTAATCGTTTCCAATGCTTTAGTGGGTTGGATCAAAACGACTGACTGAAGTTGTGTACGGTATCCCTTGAAACTCCGGTGAGACAGGCTCTGTCTGATTTGGGACAAAGTGTTTGTATATCAGGGCTGATGGGTAGTACTTCTGGGACAACTGCAGATTGTCCACCTATGGGCAGGGAGGGCAACCTAGCAGGTTGCTCGGCATCATCTATAGAGTTGGTAGGGCACCCCCAGAAACTCTGGTGTGTCAGGTCTCGCCCAGTACGGGCCAAAGTGTCTGTATCTCAGGGCCTACGGATAACATCTCTGGGACAACTGTAGATTGTACGCCTACGGGCAAGGAGGGTGATCCTGCAGGTCGCCCAGAGTTACTTTCGGACACTTCTAATGCTGCTATTCTACAACAGGGTAATAACTGTTTTTCCATGGGGTCAGGTGCCCCTGGTTTTTCCAGCTGTTATGTTGCCAGTTGGAATATGGCGGGCATTAGGTCCAAATCAGATTCTCTGGGTTGGACGGAATTTCTGGCTCTTTTTGATGTTATCTGTTTGCAGGAAACCTGGTGTAGGGACTTTAAAGGATATAATGGTTTTGTCTCATACCAGTTACCTGCAACCGGTTCATTATCGGGCAGAACCAAGGGGGGCCTTCGAATTTTGATTTCTGTTCAAACCCCTCTGCTGGTTAAAAAATATGTACAAGTTGGGGTCCGTTCTCAGATTTTATGGTTGCATATATCAGGAGGTAGGAACATTCTTTTAATACATTTTTATAATAATCTCTTTGATGATACCAGGGACCAGGTGGTTAGAGCACTTTCCAGTGCACTGGATAACATTATTAAGGATTCTAATGTCATCTTTGATCTGTTCATGGCAGGGGATTTTAACGCCACCACCTGCTCATTCTCAGATGTCAATGTATGTGGGTTGGTGGACTGTCATGGAGACGGAATCTACCACTTTCAACATAACCACTATGGTGATGCCTTAAACAGCCTCCTTGCTTCACATAATATGTACATTATGGTCAACGAGAAAAATGACCAGGAGGAGATCTGTCCAACCTTTACAGGTCGGGGAGGGAACTCAGTTATTGATTTTATATGTATCTCCTCGAGCCTTGTGGCCTGGACTACGGCACCTAAAGTCGTAGACATCCAGCTTAATGACCATAATTGCTTGACAGTAAAGGCCATGTTATGGGAGAATAAAGGGTCCCGTATTCCGGCTTGTATTGTTAACAGCATCGAGCCTGTACGCCCTAATGGCACCAGACTCAGGTGGAAGGGGGATAAGGCGGATATTATGTCTGATTCAATTATCACTAGTTGTCTAGCAGGCATCATAGGGATTTTAGAAGATAATCAAGGCTCTATTGACTCTATTGAGCATTTTATTGCCATTAACTCGGTCATTGACTCCAAGTTTATTAGCCCCTTGAAATATAAAGAGGATCGTCCACTAGGGTGGTTTAATTCAGCCTGTACCTCAGCCCTAAAGGAGATAAAATCAGCCTTATCAGTAACGCCAAGAGATAAGGGTTTGGTTATAGATCTAAGAGCAAGATACAGAGAAACCCTTAAACGGAGGAAATTGGAACTCCAACAGGAGGCATGGGACAATTTGACCCTGGCTGCTGAATTGAATAATTGTACCCTGTTCTGGAAAACAGTTAATTCCCCTTTCCTCAAAAATGACAGAATCCCTGAATTAACCTCTAATGTCAATAAGGAAGAGTGGGTTTCTCACTTCTCCAAAATGTTTGATTCAGATAGTGCATCTAGGTCTTTAGTGGATGGGTGGCCGCACACGCCACTGAATATCACCGTCCAAGAGGTCTTAGATAGCATAAGGGTCAGCAAAGGAGGAAAAGCACAGGGTCCAGACGGGGTACCAATTGATGTTTATAAATTGGTCCCTGAAATATGGGGGCCTTTGTTAACTATCATTTTCAACGCAGCAGTCTGTAATGAGGTGCCCCCTACTTGTGAAGAATCCATTTTAATCCCAATTTATAAGAAAGGCAACCGAGGGGATGTCAAGAATAATCGTCCAATCTCTCTGTTGGACTCCTCCGTAAAGGTAATGAGTAGAGTGCTTCAAGTAAGGTTGGAAGAATGGGCGGAGGACAATGGTATTTTAGCTGAGAGCCAGTTTGGGTTCAGGAAGGGCCGTGGTACGATTGAGCAATGTCTAAATTTAGACCTGCTCATAGGTAAATATACCCTGGCAAAGACCGGCACTATTTATCTCTGCTTTGCGGATCTGAGTAGTGCCTTCGATCTGGTGGACCATGGCATTCTCTGGGCAAAGATACTGGAAATGGGGGCTCCCGAGGGCATTGTGTTCTTTCTAGCACGTCTTTATACCAAATTACGAGCCTGTGTTCGTTATGGTTCCAATGGGGAATGTACAACTAAGTTTAAGATTGGGCGTGGAATTAGACAGAGATGTGTGCTGGCTCCACTGCTTTTTACACTTTTCATTAATGAGATCGATTCGTTCCTTAAATCTCTGGCAGTGGATGCCCCCAAAATTAATAAGGACTACGTCCCTGTGCTATTATACGTGGATGACGCGGTTCTTATTTCACGCACCCCAAACGGCCTTCAACAGCTGATGGATGGCTTTTTGCAATTCATTAACAGCAGAAAGTTAGTGTTAAACAAACCTAAAACTTATGTTATGGAATGCGGACGCAGGAATAGAAAGAAACAGTTCTCATTTTTTATGGAGGGCCAGAAGGTCCAGGCTGTCGACTATTTTTCATACTTGGGGGTCACTTTGTCGAATAAAAACACTTGGGCCAATGAACACAAAAATGTTCGGGCTAAGATGGCGAGGAGTGCTCATGGAATCTTTACTATGGCTACGAAACTGGGAGACAGGCGGGTTCACGACATGCTGAAGATTTTTCAGTCCCGCTGTGTTTCGATTGCCTTGTATGGTGCTGGCATTTGGGGTTATGCCACGGCAGGGTCACTTCAGGTTGAGGAGAACGTATTCCTGAAAAGACTTTTGTGCCTGCCAAGCTCTGTTTCTAATGCTTTAGTACATGATGAATTGGGTATTCACCATCTTGCCGACTTGATCCTTCTTAGGCCACTGATGCTATGGCGCTCCATTTGGATAAAAGAAGAGACTTCATTGTGCAGAGTCATTATTTCTGATTGTCTCTCTTTGGACCATCATTTAGAGATCCCATGGTTAAAGTACATTGTGGATAATTTTCGTGAGTTCTTTAACATTAACATCATTGAGGATCATTGTGGGGCTACTGAGCTGTCTAAAATTGAACTTAGGCAGTGTTTTTTACAACAGCTTTCCACCAGGAGACATCAAAATAGCTCTGATCTTTCATCCTGTGTTTTTTACCATGATCTAAATGAATTTGTGGGTTTTCAACCTTATTTGTCACAAGTGACCTGGAAGGCACATCGGTTTGTGTTGGCCAGACTTAGAATGGGTGTAGCACACAACCTTGTTGCTTTCCCCTCTCTGCTTCTACATCCTGCTGGCCCATGTCCCTGTGACAATATTACCTCCCAAAGCACTGTGCACTTTCTTTTGCTCTGTCGGCTGTACAAAAACTTGCGGATTGTATATCTGAAACCCCTGTTTTTTAAATTTGGAGTCAGGTCAATACGAGACTTATGAGTTTGCTTTTTAATCTGCATCATCCTGATGTCTGTTTTTATACGGCCAACTTTCTCCTTAAATCAATTAATGCAAGGAAAAGTATGCTTTTTTAACCGTTTTAACATGTTATACCTCCTGCTTCTGTATTTTACATTGTTGTCTTTTAATGTTGTGCTTTTATGGACTTGATTTTTGTTCGAATAAAGCCTTATGAAATGAAATGAAATGAAATGAAATGAACTCATTGCTCAAAGCAATGCTAGCAGTAAACAGTCACCATACCCTAGTCTGCAACTGGATGCCATTATGTAGCACCGTGTACTAGTCAGCAGTGGCCCAGGTACTAAGCCTAAGGGCAGCATAGGGACTGAGGCCACAATAACCTATCCCAAATCCAATCACAGCACCCACCGAATGAAGGATTTAGAACACACTCATTCAGCAGCAAAGCTGCCAGAGGAATCAGAGGGAAGCCTCCACAGCCTGGGCGTTGTACTCTGCCCTGTCATGCTCCCCAGGCCCTGTATCTCACAATGCGGTTATATGACTTTTAAGGCAGCCAGGAGGGTTAGACTATTTAGTGGGATGTTGTGGAAGAATTGTAGCCCACTACAACAAACTATATATAATACTTGTTGCACTTGGCCCTTTTTGCATGGTCTTCCCTGAACTTTTTGCCTTCCTCCTATTTTTTATCTGACCTGGTGTTGGTGGTTTTAGGACTCTGGGCACTTTAGCACTGCTATCCAGTGTAAAGTGCGTGTGCTCTCTATGGTAAACATGGTAAGATTGGTCTACACCTGTTTGGCGTATTTAATGTACCTGTCAGTCCCTTGTAAAGTGGTATCTCAGATACCCAGGGCCAGTAAAATAAATGCTACTGTGGGGGGTTGCAGCACAGCTTGCGCCACCCACCAAAGTAGCCTTTCAAACCTGTCTAAGGCCTCTGCCATTGCAGGGCCTGTGTGCGCAGTTTACTGCCACTGTGACGTGGCACATAAAGTGGGTGCCATGTCTGTGACTCCCCTTTTACTACATGTCAGTCATCCCTAAGGCAGGCCCTAGCTAGTCCTATGGGCAGGGTGCCTTGTAGGTAAAAGGTAGGACATGTACCTTAAGTGTGTGACATGTCCTGGTAGTGACAAACAGCTATTTTGGTTTCTCACTGCTGTGAGGCTGCCCTCTCATAGAAATGCATTGGGGATTGCTGGATAAGTGTTTTGGTGGTAATTCCTGATATGAGAGGAGCAGCGTGGTCAAGTTTGGTATGTTTGGAATGGTGATAATATATGCAGTGTAATGGTGTGTGCAGATTTATTATCACTATTTTAGAAATGCCACTTTTAGATGATGGCAATTCTGTGTGCTATGTGTCTTTGCCTGCCCAATGTGTATTGCATGTCTGGCTCTGGAGTGACAGGAGCTGGTGAGGTTTGTGGCGCCAGAGGGGCAGGGTAAGTCAGCGCTAGCCTTAATAGGCAGATCTGCATTTGGAGTTGTGGGAGGAGTAGCCCCTGACCCTGAATAGGACTGTACCTGCCTTGTTCAATGCTGGCTCTGCTCCCCTATGGTGTGTCTGAGGACAGAGCCCAACCTGACAAAGGAGGGTGGAAGTACCCCCCAGAACCAGTTGGGACTGATTCCCCAAGCCCTGTGCGAGGGCAGAACAAAGACAAACATAGTATAAATATTGGGACTGTGACCCCATGTGAGTGTGCTGTTTTGGGTGCTTGGTTGTGCCTGCTGGGCCTGAGGAGGATCCGCCACGAGGGACTGCCCCTCTGCTGGAGGGCCCTGTGAGCTCACCTGCCTGGGCCCAGCTTTGCCCAAACTCTGCATCTCTGGATTGAGACCTAGCACCTCATCGTAATTGCTGGTGCCAGGACGGCAGGAGTGCTTGTGCCCTGTAGTGCTGGGCTGCAAAAGTGTTCTGAGGGAATCCCGGCGTGGGTATTCCCCCACGCTGCCTGGAAGTCAAGCGGGAGCCTACCCCGCATTACTGTGCCTCAGAGAGGAGTCCCGGAGCATTGTGGCCGCCGCCTGAAGTCAGGTGAGGATTGCCTGGATGTAGGCTGGCCAGCCGGCAGGCGAGAGGATGTCTCATGGGCTCTCCGGGCCTCAACAGGAAGTCAGGCGAGGAAAGCCTGACCCAGGGCGTGCCGCGGGCAAGAGGATAACCCAGGCGCGAGCCCACCCCGCGCTGGTAAACGCCAAGGACCGGACGTGCCCAGCCTGGAGGAAGGCGGGCCCCCATGTGCTGGTGGGACCCCAGCGTGTTGCCGGCAGAGGAGTCGGAGCCTTGCAGGCTCCATTTCCGCCTCCCCCCTTCACGTAGAGAGAGAGGCGGGTCCCCGGGGATCGACGGCCCTAGTGAGGAGACCGAGCGATGTGAGGTGAGGTCCCATGAGCGGGGGCCTGCCAGGCACACTGTCTGTGCCTAGGATCCAGCACAGAACAGCCCTGGTGAGTGGGGCTGAAAATTGGAGCATTGTTGGTGCCGTGAGTGGCACCGGAAGAGCCCCGGTGAAGGGGGCTCTCAAGGCATGGTTGGTGCCAGTGCTTTTGCTTTCACAGCTGCACCGTAAGAGCGCAGACAGCAGCAACAAAGGGGCACTTTTGTGTTAGAGTCCCAGAGTGGGGCTTGAGAGGCACTGTGGTGCCAAGGCTGATTTTGCCAGCTGCACCGCGAGAGTGAGGGCAGCAGAAACGACGGAGGCAACCTTATTCTGATAGCGAGGAAAGGGTGAACCCGCTGCTCCCTGTGCATCACACACATTTCTCTAGTGCATTGGCAGCCGGAGGGCCTGGTGGAAGGCCCTATGATTATCAAGCCCTGACTTTTGGGACAGGGGGCATTTGGGACAGCCCAGACGGGATCCAAGGAAGGCCAGTTGGCCTGGGGTCATTTTTGTGTTTTTGGTAGGGCGCAAGGCCCTAAAATGATGCATAATGTGGTTTATGCCTGAGGTGATGTATGCACCTAGGGAGTGTTACTACGGTGCACTTCTAACTGTGATTTATGCCTAATGTATTTATGCATAATATGTTTCCGCTAAGTACAGTATCTTACCAGTAGTCACTGATTGTTTTATTACTTACCTGTTCTTAGGGTTTTGGCAGTGGCCCGATTGGCCCTGTCCTGTATATAATCCCCTGTGAAGTATTGCCTTGTGCCAGGTGGCACAGTGTACATTTCTGATTATGATTCTAATGTGTTTTTGCATAATACAAAGGCTATTTTTGAGATAACCTTGTGTGGAGTTTCTTTTGTGGTGTGCCTAGGGTGTCGCTGCTGTGTGTATGTGTTGAGCAAACGCTTTACACATTGCCTTTGGGATAAGCCTGACTGCTCGTGCCAAGCTACCAAGAGGGTGAGCAGGGCTTTTCTTCAGCATGTAACTCCCTTGCCCTGACTAGAGTGGTGGTCTCTGCCTGGCTTAGGCACATGCCCTAGCCAACCGGAAATTCAATTTCTAACAATACTGTTCAGTGCCAGTTCTATTGTTACTGGCACTCTACTTCAGCTTGAGCCAATAACCTGATAACATGTGTGCTATGGACCATATTACCAGATGTGTAGGGCTCAAAGGCTATGGTAAATCCTCATATCACATGTAAAAGTCTATATAGGCTGTGTGACAGAGGTATGCATGGCCCGAACAATGAAGGTGTCCGAACAACGTATTCCTTTACTACGCATACCTTTAGCACGCATGCCTTTACCACACAATTCCGCTGTAAAGGCATGATTAGTAAAGGGATGTGTGGTAAAGAAGATCACACCCAGGGCCCTCTGCCCTGAGCCTCTGCCCTATAAACAACCCAACCCCCTGAGCCCTAAAAACGATCCCCACCCCTAATAACTAATACTACCACAACACCCCCTGGCCTGAGCCCTAAAACATTGGACCCTGCCCTATAAACAACCCGATGCCCGGAGCCCTAAAATACCCCATCCCTAAAACCTAAAACTGCCCCGACCCCCCCCCCCCAGCCCTGAGCCCTATAATCCGGCCCCTCGCCCTCCCTGACCCCTAAAAACTACCCCACCCCTAAAACTACCCCACACACCCCAAAACCCAGTTCCAGCCTCACTTACGAGTCACCGTCCTCTCCTGATCCTTCCTCTTCCTGTGCCTGCCCATCTGCTCCTCAAGACCACGTACTGCCTTATCCACCCATATGCGTGGTTAAGGCAAGCATGGTTGAGCTAACGGGTTAACGGCACGCGGGGGCGCTTCACACGCTGTAAAGGCCATTTCCTGTCTATATAATAACACCTAATTAAACTTAGAGGAAATGTGCTGAAGTGTAACTAGTGCTGCTCAATGTAAATACTGAATCAGAATATATAAAAGAATTCACTCACAAAAGAATTGGTAAATTCTCAAATAGGGAGAATACAGTTGAGTAGAGCACTCATAAAAAGCATAAATTTATTTTATCTTAGGTATACATTTTTTTTTTTTTTATATTTTTATTGGCATTTTTGTTTTTTTTCTTATCACAAAATAAGAACAACCAAACAAACAGGTCAGCACTGGTCAACACACCCACTTTGCTTATCTGACACCCCAACCGCCATACAAGGAGCCCGTTCAATAATTGCTCTGCTGATTGTACCATTGTCCCCCGTATTCACCTCCGCCCATGCTCCCGGGCTGCCCATATCTTCTGTGAACCGTGCAGGACCCCCCTCTCAGCCACCCTTCTAAAGACCCCCCTCCAGGCCATGATATTTCCTCCATCGGGACCATACCCTGCGAAATTTTTTGGGACATCCCCGCGCCTTGTATGTAACCCTTTCTGCCGCCATGTATAGGTCGAGACCCCTCCTCCATTCCTCTAGTCGGGGTAGCGTGGGCGCTTCCCAGTATTTCGCCACATCCCTCTTTGCCACCACAAGGGCCAGAACCAAGAAGGTCAACAGCGGGCGAGTGAGGTCTACATCGTTCGTCATGCCCAGTAACACCAATTTGGGATCCTCCTGCAGTGGGACCTCTAGCACTTTACCTAATTCCCCCAGTTAGCTATACATTTTTGATAGTGTACACTGCATAAATGAAATGCTTCTCACTACTACCAAGTCAGCAAATGGAAAAGCATAACCATTATAGGCCACAGATTAGAATAGAAGGGTTGTTAGTAGTTTTGTGACTGTAGGATATCGTTGACGCTCTATAAGTGCTGAGGTAAGTTGTTCCAAAGGTTACTGAAAAGCACCTATCTCCCTCCGCTTGCAGTTCATTTTGGGGACTGCAAGGAGGCTGAGGTCATTTGAGCACATGGGCAGGCCTGGGAGTATTTCCTGCTTCTGTTTTGTAGATATTTTGGTACTGAGCCATCAAGGCATTTAAATGTAAGACAGAGGACTAGATTTATGAAACATTTATACAATGCAGCACAGAAACTAAAGTTGTTGAGCTGCATTGCGTGAAAGAGAGAGAGCAGAACAGCTCCACATCTATTAAGATATGGCGTAGTTTTCCTCTTTCGCTGCTCTGGTGCACTTTAGGCTGCAATGCGCCAACGCACACACCCTTCCACCATAGAGCAAGATTGTGTACGCTCTGTAAGGAATAGTTTTTGTACTTGAAGGAAGCCCTTCCAAGACGAAAACTATCCCTTAACAGTAACACTTCCTGCTTTGTGGATGTACTGCACAATTCAGCAGCAGGCATGGAAAGTAGGAAAAATGAGGAGAAATTAAAACATTACATCTTCCTCAAGAAAGCAAACAATTTTGGTGTGAATCACTGGGTAGGAGTATTTGTTGATAGAGATTTAAGTAAAAACCGATGAGTGGCTGCATGGGAACGCACACTTACAGCCCATAGAATGCCTCATTGATGCAAAGTGACACAAAGCAGCACATAGGTCAACTTTGCATTACTTTAGGAAACTATCCAACGCAAATCCTGCCTTGTGTTGGATAGTAAATCCCAGCAGAACACTTTGAGTCGGGTATGTGTTCCAAAAGTAATGCAAACCCAGCACAAAGTGTTAGTAAATCCAGGCCCAAGAGCACTGAAGTTGACCCTGTTTTTCACAGCCGTCAGAGTTTTCTGAGATACTGAGTGATGTTTTACGTTTTTGCCCAAGCCACAGATGAGGAAGCACATTTTATCTTCAAGGATGACTGAGTAAAACAAAACCAGTTCCCAGATATTCTTTACTACAGACCATAACTCAAACAACTGGTGGAAAATGCGCAATAAAGCACCTGTAAAAAAAATTATGGCTTATTAGTAGGAACGCTTCCGATAATGCATTGAAAACGTATTTGCCGCAGGGGATATACGCACAGCCATGTCATCTTTTTTTCCCGCAAATTCCTTCTTTACAAATTCTTCTGAGTACAACATTTCACGAGCCAAGGTACTTTTCAGTATACCTGCTGGGAACAAAACAGATGAAACAACTAAAGACATTCCCTTTTACTAGAAGGCTTTGAGCCCTTTGTTTGCAGTTCATCATTTGAAATCAATATGGTTTATATTTCTTGGGCATAAATGTAGTGAGATAGGTATTTTACATAGAAACGTGAACTCCCCAGGCAAAACATCGCTAGCCAGCACAACTATGTTAACAGAAGAATTTTGTCATTTTTTTTTAAAGAAACGATAATTATTATAGAAAATCATAAATGCAGCTGGCTTCAAAAGACAAATATTACAATTGCATAGGGGACGAGGTGGATGGGTATGCGTGTAATTTGCAATAAACTTAAGAAGCAATAAAGCCCACTGTAGAAGCTAGGCAGCAGAAACGTGCGATATGGATCCTGACCTTTTACAATGTTTGACCTTGCTTTTTGGGCAACACGTGGTGGTGAACAGGGCCGGACTGGCCGTAGCGGGCACTGGGCAATCCCCCGGCCGGCCGCACGGGTGGGGGACTGCGTTTTTGTTACAGGGCCGTTTTTGCGGCATAGCTGCAAAATCGTCCCTGTAACAAAATCGACCGAACACCGGCCCTGGCAAAGAGCTCGGCCGCACCCCCAAACCCCGGGGGTGGCTTCCGAGCACTTTGCCAGGGCCGGTTTTGGTTCCCATTCCGGCCCTGGTGGTGAAAGTGTATTTTTTCAGCATATTATCCAAATAAATTGGTTCAAAATCCTGATGTTCGAAAAGAGTATTGGGAACTGATAAGCATATGTGCTGGGGGCAGACCAAGGGTACAGCTACTTAGCACTCTGAGACTCTTGGTACCTGTTTTCTCCTCTCATTGGATGACTCTCGAGATGCTCTGTGTGCTCGGCCAATGAGAGGAGGAGGTGGTCGCTGACGGTGCTGAACTGCCATCAGGGTTCATTACTCAAAATTATAGACTTTCCTTTGTACCCAGGCCTTGACCACAAAAGTACAACAAATGCGCGACGAAGAACATCACCATGAAGATATCAGAGGGGCAGATTTACAAGCCCTTGCGCCACTTTTGTGTCACTTTTCCCCATGTTAAAAGTGACGCAAAAGTGGCGCAAGGGGCTTGTAAATCTGCCCAGAGTATTTACCGAACCCGGTATGCAAATAGAGAGCGATTTTAAATAAATAGAGGACAAAATACATGCTTGCTTAGTTTTAATTTAATAAATGTCTGCTTGTTCTGACATTGTTCTCTGAGGTGACTTTATTGAAAACAAGTCAAGTCTCCATTCCAGTAAGAGGCAAATACTTCCTTATACATTGAGATGCCGCAAGGTTGTACAAAGGTGAACGACTTTGCACGACAACAAACCACGAGCATTAAAACGCTGATATAGAATACTCATGCTTTGTAAGAAACAAAGAACAACAGCCCCCAGGAATCCATATACATAGTTTGGTTTCAAAATTCAGTGACTTTCAGAAAGGTGAAATAACTAATCAATAGTGATTTGCCAATAGTGTGAGGACAGACAACAAATACAAACCATCATTACCTGGCACTACCCATCCTGCAGCATCCAAACATTGAAAGGTTTTCTGTAGAGACAGTGCAGAGCAGAGAACAACCACAAAGCTATCTATAGGAATTAAAATGGTACTTGTAAAGCGCACGATCACTCAACCAGAGCATCCGGAGCTGACTCAAACACCATTCCTCATTTGAACCATTGCAGATGGAATTAGAAAGGAGGGAAGAGAGATGAGACAGGGAAGGAGAAAAAAAGAAGAAAAAGAGTAAAACCTTAACCAACAATTATAGTATGTGATGCCATAATGCATCTGGGGCCAGGAACAGCCAAGCCTTTAGGTTCTTTATTAAAACTGGCTTCATTCGTGAGGAACCGAAGAGAACCAGGTAGCTGGTTCCAAGCTTTAGATCCTAGAACAGTAAGTGATTTTCCTCCTATAGTTTTAAGCCTGGATATGGGAGGTTTTTACAAGTTGGCATTAGAAGATCTGAGAGTCCTCTGTGTCCTGTAATGGCAAAAGCGACTGGATAGATATTTGGGGCCAGTAGCATGAAGCCATCACCAGAGTTTTAAAGAGAACCCTCTTGTGTATAGGCAGCCAATGCAACTCTCTGAGTGCTTTGGACACAGAACTATGCCAGGGAAGTCTAAGCACGAGTCTGGTGGCCAAAGTTTGGACCACCTGGAGCCTGTGAAGCAGTTGCTTAGATCTGCCTATATAAAGGCTATTTCAGTAATCAAGTTTCGAGGTTATGCATGCAAAAGCCACTGTTTTCCTTGCACCTAGAGGAAGAAAATCAAAGATTTTTATAATAATTTAATCAAAAAGAAGCACATGCCTGTAACTGACGGTACTTATAGCTGAAAGCATTGTCAAATCTAACTCCTAGGTTCTTAGACACCTTAATTGGAAGCTGTGGAGGGGGCGCAAAATCCGGCCACTACAGAGTGGGTGAGAACAGATTAAGCTTCCTAAACAGAAGAATTTCTGTTTTATCTATGTTGCATTTTAGATGGTTATTTTCCATCCATTGAAATATGTTGGTAAAACAATTCTTAAAATTCTGTTCAGACCTGAAGACATTTTTACCAAAGACAAGATCAGTTGGGTGTCATGAGCATAGGAAGTAGTCAAGATCGCAAAGCAGCCAATCAGAGATACCAAGGGGGGCATATACATATTGAATAAAGATGGACTGAGTGATGAACCCTGCAGTACATCAAATACTAATGGTTTTTCGTCCGGCAAGCACTGCCCAATAGAGATCAATTGTCTCCTCTCTGCAAGAAAAGATTTGAACCATGACCAAGGCTGTGCTTCCTGCTGAAACCAAACACTCTGAAATATGAACTGGCTGAAGTTCCCATCCCTTTTACAGCATTCAAATTCAGTACCAGAGACCAAGATAAAACTTGAACAATGGGTCAGTCAGACACTTCAGAAATATCAATCACAACTACCTGGAAGACAGTCTCTCTTTGTAAACTTCACACCTAATTAAGACTTATTTAGCTGTGATCACAGGTAAATATGATGAAACTATCTTTGAAGGACTGGAAACTAACAGATTGGTCCAGTGGTTCTGAACAGAAGTTAATGAGGAAAAGAAAGACCTGAGGTTTTAGAAAGTGTTCAGCATCAGAAAACCTATGGAATGAAAGGAAAATATAAAAGCACACATATTTTTAAGGCTAATTCAGCTTCAGACAGATTGGAGATAAACCAAGTCAACAAGCGCCCTGAAAACTGCGTGAAACAATAAACAGATATACCATCCGTTTTAGGGATATCAACAGTCTCAATGACAACTCTGAAACAAATTCAATTCCTTGGGAGAAAATGTGAAAATATAGAGCTCTTATTTATTCACCAACCAAACACAAACACAGCTATAGACAGATACAGAAATCCAATGCAACTTAGGACCTGGTTTAGAGTTTGGTGGACAGGTACTCCACAAACATGATTGATATCCATTACGCCTTATTACAAGCACATTAGGGTAAAAAGCTCTTATAATAATGCAGAGGTCTTCAAACTTTTGGATGCCGAGACCCCCTTGTCAACATTTTGAGGTGTAAGGACCCCCTCCTGACAAAAATGTCTAAACCTGTAGGCAGGGCTACTGGAATTATGAGGCAGGTAAGGACCAAATTACGCGACAGGCTTGACTAAATTGTGTGGGAAGAAAATGTAAATGATGTTATATGATGCAGTGTATTTTGGGATAGCATCGCTTCATTATTATGAAATTAATTTTTTGCACACAGTAACACAGAGGAAAGATTCCACCCCATCAGTACCTGTTTATAACCAAAATACAGCAATTAACATCAGAAAGATTTCCAGTCAACCTTTTTGAAGGGGCTTCCACTCCGCAGGAATACGTGCTGCCACATTAGAAGCTCACCTGGCCCGGGCCGGCAGAAGCAGGGGTCCCTTAAAACCCTGGCGGTTTTGTGCAGTTAGGCAGTTTATCCATACAGCTTTCCTCTCACTCACTCACTCCCTCCCTTCCATCCCTCTCTCCTATCCCAAACCCGGATCCCTCTCTCACTTTGCAGGCCATTTTCTTTCACCCCTTTTTACAACGTCTGAACTCTCCCCATTCAACCTCTCACTTCACCTTTAATCGCCTCTTCCCATTCTGTCTTTTCACTGCCCTCATCTCGAACAGTCTCTCGCATTTATCTCATGGCCTCTCTGGCCCCGTCACCTCCCGTGCCCCTCAGCACTTCTCATTCACCTCGTCTCTCCATTCAAATTTTTGTCTATTTGTATCTTACACCTCTCCATTCCCCCCATTCATCTTTCACATCTACCCTTTGTTCTAACAGAAGCACTCACCTTTGGCTCACACTCACTTTTTGCGTGTCCACACTTCTCATCGGCACTTCACATTTCTCCTCATCCCTGACCTCTTCAATCAAACTCTCTCACTCCCTTGCTGTCCTCTCTCATCGCTCCTCACCAAGCATACGGGTCGGGCCCGTATGCTCCTCTCGGCCTGTGCCAATCTGCTTTTTGTTCCCTAATTCAAGAAGGCATGAGTTGTCTGTCGCGCTGTTTTGGTGCAGGCCGCACAGTTATGGAACTTGCACCCTCCTTTGATTTGCTCCACCAAGAATCTATTATCCTTTAGGAAGATATAAAAACCTGGCTCTATGCTCTGTAGGTCACCCCATTTGGCTGGTTCTCCTTCTCCTTCTGTGTGTTTCTCATTGTCCTTCCTGCAGCAGATGGTTATTAGCCGCAGGACATCTTTTGGTAACAGTAGCGCACTACAAATGTAAATAATAATAATAGGGAGAAGCAGGGGAGCCACTAGACCAGAACTTCGGGGGGTGGGGGCTAACACTCCTAGCCACGGCCGGCCCTAACACTGGTTACACACTGTGCAACAGTCTTTTTTGGTGCCCCACCCCCCTTTCCTTCTTCTCCATGAATTCCCTGACTACCACTCACCAACAATGCACTTCATCTCTCTATAGCAGCTTTCTGACAAACATTTCATTTTTTATAGCGCTACTCATACTTTAGTCACACTCATTTCTGTGATCGGCATGGTACATATTCTTTGTAGCAGGCACATTAACCCTCTGCACTGTGTGGGTGACAAGAGTGCCCATGTGAGTGCACGGTGAGAGATGCAACAGTGTGAGAGTAGGGTGAGAGGAGTGACTGCAGGGTGAGTGAGGTGGCCGTACGAATTTGAGTGTGGATGCAAGTTCAGAATGGGACGAATGAATGTATGATTACTGATGGGCTTGTTTGAGTGAGTTGCATATTGAGCAGTGAGGGGGACAGGTGAGTGAAGTGTCACATGAGTGCAGGGTAAGTAGTGTGCTTGTGTGACTGCAGGGTGAGGTATAGGGTGAACAGCACAAGTGCATTGTGAGTGCTAAGTGATCACTGTGAGTGCAGGGTGAGCAGGTGAATGGTGTGAGTGCATGGTAATCAGTGTGAGTGCATTGTGAATGCTGTGAGTGCAGGGTAAGTGTGAAAGAGAAGGGCGAGAATGATGAGTGAGTTGCCTGAATGCAGGGTTTATTCCCAGGCACTTGAAGTAACTCAGTATGTTATTGGAGGCAGCGTAGGGTTTAAGATCTAAGTTAAACTATTGCTATTATGGCATCAATCTGGGATCGAGGGTGGAGGAAATAAATAATGTGCTGATCCTGCAACAAACTTCCAGTCCTATGGTTAGGGTAGCCAGCAGATTATTTTGATGGCCCAGTTGGTACAAAAATAAGCAGTCACCTAAAACAGTATTTTAAGCAGGTATCTGTGCATACTTTGAACAGCAAAAAGAAATAGAAAGCACTTTTAATTGTGTTCTAGGGCTGCCGCATTGATCCATGACTGATAATTAAAGAGAACAAAGACAGAAAAGTCACATAACGAATGAATACATACTTTTTTATTTATAAGTCTATTTGGTGTCAAGAGAAGGTCTTTGCAGGCTCTTTAAATAACACATGGCTGGCATTTTTCTTTTGGCAACCCTACTTTATATTCCTTTTTATTAAATGCATTCTCACACTACAGCAGTAAATCTAAAATACAAATGTAAGGAATAGGCAGAGTGAGGACCCAGGGGGTACTGGAGGGGTTGGGGGGGGGGGACACTAAGCCTTTGTAACCGGTTCACAAAGGCATGCAAATATGCAAATGGTCTTTAAAGTCCTGTGAAAAAATCGGACGGGCGTGCCGGAGATAAGACTCCAGACACTGCCCAGCTGAGCCTCCAGCAGCTCGAGTTGCACTGCAGCAGCCCGGGCTGAGACACAGGATGGAGGAGGAGGGGGGCTGAATCCCTTGGGCCTCGGCAGAAGTGTGCTTGGGAATGCGCGACCCCCTTTGCATCGCTCCAGCCCCCCCTGGGGGTCGCGCCCCACAGTTTGAAGACCCCTGTAATAATGCCTACAGGATATCTGTCACATTTAAGAAAATTACCAGTCCTCCAAATTCTACGCCCTTAGTTAGAGTAAAAACACATAGGGGCAGATTTACAAGCCCCGTGCGCCACTTTTGCGTCACTTTTCCCATGATAAAAATGACGCATAAGTGGCGCAAGGGGCTTGTAAATCTGCCCCAATATTGCTATTTTCAAAACAAGCCCTTCATTTCACAAATCAGTCTGGTATTATTGAAATATGGCAACTCTCTTTTCACAGAAATTTCCAAGCACTGCCTAGCCCCACTAAAGACTGCGATTCACACTCGTACCATACATCAACCAGGGTGAGGAAATATAATCACAACCCTACTTTAAAAATCACACTCAAATGTCTCCTATCATTACACAGCAATCCATCTTAGGACGTGCTCCCTAAGTCCGGAACTCTGTCCTACGAGACACTACGCATTTGTGTTTAATGTACTTTTGTTTCCTTTTTTTACTGCTTTTTCTCTGAGAGATTCGCTGTTCCTCCCTCTGTATATATTGTTGAAATATGTTTATTTTATGTTTCTAGCTTCTTTCTGAAACTATATATTCAGTAACTCTATCAGAATACTTTGAACCTTTGTAAAGCACCTGTTACATTTCTACAGCAGGTTTGTGCTGTATGAAGGATTCTGGATGACTAAATGAGAAAATAAATATAGTGTTTTTTCAGAAGAAGTTTGAAAATTATGAAGTTACTGGCTTAACTATGGGTCAGTATACAGAAGAAGTTCCACTGATAGGTGGTGTTGTAGCATACTGAAGATATCATCCATATTCTAGCTTAGTTGTATGTTTCTCAAGATGGAATACTAAGGGATTCATAATGCAATCTAACAAGGGTACCCCTAATGTAGTTTCCTATATCAGGGTTTAAAGCAAATATTTGCGAATAAATATATAGGAAACTTATTCAAACAAGGTGAAATAATTTAAGAACACATGAAAAAAACGATATAAGAACGTACACTATGTTGTCATAGTGACCAAATATGACCCCGGAAAAAGCTTGTAGTTTCTATATTTTTATTTATTACTTGTCAATCTATACATTTATTTATGTACAGGCATACAATGTATCACTTTGCCTTTCTCAGTGCTTTCTAAACAAACCATTCCCGTTATGGGTACTGTATCATTGCATATTTGGTCGACAAATTACATTTCAATTCATATCAAAAAATATTTTTGAACATGGCTCTATTAAATCTACGCGCGTTTCGGCGTTCAGCCTTCTTCAGGTAGCCATGATTCCTTAGCTCCTACAACATAATAAGAAAAAAACAAACTATAATCGTTTATATATACAGAATAACTCAAGTGCACAATCTGTTAAAAAGGAAAAAACAAATCTATTTATAATACATTATTTACATATTAATACAATCTATCTCCAGTTCTGTTGTCTAATCCATTGTGTCATGGGCCATCATATATGATATCTAATACATGCCTCTAAGAAAGTCTGTAAACTGGTTAGATATAAGAACATACCCCATTTCTAGTGGTACCTTCCCCCCTCATTGTGTGGTTACAAACATAGTATAGGGAGGATCTAATCTAACCTGAAGTGTCCTAATGTAGGCTTAATTGCTAGATTTCAGCAATGGCTATCGTGGAAACTACATACCTTCTTACAATCAATCTTATATCGATGGTGTAGAACCGTGTCGTCAGACGCGAGAGGTATAGCGCCACCCGTCTGTTCACGCGGACTGGCCAAGGTCTGCCCTAGCGTATCTGTAAACGGGGAACCAACCATACAGACTGAATATTCCTGGCCCCCTATAGACATGGAGGCTGCGTATACACATCAACAAAAACAGTCTACTTATACATAGCATGCATAGGCTGAATGGAACCTAATTAAATGAATCCAATGTTACCTATAGTTCTTGAATGAGTAGAGTTCTAGATTCAAATTATGGCTGGTATAATATCCTCCACTTTTCAAAGAGGTATTTTTATGTCCAATAATATTAAGGATGTACAAATAGTCACAGGGAATCAACCGTGACTGATTGGCTTGAGCAGATGCGTTACTAATGACCAAGACGTATCTGAAACAAAGAGAGAAGAGAACAAAGAAACAAGCTTTATGCGAAATCGTTGTGAAATGCCCATCACTCTTAAGGAGACTACCAATGTGCATAGATAGAAAAAAATATATAAATGCACTTACTACTGGTCGCTAAAATATCCCCAATATCCGCCGACCAGTTGCTCCCAAGAAGCTTCGGGTATGGATAACCACTTCTAATTTGGGGTACGGCAACGCAATCTACAAGGAAGTGCATATATTTGATGCTGCTCACAGGCAATGTGATGTTAAAATGCTACACGCCCTGGAATTCTCTAATAAGTGAACTGTCTGCGGATGCGGCGTCTTGCCTCAATAGATGCTCGTATAGGAAATATTCAATGCTCAGCCGACTTCACTCAGAGTCCTAGTGACAAAGTTTGCCCATTATCACGAACAGACTACATATACGCTGATCTTGCAGTCTACGTGTACTTACCCGATCCCATCAATCATCCGTCAAACTGGTATACGCTGCTTACACTTCCGCGATTGGAGTAGAAGCAGGACTCTTTGCACTAGAGTTCGTATATAACCCCTAAACTGCTCCGTGATTGGTTGATACCTACGGGCATCATATTATGGCGTCCAATGGCACATACCCATTGATAACTACCATTCGTAGTGTTATAGGAGTGTACAAACTGACGCCATCTTAAGCTAGTATCATATCCATTAGTTACTGTGGGGAATTAAAAATTATATCAGTATAATGACAGATTTACATACTGATGTATACATAAATGTATGGATGTGCATCAAATAATAATAAGGCTGGGAAGCAAGAACACTTGCAACCAACCCTATCGCCAGGTTGTATATGATAAATCCATTGCGGAGTGTACAGATCTGGACCAAAGTCCCGTTGTATATTTGACCCTACGGATATGATATCTTCAAATGCATTGAAGCGGATCATCCAGTTATCAGTAACTGGTTGTACTCGGAATAACCTGCCTATTGTATCTGCCTCTACTCAGGGTTCTTACAGCAAGGCATGCTATGGAAGGTGGCACATGGGGTCATAACAATGGATTTCCAATGTGAATTCAAAGGACTGTGTTGCACCAATTGGTTGGAATGCTGAACAATAAACCCGCCCCATTATATGTCATTGTCACATTTATCATCTGAAATTATGGTTCACAACTGAGCCCTGTTCCACCTGCGAAGTCAAAGAACCTGGATTCTGTAGCTCTTCATCCTTGCCTAGAATGAAAACCCGTTAGTTATTGAAGCGAATTGCTTGGCTCCACGGGATTTCATTGTTGAGGCCTCTTTTGTATGTATCAAGAGAAAATATCCAAAAGACCTCCCTCCTTTTGCGAATTTCAGTCCCATTAGGTCCATTGGTATTGATCTTTTCTAGAATCAACCATCGTATATCTTCTGCCGTATGGTTGAGATCAATAAAATGTTGTACCAGCGGGGCTTGCAGTTTTGCCGTCCTGATAGCAGACCTGTTTTCTCTTAGTCGTGTTGTCATTGACCTGGATGTCTCCCCTACATAGGGTTTGTTGCAGGGACACAATATTGCATAGATGATATTAGCTGTTTTGCAATTGGTCAGGCTTTGTAGGTTTACAAGAACTCCATTGATGGAGTATTGTTCAACTTCCAATGCAAATTTACACGCAGTGCACGACATGCATTTGAAATTCCCTTTCAAAACCGGCAATCCACCCAAGGTCGTCTGTATCAAGGTGGGTGGAGTTTGTCGCATACGGGATCACGTTATTAGGTCCTTAAGATTCTTGTTCTTTCGGTACGCAAACATTGGTTTTGCTAAATGGTTTGATTCATCTCTTGTGGCATTCAAGATGTGCCAGCTAGAGTTGACAATCTGACGTATGGTGTCATTCATCGTCGAATGTCGTGTGATAAACACAAGACGATCCTGTTGCTTGGGAGTTTTATCACCAAGTAAATATTGACGATCATAATACCGTGCTCTCTTGTAAGAGTCCCGGACCAATCTTCTAGGGTAGCCCCTCGCAATGAATTTAGCTTTCATAACAACGGACTGCTTGTCGTAATCAGTCAAATTGGTACAGTTCCTCCGGAGACGTAGGAACTGGCCAAATGGAATGGTAATTTTCTGTGCCTTGGGGTGATAACTGGAAAAATGTAACAACGTGTTACGGGTAGTGGGCTTCGTGAATAAGTCAACTAAGAGCTTATGTTCGTTGGCTTTGATGGTAACGTCGAGAAATTCAACACTACATTTGTCACTCATTGCTACAAAACGGATATTAGTGTCACAGAGATTGAGCCATGAAACAAAATCCGCAAGTTCCTCCTCAGTTCCATTTCAAATATAGAAGACGTCATCTATGAATCTGGACCAACTACTCACAGATTCACTAAATGGAGCGACTTCATTGTAGATGTATTTATGCTCATAATGTGCCATAAAAATATTTGCTACTGTTGGGGCACAAGAAGCCCCCATACTGACTCCCTTGGTCTGTTGAAATAATGACCCATTGAATTCAAAAGTGTTTTCTTGCAGTATAATACTGAGGCAGTCCAAAATGAATTGAGTGGGACAATCTATACTAAAGGCTTCCATAAACCAACCCACAGCTTCTAATGCAGCTGCCTGGGGGATGTTACTATACAAAGCCTCTATGTCCATGGTGACCAAGATTTGAGTTGCCTCATAAAAGTGTAACTTTTCCACTTTATTGATAATGTCCGTTGTGTCCCTTATGTAAGATTTTATTTTAGGGACATACGGACGTAACATGGAGTCAACGTATTTGGATAATGTTTCTGTGGCTGACCCAATGGTTGTTACAATGGGCCTGTACGGTGGGTTGGTAGTACTTTTGTGGATTTTCGGGATCCCATATATGGATGCCATTTTAGGTTTTGTGACATTCAAATATTGCCACTCTTTCTCACATATGGTCCCTTCGTCAAAAGCTATGTTGGTCATGTCCGCTATCATTTTCGATACCCTTTTTGTGGGATCTACTAGTATGGGGGTATAATGATCTTTATTGGAAAGCATGGTGAGCATATTAGTCACATATTGATCCGTTTCCATCAGGACGATGCCGCCACCCTTGTCGCATCCCTTAATGGTGATGTCTTTGTTGTTCTTAAGGTCGAATAGGGCTTGATGTTCTTCCCGAGAAAGATTGTATTTAGGTGCCGGGATGAATTTGGCAGCAGTGGTTAATTTGTTAAACACCACATGCTCAAAAATAGCAATCTCTGGTCCCACCTGTTCAATCGTTGGGACAAAGGTGGATGGGGGTGCCAGACCTGATCTGTTAGAAATTAGTGATTCTTGACCAGTTTGTGCTTCAAAAAAAGCACGAAGTCTGATCTTCTGAAAAAAAGATATTAAGTCTTGAAAAAGCTCGAACCTATTGGCTTTTGCATGAGGAATGAAAGACAGACCTTTAATTAACAGGGACTCAGTCTGACAATCAACCTCATGTGCACTAAGGTTGAATATAGGTATTTGTTTTACTCGCGCCAGTATTGGGCATGCCTCGTTACTAAGACCTGAGGATCGTCTTGATAAAAGTTCTGTCCCTGTGGATAATTGCGTGCTTGTTGATAACTGCCCCGTTGATGTCGTTGGTAACTGGGACGCCATCTAGTTCTCTGCGTCCCGCGCCTGGCTAAAAAACCAGGGCGTTCACCTCTACTATTGCCTGGCATTTGACGCCCCGGGGTATGTGCCTGATACTGGTTATAGTTTTCACTTTCGGAGTCTGACGTGTCTGAAAAAGTAACCACTTTTTTGACAAATCTATCAGATGAGGGTTGATATTGGTCTTCCTCAATAGGTTGTTGTTGATAGAAATTGTCCGCCAGGTATGGATACATTTTCTCCCGGCTTGTGTATCTCACATCTTTTTTAAGTTTTTCTGATTTACGTTTAATTAAATAGTCATGATAAGATGACATTTCAGTCTCTACTTCTTCAAGTTTCTTTTTAGCTTCTTCAATCGCCTGATTACTTTTGATCTTATTTTCCAATTCCTGTATCTCATCTGCCAATGCTTGGACCATCTCTTTAGCTGTCTCCACAATCAGGATAATTAAATCCCAGGAGCATCTGTTGGCAATATGCGACCAACGTTCCAGGAATTTCCGAATCTTAACAAAAAGACCAGGAATATTTTTGACTCTTAGTCCTTGTGGTATGATCCCTGCTTTTAAATACTCCAGCATGAAATGTCCATGCATTTCAATACGCTTTGCTTTCTTCCTTAAAGATGTTAATTTATTGAAATCTTCATTGCCTACAATACTGGTTGCGTGGACTGCTTGGCCACCTAAAGAAGAATCGCCCAGTAATGAAGCAAGATCTTCATCAGTGAACCCAAATGTTTGCAATTTGTCCATATTGTACTAGGGGCTTGATGATTTATTAACAACCACCAGGAAAGGCAATGTAAAGAAGAAAGAAAAGGATAGATTGTGCCAGAGTAAAACTCCAATCTGAGATGTTAAGGGATGGCGATGGAACAGACACCTGTACCAGCTATAGTAAAGAACACTTATACAAACCCTAAGAGGAGACTACCTCTAAGTAGTGACACAATGAATTTGTGACTATTGAATGAACTGGAGATAGTGATCTAATAAACACCTGTGTATACATATCTATACATCAGTGGTTCCCAAACTGTGCGCCACGGCTCCCTGGTGCGCCATTAGAACTAGCTAGGGGCGCCGCTCACGTCTTTGAAATTTAGGCAAGAAATCAGGTGTTGTAATGTTAAAAACAATGGTCGCCCCAAGAATGTCATGAGGGTGGGTGGGGAATTAAAAGCGCTAGGTAGCCAGCGTCCGCCAGTGTGTTTTGGCCCAGCCGCAGCACATAAATACCGGGGAGGTAAAAGTGGTACCTGTCAGCCGGCATCGGGAATCGTGGTTTGGCCCAGCTGCAGCGCAACATAAGGGGGGAGTTAAAAATGCCACCTGTAAAATCAGGAATCATGGTTTGGTTCAAAGCGTACGGCCGCCATAGTTTAAGCGGGCCAGGTATAAGACTCACACATACAGCGATGCCAAGCGTTATTGCTTCTCGGGTTCTGACGCTCTTCTTTACATCAAGTAAGTAGTAGGTTCACCCATGTCCCGTGCGCATCGTCGGCGGTAGAAATGTAAAGTAAATAAATTGGTCGGAGAAGTTGAACACAATCCTCGACAAAGCGAGACAGCCACTGTAAGAAATGTAGTTATCTGAATACCCGTCCCTGCTAATAACTAGCGTTTAGCCTAGTGTAGCGCTCCCATCCACACACAACCCAGCCATGAACTAGCTGAATTTAATTTAGCAAGTTTCATTCACGCTAGGTGTCCTGCACAAGCATCGGTATAATAATCTCGCCCGCTCTTACTGTATCTAAAAAGGTCAGACTGTGTCCAAGTACAGTGGGCGACATCATCAGCTAACACAACATGCACAAAAACCCCGAATGAGTAATGCTACATAGAAGTTAACGCATACCATGCCTGAACGGGCCACCCGTAGGCAAAAATTCCACACTTCAAATACAATTGACAAGGTTCACGGCTTCAAAACAGGTTCCGATTACGTTCTTGCTGCAGTAGTGATAATTTATAACTTCGAACCCAAACTCCTTTCTCCTTTTAAAAGGGCCGGGTTCTTAACTTCGGAGTGACTGACAGACTCCTCTGAGTGTTATTCACCGTTCACCATCTCCGTCCCAAACATGATGGCATAAACCTGTAAAATGAATGACATCTTAATTAAAATGTGGGCTGCAACACTTAACCTTCCCGGCCCTGGCACTTGCTGGTCTCGCTGCACAACCGTGTTGTTAGGGCGAGCAGCGGGGCTGGTCCTGTGCAGTGAGGTCAACAAGTGCCAATGCCAGGAAAGTCAAGTGCTGCAGCCCGCATTTAATTTACATGTCATTGAGGATACGGGGTAGTGATTAGGGCCGGCTGCTCGGTTCTGACAGGTGACAGCTCTAACAAGAGTGTTAGGGGCCTACCCTACAACTACATAATCTGCTGAAAGCGAGTCCTCATTACCGTGATGTTAGCAACACATTAGGGCCCAGCAAGCATGCTCACTCCCAGCCAGGCCCAGGAGAGCGCACAGCAGCAGCAGCCGCCTTTATACGCAGGCACGTCTGGGAGCTCCATACTGCAAATTATGATAATGTCCTTGTAACCCTTTTTGCTGCCATGTGATGGTCTTTTATGTGAGTTTCACCACGTTAAATGTTTGGTTAGCTGCGCATGTGCATGTGGTTACGTATGGGTCATGATTATTAATGGAAGTGATCTGTAAAACATGAGAGGGCTTCAGTTGTTTCATGTGTTCTGCGAATGGCTCTCCCAGTCTTACTTTTCCGTTTACATTCTGGTATTTGTAAATCTGGTTTTGTTTTGCTGTGCTAGCCCTGTGTATGTAATGTAAAACCATTTATCCATAAGAAAGCATAGTATCTGGGGGAAGATTCTGGCACCAGAATGCAAATCAAAAGTTTGTCTCTATGGCCTGCTCACTCACTCTAAGGTTGGATAGCTTGGGTCCTCTTCTCCTGAGTGCAAGGCACACTCAAATATTTCAGTGCAACACAAAATCTGCGAGCATATATACTTGCTGTCTGCACCCACAATCTCTATGCAATGCAAAGACACACAGTCAACGTGCGCATGGCAGGGTAGCTGGTTTCTAAGAGTGGACTTTTACTACATCATGATGCGGTGCTATTGAAAAAAACGTGTCTCTTCAGCACGTTCCTAAATTGTTGGAGCAGGGTTGGGGAAGTCGTAATAGATATAGAAATACCACTCCTGATCTTGGATGCAGAAGGCCTGAATTCCATCAAGGCATGGCAACCTAAAGTTTTTATTAAATAACTGTTATATTTTTATTTTGTTACAAATATGGTTATAATACCTTCATTGCATCCCAATTAATTTCAGGGAGACAACTGGAAGTACTCCCGAGGTCGGGCTTGCATCCCCCACCGGTAAAAAAATGGTGGGGAGCCACGGCCAACTGCCAATTAGGTCAAGGGAGCCACAGGTCGAAAAAGTTTGGGAACCACTGCTATACATACTAATCAAACAAGAACCCCACATGGACCTGCCATGTAGTAACATAATGCAATCTAACAAGGGTACCCCTAATGTAGTTTCCTATAGCAGGGTTTAAAGCAAATATTTGCGAATAAATATATAGGAAACTTATTCAAACAAGGTGAAATAATTTAAGAACACATGAAAAAAACTATATAAGAACGTACACTATGTTGTCATAGTGACCAAATATGACCCCGGAAAAAGCTTGTAGTTTCTATATTTTTATTTATTACTTGTCAATCTATACATTTATTTATGTACATGCAAACAATGTATCACTTTGCCTTTCTCAGTGCTTTCTAAACAAACCATTCCCGTTATGGGTACTGTATCATTGCATATTTGGTCGACAAATTACATTTCAATTCATATAAAAAAATATTTTTGAACATGGCTCTATTAAATCTACGCGCGTTTCGGCGTTCAGCCTTCTTCAGGTAGCCATGATTCCTTAGCTCCTACAACATAATAAGAAAAAAACAAACTATAATCGTTTATATATACAGAATAACTCAAGTGCACAATCCGTTAAAAAGGAAAAAACAAATCTATTTATAATACATTATTTACATATTAATACAATCTATCTCCAGTTCTGTTGTCTAATCCAGTGGTTCCCAAACTTTTTCGACCTGTGGCTCCCTTGACCTAATTGGCAGTTGGCCGTGGCTCCCCACCATTTTTTTACCGGTGGGGGATGCAAGCCCGACCTCGGGAGTACTTCCAGTTGTCTCCCTGAAATTAATTGGGATGCAATGAAGGTATTATAACCATATTTGTAACAAAATAAAAATATAACAGTTATTTAATAAAAACTTTAGGTTGCCATGCCTTGATGGAATTCAGGCCTTCTGCATCCAAGATCAGGAGTGGTATTTCTATATCTATTACGACTTCCCCAACCCTGCTCCAACAATTTAGGAACGTGCTGAAGAGACACGTTTTTTTCAATAGCACCGCATCATGATGTAGTAAAAGTCCACTCTTAGAAACCAGCTACCCTGCCATGCGCACGTTGACTGTGTGTCTTTGCATTGCATAGAGATTGTGGGTGCAGACAGCAAGTATATATGCTCGCAGATTTTGTGTTGCACTGAAACATTTGAGTGTGCCTTGCACTCAGGAGAAGAGGACCCAAGCTATCCAACCTTAGAGTGAGTGAGCAGGCCATAGAGACAAACTTTTGATTTGCATTCTGGTGCCAGAATCTTCCCCCAGATACTATGCTTTCTTATGGATAAATGGTTTTACATTACATACACAGGGCTAGCACAGCAAAACAAAACCAGATTTACAAATACCAGAATGTAAACGGAAAAGTAAGACTGGGAGAGCCATTCGCAGAACACATGAAACAACTGAAGCCCTCTCATGTTTTACAGATCACTTCCATTAATAATCATGACCCATACGTAACCACATGCACATGCGCAGCTAACCAAACATTTAACGTGGTGAAACTCACATAAAAGACCATCACATGGCAGCAAAAAGGGTTACAAGGACATTATCATAATTTGCAGTATGGAGCTCCCAGACGTGCCTGCGTATAAAGGCGGCTGCTGCTGCTGTGCGCTCTCCTGGGCCTGGCTGGGAGTGAGCATGCTTGCTGGGCCCTAATGTGTTGCTAACATCACGGTAATGAGGACTCGCTTTCAGCAGATTATGTAGTTGTAGGGTAGGCCCCTAACACTCTTGTTAGAGCTGTCACCTGTCAGAACCGAGCAGCCGGCCCTAATCACTACCCCGTATCCTCAATGACATGTAAATTAAATGCGGGCTGCAGCACTTGACTTTCCTGGCATTGGCACTTGTTGGCCTCACTGCACAGGACCAGCCCCGCTGCTCGCCCTAACAACACGGTTGTGCAGCGAGACCAGCAAGTGCCAGGGCCGGGAAGGTTAAGTGTTGCAGCCCACATTTTAATTAAGATGTCATTCATTTTACAGGTTTGTGCCATCATGTTTGGGACGGAGATGGTGAACGGTGAATAACACTCAGAGGAGTCTGTCAGTCACTCCGAAGTTAAGAACCCGGCCCTTTTAAAAGGAGAAAGGAGTTTGGGTTCGAAGTTATAAATTATCATTACTGCAGCAAGAACGTAATCGGAACCTGTTTTGAAGCCGTGAACCTTGTCAATTGTATTTGAAGTGTGGAATTTTTGCCTACGGGTGGCCCGTTCAGGCATGGTATGCGTTAACTTCTATGTAGCATTACTCATTCGGGGTTTTTGTGCATGTTGTGTTAGCTGATGATGTCGCCCACTGTACTTGGACACAGTCTGACCTTTTTAGATACAGTAAGAGCGGGCGAGATTATTATACCGATGCTTGTGCAGGACACCTAGCGTGAATGAAACTTGCTAAATTAAATTCAGCTAGTTCATGGCTGGGTTGTGTGTGGATGGGAGCGCTACACTAGGCTAAACGCTAGTTATTAGCAGGGACGGGTATTCAGATAACTACATTTCTTACAGTGGCTGTCTCGCTTTGTCGAGGATTGTGTTCAACTTCTCCGACCAATTTATTTACTTTACATTTCTACCGCCGACGATGCGCACGGGACATGGGTGAACCTACTACTTACTTGATGTAAAGAAGAGCGTCAGAACCCGAGAAGCAATAACGCTTGGCATCGCTGTATGTGTGAGTCTTATACCTGGCCCGCTTAAACTATGGCGGCCGTACGCTTTGAACCAAACCATGATTCCTGATTTTACAGGTGGCATTTTTAACTCCCCCCTTATGTTGCGCTGCAGCTGGGCCAAACCACGATTCCCGATGCCGGCTGACAGGTACCACTTTTACCTCCCCGGTATTTATGTGCTGCGGCTGGGCCAAAACACACTGGCGGACGCTGGCTACCTAGCGCTTTTAATTCCCCACCCACCCTCATGACATTCTTGGGGCGACCATTGTTTTTAACATTACAACACCTGATTTCTTGCCTAAATTTCAAAGACGTGCGCGGCGCCCCTAGCTAGTTCTAATGGCGCACCAGGGAGCCGTGGCGCACAGTTTGGGAACCACTGGTCTAATCCATTGTGTCATGGGCCATCGTATATGATATCTAATACATGCCCCTAAGAAAGTCTGTAAACTGGTTAGATATAAGAACATACCCCGTTTCTAGTGGTACCGTCCCCCCTCATTGTGTGGTTACAAACATAGTATAGGGAGGATCTAATCTAACCTGAAGTGTCCTAATGTAGGCTTAATTGCTAGATTTCAGCAATGGCTATCGTGGAAACTACATACCTTCTTACAATCAATCTTATATCGATGGTGTCGAACCGTGTCGTGAGACGCGAGAGGTATAGCGCCACCCGTCTGTTCACGCGGACTGGCCAAGGCCTGCCCTAGCGTATCTGTAAACGGGGAACCAACCATACAGACTGAATATTCTTGGCCCCCTACAGACATGGAGGCTGCGTATACACATCAACAAAAACAGTCTACTTATACATAGTATGCATAGGCTGAATGGAACCTAATTAAATGAAGCCAATGATACCTATAGTTCTTGAATGAGTAGAGTTCTGGATTCAAATTATGGCTGGTATAATATCCTCCACTTTTCAAAGAGGTATTTTTATGTCCAATAATATTAAGGATGTACAAATAGTCACGGGGAATCAACCGTGACTGATTGGTTTGAGCAGATGCGTTACTAATGACCAAGACGTATCTGAAACAAAGAGAGAAGAGAACAAAGAAACCAGCTTTATGCGAAATCGTTGTGAAATGCCCATCACTCTTAAGGAGACTACCAATGTGCATAGATAGAAAAAAATATATAAATGCACTTACTACTGGTCGCTAAAATGTCCCCAATATCCGCCGACCAGTTGCTCCCAAGAAGCTTCGGGTATGGATAACCACTTCTAATTTGGGGTACAGCAACGCAATCTACAAGGAAGTGCATATATTTGATGCTGCTCACAGGCAATGTGATGTTAAAATGCTACACGCCCTGGAATTCTCTAATAAGTGAACTGTCTGCAGATGCGGCATCTTGCCTCAATAGATGCTCGTATAGGAAATATTCAATGCTCAGCCGACTTCACTCAGAGTCCTAGTGACAAAGTTTGCCCAACATCACGATCAGACTACATATACGCTGATCTTGCAGTCTACGTGTACTTACCCATTCCCATCAATCATCCGTCAAACTGGTATACGCTGCTTACACTTCCGCGATTGGACTAGAAACAGGACTCTTTGCACTAGAGTTCGTATATAACCCCTAAACTGCTCCGTGATTGGTTGATACCTACGGGCATCATCTTATGGCGTCCAATGGCACATACCCATTGATAACTACCATTCACAGTGTTATAGGAGTATACAAACTGACGCCATCTTAAGCTAGTATCATATCCATTAGTTACTGTGGGGAATTAAAAATTATATCAGTATAATGACAGATTTACATACTGATGTATACATAAATGTATGGATGTGCATCAAATAATAATAAGGCTGGGAAGCAAGAACACTTGCAACCAACCCTATCGCCAGGTTGTATATGATAAATCCATTGCGGAGTGTACAGATCTGGACCAAAGTCCCGTTGTATATTTGACCCTACGGATATGATATCTTCAAATGCATTGAAGCGGATCATCCAGTTATCAGTAACTGGTTGTACTCGGAATAACCTGCCTATTGTATCTGCCTCTACTCAGGGTTCTTACAGCAAGGCATGCTATGGAAGGTGGCACATTATATGACATATAATGGGGCGGGTTTATTGTTCAGCATTACAACCAATTGGTGCAACACAGTCCTTTGAATTCACATTGGAAATCCATTGTTATGACCCCATGTGCCACCTTCCATAGCATGCCTTGCTGTAAGAACCCTGAGTAGAGGCAGATACAATAGGCAGGTTATTCCGAGTACAACCAGTTACTGATAACTGGATGATCCGCTTCAATGCATTTGAAGATATCATATCCGTAGGGTCAAATATACAACGGGACTTTGGTCCAGATCTGTACACTCCGCAATGGATTTATCATATACAACCTGGCGATAGGGTTGGTTGCAAGTGTTCTTGCTTCCCAGCCTTATTATTATTTGATGCACATCCATACATTTATGTATACATCAGTATGTAAATCTGTCATTATACTGATATAATTTTTAATTCCCCACAGTAACTAATGGATATGATACTAGCTTAAGATGGCGTCAGTTTGTATACTCCTATAACACTGTGAATGGTAGTTATCAATGGGTATGTGCCATTGGACGCCATAAGATGATGCCCGTAGGTATCAACCAATCACGGAGCAGTTTAGGGGTTATATACGAACTCTAGTGCAAAGAGTCCTGTTTCTAGTCCAATCGCGGAAGTGTAAGCAGCGTATACCAGTTTGACGGATGATTGATGGGATCAGGTAAGTACACGTAGACTGCAAGATCAGCGTATATGTAGTCTGTTCGTGATAATGGGCAAACTTTGTCACTAGGACTCTGAGTGAAGTCGGCTGAGCATTGAATATTTCCTATACGAGCATCTATTGAGGCAAGACCCCGCATCCGCAGACAGTTCACTTATTAGAGAATTCCAGGGCGTGTAGCATTTTAACATCACATTGCCTGTGAGCAGCATCAAATATATGCACTTCCTTGTAGATTGCGTTGCTGTACCCCAAATTAGAAGTGGTTATCCATACCCGAAGCTTCTTGGGAGCAACTGGTCGGCGGATATTGGGGACATTTTAGCGACCAGTAGTAAGTGCATTTATATATTTTTTTCTATCTATGCACATTGGTAGTCTCCTTAAGAGTGATGGGCATTTCACAACGATTTCGCATAAAGCTGGTTTCTTTGTTCTCTTCTCTCTTTGTTTCAGATACGTCTTGGTCATTAGTAACGCATCTGCTCAAGCCAATCAGTCACGGTTGATTCCCTGTGACTATTTGTACATCCTTAATATTATTGGACATAAAAATACCTCTTTGAAAAGTGGAGGATATTATACCAGCTATAATTTGAATCCAGAACTCTACTCATTAAAGAACTATAGGTATCATTGGCTTCATTTAATTAGGTTCCATTCAGCCTATGCATACTATGTATAAGTAGACTGTTTTTGTTGATGTGTATACGCAGCCTCCATGTCTGTAGGGGGCCAGGAATATTCAGTCTGTATGGTTGGTTGCCCGTTTACAGATACGCTAGGGCAGACCTTGGCCAGTCCGCGTGAACAGACGGGTGGCGCTATACCTCTCGCGTCTCACGACACGGTTCGACACCATCGATATAAGATTGATTGTAAGAAGGTATGTAGTTTCCACGATAGCCATTGCTGAAATCTAGCAATTAAGCCTACATTAGGACACTTCAGGTTAGATTAGATCCTCCCTATACTATGTTTGTAACCCCACAATGAGGGGGGACGGTACCACTAGAAATGGGGTATGTTCTTATATCTAACCAGTTTACAGACTTTCTTAGGGGCATGTATTAGATATCATATACGATGGCCCATGACACAATGTATTAGACAACAGAACTGGAGATAGATTGTATTAATATTTAAATAATGTATTATAAATAGATTTGTATTTTCCTTTTTAACGGATTGTGCACTTGAGTTATTTTGTATATATAAACGATTATAGTTTGTTTTTTTCTTATTATGTTGTAGGAGCTAAGGAATAATGGCTACCTGAAGAAGGCTGAACGCCGAAACGCGCGTAGATTTAATAGAGCCATGTTCAAAAATATTTTTTGATATGTATGTATGTATGTGAGTTCTTATATAGCGCTCGACTTACCCTTGGGCATCTCGGCGCTTGCATTGGGAACCCATCCTGGTTTTTCCCTGTGAGATAACCCGTACTGGGCATCCCCAAGGTGAAAGCCAGGCATCCCGCCGAGGGGGGGCTGTTGTGGAGATTAAGCAAGCTTGTTGCCCAGAGCTGCATAGTGTGAACTCGTGCTTAGAGTGGGCACCGAAGCGAGAATTATCGAGTCCGTGGACAATTGGGCTCCAGACCCTGCCGCGTCGGGAATCGAACCCTGGTCCCGGGTCTGACCTCTGCTTCAGGGTATGCCTCCTCTAACCAGTGAGTTACACTGAATTGAAATGTAATTTGTCGACCAAATATGCAATGATACAGTACCCATAACGGGAATGGTTTGTTTAGAAAGCACTGAGAAAGGCAAAGTGATACATTGTATGCATGTACATAAATAAATGTATAGATTGACAAGTAATAAATAAAAATATAGAAACTACAAGCTTTTTCCGGGGTCATATTTGGTCACTATGACAACATAGTGTACGTTCTTATATAGTTTTTTTCATGTGTTCTTAAATTATTTCACCTTGTTTGAATAAGTTTCCTATATATTTATTCGCAAATAAATACTAAGGGATTCATGCAGTTCTAGTTGTTTTAAAGTAGGGTTCTCCAACTACTAGCTCAGGAGGCACGGGTAGCTCTCCAGCTACCTGAGCGTTGCTCCACTTTGTGCAGCCATACCTTGTAAATGAAAAGCTTTTGTTTGATTGTACTAGATGTGTTTCCAAAATTGAAAATAATGTATTTTAAAGTAAAATGTGTGTATTTTCGAACTGATAAGCTAATGTTTGGCGAAAAAAATATTTAAAACTGATAGGTAAATGGTAATTCATACTGTGCTGGGAATTCTTACTGCTGCCATTCTTTCCTTGGTGCCATATGTGGTTGCTATGGCATGTAGAGACATTCAAAATTTAAATTGATACAGCTTTTTTTTACATTATTGCTGCTGACCTTGCCTGATGCACTAAAGTGGTCACAGCTGTGAGAGTGTGTTGCTCACAGGCATTGTCCTCAGGATGGGAGTGAGGCCACCACAGACCATTCTGTGGCTATGAGGCACATATGTGGAGACTAGGGTTGCTACCTGGCCGTTCAATTACAGGCATGGCCTGTATTTTTAAGCCTTAGCCGGTAAAGATATTGGGAAAAGCAGTGAAATAGAGTCTTGTTTCCCTTGTGGAACTTGAACCTAAAGCAGTGCGCGCATAAAGAAATCAGCGCAAAAGTATTTGGGAGTGGTAATGTGGACTATCCTCTCTCACCTCAGAGTCAGGAGGTGTTGCGGGGATTCTGCTCATGCACAGAACTATGCACAGGAAACCAGGACCTCAGTGAATTGTGGTGTACCAAAAACTCACCTCAGTACCCAGAACCCCTATCCGACTAGCATCAGTGTCTCATTCGTTCTCCGTATCATCTCGAAGCTACCAATGATTAGACAACCCAGAACAAATGACTTAGAGTACTCTCAGGAATGGAGGGAATGAGAAACACCTTTTCGTTATTATTCTCATATCAGTCCACAACAAGAGTAATCAGAGACACGGAAAAGTTTAACATGTTTATTTTTAACTACGTGCTCTGAGGTGCAGTACTTTGGCTAATACAAGCAGGCAAATGATTAAAAATTAAACCATCAGCATTGTTACAATACCATAGAAAGTGAAGGGATAAATCATATTAAAAATGATAGTGGAAAACAAGTCCTATACTACTTTGTGAACCACCCTCCCTTGGCTAGTAAACTAGTTTTATAAACTAATAGAAGGTCTCTAGGTTTGAATGGGGAAACCCCATTCCTCAAAGATCAGCTTAGGTGAATTACATCACAGGATCAGCTCTGCTCTCTGTGTCTGGAAAGGTTTTCTCCAAGTGCCTTAATCATGCATGCAAATGCAATATTAAAGGCACCCGAGTTTCAGATATTTGCAGCTGTGTGCGTGTTGTGTCTAGAGCATGGGCCGATTAACCTGAATTCAACAGCATACATTGTTATTTGACCTTGACGGCTTCTGCACACAGTGTTCAGACTAAGGTCGCGGTGCATGTCTAGGGATGTGAACAACAGACCGTTCTCATGTGAAGAAAAGCAAGCAAGCACTTGTAATGACAGCTACCTGTAGTGTCGTGTGCAAAAGCAGCAAAGTGGCAAGATGGCATTTTACATTTAATGCGCTTAGCAATGTGTGCACATAAAACCCCGTCTCCACTACAGAGGAGGAGCTGAGAACCACTGATCTGGACTCAAATTTAGAATGAGGAAGCCCAGAGTGGTGTGCTTCTGTGAAATTCAGACACACCTGTAGAGCAACTGCAACGATGGCTTGAAGAGGCCAGACTCAAAACAAGGACGAGAACCCCTGGCCTATGTAATGCAAAAGGTGCATTTCAAAGGAATCCTGTTTTCTATTGTGGCAATAGCTGGGTAGTGAGCCTGAAGTTCTCCCCTGACAGGTTTAACAGTCTTAGATCACCTTGAAGGTAAGGTCACTGTCATTTAGACAAAACAAAAAGCAAGCCCTCCTGAAATCCTACCCCTTACTTAGGATTGGATGTAGGGGGATGGATATATAAGGACTCAGGATAAGCTTAATTTGGGCAGAATATAAATTAGCTGGTTCACTAGCGTGGTAGGGGCCGAGCCTCTGCCAATCATGAAATGCATTGGTCCACCGGTAGAAACATCTCCTGGAAGAGTAGGTAGAATAGAGTTCAGACCCAAGAGTTCATCCTAAAGATGTTGGGAAAACTACTCTCGACAGTCCAGAAATTATTAGCATGAGGGTGAAAGGATTTCTTTTGATGCAAGACTAGCAGATTGCTGTATCTGCAGGTCATTGTTGTGGATATTTTTTGATGTTGAGAGAGCAGGAATCAAGAAAGGGTAGCTGGGGACTATCACAGGGAGCCATGTCTTAAATCTAGGCTTTCTGGCACCTTATCAATGCTTAATAAACTTTCATTGCATTTATGAGTGCATTTGAGGATTTGATGCTGTTTATCACTTCCGGTACAATCCGGTACTCCAGCGTTCGGAATTCGCCAGAGGTGGTAAATAGCACCAATTATGAGTTTGCTCCACAAATGGTGCCTATTATGTGAACTGTAGTGCTTTCGGTACCAAAATCTGCATGTCCCGATGTTTACTGGTTCTTTTTCCCTTGTTTGTTTGTTTTTTAGTTTAAAAGAGCTTTATTGAAGCAAATACAAACATGGGTGCAACACTATATTAACATGTGTCGAAAAATTGCAAAAACTATCAAACAAAGTATATAAGCGAGGTAGAATAGGAACTCAAAACAGCAAAAATATCTAAGACTAGAACCAAAGAATGAAAGCAATGGTATTTAATTATGCATCTTAACAGATAGCATTTTTTTTAAATTCAGTGCGGGAGGAAAGAGAGAGAGGGGGGAGGGAGGAGAAAAGAAAAATAAGCCAGAAGGGACAAAAGAAAAACAACGTCTTTACCAGATATCATATAATGGAAAACTTGAATACAATCACTACACAGTTAGTAAAACTGAATAAAAATCAAACATTGACTAATAAGGCCTAAATAATAGAAATAAGGCATAATGTTCAAGGCGGCTGAAAGACAAAGGATCTGTCCTTATTACGCGATGCAGAGGAGGATAAATAATTAGTGAGTGGAGACCACAAGGCGTCCTTTTGAAGGAGTTGCTGAGATGTGGTGGCAGAGGCTCTATCCAACCTATGATGATAGTAGAGAAGGTTCCACCAAGCAGAAAAAGATACCTTAGTGGCATCCTTCCAATTAGAGGTGATTACCTGAAAAGCAATCACAATTAACACATCTACAAACAAGTCTTTCTTGTGAGCGCCAAACCAATTTACAGAATTGCTACCCAGAAAAATGGAGTAGATATCAAAGGGAAAATTGACAGAACAGATGGAGGAAATTGATTTACTAACCTTGGTCCAAAACGAGGTGATATTAGGACAAAGAGAAAAAGAGTGTAGGAATGTGCCAGGGGTATTTTTACAAGACCAGCAGTCCGGGGACAGGTCAGAGCTGAATTTGGAGAGAGACACTGGAGTTGATAAAAATAATAAAGAGTTTGGGTGGTACTAGCAGTACAGGAGGTGTGGTGAATCCGTGCTCAAATAGAGTTCCATGGGTGAATAGAAAGGGTACGCTGCAAATCCGATTCCCAAAGAAGTTCAATTTTACTTTTAGAGCAGTCAGGGGAAGAGAAATGAAGATATCTATAAATATAAGAAGCCCGGAGAAGAGGAGAAGTAGACAGAGGTTCTAAAAGAGGGTCTGATGAGGAGAAAGGAGATCCAGAGAGGAGAGTTAAAAGCGATCGCAAAGAGTCATACTTAAGAAGAGAAGGGGCAGTCAAGTGAAATTTAGTCTGGACTTCCTGAGAAGAGAGAAAGTGCAAACCTTGTAATAAATGTTTAACCTGAATGATCACTTTGGCCGCCCAGACCTTCAAAAAAATACTACGATGAGAGAGTTTAATAGATTTATTATGCCAAAGAGATGAATCAAGGAACATTTGTAAAGGTGTATGAGATTTGCTAATGATAGGATTATAAGTAAAAATAAATTCTGAAATGGTTGGACAGTTAAAAGAACGAGGGGGATGAGAGAAGTTAGCCAGCGAGGAGAAGGGAAAAGGATGAATCAGGGATTCCTCCAATCTATGCCATATAGATACAGGGAGTTCTTCTGAAGAGGACAGAAAAGGTAACGTTTGGTGAATTAAAAAGGAGGAGTGATATTGGCGAAAATTGGAGAAGTGGACCCCACCCCCTATCCTTAGGAGCAGACAGGAAGGATAAAGAGATACGAGCCTTCTGATTTTTCCAAAGAAATTTAATTAAAATACCATGAAGAGTTTTGAAAAGTTTTAATGGATGTTTTACTGGTAACATGGACGGATAAAAATTGATCACAGGAAGCATTATCATTTTGATTGAGTCCAATCTACCCCACCATGACAAAAATAAGGGGGACCATTTTCCTGCCATACTGTTCAATGTTGATAAAACGCCTTCCAAATTAAGTTAAACTGTTCGAGCAATGGAGGAAGAATACTTGATTCCCAAGCAAGTAATACTGTTAATGTTCCATTTGAAACCAGTTCCATCAAACATACTTTTTAAACAATATTTATTTAGTGGAAGTACTTCGGATTTGGAGAAATTTAGCTTATAACCAGACAAAGCGGCAAAGGAAGATAAAAGGTCTGTGAAGGCAGGCATAGAGGTAAGGGGGATCACATATGTATAACAGAATGTCATCCGCATAAGCGGTAAATTTGATTTCAATTGCCTTATGTTTAAAACCTCAAAAGGTAGAGGAATGGCGCAAGGAGTGGAAAAAGGGTTCAAGAGAAAGGATAAAGAGCAGGGGTGAAAGAGGGTAGCCTTGGTGAGTACCTCGTTGTAAAGTGAAATATGGAGATTGGGATCCATTATCAAAGACTGAAGTAGTTGGAGAGGAATACAACAGATTAATAAAAGACAAGCTAGAGGAACCGAAACCATGCCATTTAAGGGCGCACATCATAAAAAGCCAATGAATGCGGTCAAAAGCTTTCTCCGCGTCAAGGGTTATGGCCGCAACAGGAGAGGAACTCTTAGAAGCAAGATGAATGATATTAAGAAAGATTCTGGAGTTGTCTGCCAGCGTCCTTCCTTTAACGAACCCCGTCTGTTCAGGACCAATCAATTCCGGAAGTACCTGATTAATACGGCAGGCCAAAATCTTAGTGAAAATTTTACAATCTAAATTGGTTAGCGAAATAGGTTGATAATTTGCGCAAGAAGAAGGATCTTTATCTTTTTTAGGGATTAAACAAATCATGGCTTCGAGGAAGGAACCACGAGCTTCATTATGGGAAATGAAATATTGAAAAAGAGAAAGAAGATATGGCAAAAGAATTTGTGAAAAACAGGGATAAAATTTGGCGGTAAAGCCATTCGAACCGGGGGCCTTATCCCTAGGTAACTTAGCTAAAGCAAACTTAATCTCGGAAAGGGACACATCTTTGTCTTAAATAGAACAGTCTGAGGGGCGGAGATCGAGGAGGCAGCGAGTCAAAAAAAGTATCCAGGGCAACATCTGAGGGGGAGGTTTCAGGAGTGTACTAGGACATTCAAAAATCGGTAAAGCATTTCAATATTTCCTCAACTTTAAAATGATTGACACCAGTATTATCGATGATGTTGACTATTCTAGACCGTTGAGATTTGACCTTCAAATAATTTGCCAGCAATTTACCCGCTTTATTGTGGCCACCATAAAATTTGGAAATGATTTTGAGTACAGTTTCAGAAGCTTCCTCAGTGGAATTCTTGTTAAAACTCAATTTTGCTCAGACCAGTTTCTCAAGGGAAGCCTCATCATTGGAGGAAAAATAAGTATGTTCCAATTGTTTGATATAAGAGAGTATGGAAGCATATTCCCTAAGAAATTGTTTCTTCTTAATGCCCACATACTCAATGATAAAACCCCTAGCTGTTGCTTTGAAAGCATCCCAAATGATGAGAAAGGGTGTACCCAGGCTGGCATTAAAAAGAAAAAATTCTGACACAAAATCTTTGAAATGCACAACTAAAGTAGGATCTTTGAGGAGAAAATTGTTGATATGCATCTACGCGATTTGGAAGTTATTTAAGGAAGATCCAAATTGATAAAGACAGGCGCATGGTCAGAAATAAGTATTGATCCAATTTCAGCATGATGAAGATTTGGGAGAAGGTGAGGACTTAGAAATATATAATGAATTATAGAAGTAGAATTATGCCAAGGGGAATAAAAAGTAAATTCCAAGCAATCAGGGTTATAAATCCTCCAAGTATCTACCAACCCTCTATAGCGGATCGTATTGGAAAAGGTTTTTTGCATTTTGTTTGGAAGGCACCTGGATGCAGGTTTCCTGTCAGTGAAAGGGTCCATGGCTTGAATGCAATCCCCACCTACTATGAGATTTGAGTCAGCAAGTGACATGGAGTGCCAAAACTGTGAATCATTACCAGTGAGACCATAAATGTTGAGGAGAGAGATATGGGAACCATTTATGCGTGTATGAAGAAGAAGTCATCGTCCATCTGTATCCCTCTCCTCCCTCTCTAGAGTAAGGGAAAGGGATTAATGAAATAATATCACCATTCCATTTTTCCTATCTTTAGCTGGGGAACAATGCACCTGACCAACCCATTGTTTCTTAAGGGAATTAATATCATTGTCATTAAGATGGGTCTCCTGTAACAACACAATTTTACAATGAATCTAGAAAGATGGGTAAGTATCCACTGCTTCTTGATGAGGTTACATAAACCCTTTACATTCCAGGAAACAGTGGGCACATTATCAGTCATCACAAGAGGGAAGAGGCATTAAACAGCAACAATAGATTTCTAAAATTGGTATAAGTGAAAAATACAGCAAACAAAAATTGAAGTCAATAAATAAGTAACTGTGCAGTGGAAACAAATATGAGAGAGGGATATGAGGAGAGGAGCTAAAAGGCAAAGAGAAAAGAACAGGGAAAAAGAAACAAGAATAGAATAAAAAAAGAAGGAAAAAAGAGAAGGGGTTTGATAAAGAGAGAGAAGCTCACAGGAAGCCAGAAGATTTCAGTCAAGGTGAGTAGAATACATTTCCAGATTAAAGGGGACAGCATGGGGAAGCGGGGAGCCGTTGAGGAAAGACAGACAGCGGAATCAGCAAGGTCAGCGAGAAACGGCGAGGACCGCGAGAAAATTGGGCAGGAAAAAGGAGAATATGAAATTGAGCAGCAGCTAAGAAAGTATAGTGAACAAAATTGCATAAAGAGATAAATATTCAAACAAGCAAACATATAATACTAACAGACTTAATAGGAGTGACACTTAACTTGCGAGGAAGAACTATGAACTAGGGGCGGGAAGGAAGGAACGGGAAGGAGGAAACATCAAGGAGAGTTATCCATACTGGACAAGAGACATATGTGAAGGGAAACCACATAGTTAATGAGGAGTAACTGCCTGAGAAGGCAAACACACAACAAACACAAGTGAAATAAACGGATAACAACAAAAACTGGTAAGAACCATCAAAGACCTACAAACTGAGAGAAGATAAGCCAAAAAGGAACCAAAACGTATTGGAAAAGACAATATACAGGTTTTCCCGAGGTCCAATTTTTCTCCTTTAGGCAAGTTTTAAACCATCATAAGACCTCGGGAAGGAAGAAAAGAACCTGTGAATTAAGAAAAGTTAAGCAAAAGGGGAATAAAACCTGGTGGAGAAGTCAGTAATCATGTTTTCTCAAGGTCCATTTCATCACCCTTTTGGCAAAGAATAAACCATCGTAAGTCCTCTGGGCAATAAAATGTGTGAGTCCTTTCCTTGTATGTAACTTTAAAAAAGAAAGGATGTACCAGACAATATCTGGCGTTCATGGAGCGAAGAGCAGGGCGAAGTGAAAGAAACTCTTTACAACGTGCGGCGGTGGCACGAGCCACGTCCTGAGAGAAAAAGCTTCTTGGCCAAACTACAACATCTGCTTTCTTTGCTTAGCCGCAGACAGGACCATCAACAGCTCAGTATATTCCAAAAAGAGGACAATTATCCCTCTCGGGCAACTGACTGACAATGTAGAAGAGGACCCCCCCAGGCCTGGATCCTATACGATGAGCATGTTGCAGGTTAAGTGTGGGACTCTCTTTGAGGCCAACTATTTTAGGGATGTGTATTTTAAGAAAGGCAAGCATGTCAGGCCCCGTCTCTCCCTCAGGATACCGTTACATCTAAGGTTGTTGCGCCTATTGCGGTTTTCCAAATCCTGCATCTGTTGTTTGGGAAGGGCTATTTCTTTAGACATAGCTTCAACCTTAGGAAGCACATCCTGAGCGGCACTGATCTTCTGCTCCACCACTGATACCCTTGATTCTAAGTTGAACCATTTCTCTTCAAGCCTCTGAAGAGTAGCGTTGGTCTCAATAACAAAGGGTTTCATAAGCTTAATTTCCTCCATAAGATCTTCCAACTTGATGGGTAATGGAGATTTTGTGGGGGAGCTGGGATCCTTCTTGTGACGTTTTGAGGCAGCAGTATTAGGTTCTTTGCGGAGGGAAGACATGGTTGTAGAGGCACTCTTCTGATTAAAGGGGGGAGAGGACTCCATGAATATGTAGAAGGGATATAGCACGATTGTACCACAACCACAAAAATTGCTTGTCAAGCAGTGTAAAAACCACTTCCTTTTACACCTATTTACACAAGTCTCCCCTCAGTTTAGCAGGTAAAAAACACATATTAATACAGTACAGCAGAAATGCCTTGAAAGTTGAATAGGTTTAGCCACTGAATGCCTAGTAAGCGGCAAAGAGCAATTAGAGGTCCGAATCAAAACATTCCAAGATGCCAGGGAAAGTACTGTCATTCACCACAGCCTCCCACTGCAAACAAAATGGCGTCCGGAACCGGCATTTGTGAAGAGAACGTTACGCGGGGGAAACAGGGTGAAAAAAGGCATAAAAAGTAGAAAAAACAACATCTACCTGTGCCCCCACGTCTGTGCTTCAATAATCTGCACTCCCTGAGGTTATAAATGAAAAACTGCCGCTCCGAGAAGAAAACAGCCCCAGCTGATGCACGGAGCCTCACGGAGTCACGGCCATCTTGTGGCGGCACAAGCCACGCCCCTCTTTTCCTTATTAAATATGAACAGATTTGACAATCGGAAGCTTAAAGTGGGAAAATCCCAAGGGTGTGAAGTTTATTGCTTCACTAGTACTTGTAACCCCTGTACAAATAGGTGTTCGTGTAAGGTCTGGAATCTAAGAAAGCACTCGTAATCGAGGCCCAGGTGTCTTTTTTGGAGTTCTGTGCACTGACACCCTCTGATCACTAATACCCTAAATATGAGCAGACTCAAGTGACAAGCAAAACCTTTCATACGAGGACTAATTATTTATTTATTTTTCCCATTTGTAATGTTCAAAAACCTAATATAGGTACCCAAGCGCTGAAGCCGCTGTATGTGTATAATTCGAAGAGATTGTTTTTTATGCCCTTTCTAAAGGAGAGCAAAGTCATTTCCTCTCCTATGTTGTTTGGTATATTATCCCAAAGTTTTCATGCTTGCAGAAGGAACCAGCAACCTTCAGCACCTGGGCATTTTAATTATAAACTATATAAGCAGGTTCTTACTACTAGATATCAATGATTTTAAAGACTGACAGACTAACTGACTGTGCAACTTTTGGGATCGCTTTCTGAAATGAACACAGATCAGCAGCGAAATTGAATTTATGCTCTGTAAGCTTGTTGTTTCTGTATTGTATTGTATTGTACTGATTCTTGTATAGTGCTGCTGTCACCCCACGGGTATCCTGGCGCTCCGATATAGGCACATAAAACCAGTGCTGAGGGATTAGGGCAGGGCAAGGAGGATCAGGCTTCCGGGAAGAGCCATGTTTTGAGGCTCTTTCTGAAATCAGTTAGAGAGTCGATCTGTCTGATTCTCTGTGGTAGCTCGTTCCACAACCGAGCATCCACCACGCTGAAGACCCTCCCTCCCAGCCTGGATCATTTAAATCTGGGAATTACCAGCAGACTGGCGCTGGAGGAGCGGAGCTGTCTCCGAGGGAAATACCAGGTAAACCTTTCCTGAAGAGGGACCGGGCCCGTCCCGTGTGTTGCTCTGTACACCAGACAGAGGGATTTAAAAAGGACCCTTTCCCTGATTGGTAGCCAGTGAAGCTCTCGCAGAGCCTGAGTAGAGGATGAATTACGCCGCCAGTTTAACACCAGTTTTGCCGCGGCCGACTGGACTCTTTGCAGCCCCTGAAAGATGTATTAAGGGGCCCCTAAATACAAGGATTTGCAGTAGTCCATTCTACTCATCACTGTGCTACTTACTATCAGGGGGTGCAAATCCTTCGGTAAGATCGGAAGAATCCGGCGCAACTGGCGCAGTAGACCGAAACACACACTGGCTGTCTTGTTTGCCTGCGACTCCATCTGGAGGTCCTTATCTATTAGGACCACCGGTGTAACTCTACCGGTGTATGCAGAGGCAGCCTCGCCAGTGAGCAGTACAGTACCTCAGTCTTCCCTCCATTGAACTGCAGGGAGTTCCTTCGCAGCCAATCTATGGTCTGACGAATGCACTCTTGGAATAGTTCCATCGAGACTGCCTGTTTTCCCTCCAAGGAGAATGCCAGTTGCGTATCGTCCGCGTAATTGACCAGGTCAACCCCGAACGATTTAATTATAGAAAAGAGTGGCTGTAGATAGATGTTAAAGAGGATTGGGCTGATACTAGAGCCCTGCGGTACTCCATGGACTATGGGTGATTTATGAGATGTGAATGGTGCTAAAGTTACCGTCTGTTGTCTCCCGGTCAAGCAAGACCGCAGCCACTGCAGTGCCTGTCCCTTCACCCCTATTCTCTCCAGTCTCTCCAGCAGGATTGAGTGACTCACTGTGTCGAATGCGGCCGACATATCGAGGAGCACCAAAACCGTAGCATTCCCATTGTTGGCCCGTATCTGTAGGTTGTCCATCATAGTGGACAGAGCTGACTCTGTCCCATGTCCGGGGCGGAAGCCAAACTGATCCTTATCCAGCAAATGATGTTCCTCTAAATAGCCTGACAAGGATCTGCTTACAGCCTTTTCCAGAATTTTAATTGGAAAGGGAAGGAGTGAGATTGGCCGAAAGTTAGCCGGGTGTGTCGGGTCCAAGGAGGGCTTCTTAATTAGTGGTGTCACCACCGCCTGCTTCCATCCCTCCAAGACGGTGCCTTCTTCCAGGGACTGGTTACATATCTGTCGTAGCCAGGGAAGAGTCATATGGCCGTAGGTCTTCCACACTTTCTGAGGTAAGGGGTCGAGCGGGGAGCCTGAGGATATACTTTGCACCACTGTGTTAAATGTGAGATCTGTATGGGTCGGAAAGCTATCCAGGACGCATAGCTGACCCGGATCCCCTTCGGTTGCCTGTATAACATGGACCTGGGCGGCCGTTCCATTGTCCTTAAAGGATCCCAAAATCTTTGCCACTTTTTCCATGAAATGGGAAGCGATCTCATTACATCATTTCTGGGAAGCCTCCACTTTATTTCCTAGGCAGGTTGGAGCGGAGATATCCCTAACAATCTTAAAAAGTTATTTGGTCCCGTTAGACGCTTGTAGGATGGCATTGGCATAAAAGTTTGCTTTGCACTCTAGAATAAGCATCTTATACTTGGTCTGTGCCGTCCTTAACTCCAACTTGTCCCCCTCTAAGTACCTCTTCCTCCATTTCCTTTCCGCCTTTTTGCATAGTAGACGTGACTGTTTCAGTTCGTCATTATACCATGGTGCTGAGATTTTATTTCTAGTTCTTATTTTTTTTATTGGGATTAGTTGGTCCAGAGCGTCCGTGATATACTTCTGATAAGTGGCATAGTGTTCCTCTAACGTACTAGAGGCGCAGAAGGGGTTCGCAGTAGGTGGTGTTAAAAGGGCACCCGTCCTGCCTAATTTTGCCCATTCCCCGCCTCTCTGAAAGGTCGCATGGGTTTTGGCTTGTTCCCTCCGACCGAACAGCAGAATTTTAAAGTGGATTAGGTAGTGGTCTGTCCAATTTTGGGGTATAATATTCAGTATCTCGACTTCTAACCCATTGGCGAACAGGAGGTCAAGAATGTGCCCTCCCTGATGGGTCGGGGAGATGACCAATTGTTGAAGGTTAAAATTAGTGCAGGTACACTTCAGATCTCTCAGATAATTTCCCATGTTTGCATTCTCCCACAGATTGAAGTCTCCCAGGATAATCATTCTGGAGTGTGTTAAGGATAGGTTGGTGATGGTATCCAAAAAGGACTGATACAGGGTGGCACTCCCTGGGGGTCGGTAACAGACCAGACCCGTATATAGGTTGCCTTTAGATTCCTGCAGCGAGAATCCCATGAGTTCGATCCCATCTACCTCATCCACCTGTAGGAGAGCAAAATTAAGATCTTCCCTGAATATCACTTCAACCACTCCCCCTCTGCCCTCTTTCCTTGGGTTGTGTAGAATTTTGAATCCAACAGGGCAGGCAAGTCCTATTTCTACCACAGACTCAGCTCTGATCCATGTTTCAGTTAGAAACAAAACGTCGATTTTCATATTTTCAATCAGCACTGAGATTTCCGCGTAGTGCTTGACTAGCGACCGACTATTGATCAGCCCGCAGTTCAAGCTATTAGTCGTTTAAGTGCTCCTGTTTCGCACAGAAGGTCCGTGGTAGACAGCATCGGTGCGTGCCCTTTTGCCTACTTCCAGAAGCTGTTCTCTTGTGTAGGTGCAGCGTACCTCGTTGCCTGGACAGGCAGCATGGCCAGCACTAAGCACGTCCGAGGCGCGGACGGGTGCAGACGGGCTGGCCTTTGGCGCGCCGTCGGCGCACGCGCTGTGCGCTTGCATTGCCCAGGTTAAAAAGGCAGCCGGCGTGTTCCCCCTGGCCACTAGTGCGCTCACCAAAATGGCGCCCTGGCGTGGCACAACCACCCACAAGATGGCGCTCAGTGAAAACTGTGGAGGTGAGCCCCGCTCAAACAGCAGGTGATCGATTCAATTTAAAGTGCGGGTATGCGGTGGGCGATGCTAAAAACAGTAAAAATTTAATAAACCAATTAAAAGACCTCAGTCTGCGATTAGCGAGTTGCGTGCAGCAGGCGGTTTCCAGCCACTGACAGCCTGTAGCAGTCACTCCCATGTCCTTCTCAGCTCGGCACCTGGCGAGCTATATCTTTAGCTATGGTCTATGATCTAATCAGCCTTTTCCCGTAGGCCACATTCAACTTTTGCTACATTGTGAGCCAGGAGAAAGATACATTACGTTGCTGGTTAGACCACTCCCTTGGCTCCATATATTAATCACTGAGGTCTGTAAGTCAGAATGCGAATGTGAAGGCTGAATAGGAACCAGAGGCAAACAAAGGCTACTTAGGACTTTGATGTATGTGCCTGATAAACTGGGTAGAGCTAGAAGTGTGAACTGATAGAGTCTTCCAACCACAGACCACAGTAAAGGCTTCAGGGTACTGACTCGCAGTTGACCCCTTAAGTGTAACATGCAAGACCAAATTCTGCTTTGGAAACCCCTATTGTGTAAGCTTGGTGAGGCTGCTCCTCTTCCTCAAACACCCTAGTCAGTGTAATGTACCCCTGTTCATTTTGCCACTTTTTCGTCACTGCTTCAGTAAGTAGTTTACCCACCACCTTTATGCTCCCAGCTAAAACACCATTTAATCACAGACAGAGAAGTATCTCAGGAGTTTACTCTTCAGAAACTGTACTGCAAAGCTTTTTACTGTCCGCGAGCAGTAAAGTAATCCACTGGGGAGGACTAGATAGCGTGTATCAGACAGAGGGCTGGATTAAGAGTTGAGTTGTTACAGAAAATCCTCTAGCTTGTAGAGGAAGTAGTGAGTCCCCCAACTGCCCTATCCCTAAGATGAAGATATTTCCACCTCATGATTCTCCATGAAGAGTCAGTCCTACAACAGATGTTTTCCCCCTGCCTCCAAAAATCAGAGGATTGTTTCTTTGCATTACTTGTGGTCGAATGGCTGGGCAGTCCTGGCAGGGTGAGAACTGATCATCTCAGAACTTAAGGCAGATTCAGGACCTGGCTCTTCGACTGATCCGGAGTTGCTCCCGCCTCCCCCCAGCGCTTTGATACCCTCACTGGTGAGTAGTGCGCTTTACAAATCCCTGATTGATTGATTGATTCAACCTTGCTCCCAACACCTGCCTGTGTACACACATGCAGGTTTGGCAGAAGAATTTTAAAATTTTGGGAGACTGGGCAGTGGGGGGTTAGGACATCAGTCCAGACTGCTAACTAGCTTTGAGATATTTGGATTGAGCTTTCACTCCAGGTTGACATATGCAACATAAGAATTGACACCCCTCACCTGAGCTCAAAGCCTGCGTGACACCAATTGGCTTAGGTGCATGGCTGTTCTTTTTGCTGATTAGGTTTTCACCCAGATCCCTATTCTTTCAAATTGTTGTTTGTTTACTCTGGTTTGGTTGGATTTTTTGCTAGGAGATCAGCAATATTTCTCAGTTTGTTGCTGTTCCCTACCGATGTTGCTTAGCTGTGACTTGCATGGCTTCTCAGCATCCAAGGATACCCTGATACATCCCTGTTAGTTCAAGAGCTCAACACAACCAATTCCATCCTGGAGATTGGTAAGCAGTGAAACTGGTCCCTCATGTAATAGTGGATGAATGAATAATGATTTATTGATTGGTTAATATAAACCATTACCATGACCATGACAGCCTAACATTAAAAAAAGCATGTTTACAAATATAAAACAGTTTTATATCAGATAACTGCATCAATAGAAATTACAACAGCATAAGATGATTCTTTCATGAGATGAAACAAGTTTATACAGAAAGTCAATATGCTAGACAAGATAGGTGATACTTACAGGATAGAACCATCATTCATAAAGTGCCCTTTTTCTATTCATTTACATGTTTTAAACTTTGCTAAGCTGGTAGCTAGTTGCATGCTGGGACTATACAATGTGTACAATGTTTTCTTGAACACTCTTACAAAACCTGCAAACTGCAAGGGTAGTTTTAAATTGCCAGGAATGTTGATATTCTTCTAATTAAAATAGCCCAAAATTCAGCCTTGTTTAAAATTGTTTTAGGTCTCGCCTACAATATAGACTGGCTGTTGAGAGAAATATTGTTGGCTTTCAGTGGGCTTAGAGTCCACCCTTTCCTTGCCATTGGTTAGCTTCACTGTCTGACGCATTATATGTGTCTTTCCACTGGTCATTTACAGGCACTCCTTTTTTCTTTTGTTCAGGCACCCCACTAGAACTTATTTTTCCAGCTGTCTCCCTAGTGTGTTTCTCCTTCCACCCTCCGTGCTCCACATTGTTCTCTCTCTCTCTTCCTGGGGGATTATACCCCAATTCTCTTTTCCGTTTGCATTTCCTCCTTCCCGCTCTACTTTGCTCTCTCCATCTGTTTTATTTCCTCTCCGCATCATCCATGTTGCTTCCCCAACCTGAGCTCCCCTGTGGCTCCCCCCACCCTACTGTTGCTTTACCCAATACCACCTTCTTTGATTCCGCTCCCTTCGTATTGCTTCTGGTCCTTCTCCCATGCTGCATGGTACTGTCTCTTACCTGTGGTTATTTCTTTGTGCTTGACTCCCAGAGAAGATCAGGATATTTGGATCTGCTTTGCCAGGGAGCAAATGACCTGCTTAATTTTCGGATCAACTTTGCCAAGGAACATATGCTGAAGGGGCACCGGGAGCCCCGAGACCTACAATCATAGCCTACAATTCAGGCCAGGGGTGTCACATTGAAGAGGTTTAGTCCTTGCCATTCTTCCACTGATGTGCACAACTTCTCCCTCTGACACGTAACACCAGTGGTGCTCCTGCCCTCCCAGACACACTGTAGAGTAAGTGTTGCTAAGGATCAAATGGGTACCTCCTTATTTCTGCTCCATAACTTTTAGATTTGACTTCAATGACACCACAGTTTTACAACATCACAATTTTTAGGACTCGCCTTCAAGACAGCTTGTAGTTGTCTGTAAGCAAAAGCCTCTTGTGGTCCACCGTGCTTTAAGTGGGATGAAAAGGTTAGAGCAAGAGCATCTCTAATGAAGGACATTGTTTAAAATATGTGTACTACAATCTTCTGCTTTACATAGCATGCTGCCTGACCAGCGTTTAGGTGCCTCTTTGTGAGTTTTCTGTTATTGCTTCTAGACATTCAACAAACATAGTCTTAAAATACACCAGACATATTGTATTTGTTAGTGCTTGTTAACAGTTTTATATAAATGAGTAACAACAACGATACTGGTGTAAATATTGAGAATTGGTCCTTTCAAATGGTACATATTTGACCATCACATCACCATGAGCAATAACCTGAACATTGTTCTGGCCCATTGTCTCACACGGCCTTCAGGCTCAACTTCAGAACTCTTGGTCACAACCAGAACTGCCCAGACATCTAAATGTGACTTTGCTCATATGTACCATACAAGCACAGGAAAATCCAATAATTCAGCCTTTTAGAGCCAACACCTGTTGGCTTTGCCAATAATTAGTAAAATCAGTTCCAATACATAACTGCACTAAAACAAAGAGAGTTTACAAATCGTAACAATGTCAAAGCCTTTTTTACATAATATTGGCAATTTAAATACAGTAACATTTTGTTGAAAACATTGGCTAAGCCATCAGGTCCCAATGGCTCGACCTGTTGGCTTTAGCAGTACTTGTTTTCTTTGTATTGGCATTTCCTCAAGCAGGTAGGTTTGGATGTTGCCTTGATGTTATAACTGGTTTACTGGCCTGGGGAGTTTCACTTTATTTCACACCATATTGTCCAATTCAATGCATTTCAATTGGTTTTGTTGAATAACAGATTTATAGAGGCAGAAGAGGTTTTATCGTCTCAGACGTGCCGCAGGTGCAGCACCTGTACAGCACTGGAGACAGACATAGGTTCTTCACAGAGCTTTGCAACTCCTGCCATACAATGCCATACAATGGACTGTAGGCAGAAATCCAACAGAATTTGGGCCTTCATCATTGCCACTGGCAAATTAAACAGTCTTCTAAATATATTGGCATGCAGTCATTCAGAAAATTTGCCCACAAAGGTCTTGCTGTCCTACAATGAAGAAGACATACATTTGGCTTTGATTGCATCCAAGAGAGGTTTGACCGATGGACCTGTGAGCTCATTCGCACGTTTCAATAAAGCACACACCAGAGAGTCTCAGTCTGCTAGAGGTTCTAAAAAGGCCGAATGTGTTAAATGCCTCCTCTGTTTTACAACCAAACCTCCAAGCATGTATCTGACACTACAATACTAATTTCCTGACCATTCAAATGTCATCTTTCCTTCTTAGATGTTCTAGGCTCCATGTATGCCACATCGAGGCTAACCAACAAGGGCCATATTAAACAAAGTGCCCTGGGGTCATACTGGGCATCTGTGCTGCTCTTTGTACCTCCATAGCAATTTGGTATTCCAGCAAGGGTGACAGATGCTTGTCCATACCTTTCTGTAATGTGGCTCCTGTTGGTGCGATAACAAAGGGGCATTCTCTCATTTGCTTGGGAGCGTGACTCCATGTGAATGAGGGAACCCTTTGCCTTTGCACTTGCACCTTATTATTGAGACAGGTACACAGCAAGAAAGCTGTTGGGAGGTGCCCTGACTGTACCACATATAAAGTGGGGCATAGTGAGTGCACTACTGAGGGCATTTGGGAGTGGGTAAGGGGGTTCCCGGGACACTCAGGCATTTCCCTGCAGGAGGTTGCAGTCACTCATTGCACCTGCCTGGAGGTGATCCCGGACCCCTGCCCCTTCGAAAGAAAGGTCAGATCTGCTACCTGCAGTGAAAGGCGGGGTACCTTTGAGCTGCTTCTAGTGCGAGTGCGGGCTTGCACCCACACTATAACAGCATGGTTGTAATAGTGTGCACTCTCCCAGTCTACACACGGCTCATGCAGTTAAAGGTGTGCTCTGGCACAGACCAGGGCAGTGCGCCCTACGCACTACACGATCCAAAGGGTGCTGACACTAACTAGAGCACTAACATTCAGTATTGATGACAAAATAGATGCCATGCTGTTGAAAGGGAGATGTTCAATGTAAAGCCTTTATGGCATAGTATATTTCAAAGGGCTAAAATAGTTAATGAGAGAGATAACTACTTAAGTACAACATCCCATTTGATATCCATTTCCATCCATCGATTCTTTCTCTGGATTAATACCTTCTAAATTTTAATATGGTGACATTTTGGTAGGTGTAGAGGTTTTTTAATCTTCCATTTAAATCTGAGCTAGTAGATTTTTAGAGATGCAGGATGCTATTTCCAAATTCGTAGATCTCATATTTAAAAAGCATACATTTGTGTTACTGTGGGTAGTCAGGCCCTTTTAATGAGCTGTTGTTTGGACATTTCATTTTTCTTTTTACTTTATCCTACCACCTTCTGTAAGTAATTGCATCTTTCAGTATGAGTTTGCACAGGCGTTAAGGTTATTTTTATGGTGATTTAAACATAAGGAAGTCACAGAACATGTATTTATTGTCTATAAAAATGTTGCATCGGATACCCTATAAACAACTATTTTCAATGACAATAAATTCCAATATTTATTAAATAAGTAGTATGGTAAATCAGGCTACACATTGGGCCTATTTTTTAAAATGTACTCACAATTGTCATGGGCTATATAACACTTGGAACAATTTAAAAATATGTTACAAAGTGAAAGGAATGTTATTGAGAACTCGTATAGCTCAGGAACTTGCTAACATTTTCATCTACAGAGATCGCCTTCTTCACAGGAAAGTGAATGATTCTATAGCTGTCTTCTTCAGCAGCATGCATCCTGGGTGCAGGCACATTATGTGACCTAGGTGAACATTCTAATGCTTAACAGGCATGCTATGATCTTTACAGGCAACTGTTGTGAGAAATAAGCCATAGTGACACCTGTGGTGATACTGTAATGAGGCTTGTCTCAGATACTACCTATCAGTCTCTCCGATAGGTATGAACCAGCTAGGATCCAATTAAAATGCAGAATTTTAAGTAGTATGCAGATGTTTTATTTACAATAGTTGGTCGTTCTTCGTCGGTGAAAGCACTTTCCAGTTAGCAAACCTATTGCTCATGAGTATGCTCCACTTTAATCGATTCAGCTGGAGAAAGCCAGACATACATCCAGCTACTAAGGCTTTATTGGTTACTTGGAAAGTGATGTCTAGAAAGAGCCTGTGGGCAAAATGAATAGAGGTGGGCAGAATTAGCTGGGTTTTACGCCGTGGAATTCTGTGGTGCAACATATGCATGTCGCGCTGCAATTTATGGCCAGCTGTGCGAGCAGCGCTGACAAATCAGCGTGAACGGCACTATGCAGTGTGCATGAGCGAGCAGCCATTTGAGTAGATTTTGAGGCCACTCAAATAGAAAATCTACTCTAGCAGCAGCTTATCTACTCGAGAAGCAGCCCTCCTACATCAGCTGCCCGGGACCGATCGTAACCTCCCACATTTGAAAATGGCACTACGGCAGTGGTCTTCAAGCTTTTTAATGCCGCACCACCCCCCCCCCCCCACCCCAGTGGGGAGAAAAAGTCATCGGGCCCCCCTCAGAATTTTTCACAATTATTTATTACATTGATAATGTTTAAATATGTCGATACATATTAAAGCATTGCAATTACGTTCTGTTGCTGTTCTGTTACTGTTTTAAAAAATGCAATCAATTATTACTGATTATTGAAGAATACTTGGTGTCCCTTCCCTTTTGACACCTTCTCCCAGCCAGGAGATAAATGACAAAATATGCTACTGATGACCCATTACAGGGCTGCTTGGTGCACAATTTCTTTTCAGTTTAAAACAAAGCACAATGCTTCTTTTGGCCAGAGCCTGGTGCCCCTCCTGGGATCCCTTGAGATCCCCCTAGGGGGGCCCGCCCCCCAGTTTGAAGACCTCTGCACTAGAGGATGCCAAATCTCGCTCCCGTTTCTGGAGCCTTGCAGAAAAAATTGCCCCACGCAGCAATTGGGGGTATTTGCCCTGAACTCTGCGTTAAATGAGTAGGGGAAAGCTGCTAAACTTACCTGTGGAGACGGGCTCCACTTGAACCACGCCACTCCCGCCAGCGCCACCCCCAAGAGTCCAGGGGAGCCATTTCCTGCGCCATCAAGCTCCATCTCTCGCGTCGCCGCCCCGGGACTCCAACTCCCGGCAGCCCTAGCGGCGGCGCGCTGAACTAACGGGGCGCCAGCGCCAGGAGGCGCATACAAATCGCCCAGAGACCGGCGGAGCGGGGGGAAAGCTGCTAAACTTACCTGTGGAGACGGGCTCCACTTGAACCACGCCACTACCGCCACCGCCACTGCCAAGAGTCCAGGGGAGCCATTTCCTGTGCCAGCAAACTCCATCTCTCGCGTCGCCGCCCCGGGACTCCAACTTCCGGCAGCCCCAGCGGCGGCGCGCTGAACTGAAGGGGCGCCAGCGCCAGGAGGCGCATACAAATCGCCCAGAGGCCGGCGGAGCGGGGGGAAAGCTGCTAAACTTACCTGTGGAGACGGGCTCCACTTGAACCACGCCACTACCGCCACCGCCAAGAGTCCAGGGGAGCCATTTCCTGCGCCAGCAAGCTCCATCTCTCGCGTCGCCGCCCCGGGACTCCAACTCCCGGCAGCCCCAGCGGCGGCGCGCTGAACTGACGGGGCGCCAGCGCCAGGAGGCGCATACAAATCGCCCAGAGGCCCGCTGCGCGGGACGCGTCGGGCTAAGCCCGGGCAAAGGGCGGGCCGTCTGTGGCCGTCCGGGGCAGGAGGAGGCAGGGCAGGGCCACGGACTATCGTCATATAGCAACTTGGATCCCGGACTGGTAGTAACGTATATATTCAATATTGCTTTTTGTTGTGTATACTACAATTATTGGCTTTGTTTTATCTTGAGGGTTATCTAAACAATTGGACAGGCAAACGGTCAAGTTACTGTGGTACTACTGATTAGGTAGCCTGTGTTTGCTGGCTTCATCATGTCCAAACTTAGGTCCTCTAAATTGGTCACAAATAATGACTCAAGTACTCTGGATAACTATCTTGTCAAAGTAGTTAGTAAAATTAACAAAGATAGGAGATTATCATTAAGTAGGGTCAGCCCAGAAACATCTCCCACAAGGCAGTGTTTATCTCCCTCATCAATGCCTCTTAGTACCCTGGCTAACTCGAATAATGAGGATGATTCAACTAATGATGTACCCGTGGTACAGCGGGAATGTTGTATCGAACCTATTCAAGTACAGAACCTGACACCTCCATTAAGGTCCCCTCCAACTCAATCTCCAACAAGGAGAGCGGTGCGTGCCTGTAGGAAGGGTCCTGTTAAGAAAGCAGGGGGTCGGAAGCCGAAAAAAGCTGGCTCAATAACTCTCAATAGGGGAAATACTCCTGAGCCTACAAATACTATAGAGGGAAGTACTTTGCATTCAAGTCAGATTGATCTCTTGGTTACCATCCTTGAGTCTAAACTGGAACTATTGATTAGTCCCCTGGTGGCAAAGGTAGAATTAGTGCTTCTTAGGGTCACCAGACTGGAAGGCCTTGTAGAATCTTGTTTGACCCGGTCCACCGTCTCGTCGAGCCCTCTTTCTGGCGCATCGGGCTCCACGGGTAATCATCTAGTGGGTCCAGCTACACATGCTCTAGTCAGTAATAGGGTTGATGGTTCAGGGGCAATTGTTCAGGCTCCATCAGCTGTAATTGCGCAGAATGCCCCATCCTCGACCATATCGTTAGTAGGATCTGCTAGAGCACACAACACATCTAGACAACCACAAATAGTGCAAAGGAGTAGTCAGGACACTATAGTAGGGGGTGACACTGTTGGGAGAAGTAAATCCAGGAGGAATAACTTTATTAATCTCCCGCCGGAGTGTGTTCCATATATTGTGATACTAACAAATGTCCCAGAGGTTGATTCCCGTTTGAATGATCCTAGGCTAGAAACTTATGATGCTCTTAAAAATAAAACGCTTGCCTGGTTGAATCAGAATTGTGGATTTCCATGTGCCCTTGCTAATGATATATTATTTACCCGTAGAGTTAGCTGGATTGGCAATGGCCCAAAAAATATAAGAGGAGACTGTATTATCATAAATTTTAAATACCCACAACATGTGGCAACAGTTCTCCTCAGAGCTGCCAATTTGCCAACCCTGGATAACTCGGTTTGTGTTAGATCCCTTGGCTTTTTTTATAACCATCTGGATAATACCCAATGTCGCCCGTTCCATGTGCAAAGGTATCCTTTAAATGAGAATGGAAGAGGGATGGCTGGACGTACCCCGAATGTATTTGTGAATATGTCCCGGTCTCAAATCAGTGGAGAGCCAAATCGCGTTCAGCTGGATAATAGGCAGTTCAATAACACTTTACCTCTTCATAATCGATATACTGTTCTATCTTCTTTGGAGGAAAATGACTGACTGCCCAATGTTTTGGGGAGTTCTACTCAGCCTTTAGCATCGTCCTTCAAGATCGCCACATGGAACATCGCTGGACTAAAGAACAAAATTGGGATAGCCGAATGGGAAATGACATTAAAATCTTTTGATATTATTGCTTTGCAAGAGACTTGGGATCAAATGAACAGTTTTTCCTTGGATGGCTATTGTCATTTTTGTAATCCAGCCACTAGTAGTTTGGCAGGTAGATCTAAGGGGGGCCTGTTAAGCCTTTTCAAACTGGATATTAAGGGTACTCTAATTCAGTGCCCCTCGGGATCCGAAAATTGTCTAATTGTTGAGCTTTCTACCCAGGATAAGGCCAAGATTCTTTTTGTTAATTTTTATAACTCGCATGCTAATGAATGCACCAGTCAAAATTTGGATGACTTGGATAAATTTCTGTCAGTCTATAGTATAAATGTAAATACCTTTGAATTAATTGTATTAGGGGACTTTAATATACACCCATGTACCCTACCATGCAATAGGAGGGATGATGAAGGCCCTCCCCTTTCCTCAACTGCTCACCCAGAACACACTAGGCAGGGTGATTATCTTGAGCTTTTTCTTGCAAAATGGAACTTATATGAGTCTGGTTGTGGAGATGGAAATAATAGGTCCCCTACGTTTAAGGGCAAAGATAAGGGTACCATTATAGATTATATTTTTTTGTCTTCTTTTTTGTTAAATAACGTGTTAAATTATTATACTGAGGTGCCAGTTTTTAGTGATCATAATCCTGTCCTACTTGTTTTAAAGAATACTGAACTAATTTCTCTCAAATCAGTAAAAGTTAGTGGGGGCTTGAACCTTAAAGTTAAAGACCAGAATCGTAGGCTGAAGTGGACAAAAATAGTCCCTGAAATCTTTCTTCAAGAGGTCCTATCCAAAGTGGAGGTTGAAGTCTCTATATGTTTAGCGGAAAGTCCAGATCCCAAGGAGGTTATATTAGCATTTGATCATATCTGCATAGAAATTAATCGTAGTCTCCAGGATAAATCTAGCCAGAAGGCGCTAGTGGGCAATAGATGCTTTGATAAGAAATGCTCTAAAGCGCATGAAGTACTACTAAAAGCATTAAAAACAATTCCTAAAGATCGAGCAGACATAGCAAATGCTAGGAATGTGTACAAAAAAACTATATTAGAAAGAAAGAGGGTCTTGAAAGATAACGCTTTGGCTCAACTTTTAGATCCAGAAACCCTAAAAAATAGTGGTTTATTCTGGAAAATAATAAACCAGCCCTTCCTTTCTGATGACACTAATACTCCCTTAGAGGCAAACATCCCAGATGAGGGATGGATTAAACACTTTAGTCAGATATACTCTGAAACATGTAATATTGGACCTCCTGCTGGCATCTTAGAAGTCGAAGTCGGGGAAATCTGCACTGCCGAGGATGTTGTTATTTTTGCAGTAGCAGATGTGGAAAGGGCTATAGACCAGACCTTGAATAATAAAGCCCCGGGCCCAGATGGGGTACCTGGGGACGTTTTTAAAAATTCCCCGAAATTTTGGTCTAAAATACTATGTAAGGTTTTTAATACTCTTTCATCTGATAAAATCCTGCCTTCTTGGAAGAAATCTATAATTATACCAGTCTTTAAAAAGGGGAATAGGCAAGACCCATCCTGTTACAGACCCATTTCACTGATCGATTCATCAGTGAAAATATTGGGCCGGGTTATTTTAACAAAACTGAATGATTGGCTTACGGAGAAAGGGGTCCTAGCAGACGTTCAGTATGGCTTTAGACCGAAAAGGAGCACTATAGATCAAGGCTTGAATTTGCATTTATTAATAGAAAAATACACGAAGGCTAGGGAGGGGTCCTTGTACCTGGGGTTCATGGACCTCTCGTCAGCCTTTGACCTTGTAAACCGTTCCAAATTATGGAAAATTCTGCTTGACTTGGGACTGGACAAGGCTCTTGTTAATCTCTTAGCAGATCTACATACTGATCTAACTGCTTCAGTTAGAGTTACCACCGCGGGGCGATGCACAAGTCACTTTAACTCAGAAAGGGGAGTTAGGCAGGGGTGCATTTTGGCACCCCTCCTTTTTACTATTTACATAAATGCTTTGGAACCCACACTAAAAGATGCCACCCATGACATTCCACGTATAAGAGAACTTGGTATCCCAGTCCTCCTATACGCGGACGATGCTGTCTTGCTTTCCCGAACTGGTGTTGGCCTCCAACGATTACTGGACGCGTTTGAGGTCTTTATGACTTCCTTGGACTTAAAGATCAATGTTAAAAAGTCTCAGGTAATGATTATGGGTAAGTGTAACAAAAATAAACTCTCCAAAACTTTCATTTGTGGGAAGCAAGAATTGTGTAGAGTAGCAACGTTTCCATATCTGGGGATCACTTTTGACGAGAAAGGTTCCTGGGGTCCCCAGATAAAAAATAGAAACGTTGCCCTTGTTAAATCATCCTCTGCTCTTCAGGGTTTTATGAATAAACTAGGATCAAGGCCTATTGTAACTCTGTTAAAAATTTATAAAGCAAAATGTCTTGCTGTTGCCACATATGGAAGTGGGATATGGGGTAATTGCTCTATGGAAAGTATACAGGTCACGGAGAACAAATTTTTAAGATCTGTCCTTTCTCTCCCTCAGTCTATTTCCACACATATTGTTCATACTGAACTTGGTGTGGGTTACATTTCAGATTTGATTAGAATGGCCCCCGTTTTAGCCTGGCTAAAGACTTGGTTGAACCAAGAAATTCCCCTCAACCATATTATTTTAAAAGACTGCCTGCAGCTGGATAAAGTAAATAAAATAGCTTGGATAGTCTACATCAAAAATTGCCTTGTTAAAATAGGGAGACCAGATCTTTTCTATTCCCCGGAATTGATAACTGTTAAAGATATTGGCCTGATTAAAGGTATGATGAGAGATTTGTTAAGTTTAGAAAGAGAACAAGTAGAATATGAGAAACCATCGGTGAGGGCTAGTATCATTTTGAGTACTCATGTTGGCCCTGAATTATACTTATCTATTGTAAATCAACCATTTCACCGGTTTCTCCTTACACGTTTTCGGTTCAATCTGATTCATTTAACCCTTGGCCATTTTCCAACTTGGTGTAGTCCCCAAAAAAGGAATGCCGTGTAATTGTGACAATTTTTCGACCCAGAACACAATGCATTTTTTGATGTTCTGTGACCATTACGCGGCATTAAGAAAGAAATACTTGATCCCAATCTTAAAGGAGGCTGGGTTTATACAGGTTAAACCTGCCCTCTTGTATTTACAGTTACTGCAGACCCCTAGGATCATGTTCCATGTCGCTAGTTTTTTGGTGGGTGCTGTTAGGGTTAAGAAAAGGAAGCTTTCTATTAATCCGAATATTACAATGTTATGAATGGTTGAATACTTAACTTTTTATATGAAATGCCCCATCTGTGAATCTGAGAGAATATAAACTTAATGTGCTAAATGATGTTTTTAGGATGTTTTATTTAACTGACCTCTTTTTAAACATTTTAGAAAGTATGAATTGTTGATTGTTTGTAATATTTATTGTACTGTTTCTATGCCTTTTTATGATATTTATTTATCGAAATAAAGTACTTTGACTGACTGACTGACTGAGTGACAAAAGATTTCGCCAATTCCACACGTGGACTGAAACATTCCGGCCATCCCTAGACATTAGCACTTTTTTGCCTGCTGCTAACTTTATAGATCAAAATACAGGAGAATAGTGAAAAAGACTCAAAAGTACAATAGAATACAGTTGCTCTTCGTGAGGACACACAGGTATATTGTGTTGCCACATGTGACAGTGAGTGACCATTTAGCAGTCAGAGCCTGAAAGCATGGGGAAAATCTAATAAACTGCAAATGAAACTGGCCTTTCATTAAACTGGAATTAAGATTTTTTTGAGTCTCCTATCGCGTGCCTTTTTCTGTCTCACTTATTTTCATGATTCAGTTTTCAATTAAAGTCACTTTTTATGATATAATGTGAGAGGATGCATTTTTGAAACCTCTTTCTTGTGTACCAGGTACATGACCTTTACATGTCTATTCTTACATTTGTGTCACTTTTCTTTTGTTTTGCTGATAAAGACCATGAGGGAAAACCTTGGCTGATTGACTCAAATATAAACTTGTTTTTACAAGTGAAATGCTGTTTAAGTGAAAAGAGCTGCATCTGCCAAAGGTTTGTTGTTTATGTAGAAATGTGTAGATGTAGGATAGTGTCCAACTGCACCAATCCATTGATATGTTATCTTCTGACCACCGTCTCGCTCCACAAATGTTTTTTATGAAACAACATATTATGCACATTCAGGGGCCGATTACGATGTGGTTCGGAAGGGTCCGAACGTCGGTTGGAGTCTTCCGAACAGCATCGTATTGTGCCAGTCCGATTCCTTTCCGACTGCCTCATTTTGATTGAGGCAGTCAGAAAGGAATCCAACTGGTCATTCCGGCTGGCTTCCAATGGGCCAGTCGAAATGCGGAAGGAATCTCAAGGTCCGGCCTTTTCGCCCTTGAGATTACGATGCCGGTCTGTCAGACATGGAAACCATGCCGGAAAGCGTCTTTGGGGGTCCCCAGCAGGGCCCCCTTTGGTGCACGGCCTCCGGTTGGCAGCCGAGGGGGCACCTTATATGCCCCCCTGTTGATCCCTGCCCCTTGCGGCAGGCACCTGGAGGTGCCTGCCACGGGGTGCAGGGATGAACCGCACCTACCATTTTACTATGGGAGCATGCATTAGGGCCGGTTTACGGTAATAATGCATGCTCCCATAGTAAAATTTAGGAATGCAACCAAACAGTGTTCGGGCACATCCTAATTGGGCGATCGGGACTGCCGACTGGTTGTCGGTCGGTCCCATGACCAATGCAGTGTCGGGCGGAAGTGATTCCGCCAAACATCATAATGAGCCCCTCAATGTTTCATTAATGTATAGATAAAGCGTTTTTTATTTTATTTTACATGGTTCTTTTTTTGTGCTTAATGGCATTTCTTTTTATTCCTTTTCTTTTGTCCAGTTTTCTTTTTTTCTTTTTAGTTTGCTCTTATTCCTTGATGTTGCCATTGCATGGGCCTCGTGTAGGGAAACTATTTATTTTAAACCATGGCACATAGTGCTCTCCAACATTTATTTCACCAGACGTTTTTTCCTTGTACTTGGAAAAGTGGCTTGAACACACTAATAACGTGTAACACTTTATTGTGGTGATTGCTTGCACAAGGGCTTTTTATATTTCAATTAATTTGAGTTAGTTGGTTTACTTTGTTACCAATTTCTTTAATTTCCTGGTACCTGTTTTCAGGAGAATACCTGGGCTCTGCGTTGCTTTCCTTTTGGCAAGCCCCCTTTTTAGTTATAACCCGCCCAGTACTACATTTGTAAATAAATGTCAGGGCCCTTTTGAGGAGACCACAGCAGCTTGCATCACCTGTTGTGCTACTACTAACAATTCAGACTTTTTATACATTAAAAATGAGTAATACCTACCACACTAGCTATTTCTCTTGCTTTGGGCAGTATATACTAGTCATTTTAATGTGTATATATAATGATTTAAAAAATGTTGTGTTCATCACAAAATTTGAAAACAGCACCACCCGGTGCTGGCAATTAAGTGACGGTGCCAAGTACCAGAAACCACCGGCTCAGATTAAGCACTGCCCCCACGCTATGATTTGCTGCTGTTGTCACATGGCAGAGGAATGGCCTTCTACTTTACCTCAACTCACAAATTGCTGTAGACCATACGCTGTGAGCACACCAGTTATTTATTTTACTTTGTTAATTATTTTCTCACAGATGCTTTGGTACTTTAATTCAATAACTTTCCCTTCCCTGTATAAGATGTTTCCTCGCCATTATCAATATCTGCGTTTACTCTGGCCATTTACTTAGAGTAATTATCCTGGTCACTCCGCAATCTAATGTGATCAGTATATTACTGTTCAGGGCACTGCAGCGTATTGCCTCTTTCACCATACAGGAAGCCAAACTTATTGTGCAGATTTCATAGGAGGGGCTACCCGACCTTCTTGAGGTATGTAATACTTATGCCGCCTTAGACCTCTCTCAGCTGATGGTTGGGCCTCCTCATTTCACTCCTTTGACCTTATTTTCAGCTGCTTTGAGGACATCCGTATCAGCGAGCCCCTACAGTAGAATGGTCTGACCATTGTGTGCTTCCATTTGAGTCTATTTTTATTACAATGTCCATTAACGCTAGGGAATCTAGAGCCACCATGAACAAGGCCTGGTCTAAACTATTGGATTAGGATTTCAAATTGTTACTGTGCATCAGTTGCATTTAAGAATGCAACTAACATGTGCTCCCGCTCAAACGCTCCTTGTTTCTATGGTGAACTAGCTTTAGCAAAGCTCTTGTGAAGAACATGATATGCCTTTGGAGAACAGACTACAATTTGGAAAATAATACTTTGTACAGACAAATGTTAAAAGTTACAAAAAGGTGCTTTCAAATGGTACGGCCAACTATTAACGAAACAACGCATTTTTTAAAACCAAATATTTTCTAAAGACATTTTCGGCAGAATTAGGAGACTCTCTAGTTCTTTGTGTTGCTTCAATACCAATCTTCAGGGCTTTAAATGGGAAAAATAAACTGGGGGTGCTCTAAATGGGGCGTGGCCAACATCTTAAAGGGGTGTGGCCTATCTCATTATGGGCAGGGTCTAAATTATGGCTAAAACACATTGAAAACCAATAGCTCTAGCATAGGCAGGAGCTATTGGCTTTGCCAATGCTTGTTTGTTATAACACCATGTGTATTTGGACTATGCTTGTGTATACAGTGAGCTTTCATGCTTATTTTGGACTCCTTCTTTGTTAGTACTACAACAACATTCCCAACACAAGCAAAAATCAAACGAACCAATATTTTTTTTAAACTTGCCACTTCAAGACATTAGTAACAGAAAACAACTACGAAAAGAGTGGTCCAAGAAGCCAAAAAATTCTCACTTTGGGAAATTAAGAGAGTGGAGAGAATGGCAGACATCGGGATGTAAATAAGCCCATAAATAAGAAACTGTATTTTATATTTTAAGAGAGAGAACTAGAGAGAGAACAAGAATCACAAATAACATGTAATTATTTCTGTATCCCGCTCAGCCATACAGCTGAGCTGCATCATGCTACATACGTGCAAGTCGTGGCACTTACTGTAGGCATTTTCTTTAAGAAAAGGCTCTTTTCAAGTGTAATCTCTCATTTGCATATCCACAATTGATTGCCCTGTATTTTTTGTATTTTTGTCAGAAGGCAGAAGTTGTTTTTTGTGGTTTAGGAAAGTCGTGGTTTAGGAAAGTCGTTAAGGACTGGTCGTTCTTCAGGCTCGTTGTTCAGGTCAGTCGTTCTTAAAACTTCGTTGTTAAGGATGTTTCCCATTCAGGAGAGTACTGAGTGTTGGGCCTCTTGGCAGGCTTGGACACAGTCTCTTAATCACTGTTTGAAAATCTTGTATTTGACCCGGAAGTGAGAGACCAGGCCATGGCATGGCTCTTTCTTTCCTTCTAGGTAGTGGGCAGCTGGTGTTACTGCCCCACTTTCAGCCCAGATACATCTTACCTCTGGAGTGTCACAGGGGTCATCAGACAATCTTACTCTTTTTAATATTTATTAAATCCTTCAGATGAGCTCATCTGTTTTTATAGATTACCTTTACTTTACTCATATTTTGATGTAACCCAACTTTTTATTACTCTGGACACCAACATCCCTGCCAACTAAGTGGCATATTATCAAGACAGGCGATACAATTATCGCCGCTTTAGCGGCAGAAAACTGCCGCTAAAACGGCGAAAATGGGCTTGATAATATGCTCGATGGAATTCCAATTGAAGTCCAAGTTAGATGTCCTTCACATCTAACATGGGCTTCAATTGGAATTCCATAGAGCATATTATCAAGCCCATTATCGCCGTTTTAGCGGCAGTTTTCTGCCGCTAAAGCGGCGATAATTTTATCGCCTGTCTGGATAATATGCCCCTAAATCTGGTTTCAGAGCTGTCTTTCTGCAATCGTTCATGGAGATGAACCTTGAGACTTGAGACTTAACACAGACAAGACAGAGCTTTGGTGCCGAGAATGGCCTCTGACTAACATGGCACCCAAACTCCCTTTAAATTCCCATTCTTTTGTATACAATGTCCGCTTCGTTTCTGATGGCGCTCCCTTTGCTGCCACAGTTATTAAGATACGGCTGTTGTTTTTTACTTTTAAGGATCTTTAGGAAAATTCAAGTGCTGTTTCATGGTGGCCTGGTGTGTGCACAGACTCATCAGGCTGGATCCAAAGCAGAACTTCATCTAGTATATTCTCAGCTTGAGGTGGGGTGCAGTTTTGGGAATGGGCTGCATGCAGCTTCAACCACCAGTGAGCAGTCATCAGATCCATGCAAATCCTCAAATTGTAGCTTCTCAAAGCACTTGCGGCAGAGCACAGTACCTATTCCATCCAAGAGCCGAACAGGTACCCTTCTCTAATTGGCAAGGAGATAACATTTATATTATAGGCATCCTCTTTCGTAGAGAATGGAGCGTTTGAACAGGCTCCTTGCCTGGGAAAGTTGAAGAGCGCTATTGTTTACTGGCAGGAGGTAGTGTAGCCACAAGCCAATAATGTTATCGCCACCTCTGCATCTGGTCATGCTTACTTGCTTGCTGTGGCTTCTTCGATTAATATAGAATGACATCCATACCCGGATGATACCTGCCAACAGTATTGTAACTCACATTACAGGACCAGCCCTTTGGAATTAGCCAGCTCCTTTAGAGGGAGACCCAACCAGTACCAAGTATCTCTTGAGTGCAGATGCCAATTATATGTTGACCCAATCGAATCACTAAAGGGTGTGTGAGAAAGGTCTAGTTATGGGTAAGAAAGCTGTTTTTGTTTAGGGGGTTGGAAGACCTCAGCCCCAGGGGTCCAGTACAAAAGTTGCACTTCTTGCAGGGCAGACGGTTACAAACCATGCAGCTTTCCCAGAAGTAGGCAAGCAACTTTACTCCTTGTTCATCAAAGAGGGGTCACTTGTGGTTTCCCCTCTCAGCAACAGTCTAGTGTTCAGCTGCAACTACATATAGCCAGCACATGAGTGGCCACTGGGCTTAAATATGGAAAGATATTTGGAAGTTTATCGGGTGACAAACAAGAGAAGGTGGTAAAACAATCAATCCATAGTTCCAAAGTGCTGTACTTCCAGCTTGTCAGTCTGAGATCAAACTTGAACAGGGGACAAATACCCATCATGGGATTTGCTGTCACTTGATAGTAATTCCTTGAGCTTGCTCAAAGTTTAATCAATATTTCCACAGGAAGTTCTAATCTTGTGCTCCACACTGACAGGGAGATAGACCTCAGAAGAGACCATTTCTTTCCACTATCAAGCTTAAGATCTTATGGTCTATTTGTTCAGTAAATTCTGTCTCAAAGATATAGATAGAAACCATGTGAAACTCCACAAGATGGAAGTCGCACTTTTGATTGCTGCCTAACTTTGCCCTTCGGTCAACCAAGATAATAGTAAAGGTCACCAGATTTTCTCAACCTTTTTTGAGTTTAGCCTTAACTGTAATATAAAAGATTGACTCATTAATGGAGTCATCAGAACAAGTACCTTATGTAGGACCTGATGTACAAAGGCCTTTTGAGGTTGCAAAGTGTCCAGTTCACAAAATCGGACCCTTGCCAACAAAAAACGGCCTTTTGGTAAGTGCCAAACCAACATCGTGATTCAGTAACACGCTAACAAATCTCAAAATAGATTTCCAAGTACATATTGAATTGCAAATTGAAAGTGGTGTGTTTAGGGCGTCCCTTCCAATTTGCAATTCCTTAAGGTATATATTAATGGCTTGCAACCGCATTTGTGGCTGCAACCCATTGATAGCTTACTGACACCTTAAAGGAAGATGTAACCCATTCCTATTGTGAATGTTGAAAAAACATTTTTTAGGAGTAAGCAGTGATCAATGGGACCAATGCTTACTCCTTAAAGAAGTTTGTGAAACTTATATTTTTAAAACACATCCTTTTCTTCTTGAAGGAACATGGAATACATTTTATAAAATGATTGCGTTATCTAAAAGCAATCACAGACATGGTGGCCAGCTGACCCAACCCAGCCACCATTCCTGTGATGGCAGCAAATCATAGTGGGTCACGGTTTGTGACCAACCACATTAATATTCATGAGGTTGGTTTAATTGTGACCCTATTTGATTCATTATTTTCTGAACCAACCTGTTAGTATATAGGCTGGATTGGAAAATACCAATGCATTCGGTAAACGTCAGTGTGGAAATTACGACCACGTTTACGGAATGCATTCTTTGTAGGTAAGGTCCATCAGACCGTCTTCAGCTCCTGAAAAGTCTCTGGACACTGCACATTCAAAATGGACTCACAGAGCTATTTCATGGGTCTCTTAGCTTTCTGTATGGAAGCAATAGGTCCAAAGTTGGACATATGGATACCATGATGGTGAACTGGGCCTCATGGAGACCCTGAAACACCATTCTGAGGTTAAATAAATGCCTGTCCAGCTGGACCTACACACTGCCATGTTGTCTACAAAGGTGACATATATGTTGTCCAATACATGTGGACTTGTTTCATCAGCCTCTGGAATCTGGCAGGTGTGTTCCTTAGTACAAAGGGCTTTGCTGAAAACCGAAGTATAGGCCCTTTTGAGCCAGGAAAATAGAACCTTTCACTTGGTGCCATAGGCTTGATTTCTGAAAATGCACACTGATCAGATTAAAGGTGCTGCAGTGTGATCCCTAGTTTGTCAGTGAGCTTATCAGCTGGAAGGTTGGGCTGTTAATTAATTCACATGACAAAATGGGACTCCTGGTTATCAACACAAAAAATGGATTCTCATCTGCTACTGTTTTGGAAAAGTATCATGGGACTCACCTAGGGACTCTAGGAACACTCAATAAATGCCAGTTCAAACATCTTGATAACAATTGCCCTGATGTACGTCTAGACCTTGTATGTCAGGCAATAGGTTTTGACTTACTTGGAAGGTGACTGTCTTTGGTATCAGTTGCATGGGTAGAATACATGAGACTAGAAACGTTTCTTATAAGCAGTGTTTTGCAGTCTCTCTGATGTTCTGGATTTGAAGTCGGAGGAAGGTGCACTCCTTCCATTATGCCTCATTGTTTGCTCTTTGAAGGAGTTTGTGGAATGGCTTGTTGCCCTCCTCCTTTAGATCTATGGCCACAAGGTGCCCATCATTTGCCAACCAACAGTGCTACAGCTTTATCCTTTTGAGATGGAAGATGCTTTGGGGGCTCCAATGTGAATTAAGCAATATTAATCACTGGCATTTTCCAATACAGTTACTTGTCTTCCAGTCTCCTTGTGTTTGTAAGGTCCACAATCAACAACTTCAGATCCCATTTTTTAGCCCATGAGGGGCTCATTCTGGTCTTGATCATTTCCCGCTGGAGATGGTGTTTGTTTCTGATACAGTCACAAACTATGACATCTTATTTCTTAGAACCAGTACATAACTCACCATGTATCACCATGTGGGAGCAATTGACTGATTCCCACTTCATCTTCATTAGGTTGCGGGAGCTCCAGACAGGTGTTCTGAAGAGGAGTTAGCCAAAATGAACATTTCTTTTTCTAATACATCTCCATGTAGGCAAACAGTGGACATAGAGGACAAACTTTCAGCAATGTTCCAGCTGTTTGTTTGGGCCTTGTAGACATTTGCCTTGTCCAGAGACCTTCTCAGCAAGCACAAATTTTCAACCTTACTAAGGTAAGAAAATCTGTGGTTCACGGCAGTGAAACTAAATGTGGCACAATAATGACCCGATCGGGGGCACAGCAGGTTACTGGATAGAGGGCACCCACATAATAGTATCCATGCAAAAACAAACCACAGCCCTGCAGTATGTATTCATTTACTCCAAGCTGCCAATGAACAAAGTTATATTCCATCCCCATTCCATCATCATCTTACAGCTTGAAAATAGAGCAAACCTTTCGATGGAAGGGTAATGGTATACACCTTTGTTTACTTGCGCCTTCAAGTGAGCGTGTAGTTCTTACCACAAGATGGCGGTTTCTTTTTGCATGTGAAGTAAAACAAAACAAAAAATAAATAAATATATATATATATATATATATTCATCCTTTTCCCCCTAGGGTCTTCCTCGCGCACTCACGAGTCAGGAGGCGGTTGTGCAGTGATCCAATTTCGCTTTTATTTTAATTCATTACAGCATGCCAGTTCACCAACTCTACGCGTTTCGGTTTCCACTGAAACCTTGTTCACGAGACTGACTATATATATATAAATCTAGCCATAGAAAAAAAACAGGAAAATTGAGAGATCGCAGGCTCTGATATGCAAAACCCAAAAAGCTACCGAATTGCCAGTATCAACTGAGCAACCCTCAAGACTTATCCTGACTTACAGTAACCAGCACAAGGCTATCCGAAAGATAGTGAATAAGAACTGGATACTTGTAAAAAATGATCCGATATTGGGTAGCAATTTAACCAGGTCACCCAATATTACATTTAGGAAGGCCAGATCTATGAGCAACTCGCTAGTGAAAAGTAGTCCCGAGTTGAGATCTAGCTGCACTTGGTTGGATGTTAGCAAGGGTTTCCGAAAGTGCTCGACTTGCAAAGCCTGCAAATACGGGACAAATCGATCGGAATATACAACTCCTTTTAAGAAGGAGCCTGTACATATTGACAAAAAACTAACGTGCAAAACTGATTTTGCGGTTTATGTGCTGGAGTGTCCTTGTGGCCTGCGCTATGTGGGTAGCACCAAATTGCAGGTACCCAAAAGGATACTCCAGCACATTAGAGCAATAGTCAATGGTGATCAGGCCTATCCCGTTGCTAGGCATTTTGGGGAGTCCCATGACAAAGATGTCAGTGTCTTAAAATATTTTGTGGTAGACACAGTCCCCCCTCTGAGAAGAGGTGGAGACCGAAAGGTTCTCCTTAGACAACTTGAAACTAGGTATATATTAGAGTTAGACTGCAAGACACCTCACGGTCTTAACTCTAGTAAAGATTTGTATACCTGTTTGTAATATGCAAGTTGTAGGATTCAAACGTATCTATAAGAAAAGAATTTTAAAAAAAAGTGTTCGGCCGCTGCCTCTGTAATTGCTGTATTTTAATCATCTGTCTATTTTACTACAATTTTTGCACATTTGCACATACGTTGGCACTTTATGTTAGTAGCACTTGCACTTTATCTCAATAGACTTAAAGGTTTTGGAAGGCCAATTTGAGCATAATAGATTTAGCAGCTAGCTTGGCAAATAGATTGGGATGGTTTTACATTTATGGATATTTTTTAATTCCATCGAAAAAAAGATGATTCTATGTTTTATGAAGTTGCTTTTTTTGAATGTGTATTTAACCATCATAGCTGGAAATTTGCTCTTAATGGGTGTATTTTAGCAATCTTGCAACTATTTAAATATTTAAATATTTATTTGTTTATTTTTATGGATGCAATTTTTCATGATATTTTATCAACATGTTTGTCATTGTATTTGACATATACTTGCTTTTATCATTACTCGCATTTGCAATGTCTTGCTGCTTTTAAATACTCTTCTATGTCTATTAGCATTGTAGTCACAAGGTTTTTGCACTGTCACTTTAAATAACATTCAGTAAAGATGACGCGCGTCATGTGATCAAGGTCTGTGGGAGGCCGAAACGCGTAATGGCGGTTGGTGCGGGGCACAAAGCAAAATATTACAAAGCACCACAAATTTGGGTCTGCATCATCTTTTTTCTGCAAAAGAAAGGTGTATGAGACGAGAGACTGGAATATATATACATATATATATAAATATATACCACCAATCCTGTTGTTTACGAAATAACAGGCGCTGACTCAGTGGAAATATAACACTGGAATGTTTAATCAAAAACGATAGCCTTGACGCGTTTCAACGGCGAGCCGCCTTCTTCACAACATCAGGCGCCATGAAAGACATGTAAGATATAGAAGAGTCACTTTACCAGGTTGTCACAGCAACCATTTAAAACCAAAACACAGGTGCACCACTTAAGAACAGCTTATGTCAAAAAAAGGACAAGTTTTTGCGTCCAAGTCCATTAAAGAAAGTTCTTAAATTTGTTCTTATTTTTCTTTTTCTCTTTTATTGTTTCACTTTCATTTCGCGTTGATGACACAGCGTTTAACACACAGAACAGCCGACGCGTTTCGTCCCCTTGCAGGACTTCTTCAGGGCTGTTGAACATAAACAAATACAATATACAAATATAAAAACATGACTCACAACAAATATAAAATAGTATTTTTACACAAAAGCAAATGTGCTAATCTAGTGCCCATATGCTCAACAAAAAGACAGACCAACAGACTGACAAAGAAATGTAAAAACTCCTATTTACATCAAATAGTGCTTTACTAGCATTTTAAATTAGGCGGTGTGCTTGACCACTGCTACGATGGGTTATTTGTATATATTACAACTACGCTTGGGTCACTTTAATCTGATCACTCGTGTGGTTGACATTTCTGGTTGCCGCTTGCTCTGTACTTGCTGGTTAGAGAGACTTTGTTTTCTAACCCCTTTAAATCTGGAGCTGTCTCCCCTTGATTGTGTCCCCCAGTCCCTCTGTTTTTGTCTCTGCACACTGGGAGCTAAGTGGGTTATACTTATACAATATTGAAGGATCGATAGTTGGGATTTTGGAATTTTACAACACTTTGAATACATAGTGGCCTTGGGTATGATCTAATGATAGTTCTGCCCTATCGTCTTTATAATACGCCATAATTCGGTTCTTATGACTTTTGCTCCGCGGGGGGTTTTCTTTGTGGCCTTATATTTGACTGGGACTAATGCTAAATCTTAAAATTTCATCTTTGAATATAGGTTGTCGTTTTCCTGCCTTATTGGGGTGTATTGCTTATTATGTTCGCGATTGGACGTCTGCTTGGCTTAGAATTATTATAGGTAAGATGATATATACCAGTCTATGGTGAGTACGATCTTTTATGAGCATTGCTAGTCGCTTGGAATAATGCAGCTTCTGTACTTTGTGAAGTGAACTAGAGTCCTTACTGATTGGCACACCTGATCATCTTGTTGGTGCAATGTTTAGGCATTTTACCTCATATTAGGATGTTTATAGTATGTGAATCTGTATATACCTTATTTCTCTTAAATAAGAGCTGATGAAAAAGTTCATTGCTATGCTTTCAGGGCAAGGTTACGTTTGCTCCCTCTTATTTTGGTATATTCTCTTTTTTGAATTTCAGAATGCTTTGGATAGGTCTTAGACGGCACCTGCAAAGTATATATAGTGATAGAGCGGGATATTACCAAAGTGGGACTCGCTGTTTCTATTTATTGAGTGATTGTTATCGTGACTTCGACGGCGCCACTATTTGTTATAATGTAAGTGTGCAGCAGATAGGATCTACCATTCTAATTTGGTTCAACTTTAGCTGATGTCACAATTGCGAAACTATTTTTGATTTTTATGCTTTATATTGTAGATTTTATTGGATGGGGAAGCATTTTCCCTAGGGGAATCCCTGAATTAAAACAATACCCCTTGGAGAGATTTTGATTCCACCTATTCTAATTGGTGGGTATATTATTGACTTTTTTCTGTATCAGCTCTCCCTTAGATGTTTAACCGTTGCATGTTACTTTCCTTGTCGCCCCATTAATATGGGGTTATGATTGATTGAGATGTTGAATTCACATACCTTTCATATATTCTCTTCTCTGCCTTTAACTTCTGTGCCTTGTTCTTTTACCTTGAAATGTACCTTTTAAGTTGATGTCAATATGACATCTCCTTCTGTTTATGATATCTTTTTTCCTTCCTTTATAATTTCTGGTAGCCTGGTTCTTTTTTTCTCGTCACCTCCAGTTTTCTAGTTTTAATTAGGCATATAAATATGATGATTTTGGAAGAAATTAAAAAGAATGGAAATAATTTTGGTCAATTTTGGTGCCGGTTGGTACCTTTCTGACTAGGTTCTTTTTGATATTCACTTGGGGTTCTACACTGCCTGTTTGATGTAAATAGGAGTTTTTATATTTCTTTGTCAGTCTGTTGGTCTGTCTTTTTGTTGAGCATATGGGCACTAGATTAGCACATTTGCTTTTGTGTAAAAATACTATTTTATATTTGTTGTAAGTCATGTTTTTATATTTGTATATTGTATTTGTTTATGTTCAACAGCCCTGAAGAAGTCCTGCAAGGGGACGAAACGCGTCGGCTGTTCTGTGTGTTAAACGCTGTGTGTCATCAACGCGAAATGAAAGTGAAACAATAAAAGAGAAAAAGAAAAATAAGAACAAATTTAAGAACTTTCTTTAATGGACTTGGACGTAAAAACTTGTCCTTTTTTTGACATAAGCTGTTCTTAAGTGGTGCACCTGTGTTTTGGTTTTAAATTGTTAAAGTTCCTGTAGGAACAAGTACTGTGATGGTGGGTACTATCCTGTGTGCACACAAAGCCCATTGAGTATAGACGGGACATTACTTGAGGAGTGTTAAAACAGGTTAGGTGCTGTAATTAGAAGGTTCCACTGTCAGGTTTGTTCTTTTTCATGTATTCTTTACCCTTCACTAGGCACTAACCGACTCTGTAAATACACTTAGATATATTGTTTCTCTCATTATTATTGTTAGAATCAAATAACCAAACCAAAAAAACAGGTTTTAAAGACAGACGGCAGGAATTAGCACAAGATCTTTTTACCACTGGTTGTAAACCAGTAGGTACAATTGGTAATGCCCCAAAAACAGAGGGCCTGAGGGTAAAATTTCAAAAACTTGAAAAATTAAAGAAACATGAAATGTCCAGATGGTGGGACGGAACCACCCTGGAAAAATATATTGAAAATAAGAAGATACCCCGGGGCCTGAGAATATTAATCTTTCCAACTTTCGAGGATTTTGACAAGGAACAATTGGATGACTGGGAGGGAAACCTACGGAATGCCTCATTTAATATGATGCGCATTCTAATTAAAAATGCGGAAAAGAAAGGATGTAAATTACAGCAAGAAATTGAGGAACTGGAGAGAGAAATTGCAACCTCTGAGTTGAAAGAGGTTGTTAAGAAAAATGATTCTATTTTGGATGAGATACTTGAGGGTTATCAAATCTATTTAAGGTTTAATAAGGTAAAGAAAATCAAAAGGGACGACAAGGATTATAAAGATGGTAGAGTATATACCTTCTCCCATAGATACGATAATGTGAAGATACCTGGTGAAGGTAAAAGTTCACGGGAAGAGACACTGGAATTGACCCCTGCCAGTAGTATAACCTCCCTCTCTTCCGTAGCGAGGTCTATAGCTACGGAGGAATCAGTAGCAGTGGTTGAGACTGAAAACAGATCCAATAATTTTTTATTGGAAATGGAAAGACTAAGACTCAGTGCAAGATCAATGCCAAAAGATCAAAAACCAGAAGGGGGGGGGGGCGGAAATGGATGGAATGGAAACAGAAACAACAACAAAAAAACCAAACAGGAACCAGAGGGCAGAATGACCAGATCGAAGAGGTCAGGGAATTAGTGGGACGAGATGATGAGAGTGGAAATGTGGACAAAAAGCTAATGATTGTGAATCTGTCTGATAGGCTAATTTCTAAAGATGAAGCACTAGTTTTAAGTAAGGGACTAGGTTTCTGCCCAAATCAGATGGGGAATGATATTGATGTATTTGTTGACCTTTCAAAATTCATTAGACAGTTGAAATTGAAGGATCATTTCTCGCGCAATGCGCCCACCTGTGTGAAATCTATGCAGGATTATGTTCCGTCAACTCACACTGTGAATGAAATAAATGTTATTCAATCAATGATGTCTATTGAGTATGAAATGCCCATTGATATTGAGTTTGTCAGAAATGAAGTGGAAATTATGGAGGATGTTTCAGTGGATAGTGGTCTTAAACCAAGGTTGAAGTTTATCCCATTTGGCACACATTCCAACATTGATACATTCAGAGACAGGGTCACACAAGGGTTTTATCATATGTTAGAACATCCTATACCATCTAAACTGAGAAAGTATAACCTCACAGCTGCTGAGAACATAGCCTTAAAAAACCTTAAGTCTGATTCCTCAATTGTTATACGCGAGGCGGACAAGGGGGGTAACGTGGTCTTAATGGAAAAGAAGAGCTACATGAGGGAAATAGACCGACAACTAGCGGACAGTGCCTGTTATACCAAACTTCCAGGGAATCCTATCAAGGCGTTAAGCACTCATATAAATATGAGACTTGTAGAATGGCGAGAGGTTGGTTTAATAAGTGAGGAGGAGTGTAGATATCTGACAGTCCTGGAACCAGTCTTTCCCTGCATTTACATCTTGCCAAAGATCCACAAGGGCGGCCTCTTTCCACCTGGCCGCCCCTTTATTTCTGGTGTTAACTCACCTACGGAGAAACTCTCCGAGTATGTGGATCATTATATACAACCTCTAGTGCAAAATCTGCCAGCTTACATCAAGGATTCTAAAGATATCCTGGGTAAATTCGAAGGTTTAAATTGGTCTGAAACCTTAATGTTTGCGACCCTGGATGTAACCAGCTTGTATACATGCATTAAAAAGGAATTTGGGGTGAAAGCTCTTCAATTCTATTTGGGACAAAGGACGACAGACCATTACACACACAATGAGGTCTTGTTGGAGATGACAGATATTATTCTGTCAAAGAATTTCTTTCTCCATGATTCTGAATGGTTTCATAAAATTCAGGGTACAGCAATGGGCTCCAGGTTTGCTCCCGCTTACGCCGGGCTCTTTATGGGCTGGTTTGAGCGGGAGCATGTCTGGGGCCGTCATGCGGCTAGGTGGATGGAGCATGTGATTTTCTGGGGCAGGTACATCGATGATGTTATCATGCTTTGGGATGGGCCTGCCCCGGAGCTCATGGACTACTACACCTATTTAAATGACAATCCATTCAATGTCAGATTCACTATTAATTACAACAAGGAGGAAATTGATTTTTTGGATATCACTTTTTCCATACAGGATAATGAGATTCACAGTCGCACACATAGAAAAAGTACTGCCTGTAATAGTACACTACATTTCCAGAGCTCACACCCCCAACATGTTATTGATAACATCCCCTATGGTGAAATGATCCGCATGAGATGGAATTGTAGCACTGAAGACACTTTTCTATTTAATGTAGGGGAGACAAAGAGGCGTTTCCTTGATAGAGGATATTCGCAGGATACTCTTAATAAAGCATACAACAAAGTGATGAAAGTCCCCAGGGCAATCACCCTGAAAGCCAACCAGAGGGACAGGGCAAAGAAAGCTCAAATTACATTCAATACACAATACAATGATCGTAGTAGCTGGGTATACAATGTGCTTAGAAAACATTGGCACTTACTGGCGGGTATACTCAGCCTCCGTAACATCTTGACCGCTAAACCAAAGGTGACATATAGGAGGGGACAAAATGTACGCAATATGTTATGTCCCAGTTATGTGACCACTCCCAAAACTCAAACTTGGCTCAGATCAACCATGACAGGGTTTTACATATGTGGTGAGTGTAATGTCTGCAACCTGGGTAGGAACAAGACTAAAAACTTCTGTTTTAATACCAAGTGCAGATATACAATAAATCACCTGATTAATTGTAATTCCAAGTATGTGATTTATATTATGGGCTGCACATGTGATAAGATCTACGTGGGCAGCACAAAAAGAGCTCTGAAAATTAGAGTACAAGAACACGTAAGAGCACGTCGCAATGGGGATCTTAAATATCCCCTTACCTTCCATATGCAAGAACATCATAAGGAGGATGCGGACTTATGGTTTATGGGGATAGATCATATCCCGGCTCATCCAAGGGGAGGGAACAGGGAATTGGCCCTAAGAAAGAAGGAAGCAGGTTGGATTTGTAGACTGCGTTGTGTTGAATTAGGTCATAATAATGACAATGAAATGCACTACTTTATGTAAGGTTTATACTCTATTGCATTCATCGATGCAACTTGAATGCTCTGTGACTTTCATTTGTCCTCTTCTCCCTATAGAAATTACTGCTTTTATGCAGTTTATATGATACATCAATAAGCACCGAGATAGAAGATGTAAACCAAAGGGGTGCTAACTGTGTTTAAATTTTATCAACTGGGATACAGCTTATACAACTGGTAGCTTATTTTTGGATGTTGAGTATACTTGAGAAATGAGGAACTACAACTGTATGCAGTCGATGCTCTTACCTCTTCTGTGGCCTTTATGACATATACGAATCACTGTACCATAGATTATAAACCAGTTTGCTGTCCATTTTTGTTGTAATTATACCAACCTGGATACACTTTATGTCATCAGTAGTCTATGATAAATATTGAATCTGATTAATAAGTGAGAAATTATTATTGTATAAGTCTGCTCTCCTTATCCTCCTCTTTCCCTTTGCTTCAGCTTTTGCTTTTACTGTGCTATTCAATTATCCTATTCATCACTTTACTCTATTCTTTTAAGGTATGATTTATTCATTATCTCACTTTATCAGTCAAAGCTAAGGTTGCCCCCTTATTGCATTTGGCTGCTAGATATTCCATCATATTTTTGGATATAGCATATCATATTAAACCACCTTTTTGTTGTGCTTTATGTCCTTTGACCATTTGTGGTCTTTATTAGGTTTGAGAGACATTCACCGCACATTACGGTTGTTATTGCACCAGGTTTTTACTAAAACTAACAGAGTCAAAGATGGCCGATATCCTGACCTACTTCGTCGGGTTACTCTCTTGAGAAGAGCTTTGCTATGGCTGAGCCTTATATATATTCATTTAGGCAAGTGGGAGATATAAATACTTACGTTTGGCCACGTGGTGATTGGTCGAGCTAGGTGCGCGTTATCTGGATTGTGTCTTTGTCCATTAGGATTATCGTAGAGTATATAGTTTGATCTTACTACCTTTTCCGTCTTTTAAAATTCTTAGATATATTAATGTTTTATTTCGCAATATTAATGTTGTATATGAGGTAGTTTCAATCTTTGTTATTCTTGGCTACGTTTTTTGTCATTACAAGATGGCCGCCGTGATAGAACGTCCGTTACGTTTCTAGATGGACATCCCGACTGATATCGATGGGGTATTCTCTTTAGAAGAACTTGGTTGCGGTTTAGCCATACATATTTCCTTAGGGAATTAGAAGATACAAATAATTATGTTTGGTCACTAGGTTATTAGTAGTGCCAGGAGAATGTAGTTTGGATCTTGTCTTCGCTCAGGAGAATCATCATTAAACATGTAGATAGGAGGAGGAGCCTAGCGCGCAACCAAGATGGCCGCGTAGGTGCGAGGCTCCCGAGGACCTCCGCAACCTCCTACGATTATCCTGAAATTATCCTGCCCTGGATGAGGGGACTATGTTGGTGAACCTGAGCTGAGGTGGCACCCGTTTCCGGCTTCCGAATCGGACCTCGGACACCGGAGTGAGCACCGATTGAGGTTTGCGGCCTTCCCCTCGCCGGACCCCGGATTTGCGCTGTGGGGTGATCCAGTGACAAAGTGAACAACAGCGGCAGGCAGGGCCTGGCGACTCGCGTACCCCGCACTTTCGCTTTCGCTTTCACACCCCCTTGCCGTCTCTGCGAGGTTGGGTTGCGGAGCCCTTGGTGTTGGTGTGGCCTTGCTGGGAGACCCTGCCTGCCTGCAGGCTGTGATCCACCCCGCTGCTCTGCGGTGGCCCCCCCCCCGGAGCTCGTGGCCCTGCTTTCCTGCCCTACACGACGTGGCTGGTGCGACTGGGAGACTGGTGGCCATGGCCACGAAACAAGATGGAGACCGGGCAAAGACCAAATCGACCCGGCGTGGCGCCGTCCATCAGGCCAACAGTATGGACCGCTATACCCTCCAGAAGGGATCTCCCGATGGACCGCGCAAGTCCCCTGAGAGCCCTCCTGATGCCCCAGACCTGCCCGCAGATCTGACTCTGCGAGATGTCATGGGCGCCATTGCCGAGATGAAGGCCTCGGTGGGCCAGCGGTTCGATACACTGGCGCAGAAGATCGACTCGGTCCTCGTGGATGTTGGCTTGGTGAGGGCCGATCTTTTTAAAACCAACGACCGAGTAGATTCTTTGGCCCACACCGCATCGGGCCTAACGACAGATGTGGCGGCCTTACAAACAGAGGTGCGCCGGCTTAGTCAGGCGAGTGCGCTTATGGATCGACGCCTGGAGGACTCCGAGAGTCGGGCACGGAGGAACAACATCCGCATCATCGGGGTGCCCGAGGGACGCGAGGAGGCGGCGGCGGATCTCTTTGTGGAGGACCTGATTGCTACCCATCTCCAGCCACGGGGGCTGAGTAAACTTTTCGCTGTGGAGAGGGCCCACAGGGTTCCCGGGGGAAGGCCGAAGGTCGGAGCCCCTCCGAGACCTCTCATTGCCCGGATTTTCAATTTTCGGGACAGAGACGCTATCCTGCAAACCTCCAGACTGCATGGACCGGTCAAGTTTGACAATATGGAGGTAAATTTTTACCCTGACTTCACCCCAGCGGTCCAGAAGCAGAGACTGAGCTTCCTAGGCGTCAAACGCCGTCTTCGGGACCTAAACCTCAAATACGCCATGCTCTTCCCAGCCAAGCTGCGAGTGGAGGTGGATGGTCGCACGCACTTCTTTGATCGTCCCGAAGCGGCCGGGGACTGGCTGGATACTCTGCCCGGGGATCGTGATCGGGGGGGCGGGGGGGGGGGGCGGTGGGGGGAGACGGCACGCTGGATCGGGACTGAGGGTTTAATATTGGGCCTCACTCTGGACGGAAATGATGCCACTTTCGATTCTGCATCAGTCTTTGTAAGTTCCCCTCCTATGGAGGTTGTGTTGGGTCTCTTGGGGGTTCTCCCTCCTCCTCTAGGGGGTCTAGTTAGTTTAACTATATATGGGGCGACAGGCACACTGCACGTTGGGGGGGCTGTTCGGGCTCATGCAGAGGTGCAGGGAGGGGGGAGTTCTGTTGGGGTGGGTGGGTAGGGATGGGGTGTTGTTCGTTTTTATCACAAGGCAAACTTATTTTTGTGTTAGTTCTAAAGTGCTCTCCGGGGGACAAATGATGGCTTCTGTATATGATGGGGGGTAGGGAATTAACTTTGTTGTCTTGGAATGTGAATGGACTGGGGGACAGGATCAAACGAGGTGTGGTCCTGCAGTTTTTGAAGCGAAGCTCGCCCGATGTAGTCTTTCTGCAGGAGACACACCTCATTGGCAACTCCTTCTGCGCCATGAATCGGCGTGGCTATCGCCTAGTGGCTCACTCGGGCTTCACGTCTGGCTCAAGGGGTGTGGGCATCATGGTGAAGAACTCGCTCCCGTTGGAGATTGATGAGGTGCTCCACGATGACAGGGGACGTTACACGGTCTTGGTGGGAAGACTGGAGGGCAAAGTGGTTGTCTTTGTGTCAGTATACATCCCACCGGGGCTGCAGTCGACCACCTTTGCAGACCTGGGGCGCCTTCTCCTTGGCCTCCCGGGGGGGCTTTTAGTTGTGGGGGGGGGATTTCAATGCGGTGGTATCTGGGACTGTGGATCGTCACCCCCCTAGGGACCTCCCCCGGGCACAGGCGTGGCTACCCGGCCTCTTGGATACATTTGGATTAGTGGACTGCTGGTGTTTAAAACACCCCACGCAGCTGCAGTACACTTTCCACTCGGGAGCCCATGGTAGTCTCTCACGACTAGACTATGTCCTTGTCCCGGCGGCCTATGTTGGGAGGGTGGGAGAGGTGCGCCATTTGCCACGGGGTATTTCGGACCACTCCCCGCTCCTACTGCACTTTGATGTCTTTCCCAGGGGTGAGGGTAGGGTGGTCCCAATCAATCCTTGGTACCTGCGCGACCCCACCATTCGCGCTGAATTGATTAAATCCCTTCAGCGATATTTTGATGAGAATGTGGGGTCCGTGCCTTCGGCTGTACCGCTGTGGGAGGCCTTCAAGACAGTACTCCGAGGGGAGGCCCTATCCCTTATTTCCCACGCCCGGAGGCGCGAGCGGGAGGAGGTGACCCGGATGGAGGCTGAAATAGCCGAGTTGGAGGGTAATCTAGAAGGTGGGGTGACGGATGCCGCATTACATGTCCTCCAACTCAAGCAAGCGGCCTATAGGGCCCTCGTCACGGAGGCGGCCAGGGGCCTCAGTAGAGAGCAACAGGGGTGACTGTATGATGTGGGTGATAAGGCTGGTAAACTTATAGCGTGGTTGGACAAAAAAGAGAGAACGAATCGTGTGGTCCCGCTGATTGAGAAAACGGATGGTGTGTGTGTAACTGAGCCAGAAGAAATCGTCTCCTGTTTCGCGGACTATTTCCGTGGGGTGTATTCCCCGGTGTCTCCCTGCTCGGAAGAGGATTCCCGTGCCCTGCTCAGTGATATCGCGCTGCCGTCCCTTTCCGGGGATGACAGGGTGTCGCTGGACGCCGCTCCCACCTCCGACAAAATCGCCCTCGCCATACGCTCGGTCGCTTCCGGCAAGGCCATGGGTCCGAATGGTCTCCCTATCGAGTTGTACAAGTTGCGACCGGATACGCTGGCACCCCACCTCCGGGCTATGTTCCTGGCGGCACACTCGGTGGGCTCCCTCCCGCTGGACCAGCGTCTGGCTACAATCGTGGTCATCCACAAGGAGGGGAGACCTCGGGACCGGGTTACATCCTATCGGCCCATTTCGCTACTGAATGCGGAGCCCAAGATTCTCGCCAAGGTACTGGCCAATCGGCTGGTCGGCATGGTGGGCGATTTGGTTCATCAGGACCAGTCCGGCTTTATTCCCCATCGCAACACAGCCCTTAATCTGCGGCGTTTGCACGGTGTGCTCGCACGTGTCCCGTTCATACGGGAGCCGGCCATTTTGGCGTCCTTGGACGCCACCATGGCGTTTGACACGCTTGAATGGCCATATATCTGGGCGATGCTTGCGAAGTTTGGATTTGGCCCAGGGTTCATCAGTTGGGTCAAATTGCTGTATTCGGGCCCATTGGCGCAGGTGGTGGTGAACGGAAGAGTATCGGCTCTGTTCGAGCTGGGCCGGGGCACACGGCAGGGCTGCCCCTAATCGCCGCTCCTCTTTGCACTTGCCTTGGAGCCCCTGACGGAGTGGCTGCGGTGGGAGCCTTCCATCCGTGGTCTCCGCTGGACCCCTGAGTATGAGGACCGCGTATCCCTATACGCTGATGACATCCTCTTGTACCTAGCCTCCCCACGTAAATCACTCATAGTACTGGTTGATGTTTTGCACTCATTCGGTCGTAACTCCGGGCTGGTCATCAACTGGGCTAAATCGTGTGTGTATGTTCTCTCCGGGGAGGCTCCTATCCTCCCGCGGGGCTGTCCGATCCAGGTCGCCCCGCAGGGATTTAGGTACCTGGGTGTCTTCATTACTCTGGACCCGGAGGCTCGGAATGATCGGAACTTGCTTCCCCCCCTCCAGCGTCTGAGAGAGGATGTCGCGCGCTGGCGACGTTTGCCGCTTTCGCCAATCGGCCGGGCGGCATTGTTTAAAATGATGTCCCTGCCGCGTTTCCTGTACGCGTTGCAGAACACTATGGACCTCGTCCCAGCGCGCTACTTCCGCGAAGTGGAGAGTTTGCAGCGCCGCCTGTTCTGGGACGGGAGGCCACGTATTGCCCTGGCGAAGCTGACGCTCCCATGGTATGACGGGGGGATTGCCCTCCCGGATATTAAACGGTACTATTGGGCCTCCCAGCTAGCTGCGATTAATCAGGGCCTATATGGGCCCGCCTTAAACCCGGCGTTTGAAATGGATAGGATGCTACTTCCAGGTGGTGACCATAATCGAGCGCTCTACTCTAGCGCGCCCGACGCTCGCCTAACGGGCCCCACGCGTGTCATGGTGCGAGTGTGGCACGCGGCCAATGCAGCTATGGGGTGGAAGGACCGTTTGACCCGGGCGTCACCACTATACGCGTCTGAGCGGTTGGGCTCCTTGTGGACCTCGAAGGGCTTTGAGAAGTGGGACATAATAGGCATTAGCAAAGTTGGGGATCTCTGGACGAGGGGAGGATTTAAAACGTTCGAGATGCTGCAGACGGAATTTCAGTTGCAGGGCAGCGAGTACTTTCGGTATTTGCAGGTCCGTCATGCGCTGGGCTCCGTCTTTCCGGACGCTGCCTCCATCCCGGAGTGTTCCCCCCTGGAGGATAGAGTGCTGGATGGACACGTCCCTGACAGTACGATCTCACTGATCTACAAAAAACTGATCAACGACCGCTCAGACTTGTTGACTGCCCTTCGTGAGGCTTGGGTAGCCGATGGGCTGGAGCTGGACGACGAGGACTGGATCTCCGCGGTGGCCTCCCCGAAAGAGGTGGCAATACCGGCTCGCCTTCGTTTCGTCCAGCTCAAGATACTCCACAGGGTCTACATGACGGGGCCAAAGCTCCTGCGTATGGGCTATGCTGAGGACGGTTTGTGTAAGCGTGGGTGTGGTGCGTTGGGGACTTTTCTGCATATCTTGTGGGAGTGCCCGGAGGTGGAGGGGTTCTGGCGTGGTGTGCATGAGGTGCTGCGAGTGGTTACGCATGTGGCGCTGTTGCCCGAAGCGAGGAGATGCCTGTTGAATGTGTGGGAGCCTACCGATTACTCGGCGCCGCAGACGTGGTGGGTGACTCTGGGGTATATGGTTGCCAAGCGTGATATTGCCCAACTGTGGGGATCCCAGAGGCCCCCGACTGTCTCGGCCTCGAAGGAGCATATGGATTGGTGCATGTTTCGGGAAAAGGTGGTGTATGTGGCGAGAGGTAAGCCTGGGACATGGGTGAAAGTATGGGGCCCCTGGAACGCCTACCGCGGGGGAATCTGTGCTCCACCGTTATTGCCTGATCTGTCGCCGGCCCCGTCCCCTTAGCCAACTCATCCCCCCGGTACCTGGGCATTGGGTTTACCCAGCCCTAGTTCTGATCTCTCCCCCCTCTTGAGATTCCTATGGATGGCTAGGATCCCCCCTCCAGGGGAGCACGTGTTGCTATTTCCGATTGAGGATTGCCTTGTGGGTTTGTTTGTATTTGTCGTTCTTTAAGTTTAAAATGGAACCGTATAGTGGGGTCTGGATAGTGTGGCTCGCAACGATGTTAACTCCTGTGCATGCTCAGCCGCAGCACCATGTGTTTTATAAATGTATATCGTATGCTCCTTTCATTGCTAGCGGCCGGCCGGAAGGTTGTAGGCCCATATTTGTATATTTTTGAGTCTTGTAATAAACGGTTTAAAAAAAAAAAAAAAAAAACATGTAGATAGATTTTACCATAATTTCATTTGACTTGAATCTTTCGACACATTGATGGTTTTATTTCGTAATATTAATATCGTATATGTGGTATCTTTAATACATGCTACTATAGACTATGTTCTTTGCCACTTCAAGATGGCCGCTATTATGGAACGTCCGTGACGCTCTTAGAACGTCATGTAGGCGTTTGGTCTCCCAAGTTTCCCAGGGCTATTTAAACTAGACGCGGGCTTGAATGAGGTTTCTTGCCGGTTTGCTTTGCTGACACGCACTATTGAATATATGCCAGCAGTCACAGCCTTACTGTGGTAAGTTACTCGTCATGTTAGTGTGGGGCCCTTCTCGTGCTTTACTAGCATTTTAAATTAGGCGGTGTGCTTGACCACTGCTACGATGGGTTATTTGTATATATTACAACTACGCTTGGGTCACTTTAATCTGATCACCCGTGTGGTTGACATTTCTGGTTGCCGCTTGCTCTGTATTTGCTGGTTAGAAAGACTTTGTTTTCTAACCCCTTTAAATCTGGAGCTGCCTCCCCTTGATTGTGTTCCCCAGTGCCTCTGTTTTTGTCTCTGCGCACTGGGAGCTAAGTGGGTTATACTTCTACAATATTGAAGGATCTATAGTTGGGATTTTGGAATTTTACAACACTTTGAATATATAGTGGCCTTGGGTATGATCTAATGATAGTTCTGCCCTATCGTCTTTATAATATGCCATAATTCGGTTCTTATGACTTTTGCTCCGCGGGGGGTTTTCTTTGTGGCCCTATATTTGACTGGGACTAATGCTAAATCTTAAAATTTCATCTTTGAATATAGGTTGTCGTTTTCCTGCCTTATTGGGGTGTATTGCTTATTATGTTCGCGATTGGACGTCTGCTAGGCTTAGAATTATTATAGGTAAGATGATATATACCAGTCTATGGTGAGTATGATCTTTTATGAGCATTGCTAGTCGCTTGGAATAATGCAGCTTCTGTACTTTGTGAAGTGAACTAGAGTCCTTACTGATTGGCACACCTGATCATCTTGTTGGTGCAATGTTTAGGCATTTTACCTCATATTAGGATGTTTATAGTATGTGAATCTGTATATACCTTATTTCTCTTAAATAAGAGCTGATGAAAAAGTTCATTGCTATGCTTTCAGGGCAAGGTTACGTTTGCTCCCTCTTATTTTGGTATATTCTCTTTTTTGAATATCAGAATACTTTGGATAGGTCTTATACGGCACCTGCAAAGTATACATAGTGATAGAGCGGGATATTACCAAAGTGGGACTCGCTGTTTCTATTTATTGAGTGATTGTTATCGTGACTTCGACGGCCCCACTATTTGTTATAATGTAAGTGTGCAGCAGATAGGATCTACCATTCTAATTTGGTTCAACTTTAGCTGATGTCACAATTGCGAAACTATTTTTTGATTTTTATGCTTTATATTGTAGATTTTATTGGATGGGGAAGCATTTTCCCTAGGGGAATCCCTGAATTAAAACAATACCCCTTGGAGAGATTTTGATTCCACCTATTCTAATTGGTGGGTATATTATTGACTTTTTTCTGTATCAGCTCTCCCTTAGATGTTTAACAGTTGCATGTTGCTTTCCTTGTCGCCCCATTAATATGAGGTTATGATTGATTGAGATGTGGAATTCACATACCTTTCATATATTCTCTCCTCTCTGCCTTTAACTACTGTGCCTTGTTCTTTTACCTTGCAATGTACCTTTTAAGTTGATGTCAATATGACATCTCCTTCTGTTTATGATATCTTTTTTCCTTCCTTTATAATTTCTGGTAGCCTGGTTCTTTTTTTCTCGTCACCTCCAGTTTTCTAGTTTTAATTAGGCATATAAATATGATGATTTTGGAAGAAATAAAAAAGAATGGAAATAATTCTGGTCAATTTTGGTGCCGGCTGGTACCTTTCTGACTAGGTTCTTTTTGATATTCACTTGGGGTTATGCACTGCCTGTTTGATGTAAATAGGAGTTTTTATATTTCTTTGTCAGTCTGTTGGTCTGTCTTTTTGTTGAGCATATGGACACTAGATTAGCACATTTGCTTTTGTGTAAAAATACTATTTTATATTTGTTGTAAGTCATGTTTTTATATTTGTATATTGCATTTGTTTATGTTCAACAGCCCTGAAGAAGTCCTGCAAGGGGACGAAACGTGTCGGCTGTTCTGTGTGTTAAACGCTGTGTCATCAACGCGAAATGAAAGTGAAACAATAAAAGAGAAAAAGAAAAATAAGAACAAATTTAAGACCTTTCTTTAATGGACTTGGACGTAAAAACTTGCCCTTTTTTTGACATAAGCTGTTCTTAAGTGGTGCACCTGTGTTTTGGTTTTAAATTGTTAAAGTTCCTGTAGGAACAAGTACTGTGATGGTGGGTACTATCCAGTGTGCACACAAAGCCCATTGAGTATAGAAGGGACATTACGTGAGGAGTGTTAAAACAGGTTAGGTGGTGTAATTAGAAGGTTCCACTGTCAGGTTTGTTCTTTTTCATGTCACAGCAACCATGCATCTCAACGGACATATAAGCAAGACACATGCAGGTAAAAAAATACAATAATTTGTAAAACATAATACTGTTATAGAGTAGATCTATATGTACACAGATAATGTGACAAAAACAGTAAATAAAAATTATTGCGTGGCTCTTATAGACTAAATGAGAAAAAAGACTTCAATTCAGTAAATCTCTCAGAGCCTATTAAAGAAGTGTATGTGCAAGTTATGGCACAGCGAATTGCATCCAATGGTACATTATTATTACCCTGCAGGTTACCTGAACTACGGCATTTGTACTAGTAATGTAAAATTACGGCATGGGATAGCCATGTAGTGTTAAAGACCCTCTGGATTGCGCTGTTTTGCTCAAAGTTGATTCTTAACAGCGTCGGTGAGGGAGACTGGTATATATATATATATATATATATATATATATATATATATATATATATATATTCACTTAAAAAACCTTAGGTTTCACACATGTTATAGTTAGCTTGGCATTTCCCTCGTAAAAAACCAATGAAATTTCCCCGTTATAGTTAGTGCAGGCAACTATAACTCACGCGACCGCAATCCGCTGCTGATGACGTCAGATATTACATCACTGTATTTAGACACTTATTTACCCATGTCTTCTTCCATTCATCTTTAGAGCACCGCGCTCCCACTTTACGCAGTTCGTGCCGTGCGCGCACGGAGCGCTTCGCCCCCAAGGGCCAAAACATTTTTTTTTTTTCGAAAAATCGCGGAGTGCGCGCACGCTGCGCGAACTTCGCAGAATTTTTACCGTTTGGGTGGTGCGCGCCGGGTGCGCGCACTCGGCGATTTTTCGAAAAAAAAAATAAAAAATTTTGGGGCCCTTGGGGGTCCTTCTGGGACCCCTGACCACGGCTAGGGGGTCAGGAACTGTCCACCCTGCCCCCTTTTCACGTTCTCCACATTTGTTTTTCACCCCCTCAGAGTGCGAGAGACAAAATGGCGGCCGACACTTCCTGGTTTCGACCGATTCGAATGTTTACTAAGATCTAACAACCAATCAGAATTGCGCTCGCGCACGGCAGGGTGCGCGCACCCAGCGCGCACGCTGCGCGCGTACAGATATATATATTGATTTAAATGCTATTTTCTCTGGAAATACTGAACAGATTTACACCAAACCTGCAAAAGGCACTTCATGGACCTTATGGCTACCTCTCTGCCAAATTTCACGTAATTCTGTTCAGCCGTTCGGGCTGTAGCTGCGACTAAAGTCCCTATGGAAAAATCCATGGGGAAAATGCGTTTTGGGACCCCCCCTTTTTCTCGGCCCCCGCTTGACGAATCACCCCGAGACTTTCAGGGTAGGAGCGGAGCGCCCCATTAGTTTTGAAAATTTTGCGAGGATTCGTCAATCGGCGCCAAAGTTATTCAAAATAGAATTTTGAGATTTCCTATGGAATCTCGGTCCTAATTATAACTATCTATTGGCGACCGCCAGTAGATAATATATATATATGTATATATCATGTGACCAAGGCTGCTTGTCAGCCGAAACGCGTCGTCTGGTGTGAATAAACTTTACACCTTCCTGCAGACTACGGAGTGGCTCGTCTTTCTTCCTAGGATATTGGGGAGAACTTCAATGCAATGTGTTAACGGCAGCGTCCGTTGACGAGCCCCGACCCGACAGGCTGGGCTTTCACGTTAACGCCACACCTTCATTTGGATTTCCGTGTAAGTGACGCCCGCCGATGCCGATTCTCAAAACGCTGTAAGGAACTACAGGTAACGAAGTGAACAGAAACTGAAGTCCCGTGATTCTCGTTCTGAACGAAGACGGACACCAGTGAAGATAAACGGCATCAGGGTACGCCCCTTGCGAGGCTTGCAACAAGGGCGCGGTCTGCAGTAACAAACGTTTGCTCGGTGGAGCAAGCTAACGATTGGCACACCAAAAAAATGGCATCGGAATACTTAAAGGGCCGGGAGGCTTCAGCGAACAGCATTTTCAAGAAAAAATTGAATCCGGATTTAAGTCAGACTAATGTGGAAACTGGACATCTAACAACGAGTCTGAATATCAAACAAAAGGGTAACGCGCTCGAAAAACTCAGGAAACGAGAAATAAGCAGATAGTGGGAAGCAACCTCGCTACAGAATTACATCGAGGTAAACAGGATCCCGAGAGGATTACGAATTTTTACAATACCCACCCTAAACAACCCTAAACCACAACTGCTTAAAGATTGGATTAGCAATTCACATGAATGCTCAAAGAACATGTTGAACTTGTTGATTAAAAACGCATGGGAAGACCATGAAGATTTGATGACTCAAATACAGATTATACTGGATGATCTTGACAAAGAAAGTGACCAAGAAGAGGTTCGTAAAACATTGACAGCCATCGAAGAAAGAATGAAGAAATTTGAGTCGGATATCGTGAAACGTAAACAGAATAAATTCGAGCGTGATGAACATGATTATATGATGGGAAGAATTCTCACGTTCGCGAGAAAATTTGATAAAGCAAGAAACGAACTTTCGAAGGAGAAAACTATGGGTAGAGCGGAAAAAACGCTCTATGCTTCAACTACGGATTTAAGTTCGGATTTAGAGTCTGTGGACAGCAACGCATCAACTACACCAGAAGTGACTTCTTTTTCCGAGGAAATGCGCCTCATACAGATGAGTATGGAACATTCGGAAAGGGGACGACCAAGAGGAAGAGGTCGAGGAGGCGCAACCAGAGCACAAAAAGGAGACAACGTCGAAGGAAAGAAGAGTTTGGTCAGCATGGGAACACGTGGGCAACTGACAAAGAAGCAGACATGAATAATACAGCAGCAGCATTAACAGTAATGAACCTATCTAAGAGAGTGTTAACTGACATTGATAGAAATGTACTTAGCTTAGGTTTGTCTTTTTGCCCCGATAACCCTCTTGATTACGCACAAGTACGAATCGATCTGTACAAGTTTATTAGAAAATTGAAATTATGCAAAATACACACTAGCAACAAAAAAATGCAACAGGTCAATCCCTGCCCTGGGTTACCAAACACCATCACAAGTGAGGACACTGCCCATAAGAATAATGATCTTTTACTCTTGAATACCTTATGTGACTTGGCTAATGAAGACCCTGATTTGACACAGTCTCTCCCTTTTGACAACAGTCCTCTAGAACTAGTGGACTTAACCTTACATAGTGAGGCTGACACAGAACATGATCACGAACACATTCATTCTGTGAAAACTAATTTTAGACCTAAGTCTAAGTATATTCCACAGACACCCAAAGACAATATCGATGTTTTCCAGGATGCTGTGATCCGTGATTTGAACAAACTCACACTGATGCATACACATAGGAGAAATATCACAAAAGAGCAATGGGATGCGGTAATTGCTCTGCAAAAAGATGAAAACATAGTGATCAAACCTTCCGATAAAGGGGGGAATGTGATCATTATGGATAGAGAAGCCTACATTAAAGAAGCTAACAGACAACTCTCGGACAGTATATGCTATGAGAGAGTAGACAAGGGCTATCTTGATAAATTGCAAAAAAGATACCATCAAATGGTAGACAAATGGACACAAGATGAGCTTCTTAATTGGGATGAAAGTAGGTTCCTTATTAACACTACACCCACCTTCTATCTATTACCCAAAGTACACAAGAACCCCGTAAATCCACCGGGACGTACCATTGTGTCTTCCAAGAATAGTTTGTTTGAGAATACTTCAATATACATCGACCACTTTCTCTTCCCTTTTGTTAAAGATCTCAGCTCCTACGTCAGGGATACCAAGGATTTTCTCCAGAAAATTGAGAATCTCCATTGGGGACCCAATTGTTGGATGGTATGCCTTGACGTAGAAAGCCTATATACGAGCATACGTCATAACGATGGGATAAGAGCCTGCCATGATTTCCTTAAAACAAGGAGCACACACCTGTCTGACCACACACACATGATTCTCCAAATGATAGAGATGTGCCTCACTGAGAATGTGTTTTTGTTTAATGGCAATCTGTACAAACAAACACAGGGTACTTCTATGGGCACTTGCTTCGCTCCCAGCTACGCGAATCTTACCGTGGGCTGGTGGGAGAAGCAAGTGCTCTGGAATGAAGATATGGACAAATGGACCCAAAAGATTAATCTATGGCTACGGTACATAGACGACATCTTTTTTATTTGGGAAGGGTGTGAGAGTGAACTTTTTACCTTTTACGACACTCTCAATGAGAACAGTATGAATCTAAAGTTTACGATGGTACATAGCCAACATACCGTAAATTTTTTGGACATTAAACTCATGGTCAGCAATAATATCTTGACAACTACTCTCTTCAGAAAAGAAACTTCTGGAAATAGCATTTTACATGCTACCAGCTGCCACCTGCCAAGCTTTAGGTGGAGTCTACCCTATGGGGAATTCCTCAGAGCAAAACGAAATTGTAGTACTGAGAGAGAATATCTAAACACCAAAGGAATGATGGTAAACAGACTGAGGGAGAGGGGCTACACTGGTAAAATGCTCATGAAAGGTACAAAAAAAGTAGACAATATCAGTAGAACTGAGGCCCTTTTTAAAGTATCTACAAAACCAACAAACGCCCCAACTGATTTGACACCTATCAGATTTGTAACCACCTTTTCTTCACAAACTAATCAGTTGAAGAATATTCTGAAAAACAGGTGGGACATTCTAACACAGGATAGTATGCTATCAGTCAAAATTGGATCTTGCCCTTCTTTTTCCTTTAGAAAAAGTCCATCCCTGAAAGACATGTTGGTCAATAGCCATCTGAACCCCAGAAAAGGAACTTGGCTGGAACAGGGGAAGGGATTTAAGCGGTGCAGGAAATGCAAAGCTTGCAGCCACTCTGAAGATATGAAAGAAGTTGTACTACAAAAAACAGGCAAATTGTGGAGGATCCCGAAATTGATCCACTGCAACACTGACCATGTAGTGTATACCATTACATGCCACTGCCCCAAATGGTATGTAGGGTCCACTACATTCCCAGTAAAAAAACGAATCTTGGAGCACTGGCGGGCCATAACGAATCAAGATCTGAGTTATAGTACTGCCAGGCACTTCAAGGAGCATCATTCCAGTGATTGGATGAAAGCAAAATTCTTTGCACTAGACAGTGTGCCCAAACACCCTAGAGGTGGGAATAGAGTACAATCACTGAGGCGACTCGAATCTCGTTTTATTTTACAAACAGGCAGTCTTTTTCCAATTGGTCTTAATAATGATGAGGAAATGTATTCACATTTGTAAATATTATTGTATTGCTGTTTGCTGAAAGAGGCTTGAGGGAAAGTTTCATCCCCCCCTCCCTCCCCCTCTTTCCCCCCCCCCCTTTTTTTATTCTGTTTCCCTCGCTGCTATTGTAACCAGTTTTAAAATCTGAATTCTAATGACTGTTTACTTTTTTTTGGTTATTGATTCTGTGTTTTTGATCTCAATTGAATTATTACGCTTTCTGTTTGTACCCCATGACCGGATACAAACATGGGTTGTTTAGTGACAGTTTGTTTTTAACATAACATACACTAACGATTTACTATCCCTTCTCTTTTTCGTTTCTGCAGCTTGGGGCCTATGAATAGATGAATTCATCACCAATAGTCACCGATAGAATGTACTGGCTAAGTCTTTGGTATGCGCACATTGTTCACTTAATGGGACTCATGTAGAGTTTTGGGGTACTATACCTACATTTGTATGCACTTATTTCCAGTTGTGGCCTTCTCCATAAATATTAGGTTCAAGCACTCCCTGGTACTTTACCAGTAGCTTTATATTTATATTGATATTGAATTTTGGACATAGATATATGTGACCACAACCTTGTGAATTCTTTCTACCTGCCACTGCGCTTACTAGACTATATCACCCAGCTGCAGGATTTTCGACATAATTCTATGTATCAACAACTAATGTGTGAAAACTGAATATTGACTGTCACGAACAACATATAAATCAAGTAAAATGTAACAATGTTCACAACATTTGTAACTTGGGCGTTTGATATGGGATACATAAGGGTAAGCATTAATGTATCGAATGTATTTTGTTTTCAACCAAGAATTTTATTGTGTTATAAGAAAGACTGAATACCTTGAGATCAAGTCTGTTTTCACTTTTGTTTGTGCACGCTGCGACGTGCTCGGAACCAATTGTGATATGTACTTCCTGGTTCAGGAGCGAGGTCATGTGACCAAGGCTGCTTGTCAGCCGAAACGCGTCGTCTGGTGTGAATAAACTTTACACCTTCCTGCAGACTACGGAGTGGCTCGTCTTTCTTCCTAGGATATTGGGGAGAACTTCAATGCAATATATATATATATATATACATATATATATATAACTGTACTAATAAGCACACATTCACAGAATTATTTATTACTACAGTGCAAGGATCAAAATCAAGTTTATTATACTACACAATTGGGATAATAAAACTCTATTTGCAGTCTCATAGCATACACGTTACCGTTACTTTACACATGTAAATCTCTCTCTTATTAGCCACAAGGACTCATCAATGTGATATAACCTTTCTGCACAAATGTAAGCCCTTTTATCCTGGGTTTAATTAAATACCTTGTTCTGAAATAAAAACTCATATACTAAAACATATATGCAGATGTACAGAGCGCAACATGCAATGTATTAGCATTACTGAGTGAAGGAAGGAGAGGGGCATCATGGCCCACTCGCGGCTTGTCCGCACTCAACATACGTAATAAATAGCTTACACACTGCACATCTGCACGTATATGGACGCTAAATTAATCATGACTTCTGATAGCAAGGTGACCATGGTAGGTGATCGGAATGCAAAAAAAGCGGTGGCCTACTGTCTACATCTCTTGCATTTACAAGTATTCTTCTACTGGAAATGGCTGATTCCAGGCCTTGACTTCTGGCTTGCACCAGGTCAGTCAAAATCCCAGCAGTGATGGCACTGCCATGTAATGCCAGTGATGGGATTCCATCTGCCTGTCTGCTCAGACCTGGACCTATCGTGTCGCAGATTCATGGGGGTGGCAAGCCTCAGACTGCTTGAGCTGGTACTGTTACTAAGTGTGCTGACCTTGCCTTATGGGTGGAATGTTTGCACTGCTGCTACCCAAACTGTTACAAGCCCTAACTAAATCATCCTGTTATGTACATTAAAAGCAAACAATTAGATTCGCAATTGACTGTACAATCTCGTCGTGCACATATCAGTTCTTTTAGTTCTGAATTTTGTTCTAACCAATGTGAATCCAATTTCTTACCGAGTTTCAGAAAAAAAGATTCATCTAGTTTGTGGTTTCGTTTTAATATTATTTGCCCATTTGTTTTTGATTTGAAAATCGAAATGAAGTTAACTTCATAATAATTATGAGGCCATAAAAAATGAGAAGCTGTATTTGTTTTTTCTGGTCATTTATGTATTATCTATTATCCGAATTGTCATTTTTATTAGCACATTTTTATGGGACATTTGGGGCGTTAAGGGAATGCTCGAAACATAGGTTCAAATGGCCGGATCCTGAGACCATGTGTGCGGAAAATATCAGTGGGATTTGTAAAAATGATATTTCTTGCGGAATGTGTGCCTACTATAAGACAAGTTGCATTAACAATTTTACATCAACTTCCATGATGTAACTTCCTTTGAGGCAATCAAGGCCAATCCACCTATGATGTCACTTCCTGTGATGTTGTCAGGGTTAAGTGCATGCACCACAAAGTCAAATATCACTTCCTCTACCCCTGGCGTTTTGGTGAACTGATGTCCATGTTAAGCATTTTGCAAAACGTCCACTGAAATCCAGCAGCGGCCTAAATTCGGAACTGAACGGGCGGACCCCTTTTTCCAGTCACTTCCCAAACTGATAAGGGTGCGGCTTTCCTAGCACCGTGTAACAGTCATTGCTTTATCCATGGACATGGCACTTTCTTTCTCAAAGCAGGTTTTGGCAGAAATAATCCAACGCAAGCACTCCGTTCCTCTTCTTTCAATATCCTGTCCAGACTCCTGGTGACAGGTTCTCGCACTGGAGGATTACCCATTTCCTATTTTACTGCTGGATCTGGAATTTCTCACAATGCACCTGTAGAGAAGGAATATAATCTCAGGTTTTGTAAACTCCTGAAAGCCTTGCTTTTTATCGCCAATGTTTCAATATGCTTTCCTGCTTTCAAGTCAACTAAATGGATTTACATCTGAAAATAATGATTTTCAAAAGGAAACCCCGGCGCTGGGAACTTTATCAGGTAGCCCTGTTACCGTAGTCATTCGTGCAGATTTGTATCAATCTCAGTCCTGAGACGGCTGTGACCTTGAGCTGCCAAGAGAAGTTTCCAGGGAGCGCACTTGTCCTCCAGGTAACGGACAAAAGTCCTATCCTAGGCAAATGTGCATTCCCTTGCAGTGTGACGGTCCAGGGCAGTCCTTTGGAAGGCTGGCCCCGTTAGTCTTGGGTACAGGACGGCCATGGCAGTCACTGAAGTGCTTGACAGTGTAAGTAAGGAAACATGGCTTTTTATCATGCGGAGTCCACCCCTGATCTCTTATCCGTGCTCCTCGAGAGCCGTGCTTGTTTTCTGTTCTGTGCAGAAACCCAGGCTGGCATTGATGTTTTAGCTCTCCTGTAATTAGCACCCCGACTGCTTGCTCCCTTTGTTCCCTGCAGACTGCCAGCCTTCTCTCCGGAGCCTCAGACCGCGCCCAGCCTCAGGCACCCACACACCTGAGTTCCGTTCCCACTGCAAACAAAAGGCCCTCACTGTCTCTCTACATGTTGTTTGCAGCACATTCTCATTTTTGAAAGTTTCACCTTTACCGAGAAACGTGCGGTTTCATCCTCTGAAGGTGCGGAGTGCATCTCGGGATGTGCCCGAACAAGTGTCTTCATTTTTCTGAAAGTCAGTACACCCACTTACACAAAGGATATAATACATGGGGTGGGCAGGTGTAATTGTGTCACAAAGTCAGGCTTGTTTGGCTCCAGCCATTAGGCAAAATATTTCTGTTTTGAAAGTTTACTCTGAACATTTTCCTTTAGACAAAGGTGTTCTGTATTTCCAGGTAGACACGCACTATTTTGCTTATCAGAAATTAAATATTTAATTTCCCACGAATTAAGGATATTATTTTTCTTGAGTGAAGTCGTATTTTTAATTTGTATTTAAGGGTATTATTTGTTTGAGCAAACTTTAATGTCAAAATGTTTGTTCCATTACTATGAATAATACATCGATTAAATAATATTATGAGAATACTGGCAACCATAAATGTCCGCATTTGTTCTACTGGTACAATCGCAGAAGTGGATGAAAGGCATGCCCTCATTTTCAGTCAGTCATAAAGTCTTTATTCGGTTTAAGTGCAAACCATAAAAGCATACTACAATAAATACATTTAAAAATACAAAGTTCATTATAGTGGATTACTATACCTAAAAAACACATTGACACAAATAAATTTAACAGGGCAACGTGTCCAATTAAAAAACATTAAAAGGGTACAGTTCATTTCTTCAAGGAGCGAATTACCACAGTTAAAAAGTTCGCAATATTAAAAGTTTCCCATACATTGTTTAACAACTGAAGATATAAGAAAGCAGGTCTCACTTGAACAAAGCCTTTGTTTCTTAATATAGGGATTAAAAAACGTTTCCTAATATCAATAAAGTGCTCACAGAAGAAGAAAAAGTGTATCATATCCTGCGGGGAAAAATTATCACAAGAACAAGGGCCAAGGTCCAACGCCCTTTTCCAACCTTTCTTAACTCCAATCAGTAGATGTAATTGATTCAATCTAAATCTAGTTAGAAGGAAACGGTGGTTTGCATTTGTAACAAATCCTAGATAAGGTTCCATGGAGGGTGTTGTTTTGCAGAGCTGGTGGGCCCTAACGGTGCCCTTAACCAGCTCCTTCTCTTCCCTTTCCGTGGTAGATATGTACATAAATGTTTCTTTACACCATTTAATGTCACCTTTTACCAGGGTCTCAGGAGAATGAAACAATTCAGGTCTACCAAGCTTAATAGCCAGGGTCCGAATATATTTCAGCCAGGGTATATGTAGCCCATAGTCTAGCAACATACAGTCTCTCAGAATTATGTGATTCAGGTGTAAATCCGGGTTAAGCCAAATGCTGATCCATTTCAGCATCGGGGCCAGGGCAATACTGTCTTCTAGAAAACCGATTCCAAGTTCCTGATGAACATTATAGTTAGCAGTTGAGATCGGGACTGAGAGGAGGTTTTTTAAGAATCTATCCTCAACAATCTGAATGCTTTTGGCATTTTTAATGCCCCATATCTCAGCTCCGTACAAAGCTATGGAGAGACACTTAGCTTTATAAACCTGGATAAGGTCCTTCATTGGTCTGGCACCTAGCTTTCTGGCGAAACCCAGAACACCCACAGTTGCTCTTGAAAAAACAATCTTTTTTGCCATTATTTGGGTTACCCAAGAATCTCGGTCATCAAAAAGAACACCCAAATAAGGAAAAGAAGATACCCTGGATAATTGGTGACCCCCACATAAAAAGGTTTTAGATTTAGCGGATTTAGGGCCGATAACCATGACATGTGATTTAACAAAGTTAACAGATAAGTCCAAAGCCTTCATAAAATCAGCAAATGAATTGAGCAGTAGCTGAAGGCCCACCCCCGTTCTAGCAATTAGGGCGGCGTCGTCAGCATATAAAAGAGCAGGAATTAAACATTTCCCTGCACGAGGGATATCATTACATGAGGCGATTAGGGTATTGTCTAATTCATTTATATACAGTGTAAAAAGGAGAGGTGCCAAAATGCACCCCTGCCTAACCCCATTTGATATGGGTATATCTTTTGTGCAATTACCCCTTTGATCGTAACGAACTGTTGCTAATAACTCTCTATGTAGATCCGCTAAGAAGTGGACGATGTCTTTGTCTACTCCAAGTGGTAGGAGCAGGGGCCACAGTTTTGATCTATTTACCCGGTCAAAGGCCGATGACAAATCCATGAAGGCAACCAACAAGGTTCCCTTCTTGGCCACCGTGTATTTACCAATTAATAGTTGTAGATTTAAACATTGGTCTATGGTACCCATCCCTTTTCTAAATCCATACTGGACCTTAGAGAGTTTTCCCGATTCCTCTAACCAACCATTCAGTTGGGCAAGGACCACCCTCCCCAATACTTTCACAGAAGAATCTATAAGGGAGTTTGGACGGTAGCAGCTCGGGTCGCCTCTATCCCCCTTTTTAAAAATAGGAATGATGACAGATTTCGCCCACGTCGATGGTAGGCCCAGTTGACATGCATTTGTAAAAACATTAAATAAGATTTTGGACCAGAGTTTTATATCTGATTTAAAAAGATCAGCCGGGACCCCATCGGGTCCCGGCGCCTTGTTACTTGTCATTTGCAAGATTGCATTTGTGACCTCTAGTTCTGTGAAAGACAAGGTATAACTCTCAGGGTTAAATGAGGACCCCACCCACGGACCATCTCCATCATACACCTGTTTGAAATGGGTATACCATTTATCCTCTTGGATACCGCATTCAAGCTCATTGTTACTTTTACCATTAAAAAAAGGCTTGTTTACGATAAACCAAAATTTAGCACTGTTTTTGATAACATCAATGGACAGGAGTTCATTCCATGCCTCATCCCTGATTTCATTTTTGCGCTTATTCTGAGCCATTTTAGAGGCCTTCCTACATATGGCAATTTCTGCTCTATCTAGTGGGATCGCTTTCAGAGCTATCATTAACTTCCGTTGGGCGGATGAGCAGCTGTGATCAAACCATTTCTCCCCAATTATGGGTTTAACCTTACATACCTTTTTAAGATCACTGTTTACCTGACAGCAGATTTTATCATAAGCTGTCAGGACTGCATCACTAAGGATCCCGTCTTGCAGACACAAATGTATTTCATCCCCAACCGTTCCCCACAGGTTATCAATAAAATCCTTTGGGACCAGTTGACACCATTTCAGGCAACGTGTTTGGTCAGTTGGCCTTATGTCCAGTGTTCTGACAGTAGGATTATCAGATTCTCTTTTCTTAAGATCATCAGTCAGAATTAACTGGACAGGATTATGATCACTATAAACAGACCATTTTACCTTGTATTGACTTACATTATCTACTAAATTAGAGGTGACAAAAATGTAGTCAATGGTGGAACCTAAACCACTTCCTTTGTAGGTCGGGATGTCATTAATGTAATTGACGGGATGAACCAAGGAATTCCCAACAAGGAGCTCATCTAGAAACATCCCCTGTGGTGTGTGATCGAAATGTATATTTCCTTGATTTGGAGGACCTAAACTGTCCCATATAAAACAATTGTTAAAACAACAATGAACATTAAAATCACCAAGCACAATAACCGAATAAGGATTTTTGCTAGATTCATTGTACATTTGCAAGAAATCATATAGACTGAGTAAATGTTCATTTGGCGTGCTCTTGGAAAATGAATTATAAAAATTTACAATGAGCCAAATCCCATTAGAGTTGGATTGAATTTCTACTGCTAGACAATAAGGCGAGCCTGTCTCCACTTTACTGTATTTACCCTCAATAGTCAATGAGATGAGAGTTAAAAGACCGCCTTTAGCCCTCCCCCTACAAGAGGCCGCCGCAGGTGACCAAAAAGCAGAAAACCCATCCAACAAAAAGGTATTTTCAGTGTCCCAAGTTTCTTGTAAACCAATGATTTCGTGGCCTGATAAACAGTCCCTCCATGTGGGATCATGCGCTTTGCTGTTGAGGCCAGCTATATTCCAACTAAGGACACTTGTACCTGAGGGCAACCGAGGGGCAACGACAATATCATCCACTCTTTCAGCAATGGCATTCCTCATCGCAATCATAGCATTTTGGGTACCCTCTACGCTTGTGCCTAGCACAGTTCCACTAGAAACCAGGTCCTCTTCCCATGTAGAAAATAAACTTTCCCTAGTAAGTCTAGAAGTAGCCCCAACATGGTACAGTCAGTCATTAGAATCTAAGTTACTCAAAGCCTGAAAACGATTGGAAGTAACAAGACCTTGAGGAAACTGACCTTCAGGATAACGTACTCTGCCCTCCAACGGAGCACTATGGGGTAAATTTGTCTGTTGTTTGTAGAAGTAACCCAGTGAGCGAAGGGTAATACCCTCATCAATGTGAGGCAGCAAAGTAGCTTTTGATAAGATGTTATTCACTATGAAAGGATTTCTAAAATTTATTACAACACAGTCCCCCTTTATGGTCTTACGAGAGCGCCCTACCCAGGAAACTCTTCTCGTTGTTATTATCAGGTGGGCTAAATGCACTGGAAAACCATAGTGCTTATTTAACCACGAGACTGATTTATTTTTAAGAGATTCATGGGTTTCTGGGTTAATTTTCTGGGCAACATCCTTCAAGGGGGGTACGTTTGTTAACACTACAACAAATGGGGCGCAATCAGGGGGTAAATCTGGTTTTGCTCCTCCTGTATGCGTGCTTGCCATTGCATTATTACTACTTGAACAACTTTCGGGAGGTAAAATGTTGTTCACATTTGTCGTAGGTTCAACAACCAGTGGATCTGCACAGTTTGGGGTAACCTTTGAGGACTTAGAGGTATCGGCAGATACAGACAGACCCTCAGCTACTCTGCACATTTTCCCAGAGGAATTATTGTTAAGTGCCAAAAGATTACGTAAGCCTTCAATCTCAGCAGATAGTTCGTCAATCTTAATTACTAGGGGTTCAACAATTTTCAAGATTTTTGACTCTAAAAGACCTACCAAGGAATCAAATTGATGAGAATCTATCTTGGCCATGGGGTTATTTGGAGTGACTAAGTCCTTAGTAACCCGATTTGATGAAGCAGAACCCGTCTTTTTATGAGTACTTCGTGCGCAACCCTGTTTCAATTGAGTGCGTTTACGAGATCTTAGCACTCTCTGAGTAGACAGGTCCGGGGAGTCTTCTAGGGCCTCATTGACATCAATTACTAAATCCCTATTTACTTCAGGTGATTCTTGTTCAATAGGGAGTTGATCACCCAAAGTTACCAAATCATTATTCTCATTTGAACAGTTCATAGCATGAGATGGGGAAGAGGATATGGTAACTATGTCATTTAAGAGAGGGCTAGTAGTCGTTGAGTTTGAACCCTGGCCTAAGGATTTGCGCCTATCGCTATTGATTTTGGTGACTACTTTAACTAAGTAGTTATCTAATGTTGACGTAGTCAAGGATTTACTGCTTGCTAGAGCCTTGGCCATAATAGGCAAACCCCTGGGAATTCCTAAAACTTAAATTAAACTAACGCACAATATGGCAGCACCAACACATGTGATGATACCCAATAGCCAAAAATGAACAGGTTAAAACCAATACAACACAAACGATAGACCATGGGATAGGCAGGTCGCCCACACCGTGTGATTACTTAAATAGTCTTACACGTTAGTGACGTGGCCCGTCCCGGCCTCAATCGGTCCTCTGAGGGCCACAGAGGGCCCGCCCTTTGCCCGGGCTTAGCCCGGCGCCGCCCGCGCGCGTCCCGCGACGCGAAGGAAGTCGTTTGTTTTTAGCGCGGAAGTGCAGGCTGGAGGGGGCGGTGTCAGCTAGGTTTGCTGGGAGCCGTAGTCCTTTGCTCCCTCCGTGTGTCCGCTCGCCTACCGTGCCGCTGTGACCCCCGCTCCACCGAGGAGCCGTTTGTTTTTAGCGCCTACGGGCGCGGAAGTGCAGGCTGGAGGGGGCGGTGTCAGCTAGGTTTGCTGGGAGCCGTAGTCCTTTGCTCCCTCCGTGTGTCCGCTCGCCTACCGTGCCGCTGTGACCCCCGCTCCACCGAGGGAGCCGTTTGTTTTTAGCGCCTCCGGGCGCGGAAGTGCAGGCTGGAGGGGGCGGTGTCAGCTAGGTTTGCTGGGAGCCGTAGTCCTTTGCTCCCTCCGTGTGTCCGCTCGCCTACCATGCCCTCATTTATGAACAGTGTTACAGCCTTCCCAAGCCTAAGCTGAGCAAAGTGGCTTGATTTCCAAGTGTAAAAATCACCTAAACACAAACGGCTTGATGTACTGCCCTCATTCACTGCTAAGGGATGGGGAGTTTGAACCCCGACTGGTGGGAATGGGCAATTTGTGATACGAACGATATACTAATAGGTCGCTTCACAACTTGTGTATTCGCGGGTGGGGGAGGGCTCACAAAACGACGTGCCTAATGAATATTAATTAAGTTACAAGTTCTAACACCACCCTTTGATTGGCTAATAATGAAGGGATAGAGTTATGGACGGGACAGCAGGCGCCCATCCCTGCATTTGCGTTACAAAATGTAAAACATTGTTTGAAAAGCGGAAACTAATTCCTAAATGGACAGGTGCTGCTTTTAAAAAAGGTTCCTGTTTCAGGGAAGTTTCCATGGGGCCACTGCCTGCTCTCCTGAGACAGCTGACGGGATTCCCACAAGGAAGTCTATCCCATGGGACAGCTTCCCCTTTCCAGCTTGGTGGTCACTAATTTATCAATGGTCTGTGAGTGCAGAGGGGGTCATGTAGTAAATGAAAACCCAGACGAAGCAGGTAAGCTTAAACAAAGTTTATTTCCAGGATATGCAGACACCCACGATCGAGGCTTCGATGATTTCGTAGACCTCTGGAAACAGAATTAAAGTTTCCAGAGTTCTTCACAAACATCGTTCCAGCATCCATCGTGGAACAGCAATTAAAAAATGCAGGCGGCTCGTGGTAGAGAACCTCCACGAGCATGGAGGGCGCGAGACACCCACTACCACAACTTCTCCCTCCTTAACAAAGTGAAAGTTACAAATAACAATTTGAGAAAATCAAGGAAAAACATGAATAACTGAAAAGTTACATATTTTAACTGAAAATATAATCCTTGAATTTTGAAGGAATTTTCCTCCTGCGACTTCCCATCACTGCATTATCTGAGGTTACTCTTCCGGAATCTGTGAAAAGATCGCTGAAAGTTCCCTCAACAACAGGCAAGCGATCACGTTGCTCATGAGATGTATCACGCTGAGAATTTACAGAAATGTTATCAATCAGAGGCTGAATAGCAACTGAAGTTGAATCGTGCAACCAACTAGACCAGTCACATGTATCTAACTCTTTTTTGTTAAGTTTCATTAAGGAACAAGCTTGTGTATTAGAGAGTCGAACCAATGACCTTATTCCACCAACCCCTTTTACCAAGTAGAACAGATACTTTACTTACACTCGTTACCGGTTCATACTGACATTTATATTCGAGATCAATTAGGTTTTTTTTGTTTTTCAATGAAAATTCAAGAACATTTACTCAGTTGTAGAAAACCATCTCTTTTAGAAACTATTGATATCGCAAAAAGTATTGAACGTTCTAGGGTAAACTCAAAGGCACTTCATAATGAACAATTTGTAAATACAGTGAAAATTCCTGTTAATGAAATAACAGATTCTGTAAATGTTGTAAGTGCACCTAGGTATGTCAAGCAACCTTCCAGATGCATTACCAGTTGTTACAGGTGTGGCTAAAGGTCACACTTAGGTAATAATTCCACTTGTCCTGCATTGGGTAAAAAGTGCATGCTTGGTAAAAAAATAGGCCATGTTCAAGGAGTTTGTAGGTCAGGCAGATCTACCACTAAAGTCAACAGCGTGGAAGTTGTTGAATCAGTTGATAGATGCACAGAACATTTGCAGGATCTGCTATTACCTGCAGAATGTAATATGTTTTTTGATGGCAAAAAGGTCAAAGGTCCTTGGTGTAATGCATTATTTGGTAAGATTGAGGTTCCCATTATGGCAGATTCAGGATCTCCCATCACCATTTTATAAGAAGTTTTATTTTTAGAAAAATGGAAGGGCTCTGTCACTTTTATGAACACTGATGTAAATCCAAAAGCCTTTGGAGAATTTGATATAGACATGTTAGGTTATTTCATGTCCAGGGTGGAATGTTTGGGTAGATCTATTCGCACATGACGACGTCAGGGTAGCTGGTCGGTCGTTGTGAATTTCAATGCGTCTGAGGAAAGCAGTGGGGGGGCGCAATCGATGGGAGCGGGAAACAGGAGACGCGGTCTGGAGCGATGAGCAGAGGCAGGCAGTGAAGGGCAAAGAAAATCCATCAGAAAGTAGGAAAAGCGGTCCGGAACTATAATCAGAGGCAGGAAGCGAAAGATGAAGGAAATCCGTGGGTGAGTGACTGCTTGGCGTGGGGACCATATCGTCTCCAAGTTGTATTACTTGAAAATCCTGATGAAGCAGGTAAGCTTAAACAAAGTTTATTTCCAGGATTGCTGACACCCACAATCGAGGCTCCGATGCTTGCGTAGACCTCTGGAAACTGAATTAACGTTTCCAGAGTTCTCCGCAAACATCGTTCCAGCATCGATCATGGAACAACAATTAAAACATGCAGGCAGCTCGTGGAAGAGAATCTCCACGTGCATGGAGGGTGCGATACACCTACTACCACAGGTCACAAACCATTGATACATTCCATGTCAATCCCAAAGAGGAGGGAGATGCGTCTTCCATGTCCCTTCGTATTTACGATTAGTAATGGATCACAAACACCCTTTTTACGAGTCCGAATTACTTTTCTGATACCTGAAAGGCCTTTAATACATTCTAAAATAGTATGGTGCAATCGCAAAAATTGTATATTTGCGAACCACAGGTTTTGCACCTACAAAACAACTTTGTACATGAGGTATAAAGTATCAGAGTGAGTTTGAGAGTAACAGATGTCTTTATGACTCACAATGTTACTGTTGCGATTCCTTTCAAGGTAGCAAATGGGAGTTCTCCCATTCCTTTCGTACTGCAAAGAATGAATTGATGATCCACAGCTCTAGCGGCCTCAAACAGTTGAATGCTACCCGGCTGCCTTTTCAGTCGGTAAACATTTGCAAAGTTGGAGGAGTCTAAGAATTACAGCTTGCCATGTAAAAATGGCGGCTTTAGGGAGCACATTCTCTGGCGGAATGCTATTTCACAATGCACCACTTATGTTTTTCACAGACTCAATACTGTTGGTTCTAGCTGTTTATCTCAGCCAGTATTATAAGTAATACCATAGCATATATGTACATTGGACATTGAGTCTGCCTCATGCTTATATCATTTTTTCACTGGCAACAGTTTGTTGCGAACTCTTTTCCAAATCATGTCAAATTGTCCAACAGTGCTCACAGGGTGGAGGAAAAGCCACTCTAATGCACCCCAAATAGGGAAAAGAGGTCTCAATAGCTACAACTACAGTTACAAGCACTCTAGTTAAATCACCAAAGTGTCAAATGTCCATCCAAATATTTTATTTTATGCAAAACGTTCTAGCCAGTTCTAGAGTGTTTCGTCATTTGAAAAGGTCCAATGGCTTCATCAGGGCTAGACACAATGTATGCAAATATACAATCAGTCCATAGAGATAAAACAATGGGAAATTTCCTCCACCATTGGACATGTAACCAAATGATGCTGATATATTCACTAAAACTGATCATAATGGCACCTGGGACCAATGTAGTTAGCGGAAAGAAGCATTTTGCTACTTATTGTACCTGATAAATTCAGATTAGTGCAGGGTCAGATTTTAAAGAGTGAAAAATATTGTATCCTTCTCAGGGTCATGGTTGATGAGGGCCTCTGGGTTAGGATTACAGTTAGTGCAAGGGCTAGGGATGGTTAGGTATAGGGTTAAATTTAGGTGTAGGGTAGAGTTAGGAAATATATTGTAGGATTAAATATAGGTTAATAATTGGCTTTAGCATTAGGTTTAAGGTTTGGTGTTAGAGCAGTGTTAACGTAACACCTTAGATTTGACTATCTGAGATTAGATTTAGAGTTAAGTGTAGAATTGGGCTTAATGCATGTGCCAGGTGTTGGTTAAGAGTTACGTTGAAGTTAATGTTAGGATGAAGGTTAGGTTTTCTGAAATATGTAGGGTAATTGCTAAAATTTGGGCTAATCCTGAATTCAGGGTCAGTGTAAATATTTGTCTATGGCATGGAATTAGGGTTGATGTACTGTTGATTTCATGATCTTGATGAAGTGGCTAATTACAGTCCATGTACATACCTGTTCGACGTAGTGGTATTACAATGTAAAAATGTGCTGTTTTAGTAATAACCAAAAGTTCCATTCACAAATGTATTTGTGTATCTAAGTTTCACTTACATTCTCAAATATCTGCATTTCGAACCCTAATTTACATCCCTCAAGCACAGATATCAAGATTCAACAGAAAAGAACCATGTGTTGGAGAGCTCACCATATGGGAAAGGCAGTTCAGAAACACTGCAGCAGTTGAAAGTGCTGAAAAGTATGGAATACAGGCCCATAGGAGCTGGGGCTGAGCAGGAGAATGGCTTTACAGGGCAAAAGGCAGTTCAGACTGAGCAGAGCATCAGTATTCCATAATTCAAAACTTCCTGGGCAGTTCAGAAGCTATAATAGAGGAAGTGTATTGCCTCGCTACTTTCTGGGTTGCATTATTCCTTCTGGCATTAGTTTGTGCACCATATATGTTCCTGTACTTTTGTTGTTTTCATCTTCTCTTTATCTCTCTGAATATTCCCCCCTTACAGTCTCCCTACGCTACAGCTACTTAAAATCATCCTGCCACTCTTCTGTGAAGTCCTGCCTTAGTAGAAGTCACCTGGTTTGGTTTGTTTGCTATTGTCTGGGCCTGGGTATAAAATTTTGCCCCGGCTGCGGAATTAGCGGAATTCAGGAACTCCGCATTCTGTGGAGAATGTGGAGTTCCCGATAAATTCTGCATTCCGCTTCTTACCGAATTTACTTTTGGTTCGCGCGCTCGAGCCGGGTTTTTGTGCACTCTGGCAAACAAGATGAGTGTTATCGAGCTCTTGCGAGTGCCAGCGAGATTTGCCGGCCAGCTACGAGTACTTGCAAGACTTGCTGAACGCCTGTGAGTGCTCCCGAGACTTGCCGGCCACTGGCGCGGATTTAGGCCGTGCCTGTGACATCCGGCAAGTTTTTTCTGCAGACAGCAAAAGAGCGCCAGTGACCATGGTTGCTTCCTCAAGCAGATTTTCTCCTCAAGAAGCTGCTAAATATACGCGAAACAATGTTTTTGAGTTAATATGCTTCTCCAATGGACCATTCATGTGGTTTTTAGTGCGATGAGCCTTTTTTATTTCACTTTTTTTTCATAAAGGAGGAAGTCTGCCAGAGACTTCAGCTTCCTGTTCCTGTCTAGCAGTCTCCATCTAGCAGTCTCCGTGCTTTGTCCATCTCCTGATCACTTTGGGTTTGAATTTGGAGCTGGAAGGGTAATTCTCTTTGTCTGCTGCATGCATACTATTGAATTTAGGGACTTTGTTTTGTGATATCACAAGGAAGTTAAAAAAAAACTATTGTCTAAAGGTGTTGTTTGTTTGATTGAGGACATACACAAGGATTTATTTGTACTTTTATTAGATTTTAAAAATGTATTGTGGTGAGTGGCATGCTGTTTTAGTAGGGGCCTAGTTATTGTTTTGCATGTCATTTTTCTTCCTATGTAAGGAAAAATGTTGCCCAGTTCAGTACATTTTCTCATTTTTTTTTAATATAGTCGCAATATTCATGTATTTTAAATGTGGCCTACTCTGCCACCCGACCAGTAGGCTCAGAACTAGACATGGGTGCATGAAACAAATGTTTCTGTGGTGCAGGTTGAATTGAAACATCATTTATGCTAGGGATGGTGTTTGATTTCATTAAATAATGTTTTCGTTTTTAGGTATTTCACTTTGTTCTGCAAAATGGTAATATACATTGGATGGCTTTGGAGGATGTGTGTTGTTGTACAATTTTACAGCTCAGTTATTATTTTGTTTTTGGCATTTCTGAATTAATGAGTTATTCTCCTGTGTTACCATGCCTCTTTTGTCTGGCCGGTGTGTGAGTGTGTTTGCCATGGACCACCATTTGTCTTTGTTCTCCATGCCATGTGGCCAGGATCCATTTAGTATAGTCAGTGTCCAGAGGCCTGCATGTGCTCTTTGTTTTCCCTGCCTCCTTGCTTATTGTTTTACTATGTGGCTGGCGGCCATTTTGTGTAGTCAACCAGTGTGATTTTGTCATAGGCCTGCATGTGTACTTTGTTGTACCCATTCCTTCTCCGTCTCTTGCTGGCCCTGGCAATGATCTGTGCGGCTAGAACAAACATTATAAATTTCAGATGCCAGATACGTCTCCCCTTAAGCCATGTATTCAAGTCAACCAAAACCTTTTTGTAAAGGAGGGGCAGAGCTATGATGACTCTTGAGTCATTGGCATGCAATGAAGGGGAGGAATAATAATTGGTCAATGAAGGACATATGGACTTGGTTGGCAAATGCAATGGGACCATCCTTATACTGGTTTCTAGCCATGCCCCGCTGTCATTGAAACTGCTGATATACTGATACTGTCTAAATGAATACATACACAACATTAAGGGGGGGCATCCATGACCATGCCCACTCTCTAGTTTTACTGTTTGAGCATGAGCAAGAAAATGAAAGCCTTCTCAACTAACATGAATAGAATAAGAATAGCTTACTTGGGCATGCAATCTTCACAGTAGATGACCTGTCCTAAAATCACGTTCTTTTAGTTTTTCAGTACCAGTCCACAAACTATATATAAGCAGAGAGGGAAAGCAGAAAAATAGGAAGCTACAGACAGACTAGTACAGACAGGAGTAAGTAAACTACAGAAACTTGAAATGTAGAAAAGAACTAGGTTAATGCAAGGATAACAAGAATTTAACCAACATTAGATAGAAGTAAAACAAAGAGGAGTTGGTGAAAAATAAAAAGGAAAAAGTATTCCAAATGTGGGGCAGTAAAATGTATGGAAGTAATAATAATTATATTAACAGGTGGGTTTACTGGGGCCAGCAGATCAGTCGGCATCGGCTGGAGTGCTGATGTTAGTGGTGGAGGGGGAACTTCCACCCGCCGTGGCACTGGTGGTGTCATCCCCAACTCCCTGACCCGCCTCTATGTTGCTAGCCCTCTTCGTGCCCCTGGATGCAGATTTAAGAAATAAAGGAGAAAAAATAAAAAGTTTAGTGGTACCTTTGATAATCTCCCCAAAAATATTTTTACAGGCATAGGCAAACACAGTAACATTGTACTTTTATATATTAGATCTCCTATACTACTACTAGTATTGAGTTGACCTATTCCTAATTTCCTAAACCTAAGCCCTGTTCCAAATGTCCTAAACTACCTTTTGGAACTAATAATGCATTGCAACAAATGATCTTTGCTTCTCATTCTCAATCTCAACCCCCTTTGACTGGCCAACTGGGTCTCACTCTTGTTTCAATGGACAGATGCATACTACAAATCACTGGGGGATTGCCTGGGACTTGCACAGAGAATACTATATCACTGATATTACTACTACTGCCGCTATCTAAGTGACAGGACAGAGGAGTCTGCATAAATTCTTAAATAAGCAGCAAGCGAGCGCCAACGAGTACAATTCGGTAGCACAGAGCACCTGGCTGGATCACATAATATTTGTAACGTAAACCTAACTTACCTCGAAGTGTGAGCAGCAAATATATTAGCATAGAAAAAACACAACAAATAAATAGTTACTCACTGAGCCCCACAACCTCCACTCTTAGCAGGTTGAGCATGTCCTGTTCCCTGTCCAGGATGTCAGCACACTGATTTATTAATGTTACCCGTCCAACTTCCTGCTCCCTGTCACTTTCCCGTATGGGGACACTACATTTCCAATAGAGCTCTGCTTCTGGGGGAGGGGTTGTGTGCTTTCCCATGCTGCCTTGCGACGGAGGTTTAAACTGGATGCTTTTTTCTATGGCCGGTGCTTGGCTTACTGAGCTGCGGTGGACCACGCCGTGTATTGGATTCCTTGGATTACCTTGAGCTCTCTGTTAGTTTGGGAGCTTGTTTTGCCTGAATACCTTCCTGTTTTTTGCTCCTTCTCGTCGCTTCTTTTAAAGAAGATACCGAAGGGCTCCCCGTCCTTCCCCGGAACTTCCCGGAGTTTCCCGGACTTCGTCTCCTCTGAATTCCCTGCGGCACGGGGCGCTCTCACTCTACTTCCTCGGAGCTCCCCGGACCCCACCTGCCTAGAACCCTCGTTACGCTGAACGCGTTCATTTTTGGCTCTCCGAAGCTCCCGGACCCCGCCTGCTCTGAGACTCAGTGGCGTTGTATGCTCTCACTCCCAGAACTTCACGGACCTCGCCCGCAGGTGTAGTTCGAGCCCGCTCCTGATTCTTTTTGGGAATATCAACAAAAGAACGTAAGCGATTTATTTTTCCTTTTTTGTATTATCAACGTTTCACTCCACGACGCAAAATCACAAGTACATTTACCTGACTCACAGATTTGATTTGTCATTGCAAAAACTCTGCTTGGGACTGACGTTAATTAAATTCAACAAGACTAGTAAACTTTGGAAAATGCTAGACCTTCTTGAATGCTAGAGATATTTTTCGTATACTGGCGCAGCGCCCGTTTCTGTGAGAGGACTACAAAAGCTCATGAATATAGAGACTAGCGCTTGCGCTGTGTTAATTTTGGAGAACCTCGGGTGTTCAACGGACAAAACCTTTATTAATAACTGTTGGGAGAAACAAACAAAAATAACATTCCTCTAAAATTGGATTCAAATATTGGGCTGCATTATTTTTGTGATAGGCACAAAACGGATGCCTTGGGCTTCTGAGTACTTCTTCTAGCTTGGTACTACAGGAGCCGTTTTATTATTTCTTACGAAGTTACTTTCAAGAGGAGACATTGCATTAAACGAGTCTCACATTTCGCACTTGTGTAAGTATGAGGGAGTACACAACCTTGACTATCACTGATGTTATACCCTGCTACCATATTTACCGCCCCTATATTTAACACTGCCCTTGTCTCTTTTTCTCCTGTTTTTTATTTTGTCTGCTACAGTCCAGAAACTCGAGCCTTCTCCTACTCCCTTTTCTTGATATATAACACGCCTGCTATTTTCAAGATATCGTGGTCCTGTGGTGGTCTCCTCTCTCCTTGGGGGTATCCGTTTCTAGTCTGGGGTATTTACTGTACAGACTGGTGACTGTACCTTTTGGGAGAGTTGGGACACTGTCTTCGCTCCTGAGGATACTGGTCTTGCTACTGCTCTGGGATCAAGCCCCAACAGTTAACTGCTGCTGGGTGTGCTGGACCCCAGAGCTCTGGTGCACACATCGGTGCACCCTCCACCGCAGCAGTCAACCCTCCTGGAGGCCGTACCCACTGCTAGGCCTGCCCCCTGCTGCCAACATGGAGGGGAGGTGACGCCTCACATATAAAAATAGTGCAGCCACCTCCACCTCTGAGAAAATACTGCACACTTTCGACAACCACAAGGAGAGCGGCGAATAGATGCCCCGGCACCACCACCCCTCCTCTTACCCTGCCCTACCATCTCACTGGGTAGTCCAAAAAAAGAAAGAAGAAATAGGAGAAGAAAGAAAGGAAAAAGTAAAGACTTGAAGATAAAAACTAAAAAGTAAAAAAAAAGTCATGAAAAACTCAATTGACATGACAAAAACGTAAAACACATAAACAAAAAAACACACTGATACAATAAAGACAACTAACTTTATTACTACTAAATGCCTTCTGTGAATACCAAAAGTAGTAAGTTTAACCAAAAGTAGTAAGTTTAACCAAAAGTAGTAAGGGCATTCTATGAATACCAAAAGTAGTAAGTGCCTTCTGTGAATACCAAAAGTAGTAAATTTAGGATTTTGTCTCAGATTAGTTCTGTGAATCGGGCCTACATATTTTGGCTTAGTGCCCAAAAGTGTTTCTAAGGCACCACAAAGATGCAATCTATGACACCTCATTAACTGAATAGCATATTTGTGAGCTGGCGCTTTCAGACTGCCATCATTATTGCATTCTGGCACTATATCAGCCTTTTCTTGTGTTCACTGAAGATAAAGGCCAGATGTTACCCTTTGACTAATTTGCACACAAAAAGGAGATTGGAGATAAGTTTTATGTGTACCATATTCTAGTCGGAACCACAACTTTCAAATTGTCTCGTAAATTGCTGCTGTGATGATTTATTTTTTTAATACGCTGACCATTTAAAAATATTGGACATATCACAAGGAAAACACAAGCCAGAAATATACAATCCCCGCACGGAATATGTTTAGTTAAAAGACGCACTCAATACACCGATGATTCATTACGCACTCCACTTTATTAATACTTTTTTGGTATGATTTACAGATTGCCGAGAGTTGCTCAAAGGGTTGCAAATTTAGAACTTTTGCCCGATTTGCAAATGTAGCTTCCTGCCTAAGTCATATTTCTGGTGTTTGATAGGTAACAAAACGACCATGACACTAAGGAACTTGGGGACATATTCGTAAGGAAATGGCATAGCGCAGCAGCAAATTTCCAGCACCAAGCTGCGTCATTTAAAAAACCACATGGATGTGCCATATTCACAAGAATACAGCGCATCCCTGTGTACCCTTCCACTGGTGTGTTAAATAGCTATCTAGTGCCAACACAGACACCCTTGTGCCATAGTGCAAGGGCCAGCTACTGTCTTTTTGCTACCCATACGTTTCACCTTGATATCTACTGCAGAATAAGTTAAACACTTTTCCCGTATTTGTTCCAATACTTCTGGCAATACCACAGTTCCCCACAGTTGACACTGTTGTGTATTTGGTACAGTACACATTGGGAAGCACATATATAACATTTGGGGCCCTATTATGTATAGGGCGCACTTTCCTTAATAATGCCCTGGAGCACCTGAAAACAGGTTTTCTGGGTGCAAGCAGGGAAAATGCGCCCTATTACATAGAATGCGCGGCCCCCAGCTAGCCACAAACTAGTGCTGCCCTGGGGGCAGTGCATTCAAGTGAAATATGGAGCGGCTTTGAAATAGCCGCTCCGTGTTTCTCTGTGCAGGCGGCAACCCGCCTGCACTTTTAAAGGGGATAAAAAATCCCATTGCAGACAGGTGCAGTGATTGAGTGCACCCACCTGCAAGGGGATGTCTGGGGGGTCCACAGGATCCCCTTTCCCCTTCCAAAGGGCTGCTCTCAGGGGGCACATTGACAGTGCAGCACCTTTTAAGTGGCACACTGTCAGTGCGCCTCCTGACAGCTTCTTTGCCTCTGCACCTGCGTCTATAATGCGGTGCGGGCGCAGAGGCAAAGGGATTCCCTAATCAACGCGGGGCACGCCACTATGCAATTGAGGGAATGAACTCTTGAGGAAGTACTGGTGCTTTATGTGTACCAGCGCTTTCAGTATTACAGAAGGAGATGCACAAACGTCTGCGGCCCCTTCTGTAATACCAAAGTGCCCCAGGGGCACACAAAGTGGGCACAAACACCCGTCACGCCACGGGGCACTTAGTGTATTTCATTACATTTGAGCAGGCAATACCACATTATAGCATTTATCATCTTGTGTCTGTGTAGGTGTTGCATAACCTCTCCTCTGATTCGCTCTGGGCCTTCCAATCCTCAGGATACTATTTCTAGGCAGCACCGAGATGCCCCAGGGTGAGTCGTGCGCTATAGAAATAAATCTAACATATTGTCTCAGTATCTCAATGTTGTAGCACCTACATTCTCAAATGTCTGTATAAGATTATAATCTCCGTTAGCATCTCTCTATTGTGAACGCTCTTTCAAATTTTAATCCAGATTCTTGTTATTATGCAATGGGCATCTAATGGTTCATTTTTCTGCTGCATTTTAATCAACAGAGCTAAATTATACAATCACTGACAAGAAACATTTGCCCATTAAGAGTCTTTTGAAGTCTAGAAAAACTTTTTTAGTAGCCAAACACACTACAGAGGTATATACAAATTACAGAACGTTGTAGTTCATAAAATGAGCTTAAACTCTTACCCCTTTGGCAACTCAGTTGGATGTTGGTTATCTCTGACTATGATTTTTATGATAAATTATATAACAAGTCTTAAGTCTAATGCCTTATCACACCAAGATCAAGTTGGAGTGTGACAATCAAGTGACTGAAGATGTGCCATTCATTTTATCTCCAAAGAGTGTACGTGATCATATCCCAGGGGTGAAGTAACAAGAGTCTTTCTTATATCTTGATTGAATTATTGAAGATTATTTATTTAGTGGCCATCAAGTATGAAATCAAAAAAATAAGAGGTCTAATCACATACCTCCACTTCTCAATATCATTACACCGACTGCCGATGGACCCTGGTCATTATGATTAAAACCTATGGGAGGGAGGGCCGAGAATACTTATGGAAACCTGTCCCTTAGAACACCCATAATGAACCACTCAGAACCAACAGCTTCAGATTGATCTGCAAACCGGATTTCAAACAATCCAAATATTGTGACACAACCACCAAGGTGCAAGGTAGTACACTGTGAAGGTGAAACCAAATGTTGGTGTGCTGCATAGTCTACTAGCATTCAAAAACAGTCTAGAATAGCCTTGTTCACAAGGCCTTCCCCTCTTGACCTCGCATACAATTAAACAGAACCATTCAGCTTTACTGTAGGAATTGGATGGACCCCTCACCATTGAGGAAATCCACACTCATCTTAAGAATTCCTTCTTTAGAAATGTATAACAAGTGGACTTCAGCATGTTAGAGTGACTGCCAGTGACATGCTGTCACTGTAGAAAATAATATGCAAAGTGAATTAAAATCGATATTGAATTGCTTGGAATTATACTGCATCTATGGGGGAGTGCAGAGGTTTGTGGAGGAGGATGGGACTTGGCAGATTATTGTGATACAAGTCTACCGGCTCCCGCGTGTGTGGGTAAGCACTACATTAGTCAAACCTGCAACTCACCACTGCTTTGAGGGAATGCCATCAGCTTCTAGAGTATATGGAGCAGGCTGTGCTGATGTAGGGTAAGAACGTAACACAACACCAACAACTTCTATATTTCTAAACCAAGCTCTACACAAGTCACATCTGAATTCCATGATATTTCACCATTCATTTAGGGGGGTGTCACACTTTCTGGTGCCTGTGAGAGCGGTGGACTTGTGAGATTGTTAAGAGCGCAAAAGAACACCACCCGCTTCTGTACTAGTGTACCATGCCCTGTACTAGTTGTGCCTGAATACCATGACATTTCACCAATTTTTGAGGGGAGTCTTAGCATTTCTGAAGTTGGAGGACAGCAGGCAATAACAGGTTAGGAGTATGATATTAACCACCTGCATCTGCATTTGTGAGACAAGAGATATCATGGTCACATATAAATGTGCAACACTTACGGATTTTTTTCCAGAAGAGTTATAGTTTGTGCCGTTTGTAGGAGAAGGTTTGGTTTTCAGGCCTGTTAAGAATGCAGTAGAATGGCCCTGATTCTGCATTTGTGTGCCATTTATTACATCGAAGAATACTAAGTTCAAAACTGAGGCTGCATTGAGTGCAAAATAACAGTGGGCTGGGATGTGCCATGAGTGATTACTAGTGGCTGAGATTAATTCAAGCATTCCACCCAGTACTGTTTTTGTATACTTCAGTTTGTTACATTGATCACTACTACATTTCACAACATCTCACCGCTGCCTTGGTGAGTGCTTCAATTTCTGGTTTTCATGGAGGAGGTTGGGCTTTTTCAGGTTGCATACACATGACTGAATAGCTTCTGCACTTGTGTGCTAGGCGCTGTATTTGTTACACCCAAATTGCATGTCATTTCATCTTTGATTTGGGGTGTGTGTCACAATGTTTAGTGTCTCCAGAGGCAGGTGGCTTTTTTAAAGTTTAGATTGTGAAAGCCCGCCATCTGCTATGCATGCCAAATGCTGCATTTGTTACTCTTGTTTGCCCAACATATTACCCCTGCTTTGGGATGTTTTACCGGTTCTGGCGTTTGCGAACGAGCGCAGGTCTTGGCAGGTTGTTGAGAGGGTGAAAGAACACCTCATGCTACCACATTTGTGGGCAAAACATTGCATTATGAAATTGCTGGCAGCTAGACTGCTAACCAGTCCCAAGATGCACTGTCACGAATAAGCCCTGGGCTCAATCCATTTAACGCTGAATAAACTGGCTGAAGACCGAGTTCGGCACAAATTAAAACATTTTTAATGCTTGAAAGGAGAGTTCATTCAAAACAATATATTAGCATCTGTCAAACTAGAATTCTTTTGACACATATCTTGTGCAATGCATCTTTTTCCTAAATTAATTCTAAACACTCAAATAACCCAATGCATTTCGGGTCAAAAAAGAACCTTCATCAGGGGTAACTAAAAACGATTTCCAAGTAGACCGAAAATCTACATGTTGCCCAAGTTTCATAATCATCTGATAAATACTCTGTTTAAACCAATTGTGTCAATTTGCGTTTTTTTACATGAACCCTTTAGTCACTATTTGGATACCTTCTTACAACCCATTGTGCAAGAATGGAAATCCTGCATTCAAGATACAACTGCTTGGGGGCGTGGCTATGCAGCGTAGCGTGATGGCCGCTGCCTAGTGAAGCTCCGTGAACTCCGACTCTTCCCCTCATATCCGATACATTTATCCGAAAAACTGAGACGGAATAAAGTGACGGGAAGGCACCCGGCCTCGGATCCAGCAAAAGCAGAGTTCGCCGGCCGCACATGAATCAAGATAGAGACCACCGCAGTTTGCGGCCTGCAGCAGGAGCGTGCGCCGGGACCTCGAGTGACAGCGTAGGCGGCGTGCGTGCTTATGCAGGCGGAAGGATTGTGCACCTGATCCTGGGACTGCCTCACTGTTCTACCTCTGGGGGTACGTACATGGCGGTACCCGACAGATGCAGGAGTCAGGAGGGGGTTCTGCCAAGAGACCACGAGGCAAGGGCAAAAGAGCCTGAAAAACAGACACCGAACGACACCGTGGGGAGAAAGTGTGCCGGTGGCGCAGTGAGTCCGGGACCGGGGCCTGCCATAGACGCGGAGGGGGTGGGGACGGTCGGAGGCCTAGAGCGAGAGTTACACGGCCGCCCCTCTGCCGTCCCATCCACGCTGGGAGCTAGAGGTGGGGTCTTACCCCCCCAAAAGGGGGGACGGAGCCCAGACAGGGAGCTGTGACCACACGTGATACCCACTGGGTGTGAGGTGGAGGCGGGGGGCAGCCCAGGCCTACAAAAAGACCCCGGGGGACTGGGAAGAAACAAATATTGGAGGGAGGAGGATTGTGACCTCCTCTGGTGCCGTGCTCTGTAACGGCAGGAATCACCTCATAACGCGAAAAACGGGGCAACCTACAGTACCACACCGGGGAGTGCACAAATAGCGGAGCCAAAGTGAGGAACTCATTGACACCACAGCGGGGATTCAAGAGAGACAATCCGACCCTCGTCCACCCACCGTCTTTCCCTAGTGGCCCGACCAGTCCATACCTGGGAGGTTGAGCTCAGTACCCATAGTGTTTTTTCCCTTAACGGCGCCACAACAGGGGGAGAAAAATTGGCCCTGCTGCCTAATACCGCCAAACGGAGGGAACAAAGCGGTCTACGAGAGGCACGATGACATCCACGAGGTGCCCCAAAACAGTACAGACCAATAAACTTGACCGTTATACGCTCCCCAAAGAGTCCTTGCAAGATCCTCCACCCAGGGACAAAAGTACTGGAGCACAGCCGGAATGAACCCGGAACCCACCCTAAAAGAAGTCATGGCGGCAATAGCAGGGGTCAAAACCTCACTGGAACAAAAGATGGACTCCATAACCATCGAAGTGAACCTAATACGGGCAGACCTAACCAAAAATAGTGAACGAGTCAAGCAGGTGGAACTCACAACCATGAGCCTAGTAGAAGACACCTCACAACTGCGGACAGACGTTAAAGATTTACAGACTTTCAGAAAGTTTGCAGAAACTAAGCTGGATGACTATGAAGGACGTCTTAGGCAAAATAACGTGCGCATAATGGGGGTTCCGGAGAAATCGGAGGGCTAAGGCAACAGATCTCTTCGTGGAAGACCTCATCCTTAAGCACCTACAACCCAAGGGGATAGGGAAATTCTTTGTCATAGAGAGAGCGCACAGAGTCCCCAGGGGCCGTCCGAAACTGGGAGCCCCCTCGTCCAAGTTCTCAACTTTCGCAATCAAGATGCTATACTCCAGCATACCAGAGCGGGGCCCCCGCTCCGATATGAAAACGCAGATATAACCTTCTTTCCCGACTTCACCCAAATGGTGCAGAGGCAACAAACATCCTTTCTGGGAATCAATAGGACATTTAGAGACAGAGGCTTCAAGTATGCTATTTGACGGATGGAAGGGCCTGGTTCTTCGACCATCCAGAGTCAGCAGCCGACTGGTTGGAGAGCCGCTGAGCATAAGGTCATAAAAGTAGATTTGGCGGAATATAATCAAACTGTGCAGGTTATGGCCTGAGGAAGTCCATGACGTAAAGTACCCCAGTGCGAGGTACGTCAGGCCCTGGCAGGGGTTGGGAACAGACACCGGGGAGCACCGTTGGACTTGTAAAGAGGGCGGATGCCTTCTAAGGACAAAGTTTGGTTTGGTTTGGTTTGGTTTCCTCTCAGGGAACCGTATTGTAGTTACATATGGGGGGAGGGAGGGACGAAGCACCACGCACCCCACTTTTCTTCACTTGGTTAATTAGTTGGGCGACAGGCACTCTGCAAGTTAAGAATGGGCAGTTTTGAGCACTGTAACATTCATATCGGTCTACATGCCCCCTGGTTTCCAAGGTGACACATTTAAAGATCTAGGCACGCTCCTCTTATCACTTCCGGAGGCTCTACTAGTTGTAGGGGATGGCTTTAATGAAGTGGTCTCAGGGGTACTAGATCGGCACCCCCCTGCGAAATCAGGCCTTCTAGTAGATGGTTGCCCAATTTTCTCGAGGCGATGGGGTTGGTGGATGGGTAGAGGACACACAATCCAGATAGGATTCAGCACACCTTTCTGTCGGGGACCCACCATAGCCCCTCCCGAATTGACTACATTCTGGTCCCAGCGTCACAGGTAGTCAATATTCGCGAGGTCCGGCACCTGGCCTGGGGAATTTCCGACCACACCCCTGATATGGGTAAATATAGTCGTAGGCCAAGCAAGGGTTGGGAGAGTCGCTCCCATCAGTCCCTGGTATCTCTGGGACCCAGGAGTCTGGAGAGAACTAAACCAGGCTACGGGCCATTTCTTTCAGGAGAATGAGGGTATGGTGGACTCTGCCCAACTGTTATGGGAGGCTTATAATTCAGTAATCCGTGGGCAGGCCCTGTCCCTGATCATTGGAAAAAAGACAGGCAGAAAGACATGGTGCAGGCAAAGGACGAGGTCTGCAGACTGGAGGAAGAGTTAGAACTAGAAGTAAACCATGAGAAACTTCACACACTACAACTCAAACAAGATGAGTTTAAAGCATTAGCCACTGATAGAGCCAGAACCCTGGGGAGAGAAACACAAAGCAGAATATATGAACAGGGGGATAAAGCGGGGAAATTAATCGCATGGCTTGACAAGAAGGAATGAGCCAGCCGTCTGGTACCTAAGTTGAGGGGCGAGGAGGAAACTCCAATCACTGACCCACAAGAAATAGCAAATCAATCTGCCGAATATTATCAGACGGTATATCATGCTAGAGGACAGTACTCCGAGGAAGACTCCCGGTCGTTAATACATGACATTAGACTCCCCTCCCTGACAGATGAAAATCGAAACTATCTAGAAACCGCACAAGCAATCAGAGCTCTTCACTCAGGAAAGGCCCTAGGCCCCCAATGGAATACCCATCTAGCCATACAAGCTCAGACCCGACAAGATAGCCCCACACCTCCGAGCAATGTTTATAGACAGAAGGGAAAGGGGAAGGCTCCCGGAAGACCAGAGGGTAGCCACCATTGTATTTATCCACCAAGAAGGTAAACCAAAGACCAACTGTGCCTCCTATAGGCCAATTTCCCTCCTCAATGCAGAACCCAAAATCCTAGCGAAACTTCTCGCAAATCGGTTAGTGAAATTAATAGGCAGCCTAGTGCATCCTGATCAATCAGGATTTATGCCACTGTTCACTGCAAACATTTCATACTTGACAACAATGTTTCACATCCAAAGAAAGGATATATTATACCACACATCCAGTGCATCAGTGGGAGGTTGTTGACAGAACCAGGAAGTAATCTCAGAGGAGGAGGAGCCAGCCGAGAGGCGAGTGGACACCACACTTCTCAAGCCCCAAAATCACCCTGAAAACACAAGCTTTGGGCTGAGACGAGTTGCCCCTTGGCATCCTGAAGACACCGCCACCTCCACCCCGCCCCCATCCTCTAGTTTCCCCCGGCGCCGTCGTCCCGTTCTGCTCTCTGCACTGTGGGCCTGTGTGCTCAGAGTGGCGCAGAGAGGGCCAGAGGAGCCAAACAGAGCAACCCAGACAAAACTGAGCTGCCGGGGGCCAGAGACCTGAAAGCAGGGTGCAAGGTGTGGTGGCAGATTTTCTAGAGGTTTGCCCACTTGCCTTTTGGACTTTCTGCTTTTCTTGCCTTACCCTGTACTAGCCTTCCACGGGACCTCCTCCCCGGCCAGAGAATCAGTCACAGAGCTAAAGCAGGAGGTAAAGTCCAGCCAGGGGTCACGGCAACTGGGGGTTTGAAAGGTGGAAGAGAGCACCTAAAGGAGGGCTTAGCAGCAACTGTGGTGGGTACCATGGGTTAGGTACCACAGCACAGGTCGAGTGTCGAGGTCCGCAGAAGCAGTCCGATAAAGTTCGGGTGCCGCTTGCAGGCCTCGTGCACTCCCACCTCACATTTCTGCTAGTTCATCTTCTTCCCTCCCTCCTCTCACTCTGTTCCTCCCGTGCCTTTCATCGCCCTCACTCCCCACCAAACAGCCAGTCAAACCAGTCAAAAGAATCAACTGGGGCAAGAACAGTGAGAGCACCATCCACTTAGACCAGCTATACACAGCCATCCCCAGTATCCTGGATCCAGCGCCACATTGCAGCGCTGCCTGTCACCCACTTGCCACCCGCTAGTTTTCCTCCAAGTGCCAATCCACCGACCTCAGTCAGGTCAGGTCAAGAAGACCACAAAAAGTTACAACACCTCCTGTCCTTGTTTGGGGTGTGCTCATGCCCCTCCCAAATAAACTGCAGGCATTTTTTTAATCTTGTGGAGGCGAGGCGGCGCCCACCCGAACTGACCAGAGGAGAGGAGGGAAGAAAGCACACAGAGACAAAGAGATAACAGTCCGACGCACAGAGCCACAAAGTCCCGGAAGATCTGAGACTGAAGAAGTTAATTCCCAGCACCCCACACCAGCTCACGCATCCTGTTTAGCCCACCCAGATCAACCCATAAGACCGAGGCAGACCAGCAGTCAAATAGCTCAAACATAATGCAGCTCCCGCAAATGAGGTCAGGGAAGGCCAGATGTTCATCACTGCAAGGGAGCAAATAGAGGAAGCTCTCTCAATGGGCCACTGCCACTCAGGGTCAGGTTGCCTGCCCTGACAACCAACCCAAAATTACCGCAAAACTCCAGTTCCTGAAAAATGCTGACTTGGCCTTTCTTTCAGATACAACTGACAGCAAGGGCCTACTAGCCCCTCTAACACCAGTAATAGTAGTACACACCAGGGCTACACCTCAAGGCTCACCCCTGGTCATGGCGCACCCATCTACTCTAACCACAGTAGGAATATCTAATTTCCAATTTCCACTCCTGGCCCACCAAGGCAACACTGACAAAGTAGAAGGAGGGTACCCTGCAATCCCAGTAAGCAGGACACTGGATTTGGAGGAGATCATTGATTTTACCTTCACCTTGACCAGCCATGGTGCGGGTCAACCTAGTCAATCAAACTTAGCCTCTATGGCAGCAAGTACTTCAGCAGTGGAGAACAACATCATACTCCAAACCTTCCATTAAGTGATCTCCTCCCTGGTCCCAGTTTCTTCAAATGAACCAATGGCCACAACCTTACCTATAGCCCCATTTCAGCTGGACGGAGCAAGCAACCATATGCCAAAACAAACATGTGTAAAAGACCCAGGCCAAGAAAGCAGAGCCTAGTAGGCATCGCAGGTACACACTGAGCGCACAGAGACGGCTTTTTTAACCCAAGAAGATTGGGATAAAATTCTAGCCTCATTCACCACTGACCACAAAAAAGAAGTCTCCCCCAATAAATCGAATCCCCCAGAAGGGCATCTATACCAGAGACTGCAGTAAAAGGGAACAACTCTCCAGACACAGGAGTCTGGCCCTCCATGCTAAAAGCCATTCAATCCATGGTCGATGCCATGGACTACCATTCAGCAAAAAATGGATATCCAAATAGAGCTACTAAACACCTTGGCCACCCATTCATTTATTTATTATATTTAGAAAGTTTTATATAGCGCAAACATGACCACCGAGGGTATTAGAGTGCTTTACAGATTATGCCACAAGAAGGGTACAAGCAAACAATACAGAATAAACAAAGCAAAAAATTCACAGTCTTAAAATGTCAGACATTCTCGTGAGCCAGGCAGCTGGGCCAAAAATCAGCGGTTATGTCCCCGAAATCAATGGGAGAAGCCCGACTGAGGCAAAAATCTCTTCATCAGGAGCCCTTTGACTTCTTTTTTGAAGAGGACTATGGAAGGGATCACCCTGACTTCGGGGGGAAGGGAGTTCCAGATCCTCGGAGCCAAACCTGAGAAGGCTCGATTGTAGGTTTTTTGTTTCTTGGGTGCTAGCGCTTCTGGAGGAACTCGAACCACATGAGAGCTCCAGTTGTTGTGCGAGGTACAGCGGGGTCTTGAAGTGGATGGCTTTGTGTGCCATGCATGCAATTTTTAATTGTATACGAGCTTCATATGGAAGCCAATTTAGGGCCAGCAAGTCTGGAGAAATATGGTTGAATTTTTTTGTGCCAGTTTTGAGCCTAGCTGCAGAATTGAGGGCAACCCATGTGGTATGGTTTGATGTCAAAATTGCCGACTTAAATAACCTCATTAAAAGGGTCCAAACGACTCTAGGGAGTTAACTATAAGGTGTATATGCTTCCCTATACTGGAGAAACTGAGCACCCTTGCCACCTTTTTTGAAGACCTAAAAGCTGTCCTAAAGCCTCAAATAGACAAAGAGATCCTCACACCCAGGATGAGACCTTGGACAATAGAGGCAGCTCAGCGACAAAACAGCCCAAAATAATGACTAGCCCCATCACACTCAGACCTTCCTCAGACGTTTAATCTCTCTTTGGCCCACCACCATCTCAGGATCGTTCTAGTGAGACCACGGCAATAGAGTCTGGGGCAGCCGATAGCCAGAAAATAAAAAGCGGCATCATCAACAATGGTCTAGCCAGCTCGGCCTCAATGATCCATCCCACAACACACCACCTATCCTCTCAATCAAAGCTGACACTGGCACCAGATCAAAAAGAGGCCAGCAAAGGAAGTCAAGGAACAAAATCATCCCTAAAACAAATTGGCTGAGGAACTACGCCATCTTTGGAAACACCCCCTCAATGCAAGAAAGGCAAGGGGTCGACTCTCCTAGCAAGAACAGGTCAAAAAGGATTACACAACTGAGGATAGTACTTCTTCCTCCATATCGACACTAACTACAGAAGGCCAGGACCCCGTGATGTAGGACCCAGAACAGTTCAGGACTTTGATCCCGAATATCAGCACACCCCTCATTCCAGAGGCCTAGAATGCAAGGAAAGAGCCTTTTTCTAATCACACCCTCTCCTAGCTAACACAGTTGAAGAAAACATGAACAGGCACACCAGCGGCCCAGAATGCAAGGAAAGGCCACCCTCTGTCCACTGTTAACTCAGTCAAATAAAATTTGGAAAAGATGACCTTGGGCTCATCACCTCCAGCAATAACAACATGGAGCATCTGTCCTGGAAACTCAACCTGCAACAGTAATTTGGTCTTAAAAAGAGTCATTCAAAACAGATGGAGGGTTTCCTGGCAGTACAAAGGGGCAAAGAGTACACAGCCCTATCCAACCTTCAGCTACTGACCAAGAGCACACAACACCCTGCAAGATCTCCCAAGCAAGAGAACATAGTGCAGCCCTGTTCCATCCACTTTACCACTTAACAGGAAATGATGACATCCTTAACCGAGGCAATATAATAACACAGCTGAATCAGATTCCAGAACTTGTCGGGTCAACCACTACCAATATTGAATATATCCAATTCGTAAACACAAATCAAGGGCACCAGAGAGACTCAACAAAGGTCATTTGGAGCTTACTGAATATGGCTGACAAGGTTCAGCACAAAGGTAACTGTTTCCTGGCATGGGGTATAATCACAAAAAGATACCTAGAACCAGGGTACCCATTCCCAATAAGGAGGACCGAAGACTCTGAGCCAGGGAAAACAAATATCCCACCAAAACCGTACGCAGTGCTGAAAAACATAAAGTGTAAGCCCACCAAGCTAGGAAAAAGCAGACCCTGCATACCACCCTATGGGCCCGATTCACAGAATTAACTTAAGACAAAATCCTAAACTTACTACTTTTGGTATTCACAGAATGCACTTACTACTTTTGGTATTCACAGAATGCACTTACTACTTTTGGTATTCACAGAATGGATTTACGACTACTAACTTTACGTCCGCACTCGGGCCAGAAGCTCCGCCTCCGGGCCAGAAGCTCTGCCTCCGGGCCGGAATTTCCGGCCCGAGTGCGGACGTAAAGTTAGTAGTCGTAAATCCATTCTGTGAATACCAAAAGTAGTAAGTGCATTCTGTGAATACCAAAAGTGGTAAGTGCATTCTGTGAATACCAAAATGGTACTAAGTTTAGGATTTTGTCTTAAGTTTGTTCTGTGAATCGGGCCCTATGATTCAGCACGAGTGGGGATGGATTGCAAGAGTACTAAACAAACCACAGCCGGCAGGGTGAAACGGGGGCAGCTCGGGCAGATCCCAAGAAACACGTAACACCTGTCCAATTCTGCTCATGTAACATACACGGCCTAGCAAGCAAGCTTGAAGACCAGGACTTTATCTCCTTGCTCCAAACCTTCTCGGGTGGTTGTGCACAATGTAATCCTGGTGACCAAAAATATCCAAATTCAGATGCAGCAGATGGGGCTTCGCAATTTATTTGTCCACCACAATCAAAGCCAGCAGCAAGGAACAAAAAACTGACTTGGATAATATCCAAATACTGCACATAACTATGCAAGAATGGCCGTAGCCAGTACAGCCATCACAGTGACTTTAGTAAACCTCTACGCACCACCTAACTGCAAAGACCGCACAGAGACCCTGATGAAGCTGTGCCACAACCTTCCCAGAGTAGGGGCGTCCTACCCACACTCCTTGATCATTGTTACAGGTGTCTTCAATACGCATCTGCTAGGCTCTTCACCTAAGAGCAAAATTACTGAGGCACAAGAGTGTCAATGGGACATCCCAATACAGGCAAAAACAGATTCAGGGAGGAGGGACCAAAAGGGCCTTAACCTGCTCAGTAAACTGTAACACCTACATTTCAGTGATCTCAATGGCCGTTTCCAAGACTATATCGCTCCGGCCATATCATTTCACTCTACCAGCTGAAACTTTCTTATCAACTACACGTTTGGATCCCGGTGCCTACTACAATAAGTTTGCTCATTTAAAATGGGGTAAAGAACGGAGAGTGACCATCTGCCCCAGGAGCTGGAGCTTGCCCTTGCTGTGATCGAGAAAACCCGCACCTCAGACCCCCCGGGATCAACCTACCAGGCCGTCCTAAGGATGGTAAAATTGACCTCAAACACCATAGACTTCTTGGAACAGGAAGCTGAAAACCACTTTAAGCTGGCTCAGAGAAATAGGAACTTCCCAAGTAGAAACTGGGTAGCAATCATAGACTGTTTCTTCCAACAACATGCCAAAAAAGGAAAATCTCATACAGCCCCACCACCAACAGGCCATCCTGCGCAAGTTCCTAGAGCAGCACGGTGGCTCCCTCACAATGAAACCCTCACAGCCGCCTTAAGGCGCAAGAAAAAAGAGTTGAAAAGGGCGGTCTGGAGCAAAAAGAGGGAAATTTCACAATCCTTCTGGGCCAAGCTGATCTGGGACACTAAGCATTGCAATTCCAACGCATTCTGGCGATCTGTCAATGCCCTAGAAAACACATTATAGTCATGCTGAGAATCTAACTTGTCTGAGGATGCCTGGGCATCCTTCCTACTTCCTCACTTTAACAACAATAACACGCATGCAGCAGACACATCGAACGCCCAGGGGCGGCCTCGGCTGATGAGCACTTCCTGTCAAATTCATTGCCCAGTGGCACAGACAAGGTGCAAATTATAGATGAAGCTATAGTGCAACTGCATATAATTAAAGGCAGAATCACTGGCATTCCAGGCCTGAACAGAATTCCACATGCCATCTTCAAGACCAACCCAGCCAGATGGGCAGAGTATATTGTCCTAGTATTCACTGATGCTCTCTCAGGTGCTACAATTCCAGCATCCTGAAAATGGTCTATCATTGCACCCATCTTCAAGGGAGGCGATAAGTCAAAAGCCCAAAACTATAGACTGATAGCCCTCATTGACAATGAGGCAAAGTATTATGCAGGTTTTCTACTGGAACAGCTCTTTGCCTGGGCCAAGGCAAACTTAATCATCTTGAATAACCAGACAAGGTTCACAAAAAAAATGGGACTTTGGCAAATATGCTTGGCACAAACAGCCAAATTACCAGTCTATCTATGCTAGATAGACTACAAAGCCGCCTTCGACTGTGTTACCCGGAATAGGCTTAGAAGTAAACCAAAGAACTGGGCTGCACCACCGTTGGTCCTAAGAGCGATTGAAAAACTATATACGAATACCTGGGTCAGAGTAAAGCTGGACAGTGGGGCTAACCTCTCCAGGGCCATTCGAACATCCTGCGGCCTCAAGCAGAGTTGCGTCTTAGCACTCACTCTTTTTAACCTATTTCTGGCAGACCTTTCCACATCCCTGGCTTCGGTTAACTGCCATGCCCCAAAGCTTGGCACTACTCTTCTCTCAAATCTCCTCTATACTGATGACTTGGTGCTGATTAGCCAGACCAAAGTAGGAATGTCACCCCTAAATATGCAACAAAAAATGGCCTGACAATCAACACCAAGAAAGCTAAAATCATAAACTATTCTTGAAGAACAAGCGGCAAAATCAACTGGTTTCTTGACTCCACCAAGGTTGATGAAGTCACTGAATACAAATACTTCGGACTTACATTTGACAATAAAGGAAACTTCAAACTCCACAGGGAGGAAGTAAAAAGGAAAGGGCTCACTCTGACAGCAGGTTTCAGGGCGCTATTTAGTAACCTGAATAGTCGGTCATACAGCCCCATTTTTGAAAAAGCAAGGGCCAAGAAAGTCTCAACCCTGGCGTACGGAAGTGAAGTTCTTGAGGGCAGGGCTTCAACATCTATGGACAACATGTCACTAAAATTTACATGGAAATTTTCCATCTTCCCAGATACACCTCGCCTGCACAAATCAGGCTAGAATTTGGCCTAGCCATATAGTCAATAGCCAGCGGTGCAGCATTTACCATCATGTGCTGCTGGCTTCAGTAAGCTGAAAGGAATACCATAAAACCACAACAAACCCCATTCAGTGGCCAGAGAAATATCTCAAACAATCAACCGACCTGCTTGGGCTAGCACAATTATGGTTCACAATGCTGACCCTCGGAATATTCCAAAGAACCATTAACAAAACATAAAAAATAATTTTATCTCTAGATCAGGGCATCTTGCGAGAACCGTGCCCAAGCATGGATGGTGCTAAACAGTTACACTTCCCTAAGACCACAGCAATATCTGGGCGATGCCTTAAGTTGCAGGACCAAGGGAATCTTCTTAAAACAATGCCTAGGCATTCTCCCCACTAGCACGCATGAAGCGCCATGGTTAAGGGCAGAAGGAGAAGCAACATGCAGGTGGTGTGGTCAACCAAAGGAAGATGCAATTCACACCATCTGCCTCTGCCAGTCCACCTTAAATCTTTGCCACCAATGGTTTCGTCCCACCCTTCTGGAATCAGGCAGGGGTGATGCCTGCAGACATGCTATAATAGCATGTCTGAATTCCGAAGACCCTTGAGCATTCTCCTAAACAGTAAAATATCTTCAAAGAATTGACCAGTCCCTGAAGAAAGCACCCTACCAGTCTGAACAGTCGATATAGCCCTGATCTCTGCCCCCCTCAGGGATGGGGGTAACGTACTCTCCTTGCCATACCAACCATAGTACTGGACAAGCTACCTCGGTTTAGTTGCCGTGTTTTATTTTCCATCTGCACAGGTCTTGCCTTTTGCACTAAGCACTTTCCCCACCTGTGTCACATGAATCAGTTGACCTTAGGTGGAACAATGCCAATTCACTAATATGTTTGTTAAGCTGCCTCTTGCACATTTGCACAAAGAAGGACATTACATTTTTTTTTCCACAGAGCAGGACATTGAACACTGATTATCCTCCTTCCTTTATTTAACAATGACGTTTTTACTATTTTAATATATATATATATATTTTTATTCATTTACGGCATTCAATATATATTGTAATGATTTTAATTCATGGAACAATAAAGTTAACTTTGACTTTGATATACTATACTGCTCAGACATTATGGTGGTTGGAATACTAGAAATATTGTTTATTGTTTAAAGTGTCCTTGTGGCATTCCATATGTCGGCAAAACAGAATGGAAAATTAAGACTCAAATTACTGAACACAAAAGCATCAAAAATCAGAATAGGAATTCCAGCGTAGTGGCACATTGGACTGAACAAGGTTATAACATCACCCAAGTTCGTTTGCAAATCTTAGAAGTAGTTAAACCCCAACTTGACATAGACAATCATAAGAAACTTATTTAAAAAAGAGAAATATTTTGGATTTAGAAACTGGATACTTACAGCCAAATGGCATGAATGGCAAATTGTCATGTTTTCTTTAAACACATTATCTTGATCATTTCGATTAGGGTGTATTGTTTGCTTTAAATATGTTATAGTGTCTAGCACTGTGTTTATTTAATTAATTATTTCCAAGACGGTCCCAGGATTAGTATTCATGACAGACAGTAATGCATTGCTTGTGCACAATATGTCATATTCATCACTTTTTACACAAAGGGATCCAATTGTTTAGTATTGTGTCTATTTATTCACCTGTTCCAAGATGGCAATTTTTGTAGCTAACTTTTTTATTTTCAGGTGTTTTATGTTTTTTGATGGATATGTTTGTTTTGTCATCATGTGTTAGGGAATAACACGTTATTGGGATCCTAATTTCAGTGAAACGTAAAATTGTTAGTGAACTCAACACAGCCACTCACTTCCGAGTTCATTTCAGTTTACACTTGAGCATTTTTCTCTTCTTGTTCTCCCTGTTATTCTCTTTTCATGCTTTTCATATTTATTCTTTGTATTTTCAGAAGGGTGGTGTGTGATAACTGGGGTCTCAGTGTAGTATTTATTGCTAAAATATGTCTGCATTCACAACATGTGGATGCCAGAATCTGTACGGGGTTTCACTTTGTTTACGGGCATGATGAATCCAGGTAACTGAAAAATCCATGGTCCATTTGGTCTGCATATGCCATTGCCTAATACACGCACGTCGCACTTTACTAAGGCAATTGCTTTTAAAATATGGGACACAAAATTGCAAGGATGCCATGAAACTCTTGTTTAGCCTGGAGACACCGATGGAATTGGCTAGGTTCGCCAAATTTGCACACAAAGTTAAAGAATGTTTAAGTAACGCACCTTGCACTTTAGAACTTCAAGACTGCACTTTGGGCATGCCCAGACTTTGATTTGCTTGCTGTGACAAGATGTATCTATTTTGCACTTTATTGGAATCTCTCTTCCAAAATAGGTCCTTGAATGCCTTGAATTCATAACTGATACATGGGTTTTAGTGTTTTTATTATCTATGATCTGTATTTTTAGGATTTGTTTTACTGGATGTAGCACATCCAAATTTGTAGTAGTTAATGATGACTATTGTAGCAAGCAAATTTAATGGATATTTTATAGGGCACTTTTTTTGTAACAATTTTTGTTAATTGAAACAATAAAATATATTCCTTCATTCATTCATTCAAAAACTGAAAAATTTCCTAGCTCAAGTAAAGCAAAGTTTCAGTTTTATTAAGGACGCAGAGGTGAGGATTAAACATATTGTTCACTTTTTATTATTCAACAGATTTAAAGTTAAACAGAAAAAACATCAAACACTACAAATCCCATGAGTCCAGGGAGAGTATCCATGACAACCATTAACCAATAGTAGCACTGTCCATAAATGTCACAAAGTCCTTCCTCTTCTTCACTGATAGGAAGTTAAGTTCAAGCAGCATCAATCCGCCTTGGAATCAAATCATGAAACATAACCATTAAGTATATAGGATTGTATTAAGAACCCATAACAAGAGCAATACAGTTATTAGTGGTTTAAGTGAAGGGGCATCGACAATGGACAACATTCTGGCCATGACCTATCTAGTTGAGCAAGCTACTCGCACATAACCGGATCCACTTTTCACCTGATTTGTGAATTATTCTGCAGGTTTTAACTGTGTTAATAGGAATATTCATTGGAAGAAACTGCAAACATGGGGGACCCTGAACACATGATTCTGGGGGCCATCATAGCTCTTTACTCTCAAACCTGGGAATCAAAAGAAATGGCAGAAACACATGTGCTTGACCTGTTGTCCAGTCCAGTAGGAAGGCGTCTACAGTCAATGCACCCAGGTCTGGCATTCAGTCTGGATGTGAACAGGTCCACACAGCAGGGACCCCATCAGTTCATCAGTGCCTGAATGATTAATTGACAGTCGCTGGATTGAATGAAATGCCTGGAGTTCCAGTCCGCCACGGAGTTCAGAGATCCTGGAAGATACTCTGCCATCACCGAAATCTGATGTTGAATGCAGAAGTGCCAGCATTCCTTGGCCAGTTCTGCTAATGCTTTCGATCGGGTACCTCCCAACAGGTTGATGTTTTGGACCGCTGTTGTATTATCCATCCAAAAGAGGACATAACATGATACCTTGTCCCTAGTCATTGATTGGATCGCAAAGGATCTCAACTCTTTCTCCGTCCATCATCCTCCCATGGTGATCGAACCACATTTGGCACCCAAGCTCTGCAGGCTGGCATCCAATTCTATTACCTAGTCCAGGAAGGATCCGAATATTGCCTGACCAACCCATGCTTCCATACGATCTATCCACCACTGCAGTTCTGTCCTGACCTCACTCTTCAGGGTCACGAGATCCGAGTAGGTGAGGCCCTTCCGGAGGTGAGCCACTTTCAATCATTGTAATGTCCTGTACTGTAGTGAGTCCAGAAAGATGGCATGAATCGATGAAGATAATAAACCAACTATCCTGACCAATTGCCTGAGGGAGATCCTGTCCTGTCTCAGTACCAAGGCCAATTCCTTCTTGGTCTTGTGGACCTTCAATATCGGTAGGCTCAATGTGGCTTTGGTGGAGTTTATGAGAAACCCCAGGAAATTCATGGTCTGCAATGGCGTTAACTCTGATTTCTGAGAGTTGATGATGAATCCCAGATACTGAAGGAGCGCAATAGTCATATTCAAATGTGACACCAGATGCGAATGTGACTGTTCAATCAGAAGGATGTCATCAAGGTATATAATCAGCCTGATGCCCTTTGTCCTCAGTGTCTCCATCACTGCCCTGAGGAGTTTTCTGAAGCACCAGGGTGCTGAGGACAGACCTAAAGGGAGATATTGAAATTCGAAATCTTGCCCCCCACTCGAATTGTAGAAAACAGTGATGATAGGGAAAAATAGGAACCGTAAGGTACAAATCCTTGAGATCTAGATGCACCATCCAGTCATTCTGCAGTAAGAGATCTCTCAGGAGGTGAATGCCCTCCATCTTGAAGTGATGATATACCAGCCACTTGTTGAAACTTCTTAGGTTTATCACGGGGTGTAAGCCCTAGTCTTTTTTCTCTACTAAAAAGAGATTGGTTTAATACTGACATCTAGACTGCTCCTTTGGTGAGCAGATCCTGTACCTCCGCATCTATCAGTCCAATATCTTGTTGTGAAAAAACCAGGGAGCGTGGTCTGGCCACTTGAACCGGAGTTCCGTAGAACTCTATGTGGTGTCCCTGTAACCTGCTACGGAAAGGGGCACGCTTCGACCAACGGATACGTGGGAGCACTAATAGAAGAGAAACAATGGGTCATATACCCTAGGAGTTTCTCACCATCCCAAAATTTTAACCATATCGACGAGGGGATTGAATAAATTAATCCTTTTCCCACTAGTCAGATATTTTTAAATCCACCTTTTACACAAAAAAACCTAATCCAATATCGCTACAACCACCATAGGCGAATGACATATTATAATGTGCTCCAACGTATCCCTCAGTCGCAGCACACCCCTTTCCTTTAGCAGGTTAGGGATGAACCCTATGATGATGCATGCCACCAAGGGCTAACCCTAGTGGGTGAGGGTTACTTAAAAGAAAAACCTTTTCCTTCCCACGGCGAGGTTGACATTTGTTGCTATTCTCCTATGAGTGACTCCTTTTGGTTATTTGAAAATCTCCCCCTTTTGTTTTTCTGATGTAAAAGACAAAACAGCAGCAGCAAATATAGATATGGCTGAAGACATGGCGCAAGGAATGGGAGGAGAAGCATCGCCGTCGGGTATAGATGAGGTCATGGTGGAACTTCGCAGTGGGTTTAAAGCACTGAACGGTCGGTTCAATGCACTAGACGAAAGGCTGGGCAAAATGGGGAGCGCATAGACAGCCATGAGATCAGGATCAACACCACGGAAGGGAGAGTATCGGATTTGGAGGAGGGAGCGGCTCAAACAGCAAAGAAACTGGACAGACTGGAAAAACTGATGAAAACCATTCCGATGAAGAATGAAGATTTAGAAGCAAGGAGAAGAAGAATAATCTACGCATTCTGGAGGTGCCAGAATAAATGAACACTGGGCACATGGACCAATTTGTTAAATGATTACTAGGGGACATTTTTGGTGCGGACTCCTTCACGTCTACGTTTGTGGTGGAGCCGGCCCACCAGTTGCTTGGATCACGTCCTAACCCGGGATGCCCCCAGGCCAATTATTGAAAGATTATCACATTTCAGAGACAGAGACACTGCCTTGAGATTGGCAAGGAAAAAAGGCCCACTGACCTGGCAAGTATCGGCCATTCCATATTCCCCGATTTAACCATCCTTGTGCAAGAGGCTCGGCGTAAGTATGTGGGAATGAAAGCTACCCTTCGAAATCTTGGCTTATGCTATGGCATGCTATATCCGGACAGATTGCATGTGGATGTAAATGGAAAACCGCAAATATTTGACAATCCCATGGAAGTCCTATACTTCTGTAAAACATACTCTGAGAAATAAAAGAACCCCGTATCCCCTGGAGGATCACAGACGGACATCCACTCCAGTGCAAGCATGGACTTTTTCCCATTTTTTGCTATGGAAAGTACCGCAGTTGAGGTTTTCGATATTTGGGGGTTGTGCTTAGCAGACAGCCGCCATGTATGGGAAGGGGGAGGGGGAGGGAATGGTAGGATGTTTTCTTTATGTGGGGAACTGTTCACTGTCCCTCTCGGTGAGATACTATTTCAAATAATTTCCTATACAATGCAACAGGGAATATGCACATGTTAGAGCAATGCAGGATAATGTCCAAACACATGCAAGCAACACGCTCATGTCCTTGAATGTCAGGGGACTAAATAATCTGCATAAATGCAGACAGGTGTTGCAATATGTGTGCAGGCATTCGATTGACATGGTATTTTTGCAAGAAACGCATTTAACACCGGAGCTCTGAGGGTAAAATGGAACCGGCTGATCACGGGCCCGACTGCAGCCGCATCAGAAATTGCCTGGCCACCACGAGTTGTCCCTGGCGCTACTGCGGACCCCGGGACAACGTCACACTACCTGAGGACTGAAGGTGCCCCTGCCTCAGCACTGTAGTAAGGATCGGGACCTGACGTTGCGATTTGGAACGGGCGAGCCGGGAGAGGACGCGGCATTGAGGTACGGCCCATGCGCGGCTCCTACATGTTGTGCGCTGTGGTTACGGCACTGTGTGGAGAGCCTACGTCACCGTGATACATCCGCAGCATAGCCTCTGGGTAAAAGTGTGCCTGGGATCGAGACAGAGCACGCGTGCACATTTGTGCAGAAAAGAAAGCCCTAGTCAAATTTCCAGGCAGAACCCGTGAAAAGGAAAGATTGACCTGCTTCGGCAGAGAAGCAACAACCATGGCCTTCATTTTACTGAGGAATACAGTTGTGGCAGTTAGAAATCCATTGTCGCTCTTAAGGAGGTTTGCTGCAGTTCCTTCCTCATTCGCTCACTTATCTGCTATTCCACTGAAGGCAAACAAGTCAACTGCTACGTGTTTGCGGCTACCCCCCGCCATCTCTCATGTTGCCCCCCCCCCATATGGAAGGTGCTCCCTGAATGTCTTTGGTACACCATGGCCTACATAGGATTCTACAGAGGCCTGGACACTTCGTGTCTGACTTTGATATGGCGGCCGTCTCTGCCTTCGCTCCCTCGGCAGCATTGGCAGCCCCAGCTCCCTCTCTGGATTACTCTCCCCCCACCCCCCTTCCCCGCTCCTTTTTACCTCTTCTTCTAGTGGGGACATGTTCCTCCGCTACCTGACTATGCAACTGTAGCCCCTGTTTCTATTCTAAACTGTTTTTCCTGAACACCGAGACCTGAGCAATATGGCTGATGCCCGGTGGAGCTGTTAGACGGCTTTTGAGGAGATTGGCCCTGGTTTCCCCCTCGACCGTCACCTACCCAGCTGGACATTGGGCACAGTTATCGTCTTCGTCTCCCTGCTCTGGCTCCTTCCTCCCATCCCTCTTACGAATTCTCACAACTCTGCTTTTGTTTACTGTACCCTACTATGCTCCTGTAACTTATGTAACTTGTAACGTAACGATCCTATGGTAAAGCGCTACCGAATCTGTGAACCTACCTCTGACCGTGGAGACCTACCTTTTTGGCCGATTCCCGGTGGAGCTACCTGTTAGATATAGAGGAGATGGGCTGTGGAATTCCCCCTCGGCTGTCACCTACCCAGCCGGACTTTGGGCAGACTCTCCTTTGTCTCTCCATGCATTCTATCTCCATCCTTTCTCCCTCCTATACCTTTACCCCACCCCCTTACCCTTCTAAGCCCCATTTACCTCGTCTTCCAACGCTCTTGAAATGTTTTCTTGCAACTGTTGTAACTTGTAACTGATGTAATTTTGTGGATCCTTATGTAAAGCGCTCTGATACCTCCGGGTCTAGCCAGCGCTATATAAAACTAAAATAAATAAAAATAAAAAAACGTGCCTGCCCACATTTGCCTCCACCATTACTCCTCCAACAACAGCTCTTACTCTCAGGGGGTATCCATACTAATACGCAACTCCTTGCCATTTCAACATTTATCCACGACTGCTGAGTTGGAGGGACTCTACTTATTGGTGCAGGGTCAGCTCCTATGGCAACGCATACTGATGATCAATATATACTCCCCAAATGTGGACAGCCCAAAGTTTTATCAGCACCTGCAAACACTGAGAGATTTGGTGCACACTAACCATACTCTATTAGGAGGTGACATCAACATTCTCTTAGATCCGACGTTCAATAGTACAGCGACAGCACCCCTAAATAAGCCCTGTTCTCGTATAGTCCTGTAGGACATATGTGAGTCATATACGTTGCATGTTATGGTGGAACCACTCACCTGAAATCCAGGTAATCAGCAGGGGCGATGATTTAATCCCCAGTCCTACCAGACTAAATCTCAGCCTCACTGGATTTTTGTGAACAGTGAGTCTGACAAATACTCTGAGAGGGAAGGGGTTTGGGACAACGAACAACACGGAAAGAAAAAGACACTGTGACTTCACTTCTGGACCAGCCGGGATCTTAACTGCGAAGTCACCCTTGTCTGTCTTGTAAAATAAAACATATAGTGTAAGAGTGTTGTCTTGGTTATTCTACTATCTGCATTAATAATACTTCTCAAATACAATAGTCACCTTCTATAACAAGCGGAAGCCCATAAATGGTGTGATTAGTTTTTATATGTTTCTTGTCAGGATCAATCACATTAATGGACAGACTCTAGTGAAAGAAAACAGAAAAGTAACATGTAATCTTCTAAACAGTTCTCATCACTCTTTTACTTTGATAATTGTAACTAAACCCTTTCTTACCTTAATGCTCTTCTCTTTTTCCTATCTGTGTGTAACCTCTGACTCTTATTTCCCTAATTGCTACTTATAAAAAGAAGGCAGAAAAACACTAGCCTATTTATCAATAAACATATTATAGGAAAAATTGCCTAAAAGAAATAAGTGGGAACAGAATATTTGTTTCTTCAGCACCTGGCTTTTTTGATCATTAAGTGTCAAGTGTAAGGACCTGAAATAAAGAAATAATTGTTCCACTTTAAAAGTTCAAAGCGCTTTCATTTAGAGTCAAACAACAACGTCTTTTTCCCACATAAAAGTTCAAAGCGCTTCCACACGAAATTAAATAAACAATGTCTTTTTCCCTTGAAAATGGTCCAAGCGCTAGCGCTGCAAGTGAGTCTATAACTCTTTAAGAAATAACTGCCAAGAGCGTGTTTTCATTATTTGCTTCGAGCACGCTTTCCAAAAATCAAATCCAGTAAAAGAAACGCTTTCCGAAAATCAGATCCAGTAAAAGAATAACTCCCCCTGAACACCAAAGGCATTCACGGGACTTAGCTCTCTAGATGCTTCTCTCGCGTTGAATGTTCTCACACGCGTTGAAGCCGAGGATACACTCGCGGGTCTTGCCAGGCGAAGTCTTGACGCGGGTCTTGAATTCCAGAAACGAAGTCAAGCGCATAATACTTGCTGCGCGGCTATTTATACCCAGACAAGGGCGTTGTCAGGCGCATCTTGTTAAACACGCTTCCGTGATGTTCCAGGGACGTTTTTAGACGCACGTTGGAAGACTCGTGCATTAGTTATACCAAAACTTGATGGGCACAAAACAACAATGGTTACAGAAATAATAAACACCCTAAATGTAGAAAATAACAACCATGATGTTTTTTAGAACTTGCAATCTAAATATCTGGTTTGGCAGGAAGGGGTATGCACACATGATTAACACCTTGAAATTGCGCAGAATCACAAAGAAGACAATCAATGAACCCTATCATTGCAGTTGTGTGGTGGTTCCTGACAGTCCTCCCCCGCAAAACCCCTGCAATTGGACGTGGCTTACAGGGATATTGTTGGTGAAATTGTCTAACTAGATGAGGAGCATGTACAGAGGAAGCTGGTTCCCATGAATTCTCTTCAGTTCCATACCCCTTCCAGCTTAACAAATAATATAAGATACCATGATTTCTTTTGGAGTCTAAAATTTTGGCAACTTCATACTCCCTCTGACCATTGACTTTAATCGGTGGAGGAGGAGGGCCTGCTCTAGTTTGTGGGTTATAGGGTTGCAGTAGGGAAACATGAAACACAGGATGGATTCTATATTCATCGGGTAAGGACAATTCCATTGTAACAGGATTAATGACTTTCTTGATAGGGAAAGGTCCTAAAAACCGGGGTTGAAGTTTCCGTGAACCCTCTATTCGTAAATTTTTGGATGACAACCAGACCCTATCCCCTATTTTATACTGAGGAGAAGGTCTTCTATGTTTATTTGCCTGTTTTTTCACTTGTTTTTGGTATTGCAGGAGGTGTGATTGTACTTGCTCTTGGATTTTATAAAGTCGTGAATGATGGGTAGAAACAGCTGGAACTGTATAGTCAAGGTTGGTTTGATGAATGGGCAACATACGCGGATGATATCCCAGTAAACAATAAAAGGGGGAAACCCCTGTTGCTGAACGGATGGAATTATTATAGACAAATTCGACCAAAGGCAGGGATTTATCCCATTCTGTGGTCCGCATGGAGGAATAACAACGTAACAGTTGTTCCATGGTTTGATTAAGACGTTCCCTCTGTCCATCCGTCTGAGGGTGATAAGCGGAGGACAGACGGACATCTATGTTCATGGCAGAACAAAAACTACGCCAGAACCGGGAGACGAATTGAGGGTCACGGTCAGAAATAATAGTGGTTGGTAACCCATGTAACTTCAGTATGTTTTGTACAAAAAGGTCTGAGAGATCTTTAGCAGTAGGCATGCGTTTGAGTGGAACAAAGTGAGCCATTTTGGTCAAGTAATCTATTACCACCCAGATGATGTGATAACCATTGGAAACTGGGAGATCAGTGACAAAATCCATGCTTAGAGTATGCCACGGAGCAGATGGCATGGGCATAGGGTGTAAATAACCAGTCGGAGCAACATGAAGAACCTTTGCTTGTATACAAATTGGACATGCTTTAACATAAGTCTTGACATCATCAATGAGGGTGGGCCACCAAAACTGTCTTTCACATTGCTCAATGTTTTTTCTAATACCTGGATGACCAGCAAAAACAGAGTCATGTGTCCAAGAAAGAACTGCCTGTTGCAAGTCTTGTGTAGGGACATAAAGGCGGTCGTTGTAAAACAAAAACTCCCCCTTTTTAATTAACTCTGGTAAGACTTCGGCCTCTTCCTGCGCCTTTTGTAACTGTGGTATAAAGTCTTGTGGAACACAAAGGGCAACCATCTTATTGTCTGGGATGATTGGATTTGCTTGTTCTTTATCTGCTTCAGAACTCTGATAACCTAGACGGGACAATGTATCGGCCTTCTGTTGTTCCTTTCCTGGTCTATAGGTGATGACAAAATCAAATTCATTGAAGAACAGAAGCCAACGAAATTGTCGTGGAGACAGAGCCTTAACACTTTGGTAAAACTGCAAATTACGATGGTCAGAATAAACGGTAACAGTATGACGTGCCCCTAGCAGATGGTGATGCCACTCCTGAAAAGCCAATTTAATGGCGAGCAATTCTCGTTCTGCCACAGTGTAATTCTGTTCTGCTGGTAATAACTTTTTAGAAAAATATGCCACTGGATGCAACTGGCCTGACTCTGTATCCCTCTGGGACAAAATGGCTCCCACTGCAACTAAAGAGGCATCTGCTTCAATGTAAAAAGGCTGTGAAGGGTCAGGGTGGTGCAAAATGGGTGCTTCAGTAAAGGTCTTTTTAAGAAGTTGAAAGGCCTTTTCCGCCTCGGTTGACCAATGAAAACGAACATCTTTTTTGAGAAGGTGTGTAATGGGAGTCACAATGGAAGAAAAATTAGGAATGAAGCGTCGGTAAAAATTAGCAAACCCCAAAAACCTCTGAATGTCTTTGATTGATCCTGGAGTATCCCAACGCAAAATAGCCTGTACTTTAGATTGATCCATGGAAATGCCATGCGGTGAGAGAACATAGCCCAAATACTCTACAGTAGAAGCATGAAAAACGCACTTGTCCAATTTTACAAACAGCTGATGCTCTCGCAGTCGTTGCAAGACTGCTCGAACATGAGCGATGTGTTCGTCAGTAAAGGTAGAATAAATCAGGATGTCATTGATGTAACAAATGACACAGATGTCTAGAAATTCCTGTAGGACCTCATTAATAAAAAACTGAAACGCAGCAGGGGCGTTAAAGAGCCCAAAGGGCATCACCGTATATTCAAACAATCCGAACTTAGTTCGGAAGGCCGTCTTCCACTCATCCCCGTCTTTCATTCTAATGAGATGATAAGCACCTCTCAGATGTAGTTCGGTGAAAATGGTGGAGTTACGTACCTGATCTAAGAGGACAGGTATGAGTGGAAGAGGGTACCTATTTTTTACAGTGACCTTGTTTATCGCGCGATAGTCAATGCAAGCGCGAAGCTCTTTGTTTTTCTTCGGCACGAAGAACAAAGGAGAGCTCACTGGAGAGGTGGAATGACGGATAAAACCTTTCACTAATAGATCATCCAGATATTCCCTAAGATAACGGGTTTCTGGGTCAGATAAGTCATATACTCTACTGCAGGGCAGGGTTGCTCCAGGAACAAGATCAATTCTGCAATCAAATGACCGATGTGGTGGAAGTTGCGTAGCTTGCACTTCTGAAAATACATCATGAAAGTCGAAGTACAAATGTGGTATTTTTGAGTCTAGCGTTTCAAGATCCATGCTAACTGAAGCGCAATGTAGGGGGGTAAAAGACTGTTTCCCCTGTTGATAACATGACTGTGAACAAAAAGAAGAATCTAGCATAACAGTCCTTTTAATCCAATCAATTTTAGGATTATGTGTCTGAAGCCATGGTATTCCCAAAATGGCTCCGAACACCGGTGTGTCAATTAAATCAAATTGAATCTCTTCAGAATGGCCATCAGCACAAATCATGGTTAAGGGTTGCGTCTGAAATTGAATTAAGCCGAAGGTCAACTCGGAACCATCCACGGCTCGAACTGGTTCAGGGACCAATTTTTTCATGGTAGAAATGCTTAAGGTTTTAGCTAACCCTATGTCTAAGAAATTCCCAGTGGCTCCTGAATCTAGAAGAATAGGGATAACTTTTCTAGTTTGAGCCACCAGAAGCAAGGTAACAATGAGTGTTAAATGTCTTGGAATGATGGACACGGTATTAGCCAGGTGTTTAAGGGAGACCCTTGATTCTACTGTGCTCGATAAGGAGGTCTCTTTCCTCATCGGGCTAATTCGTTTTCCGACTGATCATTTACTCCAAGAGATGTCTCATTACACCCTACCACTTTTCTTGGGGAAGACGGTTTTGCGGAACATTCTCGAGCAAAATGCCCGGCCTTTCCGCAATATAAACATAATTTCAATCGACGTCTTCGATCTTTCTCATCTTTGGACAACGGCCTTCTAACTCCTCCAATTTGCATTGGCTCGCTACTGTCCAATGAGGGTTGAGCAGTCTCTTTTCTTTCATTTTTAAATACTAAAAACCTAGGAGTTTCAGACCGAGTTTTTTCTCCCTTACGTTCACCCAAACGATGATCTAGACGAACAACCAAATCAAGAAACTCAGCACAGTCTGTGGGAAGATCAACTATTTGGGCTAGGACATCTTTAAGCTCATCCCTGAGCCCCCGATAAAACAATGACATTCTCTTTTCGTCAGGCCACTCTGTCTCCGCAATAAGGCGATTAAAAGACGTAATATATGTTAACAAATCTTTAGTACCCTGACACAAGTTCAAGAGTTCATTATCGCTAGCCTGAACAAATTGGTGTCTAGCAAACAATTTACGCATTTCTGTCTTAAAGCGTGAGAAATCATGTAGAATGGGATCGTCTCTTTCGACAAAGGGAATGGACCAATTGGCGGCCACGCCACCCAAATATGACAAAACAAAAGCCACTTTAGCCTCGTCATTAGGGAAAGCCGTAGGGCGACATAAGAAGTGTAATTGACATTGATTCAAGAATATATTGTACTTGGTATGATCCCCAAGAAACCTTTCCGGGAGGGCTAATGGAACTGGCGTAGCAGAAACCACAGAAACGTTAATAGGTTGAGTTGTTGGGGTTTCTACACGTGCCGGACTTAAATTTAAACGAGGCGGCTGTATCACCACTTTAGGTCTAGTTGACTGATCTCAAGGATTTTCACGTGGTTTATACCGTTGCAACTCGGTTTTCAAGAACGTGTTCTCTTGTTTTAATGATGCCACCTCCTGTTGTAGTTCTTGAAGAACTCTAGATATGTTCTGCAGCAAAAGAGAATCATCCCCTAAGGACACGGGGTCAACATTGGAGGTATCCATCGCCGATTTTAAATGTTGTGGCTTGACTTTCTGTTATGGTGGTCTAACCACTCACCTGAAATCCAGGTAATCAGCAGGGGCGATGATTTAATCCCAGTCCTACCAGACTAAATCTCAGCCTCACTGGATTTTTGTGAACAGTGAGTCTGACAAATACTCTGAGAGGGAAGGGGTTTGGGACAACGAACAACACGGAAAGAAAAAGACACTGTGACTTCACTTCTGGACCAGCCGGGATCTTAACTGCGAAGTCACCCTTGTCTGTCTTGTAAAATAAAACATATAGTGTAAGAGTGTTGTCTTGGTTATTCTACTATCTGCATTAATAATACTTCTCAAATACAATAGTCACCTTCTATAACAGGTGGAAGCCCATAAATGGTGTGATTAGTTTTTATATGGTTCTTGTCAGGATCAATCACATTAATGGACAGACTCTAGTGAAAGGAAACAGAAAAGTAAATGGAATCTTCTAAACAGTTCTCATAACTCTTTTACTTTGATAACTGTAACTAAACCCTTTCTCACCTTAATGCTCTTCTCTTTTTCCTATCTGTGCTGTAACCCCTGACTCTTATTTCCCTAATTGCTACTTATAAAAAAGAAGGCAGAAAAACACTAGCCTATTTATCAATAAACATATTATAGGAATAATTGCCTAAAAGAAATAAGTGGGAACAGAATATTTGTTTCTTCAGCACCTGGCTTTTTTGATCATTAAGTGTCAAGTTTAAGGACCTGAAATAAAGAAATAATTGTTCCACTCTAAAAGTTCAAAGCGCTTTCATTTAGAGTCAAACAACAACGTCTTTTTCCCACATAAAAGTTCAAAGCGCTTCCACACGAAATTAAATAAACAATGTCTTTTTCCCTTGAAAATGGTCCAAGCGCTAATGCTGCATGTGAGTCTATAACTCTTTAAGAAATAACTGCCAAGAGCGTGTTTTCATTATTTGCTTCGAGCACTCTTTCCAAAAATCAAATCCAGTAAAAGAAATGCTTTCCGAAAATCAGATCCAGTAAAAGAATAACTCCCCCTGAACACCAAAGGCATTCACGGGACTTAGCTCTCTAGATGCTTCTCTCACGTTGAATGTTCTCACACTCGTTGAAGCCGTGGATACACTCATGGGGCTTGCCAGGCGAAGTCTTGATGCGGGTCTTGAATTCCAGAAACGAAGTCAAGCGCATAATACTTGCTGCGTGGCTATTTATACCCGGACAAGGGTGTTGTCAGGCGCGTCTTGTTAAACGCGCTTCCGTGATGTTCCAGGGACGTTTTTAGACGCACGTTGGAAGAATCGTGCATTAGTTATACCAAGACTTGATGGGCACAAAACAACAATGGTTATAGAAATAATAAACACCCTAAATGTAGAAAATAACAACCATGATGTTTTTTAGAACTTGCAATCTAAATACCTGGTTTGGCAGGAAGGGGTATGCACACATGATTAACACCTTGAAATTGCGCAGAATCACAAAGAAGACAATCAATGAATCCTATCATTGCAGTTGTGTGTTGGTTTCTGACACATGATGCATGGCGTCAAATGCACCCACAAGAACCAGCATACGCACACCACTTGGCACAATACAATACATGGACGCGACTGAACTATTGGCTACTATTCAGTACTATGCTGCCATGGCTTCGGGATATCAAACACCTCCCCTGTACATTTTCAGACCACTCCTTGGTGATCTTGACCATGTAAATCCCTGGTGTGGGAGGGGTCGGGCAGCAGTGACGATTTCCAGCAATGGTGCTACATGACACAGTGTTTAAGGATGAACTTCGGAAGGCGATAGTTGAGTACTTTGAGTTAAATGAAGGGTCGGTATCATCACAGGCCATACTGTTGGAGGCATACATGAGGGGGATGTGCATCGCCAAAAGTTTGGCGATATTGGGGGACTTCCGACGGACACTGTTCAGGTAGGAGGACGAATTATTATTAATAGACCGTGATCAGGTGCAAGTGGAGCCCCAGACTATCTGTCTAGGTGAGCAACTTTGAAGGCTGTATATCAGGAGGTAGAGGAAAGGGAGGTTCCCTTCTTGGGTAAATATGCGAAGGCCCGGAAATACGGAGGAGGGGAGAGACCAGGATGCATGCTAGCTTGGCTACTTTAGCCTTCTTACACATCTGGGTTGCAGTGTGCCGACGACACATATATGACAGACACGATTGGAGTTGAGCAGGAACTGCTGCAATATTACATTGACACGTACTCAACAAAGTAGATGTAGAACACTAGTGGAATTACTAACTATCTGGAAGAGGTGACAATGGTATGGCTCACGCGTTTGCGCAACAGCAATTCTTAAGTGAGCCTTTCACTACTGAGGAGCTCATGCAGGCTATAGATGCAATGGACGGAACCAAGTCCCGGGCTTGGATAGGTTTACTGGAGCCTTTTATAAGGCATACAAGAAACTACTGGCAATACGCATCTCCTGGAGGTATACACAGAGACATTGAAAGAGGGAGTTCTCCCTCCCACACTCTGGGAAGCAGTCATAATATTGCTCCTAAAACCTGGAAAAGACCCAATGTGCTGTGGTTCATATAGGGTGCTATTATTGTTAAACTTTGATAATAAAATACTGGCCAAGAGGGTGGCAACTCGTCTCGCACTACTAAGGGGGCAGAATATATCGCCTGCACAGTCAGTATTTGTCCCACATAGGTCCACTGCACTGAATTTCCTGACGGTCTTTGCAGTCCTTCTCAGGATAGCGCCAACAGTCCCGACTGTGGCGGTGCTGTTAGATGCCAGAAAGGCATTTGACTCCTTGGAATGCCCCTTCCTACAAGCCGTATTGTGAAAACGGGGTTTCCTGGTGGGCTTCATATCCCTCATCACTTTACTATATACACAACCAACTGCACACATCAGAGTTAACCGGCACGATAACAGGACCGTTTTCTATTTCTCGCAGGACTCTGCAGGGCTGACCGCTGTTGCAACTCCTTTTTATTACTGCAATGGACCCCTGGTGAGATAGTTGCACAAAAACCACCCCCATCGGGGTTGCAGTTTAAAACTGGCCTCCTACTAATAACTAGATAGGAGGACGACATTATACTGTATGTCAGGCATCCCGCTGTCAACTTGGCACCATTATTGCCTGAGATCACGCGCTTTGGGAGTACATATTAACTGGCAAAAATCTGAGGTGTTACCACTCACGTAGGTCAAAGACCATAATTGTCGGGAATTTCCACTGACATAGTGTGAATCAGACACACGATATTTGGGGGTCACCCTGCATAGGAACAGAGAGCAGATACTACAGCTCAACTATGGGCCAATAATGGACAAACTGAGTACCAAAATAGACCAGTGGATTAAACTTCCACTATCCATAGATGGCCGTATAGTCATTATTAAAATGTTGGTCCTACCACAGTTGTTTTATATATTCAATAATATCCCTATTCCCCTAACAAATGCATTTTTTCCCAAGTGCACACACAATTTACGTGTCTCATTTGGGGTGGGCGGCAGCCGCGCATTGGCTGGAGCACCCTGGTTCCTCCATATGAAAAGGGAGGGGTTGGAGTCCCAAATATACAGTTATACTACTTAGAAGCACAATATAGCTATGCGCAGCACTGGTATCATCCAGATGCACGTTTACCATACTCCAAACCTGAGATAGACCTGGCGACCTTGGTGCCGTTGTGGGTCCCGTTGGCAGCTAGACTGGTGCAAGACAGAATTGATATCCACACTGTGTCTTCCACATGCTGGGCCTGGAAGAGACTGCTATGGATGACAGAGGGCACAGTACTGTGCTCACCGGTACTTTCCTTAGTAGACAACCAATGGATGGGTATCACGAAAGTGCTAGTGAAGAGCACTCTTAGGCGATACGCACTCCATACTTTTGGGGACATCTTCCCTGGAGGCCACATTTTCTCGAGCACCGAAGACGGATGGCGAACACCTACCCCACTTTGTATTGGCGTGACTCCAGAATGCACATAGAAGTGCAATATCGACATACCCTATAGAGCCGAATAACTTTACACCGCTCACGCTGCTTATTACGGATGGGGAGGGAGATAGGCTGGTCTCCAAATTGTATCATATAAGTGGGGAACTAGTGCTTACACAAGATACCAAGCTGAGAACTTCATAGGAGGCCAACTAGGGACACCCAATCACAGACAAAACTTGGTATGATTGCTGTAAACAAACTCCCTTGGTGTCCTGCAACCACTGACACAAACTGATTCACTACAAATTTCTACGTAGAATCTGAATTACACCGACAGCAGTGGCTCGCATAGATCAATCCCGCTCCTCACAATGCCAGACCCCTGCTGCAGACTTTTTACATATGACCTGGACCTGTAGTAACATAGCAGATTACTGGAGGCAAATATTAGTTGAATTGGAATGAATGACACAATTATAGATCATTAACCACCACAAGGGCAGCCCAAACCACCTGAACCAGGGGCATTCAGTACTTATTCCAAACAAAGGTTCAGAATGTTCGTAAAGTTATCACAATAAATATAAAAACAGTTAATGAAACACAAATTGTATGTATAACAATGCACACATTGAAATACAAAAGGAAAAAAGAGAGAAGAAAAAGAAGGTCCTAATAGAAAAACATACAAAATGTATTCGATGAAGCATATCAACAAGGCTCAGTGTTATAAGCTGGTACATATAACATATAAAAAACATACATAACCAGACAAGTGTCATACAAGGAGAAATTACATAAAAGCCGGAGTTTCAGAACATTGCATGAACTCCAACAAACAGAAAAATGTGTCCTCCTTTAGTTGCGGCCACAATTGCGTCGACGGCGTTTCGACCTTTGGCCTTAGTACACGGTCATCTTCAGGACATAAAATTAACTGAGCATCCCAAATGAACAATTTATATAGCAATTGGGGTCAATACTGCTGTAAATTCAGTTCAACAGATGGCCTCCATAACTGTTTTTAGTTAATGACGTTTCTTGGCCAATGAAGAGTAAATCCTCTAGTAAATATGCCCGTCATATATTCGAGCGAAATTCAAATGTCGCGCAGCAACTGCGGTCTAAGTAGGGCAGGAGGGGCAGACTCCTAAGCACTGTCCCAGCTTTTTATAGGGGTGTGCTTCCAGTCCTATTAAGAAGTTGGGAGAAGTACTGAGGTAGGTCTTCCCATTTTTCAAACCTGGCCTTGCTGCTCTGTCTGGCTTCTCATTGGGAAGCAGGGCTTGCTGGTTCCAGTGTCCAGTGCTAGATTCCTTGTCTTTACAGCCATGCAGCTTCAGTGTTGCCAGCAAAGTAAGGAAAATGTTGAGTGAATGAGATTGTGTGAGAGTGCGTGTGAGTGCATTGAGAATATCATTGAGAGTGAAAGTGGGTGGGAATCTCAGTTGGAGAGAGAGTGTGAATAGGTAAAATTGAAACACCACCAAAACTAAAAATCCAAAACGAATTTATACAAATAGGAAATATGTTTATGATTAAAATGACACCAACATGACAAAATTCCAATGTAGGGAACTGGAGATATGGTTTTAAATATCAAATACATTGTAGTGGCTAAAACCGAAAAGCATCAACTTGGGACATCTGGTTGCGCCTGACCGGGACAAAGTCAAAGTTTGAGGCTGACCTCGATGGAGCTTGGGTTGGGGAAACTGAGCGGTAGGCCCAAGTCAAGTTTTTACCATCGGATTTAGTCGTTTTTCTGGAGCTTTTTCTCTCGTTGAGCTAGGCATCTCATCAGGCCGGGTTTGGAGTCGACAATGGTGGCTTGGTTCAGTACGACGCCTCGGTGATATCCTGGAAGGCTCGAGCTCTGGAGCATTCAGCAGGACAAACCTGAAATCCAAGCTGGGTTACGGTTAGACGTTAACGGCTTGACTCTCGATGACGGGTCGGTCAACTTATGGAGATTTGTGGCAAAAATTCTCCAAACTTCTCCAAACTTCCGGATCTTCTACCAGAAGGTCCTTTTTAGGTTTCAAAGTTTCCACAACTGCAGTCGAAGGGTCTAGAAGTTCTGAGATGGTCCTTGGGATGTTGGCACTATATCTCCCAGAATGCACCTGGCCAAATCCTTAAAAGTACCGTAGATGCAGCAGCGGTCCGTGCAGGTAAGTGCGGAGGGGCGGGTAGAGGGGGGATAATGACAGACAACAGAAAATGATTAATTTATTTATTTAATTTTCCCTATTTTGTCGTTTGTTAACTATCCCCTTTCCCACCCTGCCCCATTGTGCTTAACTGCATGGACTGCCGCTGCCTGGATGCTATCCAGCTGGGTTCTTCTTGGTGGCGATGATGCAGGTTGAGCTCTTTTAACCTGCTGACTTCAGGGAGTCCAGTCCTTCTCTTCTTGAAGCAAGGCCAAGTCCTTTAGGGCTGTACTTCCAAAGTGTGCTGCAGGTGCAGTCATGTGATTGGATTCGATCAGTATGTGTAGAGCGCGACGAATGCCCAAAGGCATCTTGTTTCTAACGTCTGTCAGGACAAGGCTGATAAAAGCAAAACCAAACAAACAACATTACAGAGAAAAGGTTTTTAGATGTTTTCTGAAAGTTAAAAAATTAGGTTGAGATCTTGAAGGCAGCAGCATTTGATTCTACAACAAAGAGGTAGCATGAACGAAACTCCTACCACCTAAAGAGGTTTTAAAAATCTTAGGAATCTGCATAGTATTGGGCCTAGCTGATCGTAGACCTGGGAAACATCTATTACAATGCAGGCATTACATTTTGGTGCCTTTATAACGCAGTCCGTACCACGACTGCGACGTTACCACGAGTTCCATTGCAACACAAGTCATTACAACAACTTTCTTTTGGGAGTGCAGTGTTGGATTTTAAGTCCAACACCTTCCCTACTGATACACTGCCTGGAGTTGGAATAGTAATTTAAACAATTCCAAAGTCCAGAGCTTCACTAAAGCAAGTCGCTGTAATGACTTGCGTTGTAATGGAACTCGTGGTAACGACACAGTCGTGGTATTGACTGCGTTGTTAAGCCACGCGTGGTTTCGGCATGCTTGGTAGCATATGCTACTCCGTAGACATCTTCTAGGAGAGTACCATGGTATTTTTTTTTCTTCAGGTACTCTGGGCCTATTCCAGGCAAGGCCTTATGTGCAATACAGAGGGCCCGATTCACAGAATTAACTTAAGACAAAATCCTAAACTTACTACTTTTGGTATTCACAGAATGCACTTACTACTTTTGATATTCACAGAATGCACTTACTACTTTTGGTATTCACAGAATGGATTTACGACTACTAACTTTACGTCCGCACTCGGGCCGGAAATTCCGGCCCAAAGGCGGAGCTTCCGGGCCGGAGTCGGGGCTTCCGGGCCGGAGGCGGAGCTTCCGGGCCGGAGGCGGAGCTTCCGGGCCGGAGGTGGAGCTTCCGGGTCGGAGGCGGAGCTTCCAGCCAGGAGGTGGGGATTCCGACCAGTGGCGGAGATTTAGCCATGGCCAAAATCTCCACCTCTGGGCCGGAAGCTCCGCCTCTGGCCCGGAAGCCCCACCTCCGGGCCGGAATTTCCGGCCCGAGTGCGGACGTAAAGTTAGTAGTCGTAAATCCATTCTGTGAATACCAAAAGTAGTAAGTGCATTCTGTGAATATCAAAAGTAGTAAGTGCATTCTGTGAATACCAAAAGTAGTAAGTTTAGGATTTTGTCTTAAGTTAATTCTGTGAATCTGGCCCAGAGTGCCTTGAAAGCCACTCTTTTCTTATAGGAAGTCAATGAAGCTCCCTCAGCCCGTAGGAAGCGGATTCATATTTTCTAATGTTTTTTCAAAAGATGGACTGCTGCAAACTGCAGCCTCTGAAGTTTATTTAATAAACCTTGCTGCAAACTCAAATATACAGCATTGCAGTAAGCTATCCGTGATAACACTAGAGAGATGACCACAGTTGTCTCAACACCAGATGAAATGGAAGGCCAAACCTTTTTCAATACATTTAAGAGATAAAAACAGTATGAAATAAGCTGATTTGTCTAATCTGCAAACAAAATTCTGGAATAAAAAACTACTCCTAAATGTTCAACTTCAGTGACTGGAATTGGTAAAGGGCCGAGAATCGAAGGCCACCAGGAGGAATTCCAGAATGACCAGTCGGAACCAAAGAGTAGTACCTCCGTCTTATCAGAGTTCAGTTTTAAGTATTAGCTATTCTTTCAGTTAACAATCGCTCTCATACAGTTATTAAACCTGAGAGCTACATTTTCTTTGTTACTGGTGATAGAAACAACTATTTGCATGTCATCCGCATGCAATATTGTATTAAAGCCAAACGATCTAATCAATTCAGCCAGCGGAGCCACATAAATGGTGGACAATGTAGTGACCTTTGTGGGGCCCCATATGGCAAGGAGAAGGAACTGGAGGTAAAGTCTCCAAAGGAGACTGACTGCACTCTGTTACTAAGAAAACACACCAATAGATTAAAGGCTGCACCTCCAATACCAAACTCCACTAAACGCTGGTTCAGGTCCTTATGGCTAACCGTGTCAAAGGCTCCGGATAGGTCCAAAAGGACCACTGCAGCCTTTCCCCTGTTATCCATGATGGTACTGATCTCCTCAGTAGCCACCAGCAATGCAGATTCTGTGCTTTGTGTTTTCCTAAAACCAATTGTGTTATTTCTAAGATGTTATTCTGCTCCAGAAATTCAGAGAGCACTGAGTTCAGGTGTCTCTCCAGAATTGTAGCTGGTACTTGAGTTCTAGAGATGGGGGAATAGTTATTTTCTTCATTTGGATCTAGTGCTGGCCTTTTACGTAGAGAAAGAATTGATGCTTTTTTCCATTCTAAGGAGAACGTTCCCAACATTTAAGATATTATTCAATAATGGGAGGGAGTAGCTAATGTGCAAGCCAGGCCCTGAAAGATTTTCTCAGGTCAGGGATCTGATGGAGCCCCAGACTTAGTCATTTCTATCAACTCCACCACCTTTTCTATTGTGAGAGGCCGAAAGTTACAAAGAGCTGGGTGTCTGTCTTCCGAGGAGGTAACACCAGGGAATGAGGAGTCATCCCATTGACTTACCTTGAAGTCCCAGTAGACTGCCTCCACTTTGTTCTTAAAACAATTTAGCTAGGCTATCACATACATTTTGCTTAGGGACTAAGGTATTATCATTAGGAGGGCATGAGAGCAGCTGGACTGTTCTAAAAAGCTCCTTAGAGAAATTACTTGCTCATTTAATTTGTTCAGCTTTTATCTCCAATGTATAACCTAATAGAAGATGATTATACTTAGTCTTCCCAGCTGGTGAGTAGATGCTCCTCCAAATTTGTTCCTGTCACCGACGGCTTCTTTGTAATTCCTTAAGCTTTGGTGAATACCAACCAGCTGTATGGTATGTTCTATGACTTTTGGCTACTTTAAGTGGTGCCAATTTATTGGCTGCCTCCTTAATCCAGGTAGAAAAGTTGGCTGCAGTTCAATTTGCTTTGCCCGTTACTATTAGGTAAGACGGTTCTAAAATCGCTGATAACTCCTTTCTGTCAACTTTATTCCAGAGTCGTACAGAGTGCAATCTTTTGGGGTGCAGGCCAGGGTCCCTGCAGGGCAGTCCTTCTTCTTCTTAAGTTTCAGGCAGTGATCTAAGTTGTTGGGAAGCTCTCCCATATTTATTTAGAGTTCCTGGGCAACAAACAGGGGGCACCTTACCTTAATGGGGTACAGGGTAACATCCAGAAGTAGGACAGCTTCCTCCAAAGTATGGCAGATTTTTGTCCCAGAAAGCACTTTTCCTTTCAAATCCAAAATGGAGAAACTCTCTCCTTGAGGTTTAGGATCTGGCTAATCCAACCAACATTTGTGGCTAAGTCTTCCTAACGCTCCCCTTCCAGTCCCTCTGCTATTTCAATTCTAGGGGCTTTTGTCCGGCTGAGGGTGCAGGAAGTGGGGTTTAGCTTGTGTGCTGTCCTGGCATTCCCTCTTTGAAGACCAGTTTGGATACCCAGCCCCCTTCTGCATTTTGCTCTGCAGCTTGCAGATCTCCTCCCAGTAGATGTAGGTCACTTCACACCTCATCCGAGCAGTTTGGCTCAGCCTGCCAAAGGCTGGCCAATCAGGAGAGGCTCCTGGAAGGCTCAATTTTAGCACAGCAGACAAGCAAGGGGCATATTTACAAAGAAGTGACAGAGCGCAGCGGTAGCCTTCTTGGCTTAAAGCCACTCTGGGTCACTTCTGAAACGCAGGGCTGCACCTTATTTAGAACAATATGGTACAGCCCTGTGTTTCCCCCTGCGCTGGCGCTAATTACAGCTGCTAGTGCCAATGTAGGCACTTTTGCACCATAGTGCAAGGGTGCCTGCGTTGGGGGGAATGGTTGTTTATGTGCTGGAAGGTGTCCCTTCTTGCACATAAACAATCTTAAATGGTGATTTGTAACGTCTGTGTGTGCTGCTTTGTGCAGCACACATAGAAGTTGCAACTCGTCATTTTTAAAATTATTCTTTATGTGCTGTTTTTATGTGTGGTGTAGACACAGCAAAAACGAGGAGAAATAAAGCAATTCTCCTCATTGCGCCATGTTAAGACCATGTTTTTTTGGCCTTAATTTTGGCACTGTCCTATATTTACGCCACCCTTGTAAATATGGGGCAACGTCAAAATCAATGGGTGTTGACGCGGAACGCCCACCGCAACACCCATTGCCCACCCCTTTCACACTAAGTATAACGTGAAAGGGTGTCTTATTTACAAGACAAGTTTAAGCCAATTTAAGTGGCTTATCGCTACTTTTTAAATAAGGCAACACTCGTATCGTGCCAGGAACGTAAAAAGTGACGTTTCTGTGGAGATAGAGGCTTGTAAATATGCCCCCAAGTTCTATAACTTCTTTTCTGTGATAGTTATAATACATCTAACCATGTCAATTTGTTGGATTTATTCTATCATTTTCATACTTTGGAGTATGTTTTTAACTCACTGTTATCAAAAGTTATACTTTATGAAAGTATTCCCATGTTAGCCTATGGAGCCCATGTGCAACAATGGGTAAAAACGAAATTGGCAGTTTTTCGCTCACTAGGGCATATAAAACATATTTTTATAACGTCCCTACTTATAGTTACAAGGCACCCTACCTCTGTGGCACCTAGAGGAGACCTTAGAGGTGACATATCTAAAAATAAGGTAGCTTGAGACTTTGGAAGTACCTTTAATTGTGTAAGTCAAATTTGCATATAATTTACTTTTAAAAGCAGCCTGCAAAGCAGGACTGCTCTAAAATGACAGCAGGCAACACAGCAGTGCACACTTTAGTGCATTAAATCTGATAGGACTTTAAACCTACATGCCCTACCATATACTAGGGGCTTACAGGTAGGTTGTCATAGCAATTGTAATTACACATAATTTCCATATACCTTTTACAGAGAGCAGGTTAGGAGAGCCCAGTGCACAATCAGTCAGCTATCCCCAGTAAAAAGTGGGGGTGATCAGGGCAAAAAGGATGACTTTCTCCTATCATTCTCTTCCTCCTTACGTCTTCCCCTCCCTAGTGTGAGCCATGCCCTTAAATAAAATGGAGCAGAATGGTATGCCACAAATAACGAAAAATAACTCAAAACAAGAAAATGGCAAAGAAATATCAGTAAATTACTACGACACCTAAAAAGCAAGCTAAAATAAAAGCCAGCCCTCAAAATGTGACAAAAGAAAGCTCCCACACTGAAAAAAGTGACAAAACGCAATAAAAACCAACAAAAATAACAAACCCAACAAAAAATGCAAGCCTTAACTGGAATAAAAAGTAAAAATAAACTTCCCCTGATATATTTTTTTTTTTTTTAAATCGAACCTCATAATAGAACGAGGAACTATTCATACCTCATTCCCTAAAAGCACAACAAGCTTTCCACGATAATGTATTTTTCCCCGGATCGTATATAATTTGTGCAATTCGGATTCCACTATTAAAAATGTTAATCACAAATACCTCTGTGCGGTTGTGATAATGCAGTTGTAAATAAATGTATACAAAATTATTATTAATCATGCGAGTGGGCCTGCATCTTCATTTTCACATGAAACAAAAACAGATAATATTAAGAGGTTGTTCCCAAACACAAAGTTGTTTATTCCCATTGTCCGAATGTAAAAACAGATGTGCAAAACCTAATAATCAACTTGTTCAAATCATACATGCAGCCAAGAAATGGGAGACAATAAGCAGCTTGTCAGACTACTTTAACAGTGTCGGTAAGAATGGCTCATAGGATGAGTGATCAGCTGTAAAACCACAGTTCCAGTAAATGTAGTAAACCTGGTTTATGTGTGAAGCAGGATACATAGTGAATCCATTGTTTAAGAGGTGCCTCGTGTTTCTGATATAGACATGAAGGCGCTGTACTCATGGGTATCATCTACGCGTTTGATTGGAGCGGCTGTGAAGTAAGACCCACAGCTGGGAATAGCCCTCTCCCTAGTTACCAATACGGGGGGTACCAGTGATAAATTAAGGTCATTCCTGTCCTGGTTTCCCTGGCTCTTCCTCACTTGCCCCCTATATTTCACCCAGAGAGGCCCCATGCTTCCAGCCAGTGTATTTTCAAACTGCATGTATAGAGTGCTTACCACCCCTGATGTCATTATGGCGGGCTTTTAACTCCAGTTGTCAGCCTCATTGGAATTAGGAGGGCCTCTGTAATGAGGCAAGTGGAAGATTTAACATCTCCAGAGAGTAAAGGAATCTCTTCTAAGGTCTTTTTTTTCATTTCAAAAGAATTTTATTATTTTAAAGACGCAAATATGAAACATAAGATACAAGCAAAAGTGATACAATTGATAACGGACAGAGGTAATAGATACATTAAAATAAAGTTAAATAAATAGGAAATCCAATCATTGTCATTCATTAATCCGCAGATATCAGATAAATAAATTACTTAAGGAGGGACGACCCAAAATGATATCTGCCAAAGATACTTATCAAAAGTATCACCCACAGATGGCAAACTAGGGAAAAGAGGAAAGAGAAGAAAGGAAAAAAGAAAAGACGGAAAGAGTAGGAAAGAGAGGAGGAAAGAAAAAGAGAGACAGAGAGAAGAAAAGGAAGAGGAGAGGATTTCCAGAGGAATCACCCGACACACAAGACAACACTAACCAGACAAATCAAAGGGATATTGCTCCACCAGCCCTTCGGAGGCCAACTCCATGTATGAATCTAAGGCTTTCCAAACACCAGAGGAAATAGAAGGGGATAGAAGAGCATGGTCACCTGACGTATGAGCACTTCGTAGAAAGGAAACCCAAGCCCACCAAGTATGGTAAGAGACGGACGAAAAGGATTTCCACTCCATGAGAATTACTTTGACTGCAATAGTCAATAAGAGGTCCAGCAATTGGAACTCCATGGGATCTAAAGGCAGAGGGACTGGGGCCGCCAAAGGACCCAAAAGAATTAATGGAAAAGACAGATGGAATTTGATGTTAAAGATGAGCATGAGGTGTTTGTGAACTAAATCCCAAAAGGGTTGGAGAAGGGAACAATAAAGGAAAATATGTTGAAAATCACCTGGTAGAAGCCCACAACTCCAGCATAAATTGTCTTCTTTGAGATTAAGTGAATACAGACGAATGGGAGTCCAGTGAAGAAGATTAATAGAGAAAAACTTAGACTGCATTAAAGAGGGGGCAATTTTGTTACGAAGAGAAAATTTACCAATATCTTGCCAGGTATCAGAAGAGATATGAGCAGTAACACTATGATCAAAATGATGTAACCATTTTTGCTGTGCGACAGTTTGGGAAGGGAGTGTAGAGGACGATAAAAATTTGTAATTCCGAGACGCAACATGACCAGTCCTGATCCATAACTGAAAAAGCGTAATCATAGGGGAAGAAGGATGAAGGTGCACTTTAGCAAGTGCAACCTTAATCTTAAGAAAAGTATAAAAATCTAAATTAGATAAAGAAAATTGTTGAGCAAGGGATGAGAAAGGGGAAGGGTCATTGTTGGAATCGTAGAGATGTTTAACAAGTGAGACACCTTTCCCAGCCCAGTAAGACATCAACTCAGGATCAATATTAATTTTGATTTTAGAATTGCGCCAAATAGACGACCATCTAGTTTTATGCAGTGGAATTGCTACTCTCTTATCAACCTTGCGAACCGCAGCAATAGTGTCTAAAATAATAGAGCAAGAGAATGGAATAGAAAGGGTATTCGTGGTTAAAAAAGATGCAGTCGGCAATGGGGAGGCCAGTTCCTGTTCTATTGTCAACCATGCTGGAACATGAATAGATGGAGAAGAAAACCAAAGGGCACCCTGGGACGCCAGAAAGGCAGTTTGATACTTCCCCCAATCAGGAAAATTACAGCCACCCATATCATAAGATTTCTGTAAAAATTTATAAGCAATCCTAGCCCTTCTGTCATTCCATAAAAATTTAGAAGTAAGCAAATCAAGTTCATGAAAGAAGGAATCAGAAAGCCTTACTGGAAGCATAGAGGAAACAAAATTAATAATAGGAGTGATCATCATTTTAAGAGTCTGCAATCGACCCCACCATGAAATATGTTTCGGAGAACAATTTTCTAAAAGACGTCTCACCTTAAGAATAGTTTGGGATTCATTATAAGTAGCCGTAGCATATAGGGTGGAACAAAAATAGATACCCAAATATTTTAGCTGTTTAGATTGCCATTTAAAGCCCGCCGAACCCATATGAGAGGAGAAGCAGTAAGCATTTAAGGGAAACATCTCTGTCTTATCTTTGTTCAGAGTGTATCCTGAAACTTTTGAAAAAAGAGAAATCGTATCCGAAATAGAAGGGATGGCCAGTGCAATATCATCAGAAAAAATGAGAACATCATCTGCATATGCAGCTGTTTTAATCTGCTGAGACCCAAAAGAGAACCCCTTAATATCTGGATGCGAGTCAATCAATCTGAGGAGAGGATCAATGGACAACAAAAATAAGAGAGGGGACAAAGGACACCCTTGTCTAGTGCCCTGAGAAAGGTTAAAAAAAGAAGACGTAGCACCATTCACCCGTATGTTAGCCCTAGGTCGGGAGTAAAGAGACATAACCATACGAATAAAGGAATCGCCAAGATTATGTGCACATAGAACAGCTCTTAAAAAAGGCCAAGAGACCTTATCAAAGGCCTTTTCAGCATCAAGGGCCAAGGCCGCCGCCGGAAGATTAGATCGCTTGGCGGCACCAAGAATATGACAAAAAGTACGAATATTATCACGTGCAAGACGCCCCTTTACGAAACCTGTTTGGGAGGGATGAACCAATTGAGGAATAAAGGACTCTAAACGTTTAGCTAAGATTTTAGCAAAGATCTTAGCTTCCATGTTAAGAAGGGAAATGGGACGAAAATTTTTGGGATCTGCATGATCCTTCCCTTCTTTGGGGATAACTACAATAGTAGCATCAGCCGCGGAACCAGACACAGAACCATCCTTAATAAAAGCATCAAAAACGGATTGGAGTTTCGGGACAAGCACGGGAATAAAGGTTTTATAAAACGCAATAGGATATCCATCAGGACCAGGAGCTTTACCAGACCGAGTAGCTTTAATCGCGGAAATGATTTCATCAGAAGTAATCGGACAATTTAATGAGTGATTATCTTCCTCCGAAACAACTTTCAAAGGAACCGACTTCAAGAACTCCTGACATTGTTCAAAAGAAGCTTGAGCAGACGGGGTATATAAATTATTATAAAAATCGCGGAAAACCTCAAGAATTTCTGCAGTTTGAAATTTTTTCTTACCAAGCTGGTCAGTAATAGAAGGAATTTGGAAAGAATTACAAGAAGATTCCTGAAACTTTAAAGTGGCTGCAAGAATCTTGCCCGCACGATTTTTTAACCGCAATCTCTTAGATTTCTGAGCCTGCAGGCCAATATGAGCTCTCTTAGTGACTATAGTATTGTACGTATACTTTAAATTCTTAATAGCTTGGAGGCAGGTCTTATCCTGAGAATGTCGAAAAAGGGATTCCTGACGTTTGATCTCATCTGCTAAGTCCGTGAGTTCCTTTTTAATGGCTGCGTTTCTCCTTGACATACATTTAATGACCTGACCACGGAAAGTACATTTAAAAGAGTCCCAGAGAACAACAGGGGAACTGACTGACCCAACATTCTCAATAAAAAAAGTCTCAATATCATTGGAAAACTCTCGCACCAAGGACTCATCATGTAAAATTTCTGTGTTTAGTCTCCACGAACGAGCTCGTGCCCTAGGGACAAAGGACGTAAGAGTAAAGGTCACTGCGGCATGGTCAGAAATTAAAATAGGGTGAATAAGCGGAGAAGAAGAAGATTGAACCAGAGAAGAGTGAACCAAAAGATAATCAATGCGTGAAAAGGACGAGTGAGGGGAAGAAAAAAAGGAGAAGTCACTACCAGTGGGATTATGAAGACGCCAGACATCCTGAAGATGGGTAAGAGAGCACATATTAATCATTTGTTTGTGTGCTTTAGGGGGACGAAAATTAAAGGCAGAATTCCTATCTAAGATGGGATCCATTGGCAAATTAAAGTCTCCACCTACAATAAGATTACCAGAGTGAGGTGTATCATTTAGCTTTTTGGTGATCGCTTTCCAAAAGGACGGGTCATCCTTGTTGGGGGCATAAATATTCATGACAAATAGGTCAGCATTACCATTGGACACCTTAGATAGTAACCAACGTCCCTCTGTATCCTGTTCAGAGGAAACGATAGATAACCCAGAGTGTTTAGAAACTAAGGTAATTACCCCATTTCTTTTACCACAAGCATCTGAACAAGCAACATCAAAGACCCACTCTTTCTTCATAAACAACGCCTCCTTGGCAGAGAGCTTTGTCTCCTGAAAAAGGACGAGATCCGAAGAAAGAGATTTACAGTAGTCCAAAATCTTTGACCTTTTAACTGGGTGATTTAACCCTTTAACATTAAGGGAAAGTATATTTAATCCAGACATAGAACCTTTATCAGGAAAAAAAAAAGACATTTCATATATGACAAATGAAGTGCAACAACCAGGAGAACCAACCAGCAGACATCAAAGGCCAACACAAGACAAGGTGAAACCAAAGAGGAAATCCGAAGAGAAAAAAGGAAAAAAGAGGAAACAGAAAGCAAGAAAATACACAGAAAGAGAGAGAGAAGGGCCCATAAGGCAGGTCTGAAAAAGATCAAATTCATACAAGGGGGGACATGGGAAAAAGAGCGAGGGGCCATCAAGAGGAAGAAAAACAACAGCATAAAAAGCCCCAAAACAGTACATAGCTGATTATACATGTTTAAAAGAAGAACTATCTAAAAGCTAAGAACTAGAATTAATTATAACATTTTGGAAAACAAAGCGAAATGAAAGACTATAAAGGCAACACGTTTAACCAAGTTAATATATAGGTACCAACTAAAATGAATCATAGAGAACGGTAAGGGCAGGAAAGAGAGAAAAAGAAAACAAGTGCAAGCAATAAGAGCTGGTGGAAAGTGAACTAAAAGTTAACATTACAATTAGGTAGAGCCAGACCAAAGCGGACTTCATAAAGAGAAAAAGGAACAGAATAAAGAGAAAAGAAGAAATACATTCTAAAGCATACTATATGATACATTATGGGAAAAATAAGTGAAACATAATAAAAAACGGCATATAGTACCTTCTCAATATAACAATCAATGAATCCCTATGGCAGCTAAATAAGAGAACTAATACTATATATAAATATGTAAAATCTATAGACAAGCTTATAGATAACTGCCCATGAGTAGATAAAGCCAAATACACATAAATTGGCAAAATAAGGTACGCTTGCCTAAGTAAGTGAACATGTAGGTAAAGAGGCATAAAACTATCAAGTACAAAGCATCTATAAAAAACTAACCTACTCGAAAAAGATAATTAATAACACATAATAAACAAACCACTCAGTGAAAAATCAATAAAGTAGATATAACTAGTAACTATATAGACGACACATAGTGACTCTAAATATAGCCATAAATAAACATCTAATAAACATATATGATTCAAACATATAGACAAGCCATACAGCAACACGTTGATAAAGCAAAGGAAAAAAAACAATGGCCTACTCCATAAATACGGGATAACAAGAGACAACCATGAGGCAAAAAGACCGACCACAAAAGGATAAAATAAACCAAATTTCACATCAAAAATCGACGCACATACCGAAGTCATACAGCGGGATAAGAAACGGACCAGGACCTAATACGTCGAGAGACAAACTGGGAAGGCAAGGAGTAACAGGACGACACGCGAACCGGAGTGAAGTCAAGCCATCAAGAGATGCTACCACAAAAAAATTGGAGGGTTTATTCAATAAAACTAACAACAATAAAGACCAATACACCATAACGATAACAAGGGAGCACCAAAAGACGACAAAAACACACCAAAACCAATGGACATAAAGACCACCGCGCAGATCTAAAAGCAACTAGACTTAATAGATCTGACAAAGAAGAGAAACAATGCAGTATGCATAACCGCATCAGGTGCCAGAAGAACCAGGAACATGTGAGGCCACCGTTTGAAGATCCATCTGTAACTCCATCTGATTGTCCAAGAACGAGGCCAAATCAGCAGGTTCATCAAAAATTCTGACACGACCTTTGAAAGTAATGCGGAATTTTGAAGGACCAGCAAAGGAGAAGGGGATATTCATCTCAGATAAACGCTTCCGGAGATTAAGAAAGCCCTTCCTCCTTATCACCGTGTCTCTGGCAAAGTCTTGAGAAATTGAAATACGATGGCCATTCCAAGAAACAGCTCTAACCTTCCGCATATGAGCCAAAATCTGCTCTGTATGTTGATGACGCAGCGGTTTAAAAATTATCGCTCTTGGTTGCGTAGCAGACTTGGGGCGAAAGGTGGGGACACGGTGTGCACGTTCCAGTTCAAAATCTCTATGGAAAGAAATTTGTAGTGTAGAAGGAATCCATTGATAAAGAAACTCAATCATGGAAGATGCATCTTTCTCAACATCCTCCGGAAGACCAAAAATACGCAGATTGGATCTGCGATTACGATCCTCTTGCTCAGTGAGGTCTTTCCTCAATGCTGCCATGGAACGCTCTATCTGCATGAGAGATCTAGAGTGCTTTTGCATGGTATCCTCTGCGCCACTAATCCGTGTTTCTGTACCTGAAACACGAAGGGAAAGGGCCTTGAAATCATTCCTGATGGCTAACACCTCCACCTGCAGTAAATCTGTGTTAGTCTTAGTAGACTGCGCAATTTCATAGACCTCATTAAGGCGCGTCAGGATGGACTCAAGAGTAGAATTAGTGTCTTTTGGAGCAGACTCAGGTGTGGGGGATACCTGTTTGGACCTCTTAAGAGATGCTTTTGAGTCCTTAACGTCTTTAGTATTCGGTGAAGGGGCCATATTCTCAGCCATAGGGCAAACCACCTCAACAGGAACAAAATACACCTCTTCAGATAGAGTAAGAGCAAGAAATGCCAGGGGATGTAAGACCCTTAATGTGCGATAAGAAAAACGAGCAGGAAGGAATAACGCACTTGCAGCAAAAAGAGCAGAACAGTGAATATGGCAGGCGATCACGGTCAGGAAAAAAAACCACCTCACACAAAAAGAAAAAAAATATCATGTGCTGCAGAAACAAGTAGGCACACACCGACTTCGAAAACAACCAATATCAAGCATAGAGCAAAGAAGCCTCACATAAGGAAGTGGCGTGTGACGAATAGTATATTAGTAGAAACCTCAAAAAGTTCTCACAATGAGCAGCACTGCAATAGGCGGAAGAAAAAAACAAAATAAGCACAAAAAAAGTGAAAAAACGTCACCAGTTCCAGTATGACTCCATTCCTGACAGGATAGTCCCAGTAGCGTCGACGTGTAGAGGCGAGAGTAAAACTCCCGCAGAGAAAAAACAAAATGGCGGCCGCTCGTGAAACCATGGGGTGCCACCTTAAAATGCCGATATATGGACTCTGGCCACTTCCCACCACCGGAAAACTCCCTCGTAGCGCACACGGCAGTCTCACAGGCAAGATATCATCCTCTGCGCTGAGAGGGGCATTCCTCAGCGGCAGCAATGTCTCCGACGGCCCTCGCTCTTTACGGAGCTCAAGCGCGATCCGCCATCTCGCAGCGGCGCGCAAGCCACGCCCCATCTCTTCTAAGGTCTTGAACACATTCTCTGGACACAAACATTTCGGTCGATTTGTAAGTAGATGGATGGTCAAAAAAGAACATTGAGTTACATGCCAGTCATCCTTATTGTTCTCAGTCTTCCTTCCTTGTCCCAGTACTCAGGTACGTGAGACGATCTCCATCTTCTAAAGGCAAGCAAAACTGTGGAACTATCCTCACCTCTGCCTACCTCCACCGACAGGACCAGATTACTGACAGAATATAGGAACCTAAGATTCTGTGTGGACAGAATATCGTTTCACAAATATTGAGCACCAAAATATCGAGAAATAAGTGTGAATAGTTAAGTATAGATTTACTATTCTAACTCCACACCTACGCACTTTGAAGATATATATATCATCAAGGTACATATATTTGAAGTTGTGGATAGTAATACTTTACTGTAGAAAAGTATCTTTTCACAATATTTTTGTCTTCAATATTCTTGACACAATATTTTGTCGCACAATATTTTGGTATCGATAGTTTGTCTAAACACGCGCACTATCTCGCCCCCCACGTCCCTGCGATCGCGGCACTCTTATACGCCACCAAGGCGTTTGACCCCTTGGAATGGGGGCTCCTGTTTCCGCAATTATTCAGATTGGGACTAAGTCCGCTCTTTATTCAACAGATTTGGCTGCTCTATACCATGCCCACCGCGTAACTGCGGGTAAATGGTTTGGTTTGTGACCCGATAGCTATCACAAGGGGCACCAGGCAGGGCTGCCCCCTGTCACCACTATTATTTCCAATAGCTACCGAGCCATTGGTGGCCAGAATCAGACAGCACCACACACATCGAGGAATCGGGTACACCACACGGGGGCTCAGTGTGTCAATGTACGCAGATGATATCACACTCTACATGATAAATCCTAAAGACAAATATGCGCCCATGACACGTGAAGTGGTGCGATATGGTGGGCTATCTGGAGTGGAGGTGAATTGGAGCAAATCCGTCATTATGCCTCTAACATCTGGAACGCAATCCTTTGACACTGATTATCCTATAGTCTGGGCGACCGGGCCGACACGGTATTTGGGAGTCTGGATAAGCAATGACTTACGGAGATATGGGCGACTAATTATGGCAGAGTGGTGGACTGGATCGAGGACAGAGTAAGTAGATGGAAAGCGCTTCCCCTTTCCCTGATAGGGCGCATAGCGGTGGCCAAAATGGTTATCCTGCCCAAACTGCTATATTTTTTCGTGAATGTTCCCATCCCTCTCATGGTGAAATTTTTCAAAAAGCTTCGCTCCATAATGATTGAGCTGGTTTGGGCGGGTAAACAGCCTTGGATATCCTGGGAGGTGCTCACGCTACCACAGGCACAAGGTGGGCTGGCGGCTCCGTATTTTGCCCTCTATGCGTACAGCGCCCAGGCTCAATTCCTACATTACTGGAGACACCCAACCCCCTTTCAGCCTCACGTCGCCATTGAGTTAGACAGAGTTGCCCCCCTTCCCCTCAACACCGCCATTTATCAAACATTCAAGCGTCTGCGTAACGAGGTAGACACCATTGAAGCGCTGCGATGGGCATGGGGGGGTCTCTGTAAGCACGCAAATACTGACATACTCTATGCCCCTTCCATGAAATTGGCAAATAACCCACTAATTCCACCACTCATGGACAGTAAGACGCAGAAGCGAGCGCATTTGCACCACATACTGGTAGGTCAGCATCTATACCCTGGAGACAACTTTCTTACACTACAACAGATGTGTGGTCCCATGCCTCCATCAGCAGTAGATACGCTGCTTTATTATCAGCTGTGGGCAGCCTGCAGAAGCAAATTTGGAACATTTCCTAAACCCCCCCCAAAGCTACCTGCCCTCGAAAATGTACTGGCGGTGGAATCGGATCGCAAGTTCATCACCCAAATCTATACCATCACACAGAGAGATTATCCAACTATTGTGCTGAGATCCCGCGCAGCGTGGGAGGGGGATCTGGAGAGAGTATTACAGATGCGCAGTGGGATTTTAGTTGTAGACAGCTGGAGCAACTATCCCCAAACTATCGTCTCAGACTTATCCACTTTAAGTACATTCACCGACTCTACCGTACTCCGGTGTAGCTCCACCGAATGGGGGTGCGTTCTGACGATAATTGTTGGAGGTGTGGGTCCCCCCAAGCATAATTTTTACACCTGGCATGGCAGTGCAGACCTATTGCCAATTTTTGGTTAGAAATACTGCAGCATGTTAAAGATATAACGGGCCAAACCTTGCCCTGCACTCCATTGGTGGGGCTGTTATGGGTTCTTGCTGACATACCACCGAAGCTGAGGAAATTACCGGCCATGCTATTATTGATGGCTAAGAGACAGGTGGCCCTCCATTGGGGTGCTGTTCCCCCTCTGACAACGAAGGAGTGGGTTCGAGATGTCGCCTATTGTAGGGCCCAGTTAGCAGGGTATTGGGAGCTGATGCCGGCGCAATCCCTCCCCAGAGACATATGGGGCCCGTTTGTGAGCTGGTTGAGTTCTACAGATGTGGATGACCCTTAATAAGAATATCATAGTGCTTAATACCCCACAACGTGCCGGGTCACCGGGTGAGGTTTACTGCCACAGCAATTATGAGGTATTGCTAGCCTTATAAGGTTCCTTTGTACGTCTAGACATATAAATATGTTGATAACGAAGAACACTAATGGACTGCATCATGCTCAAAATGCTGTTGAGGTGTAATGATGCTGTGCTAAATATGATGCAATTTCACTATAGCTAGCTGACAAGCTTGTCAGCAATGTACTGCTGTTTAAGTTATGCTATTGTTTGTAGTTTGCACAAAATGCCAATAAAAATAATCTAAAAAAAAGTATTGTTTAAAGATGCTCAATACTACGTGGGTGTAGATTTCCCATTATTACCTCCAATGAGGTAATGATTTTGGACATGATACGTAGGACGCTACATTTTTGACTGGTGATATTTAGGCCTCAAAATTATTGTGCCAAGGCATCATAAATACACTTTTCAGCATTACGCTTGTCTCAATTGTAGTTATGTGTTCACTCTAAGCAGATGCAATAATTATTGCACTGTTAAAAACAGAAAGATCAGTGTTTAGTATCTATTGAGACTGATTATGATCGACTTTCACAAGTTGTTGGTGCTTCCTTCAACAAAGTCCACAAGTTCTGGCATTAAGTATTGGCGTGTCTGACCTACAGAGCTTCACAACAAAACTCATATTTGCAGTGTCTGCGGTGCAGGGGTAGTTGCACCCACCGGGATGGATTGGCTCGCTTGGAGCCGGCCACTGCATCTTGTGTGAATGATTCCACACGCAGACCAAGAGTATTTTACTTTATTAAAGCAACTTGTGTTCGTGTGTCTACCCTAAGAAAACTTTGCTACTGCTTGTTGATATCGCATTTACTTTTTTCAAGCCTGTAAAACAAACATTATTAAGCTGTGGACATGTTTTTGAGCAGAGGCCACTGATGCCGTTTTGAGACTGCTTAACACTGGTAAAACTCAGTAGTACATATTTTATTAACCTCAACAGGGTAAGTAGCTGGTTCAGCCCCTCGGCATCACATGCAGATTTCATCTCTTTCAGTAGGTGCTGTAACCCACCGAGTTATCTTCCTGAACACCTGCATCAGGCAGGCGCAGGTAAAGAGTTATACCGAAACTTGAACTACAGGCAAGCAATGGCAAGAGAATAGCTGCAAAGCTATCATAAAAGGATTGGGTAAATGCTGGCAGAAGTTCAGTAGATCTAACCTACATTTCAAAACCTCAGTGGATGTCAAGTTTGAGTTTACTGAGTGCTTCTGTCTGTGTCCCAACCTGCTTCTCTTAGGCATGTTGGATTTGCCCAGGACAATACAAGCAGTGCTGGGCGTTGCCCTGAAAATGTTTAATCTTATCAGATGTACCATCAAAGCATGTTCTCGCTTACCAAACATCTCTTAAGAACACATTCCCACAGAAGAACATAATTGATAGATGGGATGATAGGGCGGGTCAAAGCAGGTCACCCTCTGAAGTTAATCACTGATATAGGCTGTACATAAATGCACTTACATTTTAATCCAGTGGTAAGAGAGATAGCTCATTGATAAGGCCGCCAAACTCTCACACTCACATATTTAACTAAACTAGGCATATATTTAATTACATATGTATTGTGGAGGCATAATAGCGACAGAATAGGTACCTGCTGACAGTGCACTTTCCAAATGGAATTTAAAAAATATAGTTTGCTCATAACTGAGGTTAAAACTTTAACAATTTTTGAGCAGCCCGCCAAGTTTTAAACCCCTTCCTGGATTTCACACGTGAGCAGGCATCCATACATGATGAACATCGTTCAAGGGCTTCTGAGCCTAACATGATCATTGAGGGCATGACGTGAGCGTTCTGAACACAGAATCCTTCAAAGAATACACGCAAAAAAGAAATAGTGCATGGCTTTCTCTCTACATCAAATTGGACTGAATTTGAGGAGCATGCTCAGACCAAGGATACTCTTAGAATGTTTCAAAATAATTCAGCTAGTTTTGTGAAACAATATTGTGAACCCAGCTAGCCATACAAAGAACTACTTGTCCTATTCAGGCATATCATGGGAAAGGACTTGCAATAATGTCTGAAGTAATAATCCAGAGCATTTTGTAGAGAACTGCACATGCACCAGAAGGACAACATTTTTAGAAAACAAAAGAGACGTGTCGGGCCACCATATTGAATTTTTGAAGAATCAACAAATGTATGGACAATCATCGGTACTCCGTCCAGATATAATATCTGTACGCCATACAAACTGAGTAGATATGCATATGTTGTTTAGGGAATCGTGAAACAAAATTCAGTACAGACTGACCAGAAGACTTCTAAAATGTGATAACATGCACACATGCTTTAATGCATCTTTATTGCATCGGATGGAGTTGGCACAAAAGAGGGTCAATTCACGAAAAAAGTGGTACATTCATATCTGTAAATGCACTCATGCGATTAGAGTTCGCCCATCACCAAAAATGTACGAGTTTGGGGCCTGCAGAAACTCGCTGTGCCTTGATCCGCTCATTTTGCCCTCCTTGCCTAGTTACTGCTGCCCATTTCTAAATGGAATAGGTGGAGTACTCTGCAGTGGTAAACAAACTCATTTGGATTCTCTCGGCAGGCACAAATGTAGGTTTTTTCACCTGTAAACATATTTTCATGGCCAAAAACGCCGTTGTGAATTGATCTGACAGACTCCAGCCCACCCTTGCCACTCCACAAGGACCACGTGGTGGAAGACATCATATACCCATCCATCCGATATCAATAATGCCGATTAATGGAGAGAGGATAAGGGTCTTGCAGCCAGAGCTGCTGAGTTTGGAACTGGGGAGCCAGGTTCGAGTCCTGGCTTCGGATCAACATTCTGTGACTCAAACCACTTCATCTCCATTCGTCTAAAAATAAATTAATGTTACTTTGGGCAACTTGTGCCAATGTAAAGCGCTCCAGTACCTGTGGGTCGGGTTTGTGCTGTAAATTACGAAAATAAAATGCATGTTCATCATAAACAAATGTCCCTACACATGCTCAGTCTTTCCCACAGGGATGTATACACATCCTGAAACGTATACATTCATATCCCTCATCAAGTTCAACACTCAAAATAAATACACTTCCATACAGGGGTTACCTCAGAATAGTTTTCATTGCTGTAAGGATGTCCTTTCCAGTAAGGTCCAACATTCGTGCAGCCCCACCATATGTGTAGGAAGTAGCCTTATAGTTCACATCCCCTCTAACAGAAGGGGCTAGACTCTGGCTCAATGTAATAGAGTCTCGTTCATTATGGGCACCAATGGAATAAGACTTTATAATACGCCTCCCTCTCCTATCTACTTGCAAACCTCTTTGTTAGAATCTTCTATATATGGGCCCATGGAACTTCGATTTTTCTTCCCATAGCCTTCATGACAATGTGTCAATGTAAGGGCGACAATGCATGCAGGAAGCCTACTTAAAATAGTGTTGTTACGGGATATAATGCCATTTGAACCTACAGCCGCAGCTATTAAGTATTTGAAAGGCGTATGATCCCAAATAGCTTCTATATTTACTGTAGAGTCTGATTCAGCGCTGGGCCAACCTCTTACTAATAATTGTTCGATAGATCTTTTCTTTGTCAACTGAGAGGTTGAGACAGTTGGCATTAGCCAAACACATCTAATTAACAGCGTAACCTATCTAGCTACAAAAGATGAACTAGGAATCACAGAATAAAGTTAAAGGTTTTATTACATGTTAACAGTCAGGCTAATGTAAAAAAAAACTCAATACCATGATGTAGAGAGAAAGGACAACAAAGGAACAGCTAAACCTCCTAAAGAAGTCCAGATGCATAAGCATGAGGCAAACAAGAGGTTCAGTCTCAGCAATACATACAATTAACTGTAGAATCTGGCGCTCAGAGAAGAGTCTCCAGTCCTCTCTCTTAACTTAAACATGAGTAATGTCTAAAGTTTTTGAATTTAGAGCCTAAATCTTCAAGGGTGATTTAATCTCAAAGATTCTCGGTCAAGAGTCTTCTAGGGATAGGGAAATACGCGTTAGACTAAGCCACACTCAGCAAAGACTCAAAAGGGAAAGCATCGAGGTCTGTACCTCTTAAAGTCCAAAGGAAAAGTGGCCAAAATCAATGAGTGAGAACACTAGATAATTTCACACAAATCTTCTGGATAACACCCCATGATCACACCATCAGGCCTTTCCATTTTCAATCTGGAAGAATGCGCTGCAACTTCAGCGCATTCTTCCAGACCAGTCCTGTGAACGATATCGACCTTGGGTACCTGCAACTCCTCGATACATTACTGAATAGGGCCTGTCAATTAACACTCTGGCTCTCCATGTTCTTTCTCAAGGTCCTCTTCTCAGGCTCTCTATCACTAGTGCAGTATTACATCTATTCTCAACCGAATAAACCATGTGAACGTATCTGCAAAGAAAAAGACAAGCAAGTAGAAATAGAACAGCAGTATTTTATGCAGAAAGAAATACAGGTCTAATCATGTCAACCTTTAATGTATTATTCCATGGTGCACATTAATACGTGTCAATTGTGCACACATCACTACAAATAAATGAAAAATGTCAGGACACAAATTCAGAACTAGATTCATCTTGCAGTTTAATAACATGTAATGTAACTTTGAATATATGAAAACAAATGTGGCTGAGAATTACAGTATAACTTCACATATGAACACATTAGTGCCCAAGGTTACATAAATCTTCCTTGTTTCTGAAGTAAATACATTTTAATAATGTGAGGATGGTTTTATCCAGCCTCTAAAAGCAACATTTAATTTAATAAGATTAAGGCACACAGTGTATATGCATTTTTAGTTCTACAGTGAATGCACTTCACAACTGAGTTTAAGTGCAACACTTTACATTTATAACATTAGGACACACAAAGAATGCAGTGCTAAGTGTACGTATATATAGAGTATTTGTTACGTGAGAGTGTGGAGCCAAAATTATGCTTCTCGAGCCCCGTCACCCAGTGTCTTAGCTGAGTATAATTAAAATGTTCTTCTTCCCCTAATCCAATCTTTGCCTTTGTGTCAAGACTGTCTATTTCCTCAGTTCTTTTGACTCTCAAATTAAAAAAGTTTTCCCAGCAAGTTATTAATATTGTAATAGCATACTTTTCATAACCTTTGCATGTGTTTTTACATTAAAGTTGTAATTATAATTCAGAGAGAGAATAATTAACATTTTGACTATTGCATATTATTAAGTTTCATTATATAAATCTATTTTTCAAGTGTGTGATTACCTACTATAGTTCTATTTTTTGTTTTAATCTACTGTTTAGAGTTTTTTAATGTGTTCAGTTATTATTTAAAATGTATCTATAAAAAGAGAGTCAATAAAATATGGTTTAATATTATTTTATTTTTTAAATGGTGGTGACTCTCATGAGATCCTTCGTAGGAGTCGAACACACATTCCCCTGCTTGAACTCCAAGGGAGAATGTACTTCCTGGTCGGCTCTCACACCCTCTTGTGAGATCGTACATTTGGGATTAAGTTAGGAACAGTGTTTTCCTGTAATTCTGAACAAAGTAACAGATTACAGGTGTTTATTACGTTAGAAAAATTGATAAGGATTTCTTCCATTGAATATCTAAAGCAATTATATTTTTACGATGTTGCGAGAAGCTTGCGAGAGTTGAACACACAATCCACTGCGTGGACTCCGAGGGGGATGTACTTCCTGTTCGACTCTTGCGATTTACCCGTGAGATCGTGCATTTGGAATTAGGTTTTGCAATTCTGAACAATTTAAGACATCAGAGATGTTGATTAGCTTTGAAAAATTGATTATGAATTGTTCCATGAAATATATAAAGCAATAATATTGTTAAGATTTTGCGGGATGCTTGCAGGAGTCTCATGAGAAGTTCAGGAGAGAAAACACTCCATAAGGAAGGATTTTGATTGATTCATATCGATGTATTTTTTCAGAAAAAGAAGATCCATCCTTTTTGCTTTAATTCACTATTGGATTTTGTTGAAATTAGACATATTTGGCTTGCTCTCCTTTCCTGTTTGTCTCTATTCACAAAGATATCATCAATAGATCCAGATAAACAGTCGGGGGCTCCAACGTCACCACCTCAGCCACCTAAGGAATCCGTGTTGTGGCAACTCTCTTTCAAATGAGGCCAGGTAGCAAGAACGTTCCTGTGAAGTACGTTACCTGTAAACTTTTGCAGCAAAGAGTTCACCCGTGGGAGCAGAAAAAAAAAACATAGCATGAGTACCACGGGGATGTGGAGACACCTGAGGTCAATGCATCCACAAAGGCTTGCACGGGCAAAGTTGGCTTGTGCTGAGAAGCTAGTCAACTCTAAAAGGGCTTCAACATTATTTGCTCCAGGAGATACTGTGCCTGCACAGGTTCTAAGTGCACAAGCGAACAATAAACCTGCTTTTTTGAATGAAGCGCTATTTTGCTGCTTGTCTAAGCAGATCATTTTTTCATCAGAGACAAGTAGGTCTGCCCTGAAGGAACTTGCCCAAGAACACAAGTGCCCCCTTGGGCACTAAGTTTTTGTTGTATTGTTTTTTAACAGTTTTTTGTAAATTTTGCTCTGTTCTGTTTTAAGGAGATGCTGTTGGTGTTTGTTTTACACTTCAAGTTCTATATTTTTGTTGTACCCTTTGTACCCTTTTAGAAAAATGTGAAATACCAAAACAGTTTTAAAATATTTTTCATAGTTTTTTAAAAATGTTAACAAAATATTGCACTTTTCGGAGCTACCCTATAGTTTCATGATCTATGTTGTTTCTACTATATTTCCCTTCTCCGAAGCTCTCGCAAAACTCTTGCGAGAGTCACTGAGGCAATCCCTCAAGTGCAGTTTGAGGGGGCATTGCTTCCTGGTTTGCTCTCGCAAGCTCATACTTTTTTATAATGGACTTTGCACTTACTCTGACTATATCCTGATGTAACATGTGTAATTTATATATATTTTTGTAACTATTTTTACTAAGGTTTATATTAGCATCACATAGGCATATGACAGACTTGTGGATCAATGCCATACAATAATGGTTGGTGACCCCACCATGGCCTCTGTACCTACATTGCAATACTTTAGGTCCAACAGGAGTTATTTGTTCAATAAATGAACAATGAAAACATAATCAACAATTAGGGCATTACCTTGAGTTTGGTGGTCTGATGAACCGCCAATCCCTCTGTGGCAGTGTGACTACCGCTCTACTGGTGGTCCGACTGCCCCATTAAAAGTTGGGCAGTTGGACCGCCATTGGACTTCTGCTGCCACCAGGGATCCACAATCGCTGTGGCAGCCTTTCAGTGGACTGAGGCCCCTAATACGCTGGTGGTGCCACTGCAGCACATCCAAGTATGATGAAATTAGTTTCCTCACCGCCAAAATTTTCATGGCTGTGAACCTGCCATGAAAAGTGTGGCGGTGAGGCTACAAAGGGGGCCCTACATGGCCCCCTGCTGCCTCTGCACCAGGGGATGCATGCAGGTGTGCCCCCATGAATGCATGCACCTCCAGTTCCTGCAGGGCATGGACTTTATAGTAAATGCCCTGCAGGAAGCTGCAATGGCATTCCCACTGCGGTGCCTTGCTAAGGCTCATGTATGAGCCTTAGCACTGCACTGCACTGCCGTGGGCCTGCTGCCGTAAGACTACTTAATCTGGATTTCAGTCGGAATCTGACAGGTGGTCTCATTATGGCTTTGGCAGTGTGGCAGCGGGGCGCTGGCTTGGTGGCCTGCTGCCACACCGCCAAAGTCACAATAATGCCCAAAATCATGACAGTTGCAGTTTCAAGCATAGGGAATTAAACATAGTACAGCAGTTGCCCTCTTGCATGCCCACCACCCTCCCACCCACATCCCTGGTCTGAGAGACAACTACATGAATGTATGATATAGCATTACCCCCAACATCCATGCTCATCACATCTCCCACCTCAACTGTGGTCAAGCTTGGGACTGGGGGCAAGGGGGAGAGAGTAAGGTGCCATACACTAGAAGCATGGCGCTGTTTGACAATCAGGTCAATATGCCGTCTTATTCAGGAAGATCCTCTTGATACACTTGCACCTCGTATAGCAAACTGTCCCAGTCTGCAGTTTTGGGTGGCCCGCGCAGTCCGCCGGCCTTCTCCCGCATAAGCACCTCCGATTCAGACCTGCCCCATTTAAGCCTTGCCACTATAATGAAATGTAACCCATTATATAATTGTGGGGGGACATAAATCACTTAGCTTTATGGAAAAAACATATGTTTTATCTGCATGAAACCAACATTGGTACATAGTACCCATTGATCCTCATTTAGTACTATTAGTCCATTTATTATTACTATTATTAGAAAAAGTTCAATCACTACTTATTTCATGACCCTGCAGGAGTCTCTCGAGGTCATAAACTTTTTTTAGAGTAAGAATTTACACTTGCCTTTATTACAGTACTTAGGCGTTACAAACCCCATTAGTAGGGTGTGAAGGGAAATTAGACTTTCAAATGAGACCTTTTTACAGTATAACAGTAGGGTGTAAGGAGACAAAGGGATCTCACTGACACCTCTCTATAGTCTAACATCTGTTGATAGTAGACTAAGGAGCCTCTCCAGTGAGACCTTACATGAAGGTAACCAGTGTGTAGAGAGGGTGTAAAGAGACACTGCCTCACCACTCACACCTTTCCCCAGGCTCAGCAATATGCATTGTAGCGTGGGGAACGTACACACCTCACATGTAAGATCATACTATTTTATAGTAAGTATAACAAGTACTGACCTCTACAGTGAAACCTCTCCCCAGAGAAATAACCATATATATTGGGGTGTAGGAATGGATTTGGCTATCCAGTCACAGCTCTCCCCAGCATCATAGACATATACAGTAGTTTGTAGGAAAATATTCTCCTCTCCACTAACACCTATCTCCAGGACAACATGGATGAGCAGTACGGTGTGGGCAAGCAGTGACCTCTTTACTGACACCTCTCCCAAGAGCAACAGGGATACACAGTGGTGTCTGAGAAGGGAGTGACCTGTCCACTAAGACATTTTACCTGGGTGAGAGGTGGCTATAATAGACTTTCAGAAAATGTTATCTCTCTTCTCATACCTCTTCCCATGCTGACAGGTATGCATAGCAGGCTATAGGGAGGAACTGCTCTGTTTGCTGACACATCTATCTTGCATTATTAGTCTGCATAATAGTGTGGGGAGAGACTTGCCTGCCTCCTGTGACCTGTGTCTTGGATGATGGGTGTGCAAATTAGGGTATGAAAAGAGGTTTACCTCTCTGGTCACAGCTCTGCCCAAGATGACAGAAGTACAAGTAAGGTGTGGGGATAAAATTACCTCAGTGCTGAGTAGTCTGCCTTGCATACAACTATACAGACTATGATATGGAAACACTTTGCCTTGTCAGCTGAGACATCTCCACGGAGTAACACTTGTGCAAAGTTGGCTGTGGGTAGAGACTGCATTCTCTGTGCATACCTCTCTTCATAGTGATGAATGTCCATAGTAGAGTATACAATGGAGTATCCCCTCTGTAGACAACTCTTTTAGTCAATATTGCAATACTATAATGAAATTGAAATTTATAAGTGTCAAACAAAGAAGTCAAAAGTTACTCTAAACTTTTTTATTAAGACAAAACAATTTAACAACGATACAAAACTACAACAACTATACTAACAAACTATTTCAACAACTATTAAACAAACAAAACAAACAAGTATATAATATATTACATGTTTTTCTCATACTCATAAGCAGGTGCTAATGTTTTTGCTCAAGTTTATTTGCCTACTGGATTTTGATCTTCGTAGCAGTTCTTTTCCAGTCTTTTAGCCACCTTAGCCTGCCAAACAGTCTTCAGTTTCCTGGTAGATCGGAGTAGGCTAGGTGGCAAAAAAGTCTCAGCAAAGCAGCATATCTATAAATTACAGTTCACAAACCCTAGCACGTGCAGAGTTAACTTGTGCTGCTAAACTGCACAGCTGTTCAGGCACTTCCACATCCTTCCAAACTGAATACACTGTGCCTGAAGAGGTAGTTATTGTGTAACATCACAATAATGCTGCTTGTATTAACAAGACTCTTGTTTTATGCTTATGTAAGCTGATAATTATTTCGACAGAGACAAGTTTCCATTTTCATCCTAAAAAAAGACATACAAAAACAAATAAAGTTACATGCTGATCAATATTAGTTAACGGTGATACATCACTATACTTTCTAAGCCTTACTACATTTTTCACGCGCAATGACATATGTATATCTAGTACACCAGTAACTCCATTCTCGTGAAAAAAATTCCACACCCTCAACCACTCTATTTTCATATTTTTGCAATTAAATTATACCATGCCATGAACTTTGCTTCCATCACAGTTTATAAAGCAATGCATTCATCTTCACACTTGCTTACACTCACCACAGTGTTTCACACTAGAAGTCTCAAACACATTCACATCCCCAGACAACCTCTCACACACCTACTCACATACCCACATAACCACGCATACATTTTAAAGACCCCACACAACCACTCACTCCTCCATACAGCCATGCCTACAACCAGTCACTCACTCATACAGGCCATTGCACAACAACCTACTCACCCATACAGCTATTCATACAACCAGTCACTTACTTATACAGCCAATCACACAGCCACACACTCACCCATACAGCTACTCACACGCCCACTTATTTACCTAAACAGCCACTCACACACCCACTCACTCATCCATACAGCCTCTCAACAGAGCCACTCACCCATAAAAGCACTCACACATTCACTCACACACCAATACAACCACTTACAAACCCATTTACACATCCTTACAAGCACTCACACGTCTGCACACTGACCCATACATCCATTCACACAGACACTTACTCTATAATACAGCCACTCACACACCAACTCACTTAAATCAACAGCCACTCAAACAGCTGCTCACTCACCCATGCAGCCACTTACACAGCCAGTCACTCACTCAGTCACTTACACACCCACTCACCCACCCATACAGCCACTCACACATCCACTCACTCATCCATGCCGCCACTTATACACCCACTCACTCATCAGTATAGTCACTCACACACCCACTCACTCACCTACACAGCTACTCACATACCTACATATAGACCCATACAGCCACTTACGCACCCACTCACACACCCATACAGCCACTCACACACCCACTCACACATGAATACACACAGTCACTCAGCCACTCACATAATATATGTTAGAAATAATATCCCTCATTAGTAGTACAGCAAATATACTATTTTAACTTTTGTAGTATCTTGGTATATATGTTTAAAACTCATAGACATTTAGAAAACACTTACACTAATTGGATGATGTCATTTGAGATATCATAAGTGATGCCATCAGTGATGTCACTGACCATGTCAGGAGTGATGTGATATGTGAAGTCATAAGCATTGCATTGCAGGGGCGTAAGTTATAGTTAGCTCTGGTAACTATAGCTGCTGAATGTCACTGTTTTTGTAGGAGAGAAATGTGAGCCTTACTATCACGTTGGTGCAAGCTTTGTTTGGTTCTGTGAATTTCTACTTTTTTAAATTCTGTTTCTAACAATAATGTTCCTGTAACCTGTGTTTTTTGCTGTGAATTTCTAAGGTTTTTTTGTTCTATTTCCTAACTATAACATCTCTGTAACCTTTTGTATTTTCAGTGAATATATATATATATATATATATATATATATATATATATATATATATATATGTGTGTGTCTGTGTCACATAATTGCAGTCACCACTGCGTACTTATGGTTAGGACTGAGTGTCCATAGGAAATATAATTTTTCTTTTCCTAATAACTTTGCAGTCATTAGACAAATCTTCATAAAACTTTCCAAAAAAAGGTTCATCAGACTCAGCTCTTTCCTAGGAAGTTTTGGAGTGATTCGTCAATTGGGGGCTAAAACAAGTGGGCCAAAGTGCCTTTCCGTATGCAAATTCAAGTAAAAATTTGTAACAGCACTACCTACCAAAATGGTGAACGGAATTACTCCAATTTTGGCAGTAAGCTAGATGTCTATGCAGAAAGATGTCTTTTCGATGATTTGATGTAAATCTGTTTGGTAGTATTTGAGAAATAAAGTAAAAAAACTCATATATATTTCACTGGCAGATCAAAAGATAAGATCTGTTTGGCCTCACATCAATGAAGACATTTGACAGCTATTTTAGGATTTGGGGAATCAGTCCATGTGTCCTGGCAAAAAATAATATGTAAGGGGCCAGGGTAAGTATACCTTGATTCCCTAGGCCTTATGAGAGGTCCCTAGAGGAAAAAGCAAAAAAAGGTTTTTCTAAAACTGCTGCCAAACGGTGAAAACATCTCTCTTTAAAAAGTGGTGGCACGCCCTTTTCCAATCACCCCCCCTTCGGGTGAGCTATGGGAGAGGAGGGCTTCAGAGTGTTGCTGCACAATCATATTTAATTTTAAAATGGGGAGAGGCATGTGTCTGGCCCCCTCTTTGAAGTGTAATCTACCCCTAGTGGCCTTCATCTCCATGGAGGCCACCTCAATATGATAGAGGTCTCGGACCCTATTGCTTGGACCCTGAGGTAGTTTGTTGTGGGGGGGCCATCACGTGCCTTGCACAATGTGGTGTGCTCTCCTGTTCCACATCACCTGCAGAGCGGGGAGCATGGTACCCATAACCCTAGCGGCCGCAAAATATGAAAGAGGTTGTGAATCCCATTCCGAGACCCTTTGATGTTGGGGGGTGCCATCACTCACCCCACATTGCAGATTGCCCTCCTGCTCCACTGTGGCGGGGGCGCAAATTGTAAATGCATTCCCTACCCTCATGGAATGTACAGGACAGGGGTGCTTGGTGGCATTTGAAAGTGGTGGGGTATAAAAGTTAGAGTTGTCATGAAACACATTTACTGTAAACACAAAGGTAACAGCATTCCCTCATTTTCCACTACATCTGTAAAACAAAAATAGAAACCAAAAGTGTTAAAATCTATACCTACATCATAAAGTCAATCATACAACACATACCATTAAAACAACAATGATGAAAATCACATAATAAGCAATCAATGAACCAAACACCAGGGATTCATAAATGTATACACATGGTTTGAGTCCAAAGACCAAACAAACATATTACACAGCCTGCTAATGACTGCAGAGGCAAAAGAACCATGCAATACTCACAAACCCAAGGATAGGCGACAGCTGAAACTGTGCAAATTGGTGCTGACAAGAGATTGAGAAAGAACAGTTGAGCAAGGGGGTAACACTGATGAGCACAAGAGTGAGAAATGTTCACAAAGCCTTTCTTTGTGTGAATTCCAGGCAATGTGGTAAGGCGTGAAATGTGAAAATAATATTTTTCCCCTTCTCTTCTCTCAACTACCCTTATACTTACAGCACGTAATTCCCTATTTTGTGTTGGTTTTTTAACGTGTTTACATTTGGTTGTCCTACACAAGTGTTTCTGGGTATTTGCTTTATTTGCAACTAAAAGAGCAAAGAATTGCCCTTCCGTCAATGGATTAATGGATTTGAAATTTGAACTGATTTAAATTGCAAAAATGAATAGCTCATGATTTTGGTTTTATTTCAAGTAAAAATTCCCAGGCTAATTTTCTGTTACCTTCCCGACGTTACACTCTCATATAGAGACACGCTTTGAGGGTGGGTCGAGTTCTACCATTTCACATTTTAAAAGCACTGTGGCTATTTCAAGTTTTTCAGATATTTCAAAACTTAGGGCCCATTATCCAAAAAGTCTTCAGCTGCCTTACCTTGAGTGAGTCATCAATGAGAAAGCTTTTGTAGATAATAATTTTGTGACAAATAAATACAAGCATTTGCAATGCAATAGGTCTCGCAGTTACGCGAGTTTAAGCTATTGGCATTGTAAATGAGTATGCCTTTTATTTATGTTTTTAAAACGAAAACAAAAATAAAAGGCATTGTGATTTGCAATGTCAATAGCTCAAACTCTCTCAAATGCAAGACCTATTGAATTGAAAATGCTTGTTTTTATTTTTTTGCAGATTAGATAGATATTGTTTCCAGTTTTTGAAGGATCGTTGCCACATGCTTGGTTTTTTGCCTCGTGTGTGCATAGTAATTTGCACTGGTCCAGGGGTTAGTCCTGCGCCCGTCTGTTGCTTTAACCCTAATAAGCCTTGCTGAGATATTGGGAGATTAAAGGGTCGTGCCAAATCTAGAAGTATTGGGTTTTATAGAGCGCTGCTTTCGCCCATAGGCTACTAAGCACTCTACACACTTGTCATAGAACTTCCGACGGGTGACAACACATCATGCTGATGCTGCAGGAAATACCCATTTTTTAGATTTTCCCTGTATTGCTATAAACCGGCTTCTCTGGGTAACTCAAAAGGGAGCTGGTTTCATAGCCGTGTTTGTTGCACTTGCAGAAAAGACTCCGTCTTCCATCCAATTCCGTTTGAAGGAGTGAACTTTCAGCTTATATTGGTACCGCATTTCAACCACCAGCAGCCTGTATGCTACCACTTAAATGATGAGTTATTCTGCAAGAAATGGAGACTTGAGTGTTCACCGGTGATCAGGTGAGCTGGTGAGATAGGTACTGTATGTGGGGGGTGAAGTAAAAGCATTTTGCACGAGTTGCAGCCTGTGAATTGCTCCTTTTGGAAGGATCAAGAAAAGAAATACCCTTAAAACCAGTAGGTGGCGCAATATCTTTTGATTTACATAAAAAAGTTAATTTTTGCCGAACTGTTGCAATTGATCGTACTGTCTAGCGCAAATAGATTCAGATTTTAAGATCCCAATTCCACATCCCCAGCCTAAGAAGAAAGACGACGCATGAAAATAGCGTAAAAAAAAGTGAAAACAAATATGCAAACACAAGTACATTTAAAGTAGAGGTTTACAAGCCACAAGAGCCGAGCCTGAACCGAGGTACTGGTCTGGCTTTACCATGGCAACCAATTCAGGAGTCGCTTCACTGCGGCCGTGCGGCCGGGAAAGTGAAAGTAAGCTCGGTGAAGCGCGGCCCGCGTGCCCGCGCACATGCACTGTAGCTCTAGGCTAGCCTAGTAGCACTTTTTGGAGCCCTCACAAAATGTCTCCCCAGACCAGCGCATGCGCTGGGTCAGGCGAGACCTAAAAAACCAGCAGCATCCTTAAATGGCGAATTTCTGAAGGACCAAAAGGTGGTTGACTTCCATCCTGTACAAACCTCGCCAATCCTGGAGCTGCCCTGTTCAGCATGAGAGCAGCTCCACAATTGGTTTGAGCAGGCTAACCTAGCGCTCCTTATGAGGCTAGGTGCCTGTGACTGCAATTGCCCGGCAGTTTAACACTGCTGAAATTGTGCAGGCTGAAGTGCTCATGTCGGGCTGGCCGTTGCAAGATGGCCAGACAATCTGACATGCGCACTCGGCAGTGGCTGTCAGCTTCCTGTCATTGTGATCCTGTTGCTGCCATTAGCCACACCCCCATCCTCACACTCCAACACTCGTATGCCTGCAATTAAATGGTAATGAGTATGACTGGCGCTCGCAGTAGGTGTGGCAACGCTCATCTGGCCCTTAAAGGCAACCTCCACTGGGGCAGGAAGCAGGAATGTGCTGGCTACTGCATCAGCACTGAGTTTACTTGCAAATGGGTAGCTAGCTTGACAGCAAGGGAGTGGGCTCCCCTTGGTGCCACTATCTAAAAAAGAAGATGGCTGTGGATGCTCCAGGTGGGAGCAGGGCAACCAACAGTGGAAAAAAATAAAAGAAATAAGGCAGTACGGGTGTGTGCTCTCTGCGCAACATGAAGAAAAATAGGATTTGGGTGCCCCAAGTGGGAAGAGTATTCAGTAGTGAATCGGTGAGGACATTCATTTAATATTCACTGCTATCTCCAGGGAGCTCACGGTAATGCTTTACCTTGGTTTTTAGGTCTCGCCTGAGCTAGCGCATGCGCTGCACGGAGAGGCATTCTCTATGCGGGTTTCCAAAGTGCTACCGCTGGCCTAACGGTTGCGTTCACGCGAGTGTGCATGCGCGCAACAGGCAATCACTGCTGCTCGCGCACCACTCGCGTGCTTACGACACAGTGCGTCCCATCCTCGCGATCACTTTCTCTTTGATCGCGATTGCGATTACTTTCGCTTTCACGGCCGCGCGGCCGTTACTTTTACGGCCGTGCGGCCAATACTTGTTTATTTTCTTTGTGTGTTTTTGTTAGTTATGCATCCTGACTTTCAGATTGCGATCCGACAGGGCTGTTAAACAAGGGATTGGAGTTTTAGTCAGAGGTGCCCTGTGGTGATGCCCAGGGGATCCCGCCTGCCGCTTCACGGATGAGCCACATGACCTGCATTTCTCTTTCACTGTGACCCACAGTACTGCTGCTGTTCAGGGCTGTGTGTTCTCCGTGTATCAAATGCAATTATTTATAGTCAACAACACGTTCCTCTTGTCTCCCATCCATCCTTGCCCCCAAGAGATGTGCATCTTATTTTCGAACTTATGTTTACAGTAGTGGTTTCTCCACCAACGATGGGGTTGTTGGTGTTGCATGGGTACTCTCTGATTGAGTTGTTGGGCAACTGGGGGTATCAGTATTCTGTTGGTGAGCTTTAAGCTGATTTGGCGCTTCTGAGGAGATGTTGAAGGTGCTACTGGATTTTCCTGCTAATTGCTACTCTTAGTGTTTGAGTGCCTGATCCTTTGAGACCCAGGCTGTTTCTCACTTCTTTACTTGCCCCTAATTATCCGATTTACGGTTGCTCTAGGGTGCTGTGCTTATTGGTCTCAAAGCTTCTATGGTAAATAAATACACTTTTTTGAAATTTGAAGAGACTTAATCATATTTTCATTAATTAGCACAGAAGAAAGCCCATCCTTTGGTGTGTGTGACCGTTCACCAGTGGCACGTGAAGTAACAGTAGGTGTTGCAGCACCCAGGCTAATGTGCTGCATGGCTAAATACTTCTTCTGCGACGTTGGCACTGAGGGACTTACACTGGCTACCTATCAAGGACAGAGTCAGTTTCAAATCTCTATGCCTTGTCTACAGAGCTTTACACGACACAGGCCCGCTTCCCCTTCAAGAGCGGTTTACCTGGTATGCGCCCAAAAGACTTCTCCGGTCCACCAGCCAAGGCCTGGCGTCTGTTGCCAGAGTGAAATTGACAAAGCTGGGAGGCAGAGCTTTTGGCACGGCAGCAGCTCGCCTTTGGAATGAAATTCCCATAAGCCTCAGGCGAGCTGACTCGTTGCTGATGTTTAGGAGGAACCTTAAGACCTGGTTATTTGCCAGAAACTGCTAGCAACATTTCTGTTCAGCGACCTAACCGTTCTGTTCTGCTCTATGTCATCAGGGTCTCTAAGCGCCAGGATACCCATGGGGTGATAGCTGCGCTATACAAATATTTTATGCAATACAATACAATACTTATAAGGTCCCAAAGGAGCGACCTATCGGCTATGCCAATGCTTGATAAATATTCCACCTTTCATGGTGCCACAAGGAGGGTCAGCTGCACCACCAATAAAGTGTTGTTGGGGACTTCAAACTAACTGTAACTTGTGCCCCCAGCATGCACAGTGCTGTTATCAATGATGTAATTTCAGCTGCTGCAGTGATGTAATAGATAATGTCATAGATTATGTCATGAGTGATGTAAAATTGGAGGTAATTAGCAATGCATTGCGAGGGAATGAGTGATAGTTACCTTATGGTACTTTTATACGTTATGTTCTTGAGATCACTATAACAGGTGAATTTCAGTGGCTTTGCTCATTTAAAATAGCATGTTTTAACTGACATTTCCACCTAACTAAAACATCCCTTTAGGAGGTGCTCCCAACCAAAGAGCACACAATAATACCCTGCAAGGGCATTTTAGTAATGTTTTTGAAACTGGTGGTGCCCCTAGAAGGAGGAGGGACAGCACCAAGCATGTTTTTAAATGCTGTGGAGGGCATAGGGAGCACAGGATTCCCCCAGCCACAGTAAGTCTCCTGGGCCGTTGAATCTATGACCCCAGCAGACCCCGGTAGAACTTACCATAATTTTTTAAAGCTCTCAGAGCTGGAGCTGTATGCGCTTCAGCTGGAGTGCGGGGACTACTTGTGGTTGGTTCTGTGGCTGCACTTGGTAGAAAATATTTTTGTGATAGTCACTATTAATAAAAATGGCAATGTGTACATTTATAAAATATACATTTGATAAAAAGTATTGGTGACTTTTTGACAAAGCAACTAGGTCTGCTTTATATATGTTGATGTGCTGACCCCTGGATAAAGCCAGTGGCCCGTTACTTTTTATATTTTGGTGTTCTTATTCAGAGGTATTAAGCATCCATAAAAGCATCACACAGTGCAAAACAGACATAAAAATACACTTCATAACATAGGACAAATATGTATACATAGGAATGCAATAACAAACAGAGTAAGATTATAAAAATAGCAGTATTTCTGCCTTCCTTAAAATGACACCCTTCATAGTGTTACATGACATAGTCAGCCATGCGTGCCTTCGCGGATGGGGTACAGTGCCCAGCCACAGTTTCAATGTAAAGTCTGTATAAAAGAAGAACTTCTCCAATTATTTAAAAAGATGTAAACCAGATTTAAATCTACTGGCTTCCTCGGGTTGGAAGAGCCATGATGAAGAGGAGACAACACATGCTCCTCGAGTTTGCTCAACTGTGCTTGGTGATGACGTACCTCCAGAGCAAGTGGCCAGATGTGTGGGATATGAGTATACGTATTTTTTCTAGATTGCTTGGCACGTGAAAAGACTAGTCTGACATTAGATGTCTCTTTGCAGTAAGAGCATAAGACCATCTTAGCCAGATCAGTTTTCAAAAAGATTTTTGTATCCTCGCTAAATTGGTGGTCTCTCTTGGTCTAAGCACGTCGGATGCAGGGAAGTGTCTGGGCCCATTCAGAGTGCTACTGTCAAGTCAACTGCCTTGCACTATCTTCATGTATTAAAAAGACAGTAGTTTATGTGGACAATGTACAGGATACTTAATATTCTCAGTGCACAAAGGCAGTTAGCATTTGTATGGGGATGCTGAAAATGAAGACCAATCACACAGATTGCAATACACAGACTAATAATGTTTGTACAAAAGGATGTATTTGTATTGCAATATCAGAGAAAAAAGTGCTCAATGTCCCAAGTGAGCATAGAAACTATATCACCAGAATGGCAGTTTATAACATATATTGAGGTTTCAAAAAAACAAAAACAAAAACATTCTTCAATACATAATCATTATTCCTAGATTTCTACCACAATGGTGACAGCTATAAAATTGTTTGTTTAAATATGTGTCAAAGCCATTTCGACCCCACAACTAGTAAGAGAGGTGTCTCATCAGGGCCTTTAATTGAGGGTCACCTGAAATTCGATGGATAATGAATTGTTAGAGAGTAGTGCACACCAGTAATGTGAATGAAAACAGAGGATGGAATTGCTCACATGGGGCCCAGCCGGTTCTAGGTTCAGCTATCCATGGTGTTTGGTGACCCTATGCTGATGTAATTGCAACTGTGTTGCTCTTATTCGGAATAGCTAGGCCTGGCTAGGTCAACGTGGAAGTCAATGATTTCTAGGTGTCTGCATATATAAAAATTTTCGAGATCATCACAGAACTTCAGCTGCCTGTTCTTCTCTTGATAGCGCAGCCTGATGACCATGTTGGGCCATTTCCTTTCATGGCTTCTCTCCACTCCATTGCATGGGTGATTTTCCTCCCAGCACCGCATGGTCTCTTCCTATACTCCTGGGCACCAGCAGAGAACCAGTCCTGCCCCTTAATCAGCTAGATGAAGTTTCCTTAGAGGATAGGTATTTGGTAAGCATCCAAGCATCATGTGACAACACCTAACAATCCACCTTTACTGTACCTGTAAACAACATGAACTGTAATGCCACAAATAGCAAACAGCCAATCACACCTCACCCGTTTGGGAACTCTGCACCTCTCAGCATCCTCAGAGAACCTTTTACATAAGTGTGGGTCTTAGTTGCAGTGTGATACTCTAAACCTCTGCTTTTGAGTATCGCAGTAGACAGCGGAATCATTGATGACTGACCGCACTCTACACCATCATGTGTCTGATTTATTTCCTGCCAACTGTGCAAATACTGGTGTTAAAGGGACAGCTTCTACCCAAAGTAAAAATATAGGGACTTTTGCAAACCAAGTTATGTAAAGATTTAAAAATGGTGGTGAAAACCTGTAAAAAGAAGTTCTTCTGGGAGAAATTAAAGCAAAATCTAATTCTCTGACAGAACCATTTTTGAAGGGAAGATTATCCTACTAAGACAATTTTGCCAGAAAGTTTGCCCTCTGGTACAATTATGCAAAAACTACAAAATTGGAAAGTTGGAATGTTTGCACAGCTCCATTTTAGTAGCCTGCGGTGAAGAGCACTAGGACCCTGCACCGGACCACAAGGCAGGAAAGGAACTGGTCACCACATCCGGTCAGGGAGTGGGGAGGGGCAGTCTGGGACGAGCAGGGCACGAGGACAGACGTGCATGTGGGCAGTGCAGCACCTACCGAAAATAAAGAATAAAGTAACCCTACTTGATTCCTGCATGTTTCCTTGGGGGTCCAAGAACACAACAACTGGCGACGAAGGTGGAATATCAAGGCGACACCAGACGCGTGCACCGAGGTCCCTCGTGACTCAGAAACTGAGCCAGGAGCCCACCCTGGTCTGCCTGCCGCCTGTGAAGAAAAGCTGCGACGTCCGGAGCCCACCCGTTCGCAGTAAGAAATGGAGCCAGGAGCCCACCCTGGTCCGAGTGCCGAGAATTGAAGCATCGGTGAGGGAGACCACCTGGCCGCAGTGAAGACGCGTTAAGAGGCCCCCCCACCTGCCTGACAGCAAGCGGTGCACCCATCTGTGCGTGTGAGCATCGCGCACCTTTCAGCGGTGCGCCCGACTGTGTCCCAGCCGCCCGCCGCATTTGAAGGCAAATCTCGCGTGAACAAAGCAGCCATTTTGGGGTCAGGCGGGAGCAGCCAATCAGCACCCAGGAAGGCCTGGCGGCCTTTTTAAAGGGTCAGGCACAGAAAATCTCGGTCTCGCGAGACGCCGGCGGCCATTTTAAAAGCAGGCAGATTAAGCCAATAGACGAAGAAGGCCGGGAGCCATTTTGAAGCCAGGCGAGAAAAAAAAATATAGTGGAAAAAGTGGAATTCATGGCTAGGAGGCTGATTTAAAGCACAGCAGACAGCTAAATAAACAAATTAAAGGCAAAAGTGAATGTGGAAATAAAAAAAAGAAAATAGTGAGGGAAGTGCCACTATCGCTATAGCAAGAAAGTGGTTACAGATAAAGAAGGCCTGCACAAAAGCTGCACGTCAGTGAAATGGTTGACACAAAAAGTGACACAAAGAGTCCACAAGCAATATTTGGCAGACCATTGCCATTCAGCCTATCGGAACCACAGGCCGGCATCAGGTGGGAAAGGTGGATTCGGCAATTTGAGCATTACATGCTCGCCACGGACATCGTAGACAGCAAACAGCTGGACCTCTTTCTGAATCTCGCAGGGGTTGAAGTGGAGGACCGGCTTATAACATTTCTCAGCGATCAAACAGTGACATACAAGGGAGTTATACTGTGACTCACAGCAAAATTTGACCCGCAACGAAACATTGACTTTGAAGAGGTACACCTTCAACACTGCGTGTCAGCGAGCAGAGGAGTCCCTTGACGACTTTGCAACACGACTGCGAAAATTGGTCACATACTGTGAGTTTGACAAGTTTGACAATGAGCAAGCGATACGACTGTGCATCATTGTCAGTCTGTAGAGTTCCGTGCACGTGTTCTGAAGGAACCAACAACGCTGGAGAAGATATTGACCATGGCCCGCATGGAAGCGAGAGCAACGGCGCATGCCAAAGAGATGGAGCTGGGGAAAGAATCGCATTACTGGAAATGGCAAAGAGAAAGAATACCCGGCGCCCTCGCCAACAAAGAAGAACGAACAAACGTACTATAGATGCGGTCTAAACTTTCCGCACGTCGGTGCGTGCCTGTCGATGGGCCAGAGGTGTAGGTAAGGCAACAGAGACAATCACTTTGAAAGCGACTGCATGAACAGACAGTTTAGAAGCGAGCGATGCAGAGCGGCAAGACCACGGATGACCACCAGCACCACCAGCAGGTATGCCAGACATATTGAAACAGCAAATCGCAGTTCCTCCGATGAGTCGGCAGCACCTGTGAGTGTGGCACAACTGTATCTAATGTCAGATGCCCCTAAGGAAGACAGGAGACCAGAGCACATTCATCTCGTGGAGAAGCATCAAATAAAGAAAACCACAACCGTGGACATTGAAGTAGGGCGACATAATACACGGTTCGTGCTTGACAGCGGGGTCACATGCAACATCCTGTGCATGTCGGAATACGAGAAAATGAAAGTGATGCTGCCGCTATCACCGTCCACTGTTGATGTGTTCACGTGGGGCTCAAAAAAGCCGGTAGAGAACATGGGGAAGTTCACAGAGACCTTAACGTACAAGGACAGGTCCTGCCAAGGAGAGATACATGTGCTGAGAGGTGACATCCCAGCACCATGCCTGCTAAGCAATGTCACGGCGCAGGTGATGGGTCCATTAGCGATGACATACCACATGTCAGAGAAACAGAACACTCTATAGCAACATCTGCCCATACTGCAAGGTCAAGGAAAACCGAAAGGGAAACAAATAACTTTGTACATCAATGAGGCGATCAAGCCGGTAGCACAACATCATCGACGGGTGCCCATACACCTACAACCACAAGTTGAAGAAGAAATTCAAAGTCTACTGGCCCAGGACATCATTGAGCCTGCAGACGAGCCGACGCCATGGGTGTCTCCAATAGTGGCGGTTCCAAAAAAGAACACCTCCAAGATCCGCATATGTGTGGACATAAGGGTACCAAATACAGCAATTGAGCGAGAGTGCCACCCGGGGCCATATTTAAACAAGATGATCAGCTGTCTCACTGGGGACTGCCGATTCTCGAAGTTAGACTTGTGCAAAGGGTACCACCAACTAGAGCTGTCAAGATACATTACCACGTTCTCAACGCACATGGGCCTGTTTCGCTACAAGCGACTGAGCTTTGGCATTTCATCGGCTGCAGAGATATTTCAAGAGACCATAAGTCAGGTAATAAGACCGGTGAAGAACAGCCTAAACTATAGTGATGACATTCTAGTATTTGGGCGATCAGATGAGGAACATGACAGGGCCCTGCGTCAAGTATGCCTACAGCTGGAACAAGCGGGACTAACATTGAACGCAGACAAGTGCGAGCTGGGGAGAAGTGAATTGGTATTCTTCGGACACATCTTCTCCAAGAAAGGAATGAGGCCAGATCCCAGCAAAGTAGAGACACTGAGGATCGTGAGTCCTCCAACAGATGTCTCAGAAGTAAGGTCATTTCTGGGGCTTGTCAGCTACTGTTCTCGCTACATCAAGGACTTCGCCATGGTGAGCACACCGCTCCTAGAGCTAACAAAGCAAGGTCAGAAGTTCCTCTGGTCACAGGAATGCAGTTGGGCATTTGAAGCCATCTGAAAGGCCATGATGACTGTAGATCACCTTGTCTATTTTGACCCTTTGCTATGCACTGAGCTGACAGTGGACGCCAGCCCAGTCGGACTAGGAACTATACTAGCACAGCACCTGCCGAGGAGAGATTCACCGCGAAAGATTGTTGCATATGCAAGCAAAAGTTTGTCTGACATTGAGAGGGCATACTCCTAGCCAGAAAAGGAAAGCCTAGCAGTGGTGTGGGCATGTGAACACTATCACATGTTCATCTACGGGAAGTCGTTCACCATCATAACAGATCACCAGGCTCTGGTGACAATATATGGCAATCCGTCTGCAAAAATGCCACCTCACATTGAGCGCTGGGGTATAAGGTTGATGGACTATGACTTTAAAATTGTGCACAAGCCTGGAAAAGAACACAACCCGGCAGACTACATGTCGAGACACCCTCTACCACAGGCACAAGGGACCGCATCAATGGCTAAGGAACATCTTAATTTTGTACTAAAGCAAAACACTCCTGCACCAATAACAATAGCGGAGCTAGAGCAGGAGACAGCGAAAGATGCCACCATGCAACTGGCCAAAGAAACAACAAGGCTGCAGAGATGGAGACACATCAACAACAACTGCACCTGGGGAGAGGGAGTAAACAAGGAGGAAATGCTAGCGCTAAAGAAGATACATGAGGAACTGTCGGACACAGAAACAGGAATAATGATGCGAGGAACAAGGATAGTAATGCCAAGTTCACTAAGGCGACAGACTGTTAATGTGGTACATGGGTCACACTGCTGCATGGTTGCAACAAAAAAATTGCCAAGGGAAGTCTGGTTCCCTGGCCTGGATAGAATGATGGAAGACACCATTGTGATGTGTCACATCTGTCAAACAACAGGACAGCCAGCAAAGCCCGAACCGCTACAAATGTCGGAACTCCCAAGGGCGGTGTGGACAGCGTTGGCAGCTGACTTCTTTGGGCCACCTGACACGGGCAACTACCTGCTCGTGATCATTGATGAGTACTCACGATTCCCCATAGTGCGCCACGTGTCATTAACGTCGGCAACAGCGACGCTACCAGTTGTGGATGACATATTTGCGGCATGGGGCTCCACAGAAACTCTAAAGACAAACAACGGTCCTCCATTCTCAGGGGAAGAATTCCGAAAATTCATGACCTACCTAGGCATTCATCACAGGAAGATAACACCTTTGTTGTCACAAGCGAACGGCATGGTGGAACGGTTCATGGGGAACATGAAGAAGGCTGTCCAACGAGTGAAGCTGGCGCAGATCTCCATAGACCAAGCCCTATGTCAGGTACTACGAGACTATATAAACACCCCCCTCAGCTCCACAGGAAGATGCCCCGCTGAGTTAGTCCTGGGGAGGACAAGCAGGATGAGGCTACCACAGATAGAAGCAACAGTGCCACCAGAGCACAGCAGAATTGCAGCTAAAGACAAAGAGGCTAAAGAAAAGATGAAAGCATATGCAGATGCAAGGCGACATGCCACCCCGGCAAACCTCAAAGAAGGGGATGCAGTGGTAGTGCGTCAGCGACAACAAAGAAAGTCCGCCAGCCTGTTCTCAAAGGACCCGCTAACGATCATAAACGTGAAGGGGCCAATGATTACGGTGGAGTCAGAACACCATCGAAAAACAAGGAACAGTTCTCACTTCAAAGGACTGAAGACCATGAATGAAGATGGCCAAGATACTGCAGCAGAAGGAAATGAAGCAATGGATCACAACGGAAAGGGAACGGACAAGGGTGAAGGACCAGCAGACGAATTACAGGAAGTGGCTTGTCCAAGAAGAGCGAGCAGTTGTCCAAAAAGACTTATTGAAGAAATGCAGTGATGGGGATGCACACCAATCATCTTCTTTTGCTCTGAGTCATCTCTCTTTCTTTTCTCCCTATCTATACATCTCTCTTTTCTCTCTCTTCTCTTGTCATGTCTTTGTGACAAAGGGGGGAGATGTAGTGGCCTGAGGGACCCTGCACCGGACCACAAGGCAGGAAAGGAACTGAACACCACATCCGGTCAGGGAGTGGCAGTCTGGGACGAGCAGGGCACAAGGACAGACGTGCATGTGGGCAGTGCAGCAGCTACCGAAAATAAAGAATAAAGTAACCCTACCTGATTCCTGCGTGTTTCCTTGGGGGTCCAAGAACACGACATCCATTAAAACTATTTGCACACATCCCAATTCATAACATTGAGTATCCATTTTTTCAATAAAGTCATACCCTTTTTTTGGACAGTACATGGTTCTTAGATCTTTTGTGTTCAAATTCGCACATCATTAATTCTTAATCGGTAATTTGGATTGTAAAAGGGCAATTTCAGGTCACAATCATGCTTCATGTCCATCTTGCAGGATGGTTGAGTTGCACTAATACAGTCTGGATAAGCAGTCCATTTAAAATCAAACACTTTACGGCGCTATCTATTATTCTTGCATTTCTGCTGCTGAGCACATCCTTCATAGGTCTCTGTTAGGATTTATTCTTGCCTGTGGAAGACAACAGAACAGCAGAAACATAGCATGGCGAATGGACGCCATTTCCTTTCACAAAAGACAGCATCACATGCAGCTAAAACAAGAATGGCTGTGAGAATCCTGTTAAGTAAGCATGACACATCTGACTGAACAGGTTTAATATTAATAAGCAGTATTAATTAAACAACATTTGGAAGGATCTCGATGCATAGCAGCAATTTATGTGTGGTCTGACTTAAATTGTTAAATCATATATCTTGTGTTCATGAGCTTCAACATATTTTTATAAATAACGTATAAAGCACAGGAGTACTTTATGAACAACAGTGCAGCGTCTTATTTGCCAAATACATTGGGGCAGATTTATGTTTCCTGGCGCATCCCTGCAAATCAGCAAGGATGCGCCAGGAAAGATGTGTCGCGCAAGTTTACCCTTGCGCCACCACAGATGCGCCGCATTTACAATGCAGCGCATCGTGGCGCAAGGATAAACAGATGCGTGACGCATCTGATGGCGTAAGGGCGGCGCATTGCTGGAGTCGTGTCGCAAGCACGACGCAACTCCAGCAATGTTTAGGGGCTGCCCATACCTAACATGCTGCGTCATGCCTTAGGCCTGCTTCAAGCTTGTAGATTTCACTGCGTCACTTTTCCGAGGCTTTTTCCGATGGAACGCCCACCCTGCATACATTAAACCTGACGCAGGTTTAATGTGGCGCAGGGCTTTTCACCGTGACGCATCTCCATAGATGCGTCACGATGTAAATAGGGCGCAACGTGGCGCAGGGTTTACACCGCCGCTGCGTCACACAAGTGACGCAACGGCGGCGTAAAAGTGGCGCAAGTCAAACATATATCTGCCCCATTATTTAGTTGACAAAACCTTTATAGCACCTGGATTGGGCCAAAAGCATTTTTTTCCAATTTTCACTTCACCAACATCCTGCAGAGGAAACCTATCATGTGATAATATATTGTGGGGGAGTTTTACTAAGATGTTACGCCGTGTTTGCATCACATAAGTAAAGCAAATTGGCGCACATTTTTTTCTTCTGATTTACTTACCAGCGCTAAACTTGTTTAGCACTGGAAATAACATTAAAATAACTCAAAGCAGAGCATAGCACTGCATTACATTACTTAGCGCCAAGGGAGCATGAAATGGGTGGAGCATAGGTGCTCCATTACAACCACCCAAGGTTTCTGACACAACACCCTATTTACTAAATAAAGTAGACAGGGTTTGGCATTAGAAAACTGTGTCCTGGGGGCGTGGCTAGGCGCCCGACGAGATGGCGGCATCGGCGTGAGGGCTCCGTCCGCGCCAGAGATTACGGCACTCTACAAGCACGAAAGGGGAATGACGGGCAGACTTTCCTTTCGGAAGGGTCCTAGAAGACTCTGGTCTCCTTTTTACAGACGCGGTAATCTTTTTGAGCATTTATTCAGCCTTTTCCTCCCGGTCGCGGCTTTACACCGGCTGCGACCGCCATTTTGATTGACGTGCTCTTTCCTTGGATATGCAGCGCGTCTCATACTCATCTCGCTCCTGGCTATCATACCGGCTCTATCATGTCACTAAAACTTCTGCAGTTTTGATTCCTGGACTTTTTTGCGTTTTTTGAGCATTTCTTCTTGCTATTTGACAGTCATGGTTTACATTTACCTCACATACGGCGGCCATTTTGAATTTACATAGCCTAGTTTTCTAGACCTGCAGCTCTTCTGTCTACTATTTTCTCCCATCAAATTGCTTAATTTCTACATCACGCTTGGCTTGTTCTTGTATTTAACCCAGTGACTTTTTTGCGCCTATTTTTGGTTAAGCACTGTTTACCTGCACTCCGTAGCCGCATCTATGGCTGAAGGCTCTAATAAGTTTCAAAAGCGTAATTACATCAAAAACTCTAAACTTTTCACAGAATTGGCTGTATTGTCAGCCTCTCAACCTCCTCCCATTAGCGAGACGGCGCCAAGCATGGATTCTTCATCACAGTCTTCAGGAAAAGTTACGTCTAAACGTTTAAAAAAAGACCCGCCTTCGCCTCCCAAGTCTTCTTCGACCATCTCGATGGAGGTGCTTCTTGAGGAAATACGTGCCTTGCGCCCCTTTATGGAAGAAACCAACGCCAAGTTGCAGGTCCTCACTGACAATTGGACCCAGATAGATGAACGTATGTCGAGGAAAAGTAGGTCGCACACCGCTCGTCACACCAGCAAGTTGCCCCAAAGGACTGTGGGAAATGTAGTGGCGACGGCAGGTACGCCTATGCCACAAAATGTAAATCGAACAGTGTGTGTATGCGTTAGCCATCCCTGGACACGTGTTTCGAGGTAGTTGCCTCTCGTCAGCAGGGAGCAGGTCAGTGTAAAGGGGTGCCGCGTGGACTGCCAAATGTAATTAAAAGCAGGTCAAGTACCTCTCCTGGCGCGCAGGTGCCGACTCAAGGCTCGTCAGCCCGTTAGCTTAAGGAAGCCGTTTAAATTGAGGAAAAGTAGGTCGCACACCGCTCGTCACACCAGCAAGTTGCCCCAAAGGACTGTGGGAAATGTAGTGGCGACGGCAGGTACGCCTATGCCACAAAATGTAAATCGAACAGTGTGTGTATGCGTTAGCCATCCCTGGACACGTGTTTCGAGGTAGTTGCCTCTCGTCAGCAGGGAGCAGGTCAGTGTAAAGGGGTGCCGCGTGGACTGCCAAATGTAATTAAAAGCAGGTCAAGTACCTCTCCTGGCGCGCAGGTGCCGACTCAACGTATGTCATCAGTGGAGCGGGACGTCTCTTCTCTTCAGGATTCTGCAGCCAAGGTCACTCATATGCATGCGCAGCTCTCCTCCCTTCAGAAGCAAGTGGAGGACTTGGAAAACCGAAATAGGCGCAATAATCTTCGCCTTTACGGCCTTGTGGAGGGCTGCGAGGGGAGTGATCCCATCACCTTCTTCAAATCCTTTCTTCCCAAGCTTCTGCATTTGCCGGAGGATATCCCACTCAATATCCAGCGTGCCCACAGGCTTGGTCGAGCACCCACCTCTCTCTCTACACCAGTGAAGCCTAGAGGTGTAATAATGTACTTCTTGGAATATACGGATTTACTGAAAGTCCTCGCTGCAGCTAGAGCTTCCCCACGCATTACCTGGTCTGGTTCTACTTTGTTCTTCGCACAGGACTATGCCAAAGCGACTGCAAACCGCCGTAAAGCCTTCCTAGATATGAGACCTGATCTCCGTTCAATTGGAGCTAGATATGGCCTTTTCCATCCCTGCCTATTTAAAGTCACCTATAATAATAAGACCACGACCTATGAGGAGCCTGCGCGACTTCGGAGTTTCCTGAACTCATGCGGCCATACTGTTATAGAGCTCTCTGGTCCTTCCTCTTCTTCTCCAACATGACTTATTCCTGAAGTCGTATATTGATGTCCCAGTCTCTTATATGCGTTGTTTCTATTTGTTAACCAAATTGTTCTTGAGCATATTTGTTCTCTTGATAAATGCTTGTTTTCCATTGTAGTAGTTTTCATTGACGATATAATTCCCTATTCTGCTACACTCTTGGTATGTTTTATGCCCTTGTCATTTACTGATCTCTAATCTTGTTGTCTCCCTCTTTCCACAGATTATTGTTATGCATTCCGTCTCGTCTCTCTGGTTGGACGTTTCCCTGACCCCGAGTGTCCTGCCTTCTCCAGTTGGCCCTACCCTCTTCTCTCCACATCCTTGTATACCTCGTTGTTCCTGTTCCTTGACTGTCTTTCCTGTTTTACCCCTTGTGAGTATTCCTCGTTCTTTTTTGATATGTCTGTTCTTGTTTTTCTCTTTCTTATTTTATTTCTTTTCTTTACCTTAACAGGTTTGTTGGTGCCAGTATCCTTTATTCGCCCGCTTTCTTCCTTCCTATTTCTCCTTTTTCATATCTTTATTTCTCTTTGGTTCTATGTTGACTTTATCATTCTTTCTTTTATCAACTTGTTGACCTTCTTGCACTTTCCATTTTGTTTTTATCGCTTGTTCTTTCTCACCAAATTTTCTGGGTCTTTTCCAATTCTTGCATGGCACTTCACTTCACCTTCGCAGTTTTATATTTTCATGATATCTTCTAAGATCCTTTTCTTCTCTCTCTTCTTATACGCTTCCTCCCTCCTCTGTTCCTGTTTCTTCTTTCCTTTTTCCCTCTTTCCTTTTTCCTTGTTCTTATCTTTGCACACATGTTTATATCTTATTCTCTTACCTCTGATTGACACCTTTTGCGTTTGTAAGAGTTGCATTCCTCGTTCTTCTAGGCACGCTTTTTTCTCAACTTCTTCCTCATTCCTGGCTTTTTGGGTCAATTTTGATACTGTTGCCTTTTATTCTTCCTTTCTTGCTATTGTTCACACTGTTGATTACCTGTCTCTTTTCCCTTATTTCAGCATGTCTCTACTGGTTTTTCTTCTTTCTTTTTGTCTTCTCTCCTTTTCATGGGTTTTCCTTTCATTAGTTCTGTTTTCCATCTTTTTTGTAAATAAGCTACTGCTATGTCACTGAATATATTGTCATGGAATGTGAAGGGTATTAATTCTCCGATTAAGCGTCAACGGATTTTATCACACCTAGCCAAATTGAATGTTGATATTGCATTCCTCCAAGAAACGCATTTAACTGATGTAGAGTCTGTTAAGCTTAAACGTGGATGGGTGGGTGAACTATTTTACTCGCAGGGTGATGGCAAGCGAAAAGGTGTGGCAATCCTGTGTCGCAAGTCTCTCCCCTTTCAGGTCCTTACCCACGAATCGGATGCTTCTGGTCGATGGGTTTATGCCAAGCTATTACTCAGAGGTGTTCCACTCTCTCTCCTCAATGTTTATGGCCCAACCACGGGTGAACCTTCTTTTTGGGCTGATTTCTCTCCACTCTTAACCAAATTTATAGACCACAATTTTATTCTGGCGGGGGATTGTAATCAACCTCTTGATCCCTTTATCGACAGGGCGTCCATGGCTCGCCACATTCCCAACAGACCTCACAAGTTATTTAGCCATGCTATTTCGCAGCATAAGTTAGTAGACTCCTGGCGCCTTTGCAATCCAAAGCTACGGGAGTACACCTTTTATTCTCCCTGTCACCATTCCCAGTCACGACTTGACTACATCTTTGTCTCACACAACCTCGCTCAATCACTCTTACACTCTGAGATAGGCCCAATACTGCTTTCTGATCATGCCCCTGTTCTTACAAGTGTTGATATATTCCCTAAAATTGCTGCCCCTAGAAGATGGCGATTTAACAACTCCCTCCTTGCTGATCCCAAGTTTACAACCACTTTTACCTCTTTTTTTGATGAATTTTTTCTGATTAATGCAGACGATGCCCTCCCTGACCATATTATCTGGGATGCTTTTAAAGCAGCTGCACGTGACTTTATTATTCGTTACGTTGCAGATAAACGCAAGACTGCACGTAGGTTCACCAAACAGCTCCTTTCTGACATTAAGAAATTGGAACATGCCTATTTTACCTCTCACTCTGTTGACAGCTTGAATGCCCTTGTTGCTGCAAAAAAAAAATTTAATGAGAAATCTACGGAGGACGCCTCCCTGTACTTGTTGAAGTCTACTGCTAAATTCTATGGGGGAAGGAACAAAGCAGGAAAGCTCCTAGCTAATTATTTGAAGATCAAACATAATAAGTTAAATATTGAATCTGTATATGTCTCTGATGATACCTTGAAACATACGGATGTTGATATTCTTGCTGAATTCTCACGTTTTTATGAGACTTTGTATACATCCGAAACTCAATCCTCTCCCAGCTCCCTTGCTCGTTTTTTCTCCACCATTCACATACCATCCAATTTTCCCCCTGATCTTTCCTCTTTAGAATCTGACGTCACACAAAAGGAATTATTCACTGCATTGCAACATCTCAAACCCAATAAGGCTCCTGGCCCTGACGGTTTTACCGTCAAATTTTACCTCCACTTCTGTAAGTTATTAATTCCATGACTCCACTCCCTTCTTCATACTTTTATTGCCCACGGTGCCTCCTCGGGGACGTTTTCGGATGCCCATATTTGCCTAATACCTAAGCCTGGGAAAGACGTAAAATATTGCAAAAACTACAGGCCCATATCCTTAGTCAATATTGACTACAAACTCTTCGCTAAAGCGCTGGCGATCCGATTGGATCACCTTCTCCCCGATCTTCTAGGCGAAGAACAATCCGGGTTTGTCAAGGGTCGACATATTACGGACAACACTAGACTTTTATTTAACATCCTGTCAAAGTCCTCCCGTTGTCAGCACTCCCTTGCAGCAATTGCCCTTGACGCCGAAAAGGCGTTTGATCGGATTGAATGGCGCTATCTCTTTCACACCCTTACTTGGTTTGGTTTTGGCCCTCGATTTATCTCCTTAGTTTTCCTGTTATACTCCCATCCCAGAGCTGCTGTTTTCGCGAATGGTCATATCTCCTCTTATTTTGATCTAGGTCGAGGCATTCGCCAGGGTTGCCCTTTGTCCCCCTTTCTCTTTAACCTTGCTTTAGAGCCGTTTCTGTCCAGATTGTGTCAGAATCCTGCCATTCATGGTCTCCAGATTGCAGATTCTCACATTAAACTTGCTGCTTATGCAGATGATATTTTACTCTTTCTTTCCAACCCTGCAGAATCTATCCCTGCTTTTCTGAATGAAGTCCGAAATTATTCTTCTATCTCTGGGTATAAACTTAACCATGACAAATGTGAGATCCTTCCCCTGACCAAATTTACTTTCAAACAAGAATTCAGTGACTCTCAGTTTACTTAGTGTCCTTCCCATATCAAGTATCTGGGTTTATATATCACTTCCTCTGTTTCGGACACTGTCTCTTTATGCATGTCCAAATGCGCACAAAAGATCGCTGATCTCACTGCAAGGTGGCATCCCTTGTACCTGTCCTGGTGGGGTCGTCTCGACACTATTAAAATGATGATCTCCCCTATTATTCTTTATACGCTTTCCAATATTCCTGTACCCATTCCAATTAAATTCTTTAAAAAGCTTAACTTAACGTTATCTTCATTTTTGTGGAACTCTAAAAAACCCAGAATGTCTCTTGCCAGACTTATCCGTCCTGCCTCTGAGGGTGGTGTCAACTTTCCTGACTTCCCTACGTATCAGAAGGCCTTTTTATTACGTCAAGCTTCCCTCTGGCTACAAGACCCCACTTCCCCTTGCCCTCTATGGATTAAGGTTGAGCGCGCTCTCCTTTCTCCGTTTTCTTTTGCAGAATATCTTGCTTTTTCCCGTAAACCCTCATTGCTTCCTACTTCTATTCACAAATTTACCCTTAAGCTTTTATTGTCTGCTGCCCCCGGCCCTCCTAAGACTGTCGCTGATTTCCTTTCTTCTACCATCTGGCATAATAAATATCTCTTAATTGGTCGTAAGCCCTTTTATTGGAAATCTTGGAGAAGCCGAGGATTGATTTGGATCTCGCAGCTCTTCTCTGGCTCCACTTTCTTCTCTTTTCCTGATCTCCGTTCCTCCTTTGACTTACCCCTATCCTTTTTCTCCAAGTATCTTCTACTCAGGGCTGCGGTTCTGGAGGTTTATGAGCGACTCTTGGTTTCTCCTCCTTCCCCTGCTCCGAACATCCCTATTTCTCAACTTCATTCTCTCTTACGTACTACTCCCAAAGCGTCCCTTATTTATAAATACCTTCATGCGCATGAGCTACTCAGACCTAAGTCCAAGGTTGAATCTCAGTGGGAAATCGATCTCGAAATAGATTGGCCGGTATCTCTATGGGACAAAATTTGGACAAAACTACGTAAAACTTCTAGAGCAGCTTCCTTGACACAATCCTTATTTTTTATTTATAATAGACTACTTCACACTCCCTCTACACTAAACAAGCGATTTCCCAATACCTCAGACAAATGCTGGTCGTGTGGCTCTCCCAATGCTACATTACTTCACATGCTATTTCTTTGTAAGCATGTGCATGATTTTTGGTTACAGGTGTGGGCTCAAGTCAATGTTATTTTTCATACTTGTATTCCTTTTTCTCTCACTCACCTTTTCTTGGGCAGTTTATCCCCTAGTTGGGACAATGTAGATATGTATGTTCGTATTGTTGATTTGCTATTTGCCATTGCCTTTCAGCAGATTACTGTTAATTGGAAAAATACGTCCAATATTTCTTTCAAAGCGTGGTGGTACAATGTCTGTCACAATCATAGACTTGATAATGCTTTTGTTTTTCCTGTTCAATTAGCAACTAAACGTGCAGACCTATGGCACCCCATTACGTTATATTTAGATAATTGTGTTGCTCGTTCCTCTCGTCCATCGCCCGCTCAACAAGAAGTTCCTAAACCCCCATGATACCCTTCCAGCGTCCATAATTTTCCAATATACTGTTTTGTTTTTACTCTTTTTGTACTTAGTTGTTTAGATATGATTGATGCAATTTCTTTGCTTCTTTTAAAATGCCCATGATTGTTATTTTGTTGTAGACTCTCTCTTACATATTGTATTTTGCAATCCCCTTCCTTCCTTTCCACCCCTCTTCCCTCTTCTCTCCCCTCCCTACCTGATATTCTGTATTACATTCTCATTTTCTATTGCCTAATAAAATTCTTTTAAACTTAAGAAAACTGTGTCCTTTTGAAGTAGGCGCAACGGAGGAAAAATGCTTTCATTTCTCCTTCCTTTTCTGACTTCGTACGTGAGCTGCACTGTAAAGCACACGTACAAAGAGGGGAAAAGGTTTACGTTCTATGTTTACTATTTTGTACTGGAAGGGAACCGTTCCAGTACAAAACCTATGCTAGACTCACGGAGACACCCTTACACTATGGCGCAAATGTGCCTCCTGATTTCAGCGCCGGTGCTAGGTAAAGAGTAGGAGAGCGCCATATTTCTGTAAATCTGGCGCTGTCCTCCTCTGTCCTCTTCACGCAGCGCAGCATTTGCGGCTGCTGCACTGCCATGCGCGAGTAAGTGCTAAAGCTGGCCCTATGTGTTCTTATCATCATAATGAAACCAGTATCTTGCTGGATCCTGCTTGTCCCTCTGTTAAGTTAATTTCAGTATTATTGCTCAATTGTTGGCATGGTGATTCAAATGTCTGCAAGTTGCATGTTCTAACACCTTTCTTCCTTTCCGACCACAATGATTCACTGAGATGGATAACATTAATTGACAAGCTAATTGCGTGATAAAAGCTGTTTTTATGATCGGGCAGACGCAGAAAGGCAGACGAAGGCCTCCACGAAACGGTGATTCGGAAAGAACCATCAAGCAGCAAGTGAGCCTGGCAGAGGTATCCTCCGGGCAGGGCCTCTTCTTGCCAACACTTTCCGTGGCAAATGATCTGGAGTTTCAGCTTCTCTAGCAGACCCAATACTGGGAGAGAAGGAAGTGGAGCTTCCAATCGTGCAGTGCTGCTGCCTGTGTCCTGGGGTCTTCCGTGTATATGTGCCTGCACACATCTACTTGTTCGTGCGTGTGCCCCGTTGCTACAATCCCACTGTTGGACACAGATAGGCTATAGGCAGTCACTGGGCAAACCCTTCGTATCGCAAATTGGCACAAATGACAGCACGGGTAATTTTCTGTGCACAAAAGCAACACTGGTTTGAAGGTTGAAGTGGGTGTCGGATTAAAACGTGTTACGTCCATGGACATCAATTCACCAAAATGCCAGAGGTAGCGGAAGTGACATCGCACGCCATGTGACCTTTACTTGGACTTACACACCGATGCTTACACATTCACACACTAGCGCACATAAATACACTTTCACCCGCCAGTATACAAACAACATACATTTAACAGCATTTTTTACTTACCTTAGCTTCAAGATATGGGTATACATCAGCAAATGAACTCCATTTTATATTACACTTGCAGTGACTAATACCATTCACTATTTGTATAATAAGAAAATGGACGGAAACCAGACAAGTGGAGCGCCAATCAGCGTCCATTAGGAAGCGCCGACCTGTGTTCCAGGCACTGATTTTGCCACCTCAGGTGACCCCTAAATGACGCTCATGGTGACGTCATACAGCACATAGTCCTAATAATGCATGTTTCGAGGCAATACAGCACAAGAGCGACAGAACACCGGCACACATTGTGTGAAGAAATAGCAGGAATTAAATCAGGTGCAAGCAATTTAAACATTTGACACCATAAGACACCTGCAATCCCCAGGAATGTCACAATGGACATGCTAAAAGGTGAGGCCATTGCAATTGATAAGGAAAGACCCCATGAGAACTCTGTGTAGGGAAAAAGCTACAAAGTGAGGGAGACACTGTTTGGGGAACATGAGGTTATCAAGCAAAGGGACAGGCGAATCATGCCATTATACCGAGTCTCTTCGAACAAACTACAACCTCGCTTGAGCCAACTAGAGGCAGGTGGCATGAAATAACAGCATGTATGTAGGTCACATGCAGTCTCTTGAGGGACTGCATCTCCTGCATCAGGCTTCTTCCAGAGCACATGTGCAGAAGTAGCTGGGGTGTCTGAAAGTCAACTGTCTGGATCATGGCCATGAATGTTTAAAACCACCCTGTCCATCACACTACAGCATCGCTGATTCCTTTAAAAGGCCACAATCAGCAAGGAGTTAATGCAGGCTCCCACAGGTTCAGTGTGCCCTCACCAGTATGCAGTCACATTGGTTCCACTTGTTGACATAGCACGCATTACAGAAACCTCAAGCGCAGACACTCAGTAAATATAAACGCAATCTGTGGTGCCAAATAATATTGGTGTAGAAAACTACCCCACATGATGATGCTTACTCAGGCACTATACCATCAATCAATGCTTTGAAAGTGGTGTCTGTGGACAAAGACTACTAGCAGGTACATATGGCACCCATGGTCATGAAAACCCATGAGTAGATGACAGGTCAAATTCGATACTTGTAACCTCTAGACTTCACCCACCACAGGTGGCCAGGGTTATGCCGGGGATCTATGTTTCAATAATGACAAAATCAAGAGACTACAAGGGAAGACAGACTGTGAGCCAATGAAGAGTTACTCAAAAGTCCCCAGGTTCCAGATTGAAAAAAAGAAAGGACAAATGAGCGCTAATACAACCTATGTCAGTTGGCATAGAGAAACGCTAGGTAAGTAGCAAAATACTGGAACAGAACGTGTTTCTCCAAACTGTAAGTCACAGAAATTGAACGTGGAGCAATATCAAGCATTGCACAAACTTTCTTGTTAAAAAAAGGTAATGTTGGTTGTTTCCAGAAGAGACGAGTGTCGACGTGATGTCCACGGCGTCAAGGGTTTGATGAATTACACTGTGGTTTTACGAACTGTAAGTGTTATACACTGGGGATGTTTTAGGAGAGCATACAACTTTCCTTTTTGGCATGATATTATAGACAGTGAACTGTTTTCATGAGTACCATTTTCCATTTTTGAAATCACTGCTTTTTAGGTCGAGCCTAAAACGACCTCTTGGAATCGCTCTGGACTTTTCACACGCTCGTGTGTGTGAAAAGGCCTACAGCTTGCGGTTACGAGCAGCAGCGCACAGTGTGCAATCTATCAGATTTCACACGAGCGCGCAGCTGCTTTCACTTCATGGTCGCTTTAACTTGGGTTGTTTCATCAGGAAGTTTTCTCCCTTTAGCTGGCACATTATTTTAAGTTTCTAAAGTTGTGTTTCAGTTCACATAACAAGCTGGATATCTTCCTGTGATTTTACTCATTTCAAATGTTCCCATAAAAGTTGGCAACCACTCACACACCCCGCTTCTGGCTTGCAGAAGGTGTTGCAGTTAAGACACAAAGCTATACTTCTGTCCCTTCCTGTTGGCTGCTTCTTTTCTCTGACCCCCTTTCTGATACAATAAAATTCCTTTTTTTTTTCTTCTTTTTTTTGTTGTGTTGCGGATGCTATATTTCGTTGAGGGTCACAGGATTTCTTTTTCTGTACCCCCATAAGTTCCCACCACCTTGCATCCAATGCATACACTTAATCAGTCATCCAGCTTTAAGCCACATGTTTGGTGGCTGTAACATTTTTATTGTCTTCTGCTGCCATTCATCTCTTTCTCCATCGAGCCTGAACACCAATCCATAATGGAATGACAGCAGTCACAGGTTCTTGTTATGGTGTTTTTATTTTTCTGGGCACCATCCTGTCACCACTCAATCTGTCCCCCACCATCCTTCACCCCCACCCAGAACCTTCCTGCACACCATGGTGCGTCGTGGTCACAAGGTGTTTCTTCCTGTGCCTCCCTTCGCCACACCTCTCCTTGTCTGACTTCCGCTACCCTGGAAACTCCACATACGTTGTACTTTCTTCTTCCTGCACACCACAACAGCCATGCTGCACTAAATGCTTTAGGTAGTTTTGTTTTTTTGGATGGACTGTCCATAGCTTCATTAACTGCTGTTACTTTGTTCCGTCGCTGCTTCTTCTGAGCGATCGTCCTGATGATGATTTCCAGGCTCATGAGCTCTTCTGTTACTGTGTATTTCTGCTTCATCTGGCTGCAGTAGCATGATGATGATGGTAATAATTATCTTTCCTCCTCTGTGTTTTAATACCGTCTCTTTTCTCCCCACCCATCCCCCTCACTCTTTTTCATTTCTTTGGTTCTTCTTGCCTGTAATGAGGATTTCTCACCCTGAAGCACTGCACTCTACTCAATGCAACATAAATACACCCCACATAATACCACTCAGTGCCACATAATTATATGCTACATAATTATACTGCAATCAATGCAACATACACTCCAAAAAAATACCACTTAGTGCCACATAATTAAACACCATATATGACACTCTACTGAATGCAACATACACTCCACAGAATACCACTCTGTGCTACATAATTACATGCCACATAATTACACTCTACTCCATGCAACATAAATACACTCCACATAATACCACTCAGTGCCACATAATAACACGCCACATAACTACACTCTAGTCAATGCAATATAAATACACTCCACATAATACCACTCAGTACCACATAATTAAATACCATGTAATTACACTCTACTCAATGCAACATAAATACACTCCACATAATACCACTCAGTACCACATAATCACACGTCACAATTACACTCTATGTAATGCAACATAAATACACTCCACATAATACCACTCAGTGCCATATAATTATACACCACATAATTACACTCTACTCAATGCTGAATAAATACACTCCACATAATGCCACTAAGGACCACATAATTACGCGTCACATAATTACACTCTATTAAATGCAACATAAATACACTCCACATAATAACACTGTGCCACATAATTACACGCCACAGAATTACACTCTACTCAATGCAACATAAATACACTCCACATAATACCACTCAGTGTGACATAGTTACACGCCACATAATTACACTCTACTCAATGCAACATAAATACACCCCACATACCACTCAGCACCACATAATTACAAGCCACATAATTACACTCTACTCAATGCAACATAAATGCACTCCACATAATACCACAGGGGTCGATTCCGATTCTGGCCGCAAATCGTACCGACCGACACGGACCCGGAACGGAGACCGACCGACGCGGAACAGCGGCGTACGACCCGTGCAGTACGATGCAACGCGTGTGAATTACAACCGACACGTACGGGATACAAGCCGTATGACCGAGCCGTAGGGAAAATAGTGATCCGGACGGAAATCTGACGTGAGTTTCACTGACCGTCACGAACCCGGAATGAACCCGACCGACCCGTAACCGCGATGTCCGATCCGCGCACTACGATGCAATGCGTGTAAACCCAGACCGACTCCACGGAGACCAAGCCACACGACCGACACGCACAGAAAACCGGGCCCACAAGTGATAGAGATCTCCGCGACCGGCGCGTATGAAACACAGAAGATAGGCAGCGCGAACGAGGCGGAGAAGCCCGCACGAGCCAATATCAGCGTCCGTTTCCGTCAGAAGAACGTCTCCTTCATGCCTACAAAACCCAAAGGAAAAAAGTCAAAAAAAGGACCAAACAAGCAATGACAAAGCCAATATATATCAAATTAAAAAAACCTGGGACAAAGACACACCCACAACTCCAACTATATAAAGGACTACAATCACTACCATGAACCCTTGCAAACAGGAGACACAGCCAGCAGCAAACACCATCAGACAGCAACCACAGACACGCTCACAACTCACCCATCACACAACTCACACACCATCAGCACCTCACCAAAAGCACTCACACATACAGCTAGCTAAACCAACACTAACCCACCCTCACTTGCACCCTCACACACATATCACTCACCACCACCACCCATCACCATGCCCCCAAAGAAGAATCCACAGTTCACAGATAGTGAGTTAGAAGTGCTGGTAGACAAAATCATCAGAGTAGAGCCACATTTGTTTGGTACATTGGTCCAAAGGACCCCCATGTCACAGAAAACCAAGATGTGGGTGAGGATTGTGGACAAGGGGAACGCTCAAGCATCAGCAAGGCGCACAAAGGACGATATCCAGAACAGGTGGTATGACGTGCGCAGGAGGGTCAAGAAACTCATTGAAAAAGATCACACCCTGAGTCAGTGCACCGGCGGTGGCCCTCCTGCCAAACCAGGCTACTTCAGGACCTGGGAGGAGAAGGTGCGGGACATCCTCCCACCAGAGAGCGTCCATGGTCTAACAGACATACCAGAGCCTGGTGAGTAAACAAACAACATACCCAATATTGTGTGGCAAGGGGACAGTGAAACCATGCACCGCAAGCAAAGCCACAGTAACCAATAGATAATCATCCCAAGATGTGTATGCCAGTCAGACAAACACAATACCTGACATCTCATTGTGACTTGGAACTGTGTCATGACATGCACCAACCTACAAACAAATAGAGCAAGGCAGTGGCACAAAGCTAAATAAACACTGCCAGACAGTTTGCCACAACAAAAACACACTACCTCACAGTGCAGCTGACTGACAGGAAGGAATAGTGGGGTTGCAGGTGAAGTGAATGTATTCAAAAGCATGATGGGGTTTGTAGTCACAGATAATGCTCCCCCTCCTGATTGGCCCATCAAGACCTCTCTTAACCATGCCCACATCACAGGGAGTGGCAAATGACTGACAAGATGGCTCACACTGGGTCCTGCTGTGGGGAGCACAAGGCCCTGGTAGGGCTTGTGCGCAAATCAGAAGCAGGACACCACTGACTGACATCCTGAAAGACAACTTGCACGTCCTCCAATGGAAGCACATTTCATGGTGGGATGTCTGGTCGGGTGGGAAGGAGGACTGACAGCTCTGACCATACTTACCAGCATGTGGAGACACACCCCCCCAACACAAACTCCACACAACTCACCGGATAGAATGCATTGACCCACACCTCTGTGAAATATCAGCAAAAGATACCCCGTACTGGGTGCTGCTGTGTGAAGCACAGGGCCTCTCTTTGGACTTGTAGCCAAACAAACACCAGGATTTCACAGTCAGCCATCTTGCCATTGTTGTCACACCCCCTCACAGGGAAGCAGAGTCAAGAGGGAGGAAGTATGGGCATGCTGGGAAAGGGGGTGTAGCCAAGAGTATGATGGGATGATGGGAGTTGCAATCACAGACAATCCACACCCACCCACATGGCCCAGCAAGCAAACACTGAACCATGCTCGCCTCACAGGGAGTGGGAAGGGACTGACAAGATGTCTGACACTGGGCTCTGTTGTGGGGAGCACAAGGCCCTGCTGGGAAATGGGCAACAACAAACACCAGGACTTCACAGTCAGCCATCTTGCCATTGCTGTCACACCCCCTCACAGGGAAGCAGAGTCAAGAGGGATGAAGTATGGGCATGCTGGGAAGGGGTGTAGCCTAGAGTATGATGGGTGTTGCAGTCACAGACAATCCACACCCACCCACATGGCCCAGCAAGCAAACACTGAACCATGCTTGCCTCACAGGGAGTGGGAAGGGACTGACAAGATGTCTGACACTGGGCTCTGTTGTGGGGAGCACAAGGCCCTGCTGTGAAATGGGCAACAACAATATCAAACTCTGTCCGTGACAAGCTGGAAAAAGGCAATGTGCAGGCAGGCATCTGTTCGTACAGTAGAAAATGTCATGTTTGTGAACCATTGATGCCTGTAGAAAAATAACTTACATTGTGTGTCTCTTCCAAACACAGGTGTGAAATGAAGAGGATTCCCAGTCCCATACTCTGGTGGACACTGAGCTCTCTGGTTTTACTCTGTCTCTGTCCTCTTCGGATGACGACGACCAAACTGGCACCTCCGGTGTGAGTAATCATGCAGCACCAGCAGCATCAACATCTGCACCCCCTGTACCCACGCCTCCAGGGGAACAACCTTTACAACGCAACTTTTACAACGCACTACACTTACAACGCATTTTTTACAACGCAACATCCACTACAACGCATTCCATTACATAGCATGACACTACAACGCATTTTTAAAAACTACCTTTACAACGCATTCCCTTACATCGCATACTACCTTTACAACGCATACCATTACAACGCATAATATTACACTACACTATCCAACACTTACCCTACTGTTGCACCCCCTGGAGTTAGAATAGTAATTTTTACCCCTATACTATCCAACACTTACCCTACTGTTGCACCCCCTGGAGTTAGAATAGTAATTTTTACCCCTATACTATCCAACACTTACCCTACTGTTGCACCCCCTGGAGTTAGAATAGTAATTTTTACCCCTATACTATCCAACACTTACCCTACTGTTGCACCCCCTGGAGTTAGAATAGTAATTTTTACCCCTATACTATCCAACACTTTCCCTACTGTTGCACCCCCTGGAGTTAGAATAGTAATTTTTACCCCTATACTATCCAACACTTACCCTACTGTTGCACCCCCTGGAGTTAGAATAGCAATTTTTACCCCTATACTATCCAACACTTACCCTACTGTTGCACCCCCTGGAGTTAGAATAGCAATTTGTACCCCTATACTATCCAACACTTACCCTACTGTTGCACCCCCTGGAGTTAGAATAGTAATTTTTACCCCTATACTATCCAACACTTACCCTATTGTTGCACCCCCTGGAGTTAGAATAGTAATTTTTACCCCTATACTGTCCAACACTTACCCTATTGTTGCACCCCCTGGAGTTAGAATAGTAATTTTTACCCCTATACTATCCAATACTTACCTTAAATGCAATTTAATATTATGCGTTGTAATGGTATGCGTTGTAAAGGTAGTATGCGATGTAATGGAATGCGTTGTAAAGGTAGTTTTTAAAAATGCGTTGTAGTGTCATGCTATGTAATGGAATGCGTTGTAGTGGATGTTGCGTTGTAAAAAATGCGTTGTAAGTGCATGTGTTGTAAAAGTGTGCGTTGTAACGACATACATCCACGCCTCCAGCATCTGGAAACTGACAGGGCACCCCCGCCAACATGGACAGACCAAGGCCACTGAACACGCACAGTACAGGGACACAGGACCCCCCCGGAAGCTACAGCAAACACCACCATCAACACCACCCAAGGGGTCCCAGTGTCACCTGTGCGTCCCTCCGCTGGTCCTGCCCGTGTGGATAGGGGTGCTGGGAGGGGTGGGAGGCAGAGGGTGCGCCTTGCAGAGGGGTCTGGACTGCATGATGATCCCCAACTGGCACGCATCATAGATGCGTACCAGGATAGCACCGGAGGATTTGGCCAGGTAGTGGGGATCCTCAAGGACATACAACAGGAGCAGGCTGCCCACCATGCCCACATGGAGGCAAAGTGGGATGGCCTTACCGCGGTGCATCGGGACATACTCCAATGCCTCCGCCAGATCAACACAAACCTGTCCACACCTCCCTGTGTGGCTACAACATCTGTTGCAACACCATCTGCCAGCGCCACAGGGAGGGAGGAGGACTCTGGCGGGGAGTCCCCTGCACCGCAGAGGCCTGCACCTGAGGATCCCCCCCCAAGAAGAAGAGGGGTCGTCCGAAGAAGGACATGTGAGAGGCAGATGTCCCAGCACATCCCCCAGGGCCTCTAAACCTGTTCTGGACAATGTTCTTTGTGCGCAACCCGTTCACCTTGTTCAATCGCACACAACTCGCCCACATGACATGGAGGGTTCATGTTGGTCCAGTGTAGCAGATGACTGTGGACTTTACTCTGGACATTTCATCTACCAGCACTTCCAACTCTAATGTGAACTTTGGATTCCAAAACCAATGTACAGCACCCACCATCCTTGCACTTTCCTCACACATGTTCGAAAATAAACTCACCAGTACACCATACTTGCCTCTGTTGTGATTCCAACTTGTCATGTGTCATGGAGATGTCGATCTGCTACACAACACAGTGCATGCCAAATACTTCAACAATTTGACCACATGAGGTGAGTCATGGTGATGTGACACATGTGAGGGAGACACACCACTATGGCAACACAACACATACTCACCATGGCCATGTTACTCATCCCACACAATGATGTTGACCTGAAACACATAGGTATGCCCAAACACAACACCTATCCACAGTCATTGGTAACAAGTCCACAGGTGAGGTAAGCAAATATCACTCAGATGTGGGAAGACAGACAACGCACATAACAAAGCATAGCACAGGTTCATTACACATCAGCAACATGTTTATTCAAAAATAGGAGAGAAATGCAATACACATGCACAAAACATGTCACTAGAAACCTACACAGAAACAAAGTTAGCAGTACTACCCTATTGTGGAGTACACACCACCTGAATGGACACATCACTGCACGCATCCAGTCAACTGGCACACAGACACACTCATACAGCAACAGAGCATCCACAACAAATTTCAGGCTAACTCCATACATTGACATAACAACCCTGGAAACTCACATTCAGGTGAAGAAGTTGTTGACGAGCTGTGAGCGGACGTCACCCTCATCCTCATCATCACTGGCATCGTGGCCCAGGACGGGATCCTCCACAGGTGGCGGAGGTTAGTCATCGTCATCCTGGATGAGAGGCACCTTCTTCCGCACTGCCATGTTGTGTAGCATGCAGCATACAAGGATTATTTTGCACACCTTTGCAGGCTCATATGAGAGGGCCCCTCCGGTCTTGTACAGGCAGCGAAAGCGGCTTTTCAGGAGACCGATTGTCCGCTCAATCACCCTCCTGCTCCGACCATGTGCCTCATTGTAGCCCATCTCGGCTGGTGTCACAGGGTTCCGGAGGGGTGTCAGCAACCATGGCATGTTGGGGTATCCGGAGTCACCTACACACAAAAAAATGAACAAGTAGCTGAGTTTTGAAGGAGTACGGAATACAACATTGACAAACACACACAATGGAAAACAGTCAGTACACACCGACAAGCCAGGCACGCTGATCTGGCATCTGTGACATCAGCATTGCAATGCGACTACTCCTCATTATGTAGGCATCGTGCGCAGAACCAGGGAACCATGCACATACATGTGTGATACACATGTCTGCAAGACATACCACCAGAGCATTGATCGAGTGGAAATGGTTCCTGTTACGGCATGCCTGCTCATGTGCCTGTGGTGGTATCAGGGCCACATGTGTCCCATCAATAGATCCGATGATGTTCGGCATCCTCCCCAGTGTATAAAAGGCATGCTTTATTTCAGGGAGTTCAGCTGGGCTAGGGAACTTGATGTACAGGTCAAGGAAATGCAACATCCCCTCCAAGACATCGCGTAGCACACGACTGAACATAGTTTGCGACATACCACCTGCTGTAGCCACAGTGTACTGGAAGGTACCAGTAGCAAAGAAGTGCAGGGCTGCCATCACCTTCACCTCTGGGGTCAGTGCTGTAGGGTATGTCTGGCCAGGTAGCAGATGTGGCGCCAACTGCTCCGCCAACTCCTCAATCAGTGGCCTGGTGAAGCGGTACCGTCTGATGCAGTTGTGTTCCTGCATGGTTTGAAGGTCTGGGAATGGTCGATGGTCAGCTGGTACCCTGCAGAACAGAGATGAACAAAGAAGATTGTCTGTTCATCCACCCATGTGGCCATGACCAAGCTCAATATCACATGATACATCATGACATTACACAATGTACTGAGGTGTGTGCTGTTGGGCAGGGACACATATGTCACCTACATGACCATCACCTCACATCTCAATTCCACATGTCCACATAAGTCCCATGTAGTGCAATGGCCAATCATTTGGCTGTGTCACCCGACCTATGGACTGCTGTGACGTTACAAACACACACCACAGTGACAAGTGAGGCCTGATGTCTCCCAGGCATCACAGATCTTTGACATGCAGATACCCAGGGTCCCTGTATTGCCACATCGACACTGGCATGGACATGGCATATCACGTACACACCACAAGTCAAGAGTGAGTCCCATAGGTAGTGGCCACTGTTGTCCCTGCAGGCCCTACATGTACGTCTCTTAGACACACACACACCATCAAGGTTGCTGCATATACCACATGGATGTGGAGACTGTCTCCCATTGGGCACATTTGATCATCCACATCTGAGACACAACATGCACACAGACTGTGGGTGCACATCTGAATTGTGGCTACAGGTCTCACTGTGACGTACATGCCATCACCCCCTGTACTCAGGGTGTATGTGACATGTCCTGAACATTATCCAACCTGCAACTGTGTCCATGACTCATGCCCATTACTGTACATTTGCACATCACAGTGGTAATGTGCACAACACACAAAGGATTCTGCCCCCATGTACACATGCACAGCCTGGGAGTGGCTGAACAAAAGTGCCACCCAACAAACCAAATGTTGCCCCCCCCAACACACAGGGAATGCAGCCTTACATGCCATGGGACACTGTGTGGCCAATGCTGTAGTGTGGTAGGTGTGCACAGGTGTCCCTGGCAAGTAATTGTGTGTTTAATCCGTCAAATAGTCACACCAATGAGGTACGACGCGGGTGACAATGCACACGCATTGCACGGTTCATGACCGAGCCGTGCGTACGCTTTGCCATTGACTGCAATGAGGTCCGATGCGGGTGACTATCCTGCATGCACGTCGGGCAGGCATGGTCCGAGACAGGCGTACGCCTTGGCCATTGAATCGTATGGAGATGGGTGCATGTGTATTTTCAAAAATACACGTTGTACAGTCAGTTGACCGAGCCAGGCGCACCCATTGGCTCTGGACTGTCATGGAGACGGATGCGGATTCAAAACTTGTACGAGTTGTGCGCTGGAAATTCAGTTGGATGCCTACAACAATGTTGCAATTCCTAGTGTTTCATGAAGGTGAAGATTTGAACGATGTGGAAGATGTGTGCGAGCCTTACATTTCCATGGATTGGCCATATTCATAGAATGCAACCGTGTGGACCTATCACTGGGGACACATGGCACAGAGCCTGCCTCTGCAGCACAGATATAAGGCTGGCTGGCCCCCAGGGAGCTCACTTGCCTGCACTACATGCTACTGGACCACATCCCTGCTACCACTGCTGCTGTCTCAGCATCCTCTGTCTCCTGCTATGGCACGTACTCTGGAGAGGGCCCCAGCCTTCACTGAGGAGGAGAACCAGGCCCTGCTGGAAGGGCTCCTTTCAGAGTACAGCAAGCTGTATGGGAAACCAGGGGAGCAGGTGAGTGTGCAGTCCACTGCCTTCCTAATTGTGCATGTTGTCTGACTAGCAGTACTAGCAGTGTGTACACTAGTGGCAAGCATTCTCACTGACTACTTTCATCACCCAAAGTGTGCAGGTACATGTAATGAACAGGTGTTCTGCTGCTAAAGTGCATTAGTGCAAGCTTAAACTTCTCAGGCATTGTTAACATGTCAGACATGCAGGTTATTTGTTTTTTCCCATGGTTGCACTACCTGTGTAACTCGTTTTCCTTCGTGATGATGACAAGTATATCCAAATGTGTGCATCACAAATATGGGACATGTTTGTTAATAGACTTTTAACTTTGTCATCCTCACAGGTTGATGACCAGAAGCAGGAGATATGGCTGACAACTGCCCGGGCAGTTCGTTCAGTGGGGGTCTACAATCGCCGGATCCGCAACTGCCAAAAGAGGTGGCAGGACCTTCAGGGCTGGACCCGGAGGATCGCTAGAGTCCAGCTGAAGCTGTCACCTCCACGCAGGAGGGGGGGACACTGTACCCTGACCCCCCCACATGCTCCGGATCCTGGCAGTGGTCTTCCAGTACCTGGATAGGCAGCTGAAGGCCAGACAGCAGCAAGGAGGGGGTAAGTCCATGCCTAATCTGTGTACTATGTCTTACATGCTAATTGCAGTCTTTTGGCCTGGTCACACTTCCACATTACGTAGGGCTTGTAGTCCAAAACTCAGGTCCCTCAATTTTGTGATGCACCCTTCTCATCTGTTCCACAGGTGTGGCCCCTACAGTCTGTTGCTTGTGTCACTAGCACACTGTGTCCCTGCAGTCAGCTATGCTAAAGCTTCCGGACAGCATCTGTTCCAGTGACTCTGTTGTGTGTTTCATGAGTGGTTCAATTGTTTACCCAATGCCTGGGATCTGACATGTGATCTGTGTGTGCCCTTGATATGTGTTCCAATTGCCGGTCTGACTCGCACATGTGGCTGGGGTATTTCAAACAAACCCATGCAGCAGGGGACTCCAATTTGTGGGCCTCAGGAGTATGTATATAAAGTATGTCACACTTGCTTAGCCACCTGACTACTATCCAGGGCCAAACACTGTTTCGCGTAGACCTGGGCAGTCATGCCTCCTCAAGGGCATTTAGAAACACTCTGTAATCCCACTCCTGTGTATCAACTTACAGGTTGTGCTTACTAACATGTGCCTTCAGGTGTCTGCCTCTGTGTCATTATGGTGTGGCTTCCTGTTACGTACAACTGGGTTGTCGATGATTTTGAGGGTTAGCAGGACATCTGACATGTGACTGTGAGAGACAAGACCTGTGTGACATATAGGTGTGTGATCATCTGACAGCGCACAATGGTGTATGCAACTGTGTACTTCAGGCAGCTGGAGTACATGCACGGCAGACTGTGATGTGCTAATGTACAGGGAGGTGTGTTTGCAGAGACTCATATGTCTGATTTGCATGATGTGGGGCCTTCTGGGTCCTGGATATGTTGTTTGCAGGGGAGGGGCAAGTGCACTTTTCATCTGCAGAGTTAGCTTTACCCCTGAGCTATGATTGTGACACAGTGCATACTGTTGTTGTCTGGATGCCCTGCCCCTGTGACAGGAGACAGTGTTGACTGACTTTCCAGGCATGCCAGTGCCATGGCATTTAACTTGCTATGAGTGATCCTGCATTGTGTTCAAGTGTGCACCATGCACCCCATTGTGGCATTGACTATCAGGACATGAGATCATCATAGTGTGAGTTGCTGGCATGCATCACAAGCATGTGAAATGAGTCTCTGCCCATCCCTTCATCCGGGCACCTGTACTGAGTCAGTGGCAAAAGATGTGCTATGCGTATAGTGACATACTCCTACATGTTCACTTGCATGTCCAACTAATGTGTGGGTGGTGCATGTCGGGACATTGGGGTATTATCATCCAACATGCAACAGACATATGGGTGCAAGTCAAGGAGGGATATGTGTGCCATGGTTGATGTTGAAAATGGCAATTGGCTTATTCTAAACAGTGTTGGCACTTTGAGCAGTGCTCAGCTTGCCCTGTGATGTTATGTACTCACTGTGGTGTGTGCAGTCAGTGCAGGTGACTGATGTTGTTCTCTTTCTTCCTATTCCTATCCATATACATTCACGGCCACAGGAGGGGACTGCTCCATGGACCAGGAGGAGCCACAGAGCCTGACAGGGACAGAAGGAGAGGAGTCGGGGGGACCCAGTGGCACGGAGGGCGAATGGAGCCACACCGAGGAGTCGTTAGCACCAACCACCCCAGCTGGGGGCCCCAGCAGCTCTGAGGATGACTCCCTTGTGGAGGTGGGTGTCAGCAGCCACCAAACCCCAGCTAGTGAGGCTGTCCCAGCCACCACCCCCACCACCACCATCACCACCCTACCATCGACTCCCATCCCAGAGGTCCGTGGAGGCTCCCGTGTTCAGGAGCATGTCTCCTTTGTGCCAGGCACTGCACCCCCTGCCCCTGTGAACCCTGCTGCCCTGAGTGAGGAGTCTGTGGACTTACTTAGACAGATCCATGTAGGGCAGACATTGATGCTGAGTGTCCTCCATGCACACACCACTCTGTTGACGCAACTGGTGTCGTTCATGGAGGGCATTTCATCGGGCATGTCTGCCCTACAGAGGACCAATCAGTCCGTGGCCTCCTCCCTGACGGCAGCAGTGTCCCTCCTCCAACAGTCCCACACCCCTCCCACCCCTGCACCACCCACGATTCCTAGCAGCCTACCTGTCCCAAGCACACACACACCTGCACATTCTCACAAACCCACAGACACGGGCAGCACACAAACACCCAAACCAAGGGCTAGACATGCACACAAGCAAGCGCAGGGGACTGATACCACACTCATAGGGGCTGGTTTGCAGACACACACACAGTCAACCACAACCACTCCGCAGTCCTCTGAAACCTCTCCCTCCCAGCCCCCTTCCCTTGCCTCACCTGCAACCCCATCTCCGCAGAAGCTCTTGCTCCGTGACCATGGCCTCTTTCCCTCTGACCCAGCAGATCAAGATTACAAGGGGAAGAGGAAGTCCCCACACACAGAGGGGAGTGCCCTCACACCCGGACACCCTCCCCCAGGTGCAGTCAGACTGAGGCCCCCACTCGCAAGTCCCCCCGGAGCCGGAAGAGCAAGACCCCACCGCCGCCACACAGCTCCAAGGCAAAGAGTCCGTCCTCCATCCCCCAGGCCACCACTCCAGTGGTTCCCCCGCCACACCCTGCCCCTTCCCCACCCACAGATACACCATCCCCAAAATGCTGAGACCCTCCCCCCCTACCACTTGCTCCTCCACACCCGGTCTGACGGTTCGTGCCACTGATGTGGGGACCGTGTCCTCCCCTCTGTCCTGCCGAGTTCACCTGCACCCCATTCCGCTCACATGGATTTAGGTACTGCAGTGGAGTCCATGACCACCCCGTCTGATTTGGGGACCCAATCCACTCCATCTGACCTGCCCACTGAAGTTGCGCCGGCACCCACCCCATCTGACTTGTGCCCCACAGTTGTGACTGCACCCACCACTTCAGTCAGCTCCACTGCAGTTGCAAGTGACTCTCCTGCATCCACCACCCCTTCACTGCCTCCTTCTGCTGCGCCCTGATCCTGTCCCTGCGGTGCCTGGCCTGCCCCCATGTATGCCCCTCCGAGGGGATGTCCCCTGTCCTTACCAGTGCATGCAAGCAACGTGTGACAGTTGTCACTCAAGTTCACTCCTTGTCATTTGATAATGGACTGGCCATTGTCCTTTTGTTTGAACGGACGTTTACATTTTTATATGCTGAATAAAGCTTTTTTCTTTATCCCTGTGAACTTGATTTAGCTGTACATTAGGTTGATGATGTTTACAATGCCCTTGCACCTGTAATGCTTGGTTTCCAATGTTGAATACTGAGGTGTTGATGTGAGGTACTCCATGTGGTCCATGAGATATGTATCCTATTCTGGTCGGTATCCATGTCATCCTTTGCAGCTAACTGGGTGTGTCATGGTCAACAATTTGTGGACATCTCTGTGAACATTTCATTTGCATGGTCACATCTGTGGCTTGCACCCATGCATATATGATGAGCTTCCCATTGTCCAATTTGTCTATTTCCCTGACTTTGGGCGCATCTCCACTGGACCTACAGGTGTGGGCATCATTGGTATAGGAGCAACTGGGTCCTCTGTGCAACTTGCTGTACATATGTGTTGAGTATGTGCAGATGACTTAGGGGAGACTCAAATACCCAGGCTGTTGTGACCAGAGCCTTCATTGTGTGGTAACTGATGGCTGACTGACCAAGTGTTCTGCTGACATGAGTGAGACGTGCTGTGACTATGTTTGGCACAGCTGGGCTTCCACAGGAGTTGGGTCCCCTCAGGCTATGTCACGGATGTGTTGTTCCATGACATAGCCTGGGCCCATGGTGTGTGTTGTGTGAGCATGTGTGTGTGTGTCCACATCCCTTTTCATACACAGGCAGTGTTCCCTTGCTATGTTCCTGTTGTTTATGCTTGCTGAGTGGTACTGTGTTCATCCCACAATTTGCCATGGGCTACCAGATGTGTGGGTGCATGACACACTACTGTTAATTGGTGTTTCATCATTGGGATTTTTCAGTTCTGAGTTGTGGTGCTGTTGTCAGACGCAGATGGGACACAGTCAGGGGTCCCCAAGGCACTTGTTAGTTCGCAATATCATGTAGTTGTCCCTAGGTGCTACCTCAGTGATTTAGACATGTGTATGTGTGTGTGACTGTTCCCACTTGTCGAGTTCAGGGCTGCAAAGTTTGTAGGTGTCAGCATGTGTGCCTTGTGGTTCTCCTTGGCTTCTGCATTGTCCTGGGACTGTGGGAGGTATTCTGAAGGTTACGTGAGCTTTGACATCATGGCCAGGTACCGCATACTGTGCAGTATGTCTGTCATTCACCAGGGTTGTGAACTGTCCTTGTGTGATGAGTCTGTGCACCTTAGTTCCTCCCAACATTCCTGTGTTTGTCATGGGTGCATTTGCAATGTCACCTGTCCATGTGGGCTTCACAGATGCACATTGTTGCAGTTCGGGGTGTGTGGTGTTGAGGGTGGACTGATGTAAATGTTTGAATGGATGGGCCCCTAGCTCCAATTTGTCCATGGATGACTGGCCATGCTGAGTGATCTGTGTTTGTGTAGGCGTGATGTACGTTTGTGGCACAGGACACATGTCTGGTTTTCACAGTTTGTAAGACATCTACCTTTGTCATCACAGTGGAGGTGTCATGCATGCTTGTGTCAACCCAATGTCTGGTCCCTGGGGGTAGTGCTGTTGTGTGTCAGTCTCTTGCTGTGTTCGTTTGTGTTCATTCCAGCTTGTGTCACATGTGTCTGTTGTGCTCCCTCTCATCTCACAATGCCTGATTGCCCACTAAGGGTGTCCCAATTATGGTTTACTTTTGTATGGCACTGCGTCCACATCTGTGTCACTGTGGTTCAGCCCCCCTCATGTGTTGTGTAGTTGCCTGGGGATTCTGAGACACACACACACACATGTTGTGTCAGATCTGCAGTGTGAGGTTGCCTGTTTGTGTTTGTGCATCTGCATCAGTGCATTGGTATTGCTGTTGTGGGCCATTGTCTGGATGCTGTTTCTGTGATTTTCCCTGCTGTCCCTGTGAGTCATATCACATCATTCTGCACATTCATTCTGGTTGTTAGGTGCCATTGCTGGCATGGAATGGGAGTTTGTGACCTGACACCTACAGTCTACACAGGTTGTTTTGATTAGTGTGTCCTTTTTCGAGATGTCTGTATGCTTTGTGATGGTCACTTCTGCTCTTGTGTCGTTGTACACTGTATGCATTGTCAGCCCCCATGTTTGGTGCTTGTCTGCACATGGCAGAGAGTATGTTTTGTTTTCACAGCACTGTTAGCCTCACCACATCTCTGTGGGTATGGGACACAACCACTAGTTTGCCCTAAAAGTGTTTCATGTGTTGGGAGCAGGAATCATACATGCTGTTTGGCATTTGCAGCTTTGACCATGATGACACTTACCTTTTGGTCACTGTGATGAGGGGGTGTTTAGACCCTATCACCACAATGCTCGACATTTGCTGCAGTTTGGAACCCCAAACTTAACTTTTGTTCTACACAGTGAGGGGGTGTTATTTTTACATTGACACAGTGCTATAGTGATGCTTGCCTTGTGTAGGCCACACTCATTTGTTGGTCACACATGTGCTGTTAGTTACATTGTATGTTCGAAGTCATAATCACTTTTGTGGGCATTTGTCACAGACTACACACTGTTGTCATGATGTTAGGGGGATGTATTTTGCTGACATACCTAATATTGGAGTATGATTGATGTGTGGTGCATCACCCATCCTATGGGTGGGGGTGGCAGGGTTGATGGGCAACAGGTCCCCTATGAGTGGGGGTGGCAGAGGTGATGGACAACATAAGCCCTATGAGTGGGGGTGGCAGGGGTGATGGGCAACAGGTCCCCTATGAGTGGGGGTGGCAGGGGTGATGGGCAACAGGTCCCCTATGAGTGGGGGTGGCAGGGGTGATGGGCTACAGGTCCCCTATGAGTGGGGATGGCAGGGGTGAGGCGCAACAGGTCCCCTATGAGTAGGGGGGGCAGGGGTGATGGGCAACAGGTCCCCTATGAGTGGGGGTGGCAGGGATGATGGGCAACAGGTCCTCTATGAGTGGGGGTGGCAGAAGTGCTGGGCAACAGGTCCCCTATGGGTGGGGGTGGCAGGGGTGATTGGCAACAGGTCCCCTATGAGTGGGGGTGGCAGGGGAGATGGGCAACAGGTCCCCAATGAGTGGGAGTGGCAGGGGTGATGGGCAACATAAGCCCTATGAGTGGGGGTGACAGGGGTGAGAGGCTACAGGTCCCCTATGAGTGGGGGTGGCAGGGGTGATGGGCAGCATAAGCCCTATGAGTGGGGGTGGCATGGGTGATGAGTAACTGGTCCCCTATGAGTGGGGGTGGCAGGGGTGATGGGCAACAGGTCCTCTATGAGTGGGGGTGGCAGTAGTGCTGGGCAACAGGTCCCCTATGGGTGGGGGTGACAGGGGTGATTGGCAACAGGTCCCCTATGAGTGGGGGTGGCAGGGGAGATGGGCAACAGGTCCCATATGAGTGGGGGTGGCAGGGGTGATGGGCAACATAAGCCCTATGAGTGGGGGTGACAGGGTTGATAGGCTACAGGTCCCCTATGAGTGGGGGTGGCAGGGGTGATGGGCAGCATAAGCCCTATGAGTGGGGGTGGCAGGGATGATGGGCTACAGGTCCCCTATGAGTGGGGGTGGCTGGGGTGATGGGCAACATAAGCCCTATGGGTGGGGGTGGCAGGGGTGATGGGCAACAGGTCCCCTATGAGTGGGGGTGGCAGGGGTGATGTGCAACATAAGCCCTATGAGTGGGGGTGGCAGGGGTGATGGGCTACAGGTCCCCAATCAGTGGGGGTGGCAGGGGTGATGGGCAACATAAGCCCTATGAGTGGGGTGGCAGGGCTGATGGGCAACAGGTCCCCTATGAGTGGGGGTGGCAGTAGTGCTGAGCAACAGGTCCCCTATGGGTGGGGGTGGCAGGGGTAATGGCAACAGGTCCCCTCTGAGTGGGGGACGCAGGGGTGATGGGCAACAGGTCCCCTATGAGTGGGGGTGGCACGGGTGATGGGCAACATAAGCCCTATGAGTGGGGGTGGCAGGGGTGATGGGCAACAGGTCCCCTATGAGTGGGGGTGGCAGGGGTGATGGGCAACAGGTCCCCTATGAGTGGGGGTGGCAGTAGTGCTGGGCAACAGGTCCCCTATGGGCGGGGGTGGCAGGGGTGATGGGCAACAGGTCCCCTATGAGTGGGGGTGGCATGGGTGATGGGCAACATAAGCACTATGTGTGGGTGTGCAGGGGTAATGGGCAACATGAGCCCTATGAGTGGGGGTGGCAGGAGTGCTGGGAAACATAGTCACTATGGGTGGAGGTGGCGGGAATGCTGGGCAACAGGTCCCATATGGGTGGGGGTGACAGGAGTGATGGGCAATATAAGCCCTATGAGTGGGGGTGGCAGGAGTGATGGGCAACAGGTCCCCTATGGGTGGGGGTGGCAGGAGTGATGGGCAACATAAGCCCTATGAGTGGGGGTGGTAGTGGTGCTGGCCATACAACCCCTATGGTGGGCTGTTGTTAGTGGCCAGAATGTGGATCCCCTGTGTGTATGTGCCATTTTGAAGGTACGTGTCGTTTGTTTGTGTGGTAGGTGTCTGACTAACCGTCTGCGTCGTCCGCGTCTGTTCCTGATCCGGTCATAGATGTAGAGTACTGGTATGACCTGCGCGATGGGACTCATGATGTGTTCGACTTGTACACGCTGCTTGTTGCTCCGTCTCGTACCCATTGCAAGCTGGTTCACCTCATAGCTGTGGATTGAGTTGTGGCGCGAATCGTAGCTGATATGCTTCTTTTCCTGGATGCTGTGAGGTACCGTACGTGGCGACCCGTCCGACGCGTAGGAAGTACACATCGTACTTGTCAGGGCGGAAACTGCTATGGATACTGCTTCCGGGCGACTCGGTTCGGCGTTAGGAGTTACGGCTTGGACGGAGAATGGAGCTTGAATCACAGCCTACATGTCGGTCGGGTTTTTGGCAGTTATGCGCATCGTACTTCATCAACAGGACGGACCGGCTACGGGTACGTGTCGGTCGCAAGGTAAGGCTACGTACAGCTCTCGGAGAGCTGTCCTACCCGGATCGGAATCGGCCCCTCAGTGCCACATAATTACACTCTTCTCAATGCAACATAAATATACTCCATATAATACCACTCAGTGCCACATAATTCCATGCCACATATTTACACTCTACTCAATGCAACATAAATACACTCCACATAATACCACTCAGTGCCACATAATTACACGCTACAGAATTACACTCTACTCAATGCAACATAAATACACTCCACATAATACCACTCAGTGTGACTTAGTTACACGCCACATAATTACACTCTACTCAATGCACCATAAATACACCCCACATACCACTCAGTACCACATAATTACAAGCCACATAATTACACTCTACTCAATGCAACATAAATACACTCCACATAATACCACAAGTGCTACATAATTACACACCACATAATTACACTCTACTCAATGCAACATAAATACACTCCATATAATACCACTCAGTTCCACATAATTACACGCCACATATTTACACTCTACTCAATGCAACATAAATACACTCATTGTAATACCAATCAATCCCACATAATTAAACGTCACATAATTACATTCTATTCAAAGCAACATAAATACAGTCCACATAATACCACTGTGCCACATAATTACACGCCACATCATTACACTCTACTCAATGCAACATAAACACACTCCACAAAATACCACTCAGTATGACATAGTTACATGCCACATAATTACACTCTACTCCATGCAACATAAATACACTCCACATACCACTCAGTACCACATAATTACATGCAACATAATTACACTCTACTCAAAGCAACATAAATACACTCCACATAATACCACTCAGTGCCACATAGTTACACGCCACATAGTTGCAATCTACTCAATGCAACATAAATACACTCCCCATAAATGCACTCAATTCCACATACCACCAATCCACATAAATGCACTACACACCATGACACAATTTCACTAAGCATAATTTCACTCAACACCAGAGTTCCAGGCCACACAATTCGAACCCACACATTTCCAATACACACCACATAATAAAACACCAAGTAACATATTTCAACTCCACTACTCCACAATCCACAATGTACCTCCAGTCCACACCATATAGTGGCATCACCTGAACACCAAACATCACTCACCACAACCATTTTGCATCAGCGCACCACCTAAGCATCACGTCAGTCTGCCTTTGGTATCTGGCATCTGTTGATTCTCCCCTTGTGTCTGTCCGCTGCTCGTGTTCTAATTAAATTATTGTTTTACAACCTCCACTCCTCCATTATTTATGTCCCGCTCCCCCATGACAAAAAAAAATTATAACAAACAAGCATGACAACAGACAGGAAGAAGTTGCCAGCAGTGCAAGTACATAAAAACTAGAAGACATTTTTTATGTTAAAATCTTTTTTTAATCATGTTGTATATATAATGTTGTCTTGGTTTGTATAAAGGTAACAAAAATGCTTAACACTTTTTGTTATAACTTTTCAACATGATGCAGCTACAAAGCTCTACAACATAGCCAAAAGTTCTGGCTAAACACATAAGGTCCCAATGCTTGTTTAGTTTGGATTACAGCTGCTGCTACATCTTGCCTCTTGATGAAGAACCAAGAATGTTTGAAATGCATCGAAAATGCAACTAACATCTTGCTGAGAAAAGCCTTGCTGTGCAATGCGATAAAATAGGAACACATATGGATTTAAATATGTGGGAAAAAAATGATATTTGTCTATGTAATGCTATATATTGAAAATTAGAATAATATATCACAATTCGGAAGAAACAAGAAGAAACTTTACAAATGTTTTGCGGTACACCCAAAGGACAGCTTGCTCCTCGGACTTAAGTTTTTGGGTCACGAGATGTAATTTTTCAGATAACCGTGTGCAAGGTGTAAGACATCTCCCCTTTACCCCCTTTCACTGTGATTCAGGTGTCCAGTCTGGCGACAGGATGCAACAAGTGAAGGGAATGCATTGCACGCTGTCATCAAGGCTCCTAGTTGCAGAATGTTGTGTGTTGCACTAGTCACCTGTGGCTATGTATTCTTCTTGGCTCTGGTTATGGTTTTGAGCAAGCTTCTCATTTATGGACCACTTGATTTTCGTATAGCGCTTCGCAAGTCCTCTGATCAAAATATGCCCAAATTTGGATGGGTTGGGGAGGAACATCACAGGGCTCTAGAACTGCAACCACAGCATGAGTAGATGGTGACAGACTCTGGAAAAGTCCTCATTTGCCTCTGCGATTACACGAAGGCAGAGTCCTAGCTTGCCTCTGTGATGACACAAAGGCAGAGGCCTAGCTTGCTTCTGCGATGACCCAAAGGTGGAGTCCTAGCTTGTCTCTGTGATGACACAAAGGTAGAATCCTTTCCTGACTCTGTATTGACACGTAGGCTGAGGCCTAGCTTCCCTTTGCGATGAGACAAATTCAGAGTCCTAGTTGCCTCTGTGATGACATAAAGTCAGAATCCTTTCTTGACTCTGTGATGACACAAAGGCAGAGTCCTAGCTTGGCTCTGTGATGACACAAAGGCAGAGTCCTAGCTTGCTTCTGTAATGACACAAAGGCAGAGGCCTAGATTGCCTCTGTGATGTCATGAAGGCAAAGCCCTAGCTTGGCTATGTGATTACACAAAGGTAGGGTCCTAGTTGCTTCTGTAATGACACAAAGGTAGAGTCCTAGCTTTCCTCTGTGATGACACAAAGGCAGAATCCTTAATCGACTCTGATGACACAAAGATAGAGTCCTAGCTTAGCTCTGTGATTACACAAAGGTAGAGTCCTAGTTGCCTCTGTGATGACACAAAGGTAGAGTTCTAGCTTGGCTCTGTGATGACACAAAGGTAGAATCCTTTCTTGACACTGTGATGACACAAAGACAGAGGCATAGCTTGCCTCTGCAATGACACAAAGGCAGATTCCTAGTTGCCTCTGTGATGACACTAAGCCAGAAACCTAGCTTGCCTCTGTGATGACACAAAGGCAGAGTCTTAGTTGCCTCTGTGATGACACAAAGGCAGGATCATTTCCTAACTCTATAATGACACAAAGGCAGAGTCCTAGCTTGACTCCTTGATTACACAAAGGTAGCGTCCTAGTTGCCTCTGTGATGACACAAAGGCAGAATCCTTTCTCGACACTTTGATGACACTAAGGCAGAGTCCTAGATTGGTTCTGTGATGAGTCAAAGGCAGAGTCCTGGCTTGCCTCTGTGATGACACAAAGGCAGAGTCCTAGCTTGGCTCTGTGATGACACAAAGGCAGAGTCCTAGCTTGCCTCTGTGATGACACAAAGGCAGAGTCATAGCTAGCTTCTGCGATTACACAAAGGCAGAGTCTTAGTTGCCTCAGTGATGACACAAAGGCAGAATCCTTTCCCGACTCTGTGATAACACAAAGGCAGAGTCCTAGCTTGGCCCTGTGATGACACATAGGCAAAGTCTTAGCTTGTCCCTGCGATGACACAAAGGCAGAGTCCTAGCTTGTCTCTCTGATGACAAATGCAGAGTCCTAGCTTAGCTATGTAATGACATAAAGGTAACTGCCACTATCGCTTCTTAATATCGGATTAGCCTGCCCGAATATGTCATGCACACCTCAATCATGCCCACCCATAGCCCCATACTCATACTAGAATGCACATCTATATACTGCCCAGGGTAGTTGAATGACAGGGGTAGGGGAGTTCGGTAGAATGGGGACACAGTAGGGTCAACTAGAGCAGGACCTCAGTTACACACATCCCCTTCCATTACCCTGTCTGGCCTCTGCTCTGGCTGAGGCAAAGCAACAAGGGCAATGCACAACAGAGAGATAATATACAATATTTTTAGAACTGACTTTTTTTAAGCATGGGAAAGGCATCACATTTGTCTGGAGACAGAAAATACAGGAAGTGCTCTATCAAGGTTCCCTTTTTATGAGTCCCAGGCCGAGCAAGAGCATAGGACAGGGATCAGAGTATAAGACTGGATTCAAAGTTTTGATTTTGTGGTAGGATGTGTAAATCCTATCTGTTAAATGAGTGAAAACCTCCTGATGTAAGGACTGTGAAGAAGATGACTAGGTCCCAGAGTAATGGAGAATTTTAAAGTATCCGTTGAGTGCTCCTTTTGGAACGTTGCTGTGGATATGACGTGAGGCCTCTTTCACAGGTAGGAGGACCCATTCTGAAAAGTGACATTTAAAAAAAAAAAATTATATATATATATATATTTCACAATCCAGTTCAGAGATGCTTGAAACAGGCACTGACTCCGTGGGGTTTTCGTCAAAGAAAATCCTTTATTCCTCAAAAAATGGCTAGACGCGTTTCGGTGGTCTTGCCGCGTTGGTCACTACTACAGGTACGTTGCCATATTGCTTGATTTAAATGCACCTTAATCAATTGTTTACATTGTTGCCATGACAAATAATTGCTCCTCATAGATATAAACAAAATCCTGTTGCTTAAGCACATATAGATGAATAAGTAAATAAACGTATCACAGTATCAAACTTGTAACAGGAAAAATAATATGTTAAATACATCTTGGTACATATACTGCAATCTTGAAAAGCATATTTGATTCAAAACCGATAACTCTAATATATCAAGTGACCGACTAAGCTGTGTTTGCAGAACTGTTACAGTACTACCCCAGTGGGTGTTGATATCTGTCTGCTCTTAACTGGTCATGTGATTGTATCGTTTGAAAATTGGATAAAAGTAAAAATTAGAAGGTGAAAGAAAAAAACATTTTGTACAATAAAATAAAAAATATATATGTATATAGTTAATTACATAATGAACATTACCTGTTCTATCTGGAAAGGGTGAAAGAAGGTCAGAGAAAACACATTTTATTTTTATTATTAACTACTCAATGCAGATGTACGTTTAAGGCTTCATCAGCATTCATTCCATTTGGAATTTTACTGTCCAGCAAAATTATGTATCTCGATTCTAGTTTTCGCAAAGACAGTTGCCTATTTCCTCCCCTGTTGTTTTTGGGGGCACTGTCTATTACAAAATAAGAAAGATCTTCACTTCTATCACTATGGACGGTGTTTATATGTCTTGCAACCGGGTACGTAGGATCATCATTGTTTATGGCACGAAGGTGTTGCAAGATCCTTACATGTACCTGGTGAATGGTACTACCTACGTACAATTTGTTGCAAGTACAACGCAAAACATAAACCGCAAAATCCGTTTTGCAAGAATAGTTGCTGCGGATTTCAAAAGGGGTATTTCTGAATGGCAATGTCAGACTACGGACATTTGTGCCATATTTACATGCCTTGCATTTGGAACATTTAAAAAATCCCTTTTGTGGTTTAAGCCACTCAGTTCTTACATTCAACATGGGTGAGTTACATACTAATTCCTGACGCATAGATTTAGCACGTCTGTATGTGATTTGAGGAGGTTTCTTACATGTCTCCCCTATTACAGGGTCAGTGCGTACCAGCGGCCAGTGCCTCCTTAATATTTTGCGTAAATTATTGTGGTAGAGGTTGTATCCTGTGATTAGTCTTGGCGGTGTGTTCATCTCATTGCTTACAGTCAAATGTTGGGTGCTGGTCTCAGTGTGTAACAGACCTACTCTTTTGATCCCTTCACATTTATTTTCTGCCCTGTTCAAAATTTGTTTGTTATAGCCTCTGCCTGTTAGTCTTTGGAAGAGACCATCTTTTGCTTCGTTATAACTGGTGACTGTACTACAATTGCGCTTCATCCTTAAGCATTCTCCATATGGAATGCTGTCTATTAGTTTATTAGGGTGAAAGCTAGTATATATATTTATATATTCACTGAAAAAACCATAGGTTTCAGGGGTGTTATAGTTAGCTGGACATTTCCCTCGTACAAAACCCTAGAAATTCCCCTGTTATAGTTAGTTCAGCTAACTATAACTCGCGCCCCCGCAATGCACTGCTGATGACGTCACATATTACATCACTCATGACATGGTCAGTGACATCACTGATGACATCTCAAATGACATCTCTGATAATTTGCTCAGCTCAACCACACCTGCTACTTGCATTTGGAAGGCACTGTTCGAACTTAAAACAATCGTCAACTTTTAACCTGCACGTGTCGTTAAATGTTCAAGAAAATGTTACAAAAAAATATCGTAAAGTTTTAAAAAATTGATGAACTTTTAACCTGCACGTATTGTAGAATGTTCTAGAAGGTGTGTTGATAGAATACGTTGCACTTCTGACTTCTATGTGTTATTGAAAATTTTAAAAAACGGTTCATATGGAAAATTAAAAAGAAACCAATAGAGAAGTTTTGAAACCTAAAAGAATCAAGGAACTATTCTAATTTATTCTTTACATGTATTTATGTGTGCAGCAACAAAATTATAGACACAACAGCACTAGGAAAAGGAAGAAACAGGGAGTAGGGGGAGGGGGAGATGGGCAGAATGGCACACATGCACAATTAAGTACAACACACATATAGACTAACAATGGCCAAAATGAAACACACCAACAAGGAGCACAAGTCACACAACCTTTCAACATCACACCACTCAACGAGCATAGAAATGAAAACCACGCTGCATTCATACAGGATGTGTACAAATGCCAGTCGTTGGTGTTGTGGGATGTCTGCGACCGTGGTCATCATGGATGAGATGCCCAGCATGTGGCACATGGTCGAGTTCACTGTGTGTTATGTTGCCAAACGGCTGCTCCTCCCTCCCACAAGCCCCCACACTTTTGTATGGTGAGCTGTTGTATCTCGTGCACTCGTACGGCACGCCATTGTAATGCCTATTTGCGCATGTCCTGCTACATTCCAACTACAACATCACAGTGCCGTTTGGAGGTGGTGCATGCCACTTTACAACATCGACTGCTGCGGCTCTTGTAACAGGCCACACCAGAACAGAGACACACTTTTTTTTTTTTTTGTCCTCATAAGCAGTTTTCTTTTGGAGTTTTCGGAGGAATCAGGGGCCCCCTCGAACACTCTGATTTTGATGCATCCATACCTTTGAGTGTAACCTTGGGGGACAAGCCTGCTCTTAACCCTTGGGACCCCTTTTTGTCCATCTCCTGGCACAAGATTGTTGGAAGTGGAGGGAGCTGGTCATGATGACCCCTCAATTCAAGACCCAGCTTGAAATCATTGTTGCCATTGCCTTAATCATTGGACACCCTATCATTTACTTGACTATAATTTTCCCATATTCTCCAAAACTTTTTGTTGTTACTTTTTTTCTCTTGTTTATCTAATTTGTATACCCTTAATATAGACGCCAGCCATTCTCTATAGGTTGGAGGTATACTTCTTACCCAATTAATGCAAATCTCCCTTCTAGCGAGCAAGGTAAATAGGAAAAGCATATTTTCCTGATCTCTATTCAATAGGGGATAGGCTGTATTTTGTATGTTAATCCCCAAAATAACTGTTATCATGCTTACCTCTATGGGCTGTTCCAGTACCTCCGAGAGAGTTTTACCAATTTGTTTCCAAAATTCTTCCAGCTCGGCGCAGTCTCGGAACATATGAAGATCATCCACTCTCTCTTCCCCACATTTAGGACACTTCTTTATCACACTGCTGTTAATTTTGGACAGTTTTTTGGGAGTCCAATATGATCTGTGTATCGTGAACAGATGATTCTTCTTTAGTGGGGCTGATTTAATCACTCGCCCAAAAGTTGCCATCGAGGTTTGCCAGTACTGTGGGATATCCAGACTTGGAAAGTTTTTACCCCAAATTTCGTTTGGGATTTTATATTCTGTTTCACCTGATTTTATGAGGGCCCAGTACCAAAATGACACCTCCTTTTTGAAGGGATTTATGATTAACAGCTTCTGTTCAATGTCATAATCCCCTTGCAGGTTTTCCTTGATATCTTTTATCCAACTATTGAGTTGGTAATATTTGAATCTTGCTAGTGAACCAGTTGATTTTTTTTCCAGAATCTCCCAGTCGATAATTTTGTTATTTTCTATTAGCTGTCCCCAATAGTTTATATTTCCTTTCCTCATAGGGGTCGCTAGACTGTCTTTTAGGCACTCAGGGGTGCCTGGTAAGTCCCATATGGGAGCATTTGTACTATAGTAGGGGATTTTCAGAATCGTTCTTATTCTGTACCAAGTTCTTACAGCTGCGTTTAAAGTCTTTAGTTTAATCTTTTTGAAAAATTTTAGGTGACCAAATTTGTACAAAAAATGATCTCCGTCTTGTTCGATAAGGGCATCCATGTAGGTAGGCCACATTTCCCGCTTACCCAGGAGTTTCCTTATGTTCTTGAATTGGAAAGCTCTACAGTATTCAAGTATATCTGGGCTCGCAATTCCTCCTTGTATCTTACTTCTCCTCAATTTCTTCCATCCAATCCTCACCCCCTTAGCCGCCCAAATAAAACTAGATATCTCCCCTTGTAGCATGGATTTCATTAGAATCCACAAAGAGATAAGAAAACTTCTTAAAGCCTGGTCAGGTCTACAATTGTCTTTTTTGAGTAAATCCAACCTGATCAAAATGAACATATTACCCAAATTCACATATTTATTCAACTCTATTCCGTTAGACTTTAAGATTGAACAGATAAAAAAACACAGAGACACACTTACCGCACTTCCTGTACACGGACATGTCCGAGACACCCCGTTCCCCTTGTCAGATAGGCACACCCCTGCACTGACCTGTGAACGACAGACCAGCACACGCCAGTTGTGCATGCAGGAGGATGCGTACGTAGCTACACATCCAGGCTCCCTGCCAATGCTGAGGTGACAGCACACTGTAATGTTGCAGGGCTCGTGCCTATCATGCTAAGACAATGACCACAGGGACACACTTACTAAGATGTGGGTTTGGGGGGCATTGGCGGTCCTGGAGTTGTTGAGATGAGTCTTCTGGCCCTCATGGGTATCCCTGTATCAAGCTCCTTGACTCTATGGCACCTGTGGGTGTTCTGGTGTGGCTCTTGGCTGTGTTCCCTTTCATGGTGCAGGTAGTTGTCCTGCTTAACACCAGCAGAAAGCAGGTGTAAAATCCCTGGTGCTAAGATGTCTTATCGCCGGAATTTGTATCACATTGCAATTGGTGTGAAAGTTGTGATGTGATTTTTTTCGTGTGCACAACAATATACGAACTGAGCAGTGTATCTCGTTTAGATCCAACAGCTGACGCACTATTCCCAATCAATATAAATACAATGAGATTTCTTAATAGATTTTGTGTGTACACTGTAAGTGCAGCCAGTACCTCAGTGCAATACAATACAGGATTTTAGTATTTAGAATAAATCGCAAAGGTGCACCTCGTGTCTTTATGCACGGGAACGGCTACTCTCCATTTCATTATCAGCACTTTAACGGAAGTAAAGTTGAGATAAATCTAACACCCTATTCAGAAGTTGGTGCAAACTGCAGATATCACCAGTATTCCAGCGATAATTGCCCCAAAATTTAACACCATGGTGGACTCCATCAAATACCAGTAATAAGAACAAGAAAGAGTCACACAGCAGTTAAGAGAACAACCAAAAACATTATTATTTTTTTTCAAACTTTATTTTTTATAATAATAAATATATAAACGATAAACTATTTTCAAACATTATTTTTTTATTAACATAAATATAAACAATAAACTAATAAACAAAATGTAACAACAATAATACAAAACAACAAGGCGGAACACTCCTGTGGGAACCACGGATGGCGACGACAGACCTGGAAAATCAGAAAGATTGTTAAAAAAAAAACAATATGGTATGCTCAACAAAATACCACAAGAAAAAAAATAACAGATATATAAAATGTATAAAGCTAACCAAATTTTATAAGTTTAACTTACAAAAACTGTAAATGCTGCCGCTTTAAAATATTTACCGAATCTGAGGAATTTTTTTTGCAGAAGGCACCACGCCCACAACGTTTTTCTTCAGTGGTGAAGAAATGTTTAACTTTTTCCAAGCGGCAAACAAAGACCAATGCTACCTTCATCATTCGCAATATTTGCCAAGGAGTTCTGTTACGAGGGGATCCTAACAAAAAATACTCGTGCGGCACAGCAAGTATGATGAAACACCTAAGGACCCTCCATCCAAACACTCCTGTTCTGTATCTGTAAAAAGAATCACAAATAAATGTATATTAATAACTTTCAAATTTATACTATTCCATTACTGTACAAACACATTTTATATAAAAACTGACTAAGAAACTATAGCCCTGAACCACAAGTGTGACGATCGTTAAAACACTACATGCATAGTTCATACTACTTTGAAGCAGTTCATGCCCTAAAGCCTACCTCACTAAAAGACTACATGCTAACTGACTAAATGATTACAGTACTATAAGGAGACACACTGGGTGAGTGACAGGGTGTTTGCTAGAAGAGTATGAATACTAACTAGGGAATTGAAGGTGTGAAACACAACTGCGTAGGTGATTAGAGGACTGCATCCATACTGCATAGGCATTTAAAGCAGTCCATGTGCTAAGGCCTGGCTCACTGCATGACTACTTGGGTACTGACTGAATGATTAGAGTACAGCAAGGAGAGTGCCTAGGTGAATTTATAAGTGCTAGGCTTTTCGCACAGGGAATGGATTAGTACTTTGTACTGAATGGGTCACTAGAGGAGTGCAAAGGCAGTCACAAGTGCTGGACTGTATGGATACTGACTAGGAAATTGAAAGTGTGAAAGACAAGTGTCTAGGTGGTTAGAAGACTGGATGCATAGTGCATAGGGGTTTGAAGCAGTCCATGTGCTAAGGCCTGGCTCAGTGTATGAATACTTAGGCACTGACTGAATGATTAGAGTACTGCAGAGATAGTATCTTGGTGAATTTATAAGTGTTTGGGTTTTAGCACAGTGAATGGATTAGTACATGGTGCTGAATGGGTCACTAGAGGACTGCAAAGGGAGTGACAGGGTATTTCCTGGAAGTGTATAGATACTGACTAGGGAATTGAAGGTGAGAAAGACAATTGTGTAGGTGGTTAGAGGACTGCATGCATAGTGGATAAGGGTTTGAAGCAGTCCATATACTAAGGCCTGGGTCACTGGATGAGTACTTGGGTACTGACTGAATGATTAGAGTACTGCAAAGAGAGTGCTTGGGTGAATTTATTAGGGTTTGGCGCAGTGAATGGATTAGTACATGATGCTGAATGGGTCACTAGAGGAGTGCAAAAGGAGTGACAGGGTGTTTGCTGGAAGTGAACGGATACTGACTGGGGAATTGAAGGTGTGAAAGACAAGTGTGTAGGTGCTTAGAGGACTGCATGCATAGTGGATAGGGGTTTGAAGTCCATGTGCTAAGACCTGGCTCAGTGCATGAAGACTTAGGCAGTGACTGAATCATAAGAGTGCTGGAAAGATAGTGTCTTGGTGAATTTATAAGTGTTTGGGTTTTGGCACAGTGAATGGTTTAGTACATGCTGTTGAATGGGTCTCTAGAGGACTGCAAAGGAAGTGACAGGATGTTTCCTGGAAGTGTATGGATACTGACTAGGGAATTGAAGGTGTAAAAGACAAGTCTATAGTATGTTAGAACACTACATGCATACTGCATAGACATTTGAAGCAGTCTATTTAGTACTTAGAAACTGACTAAATAATCAGACTACTTCTAGGACAGTGCTTAGGTAAAACATTTACATTTTCAGTTCTGCCATAGTGAACAGAATAGTACATGGTACTGCACCTTAGTGTCAAACCCTGACTCATTTTATCAATGCATAAGCAAAGACTAGCTTCTAATGCTAGACAACATGAGAGGTTTTAAATTAGTTATTTGTCAGCAAATACACGATGTTACCAAATGCTTCTCTCACAGTGGTTCTCAAATGCACACAGACTCACAGTGTAATTCTAGACAACAACCACTATACCTAGGAGTTTACCAAAAATCATTCACTACTGTGGAAGTGGTAAGCGAACTGCACACAATCTTCATATTTCAGGACTGCACCTTAGTGTCAAAGCCTGACTCATTTAATCAAAGCATAAGCAAAGACTGGCTTCTAATGCTACTAAAACTTCACAACATGACCGGTTTTAAAACAGGTATATGTCAGCAAATACACGATGTTACCAAATGCTTCTCTCACAATCCTTACCCAAATGCACACAGACTCACAGTGTGATTTTAGACAAGCAACACTATCCTAGGAGTTTACCAAAACTCATTCACTACTCTGGAAGAGTTAATGGTACTGCACACAATCTACATATTTAAGTACACCACATCAGTGTCAAAGCATGACTCATTTAATCAACGCATACGCAAAGACTGGATTCTAATACTACTAAAACTTCACAACATGACAGGTTTTAAAACAGTTATCTGTCAGCAAATACATGATGTTACCAAATGCTTCTCTCACAGTGATCCCAAATACACACTAACTCACAGTGTGATTCTAGACAAGCACCACTATCCCTATGAGTTTACCAAAACTCATTCACTACAGTGCAAGTGGTAAAGGAACTGCACACTATCTACATATTTCACGACTACACTTTAATGTCAATGCCTGACTAATTTAATCAACGCATAAGCAAAGACTGGCTTCTAATGCTACTAAAACTTGACAACATGACAGGTTTTAAAACAGTTATCTGTCAGTAAATACAATGTGAACAGAAGGACCGTACGGCTGACCAATGTTAAGCACACCAGATCCAAAATCAATATACAGTTTCTTAGTTGGTGCAAAAACACGTCCAGAGCAAGCCGCACTTGTGCTCTACTGGAAAACCAGATATACAAACTTTTTTTACAAAAGGACGGTGCACTCAAGGAAAAGTCTTTTCAAATATCCCAAAAGTTGTTCCTTTATTCTTATTTAAATCCCAGAAAAGTCAAACTCAGCCAACGCGTTTCGTTCTTTACGAACTTCGTCAGGGCTGTAAAACAATACAAATAAAAACATACATATATATAAAAACACATCTTATACCACATGAAACACAACAACCAGCATTATTAATAATTAAGGCTCCCTGTTTTCCGTTTTTACTGATTTTTACAGATAAATGCAGACAGAAAACATTCATTTTCTTGTCTGTATTTATTTTTAAATGTGGATAAAAACGGAAATTGGGTTGCTTTTTTCGTCATTCTAAATACTCTCTGCCATGACTGCCAGGCCAATAGATGTGTGAATTGATAGGTAAGGGGATTAAATAGGAAAGGAATTTTAGTAAAGAGGCTTTAACAGCAGTAGATATGCACAAGGTTGATACTGAAATGTGCATATTTTCATATAAGTGCACTGATTTATCTTCTGTGGGTGTTCACATCACTGAAACCTGGCAGACATTCAAGCATGAGTGCATATTTATTGGTTAAATAAATATGGAAATATACTATTTTCAGCTTACTTTGTCCACAAAACCCAAAATAAATATGGATAAATACAGATAAAATTAGCAAAAAATAAATATGGATAAATACAGACGGAAATAGCAAAAAAATAAATACCATAAAACCGGGAGCCCTATTAATAATACGTATAAATCGTGACAATACCGTATTTTACATACGAATAATTAAAAAGCACAGAGCACAAACACAATAAATCTCACATATAAATGCATTACATACAATTTTTTATACAAAGAAAAGACATATTAGTCAAATATACGCACAGAACAAGAGTTAAAACTTACACAAAAAAAAAACAAAACAAAAAAAAAAAACACATATACATCCTGCCTCAACATGTATGTTGTCTAATGTTCTAGGAGGGGAATTCCATTTAAAGTATATACATATGGGAACCCAACACATAAGTGAGTTTATAGGTATATGATAGGGAGATGGGTCTGTATGTCTGATAAATAACGGTGGTTTGTATGACCACTACCCTATTAAACGAAAGATCTATAGTTTATATACCAATTCTTACCATGGATTTTTTAGAAAACGGACTCCACGAACTTCAAAAGGGTTGCCTTCCAAAAGGTACAAACGTTCATGCAAAAAGGTGTATAACCTAGTGAGGATGAATTTTTAAAAGGTTATTACAGCCCCTTGTGGGCATGGAAGACCGAGATCAGATGAAAAAATGCAAATTACAAAGCTTTCCATACGAAAGTGAAAACTGCCTTACCTTTCCAAGTTGCTGAAAGGTATGCGTATAAGTACGATCGTATGCGCGTCACCGGTATTGCAAGTAACAGTCGGATTCTTTTTACGTCAATACGTAACATAGGTAAAGTTCAATCAACACTGTTGTTGTATATTTATGCCAAATGTGTAGGCTCCATATCTCTAAAAGGAACAATACAAAATGAAAAATTATATGAGTATCCATTCTTGGTTTTGCTTTATATCACAGACTCCCATTCCTAATCACATCTCCTAGTATTAACCTTATACGAATGAAAGCGACAGCCTATATCTCCCATTATAACTTATGTCCATGGACTAAAAACATATAACTCCTATGCCTGTTGGGCACCGTAAAGATCGAGATCAGGTTTCCAAAACACATCTTACAACGATAATAGACAGCAAGTTATAAGCCACAAATCTCTCTATGGTTCATTACGTAATTATGCTTGCGGTGACCGAGCCGTCACCTAGTTTCCGCCATCGAAAAACACACGAAAGACAAACACAATGTCTTCGTAAACCGAAAAGTAGCGATTCATGGTCGCCTGAGATTGTTTGTACTGTAAATGTTATATTGAGGCAAAGCCCACAAACATATTGTTACCAACAGCGCCACATTCAGCCATATGATGTGGGAAAGTCAACTTAGATTAATATCCAAAGACTCAAATATCAGACCAATTAATCACTCTGAGTCCACTACATACATCTCGTCTCACCTTTACAAAGCGAAGTCCATGTGCTAAGACCTGGCTCAGTGCATGAAGACTTAGGCAGTGACTGAATCATAAGAGTGCTGGAAAGATAGTGTCTTGGTGAATTTATAAGTGTTTGGGTTTTGGCACAGTGAATGGTTTAGTACATGCTGTTGAATGGGTCTCTAGAGGACTGCAAAGGAAGTGACAGGATGTTTCCTGGAAGTGTATGGATACTGACTAGGGAATTGAAGGTGTAAAAGACAAGTCTATAGTATGTTAGAACACTACATGCATACTGCATAGACATTTGAAGCAGTCTATTTAGTACTTAGAAACTGACTAAATAATCAGACTACTTCTAGGACAGTGCTTAGGTAAAACATTTACATTTTCAGTTCTGCCATAGTGAACAGAATAGTACATGGTACTGCACCTTAGTGTCAAACCCTGACTCATTTTATCAATGCATAAGCAAAGACTAGCTTCTAATGCTAGACAACATGAGAGGTTTTAAATTAGTTATTTGTCAGCAAATACACGATGTTACCAAATGCTTCTCTCACAGTGGTTCTCAAATGCACACAGACTCACAGTGTAATTCTAGACAACAACCACTATACCTAGGAGTTTACCAAAAATCATTCACTACTGTGGAAGTGGTAAGCGAACTGCACACAATCTTCATATTTCAGGACTGCACCTTAGTGTCAAAGCCTGACTCATTTAATCAAAGCATAAGCAAAGACTGGCTTCTAATGCTACTAAAACTTCACAACATGACCGGTTTTAAAACAGGTATATGTCAGCAAATACATGATGTTACCAAATGCTTCTCTCACAGTGATCCCAAATACACACTAACTCACAGTGTGATTCTAGACAAGCACCACTATCCCTATGAGTTTACCAAAACTCATTCACTACAGTGCAAGTGGTAAAGGAACTGCACACTATCTACATATTTCACGACTACACTTTAATGTCAATGCCTGACTAATTTAATCAACGCATAAGCAAAGACTGGCTTCTAATGCTACTAAAACTTGACAACATGACAGGTTTTAAAACAGTTATCTGTCAGTAAATACACGATGTTACCAAATGCTTCTCTCACAATCCTTACCCAAATGCACACAGACTCACAGTGTGATTTTAGACAATCAACACTATCCTAGGACTTTACCAAAACTCATTCACTACTGTGGAAGGGGTAAGGGGACTGCACACACTCTACATATTTAAGTACAGCACATCCGTGTCAAAGCATGACTCATTTAATCAACATATAAGCAAAGACTGGATTCTAATGCTACTAAAACTTCACAACATGACAGATTTTAAAACAGTTATCTGTCAGCAAATACATGATGTTACCAAATGATTCTCTCACACTGATTCCAAATACACACTAACTCACAGTGTGATTCTAGACAAGAACCACTATCCCTATGAGCTTACCAAAACTCATTCACTACAGTGCAAGTGGTAAGGGAACTGCACACAATCTACATATTTCACGACTGCAATTTACTGTCAATGCCTCACTCATTGAAAGCATAAGCCATAACTGTCTTCTAATGCTACTAAAACTTGACAACCTGACTGGTTTTAAAACAGTTATCTGTCAGCAAATACACAATATTACCAAATGCTTCTCTCACAGTGGTTCCCAAATGCACACAGACTCACTGTGTGATTCTAGACAAACAACACTATCCCTTGCACTAGCACGATCTTTGTTGACACTTCACCATGGCGACTAACGATCACCTCGAGGCACCTTTCTTTTACACCTTTAATGAATATGCCTTTGATGCGCCCCAGCGAGCGCTCCGTTATTCTTTAAGGATTTTATTTACACGTCCCCGCTATTCCTTCACTTAGTTGACCACACTAGCGTCATCGTTGCTCTTTTCAAAGGATTTTGTCTGTGTGTGTACCCTTTCAATAAAGTACGTTCTTTGTTGACACTTCACCATGGCGACTAATGACCACCTCGAGGCACGCCGATCACATGACCCGCGTCACCACGCCCCCTTAGCCCCGGTACCAGGAAGTATTTCACCCGCTCTGACGCTGCATCCAGGCATTCCTCGGGGAGTCGGTACGGGTCGGCTAGGGTAGGCACAATTGCCGGTGTCCAGCTCCACATAGTAAGTTATCTCCACTTTTACTCTGTGACCACTTGGATGACCTCGGGTATTTCCCTTGATGTTTGCGGTTTCTCTGACTCTATTCTACCGCATAACATCTTTCTACAGATCGTGTTTCCTGAGCTGCCACCTCGACCCTGGCTTCCATGAGGCACGCTATTACGCGTCTTGCTGTAAGCTTCGCCTTTTTCTTCCCCCCCTCGTGTTCGTGTGCACTTCACAACGCTATTATTATTAGCATGCATGCTATAATTAGGCACGCACTCATCACTGTGTTTGAGCGCTATTTCACCCACTTAAAACGATGAATGATAGTTGGGTGTTCTGAGTTTTTCATTGGCATTAATCATTCCCTGTGATTTAACTCAACAACAATCTGCATTTCACTAGCGTTTTCCACGCTCGTGTTATTTCACGGACTATGATCATTTCATGATCAGATTTTCAGTAGTGAATCTGGCTACTGGTTTGCTACCATTAACTGAAGGTCTCTCCTTTGGTTTTGTATGCTCCTGTTACATACCACTGGCAACACATCAAGTATTGCCTACATTGAGAACACTGTATTCGCACACGCAACACTGCGTGTGCCCGTAATCTTGTGTTTTTCTTTTACAGATTTTCTCCTGTCTTCGAATTGGATGACAGGCCTACCTGACTAAATGGTTAGGTCTTGGTGATCAAGAGTAGGGTACATCTTAGCGTATGTACACCGCTCGGGTCACTACACTTGGTCCTGACGAAAACCTAAGCAATAACACCACATAGGTTGAAACATGTAGACCGTCTTTTTTCACTTCTTTAACACATTATTTCACTTTTCGATACCAGTGGTCAATCAAACCAATGAAGGTATCTCGTTGCTGTTTTTAACATGGATCAATGACTCCAGAATAAAATCATTTTTGGCGAGTACATTTGGCCCATTTTTAATCCACTACTCACTCACTTGCACTACGAAGAACTACCAGCTCCACTGTAATCAGGTGTTGCAGCACACCTGGACGGCACTCGGCTGTTCAGGTGGGACCCCTATGATGAAGCATGTCACCAACCAGGTTGGTGAGTGAGGGGTCTTCTAAAAAGAACTAGTTCTTCTCGTAATGTGCGTGTGTTTCCCATGATTTCAGAGACTCTGATCAGTCTTCTGGATTTACTCCTCTTTGTGTTTTTCTTATATATATATATATACATAAAAAAAAGTATATATATATATATGTTTTTTTTTTCACCAATTGCCTGAAGCTTTGAAGAGGCACACAACAACATGCCCACTTGACAGTGTACTGGTTCAGATTGCCTCGGCACCATCGGTAAGTATAATGAAGTCCCAACGCGTTTCGAGGCAGAGAGCCTCTTCATCAGGGGTTCCGCTTCAGGATGGCGCAATGACGTCTCCTTGTGCGATTCCCTACTGTTGTTTATAGAGGCTAAAGTCCCTCAGTGGGTCGCGCGGAGTGCGCTTTCAATTCAATTGCATTCTGGGTTTAGCAGTCCAAGGAGATTGTTTTCATTATTTCCTTTTGTAGGTTCAATGCGCCTCCGTATGATTAAACGCTTATTTGAAATCCTTGGTAGGATCCGATGTGTCAGGGCAAGGTATTCTTACTTTTGGCACGTTGTGCTGAAAAGACAGCTCTAATTTAGTAGTAAGCCCCAGCCTCTTTACATTGCAAGATAGTGCTCTCTTCCCCGGCAGGGCCACTGTGGCCTTATTTTTTGCCACATCATCATGGGGCATCTTTAATGCCCCAAACCATGGCACAGTTACTAATGCCTTTGCAATAAATTTTTTCTTTATCATCCATTTTCTTCCTTTTTCTTCCATATTTCAACCTTTTTAAACAGTTTGAATCCACAAGCAGGAAAATGCCATTTTTCTGTGTTTCTCATATTCAAGATGGGCCATCCGAACCTCTCTGTCAAGAATACGTATTGATGCGAAGTTCATCAAAAGCAGTTTATTTGTAACCCAATGCATTTCGGGCCCCCCAGGGGCCCTTCGTCAGGGGTAACTGAAAGTCACAATTAAACAAGCATTAATATACAGTGCACTGCTGTGTTTTCTAAAACACATATTTGTCAATCCCGCCCCATTTAAAAAAGCGTACATAGAATTCAACAATATTATTTACCCCGATTAAATTTTAAAGCGTCCTATAGTTAATCTAGTGTTTATATTGTGTATGCATATTTAATTCAATTGTAATATCTTGAACATTCCTATATAGTGATCGCGTCGTCTATTGCCCTCAAACAAAACCTCGTTTTCTTCCCCATCCTAAGTAATGGCCACTCACTACGAGCCAATTACCAACATCCCGATGTTGCATACTCCCTCTCCGTCAAACCTTCATATTTATACCTTTCTAGCCTTCTACCCTTCTCATCACGCAACTGCCGTAAACATGCATCCCACTCTGATGAATCATCGCGTGCTTCCGCAAACATTTTTATCGCACTTGATTCATTACTCTCTCTCCCCCCTCACTTTCTTTTATACCCCCGTCACATACCTGCTAAGCAACATCCGTCCTCCTCTCTTAAAAGCAGAAGAAATTCACATCACCATTTAGTCACCTGATCTTTAAACCTTACTTCCGCCCCTTCTACCCAATCACCAACCGCTTTTTTTCCTCTTTTGTTATTTGACGTGAACACCACCTGCTCAGTATAAATCCATACGAGTTGCCTAAAGCACTACAACTCCCATGATGCATATAATCACTAAAGGACATATCTGAAAAATCTGATGAAAAGGTGTGCAACCCGCTCACATATAACTCTTCTTATTTTTTGCCGCCATGCCGAAGCGTCCATCTGCTTGATTAAATAAAAGAAAACCACGCACCTGCTTTGGAGTCCGTGTCCCAATTTTTGCTTTCCAATCTGGAGGAAACGACAGTGGGAACTCTGGTGTTTGTTCATATAAATATATATAAATATATATATATACACACAGACGAACTGCGCCACATAAATCCAATTGCACTGAAAGGACGGCTACGGACCCAAACGTTTGTGCAGAAGTCTTTATTTGTTCATAAACCCAGCACTGCCGCCATGACGCGTTTCGGCCTGAAAGAGGCCTTGATCACATGACGCCATGAGGAGTGATCATACTTTTAAAGTGAAAGTGCTGTGTCACGTGACAGTAAAATTTAATAGACATAGAAAAGGTATGTATTCCAAACTTATGGTAACATTCCAGCAGCAAAAAATCATTATTATGTGCATATGTAGCAATAAATACCGAAAAGATGTATATTAATTCATAAACATTACTTAAAAATCTGCATAAAACCCAAATCGATTTTGTATATGAGTGTAACAAACCTTCAAAGTGTTTGACCATGTTTATCGACTAGACTTTTTTGTTTTGCAAAACAATAATACCCAAGTGGGTATACAAGACCTGTTTGTTCACATGTAGCAAAGGCCAGCTAGTAGGAAGAACCCATTTAAATTTTTTTTGAAATGTACATTAACTTCATGAACATTAAAAATGCAACAATTAGACATCTACTTGTATGGAGCTAACTGTCGCGCTTTTCCAACAATACCACTGATACTTTGGAATACGACTCAAGAGAGTACAATTTAAACACAAAATACCGGGCACAGGTATCGGTCAGCCTAAACTATTAAAGCACTGTGTATTATCAAAACATTTATAAGACCATAAATGATAAAATTATATGTTTGTGCAAAAAAGCAAATAGTTTATGCGGAATCAGTAGGCTATCAAATGGCTACTAAATATCTGCCACCATAGGATGTTACCGGCTGACCTGACTGATTGTGATGTAATGAGTAACATATAAACCAATGACACAGATCCTGGTGGGTTACAGCTGCTGCTCTATGTCCATCCGCCTGAAAAAGTGCCAGTGCTAGTAAACATGCTTACATACAGTTGGAAAAAGTGATAAAATTACATTCGACCATCCCGCAAGTGGAGAGCTCTAATTTAAGAGACTTGTTTAAAAACTTGAGAAAGCAATGCGCGCAGAACAATCGAAGTGGTGGGAGCACCGCTCGTTATCCAGATATCTAGAAGTTAAGTCACATTCCACGTGGGCTCCGCATCATGCTGGCGCCCAGTTAGGAAAACCCGACCCCAAAATGTTAGCTGATTAGTCAGAAAGCAGTTTGAAGTCCTCTTGTAAGCTTGTGAGGATCCTGGTAAAATATGCTGAAAGCGACCGATTGGCGCTACACATGAAAGTTGAAGAATTCAAAGCAGAAATTGACAAAATGGGTCCGTCTGACAGCGAGAAAAAACATTGTGAGGAAATGCTTAGTCGTTTGCATAAGGAGGAAGAAATAATCAAAAAACGAAAAGCCTTCAAATTTCAAGGGACAAACTTGACTACCAGAATGGACAAGTTTTTACTTTTGCCAAAACGTTTGATTCCTTTAAAAACACCAAATAGCAACCACAAGTCACTGTGATGCAGGCTAAAGATGGTGACACACCGCAATCCTCAACATCGATGTCAGACTTGAGTTCTGTGCCAGGCAGTGAGTCCAAAAGTGAGCAGGCTCAACATACTGCGAGGTTGTGGTTTACAAAGCTCTCCCTGGCGCAGGAGGTGGACTGCATGTGCCAGGACAGAAGGCAAACCCTGCGACCAAGGGCACAGAAACCATAAAAAGACAGCAAAGAATCAACACTGAGCGCCGGGAGCGCAGACAAAGATACAAGCTCAAACAGCGGGGGCAAGCAAACCAGCAAACAACCTTACAAAAAGTGGAATCGCAAATGATAAATTAAGCCAATAACACCAACTCTCTAGCGGTAATTAACCTGACATCTGGACATCTAAGTGATAATGATCGCAATATTTTATCATTGGGTTTGTCTTTCAGTCCGGCGAGTGACTTCAACCATGCGCAAACGTATAGAGACCTCTATAAATACACGAGAAAATTGAAACTCCGCAATTTCCATATGCTGCAAAAAACAGATCAAGTATTACAACAAAAGGCAGCCACCTCACAGACATGAAGTCCGTCTATCCTTACGGTCAAAGATATGGAGCTTCTATGCGATTTGCACGAACTACGTGAGGAAAGCACCGGTACTGAGAACAATGAAGTTCACAATATGCCAAACTTGAATACGGCCGGACGGACGCACTTCAAGCTCAAATTAACTTTCAACCCTACAATGTTGCATGACAATTTAGATGTGTTCAACAAACTAATGACTAATCATTTGAAAAAGCTACATGTATCCACACTACACATTCGACGTAAACGTACCTATCAAAATAACTGCCATGGTCAAAAAAATAAAGAAATTACAAGTCAATGAAAACATATTCTTATGGCAGTCCGACAAAGGTGGCAACGTGGTCTTGTGGCCACCTGAATTATATCTGGAGGAAGCCAACTTAATGATCGTGAGTGTTACAAACGTAGTGACATGAGAACTGTCAAATTGGCATGGAATTACTTTTATGTAAAGTTAGTGGTGTGGAAAGGTGCTGGACTACTGAGTGGGGATAAATTTAAATTTCTTAAAAATGACCACCCAGATATACCGGTCATTTATTTTATTCCCAAAATACATAAAGACTCGGTAAAGCCTCCAGGTAGACCTATAAATTCAGCACATGACAGCATCATGGAGAACACGTCATGTTATGTTGCCTATTTTTTCCAAGAACACGTCAAACAGTTACCCTCATACATACAGGATACCAGTGACTTCTTAAGGAAAATTGATGATGTGGTTTGGCAGGAAGATTTTATCTTTGTCACCTTAGATGTCACTTTGCTGTATAGCAGCATATTCCATCGGGATGGTATCAAAGCTGTGGAACATTTTTTGAGCAAGAAACCAATATGCATGTTGAACCATAACAAGATGTTATTGAACATGATCTCAACATGTCTGAATAACAACTTTTTCTTGTTTCAAAATCAAATCTTTCAGCAGACAAGAGGGGTTGCCATGGGGGCCTGCTTCTACCCAAGTTATGCTTGTCTCCATATGGGACTGTGGGAGGAGCAGGTCCTCAATGTCACTTTTGCACAAGTGTTAACTGAAAAAGTAATACTGTGGTATCGTTAAATTGACGATTTATTTCTTGTTTGGAAAGGTTTTCACGTTTATTGAACAGATTAATGACAATGATTTAAATCTGCAATTTGTAGCACATGTTAGCAACCAATCAGTCAACTTCTTGGATGTGGAGGTGTATATTAACCAAGGAAAGCTGGAGACAAACCTACACCGCAAGGCAACAGCTGGCAATACTGTGCTCCACGCCACCAGTCACCATCGTGACCACCTGATTCGCAGCATTCCCTATGGTGAGATGCTGTGAATCAGGTGCATATGCAGAGTGGACGCAGATTGTCTCTTTGCCCAAAATAAAAACAAGAGTAGGTTCCTGGCTAGGGGCTACTCAGTAGATATTCTAGATAAGGCTATTAGGAAAACTAGCTTAATAACTAGATCCATGGTATTGATCCCCAAAAAGATGAGGGATCAACCAGCTGGATTGACCACAAATACTGATCCGCCTAGATTAATTTTAACCTACAACCGCCAACACCGAACTTTGCGCAGAAAAGTCAACAAAAACTGGGTTGTAGTGCGTAATGACCTGATTATCGGCAGAACACTTGAAGAGTCACCCAGCATAGTATTTAGAAAGGCACGCTCAATGAGTGACATGCTGGTCAAGAGCAGCCCAGAGATTGTCACTTCTAAATCATGGATGCAAATGGTCAAGGGTTTTGTAAGGTGTTCAACGTGCAAAGCTTGCAAGTATGGCAGATGTAGTACAGTCTCTAGGAGCCCGTTTCATGACGTCCCTACTATTATATCAAAGAGGCTCACTTGCAAAATGGAGTTTGCTATATATGTGCTGGAGTGTTCCTGTGGCCTGCAATATGTTGGTAGTACCAAGTTGCAGGTCCACAAGAGGATACTCCAGCACATAAAGGCAATCAACAACAATGATGCTGCCAATCCGGTTGCCAGGCATATTAAGGAGGTCCATGGCAACTGCCTGGATCACCTCAGCTACTTTGTGGTGGATACTATTCCACCACTCAGACGCGGTGGGAACTGTGAAGCCTGTCTAAGGAGATTGGTAATTAGGTACATACTGGAGTTGGACACTAAGTTACCCAACGGGCTCAACTCCAGTGATGACCTATACACCTGCTTATAAATATCTCCAATCATCTATAAGAATTAGAATGTTACTCTTAAAACTTTTCACACGAAACCCATTGTGACAACAATTTTATTCAAATATATTTTTTAATACATCAATTTTATCACTTTTTCCAACTGTATGTGAGCACGTTTACTAGCACTTGCACTTTTTCAGATGGATGGACATAGAGCCGCAGCTGTAACCCATCAGGGCCTGTGTCATTGGTTTATATGTTACTCGAGTTAGAGACGAAACATCATCCAGCAGTCATGTAGTTGGAAGTTTCCATTTGTGGTATTACATCACAATCAGTCAGGTCAGCCGGTAACATCCTATGGTGGCAGATATTTAGAAGCCATTTGATAGCCTACTGATTCCGCATAAACTATTTGCTTTTTTGCACACCATATAATTTTAACATTTATGGTCATATAAATGTGTTAATATTACACAGTGCTTTAATGGTTTAGGCTGACCGATAACTATGCCCGGTATTTTGTGTTTACATTGACTCACTTGAGTCGTATTCCAAAGTATCAGTGGTATTGTTGGAAAAACTTGCCAGTTAGCTACATACAAGTAGATGTCTAATTGTCTCATTTGTAATGTTCATGCAGTTAATGTACATTTCTAAATTTTTAAAAATGGGTTCTTCCTACTAGCTGGCCTTTACTACATGTGAACTAACAGGTCTTGTATGCCCACTTGGGTATTATTGTTTTGCAAAACAAAAAAGTCTAGTCGATAAACATGGTCAAACACATTGAAGGTTTGTTACACTCATATACAAAATCGATTTGGGTTTTATGCAGATTTTTAAGAAATGTTTATGAATTAATGTAAATCCCTTAAGTATTTATTGATACATTTGCACATAATACATGATGTATTGCTGCTGGAATGTTACCATAAGCTTGGAATACATACCTTTTCTATGTCTATTGAATTTTACTGTCACGTAACACAGCACTTTCACTTTCAAAGTATGATCACTCCTCATGGCGTCATGTGATCGAGGCCTCTTTGAGGCCAAAATGCGTCATGGCGGCAGTGCTGGGTTTATGAACAAATAAAGACTTCTGCATGAACGTCTGGGTCAGTATCTGTCCTTTCAGTGCAATTGGATTTATGGGCGGAGTTCGTCTGTATCTTTATACTGAGATGCTTCTTCAGCATTTTACGGACCCCCTCCTTCAATCTTGGGCTGTGTGGCAGGAAGCGTTCTTCTGTGTACCGGAAGAGATTCTTGTTCCATATATATATATGTATTACCTACTGGCGGTCGCCAGTAGGTAGTTATAGTTAGGACCTATTATCCATAGGAAATCTGCAACATTCTATTTAGAATAACTTTGGCGACGGTTGATGAATCTTCGCAAAATTTTCAAAACTCGTGGCCTGCTCCGGTCCGCTCCTATCCTGAAAATCTCGGGGTGATTCGTCAAGCGGGGGCCGAGAAAAAAGGGGAGTCCCAAAACGTGTTTGCCCCATGCAATTTTCCATAGGGACTGTTAGTCGCAGCTACAGCCTGAACTGCTGAACGGAATTACACCAATTTTGGCAGAAAGGAAGACCTTGGTTCACACTCGTGCCTTTTGGTTAAATGGTGTAAATCCGTTCAGTAGTTGCTGAGAAAATCAAAAGTAAAATCATAGATATATCTATGGCCTCGGAGGATCCGCGCACACCATGCGCACCCAGCGCGCACCGTCCCGATCACGAGCTGCATGCTAATTGGCTGTGAACTGACTGTAAACACTCCACAACAGGAAGTATTGGCAGCCATTTTGTGCCTCGGTAGAAGCGAGGCTTAAGAAATCAGTGGATGAAGTGTGCAAAACGTATAAAGGGGGCAGGGTAGAAAAAGCCCTGACCCTCTAGATCTGCATAGGGGGTCCCACAAGGACCCTCAGGGCCCAATAACGGCAAAATGAGCACTGGGTGCGCGAATCCGGCCGTAAAAAAAACCAAAAGCGCATCTTTAATAATCAGCCGCCGGGGGGGCCAAATCCCGGGGACAAAAGCTGTAAAATTTGATAGGGGGCCCAGAGGGGCCCCCAGCCTCGGGGACCGCCACCCCCTTGGCCTACAAAATAAATGGGCGGGCTCAAAGGCCCCCCCAAGCCCCGGGGACCACCACCCCCTGGGGCTTTTAATATTGTGGGAGGGGGGCCACGTGGCCCCCCTCCTGGAGCCTGTCATGGCCCTGGGGACCGCCACTCCCCAGGGCCCGCTCCTACAGTGTCTCGGGGAGCCCACCCCGGGACACTGCTGTTTGCTATGGTAGGGCGTGAGCCGAGGCTCCCGCCCTGTCATAGCAAATTTGGTTTGGATTTTGAAAGAGAGAGCAGCTTTCAAAATGCAAACCATATTGCTTTTCCACACGGGGAGCTGCATGTTAGCAGCTCCCCATGTGGAAAAGCAATGCCGGCTCCCGAAGGACGCGGGAAGCCGGCCGGGACCGTGGGGGCATTGGGGCTCCCCCCACGGTCTCCAACCTTTTATATAGGCCCCGGAGTATGGGGTCCCCAGGGAGAATAGAAATTAGTGATAGGTGCTATTTCTTTTTTTACGGTAAGATTAGGAGTCGCGCATCTAGCGCAGCGCTCAGCGCGGCCCCCTGGTGTGCGCGCGTTGGGTTCACGACTCCTATCGCGTTGAGTGCACTATTCCGCTTGCAGTCCCTGGTGTGTATGCATTGGGTGCATGATTCCTCTCGCGTAGGGTGCACAATTCCTAATGCGTCGGGTGCGCAACTCCAAGCAAAAAAAAATGAAATCTTTTTTAGATAAACATCAAGCTTATGTGTTTCGATCTTGAGTGTTCATTGAGAGATTTTGGTACTTATAAGTAAGTACCTATACAGAGTCTAAAGTTGTTTAGGAAGACTCTGTTAGCCTCATCAGTAAAATGTAAACCATCACTCCTATAGATGCCCTGCATATTAAAACGCAGATTGTTGTTGTAAATGGACCCCATCCTATAATCTCTGAGATAAGCAGAAACAGATTTATTGACATGTTTTCTAGCTTTCTCAATCTGTGGACATAATTGATTGGACCAGTTCCATTTCTGCCTTTGGCATATGGTAGAATAGACAAAGGCAGCTTGGGTGAAAAGTGACATCAATTCTGCAAAGGTGTCCTTGATAAGCATTTCCAGACCTACCCCAGTCAAAGTGCCTAGGTCATTGCCACCACAGTGCACAGTTATGAGGTCAGGGTGTTGGAGATGTAAAAAGGATTTGACCAATGGCATCAATTGGTGCCACTTTAACCCTCTCTGTCCAATCCATTTAATGTCTACATTTGGCAAAGCTAGGTCTTTGTCAATGCCTTTGTTTTCTGCATACCTTTGGCTCCAGAAAATAAAGCTGTGTCCCACAATCCACACTCTAAGCATCTTGAAAGGAGGTCTGAATGCACTCAGATGGTCTCTGTAAATGAAATGGCAGTTTGAAAACTAAGATTTTTCTAAAATGGTGGATAAGATACAGTTTTGAAAGAAAAAAAACAAAAAAATGGTTGTTTGAGAAAATTCTAGTCTGAAAACTAGGGTGCATGTTTCTCCTTTTTAAAAGCATGTTTCTTATTGGTTAACAAAAACTGTTTGAAAAGAACATCATTAAGGATAAGCTGGTATAGTGAAAAGTCAAGCACACTTGCTGTTTTGATTAGCAACGCTGTGTGCTGAACTTGTGACCTGTGTGCTCAGTTGAGTGTTCCATGAACTGTTACTATGGTAACAGGCAGAAGGCACATTGGGTGTAGGGTTCATACTTATGTCAATTGGAAAGGGTGGAAATGTGTAACCAATAGAAATGTGTGTTTGCTTTTGAATTAATGTGGGAAGCAATGTGATTTGATATTTACATGTATATGTGTGCAGAATGAGAGGGAAACTTTGCCATTCTTTGGTTTTCCTGAAAGCAGTACAATACAGAGATTCTGTTTAAGAAAATCTGGTGTGTGACTGACATATTTTTAATCTACAAAACAATTTGAAAGGTGAGTTATTAATTTGTGAGGGTATGTATGTGGAGCATTTTGTTTTTAGAAAGAGTAATGTGTTTCTCCTGCTAAAAGTCCAGGGAGTAGTTTTTCTTGTATAGAATCACATGGTGAGTCTGTGTACATTTGGGAACCATTGTGACAGAAAAATGTGGGTAGTTCATGTGTTTGCAGACACATAACTGCTTAAAAACTTATCCTGTTTTCATGTTTTGGTAGAATTAGAAACCTGTCATTGCTTATGTATTTGTAAAATGAGTGAGGCTTCTACAGTAATGTGCAGTAAAATATGTGCAAAGTGTGCAGTCACCTTACCTCTTGTAGACTAGTAAATGTGTTTTGGTAAAGTGCAAGGAATAGTGTTGTTTCTCTAGAATCACACTGTGTGTCTGTGTGCATTTGGGAACCATTGTGAGAGAAGCATTTGGGTATTTCATGTTTTTGCAGACACATAAGTGCTTAAAAACCTATCCTGTTGTTACGTTTTTGTAGAATTAGAAACCAGTTATTGTTTATGTATTTTCAAAATGACTCAGGCTTCAACACTAAAATGCAGTGCTAAAATATGTGGAATGTATGCACTCATTTTACCCCTTGTAGACTAGTAAATGTGATTTGGTAAAAAGCAAGGGATAGTGTTGCTTGTCTAGAATCACACTGTGAGTCTGTCTGCATTTGGGCAACCATTGTGAGAGAAGCATTTGGTTACATCGGGTATTTGCTGAGAGATAACTGTTTTACAATCGGTCATGTTGTCAAGGTTTAGTAGCATTAAAAGCCAGACGTTGATTATGCGTTCAGAAAATGAGTCAGGCTTTCCCAGTAGTGTGCCGTATTGAAATATGTAGAATGTGTGCAGTCACTTTACTCCTTCCACACTAGTGAATGTGTTTTGGTAAAGTACAAGGAATAGTGTTGTTTGTCTAGAATCACACTGTGAGTCTGTGTGCATTTGGGAACCATTGTGAGAGAAGGATTTGGGAATTTCATGTTTTTGCAGACACATAAGTGCTTAAAAACCTATCCTGTTCTCACGTTTTGGTAGAATTAGAAACCAGTTAATGTTTATGTATTTTCAAAATGAGTCAGGCTTCAACACTAAAATGCAGTGCTAAAATATGTGGAATGTATGCACTTATCTTACCCCTTGTAGACTAGTAAATGTGTTTTGGTAAAAAGCAAGGAATAGTGCTGTTTGTCTAGAATCACACTATGAGTCTGTGTGCACTTGTGAATCATTCTGAGAGAAGCATATGGATATTTCATTTGTTTGCAGACACATAACTGCTTAAAAACCTATCCTGTTCTCACGTTTTGGTAGAAATAGAAATCATTTATTGCTTATGTGTTTGCAAAATGAGTCAGTCTTATACACTAATGCGCAGTAGTAAAATATGTGGAATGTGTGCAGTCACATTACCTCTTCAAGAGTAGTAAATGTGTTTTGGTAAAATACAAGAGATACTGTTTGTTTTCTAGAATCACACTGTGAGTCTGTGTGCATTTAGGAACTGTTCAGAGAGAAGGATTTGGGTATGTCATGTGTTTGCAGACACATAACTGCTTAACAACCTATCCTTTTCTCACACTTTGGTAGAGATGAGAAACCAGTCATTGCTTATGTATTTGTAAAATGAGTCAGGGTTCTACAATAATGTGCAGTAGTAAAATATGTGGATTGTGTGTACTCCGTTTACCCATTCCAGACAAGAAAATGTGTCTTGGTAATATGCAAGGGATAGTGTTTGTTGTCTAGAATCACACTGTGAGTCTGTATGCATTTAGGAACCAGTCTGAGAAAACGTTTTGGGTACTTCATGTCTTTGCATAAACATAACTGGTTAAAAATCTCTAATCATTCAGTCAGTACCCAAGTACTCATGCAGTGAGCCAGGCCTTAGTACATGGATTGATTCAAACGCCTATCCACTATGCATGCAGGCCTCTAACCACCTACACACTTGTCTTTCACACCTTCAATTCCCCAGTCAGTATCTATACACTCCAGCAAACACCCTGTTACTCCACTTGCACTTCTTCACTGCCCCATTCAGCACCATGTACTAATCCATTCACTGCGCCAAAACCCAAACACTTAAAAGATTCATCCAGGCACTCTCCTTAACGTACTCCAATGATTTAGTCAGTACCCAGGTACTCATGCAGTGAGCCAGGTCTTAGCACATGGACTGCTTCAAACATCTATCCACTATGCATGCAGTCCTGTAACCACCTACACGCTTGCCTTTCACACTTTCAATTCCCCAGTCAATATCTATATACTCCAATAAACACCCTGTCACTCCTCCTACACTCCTCCAGTGACCCATTCAGCACCATGTACTAATCCATTCACTGCGCCAAAACACTTATAAATTCACAGAGGCACTCTCCTTGCACTACTATAACCATTCACTCAGTATCAAAGTACTCATGCAGTGAGCCAGGCCTTTGCACATGGACTGCTCTAAATGCCTATCCACTATGCATGCAGGCCTCTAACCACCTACACACTTGTCTTTCACACCTTCAATAACCCAGTCAGTATTCATACAGTTCTCCCAAACACCCTATCACCCCCCTTACACTCCTCCAGTGACCCATTCAGCACCATCTACTAATCCATTCACTGCGCCAAAACCCAAACACTTATAAATTCACCCAGGCACTCTCCTTGCAGTACTCTAATCATTCAGTCAGTACCCAAGTACTCATGGAGTGAGTCAGGCCTTAGCACATGGAGTGCTTCAAATGCCTATCCACTATGCATGCAGTCCTCTAAGCACCTACACACTTGTCTTTCACACCCTCTATTCCCCAGTCAGTATCCATACACTTCCAGCAAACACCCTGTCACTCCCCTTACACTCCTCCAGTGACCCATTCAGCACCATGTAGTAATCCATTCACTGCGCCAAAACCCAAACACTTATAAATTCACCAAGGCACTCTCCTTGCAGTACTCCAATCATTCAGTCAGTACCCAAGTACTCATGCAGTGAGCCAGGCCTTAGCACATGGATTGATTCAAATGCCTATCCACTCTGCATGCAGCCCTCTAACCACCTACACAATTGTCTTTCACACCTTCAATTGCCCAGTCAGTATCCATACACTTCCAGCAAATACCCTGTCACTCCCCTTGTACTCTTCTAGTGACCCATTCAGCACCATGTACTAATCTATTCACTGCGCCAAAACCCAAACCCTTAAAAGTTTTATCCAGGCACTCTGCTTGCAGTACTCTAATGATTCAGTCAGTACCCAGGTACTCATGCAGTGACCCAGGCCTTAGCACATGGACTGCTTCAAACGTCTATCCACTATGCATGCAGTCCTGTAACCACCTACACACTTGTCTTTCACGCCTTCAATACCCCAGTCAGTATGTATACACTCCAATAAACACCCTGTCACTCCCCTTGCAGACCTCCAGTGACCCATTCAGCACCATGTACTAATCCATTCACTGTGCCAAAACCTAAACACTTATACATTCTCCCAGGCATTCTCCTTGCAGGACTGTAAGTATATGAGTAAGTACTCATATAATGTCCCAGGGCATAACACAAACACTGGTAGAAACCTTCGACCATTACACCTGCTGACCTGTAACCGCCTATTTAGTTATGTATACACCTTGAATTACAATTTCAATTAGTGAAGAGAAAACAAAGTGGTAAATGGTTTTTATATAGAATATGTTTGTATAATAATTGAAAAGAATAATTTATACATTTATTAAATTACATTTATTTATGTTTACTTTTTACAGATATTGTTTATCATCATTAAAATAAAGTTATCCTGCCTGAAAAATCAAGAAAGAGAAAAGGACAGAAAAAGGAAAAATATTCGAAGAAAATTCAACAACAAATATTGGATGACCAACATCATGTGGCTAAAAAGAAGAAGTCTTCTGGTAAGACAACCAAGGAATTCATTAAAAAAATCTTTCAAAGCATACAAACAGTGTGCAGAATGTGCAAACTAATGACAATGATTCGACTAGACAAAAGAAAATCAATAACAGGAAAAGGAGAAAAGATAATTTACATACAAAAGATTCAATGTATGGTAAAAGAAGGCAAAATCAGTACAAAGAAATACGTAAACTTTTTTTTACAAAAGAGTGGTTCTTAATTTGATGGAAGATATGAAAAAATATAGAAAAAGACCACAATTTTATAAAAAGAAGAAGCATATTGAATCCATTGTTTTGCAGTAAAAAGGAAACTATTTATTTTAGTTTTAAACAGAATTCGATCACTAGAGAAACCAATCCATTTAATGAAGGCCAAAAGTAAGAGTAAAAGAGTAATTAACAGAACTCATTTTTGTGATTTCTTTTGGGTGAATGGAAACACAGTTCAAGTTCTGAGCCTTTCTTTAATGAAGACAGTTATTTACAGACCAATAATTTGTTGCATGCAGTTGAGACCAGTGGTCGAGTTTATGAGCTTAGAAATGGTTGTCCAATTGAGAAAGAGAAAATGGTTACCAGAAATGCAGAGGAAGTGATAGCTGATGAAGTTCTAGGCAGACGTCCTAAAGCCCCAGTGTACACTTGGGATTGCAGTAGTATTTGTTGTGTACGACAAAAATCTATTGATATTTTACGCAAATTCTTACGAGCATATAGTAAAAAATCTGTTAAACAAAAGATTAAGATATTGCAAGGACCAGACCCTTGCAGAGTGAGAAAAAATAACGGTTTGCAAGGTCATTCTCTGGCTTGTCTTTCTAAGAAAGTATGTCAAAGTGTTTTTCACCATTTCAGGATGTTAGCAGTACACCATACTCAAATGTGGAAATTAGTCTGTATTATGCAAAAAGTCCAGCACTAATGTTAAATGAGTTGAACAATGCTCTTTGCATGGATCAGTATCAGATGTGAAGAAGGTTTGTGATGACATTGGGTTTTGTTACTTTGGTCCTGAACAAGAGAGTGCAGAAACTGATACATTAATAGAAGAAAATGTTGAAGAGAATGTTGAACATAGTAGTACAAAACATTTTGAAGATCAAATTACAAAGTTTAAGGCGATTTCAGGTAAAAGGCCAAATTATTCTTGTATTTGTTGCCGGCGAACTCACTATAAAAGTCAGACTAGGACTGTTGATCTGTATTTAAAAAGTGAAAGAGAAAATAATGATAAGTGGAAGGAATTTGCAACTTATTTGTTGTTAGAGAATTGTTTTGATTTGGGTACTGACCAGCATATTTGCAAATATTGTTATAACAAATTAGATGAGAATAAAATGCCTGCTAGAGCTGTTCATAATGATCTAGAGTTGGTTGCTATTCCTCCAGAACTGATAGATTTAAATAACTAGGAGTCTATTCTCATTCAATGTGTGCACCTGTTTCAGGCTATCGTTCGTATGGAGCCTAAAACAGGTAAATTGCCTCCTTCAGATTTACAGAGAGGATTAAAAGGAAGAGTTGTATATTTACCTCTAGATTTAAAGAATTTTTTTGAAACTATTGGTGTAGAGAATGTAGAAAATGAAACACTAGTTATTCTAGTTAATGGCGTTCCTTCTAAGAGCAAGACAATCTGGCAAGAATTAGTGGATGTTAGAAAAGTGCAAAAGTCAACATTGTATCTGATAAAAAATAATGAGTACTATAGAAATGTGTATGTAGGAGAAGAAGAAATAGATTTAGCAGAAGATACTGAAACGTCAAGTGGACAAATTGAAAAAGTGGACATGTCCAGATGTGAAGAATTATATGAACATTACAGTGTACATCCACTTCATTCCAAAGAAGTGATGGGGAATACTATTGAGTTATTCCAAATGAAAAGAGCAAAGGGAAGTCCCATGAGTGTATGGGAAGAAAGTTTGGAAGCTCGTTGTTTTCCGCAGTTGTTCCCAACAGGAAAAGGTGGACGATATGATGAACGAGCTGTGCAGATTCCTGCATCTGAATATCGCACAACAAGATTGTATGCAGAAGATCCAAGATTTCGACAATGTATCCCAAATATATTACATCTTTTGTTTGAGAGTGACTTGTCTGGACTTTCATATGCAGTGAATCACATATTGAAACCAGGAGTACATTTTCAAAATGTTTCTGTGTAGGAATTTATTGATAAAGTACATCAAAGAGATGATCATTTAGAATTTCAGCTGATTAATCTGATCGCATGTGAGCGTGGCACTAATGAGTATTGGTACCGTCGTCATGGAGAACTTAAATGTATGTTAAGAAACTTAGGAACTCCTACGTGGTTCCTTACCCTAAGCTGTGCTGAATACGCTTGGGATGATTTACTTGAATTTTTTCGAGAGGCAAATTTGAATATAAAAATATTGAATACAAGACACCTGGAGAATTGTGCTCTTTGGATCCTGTTAATGTATGCAGGTATTTCAATCATAGATTTGAAGCTATGATGTCTTTTATCTGTATTAAAAAGAATCCTCCTCTTGGAGAAGTTGTGGATTTGTTTTGGGAAAGGAGTATCAAGCTTGAGGTGCTCCTCACATACATATGCTCATATGGATCAAAGATGCACCCCAAATTCGGAACTGATTCTGATGGTACTGTTTTGTCAGTCATTGAAGAATATGCCACATGTGCCATACCCAAAAGCACAGAAGAAAACAATTTAAGACAACAAGTCTTACGATTCCAAAGTCATCGATGTGGAAAATACTGTCGACGAAAGTACAAGTCTAAGGAAAAGTTTTATACCAAATGTCGTTTTGGATTTCCACGTCCTGTAATATCAAAGGAAGAGTAAACAGTTTTATGTCAGCAGTGAGACATACTATCAAAAGAAAATCTCCAAAAAATTCCTACAATTTGAGAAGATGTGAAGAATCAAAATACATAAATGATTACAATCCGGTTATTCTCTCTATGTGGAATGCTAACCTGGATATTCAGTATGTAGCAGATAATTCCATTGCTGTCGCTCGGTATGTAACATCCTACATTACAAAACAGAAAAGACGGAATTAAAAGAAATGTGGGAAGAGATTTCTCACAAGAAGAGTCTAAGTAAGAAATTATACAGTTTCAGTTTGAAGATGTTATCCCATCGAGAGATTGGAGCGTATGAATGCTCAGATCGGTTATCATCTGCAAGTTTATACTCCAAATATAGAAGAATCATTTGGGTGAGTCTAAGTCTTGTTGCAACACGAAATCGAGTTCTTAAATCTGTACAAGAAATTGAATATTTAGCATTAAATGAACCAGAAAGTACAGATATTCTGAAAACAAATATGTTGGACACATATTATCCAAATAGAAGTCATCATCTTGAGAACATATGTCTCTATGAAGTGGTGCAAAACTGCACTTTTAAACAGAATACTACAGAAAACATCAATGATAAAAAATATGCAGTTATTGGTTCCCGAAGGATGTTTGCTGAAACAAAGGAAAGGAAATTTAATTAATCACAGGAAACTGAGTTGCGACACTCCTGATAAAAGGGAATTTTACTATTTAGCACTTTTGCAACTGTTCAAACCGTGGCGTTCAGAATTGGAATAACTTGGAGATTTTCACAGCTATGAAGATTCCTTCAATGCTTGTAAAGATACCATGGAAAGTTCTGTTTTTGTAAATTATGTGAAAATGTTGAACGATGAAATTGATCAAGAAGCTACTATTGCAGCTGAGATTGCTAGGGACAGTTCTCAAGACAGTCAAAACTCTGCTCCACTGAGTCAAGATCCACTAGGACAACCAATTGTTGAAAATGAAGCAGCAATCGCCATGAATGAGGTGGAAACCGCAATGCCTCAAGTTCAAGAAGATATTATGGACTTAGCCAACTTGGAAGAACAACTAAATGTTCAACAGAATGAAATATATCAGCAAGTGAGACAACAGATTGACCATGGACTTCTTCATGAAAAGAAAGAATGCACATGCACCTCATTTCAACCTATACGAATGTATGTGAGTGGACAAGCTGGAACAGGAAAAAGTTTCTTAATTAAAGTAATCACCAGTTATCTACAGAAAACAATGGACTCACATTTGTTTTGTGTTGTAACTACTCCAACTGGGTTGGCAGCACACAACATTAAAGGAATTACATTGTATCGTTTACTCATGCTACCTGTGGAGCATGAAAACAAATTGGAATATCACAAGCTATCTGGAGAAGCTTGTTTAGAAGTTTCAAGGGTACTAAAGAAAATGAAACTTCTCATTATTGATGAGGTAAGCATGGTCTCAAACTTAATGCTTGCTTTTGTACATTTAAGAATGCAGCAAATTCTTAAAACAGAGTATGATGTGTTATTTGGAAGAAAACATGTCATAGTTTTTGGAGATCTATTGCAACTTACTCCCATAAAAGGACAACCAGTATTTAAAACACTTGCACACGAAGACACCAAAAAGTCCTTGGGAAGTGTTGGAAATGTTAACATTTGGTCATATTTTGAGTACAAAGAACTCACGAAAAATATGCGACTGGCAAATGATGCTGAATATGGAAGTATTCTTCAAGATATTAGAATTGGAGTACTGACAGAACATGGCAACCAAGCTTTGCAAAGTCGACTACTTACAAACTTGTTTCCAAATGAAAATATACTTCCAGAAAAAATATATAAAAAAGTTGCGGAAAAAAATTCTATAATCTGCTTAATGCCAACAGTGCGTGAGTGCTCTATTTTCAATGAAGAACTTTTGAAGCTAGAAAATGAACAAATAATAAAAATGGAAGCCATTGATAAAATAGAGCATGAAGGAATCACTATTATTTTGACGGACAAATTGAAAACAAAGTTGGATTCTTTAGAAAAATCTATTTCTAAAACTGCAGGTTTAGAAAAGAATGTTTATGTATGTGGAAACTGTTGGGTTATTTTGCAGCGTAATTTGGATGTTGAAAAAGGGTTTGTGAATGGAGCAAGGAGAAAAGTTGTTGATTTTGTGAATTATCACAAAAAAGATGGAATTGAATGTTTAAAAATTAAATTTGATCAGATTGAAGAAGTAAAACAAATTGCTCGTTCTGCTCGTTTTTTGCTTGTTAAAGATTTGTATTTACGTAGAAAACAGTTTCCTCTTTCTTTGGCATATGCAGTGACTATTCATAAATCTCAAGGATTAAGTGTAGACAGTGTTTTGGTGAACATTGGAAGTACTGTTTTTAAAGAGGGTATGGCATATGTTGCTTTGTTGTGAGTCAGAAGTTTATCTGGTTTGTTTTTGATTGATTTTGATGAGTCAAAGATTACTGCAGATGGAAACTGTGTAAAAGAATATACTAGGTTAAGAAGAGTGTATGCTCCCCATTTAGGGCAATATCCTGTGTATGAAAAGCGTGTGGTAGGTCAAAAAAGAAAATATGAGAATATCTGTAGTGAAGTTATAGAGAAGGAAAAAAATCATAATAATGTTGAAATTGCAAGTAAAAAAAAAGAATACTGTAGAACAGATTGTTGGTTATCACTTTGAAAATACTTCTGGTATCAACTGTTATGCTAACGTAGTGGTCAATGTTGTTTATTTTCTTGAAAGATTGCAAGAGCAAGTTGAGGAGAATCGGGAAAAAAGATTTTGTTCCTTGTTGCAATTGACAACAGATAAAACTAAAATGCAAAGCGTTTCTGATATTCGTAATCTTTTGGATATATGTTCTGGTTGTACACAATTTACGCAGAATATTCAATAAGATGCTCAGGAATTTTTAATGTATATGCTTACCGTATTGGAAAATAAAGGCATAGAAATTGGAAATCTTTTTGGCCTTCGTTATAAATGGGAACATCAATGTGAAAATTGTATGTTCACATGTAGCACTGACATAGACACATTGGGCCCGATTTACAGAATTAACTTAAGACAAAATCCTAAACTTACTACTTTTGGTATTCACAGAATGCACTTACTACTTTTGGTATTCACAGAATGCACGTACTACTTTTGGTATTCACAGAAAGGATTTACGACTACTAACTTTTACTCCGGCCCAGAGGTGGAGATTTTGGCCATGGCTAAATCTCCGCCACTGGCCGGAATCCCCACCTCCGGGCCGGAAGCTCCGCCTCCGGCCCGGAAGCCCTGCCTCCGGGCCAGAAGCTCCGCCTCCAGCCCAGAATTTCCGGCCCGAGTGCGGACGTAAAGTTAGTAGTCGTAAATCCATTCTGTGAATACCAAAAGTAGTAAGTGCATTCTGTGAATACCAAAAGTAGTAAGTGCATTCTGTGAATACCAAAAGTAGTAAGTTTAGGATTTTGTCTTAAGTTAATTCTGTGAATCGGGCCCTGAAAGATTTATATATTCGACGTTACCAGACTGTAAATCAGTGTCTTTCAATAAACTAGTTAAATCAGCAAATCAGAACATGGACTGTAGCCAATGCAACTCAGAAATGTTATCAACATTATTTATACAAAGAAATGGACAATATATAAAATTTTAATGATGCAACGTTGTACAGCTGATGGAAGAAAATTGGAAACTTTGATAAAAATTTTTGTGGCAAGTCAACTATCAATTTCAGGACGAACTTTTGTAGCAGTAGCAATAATTTTCCATGATGGTCCTTCTACAACATCTGGACAATACACTGCGTATTTAAAATGTGATAATGGATGGACATATTGTAATGATGCACAATTGGATTTTAATCAATGCTTGCCTCGCGAATTACCAAATTCTTACCTAATATTTTTAAAGCCAAAGTTTTAGGAACATAATTCAGTGTATTAAGAATATGTTAAAATGTCTTAATATGATTACTATTTTACAATGTCAGTTTACAGGATATCAGCAATACCATTTGGCCCTGAGAAAAGGCATATATTTGAATTATGGACTTTTTGTTGCACATTCTCACAGCATACATTTTTTAAAACCTCATTTACAGTGTACAGAAATTATAAAAAGAATTCTTTATTGAATCATTATTTGAGTACTTTCAGTTTCAAGTAAAAGAATTCGCTTAGAAGGAACCATTTTAAATATCTGTGTGATTTGAATGAAAGGGTTTGTTATTGACGATGTATGAGTAATAGTTTATCGTATCATTTGATTTCTTACATGTTCAAGTAAGAAATTTCTCTTAGAAGAAAGCATTTTACATATGGGTGATTTGTATTATATGGTTTGTTATTGAGGATGTAGTTTTTGTGGAATATAAAAAAAAAGTTGGATATATGAAAAATATGTTTTTTTTTAAAACAATCTAATTGATTGTTTTTCCCCCCCCCACTGTTATATGATAAGTACGATTGAAATCACTGTTTGTAGTGAAATTCAACTTATTCTGAGAGCAGCAAAAAAGGCAAAGAAATAATTTAACAAAATGTTAAAATTATGTTGCGTTGTAAAAAATATATTATTATATATTATAACTGTATTTTTTCTTCTCTTTCACAGATACTAATTCTAACATTTGAAATTTTCTGAAATGTAAATTATTTTAAAAAATTTAAAAAAATGTGTTGCAATTTTTTTACAATTAATGTGAAGGTAAGTTTAAGTAAGTATTAATATGCACAATGGGCTGTGTTTGCACACTGGTGAAGAAAGGGGAGATGGATGGAGTAGCTATGTCTGGAAAGATGCTCAGTGTGCATTTTAAGTTACAAGATAAAGTTAACATGAATACTGAGTGTCCCTGTGGCCAAGTAACCCACCAGATATATGCAGAAAGTGTCAAAGACTTGCATTGGAGAGAGGTATAAAATGCGACATGGCTTGCCAAAACGTAAGTACTTATAAATGTATCTTGTTCTCTGTTTGCAGTACTGAAATTACTCTACTTATTACTCATGTAGTTAAGGATTGGCCTAGCCATTAACCGTAGTACAAGAACATTTTGTTATATACTTTGCAAAAAGATCTGTAAAAAGCATTAAAGTATTAATACAGTCTTCAAAAGAGCAAGTTTAAATCTATGTAGGTTTGGAATCTCCTTCACCTGAAAAAAAAAAGATTTGACTGGTTCATAATATTTCCCATTTTACCAATTGAAGGACCGCAATGTTTTCAATCATTCTTCTTTGAGCATCTTTGGAGACAATAGTCTGTGCTTAGCTCCTATCATTCTCATGCAATTTTTAAAACAATGTACTACCAAAATGTTCTTATTATAATAATCTGCCAATCCCTAAACACTTATAGGGCAATTTTAGAAGCCTCCTATGCTAAAAATATGTCACTTTTTGTAACATACTTATAGCTCAAGACACTCTTTCATATTTACAAATAGAGGAAAAGGCACTCTGTGTACCTTTTCTTCTCCATGTAAATACGACCTCATCATACACACCACTTTGTGTTGAAAGGGCGTTCTATAGGTGTTGCTGTGCGTGATTGCACAGAACACTCATAGAACAAGACACATCTCCAGATTTATCACAAATCATATATCTGGACATGTGTGTGAATGCTGCACCATCCTCCAATTGGTGTAGCAAGGCACACCAAGGAGAATTGTTTTCATTTCTCCTCAATTTTTATCTTTGAATATATGCTACAATGGTCAGCATACATTGAAGGAGAAAATGACTTTACTGATTGTTTTGTGCAGGAAGGTGTGTCTTCCTGCACAAAAACAAACTCCACACGACACAGATATCCTTGCACCATGGATATATATATTATATATATATATACATATGAAAAAAATAATTAAAAGAGGAGATGGTCAAAAGACTACGGAAGGAGGAAGTAAAAATACGAGAAAGGAAGGCTTTCAAATTCCACAGAGATTGTACCGACTAAGAGTGTGGGCGCGTATTTACTTTCGCAAAGAAATTTGACTCGTTCAAGGTTTCCAAATACAGCGGGTCAAAAGCAACAAAAGCCGGAAACGCTAGTGGAAGCACCAGACCAGAAAACACGTCAAACTCCGATCTCAGCTCTGCTCTTGAGAGTGAAACGGAATTGGATCCCCACAATCAGGCAACAAAAAAAAAATGCCAGTAAAGATTACACTCGCTGAAGAGGTGGATTTTTTGTGTCTGGAGCGCAGACAGACTCTGCGCCCCATGAAGCAACCATACCAAGGAAAAACAGATCAACAAATGTCGTGAGAGGCGAAAATCCAAACAAAGACGAGCCAAAAAAACGAACACAGCACACTCGTTGCCATTGGAAATGTCAGTAACCACCAAGAGTCAGACTATAAACAACTTAGCTAACGTGAATTTAAATAAGGCTGAAGAGCAACTACTTTCTCTCGGGCTCTCATATTGCCCCGGGAGCTCCTTCAACTATGCCTCCACGAGACTTGACATCTACAAGAGTGTACGCAGACTCAGGGTCAAAAAATACTTTCTACAACACAACAAACCCAAGGAAAATATAGTAGAGGATGAATCTGATCAATTGACATCCACACCTCCTTTGTTCAACCTCACCGCATCAGCCATGCCAACTTTACAAGATTTGCAAGACCTAGCAAATGAAAATTTGACACCAACGCAAAGCACTGTTGTGACAGGATGTAGGGACACTAATAACACCAACACTGATATCATTCCCTTTGAGGAACACTCGACCTTTAATCCAATTACACCTAGGAATGCCATTGATGTTTTCCAAGAACATGTAGTAAACGGCATCAAACAATTGAACCATAAAGTGCAGAAAAGGACCAAAATGAAAGTCAACAAAAAGGAACCCCAATATCACCAACTAATGACCAAACTCACTTCCAACAGTGAAGTAGTAGTACGTAACTCTGACAAAGGGGGCAATCTGGTTCTATGGAGTAAGGCTGACGACAGCAAGGAAGCCATGAGCCAGCTAATGGATAAAGATTGCTACCGCAAAAATGATTTGGCAACATTAAGAACTATGTACAACACTTACCATGTGAAACTGGTGCCCTGGAAAAATGAAGGAATGCTAACAGCACAGGAATATACATTTTTACGGAAGAACAAGCCGGTAACACCCATTTTATATTTCATTCCAAAAATCCATAAAGACCCCCAGAAACCCCCAGGACGTCCCATCATCTCGGCCAGAAATAGTCTACTGGAAAGATCTTCTCAATATGTGGACTATTTTCTACAGGACCTTGTACAAAAACTTCCCTTGTATATCAGAGATACGGGGGACTTTTTATCCAAAATACATAATTTTGAATGGCAAACTGATTTTATATTGATGTCTCTAGATGTAACCTCCCTATATACATCTATAAATCACAAGGATGGTCTAAGGGCCTTGAAATTCTATCTTGACAAAAGACCTATAGAATGCATTGCACACAGCAAAATGTTAATTCAAATGGTTGAGTTCTGTCTTTTTAACAATATGTTCCTCTTCCAAAACACTCTCTATCAGCAGCAACGAGGCGTAGCTATGGGGGCCAGCTTCTCCCCTAGCTATGCATGCTTACATATGGGGTGGTAAGAGGAGCTTGTCCTCCAAAAAAGAATATGATGGCATTATTACTAACAACATCAAACTCTGGCTAAGATTTATAGACGACTTGTTTATAATTTGGCATGGAACGCAAACAGATGCAGAGAGATTCATAGGGAGCCTAAACAACAACAACCTCAACTTGCAGTTCACAGCCAACTTAAGTACTGAGCTGGTTAACTTTCTGGATGTCCAGATCTACATCAGAGATGGAAAGTTAGCTACAAAACTGCATCGAAAACCAACAGCCGGCAATGCAATCTTGCATGCCAGCAGTTCTCATCCCCAACACCTCATACATAGCATCCCTTATGGGGAGATGCTTCGACTTAAGCGAATAAGTAGCTGTAAAGACGATTTGAGGATAGCACAGGCAGCTAGTCAGCAGAGGTTTTTGGAACAAGGTTACTCTTTAAATGCATAACTACAGCCATCAATAAAAGTAATGCAGTAAATAGGGATTCACTTTTTAAACAGTCTCCACTAGTAGAAGGGCCTAAACTAACAGGGCACAGCACGCAAGATTAACCAGCCAACCGTTTTAGAATCATTTTGAAATATAATAAACAGGAGAAAGCCATTAGAAATATCATTCTAAAAGGTTGGCCAATAGTCCTCAGTGACCCAGTTATAGGCCATCTATTACCCAACCGAGTGGCCATAACATACAGCAGGGCACCTTCAATGAAGGACACACTTGTCCGAAATGATCCCTTTAGTCAACCTAAGAGAAAAGGATTTTTTAAGTGCAGGTTATGCAAGGCATGGCAATTTGGTGTTAACAAAACCTCATACACAACACCATTTGGAAATTGGGAGAGACCCATTAACAAGGCTCTGACGTGCAAATCAGATCATGTCGTATATGTGCTGGAGTGCCCTTGCGGTCTACAGTATGTGGGAAGTACTATTCTTCAGGGGCACAAAAGGGTACTTCCGCACATCAGAGCCATTAAAAATAAGGATCAATCATACCCTGTGGCTCTTCATTTTGACGAGGCACATGGTGCTGATCCCAAAGACTTAAGGTATTTCCTTAAAGATGATGTCCCACCAAGCAAGAGAGGTGGGGACAGGGAGAAAACACTAAGACGGTTGGAAACTCGATACATTCTGGATCTGGATTCGAAACAGCCTGGGGGTCTCAATGCCACTGAGGATTTATACACGTGCCTCTAGATACAACTCTATATCATTTTAGGAATAAAGAGAATATCAGCACGCAGGCAGATCCCCAAATATAAAAAGCTTTGGTGAACAAAATAATGAAAGAATAGAAAACATCAAACAAAAGATAGGCTATTTAAGACTGCGTAATACACCCCTCTAATGTTACCACACATTTTTATGATATTTTAGCCTTTTTGTACACTTGGTGATCTGTAGCACATGGCACTTTTAATAAAGTTTATATAATATGCACTTGCACTTAGTATATTGAAGTCATAAAGGCCACAAAGTCAATGTTTATAGTTCTTCAAATTGACTTGAATACCAGCACTTTAGCACTATTTGCACAAGCAGCTTTTGCGCAAACAAAGAAGATAATGGATTGCATATTCCGTCCACTAATTCGTTTTACAGTCTAATCTGATTTTATGATATTCTATGCATGTTCATGTTCTGAGGTTTTTGTATTGAAATTTCCAATTGGAATTTTAGGTATTTATACCTGGACCTTGATTTTACCATGAGTTCTTTGAATACTAACATAGAGTATCAATATCAGATATCAAAACAAGATGATGATATGAAACATTGTGTGCAGTAACACTACGTTAAAAGGTTTATAAGTGCTTAAAAGTGTTTGTGAAATTCAGTACACCAATATGGGCATTACTATATGATTGTGTGCAATTACCATGAGGTATTCATACCAAGAATTGCTTTTTGTTTTACAACGAGAATTGTAAATAGTATGTTGTCTATATTTATTGTTGACCATATGACCGCAATACACCTGTCACTTTAAGAGATTTGAAGAATTAGGGTACATTTTTTTATTTCAAGCCAACATCTGACTGTGGGCGCGTCATGTGATCAAGGCCCTCCGGGTTCGAAACGCGTCATGATGCTGTTGTTTTAATGAGCTGCAAATGAAACAACAGACCTGCACCTAATTGTGATCCGTGCTCCTGTTCGTGGGGAAAATAAAGAGCGGAGTATCTCTTCACATATATATACACATATACATACATACATATATATATATACATATATATATATATAAATATATATATATGTATATATATATATTTATATATATCTATATATATACACAGAAAAAGAGCAGCAAATTCCTGGAGTCTGCCATACCGCAGCTGGAGCACGACACAGCGGGCTTGCTATACGTACAATTCTGAACAGCTTTATCTGCTTCCGTATTGCACATAAATCTCAGCACTCCGTGGATGGATGTAGAAAAGAATGTGTTTTAATTTTTGGTTTAAACAGAACAGAAGATGACACATTTTGGGTGGAATAAAAGCCTTGTTCACAATAGTCATAATTTTTTATACACTAACATTTAGACCTTTGTTTCCTACTACCTTTGACATACCTGACCCTCCCAAACAATCATATTATCTCATATCATTGTTGTTAGTATTGGTCGTTTTTAAATAGTGAATTCACATATTGTTGAGATGTATTACAAATTCATATGTACGTTTTATTAACTAACAGTGCAAGTGCAATCTCATACTACTTTTGAATCTTTATTTTATATAAAGAGGTTTTTATCAAAATAGAATTTGTTTTGAGGTCAAACGAATAAAAGAAATACCCCAGCTTCCTTCACTAAAATATCACTATTTTGAATGTTGCAAATCCGAAACATCAAATAGGATAAATAACAATTCTTTATATGCATAACCGAAAACAAACGTTAACCACTTGGGTGCCATGATTCATAAAATTCAGTCAATTAATTTATCACTTTATACCTAAGTTCAATTGGGCAAAATCATCCTGAAAGTGAGACAGCAATTCCTTAATCTACTGAATAATACGCCCGGCAGAGCTTCAAGCAATAATATCAATTTCCCAGGAATTTTAATTCTCATGACACGAAAAGTCCATATCCCCTGTATAAGGATCATATTCTATGTAGAATCAATGACAATGACAAGAAGAGACAGAAATGGAGAAAATGAAAGAAAAAATTAATATTGAAAAGGTGGTAAAAATGTGCACTCTACAGTCAAGTACCTTGGCATATGTACACAGGGTTATGAGTTCAGTGTTGCAAAGCAAGCCGTTTTTTTTTTACCATAACTTGAGATATGATGGGAATCCTAGTATAAATGGAATGCTCGTTTCAAATACGCATTGTCTTGTTGGCCTAGTACTGGCCTCGATAATCTCTTCAGTTCTTTTAAAGATAATTTCTTATACTATTTCGCACTGAGAGAACGTGTGTACGAAAAGGGAAAAGAGAGGATTGCCCCTACCCTTATTCAGGAGTAGGAGTAGTAGATAGTCCAGCGAAGACTGCCCTGAAAGATATTGTACTTCCTGTAAATTGCTAGAATGTTTTTTTTCATAAAATGTCTCTGTACCAAATAGGTGGTACCTCTGTTAGTTATAGTTCTCAGATGTTGGAGTGTTCTTTTGTGGACCTGTAATTTAGTGCTTCCTATGTACATTTTTTCACAGGTGCATTTTAAAGTGTAAAGTAAATAAGATGTTTTACGAATAAAAAATGTGTTGATTTTTTCTTCCTCACCAGTCATGACGAAACAGCTCACAATGTTTGCCAAATCTACATGCTTTACATTTGATTCAGGTTTTTAAGTGTCACAACCCCCTCATGCGCCCTCTGTGTAGTTTGCCTAGCGCTCAGAGCTTATGTTGCGTTACACCTGTGGCACCTTATGGCGCTCTATGATTCAATGCCTCAGTTTCCCCTCTCCCCTTGCTTCCATTATGCCTGAGCTTGCAAGCACTGACTGAACACATGAACCAATGGCTTGCCTTGCTCTCGATGTTGCTGAGGTCTTGGAGTGTTTTCCCTTGTGCACGTTTAGACAAAACAAAACATTTGTTTTCTGTTAAGTGATTCCAACCGTTAGTCCGCACCTACTCTTCCTGTGTACTAACACTTTCCATCAATAATCTTGGAGAACATTCCAGCTTGCCACATACGCCAGGTGCCACACATGATCCTGTTGTATCCATTGGACCTTGAGCCTGTATATAAATCTTACCCAAACCTGAGTCTCTTTCTTGGTCTACGCTCACAGTGGAACAAGCTTACTGCCTTCCCACTCACCTAAAGAATCGACCGGACCAGCGCAGCATTCTACCTTCGGCTCGGGCCTTTAACGCTGCAGCGGGCCTTTAATAGCCGGTATAGCCCGCGATAGTAGTAACCAGGCCTTAGTATCGGCGCCCTCAAGACTATAGACTTGTCTTAAAGTTTCCTCTCAGTGGCTTCCCTCCAGTTCACCTTGATTGTTCTTGCTGTGGACCCTTCCTGCAACTTTGGCCTTTGAACAATGTTTTCTACAAGGACTAGAGACTAAGGGGACGATTATAATGGCGGGCGGATCGCTACCGCCCGCATGGCGGTGGCGATCCACCCGCCAAAATCCACCGGCCCTCGCCACATTACGATGACGGGGGGACCCCGGCGGACGGAAAGACCATCCGCCGGTTTTCCGCCGGTCGACTCGTCGACTGAGCGGAAAAAGGCCATAACATGGAGGCGGTGTCTGTGAGACACCGCCATTCATATTATGATAAGTGCGGTAATGAGCCTTTCAATGGCGGCGTTGCTGCCATGGAAAGGCTTGCGGTCTTTGCTGTTGGGGGCCCATAGCGGGCCCCCAGGGTGTTGCGAGGGTGGGGGGTGCACATGGGGGGTACCTTTGGTACCCCCTCTCATTTCCATGCACTACCATGTGGTGCCCGCCATGTAGTGCATGGCGCATCCTAATTTACATGACCGGACTGCCGTGACTTCGGCGGTCGGTCCCTGACTCCCTTACGGTGGCAGGCGGACTTTGTCCGCCCGCCATCGGAATGGACCCCTTAGCTCTGTGCTTCTCTGATGGACCGTAGTGCCTAGAGAATTCTCCTTTGAACGTTTGATTTATGTGTGATCCTTGTACCAAGTTCAATGTGCCTTGTATACCGTGGGAGTATCATACTCCAATCTGTGTTCTGAGTAGACCTTGGGAGTGTAATAATCCAATCTGTACTCTGGTAGTGTCATACTCCAACCTGTGTGCCTAGTGATACCTTGGGATCTAATGCTTTAATCTGTGTTCCTAGTATGCTTTGGGAGTGCCAGAAACTCCAATCCATGTTTTAAGTGTAACCTTTGGAGTGCCAGAAACTCCAATCCATGTATCGAGCATAACCTTGGGAATGCCATAAACTTTGATTCATCTTTTAAGTGTAACCTTGAGAGTGCCAGAAACTCCAAACCATGCTTCGAGATTTACCTTGGGATTGTCAGAGACCTTAACCAGTATTTGAAGCTTTTCCTCGAGGGTCCCAGAGTTTCCGATCTGTGAACCTAATATCCTATCTTTATGCCTTATTGTAGAGGAATCTTGTAAGTGTGTGCTACTAAAGTAAATAAAACAAAATATATAATAAGGCCTTCTAGTGTACAGATGGTAATTGCCTTTTCTTGCTGTTTTCCATGTATTGCGTCATCACGAAACCATACATCTCTACCTTTGCAGACACAGAATGTCTCAGGAGCAATACATCCTGCTAAGCAGTGTGCATCGCCGCAGAGCAGATCCAGTATTGCAAGCCTCTCTTTTCTTATTTTTTGTGCCTACTCACTTTCCCCCTTGGAACAGTGAGTGATTTAGGAGTTTCATCCCTGGAACTTGCGCTTAAATGAGTGGGATATGAGGATCAGCACCGACTCCAGTGTTGTCTCCTCAATTGGGACCAGGTGAGTGCATGACATTAAGGGTGTGATTACGATGTTGAACCGCCGAGGTCTCGAGACTGACTGACCTCCAGTCAGCGGTCCCTGCACTGCCATTGCAATGCGACCACACAAGGTGTGGTCGCATACTCTTATTTTTCTATTGAGAGCATGTGCTGCGGTTGTAAAGTGGCCATAGCACAAGCTCCCATGGAGAAATGGGAGGTTCTGTTAATCCGAACACAGCATGGCAGGCACCTCATAGTGCCTGCCACATGGTGCAGGGATTAACCGTGCCCCCTTGGCCTACAACTGGAGGCCGTGGAGGAATGGGAGCCCCAAAGTCACTTTCTGACGACATTTCCATGTCGGAAAGCCCGACATGGAAACCCTGTTGGAAACCGACATCATAATCCGGACGGCGGAAACACTGTCCTTAGGGATTACGGTGTGCCCTCCGACTGGCCCATAAATTCCTAAAGCCTGTCGAAATCCAGCCGGAATGACCAGTCGGTTTCACTTTCAACTGCAGGCATTGTCATGTGGCAGTCGAAAGTGTAACCGAAGATGTCGGTCAGAAACTTTCCAACCCACATCAAAATAGGGCCTTAAGTGTTATTTGGGAGAATATATTGGTATCCCTTTTGGTGGTGAAATAATTTTTTGTAGTAATTATTTTTATTAGTTTTCAAAGATATATAAACACTTTGAGACCAGATTGATGCTAAGGTAATATTGTAAGCACACAAACAGATGTCTCTTCTGGCCAATTCGCTCATAAAGTATAAAAGGAAATCGGGTTCAACAAAAACAAGTAGAACCATGGGGAGAGACATGAAGGGTAATGGGGTCCCGGTGTCCGCAGTGTTGATTGTGGATTTAGACTTTGGGTGATAATGTGGATGGGATGGATCTCCACAGCTACAAATATTATCATGAACAATGCTGGTAGTTGTAGGATGATATGAAGTTGGTGATATGGGGTATTAACACGATGTCCTGTGTGTGCACGAGAGAAGGTAAGCCCTGGGGGTTTTGTGGCAGATATGTCGATCCTCACAGGTCAGTCAAAGAGTTGCAGTGCGCAGAGTCATAGAGGCATGAAATTGCAAAACTCTAGCCATGACAAGTAATCTATTAACAGTTGCCACATGCACGAAAAGTTCCGGTCTGAGCAATTCAAATTACACATGATCTGCTCCATTTCTAGCATCTGCCACATTCTATAAATCCAAAGGGACTTATGTTGAGCTTACTTCTTTTTCAGAAGAGTGTTTTAAGCTGTTTGGCCTCTCCTGTCATGTTGGGGATTAGTATTTTGTCAGAGCCTGGTATTTTCTTCATGGTGGTGGGTGTCATGCCTAGAAGTACTGTAAATGCATCTGCCAGACTAGGGTATCCCAGAGTCCCTTTAATGTGGCCTAGTATTTCCTTCCAGAACATCTGTATGCGCACAGAACCAACATATGTGTAAGATTATCTCTTCTTCTTTTCTAAATCTCCAACATATGTCTGATTATGGGTATGTCATGCCTGAGCTGATCCCAGTCCTTATCCCCTATAACCCTTTGAAGGTCCGTCTCCCATCGGGATTGGTAGGGGTGTGGGGCTCCGTGTTTGGAGTCCTGTATCACCATATATGTCCTATAGATTGGACCTTCTGTGCTTGAGCACGTACGTACCAGGTCCTCAAAGGGTGTCAGATTACATGTGGCTGCCTGGGATTTAATTGGGTGTAGGCCCAGTGCCTTAGTTGACAATACTGGAGATGGGAGGTTTCTTCAATGAAGTATTCCTGTTTTCATTACTCAAGTGATTTTATAGAGCCTCCCTGGAAAAGATCTTTCAGGGTCCTGCAGTTTCCCTCAGTTCAGTTAGAAATAGACTCGGCATCTAAGGCTGGAGTGAATTCGGAGAGTAGCTGCATAGGTGCTTTTCGGGGGTGAGTGACAGGGGAGCCAAGCAAGGACCCATAACGGGCAGCAAGCGACTGCTCAGTACATGTGGAACCAGTGCCTCTCACTATCTCTCAGTACCCATTCTTAGACATATCGTAGATGGACCACCTAATAATTATCTACAAGGTTCAGGCATGCCAGATCTCTTTTATCCCTAGGTAGCATAAGAAGTTATACAATATGCAAGGTTGTTTCTTGTACCATATGAACAAGCATGTGTGTGCTTGTAGTTTGATGATGTCTATTGTAGGGATGGGCGGGAAGAGGGATTGAAAGAGGAATAAAAGTCTTGGTAGGCTGTTCATCCTAATGACGTTGATCCTCCCAAAACAAGAAAAGTATAAGGGGTGCCATCACCGTAGATCATCCAGGATAGCCTTTCGACAGGGGTCCAGTTTAGCCGTGATCATTCATTCAAGCAGGCACTAATATGGAGGCCTAAGTAGCGTAGCAATGACATGGCCCATTGAAATGGAGCTTGGTTCTTAGGATACCAGACTCTACTACAGGCAGCTCAGCTGTTGGTGATCAACCACTGGCTAAACGGGGCCTGGGGAGACCCAGCCTATAAAGTTCAACTTTTGCTCCTGGGACTAGATAACATCTTCCATTTGCTACACAGCAGACCGATTCCACTGGACAGACATGGAGAGGGGCGAACCAAATCACATGCTTGAATAAGAAACCCACACAGCTGCCATCACTCTGGAAAGGCACTTGGCTCCATCAGACCGCCCAACCTGAGGGATTCGACAAGTGGGAAAGAAGTCGGCTCTATCATCTGGGTGATTTCTGAAATGGCTCACCCATTAAGTTCTTTCAGGACCTGCAGATACACTTTTCTCTATTTTCTACACAATTCTATAAATACCTCCAACTTAAGGATGCAATCGCCATCCACTCTCCACTTCTAACAACCTTTCTGAATTTAGCCCTCTGGAGGCCATACTTCCCCTGGGCCAACTGGGTAAGGGAGTGATTTCCCAAATCTACAATCCATTAATTCTCAATGTTCCCGACAAATTCTCCCCCTCAAACACAAATAGGTGGAGTGTGTGGATACTTTAGATGAAAGAGATTGGTGGGACGCTCAACAGGCCCCCTGCACTTACACCATTTCATTACGGCTACGTCTAATACAATTGAACTATATCCGCATCACGTACTACACACCATGCCGACTTTGGCAATTGGGTAACCTCTCATCTCCTAACTGTTTTCACTGCACAGCTCTGGAGGACGACCCCTACCAAGTGGTTTGATCATGCCCTGGCATTACATCATACTGGTGGTCCAGTGTCGAGGCCCCCCCTCGATCTCACCCCCTAGGTGGCACTCCTGGGGATACTGGAAGACTTGGGAGGCAGATGAGCCTTGCACACCCCCGTGGGCCTGGCCACACTTCTGGCAAAGAGGGACATAGCAAAATGGAGTAGCCAAAATACAGAACCAGGGGCTTCCCCTGCAAACATACGAGGATGTGAGTGGCTTGGTGGGAGTAAGCTGGGCTGTCTGTGGGGTACGGGGACCTATAACAGGTTCTCTACTGTTTTTAATCCAGTGGTTCTGTATAACTATGCTGTGGATGGTGTTGGGATACCACATGCTTATGTTCAGGTTTTGGATTGTTTTCATGCCATACAAAACTAAATATAGTTTGTTATAAAAAAGAAGAAGGGCATGTCCTGCGCACTGAGCATAAGACTAGGTGAGGGTTAGGTGGGCATGGTCGGATGCTGAGATATCTGACATGGTTCAATTAAGAACGCCGATTCAAGTGTGAAAAGTAGTGACTGCATTATCAAGACATAATCAATGTGGGAGCAAGTTGAATAGACGTGTGAGAAGGAGTAGTCTTTTTATGTGGGTGTAAGTGTTGACAGGCATCCAGTAGTCCTACTGCTGTGATTTCTTTTTTAAGAAGGGCAGACAACGCTCCTGTGTCTTGGTATATTTTGGTTTGCCTAGATCTTCTGGACCTGTAGCTGATTTGCCAGGAGCGTACGCAGGTAGAAGTCATGGGCTAATTTGGGGGCATATATATTTAGTAGCATGAGGGTGGTTGAGCCCCTGGGTAAAATTATTTTTATGTACCAGTCGTTTGAGTCCCTAGTGATCAAACAGCGTGTCTGGCCTATTTTCACAGAATTGCAATGCGAACTGCCTTCGAAGATGAGGAGGATCAATGTTGATGGGGGCATTTTGAGTGTCTCATGTGTGTGTGGTCTTCCTTTGAGGAGTTGTTTTCCTGTAAAAAGAGGATATTCGTGTCCTGAAGCAGAAAATAGCACCAAACCTGCAGTTGCATATTGGGCGGGTGAAAGCCCCTAACATTTAATGAGAGGTGCTTTAGCATGGGCGGTGTCATGTCCGGAGGTGACTTCTACAGGGTATGTGTGGGATTGCCATGGGTGTATCAGAGCAGGGTATCGCTGTGATCAGTATTCTTGGGTGTAACCCCGATGATGGATTGACCTGTAAGTGGGTGTGGGGGGAGGGCAGGTATATTGAAAAACATAAAACTCCAATGGGCCGACTGGGCCAATAGGTAAAGTCTATCTGTGATGTGGGCATTATGATGAGTACCCCCTCGAGGTGCGACCCTCTGAGATGTGGCATGTTATTACAAGATGGTTAGCCAGTCATCAGAGGTTGCAGGGGAGGGATGGCAGATAGCGAGGTAGTATGTCTCTATGTCTCATTTTGGCCTTGTTCCCTCCAATTTGTGGCTTGGGCCCATATTTGGAGGGGCGTGGATGCATGGTTATGGCATTCTACTAGGGAGGTGGTCTACCTATCTTCACGGTGGATTTCATTGGTGAGGGTTCTCATTTCAGTCTCAGAAGGTGCGACATGACAGCTGCTTTAGCCTCTGCAAAGTTCATGCTGTCTCCTTGTCAATGTCTGGGGTTGTTTGTCCTGGTTCCACACCTCATCGTTGTCTTGTGGTAGCCCCTCAGGGCTTTGTACTGCATCAGAGATCTGATCATGCAGTGTTTCCAGGACCATTAGGACATTATGCTGAACTGGTTGCTCCATTGGTATTTTATCTGTTTGCTGTTAAGAAACCCTGTAATTGACTGGAAGTCTTTGCATCAGGGATGGTTGAGGTTGCGAGGTCCAGAAAGAGGTGTGGCCTCTGTACACAAGGTCCGCTTTCACTTCAGCTGCGCAGATTACACTTTCCTTGTCCTCGAAGTGTACACTCTTGTGAGGATATTAGGAGCTACATCTGTTCTGTTGAAGCTGGTGAGGACTCTGTGGGCACGGTCTAGTCTGGGCGCTGGTAGCACTAGATTGCTGCTAATCCCCTGGAGTAAGTCTATGGTTAAAGTCAAGGTGTCAGATCACTCTGCTCACTTGGGGACCCCTCAGGCGTGTATGTTATTGTGTCTGTTGAGGTCTTCCTGTTTGTGTTGTCAGTCCTCATTTTGTTACTCCAGCAGTTAGACTTTTTGACACACCATTTCCTGGTTCTTGGCTCTCAAGTCCACTGTGTGCTCTAGTGTAGTTCCTATATCCCTAATAGGCTCTGCGTATTGGAATAATATACACTATAGTTTTGACATAGGACTGAGGCCAGTATGTCTCTATCGAGTACATTAAACTTAATTACTTGTGTGTGCCAGCTAACTCAGAGGTCACTAGAAACTTCTTGAATAAACAAGAAGGGATTAGTTTCTGACAACCGCATAAACATGACAAATTTGTTTCCCTAAAAGTCGGAACAATCTCAGAATCGTGGAAACAATAGATAACAGTTTCACTCAGTCAATCGTGCTACAGAGTTGCACAGAAATAGAGAGACAGGCATTTCAATAAAAATGGTTTATTAAACAGTCTTATTTCTCATGCAAGAGATATGAACTGCTACAATCATAAGACAGGATGCAAAGTACAATACGTACAGAGTTAGCAGTAAGATAAAATAATACTGCAATAGCATGGTTTGTAGCTATGACATATATTCATGAAATACATACAAAAATAACACAGGCTAAAATGTGGATACTCATCTGATGCTTCTAAATAGTTCTACCCCAGTGTACCTAACCTAAGTGTAGTACGAGGTATGAAGTAGGTGCTGTTTTCTAAAGTATAGCTAGCTATAGTTTTAGTTTTCCCAAGAGTTGCCAAAAGTTTCTCTAAGTTCTAGTCTGCTCCATACCTTAGAATGTGTGAGTTTGGAATCTCTTTCCGGGACTCAATATCTAACACCCCGCAAGGGGAGTCAGAAACACTGGAGCTGGATTCTCTGCAAGGAGGATGACAGCGTATGGTCAGTGCATCAGGCAGGAACTCGATCTCCTCCTGAACTTGCTGTGGCGAACCGCAAGTAGGCAGTCGAACTGGACCATACCGGAACCGTGGTTTGCCAGGGCAAGTGCAGGTATATTTATACCTTGAAGGTGTTTAGGAATGCCTGTATTGACGTAAAAGTCAGGCATCGGAACGTCATGAATGGACCCCTAAGGAATAGATGTTCATGCATACTAAATGAGTTCTTGGAGAAATCAATATCCAAGAAAGGGAAATTCCTAAAGTCTTAAGAGTCTGGTTTTCCAAGAACTCGTTGTGACGTGGATTGACGAATGTAGGAGACCATGCCTGTATTTGGTTAGCATGGACAATGCCTAAATAAGGGCTGGATTTTCTATGCCTAAATAAGGGCAATATGAATTGTACCTATATAAGGGCATAAATCAGGAAACCTATATACGGAATCTAAATCTACACACAACACCCACTCCAGTTTCGTATGAACGACATTACTACATCCCAAACATATCTAAAAGAGAGTATCGCATGATTAGCTAAAACATATCTAAAAACATATGTCCTAAAAAAACATTACAAAACCATTGCTATGCATACAGTGCTGTACATATTAAAAGCAACATTTCCTTCTAAGCATATGTGTGCATTGGAAATGCTAAAAAGAATGAACCAGAAATATATACACATGATGAAATGGCTCGTTAATACAGATTAAAAAGGGTCCGAAACCATTTCATTTCAGGTTAACACAAATCAATTGTTGATGTGACAAGGTGGCATAATGTCCCTGGAAGATTTTCAAAGAATTCTGTTCTCTATGAATAGTTCTACTATAAGCAGATTACTGTGCCAAAAAATGAAAAAAATACAAATTTGGATTAATCATAGGAAAAAGTTCCAAAGTTAGTCCCTTCTCTGAAAAGAAGAAGGCCAAATTCAGAGTCTCATCGAAACACTGTGTGCTGAAATCAAAAGTCAGTGTGTTGGCCTGTAGAAAATATAAAATCTTCTAATCCTGTAGACAAAAAGTCATCTACCGTTGTAGGTGAAATTTGGAATACCTCATTTAGAAGATAAACTGCACATAGATGTGAACTATCGCCTTCAGCATTGGTTGCATCAGCAATGTTCGAATCGGATGTTACCTGGGTGCCTGATGTTTCCTCTCATACCTCAGCAGTAGCAATTTGCGTCTGTGAGATCTCAATGAATGCCATCTTCAGGATTGGTAGCCGCTGGGGACAACACAGAGCATGGGCCGTGACCGGGTCCAGCAGAGTATCGATATCCGTAGGCATGACTGATGGGAATGTTAGACAGATGTCTGGCACGCATTCTTCACCGCAGAGCAGGCAGCATAGAACAGGTAAGATGCAATCTTGCCAGATTGGTCTGAATAACAGAAACCATGTGGTATTTAATTCTCGTAGACGAGGTAAACCCAAAATTTGGATGATGCGCTCACGACACTTCATCTCCAATGGAGCTCTCTCTATGGTGCCTGGAGTGACGCTAGTGATGTGCCTTGCCATATCGTAGCAGCAGGAGCAAAAATAGGGTCCCTGCAACGAGTGCCAAAAGGAGCGGCAGTCCGCCAAACACAGAGTGCACAAGTTTGGAAACATGCTGAGGACCACTTGAAAAGGTGCTAACAGTCCTGCACATACGTTCTTAAATACATGTAAAATACCGCTTGTATCAGACATGTTTAAGATACGACCTAACATTTCTGAGAAATGTACAGGGCAGTTTGTATACAAAAGGGTATGTATCTCGGCAGAAGTCCTTGCGACTTGTAGATCATAGGTTTCTTTGGCAGAGGTCAGTGGCACTGTTTTCTGCAAAAGAATGGCTTTCATTCTGCTTAGAGTATCAATTCGTATACAAGAGATGTTCAGTGAAGGCCATAAAGGCGACTCCCTGACTGTGTCTATTTGTGGAAATAAGACTTGCATACAGCAAGCGACCCTGGATGTAACCGTAACTAGATATGGGATACCTGGCAACATGCCACAGCAGCTGTGATCATTCAACATAATGTAACTCCCATTCGAAAATTGGCAAAAAATTGGATTAATCATTGCAGCCGGTGAACCTTGCAGGTGACAGGATAAGTTTGTAGTGGAACCATCACAGTTAAGTGATCACAGTGGAACCATCACACTGTATGTTGTTACTACCCCTGGATGCTGTCTTTGAACATAGCGTGGGTCTAGCCTATTGATAGTGAAACCCTGTGTTTTGTTCAGAAATCGATATTGACAGTTGTTTGTGTCTGTTGGCCAGAGCAACCATTGTTTCCATTCTGGATCTAATCTGTTGTGATGCAAAATATTATGTACATCTCCCTCCCCCGTGTAGGTATAGGTATGGTCGGTGTGTTCATGTCTTTGATCCTGGCTAATCCAAGGCAAGACGTTTGTTGGATAATGTCATTCAAACACATAATTTGCTGAGGGATGATTCCAGCTCTAAACAAAGCTTCTACCCCCTGTACTTGCCAATCTTTTGTACCCCAGACAGATTTTGTCTCAATGTTGTCTTTCCAAAAGTCGAAACCCTGTCTGGACAGTTGGGCAATAAAGGCTGCAGAATAAATCTGTTTTGTATTTGTTAACATATTTTTCGTTCCTGTCTTGTTCACATTTTTAAAGTAAAACGTTTCTGGATTAGACAAATTGTTGCCTGAAAAATATGGAAACGTCATAGCAAAAGTTTTTGAACTACCCTTTGGAGGTGTAGGACAATGTTCCCATTGGTTATACATAAATACATTTCTAGGTGTTGCAGATTTATGCAAGAAATGATGACCATAGTGGTCATAACAATACATTTGTTCATAGTCTGATGAACCCTCTAAATATTCATGATTTGTGAATACTGCAGACATCTCTAGATCAGACATCATGTTATTAACAGTCTCGAAGTCCCAATCATCAGTAAAGGTACTAGAGGTAATAAAGTCACTTAATGAAATCTTAAATAAATGTGGAATCTTCAAAAGCTCCGATGGGCCAAAAATGTCATATTCAGTTCTGTTCCAAACTATACCATCTGGTATAGGAACGGCTGTGATGTTCAATGCTGACAAGTCTCTTGCTTCACGATGGGATGATTTGTGTGGCTGGAGAAGTAAGTTCACTCTTTTACTTGCTGTGTCCATTTGAATATATCTTCCATTTATCAGCATACCCAGAGTTATTACCAGAGCTAACCAAAGTAGAAAGAAGAATATTCCCAAAACAATCCATAGTTCAATCCATGGTGAAACCAGATAAGTCTTTTTCAGGAGATGAAAAAAGTCTGTTGCTTGTTCTTTGAATGTTCTTTTTGCTGGCATCATTTCAGGTTCACTGGGATCCTCAGGAAACGTATCAAAGTTCATGAAATAGCCAGAGGCAGTTCTGTCAATGGTTTGAATTGCATCAGGATTCGTTGAATTCGGTGGAACTAGTTGATCACTTGTTACTTCGTTGTAGACATGTGTATCAGGACGAACTGTTATTTGGGTTTCAAGAGGGACGAGTTTCATAGCTTTGTTGCTTAGTCCTTCATTTCTCATTGCAGAATCTTCAAAGGTGATGAGTCTTTCATTTTGAACCTCTTGGATTGTAGCTAGAGGAGTGCGTCTGCTACATTGGCTTTGCCCACTTGGCCTACACCTTAGTATCGGCCACATATTGTGGTTTGATCAGGTCGATAGACACAAATCGTTTCTCCTTTTTACCAGCAAGAGGCTGCAAAAGTACTGTTCTTGATCCGTGGATTGCGAGGATAGGTACTGGTTGTCTGTAAGAAGGCCCAAATTCCTTCTTGTCCACGATCTTTTCTCTGACTAGATCTTCAAGCTTTGGGATCCAGACAGCCCTTGCTGGGACGGCCATTATTTCCCCAGTGATGGTTGGCTTCAGGAGCACGTTGCTTTGTTTCGTTCTTAGTTCATTTAAGTCCTGTAAAACAGCCAAACGATCATTGATATCAAACTTTTTATTTTCCATCACTGTGCCTTGCATATCAAGGTCCAGAATCAACATTCTAGTTCCAAATAGAACTTCATATGGAGTGACACCCCAAAGAGAACTTCTTGGCAACTTGTTAAGTGTGCACTGGACCCCATAAAGATGTTTGACCCACCCATCACCCGAACCTAATACCCTAGCTGTTATAGACTGCTTTATGTCCCGGTTTTTTCTTTCCACAACAGAATTTCCCTCAGGATGGAATGGAGAAGAATACCGCAATGCTACGCCCAAACTGGCAATGGATTCTTTGTAAGCTCGAGAGCTAAACGCAGTACCCTGGTCAGAATGTAGTGTGCCATTTGCATATGTGCCGATAAAGACCCGCAAATCTTTTGTAACAGTTCTAGCGACAGCCGAGCGCTGAGGCCACATCCATAGGAACCTTGATTTAGTGTTTGTGGGACTGCATTTGTCCAAGAGGACGCCTGCACGTAGATAGTCTAATGCTGTCTAATAATGGTGTCTGAACTGGGCTGGCTATGTTGTAGTCCGGTATCTGGTGGCGTTCTGTACTGCGATCTCTGTTGCAGTCTATACAGTTGTTGATGAAGATATGAATCAGTGTATTCATTCCTGGCCACCCGTACATGTCTTTTAGTTCTAGAATTGTTTTAGAGATCCCCTGATGTGTCAGACCCTCTCCCAGATGTGCTTCGTAAATCAAAGCTGCTCTTCGTTCCATGTTTGGTATTACCCTATCCCCCACTCCATGAATTCGAGCAAACGGAAAGCTGTTCGCATCAATTATATATGAGTATTTGAGTGGAAACTTTTTAGGTAACGCTGCACCGCTGCGTTTGCTTGAAGCATTGACAGCCAGCATTATTTCACTGTCTATTTTCATTTTTGAACGAGTGATTGCAGCAACGGAAGCCGTTTGTACAGCCCCTATCGCGGCTTCATCAGCCAATGAATTCCCTTCAACGTGAACGCCATCACGTTGATGACTCAGCATGTGTATCATGTGAGTGTTTTGTAGTCCATTTCGCAACTGAACTACTTGTTCCCAAAGCGTTTTATGCTTGATTGTGCCACCTTTTGCATCTTTGAAACCATTTTTAAGCCAATTCTGTAAATATTCATTGTAATATTGAACACAGTAAAAAGAATCGCACACTATCAGTGTGGGGAATTTGCGATCCGTGTTTTCAAGTGCCATCTTGAATGCTTGCAGTTCAGCTCGCTGAGCTGTACAATCTCCAAGAGATTGCATTTTTGTGACCATTGGTCTGAATTTGCCATCGTGCATACGACCTTTAAAGATTGCGCATGCTGCACTGTAAGCTTGTTTACTCCCTGTAGCGGGTTGTGCAGATCCGTCAGTATAAATTATAAATTCATACTGATCAAGAGGGAGAATTTCAGTAGGCAGAGGACATTTGTGTTCGTATTGCAGGAATGCTTGTGTTTTCAAATAAGGATCAAAAACATATTCAACATCAGTTGCAGCAAGAGAATTAACCCATTGTATCCATCTTGGATGTAAAGCTTTTGCATTTGGAATGCTAACTTTAGTAACTGCCTCTAAGGCTGGTACAGGAGTCACGACCATAATGCGTATCCCCTGTGCTAGGGCTCTTTCTTTTGCTACAGTGGTTTGAACTGCTTTTAAAATCTTTTCTGTAGAAGTGAATTTAATTTCTGCTTGTGTATACACAAGTGTGATTTGTATGCAATTGGTATTTTTTCACCTTTGTTAAAAGTTAAGTAGGTGAATCCGCATTGACCCGGAATGATTCGAATCACTAAGTTCCGTACGTTTACGCGTGTTTGTAAGTGTTTTGCTGCTAACATGTCAGCTTGAAGTGAACGCAGGATATCTGTGTGTTCCCGTGTCCGATGTGTGATTTTAAAATCAGGTTTGATTAATTCGTAGAGAGGTTTAACCCTTTCTGCGTAGTTTAGAATGTATGTTCTTCCAAAATTTTGGAAAACTAGAATCGATTGTCAGTTTGTCATTGTTTTTAGCGGTTGAAGCAGCGCACACTTTTCCAAAAAGTTGGCTGCCAGGCTTTTGCCTTCACTTGACAGTTCATATCTTAGAAAAAGGACGTTGAGATGAGCAATTCTCAATTTTTTTAAGTTGAATTTATAACCTTCAGAGGTGAAGCCCAGTATAATGGTATTCACCGTATTCAAGTGCTTGTTCAGGTCATCGTCTGTCAGATAGATATCATCGACATATGACAATGCCTTGTCATCATAAATTTGTATAACTCTGTTACCCTTGCTGAGAATAACCCTGGACTATTCTTGAATCCCTGAGGGAGACGACAGAATTGACGCTGGGTCCCCATTATTGAGAAAGCTGTCAAATACCTACTTTCAGGTGCTATATTTTGACACAAGAAACCGTTAGAAATATCTAATGTGGTTTTATATTTTTTCTGCACAATGTTATTCATTAATGCTGTACTGTGAGCATTTCGCACTGCAAATGTTTTACACCATGAGTTTAGGTGTCTGTAATCCAAAACTAGGCGATATGTATTGTCTGGTTTGGAAACAGGAAACAAAGGATTGTTCATTGATGAGGTGCATGTTTTAATCACCCCCTGGTATTCAAGTTGGACTAAGATCCCCCAGACTTGTTTTTTAGCTCCTTGCTTAACTGGGTACTTCCTTTGTGCAGTTGGTTGATTTGTTAACTGGATTTTGTGGTGAGGTGAGTCCTCATCCCATCCTACATGATGTTTGTATAATGCTGGGGCTTGGGCCACAGCCCATTTCCTGGCATAGTATATTTTAAATGTACTGGAACATGGTTAGAGAAGGTTGGCATAATGATGTCTTCGCCATGTGGGCACTCTCTGACAAATTCTGTTGGCCAGTCTTGTTCTGCTAGAAGTATATCATAACCCTTTGAAAGTCGCTCCCAAAAGAGTGCTTTCACTTTTCTTGGTACGTCTCCCTCCATCCGGAGTGTTATTTCATATAACTTATGCAGAGAACTAACCCTGGTATCTGCAGTTTGAACTTGAATGTCCTCATTCAAGTCAACGGTCACCAGAAGCCCCTTAAGGTTCTGGCGAGCTAATGTAACTTCTGCTGCACTGTCCAACATTGTCTGAGCCCATTCTCCGTTCTTTAGTTGTGTTCTCAGAATCCTCGACATGTCTGATCTTCAGACCTGCTACCTTATTTTTGGAGACTTGAGGTTTTGGTTTGTCTTTCTGAACGTGTTGATCGTCTTTGGACTTCACGCGTTCTTCTTTGTTCTCTGACCGTCCTCTTCTTTCGAATGTCTGTGATGATATCTGAAAGGTACGAGTATCTTGATATCTGTCAGGTTTTCTCAAATTATCCCTATTCCTGAGGTTATACCTCCTTTCAGAGGGCTCCTTTTGAGGAGACCTACCTCGGGATTGAGAATCTTTTTCTTATGAATGTTGTTTGTTATTTTCCCACTTCTTTTTAGAAGAGGTAGGATTGTTTTTAGTAAAGGCCTTTTCAGGACTTTCAGACAGTTGTGGTTTAACTGTGTAATTCTATTAAATTTTGTATCTGGTTAAGTAATTCTACATCTGACATTGCTACAATGTCCGGATGAAGTGTGTAGCCGGCTAAAATCGGCCATGTTGCTCCTGGTCTACCTAGTGGTCCGAGCCTGGTAATGTGATTGTTATGTTTTAGGGCGCCTTTAAGCCAGAGATCATGCTCATGGTATGTGAGTGGAATTTCAATATCCTCGAAAGGAATATATTCCTCAGGTGGTTCATCTTCTTTGTAGAAGTGAAATGTTTTAGTTACTGGATTTGATTCTGGGAATACTATCCATGAATAGAATACCTCTGTCTGGTGAGATTCATGTGCCTATATCACAAAAACTGCCCTACCACCTATTAGTGTTAGCCCATGTTTTATAAGTTTTAGAGTGATGGCTGTCCTTAAATTTGGATGGATGTTTATAACACCCTCATTGGTTTCATTTAAACCTGTAGTATTAAAAGCTGCTACGACTTGGTCAGCCGGAGCCTTTGTATCAGACGTTTTTGTTTAATGAAAAATGTAGAAAATGTTTCAAGGAAACAAAGATAAGGTGCACAATATTTTGGAACACTGTGTCCTTCAACGTTGAACAAACCAAACAGCTAATACATAGGATTTTTGTCCTACTCAGCTATAGCAGATATTATCCCTACCCACTCCAGATGTCTTATGGAGTATTTATGAGCAGGGGTCTCTGAGAAAAGCACAACTGAGTTACTTCAGTATCTAACGTTAAATCAGTACCTTACCAAACCATTGGGCGCCATGTAGTGTAGTTCCTATATCTCTGATAGGCTCTGCGCATTGGAATAATATACACTATAGTTTTGACATAGGACTGAGGTCAGTATGTCTCCATCGAATACATTAAACTTAATTACTTGTGTGTGCCAGCTAACTCAGAGGTCACTAGAAACTTCTCGAATAAACAAGAAGGGATTAGTTTCTGACAACCGCATAAACATGACAACTTTGTTTCCCTTAGAGTCGGAACAATCTCAGAATCGTGGAAACAATAACCGTTTTACTCAGTCAATCGTGCATGCTTAGTTTGTACAGAGTTGCACAGAAATAGAGAGACGGGCATTTCAATGAAAAGGGTTAATTGAACAGTCTTATTTCTCATGCAAGTGATATGAACTGCTACAATCGTTAGACAGGATGCGAAGTAGAAAGTTACAGGGTTAGCAGTAAGATAAAATAATACTGCAATAGCATGGTTTGTAGCTATGACATATATTCATGAAATACATACATAAATAACACATGCTAAGATGTTCTAGTCTGCTCCATACCTTAGAATGTGTGAGTTTGGAATCTCTTTCCGGTACTCGATATCTAACACCCCGCAAGGGGAGTCAGAAACACTGGAGCTGGTTTCTCTGCGAGGAGGATGACAGCGTCTGGTCAGTGCATCAGGCGGGAACTCGATCTCCTTCTGAACTTGCTGTGGCGAACCGCAAGTAGGCAGTCGAACTGCACCGTATGGGAACCGTGGTTTGCAAGTGCAGGTATATTTATACCTTGAATGTGTTTAGGAATGCCTGTATTGACGTACAAGTCGGGCATTGGAACGTCATGAATGAACCCCCAAGGAATAGATGTTCATGCATACTAAATGAGTTCTTGGAGAAATCAATATCCAAGCAAGGGTAATTCCTAAAGGGTTAAGAGTCTGGTTTTCCAAGATCTCGTTGTGAAGTGGATTGACGGATGTAGGAGACCATGTCTGTATTTGGTTAGCATGGATAATGCCTAAATAAGAGCTGGATTTTCTATGCCTATATAAGGGCAATATGAATTGTACCTATATAAGGGCATAAATCGGGAAACCTATATATGGAATCTAAATCTACACACAACAGTGCTCCTAATCATCTACTCATTGACCCACCTCAAACACTTGTTTTTCTAGCTCCTGTAGGCAGGGCTTAAAGTCATTATGTAGAAGACTGATATCCGAATCACTCTCCGTCAGAAAGTGGTCCATATATTCTTGCGGGATCTGGGTGGTTACAGGTATCATGCTGTGGAAAGAGTCAACAGTTTTGTCAGCTCTTTCTCCTGTGTGGTTACACATGTCGACCACAGAGCTCTCTTTGTATAATGTCTTCATGCTGAACACAGTGGCAGCTGGTGACATTTGAAAGTGGTGAGGAGTAAAATTATTGCTGTACTGCACTGAGGCGAGTGAGCCCGAACAACCTACGTTTACTACCTAAAAAATAGTGGATAAATGGAGCATTTTCAAGCAAATTTGAGGAATCAGGAAGGTTAATAATGCAATACACCCAGCAATGCCCCAGCCACCTCCTTATGACCCCTATTACCCTCCCATCTCTCTCCTTTGCTTCTCTCCTCCTCTCTCAAGGACCAGAAGAGCAGCAGCACTTTAATCAGGTCCTCTGAAATTATGCAACAGGAAGTACCAAATTATGCAGCAGGGTTGACTACATTTTACAGTGTAATGCAGGGTAGTAGGAATATACTTAAAAAGAGATTACACAACTTAAATATAAATGTGAACCCTCAACCTTGCCAGCTCAGGAGAGGGCAAAAAAACCGGGATCTGCGCGGGACCTCTTTCATACTCCCTCCTATAGTTCTTGCTCCAGTTTTCGATCACTTTTTCGTCTCTATTTGCCTTACCACTTGTCCACTTTTTATTTTATTTGCTTGTGCACGTGGAGGTTCTTTTTGTGCTAGTTAGTTTATGTGTTTTGTGGTGTGTAGTTGGTGAGCGTGACGAGTGCATGCTGTTCTGTGGTGTTTTGCATACAAAAATAAATGCCTAAAACTTGCTTCATTATTAACTATTGTTAACACAATTCATACAATGCGTGCCTCTCATCATTTTAAATGTCTTCTTTTATAAAGTTAACGCACTCAGTGCTCACCCAAAACTGCTCATTTAAATTAAATCTGTTAAAAAAAATCTCGCAATGTGCACTTTACAAATTACGGCCTCCAATAGCCCAAATGAATAAATCCAATGTGGACATATATTCATAAAGTTTAAAAACGCTCGAATTCTCTCCATGCCCTAGTAGCACATCACGTTAAAAGAAGTACACTGCTGCCTTTCCAAGGTAAGTATTCCAGTAATTTCATTTCAGTCACGTAGTGCCAATCTGTCCTTTGCATGTAACTTCAAAGTCAAAGAAAAATAACTAAGTAAGCGGACAAGAATAAGCTGACTTCTACGAATGGTAAAGGCGCAAAGTCAGGGCTCTCCTGCAGCCGCCAGGCCTCTAACAATCATGGACATTCAAAGAAATAAATGAGTAAAAACCATGCACACTGGCCGCCGGCTCTGACTATCCTGGGTTGCCCATATACTGCTGCAGAAGTAAGTCATGTCAAGCAAAGACAGATGTGACAGCAGCTGCGAGTTAGTACCTCCAAGCCGAGAGGGCCGACAAATATTAGCTACAGTTTTGTTAAACACTGTCAAAGCAGGCTGAACTAGAGACAAGGGTGCAGCTTTGAAGCGCTGAAAATGATAAATGCCAATGGAATTCCACTTTAGCGACACTCCGTTTACCCAAGTACCATTACAATCCCTTTTATCGGCAATCCGTGTATCCAAGCGCCATTATAATCCCTTTTAAGCGACACTCAGTTTATCTAAATGCTATTAAAATCCATCCTTAGCGGCAATCCATTTATCAACCTCTGAAGGATGAAGCGCAATAGGGACACCAAGGTGGATTGGAGACTGTCAGAACTGCATGTTGCGCACAGTCGCCAAAGCAGGTTAATTTACCCTTTAACTTATTGCACCAGACCAATGTTGGAGCGATGCTTTGGTGCGCTGCCCGTATTGTTATGCAATATACGGATATAACTCTCAGCATCAACAGACCACACAAAGACAGAGGGGCCATCTCGTGCACATTACAGTCTGAAAGGGAAGTTACGACGCTGCACCATCTGTGTGGGCCAAATAAACTCTATTTCCATCTTAAGGTGTCCCAGACCCTCTAATTTCACAGAAAACCCAACTCTCACTCTCCCTCCCAGCTTCTGAATGTGCTCGGCAGACGGCGCCTAAAGGCGATTCAGTACACGCAATGTGCGCTACAGTATACAGAATAAACGCTCTTGCACTCGAGTGGTGGAAAGACACCAAACGTCTCTCACCTATGCATCTGTGGGGTGACAAAGAGGACTGTTTGACAGTCGCGGCTCGCACTCCAATACTCACGGGGGGTGTTGGGGGTTGCGCGCGGTGCAAAGGTGATTAAAATAAAGCAGCATTATTTAGCAATTTAAGCAAACTAAACGTACAGGGTCCGCGCTGCCTCTGCGAGTCTGGGGTCCGGCTCCCGCATTGGCGCCTTGGCACGTACCACCTGCGTCAGTCTCAGCCAATCCAGACGCTGCTCCAGCAGCAGCGCCAGGATTGGCTTGAGCAGTAGTGCGCATGTTCTGTTTAGGGCTTAACATTTTTTGCGACAAGCCCGGACATGCGCACTAGGCTGCTCATTAGAAGAGCGGCATGGAACAACCCTCGCTCTTCTAATGAGTACCGCCTAGTGCGCATGTTCGGGCTGGTCACAAATTTTTTAAGCCCTAAACAGAGCATGTGCACTCTTGGTGTTGTGCGCTGCTGTGATACATGTGGATGTCAATCATTCAGAGACACTTGCAGCAGCAGAACTCCTGTAGTGCTGCCCCGCCCTCTTCTGATCCGACTGCCTCCGGCTCCGTGTGTGACTGAGTGAGACGAGAGTCAGTGACTGATGGCAACGCTCAGTGAGGGGGCAAAGCCCAAGCGCCCTAATGGATGCACCGCCCCTGGCTGAACACTGAGTGAGAGAATTCGGCCTGGCTGTGGCTTTAGGCGGGGAATTGTACTCTGCACTGGTCTCACACCTCCTGTTCATACAGGTCTTGGGTCCCCTGGACCGGTCTATCCAGGCAGGTGATCATTTGGGGTCTCTTCCACTTCTCACTTACGGGGGCGTGTCCCCTTTCCCTTACCCCATGTGGTGATGAGCATCAATGTAGCTCCATTTATGAGTCACTATTTCAGGTCCCGAAGACCAAGTCCCCGTCCCCTCATTTTGTTGCAGGCCCCATACCCATACATTCACCTGGGGCTTTGTGGCTTTCTTAATGAGGTTCTCAGGCAGAGTTTTCCCTCAGGGTTGTGGGAGTGGATGTATTTAGAGGGTGGAGACCAGTCCCGCCATTCCACCCCTGACGGGGAACCAGGCTGATCACACACTCAGGCAGCTTGTGCATCCAAGATGGTGACGAGCTTCGAAGCAGGGCTGTCTGCTCCTGGGGGCTGTTTCTGCTACCCCGCTGGTGTTGCTACAGCTCACCCTGGTCGGGAGGCCGCAGTCTCCCAGCCCACAGCTCCCCTTGTTTGGCCTCTCTCCGGGCCAGCTGTGCAATCAAGATGGCAGCCCCCACATCTTTACAATCACCTGGGGCGTTGTAATTTCTGAGCAGGGTTCTGAGGCAGATTGCCCCACCAGGGGGTAGTTTGGCAGTGATGTAGGGCCGGTCACGTCTTTTCATCCCTGATGTTGATCCAGGTCAATTGCGCATATGGTCTGCGGCTTTCTGAATTCTCAGAGAATCAGGAGGAGCCGCTGTGGGTCTAGTCTCATGAGAGCAACCATGACAGGGTTTAGCCTCTAAATTTGGCATGCTTTCAGATGGCTTTAGGCCAAAGATTAGCGGAGCTCTAGTGGGTTGCGTTCGTCTCCATACTCTGCTTGGCCATACCTCCATGAAATCACTTTTAACCATATTGTGTCTAATTGATTTTACTTTTCAGAATGTTATTTGGTCTCTATAAATCATTTTTCCTAATACCTCAAACGTTTAGGTACTTTCCAATGTCTGGTTAGGATCATACGAATCTGGGCATGTTGTGTACTGTTTTTGATTGTAAACCTATCATCAGATGCCATTTGTTGATTTTTCTTATTCTAACCCTCTGTGTTGCTGAAGAGAATGTCCTACCTTCTTTTGCAATCAAATTTTCTGATGGCATCTTCAATAACTGCTTTGGAAATCCCCCTACTTTCAAAGCTCTGAGTTATGATCTTTTTCTCGTTCAAATTTTTTCTTGGCATTACAGTTACATTTTGCTCTCAATATTTCCATGTAGGGAATAAATGTTGTGGACCTGGATGGAAACTGGTTACATGAAGTACAGTATTTTTTCCATAGTCCTTTTTCCATGTAGAGATACACAAATTGGATTATACTGTTTCTAGCAAAATATCCCAAAACACCAAGGGCCCAATTAGGATGGCGGAAGGACGCCACCGCAGGGCCAGTGGTGGCGGTCCTTTCACCATCCAATGGATATTTCACACTGGCAGATTAGGATGGCAGTGGGAACAGGAATGCGTCCGCAGGGGACACAAAGACTGTCCGCCACCAGCAATCATCCCGATTGCCTAGCGGACGGCCCCGGGAGCCCAAAATGGTGGCGGTGCCTGGCAGGCACCATCCATCAGATTAGGAGGGCAGTAATAGGCAGCCATGGAAAGGCATACGGTCTTTTGCAACGGGGCCCGTTGTGGAGCCCCGAGGATGGGGGGCTGCACTTGGGGGGTACTTATGGTACCCCCTGCATTGCCATGCCCAAGGTGGCAGGTAGCACACGGTGCCTGCCACGTTGTGCATGGCAATGCACGATGTGCCTCTTTGGCATTGCGGCGGGTGCTGCCTACAGCACCGTCCACTGCAATGTTAAAGATGCGAATGCGACCACCAGGGTGGTGGTCGCATCCTAATTAGTGGTGCGGGACCACTGAACCACTGACGGGTGTTCCCAGCACCGCTAGGGTGGCAGGCACATGATTGTCCGCCCGCCATCCTAATAGGGCCCCAATTGCCTTCTGCTCATAAGTAAGTGAATTCCAGATTGAGACTATTCTGGTTTAATTTATCCTCAAATTAGACCACATGCTGCTCCCTTCAGCTCCAAATGAAAAATGTGTCTTTAATGTACCTTATCCATATGACTATTCTTTCTCTGAAGATCTCAAGTCCTCTCAGTGGAGTACCTATTCCTCCCACCAGCCCATATGCAAATTGGCATAGCTGAGGCGAAACAGGTATTCATGGCAATCCTTTCAATCTGTCAGGACCACGATCCATCGAAAACATAAATGACATGATATAAATGATTGGTTGAGAGGCTCAGGTGGTTCGAAGGCGGTAGGAAAGAAAAGGTTTAAATGTTTGTGTGTAAAAATGCTGACTATTGTGAATAAGGCTGGCATTCGAATCAATCCACGATGGAAGGAGCACTAGTAAGGCAGTCTTGTTGTCACTTAAAAAAATATATATATTTCTTTATTAACACTTGTTAGAAATACACAGGATTCGGGGTGATATGACATTCGTATCACCATGCGTTGCTAGCCGTAGGGCCCAGCACAGGAAAAGAAAGGCTTGTTGTTACTTATATTTTAAGCTTCCAGTTTTCTATTTTTAGTATTAAATACAGACAAAAAACATAGTGCTTTTTGTCTATATTTTTTTTTTAACTAAAAGATACAGAAAATTGGGCTTCTTTTATGTGACCTATTATGTCATATTATAGCAACACAAAAGATGATGTATGAAATGCTGAACATTGTCAAAAATCCATCCCCAGTCACAGATCTGGGTTAAACCTATTGTTTTTTTGTTCACCATTCCACCCCAGTTTGAACCCAGACATATGCAAATCAGTCCTGACCCTGCTTCCCATGGGAACAATCCAGCCAAAAACTGCCAAGCTAGGTCCTCCCTGGTCCGGAAAATAAGCATTCTGGAACCGGTTTTGGGGTATAATCCCTTATCAACCATGCTAGCCTGAATCCAGTGGCGAAGTGAGCACGGGACCCATGTCTGGGTATACCCTTCCCACTTTGGGCGACTATAGCAACACAAAAAGATAATGAGCGGAATGCTGAATATTGTCGAACATTCAACTCAAGTCACAGATCTGGGATAAATCCATCTTATTTTTGCTCACCATGCCACCCCAGTTTTGACTCAGCCATGTGCAAATCAGTCTTGACCCTACTCCCCATGGGAACAGTCCAACCTGAATCCGGAAAAAAGCATCCTGGGACTGGTTTCGGGGTATCAGCCCTCATCAGCCAAACTAGCTTGAACCCACTGGCATAGGTAGCATGTACCCTTTTCTGGGAAAGTCCCTCCCACTTTGGGATACTATAGCAACACAAAAAGATAATTGACGGAATGCTGAACTTTGTCAAACATTCATCCCCAGTCACAGATCTGGGTTGAATCCCTGCCACCTCAGTTTGGACCCAGCCAAATGCAAATCAGTCTTGACCCTGCCCCCATGGGAACAGTCCAGCCTGAACTGCCTATCGCAAAAAATCTTATGTATAATTGTATGGTTATGTATGATCTACCTGCTATGGGTAGTCCCACACTTCTTCACTGCAGAGGAACTGCTGAGTAAAAATATGTTTACTAAAAGGTTACCAAAAATCAACAGGAGAGGAAGGGTTCAGCACGGCTAGTCCCCTCAGTAGAATATCCAAAATCAACAAAGCCAGTGTACAATAATTTGAAACAAGGGGCACTCTAGTTAATGCGATACATTAATCAAACGAGCAAAGAGCCACAGATTCCCTGTGAACCGTTATGTTCAGGGAAAGCAAGTTTGGCCACTATGGAACAATACCCAGTGGGTATGAAAAAGCCCTCACTCGCCAACCTGGTTGGTGACATGCTTCATCATTGGGCTTCCACTGGGACGACCGAATGTCATCCCAGTGTGCTGCGACGCCAGGTTACTGCGGAGCGGGGTTTGTTTGTGTGGGGAAAGTGAATTTAAAATATCCAATCAAGTCAAAAAGAAACTTTAATAATTTTGCTTAATTGGAAAGGAGTAAAAAGGAGTGAGGGTCAAAAAAATAAAAGACCTGGTTCACTCCGTGGCGGTCAACATGTTTCTGCCTCATGGAGTGTTAATCGGGCATTCGTCAGGACCAGAGGGGGATGTGCGCAGCCCCGGTGGTGTGAACTCGCTAAGGTCCACCCAACCGTGGGCTGTTTGTGTGAAAAAACAAAAAAACACTGAATAGTGTAAACTCCGCCAGATAAATTAATTAATTATGGGGAGAGGAACGAGTTTACTCTGATGGTACAAGGAGACAAACAAACAGGAAGACAAAACATAAAGAGAGGTATCAATGTTTGTCACAAGCATCGTGCTCTACAAGTCAGGAGTTAGGAACTGATGTGCTCGAAGGACAGGTGAGTGCCTCTAGATCTACCTCAGGTGCCAAAAATGTGAGAAGCTGTGCACCTAGGTATAGTCAAATATCGGTGTAAAGATAACAGACGTTATCCTCTCAAGGGTGACTAGTAGTCAAATCTCGGAACGCATGTGAAATGTAACAGTGACACTCAAATGCGGAGAAATCGGGCTAGGGACTAATAAAACTGCACGCGATGCTCAGTGTGCAGAAAAAAGGAATGGATCTTACAGAGAGGCCAGTCCGTTAGAAGCCTCATGGATCCCGGGAGGGGGGTGGGAGCAAAATGGCACACCCTGCATCAGGAAGAAATACAAAGAAAACGGAGTTCGTGTGAATATCACGAACGGAGGAGAAAACGAAGGCTCGCTTACCTTGTTGGGCGAGGAGCGGATAAAATTACTTACGCCCTTGCTGCTCTACACCCGCGATATGCCTAAACAGCCTCTTGCTGCCGGGTCCGGATAGTAGTGAACCTGGGCCGGAGGTATGCATATGAAGGCCACTCGGCGTGTCCCTGGTCAGGCTCTCTAACAGAGCTTCTACCTGATTGGGTAGAAAGCTCTAACTCGAACGCTGATTGGCCTAGGGGGAACCAATCGGTGCGAAGATAATAAAAGACGAGGTTGTTCGTTGCGCTAGGCAACGCTTAACAACGAAGGGGGGAAAAAAAGGAGGTTTTACAAAACTTTAATGGCACGAGACCATGAGAGCATAGACAAACCAAAACAGAGCGCACGAGGGTGTGCATCAGGGCCTGGAGAAAAGCATGATACTGCGAGAAGGGACTATGAGGCAGATTCGCGCACTGAGTCAGGGAGACTGAAATAGGGCACGAATAGACCAAAGTCATAATAGCTGGAAACAAACCGGACAACCAGCCTGGGTGTCTGGAGTTCCTAATATGCAGAATAGTTATCGTTATAACAGGGAAGATGAGATGAACCCATCGACTAATTAGAGTCAAAGAGAGTGGAATCAGGGGATTTATTTGTAAATGATGATATTCATGTAGGATGAGAGTGTTCAAAGGATATTAACCCAAGGGACATTGTCATTCAACCCATGGAGGTTAGTCCCCAGACGGTAGACCCACCTCTGTTCCCTTTCAAAAAGCACTTTAGGGATGTTTCTACCACTTGAGATCTCTTCTATCACTGTCCACCTTAAGTCGTTGGTTGTGTGGTTGACAGAAAGAAAGTGTTCACTCATTTTGGTAGTTGTGCGTTTGCACCTAATGTTGCTCCGGTGTTCCCATATCCGGAGTCTGACCTTCCTCGTCGTCATCCCCACGTATCGTAGACCGCAGGGGCATGTAATGAGGTAAACCACATTCGTAGTGTTACAATTCGTGTGGCCTCTTTGGGTCCAGATCTTGTTGGGTTCAAGGTTGAGGGTTTTGGTATGTGAGGTCAGATGGCATACACTGCAGTCAGAACAGGGATAATGCCCAGTGATCTTGGGGAGGCCCCAAGCTTCCGTTATAGATCTCTGTGGGGTCTCTCGTGGCATCAGTGGTCGTGTGTGTACCAGATTGTTGCGGAGGCTTTGTGCGCGTTTGAATGAAAAGAGGGATTTTTCCCAGTTGCGATTAGCGCTGTTGATTATACCCCAATGTTTATTGATAGTCTTTTTAAGTTGGTTAGAAAGGGTGCAGTAGGTGGTGACACAGGTAAGGGGGATAGACGTAGTATCCTTTGGGTAGTCCGTTAAAAGTACATCCCTTGGTTGATTCCTCGCACATTTGAAACTTCTGGAAAGGAGGGGGGCAGGGTACCCTCTCAATCTCAGTTTGGTTGTTAAATCCTGAGATTGGCTCTTGAAATCGCTCAAGGTGGTGCAATTTCGTCGTAGGCGGAGGTATTGTCCGTAGGGTAAATTTTCCCTCAGGGGACGTGGGTGAAAACTGGTAAACTCGAGGAGATTGTTCCTCGAGGTTGGCTTGTAATAGGTCCTAGTTTGAAAGGACCCTCGTACCTTAGTTATCACCACGTCAAGAAATATAACCTCAGAGTCGTCATATGTATGCGTGAAATTCAGGTGCGGGTTCAAAGTATTGATCCATGTGAGGAAAGACTGGAGGGTGTTGTTACTACCTTGCCAGATCAGGAGCACATCATCTATATATCGCTTCCATAAGGCTATGGAAGAGCGGTAGGGGTTTGAAGTCGGGAGGATGAACTTCTGTTCGAAAGCATAGACGTACAGTCCAGCTACACTGGGAGCAAAGGTACTCCCCATGGAAGTACCTGTGGTTTGGAGATACAATTGTCCCTGGAACTCAAAGAAGTTCTCTACTAAAAGGTTACCACAGTGCCTGCATAGGGATCTCTCATATGTCGCCTTCAACTACACTAAACAGAACACCATCATCTCATACGCACTGCACAGTGCCCTTTTACATAACACATGGTACCAGCACAAGACCACAGTCAGCTCCTAAGCATCAGCCATGTCATGTTACGTCTGTTTGTTAATCCCACAAGCAGTAGGCGCACACAGGCTTTATTTGTCCCAAGAAGTAGCCCCAGAGAAAGCAATTTGCCTTATACACCTCTATCTATGTAGAATAAGGGCCAAGATCCAACCCAACAAGGTAGAACCACCAAGGGTAGTTGTAAACATAACCCCATATGACATCTGCCCAACTGCTTTATACATCCTGACTGAACCCACTGATATCCACACTGAACTGGACGGGATGCATGGGAAGGACCAAATAGGGGAAGATATCACATGGCCCAGAGACTTCCAGGACAAAAGATTTTTGGAGGTGGCGACACCCCTCACTTAGTGCACAAATACATCTGCTCCAGCACCCGTCTGCAAACTGAGAGGCTCTTAGTGCAACAGGGGCAGTTTTCTTCAACAAAAAGTGGTCTCCCAGATGTAATTCCTGTGTAGGGACATCCAGCTCAGGATAAAAAGGGAAATGGGTTGCATCGGGAAGGGTTGAATGAAAGTATGACTTCCCAATGTCAGGAAATATGAGACACTGAGGTGGGTGTATACACTCGGATAGAAGGGAAAGGACAACCCCTGATAGTACGGAAACTAACAATGTACTCCTTATGTTTTAGAGGAAAAGAAAAACGCTTATGATGGGCATCCATGTTAACTGCAGAGTGATTTTATATATTCTGGATATGCAATGGAGCACCTCCACACTGATGGATTTCTACTGGCAGCAAGTGTGCCTACACTCAACTTTCTCCCAGATGGGGAGGACTGTGTACCTGGTCACCATGCACACCTCAAACCTGGTCATACCTGTAGAAGAGTTATCGGACTTATACAAGCACCCATTAAGGAAGAAGACAACCTTTCTGCACCAAGCTCGTGAATGGAGAGCGGCAAACTATTTTGGCTGGGCTCAATTCAAAGACATTCCAGAGGAATTCAGACTGCTCATGGAAGCACAGTTGGGGGTCAATACCCTTCTTCACCCTGTAGACAAAAGCTAATGCCCGCTGGCTCCAAATAATCCAGTTGGAGATACTCAAAATGATGAATGAATGAATTTACACTTGTAAAGCACATGGCTACCAAAGGCCTCCCAGCGCTAGAGACAAAGCCTAACTCGAGACATGACAGCAGATTCAAAGGAACAACAGAGTCTTCAGTTGTTTGCGGAACAGAAGGTGGTTGGGTTCGAGACGAACAGGATCTGGTAGTTGATTCCAACATTTTGCCGCAATGGCGGAAAAATGCTGGCCACCACTCCGCACCTGGTTAACTCTGGGAACAATTGCAAGAAGTTTCTTCTCAGAGCGCAATGATCTTTTTGGAAGATACCGGGGGATGATGGCACGGATAATCGGTGGAGCACTATCCGAAAGGGACTTGTGGGCAATAGACAACAAACACCTTAAATTGGATTCTCTCGGCCACTGGCAACCAATGTAAAAAGGTGATGTGAGGCTTAGCGGATTCACGATTAGCGGCCTGCATCAGTAGTCGTGCAGGGCAATTTTGAACCGTTTGAAGTTTTTTGATAGTAGAGCCGGGGGCGCCTAGATAGATGGCATTGGCATAATCAAGCCTCAAGAGGATCGGGGCTTGTACCAGCAATTTCCTAGCGCTAAACGGCAGGAGGGGCAGAATCCTTCTAATCATTTTAAGGATGCCATAGCAGGTACCTGCAACCCTGCGTGCCTGTTCCCCAAGGTTCAGATTGTGGTCCAACTATACCCCGAGACTTTTAATATGATCTTTGGGGGGAACAGCACTGAGCTCAGCCTCAATTCCCTCAAAGAAAAAATGCAAACTATCCGCCTCATGGTAATGCAGCACTGATATGTACTGGACATAATGACCACAATGGAGGGAGTGGTGTGTGCCAGGATCGTGCCGCCTGCTGCACGTTCATCCCAAGGAATGACATAGACATTGAAACACTGACTCTTGCCATGTAAGCATTTCACAATCTACAATGAGACATGTGTGAAAAAGGATGTGCCCTGGAGCAGGAGTGCTTTTTTAATTGGTTCTCTTGGCTCCCACGATGGCTATCCAGTTTATGCACATCACTGTTGCCAGTTATCATTGTGTTTTAATTAGCATGTGGGGTATACAATTGGGGATCACCTGCTGTAAAAACGCAGTCCTCAAAGTGGAAGAATACAAGTAAATAGAATGGTAATTAGTGTAGAAAGAGAGCTGAAGGAACAACAGGGCCCAAATAATGTGACTATCCAAAAGCATGAGTTAGGTAGTGTAGTTGAAGAATCAACTAGAGGGGGTTATTTTAATATGGAAATGGATGCATTTATCACTGAAAATGAAATCTCGTTCTTATTAGCAGATTTGCCCGTTGGGAACTCTACATCAACCTCGACTAGAAAATATGTAGTCAAACAGGCCCTCAAGCCAAGGCCCGGGATTCCTGATTGATAGGTCACAGGTGGGATGGTGCGTAGATGGCAGGCAGGAAATTCTTCATCAATCCCACAGATAGGTGTAGCGACTTTACAAAGGGTCAAGGGGGATTGCCCCAATAATTCACACACGGCTGGAGGGGGTACACGGGTTCCGAAAAACACCTTAAAAGTCAGATGCCACTTGAGTTAAGACTACACAGCCAGTCAGGACCTATCACATGTTGTGATCACATGCTCCCCATGCTAGACATCTGAACATGTATCCACTGGCCACATTGTGTCCACCCGAAGTAGAGACCTACCTTTGGTAACCATTAGATAATTAATTTATGACTCCAAAGGCATCAGCAAACATTCCTCACCATATATGGTATGCCAGAAACGTTTTACAACCTTCTAAGTTTTGTATATAAGAAGGATACCTACAGATTGTAATTTGAGACAGTCTTCAGACCATGTGCCTGTAACTGTTCTCCCGTCCGCAGTGTTTTACTAGGCTTTCCTGTTTTCAGTTTCTATTTTTAGTAAATTTTGGTGTGGGTTTTTCCGTGTTTTCAATACCTTAAAATATCAGTGGTTCTCAGTAGTTACACATTTTCACACCATTAAAAACAACAGAAACATTGTTCTTCTGGTGTTTATGGAATGTTTCGTTTTTATTATTGCTTGCTTTCTGCACTGATTGTGCGTGTGTATAGACAGTGTGTGTACAGGGTATATGAGGTCCAAATATATTTTTACAAATCAAACTTACTGTACTACACCATACAATACTTCTTTAGTGAGTCTTTGGTCATGCACGCTCACTCTTTGCTTCCCATGTAAAGGTTTATCTGTGAAAAATCCCAGTCAACATTGGCACCTGAGACAGCACTCAATCTGCTAACTCTGGCCACTGACATAGCTTTCCATGCCAATACTGGGTGCACCTGAAGATTGTGATTCTCTGGGACAGGTTCTGCAACATATGTGTTGAATTGGGCGCATGTGCCCTCAGTTATTGAAGCAGTCAAAAATGAAGCAGTACTTTTCAAAGTCTGGAGGAAATTCCCCTTTACGGAAGGGATCTATAACTTATGTAGAGTACCTTAGTGAGGCTTCATTGACTTTAAATGCCATCGTTGGTGAACTGATGACATTTCTTTGCATCATTTCAAGCCATTTCTCATGCACTATAAAATAAAATTTCCTAAATTGCTCCTCATCATTTGTATGCCTACCATGAGGCAAGAATTCTAACATGGAACATGTTGCTGTGCCAAAGTCACTAAAAGTGTCACCCAGCCTACTCTCAAGGAGATGTTTCACATTGACACCAATTACGCTGAACGCTTGCTGGACAAGGATATTTTCAGACTCTAGTTTTTCGATTTTTTCCAATACAGCAGTCATGTTTTTCTGTAAAAATCTAAGAATGCAGTAGAGTGTACTTTTTCCACATCACTATATCACTATCAGTAGGCAACCAAAGATCCTCACATTTCTTGCCTTTGGCATTATCACTAAGCAAACATTCTGTAAACGGTTGCCAAATGGATAATGTAGCATTTGCGGCCTCTAGGAATGCGAACCACCGGCTAATTGACACAATTAGGATGACTCTTTCTTTGATGCCACACAAAGCACAAAATGAGAAATATTTGAATTTTAGTTTCAGCACAGAACGAAACAGTGCACCAGAATGGACTACAAAGTCAATAGAATTCTTCATTAACTCTCAAGATTGCAAAGATGCTTTCAGCATACCATCTAGCAAGTGACAAGGATCTCTTACAGGGAAGCACTTCAGCTCAGGTATCAATTTTGACAGGTCATCACACAACATTTTCATATATGCAGCTGAATTACTGCAAATGGAGGGTTTTTATCAGTTAGTATAGGTTTAAACCTAAAACAGGACAGCCTTTGCTTAATTAAAGAAAATGTTCCTGTTTTGCCAAATGCCTCCTGTCTTCTGTTTTTTAAGGGATTTCAAACTCAAGCAATATACAAACTCAAGCAATATATCTATCTAGATATAACAAGTGTTACTACTACTTGAATAATGGTCAGTGATTTACCCACCTTGAAAAGATGAAAGTTGAGTCTTTCTTCCTAGTCCTCAAACCCATACCCTTCAGGTCACTGCATTTTGACAGCAACAAGCATTCAGCTCTCTAAGCCATCATGCCAATACCATATAAATCATGAAGAGAAAAAACAAAAGTTATTCTCGGTTATCTGTCAAAGATATTCCAAACACGTGTTAATATCTCAATTTGTGCAAAACACATACATGTTCAACATTAATGTTTGAGAATATTACACATCATATATTTTCAGATTTAATATACCATGTTAATTAACACTTGTAATTAGAATTAATCCACTCAAAACCACAAAAGAGACATAAATAAATAAGTTGAAGCATGGATTTTACATCACAATTTCATTTCCTTTTCCTCAAAGTTTCCATAATAAATTGGTGATGCATTAGTGAATTTTCACTTTGCATGCATTTTACTCAATTGTAGTTCCTCTATACTGGTTTTGATCCCATATTACAATATTGTTTTCTACTATCTTATTTTTCACGAAAAGCATATAACAAAAGAAAATGTGGCTTGTCTTTATTTTGTTAAAAGTGACATCAACATAAATTGCTATTTTACCTATATAAAACATAGAAGAAGTGTTAACTATTTATAGTTGATGTAAAGTGGCCTCATAATTGGGAATCCACATAGCTTTCTCGGATTGCTGCGCTTTTAATACTCAGAAATACAGGAACTAATGAACAAGATATGACAAAGCTGCCAACTTTGGATGTGGGGAACCAGGTTTGAGTTCCGGCATCAGCTCAAATCACCTAGTGTCTTAGAAAATAAAATAATCTGACCCTGTGTTATATAATCTGGAGCTCATCTAAAGCTCTAATGTCCTTGAGCCAAATTGGCTCTTTCTAAAACTGCAAACAGCAAGGAGGGAGTTGAGTAATATTCATTTTACCTTATCCCAATATCTTGCCTTTGATCAAATCTGAAGTAGCCTGCGGGCAAGAAGAAGGGTTTACCCACACGGACGCCAGCACTAGCCCTGAAGAGACTGTTCAACATGGAAAATCCACTGCAGGCTTACTAGCTGTTCTACTTTCAAAAACAACTTCTAGTGCTGCTTGGAAATGTCTGTTAAAATCATGAGACCAAACTGGAGCCCACAAAAAAGCAGCTTTAATTGCAACAGAATCAGTGCTATATTTTATAGCCAAGTTCATCTATATTAACATTTTTACAATAATAAGTATCTCTAAATCTGAATTTACGTATAATTTTATATTTAAATTTAATCAGCCACTTAAAAAAAGTAGTTTGGGGAGGAGCTTCGCGCGCATCCAAGATGGTCGCGTGAGCACAGGGCTCCCCGGACCCTTGCCGCTCCTCGCAACTTATCCTGACATTATCCTGGATTTGTGGACGGATTCTGGAAGATGAACCTTGGCTGAACCCATAACTCTTCTCAGAACGAAAATCGGACCGGGGAGACCTGAAATACAGCGTCTTGCATTTTGGAGGCCCACCTGGGAGCTGTGCCCGGTGCTTTGGTGAACCGTGGGGCCGGGGAGTAGTTGAACAACAACGGCATCGGAGCCTTGCCAATGACCGCGCCCCCACTTTCAGTTTCGCTTTTGCACTTCTGCATGTCCTGATCGAGGAGCTACTTTGCACGGCTGGGGCGCCCTCCGGCCTTGGTACTGGACTGATTTGTGCCTTTTTCTCAACTCTCCCGAGCGGGCTCTCGGACAGTCTGTGTCTGATCTGCTGGTGCCCCTTTGCTATCGGTCCGGGCGGACCCCACCGGTGAGCATCGCCCAACATGGGGGGCAAGGGGGATCCCGAGAAACGGAAGACCAAGACATCCCTGCGTGGAGGACCGGTCCAGAGTAACATCAACCCAAGGTAAAGGGACCCCCGGGCCGGCGGGTGCCGTCATGGAGGACTCCGGTGGGGGTCCGTCCGTCCCCACGGAATTGTCGCTGCAGGACGTTATGGGCGCCATCAACGGCATAAGGGAGACCATCGCCCAGCAGTACGAGGCTCTGGCCCGTAAAATTGACACGGTTGCCGTTGATGTTACGTTAATCCGGGCGGATCTCTCTAAGACTAACGAGAGGGTTCAATCGCTGGACTTGAGGACATCCACTCTTGTCACGGATGTATCAGACCTCCAGGCAACTCTTGGCGATCTAAAGTCTGCAAACGACGCGATGTCCCGGCGGCTGGAGGATTTCGAAGGTCGGGCACGACGCAATAATATCCGTGTCATAGGTGTACCGGAGACTTCTAACAATCGTCCGGTGGACCTTCTGGTCGAGGATCTCATCCTCAATCATCTTGCTCCTTCCGGCCTGAGCAAGTTCTTCGCCGTGGAGCGTGCCCATCGTGTCCCGGGCGGTAGGCCTCAACCAGGCGCTCCCCCGAGGCCTATCATTGCAAAACTTTTTCATTACAGAGACCGGGATGCGATCCTGCAGGCCTCGAGGGTACACGGCCCAGTCAAATATGAGAATTCCTCCGTCAACCTCTTCCCGGACTTCACCCAACTCGTTCAGAAACAGAGAATGAGCTTTCAGGGGGTGAAGCGCCGTCTTCGAGATCTGGACATCAAATACTCTATGCTTTTCCCTGCCAGGCTTCGTGTGGAATATGAAGATCGGACTCTCTTCTTTGAACACAGTGAGTGACTGGTTGGATTCCCTGCCGGAACCGGGAGACCGAACTGGGCGTACTGGCGGTGCCGAGGGCGGTGGGCCTCTGCAGGAATAATTCTTGGTCCTCCACTTTGACATTTCCTTCTGTGCTCAGCCAGGTTCTACTTCAATTGTATATTTTGTCTATTAATGTTTCGTCTGGATGCGGGCGGGGACGGGTCCCTTTCCTCCTCTAGGGTCTTTTTGTAGCATGGGATTGTTAGGGCGACAGGCACACTGCAAGTTGGGGGGGCTGTATAGTCCGCAGGGGTACAGGGTGGGGGGGGGGGTGGCAATGGTGTGGGGGTGGGAGGGTGGCAGTGGTGGATGGGTTGTGTGTTTTTTCTTTTCAAGGCGGTGTTATTGTTTTCTTTCAGTTTCAGGTGTCTGGCTGCGTGCCCGGGGGTTCCAGCTTCTTGTGTTGGGATGGGGGGGAACGGGTTGAAACTGATGTCTTGGAACGTCAACGGATTGGGGGACCGTATCAAACGTGGGGTTGTGTTGCAATACTTGCGTCGATTGGCCCCTGATGTGGTATTTCTTCAAGAGACGCACTTGGTGGGAAATGTATGTCATGCTATGAACAGGGGGGGCTACCGACTGGTCGCACACTCTGGCTTCACCACTGGCTCCAGAGGGGTGGGCATCCTACTGCGCTCTTCCCTCCCGCTTGAGATTGACAAAGTTACTCTTGATGATAGAGGGCGCTATGCATCTTTGACTGGGCGGTGGGAGGGGCAAACTCTTTAATTGGTTTCGGTCTATGTTCCCCCGGGCCTCCAGACCTCCACTTTCTCTGATGTGGGTCGTATGTTACTTGAACTTCCTGATAGTCTCCTGATTGTGGGTGGGGATTTTAATTCCGGGATTTCTGGCGAGTTAGATCGTTACCCTCCCAGGGCCCTCTCTGCCGCCCAGGCGTGGCTCGGCGGGTTCTTGGACACTTTCGGTCTGGTGGACTGCTGGAGGTTGATACATCCGACACAGAGTCAGTACACATTCCACTCCGGGGCCCACGGGAGTCTTTCCAGACTAGATTATTTTCTAATGCCCGCGGCCCAGACCACCCGGGTCCGGGAGGTTAAGCACCTGGCCCGGGGCATCTCCAACCATTCCCCATTGTGGCCCCTCTTCGACACCGGGATGCGATCCGCCGGGCGGATCGCCCCCATTAACCCCTGGTACTTGCGTGACCCCAAGATTCGCAAGGGTCTCATTAAGTCGCTTGATCAGTATTTTCTGGAGAATGAGGGGTCCGTCTTGTCCTCAGTGTCCCTGTGGGAGGCCTTCAAAACGGTCCTCCGAGGACACACCCTATCCCTGATCGTGGAGGCCAAGAAAGCTAAGAACGGGGAGGTGGTTGCATTGGAGGCTGAGATATCGGGGTTGGAGGCTGCCTTGGAGATGGGTGTCACTCAGGACGGGCTCCATGCCCTCAGCCTGAAGCAGTTCGAAAATAAGTTACTTGTTACGGATGCTGCTCGGACAATGTATAGGGAACAGCAGGGTAGACTGTATGATGCTGGGGATAAGGCAGGTAAATTGATTGCTTGGCTTGATAAGAAGGAGAGAGTGAATCGAGTGGTCCCCGTGCTTCAGACGTCGGAGGGAGTGAGTGTGACTGACCCTGGTGAGATTGTGGAGTGTTTTGCGGACTACTTCTGTGCTGTGTACTCCCCGGTGTCTACTAGAGATGAGGCTGACTCTCGTCACTTGTTGAAGGATATTGTTTTGCCCTGCTTGTCGGTGGAGGAGCGTGAGCAGCTGGATGCCCCACTTTCGGTTGACGAGATTGCAACCGCGATTCGTTCCCTTCGCTCAGGCAGGGCTATGGGCCCCAACGGACTCCCGATTGAACTCTATAAACTGCAACCGGATAAACTTGCGCCATTTCTCCGTCGTATGTTCTCGGAGTCGCTTGAACTCGGCTCTCTCCCTGATGACCAACGCCTGGCCACTATCGTCGTGATTCCCAAGGACGGTAAGCCTCGGGACCGTTGCGCCTCGTATAGGCCTATTTCTCTGCTGAACGCAGAGCCAAAAATCCTTGCCAAGGTTCTTGCGAACCGCCTGCTTACGGTTATTTGCGATCTGGTGCATCCGGACCAATCCGGTTTTATCCCGCACCGGAATACGGCCCTTAACTTGCGGCGCCTGCATGGCGTACTTGCAATGGCTGAATATCTTTCAGAGCCGGCCATCTTGGTTTCCTTGGACGCCACGATGGCCTTTGATACGATAGAATGGCCGTATCTTTGGGCCGCCCTGGCAAAGTTTGGCTTCGGGCGGGATTTATTAATTGGGTTAAACTCTTATACGCTGCCCCGCTGGCACAGGTGGTTGTTAATGGGAGGGTTTCCCGGCCCTTCGTTCTTGGGAGGGGCACTAGGCAGGGGTGTCCGTTGTCTCACCTGCTCTTCGCGTTAGCTTTGGAACCGCTCGCTGCTTGGCTCCGTTGGGAACCGTCGATAAGAGGGATCCAGTGGGCCCCTGGCTTCGAGGATCGTGTTTCGTTGTACGCGGACGACATTCTCTTGTACCTCACCTCACCACGTAAGTCACTCAATGTGCTCTTTGACATCCTCACTTCCTTCGGCAAGAACTCTGGTTTGATCATTAACTGGTCCAAATCTGGTGTCTATGCTATATCCGGTGGCTTTCCTCTCTTGCCTTCTCGTTTTCCCATTAAGGCGTCCAGCTCCGGCTTTACGTACCTGGGGGTGTATGTCTCATTGGATCCTGCTGTCCGCTACGAGCATAATCTCCTCTCTCCACTTCGGAGATTGAGGTTAGACGAGGCCCGTTGGTGTAAGCTTCCCTTGTCTCCCCTAGGTTGCGCGGCACTTTTCAAAATGATGTCTCTTCCCCGATTTCTTTACGCACTTCAGAACTCCTTAGATATTATTCCAGCGGCCTACTTCCGGGAAGTAGAGAGCTTACAAAGGAGACTTGTTTGGGGCGGTCGTGCACGTATTGCTCTTGCAAAACTGACTCTCCCCTGGTACGACGGGGGCATCGCGCTCCCGGACATCAGGAGGTACTATTGGGCTTCCCAGCTATCTGCTATTAACCATGCCACGTACTCACCTGGTCCGAATCCGGCTTTCGAAATGGATAGATTTTTGTTGCCTGGCGGCAACTTTAACAGAGCGCTTTACTCTCGATCGGCTGGGAGGACCTTAACCGGTCCCACTAACATTGCAGTACGCCTGTGGAAGGCTGCGAATGTGGCCATGGGCTGGAATGATCGCTTGACGGGCGCGACCCCCTTGTTTGCGTCTGACAGATTGGGAAGCCTCTGGACGACGAAGGGATTCGAGCGTTGGGACACGATTGGCATCAGCAGAGTAGGTGACCTTTGGGTGAAGGGTGCGGTTAAATCCTTCGCTGCGCTGCAGAGTGAGTACGAATTGAGTGAGAGGGAGTTCTTTCGGTACGTTCAGGTTCGCCACGCTTTGCTCTCGGCCATCGGGGCGGGGACTGCAGTCCCTGTATCTTCGCCACTCGAGGACCGCATACTCGACGGTCACTTGCCCGACAGTACTATTTCCCTTATCTATAAAAAACTAATAAACACTCGGGCGGATCTCCTCGTGCGTCTGCGGGAGGCGTGGATCGGGGATGGGGTGGAACTGGACGACGAGGACTGGCAGTCTGCGCTGTCCTCCCCTAAGGAGGTGGCTATACCCGCGCGTCTCCGTCTTGTCCAGCTTAAAATTCTCCACCGTGTCTACGTGACGGGCCCTCGTTTAGTTCTGATGGGTTTCTCTGAAGACGGGCTCTGTAGGCGCGGCTGTGGGCTCAGCGCCACTTTTCTCCATGTTCTCTGGGAGTGCCGTAAGGTTGCGGAGTACTGGCGCCGGGTGCATGCGGTCATGGAATGTGTCACTGGGGTCGCCCTATTGCCTGAGGTTCGCCGATGTGTGCTGAACGTGTGGGAGCCTAACGATTATAATGCGGCTCAGACTCGGTGGGCGGCCCTTGGGAACATGGTTGCTAAGAGGGACATCGCACAGCTTTGGGGTTCCCGGCGGCCTCCCACTGTGTCAGTATGGAAGGAGAACATGGACTGGTGCATGTGCAGAGAGAAGACTGTGTATGTGGCCCGGGGCAAACCGGGAGCGTGGGGTAGAATTTGGGGCCAGTGGAACGCGTACCGTGGGAACATCTGCACACCCCCCCTCGTGGACTCATCTGATGCTGCCTTGTCCCCCTGATCCTGAGGTTCCCGGACTATTGCATTTCACCTGTAGATGGTTGTGGCTCTCCCGTCGCCCCCACCTCCCGCTTGATCATCCTCATTGACCACCCGCGGGTGGAGTTGGTACTGTGTGGTCCCCCAGCCGTGGTTAGACGCCTCTTTTTCGATGATTTCCGCCTTGTCTTTTGGTGTTATTTTATTTTTCCTTTTTGTTTGTATTTCTAAAATTTATGTCTCCGGATAACTTCTGAGGTGCACTCAGTACTCTGTCAATTCGGCTGAGCCCCAGGGGGCCCATTGTTTTCTTGATGTTGTTGAACATGTACATATTAGCGGCCGGCCCTGGTGGTTGTAGGCCCATGTTTGTATTGATTTTTAAATGCAATAAAGGTTTTCCAAAAAACAAAAAAAAAGTAGTTTGGAGAAGCATATTAATGGGCTCAGGGATATAACGCAATCTAGGAAGTTAAGAATTAATTATGTAAGACTTTCAAAACTAATTTACAATACCACAGATATTGTTTCTTAAGTATTTGAAGATTAGATCTTGCATGTTGACAATTTCTCCATGATTCATATTCAGACCTATCATTTATTATTATAGGTTCAGGCCAACCTTAATCGTGTTATTATGACAGTGAAATAACCTTGAGGCCTGTGGCACCAGAGAAACTGTTAAATAGCGTCTGAATCGAGAGACTCAGGCTGTGAATGCCAACCTGAAACTGCAGCAACACCAGCCTCTGTGTCAACTTTAATGTACAGCAACCAAGTGACAACACCTGTTAATGCTAGAAAATGTTAGACGTTTCAGATTTCCAAATGGTGTGGGCCTGGATATATGTATACCATCTGTTCACCTTTTTTACTAAACATAATGTGATTGCTGGCATCCGGATGAAGTTCTCTCTTAAAAGTTTTATGTTTGACATAGAGTCCTTAACTATGTTAAGACCATTGCAGGCATTTTTCTTTAAAGAACAATTGCAAGAGACTGCTTGGTCGAGCTGCCTCCTGTGGGGGAACAGTAGTTCCCTAAAATGTTTCACATATTTATTCTTTAAAAATGTGTGTAGCCCAGACCTTATTTCAAACATTGGAGCATATGAAATGGCTGCTCCATACTCAATTTCTCCTGGAGCAGGCATTTGCACCTATTATCATTATTATTATTTGGTATTGCCTATATTAATATTACATTTTCATTTAAAATAGTATTTCCTCTGATAACCCGGAACGGAGAACCTATTTTCCTACGTAATGTTCATCTCCGTGCAAAACCCAATAGTAAAATAGATATTGATGCACCAGCTTTTGGTGTAGCATTAGGAATACTAGGCACAGTTAAAATGTTTTGTGCATTTAAGTAATGCTTCTGTCAGCAAAATGTGCTATATACCCTTAAATAGAAACATGACCATGAAAACTTCTAGCTGAGCAGAGTATCTCCGGTCATCTATTTAGAGTCAGGGGTGAAAACATAAGTGTTCGAAGAGGAGGGCAGCAGGTGGTAATTAGCAAATGAATGAGCATCAACTGAATTAAGTTATACGTTTGTGGGCACTCACTAAAGTTCAGTTACAACAAAGGGGCCCAAGAGCGCATGAAGATCCAGCATACATGCTCCAAGAGTATGCTCGTAGGCAGGTGAGTATACTGTTCCTATAGAGGTGAGGGAAGGGAGAAGTTATGTATGGTGTTCTAACAGGCTAGCTATATTGGAAATAGATCCTCACACACTCCTACGAGTGTCATGCTTCATCATAGGGCTTTGCTCCTCATCGAGCCGGCATTGAAATGCTTGACGGGCACCCTCTAGGGGGCTCTTTGACGGAGATCTTTTTCCAAAGCCCTATGTGAAGTGCCAGTGTAGGGGCCTAGGTGAGATAAGCGAAAAGTGAGAGATGGGATGAGAAGTGGTAGTGAATTAAAAGAGATCAGGCAAATCTCTAGACTAACAACTTTTCATTCAGTGAGTCCGCCTGTCTGGTTTAAATCGTATGAGCTACCAATGCAGGCAATATTCCCATGTGGCTTATTAGTATGAAGAGATCAACATGTTTCTTGCCAGGAATAGTCAATATATTATCTGGGGCAATTCTTCGGGCCGAGGAAAAGGGTAATCTAATCTATACAATGCTTGGAACCATGAGTGTAGAGAACGTGATCCAAGCAGTGGGGTGTCTTTGATAATTCACCAAAAAAACATGATTAGACTGACCTTTGGAACCTAATATGGCTGACCTGTTAGAGCAAGTGAAGAACAAGGTACAAATAGAATAAAACCTGGGAGTTGATTAGCATTCTAGAAAGTAATGCATCCTAAAATCAATTAAAGCATGCACTTCTGGCATGCTTAACACCGTGGAGAACACCTATTGTGGTGGTATAACATACAAGGGTGGGAAAACGCTGTATTTTAGAGGACTTTGGCAAAATAAAGAGATGTCAAAAATATCCTACCGGGCAGGAAGAAAGACGACATGTGGAGCCCCCTCGTACTGCTCAGTTTTCTAAGTAATGGGGAAGGTACTTAAGTTGCCCTTTTGTTAAGAAGGCAATGCAGCACACCCCAAAAGTAACATACACCCCTAACTCAATCTTTTCTGCCGGGTATAGTCCATTAGTTGTAAATTTCATTCAAAGAAAACAATCGATATCCGTTCTTGATATAACTGGATATGTTGTATTTATTCATTGGTAATCATACAGATGTCCAATTTTCACAGCGCAGCCGACGCGCGTTTCGCCCAACGGGCTTTCTCAAGGCTGCATACATACAAGAAAAGAGAAAAACATAGTATCTAATACTCTGTATAAACAAATATGTAACCAGTATTTTGATCTATGTTGCACCGTGCATGCAAGTACAAAGCAAATCCATTATTGTTTTTTTTTATTTTTTTTTATTTTTTTATATAAAGACAAAAGCAGAGACCTGTCTCAAGGTCCAAAAAGTTAAAAGCACGGCTCCAAGGGAAAGTGCCCCCCAAAAGAGTCATCCCCTAGATCGAGTGATTTGTAGAGAGATAGATGCCGGAAGACTCCCCAAGTGGACAGAACGTGAGTATACAAAAGACCACAGAGTAACTTAGTCCTGTATTCTTGAACTCCCCAAGTTAATCATACACGTGCAATTGATATGAACGGTGAGTGTTAATAGGAGTGCCCATGTCAAGTGCCAAGTAAGAACAAAAAAAGAAGAATAACCCGTAAAGTAATACTATACAAGGTGATAACGTCTCACCTTGTAAGGTTCAATGTCTCATTCGTATTCAATGTATATCACTCGGAACAAAGTCTGTGAATAAGATATAACTGTATGTAAATGCTTACAATGTTGCTGTCATGATATCTACTGCGTCGTCTATTTACGCATTAAGTGTTGCTTACCTAATCTCAACAAGTCGGTCAAGTGTGTTTCACACGAAGTGCCTCAAGTTTAGACACTATCTGCGTTTTCCGTTGCTGTGATGTTATAACGACAAATAGGACCAGGATCCGTCCCCTCTGAAAAAAGTATATAGTAGAAACCCGTATTCACTAAATGCCCCGTACATGTCATTTGCAAAGAGAAAATGAATAGCGCGCGTATAACCTTAATTAAGTATTCTGAAAAAAGTATGAATTTAATGTTACAGTCTGACAGTGGCCGTTGCGTTAATACTAAGTGTTTACTCGTTCACATTTATAGTTAGTGTTGCCGTTCGGTTTCCCCAGCTCGTTCCGGACACCGCGTGTTTCTTAGAACATAAAGTCGCACCTATTTTGTGAAAATCCTCCTATGTATCATTATCAATCCCGAGAAGCGACTACGCTCTAAGTATTAATCCTGATAGGCACGAAAGTAGAGCAGTAGCCATTTTTAACGCGCATAATGTCACTAAGTTAAATGGCATGTTAAGAACATCGCGTCATAGAGAACCCGTATCACACTCACCTCACTAATGTCACTAGCTCTCCCACAGTTTCTGGGCGTCTAGAGAAAGACTGCTTCCCGCCATTACTTAAAGTATACGTGATACGTCAAGTCATTGAAATAGAAAGTAGACTAAAGGATTTGGTAGTCAAAGTTAGTTTCCATATACTGGCGGCCATCTTAAAACGGTCGAATGTATATCTTACGTCTTACGTCTATCATTATCTAGTAATGTCCCAAATCTCGTAAAAAACTGCAAGTATAAAGCACCATAATTATGTTTTTTAAGAAAAAAGAACCTTATAACCACAGTGGTGTTAAACAGGCGAGAAGTCCTAATGTTATATAATAAATATTTAAAGATCGGAAATGGAAAGGACAGATAGCAGCAGGTCATGCGGAGTGGGAATCCTGGAGCCACTACATATATAGAAAACACTGTTGTTTAAAGCATATATAACAAATGATCTTTTGTTGTTTCGTTAACACATATTCGCATTGTAATTATTGACAATCAAGCTATACATAAGTTACATGATATCCCAGAACAAGAAATTATAATTGTCTCTCATGGTACATACAGCATTGAATTATAGAAATTCAAATAATTCCTTATCGATGTTGATACCGTGTTCTACTGCTCTAAGGGAGATAATCCATTTGCATTCATTCTGTCTTAAAACGCTAACTCTATTGCCGCCTCTCTGATGTGGCAGTATTACCTCAAGGCCATGAAAAGTTATCCTGATCAGTTCTGTATGATTATGTGAAGTATTAAAATGTGAGGCTAACGGATATTGGGCATTATTGTTTCTAATGGCCCTTAGGTGTTCTTGTATCCGTTCCTTAAGTGGTCTAATAGTGCTGCCAACGTAGATTTTCCCACATATACAAATAATACAATAAATGACAAATTTTGTATTGCAGTTGATAAAATCATTGACTGTATGGATTTTTTCAGAATTGTATTTGAAGGTGGTTGTCTTGTTTAGCGCAAGTTGCCCTGGCGACATTCGTGTGGCGACCTACACCGTCTTCAGTGCCTCGGGAATGAGGGCTGTGGGCAGTTGGCTGCTTAAGCCGGTGTGTGCTGAAGTTCAGAAACAGCGAGGTTGCCTGGAACTGAGCGGTACCCTCGGGTAGTGTTGAATTGGTTGGGAAAGATGGGTGGCACCATCTTGGAGTGTAAAATTCAGCTCCTGTCGGGCAGTGATGGTTTAGATCACTGTCTGAAAAAAGGAGAGGGGTGGTTTGAGTAATTAGGTGGGTGCATAGTTGTTGTGTACTCAACTGTTAACAAAGTCTATACCGGGGTAATTAAAGATCCCTCAAAGCTTAGAAATAGTGGTTCAACACCTGAAGAACCTGGACGCAAATATGTCAGACTGTTCAAATGCGCAGTTAACTCCTTCAGTGCCCATGACGAGATGGTCTCGTCATGGAGCGCGGTTGCGCTGTGCCCATGACGAGATTATCTCGTCATGAACCCCGCCCGCTAATGCAACGCCCGGCACAGGGCGGGGAAAGGGCGTGGCACTGAAGGGGTTAATGCTACAGTTTATGACTGATGACTGAGTCCTAATAATTATCGGAAACATACTTTTTTTGGATGGTGTCCTGCCTAAAGTGTGCATGGTCCTAGCGACTGCAATGTACAGACGTTATCAGGAACTCATGTGGGAGGGGTTAGTCTGTGAGTTCCTCTAGGTTGGGAGGGATGATGGACGTTTGTCATGGCATGTGGTATGAAACTCATCATATGGGAACCAGAGAACCAGTGTGGTTGTGGCATGTATAATGGAGGTCATAGGTCAATTTCTACCCAAGGTATGGAATATGGGTAGAACACTACCTCCCAGATGCGGTAAGACCCTTAAACGGTTATTCCATGGTGTGTGACCAAGTGACCAATGATGGTGGACATTTAGCTTGCAACTCTCTAAGACCGTTGAGCTCCTTATCCACCAGATCTACAATTGGAGCATGATCACATCAATACAAGTAACTTCTCATAGGTGAGCCACTTACACTAAACCTCACCTTTATAGCGTCTTCGGTAGTGGAGGGACTGCAGCCTGCAGGATGTAGACGGTAAAAGATGGTGGCTAACTACTGAAAGATGAAAGAGCCCTAGCGCTCTGGCAGTGCTTTGGTGCTGCTTAGGTGGCGGAGGAGGTAAAGAGTCCGGCCATGCTGTGAACGAGCTGCACAGACTCCACTGATCCCTATGCACTATCTTCCCCTTTCCGCAGCTTACGACCAGATGGGCAGAGAGATGTTGGTGTAACTGGCATGCACATGATATTGTGACCCGGTGGCTAGGGGGGATGAGTCCCCTTTATTTGAACCTAGAGAGGGGTGACTTAAAGCATGGCCTTGACATTCTGATTAGTGCTGGAAAGACACAGGGAGAAGTGCTTGAGATCAATATTGCGCACAAGCCAAATTAAACTGGCAAAGGACACAGGTGAGGAGCGGATTATTTAGTGCATGTAGAATACTGTAAGATCCTGACTCACACAGGGCTCTGAGTAGATCTGCTACTGCTTGTCAGGTGGTTCTTTGGCATGCTGACATTTGCTGGCACGGTGGGGGCACTAGTGGCTGATGGCATTTATAGAGGACAGATTAGCTGTTGGTCCACTAGAGTCGTTCTTTTCTGATGCAAGATGGAAGCATTCATGGTGCTCTCAGATAATAAGAGACCATTCCATGGTCGCACACAAGACTTTTCGAGTTTCTGTTTTGAGCTTATCAAGGAAGCTGCTATACAAAAGAAAACTGACTATACACTCTCTTTACCAGGCCATTAGTAAGTTTGTGGATTCTCCTTCAACATTCCAGTTTGGCACCTGACTATCCTAGATAGTGCACGTTTTTAATTGTCCTCCGCTGCCTCAGTAACCAGCAAGTTCATACTACCTTTAGAGTCGTCAAGCTGATGTCTATCCTCAAGACTCCTTACATCCGTCCAGTCCTGTTACCCAGTGTTTTCTATTCTACACTTCATTGAATCTTCCTCTCAACTCAGTACCGGTTAGGCCGTGGCTACCTTCATATTCTATATTGGTGAGTGCCTAATACTGAAAGTCATTATGTATGGTGTTTATTATATGTGTGCCCAATCTGGGGCTGAGTAGTGTCAGCCCAGAGTGTGTTTCTACCTTCCCAACTCACTTTTCCCTTCACCAGGCCTACAGTGTGAAGACGGTTATGGTCTCTGGTAGTGTACCTTGTACCACACATAGAGGGTTGGAGGGTGATTATCTGCCAGATTCACTTGAAATGGAGTGTGCAAGACACTGAGCTTTAGCATGGTTAAAAGTAAGATGTCGTAGTGTCAATTTTAAATTCAAGGTTTTAGCATTACATTTAAAGTAGTTCAATTCCTCTTTCAAATGATCCATTCCCACATTTACTAAAGATTGAACAGGCTCAACAGACATTAGCATGGTACATGCAGGTCTTTACATTGGAAAGTAGATTCATGATATTTTTTATATAGAGCTGCACTGCAAAAGTTCTTGTGTGAATTTTTTGTAAATGTTTGGAGTAGAGAGGACATGGAGATGTCAGATTTGCAGGAAATACTTTAATGTTTTCATCCTCTTTGTACTCTACGTCTTTCTTTACTGGTGCTACTGATTCATAGACGGATGTGCCTTCAAGGTGCTAGACAAGCTGTTGGACAGGGCAGGGAGATTCCTGTTAGTCAAGGGAATATGGGTGAATTTTCAGTGGCATTGGGGTGATATATAGCACCATAGCACTAACATGGCCAAATACAAATTTATAGAGTGATCAGTCAAAACTGCAAAAGAGTTTGCAGAGAGTGAAATCTTTAGCATGGGGACATTTTGGTCTTGGATTCTAAAATGGTTAGATGTAGAAGGAGGTTCACTATGACTAAAGTAGAATTACTGCCACGGTATAAATAGTTTACAGATCTAAGACTGGAGGACATGTGGGGGATGCACCATGGGTACGAAAGGGATTCCTAATTTTTTCTTCAATGTACACAAGCCCCACTCTGGAGCCCACTACATAATGATGACTAATGGTCTCTCTAAAACGGGCAATACTAACATCATCAGCATCGGTTTGTCAGACCCTGAACCAGTCAGTCCGGACTGAGATATCAAGGCATAAACATCAAGAGATCATGGATAGTGTCTGAGAACCTGTGTCTTACAGGATGCTTTTAGGAATACTTGAACACCAGTTGTACGACTGAGTTTAAGCAGGACATTGTGTGGGGCACCTAAAAACAGTTGTTAGGGGAAAGATGCTCTCACTGCCATCAGCAGCTAAAAGAGAAAAACAATTTAGTTTGTATGAATAAAAACAAGCAGATGACACACAAGGCAACATGAGAAGAAAAGAATATAGAACTGACAATGCCCCTCAAAAACAGGTCAGGTTGGTGCAGCCTCTCAATCAAGCAAAGATGGTATTAGAAAGAGAACAGAGCGAAAAGTTTAATAGGTGGGAAAATCATGTGAGACAAAGTAGGGCCAGGATCAGGGACATTATGGCTCCTGGGTGACAGATACTGAATGAAGACAAGGAGAAGGCATTGATTTTTATAGAATACTATGAAAACCTGTTTAAGCCTGGTAGTAGACCTTGGTAAAGCACTGGGATCTTAATTCAGCAGGATGAAGATTAAGATATCTATCAATTAGTGAGATAAAGGGAAAGAAGGCCTCAGGCCCAGATGAGTATATGTGCGAGCTTTGCAAGATGTTTAATCTGTTGTTGACAACTGTACTCGCACTGTTCAACTCTTTTGATCCAAAGTGTTTGTAATACGTTTGATACTGAATGCAAATTTTGCATCTGTCCATAAACAAGAAAATGATGGTAACAGGTGCTTATCACATCGCCACAGTACATAATTAAATATTGATCTGAAAATACAAATACGTTTTTGGATGATAGCCAGGAGCTGAAACATTCTCATCAGGCCAGAATTGTGAAAGATTGACAGGCCTTTTACAGCTTGTGAAATTGGTCCACCTGCTGGAGAAGGCCCAGAGAAGAAAAGATGGGTCAGTTTTATTGTTTGTGGACAAAAAAAGACATTGATTGATTGATTTTTTGTATCTGCATAGAATGTAGAGTATTTACATCAATTGCCTATGGCATGATAGGCCATCTCTAACTTGATAGGGGGTGAGAGCTGTCACCTATCACACTTGCACATCACAAAGGTGTTAAATAGTGGGTTCCTTGGTGAATGAAGACACAGGAGTCTGGAAATCTTCTGAAGTTGTTTTATCTTGGTTAAAGGTGTAAACAGCTCAGCCACCCAACTGACAGCAGGCTCATCTCAGTACAGATGCAAACATTCTAACTCTGAGCCAGGGCAGCTTTTACATTCCAGAACACACATATGTCACTAAGAGATGCTGATGACTACAAAACACATAAGTATCATTACAGCATATCTCCATCCTTTATATAGAACACAAAAACAAAATTAAAAAAATAATAATAAATGAAAGAACAAGTAAAATAAATATCATGAAAGCATTATACAACATAGTCATTCAGATAGGAAGGAGTACGAGAAATCCTGTTGGACCTTTTAACAGTTTCAGGAACCATTTTATCTCCAACATTATCTGGAGAAGCGCACATATGTTTATTTTTACTACATACAGCAACACAACTCAAATTCCAAACTCTGTGGTCAGAAGTTCTTACAGCGTTGTCAAAAACTTTAAAAACCCTTATAGGTTTTGAATATTTAGCACCAGAAACACAAAAACCAGGCCCTTTAATCTTAACTAGATCACCAACAGAAACTTTGGTTGTTTAACAGCATGTCTCACATCATAATTTTCTTTGCTCTTTAATCACTTCTGATCTTCCTTATCTTGCCATGAGGTAAAATCCAGAACTCCACCCTTGACAAAAAGAAATGTATTAACCCATGGTGGTTCTAGAAAAGTATCAGGATGTCTCCCACGAAACAAGAGAGAAGGAGATTTCCCAGTTGTAGTATGGGGAGTAAAGCGATATACACAAACTCTCTTTGAAACTTCATCTTTTCAATTAAGACCATTCTGCTTTGCTAGCGAGACAGTTTCTTTTAGAACTCTATTAAATCACTCAACAGTACCGTTGGACGATATAGGGAACACTTTTTGTGAACTATACAACAATTATTAAGAAAATATTCCATATCACCAGAGACATGTTGAACACCGTTGTCTGTTAGTATCGTTTCAGGAATGCCTTCCTTAGAGATAAGTTTTTTTAGAAAATCAATCACAGTATTGGTATTCACATTCTTTGCAAAAGATATTTCTGGCCACCTTGAGAACAAGGGGTGGGCGGAATTTGCGAAAGAAACTTTCGCAAATTATCGCGAAAATGTTTAAAATTATCGCAAACAAGCGGAAATATCGCGAAGAAGTGGAATTTTTTTTCCCGCATGTTCGTGAGATTTTCTGCATGGTTGCGGGTCGCCAACTTACCCATGTGGTTGCTCGCGGGCGCGGCCATCTTGTTTTGAGTTGTCTCGCGGTGCATGATCGCGAGAAGAAAGACGTGATCGCGCGATGCATGATGTCACTGCGGGCGCGAACTGTCGCGAGACAGCGCAAATGGCTAAAAACAATCCAACATCTCATGGAGAACACGACCGGATCAAGAAAACTTGTCGGCGAACGCAGGGATTCAGGTAAGGCGATCGCGCGCGTGCGAGAATGTATTATTTTACAGCGCGAGCAAGAAATAAATTATCGCCAAGCTGCGGAAAGCGGAAATTTTGACATTTTCGTGCTCTCCGCGGAACGCGAAAATGTCAAATTATCGCAATTTCCGCGAACGGAACGAAATTTTTGCCCAGGCCTATTGAGAACAGATCCATCACTACAATGATAAATGTGTCAGACCCATCACCATGTACAGGTCCTAAAATATCAAGAGCTATGTCCTTCCAGGGACCACTAGGGCGAGACCTTTTCTCCATGGGTTGAGTCCTAATCTTTAAACTTTTCTCACTAAGAGAACATTGAACACATTCTCTAACCAAACGCTCTATCTGAACATCTAGGCCAGGCCACCAATAACTAGAGCGTACTCTTTCTTTAGTCTTAGAGATCCCTAAGTGTGCTTCATGAGCTAAATCTAACAAATCTTTCCTTAAAGAAAAAAGTGGAACTAATCTGTGACCCATCAAAAGCAGTCCTTCACAACAGGAGAGCTGATCTCTCACAGACCAAAAATCTTTTACAGATGAACCTCCCTGTTCTTTATGATGCCAACCATCATGAATCAGATTTAAAACATTTTGAATGACCTCATCATCCTTACAGGCATTTAACCAACGTTCATGAGAAATTACTTTGTAATCAATCTCACAAACAAAATCATGAGGATGATCAAAAGCTGGATCAGTATGAGTGTCAGATTGACCAGTGTGAACTAGTCTTGAAAGTGTGTCCGCAACAAAATTATCAGATCCAGGGACACGTTTGACAGTAAAATTAAAACCTTGCAAACCAACAATCCACTTAGAGATTTTTGGAGAAATAGAATCAATACTTTTTCTTGTCAACACTTCACACAAAGGTTTGTGATCAGTTCTTACTACAAAGGACGTACCCAAAATAATTTTATTTAATTTTTTTAATGGCCCAATAGACCACAAGAGCTTCTCTCTCAATTACTGAATACCTAAATTCAGCACCTTTCAAAGTTCTCAAAACAAACATGATGGTGTTGTCTGGACATGTGCCACCTTGATACAAAATAGCACCAAGGCCTTTAAGACTGGCATCAGTAGATATAATGGAACATTTAGTGGGATCACAATTTTGAAGATTAGGTGCATTTTGCAATTTGAGTTTTATTTCAATAAATTCTTTTTCACATAACTCGTCCCACACAAATTTGGCCCCCTTTTTAAGCAAATTCCTCATATTGAATGTGGCGTCCGCAAAATGTTTAATACATTTATTACAGTACTCAGCCATCCCTAGAAAACGCATGAGTTCTTCTTTGGAAGTGGGAGCAGTTAGATCTTTGATGGTGTTCCCTAATTCCGCCTTGGGAACTACCCCATCAGCAGTTATGGTGTGACCCAAATAATCAATTTTTTCAAGACTATAATTTGCACTTCTCATGTTTAATGGTAAGATTGTGAGCAGTAAGTCTGTCTAACACCTGTCGAATTCTCTTCACATGTTCCAACTCATCACACCCATACACCAAAATATCGTCTTGGTAGACACAGACTCCAGGTACATTAACTAATACCTTCTCCATAACTCGCTGGAAGACAGAGGCAGCGGAGACTAGGCCAAAGGGAAGTCTTACGAAAGCAGTTAAATCTCTGGAGGATTGGTCAAGCAAAATCTGGTGGTATGCGGATGTCAAATCAATTGTACTAAAAATCTTGGCCCCACGTACCATACTCAAAAGATCAGAGATGTTTGGGAGTGGATTTTTATCTACAAGTACACAATTGTTGAGCTGTCTGAGATCAACACATAATCTCAGGGACCCATCGCTTTCCTAGCAGCCACTACCGGAGCCAACCATGATGTTCCTTCAACCTCCTCAATGATGCCCTGAGATTTAAGCTTCTCCATTTCTTTTAACATTTAATCTTTAACAGTGAAGGGAACATTACGTACCTTACTAGATACTGGAACGGATCCTGGAGACAATTTTATCTATGACAATAACCCTTTAAACACCCTAGCTTGTCTCCAAATACTTGCGGATATTCTTCCATCAGCTGAGTTTGTAAGGAAGAGTGATCAACAGACTTGATTACACTTCTCTCTTTAATAATAGTAGGAGGAGTATTATTGGGGTCTAACATGACACCGAGATCTTTCTGATGCCACCAACTAATTATACTGTCACCTTTCTTGGAGACATAGATTTTACCAGAAGTAATGCGACCTACATACTCTATTAGGCCCACAAAATATCCTCTCAGTTCAGTGGGATCTCCCCCATAGGCAGTGGGGTGGATGTCAGCTTTTGACAGGTTAACTTTTGAACTTAAATTATCACTGAATAATGTACTTGAAATGATAGTAATTTTTGCACCGGAGCCGAACAACACTTTGGTTTTATGACCTTCCACAAGTATAAAATCTAAAGGCCCATCACATCCGACCTGAACAACAATCTGTCCACATTCAAAATCATGTTGATCAGTTGAATTCTCATGAGAAACCTCATTGACACTTCGTTTATAAGCTTTGATTCTGCAGGCAATAACAAAATGACCCTTCTTCTTACAATACGTGCATATAGCCTTCAAAGCCGGACAGGATTTATCATTTGCCCAGTGCCCAGTACTGTTACATCTATAACACTTATTTTCCTTACTAAATTGAAAGCTAAACCTGTCAGTTTGTTTGTCTTTTGTTTGAGATTTTATCTGAGAGTCTTTTGGCTTGGAAATTCAATTTGTATCTTTGAAATTGCATATCTGCAGTTCTACTGATTGGATTTTTGTCTTTTGCTCTCAAATAATTTATTAAATATTACTCTATTTTTATAAATTGGTCTGGGATTTTTCTTGTGTTGGTTTTAAGCCAGACTGCTTTTGTGCCAAGCTACCAGAAGGTTAAGAACAAGTTAATTTAGGGTTACTTGTGACTACACTCTGCAGGAATTGTGGTTTGCTCCTGAGTAGGATTTCACCCCCCTCAACCAGGTATCCAATTTCCCATAATGCCAAAAGTTGGTGAACTCGATGAAGTGAACATTACAGACTATTCAAATGATTGGGGAAGAGTTAGTGTAATGAAATAGATTACACACAAAATGGTAGGGCAGGATGCAGCAATGCATTGAAAATGAGTGTACCTCTGTGCTTTCGTTATATTTTTTAAGCCCTAAATAGTAAGGAATACACTAAATAAATTAAAAATGACCCATTGGGTTTTGTTTGACAATGTAAGCTCCCAAAACGATTCTCTCCTCTGATGAGAATGATTATGGCTAAGGAGATTTCAATTTTCCTGACGTATCATCTACTACAGCATAGCTCAACCGCACAACCTGGTGGAATTGACAAAGAGGGGAAAGTAAAAAAAATAGGCTGATGTGGATTCGGAAATATTAATTAGGCCCATATGGGACATGTTGTGGCTACTCGGGAAGGCCAAATTATTAAGGGCCTGATTTAGAGTTTGGCAGAGTGGGTATTCCATTGTAACTGAGATGGAGTACCCTCTCCCCCAAAGTCTAGGTCCACCTATCTGATTAAGAGATGGGTAGACCTTAAGTATCTCAGTGACGTAGCCCACTCCACCTCCATCATTGACCTGCTCCTCCAATGGTCCGACAGTACAGGACATCGGAGGTTTACAAATAACCCTGCCTTCCTGATGTAAGGTGGACGGTGTTATATGATTCTTTGCTGTTCACCACCCCCAGGTAACCTAGTAGTGGGGGACAGTAAAAAAACATATGACCGCTCCCCATACACCATGAGAGACAACTCTCATGGTGTGTGGACCTTTAGTTTTACATTTCCCAATGTAGAAATCCTGCTTTAGAAGTTTATTTTTGGAAAATGTAATACTTTGCAAAGGTTTAATGGGCGGCCATCATGTTTGACAGATGCGTCCAGCAAACCTTTACAACATTGACAGGAACCACCTTTACAGTGGTTCGTGCCAATGTTTAGAGTTGTCCCCAAGGCTGGCGGAAAACTCTTAACTTGGCAGACAGAGGATACTTGGTATTACTGGGTTAAAGGTCTCCAGATAACGACTGATTTACCTTAATAAACCAAACTCTAAATCAGGCTGCAAATCTTTCCTTCTGCCAGCCATAGGGCCCTGATTGATGTCTGGAATATCATAGCTGTTGAGAAATCACTGACTTCCCTTTCATCCCCCTTGCACCAAATCCCTACAATCCACAGTTCCTACCAGCTTTTCATAGCACAGCACTAGATAAATAGAGACTGGGAGCCTGCAAGATGATAGCTGACATGCAATAGTACACACATCAAAGCGTACAAAATGTATAGGGAATTAGGTGGCATAACTTGAAGTGACACAATATTATCAGTTCAGTTCCTGGTGGTGTCTGCGATTCTGAATGGGGTACCTCAAGAGAACTAACCTCATTTGAAAAATTCCTTATGAGTTTTATTGGTACCAAAGGGCTAGTCTCCTCACTCTGTAAATTGCAGTTGATGTGCACCACAGACCTTACGTGGTGATATATATTAAAGTAGCAGCCTGAACTCAAATAAGATATTTCCCTACTAACGCTCTAGTTAGTTTTTCTTTAACTATATGATTTTCACAGGCTGATGATGTCGTGGTATGCAGGCTGTCTCTGTAATGAGGATTGGCCAAGCTTCTGGCTTTGTACCTCTAGGGTAGATATGGAACAGCTAGGAACCAATCAAAATGCAGAATTCCGGTAGTGTACAGGTGACAAGTTCTTTAGATGAATACATTGAATATCACACTAGAGGCATTATCATCCCAAGCACAGGAGGATGGGAGTATTCCTCCACTGGATCTTATTCCAGGAAGTTGAATGCAGTGAAATGTAATGATGCAATTCTCTTCAGACAACTTTGAGCAGTCAGATGATCTTGAATTCATAAGGGGTAGTACCTAGAAGATAATTGAGTACCATTGGAACTAACTGGTAATCATCTTATTTGGCATATTAAAAAGCAGTGAGATGTACTCGTCAAGGACAAGTTAAATGGTCTTTTTTTCAACCTGGAAGCTAGAATGTGAAGACTGATGAATTAGTTTGCCCAAGTGCTGGGATGGCCCAGGATGGAAACTTTAGAAGTATTTCTCTGCATCAGATTCGAGTAGAGGAGCTTCATATGAGAATATGTGCTTCTGTTTGATATTGTGGATGTAAACTTCAACTCTAAAGAAACGTCTAACATTTGTGATGGGGGTCTACATTTTTTTTTACATTTTGGATATATGAACCCCCACTGCAATAAATCCTTTAACTATTGCAGAGGGCCATAATCCATGATAGGGAGCATATGAAAAAATTGTGCACATTTCCTTTAAAATGGATTTATTCCTCCTATTTGACAAAGATTGACAAATCAAAGAGCTCCCTCAAATCAATCCATTAAAAAAATATTGTAAGACCCTTATAAGAAGTTGAGACTGTGTTTGTAAATTGTTAGAGTTTAGCAGAGATCATCCATACCTAAATCATAAGAAATCGAGTCCTTCCCAACACGTCAGCTGAGCATATAATTCATTTAGAAGTCGATCAGTTTTTCGTATTGAGCTATGTACTCCATAGGATCATGCTTATTTGCCAGGTTAGCTAGTGAAAGAATTTCCTTTATTTTGCTTTCCATTCTGCATCATACCGATTTGGAATCCAGAAGCCCCTTGAGATGAAGGAAGGAACTGCTTGTAATAGAATTTGACTCCACATACCCATAGTTCTGGGTAAAATAAGTCTACAATTTCAAAACACAGGCTTCCAAATAAATAGTGGGGGAGAGCTCCTTCAGCAATTGCAATGCTTCCTCCTTACACCACGGTTGCCCTCGAGTGGGGTTGTCAATAATATTAAATGCACATTGCTAATGCTTTGGCTGAGTGGGCATCTTTTGGCCACTTTTTAATTTACCCTTCTTAGACCAGGTTCCTGACATAAGTCACCACATGCTCTATTTCTTGGTCTGATCTAGGGAACAGGGCAGAGAAAAGGTTCACATCCAGGAATATAAAGCAGACAAAAGAAATTGTCACTGGGGAGCAAAGCCACTTTGCAATTAAAGTACCCTGGAAAGCGAATATCTTTCTTCTCAGAAATTCAGAAATATCATGTTATTCACCTATCCATACCTTGTGCTCACTAAAACATCAAAACCCCTAAGTACTCCTTTTAAGAGATTAGCGTTCAGGCTGAGGTACACATGCATTGTTCACATTAAGAACCGTCACATCTGCTTGGAGAATCAGAAAAATCTAATTCTACAGCTCAACAGTCCCTCGCCCCATTGAAGGTTTATTTCATGGGACAAAAATAAGGTAGAAGGTGTATAAAAAAATGCTTTTGATCTACCACTGGAGGGTCCAAATTAGAGTAGCAATGAAATACCCTTCAACTTCTAAAATATATAGGCCCAGATATACTCTTTACGTCAAGTTTGCGTTACTTTTGTAACACAAACCCAACAAATAGGGCCTGATTCTGATGTGGTTAGTAAAGCATTCCCACCTAGGGCCAGATTACGATGCAGTTAGGAAGGCCTCCTAACGGGATTTGCTCCTTCCGAATCGTATCGGGAACGTGTCTTCCCGACCGAGGGCCCTATTACGATGCGTTAGGAACATATGCTCATATTGAAGTCACTGGGAGTCCAACCAAACCTTATCTGGAAGCATCCGGATGCATTGCACTCAGTTGGTTGGACTCTCCCGATCCGAGTGGGTTGGGAACCATTTCCAAACCAATTCGGACGGGAAGCTTTCCAAACCGCATCAGAATTGGGCCCAAAGTGTTAAGGGTGGGATTACCTATCCAATGCAAATCTGGATTTGCGTCAGATAGTAGCCCAAATTAATTCAAAGTTGGACAGTGCGCTGCTTTTTGCTACATTGCGTTGTTGCGGGGATTCTGCTCATGCACAGAACTATGCACAGGAAACCAGGACCTCAGTGAATTGTGGTGTACCAAAAAACTCACCTCAGTACCCAGAACCCCTAACCGACTAGCGTCAGTGTCTCATTCGTTCTCCATATCATTTCGAAGCTACCAATGATTAGACAACCCAGAACAAGCGACTTAGATTACTCTCAGGAATGGTGGGAATCAGAAACACCTTTTCGTTATTATTCTCATATCAGTCTACAACAAGTGTAATCAGAGACACGGAAAAGTTTAAAATGTTTATTTTTAACTACATGCTCTAAGGTGCAGTACTTTGGCTGACATAAGAAGACAAATGATTAGAAATAAAACCATCATCATTGCTACAATTCCATAGAAAATGAAGGGAGAAATCATATTAAAATGACAGTGGAAACAGGTCCTATAATACCTTGTGAACCACCCTCCCCTGGCTGGTAAGCTAGTTTTATATACTAATAGAAGGTCTCTAGGTTTGAATGGGGAACCCCATACCTCAAAAATCGGGGAACAACTTTTACAACGCAACTTTTACAACGCACTACCAGTACAACGAAACTGTTACAACGCGAGTGCATTGACAACGCAGGACATTACAATGCAAGTCTTTACATCGACTTGCACTAGATGGCGTGCTAACATTAAAAATAGTGTAGTTTACTATCCCAACACCTTCCCTACTGTTACGTGGACTGGAGTTGGAATAGTAAATTACACTCTTTTAATGTTAGCACGCCATCTAGTGCAAGTCGATGTAAAGACTTGCGTTGTAATGTCCTGCGTTGTCAATGCACTCGCGTTGTAAAACTTTCGTTGTAATAGCATGCGTTGTAACAGCATGCGTTGTAACGTCATACATCCTCAAAAATCAGTTCAGGTGAATCACATCACAGGATCAGCTCTGCTCTCTGTGTCTGGAAAGGTTTTCTCCAAGTGTCTGAATCATGCATGCAAATGCAATATTAAAGGCACCCGAGTTTCAGATATTTGCAGCTGTGTGCTTGTTGTGTCTAGAGCGTGGGCCGATCAACCTGAATTGAACAGCATACATTGTTATTTGACCGTGACGGTTTCTGCACACAGTGTTCAGACTAAGGGCGCGGTGCGTGTCTAGAGATGTGAACAACAGACCGTTCTCATGTGAATAAAAAGCAAGCAAGCAGTTGACTTGTAATACACGCTACCTATAGTGTCGTGTGCAAAAGCAGCAAAGTGGCAAGATGGCATTTAATTTCTAAAGCGCTTATGCTAACATAACAATGTATGCAGACAAAACCCTGTCTCCACTACAGCGTAAGGGAGTGTTCCATGAGTGGTGCATGGGCATTCTTATGCAACCACCCATGGGCTTGGGTGCAAATTCCATCTACAAAGAATCGAGGACAGGTATTTATGCCAAAACCTTATGCCTCTTTGTGGCAGGTGCAATGGGGAGAAATATTTTCATTTCTACTTGGTTTTCCTACTTTGCTTGTGTCCTGTTTTGTACAGAATACATACAAAGTGAGAAAAGCCTTAAGCATAGTTTTTGTACTGGAAATGACTACCTTCCAGCACAAAACCTATGCTTGAGAGAAATCAAGACACTCTTGCACATTTGGTGCAAGGGTTTGTGTGTTGGCTGTCAAAAGTGCACCAGCCCAGGGAGAGAGGTGAACAATACCACATCTTAGTGGATATGGCACTGTTCTGCTCTCTTCCTTTCACGCATTGCAACACAGTCACTTTGGATGCTTAGTGTGTTGTATGACTTCTTAGTAAATCTGACCTAAATCTTGAGAGAACCTTCCAGTGGAATGTCTTCCGCCCTATTATTAGTTTCCTAGAGAAAAGTTTCCTCTTAGATTTTACAACTGATTTAATGTTACCTTGAGAAATCAGAGGATTTTTTGCTACAAGCAAACTCTTAATTAGGACCAACGTTTCTTGCAGGAGCATTATGTCTAATGATGAAACGAGCTCAAGCCATCAAGAATCCACCATCATGGCCCCCCTTGCCAAAACTATTCGAAAGTTTGGCTTTGAGACATTTTCTTATGCAGACGACACTCAACTACTCCTATCTTTTGATAAAGATAGGGAGTTAGTGGATCAACGTTTTGTGGAAGGCATGACTGCCATAGCAGAATGTATGACGGTCCACTTCTTGCAGCTAAATGCGGCTAAAACTGAAATCTTGTTGTTTGGTCCTGCACTCACCTCATGGGCACCTGGATGGTGGCCGACGGTGTTGGGCCCGGCTCCCTCTCCTACTCTGGTGGCTAAAAATTTAGGAGTTCAGTTGGACATACGGTTGTCAATGAAAGATCAAGTTATGACCACTGCTGGGACCTGCTATCGCATTCTGAGTATGCTGCGTAGAGTGTTCATTTGGCTGCCTCTGACAGTACGCGAAACCTTAGTTCAGGCTCTGATAATCGGTCGCCTTGACTACTGTAATGTTTTGTTGGCATCTGCAAATGAGGCTCTCTTAAGTAGACTACAGGTTGTCCAAAATGTGGCCGCACGCTTAGTTCTTAGTAAATCTCCACGTACCACCGCCGGGCCACTTTTGAAGTCACTTCATTGGCTTCCTATTCGCCAGCGAATTAAGTTTAAGCTCTGTTGCTTTGCACACAATGCAGTCTTTGGCAAATGTCCTAGCTATATAAGTTTAAGCTGTATCGCCCGAACCGGAATTTGAGGTCAGAAAATAGAGGTTTTCTGGTGGTTCCTCGTTTTAAGAAAAGTTGAACTGGAGGCAAAACAGTTGCCTTCCTGGCCTCCAAACACTGGAACTCCCTGCCAGAGGTTCTTCGGAAATGTTCTAGCTTGATGCGTTTTAGAAAACTCCTCAAGACGGAATTATTTAAGATCTGAGCTTTGTAAAGCCATGTCGGCCTGCTCTGTTTTCTATGCTAGCACGGAGATACCTCTACGGGGGTGATTCCTGCGCTTTATAAACTCCATACATACATACATGTTCTGAAAACCTATTGCATTTCACCAAAGTGTATTCACAGTTCAAAAGTTAAATCAGTGCTAGACACCCTTAAGGGTCAAAGCCTCCAGAAGGGGTCTTAGGTCTAGACTTTGTGATAGTAGAACTTTCCTCTTTCTGGCCCAGGATACAATGTGATGACCAGAAGGGATAGATGGAACACTGGACTTATTTTGACAGTAGGTCGCCGATTTATCAAGACTTTGTGTTACTGTAAAGTGACGCAAAGTCTTGCTACAGTATTTACTTTTTTGCACAAAACCTTTTTTTGCTAGGAAGGTTGCCCTTTCTGTGGCACAATTAGCACTTTCTTTGGGTCGTACCTGGACATTCCGACGCCATCACGCATGGTTTTTGATGTGAAGCCAGATCTACAAAGATTATGAGACCTGGCTTTACATAAAAAAATTATGCATCCTTGAGGCAGGCACAAAGTCATTTAACTGCTTTGATTGCACTTAACTTTTGAACCATTGAGAAGTATGTATCTTATTAATATCACCAACTGCTGGTGTGAGTTTGAGAACATTTGTTATTACCTAGTATTAAGAGACGTTTAAGAGGAGATTAGGTGTCAGCCTAGTTCACTGTTCAATTTATTTAATAAGAAAGTGTGTGTTAACAAGTTGTCAGGTAATATGGAAGTTTATATGAATGAGAGGAAAACCAATCTTAATTATTACAGATGTGAGAGGTATGATTATTTAGGTAACTCAAAATTCAACTATTGGTAAAATTTGTACCAAGTGAAAAAAAAAGACTTTGTAGGAATGTCACACAGGGTAAGCAGAATGTTGTTACTGCTGAGCCACGTGTAGTAAAAAATGGATGGAGTCTTGATGTTGTTATGTTTGTAGAGTTGGATGGAGGTATGTGTAAAGGCAATGTTAAGTGTAACATTAGTGTGAATGGGATAAACCTTGAAATTATGGTCAATGGAAGATTCATGCTCATGTCACACATGTGAGCAGGATTGTGGTTCAAAAACTATGGGGGAAAGTGAAACTCTTGTGCACTGGCATAAAACGGTGGTACACAGGACACAGAATGAACTTACTATGTTACTTTTGGACTGACATGGATTCTATCTTTAGTGATAATGTATAACAAGTAAATTATTGAGCCAATTGAATCATCACCACAGCTTTTATTTATTTATTTGGTCCTCATATGTGACAATCCAGCGAAGGGTGTTTGTTACCATATAATTAGGTTCTGGAATCGGATTGTATACCCACAGCCTGCTGGGTGTTTCCTTCCCCTGATACACCTGCCTTCAACCTATGTTTAGAGGTGGTGATGTTAACCTCATTTTACCTCTCCTTGGATTGGAATATCTTGATCCTTGGACCATTAAGTGACTATTGCCTGATTGGGTTTTTACTTTAATAATGACTACAGGCTATACACAAATATACTGGGTAAAAGACTCGATAAAGTAATAGGAGACTTAATTGGGATATCACAGAAAAGGATCATGAAAGGCAGGCAGCTAAATGACCTTACTCATGATTTGGTTTGCCCCATAGACTTGGCCACAGATAAAAACCTTCCATTAGCCATTATGACAGTGGACATCATCCCAGCTTTTGCTTGTGGTGATGCCACTGAAGAACAATGGAGACTAGAGACTCTATATTGACCATTCCTGTTTGAGCAATGCTATATAAGTGGATCAACATAACCTTACAATCTAAATGAAACTGTTTCCATTCTGACTGGAACTGAAGTGTTCACCACTTTTAACCATGCCAGAGTTTATCACCGAGAGGTCCCTGCGGAACATTTTATGCACCTAACAGCTGTTATCACACCAGAAATTCTGTTTCAGTTTAAAAGATGCAATTTAGGCCAATCAGTGCTGCCAGAGGAGTCTGCTTTCAGAGTGACACGTTTGTGTACCAAGATGATATATTGGTTTATGAAAGGGGTCAACAAAGATCAACAATAACATAATTTTAATCTGAGAAAAGGTTTGAGGGTGTTAAAGGAAAAGAGGCTTACTTTAAAGTAAATGTAAATGTAGTTGCTCAGATGTGGACAAACAACTTCACAAGATAGTATCAAATAGAACAAATCATGCTAATGCTATTTTGGATGCTTCTGGGCAAGTTTCTAAAGATTACATTGTGTCCATTCTGGGTCTTTTAGAATTTATGCCACGTTATAAGCAATATATGCTCAGAAGGTGGATCCCTTAAGATGATTGTTGAAAAAATTGTAAGACTTGGTATGGGTGCTGCTTATATGGGAACTTTTGTAGCTATCCGAAATTAAATTGTACAGTCACCATGTTTGAAAACAAGCGGTGGATGTGAGTGACTGCAATGTGGGTGCTGTACTTTCAGCATGATGGGAGTAAATAATGGGAGGTATTCTATGGGCTGAGAACATTGAGGTGAGGATGAAAGGAATCATTCAATGATTAAAAAGGAATTCTTGTATGTACTTGAGCTGTGGAATATTATATAACATTTTTGTGGGGACCAAGATTTAAACTAAGCACTGATCATAAATCTTTGGTAACTATGTAGTCTACTAGGGGTGGGCGAGTGTTGACTAAAATATTAGATTGGCTGCCTAGCAGTAGCCATTTTAGTACAAAATGAAATATCTACTATTGAAAAACAGTGCTCACGCTGACTGAATGTCTTGTTTAGCAGTAATGAGTGGCGTGAAAGATGATTGTGGAGTGTGAAGTGGCATATACTGTTTCAGAAGAAGTAATTGGAATTTTATGTCCAAGAACGATGTGCAATCTATGGGGGGGTGGTGTTGTGAAATGGATATTGATGTGATGTAGCATTGAAACTGGTAATCAAGTATGTACTTGAAGTTTTACCTGTAGATCGCAAGTTAAATGGGTATTTATATGTCTTTTGAAAATTCGGAGCTTGGGTTGAAGGGAACATCGGGGTGAGAGATGATAATTAGTTTCACCTTTTGGATTAAGGCAGAATATTCTTCATTAAGGTCATCAAGGAAATTTGAGGATGTCAGCTACTAAGAGAAGGATCAGGGAATACTAATGGTGGCCATGGATGGACAATATGGTTCAAAAGTGAGTGGAGTGGTGCGCTTTGTGTGGGAATTGTGCTATATCATCTAACATTTGCACTGTGCCTTCGGTTCGGTTCAAAAGCTTTTATACGGTTTGTATGAGTACAACCATATAAGCTAAGCAATAAAATACAATGAAATATTATTCCGCATAATCTTAAACAATTTAAAAAAGGTTATTCCTGAACCAGCCCTAATATCTCGTAGGGAATGGTAGTACACTAGTCATAAATACATCAATAAATAAACAATTATTACATCAATTGAGGATAAAATCAAACAAATGTCAATACTACATATATTAAAGTGCTCAATAAACGTTGATTTTCAACAGAGTAGAGGGCTCCACCTCACTGCAATAAAGTGACTTGTGCATAAGTGCAAATTTAGCCATAACATGGTAGTATTACATCAATTTGGAAATAAAATAAAATCAAACATATGTCAGTACTACATATATTAAAGTGCTCAATAGACATTGATTTTCATCATAGTAGAGAGCTCTACCTCGCCGTAATAAAGTGACTTGTGCATAAATGCAAATTAGGCCAAAACAAAGTAGAAAACTCTACCTCGCTATAATAAAGTGACTTGTGCATAAGTGCAAATTTGGCCATAACAAAACACAATTTCACATTTGTTCATATTATTATAGATTTCCTAGCAGCTCTACATTCCAAAATAAAAAGTGCAACATGGAAGCAAACATCTGAACTCTGAAGAGAACATAATAATTTCATGGCATCTGCTGTTAAACGAATATTATATTTTAAAAGGATAGGTTTCAAATAAAATGTCCTTAAAAATACATAAAATTTACAAAATAACAAAAAATGACAACAACTCTGTTTGGAAACATTGTCACAAGGGCACTTTAAGTTAGAACCTGCCCCGATTACGGGGAAGGATACAAGATGGTGTGCAATTCCCAACCTTAAACGTACTAGTACAAATCGATGCGATTGTCTGGACACGTCCATCAAATATGTCTGGAGTCCACTCTTAAGATTTAATTGCCTATAAAATACAGAGGTCTTTTGGATCCTAAGCAATTTCTTTCTTTCTTCCCCCTTGTAAAACAAAAACAAATCTTTTATTTCTTTTTTGGAGAACGGTATTACATAATCTGACTCCTTAGAAATAATAAAATCAAATAGTATGTTATACCAATGGATAATATAGTTCAACCACGGAATGCGGGAGCAGTAGTCTAACTTAAGGCAGTCTTTAATTATGGACCGTGTAAACTCAGTTTCCTTTTTATGCCAAATTGAACGCCATAATAATAAAGGACGTAAGGCAGCCAGATCTGATATATATTTAAGACCAGTTTCTTGATGTATTAGGTCAATTGATGCTGAGGCCGGGACACACAGCATCCGTTTAAGGAAATTATTTTCATTTGTTTGGAGTTGGGCCGTAGAGGCATAACCCCATAATCCGGCTTAATACAAGGCTGACGAAACACATCTTGCGTTATATATAGTTACCATATCTTTTATTCTATGGTCCCCTATTTTCGCGGCAAAACTAAAAATGCCATTGGTATTTCTAGTCACTTTATGTCTAATATTTTCTTGCTCATTAGTCCATTTACCATTACCATCAAAGCTAATGCCTAAATAGCAAAAGGTCTTAACAGCTTGAATCTTCGAGCCTTCTAAAAAGAAAGACCGCGGTGACTTTAATTTCTTACCACATATCATGGTATATGTCTTTAGTTTATTAATTAACAATTTCCTACCGTTAATAAAATCAGTAAATGCATCAATAAGGCGTTGGAGACCTAAAGAGGTACCTGAAATTAAAACAGCATCGTCCGCATATAACAATACAAACACGACAGTATTATCAATTTTGGGGGCGTCAGCCGGGATGTTATTTAAAACTATGGCTATTTGATCAATAAAAAGGGAGAATAAAAAAGGTGCCAGTACACAGCCTTGTCTAATACCTCTTCGCACATCAAAGAACGGGGTTCGCTCACCAGTAGACCCATATCGTACACTGCAGGAAAGTTTCTCATATACCCTTGCTAAAAAGAACACAATCTCTTTTGGTGCCCCCGATTCGAGCAATACTGTCCAAAGGAGCGAGTGGTCCACTAAATCAAATGCACTGCTCAGATCTGCGAAGCATAAAAACAAATTTCCCCCTTTCACCACTGTGTATTTATTAATAAGTAGGTCCAGATTTAAACATTGTTCGATGGTCCCTAGGCCCTTCCTAAAACCATACTGAACTGGAGTCAATATTTTTGAATCTGTGGCCCATGTTTCCAGTCTTTTTAAAAGCACCCTACTCATCACTTTTATTGAAGAGTCCAGTAGTGATATTGGGCGATAGTTACATGCTTCAGAGCGCGAACCCTTTTTATGAAGTGTAACAATTAATGATTGGGCCCATGATGTTGGGAAATTCCCCGTAGCAGCAATATTAAAAATTCTTGTAAGGATTGGTGCCCAAAGGTCCATTACGTCTTTGTATAAATCAATCGGAACACCATCCGGTCCTGGTGCTTTGCCCCCTTTGCTGTTTTCTATCCCTACCCGCACCTCCTCAACACTAATTGATAATGCTAATATAGGCCACGTAAAATCATTAGATGAAAAAGAATTTAAAAACACCTTATCCGGGTTAAAAATGTTAGAAAAGTGTGCAATCCATTCCGTACAATTAACATAAGACGTCAGTTCAGGATTATGATCATCCTTTAAAAAAGGGCTATTTACAATTTCCCCAAAAAGTTTTGTGTTATTGGTTTCACTTGCCATACTTAATTTGTCTCAGGCATCTGATCTCATCACCTTTTTGTGCGCCAAAACAGCTTGTTTATAATCGGTTCGCAACTTACGGACAAGTATTTGGTTACGGGGCTTAGTCCTTAGTGCTGATTTTAATTTAAATAATACCTTAGTACATTCAGAATCAAACCACTTCTTTCCATCTTGTTTCAAACCTTTAGTATTTCTAGTTAAAATGCTCCTAATTACATTATTTATATTAGAAAATTCCATATATAACATTTCGGGGGTAGCCTCTTCGCTAAGACAGTAATTAATACTGTCTCTACATGTACTGACCACATCCAATTGTATCTTACGTGGGTCCACGCCATCCCACTTAATTCTCATGCCATTCGGCCTAATAGGGAGGATATCTAAGATTGTATTAGCAGTATTAGTCAATCTGTTGCCCCAGGCCAACAGTACTATGGAGATACTATTATGGTCACTAACCACCTGTTCTGATATCCAAAGGTTCATATATAGACTATTCTTCGAAATTAAGATACGGTCTATATTACTATTTGCATTCCTACCAGTAAAGGTTGGACATTTGATATGGCCCTTTCTCATAGTACAATCTAACAGCTCAAGATTAAATTTTGCCATTCGTGTATTAAGGGTCATACCATATTCACAATGCGGAAAATGTAGCATATCATCCTTAGACCCCACTGCAATAGTATAGGTCTTCATAAAGCCACATGAGTTAGTATATGTAGCGGGGCACGCTTGAATATTAAAATCGCCTGCCCAAAAAATAACCGCAAGTTTATTGGAAATATTCAGTACCCTATCTATCTCTTTTTCCAATGGATCCAAAGGAGCTCCCCTATCTTTATGAAAGCTATTATTATAATGATTAATTAACATCAAATCCTTGCCCTTTGGGAACGATAGTCGCAAAACTTGACTATGATTACCAATAAATGAATAGGTTACGATTTTGCATCCAATCAATTTGGTGGAAATAAGCATCAGTAATCCACCCTTTGCTCTACCTATTGGAGAGGGTGTAGCATTTAAACAATATGATATATAGCCTTCGACTGTGACATAGTCTGTGCTCCATGTTTCTTGTAAGCACATTATATCGCTACCGAAAGTGATATAATCCTGCCAAAAAGGCGTACCTAATTTTTTCCCGAGACCTGCGATATTCCATGTTGTCAGTGTATACCCTTCTTGTATTTTTGCTCCTTTAGGATTATTAGGGTTTGTGGGCACGTCCACACTCGTTGAAGACTCTGCAGATGTACTGGTGGTTAAGTTACCAGTCTCATTAATAACAATTGTCTTACCCATCGTAATGGGATCCATATATAAAGAATGGGTATTACTTATTTCACTTCGCCTTGTTGGTAAATTAGAACTCACCATCCTCCCCAAGTCAGTGGTCCCCACTATATTTTTGAGTCAATCATTGTCCTCCATTTGGGTCAAACACTGGAATCTATTATATAGTGGTAAAGGAGATCGCACTGGACGGGTTACCGATATTATGGGCAACCAGTTGTTACTGGGATGGTAGGCCATGTGGTCAATGACAGAATTATTTGCCAATGAATGTCTATAAAAATAGGCAAGTGGCAATAAAGTTGTATTGAATTCCCAGCAAGAAGGTGGAGGGGCCCTAAGCAAAGTTTTATGGGCCCAGACTGGTGACCTAAAATTAACTATGATGCAGTCCCCATCAAATGTTTTCGTTGTAGGATCTATCCAACCCACTCTTTGTGTAAGTATAATCTGATCTGCGCCTAGTGTTGAAAAGCCACAATTTTTAGTTAACCAATGAAGGGTTTTATTTTTGAGGGTTTCATTAGTTTCAAATTGCCCTTCCCGCAATCTGGGAACATTACAAAGGACTGTGACATATGCTCCACATTCTGGTGGTAGATTTATTACTGGTGGTACGATGATACCTTTAAAATCTTCTAAGTGACGTAAGCCCTTGATCTGGTCTGTTGTTTGGTCCCCTCGTTTCCCATTGCCTTCCGTTAAAGTAACGCCATTTTCCATCAATGCTTTATCCCTTTCTTCACATCTTCCACCATCAATACAACGACTAATATTATTACTGATGATATTGGGTAAGTTATTTGGAGCTATTCGTTGTGTAACTGTTCCCCCTGACTTATCCTTAACACCCTTGGTCGTATATGGGACAGATTCAGGCACAACCTTATTTAGAGTGGATACAGATGGGGGGGCGACTGTTAAGGCTTGAGTAGTCTTAGTTAGGCAGGGAGTTTGTATTATATGCTGTTCAATAAGACCTACCCTAACTTCAATAACATTAATTTTCTCACAAATTGGCCCTAAGAGTGTTGATAACAGCGTCTCCATTCTTTCCCAAAAGCGCTCATCGCTAACCTCGATCTTCTTTTCATTAAGCTGAACATCTATAACACTTGACTGGCCTTCACATTGTTCCCCCTTTCGGTCCAACGAATTCAGTGCCGTTTTATGATGTGTTCGGCTGCCTTTACCCCTATGTTTATGTACAGGCTGCTCCTTATTGATGTACTTTTGTTTACTTTTGGCTTTTTGCCCTCTAGTTCTTACAGACGAGCTTTCAGCATTTATCCTGTCCGAACATATAATGTTAGTCAACAATTGAGTATTCTTGTTGCATCAAGGCCCTTACTTTAGACCTTACTCTGGGCACTGAGCTGTTAGGACTATCAATACAGACCCACTCCGGGACTAATATCACCGCGATAGTATGCTATCGCCCGCCAGGTTTATTTAGCCTTCAGCAGCAACAAGCATTACTTACTACCCTAACTAATATCGCCCTCTCCCATCATAAGCTTCTCATCCTTGGTGATTTTAATCTCTGGTGCAACGGGACCCTTGATTCGGGTCTCGGGAATCTAGTCCAAGCCTGTGATAGTTTTGGTCTTTCTCAACTTGTCACTAAAGCCACCCATACAGCTGGCCATCTCTCAGATCTGGTCTTCGCGGCCCCCGACCTGGTGGCGATGGGGGAAACCTTACCTATGGACTGGACTGACCACTCACTCGTTAAATTCTTTATTCATACGAGCAGCGGTCCTCATAAAGCCCCCATGTCGTCTACGGAAATTAAGTATAGAGACTGGAGGGCCCTCATTCGGCGGCACCTTACCGGGGAGGTGTTCCATTTGGAACAGCCCTTCGATGAGAAGTTGAATATAGATGAAAACTACACCTCTCTCTGCACCAGAATTACTACGGTCCTCGATGCCCATGCCCCGTTAAAAACACGTAGCTGCAAGGGCAAAGACTCTGCCACCTGGTTCAATGATAAACTAAAAAATGTAAAGCAAGGCTGTAAACAAGCGGAGAGAGGGTGGAGACGCGACTATCACAACACCTCGAAAGAGCTCTGGAAAACCAAGGTCTCTACCTATAAGAAACGGATTAAAAAATCTAAAACTGAATACTATTCCTCGCTGATTTGCAACACCATCAACAACTCCAGGAGTATTTTTAACATATTAAACAGCATCACTAACCCGGAGTGCTCCAAGAATGCGATTGTCCCGTCCCAAGATCTCTGCGACAACCTTGCCGCATTTTTTAAGGAAAAAATCGAACTCATCCTTAAAGATCTGGACATGCCTCCGGAGCTTGGCCCTCCATCTGGCCTGAGCCCTGTTTTGCCAGTAGAACGATCAACTAGCCCTGCCCTGGCTACGAGTGAACTGCTACTCGAGTTCCCTCTACTTACTTATGAGGCCTTCACTAAATTAGCCAGAGGGATCGTCTCTGGCTCTCCTTTGGATCCGGTGCCTCCCAAAATTTGGAAGGAATTTGAGGATGAACTATTCCCCCCTCTTCACCAAGTCTGTAACCAATCTCTGGTGACTGGTACTGTTCCAGTTCTGTGGAAAAGGGCGTTAGTCTCTCCTCTGTTAAAGAAGCCCTCCTTAGACCCTGACTGTTCTAAGAACTATCGACCCATCTCCCTGCTGCCTTTCCCCGCCAAGATAGTTGAGCGTTTGGTTAGTAACACTCTCTCCAACTATCTCGAACGCCATCTATTCTTGGATGGGGACCAATTCGGTTTCCGGCCTGCTCATGGGACCGAAACAGCCCTTATCACCGCTATGGACGAGCTTCAAAGGCGTGCAGACAGAAGACAGGCAGCGTTTCTGATCCTGCTCGACATGTCTGCCGCCTTTGACACGGTGAACCATAGGATCCTAATGCGGCGGCTGTGGGAGGCGGGAGTGAGAGATTCTGCACTGCATTGGCTCCATTCTTTTTTGCAGGATAGGCAGCAGGCAGTATCCATGCCACCTTTCCAGTCAGCTTTTTCCCCGGTATTACATGGAGTCCCTCAGGGCTCGGCAATCAGCCCAATTCTCTTTAATATATACCTTAGACCGTTGATCTCTCTCATCAAAAGCTTCGGCATCAAGACTGTGAACTATGCCGACGACACGCAGATGATTTTCTCCCTGGAAGGCGAGGACTCAACCTCCGTGGAGGCTTTACATAATTGTCTGCGTGAAACGTCTAGTTGGCTGAAGGATAACTCCCTTCAGTTTAACGCAGGAAAGACGGAGGTGCTTTTCAGTGCAGGTACTAGGATTCCCCAACCTTTTCCAACTAATTTTTGGCCTCCGGAAACAAGGTCCAACATACAGCCGGTGGAATCTGTGCGCAACCTTGGGGTTATGTTGGATCAGAGGCTCAGCATGGAGACGCATGTTCAGAAAACGTCTGCCTGCTGTTTTGCCATCCTTCGCTCCCTAAGGAAAGTCTTGCCCCTCTTACCTACCTTTGCCCGCGCCCAAGTGGTTAGATGTACCATTCTCAGCAGGTTGGATTACTGTAATGCCCTCCTGCTCGGGTCCCCTGAGTTCTTGCTGGACAGGCTCCAGAGGGTCCAATCAGCTGCTGCTAAACTGGCTTTGGGGTGGCCGCGAAGTTCTCATGGAGTGTCCGCATTGGCAAAACTGCATTGGCTTCCTATAAGGCAGAGAATTCATTTTAAGGCCCTCTGTATAGTTTTTAGGGCTCTCCATGGAGCTGGTCCAGCTCCCCTGCAATCTAAATTTGCCTGGTATACCCCATCTAGACAGCTTCGATCTTCTGTCGCTAAACTGGTAGTTGTTCCTAGATTCAGGAAGGTCAGAGCCGGGGGCAGATCCTTCGAAGTGACTGCCGCCAGACTGTGGAATACTCTCCCTATCGAGATTAGACACACCGGCGAACTCCTCCCGTTCAGAAGGAAGATTCAAACCTGGCTTTTCCCTTGCGAGCCCGCTTTCACTATAGTCTCTTTTTCTATCAGCGCCAGGATGCCTGCAATGGTGACAGCCGCGCTTTACAAATGTCTAAATAATAATAATAATTATTACCCTCAAAATCCGTTGGATCATTAATAAGAGGGAGTTCTATACTTAAATCCTGCGCCTGCAATACAGGTGTAGTAGAAAGTCTGCTTGCCAAGGGGGACAAATCCGATTGCAAGATGTGGTGATTAGTGAGTATCTCAGGATTTTTATCTGCCCCTGGAAGTCCGGCATATGATGTCATTAGCATAGAATCAAAGGAATTGGCCATTACTGTAGATGAATTAACAGGCAGTTAAGGTGGGGCTGAGCCAATATGAAGTGAGAGGCGTCTTTCTGTATTCTCTATCGCTGTGGCAACTACCCCAATAGTCTTTTGTAGCATCCTGTCTATGGCAGTTAAACTTGGAAGAGGGTTATTTGTAGATTTGTTCTGCCTGGTGTTAGGACGGGATTGTTCAGGGGCATGTTTCTCCATTTCTAATAACTACACCAACAATATATCAGTAACAGTAACTAATATATATAGGATAATACTAACAACACAACCACACCGATCGTTAACTAACCCCGTAACGAGTATGTTGAAACAACCAAACCCATAGTCACTTCAGCGTTCTTTACAAGGGTAGGCTGGTTACCGTTGGGTCTTATCTCAACACCGGGCACACGTACCACATTCAGCCAAGGGGGGAGGCCCAGCCCAGCCTCTACCAGCCCCGGACGGCCACAGACGCGGGGCTTCTGTCCTCTCTTTTACGCCTCCTGGCGCGGATGTCTCGCGGCGGATTCCGGCCGCGAAGGCTTCCGGGACTCGTAGTCACCCCACACTGCGGACGCGATTAACAGAACTGCGGCGGAGGGAGGGACCAGGAACGGGACACCACAACAGCTGGTTGGCAATATCCGTATACTCCGGGAAGGAAGGGCAGGTGGGCAGGTAAACAAACGGCGTATCCACAGTTAATTAGGAGCCACCCGCTCCGTCGGGCCTCTGTCCTCTCTTTTACGCCTCCTGGCGCAGATGTCTCGCGGCGGCTTCCGGCCGCGAAGGCTTTTGGGACTCGTAGTCCCCCCACACTGCGGCCGCGATTAACAGAACTGCGGCGTCGGGAGGGACCAGGAACGGGACACCACAACAGCCGGTTGGCAATATCCGTATACTCCGGGAAGGAAGGGCAGGTGGGCAGGTAAACAAACGGCGTATCCACAGTTAATTAGGAGGCACCCGCTCCGTCGGGTCTCTGTCCTCTCTTTTACGCCTCCTGGCGCGGATGTCTCGCGGCGGCTTCCGGCCGCGAAGGCTTCCGGTACTCGTAGTCCCCCCACACTGCGGCCGCGATTAACAGAACTGCAGCGGCGGGAGGGACCAGGAACGGGACACCACAACAGCCGGTTGGCAATATCCGTATACTCCGGGAAGGAAGGGCAGGTGGGCAGGTAAACAAACGGCGTATCCACAGTTAATTAGGAGGCACCACTGTGCCTTCAATTCCTATTGCCTTCCATCAGATTCCTGGAGCAAATTGTTGTGGATATTTTAAGTCTCTTTGCAACTTGGGACCAAAGAAAATGTTGTGCCTTGGTTTTAGTAGATTATTACTCAAAATGGCCTGAATTAAGAATGATTGAAAGGGTGACTTCTAATGTAGTCATAGATTTCTTGGAAGATGTTTTTGTAGAACGATGTTACCAGAGTGAGTGGTATGGGATAATAGCATGCAATTTGTGAGTACCAAGAAGGGTGAGTATCTGAATAGATATGGTATTGTCCATAATTGAATTTTGGCTTATCATAAATAGCCAGGTGGAATGCATCAAGAGATTCATGAAGGAGTCAATATAATTATCTGCTGATGGGTGTATCTGTCTGCAAGTGACTTTACTTTCTTATAGTTCAATTACAGCAAGTAGATGATTGACTAAAACTTGGGAGGGTGGATCCACAACACTAAGAAGACAGAGAATGATACCTTCCTAATTTTATTAATGTAGTTTTGATTAAAGAACAAAATAAAACATTATGGGGCATATTATCAACAAATGGCATTATAATTATCGCCGCTTTAGCGGCAGAAAACTGCTGCTAAAGCGGCAATAATGGGCTTGATAATATGCCCTGGAGAATTCCCATAGAAGCCCATGTTCTGGTGTCAACATGGGCTTCTATGGTAATTCTCTGTGGGATATTATCAAGCCCATTATCGCCGCTTTAGCAGCAGTTTTCTGTCGCTAAAGCGGCGATGATTTTAACGCAGTGCTTGATAATATGCCCCTAAGTTGCTCCAAAGGAAAAATATTTATCACAAATATTATTGAGTCAAACTGTGGGGGAGACTTACTAAGAATTTCCGCTTTATTTGCACCACAAAAGTGATGCAACTTGGCACAAAATCTATTTTTCACGATTTACTTTCCAGCGCTAAACTTGTTTAGCACTGTAAATAATGTGAAAGTAATGTAAAGCAGCACTATGTACTGCTTTGCATTACTTAGCGCCAAGGGGGCGTACCATGGGTGAAGCATGGGCGTTCCCATGCAACCACCCAAGGTTTCTGATGCTAAACCCAATTTACTAAATATAGTAGACTGGGTTTATCATCAGAAAACTTTGCCCTTTTAAAGTAGGCGCAAGGAAGGAGAAATGCTTTAATTTCTCCTTCCTTTTCCGACTTTGCATGTGTGCTGCACTGTACAGCACGCATACAAAGAGGGAAAAGGCTTGAAGTTATGTTATGTTAATTGCGATTTGTAGAGCACCTAATACCGGCAGGTCTCTAAGCGCTGAGAGAGAGTAGCCATAGCCCACCCCAATGAGTGAATGTTAGCCCCAGGTCAGCATCTGTGTTATGTCCAGGCCTCTGTGAACAGGAAGGTCTTCAGTTTTTTCCTGAAGGGAAGAAGGCTTTTTCCTGACCAGAGGTGTCCAGGCAGCTTGTTCCACAGCTGCAGGATCAAGACCAAGAAGGCTCGCCCCCCCTTTAGTCGTATTGTTAAACCGTGGGGCAGGCCAGCTGGCCTCCCTCGGAAGACCGAAGGGTGTGGCCGGGAACGTATCTCCCTAGGCGCTCCTTGATGTATCCTGGGGCCTTCCAATGAAGGGCCTTGTGGGCAATGCAGAGGCCCTTGAATCTGGATCGCTGGTTGACGGGGAGCCAATGTAGCTGTTGCAGCAAACGTGTGGCTTTGCCCGTCCGGGGAGCCTAGCTGCATCATTCATCGCTACTTGCACTTTGCTTAGCAGCTTTTCCGGTAATCCAATATGTAACCATTGCCATAGTCTAGGCAGGACATGATCAGTGGGTTCACCACTGTCCGCATGGTTGAAAATGAGAGGAGGGGTGAAATTTCCTTAGCTGCCTCAGCAAGCCCACAAAAGTCCCGATCACAGAGGCCACTTGGTTAGACAGTGTGAGTTTGTCGTCAATTTTAATACCAAGGCTTTTTACAACTGGGGCTGGAGTCGGTGTGTCTCCCAGCTCCTGTGGCCAGAAGCGGTCGGTCCACAGGTTGCTTCTTGTGGTGATAGCTAGGACCTCTGTTTTGTCTGGGTTGACTTTAAGTGAGTTGGCTGTCATCCAATTGACCACGGGGCATATCATCAATGGCTGGCGATATAATTATCGCCGCTTTAGCGTCCGTTTTTGGGCGAAAAGTGGCGATAATTATATTGCATTATTTACAAGGACACGCTATCGCGTGTTTCCTTGATTCTGCTCCCGTTTTGTTCACGCCTCGCTTTGCATCTCTAATGAGATGCAAAGTAGGCGTTCCCTGCGGAAACTAATGGAAAATGATCGCTAACTGTCCTTCTACGTATTTACAATACGGCCCAAGACACCCATAGCGATATTAAAAACAGAGCTAACCGCAGTTATAGCCGGTATTGTATGTCTACTTTATTTATGACTACCCTATCTTTGACATTGGAGGTGGATTCAGTGGCTGAATACACGTCTCCCTATAATCAAGATTTCCCCTATCGCTGCGGGAATATCGCTGGATTTCCAGCGATATTCCCGCATAAAACCACTTTTGCTGGATTATTTATCGCCCTGGAGAAACGCGTTGTTGCTAATGCGTTATCCGGGCCATAAATTCTAGCGATAGGCGGTGATAAATATGAAAGCGCTAAGCGCGCTTTGCGATATTTATCGCTCTCTGTTGCTGATATGCCCCCACATACCTAAGGATATCTTGCACGGGTGCGTGGGCTTGCGGGTCTCAGTAAAGTTTGTTGTACTGGAAGGGTAATCTTCCAGTGCAAAACCTATGCTTGACTCACGGAGACACCTTTACACCCTGGCGCAAAGGTATATCCGTGGCGCACAGCAGCTGATTTCAGTGCAGGCACTAGGGAAAGGGGAAGAGAGTGCCTTATTTTTAGAAAATTTAGCACTCTCCTTTTCACACAGCGCAGTGCAGCATTTACGGCTGCTGCACTGCGCTGTGTGAAAAAGTAGTAAATCTCCCCTGTCATCTACATTAATAGATTTCTGCAGTATAATCGCGTTTGAAATTGTGCTGACCTGATATGTTCAGCACAATGGCAACAGCTGTACTAATGTAGAATTGGCACAGGCATGGTGAGGTACACGACCTCTTTAGTTGCACTTCAGGGTGGCCTCGAAATGCCAAAACTTTCTTATTGTATCATGCCAAATCCAGTAACCAGTTTTTCTCAATTTAAATTATTGGGTTGCACACCAGGATTGAAGCTTGCTCCTGGTTGTTAAAGAAGAATTATAGGAAAGACAATGTTTCTAACTATCATGAGGTTAGTCAGAGGGTTATGAAAATGGATCATCAGGAGGGAAGGTGTAAATGAATGACAGTTGACGTCGGAAAATTAGTTAGGATAACATTGACCAGGTTCTTCATGAAAGGGTTGGACCCTGGTTGGATCGTTTTAAGGTGGTGGAGGCGTTAAAAAAGGCTAGTGATTGTGTAGTATTGTAGTGCAGAGTAGTAATTTGTCTAGTAATCAGATGGTAAAAAGTTTGAAGATAATGTGTTTTGTTTTGTCTGGAAGGGTGATCTAGTCAAAGAGAATCTTGTTGTTGTGAGTTGTAGGATTACACTGAATATTCTAAGGTATGCTGAAGATTCTCGGGGGAGGTGGACAGAGGTGACAGGAAATTAGCTGGGTGAGTTTATGTTAAGTTAAAAGGACTTTTTCATTGAGTAGGCTCTGTTTTCCTAAGGTGTTTGTGGTGTGTTGCGTTGTGTACACAGTTTTGGCTTCAGTGTGAAAGTATTGGTTTTGGGGGGTTTTGTGTGTTGAGAGTGTACTTTTGGGGTATGTGGGCGAAGGTCGAATGTTGGAGTGAAATGTAGACTGCAGGGACATGGGTCAGTTGAGAAACGTGTTGGGGATTGATGCCTTACCTCTTGTTCCTATTCCAGACCTTCTTTCTTGAAGAAATTCTGTGAGGAATAGCTTTGTGTGATTTATCTCCTCCCTAATAATGTTTTACAACCACCTTCAGTTTACTTTGTTTCATGTCTCCATCAAACAACTAGCAGTTTAGATTTCGAGAGAAAACCATGCATAAAGACACACTGCTAAAACTATTAACAGTTTTTCATACTAATTCTAAAATATTCCCAGAGAGATTTTCTACCCCACTCAAATGTCTCATTGGCACTTGCTGGTGAGATCTGTGCCAGATCATACCACAAGGCTGATTGTTATTAATAGTATAACATCATATATTGTTATGTCTCTGGCATTCTTTCATTAACGGTGCGCACTTTGATATGCAAGCCATAAGGAAGTGTATAATAACTATCAATCAACAAAGATGATATCAGCAAAGGTAAAAAGATGTATGAATTTTAGACAGATATGCTCAGTTATATTTCAAAACGTTCACGTATGGCATTCTAAATTTGACTATCTTTCAAAAAAAAGCTAAAGCACATTTCACACATCTCACAGCCAATACAATAACAAAATTGCACAAGCTATGCAAATTTATAAAAGCAAAGTGGTTTCACAATTTGGCAAACAAAGCGGATGAACACCTGAATTTCAGATGTATATGTGTCAAACAATTTGCACACAAGAAATGTGTGGTACAGCACAGCGCAGTTCCAGAAATGATGCCTCTGAAAAAGGGTTAATAGTGTATTCTGACTGGAAAATTCAAAATGGATGGACTAATGATATAGCTAATGTCCAAAAGCCAAAACACAATTTAAAACACATGATGTGACACAACTACTTTGTACTGTACAAATATTAACCTAGCAAAACTCAGTAAAATGGAAGACATCTTGAAATATCTTACAAGAATTGAATAGATTGGTGATGTGATATTACTACTGCATGCGGTGAAATAACACTGCCCAAGCCCACGTTATACAGCAAAAGAAGACTAACAGCAATGAAGTCATCAGCAGGAAAGTTGTTAAAATTTTTCTTTTGGTTATCCTGCATGAAGTTATTTCAATGCACAATTGCTCTGTAGATTCAAAGTACCCATATTTACTTAGAAAAGTGTAGAATAAGTTCTCAACCAGTAAAAAAGTACCTTGTTTTCGGGGTCATTTTTGTCGGAGGTGGTGATTGTGCTAGTAAAGGTCAGTTTACTGTTATTGATGGTTTGCTGCCCACTCTGGCAACGTATTTCTGGGAAAAGTTCAGAGGTAATTATTATAGGCTCTTGAGGGTCTCTCCACCAATAATGAAATAAGACATGGTTTTGGTAGAACAATGAGACTGTAAAAACCCTACGAGGGAGACTTCCATTGTGCAGGCTATGAATCACATTGATTGTTTGAAGTACTCACACACAAGGTTCAAGACATATCCAGTCATGACCAACCTCCTAATTTTCAATGCTAGATTAGACTTGCCTTACAGAAACTGGCCCTTCTAGAGTGGCAAAAGGGCAGTGCCGTTCTAGGAACTCTCAAAGCATTTCCTGATTGCTGTTGACAATGTGGATAACAGGACAGAGGTGACGGGAAATTAGGAAGTTGATTGCATCATTCATGTGGAATGATCCAGAATTATCTAAACACTTATGAATGCAGGCAAGCTCTCCAGTTGTTATTCTGACACTAATAAACTAAAAAGTATAGCAAACCTGTATAGGAGATTCATCTTTGAAGAGCCATTTATTCTAGGGGTATTCACCTAAAGAATGAAGGGCCCTCAACCACCAATAGTAGAATACTTACTTATAGAGTTCCCCTTTTATTCAGGGCAATTGGTGTGCCCGAATGGGCTGCTATTTAAGAAGCACGTGCAGGACAAATTATATCTGCCTAAAAGTATCTGCTGGTTTACCATGCCCAGTAGACGTTTTCCTCCCACTGTACTTTGGAGTCATGTTTCTTTCCCCTGCCCCTTCCATGGCCCCGTCCTAAAAAAGATTGTTTGTTGCATTGAAAAGGAAACATTAGGGGTAGAGGACCATACATGTTCAGCCAATACATGTATGGCACTGGTGGTGGAAGAGGTGGTAACGCATGAAAAGGTCCCCTGTATTGACCACAACGTTTGCTTTGGTGTGGATTTGTCACTTCTGCTGTGTTCATCTGAGCTGAATGACTATTTACCTGGAGTCCTTCTTTGGTTCTTACTTTTCAAGAAGGGCTGGTGAATAGGCTGGTTGTAATATCCCTCTGTGAGCATGGGTAGATTGCATCATTGTGAATTTATTAGTATCTCTTTTTAACTTGATTATTTTGTGTTAAGAATTCTGTAAATTGTTCCATGTGCTTGTTTATAACCTCCAGTTGTTGAAAAGGTTACTTTGAATTGTATTTTTTAGATTTTCGCTAGATTAAATCTAGATAAGTAAGGCAACAGAGAGTTATTTTTCAGTATTGATGAATAAAATGAATCAGTCCCTAATGTGCATATCCATGCTCTGTTTGGAAAGTGACATTCTCAAGAAATATCCTTGATTCATTGGTGATGATGAAGCCTCTAGGGTCAGCTTTCACTCAGATTTGTTGTTTGACTGGAGGAAGGGAAAAACTCCTCTGTATAGGGTAAGATCTTGTATTATGCTCCTTTATTCTATACATCTAGGGGCTGATTTACTAACCTTTCACACAATGCAAGGCAGCAAGGTATCTGTGCTGCGTTGTTTGAAAGGGAGAGTGCAGAAAGGTGGCATATTTTCTAAGATATGGTGAGCTTCTGCTCTCTCATAGCACTGACGCACTTCAGGCAGCCTGGAGCCAACGCAAGCACCCTTGCACGATGGTAAAAGGGTGCCTGCGTTATGGGAAAGATAGTTTTGTGCAAGAAGGGATAACTTTCTGTACAAAAACAATCCCTAGAGGCATATTCCTCTTTCCATGTGTGCGGTTTCTCTTGCCATGTGTGCTGCATTTTGTGTGTAGTACACATGGAAAGCACAAGTGGTGTAACACAGGCCCCCGAAGCCCCCGTGGTGCGGGGGGGGGGCCCCCAAGCTCTGAGGGGCCCCCTCAGCAAAGTACTCTGGTCAGAGCTCTACCGATCGGGCCCGGAGGGGGCCCCTCCACATGTCTTGCAGGGAGGGCCCTTCAAGTTTCGTTACTCCAGTGGAAAGTACACATGGAAAGAGGAAGTAACGAGGGTAAATAAAGTTATTTCTTATCCTTACACCTCTCTCAGGTAGGCGCATCATTTTCTGTGCAAACTCTGGTTTACTGACTACAGCAAATCTGGGTTTTTGTCAAAATGAATAGGTGGATTGCACACATGCTCCACCAATGTAACGCTTACCCTACCTTGTGCTACTCTGCAGTTGAAAAGTGATGCACAGCTGTGCAATTCTCAATTTGCAAATGTCACTTCAGCGCTTGCGTTGACTTGCGTGGCACAAGGACAACGCAAGTGCATAGTAAATCTGGCCCTTAGGTTGGCATTTTTACTATGACTGGGTTTACAGCGCTTCACTTGGGTGATGTTTGGTTTTGTGTTTGATTATACTTTTACAGTACTGAACATACATACTTTATTGTTTACTATGTACCATGAAAATATTTGGCATTATTGAACTTTTTTGGGTTTTTTTCCTTAACAAGGCATTGCTTGATCTGTGCTGAATGGAACTGCTAGTACATTTTTATTTGTATACTTCTACACTATGCCCTACACGTTTCACATACTTTACACAGTAGTGAGGGTAGAGACACGGGTAGGGATCCCAAGTCCTCAAGTAGGCCACAGGCCCTTGTGGGCCTAAGTAGATGGGTTAAAAAAATGTGGACCGACAGATGTGACAACAATTAGAATTCCTTACATCGTATCCTGGTTTTAATCTTATCAATGGCATCCTCAACAAAATTTGCAGGGTAAACCATTGGATAATTATAGGCAGATATAATTTCTGGATCCTGTTCGTCCTCAAAAATAAAAAAAGATCTCTTACTAGAGCTCCTTCCACTAGGAGCCCGTTTAGGCGCATCATTTATCCTGGAGGAGGAGACCCTACGGTGATGCACGCCATCGTTGGTGGGTGAGGGTCCTTCATCTGTAAGTAAATACCTCTAGAGTACATGCCCCTTTTTATGATCTATTTCCTGTACAGGTTCCTATACATTTTGTTTGTATTTATGATAAGTAGGGAAGACACATTTGCAAACCTTCATTTCCTCTCACCCCCTCTCCTATCTATGCATTATTTTGATGCTAGCAAGGACACAGTGACTTCCAAGCAGGTGCTATGGGGGGTTTAGAATACTCTGCTGAAGGGAGTGAATGCCACTTACCAAACAAAGGGAATACATGAGGCGGATGAAGAAGAAAGAAGGCAGTTCCTTTTCAGAACTCCCTAATGTTCTTCTCATACATACCTTTGAAGCTTATGATTGCGCAGACTCAGCATATATCATGACTGATGCCGTGCATTGCTTCTTCATCTATGTTATTTGACCATAGCACCCTGGTCTGCTATGTCTTGCTATAGGTTGCACTTGAAATGTACACTTCTAATGATAGCAATGCACATAGTATTATTTGAAAACGTGGTAATATGTCATTTAAAACAACAGATAATTACCATAGCTAATTTTACATAGTGCTGCGTGCCACAAGTTCATCTAAGCTCTATAGATAACTGATTCCATTACCAACTGGTTTAATGATATTAATTTGAGAGATATGAATACAAAATAAAATTGCATGAAATGACTTTCCTCCTTAAAATGTGAACTAACTCGACAGACAGTTCACTGTTGTTAATGTAACTTTTTGTGAAGTAAAAGAACATTGTTGCAATCATTTGTCGTGGAAGCTGCGGGCAGGCTCCTGGTTAGGGGGCCCTGCTGGGCTTCTGTTTGCTCTCAGTCGCAGGCAGACTCTGCTTCAAGCAGAAACATTCCAGGGCGCGGCCAACATTCTTGAATGCCCTTTTCTTTCTAAGACATTTTGGCTGTCATGTTAGACTCCAACCCGTGATGTGTTCACATTAAAATTGTTACATTTAAATGTGATCTGAATGCCACCAACACGTGACAATGAAGGCCTACTCACTCTGATCTGGACAGCGTGAAGCTCTGATGCAAGTTATCACCAGCTAAAAAGAAGCTGCAACTGAAACACATTCGACCCACAGGGTTTCTTAAGGTTGCATGACCTAGGTTTCACCTCCCTCCGAATGCACGTCAATGCGCGCATTACAAATGAGCTGGGTGTGTGCGCGTGCTTTGATTCACCTGCCCACCTTTCAGCCCGAGGCAGCAAGGGAAGATGCATATTAATGCAGGGAGGAGTGCAGGGCGACTCCCAGAGGAAAACTCGGGCTATTAATTAATTATTCCGGTTCATGCGATGCTCCTGCTGCGAGAGGACGAGCATCTGAAGGAAGGAATAAACAGAGACATAAATAGAGTCATATCGCAAACAAAACTCCGAAGGAAGGCCCCGCATTATGAGGTGCATGGAAATTAGGATAATAATTGGCATGTTTTCTCCTCCTGTTAATTTTCAATTGTTTCTGAAGATGCGTCCACATATTTATTTCATAAGTTGCTGATTATCTGTTAAGAAACTGATTGACTTGTTATGAAAGGCGCAATGATTTAGCAATTCTAGGGGAAATATTTTTGAAGTTACTGACACTAAGGGGCCAATTACGATGGTGGGCGGATCGCCCCCGCCGGGCCAGCGGTAGTCACCGCCGGCCCGGCGGGGGCAATCCGCTCACCATCCTGACTGCAAAGACCCCCCGCCATATTATGATGGCCGGGGGGTCCGCGGAGGACGGAAAGACCATCCGTCGCTTTTCCGCCGTTCGACGCGTCGACTGGCGCAAAACGGGTTTAATACACCGCCATCCATATTACGATGCAGGCTGTGATCAGCCTTTCCATGGCTGCATTGCCGCCATGGAAAGGCTGGCGGTTCCTGCTGTTGGGGGGCCTGTTGTGGGCCCCCAGGGTGCTGGGGGAATGGGAATGGGGGGTGCACATGGAGAGTACCTATGGTACCCCCCTGCGTTTGCATGTACAATGTGGCAGGCACCAAGCGGTGCCTGTCACATTGGGCATGCAAAAGCTCAATATGTATTTTTTACATTGCGGTGGGTGCTGCTTGCAGCACCGCCCGCCGCAATGTAAAATATACAGGATGCGCCCGCCACACTGGCCGGCGCATCATAATTCGTACAGTGGGTCCCGCCGTAACTATGGCGGGTGGACCCTTTCGCAGCTGCGATGGTGGGTGGACTTTGTCCGCCCGCCATCGTAATCGGCCCCTAAGGTTCCTCATTTAAAGCCGCCCCTGACGAAGGGACATTTCGTCCCGAAATGCATTGGGCGAAGATTCACAAGCACTAAATATACTGGTTGTTAACAACAGTGAATGCTTTGTAACTGTTTGTTAAATTCAAATGTAAAGTGAAATGATTATGAAATGATTATGGTTTTTGCGAATAGTATGGAAATAAATACCGTTGAACAGTTAATTTAAACATGGTTTAGTCTATAAAAAATGGTGTATATCACTAGAGCAGTGCGTGCTTGAGTCCAGGTGATTGAAAACCCGGCCACAACATTCATTAGTTACACATGCCAGGCAGGCATATGTCAAGCATAGCACGCAAACAGGTTCAAACTTGGTTAACCTAGAGATAACTAGTTGATAAGCAGGAGTGCAAAATCTGCCCTATTCTACAAAATATAGTTTTTATATACACGTTTATATGAAAACACGTCCAGAACTGAAACTCTCCCAGACACATCATTAGATAGTTGACCACTGGCTGCTAGAACGGATGCAGAAGCTGAACATATGAGAATTGCAAAGAAGAAAGTGAGCTCTGGCTTAGAGATGAAGAGGAACAGCAATTTGAATACTCAGTAACAGCTCAAAGTACAGTATCCAACAAGGAACTGAACAACTCTGAAAATAAATTACTCATTAACACAAAGCTGGTGAAGCAAGCTTTTAAATAGCCGAAACTTCCTAAACGTAAGGACAAAAATATTTGTCCGAACATTACTGAATAAACAATCTTTAGTGTTCCGAAGAAAACACACTAGATTAAACAAAGAGCCTTCTGCTAGATTATGCTGACAATGCCAGCTGCCTCACATATGCCAGCGCTGAGGAGCCCCCGCCCTATAGCCTTGCTGCTCTGCAAGGTGCGCAGTGGGTAAGAATCATACTAGCATCTCAAAAGATCTCAGAGAAACAAACGACGGTATTTTGAATTATTAAACCACCCAGAATCTGATAAATGAGAAATTGCGGAAGTTTGGAAATCAAAAGTTGACCACCCAAAAAACCATACAACTACAATAAGTTAGGGCAAAAATAATAGTTGAGGATTCAAAAGTAATTATGAGCCAGTGAAGTAATAACGAAATTAGATCTGAAGGCGATGTAAATGTCATGAGAGTTAAAGAATGTATCAGGATCAAGCATCCAACAACCGGAGAACAAACCTCAAATGTTTTGCCTATTATCAGTTTTTCATAAATCAGGAACTGATGTGCTCAAATTCTCCACTTTGTAACTAGGCAAAAAAGAACTGCACAAAACAAAGAACTCTGATTATTCTAATGGTGGACATGAGTAGTGAGTAGCAAAGTAGAACATGGGGAGTATCACAAGTACAACAGCAAAAATGTATGGGATATAGCGGCACCCGGGAGAACTGCTGAAGTTGAAGCTCTTTTGGACATGCAACAAGTTACACCAGGCTTCCCTGTTGTGGTGAGAGTAGGTTGGGTAGAGGGTAGTGGCTCATGGAGAGGGTGATTTTAATTCTAATAGATCTGGCTTTTAACTAAAGTTGCCTTTACAGTCACTGATGAGTTTAAGCACTCAAAAAGTCGTCTTACATGCACTTTGTCACTCATGCTTGCACTCATACATTCGTTAATCCATTCACTGACTAATTCTCGCATTCACACACTTACCCATATGAAATAAAACAGACACAAACTCAACAATATTATGGATGATAAATTCAAATAATAAAAACAGATTAACACACAACAACCTAAACTTGTTTGGCATACGTTCGCAATACAAAAATAAAAGTAAACATTGCAGCCCACAGCTTTCTTTCAACGGTAATGTGCCTAGTGTATTGTGGTTTTAAAGTTCCAACATAGCTGAAGAAGTAGAATGCTCAATACCATTCAAAGATGGCTGCTCAGTAAGAATTGCACTGTGCAGCTATCGTTGAATGCTAAAGTGTATAATGCATCATTGTTGTTCTGATCCAAGGTGGCCAACATATTGCTTCTAAACATGGTCACCTTCTTGGAATAGTAAAATAATAATACACTATGAACAATACAATTTCTAGAACGTCCGTCCATTTTAAAAGTAGCAGCTACACAAGATGTAGCACACTGCAGATGAAGTGAGTGACAAGTAAGCGGCCTGAAAGGACTTTATGGGGAGTTCCAAGACATGCTGGAAAAAAGAATAAAAAGCAAAGAAATGGAAGCAACATTTAGGAGGAAAGAATGGAAAACTAAACGAATGGCCACCATCCCAGACAGTGATGCAAGCTCATTTTTCAGGCAGATGTGCACATGTGATCAGAGAAAATGTTTTAGAGCCAATAGAAGAAATGGGCTAACTCAATACCCTATGCACAATGCTGCCACGGAGAAGTAGAATGTAAATGACACTCACACAGGAAGGAGAGATGTGACCCAAAGACCCTCTCTATATGTATATGTATATGTATATGTATGTAGAGATTCTATGTTTTACTGCAAGGTTCCTGGCAGGCAACTACACCTGCCAGACTCTCTGAAGAGGGTCTAGCATGAAGTATCACAGTGCAAATCTTTTACCAGTCCAAGGTTTGTCAAAGAACGTATCCAACATCAAAGTCCTTTCTTACTACAGTAACCTGTGAGATTCCATGTAACAAAATGCTTGCCTACAGGCATGTCGCTGTGTAATACCAATCCACCCTTGAAGACCTATTGGCATAAACATATGCTTGTCACAAGAAATAACTCACACCTACCGTCTTTCTTGTAACTCATCATAATGAATGTATTGGGACTACAGGTTTGATCAATAGCTTTTCACAATAATCATCTGAATCCTGCTCTATTGACCATAAGCTTTTTTGGCAGGCAAATGGTGAAATACAAGCACTCTTCTTTAAAAGAAATACTAAATTCTGCCCAATCAAAATCTATACTCAAGAAAATCAGCATTTGGATGGGGTTGCCTGACAAAAATATTTTGTGGCAAAAATAAGTGTGTAAATAGGAAAGTTTAGCTTTAGGATTCTTAACTCCTCATCTATGAACCTGGAAGTTATTTATATTGTCGTAATACATATATGTAGAGTTAAGCGTAGTAAACCTTTCTTTCCCCATAGAAACTTACCTTCACACTATTTGTGTCCTCGATAGTCTTATCGCAAAATGTTGGCCACACAATATTTTATCTTCGATATCTTGGTCAATAACCTTGGATGTAGCCAAAGCCCATCTATCTATAGCGCTTTCTTAAGTTCTTTTTCCGGCTACACTGTCAGACGAGACCTAAAAAAGTGAAACTTTGGCCCTCTAAGAAATCAAAGTAGTGTAAAGCATAAAAAAACCTAAGGATCAGTTGCAATGTAGAATTGTAATCAACTGATGCCTGAAGCACAAAGGTATGGCCTCTTTATAGGAAATGTGGCATAGGCGGTTGTAACCTAATTGATACAAGAAACTCATATCTCCAATGCAAGTTGTAGTTGTCATGTAAACATTGGGCAGTTATTCAAGCTATGCCTTTACAAACTAGTCCCAGTAGAGGCCTCACAATAATTCAGCGGTATAACACAAAATTATGTGGCCCCTTGTAAAAGGTGAAAAGGGGCCCCTGTGCCTTCAGATTTTACAAATATTCATTGGCCTCAGACGGAATGGGGCCCCTCTGTAGTAATCTTTGTAATGCCTCAATCTAGGAAACTCACCATCAGCTTGATGTATAGGCCTCAAGATGGCTGATTTTGGGGGGTTATGTAACACTCAACTAAATCTAAAGCTGGATACTCTGATTCCTAAGTGAAAAGACAATGAGCTAAAATAGTTATTCAGAATCTGATGCCCAATTTTAATCTGTGTGACATTAAGTGAATGGTGAACATATCACTGAAAACATTTTCTTTTCATTTTCTTCCTAAAAGATTTATTACGTGTATGTATGTGTACCTGAAAGACTCCAATTTGAGAGACTGATCTCGGTGTGCTAGGCAACAACTCTTTCATCTAAATTCAGTCATCAAAAGACAGTACCTTTCAATAAAAGCATGAACTGGACATTTGATAACACTTTCCTATAAGAACCAAAATGTGCAGAATGAATTAAAAATCAAGTTTGCAAAATTTTAGAAATAAGTTATACTATTACCTAGAGAAACGTACTGGGATACATTTTTTGTGTGGTATCAGACATTTGTTATCTAAATAGGTAAAGTAAATAGGGGCAACATGAGTAAACCTAAATCATAGTTTCAGCAGCTCAAGGGAGAGCCCCTACTACCTCTGCAGACAGCAGTAGCACACATGTACGCAAGAGGACATTCAACTGAAAAAACTACTCCTTCTCCCTGATCTGTAGATCCCCGAATCCTCACCCAAAGAATTTGTGAAGCCGGAATAAAAGACAATGCTTGAAATTGGCTCACTTCTTTCCTAGAAGACAGGACGTTTCAGGTGAGTGAAAAAACCAGCTAATCGGACACCTTCTCCATGAAGTTTGGAGTGCCGTAGGGATTTGCACTTAGTCACACTCTTTTTAAGTTTTACATGTGCCCACTTGCTGATATTGTTCTTGAACTCAGGCCTTCAATTGTCTCCAATGCAGACGACATACAGCTGGATGTCTCACTTGGACCCGTACAGGGACTACAGCCTCAACAACTGGCCCCATGTTTGGAAAAGGTAGCTACCTGGATAGCAAGCTGCTGCCTCAAGCTTAATGGGGGTGTGCTGGGCAATAACCCAAACATCCAGCTGGCCTTAGGGCGGCCTGACTGTCTAGGCACAGCACCAACTCCTAGTGCCCCCATAAACATCTTGGAAAAGTGGCTTGACAAATCACTTTCAGTGGAATCACTAGCTCAAAACCTTGCTGCTAGCTGTTACGGTCTCCTAGGAACACTCTGAAAAATATTAGATTTGTTTCCTCTTCTTTCTAGAAGGATTGTTGTCCAGGCTTGTGAGCTATCATGTCTGGATTATAGGAACTCCCTCTACCTAGGGACCCCACAACATGAGACTAAAAGGTTATAAGTCATTCAAAATGAGGAGACTCTGCTTCTGCTTAACACTCCAAGATATATCTCTGCTAAGAATGCCTTGGTGTCCCTTCACTGGCTTCCCGTTGATCAGCAGGTGAAGTTCAAAGCTCTATGCCTATCACACAGAGGACTTCATGCGAAAGGCCCCTATTTGTTATGGGCCTTTATGGTGTCTTACATTCAAAGCAAGGCACTGAGATCAACCAATAACCAATTTATGAAAGTGCCCTAATATGTAGGACATGATGGAGTGGACACTCCTTTCCTATCTCGTCTATTTTCATTAACCAGCGTATGATGGATAATGAACTCATGATTAGTAAGCATTTAAAAGCATGGCGGTATCCTACTCAGTCTTAACCTAAGACTGGTCTCGGAGAAGCTTAGGTGTTAATAACGTGGTGAGGTTAGTGCTGAAAAGCCTTTGGGTGGCCATGGCCTCTAGAAATCCAGAAAAGCGTAGAATAGAATTTGTGTGTTTGAAGTTACTATGTGCTGCCAGGAGTTTTAATATATGTCCTCTGTTGGGGTTGTCAAATCTTTAGCTCGAGGAGTTGTTAGGATGCAATAATGTTTTATTTTATTGGTACGGTTCCTGAACTCTCTCAGCAGACTCTAATCATTTAAAGGCCCTGCTGTGCCTGATAGTCACATAGAGCCTTATTATGAATACAGCAGTCTAGAGGACCGCCATACTCTCGGTGTTGATCTTACCACTGTCACCACTACGGGTCTGCCAGTAGTATTCAGAGTGTGGTTTTCGGACCACCACCAGACTGCCACGTCCGACAGGGTCCAAGATCTCGAGGTGGTCGCGCAGCAGAAGGTGGCAGCAATATGCTGCGTGAATATTACGAGTTGCCTGTCCACTGCCCCTTTCATGGCAGTGAACTCCATGAAAAGGGTGATGGAGAGGCAACCGCTCATGGGCCTAGGGGTGCATGCGTGCCACATGTTGTGCCCCCCAGTTTTTGCACGGTGTGGCATGCATGCCACACTGTACAGGAGCGTGCTGCAAGCGCTGTCACTGCAGTGTCTGCAGTTAAGGCTAACCTATGAACCTTGTACAGCCACCACTGCGAGACCACGGCAGCGCTGCCTGCTCGACATGGATTACAGTTGTAATCCAGCGGGGGGGCACTGGAAGGATTTGGCAGTCCTCCTGTCGGGTGGCTGTGGTGGGCCGACAGGAGGACCACCAACCTGGGAATAAGGCCCATAGTTTTGTGGAGACTGCATGTTTTAATGAGGCATATGATTTCCTCCTATTGCTTGGTCATTTTTCCTTAATCCAAAATTAAATTAAACTTGGATAGAGTTTAGGGTTACTAGGGGGTTTTGGGGTTCTTCCTTGTGCAGTCATGCAGTGTTTTAAGGGTTATTAGGGTTGAGGGTTGGGTGGAGTTTAGAGGTGATGAAGATTTTTTAGGGATCAGGAGTGGGTGTTGTTTAGCGGCCTGGAGGGTTTTTTAGTATTCATGGAGGGGTGGTATTTAGGGTTGGGTAGGGGCTTTTTTAGGATTCAGGGCTGGGTAGAGTATGGGAGTAATGAGGGGTTTTAAGGGTTCAGTGATGGGTGGAGTTTAGGCATAAAGGGGAATTTTAGGGTTCAGGAATAGGTAGAGTTTAGGGGTAGTGAGCGATTTTAGGGTTCAGGGATAGGTGTAGTTTAGGTGTAGAAAAGGCTTTTAGAGTTCAGGAATGAGTGCAGTTTAGGAGAAAGGGACGGATGTAGTTTAGATGTAGTGAGGGGTTTTTAGGAATCATGGATGGGTGGAGTTTAGTGATAAAAGGGGCTTTTAGGGTTCAGGGTAGGTTGCATTTAGGTATGGTTAGGTTTTTTTTTTTAGGAATAAGTGGGTGATGTTTAAGGGTTGTGAAGGGGTCAGTAATGGATGGTGTTTAGGAGTGGTGGGGTTAGTCAATCAAAAGCATCCAAATTAGTTTTTTGACAAAATAAAATGCATGAATCCTAAATAATGTCCCCTGAAGTAAAGCACTGACATATCTCCCCCCAGCAAAAATTATTCTGGAAGTAAGACCTTTAACCATTTGCATTTACACCTTAAAAAAATAAGCATGCAATATCCATTTTTTTCTCCAAAATTTGATATTGCATACTTATTTTTTAAGGTGTAAATGTGTTCCATAAATTGTTTTCTATGAAATGGTAAATGCCATTCATCCAGCAAATTTCCATTAAACAGTGTAGGTGAAATGGTGTACCAGTAATGGTTGCATGGAATTGTTTTTCTAGGAATTCACATACAACCACCTCTGCACGCTACCAGATAGAAGAATCGTAGCCACCTTAGATCAATTGTCAAACAGTTTGTGGCATACCAGTACAAATGGCTATCGTTTTGTTTGTTGCCTGCCTTAGCAGTGTTCCAAAGAATGATGAAAATAATATCTTATGAAAGCTGTGCATAAATTATTTCCAGAATTATATTTTAGTCTATGGTGAATAGGAGATGGAAAAAGATAACAGATTGCAAAATTGAAGGAAACAGGATTCAGAGTAAAAAGTAAGAAATGTAAGCTAGCAGTCAGGAATGTCACATCTTTAAGTTACAGCATACATGAGAGAGGCAGAAGACCAACCGACATATTTGTGGAAACTATGTAGCACACTGTGCTACCTAAAATAAGGATCAACTCAAATCATCTTTGGGCATGGCAGAGTATCACTTCAAATGTGTAGATAATTTAATGGAAACAATACATAGTATGGGAGGTGTGCTTAAAGGGTTTTTTACTAAGGTAACAGCTGTCAAAGTGAGATTAACTATATGAGAGTTCAGATTAGCATGATTAAGGAGCCGTCTACTGTGAGTGTGTGTTAAATATAATAAATAAAACCACAATAACGACAGATACTAGTACGTGTAGCACTGGAACCATGCTGAGCCCGCCAAATAGCAAGATGGCAAGAGAGTAGTTATCCCGTATGCATCTCAAACACAAGTGATGCAGAAAGACAATTATATTATCACGTGTAAAACCTTAGCTGCAATTTTGGGTTCAAGACACTGTGGGACATAAATCTGGGGTATGCCTTAGTAAGTCGCACAGATTACATCCCGAACACACATGCAATGACAACAAGATAGATAGGACATGTGTCACCAAGAATAAATAAATTGTTGGCAAACTTAGAGTAATGTATTTTATCCATAGGGAGTTTGTTGGGTAAAATGGAGACAATCAGGGCAGAGGGAGGAAAGACAGTGTGAGCAAGAATGGATTGCAGTAGTAGGTCACGATGGACAAAGAGCCCTAAAAACAGAATAATGGAGGGACACTGTGGAAGGGATAAAGCAAAACAGCAAGACAATATTTGGTTGAGCGAGGGTTCCCCACAGGGGCGTAACACAGGCCCCCGCAGCCCCCACGGTGCGGGGGGGGCCCAAGCTCCAGGGGGCCCCCTCAGCACAGCACTCGGGCTGCAGAGCTCCTGATTGAGCCCGAAGGGGGCCCCTTGAGTTTCGTTACGCCAGTGGTTCCCCAATGAAATGCACTCAATTAGGTGGATATGCAACAGTCCAAGCAGAACTGCAAAAGAGTTTTAGGAGAGAGTATGCATGCTAAATTATTCCCATGGAAAGAGCTTTAGATCAAGTTTGTTAGAACTGGCACTCCAGGATCATCTAAGCTGCCGCATGATCAAGAGGCGTTTGAGAAAGTTTTTTGTTAGCCAGGTAAAGAGAGTGAGTCATTGGCAAAAAACTTCAGTATATGTCACGCTCAGCTAAGATTTGACCTGTATCACCTGCTGTACACACACTTAAGTAATAGAGCGAAGTTGCTGTTGATACAATTGAACCTGTAGATAGTGCAGGTTAAGAAAAATTGCATCCCATCTGTGAAAACGTATTATTATTTTAAATGGATAAAGAGGGCTATCCAGAGCAACTGGTATGTCAGAGAACTAGACCTTAGTAGAGAAAGGTGTCAATCTACCCCACTCCAATGAAAATAGCCCAATAGTCTGACTATTCAAAGATCAGAATAAGAAGGTTTTTCCCCAGGCGAAAGAGGCAAGGGGTGAGAGACAAAGAGAATAAATGACAGCTATGTCTGGAAAACGTCTTCTTGGTGGCAAGCAGATATTCTCTACAGATCTTTTCCAAGATTAACACATCTCAAAATACTTAAAGTACTCAGAGACAATCGTTCTATGTCTTGGTACCGGACAGATATCCAGAACAGCTAGCATCAGGTAATGGCGTTCCACTATATGTGGAAGAAATTAAGAAATACCTAAGGGCTATTGAGCATAAGTGTATCGCAGAATATCAACTCAGGGTCAATGGCCTACTTGATGTGACTAGAATGATAAAAGATAGCCTTCAATTAGCTAAAGCCTATAATCATCTTTAGAGAGAAGTGTTCCAAGAAATGATATGGGTGTACACCACAAGGGAACATTTGGTAAGGGAACATCGTCCTGTTGAGCAAATGAGGGGAAGGAAACTAAGGACAAAGATGTCAGTATGTATTCAACTGGCAGAGTGAAAAATGTATATTGACAAAATTAAAATGAACATAATTAAAAACAGTACAAATGCATATTTGAGTGTAAAAATGTTGGGAGTGGAAGCAGTTCAGTGGTGAGGAGAAATAATAACCAGAAAGTACACCGATATTTTATAAACCCATGTGAGGGGAGAACATAGGGAGAAAATGATCTCTATTGAAGATGGGTTATTTATAGATTGAAAGGAGAGAGGTGAAAGCGAATGCGGATGACATGTGTGCAAGTGGTGGAAGTGAGAAAGAGTGTGGTACAGATGGTGAGGGTCATGTAAGATGTTGGAGAAAGAAACTATTAATGAACCTATATTGTAGAAAATGACCATCTTACCAGGTAGGAGGAACGATGAACAATTACAGAAGAAACAAAACATAAAAGAGAATGTTGTTCGTTAGAGACCGCACAACTGTGTTTAATATTCTTTTGTTGTCCCTTTTTATCCGTTTTGTTTTGACTTATTCAACCTAGTTAGTCTTCCATTAAAAATGTTGTAGGCATAGTTGCAGCATAGCTTGTGAATGAAGCAGAATGCGGTGAGTTGTGCCTTATCCTGGCAGGTCAGTGGCAGTCGGGGTATTCTGTGAGAGAAGCTCCCGCCTGCTGGAGGGACTCTGCATAAATCTGGACATATGTTCAACTTAATCCTGCGATCAGCCTAAGCCTCCCGCCCCAAAGATGCACAGCAGTTAGCAGGTGACAAAAAGCACCACAATATTCTTAATCCTGGACCCAAAAAACAGTTTATCCATTTTTGGGGACAGGGAAAAATCTGAACTGCAGCTGTTTCTCTATAACATGTTTCTTGTCTGGCTGTTTTGGGGATATGGAAGGTAAGCGTGCATAGATGGTTCTGCTTCTCTCTGTGTTTACCTCTCCTGAACGTGACCCTGTCATCTCCGCAGAAATATGTTGACGTTGGGTGTGGAGGTACGGGAGTGGCACAGGCGGGCGAGGCGTTGTCCCATAACTGATGCTTGAGTTGCCCTCGCCGTAAATTGGCAGGTCGAGAGCTGTGTTTTCTAGGCGTGGTTGGTCCTTGCCTTCCCTATTCGAGGCGGAGTGCTTCACTTCTCCATCGCTGTCATCTTTCGTAAGCCCGAGGCTTTGTATCCCAAGTCTGTTCTCGGATTTGACTCCACAAGTTGGCAGCACGATCTGCTGCACAGATGGCAGAGAGCCAGTTCTTTCGTTTTTTTCCCCTTGCATCCCATGTTAGGCAGAACAGACCAGGAAATAAAATCGAAATACAACGAGGCCGCATCACAGCTCAGCTATGTTTGCTATGCTCGTGTTCCGCGCAGCAGATTCTGTTTACCTAAGTGCACCTTTGTTAGCTTGACAGGTGAAAACAGCACAGCTTATTCTAATCACCACAGCAAATCCCCGTAGAATACTTGTGCCGTCCACCTTAGCGGCCCTGCTATCTTGATGACCGGCGGCCTTTTAAAATCAAATTATTCTTTGCCACCAGTGACGTACTTTCGCGGCTCTTCTAACACCCTTATAAAGGATTTGTGCCACTGTGGAAAATGTAAACGTGCAGTTCAGTGTGCGTCGCTGAGGAGGCATGGTTTTTATATCACGTTGTCAGACTTGTCTCTACAACGTAAGGTGGGCTTGTGATGATGGCTAGCAATTGGGGTCTCCAATCAGTCATTTTGAGCTCAGCGTGGAGGACACAGAGGATGTGGCCCTGCATTTCACCATTGGCCAGTGGGGAGAATGAGTCTGTGCAAAAGTACATAAAATAGTGAAATGGTGCTCCAAAGCATCACTCTGTGCAGGGTACCCAAAGAAGAGGCGTGTTGGACTGGTTGACAGAGGACCACTAAGGTCAATGCATAGGTGAGACCAGGCAAGGTCTTCTAAACTGGTGGTGGTTAGTGGATGACTCTGTTGAAGAGGTCTACAAAGCGGTCAGGGCAGCGGGCAGGCTTGCTGTGGCAATGGGAGTCCAGGGTAGCAGGCAGGGAAGACCTCCTAGTCCATTGAAGGCAGGTTGAAACTGGGTGCAATATAGGAGGGATGCCAGTCTTTTGATTGACATCAGAAGGGGCCACAGCAGCAGTGGGCAGTCTCCTCCCATAAAGGATAATCAAGCAAATTAAATGATTTAAGGCAAAGGGGCCAAGTAGATGATGGATGCACGTCAGTAACCCACAAAGGTGGCGCCAGGTTGATCACAAATGTGTCAGAGTAGAAGGGATATGTGGAAAACAGCTGAGAGAGACAGTGCCTGGATACCCTCACGGGTGACCAGCAGTGCTTTAAATAACCACCTTACATTACAGAGACAATAGCAAAGTGCCACAGGTAAGACAGTCAATGTTCAGTTAGATATAAGAGAGTGACAATTCATGTATACAGGGAATAAGTTGGAAAGAGTAAAGAAAGCAATAGGGAGAAGTATTGGGCAAAGGAAGGCTGCGATGTAGAAGTCGGGAAGTGCCACATTGAAATAACAGCTGTTAATATGAGTCTGCTGATGGACTGAGGATGCGACAAAGTGTCAACCATGTACTGTAACTGGGAGGGATGAAAGGTGAGGGATATCCCTTCCACTACCTCCATTTTGATGAAGCCACATCCATGAAAACTAGGCATGCAAACTCTCTGAGAATCGGGCCCTAAGTGAGGATGGCCCTTTTTCAGACTAGTGAATTCACTAGACAATATCCCATTTAAATGCAAGTCACATGAGAATCAATGAAGAGTTTTCTCTGCTTGGTTCTCTTAGTGTCTATGCCAGAAATCTAACCACTCCTGTTCCCTCACTGTTAGACCTCCTTAGGGTGGTCTTCCCCCAGACGTTTTGCCTAATTACCTCCACTTTTTGGTGTAGCTTTTTGTTGGCCTTAGGACATTGCCTCTGCTGACAAGTGCTAAAGTGAATCTTCTCCCCCTAGACATGGTGACATTGGTGTATACCTGATTGGCATATTTAGTTTATTTATAAGCCCCTTGTAAGGTGCTATACCATATACCCAGGGCCTGTCATTTGAATACTACTACTAGTGGGCCACCAGCACTGGTTGTATCACCCACACAAGCAGCCTTTCAAACTTGTCCCAGGCCTGCCATTGCAAGACCTGTGTGTGCAGTTTTCTGCCACTTTGACTCAACATTTAAAACCGCTTGCCTTAAATTCCCTTTTTATTACACATAAGTCACCCCTAAGATAGACCCTAGGTAGCCCGAAGGGCTAAAAGGTAGGACATGCTTTATATGACCTGGTAGTGAAAAACAGTGAGGCCTACTCCTCTCATAGGCTAGCATTAGGAATTTATTAAAACACCTTTAATCAGTAATTCCTGATTAGAAAGGAGTAGCTACATAATGTTTTATATCTTTGGAATGGTAATGAAAAATCTTCTTTAGTGGTAAAGTTGGATTTATCATTACTGTTTTAGAAATGCCACTTTTAGAAAGTGGACATTTCTCTGCTCTTACTGCTCTCTGTGCCTTGCAGCCTGTCCCTAATACACGTCTGGGGTGAGGTACAGCTACACTTTGAGCATTCCCTCTAGGCAGCCACAAACACAGGAAGGGTGGGTGTGACAGAGAACTCTTCTAGCTGTTTCTGAGCAGGAGCTGACACTTACACCTGAATAGGCAGTGTACCGTGTCTCAAACAAAGGGCAGATTACCTGCTACAGATTGCCTGGCAGATAGGGCTGGGATGAAAGGGGAGCTGTGCACTTCAAGGAGATGTTTTGAAGTCACCCTCAATTGAAAGGCACACTTGGGTACTGGGGCTACCAAAACAGTACACCAGTGTGAAGAACTCTACCAGGAGTAATGACTGCTGTGCCACAAGGATTGCTACTTTGCCTGACTGCTGCTTTGAAGGAAATGCTTTCTGCTTTGCTAAGCTGCCCTGCTGCCTGTTGATATCTGCTCTACTGAGGAAAAGTACAAGCCCCATTTCACTTTAATCCAGAGTGAATCCATGGACGTGCTGACTAACCTCCTCTTCTGAAGTCTCAGAGCCATCAAAGACTTCCTTCAACTTTGCAATAGCACCTGGAATCTGCCATCTGTGAGTCCCGCCCTGCCAAGTGGTGCCAATCCAGTCCTGGGCCTTTGAAAGGTAATTTCTGCTGTCCAGAACCATCAAAATCAACGCAGTGATGACTTTGTGCCAATCGGAACTGATAAATTGCCCTTCAACGTCGACGCAGGAGCCAATCAACAACATTGCCTCGACACCGACTGAAGCGCAGATCGACATTGATGCAGCACCTGCATCGCAGAGGTGTTCGATGCTGAAGCCTTCATCGACTGCGCGTGTCGGCGAGATGCTTCGCCTCCATCGACAATGGCGCAGTAACTCTTCACATTGAGTCTTCAACATCGACTCTCACTCCATCCAAGGTACTTTGTCAGAGGTACCTTCCTGAGTCCTGGACTGGCCTGCCCTGCATGGCTGTGAGCTGGAATTTTGGATTTATCCCGGTCTCAAGTGAACTCAAGTAACCCCTTAGTGCTATGACTTCTAAGCATTATTTTTGGTTCATTCTTTCAAATTTCATAACTCCGGTTCTACTGATTGGATTTGTGTTGTTTTGGTCCTGATCTTCTCATAAAAATATTATCTATGTTTCTGAACATGTGTTGAGTATTTAGTGGTTTTTTTCATAGTCTTACCCTGTGTGTGGTGCACAAATACTTTACAAATTGACTCTTGAGATAAGCCTGCCTGCTCTGTGGCAAGCTACCAGAGGATGAGCACAGGTTACTTTTTAGTGTGTATCTAGCTTACTCTGACTAGAGTGCTGGCTCCTGCTTGGATACGGTGCATACCTCTGCCAACCAGAAACCCCAGTTCTAACACTTGTGTTGTGAGACTACACAGACAAGCTATCCAGGAGACATTTTATGTTATGAAAATATTACTTTACAACTTATATAATCTCTGCTTGTTTCCTTCACCAGTTCTTAGCATCTTTTCTCCCTGTTTAATGAAAGTGCAGTTTTCTAAGCCCCATAATATTTTTACTTTTTATTGATTTAACTTCATGCATTCTCTTTAATTGTGGATCTGTTTCTTTTGTTGCGCTACTCCGTCTGAAGGAAAGTTAAGAAAAATCAATTTGCATTTGCTCATAAGCTTTCCCTGCAACATCACCAGTTTGAGCGGACTAAAGTATTGACTAATGATGGATCAACAGCTATGTAAAGCTGTGTATGATTGTTTTTTAACTCACAACAGGAGCCCAATATATATCGCCTTGTTATAATTCTTAGTACCAAAACTCAACCTGATTTTGGGCATAATGTGTTTAAGTCACTTGCATGGCCATCAAGCTCCAATGTGCGAGAACTTGCAGAATATGAACTCCAACCTAGTGTCAAAATTTGAGATGTGGTTGGCAGTTGTGCCAATCAGCATTAACTGTGCTTTACTTATATAGCCCTTTAGCATATAGCCCAGACATTTATGAAACGTCTTGTACTATTGCGGGAAACCGCCGCCTGGATTGTGTGATATTCTCTAGTTGCTTCATGTCTAATTGTCTTAGAAATATAAGCAACTTGCTTGAAGAAAATATTTGATACTTGCTGGTACAGTTTTATAACCTGTTTTGTTCTTTGGGACTCATCAAATATGTCAAATTGTGAGCTTAAAGCACGCGGATATGGTCAATTATCTCGTGTTTTTTATCTCAACTGCGATATCTTTAAGTATGTAACAAGCATTGAAATCATTGAAACCTCCCAGTTGATACTTCTTTTCTCATGACTGAAATGTATTTATTATATAGTTAATTGACACGTACCACAAACCAAATTGTCTCTAAGGGGCATATTATCAAGACAGGCGATAGAATTATCGCCGCTTTAGTGGCAGAAAACTGACGCTAAAACGGCAATAATGGGCTTGATAATATGCTGTATGGAATTCCAATTGAAGCTCAGGTTAGATGTCCTTCACATCTAACATGGGCTTCAATTGGAATTCCATAGAGCATATTATCAAGCCCATTATCGCCATTTTAGCGGCAGTTTTCTGCCGCTAAAGCGGCATTCATTTTATCGCTTGTCTTGATAATATGCCCCCAGGTGCTTAAGAGGTGAAAACAGCATTATAATGGAGTGGTGAACCAATGACAGTCACATAATGAACAAAAGTATCTTGAATGCATAGGAGAGTGGGGGCATATTTATCAAAGATTTTGCGTCACCCTTGTGCCACGCACAATGACGCAGGGCAATGCAAAACCTAGAATGAGATTTACCAAGCCACGCAAGGCCACCCTGCACAGCCCTATGTGGCTTGGTAAATCTGGAGTAACGCAACAACGTGCAAGTTGGCATTCAATGGGTGGAACGTGGGTATTCAAAGGGGAGGTGTAACAAGGAGAATATCTTTATTTCTCCACATTTTTTCCTCTTTTTACGAGTGCTGTATTGTGCAACACACATAGAGAGAGGAAAAAGCCTCAAAGGATTGTTTTTGTGCAGGAAAGTGTCCTTTCAGAACAAGAACAATCCTGCTTGCAACACAGGCACCCCTGCACCATGGTGCATGGGTGCCTGCATTGGCCCAAGGCAGCACATAGTGCAGTAGTGCAAGGAGAGAACAGGAATGTACCATATAATGTAAAATATGGAATATTCCTGGCCTCTTCCTGTCAAGCAATGCAGCACAGCAAGGTGTCTTGCTGCGTTGCACTGTATGACATTTTGATAAACCTGCCCCTGGATTTATTTTTGTTTTTTTAATAAAGGTTGCTAATTCCATATCCTGGTACCAAGCACTGATAATCTATGATCTTCTCTTCAGAGTTAAGGTGTTTTTGAAATTGTCAATAGCTCCAAGTCAGCAGATTTAGGGTCTCTTGTGGGGTGGTATTTATTTAATTTGTTCTATACATATTCGGGTTCTGCACCGCTTAAACTTAGGGCCTGATTAATAAAGGCAAATCTATATTTGTAGATCTACTCATGTGTAGATCTGCTCCCACACCTAGGTAGAACTCTCTACTTCTTTGCTATTTACCATTTCTGAGTGGAGATGTACACTAAAATGCAGATTTAAATGTCTCAACCCCCTCAAATAAGAGGGTGGAGCCCTAGATGAAAGCATTTATGAGTGTCAATTTAGTACTATGAACCTTTAACTTGTTGGTGGAGCTCTCTGCCAAAGGGCAGAGAGCTCCCTATGGGAAAAAATAAGGAAATTTAATAACATTTTATTTTTTACAATTTAAATATATTCAAAACAAACTGTAAATGTAAAATATTTTAAAATCATTATAATTTACCTGCAGGTAATAAAATAAAAAAGGCACAACACATTACCTCATCAAATAAATGTACATTAAATATTAGCATAATTTAAATAAATTAATTATATTTTTAAAGATTCATTTTTGGTGGAGATCGCCACCAAGTGGCTGAAACCTCCCTATGAGGAACTATAAGGAAATTTAACATATTTATTTAATTTAAATATTTTTACATATTTTATAGCACAACATACACATAAATAATTTACATTAATTTCAATTAAGCTGGGACTAATCAAATAAAAAGTTAGAGATCAATACCTCATCAAATTAAATGTGTATTACATATTAACATAGGTTCCATATATTAATTTAATTTATAAATATTGCTTTTCAAAGTATGAAATAATAATTACCCAGCCTCACACTTATTTTTTATTAAAATTGATTTGTACTAAACATGGTTAAATGTAATGTATTTGATGAATTTTAAATTTGCTTATCTCTTTAATACTACGTTGAAAAGTTTTTTTTGCAAGATGTAAGTTTAATAATAAATGTAAAAATAACACAAAATATTCAATGATTATACTTAATTTTCTATCAAAAGCACAAATCAATTGGCTGTGCACTGGGGCCTCTAAATATAGTGAGGGCCAGCCCTCAGGCAACCATGCTGGCTGCATACAACGTAAAGCCAATCCCTTCACCACCCCGTTACCATTGTGCTTAACACTCCTGTCACAGTCACTTTGTTAATTTTCTTTTTTTTTTTAAGTTTTCTTCAGAAAAAAAAATGGAAAAAAACAGAATCTGCAAACATGGTCTGGGTCTGCAGACCATTCATTGGTTTATACATCCTAGGACAAGAAAACAAAGCCGTTTTTTAGGGCAGTACCTAAGCTGCACTCACATCCTCCCTGGGGGAGGATATACTCACCCTGTCTTATTATACCTGCTGACACTTTTATCCAGGATGCTGCCTCTGGTTTTTAGCATGCTGTAGTTTTCAGTTGTTACTAACCAATCCTAATGTCCGTATGTCATCACCCTGTGAAGATCTACATATACTGGGCAAACAGAAATCATGTACCCTCTTTCAATCAAGTTAGTTTATTTTTCGTATGTGAGTTCTTATTCTGCCCTCATACCAAAGCTCCTGGACTGTCTGAGAACTAATGGTTAGGATTGCTCTGTAATTTAAACCTTAAAAGCTTGTTCTTTTTTAATTGTAACACAAATATCTTGAAAACTAAATCACACAAAAGGGCCCTATGCTGTGTAAAGTTCTAGTTTCAGGCGGAGTTTACTTAATGCATGAAACAAATTTTTGTGGCAGCAGAGAGTAAAAATCCTTTCGGAGCTAGAATGGGGGACATAATTTGTTTGACACCCCAGTTTAACTTTTACACCCAAAATGAATCTGAATTAAATTGTACATGCTGATGCTTACCCAGTTGCATTAATTGTTGTGAATATTCATTAAACAGTGCCAAATGCAAAGAAAAAACATACATGAGGAAAGAGCGAGAGGGTATACATAACAGGCAACAGTTTAATACCGGTCCAAAGGCTAAGTGGTTTATATATGTCACCAGAACTCCAAGATGGAAATACAGGACCTTATTACACATAATACTTATACGTGTTTTTATATTACATGTTTATTGTTCGAAACTTAGCTTGAATTACAGAGTTGTCTGCAGTGAAAATAAAGTCAAATACTGGTGCAGGGATATGTCAGGAGTCCCCATTTTGCATTGCGGCAGGTGCTGCAGCCAGCAGCGATTGCCGCAATGCAAAATATAGGCATTGCGACCGCCGTGGTGGCGGTCGCATTGTAATGCCTATGTCGGGACCGCCGACAGCCTGTTGGCCGGTTCTGTTTCCACCTGCCATCCTAATCAGCCCCTAATTACATTGTTAAGAATGTACAATCTTGGATAAAATACACTTTGTTCCAAACACATAACATCTGTTGAATTGCAATATTGTTACAACTGTTCTCAACAAGGTGCAGCTAACAATGTGTATTTGATTAGATTTAAAATTCCCAGATTTTGATCACCATTCATGAATGGAGTGTTAATTAAACAGTGGTCAATAATATAGCTTTCTACAATAATTCGTGGGTAGCTATTTGACAGGGACCATATCTCCCAGGGACTACTGAAATATATTCCATATTTCAGGATCCCAGTGAAATACAAGTTTATATAGCACTGCATTTTCTGCAGTAAAAGCAGCCAAACATATTAGACCATCATACACATTACGAATGGGGATTTGTAATTGCATAAATCTGTAGGATAGCCTGAAATCTTTTGTATTTTGAAACAAGAATATTTTATTGAAAACAATAAGTTGTTTCAATTGTAGGACCCACAAGCATTTGGTTTTGTGTTAAAAAAAAGAGTGGAAGAATATTCTGTTATCTTGCCAGAAGGCGGGATGTAGTAATCAAATTAATTTATGTTATGAATTTGTCTGTAAAGTTCAGCTATCAATGAGCTCTAACTGCAGTTAAGGTGGTCATGCTTTATGTAGTTTTCAAAGAGGGAATGCACATTTTTTTTAAAGAAATTATGACTCTAACCAGTATGATGTTTCCATTGTCTAAATATATTGATATAGGGTTGTGCGAAACCTGGATTGCTTGTGTTCTGATCCAGGGAGGGCCAGGCTTGGCAGTTTGGGCATGAATGTAACCTTTGGAGCAGGGTCAAGACTGATTTACATACAGCTGGGTCCAAACTAAGGTGGCATGGTGTGCAAAATAACAATGGACAGGGATTCAGCCCGGGACATTACCCGAGATTACCTGTAGCTGAGATCAATTCAAGCATTTCATCCATAACCATATGTATACTTTCATATGTCGCTCTAAGCGGGACCGGTGTGCCCAGTCGTGGATCCCGTGCTCACTGTCACTGAAACCAAGCTATATCTGGTTGATGAGCCCATAACAATCACAAAACCGGTCCTAGGTTTCTTGTGTTCTGGTTCAGGGAAGGCCTGTCTTGGCAGTTCAGGCTGCACTGTTCACAAAGGAGCAGGGCCAAGACTGATTTGCATTCTAGCTGCGTCCAAACTGAGGTGGCATGGTGTGCAAGATAACGATGGACTGGGATGCGGCCCTGAGTAATTACCAGTGGTTGAGACTAACAAGCATTCTATCCATCACTGTTTGTATACTTTGACATAGATTGGTGCCCTTGCTGAAGGAAGCAGAATTCAGTGGCATTATGTCTTGTCTGTGAGTTAAATAAATTAATGAACATGCATGGCATTGTGCCCATGACATAATGGTTTAAAAAACAAAGTGTTTAGTGCAATTAAGGTAGCCCAGTTTGTAAAATGCACATTGATGTTATGGTTCACTACTAATACCACATACTAACTTACAATAAATGACAAACTATTTAAAAAAAGTTCTGTTAAAACAAAGTATGCATATGATCCAGAAGCTTCAAATCACTGGCTCTTGCCAGATATGCGTATGCACACAAGCACTGTTCATGACATCATAAATAATATCACAAATGGCATCACCAGTGAGATACACCTGATGCCATCGTATATGAAACTGCTAAAGGAATCATCAGTGTGCAATAGAGGGTGTATGATACATATGGTATCGTTTGTGAAAATGCCGTATGGTAGCTCATACAAGTCATCATTTGACTACACTACACCCTTTGCCTGCTACAGATAGGGATATAAGGCATACAGATGTGGCCATCAAGATTGGAGACTGTGCATAGAGTGTTTCCTTTGGCCATGGCCTGCATGGTGTACTTCCAAAACCGTGGCCTGTAGCCAGGCCATAGACGTGCCACTCACAGGTCAGTTTGATCATTCTTGCAGATATGTCAGCAGGGGAGCCCAAATATCTCTTCAACGGGAAGTCAGCGGCAATAGTTCTGCATATGTTGTTAGTTGACCCTTTCATTATCTTAGATCTTTCTGGCATTCTTTAAATGTGGGAGCCTGCCCTCGGATCAGGCTGCATGCTGCCCTTAGCTTTCCACCAATGAGATGAATTTCCTGTGCTTGACCTGCAGCTCCTCAGTATAACCAAAAGCCACTATGATCGGGGTGAGGGGAATGGGGGTGCCCACCATTTTAGACTGAGCAGCTGTTACCTCTACCCAGTACCTGTGTATTGTCTCATTGCCACGCTAGGTGTAGGAAGCCCACCCCTTGCTGCCTGCATCTATCACAGCAATCATCAGGTCTTAATTTATCTCTGTAAAGTCCCGCTGGTGTATAGTAAACCTGATCTACTAATTTAAAGTGTATGATTCACAGGTGGCTGCTGCCCGTTATCATGCCTGTTTGTTTGCAGCAGTAGAGCCACTGCTTATCAGTGAGTGGAGTGACCAGCTCCTGATCCTACCCTGTCCATGAGCCGTTCCGCATGCCGGGGCATTCTAGTAGAGCGGTAGACATCCAATCTTAATACTTCACACATATGTTTAACGCATCTATCAAGGGTACATTTGAGCGCATTACAATATTTAACAAATGAGATTTTGCGTGGGAGTTGTGCCACAAAAGTTGACACCATCCCGATGCAAAATCTGGGCCTCAACTTATACATTTATATTTTAAATCTCTGCCACAAAGAAAGTGGCAACAAGTAGAAACGTGGCAGTGACTCTGTTCTTCATAATTGGTTGCAAAGTCTGTATTTTAAAAGATCTTATGTGGTGACGGCACCTGCTGCAGAGATCTTTGTGTGCCCAGTTAATGCTGCAGAGAACTTTGTGTGCCCAGTGGATGCTGCAGAGATCTTTGTGTACCCAGTGAATGCTGCCGAGATCTTTGTGTGCCCAGTGAATGCTGCCGAGATCTTTGTGTGCCCAGTGGATGCTGCAGAGATCTTTGTGTGCCCAGTGGATGCTGCAGAGATCTTTGTGTGCCCAGTGGATGCTGCAGAGATCTTGTGTGCCCAGTGGATGCTGCAGAGATCTTTGTGTGCCCAGTGAATGCTGCAGAGATCTTTGTGTGCACAGTGAATGATGCAGAGATCCTTGTGTGCCCAGTGAATGCTGCAGAGATCTTTGTGTGCCCATTGGATGCTGCAGAGATCTTTGTGTGCCCAGTGGATGCTGCAGAGATCTTTGTGTGCCCAGTGGATGCTGCAGAGATCTTTGTGTGCCCAGTGGATGCTGCAGAGATCTTTGTGTTCCCAGTGAATGCTGCAGAGATCTTTGTGTTCCCAGTGAATGCTGCAGAGATCTTTGTGTGCCCAGTGGATGCTGCAGAGATCTTTGTGTGCCCAGTGAATGCTGCAGAGATCCTTGTGTGCCCAGTGGATGCTGCAGAGATATTTGCGTGCCCAGTGGATGCTGCAGAGATCTTTGTGTGCCCATTGGATGCTGCAGAGATCTTTGTGTGCCCAGTGCATGCTGCAGAGATCTTTGTGTGCCCAGTGGATGCTGCAGAGATCTTTGTGTTCCCAGTGGATGCTGCAGAGATCTTTGTGTGCCCAGTGAATGCTGCAGAGCTCCTTGTGTGCCCAGTGAATGCTGCAGAGATCTTTGTGTGCCTAGTGGATGCTGCAGAGATCTTTTGTGCCCAGTGAATGATGCAGAGATCCTTGTGTGCCCAGTGAATGCTGCAGAGATCCTTGTTTTCCCATTGGATGCTGCAGAGATCTTTGTGTGCCCAGTGAATGCTGCAGAGATCCTTGTGTGCCCAGTGAATGCTGCAGAGATCTTTGTTTGCCCATTGGATGCTGCAGAGATCTTTGTGTGCCCAGTGAATGCTGCAGAGATCTTTGTGTTCCCAGTGAATGCTGCAGAGATCTTTGTGTGCCCAGTGAATGCTGCAGAGATCCTTGTGTGCCCAGTGGATGCTGCGGAGATCTTTGTGTGCCCAGTGGATGCTGCAGAGATCTTTGTGTTCCCAGTGAATGCTGCAGAGATCTTTGTGTTCCCAGTGAATGCTGCAGAGATCTTTGTGTGCCCAGTGGATGCTGCAGAGATCTTTGTGTGCCCAGTGAATGCTGCAGAGATCCTTGTGTGCCCAGTGGATGCTGCAGAGATCTTTGTGTGCCCAGTGGATGCTGCAGAGATCTTTGTGTGCCCATTGGATGCTGCAGAGATCTTTGTGTGCCCAGTGCATGCTGCAGAGATCTTTGTGTGCCCAGTGGATGCTGCAGAGATCTTTGTGTTCCCAGTGGATGCTGCAGAGATCTTTGTGTGCCCAGTGAATGCTGCAGAGCTCCTTGTGTGCCCAGTGAATGCTGCAGAGATCTTTGTGTGCCTAGTGGATGCTGCAGAGATCTTTGTGTGCCCAGTGAATGATGCAGAGATCCTTGTGTGCCCAGTGAATGCTGCAGAGATCCTTGTTTGCCCATTGGATGCTGCAGAGATCTTTGTGAGCCCAGTAAATGCTGCAGAGATCCTTGTGTGCCCAGTGAATGCTGCAGAGATCTTTGTTTGCCCATTGGATGCTGCAGAGATCTTTGTGTGCCCAGTGAATGCTGCAGAGATCTTTGTGTTCCCAGTGAATGCTGCAGAGATCTTTGTGTGCCCAGTGAATGCTGCAGAGATCCTTGTGTGCCCAGTGGATGCTGCAGAGATCTGTGTGTGCCCAGTGGATGCTGCAGAGATCTTTGTGTGCCCATTGGATGCTGCAGAGATCTTTGTGTGCCCAGTGCATGCTGCAGAGATCTTTGTGTGCCCAGTGAATGCTGCAGAGATCTTTGTGTGCCCAGTGGATGCTGCAGAGATCTTTGTGTGCCCAGTGAATGCTGCAGAGATCCTTGTGTGCCCAGTGGATGCTGCAGAGATCTTTGTGTGCCCAGTGGATGCTGCAGAGATCTTTGTGTGCCCATTGGATGCTGCAGAGATCTTTGTGTGCCCAGTGAATGCTGCAGAGATCTTTGTGTGCCCAGTGGATGCTGCAGAGATCTTTGTGTTCCCAGTGGATGCTGCAGAGATCTTTGTGTGCCCAGTGAATGCTGCAGAGATCCTTGTGTGCCCAGTGAATGCTGCAGAGATCTTTGTGTCCCAGTGAATCTCAGGGAATAATAATAATGCGAAGATAACTATGGAGGTTGATGCACTTGCTGGAGAGACCAGTGTTTTGTCTAGCCCCTGTTGAATCAAAGCACCATAGAGGGTTACTATGTCTCCTGCAAAGCACATCATGTGACACGGAGATGACAGAATTTTATGTAGATGGGTAAGTTGGTGACTGCTTTTTAACACAAAGCTCCATTCGTTACTTGCAGTTCATAAATTGTAATCCTTCTAATATAGTAAAGTGTGCTATGAAGGACATGTGACTCCGACACCTTGTAACACATCCTGTACGATGATTTACACACATTTGACCTATTGTCAATGTATACTGTTTATGTGTGATGTAAGGCGCTCTGACACCCTGGATTGGGAGGACTATATCGATCAAAGCAAAAAATAAATAATGGTATTTACATTGTTATTTGTGTAAATACTGGTACAGACCAACACATCTGACATTGTTACAGTGCATGCATATGTCATATACAGGGGCTGAACAGACTCATGCCTCTCTTAAGTACATGTAATAAGAAGCTGTGCAGCTTTTCTTTCTCTCCATTGCATTTGCAGCTGGGAGCGAGGTTCCAGAGAGCTTCCAGTCTGGATACTCAATCCAAAGGCGGCCTGATGGCCCCTTTGCTCGGAATGAAAGCATTAGAGGCGGAAACAACACTGCAGTGAAAATTTCAGTTTTTTCGGAGAGGGAGATTTAAAAAAAAATTACAAAAACATTCTGTTGGATTTGTTTGGCTTTTAAGACGCTGGCATTTCCATGGCATCTGGAGAGACACCGGAGAGACACAGGCGGGCCAATTGCCTCTGTTACAAAAAGAGCAGAACTCATTTTAGGATGAATCTCTGTGAAACCCTTGTGATTGGGCGGCAGTGACAACAATTGGTTTAAAAAGGACCACTTCAATTCAGCAAGCCACGTGGTAATCCATACAGCTCTTCAGCACTCAAGCGAGGCTGCGCCACCAAAACATCCAGGAATATTCCGGGCCAGCAGGAGGAGGCACGGTGCCCCGCCCTTTCTGTCCGTCCTTTGCTGGGGCGTTGTGTGCAGGCCCATTGTCTGTGACGGGCGGTTCGAGGTGTGTGCAGTGTTTGCTTTGTTAGGCGGGATCGTAGGTGTTAACTGAATGCTAACGAAGGGTGTTGCGGCAGTGTAAATATTTGCTTGGTCTCCTTTTTGCTGCACAGCCGGTACACGTATTATATGTAAATTTACCACATGTTATTATACAACACACCTGGGCCCAATATAGAAAAATAATATTTAAATTCACAGCAGTTGTAATAATCTAATTAGGACTGCAAAATAGTGACACAAACGCTGATGAGCTGTTATTGCTTTGACGGAGAAGAGCCGCCCCAAGTGTTATTGCATTTTTGTATATATAGGGCAATATGTATAAAGTTGTGGCACCGGGCAGCGCAGCAAGTCACCTTGCTGCGCTGCGCTGCGTCACAGGGAAAGGGCAGGAGAGCGCCGTATTTATCCAATACAGCTCATTCCTGTCCTGTCCCCCTGCGCTGACATCCTTATCGCAGCCTAGCGCCAACACAGACACCCGGGGCCTCAGTTGCCTGCAGGGCTGTTTGTGTGCAGTAAGGGGCATCTTCCTGCACAAAGCCAATCCTGAGAGGCGTTTCCCTCTTTCTATATGTACTATAGAATGCGGCACACAAAGCAAGAGGAAAAAACAAGGAGAAATAAAGATGTTACTCCTTGTTACGCCTCACCCGGGGAGGGGAAGATTTTGGCACATTCCCTGGTTTACAAGTCCTTGTAAATCTGGAAATGCGTCAAAAGCCATGGGAGTTGTGTGGGTACATCCACCGCAACACTCATGGAACGCCAGCAAAGCAACGATTTGCGCTGCATTGCCTTACTCCGGATTTATGAAGCCATTTAAAGTGGCTTTGCATGGCTTCATGAATCTGACTAAGAGGCTTTTGTCACGCATGTACCACTTTGTGTGATGCAAATGTGACGCAAGTCTCTCACAATTATTTACCATATCAACAGACACATCCAACATCTGTCTGGATGGTGCAGCACCCTCTTTGTATTGCCCCTTCCTCATGCCCACAGGAAGACATGAAGTGGAAATCCTAAGATTCACTTTCACCTATGCCTAACTAGGAAAGAAATGTCCGACACACTGATTGTCCCCTCAGCTGGGCTCTAGCATGGGTCAAAGGAACACACTTAGGGCCCGATTGTGAGTTTGGCGATGTACGCTGGGTCTGTCACCGCACTGCCATACCCATGGTGAGGCTGCCCGCCAGAATAGGAGTTTACTCCTATCTGGCGTTTTTTTTTCTGGCATTCCCACTGCAGTGCCTTTTAAAGCAGGCACTGCAATGGGAAAGCCAAAAACAGTTCCTGCACGGCATGGACTGCAAAGTCCCTGCAGTGCAGGAACTGGTGTGCATGCACACAGGGGGGCACACATTGTGCCCCCGCCCCGTGTGCATCCACAGGGTGCAGATACACCTGGGGGCCCTGTAGGGCCCTCTTTGTTTTCTCTCCGCCAGGGTTTACAAGGAGGAGGAACCACCATGTAAATCCTGGTGGTGCGTAAACTCCTAATATGTTTGGTGGGACTGCGGCATCCTTTAAGTTTTCAAGAACGGGCACAAATAAGAATTTGACCCGTTTTTATGCTTATCGAGCAAGTAGCGAACGTCAATCTGTTGGCTACATAGTGCATACTACTTACCCACATATATACGCATTATCCCCATATTCGCCTTGTACATATGTCATAATTACAGCTGCAGCCAATTTCAAGTGTCCCATTCTGCACAAAAACGTTCAAACTGGTTCTACTGCCATCAAGGTAATGGAAATTAAATTAATGATCAAAACTTAACTTCACAGTACCCTTGTGTGAAGACAGTGTTATTCAGTGCTTAATTTGTACCAGTGTTTGATGGTGCTCAGCACGGGCACTTAATTCCTTAACTGTTAACACTGCCACTTATAACAGTTCACCACATGGTGGCACAGTCTTTTTACTGTTGTACGGAGCACATCAGTTTAACAATTAACACACTTAAAAACAATAATTCTAGAGCGTCCAGGCCATTCTTACTGCTATAAGTGGCCTGGAATTGTCTACTCTGCTACATGTAATAGGAGTGTGATGTTTAGTACAGAGCGTTTATACTAAGCCTGGGCAAAGCACTACGCTACGCTCGCGTAGTTTGCGAAGTTCGCGCTACTTCGCACTACGCGAACTGCACGTAGCACAGTGAGAACACGCGTAGCGTAGTGTTGCGTAGTGCTGCGGTCATTTTTTGCTTGCTCGCGGTCCTCAACGTCAAGTTGGCGACCGCGAGAAAGCAAAATGACATCCCGGCGAGACTTTTTCCTTGTTCGCGATCAGCAACATCAAGTTGGCGATCGCGAGCAAGGAAAATAAACCTCCCGGCGAGATTCCCAACGCGAGGAGGTCAGGTTTCTCATTGCGAGTGGTCGCGTATGCTCGCGACCGTTCGCGATGAGAAACTACCAGTTCGCGTTGAGAAAGCTGCCGCTCGAGTAAAAATCTACTCGAGCAGCAGAAAACTACAGCTTGCACTGTGCAAGATGTCATTTTCAATGATTGCACAGTGCCGGTTGCTTGTCCGCACTGTGCAATCATTGAAAACGACATCTGGCACAGTGCGAACAAGGTACTACGCAGTTCGCGAAGTGCTACGCGTAGCTCGCGTAGTGCGAACTGCACTTTGCGTAGCTTCGCGAAGTGCTACTTCACGAACTACGCCCAGGGTTAGTTTATACTGACACATGGCAGTGATGACAGCTCCATTCCAACTTGCAGTGGCATCCTAGACAATACTTGGGGCCCTGTCACTTATTTATTTACAAATTAGGCACAGGTGTCATTTTAACAAGATCATCAAGAGTTGCTCTAAATGTTCACGGTGGCCTTTCATTTGTGTCCCCGGCAAGTTAATCTGTAGCCCCAGCTACATTTGTATCTCCTGTCCATGTGTCTTGGACTCTGAGGGACACAACTTCAAGTGTTGCCCGGCGTAGGTTTTTAATCAGTCAGTCTATGACCGCCAGTCATCTTCCGGGACATGGCACCTAGGTATTTAGTAAACAATATAGCAAAGAAAGCACATATACACTCCTGCTTGGCTTTTCTTAGATATGTGTCCAATCCAATAAGGCATCTCTCAGGCAGAGGTCAGCTTGGGATCGATATCTCCTGCTTACAACAGTAACCTGTTCCCAGTAGTTCTGCAATACTTGACAACTCTACAAAACATTGTAAAAATCTGCACCATTGTATTTGTACATTGGTCAGGTTCCAGGATGTGTGTCATGTATTTATTTAAAAAAGTTTTGTATAGCGCGAACAAGACCCGGAAGAGTATCAGAGCGCTTCACATAAAGGAAGGGAAAAACAAAGTAAATGGGACATTGCTGAGGGGGTAACAGAGGATAGCATAATGAACTAATAACAATGTACAATGATGTGAATAAACATTACTTAGAAGGGTATGACAGACAACCCTGAGCATGACAGTTGTTAGGCCAAAAAAGAGTGTAGTCAATGATATTTAGAAAGCAGAAGAACCATGGCCATTGAAGACAAGAACTTGTTCATTAGGATTATTTTTACTTCATGTTTGAAAGCAGCCGTGTAGGGGATTCTGCAATAGATGTACATAGGTAGGAAAAAGTTAAAAAGGTGTGGCATAGGTAATTGAATTGTATCAAGATAAAATATGCATTCTTGGACATCCTGGCTACTTGACCTGCACTTGCGTCGAAAAAACCCTCTCAATGTCCTTCGACCAGTACATGCCAATTCTATCTAGAAAGTGTTCCATCATGTTAAACATATTTCTGCACAATATCGAGGCCAATTGTGTCCCAGTGCCATGTCAGCAGAATTTGTGCTATGTTGTTTACATCAGATTCCTGTATCCCACACTTCTAAATTAACTTGGTTGAACAGGTCATTAGTCAATAAGTGAGGCACTCTCTGGCTGAGTTACCATATCATTCCCTAAGATTGTCAGGACTGAGTATCTCTGAATTCAATAGCTTTCAATTAATAGTCTTCCCTTTGTCAGTACATAGTAATTTACTAGTTCTCTGTGCTGCATCTGTGAACACAGGTAGGTACTCGTCTACGTCCTCTTTATGCTTCTCCTCCAACAGTATCTGGCCAGTGTTAGCCAATTAGGTAGGACTCTTTCCATATGGGCGCTCCCCAGCAAGGCCTCAGAGAATGAATGACCAGGGGATTATCTCACATCTAGAAATGATGGTTCATATAGGTATTCCTCTACTATCTATCATAAAACATACTGTAACTGGCATGGCAAGTAGTACAACTCAAAATCAGGGATGCCCAATTCACCTTCCGACAATTGCAAGTGTAAAATGCTACAAGCCACCCTCTTCCTGCCATCATTTCGAATTAAACATGTGATTAATAGGTCTATATCCCTAACGAATGCAGCAATCAGGTTCACAGATATATTTATAAACTGAAAAATAAGTGTGATAAAATGATAGTTTTCATCATAGTGTCCCAGCCAATCACTGCGCAGAGGGGCTGTCTTCCAAAATGCTACTGATTCCACAAAGTTCTATGCAGGTTTCCCAAAATTAAGTCACCATTTGAATAATTTATTATGATTCCATGTAATTAATAGTACTGCACACCTCCTTCAGTGGCCCTGGGAATACACTGTTAAATGCAGATGTTGGAACATTTCCCACAGGGAACAAACATGCCTTCCACCAATCATTGCTTAGACTGGGCTGGTGGAGAATGGTGCTTACTGTGTGCATCACTGAGGCAAAGTCCTTTGCAAAATCTATAACATACAGCAGGACAGCATCAGTGTACAATGAGATCGAGTGCAGCCTCATGTTACATGTAGGAATCTGAACGGTTCAAACTTTCTGAAAATACATGCCAGTGATTCCTTTATCAGGTGAATGGCTTTGGGGCAGCCCTGTCTTGTTCCATGATCTGTATTGAATAAGGGGATGCTATCTTGACATAGGGCATACATGCAAAGCCCTGACTTACAGTGTTATTTGGAGAACAAAATCATTCTTCCTAAACACAGCTCAAATAAAGTCACACCTTAATGTGTCAAACGCCTACTTTATATCAATAGATGCCACTGACGAAAAGAGGCCGCTCCCTGAGGTATGGGACATCAAACGAAACAGGTGCCTGAGATTCAGAGACGTACTGCAAACACCACAAAACTGTTCCGAAGTGGGTGTATCAAAGATTTCAGTATAAGAATAACTATTAGCCAATATTTGCTCATAATTTGCACTGAAGTACAAAAGAGACCGAGGAGTTAAACAACCTTTACATCACAGTCATTAGACCGCGAAGCCTTTACAACGCGGTCATCACAACGACCGCGTTGTTACAACGCGAAGCCATTACTACACAAGTCAATACAGCGACTTGCAGTAGATGGCGCTCTAAAATAAAGAATAGTATAATTTACTATCCCAACACCTTCCCTTCCGTTCCGTAGGCTGGAGTTGGAATAGTAAATTATACATTCCTAATGTTACGGCACAATCTACTGCAAGCCGATGTAATGACTTGCGTAGTAATGGCATCGCGTTGTAAAAACGTGGTCGTTGTAACAACAGCGATGTTAAATACCGCATAGTAAAAGCACCCGTTGTAACGTGCTATATTCACAGAGGACAATAACACACGTCTTTTTCAGGAAGTTCTTTTCAGTCTTTGCTCTGATAACCATCACTACTTTTTTCGTGACGGCCGGGATGCGCACCTCCACTTTGGTTGAATTATATACATCTAGAAGGTGTGGTGACAGTTTCCCATTAAGCGTGGCAGAGATTTCCACCTGGAAGACATTGAACCCAGGTGCCTTCCTGCTATCTAACAACTGAACAGCCTCACTAATCAATCCCACTGTGATTGGGAAATTCAGTGCTTTGCACAGGGCTCAGTTTAATGACGCTTGTTGTTGACAAAAAAGCTGAATGTGTCCTGATCTGGGGAGTTGTTTTAAAACAAAGTACCCTATGAATAAGCAGCAAACACTTAGGGCCCCATCACGATGGCAGGCAGACTTTGTCCGCTCGCCACCGTAACGGAAAATGGGACCGACCGCCAGAGGTGCGGCGGTCCCACAAGGCCAATTAGGATCCGCCCACCACACTGGCGGGCGCATTCTGGCCTTCAACATTGCAGACAGTGTTGCTGAGTGCAGCTCCATCCTCAATGTTAAAAGTGCATGGTTTGCATTGCCATGCACAACGTGACAGGCACCACGCGGCGCCTGCCACCTTGTTTATGGCAATGTAGGGGGTTACCATAGATACCCACCAAGTTCATCCCCCACCTCCCCCGGGGGCCCGTGACGGCCCCCAAAGCAATTTCTGCCAGCATTTTCATGGCAGCGCGTGTGCCGCTGGCGCGCCAAAGGCAAGCCCACCTGTGCCCGTCTGCTCCCGGACTGCATCCAGCGCCACAATCCCTGCTCGTTTTTCCCCAGGAAAGGTGTCCAAACTTGAATACTCCAGAGAGAATTTATTAAAACTAAACACATCAGGGAAGAATTTCAAATGTGTCCAACTAGACCCACAGGGTGAGTCTACGCAATGTGATTCCTGCAATTTACGTCTGAACTCTGTCAAGATTAAAGCCAACCTCTCTGCCAAAGCGATTAGGCTCTCGCAACTGGGACCACCTAATATGTTTTATGATATGCTTATTAACGCATGGTCATTAGTAAAACATAAATTAGAATTTTCAGAGATGGTGTGTACACATAATCTCGATTTGGCATTTATCACCGAAACGTGGGCTGACCAAATGTCTGATCTGGTTCTAGCAAATCCAGCAGGTTACTCAATTCATATAGCGGACAGGGTAGTTAAGCGAGGAGGGGGACTAGCAATTATTTTTAGAGATAGCCTGTCGGTCTCTGGCTCCGTAGCTGAAAGTGGATCTGACAGCAAAGAACTTTCTTTTCAGATAAAACTGATAGCATTAGAGGCCACTTGATATGTAGGCCACGGAGCTCAAGAAATGCCTTTGTTAACATCATAAGCCCTTTTATTGAATCAAGTATTGATTCGGCTGATATCTCAGTATTAGGGGATTTCAATTCTCATCTTGAAAAATTGGAGGACCGTGACACCGCCTTTTTGGTGGATACTAAGGCTAGTTTTGCCTTGGGGCAGTTAGTTGAGCAGCTCACCCATGATGAAGGTCATACTTTAGATGGCACCTTTACAACTAATCCAACCTTAAAAGTTTCAGAAGTACTGCCTATTCTTTGGTCGGACCACAAGGCAATAATGTTTACAGTCAAAACCTCTCAGCCCTTCCTGAGATGTTATAAACCCCGCATTGTAACTAAAGGCCGTGACTAGAAAAATATTGATTCCCTTGAACTGCAAACTTAGCTCAAAGCCTAACTCTACCTACGACGTCGATACTGCAGCCCGCATGTTTTCATCTTGGATCAAAGCATCCATTGATCCATTAGCTCCCGAAAAAACCCTGTCTACTAGGTGCAAAACCCCTTCAGAGTCGTGGTTCACAGAAACAGCTCCGTAGAAAGAAAGAGAGACAGTGGAGAGCAAATTATGACCTATCAGAAAAGATCAATTACTCACAGTCCCTTTCCGATTATAAAAAACTAACAATGGAGGAAAAAAGTAAGTATTTCTCTGCAAGAATTCTGCAGGCAAAGAATTCCATAAAGAGTTTGGCCAAAATATCAGAGCCCTGTAACACCGATAATAGTGAGGAATTCTGTAACTCCCTTTTTTAGGAGCAAAGTGAAGGAAGTTTACAAATCCATCATTGATAGTGACCTAAATGTAAACGGGAACCAGTTAGATGTCACAATATCTTCCACATCCAAATCTCTTGCGTCTTTCTCTAGCTGGTAAGGGCAGCTAAGTCCAGGGGTCCGTCAGACCCATGCCCTCTCAGGATAGTTCACCTCACGGCAGAAATTATTAGTGAGCAACTGGTGGTCGTATGTAAGGAGATCATCAATTCAGGCATATTTCTAGATGTTTGGAAAATAGCCTTGGTCCTTCCACTCATGTAAAAACCTAATCTACATCCTTCGGAAACCAGTAGTTAGAGACCGAACTCTAGACTACCCTTTCCAGCAAAGGTATTAGAAAAGGCATTAAATATAGAACTCACGCCTTTCATATCTACTAACCAATCTCAACACGGATTCCAATAGGAACACAGCACTGAAACAACTCTGGTCATGGCCTCGGAAGAGCTAAGATCCAATTTGGACATAGAAGGTAAGGCCACCCTGATTGTATTGGACCCGTCGGCGGCCTTCGATACGGTGAACCATGAAATATTGGTTAACAGACTATCAGATCTAGGGATAAAAGGCACAGCGCTTAAGCTGCTTAGATCATTTTTTATCTAACAGGGTTCAATTTGTGGAGATGGGAGCTTATTCATCTGATCAATTCAGACTTTCCTGTGGGGTACCACAGGGCTCATCTCTAAGCCTTACACTTTTTAATCTCTATGTCACCCCTTTGGCTAAAATCGTAAGGTATTTTGGTTTCTCAGTTGTCTCCTATCCTGATGATACTCAGCTTGTTGTTTCAGTTTCAAGCGATGCTGAAGAAACAGCAGATCGTTTTAACAAATGCATGGCTCAAGTAAATCAATGGATGAATTCCAACTGTTTAAAACTTAATGGCAGAAAAACAGAGGCCCTCCTCTTGGGTGTAGAAACCTCCTTCTGGTCACCTAGATGGTGGCCAACAACTTTGGGTGACCTCCCATCACTTGTGAAGGAGGTGAAAAACATAGTTTTCATCTTTGATGATAAATTTACTTTTAAAGATCAGATTAGCACTCTTGCTTCCGCTATCTTTTTTTTATCTTAAAGATGATTAGAAAGATCTGCCCTTTCATACCTCTAGACCTGCAAAAGACATTTGTGACAGCATTAGTCTTATTTAGATTGGACTATGGAAATGCTCTTTATGTGGAGAAGTGTGGCTCAATGGTTAGAGCGGCAGACCCTGATGCAGAGGTCTGGCCTGGGACCAGGGTTCAATTCCCGCTTCAGCGGGTCTTGGGCTTAATTGCCTCGGACCTGATATTTCTCGCCTCGGTGCCTATTCTAATCATGGGTGTAACTCTGGGCAACAGCTTGCTTAATCTCCACAACGGACCCAACAGTGCAGGGGATGCCTGGCTGCACCTTGGGGGTGCCCAGGAGTGGACACTTCACAGGGAAAGCCAGGATGGGTTCCTCAGCGGTATAAGTACAGTGCCAGGACACCTCCGTTGGTAGGTAGCTGCGTGCTTTACATATGCCAGATTATTATTATTATTTATGTAAATATCCAAATAGAGTACCTGCAAAAGTTACAACAACTCCAAAATGCTTCAGCGCGTTTGCTACTGGAGATTCCCAAATATCAGTCAGTTGCCCATGGAATGAGAAAATTGCACTGGCTTCCAGTCTGAAAAAGGATTACATTTTAAATCCATATGCTTAGCCTATAAGGCATTGCATGGTGCCGGTTCACAATATTTGAAGAACCGTCTCATTTGGTATTCACCTTCGAGTAACGTACGGTCTTCTTCCAGTAAACTCCTACAGACCCCTCAGCTGTAAGAGAGGACACTGTGCAGTATGAGTTTCATTTTAGGAACTGTAAAAATGTGGAATACCCTCCTGGCAGTTATAAAGAACAGCCCGAATTTATGGTCTTTAAGAAAATCCCTTAAAACATGGCTTTTTATTAACTAAAGAATTCATTACTTCTCTCATTGGTAGCAATTTGGTTTGCTGGCAGTAGAGCCAAGACGTCCTTGGACATTCGAGCGCTTTATAAAATCTCAAATCAAATCTCAAATAATATTACATTTTTCACTACTGTGAGGCCTACCACCCTAATAGGCCAGCATTGGAAATTCATTAAAATACTTTTAAGCTTTTGTTTACTCACCAGAGAGGAGATGCTTTTTCATCATTGATATGTGTGGAACTTTTAGAAAGTGGGGATTTCTCTGCATTTACTGCTCTTTGTGCCTGACAACCTGCCTAAAATATACGTATATGGCTGGGTGACAGCTACACCTTTTGCATTCCCTCTAAACAGCCACAAACACAGAAAGGGCTGAGTGTGACAGAGGACTCATCTGCATTCCTCTGCATTCTGATATAGGTTGTGTCCTGTCCTCACACAAAGCAATTATTTCCCGCTCATGACTGACAGGACTGGATTGAAAGGGGTCCTGGTGCACTTCAGAGAGTTCTTTTGGAGTCAACCTACATCAAAGGCACTTTTGGGTATAAGTACTGGGTCTCTAATCCCATGAAATCAAACACTTCTGGATCTCAAACTGATCCTCTGTCAGAAGAACTGCTGTGCTGCTTAAAGGACTCAACTGGACGGACTGTTTTCCTGGAATAACTGCTTTTCTGGACTCTGCTGTCTGTGAGTGCTTCCCATGCCTGAGGTGCACCTCAACGTTCTGGGCCTCAGAAATGGGTTTTGCAGCTGCTTTCTACTTAAGACTTCCAATTCATGACCTACAGCTCCTGGGCCCATCTTCAACTTGCTCCTGAACCCCAAGAGGAGCCTCTGCAGTTGTGGGCCCTTGAAAGTGGTGTTTGGGCCTCTGAAATCAAGCTTTTGGGCTCTTTGCGACCGCAAACTGGCCCATTCATACTGAGACAGAGCTGCCCGCTCTAAGGTTCAGCTTGAGCTGCTGCAACATCATCTCCTCGCACAACAAGCATTGTCGTCCAAGGCCGCAAGGCCCTGTCTGCCGTCCACGACGCCTGGCCGGCTCTTTGCGCCCTCAGGATCCTCACTAGCGATGCTCTACTTGCTGCCAGGGACCGTCTCCCCTGTGAACAAGGCTCTTGGCTCAGCTTGAGAAGGGCATGTTTGGAATTGTTTGGACCATCGCGGTCGGTCTGAACTTTGGATTTACTCAGGTTTAGCGCTACCAAAAGAAACCTTTTAGCACTATTAACTTCTACGCACTGGTTTTGCATTTAATCTTTAAAAATTAAAATCTCAACTTCTACTGATTGGATTTTTGTCATTTTTTATCAGAACTCTGCTATAATAACTTATTGCAGTTGAGTTCTGACATCATTTCTTTATAATTCGCAACTGTGTGAGTGACAAGTCACCCATTATAAGGAAATTAGAGATGAGGAGTTATACAGGAATTTCAGAATCCCATGTATTTTAGTGCATTTATTTCATCATTAAATATACCATAATTTCAATTTTTTTACAAATAATCAACACAAATGATGACATATAGTGAAGTAATGGTGTACACAGTGCAATGTGAAAGTGAATTGTGCAGTGTATTATATGAAAAATAAGTTATAAGGTGGTGCAGAGAATAAAAGGGACCATCAGTACAGTAGGCGCATAAGTGAAACACAAGCAGAAACATTTATTAGGGTATAGTCAATATTATTCGGCAAATGTTTCATCCTTATAGTGTAAGAATTTGGATGATGTCGTCATCAGGAATGGATATATTGAGTACTTTCCTGACACCATTCTGATAATTTACCCAAAGAAGAAATACAGAAAGGCAGGCACTGTAGATTATGATCGTTCACAATTGATGCACATAGAAAATTATTAATTACTAGAAAGGTGGCAGAATCATATGGTGCTCCACAGAATATAAATATATATCTATATATATCTATATATATTATCTACTGGCGGTCTCCAGTAGATAGTTATAGTTAGGACCTATTTTCCATAGGAAATCCGCAACATTCTATTCCCAATAAGTCTGGCGGCGATTGACGAATCTTCGCAAAATTTTCCCAACTTTTGGCCAGCACCGCTCCTACACTGAAAGTTTCGTGGTGATTCGTCAAGCGGGGGCCGAGAAAAAAGGGGGGGTCCCAAAACGCGTTTTCCCCATGCAATTTGCCATAGGATCTGTTGTCGCAGCTACAGCCCGAACTGCTGAACGGAATTACACCAAATTTGGCAAAGAGGTAGTCCTCAGTTCAGACTTGTGCCTTTTGCTTAAATGGTGTAAATCCGTTCAGTAGTTCCTGAGAAAATTAGGGTAAAAAAGTTAGTGATATCTATGGCCGGGGAGGATCCGCGCACCCTCCCCGCACCCAGCGCGCACCCTGCCGTGCAGGAGCTGTATTCTAATTGGCTGCCAACACTCCAGATCAGTAAGTGTTGGCAGCCATCTTGTGCCTCGGTAGAACCAAGGGACAAGAAACCTAAAAAACGAACGCACAAAACGCGACAAGAGGGCAGGGTAGAAACACCCTGACCCCCTAGGCCTGCTCAGGGGGTCCCACAAGGACCCCCAGGGCCAAAAAAAGAATAAAAAAAAATAAATAAATTGGCGAGATTCGCTCACCCAGCACGAATTTCGGCCGGAAAAAAAAAAATTCAGCGCGGTCTCCCGCGTTGAATATTCTAATTTGCCCCCGGGGGCCAAATCCCGGGGGATTAATTAAAAAAAAAAGGGTGGGGGGTCCCAATACCCCCACACTGCCCCGGGGACCGCCACCCCCCCGGGGCTCCGAGATTGTATATGCGGGGGGGCTCACAGCCCCCCCGCAGCCCCAGGGACCGCCACACCCGGTGCTTCATTATCATATGTGGGGGGTTCGCAACCCCCCCAACCCCGGGGACCGCAACCCCCCGGGGCAATTTATACATGTTGGAGGGGGGCCATGCGGCCCCCCTCCTGGAAACTTGTATTGGCCCTGGGGACCGCCACCCCCCAGGGCCGGCTCCTGCAGTGTCCCGGGGTGCCCACCCCCGGGACACTGCTGTTTGCAATGGCAGGGCGGGAGCCGCGGCTCCCACCCTACCATTGCCAACTGCTTTGCTTCATTGAAGCAAGAGCAGGGAAACCTGCTCTCACTTCAATGAAGCAAAGCAGATTGCTTTTCCACATGGGGAGCAGCATGTTAGCTGCTCCCCATGTGGAAAAGCAATGCCGGCACCTGCAGGATTGGGGCACCCCCCAAGGTCTCCAACGAGAGGCCAGGCCCCGGGGGATGGGGTCCCCAGGGCCAGAAGAGGCCCGGGAGGGGGGCAACGCGGCCCCCCTCCCAAATTAAATTAAATATTAAAAAAAAAACAATGGCCATCTATCACGGCAGGAGGCGTTGTACACCTCTGATCCTCAGGAGCGAAGCTAGGTCTCACCTTCCCCGAGAACACTGCAAGTCTCCAAGATAGTTATAATAGGAACCTTGCAAGTATTCCCAGGGAGCGATGAGCAGACTCGGAAACTTCCACGAAGTAGGTGTAGTGCAGGAGGGATCGATGAAACAATAAGAAGGTACTGTGAACAAAAAGGACAGTCAATGTTAGAGATCTAAACATAAGGGAACCAGAGGTAAGGGATTCTAAATGTGATTCTAACACTGAATTGTGTGAGGTCTCACTTACCAAAATATACGCAACATGAACCAATGGACGCTCAACGTCTTAATGCGATCTAGTATGTTGCTCAACTTAAAAGAACGACATCATTCTCCAGAACAATCTTTGCAAGGTTGGAGCAATTCACTAGATCAGTGAAACAAAGTTTTTAGAGCAATGTCCGGACGTGGAAGTTACAAAAAATAAATGAAAAGGTTATCTGTAGTAACGTTTCCGCAAGGCAGTGTTGAAAACAAGGATTGTATCGCTCCTTGAGTCTACTGCAACAAAGTTGCCTCACTTGTAAAATTGTATCACTCCTTGAAAGAAACAAAGTTGCCTTACTTGTAATTGTTGAAATTGAATTGGAAAAGTCTCTCGACCCGAGGTGTAACTCCGGGGATGGCGTGCAGACAAACGCCATGAAAGGCGCACAGACAGGCGCCGTGTCAGGTAGGCAGGAGGAAGCCGGGATCGGCGTGCAGACACAACACCGTGAAAGGCGCACAGACAAGCGCCGGGTCAGGTAGGCAGGAGGACGCCGGGATCTGCGTGTAGACACAACACCGTGAAAGGCGCACAGACAAGCGCCGGGTCAGGTAGGCAGGAGGACGCCGGGATCTGCGTGTAGACACACGGGCGCACAGACGAGCGCCGAGTCAGGTAGGCAGGAGGACGCCGGGATCGGCGTGCAGACACAACGCCAAAGCTGAAATACAGGAGACAGAGCAACAGCGGGCAACATCCAAGACTCGATTGTTCCAACGAAGCCGCAGTGGAATTCAGAACAGGCAGGGATGTCCAAACGGATTGGAGAAGCCGAGCAATGAGTGAAGGGGGCGTTTCTCTATTCAAAGGCCGCATGTAATCCAATTGGTTGCTCTACATCACAAGACCAAAAGACAGGAGCATTTTGATTCGTTGCCAGGTACTCAGAGACCACACACAATTACCCTAACCCTCCCAATGCATTAGGGTACTAGTAGTGCTGAATGGGTGGTGATATTAGGTCTGGGAGGTTTTGCGGGTAACACCAGCCCCAGGGGATGGGGTCCCCGGGGCCTTAAAGTGGCCAGAAGAGGGGGGCTATGCAGCCCTCCTCCATAACAATTTTTTTTTAAAAAGGCCCATGCCCCGGGAATGGGGTCCCCGGGGCAAATTATGGCCTCGGGAGGGGGGCCACGCGGCCCCTTCCTGATTTTTTTTTTCAAAAATAAAAATTGGGGTGAGGCCCTGGGGGCCCCAGGGCCAAAAAAATAGAAAAAAAGGGAGGCTACACAGCCCCCCTTCTAAAAAACAAGAAGGAAAAAAAAAAAACGAGATCGGGCCAAAGGCCACGCCCCCTCCTTACACCACTCTGCAAACGCGCCCCCTGGCGCATTTGCAGAGGGGGAACTAATTCCCCTTGAATACTGGGGGTCCCTGGGGGCCAACTAGCCCACCAGGAACCTGCAGTATGCGCCAGGGGGCTGCGTTGCAGAGAGGTGTAATGAGGCCACGCCCCTTTTTACACCTCTAGGCAATGCAGCTCTGTGGCGCTTACTGGAGGTACCTGGTGGCCTAGTTGGCCGCTAGGGGACCTCAGGATTCAAGGGGTCTTAATCCCCCAACTTAAAATGCGCCACGGGGCGCGTTTGCACAGTGGTGAAGATAGGGGGCGGGGCCTGAGGTGATACTGTGCAAACACGCCCTGTGGCGCGTTTTAAGTTGGGGAATTCATTCCTCTTCAATCGAGAGGTCCCCTATGGGCCAACTAGCCCACCAGGTACCTCCAGTAAGCGCCACGGAGCTGCGTTGCAGAGTGTTGTAAAAAGGCGCGTGGCCTCTGAATACCCCTCTGCAACACAGTTCCCTGGCACATACCGGAGGTACCTGGTGGGCAAGTTGGCCGCCAGGGGACCTCAGAATTCAAGGGGACTTAATCCCCGAACTTAAAACACGCCACGGGGCGCATTTGCACAGTGGTGAAAGTAGGGGGCGGGGCCTGAGGTGATATGTGTGCAAACACGCCCTGAGGCGCGTTTTAAGTTGGGGAATTAATTCCTCTTCAATCCAGAGGTCCCCTAGAGGCCAACTAGCCCACCAGGTACCTCAAGGAAGCGCCACGGAGCTGCGTTGCAGAGTGCTGTAAAAAGGGGTGTGGCCTCTGAACACCTCTCTGCAACGCAGCTCCCTGACGCATACTGGAGGTACCTGGTGGGCTAGTTGGCCCCCAGGGGACCGCAGGATTGAAGAGGAATTAATTCCCCAACTTAAAATGCGCCACAGGGCGTGTTTGCACCCGTCACCTCAGGCCCCGCCCCCTTCCTTTACCATTGTACAAATATTCCTCTAAAATCAGCCGAACTACGAATTCCGATTTACTCACCTGTTATCAGGAGAGAACCCAGAAAAGTAATTCTAAGCGTACTTACCAGTAACTTGTATTTCTTTCCATAGAAATCCATTGTGTGGTTTTCACCAGAAAAGTTTCTAAGTGTCTATTTTCACAAACTAAAAATATTCCTAAAAAGTTGTCTGTATGACTTAAACACATTCTTTCAACTGTTTACAGGAGGTTGGCCAGTGCTGGATCCAGGATCCACCACTGAGTAAGAAAAAGTAACGATTACACTACTTACCTGCTAAGTGAATTTACTGCCATAGGATAACATTGGTGATTCTATGGGAAAAAGTTTCTAAGTGTCAACTTTTAAAATACAATAATATTCCTTAAAAATTACTACTGTAACTAAAGCGCTTTTACTCAACTGTTTACAGGAGATGTCCAAGGACTGAATCTAGGATCCTGTCCTGTGGTTAGAAAAGTAATCCATAAAGTAACTAATTGCATTTAATTAGAAATTCACATTGAGCTCAATGTTGCTTTGTGTTTGAAATTGTGTTGCCCATTGCAACAACTGTAACTACTGTACTTAAAAGTCTGTTGCCTATTTGCCAAGTATTTAAACTAAAGTATTTCATTCTGAGAAAGTCTATTTTGTATTGTAATGTATAATGTAATTATAATGTAATTATAAAAAATATATCTAAAATTAAATAGTTTTAAAAATGTAGTAAATCAGTATCATAGAAATCAGTATAACAATTAATTCATAAAAAATTTTAATTTACAAAACCTTTGAAATTCACTGAAAAAAACATAGGTTTCAGGCCTGATATAGTTAGGAATTAGCATTTAAAAAACCTTTGAAATTCACTGAAAAAACCATAGGTTTCAGGGGCGTTATTGTTAGGAATTGGCATTTAAAAAACCTTAGAAATTCACTGAAAAAATCATAGGTTTCAGGGGCGTTATAGTTAGCTGGACATTTCCCTTGTACAAAACCATAGAAATTCCCCCGTTATAGTTAGTTCAGCTAACTATATCTCGCACCCCCGCAATGCACTGCTGATGACGTCACATATTACATCACTCATGACATGGTCAGTGACTTCACTGATGACATCTCAAATGACATCACTGATGATGTCATCCATGTGATAAATTAGTGCATCTTCTCACACCCTAATATAACCTTTGATACTCCGACTCAAAATTTCAGACAGCCATTTTGAAAACCATAGATTCTCCAATACCAATAACTACATACCCACTCATTGACTCTCAGGTCTACATACATCTCCACTCACTCACCTGTACAGTCACTCATACTTACAGTCACTCCGTACGGGACTATCATATGCCATTGGCTTGGCCCAACACCCGCACCCGCTGTTGAGCGATCCGGATTAAGCCACATTGTGAGAAAAAAAATATATATATATAGCCAACCACTCAGGGGTGAACAAGCTGTAGCGGGCATCAGATGTTTGCCTGGGAGGCTGGAAGGGTGGGTGGGGGCCAGTTTGGCAGCTGTGGGCAGGGCCAGACTGGGAACTGAAACCAGCCCTGTCAAAGAGCTCACCCATGGGAGGGAGTGGGGGGGTTGGAGTGGTGCTAGCACAAAGCTCTGTGCTACTTTTGTTGCTGTGGGCCGATATTGCAGCTGCTAAACAGGCCCCTGGTAACATGAAAGGCCCCCAGGGGTCTAAAACCGGCCCCCACCCTGGCGGCCCATCAGGGAAACACTCGGTGCCCACTAAGGCCAGTCCGGCCCTGGCTGTGGGCGCCATTTCTTTTACTGAGGTTTGGGTTTGCAGTGGTGCTACAACATTGGCCCCCAGTAACAAAAGCAACAGTGCTTGACACTTCCCAGCCCCTCACCCGGAGGCTGGTCTGACAAAATTTCTAGGGCTGCTTCGGGTACCCAGTCCGGTGCTGCAACCTCTAAATCTCTTTAGAGTAATGTCATAACATTATCAGAACTTATCTAGGGAAACCACTCGAAGTCATTTGTACAGATGGAGGATTGAATGATTATGGACTACACAGGAAACATATTTCAATGCATCATAATTTGTTTCATTTAAGTTAGACACAACACTGCCAACATCATGAACTAAGACCTTTTGGTTCCAGTTTGAGTGTTAGCCATTAACACATCTAATATGTGGCAATTGTAATAAGAACTTTTTTTGGACAGCTCTTCTTATCATAGTGCTGCCGGTTCTAAGCAATATAAATAAGTGATCTCATTATCACCAAATTGTAATACGTATTTTACTGACCTCAATAGAATTAAAGGCTGAGTCGAACTATCCACAAATCAGATCTGTTACTTACAGATTACCCACATTACTCAATGGTGATACCTGAACTCACTGAGCCATTATGTAAGACCATGCCTCGATGCCATCTTAATTATAGATAGATATGTGTCTGGCCGGTTAGGTGAAAAAACACAAAGCTCTTGTAAGACTTCTGAAATAACACAAGTACCTTCAGAATCAAAACAATGACACGATTAAACTAAACTAAATTGACCAATGCAAATATCTGGGTAATTTAAAAATTGTACTGACCAATTTACAAAAAAACTGCACACCCTGAGTTTGTTTACTGTAGGATTTGTGCAACTCCACCAGTGAGGGCACCGCTGCACAGAGCAACACTGCTAATTAGCAGAATGACACATTTCAGGTAATTGGAATCCACTATTCAATGTCTCAATCCAGGTCTATGTCCACCTTCAATCAGACTTCTCAGACCACCCGGGTAATTTTCAATAGATTCAAATCACTTCTTTATTTATTTCAGCAATTACATCAAAAGAACACACCAACAGATTTTGTCAACTTTCAGGAATCTTCTTCAGGTCTACAAACAGAACATATACAAAAATGTATATTAAAATCCATTCTTCTATTAACATTACCTACTGAAAATCTGCATGGAGATATGATGAATATTCATATGTTCCACTAATGCTATCCTTACTCAATATTGAGACCAAAATACTTATTCTTTTCATTCACACATTGATACATAGAGACCAGAAGGGCTTTATGCCAGGCCATGGCACTAGACGTTGTATTAAGAGCCTACAAATAGTGCTAGATAAATGCCAAGATCTAGACGCCCCCCTACCACTACTTTTACTTGGTTCAGTTAACTGGGACTTCCTCACTCTGGTGCCACACCATATTAATTTTGGTCCTAATTTTATAGCCTGGTTCAATATACTATAGTTGTCCCATTGGGCCCAAGTGAGAGTGAATGGACCCCTTTCTTATCTCTTTTCCATTCAGTAGGGCACCAAGCAGGAATGCCCCTCCACCCCCATTGTTTGCATTACTAATCAAACTCCTGGCTGAGTGGGCATGGAGAGAGGCGCGATTACGAGGTTTTAGGTTGGGAGAGCAGATGGAGAATCATATAGTATTGTATGTAGACAACATACTGATCTTTATGCAGAACCCCTTACATAAAGAAGACAGGATTAAGCAAATTCTTTACATCTTTGACTCAGCCTCAGGCCTTGAGGTTAACTGGGCTAAATCCCTAGATACCTCTTTGAATGCTGTACATCCTACAAAAGTTTCAGAAGAGCCAGGGTTTCATATAGTTCATTTTTTTAGACAGAGAAACATCCATGGATTTCACGGGCAAAGTCCACCTTGGGTACATACAATGGTACTAGGCGGCACATCGATCTGAGCCCACTGGGAGTACGGCGGGAATACACTTGAGACTGAAAAATTATTGCCTATTGAGTGTACAATCGATGGACACAAGTAAATCACTGCTTATTTCCATAGAGAGTACGTATTCCAGGCTCAAGGTATATCTCTTAATAATCTTTACTCTGTGATTCTATTTTACGAATGCTTGTAATCGTTTATAACAAATATTATGTGAAACATAATATATGTTCACAGACTTAGTTAACAAAGCAAACACGAGGAGGTAATGGACAGAGCACTGAAACTTTTCAGACACTCACCCCCAGTCACAGATCTGGGTTGAATCCATCATCATTCTTTAGCTCACTTCGCCACCTCGTTCAGACCCAGCTATATGCAAATCTGTCTTGACCCTGTGCCTCATGGGAACAGTCCAGCCCGAACTGCCAAGCCAGGTCTTCCTTGAACCGGAAACAAGCTTCATGGGGCCAGTTTCTGAGTAACACCCTTCATCAGCTAGGCTAGCTTGAATCCAGTGGCAAAGTGAGCAAGGGACCCACGTCTGGGCATACCCTGCCAACTAAGGGCAAACAAATCAAACACAAGTAGATAATGGACGGAGCGCTGAAACTTTTCAGACACTCACCCCCAGTCACAGATCTGGATTGAATCCATTATCATTCTTTAGTTCACTTTGCCACCTCAGTTCAGACCCAGCTATATGCCAATCAGTCTTGACCCTGTGCCTCATGGCAACAGTCCAACCCGAACTGCCAAGCCAGGTCTTCCCTGACCCAGAAACAAGCATCCTGGGACCGGTTTCTGGGTAACACCCTTAATCAGCCAGGCCAGCTTGAATCCAGTGGCAAAGTGAGCAAGGGACCCACGTCTGGGCATACCCTTCCAACTTAGGGCAAACAAACAAACACAAGGAGATAATGGACGGAGCACTGAAACTTTTCAGACACTCACCCCCAGTCACAGATCTGGGTTGAATCCATTATCATTCTTTAGCTCACTTTGCCACCTCGTTCAGACCCAGCTATATGCCAATCAGTCTTGACCCTGTACCTCATGGAAACAGTCCAACCTGAACTGCCAAGCCAGGTCATCCCTGAAACGGAAACAAGCATCCTGGGACCGGTTTCTGGGTAACACCCTTATTCAGCCAGGCCAGCTTGAATCCAGTGGGAAAGTGAGCAAGGGACCCTCATCTGGGCATACACTGCCAACTTAGGGCGAACAAAGCAAACACAAGGAGATAATGGACGGAGCGCTGGAACTTTTCAGACACTCAACTCCAGTCACAGATCTGGGTTGAAGCCATCATCATTCTTTAGCTCACTTCGCCACCTCAGCTATATGCAAATCAGTCTTGACCCTGTGCCTCATAGAAACAGTCCAGCCTGAACTGCCAAGCAAGGTCATCCCTGAACCGGAAACAAGCATCCTGGGACCGGTTTTTGGTAACATCCTTCATCAGCCAGGTTTGCTTGAATCCAGTGGCAAAGTGAGCACGTCTGGGCATACCCTACCAACTTAGGGCGAACAAAGCAAACACAAGGAGATAATGGATGGAGCGCTGAAACTTTTCTGGGTTGATCCATCATCATTCTTTAGCTCACTTTGCCGCCGCAGTTCAGACCCAGCTATATGCAGATCAGTCTTGACCCTGTGCCTCATGGGAACAGTTCAGCCCAGACTTAGTTAAGCAGGGTATTTTTATCCACTCATCTCAATATTGACATAATGACAACAGTCCTGATTACAAGTTTAGCGGTCTTACAGCTGTATCGTTGTGGCGACAGTCCCTTGAGGACCGCCGCAGCAACAGTCTCTCGCCAGCCATATTACAATGTGACAGCTGTCCCTGTGACAGTGTTTCTGATGACAGGTATATTTTTTCATATGCGTCGATGCATGTGTGTAGTTTGACCGCACAAGTGTTGAATGTACACATATGCATGACATATGAAAAAATACCTATTACCCATACTTTCCCATCGCTGGAGTCTGGATCATATGTGCCCAGTCCAGTCAATGGGTAAATAGTACAAAAATAGACTCATCTGGTTTTCGGGACCAACAGGGTGTTTTCTTCGGGGTCAAGATGCTGCTGTGAAGGGTGGGCCTGGAGGAAGCGATCCACATGGGAGACTGAAGGGTAGAAAAGGAAACGGATGATTATGCACCCCAAGTCTTTTGATTCCGCTGACTCGAAGCAGGCGGTCTACCTGCACAGTCAGCTTGTTAGAAAGCCAACTCCTAATTTAGATGGCGGAAAACTTCTCTGTACTGCCCTATGACGGCTGCTTCCCCCCACCAACGTCAAGACGGTTGTCGAATGGCTGGTGGTATCAGCGGTGTTCCGGTGGACTTTCGTTCAGCAAACCACCAACATTGTAATACGGAGGGCAGACTGCCTAGTCGGTGGCAGTGAACCGGCATGACAGCATTCGCCGAACTCAGAATCAGTCCCGCCATGCTCAGTTAAATTCCATACCGGAATCAATATTTTATGATTCCATTTTAATAATAGGCATATCTATATATAGCCTTGATTACTTTAATAATAATTTGATTCCAATACATAAGGAAACACATTACTGAATTCAACTATGTAATGAGGACCATCTCATTCTATTGGGATCTCATATCAAACAGATCTTTTGTATCCAACTTCCCTCCACCTTTGCATACACCCCTCCTTTTATATCCACAGGTTTGAGTTGAATGATCTAGATATTCCCACATTGGTTTCAGTTCCACATCCAATATACCAACACATTTTACGTGTACATTTACCAGAATAAAAAGTAATAAAATATAACTCTATTGTGGCGTCCCAATGCCCACAACTGTATAAGACATCATTTTCATTTCCCCAATCTGATCCGCAATCACAACATAAATCGGCTTGATTCACAAAAGTAAATTACACTTTTAAATAATTTACGCTTTTGAGTATGTTTACTACTTTTCAGCTATTCACAAAATCCTAGTGTAAATGTATTTACTCCAAAAGCGTAACTTACATATCTCCATCAAATTGAAGAGTCTCTGGCCTATTTACAAACTGTTGCGGCTAGTCATAAAAATAAGTTACACTTTAAGTAACTTATATATTTATTATGTGTAGCTTTACACTCGGGATTTTTGAATAACCAAAAGTAGTAAGTTACTCAAAAGTGTAAAATGCTCAATTGTGTTATTACCTTTTTGACTCCGGTCCTCAATGTTGAATTGTACTTGATAATACACATCATTGAGTTGTAATAAAGTCCAATGTCCAAGTATGATTTAGGCTACCCACACACCTCTTTAATAGCTCAGATGCACTTATTTAATGATGGTCCATATGGGAAGTGCCAAACTGTCTCCCGTTTTATAGGATATGTGCGTACAAACGCATTGTCGACACTTGGTTATGATTAAGTAATTCCTTGCAGCATCTCTCCAAAATACATCCTGCCTCAATCTCAGGTCAACATCTAACATACCAATCAATTGTACATGTGTACTCACTGGAACGTGATGAAAAGTTACTGTTTGGTGTTGTCCCGATGTCCATAATTGTGTAAGATGTAAATTTAATTACCAAAATTTGCAAAAGATAAGGCTAAGTTATACATCAGCATATGGACCATAAAATTCCTGGAAGATCCCATATTCAAACATGCTACAAGTTATCATTTACCTCGTTAATGGCATTGGATCCATGTGTTTAATGCTCTTCTATATTGGAAGCTCCATTTTGCACCCCAAATTAAGGGATACATGCATATATATGGATCATGCGTATGGATTCCTGGACATAATTACATCATTTGCTTTTAGCATTTCTCCTAATCTTGTTCCAACTAGATGAGTGGCCATTTGAAATGATAAACCTAGGTCTCAGTTCATAAGTCATCAAGTTTAGTCTAAACACATTGGGGCTTATTACGATGTCGGGTGGACCGCAACTGACCGCCATAGGGCGGTTGCATCCAAACTGTGCGGTCAAAGCCAACGACCAGTGCTTCATTTGTGCTGGTGCTTTCCGGTGCTTAGCACCGGCACTTATTTCTCAGGGCGGGTCTATGTCTCCGAGATACTGGTTGAGATTGCCAATGCTTGTTGGCAACCGCGTTGCAGTTTTTATGGTCCGTTTTCTGTTTCCTACATCCCGCTATATTGCCTCTGCCTTGGTTGGAAGCAGAAGTTGAGTTGCAGCTGAACCGAGGGGTCAAGAGATGTTCTGCTGCTTGGACACTGAGCTTGTTCGGGCCGAGCTTACTAGAGAAGGAGAGAAGAAACCATTGCTCTGTTTCGTTGGTTTGTTTTGAATGGAGGGAGGAGGCATAAAGTGACTGAGGCGGGTGTGATTTTTGCTGCCTCCTTGCACTGTGAGTACTCAGCAAACGCCAAGATGTTTTTCAAAGGTGGGAACTGCCACTCTGTTATGCCACACTTAAATGCAGTGCGACATTAGTGAAAGCAGTAATTTATTACAAGTGAAGAGGTTTCACTTTCCCATTAACAGGCATCATATGGCTCCAGAGCATACCTTGGAGTATGGTAACAAAGTAAGGAAAAGAGTTGGGCTGCAGTTTGAATAATGTTAAATGTGTATTTAAATTCAGGGGCATGGGAAAGCAATATAGTTAAATGCACGTTTTGCAGTAAATCTTGCTGCAAGGCTGTATGGAAATCGGGGGGGGGGGGGGGGGGTACCTCTTGAACCTGCCCAGAAGGTGTGGGTGTGCACGCAAACTAATAATGAGAGGCCAGTGAGTTCGAGGTGGCCAATGAGGCGAAAACGTGTTGATCATTTTAGTTATAACGCCGTTCCAGCTGTTGGTTTCCCGTGTGTGTGTGTGCTTGTTTGTTTTCTGGTGTTTTTCAGTCCTCAGCTTCCATGTGTGGATCTTTCTCGATGTGCCCTGATTATTTTAAGCGCAAAGACACTAAGTAAGTGTTAAAGTTTAAGGTGTAGCTGTGAAGCAATGAATGAATAAGCTCTTTTTAGGTCTCGCCTGGCGAAAAGCAGCGCATGCGTTGCTCTCGTCAGAGAGACCTTTTGGAATCGATTCTCCGCCGTGGTCTCATGCACGCGCCTGCATGGACAAAGATGGCTGCTCTCGCCATCTGTCCATAGCAGACAGCATGCGCTTGTCCATGGGACAGTGGACAGTCTGCCGCCATCTTGCTCACGCCGGCTTCCTTCAATTCTGTCTCCGGCATGCTTTGACTTTAAACAGTGCACACGCGCGCGACGGACCCAGAGTTGAAGGAAGCCAGCATGCACTAAATAGTTACCTTTTGCTTTCTCCCCTTATTTCCCATACTATTCGAGATATGCCAATGGCGAAATAGTGCCAGACTTTGATTTTATTGGTGTATTATTTCGGGAAGTGATCCCATTGCGCTTACGAGTACACGGGCTTTCTATATATGAGTATACCTTTTTTGCACCGTTTTATGGAACATGTCCCTTTAAATAACTTCAAAACAGACAGTGAGCGTCACCTCTACTGGCTGTGGACGTCTCTCACGTCAGCTTCAGGTATCCACGCGTGGAACTATTGGGCTATTTAAATGCTCCAGTTAATTACTCCATCACTTGGGTCGTTTTTCATCTGTAAGCGGGACGCTCTGCCACTATGCCACTGTATGGGATTAGCTCTTTGTAATGCAGGTAATCCATCTCTGAACGTTTGCGATTCCGTTTAGTATCTGTTGTTAGCAGACCAGGTCAGGTTTATTCATAACTGTTGCTTCCCCTTCTGTATTTCCCTTTTTTCTATAGGGAATTTCTCACATATGAGCACCGATATTCGAGCCCAAACGGAGGCGGGATACCTTTTACGAAGTTTGGCTCACGAGGTACTATTTTAGTCTTACACTGTATGCATGATAGATATAGCGAAAACAGTGAGCATGTTAGGTTGCCAGTAGTAGTATTGTTTTTTCCGTTGTCTTCTCATTTGGTCTTTCAGAAATTAAATTGATTATCGGACGAATGCGCGATGTATAGCTTTAAGCGGTGTGAAAATACTTAGGTGAGAATCTGCCTTCTCTTTTTAAATACGCTTGAAGGTACGCACATGGCGGAAAGTTTATATTGATCTGGCAGCGTTTTCTTAGTGATGTCTGTGTTTTATTTCACAATACAGAAACCGCCTGGAGTCAGCCCCAGCAGTGCCACTTTTGAAGACTAACCCCCACATCCCGTGGTTTTCATTTTAAGGGCTTTCCGCAAGCAATGTATCTCGTGTTGTACACTCTATATTACCGTTGAGACCGTAGCTATCAGAGCTCCTTTATCTCTTCCCGATACTTTAATAGATAGCTCAGTTCGCAGTTTTCCTTTGCTAGACTTACCAACATTGTACGTTTCTTTTCACTGATTTCATTTTTTCATCAAGGTCACAGGCTGCTCTCCATCTGAAATCGAGCAGTGGCCTTTGTTTCTGAACCAATGAGACTTCTCCTATATTGGCCCCCATTACGATAGGTATGCACTTATGATTAATGCAGCAAACATATGGATGCTGTTTCTTATTGTTTCTTATTGTTCTTTTTGTTTCTTATTAAATTATTGTCTATGTTGGGACAACAGTTGTGATTTTATTTTTGGGCCACCTCAAAATTGGAAGGTTCTATACCTTCGGGAGGAAATCTGGGTATTTAAAATGTTCTGCAATTATTAGTATGGCCCAGTAATGCGTTCTTATACGAATGTCTTTGCCTTCATTTTTAGGTCTCGCCTGGCGAAAAGCAGCGCATGCGCTGCCCTCGTCAGAGAACCTTTTGGAATCAATTCTCAGCCGTGAGCTCATGCATGCGCCTGCATAGACAAAGATGGCTGCGCTCGCCATCTGTCCATAGCAGACAGCATGCGCGTGTCCATGGGACAGTGGACAGTCCGCCGCCATCTTGCTAACGCCGGCTTCCTTCAATTCTGTCTCCGGTGTGCTTTCACTTTTAACAGTGCACGCGTGCGCGATGGACCCAGAGTTGAAGGAAGCCCGTGCGCACTAAATAGCGCGTTCACCATGCTGCCGCGCTCACCCCCCCCGCGTTCATCTCGCTGTCGCGCTCACTTCCCCCCGCCCCTCTCGGGATTATCCTAGATTCACAGGATGTTGGAGCCGATGCCGAGACTCCAAACACCACATCTCCTCACCCCCATCTCACCTAGCTGGAACGCAGTGCTCCACCACTGAGCACTTGTTTTTGGACTTGTGCCCTGCCCTGCAGGCATTGAAGACCATAGCAGTGATATGCAGAGTGCATCTACCCAAGCGCTGCATATTAAACTGCTTGTTTACTGTTGGTACCTGCGGGTTTAAGGATGCCCCACTGCAGTCTGCACAGCTCCCTGACCCCCACCATCTCCCAGCCTGGTTCTCTGCCGCCTGCGAGTGTACATCAGCAAACTTCTCCAGCGGCCCCCAGCGTCACAGGTGCCGCCATGTGTGAGCCCATGAGCAAGAATGAGACCCTGACCCTGAGGAAGAAGCACACCGGGTGAGTAGCATATGGCCGCTATGACACCACAGTCGTCCACTGAGCAAAAATGCGCAGTCAGTTGAAATGCGGAGCTGGTTCGGGTTACGCACTATGTGTCTTATTACCAGATCCATACCTCGAGCCTATTATTTAAGTTCATATTTTTGACAAGACTGTGATGCTTTGCTCCTAATTTATTATGTTCCACTGTGAAAGTTGAGGTAGCACACAATACTTATGAAAACAAACGGGACAAGACGGCTTGGCAGTCAGGTGAATTTCGTTGTGGAAGTTCAGCTACCAGGTAAATTGTGCAAGACAACAGACAATTTTAGGGCACCGTTTTAAAAAAGTTTTGGAAAATAGCGTAGTACCCAGTGTGTCGTGGGCCATAGTGAAAGGAAGGAATGGACCCCCCTGGCAGCTGTTTGAATGGTGAAAGATAGCGGTGATCAGGGTTGAATGCACCCTCTCCCCCTCACCCACCCCCCAGTCCAGGTGCCACTGCACCCGGTACACAATTGGAAGCGACGTCCTTGGCTTTGGATAAAAGCCATCTTTTTTCCCACTATGTCTGGAGACAAACTTTCCGTGGTCGCAAAATCCAGCACTGTCCAACGCATCGCAAAATATTTGCACTTATAAGAACATTGGGGGCTGCTCGCTGTCAGCTGGAGAGTCACACAAACAAGGCCACAGGGGTTCATCTTTTATTTCCCTGCACACTAAACTCACTAAAGAGAGCAAAGTTAAAAAAACAAGCATTAAAAATGCAATAGGTGTAGCCTTTCATTAAGTTAAAGCCATTTGCTTTGCTATACAATGCCATTAGCAAAACAAATGGCTTTAACTTAATCAAAGGTGAGACCTATTGCATTTTCAATGCTTGTCTTCTTTTGTGTGGCTTCCACTTTAAACACTTTCACGGTAATGAGATAACGCTGGGAAATTCTACCTTCACTGGTCTTTCTCCATCTCGCCCGCCCGAGCAAAGAGTTGGAATGAAGTTCTGGTTCCTGATCTGGGCCGGCTTTTACCATGGGTGACACGGGGCTCCAATCTGAAAATGAGTGCACGTAACTGTCTCAGTAAAAGTCCTGCACACAACAACATCGCTCTTGATTTCAGTGATTCATATTAAGCTTCTTTAAATCATATTTTTTACTTGCCGAAAGTGCCGTTTGACACCCCCCTTTTAACCCCATCCCATCTCCCTCTTACCCTCTGCTGCTGTGTACCAGCAGTCCAGCACTGCTCTGTTCTAATCCTGTCTCATGCACAACTCATTCTGCAATTGTAAGCAAATCATTTTATTCTCCATGATTGCAATACTAATCCGATTACAGCCTGATTCCTTTCCAACAGGTTCTCCTGCACCACATATATTGCTAATTATACCTCGTGTTTGGGAAGCTAAAACTACAATAGGTGTTCTCTGTACAGTGTTTCACTGCTCTTTGAAATTGGGCTTCTGTTAGTATTAAGCAAAACAAAATAAGCACTAACAAAATCAATAGGTTGGACTTTTGAATTGTGGAAGCATAGATGCATGCAAGCACACAATATTGATTTGCATATTAACAGAAAACACATGTTGAAGCAGACAGACCAATGTCTCTACAAAAATGCATGCATATACAACCAACCAAAAGTAAAAGGGTACACTTTCAGCCCAGTATGCAAGTAGTGCCCCCATGACTGGCAGCAAAGTTCCTCTGAAGTGTAATACCAGAGCGCAGTATGACAGGAAAGTGCTTATATGAAGTGCCAGGTCTTCAGTTTCTTGCGGAACTCAAGAAGTGGGGATCTGGCTGTGATGTGTTGAGGCTTGTGGATGTGGGTGATGCCAATAAAGGAAGTGGGTAGATTCAGTGGATGAAGTGGGCGGAGCCGGGAAAGTGGGTGTGGCCTCCTACAAAAAATGTGAGCACCTGCACTTAATATTTTACAAATTAAGCACTGCCAACGACCTATGGTCTGGCGGTTCCAATCTGCAACGTTGTCAGACATCGTAATCAGCCACATTGTAACATCTGTTATTCAGCACCAAGATGTCCAAGGGTGAACGCGCCCTTTACAAATGCACGTTATTTCATTTTATTGTTTGTGTCCCACTCACTTCTTTAGTATCATGGGGTACACAAGTGAAAAAAACATTCCAAGTAAGAATATGCTATTCTGTATATCCAATTAAACAACACCGAAGTACTAACTCATAACCTTGTCTTGCTCTCTCTTCAGAACACTTGAGCAAGACTTCAAAATACCAGGATACAAAATGAACACCCTTCAAAATAGGACTCTACACCCCTTTAGAATACCAAGGTACAACATAAAGAGAGCTCAACACTTGTTTACCAAGAGAAATATTTATTGCAGCAAGTTCCCATATATCAAATAGCAATAATGAACATGTAAAATAAATGAAATGTGCATGTACACAAGAATAAATGCATAGGAAGATAACTGCATGTACACAAGAATAAAGTAATTAGAACTTGTAACACATCACCGGTTGCATCATCCTGCCAGCACGACTGGAGAACCCATTGACAGTCTCGGCAGAAGCTCTTCAACTGGGAAAGGTCTCTAGGCAGTGCATCCACCCCGAGAAGAGTTCCTGACAAAACGCCAAGAGGCCTCCGTCTTTATACTCTAACTAACACGGAGAGAGGCTTATAGAAGCTCCCCCTCCCTTCATCTGCATTCTAGGTGCTGGCTACACTCTCTGCATTGAGCTCACTCAACAGAGCTCGCCAGGCTCCGATGGGAGCTGAGGCAGATTTCTTCACTTTCTCATCCTTGGGCTACGCAGCCCAAACTGTCTGTTCTAGCAGCTTATCTCATCCGATCGGTGTAGTGAAAAGCATAAACATTTCTGTTTGCGCAAGAAACTCGAGCCTACCTGCCTTCACAGCTGAAAGGCAGGATCAGACAGAAACAATATGAAACTGAGCTCACAAAATGCAGATACAATAAAAGAGTGTCAATGGTCCATACATGATCTCACAATATATATATATATATTTGCCTATAGCATTACACACCTGTATCCACATTCATTCAAAGTTGCATCATTAGCTCACGCCATCCCTCCTAATGAAGATCTAATTAATATCTTGGCCATCTTGACTGATTATCTAATTATAACTATTTTTGGGATTCTATTTAGTATTGCTTCATATAGAACTTACAGAATATTATCTACTGGCGGTCGCCAGTAGATAGTTATAGTTAGGACCGTGTTTCCATAGGAAATCCGCAACATTCTATTTGGAATAACTTTGGCGCCGATTGACGAATCCTCGCAAAATTTTCAAGATAGGTGGGGCGCTCCGGTCCGCTCCTTCCCTGAAAGTCTCGGGGGGATTCGTCAAGCGGGGGCTGAGAAAAAGGGGGGGGTCCCAAAACGCGTTTTCCCCATGCATTTTTCCATACGACCTTTAGTCCAAGCTACAGCCCGAACGGCTGAACAGAATTACTTGAAATTTGGCAGAGAGGTAGTCCTCAGGTCAGGGATGTGCCTTTTGCAGGTCTGGTGTAAATCTGTTCACTATTTCCTGAGAAAATAGCATTTAAATCAATATATATATCTATAAGCGCGCTCCGAGCGCGTACGGTAAGCTTACCGTACGCGCACGCTGCCGTGCGCGAGCGCGATTCTGATTGGTTGTTAGATCTTAGTAAACATTCGAATCGGTCGAAGCCAGGAAGTGTCGGCCGCCATTTTGTCTCTCGCAGTCTGAGGGGGTGAAAAACAAAGGTGGAGAACGTGAAAAAGGGGCATGGTGGACAGTTCCTGGCCCCCTAGCCTTTGTCAGGGGGTCCCAGAAGGACCCCCAAGGGCCAAAATTTCCTTTAATTTTTTTGCGAAAAATCGCGGAGTAAGCGTAGCGTGCACGTACGGTAGAAACTGAAAAATTCCGCGAATCGTGTAACGTGAGCGCGCCGTGCGCAAAGCGCACCGCGCGCCCACAGCGCGCGCACGATGCGCGAAGTGCACCGTGCGCGTACGGTACGCGCACGGTGAAAAACCTTAAAAAAAAAAAAATACATAACTTAGCATTTAAAAAAACGTACAAATTCACTTAAAAAACCATAGGTTTCACACACGTTATAGTTAGGAATTAGCATTTAAAAAACCTTGCAAATTCACTTAAAAAACCATAGGTTTCACACATGTTATAGTTAGCTGGACATTTCACTCGTGAAAAACCATTGAAATTCCCCCGTTATAGTTAGTGCAGGCAACTATAACTCACGCGACCGCAATCCTCTGCTGATGACGTCAGATATTACATCACTGATGACATATGTGTCTTTCTGAAAAAAAAATATTTGTAATATATGTATAGCTAAAAATTAATGGAAGAAGACATGGGTAAATAAGTGTCTAAATACAGTGATGTAATATCTGACGTCATCAGCAGAGGATTGCGGTCGCGTGAGTTATAGTTGCCTGCACTAACTATAACGGGGGAATTTCAATGGTTTTTCACGAGTGAAATGTCCAGCTAACTATAACATGTGTGAAACCTATGGTTTTTTAAGTGAATATATATATATATATAATTATAAATATATATATATATATATATATATTCAATAACAATCGGGTCCTTCCGGGATCCAAGCCCTCGTCAGGTGGTGCGTTGTCCGGCGAACCCACTGCCGGATAATCCAATTACCAGTCTCAAGAAACGAAAAACGCACTCTCAAAGGTCAGTCTTTTTTAATCATAAATCGCTACGCGTTTCGACACAACCTGTGTCTTGGTCACACGATTACTTCTGGATTCTCAAACATACATATAGATATATGTAGACATAGAAGATGTGCTAACATATTGCTCATTTTAGGCTGCAAAGCGGCCGCCATTTCTAAACAGGTACAAACCTCGTACAATTAGATGAATATAACCTCGTATTCATTGAGTTCTGACATTCGATCAGCTTGTTAACATTTTACATATTGAATTCAAATTATGTCATGTTGTCGGATGTATGCAATACGTTTTACCGCACATTAGAATTCCGACAAAAAGATTCAACCAACTTTATCCATTGCGAGTTGATAATCAGACAAAAGCTAGTGATACTAAATAGTAAAGCCCACTGGACTCCACTATATATGCATTAAGCGGACTGGTGCCGCCTACGTTCCCATAGATGTGCAGGCATGCATATATTGGTTTTCAAACTTCGAACTCAATTGTATAGATTTCTATACGGACTAGTGCCCCTTATACAAACGCACCTTTAAGGACAGAATGCATAGCTCAAATGCCAAGTGGCAAATAAAAGCCAAGAGCAGTTGGCACATCCAATTACAACCACATGGTGGTTAGCAAAGACCAAAGTCACAAGAGTGTACTCAACATCAAAGAAGAACTGAATTGATATACTGAAATAATGAAAACTGTGAAATTCTTATCTCTAGGAGAGTGCGAAGAAGTGTCATCCTCATGAAGAAAAGGGTAGGGAACCTGTGCCGTGTCGTGAAGAAGTGAATGGTCCCTTCCTTTCCTCCTGGATGGTGAGAGAAACATAGGTTAAAAAAGGCTATTAATTACTCATAAATCACATGTCTGAACTAGCATGTTATTCAAAACGATATAAAGGCATAAAATACATGTAAATTACATATAAACTACAGAATACAGATGAATATCACAATACACGATTAACTGTTCAATCATCATGTAAGTGTGTTGCAAGTTCCTCGTCCAAATTATGCCCCCCAGGGAACTTAGTTTCTAATTCCATGATCCATTTGGATTCCCTCTTCCTCAGGGCCAGCTCTCTATTACCTCCTCTTTTGGAAACATGCACCTGTTCTATGGCGAAGTACTTCAAAAGAGAGTTATTGGACTGGTGTACACCCTGGAAGTGTCGAGCAATGGGATAATTCTGGTCCTTGTTGGTTATGGCTCTAAGGTGTTCCTGTATCCGCTTTTTAACCATGCAAGTTGTACTCCCAACATACCAGAGTCCGCACGGGCATTCCAGGATATACACTACAAAGTTAGTACTACATGTAAGGAACTGCGGGATAGTTTTATTCTGTCTTAATCCCGGGATCCTAAAATCCTTAACCATGTGGCTACATTTGCAGGCTTTGCAATGGCCACATGGATAGAACCCTTTGAGATCGAAGCGGTTCCTATTGGGAGTTTCTGTGATATCTCCCCTGACCAAAATATCTTTCAAATTCCTCCCTCTTCTATACGTTATTAGAGGTCTGTCACCGATGGTCCCACCAATGACAGAATCTGATTTCAAGATCCTCCAATTGTCAGCTAGCATTTTCTGGACCTGTTTGGATTCGTGATTGAATGTAGTTATCACTCTAGTTGGCATTTCTTCCTGGTCCTCCCTGGTGGAGTATTCCAAGGCTTGTAATCTGCTGATTCCACTGATCTTCTGTACTGCCTTGTTTAATACCCATTCCGGGTACCCTCTTTCTCTGAATCTGCCTAGTACAATACCTAGTTCTTTCTTGAAGTCTTCCTCCGTGCTGCAATTTCTCCGTGCTCTTAGCACCTCCCCAAAGGGGATGCTCCATTTAAGTGGCTCTGGATGAGCACTGTTAGCATGGAGCAGGCTGTTCCCGGAAGTTTCCTTCCGGTGTAAGCTGGAAACCATTCTGCCTTCCTGTATAGAAATGACGGTGTCTAGGAATTCAATTTTATTGCTACTTATACTAGCAGTAAGATGTATGTTATACTTGTTGTTGTTAAGTTTGTTAATGAATTTCCTAGCTTCCTCTTCATTGCCCTTCCAAATGACGAAGAGATCGTCAATATACCTTAACCACACCAATACTTTTTCAAAGTCTGAGTCCATGTCACTGTTAGTGTGGAGCTCCTCCTCCCACTTACCCAGGAAGAGGTTCGCAAAACTAGGTGCGAAGCACGTTCCCATGGCCGTGCCGCGGACCTGTTTGTAAATTTCACCATTAAATAGGAAGATGTTATTTTTCAGACATAGACCCATCATGTCAATTAACATATTGGTGTGATCAAGATAGCAGATATTTCTTGCTTTGAGAAAGTGGAGACATGCTTCAATGCCCTGGGTGTGATCAATGATGGTATATAATGAACTCACATCCAGGGCAATGAGTAGATGTTCCTCTGCCCATGTGATATCAGAGATTTTATTCAGAAAATCTTTAGTATCCCTGATGTGTGAGGGTAACTGGGTGACATACTCTCTAAGAAAGAAGTCAACGTATTTAGATATGTTCTCGTTGACATTGCCTAGTGATGATACTATAGGTCTCCCTGGTGGTACAAGTGGGTTTTTATGTATCTTCGGGAGTAAGTACAAGATAGGTAGTTTGGGGAAATCTTTTTTTAGAAAACAGTATTCCTGCCATGTGATGAGTCCTTCTTTTTGCCAATTAGCTAGTTTTTCCCATGTGTTATTTATGCTGTCATTATATACGTCAGTGGTACATTTGCAATAAAAGTTCGCATCAGAAAGTTGTTTTAGTGCTTCATCAATGTACATACGTTTGTCCCACAAAACAATATTGCCTCCCTTATCGGAGGGTCTGATTACCATACTGCTATCTTGTGCAAGAGAAAGAATAAAAGTTCTTTGCTGATTGGAAAGATTGGAGTCATAATTCTGACGTGTACCTAGTCTGTGTTTATGCTTAATCATTTCCTTCGTTACCACTTCCTGAAAGGTATCTATTGAGTCGTGTGGCAACATCGGAAAGAAAATGGATCTGGGCTTGAACGTAGTGCAAGCTGCCCTATGTATGTTGACACCCTCCAGACCTTCTGCATCCTGGGGCCCTCCAGTGCCCATCACAGGCTCTGCTAGATCATACATAGTTTCTAGGACATCTGCATCACCAACATTGAGATTCGGTTGCGACCAGACATCCAATTGTTGTTCAATGGTTTCAGGTGGTCTGGCGTTCCTTAGGCTATGCCATTTTTTTAATGTAAGTTTCCTTACGAACTTAAAGATATCCACTCTAGTGTTAGCATAATTATACAACTCGGTGGGGCAGTAAGTTAGGCCTAAGCATAGCGTTGTTTTTTCCATGGGTGTAAGGAATCTAGAGGATAGATTGATGATTGTTTTATTTACCATTTCCTCATCCATGATTAGTATATTTTCCTTTGGCCTCCTCTTTTGGTTCCCATGAGTGCCTTGCTTATTTCTCCTTTGTCGGAGCCTGAGTCTCCTCTGCTTGGACCGCCCCTGCCTCTTCCTCTTCCTCTTCCTTGCCCCCGGCCACGTCCCCGTCCTCTCTTCGGAGTGGTCGGTTGGGTATCTTCCTTCTGTCGTCTGGTCCTCATGACGCGAAATTCGTCTAAAAAAGACGCAGGTTTACTTGTTATCTCCACTTCAGAGGAAGTACTGGCTGTGGTATCCGAGAGTTCTGTGTCCGATTCTTCTGTTGTCGGTGTTTCAGTTACTGCTTCCACATTTTCAGAGGTGTTTCCTTGGTTGTCTTTCTGTTTATAGAGATGATCATATTTCTGACTATAGGTTAAGATACGACCGCTCTCGTAGTCCGCACAATCCCTATGCAGCTTTCTCTGTTTCCGTGATTTGATATCATCTTCATATCTCTTGAGTCTATTCACCAGGTCTTCTTTGAATTTTTTTTATCTCCTCCTGGTCGGTACTCTTTTTAAAATCGTCATTAATCGCTTCCAATTCTTTAATTATTTCTTCTCTGTCCTCCCATGCGTATTTAATGAGGATCAGAAGCATATTCTTGGAACTCAGGGCCGAATTATTTGCCCAGTCCTCAAGCATCCGTGGATTCCGTGCCTCATGTGACGGGGTAGTATATATGCGCAAACCACGTGGCACCATTTCCTTGTTAACGTAGTCTTGAAGTGAGACTGCCTCCCACCATTTCGATGCTTCCTGTTTTTTTAGTTTCTCATACCTCCGCATTTTGGTGTTCAACGTATTAACATCTGGTTTATTTATAGAAGCTCCAGATTGGCTTCCCTTGCCGGGAGCTCTTGCGAACAAAGTTTGTGCTTCCCTACGTCTCTCACTGTCACTCTCCATGACTAGGATCAATTACTTCCGGATGTAGCACACACTCTGTGTCTTCTGTTTGCACTTGAGAAACCAGCGGACAAACAGAACCTGTAGTGTCTGTTACACCATCCGATTCAATTAATCATGACTGACCTCCCCGCTGTACATGCGCGGTTCCTGATGCCTTGGGATGTGATATTGTCCGAATCGTATGGGAGTTAGAAGTGGCCCTGTCTGCGTGTCTCCGTTGTTACAGTAAAGTACAATCCGATTTGATCGGAGGCAAGTACCGGGCCCCCCCGCATCCGCGCTAGGAGGGTAAACACTCGTGCACAAGTGCCCGCCTGCCACCCTCCCCCGCAGCACACACCGGGACCCGGCTTACCTCCTTTACATGCAGGCTCTCGTTTCTCTCCCGATTCGTCTGTCCACGGAGTCTCCTCGTATCTCCAAGGCCGGCGAGTGATCCCTCCGTTTAGATTCAATAACAATCGGGTCCTTCCGGGATCCAAGCCCTCGTCAGGTGGTGCGTTGTCCGGCGAACCCACTGCCGGATAATCCAATTACCAGTCTCAAGAAACGAAAAACGCACTCTCAAAGGTCAGTCTTTTTTAATCATAAATCGCTACGCGTTTCGACACAACCTGTGTCTTGGTCACACGATTACTTCTGGATTCTCAAACATACATATAGATATATGTAGACATAGAAGATGTGCTAACATATTGCTCATTTTAGGCTGCAAAGCGGCCGCCATTTCTAAACAGGTACAAACCTCGTACAATTAGATGAATATAACCTGCACATCTATGGGAACGTAGGCGGCACCAGTCCGCTTAATGCATATATAGTGGAGTCCAGTGGGCTTTACTATTTAGTATCACTAGCTTTTGTCTGATTATCAACTCGCAATGGATAAAGTTGGTTGAATCTTTTTGTTGGAATTCTAATGTGCGGTAAAACGTATTGCATACATCCGACAACATGACATAATTTGAATTCAATATGTAAAATGTTAACAAGCTGATCGAATGTCAGAACTCAATGAATACGAGGTTATATTCATCTAATTGTACGAGGTTTGTACCTGTTTAGAAATGGCGGCCGCTTTGCAGCCTAAAATGAGCAATATGTTAGCACATCTTCTATGTCTACATATATCTATATGTATGTTTGAGAATCCAGAAGTAATCGTGTGACCAAGACACAGGTTGTGTCGAAACGCGTAGCGATTTATGATTAAAAAAGACTGACCTTTGAGAGTGCGTTTTTCGTTTCTTGAGACTGGTATATATATATATATATATATATATATATATATATATATATATATATATATATATATATATATGTATATATATTATCTACTGGCGGTCGCCAGTAGATAGTTATAGTTAGGACCGTGTTTCCATAGGAAATCCTCAAAGTTCTATTTGGAATAACTTTGGCACCGGTTAACGAATCCTCGCGAAATTTTCAAAATAGGTGGGGCGCTCCGCTCTGCTCTTACCCTGAAAGTCTCGGGGGGATTCGTCAAGCGGGGGCAGAGAAAAAAGGGGGGTCCCAAAACACGTTTTCCCCATGCAATTTTCCATAGGGACCTTTAGTCTAAGGTACAGCCCGAACGGCTGAACAGAATTACTTGAAATTTGGCAGAGAGGTAGTCCTCAGCTCAGGGAAGTGCCTTTTGCAGGTCTGGTGTCAATCTGTTCAGTAGTTCCTGAGAAAATCAAAAGTAAAATCATATATATATGTGGGCGGTGCCTAACCACACATCTCATCCTGAGATCTGATTGGCTGTCAGCACTTCATCCAAGAAGTGTTGGCAGCCATCTTGGGACCAATATACATGATAGCACCTCATTAAAAAGCATTGCAGTTAATAGAAGGTTTTAAGACTTTAGTTACATTATAAATCATTTGTTGATGGTACCATACTCATTTTAGGAATTGTGGTATGTTCTAAGGTGATTTCACCATGTGAAAAAGCCTTCTGCTGGGATATCATGATTGAGAGAAAAATATTTTCTCATGCTTTTCCCACAGAGGTTTGGAAGGTGATCTATAAGCTAAACTGAGAGCTTATTTTCTGTAAATTCACATTATCTTTCTCAGTCATGTGAGAATGAAGTCTGACATTCTCAGTAAAACATGTACATCCAACAAGGGCAGAGACTGTCAGTTGATTCGTTTGTGTTCTACTGCAGCTTCCCAGAGTGTTCCAAAGAACAACTAGAGTGCCAACAGTCCTACTTATGATAAACGTATGGCACACCTGAAGCCATCTTGCTTGGATTAAAGTGGTAACTCTTAAAACATTTAATTTAAAAAGGAACACAATGAGGGGGTTCATTTTTCCATAACAAGTATGATTAGTGCTGCAGAAAGAAAAACTAGGGCACATTTTGACTTCTGAAATCCTCTTTTATTTCATTAAAAAATAAATGCAGACTGAAACATGCACTTTCAATACCAGCAGCAGTTTTCCCTGGTGAGCAGTAGCTTTACTACAGTGATCTAATGAGCAAAAAGAGTGCTAACATTCTGAATTTATGGCAAATGTGTGACACATCTGAATGCCTTCTTGATGGAATCAAAGTAAAAAACTGAAAGCATTTCCTACTGAGGAGACTGCAGTAAATGAGGAAATTAGGAAACTTCATAACAAATAAGTCTCCCAAGATGGCCACCAGAGATAAAAGAGCCCAAATGTAGCCCAAATATCACCCAGATGTAGCCCAAGTATAGCCCAATGACAGAATGTGCCAGAGTGTTCTTAAAAACAACTAGAGCGCTTACTGTCTTCATTATGACAAAAGTATGGCACACCTGAAGCCATCTTGATTGGAATAAACTGGTAACACTTAAAACATTTAATTTTAAAAGGAACACAATGAGGGGGTTCATTTTGCCATAGAAATTATGATTAATGCTGAAGAAAGAAAATGAGGGCACATTTTGAGTGACTTCTCAAATCTTCTTCTATTTCATTAAAAAATTCTGACATGCAGACTGAAACATGCACTTTTAATACCAGGAGCAGACTTCCATGGTGAACAGTAGTTTTACTACAGTGATCTAATGAGCAACTAGAGTGCTAACGTTCAGAATTTATGGCAAATGTGTGACATATCTGAATACCTTCATGATTGAATCAAAGTAAAAAACTGAAAGCATTTCCTACTGAGGAGACTGCAGTACATGAGGAAATTAGGAAACTTCATAACAAATAAATCTCCCAAGATGGCCACCGGAGACAAAAGAGCCCAAATGTAGCCCAAAATCACCCAGATGTAGCCCAAATATAGCCCAATGACAGAAGTGTGCAAAACACTTATTATTTTGTGTTTTTGCAGTGTTATATAGTGCAGACTTGTCAGGTATTGGAGTGCTTTACATGAGCATTGGTTACATCACACAAGAACAAATTCATTTTGGTTGTAGACATGGGGAGACTAAGTGATTTGACCAAAATCACAGAATGTCGAGCTGAAGCAGAAACTCCAACCTGGTTCCCCAGTTGCAAAGTCTGCAGTTTTGGAAGTAACACCACATCCTCTCCCCTAAGTGCAACATTTAATCAAGTGGTCAACTGGATAAAAAAACATAAAGATAACAAATAATTTAAAAGTGCTTTGTCGCTATTTGAAAACTCAGAAAATATGCCCTTATTTTAGTCTTTTAGAGCACTAACCATAATTTTGATGCCAATAAGACCCTCTCATATATGTAATTTCTAAAGGAAATGCTCTAGGTATTACAGTTTTGCTTACATCAAGATGACGTCAGGCGTTCCACACTTTTGTAATAAATATAGAATGTTAGCAATCTAGTTGTTCATTAGGATACTGTTGAGAGGCAGAGGCCAGGGGCACGGACTCTGAAAATTGAAGGCAGGTAGGAGGGTGCAAAGGCAACAATTTAACCACACTGAGCAGGCAGGAAGGGCCTATGGAGGGCAGTGGAAAGGGGGGCAGGGGCAACAAACCAACAATACAGGACATGCAAGAGAGGCTGTGGCAATGTAATAGACCAGTGTGGGCAGAAGGAAGAGGCAATGGTAGTACAACCATACATGCCAACAGACCCGATTCAGACAGGAAACGTCCAATGTTTTTAAGCTCAAATGGGCTTTATTTGATCTGTCTCCTGTCTACAATCTCCTCTTTTTCAATGTAACTCAAAGGGGAAAATCAATACCACAGTTTTTTTTCAAAATCTCCCTCTTACCAAGTTCAAAATGTTCGCAAGTATGGTACATTGGATCATGGAAGGAAATGGGGTAGGGACATGGACTTGGATAACAGAGGACAGGAGGGACATGGAGAGGTGCACCAAACTGACCCTGCAGGGCAGGCATTAGGGTTTGCAGCAGCACAATACACCACACAGGGCATGCGGGACGGGAGTGCAGCACAACAATCCATAGAAAGCAAGAGGGAGGGGACAGGACCATGCACATGGACAACAGAGAACAGAGGGGCAAGAGGCAATGGTAGCTAGCTGACCATAATGGACAGACAGGAGAGAAAGCTGCAGCATAACAGACCATAAAGAGCAGGAGGGACGGATCAGGGGCATTACAATGTACCAAACAAGCCGGGAGGGAGGGAGTTGGGGTCTGCACATGTAAACAGAGGGCTGGGGGCAAGGGGGCAGGGCAGGAGCAGCAAGATAGCCATGGAGGTCAGGCAGGATGGGCACTAGAAGCAAGACACACCATGAAGAGCAACAGTGAGACTGTGATGGCATACACACAGACCATGGAGGGAAGGTGGGAGGGGGTCAGGGGCAGCTAACTGACCACACAGGGAAGGTGGGAGGGGCCATGGCAGCACAGGAGACCATGCATGGCAAGTGGGAGGGTTAGTGGCAGCACAATGGCTATGATGGGCAAGAAGGAGGGTGCAGGGGCATGCACAAAGGACGATGGAGGATAGAAGGGAGGGTCAGGACCTGTGCACAGACAAGAAAGTTCAGGGGAAGGGGCCTCACAACAGACCGCACGGGGCAGGCAGAAGGAGCAGTTGCAGCACAACAGACCAGGGAGGGCAGAAGGGTGTGGCAGTACAATGGACCATGTAGGACAGGAGGAAGAGGATAGGGGCATGGCATGTGGACAGGCAGGGTGGAGGTGGCAGGGACAGGTTACAGTCATCTGACAATGCTAGGCAGGTGCGAGGGGAGTGGCAGCTCAACAGAACACTCAGAGTAGATAGGAGTGGCAGGTCCATGGAACATGGTGGGCAAAAAGGATGGAGCAGGGGCATGCACAAAGACATCGGAGGGCAGGGGGAAGGAGAATAGGGGCAGCAAGCTAAGCACAGAGTTTAAGCAGGAGGTCAATGATGGGGCATAGAATTGGGCAATGGAGGGCAGGAGGAGGGGACTGGTACATCATACTAAATTGAGGGCAGTGGCTGCACATCAGACCATGCATGGCAGGAGGGAGGAGGCTAGTCCATGGATTCACACAACAGAGGATAGGGAGGAGGGGGATGGGGCAGCAAGCTAACTGTTCAGAGAAGGCGGGTATTAGGAACTTTATTGTTTTTAAAACGTGTGTCTGTGCGAACTACTTAAAATATGAACAAGTATGCAGCATAATCTCACTTTTATTCAGGAAGAAGAGGATGTTTGTGACTGTGACTCCGGGCTCACTTGGCAGAAACACCCCCTGGCCCTCCACCCCCTATCGCAAAATGTAATGCCCGTGAAAAGGGTAGGTGAACACAGTGTTATACAGAACATAGTCCTGAGAGCACGATTGAAAATGAAAACTAGATATAGTGTATGGTATAAACTATGCACCAAAAAGTGTGATATAAGATGAACCGGGCGTGAAATATAATATGCAATACATTGTGCGCAATGACAGATTCATTGGAGAGCGCGAGATAGCACAGGCACTAGCGCGTGCTATGCGATGTGCGCCTTGGAGTGTAACATGCACAGGGCAGTGTTGTGTAACCTAACTAGTCTCTAAAGTTGTAATATAAAATATGTGCTGGGGAGTGTAACGTTGCATATGCACTGTGACAAAGATATGGATCCCAGATTGTAATATGTATGGCATAGCACTGTGCGTTATAACATAGGCATCGAGAAGGCACGTTAGATGGGGCAATATAACCCGTGCGAAGACAAGTGTGGCATGACATATTCACGGGGTGGTGTTACAGTGCACATGGGCTAGAGAGTGTCATAGCATATGCACTAGCTGGTGGAATACAACACAGAGGTGTGTGGCACTCGGCAGGCAATGGTGGGTGTAACACAGCATTGGGCTCTGCCAGGAGCGCGCTGTGACTCTCAAGTGATGTTCGTCCCCTTTCCAGAGAGTAAAATAAAAAGTATTACACATCCGGCAGTGGATGTGTGTTTTATTAACCGTGAGAGGGGTTTCTTACATAGTTTTGGTCGAATTTTTGTTGAATCCCCTTTGAATGGCTTGGTGTGCATGTGTATTAAATGAGCCCGTCAATAGCTACCCATGTTTGTATAAATAAACGACAAGGGTGTCTACCGGGATTAGGCACGGTAGGGCATCAGATATGTCAGAGCTTCACTAGTGATGTAAATACATTCCACGTGGATTCATTGTATGCATAGTCGCCTTTTAATGAATATCACTCAAATCGTCATGGTGATAGTACGGTTTGTCCAGCATGTCCTAGGTGTGTCTATAAATATATATTTTTTAAAAATAATAAAAAACAGTGGCCGGCCCTGGGGATTGGGGTCAAAAAAATATAATTAGGAAACAGGCCCTGGGGGATGGGGTCATCAGGGCCAATAAATTAGAATAAGAAGGGGAACCACACAGCCCCCCTTCTTAAAAAATTAAAATAAATAAAAGACTGGCATCGTGCCGGAGGCCACGCCCCCTCCTTGCAGCACTCTGCAAACGCGCCCCCTGGCGAGTTGTAAGTTGGGGAATTAATTCCTCTTCAATACTGAGGGTCCCTGAGGGCCAACTAGCCCAACAGGCATCTCCAGTATGCGCCACGGAGCTGCGCTGCAGACAGGTGTTCTGAGGCCAAGCCCCTTTTTACACCTCTCTGCAACGCAGCTCTGTGGCGCTTACTGGAGGTACCTAGTGGTCTAGTTTGACCCTAGGGACCCTTGGGATTCAAAGGGACTTAATCTCTCAACTTAGAACAGCCACAGGGCGCGTTTACACAGTGGTGAAGGGAGGGGACGGGGCCTGAGGTGACGTGTGCAAACACGCACTATGGCACGTTTTAAATTGGGGATATAATTTCCCTTCAATACTGAGGGCCCCTGGGGGCTAACTAGCCCACCAAGTGCTTCCAGTAAGAGCCACTGAGCTGCATTGCAGAGAGGTGGTCCAGGCTGTGCCACTTTTTACACCTCTCTGCAACGCAGCTCTGTGGCACTTACTGGAGGTACCTAGTGGGCTAGTTGGACCCTAGGGACCCTCAGGATTCAAATGAACTTAATCTCCCAACTAAAAACGGACACAGGGCGTGTTTACACAGTGGTGAAGGGAGGGGACGGGGCCTGAGTTAATGTGTGCAAAAACGCTATGTGGCCTGTTTTAAGAGGTAGTTTTAATCCCCATGCCCTATTATGTACTAGGGGCTTACAGAGGAGGTCATGCTAATCACAGGGGGACCCCAACGCATAATGTTCCCTAGTGTATGTAGGTGTTTTCACTGTATTCTAAGTGTCTTTTAACATAGCACTGGCTCTAGGACTGGTTAGTCAGACTCAGTTACCACCAGTATCCATCTGAAAAAGTTGAGGGTACAGGATGATTTTGCAACAAGGATTCTTTCTGCTCTTCTTTTTGTTCTTTCTGCACGTTATCCTTCTTCCTGCACTTTTCTTCGTCTTTGAGGACTTCTGTTGCTTCTTTCTGCACTTCCTTTCTTTCTTTCTGTGCATTTTTTCTTCTTTCTTCACATGTCCTATCTCTGTAGGCATAGTTAGAAATTAGCATTTAAAAAACCTTTGAAATTCACAGAAAAAATCATAGGTTTCAGGCACGTTATAATTAAGCATTAACATTTAAAAAACCTCCGAAATTCACTGAAAAAACCATAGGTTTCAGGGGTGTTATAGTTAGCTGGACTTTTCACTTGTACAAAACCATTGAAATTCCCCCGTTATAGTTAGTTCAGCTAACTATAACTTGCGCGCCCGCAATGCACTGCTGATGACGTCACATATTACATCACGCATGACATGGTCAGTGACATCACTCATGACATCACTGATGACATCTCAAATGACATCACTGATGACATCACTGATGACATCATCCTTGTGATAGAGTGGCAGACCTCCTCTCACCCTAATATAACCTTTGATACACACATTCAAAAATAGAGACTAAAATTTTCAAAACAATGGACATACCAATACTAGTTACAACAACCTCTTCAGTAATTCTAAGATCCACATACACATCCACTCATTCACCAACAGTCCTATACAGTCATTCATACATGTACTCACTCATCATATGTACTCATAAACCTATAAATCCTGTTACACAATGCCACTCATCCATAGAGTTACTCACACACATAGTCACTCATGCTAATAAAGAATCAAACATACATTTACTTGCATATACAGTTATACACACACCACCACACTTACTTCTACGGAAATTTACCCATACTTAGTCTTTTAAACAATCACTTATAGAAACACATACTTATTCATACAGGAACTCTTTCAATCTCTTACTCTCACATATACTCACTTATATACACCAATAGTCACATATACTAGTTTAAAACATATGTAGTTACTCATAAAGACACTATTGAGACAGTCATTCACTCACTAACACACCCATACACACACTCATCCACCCATACAGTCCTGCACACATGCTGTCTTCAATACATACAAACAGTGAGTCACTCATTCATGCACCTATGCACTACGTAATACCCCTCACCGAACCATGCAGACACTCAGACTGATACTCAAAAAAACAACTAATAACCTATATAGACACCCATGTAGCTACTCACCAACCCATGCAGCCACTTATACACAAAGTGAGAGACTGATACAGATATTTACATATTTAAACATTACTCACTAAGCCATGTATTCACTATGATACACTTAATCAGTCAGTTACACAATCAATTTTTCAAAAACAAGTCATCGATTTAGACACTTATATACCCATTTATTCTTTCATCGACCTTGAGATATACATATATAAAATATATTTAATTTTCAGAAAAACAGACATTCACTGGATGATGTCATCAGTGATGTCATCAGTGATGTCATTTGAGATGTCATCAGTGATGTCATGAGTGATGTCACTGACCATGTCATGAGTGATGTAATATGTGACGTCATCAGCAGTGCATTGCGGGCGCGCGAGTTATAGTTAGCTGAACTAACTATAACGGGGGAATTTCAATGGTTTTGTACAAGTGAAAAGTCCAGCTAACTATAACACCCCTGAAACCTATGGTTTTTTCAGTGAATTTCTGAGGTTTTTTAAATGCCAATTCCTAACTATAACGTGCCTGAAACCTATGTTTTTTTCTGTGAATATTTATATATATATATATATATATATATATATATATATATATATATAGATATATTTGCACAATATCTTTGCACGGTCTTCCTACTTTCATATGCCTTAAAAAAATAGTATATAAACCAAAATAACCATTCAAAACGTTGGCGATCATTCAAATTCCCAAATCAATGTTGACTTTCATCTTTAATTATAACTAAGTCTATTGGGGAATGCAAATATAGTATAATGTCCATATTTCCTGCTAATGTTTCTTACTGTACTATTTAATCAAAGCTACACTGTTGCTACAGAAATACATACACATCAAATCACAGTTAAAATAATAGGATAAAGAGGATATCCAATTATTAAAAATGATGAACCTCACTATCCATGTTGTGACCCTAAATAATAGTTTTCAAACAGCAAATCAATATCAGTTCACACTGTCTTAAAGCTAGTTTCCCATCGCCACCATTATCGCCAGCATTTATATGTCTACCATGAAACCAGAAATGGTTGCTGTGCTATGGGATTCCGTAAAATGCAACGTAATTGGTTATTGTAGATCTCTATGTTTGATTGCTCTCATGTGTTCTTATATCCTTATTTCAAATTGTCTTATCGTACTTCCTATGTAGAAACAAATTACAATCATAACCCAATACACCTACAACATAGGCCCTCATTACGATGTTGGTTGGACTTGTGGTAAACTTTCTCTTAAGTTCCAGTAAAGACCAACCTATTGGGGAAAACAATTTCACAGCTTCCTGTCTGGACTGCAGTACATATTTCCTTAAAATAGGTTTTAAAAATCTTTGTCTTTCCATTACTAAAAATAAACAATCAAATGAAATATGGTGAGTCGTACATTCATTTCCAGCCCAGGTTAACAAAGACATCAATTTTCTTTCAGCCCCTTTGCAATCTCAGCATGAGAATAAAAAGGATTAAGAAAATTAGAAATCTTAAAATTTCATACCTCATTTCCGCATAGGCCAATGCCGATAAATAAGGAAATTATATGCTATTTTGCTATGAGTCCCATGTCAGAATTAAGGAGTTCTCCTTCAGGATATACCAAAACTCCTTTTCCCAAGATTTTGTCCCCATTTTTAAACACATTTAATTTTTAGATATTTACACCAGTATTGTGACAGAGGGATAGTTCAACTATGAGCTTGTTTTCTATACAGTAGCCACAAAATACATTCAATTTTCTTTGGAGGCCTATTTGAACCCTGTCCATAATTACTAGATCATCTGCGTAAAGTAGGCAGGACATATGTCTGACACCCATTTTAGGAGAAAATTATTAGGCTGGGGCGTAGTTTGCAGAGTTTTGATGCTCGGAACTCCGTGAAGTTACAAAAAAAATCAGCGAAGTTCCGCGAGTGGCAGAGTGCAGTGCGAACTGCAGTTTGTGCTGGTATTCATGCCGCTCAGGTAGAAATTCTACCCGAACGGCAGCTCGCACCCGCAAACTAACAGTTTGCGATCGCGAGCGGGGAAAGAACCTCGATGCACATCGCGAAGCGAAGTTTTCTGCACTCCGCGAGCGCTGAGTGCTGAGTGCAGAAAACTCCGCAAACTCTGTGAACAGAGCGAAGTTCACCACTCAGGCCTAAAAATTATACAGATCCCATACTTTAGGTAGGTCGATTTGAAATGCAAGTAATATCAGGGGCAATACACAGCCCTTATGTAGGCCATTCCTTATCTCAATAATTTCTGACAAACTATCATCTTTATTCAATTCCACTCTGAAACAATTACTCCTATGAAGTTCCTTCAGGATATATAACTGTCCTCTTGGGTTTCCTAGCTTTTTTAGGTTATCCCACAATATCTCTTGGTATACATAGTTAAAAGATGCCCAAACGTCAACGAAACAGCAAAATATATTCCCTTTACAATCAATGACTTGCCTTGCAATTAAGCATAGGCTGAAGCAGTGGTCCATTGTAGAATTGCCTTCCTTAAAATCTCCGTGCGTGCTCAATCAGGATCAGGCCATTTTCCTTGGCCCATTCATTTAACCTCCTAAAAATACATTTTCTATATACTTTCATCCCCCCATTCATCAAACTAATCACCCTATATTTATTGGGGTCTGAGGCCTGACATTTGTTGCGTAAGGGTTTTAAAAAGTGCACTGCCACAGTTTTCTGGTAATGAGCCTGTTATTGTTGCTACTCTAAAAACACTGAAAAGGATAGCACTCTGCCAACCAATATTTACCTTCAACATTATATCTGGGAGGTTATCAGAATCTGCAAAGAGAGATCTTTTATAACTTCCTTAATGGACTTCACACTGCTGCTTCTCAACTCTTCTCCACCATGTCGGTATCTGAAGTGGACTTATCATAACACTTAAAATATATGTATTCTAAGCATTTAATCCAAGCCATTTCTGACACTATACTGTCTCTTGAGGGTTGCTTATTCCCCATCTGTCCATGTACCAATTTCCAGAATTTCTTTGCATCCTTGGTGGAATTTTGTTGTAGTATTTCCTCCCAATTTGCTTTATAAAACTATCATTTTTTTCCTGAACTAATTTGCTATAATTTTGTCATGAGCTACGTACTTTACTTTTCACTAAACCTGCCTGATCTCTGCTCAACCTCTTCTGCAGGCTCCTTAACTACTCCTTAACTTTGGACAGCCTGATTTAAATCACTTTTTTTTATTAAGCTGCTCCTTCAGATCTTTTAACTTTGCATTTTAATTTTTTCTATGTTCAATTCTTATGCAATTCATGACTTCCTTTATTATCTCATTACATCAATTCATTATCTTGCAATACTTTAACTTAAATGTTTCCCCTTTCCACTGTACTTGGGTCATTGCAAGCATTTCCAGTTCTCTCTCCTCAGACATAGTTCATACACTTCTAGAGCAGCTGACTTCAATTATCAGCACCTTATTACATTCCCTCGCAGACCCCACCTGCAAGCTTGATTGTGAAGGCAAATGGCTGCTACCAAAGGGACAAATATATAATAAATTGGGCATTTATGAGACCCTACACAGAAACTTATAACTGCAGGTATATTGGATGGAAAACACCCATTCACACATGTGAATCCTTAATCTGCATTAGCTCCAACCATTACTTGTCCAGTTTTTAATAGCTACTGGCCAAGAAGACCATCTTCAGGATGTCATAGGTATCTAGTAGCTCATTATATGGTATATTGTTTGAATTACCCTTGCATTGAAATTTCCACATATCAGCATCAAGCCTTTGGCGTTGTCATTCATATAATTCTGTAAAACTTCTATAAAGCAATTCATTTGATCCTCATTATACAATCTTCCACCTACATGTACATACATGTTCACCAAAGTTACCCGAGTTATGATAAAGATCAATTTTACAAATTTGAACCCATGTACATCGTGACGGTAGGGATTTTACATCCCTCACTATTTTAACTAAACTAATGTTACTAAGCTCCCGATGGTTACCCCTAAGCCTTGTCTTTTGCTTTTGTTCTTTCTTGCAAGAACTCTAATGTCTCCCCACACAGCCAAGATTCTTTGTTGCATATTAATGCATTATTTTTCGAAACCTAATATAATCTCCCTGTATTTCAAAGTCTTTTCAAGACATGGGCATTTCTTCCCACTAATCTAAGGCTGTATTGGGAAGGAGGATCCCCTAGTGAATATCACTCAATCTCATTCTCTTATACTCATCTTGTATTCTGTTGACTGTCCTGACACATAGTCATTCCTTAACATCAATTCCACTTCTACTCACTGTTAGCCCTTGATCACCTTTCCATACATTAGTGATATCGGCAACATCATGAGAGTAGTGGAATTGTCACCACTGAAGGGGTCCGTTTCATGGACCGGGAAGCCAGTTTCCTACTACCTGCACACCATAGATCGAACCATACTTGAAAACTATTTATCTAGTTTCAAAAATCCTAAACTCAGGGAAGATCAAGAGGCGGCTAGACGCCGTCAGCAGAGGGAAAACAAGAGCAATACTACTACTCCGACAAAGGTGCAGGAAACCAAGGATTCTGTTGCTGAAGAAGATAAACCTGTTACATCAGTGGTTAAAAAACCTTCCCCTGCCAAGCCACGCAGAAGAAAATTGAAACAAAAAGGACGAAAGCCTGCTGGAAGGAAACGTGGATGCCCCAAGAAGCAGAACACAGTCATCACTAAGCGTAAAGCCAAGAAGAGTCAAACTGCACTGGAACCTGAGACAACCCAAGACACTGTCATCACCACCCCAACCCACACCACTACCCCATCCCCTACCCAAAGTATTCCCCAAACCACACCTGAGTCACCCAGTCCCACACCTCCTCAGGCTACACCCAAGTCTCCTCAAAGTCCATCATGCCAGCTACCTCCAAATGTGCAGCACCAGCCGAACAACCAGCTTTTGGTGTCTCCTACACCTCCTGCCCTCCAGAAGTTGCTAGACTCCTTTAAAATTCAGTACATGCAGTTCATGGCTTACATGAAGACCCCTCAGTACAAAGCCAACCTGCAGCAGTTGCTGGAGAAGGAAAAGAATACGCAATTACTGGGCACGGCACAGCAGCTTTTCAACCACTGTTGGGTACAGAAGGAGGAGATCAAGTGACTGTTTCAGCAGAAAATGGATGAGCTGGGAGTGAAGGCTGTAACGTACAGCGACCTGATTCAGGCCCAGAAGGAGATCTCTCTACATAACCAGCAGCTGAAGGAGCAAGCAAGGCAGCTAGAGAAGGACAATGGTTCTCTCAGAAATCAGAGCTTACAGCTTCTGAATGGCTCGATATGAGGAGCTGAAGATAGACTGACCAACTTTGTCCATGGAGAAGTTACCGAATGAGAAAAAGCTTCTCTCTGGCCAGATCTCTGAGGAGCAGAAGCATTGCTTAGAGCTGCAGATAAGCATTGTGGAGCTAGAAAAGAGCCAAAGGCAGCAGGAGCTTCTTCAGTTGAAGTCGTACACCAAATGTGAGGATATGTTACCTCTGCACCTTTGCTGCAAAAGCCTATTGAATGATGCAGAAAATGGCTGCTACCAGCTCGATTTTGAGTGCTCAAAGTTTGCGCTGTCTCACATGAATGGCTTAAGCTCTGAACTTTCAATGACTGGCCACTCCAGCCCTCATGGGATCAACGGCTCCCACAGTTGCTCATCGTCCAAGCAGAGCACACCTCAGTACATGTCATCCCACTTAGACCAAGAGATTGTTCCTGGGACTCCTACTCATAACGGCAGGCAGAGAGCGGACAGGGTCTCCAACTGGCCTATTCCTGACTACACCAGATTTTCCTCAGCCAAGATCGCCTTGCGAGGACATCTAAATCAGGACCACGCCATCAACGGGAGAGTAGCGGCACATGAGCAGAGAAGTGAAAATGTTAGGGAGAACAGCCTTAATTGCTACAACTCCAGTATAACAACCAGCATTCCGTCGAGTCCTCAGGAAACTCGACCTTCTTCCCCAGCGGCCTTACAGACTTCAGGAGAGCAGAACAGCGAGAGGGACATGTACTCTTCGAACTTTCCCTCGACAGTGGAGACCCTGCCATATGACCGATGCCCGGTGGAGCTACCTGTTAGCTGAAGAGGAGATGGGCTGTGGAACCCCCTCGGCCATCACCTACCCAGCTAGACTTTGGGCACACGTTCCTTTATCTCTCTGTCATATATCCCTCCTACCCCTTCACCCTACCCCCTTCCCCCTCAACGCTCCCTTCTTCTTGCCTTCTATCCCTTGAATGTTTTTCTGTTGAGACCAAGCTATTTGACCAATGCCCGATGGAGCTACCTGATAGCTGAAGAGGAGATGGGCTGCGGATTCCCCTTCGGCCATCACCTACCCAGCTGGACCTTGGGCAGACTTCCCCTTCGTCTCTCCGTCATATCTATACCCTACCCCTTTTTCGCCTACCCCCTTACCCTTCTCACTCCATTTTCCTTTTCTTCTATGCTCCTTAAATGTTTTTACTGGTATCATTGGTAACTTGGAACTGATGTAAGTTTGCAACTATGTGGAACCTTATGTAAAGCGCTCTGATACCCTCGGGTCTAGACAGCGCTATATAAAACTCTTTAAATAAATAAATAAATAAAATAAATTCCTAATCTGTTCATTAATTAGGGGTGCATGATGACACAGGAAAAGTAGAGTTTGTGGACTTTCTACTTCATGTTTAGATATTACTTTAATGCCTTGCTCATTCAAATAATTTTCTTCCTTAGTTACCAAATCCTTTACTGTGTTGAAGCGAAGCTCCAAATTTTGAACTTCCATTCCTTCATTTGGTTAAAGGTGTTCCACACGGCCGATACCAATAGACGAGACTGCGGCTATTATCTCATAGTTCCTGAATATCCCTAAGAGGCACTCTCTAGTCAATGGCCTCAGTTTTTAACTTTTTGCCACTCTTAAGAATATCCATATATAACCACATATTACTATCATCCTCGGCTGTCGCTTGTCATAGTCTCACCATCTTCACCTTTTCTTCATCCCCTAGTTGTGTCCCTTTCCTTTACCTTTCACTTGCCAATCTCTCTCTTCATGTACCCTTTTACTGTTTGTATCCCCTTGTTTACCTTTTATCAGGATTAACCTGCTTTGACTTCCATCCCTTACTTGACCTACATGACCTCCTTCAAAATCCTTCCTTACTTTTTGGAGCACAACTAGCTCTCTCTCCATTGTGCCTAGCATATCTGATGTATTTGCGCCTAACTTCTTTTAACGAGGTACTCTATATTTATTTCTTCTTCCTCTACACCCCTACGTTTTGAGTATCTTAGAGACTATCCTCTTTTGTAAAATTAAGCATCTCCTTTTATTTTTTTAATCAGCATAGGCGTATAAGAAATAAATACAGCTCCTTCCTCAAATGTATCAACACTAGTGTCCTTTTGGAGCCTCCCACTGGCCTCAGAAGTGCTGGCATACATGTGTTTATGCTTTTTAGCTCTTCATCTATTGACTTTAATGAGGTTGCTCGATTCTTCATTTCCTCAATTGTTTGAGGCAGTGAGCTCAGGCTCCTCCACTAGGGTGGAGGAGCGTCACCCCACTGCTTTCTCGCTGTGCGAGAAGCAGAAACAAAATGGTAATAACTACCATTTTATGTTTCTGCTTCTCACACTGTGAGAAAGCAGAATAGAAGGGTTTGGTTGCTGGCGGGCGGGTGTTTGGGGCTGCTCTGTGAGCAAGGCTGGGCAGGGTAGGAATGGTGTACCCGCTCCTGAGTGCTCATGACTAGTTTGGTCGGCCCTCTGGGGTTGACAAAACCAGCCATGCGCACTCTGCTCTTCCCCATGCAGGCTGCAATGCAGCCTACATAGCGAATATGGCCGGGCCATTAGCCCCTGGTTGGTCGGCGTCCCGTCCAATCACAACGCTGCTTGTAGCGTTGTGATTGGCTTAGGGGTGTGAGCCTGGCTGCCTGTTTCCTGTTCCTGTCGGAGGCGGGAGAGCAGGAGAAGAGTAGAGATGGCGCAGGACGCAGCCGGCAGGAAGTTAAGTTAATTTTTTTATTATTAAATTAAACCCCCCGCATGACCCCCCACCTCCCACCTGCGAGTCATGCCGGCCGCGACTGTCTTAGTTGTGTAGTTATCACTGTATAAAGCATATTTGAGGGTCTTTTCTGGTGCAAATCTGCATACGAAGTGTACTTTCCATGACCACATATGAATATGTATTAATCCTTTGAAATATCTTTCCTTTGTCTCGGTTTTTCTTCTCCAACAGATTGCTGGATTTAACAATTGAGACCGGCCTTATTTGCACAGTGCTAATTTCTGTGAGTGCTCTGCATGTAATAAAAGTAAAACAACAATCCATTAACTGCCACATGCACATAGAATCATGGCACACCAAGTTCTTACATTATTGACTGGGCCTGGCACCCAAAAGGCTTACTTGGGCTTAAATTCAAATCCTACACTTAAGTAACAGATGTCATGATAGGTGTATCTCATTTAAAGCACTTCATTAAAATACAACCCTGCCCAGTCAATCCCTCTGTCAAAAAAAAAGAAAATTGTTCTTTTTAACTACCAGCCTCAAAAGGGAGAACAGCAACTACCACGAAGGAAAATCCAGATTAGGACAACAAGACGTGCTGGAGCAATTCAAGAGTGTGGAAATATGGCATACATTGCTGGTCTGGTGGAAACAAATGCCTTATCTACAGCACAACAGATGTAAAACTCTTAGGGGCATATTTACGAGCCCCTTGCGTAACCGGAGCATCACGTTGTGTGACTCGCCAGCTGCGCAAATTAACTAAATCATATCTACGAGGCCTTGCAAAGCCGCTCTGCGTGACTTTGAATGGCCTTATAGAAATGGAGTAAGGCAAGGCAGCGCAAATTGCTGTGTTTCCTTATTTTGCGCTCGGGAAGCATTCGTGGGCGTTCCGTGGATTTTCCCATGCACCACCCATGGATTTGGACAATTACCAATATTCACGAGACCATGTAAACCTGGAGAGGTGAAACGTAATGAGGAGAGGTAACTTACTTTCACCTAGCTTTTTCCTCTCTCTATGTGTGCTGCATTCTTTTTAGGATTGTTTCTGTGCAGGAAGGTGTCCCTTTCTAGACAATAACAATCCTGACACAACACAGGCACCTTTGCACAGTAGTGCAAGGGTGCCTGCATAGGCGCTTAGCTGCCGATATGGCGGCAGCGTAGTGGAAAAGGACAGGAATGCACCGGATTGAATAAATGCGATGCATTCCTGCCCTTTCACTTTGGCTTGGGCAGCGCAGCAAGATGACTTGCTGTGCTGCCCTATGCCAAACCCCCATAAATGAGGGACTTTGTCTGACTAGGAGCAAACCTTCTGCAACAAGAAATAATTAAGGTTGATAGGTGCGATTTACACATGTGCTCAGTCTCTCGCTTCCTCATGCTGAGGATCTAAAGCTGTAGAGACTCACTAAATGGTGCAAAGTGGGTGCAAAAATAGCAGTCATTGTGGTCAATAGAATGTAACATAGCAGAACATTTTTAACTGATGATGTAAGATACTCAAATTCATGTTCAAATTGATGGGCTTTTGTCAGCATTTGAGTTTTCACTGTTTACACATACTGTACAAAACGTGTCCTGGGAGCGCAATGAGATTGTGTGCCCACTTTGTGCACCTCCTGGGCACTTTGGTATTACAGAAGGGTCTGCAGTTGCTTCAACGGCCCATTCTGTAATACTGATAGTGCTGGTGCACCTGTTGGGCCACCGCTATCTCAAGAGGGCATTCCCTCATTGGCATGGGGGTTTGGCCTCATGCAAATGAGGGAATCTCTTTGCTTCTGTGACCACTCCATATTACGTACATGGGCGCAAAGACAAAGTAGAGCTTTCATTGCAATCTGGCGCACTGTTCATGTTTGACCCAGGTGTACCTGTATAAAGGTGCGCGATGGGCCAAACATGAACTGTGCGCTGTATACATTATACTGGTACTGGTGCATCCTCATAAAACTCATGGAAAACATTACATATTTGCCATTCCCATAGCCCCAAGATGTTGACAGAAAGGTGAGGGCCAACAACTCTACAACTATGTCCATGGATAGAAGAAGTAGACAAAGATCCATAAAACTCATGTGATAAATGCAGTTATAACCGTGTTGGTTAATTAAATATGGACAGTGTAGTGAGTAGTGGCTACACTACTTAAGTATTATAAGTACACAAAAGAAATAATAATGTACTGGCTTAAGTTAGTTTGACCGTTGATACCATTTTAACAAAGAATTATAACCTAGCATTGAAAGTCCTGTTTTCCACATTGAGTTGCTGTTTTGCAAAGTATGTTTTCTTTCAATAACAGATGCTGTAACTTTCCAGAAGCTGTCTGTTAGTTAGCGAATAGATATTTGTTATGTATTAGGCAACTGATAGTGAGGTACTCACCGCGAGGAGTGGAGGCAACAGGAAGGATGATTTACTGGAAGAACTGTCTGTACCGCAAAATGTGGACAGAGTATCTTTTCACAGACTTATGTCTGTGGCCCATTGTGAAGACGTGAGAAACTGGGGAGTTGACCTATTCCCAAGGTTTTACTGAAATCTTATTGGATGCTGTGAGCAAATAAAGTGTTACTTGTCTTCATCTACAATATTGTGTGTTTATGTTAGTACATGTTCCTAGAGTATAAATGGCTTCTCTTGCTCTCATTTCTGGAGATCCATCCCTGGATCTCTGAGACCATATCGCTCTTCATGAGAGATTACTCTTTAACTTACTCTCGGCTTTATTAGAAGTTTGTCGATTTATAGCTGAGAATACTTTCTAGCTTGCCATTTTCTTTATTTAATATGCAAAGGCTTTATGCTTATACATTTATTTTCTTGTAAGAAACCTCTGTTGAGATTCTGAACTGACATTTTATTCTAGTCCATTCTAATTTAATTTAGATTAGGGAAAGTTGTTCATGTGGCATGCTTTATGTGTTATTTCAATTTTAATGGCTATTCTTACCAACATTATATTTTTTCATATATTCGAAATATTGACTTCTGGATTATATTAATTTCCAATGATGATACTTAAAAGACTGATGCTTATTGAATGAATAATGAAACTAAAGAATGTATCAATAAAACTCTTTAGCTCACACAAATTATCTTTATTGACTAAAGTATTTAATGACTATATTGTTTATATGGTTTGATATAGGTGATTGCTCCTTTTAACTTCTCCTTGTCAATGAACAAAGGTCCATGCGACCAGTGACAGGGGTAAATTAATTATTTCACCAGAAGATTACGCTAGAAAAAAAACAGTGTAGGAGTGGATAAATGGTGTCAATGGTCAAATCATAATCTCCAATTCAATGTCAATCACTTCTCTGTTTGACGCTGTCATGACTGTCAATCAGTTTGCTTAGTGTACCTATTTTTTCCTCATACAATGTTGGAAACTAGGTGCCAGATGTACGACCCGTCAATTAGTGAGTCCCATATTGCGTTGCATTTGCGACTCGCAATTGCGACTCGCTAATTGGAATGCACAAGTGTCTCAGACACTGTTTGCGATTCCTAATGGGGTCACAAATTGCATGCCTCATGAATAATAATGAGGCAGGTGCAATTTGCGACCCCTTTAGGAATGGCTAGTTTTCACAGGGATGGTAGCCTGCTGGGGTCAGCAGACCACCATGTCTGTGATCGCTTTTTTGATAAAGTAGTTTTTTTAAAAAAAAATGCAGCCCGTTTTCCTTAAAGGAAAATGGGATGCATTTAATAAAGTAAAATGAAACTTTTCAGTTTCATTTTTTTAAGGGCAGGCAGTGGTCCACATGCTCAGAAAGGGGAAGTAGGTGGTAAACTGAGCAAAAGTCACAAATGCTATTTTGCGAGTCAGTGACTCGCAAAATAGTGACTCGCAAAATAGTGACTCGATATCTATCTATCTATCTATCTATCTATCTATCTATCTATCTATCTATCTATATATCTATATATATATATATATTAAGAAAACCTCCTTTTACAGAGAATAAGCCGCACTCCAAAATGACGATTCTATCCATTTTATTTCAAATGCAGTTGGCATTCCTGACATGTTTCGTTCGCCTTGAACTTTCTCACAGGTGCGCCGCTGACATCGTTTTGAGGACAGTGAAACCAACAAGTTCATACACTCATTAATAAAGTCTTCGCCCCCTAGTGGACGCCCAGAGTGAGTACAGTGCATTGTGGTCCTTGCAGTTCAATGTTCCCATAATGTTTACCCTCCAGTGGGTGAAGTCAGTAATTTTACTTCATTTACCTGCATTTTAGAGTTCATTGCATCTCAGGAACAGACCATTTTCAAGGCTTCTGTGATCCATATTAAAGTTTGTCTTTGGTGGCGCCTGTTCACCCTAGTTGTTTTCACGTTCACCAAAGACGGTTGTCTTTCGGGCAAACTGTGGCGCTCTTGCTGGTGGTGCGTCGCTGCGGCAGAACCAAGCCGTAACATATTAACAAAACCTCCTTTTACAGAGAATCAGCCACACTTCACAATGACGATTGTATCCATTTTATTTCAGATGCAGTAGGAATTCCTGAAATGTTGCGTTCGGCTTGAACTTTCTCAAAGGTGCGCCGCTGACCTCGTTTTCAGGACAGTAAAACCAACAAGTTTATCCACTCATTAATAAAGTCTTCGCCCCCTAGTGGACGCCCAAAGTGAGTACAGTGCATTGTGGTCCTTGCAGTTCAATGTTCCCATAATTTTTACCCTCCAGTGGGTGGTGTCAGTAATTTTACTTCATTTACCTACATTTTAGAGTTCATTGCATCTCAGGAACAGCCCATTTTCAAGGCTTCCGTGATCCATACCAAAGTTTGTCTTCGGCGGCGCCTGTTTACCCTTGTCGCTTTCACGTTCACCAAAGACGGTTCTCTTTCGGGCAAACTGTGGCGCACTTGCTGGTGGTGCGTCGCTGCGGGAGAACCAAGCCGTAACATATTAGCAAAACCTCCTTTAACAGAGAAGCAGCCACACTCCACAATGACGATTGTATCCATTTTATTTCAAATGCAGTCGGCATTCCTGACATATTTTGTTCGCCTTGAACTTTCTCAAAGGTGTGCGGCTGACATCGTTTTGAGGACGGTGAAACAAACAAGTTTATCCACTCATTTATAAAGTCTTCGCCCCGTAGTGGACGCCCATGGTGAGTACAGTGCATTGTGGGCCTTGCAGTTCAAAGTTCCCATACTTTTTACCCTCCAGTGGGTGATGTCAGTAATTTGACTTCATTTACCTGCATTTTAGAGTTCATTGCATCTCAGGAACAGCCCATTTTCAAAGCTTCCGGGATCCATACCAAAGTTTGTCTTTGGCGGCGCCTGTTTACCCTTGTCGCTTTCACGTTCACCAAAGACGGTTCCCTTTCGGGCAAACTGTGGTGCACTTGCTGGTGGTGTGTCGCTTCAGCAGAACCAAGCCGTAACATATTAACAAAACCTCCTTTTACAGAGAATCAGCCGCACTCCACAATGACGGTTGTATCCATTTTATTTCAAATGCAGTCGGCATTCCTGACATGTTTCGTTCGCCTTGAACTTTCTTAAAGCTGCGCCCCTGACATCGTTTTGAGGACAGTGAAACCAACAAGTTTATCCACTCATTTATAAAGTCTTCGCCCCCTAGTGGACGCCCATAGTGAGTACAGTGCATTGTGGTCCTTGCAGTTCAATGTTCCCATAATATTTACCCTCCAGTGGGTGATGTCAGTAATTTTACTTCATTTACCTACATTTTAGAATTCATTGCATCTCAGGAACAGCCCATTTTCATGGCTTATATATTCACTTTGCATTCAATAAAATATATTTTTTCAAGTCAATACGAAGACACAGCAACTTTAAGAGAAACAGCACCTCATACATCTGTGCCTTAATACTAGTTGATCTGTTGTCTTCTTACCCACCTGTGGCACAAGCAATTGCAGGCATCATGCCACATGTGCAGCGTGTGTTGACAAGTACTGGGTTGTTTGGTGAGATTTTGGAGTGGGTACATAAATATTTATTGTAATATAAAGCAACAAGAAAAGAAGGAGAGTTTGCATTCCACTTCTGACCCCCACTTTGGCTGCCAACTCCTTTGATTCTTCCATGATACCAATTATTTTTTTCTCTTAATATCAGCCACTGTTATAAATACAAAATGTGAACTGTACATAATACAATAGAAGAGATTCCTTTTTGTTCTCACCTAATATGGATCTGGTAATTTGCAAAAAAATATATAGTTCTATTCCTCCTAGCTAACTCAGAAACAGTACTTCAAATGAGGAAAGTTTGTTTACAAACATGACATAAATCCATAGAATATTCAGATCTGAAAGAAACACGTTAGTTAGATTCCTCACCTTAGAATATCCCCAGGCGTCAGACTGGATCCGGAAGATTTTTCGTCAGCAATACCCCTTGCGCGTCGCTAGGCGTCGTCTGCGGCTCCGCGTCCGTCGTCGGCGTCGTGCGCCGGGATGACGTCGTCGGAGTACTTAGACGCCGCCCTCGCGCGCTGACGTCAGTTCTTCTTTTTTCCGCGCCAGTAAGCGCAGATCCGGGAGAGCTACCCCTTTTAGTCTTTTTTGACTAAATCTTTTTGATCATTTTTGATCCTTGTCTGTCGACATCTGGTGCCGGTAGGATGCCTGGGTTCAAGGCTTGCGAAGATTGTCATCGACTGATGTCGGTGACCGATCACCACCGCCGGTGCCTCTACTGCTTAGGCCTCGACCACGACGCGGAGTCGTGCAACGACTGTCAGGCCCTGACTTCGAAGGCTAGGCGGGAGCGGTCCCGCAAGCTTCTCGAGCTTCGCCACTCGGCTCCGCGTCGTGCGCGATCCCGGTCCAGGAGGAGGTCCAAGGATCGCTCGCGGAGCCCTAGCCGACGCCACCATCGATCGTCGGGCTCCAAGTCGTCGGGTAAGTCCAAACACTCTAAGAAGTCCAAGCGGCGACATCGTTCTTCGGACTCCCCTCGCCGGTCGCGCGACTCGGCCGAGGGTCCAAGTGGTTCCACCCCCGCGGCTCCGGCGGAGCCGCAGGTGCCGCGTCCGCCCCCATACCTTCCGGTCCCTGGGGCTGACGCGGCGCCGGCGGAGATCAGTGCCTTCCTCTCGGCCATGAGGAGCCTGGCCCCGCCGTCGACGCCCGCTGGCGCGCCTTCGGGCCCCGCGGACTCGACTGGGCGACCTCGCGTGCCGGCGGCTCCGGCCCCGGCACCGTCGACGACTCCGGTCTCGACGCCGCAGGTCCCCGCGGGGCCCTTGCCTGGGCCCCAGTCGACGCCGGTTGACCTTGTCACTCCTCCACCGGCGCCGACGCCTGAACCACCGACGCCGTCACCGGCGCCACCGACGCCTGTGACGCCGACGCCCCGGTTTAGCCCTCATCCGGACCCGACGCCGGCACGGCGTCCGCCGACGCCGCATCCGACGCCGCTTGAGTCCTACCATCTCTACAGTCCGGTTCCGATCATTCCTCCTGTTTATCAGGAATCGGAAGAAGGGGGCGACTGGGAGGGGTTCGAGGACCCTCTGGCTGTTCAGTCACAGCTTTCTCAGGACTGGGCAGATGAACTGGGGGAGGCCAGCGGGCTGGACACCTCGCCAGACGCTGGATTCACTTCTCCTCCGACCGTGGCTTCGGAGGAGGGTGCAGCATTTTCTGTGGTGCTGCGCAAGGCGGCTGAGGCCCTTGGGCTCGAGTTGCCTGCCGTGGCTGTGAGGACCAACATCCTCACTGAGGTGCTTCAAACCTCAGCAAGCTCCACTGAGCCTCTGCTGCCGTTCAACGAGGCCCTCACTGACGTTCTGCAGGGCACCTGGTCCAAGCCCTCCACAGTCCCTCCTGTGGATAGGAACGTTGCCAGGCGCCACCGCCCTGCTCCGGGCGACCCCAGTTTCCTGTCCCAACACCCCACCCCCGAGAGTCTGGTTATCCAGGCCTCTACTTCCCAATCCTCCTTCCCGACCGCTCCGCCGGACCGGGATTCCAAGAGACTCGAGCAGTTTGGCAAGAAACTGTTCTCGTCCCTTAGTTTGGGCCTGCGGTCCTTAAATACCGCCTGTCTCTTGGACCGTTATTCCCATTCCCTGTGGGATACGGTGGAGGACGTGCTGCCCCTGTGTCCGGAGGAGGTCCGGACGCGTCTTACCCAGGCTTTGGCCGATGGGAGGGATGCAGCACGGCACGCCATAAGATGTGGGCTTGACACCACGGACTCGCTAGGTCGGGCGATTTCCACCACGGTGGCGCTCCGCCGCCACGCCTGGATGCGGTCCACGTCATTTTCCGGGGATGTCCAGAACACCCTCATGGACATGCCCTTTGATGGCACTCGCCTGTTTGGTGAGAAGGCGGACAGTGCGCTGAACCGCTTTAAGGACTCCCGGGCTACGGCCAAGTCCTTGGGCCTCTCGGCTCCGCGGGCGCACACCTCCGCTTTTCGCCCCTTTCGTGGCCAAGGAAGGGGCGCCTCCTCACGTCCGCAAAGCCACCAGCCGCAGAACCAACCTGCGCGCGGTCGCGGACGTGGCTTCCGCCGTGGCGGAAATGGAGGCCGACGTGGTCAGCCCACATCCACCCCGGCAGCATCCGCCTCAAAGCCTTCCTAGTCCGAGCTTTCAGGCCCATACCACGCCAGTGGGCGGCAGAGTTCGCCATCACCTGCTCCACTGGCGGTCCATAACATCGGACAGGTGGGTGCTGCAAATCGTCCGAAGGGGCTACTCCCTCCCCTTCGAGACGACCCCTCCAGCCATGCCACCGCAGCACCACCATATCTCGGGGGATCATTTGGATCTTCTCCGCGAGGAAGTTTCGGCTCTCTTGGCCAAGGGGGCCGTCGAGCGCGTTCCGAGTCCAGAAGTGGGTCGTGGTTGTTATTCCCACTACTTTCTGGTTCCCAAGAAGGGCAAGGGGGGCCTGCGCCCTATCTTGGACCTCCGGAACGTCAATGCCTTCCTCCGAAAGGAAAGGTTCAAGATGCTAACGTTGGCTCAGGTTTTAGCTGCCCTAGACCCTGGAGACTGGATGGTAGCGTTGGACTTGCAGGACGCATATTTCCATATCCCCGTCCTGCCGGCCCACCGGCGTTACCTGCGGTTCACGGTGGGCCAAGAGCACTTTCAGTTTACCGTGCTCCCCTTCGGCCTCACCAGTGCCCCTCGGGTGTTCACGAAAGTGATGGCGGTGGTCGCAGCTCATCTGCGCAGATCAGGGGTCCCAGTCTTCCCCTATCTCGACGACTGGTTGTTGAAGGCGGGCTCGCCCCAGGCAGTCGTCTCCCACCTCCAGACTACGGCGGATCTCCTGCATTTGCTGGGGTTTTCCATCAACGTGCCGAAGTCACACTTGAGTCCCTCTCAGAAGCTCCTCTTCATCGGAGCGGTTCTCGATTCGGCGCAGTTCCGGGTCCATCCACCGGAACAGCGGGTCCGGGATATACAGGCCCTGATTCCCATCTTTCGGCCTCTATCCCGGGTTTCGGTCAGGCTAGTGTTGCGGCTTCTGGGGCTGATGGCCTCCTGCATCCTACTAGTGCATCACGCCAGGCGGCGCATGCGGGCTCTGCAGTGGGACCTGAAGTTTCAGTGGGCCCAGCATCACGGCAACCTGTCCGACCATGTCTTGATCTCGGAGGGTACTGCTCAGCAGTTGCAGTGGTGGCTCACGGACCGCGAGTGGGTCAAGGGCAAGAGCCTCTCCCTTCCCCAACCGGAGCATGTCGTAGTGACGGATGCGTCCCTCCTGGGATGGGGTGGCCATATGGGAGAGGCGGAGATCAGAGGCCTCTGGTCTCCGGCGGAGTCTCGTCTCCACATCAACCTGTTGGAGTTGAGAGCGATCCGGCTTGCACTGAAAGCCTTCCTTCCCTCTGTCAGGGGCAGTGTCGTGCAGGTGTTCACGGACAACACCACCGCCATGTGGTACTGCAACAAACAGGGCGGGGTGGGGTCGTGGACCCTTTGTCAGGAGGCTGTGCGCCTCTGGACATGGCTGGAACACCAGGGCGTCACCCTGGTGGTTCAACATCTGGCGGGCTCTCTGAACGCCAGAGCAGACGAACTCAGCCGCCGGTGCATGATGGATCACGAATGGCGTCTGAACTCCGAAGTGGTGCAAGGCCTCTTTCAGCAGTGGGGAGAGCCTTGGTTAGATCTATTCGCCACCGAAGAGAACGCGCAATGTCAGCAGTTCTGCGCGTTGGAATTTCCAAGGCGGCACTCGCTCGGCGACGCTTTTCGTCACGAGTGGAGTTGCGGTCTGTTGTACGCCTTTCCGCCTATACCACTTCTGCCCAGAGTGCTGAAGAAGATCAGGCGCGACCGGGCCCAAGTCATCTTGGTGGCTCCGGATTGGGCACGAAGATACTGGTATCCCGAGCTACTCAGTCTGTTGACCGATCCCCCGATACGTCTGCCCCTTCGGGAGGATCTTCTGTCGCAGCAGCAGGGGACGGTCCTCCACCCGAACCTGTCCAGCCTCCACCTCCATGCGTGGAGATTGAGCGGCGGCAGTTGATGCCATTTGACTTGCCTCCTGAAGTCTGTGATATCATTCTGGCAGCCAGGCGTCCCTCCACAAAGTCGGTATACGCCTGCCGGTGGAACAAATTTGTGGCATGGTGCACAGCAAAGGCTGTGGATCCCCTTTCCGCCCCTCTTTCTGAGGTTCTCCTCTTCCTTCTTTCTCTGGCCCGGCAGGGCTCTGCCCTGGGCACCCTGAAAGGTTATCTTGCTGCCATCTCCGCCTTCTTGCGGCTTCCTGATCAGCCTTCTCTTTTCAAGTCCCCTGTGTTTACACGCATTCTCAAAGGCATTATACACACATTCCCTCTTGTCCCTTTTGTAATGCCTCAGTGGGACTTGAATCTGGTTTTGACATTCCTGATGTGCGCTCCCTTCGAGCCTCTTCACAATTGCCCTCTTCGTCTTCTAACTCTAAAGACTGCTTTTCTGGTAGCCATCACCTCGGCTAGACGGGTGAGTGAGCTCCAGGCTTTATCTTCAAAGCCTCCTTTTCTATCTGTTCATCCGGACAAGGTTGTCCTTCGGCCTCGTCCCTCCTTTCTTCCTAAAGTGGTGACTCCATTTCACCTTGGGCAGTCTGTTACCTTGCCCACCTTCTTTCCGCCTCCGCATCCTTCCAAAGAGGAAGAGAGGCTCCACCGTCTGGACCCAAAACGTGCGCTCTCCTTTTATCTGGACCGCACAAAACAGTTCCGGGTGGACGACCAGCTTTTTGTTGGGTACGTGGGCGCTAAGAAGGGGAAAGCTGTGCACAAACGAACCATCTCTCGGTGGGTCGTTTTGTGTATAAAAATCTGCTATTCCTTGGCTAAAAAGGACCCTCCTGTTGGGCTGCGCGCCCATTCTACTCGGGCCACGGCGGCTACTACTGCCTTGGGACGGGGAGTCCCTTTGCAGGACATCTGTCAGGCGGCGACGTGGGCTTCGCTACACACGTTTGCCAGGCATTATTGCCTTGACAGCCAAGTCCGGAGGGATGGCTTCTTTGGCCGTTCTGTCCTCCAGGACTTTCTGGTGTGATCTTGGTTCGCAGACCCACCACCGGGGATGGTATTGCTTGGGTATCTATTCTAAGGTGAGGAATCTAACTAACGTGTTTCTTTCAGATGAACAAGTTACTAACCTTCGGTAACGATGTATCTGTAAGAAACATTAGTTAGTTAGATTCCTCACCGACCCACCCATCCTCCCCGTTCTGCGAACTGACATCTAGGGTTAAGGTTGTCCTTTCAGGCCCCTAGATTTTATTTTTGGCACCAGTGTCGGTCTTTGCATGGCTCTGCGTTCCTGGCGCGGAAGGCTATGTACAAGAACTGACGTCAGCGCGCGAGGGCGGCGTCTAAGTACTCCGACGACGTCATCCCGGCGCACGACGCCGACGACGGACGCGGAGCCGCAGACGACGCCTAGCGACGCGCAAGGGGTATTGCTGACGAAAAATCTTCCGGATCCAGTCTGACGCCTGGGGATATTCTAAGGTGAGGAATCTAACTAACTAATGTTTCTTACAGATACATCGTTACCGAAGGTTAGTAACTTGTTCTTTAGTTCATCTTCCATTTCTACACAAGCTTTCAAGGGAAAACATTAAAACATTAAATCTCCAAAGTTTCTGTATTCAAGGTCCTGACTTTACCAACAAATTATCTTGAAAGCCTAGCAAGGATGCTGGGAATCATGAGGAAACCAATGTCCACCATGAGAGTTTAGCAGACTCACGGGAAATGGTGTTTGCATTTGGTGACCAATCCATAATGCATCCTTCAGAGAAACAAATCTTTTCACCAGGCAGCACTGACACTCTGGGGCCACTGGCAATCCTTCCTTCCCTATAATAATTTCCGCACGTTTGTGAGTTTAGAGTAGTGTGTTTATGCACCCACTAAGCACCAGAAGGTAAGACATAGACCATAATTTATTCTCTTAGCTATCCCAAGAGATACCCTGCGGCCTACTACAGACAATCTGACATTACAATGGAGTGCATATTTGGTCTTAATGGAATGGACAATATGTATATAATTACTCTCGATTTGTGTTTGTTTTCTGATTATGCCATAACCAAAGATTAACAAGTGTAAACTTGGACCAACCTTATTAGACCAAAGATTCAAGTATATTTCATAGAAACACAGACAGTTTGGGGTAATATTTTCTTATTTTAAAAAAAAAAAAACAGTAATTGGCAGATATGCATTTGGTACGTGTGTAGTAGTTTTGAGTTATATGCCCTTTGGAATACTCATGGAATATTTTTAATTTGGAAATTTAACATAATCACAGTTCTGTTCATCTTTATGATCACCTCTGGAATCATTTACATTATCAGTGACTTTCCGCATTTTACCACATGCCTCCCAAAGATAATTTTTGGTACAGTATGTCCATGTTTCTAAAGACTATCGATAGATCTCTTTTAAATGTCAGATCCCAAAATTACTGAATTGAAAATCGCGCATCCACACCTGATGAGAGCGGGTATTGATGTTCATCTCTACCACAACTATTATCCCACATAATCTGTATTCAGAACTGGTCAAGAGATAGAGTCAGCCTTGTTTTGTGTTGATGGATTTATTAGTAGCAAAGGATGAGAGTTGTCAGTTCTTGTCATATTGGTGCCATGAGTGACCCTCAATCCTATGAATTACTGGGAGCTAAACGGCACAATTGAGAGTTAGCAATTCCAAGAAGGACTGTTTGACAATGCTTCCCTTCACTCCTGCATGGCAAGGCACATCAGGTAGCCTGTGGACCATTTCACTTTCCAATATTGTCATTGTATTACATGTATGTGCTGGGTGAGTTTGTCCACAGTACCATCAGGATGCGGATATCTCTGTCCCTTTACAGAACACTTAGGGCCAGATGTATGACCCTTTTTTGCGATGTCATCAGTGATGTCATCAGTGATGTCACTGACTATGTCATGAGTGATGTAATATGTGAGATCTTAAGTCGTGCATTGCAGGGGCACAAGTTATAGTTAACTCAACTAATTATAATGGCTGAATTTCTCTGGTTTTATATGAGTAAAATTTCAGCCTACCTACAACGTCCCTGTAGCCTTTGTTTTTTTGTGTGAATTTCTAAGGTTTGTTAAATTCTGTTTGCTAACTATAACGTCCCATTACCTTTGTTTTTTTAGTGACTTTCTAAGGTTTTTAAAAACTCTATTTGATAACTAAAACGTCTCTGTAACCTTTGTTTTTTTTTGTGAATTTCTAAGATTTTTTATCTAGCAGTCACGTTTGCAGAGGGGTGGAGAAAGGGGGCTGGACCTCGGACCATCTCTCAGGAAATCCACTGTGTAGGACTTACAGGAGGTACCAGTAGGGCTTCTTAGCCCTCAAATATCCCTCAGGAGTGAAGTGGACTTCATCCCCCAACCAGTAGTGTGCCAGGAGGTGGGTTTGCAGAATGGTGGAGAAAGGGGGTCGTGGCTTTCAAAGACCTCTTGGCAATCCGAGTGTGTGGGACTTATTGGAGGTAACAGGAGGGGTAGTTGGCCCCCAAGGATGTCTTAGGTGGACAACTACCCCTCCTATTACCTCCAGTAAGTCCCACACAGCAGGATTGGTGAGTTGTGATAGCAGGCCACGCCCCCTTTCTCGATCACTCTGCAAACATGCCTCCTGGGGCCCGGCCATTTCTTGTTTTTTAACAAAAAGAGAGGGGGGCCAAGCGGCCCCCCTTCCGGGCCATTTTAGGCACTGGGGTTGCACATCCCCGGGGCATGGCCAGCTGATCAGGGACCACGGAGGGAGACTAAAGGCCCCCATGGTTTCAGCCAACGTTGGTAGAAACCTGGGCACCTAGCCTGCCACTAGCCTGTGGGCTCCAGTTCCTGCTTGTTCCAGCCTGATCCAGTGACACCGCCGTTGCCTGGGTTTTCCCGCCTGGGTTTTCTCGCTCGCCGTTCTTCCTGCCAACAGCAGCCCCGCCCACCCCAGTACCTACTTAATGCAGCCCTCAGCACAACCACACTAGTAGGCAACTGGGCACCTAGCCTGCCACTTGCCTGTGGCCTCCAGCTCCTGCATATTCCAGCCTGATCCAGTGACACCATCGCTGTCCGGATATTCCCACCTGGGTTTCCTGCTTATGGTTCTTCCTGCCGAAAAAAGACCCACCCACCCCAGGACCTACTTAATGCAGGATGCAGCGCGACTGCGTAGCGGATGCACTGCTAGTGCACCAAAGGTGCACCAAAAGCAAGCCCTTCCTTGCCCATTTGTGCCTGGACCACACACTGTGCCATGACCCCTCATCCTCCCTCCCCCACAGATATACCATCGCCGAGCTCAACACCCTCAACCCACCACAACAGAACTAACACTGCCAGTGTGCCAACCCACGCTCCCAAATAGAACCTTTCAGCTGCACCCACTGCCACTTTACCCACCAGAGCACACACACCAGCCCACCAACCAGCCCCACCCCGAACAAACCACAGACATAACCTGAAAAAATACACCCACTTGCATGTACCATGTTCAACACACACTCACTATGCAAACACACCACCTGGATTTGGGACTTCATGTACACCCTCACAACCAGCGTCCTCTTCAGCACTGAGACCTAGCTCAACCCCACTTTCACACCCGACACCGCCACAGCAATACCTGATGGATACAAGTTCACCCACTGGATCGCCATCATACATAAGGAATCTATCCAATGCACCACCACAAATGACAACATCACCCTAGCCATGGATCACCTCAACTTCTGATTCCAAACAGACAGCAAAACCACTATGTCAGGGTGATCAGGTTGAGGAGATCAACAACGAGGACTTACTTGAGGAATTTCCCTGGGCCTGGGTCTGCTCCGCCCCTGAAATGAGAAAATCAGAGCCCCATTTACTTTTGCAGGACTTAAGGAGCAAAGAAGAAATGGAAGAAGGACAAAGTCAGGCATGGTATGGCAAGACAACAGGAAGTGCTTTTGTAAACTGTGGAACACATTGAAGGAAGGACTCATCTTCGTGCAAATAAGACCGGCTGCAATTTAAACTCAATGCGGGAAGCAGAGAGAATAACGATGCTTACAGTTCATCGGGAAGCAGCCGAATTGCCCAAAGCTGCAAAAAGCCGAGATACTGACGGAGGGACTCCAGCACCCCCTTAGGTCCACCGGCAGGACCCATCTCCCTGCCGCACTCCCGGAGGAGTGTAGCTCACTCAGGTATGTGACGGTTCCGGCACACGGGGAAATAGGGAGCTGAGAAGAGGTCAGACTGGTGCCTAAAGAAAATCTGTTAAGTGGGAGGGACTCCTGTTTAAGGGAAGCTTGTTTGTGTTTTCATTGCATGTGAAAATGTAAACTGCCTTTATCACCAAGCTGTTAATGGGAGCAAGGGTTAAATCGAACTTGTGTAAAGACAAGATTATACCATCAGAGCAAGGCGGGCCACAATTTAGAGGGAAGCTTCAAGGACTAAAGAAGCATATTCCTCTCAAAGAAGCCCATGAGTGGGATAGCTAATTTCCTTTACTATCTTTATTTCGTTTTGTGTTTTTTTTTTTGGTTTGGTGATTTTGTTTGTTGGTAGTTTGTCACCGGTGCCAGAACAAAACCCCTCACATAACTAATATCAACCCAACCCATAAAACCCCAGAGACAAAAAGGGCACCTTTTTAGGTCTCGCCTGGCGTAGGCTGCGCACATGGGCAGTCTCGCTGGCGAGATTTAATGATTTGGGGTATTTTGTGTAAAGGGCATTAAGCCCCGCCCCTCTTTTCCACTGGCTGGCATCACTGTTTATGCTAAACGGTGGCCAGCCATTGAAAAAGAGTTGGTTGTGACGTTTTCGTTCGGCTTTTTCTGCCGTCCCACTTGGACGGCCTCGCCTGCTTTCCTTCTGAAGTAAAAGGTTTCTTATCTTTATGGGGCCAAACACATGGCCCCATAAAGATAAGAAACCTTTTACTTCAGAAGGAAAGCAGGCGAGGCCGTCCAAGTGGGACGGCAGAAAAAGCTGAACGAAAACGTCACAACCAAGGTGGCAAAATTAATTTCAACACGTTCCATATGCGGATTGACATAATATAGTAACAAAAACATTATCTCCACGTTTCCTACAGTTTTTATTCCTCCAAAACGGTGCCAATCGTTGCCTTTTGCCTTGCCTCACCTGCTTTGGTAAGTCATCCGCACAGAAAGTTATACGTATGTACTGTCACTTAACACAGTTCGGTATTTCCCTACGCACACATTACAGCATGGCTTGCCTTTTCATGGACTACAAATACATCAATAACACGTTCAGCCCCATAGCACTGCACTGTTTAATCGCGGGGTGCCCGGTCTTTCATTTTCCGGTGTCACTAGGAACTGAAAACAGGTTAAAGATAGTGGGCTTCCAGGAACGGGGGCGTCTCACTGGCATGTGCCCGGCCAATCAGAGCGTGGCAATGTGTCCAAAGGGGCGGGCTCCTGACTCTGTTTGTAAACAAAAGCCCTGAGCAGTATTATAAAGGGCTGAGGTGACCTGTCGGGAGCAGAAGAGGGAGCGTTGCGTTGGAGTCTACTCCAGTGCGACCTTCTTTGTGCGTTTGACCACAGTCCGGAGTATGGAAGCGAAGCTGCTGGAGGAGCCGGGCGCCCAGTGGCCCTCCATGGCCTGGTTCCTACCGGAGGGGCTGGTGCCACCCTCTGCGGCGGGCGGCACCTCCTTTGCCCGGCTGTTGCTTCTGGCTGTGCTGCTGTTTGCACTGCAATGGCTGGTCGGCCGCCTTTGGTTATACGGCCGTCTGATGTCCAGCAATATCCCGCCGGGCCCGCAGCCTTGGCCCCTGGTGGGAAACTTCGGCTTCCTGTTGGTGCCGGGGCGGCTGTTGGCATTCCTGCGCCGCTGCACGGGACAGACACACCGAGGAATTGGAGTGCCGATCGAGGGCAATGTATTGGCCCCCCACGTCTTCCTGACCAAGTTAGGGCGGTTTTACAGCAACATCTTCAGTTTGTTCATTGGAAACCGCATGCTAGTAATACTTGGAGACTTCCCCACTGTGCGCGACGCTATGGTCAATCATGCAGAGGTGTTCTCTGACCGGCCAAGCCATGGTCACCATCATCACCAAGAGGAAAGGTGAGTGGGGAAGCCCTGCGGGAAGGGGTGTGCAGCGATGCAGGAGATGCCATACTGAAGCAGGAAGCAAGATATGCGCGTACCAGAGGTAGTGGATTTGTAATATTCAGGACAGCAAGAACCCTGAGAAAGGGACACACCGAATGAATCGCCATGAAGGCGACAATGCCGAGCTTTCAAAGTAGCGGGGGCAGTAATAACTGAAAAAGGGGTTGTTGAGGGTCATTAATTGCTACGGAAGAAAGAAAGTGAAGAAAGAGATACGAAGTGTGGAGTGTTTTGAAGCGAAAGTGTAGAGCGTGCATCACAATGAAAGAGCAGTGCACGGTACTGAACATCTTAAGGCTACATTTTCTGCATTCCTTACTATTAAGGGAGGAATGCAGAGCGTGCTGTACTACAAAGTAAAGTCTGGATTGAAAAATCTATGTAAGCTCAATCTGATGCACAAAACCATGACAAGAAGTTACACTATCATGGGGCAATGCAGAATGTGCACCTTTTATGTGGTTATTTGAGGCATGAGACACTACAGTAGGGTGACCAGATTCTCAAAACAAACAAGCATTTGCAATGCAATAGGTCTCGCATTTACGCGCGTTTGACCTATTGGCATTGTAAATGGCAATACCTTTTATTTATGTTTTGGTTTTTAAAACATAAATAAAAGGCATTGTCACTTACAATGCCAATAGCTCAAACTCGCGTAAATGCGAGACCTATTGCATTGCAAATGCTTGTTATTAACCTTGAATCTGTGAAAAATTATAGAAACATACCTGAGGTTTTTCCTTTTATTAGGGCACCAGCAGACACGACCAGTGAATCCTTCTGGAAGAAAAGGGGAAAAGTAGACTGGAGAAGCACACTAAATTATAAAAAAATACCTGTACCAATAAATCAGTACTACAAAGAATCCTCCTATGTTGCATTCAATATCACATTCCAAGTGACACACCATCAGGGGAACCCTCGCCCACCATCCACCAGACCGACGTCCAGCCTTCTGCAACTTCATCGCCGACTTCTTCTGCCCCCCTTCCCATAGACTCCAACAACTACATTTTCCTTGGTGACCTCAACTTCCATCTTGACGACCACAATGACATCAACACTACCTACCTCCTCAACAGCATAAACAACATTGGACTGACCCAACTCCTCTACAACCCCACGCACATCACAGGCCATACACTAGATCCCATCTTTACCTCCAGCGACTGCATCAGGTACAGCCACACCACAGAGCTCACCTGGACTGACCACTTCATCGTCCACTTCAACATCACCAGCTCACAGACCTCTGCCCCCAGTCTGCTCAACGCCCCCACCGCAGCTGAAGCAAAATCTCAAAGGACACATGGATCAATGCCGTCAAAACCACCCATCACATCTCCTCCAATAGCCTAGACCAGATCATCAGAGATTTCAACAATTGGATCATCAACTGCACCAACAGTGTTGCTCCCATCGGCAACAACACTCACAGAAGGTCCACCAAGCAGGCTAGCTGGTACACTGAAGACCTCAGAACCACTAAATGACACTGTAAACAACTGGAAAGGAGACGGCTCACCAGCAAGGACACAACTGACAAGACTGTCCTTAAGACAGCCCTCAAACTCTACCACCGATAGTTAAAAAATCGAAGAAAAAGGACTAGCCTCATGCATCCACTCAAGCTCCAATAGCAGTAAATAACACTTCAACATCGTCAATGAATTCTCCAACCACTCATCTGCAACAAGCATTACCCCCTAAAAGGAACTCTGCGACACCTTTTGAAACTTCTTCCACGACAAGATCGCCAGCATCTATGGAAACTTCAAACCCCAGCCCAAGGTCACCGACTTCTTCAAGCAACACAATGACCCCGCTACCACCACAGACATCTGACTAACTGAATGGAGCCAGCTCGCCCCACAAGACATTGTCTCCATCATAAACCTGGTCAATGAGGGGCCCCAACCAACCCATGCCCTCACCACATCTTTAACCTAGATGAAGCCAGAAACAGCCACGGCCACCTTCCCTGAGGACTGGAAACACTCAGAAGTCAAAGTCCTACTAAAGAAACCATCGGCAGAACCCAGCAAACTCAATAGCTACTGACCAATCTCCCTGCTCCCGTTCCCGGCCAAAGTATTGAAGTAAGTCATGAACCAACAACTCTCCTCCCATCTGGAGTTGAACCTCCTACTCGAATCTTCCCAATCTGGATTTCCATAGCAACCCCAGCACCAAGACCGCCCTCATCACAGCTACCGATGACATCCGAACCCCACTCGGCGGAGTAGAGACTATGGCTCTCTTACTCCTAGACCTCTTGGTAGCCTTCAATATGATCTCCCACCACACAGTCATCACAAGGCTGCACAACATAGGTATCCAGGGAGCCGCTCTCCGATGCATCACCTCTTCCCTCACCGGGAGAACGCAAAAAGTCCGCCCTAAAATCAGAAACCAAGGAAATTATCTGTGGAGTACCCCAAGGATCCTCTCTGAGCCCCACCCTCTTTAACACTTATATGACACCTCTGGCCAGCATTTCTTAAACCTACGGACTCAACATCATATCCTGTGTTGATCAGACAAAACTCATCCTTTCCCTCTCCGAAGCAACCACCAAGACCTATTTCCACAACTGCATGACAGACGTCGACAACTGAATGAAGTACAACTGCCCGAAGCTCGACACGGACAAGACAGAGGTACTGATTTTTGGAAACAAAAGCTCCCCATGGGGCATATCCTGGTGGCCATCAGAACTCAGACCTACTCCTATCCTCACTGACTACACTGGGAACTAAGGCATAATTGTGGACAACAAACTAACCATCACGACTCATGTCAAAACTGTCTCCTCTTGTTTCTTCATCCTCCTCATGCTTCATAAGATACTCAAATGGCTGCCCCCAAAGCTCAATACGCACCTTCAACCAGGTCATCATCCCCAGCCGACCGGACTACGGCAACGCTGTCTATGCAGGGATCGCAGATCACCCCCTCCGTCGGCTACATACCATACAAAACGCCATAGCCAAACCCACATCACCCCTATCTCAGGGAACTCCACTGGCTCCCTGTACAGAAAGATGCAAGTTCAAGCTCCTGACCCATGCATACAAGGGCCTACACAACTGTGAACCCCCCTACTTGAACCACTGCCTGAACTTCCATCAGCCCACCAGACACCTCTGTTCTGCGTCCTTTTCTCTAGATCCTCACCCCGCATTCAATGTAGCAGACGAAGAGGTCGCTCCTTCTCCTACTTAGCAGCAAAGACTTGGAACAAGTTACCCTTCCATCTCTTTCAGATTTCCAAAAGTCCCTGAAGACCTGGCTATTCAGCTAATCAACTGGACCCTGCCAGTGCCTGGATACCCTCACTGGTGACAAGAAGCCATCTACAAATTGATTGATTGATTAAAGTAGTTTCTTTTTCAAATTTCCAGCTCAAGAAACATGATATTCAGTGAAAGACATGTGAACTTCAAACACACACTTGTTGTCTGACGTTGGTGATCCCACATATCTTTTGGGAATAAGACATTGGAGACACATTCTGCAGGCTAATGTCCCAAACACATTGCTGCTGGCCTATAGATTAAAAAAATGACTCAGGTGAGGATGTTGCAAGAAGCAACTACTGCTACTTGAGTATTAAGAAGCAAAACATTCATTCTGACTGTGAATGATTTCTGACTCCTATACTTCAGTAAACTCTTTGCATACAACACATAACCTATTTTATACTATATATGTCATATCACCTGAACCACTGACAGAGTCAAAATGTAAACTTCAGAAGCTCACCAAACTTCAATTTCTCTTGGATGAATTTGTGGAAAGTTGCTACACACAATCCTATTATTTGACCAGGTAAGAGACAAATGTACTGGTTGCCACCATAATATGACTATGCTACTAGTATTTGTTTATTGGGAGGAGAAAATCTTATTTGAAAGTGTGGTGCATATTGTAAAGTGATTGGATACTTGGTGGTATTTATAAGTTGGGGGGATCACAATCAGTAACAGAATATAGAGTAAATATTCTCAAGTCTGAGAAAGAGTTCATATATCAGTCACTAGTTCACAATCTCCAAAATGGAGGAAGAAGACATGAAGAGAAAATTAGGGAGGTGTATATCATCTGTATACAGCCTTGAGAAAACACAAGCTAGTCTGAACAAACAATTTTTAGCTTCAAAGAATTATCGAGACGCATTGGTAAAAAACAGTGGTAATAATGAATCACGTGGTGCAGTGAGAAGGAGTAAGTGACTGAGTGAGATAATAAGTCTTGGAGTTAGGGTGACTGCAAAAATGTTGACGCTTGGTCAAAACAATTGTGTCATGTCGATAATGTATCAATACATTCAGCAGTATGAGCTATTATGGTAGTAAACTAGCATTTTAATAAACAAGAAAATTGCGGCGTAGTGGATACGTGGAGGAAAAAAAGAGAGAAATTGATCAAGAACGTCGCAGTGAGTGAGGAGATTAGACCATATTTAAGCATAAAAACACGGCACAGTGACTGCGTGATTTAAAACGGACAAGAGGATGCATTAGTGAAAGGGTAGGAACTCTAGGATGACCATCGTGCTTGGCAGACAAAGGAATGTAGTAGCAAGAGGATATGGGCTCAGAGATAACCGCTGTGTGCAGAGGACGGGGTTGCCAAGGTAGAGGATGAAAGAAGATAGACACAGAAAGATCCTTACTTGGGGGAGTCCGAAGGGCCTGCCATGAGACTGTGGGTGTGACAACACCGGATGCGGGAACGTCCGGGCTCGGAAGGGGCTCCTACGGGAGTGGGGAGTACCAAGAATTAGCAGCAGTGAGGAAGCGGGAGTGCGAGGAAGAAAGTGTGTGCGATGATGCTTACTGGCCGACCCAAATATGCGGTACTGGTACTTCAATGGGGGCAGTTTTTGCCCCCAATCTAGCTATATTGTATATGGACTCCTTGGAGGTGAATCACATTCTGTCCGCCACCAACCCCTTCCATACTGGTATTAAACTGTGAAAGAGGTATATAGATGACATTTACATGATTTGGCAGGACACTGAACAAACCCTAGAGCCTTTCTTACACTGGCTTAATAACAACTGTGGCGGCTTAAAATTCACATTGACACGGGATAAACAATCGATCCCATTCCTTGACCTGAACATCACACATAGAGAGGGTGTACTCATCACCAGTCTATTCCGCAAACCCACAGAACGCAACACCCTATTACGGTATGACAGCCATCACCCCAGGGCGTTACGTGACTCACTACCGTATTCCCAGTTCCTACGAATTAGAAGGAATTGCTCCTTGAAGGAGGATTACTTCCACGAGGCAAAGCTACCACGCAATAAACTTAGCAGTAGAGGTTATCCCCGGAGATTGGTCCGTAATGGCATGAAATGTGCTTGGTACTGCCCACGTGAGGTCCTGCTTGAAACCAAAACAAAACCATGCCAAAATCGTTTGGTCTGTGTCACTACCTTCTCCCCAGTCTCTAACCCTGTACGTAAATCCATTCTAAAACACTGGAATGTACTAAATGCGGGCACTCTGAATCTAGACGCCCCATGTTTGCATTTAGGAAAAGCAAAAATATCAAAGATCACCTGGTCCGTGCAGCCTTACCCATCAAAAAACCTCCCAGTACCCTCAATGATCACTGGGGTCTCAAACCCCTCACAGGACACGCGAAATGTGGAAATTGTACTGCATGTGATTTTACAATTGAAGGCAAAGAGTTTTGTTTTGAGAATATCCGTCGTGAATTAAAAACATTTACCAACTGTAACACATGCAATGTTGCATATGCGATCCTTTGTCCTTGCAACAGAATCTATATCGGACAGACTACCCAAAAAACACGCATTCGCATCTGCCAACACCGGAGCAGAATACGATGCAAGACACCCAATGCACCTCTGGTGGAACGTTACACTGAAAATGGCCATTCAGAGGATGATATTCGCTGGACTATTATAATTGTGGTCAAACTCCCGCCAAGGGGAGGTGACATTGGAAAACTTCTAAACAAAGAAGAATTCAAATGGATCTTGAAAACCAACAGTTTACATACAGGGTTGAATCGCCTTGAGGACTGGACCAGTCTTATCTAAATTCAAGGACTGAACTTGGTCTGCCCCCTCGCAGATTTTTTCATGTGATTTTTTCATGTAATTCTGTTTCATAGGTTTTTTAGCCTACAATTTTGTTGAAAAGGTTTTTAGCCATTATTACTTTGTCATGTAATTATGTCACCCATTCTTCTTTTCTGTCCTCCCGCCCGCCTTCACCCTTTCTTCATCGCACTCAATTCAAGTCTTCCTACACTCACTCTATGGAACTCACCCCACTCCAATATGGCCACCGTTTCCATCTTCCAGGCCCTTTTCACTTACTGATTAACTTCCATCACATGACTCTACCGACTTATCAGGGCACTTCTCTCACTACTTGAAGCAGAGCCTTAGTCACCTTTCCCTCCGCTATCCCGGATGCTGACCCCCTGAGCAGCACGGCGCATTCATCGACTATTGGTAAGCACGCCTCCACAGCGCTCTTTTAGCTCCTCTATTCCCAGTTGCTGTCAGTCGAATTGACCCCTTGTCAATTCCTTCCAGGCCATTACGCCGTCCGAGCACACGCCTGTGGCTCCACTCCCGTGGATCCCTCCAATTTCTTTACTTGAGGTGAGTCCCTGTCCTGTGCATCCTCCACACTACATGGCCTCTCTCCGGTACAAACTAACACCCCCATTGCTTTTAGGCCGTCGCGCTGCCATCTCAAAGTCGTATTACACGCAACACTCCTGAAGTGCTCCCTGGAGTGCCCCTTGATCCTCGACCTGCCAGTACTGCATATCTGCGACGGCCAGTAAGCATCATCGCACACACTTTCTTCCTCGCACTCCCGCTTCCTCACTGCCGCTAATTCTGGGTACTCCCCCACTCCCGTAGGAGCCCCTTCTGAGCCCGGACGTTCCCGCATCCGGTGTTGTCACACCCACAGTCTCGTGGCAGGCCCTTCGGACTCCCCCAAGTAAGGATCTTTCTGTGCCTATCTTCTTTCATCCTGTACCTTGGCAACCCCGTCCTCTGCGCACAGCGGTTATCTCTGAGCCCCTATCCTTTTGCTGCTACATTTCCTTGTCTGCCAAGCACGACAGTCATCCTAGAGTTCCTACCCTTTCACTAAGGCCTCCTCTTGTCCGTTTTAATTCACGCAGTCCCTGCGCCGTGTTTTTATTCTTAAATATGGTCTAATCTCCTCACTCACTGTGACGTTCTTGATCAATTTCTCTCTTTTTCTCCTCCATGTATCCACTGCGCCGCAATTTTCTTGTTTATTAAAATGCTAGTTTACTCCCATAATAGCTCATACTGCTGAATGTATTGATACCTTATCGACATGACACGATTGTTTTGACCAAGCGTCAAATGTATGCAGTCATGCTAACTCCAAGACTTATTATCTCACTCAGTCACTTACTCCTTCTCACTGCACCACGTGATTCATTATTACCACTGTTTTTTACCAATGCATCTCGATAATTCTTTGAAGCTAAATTTGTTTTGTTCAGACTAGCTTGTGTTCTCTTGAGGCTGTATACCGATGATATACACCCCCCTCATTTTCTCTTTATGTCTTCTTCCTCCCTTCTCTTGACTTATGTCTAATTTACAGTTATCTTAGGCACTTATATACAGGCATGCTAATATAATGTCCTGAAGATGATCCACACATTGCTCACTTGGATCGAAACATCGTTGACACCTTAAAACGCCTCATGCACTAAATGTGATGTCATTATTAACTGTGTAGAGACGTTACTTGCGATTTGTTTCTTAAAATTCATACTACTTGTCAAAACAAACCGTAAGCGTTGCCTGAGCCTCACTTAAATGTTCTCCCTATTTTATGTTTGTGTAGTAGGATGCAGGCTTGTGTCCCTTTATTCAGTATTTGTGTTTGTGTATATCCAAAAAACTTGCTGATAAATTAAATATTGAACCTCTGTCCGGCTGGATAAGTTAACCAATACAGCACTGATTGGGTCTGTATTCATTTGGTACTTCCTATCCCTACCTACCTAGGGACCATTGTAGCACAAAATAATTGATTCCCTGAGGTCCCTGGCTGACTTTACTTGGGTCCCCATGTTGTTTGAAAAGAACTGAGAACCAAAAGCAGCCTTTGCAAAAATGTTTAAATCAGCCCGGCACCCTTCCTCCTTGCACTGTCTCTCCTCTACCTCCTCTCTCTCTTTCCTATCTCTCTGTCCTGAAGCCCTCCTCTGTGCATGTATTAATTACCTGGGTTATCTGTATAAAGTGTCAGAGGATCCAGCAGTAGCCTCCTGGCCAAAATAACACTCTTTAAAGGCTCCATCCCACCGGGGAAATGCCTGGTGGAAAAAATGGGAAATGCGGTCTGTGAGATGAAAGGGCTGAATGACAATGAAAAGGCACCCACAGCAGGGGAAAATATATTCCAATAAGAGAAGTTAACCTTCAGAAGAGAATGTAGTAGTCCAATGAAGTAGAGGGAGACAAAAGGGGGAACAATGGGTGAACAACCCGACAGAACACTAGTAAGAAGCTTAAAAGAATCACAATGGAAAGTAAGGACTGAGAAAACCACAGAACTGGTTAGGGCTGTAGAGGACCAGTTATCTTGTAGTAACTGATGAGTTCATTTACAGTTCGGCAGCCAGGATACTCTGTTGCAAACAGAAGCGAGTACCCTGTCTGGCAAACTGCTGGTTCGCCTTCCCCATCACCTTTCTATTTAAGGAGTACAAATAGTTGTTGTCAACAGAAACCCTCCACTCACAGTCTAGGGGACGTTAAGCTCCTGTGATGCCCCAGAGGGGCACTAGAGGAATGATATTACAATGCCCACACTATCTAGAGTGGACGTTGTGATGTCCTTTTTTCTGTCCATCACCACTAGGTAAAACCTGGTGGTGGAGAACAGAAAAAAAAGCAAATATTGACCCTTCCACAACCATGAATAAAACCCCCAGGGTGTAGGAGATCATTGTTTTTTGTTTTTCAAGAACAAGCTTCCATTTGACAGGGTTGTTTCTGTAAAACAAAAAGTTTGATAAAGTTATGGTGGACAACCATCAAAACCGACATCAGATGTTCACCTACTGTTGGACCCGGCCTCGTGGCGTGGTCTTAACCCTCTTGGATTGTGCTCGTCCCCCTGCACCGGCCTACACGGGCCGCCCTTTCAGGCCGCCAGGGACCCCTCCTCCCTTCGAGGCCCCTTTTGGATTGTACCCGTTTTCCTACACCTGCCTCAGCGGCCCCCTTTTCCAGGCTGCACAGGGGCCCCTCATTCCTTCGGGGTCCCCCCCCCATACTTGCTCCACGCACCAGCCCACGCAGCCCGGCTCCCTCCGGCCTCGGCCCCAGCGAAGCCCCGACATCGAGGCACCAAGATCTGGCCAGGGGGCACCGCATAGCCACTTCACCACTCCCGGAGGAGGAGAGTTTCGATGGGACCCCCACCGTCCCTCAACACCTAGGTGCGATCGTCCTCCGGCCTCCCCGGGCCTGACGCCTCTCCCGCTGGGCGTCTGGCCTCTCCCAGCCCGGCCTCTCCGCCCCCCAGGCGCAAGGGTCCGGACATCAAAGGGCTCCAGACCTATATCTGGGGCAACCCCGCAATGGGACAGTAGTTGTAACCCGGAGTTGAGAGCCCTGCTGATGGAATCGCGGCTGACCCTACGGAGAAGAACTCTTGCTTGATACTATACCACGAGCCCTGCTGACTGCGTCGCGGCTCCACCTTATTGAGACCAGGAATCTCACGGAACATCGGGGCCCTGCTGACGCTGTCGCGGCCCAACCTCGCTGAAACCTCCACCAGAGCCCTGCTGACGTCGTCGCGGCTCGAGCTGAACTGAAACACCTTAAGAGCCCTGCTGACCTGGTCGCGGCTCAAGCTCCACGAACTGATTGCCAGAGCCCTGCTGACGTCGTTGCGGCTCGACCCCCTCCAAGACCCGGAGTCCCCCCAGCTTGAGGATCAAGAACTGGGCCCAAGGAACCCTCGTACCCAGCTGCTACTAAAGACTGTCCCGCTACCCCGTCCCTACCAAAGACTTTGAGACTCTGTCGGATCCCTCGATCCCCCCTTGTATAGATCGATAACCTAACTTCCTAAATGCTGATAAAGAATTGCTCGTCTTGGTAAACATCCTCGAGTCCTGTTTGGTGGTGTTACTGTGCTAGTACGGTATAGGAGAAGGACCTCTCCTAGGAGGCTTCTCAGCAGCGCTCGAGGCGGGTCCCTCCCAGAGTGAAGGTCCCCTGCCCCTGAATACAGCCACGCCACCAGCACCGACCCCAGCGAACGGAGGGAGAAACAGCCTGGAAACCGGCCTCTCCGCGGAAGAAATACGAGAGTGGGAGAAGGTCCGGACCCATGAGCTAGAGCTCGCACGACTTCGGCTGGACGGCGAACTCCTGCTGGCCGAAAAGAAATTGGCCATGGAACGGCTACGGCTACAAGAGGAGATAGAGGAGAAGAAGCGACATCGAGAGCTGGAGGAGAAAAGGCTGACCCTCGAACACGAGCGGGGCCTCAAAGAACTCGAGCTCAAGGCCCAGAAGGGGGAGACCGGCACCCCCAGCAATAGAGACGCTCTGCCGCCCACCGAAGCCAAGGTCCATATTCCCAAAGATGTCGTCAAGGAGTACTATAAAAACGACGACATCCAGCAGTGGTTTAAGGCGTACGAGGTGGCCATGACCTCCCATCGGGTACCCCGGAAGGATTGGGGTGCCGGCCTATGGGGTCGGTTCCTTAGCGAGGGCCGAGACACCCTACTCCAGCTCCCGGAAAAGGTGATGACCTCGTACGACCATATGAAGGAGGCCCTGCTCACCCGCTATGGACTAACCGCGGAAATGTACCGCCAGCGTTTCAGAGACTGCAAGAAAATCCCCGGTACCACGTGGGTAGAGTATGTTGACTTTTTCAGCAGGGCCCTGGAAAGTTGGATCAAGGGGAGCAAGGTCACCACCTACGGGCAGCTAGTCGACCTCATTATTTGGGAACACCTCTCCAACAACTGCTTCGTGGAGCTAAGACAACACCTCCTCGACAGCAAGCTGACCGAGCCGCGGAAGCTCGCCGCCGAGGCCGATCAATGGGTCAACACCGAGTCCCCCAGAGCTCGATGGGGGAGTACCAGCGAAACCCCACAGGACCCCCCCGCCAGCGCGGCGGGGGAGGAGGGTCGAACAGGAATCGGGACATCCCAGCCGGGCCGCTCCGGAGTCCGCCTCGGGGTCCGCCTCAGCAACACACCTCCCCGAACCTAGCCCGAAGAGGGACGACGCTAGCCAAAACCGGACCCCAGCCCACGATAACCTGCTACGGCTGCCAACAAACAGGACACTATGCCAGCGACCCTGCCTGCCCCCAGAACCGACGAAGTGGGACCAGCGGGCCCCCGCCCCGATAACTAGCGGCTGCCGCCCTGGGAGAAGGGGAGGAAGAGGAAGAACCCCTCGACGGGGGGGTCCACTGAGTGGGAGCCGGCGGCCATGTCCCTGGTCTGCCTGGGCAGCCGAGAAATGGTGCCCCGAACACCCATCCCGAGCAACACCCAGAAGTACCAACAGTGGGTCACTATCAATGGACGACGGGCCGAAGCCCTCCGTGACACCGGGGCCAGTGTCACCGCTGTCCGCTGCCACCTGGTGGCCCCCGAACAGATCCTGCCGAATGTGCTATGCCCCGTCCGGACGGCCGACAACAGCGAGAGCATGTGCCAGATGGCCCAGATTCCCTTCGAATGGGGAGAGGTGACGGGCATGCTGAAGGTGACTGTCCGCGACGACGCTCCGGTGGACTGCCTCCTGGGGAACGACCTCGAGAGTTCCCCCTGGGCTCAAGTGGAGCGGCGAGAGCATCTCCGAATGCTAGGACTACCCGAATGGGCCTGCGCCACCACCCGGTCCATGGCCGCCCATGCCCCCCGTTCGTCCATGGCCGCCGACACCGTCGAGCCCGAGGGGCCCGTGCCACCACCTGCCTCCAGCGAGGAAGAAGCGGACACCGATGCCAGATCCACGGTGCCCCCCCCGGACGAGATCGCCTCTCTCGGCACACTCCCGGAGCTTGCCCAATGGCGCCACGACGGGGGCCCCACCAGAGAACAGTTCTTGCAGGAACAGAAGACCTGCCCCTCCCTTGAAGGAGTCCGGCAGCAAGCGGCCTCGCAGGCCAACGGTGACCAGACCGGAACCCACTGGGTCTATTGGGCCGAAGGACTACTGTACAGCGAGCAGAAGATTGCAGAACTGGGGGCCAGTCGAGTGCTGGTGGTCCCCCTCCGATTCAGGGAGTTCCTCCTTAACCTGGCACATGATGTGCCCCTCGCCGGGCACCTGGGGCAGGACAAAACCTACAGCCGCCTGGTGACCCACTTCTACTGGCCCCGGATGCGGAAGGACGTGGACAACCACTGCCGGTCCTGCCAGACCTGCCAAGCCAGCGGCAAGACGGGGGGACGGGTCAAAGCCCCTCTCCAGCCCTTCCCAGCAGTCAACACCCCGTTCGAACGGGTCGGAATAGACATCGTAGGGCCCCTGGACCCCCGGACCGCCCTGGGTCACCGCTTCATCCTGGTCCTCGTAGACCACGCAACCAGGTACCCTGAGGCCATCCCGCTTCGAACTGTGACAGCCCCCGTAGTGGGCCGGGCCTTAATGGGGATCTTCTCGAGAGTGGGGTTCCCCCGAGAAGTGGTGAGCGACCGAGGTACGAACTTCATCTCTAAATACATGCGGTCCCTGTGGCAGCAGTGCGGGGTCACGTACAAGTTCACCACCCCATACCACCCTCACGGGAACGGACTGGTCGAGCGGTTCAACAGAACCTTAAAAGGCATGATCAAGGGCCTGGAAGAACCCCTACGGCGGAGATGGGATGTCCTGCTGCCGTGCCTCCTGTTTGCCTATCGGGAGGTCCCGCAGAAGTCCCTGGGATTCAGCCCTTTCAAATTATTGTACGAGCATCCAGTCCGAGGGCCCCTCAGCCAAAGAGGGCTGGGAGACGAAGCCCCGAGATGCCCCTTCCGACGTCTACAGATACCTCCTGACCCTACGAAACCAGACACGAAGGTTCCGAGCCCTGGCCGAAGCCAACCTCGAGGCCAGCCAAGAGGACATGAAAAGATGGTACGATCAAAACGCCTCTACCATCGAGTTTGAGCCGGGCCAGCAAGTCTGGGTCATGTCGCCGGTTGACCCCTGCGCCCTCCAGGACAAATGGACCGGGCCCTTCAATGTGGTGGAAAAGAAGAGCCCTGTCACCTACCTGATCGACATGGAGTCTCCCCGGAACCCCCTCCGGGTTCTACACGCTAACCGGCTCAAACCCCACTTTGCCCGGACCGAACTAAGCCTACTGCTAGCGACCGACGACGGGGGCGAAGGCGACTCCGAGCCCCTACCCGACCTCCTGCGGACCAGCGACCACGACGGGACCATCGAAGGAGTCCAACTCGCCTCCTCCCTGACCCCGGAACAGCACCACGACTGTCAGCAACTGTTGCAGCCCTTTGCGGCCCTCTTCTCCCTCACTCCGGGGGTGACTCCATGGTGTGTCCACGACGTCGACACTGGGAACAGTCCCCCCGTGCGACACAGAGCCTACAGAGTACCCGACCGGGTGCGGGCCTGCATCCAGGCTGAGGTGGCGAAGATGCTGGCCCTCGGGGTCATCGAGCCCTCCGACAGCCCGTGGGCTAGTCCCGTCGTCCTGGTGCCAAAGGCCGCCGCACCAGGCACCCCCCCGGAGCTACGATTTTGTGTGGACTACAGGGCCCTGAACGCTGTTACCAAGACCGATGCCCATCCTCTTCCCCGGGCCGACGAGCTCATCGACCGCTTAGGGGCAGCCCGCTACCTGAGCACTTTTGACCTCACCGCCGGGTACTGGCAGATCCAGCTCACCCCAGGTGCCCAAGAGAGATCCGCTTTCTCCACCCCTGATGGGCACTACCACTTTCGGGTGATGCCCTTCGGCATGAAGAATGCCCCGGCCACCTTCCAGAGACTAGTGAACAAGGTCCTGGCCGGGCTAGAGGCCTTCAGCGCGGCTTATTTAGATGACATTGCCGTATACAGCAGCCACTGGGCTGAGCACCTGGGGCACCTCAAAGCAGTCCTGGCCGCCCTCCAAAGGGCCGGGCTCACGATCAAGGCCAGCAAATGCCAGATAGGCCAAGGATCGGTGACCTATCTGGGCCATCAAGTAGGGAGCGGTCAGGTGGCTCCCCTCCAACCGAAAGTTGATGCCATCCAGGCGTGGGAACCCCCCACCACCCAGACAGCTGTCCGGGCCTTCCTGGGCCTCACCGGGTACTACCGGCGATTCATCAGAGACTATGGGAGCATTGTCGGCCCCCTCACAGAGCTCACGTCAAAAAAGCAGCCCAAGAAGGTACACTGGACCCCCCGCTGCCAGACGGCCTTCGAGACTCTCAAAACGGCGATGTGCACTGCCCCCGTGCTACAGGCCCCTGACTACAGCAAGGAGTTTGTGGTGCAGACGGACGCCTCCGAATATGGAATTGGGGCCGTCCTGTCCCAGGTAGATTCGGAAGGACTCGACAGACCCGTGGCCTTCATCAGCCGACGGCTGCTGCTCCGGGAGCAGCGCTGGAGCACCATTGAGCGGTAGGCCTTCGCTGTAGTGTGGGCCCTCAAAAAGCTCCGGCCCTATCTCTTCGGCACCCACTTCCGGGTCCAAACCGACCACCGGCCCTTGCGGTGGTTAATGCAAATGAGGGGCGAGAACCCCAAGCTGCTGCGATGGTCCATCTCGCTGCAAGGGATGGACTTCTCTGTTGAACACCGGCCCGGCAATGACCACGCCAACGCCGACGGCCTGTCCCGCTTCTTCCGCCTCGACGAGGAGAACCCCCAAGGAAATGGGTGTGTAGTGAGTTCTCTCTGAATACGTACAGGCATTGTTAAGTTAGCATAACCACGTTAGATGTTAGAAAGCCATCTTTTTGCTTTTGCACACGGCACTGCGTTTACATGTTATTTCTTAAAACAAACTGCTGACTCGAGACTTGCTTCACACAAGAGCAATCTGTTGTTACCATCCCAAGCTCTGCGCAGCGACCTTGGTCTGTACATGGTGTGACAAACAGTCTGGGTTATTACACAATGCATGTTTTTCACTCTAGGTTGATCGGCCCACTATTTAGCCATAACACACGCGCAGCTGCAAATGCCTGAAAATTAGTGCTTTTAGTATCACAGACATCATGTTTATTATTCAGACCGAAGACGAGCCTTCCTGCGAGAAGACTCCTGATGCTCCTGTGATGTGATTTCACTAAGCTGATCTTTGAGGTATGGGGTCCCCTATTCAAGCCTAAGAGACCTTCTATTAGCATAATAATAATATTAGCTTCTTAGTAAAGGGAAGGTGGTAGTATCCACTGTCATTATAATATGATCACCCCTTTTATATTCTATGGTATTGTAACTATGTTGCTGGTTTTGATATTAATCATTTGTCTGCTTGTATTAGCCAAAGTACTGCATCTTAGGACACGTGGTCTATAAAAATAAACCCCTTTTATTTACAACGTGTCTCTGTTGATTATTGTTGTGGACTGATGTGAGAATAATATACGAACAGGTATTTCCGATTCCCACCATTCCTGAGTATGTACTGAGTCGCTTGTTCTGGGTTGTCTATTCATTGGGACCGCCGAGCTAAACCTCGGATAACGAATGGGACACTTATGCTAGCCGGATACTGGGTTCTGGGTTCTGAGGTGAGTTTCTGGTACACCACAATTCACTGAGGTCCTGGGGTTCTTCGCATAGTTCTGTGTATCAGCAGAATCCCTGCAACATGGCGCACCTAACGTTTGGTCTATGAGTTGAAACGCCTTAGTAGTGCTTACATTTAGTCCACAGCACCCTCATTCTTGTTTCCGGATAACAAGTCTGACGGATTTAAACCTACCTAGTTCTATTGATATAGGTTCTTTCAAGCTTGATCATTAAAAAGGTTATTGAACCCTTGTGCTACTAAATACTTGAAGTATAGCTTGTCCTTATGGCAGTAGACATTGCGGCGCACAGCCGTGCGGCTCTGAAACGTCATTTGACGCAGTATGGGGTGCCGGACACGGGCATGGACGTCATTTTTGTGGTGGGAGCCGATGCGGCTCACCCGTTTGAGTTGTTCTATTCCTGGGTGACGATTCCGGCAGTCAGTGGGGATGACGATACCTTTCATTCTTACACTGCTACTGCCGTGCCTGCTAACTATGCGCCGTATAGGACACAGGAGATACCAATATCTGCTTGGCAACATCAGATTTGGTTTAATGGCGCCCTCCCCCATGTGGTTATACCGCCGAGAATGGGCCCTTTATCAATTGCAGGGGCCACTTGGCCGGTACTAGCCGGATTTACGCCTCATCCCCGTTACCTCACGGTGACGGTGGCTGAATTGCGTGTACTACACACTGCCCTTATATCAGTATATAGGGCGTTGGTGCAGTATGTGTCGCGCACTGTACAGGCGGGGGCGCCTGTTAGTGCGGGACAACCTAGTGATCGTCACGCGGTGGTCATTAGTCCTGTTATGGTCAATTCTGTTGTGGGCAAGCGCCCCCTCACAAGGGATGATTATCCTTTTTGGCTTGCTGAAAAATTTGACCAAATAGAGGCGGTTTATCCGCATACAACTCCTGTGGAAAAACACAGGATCCTCACCATTAGTTTGCCTAAAGACTTAGTTCCCCATATAGATGATTGTGTATCCTGGGGTAAGATTTTTGCTGCGACGTACGCGCAGTGCTTCGGCACTCCGTCTATGTTACAGCTGCCCTCCATAATTAAACAGGTTCAAGAGGACCATGGAGCGGAGTCTGCGATAGAATTGGGGATGCGGCTCCTCGGAGATTTTGGCCTGGTGGCTACCATGATAATGGGAAACCTTAAGGGTGATGCGTTGCACTTTCAGGTTCGTAATGAACTGAAGAAAGTTGCTGAAGAGGACAAGCCGCAGGAATTTGCAAAAATAATTTCAGAAGCATATCGCGATTTGGGTCGTAGCTCTTTAGGAGTTAAGCCTGTGATCAAAAATCCCGATTCTAAGCAGCAGGGTAAGGCAGAAACTTTTGGTAAGGATGGTCGGCCAATTTTTCCAAAACAACCTTGGCGGACTAAACAACAGGGAAAGCAGCAGCAGAAACAGGGCTCTCGGCCTGCCTCTCCCGTTCAGTCAAGTAGTGAACGCACTTATGATCTGCGAGATCGTGCTACTATTAAGTCTCCTGATAGATTTCAGGTTTCTGAACCGCGCTCTCCTCGTTCTTCACAGGAAACATCGGCTACACAGTCTGGTGGCGGAGGCGGTGGCAAAGGTCGGGGTGCTCCACAACAGCGTGACCAACCCCGACAGACTGAGGGTAAAGGCAAGCAGGACGAGTTTGCTCGACAAAGACCCCCGTTTCAGAAGAAGAAAGTGGCGGCTCTGACGGCAAAATATGCCTCAGATAGTGCGGACACAGCTTCAGAACCGGACATGGGCGCTGACGCTACTGGACAGCGCGGCAGAAATTACCATAGTCCGTCAAGCTCTGCGTCCATTTCTGGCGGCGACAGCAACTGATGTGTTGGTTACTGTTGAAACAGCTGACACCAGAGTGGCTCCCCCTGATAGACTTTATGAAATAGTCTTATTAATAGAGGGTGACATACAACGTACTATAAAAGGGATTTTTTGGGATAATCTGACCACCACCTATGATATCCTCCTAGCGGAGGCAGATTGGCCCCCAGCCTTCATTTTGGAAGCTCCTAGAGGGGAGGAGAAAATCCTCCCGTCCTTTGCGCACACGGTGCCTAAGGACCAAGCTGAAATGTACGCTGGTGAGTGGGCGCTGGCGCTTGCGCCAGCGGTATATCGTACTCAAGTGGGTTGGGACCGGTTGTCCCCCTGCCATGAGATTCCATTGCGGTCTATGCCCCAGCCTCAGCCCCAATATCCCATGCGTCGTGAAGCTAGACCTCACGTCGCGGCGATCCTTGAACAATTGGAATATCAGGGTGTAATTGAAACATGTGTGTCCCCTATGAATAACCCTTTATTCACTGTAACGAAGCCTGACGGCTCGTACCGTTTAGTTTTGGATTACCGGCACCTAAACTCCCATTGCCGGACCTGCGCGGTACAAAATACACATAGCTCGGCTCTAGTCGACAGTCTCGTGCGTAAACGGTTTAAAACGACACTTTACATTTCCAATGGCTTTTTTAGCCATAACCTGTCCACACTGAGTAGCCAGTGGACAGCGTTTACTTCGGGCGGTAAACAAAAACAGTTTACGAGATTAGCCATGGGCTACAAAAATAGCCCTGGCGTCTTTTCCGCTCGCGTGGTTTCTCTCTTAGAAAGAATAGACCCCGAGGCATACTCCTATGTTGACGATATCTACCTCACGGATGACGAGCTGTTGCCGCATCTGTCTCGAGTCGACAATATTGTAGTGAGTTTTGCTGAATATGGCTACAAATTCAATTTTGCGAAGTCTCACATCGCGGAATATACAGTGTTGTTTTTGGGCTACGAGCTCAATAATGAAGGTAAGGGGTTAGCTCCCCACTTTCTGGAGAAGTGCGCATGCTTGAGTGCGCCAACGACACTAAAGAAATTACAATCTCTGCTGGGCTTTCTAAATTTCGGCCGTACGTACATTCCTGATTATGCCCAGCGTATCAAGCCGCTTTACGCCTTGGTACAACCCACATTTTCGAAGTCTAGCTGGCAGCTGGAACATTCTAAAATTTTACAGTCTTTACAGGCTGACCTTCTTGCTTCACAATATTTGCTGACACGTGATAACCGCACCAACCTGGTAATAAGAATAGTGCCAGGCGCCGTGGGTTTCACGTATTTGACGTTTAATGAGGGCGATACAGTCCCCATTGCGTACAAATCCCACTTGTACACCTCTGCTGAATTACGTTTTTCCGCGGTCGAAAAAGTTCTGACTGCTGTACAGATGGCGATCCTTAAAGAACGCGCACTGTCACATGGGAAACAGATTCTGGTTGTAACACCCTATCCTGCCTTAGAAGCGGTGACAAAGGCAAGTGTACCAAATTCTAAAGCTTTGCATCCTCGGTGGATACAATGGGCCACAACACTGACGTCGCCAGACGTCACCTACATCTTTGATGCCTCATTACAGACTCAAGAGTTCTTGCAGTATGAATTCGTTCATCCGGCTCCTCTGTCTTTGCGCCCGCTCGAAGAATACCATTGTGTCATATACACTGACGGGTCTGCGCAGCCCGCAATTGGATCAAAGCACGCCTACTCAGCGGCTTGCGCAATTGTCGTAGGTACTTTCGTAAATGGTGAATTCCAATCTGATGCGGTGCATACGCAGTCATTGGGCGATTGTACCGCGCAATTGGCGGAGCTTCGGGCTCTAGTGCTTGCACTGGAGTTTGCTGATCCCCGAGTCACTACTCTAATAGTGAGTGATTCTTTCTACTGTGTCCAGTCCTATAATGACAATTTACACTTCTGGTCTCAGAATGACTATCGAGACACAAAAGGTGGCACAATTAAGCATAAAACGCTTTGGGTTCGAGTGGCAGACTTTAAAGAACGTCTCCCTCTCGTGAATGTTATTCACACTCTTGGTCACCAGCGACTTGGTGTCCATGCTGTCGGCAACAGCTTGGCTGACGAGGCAGCTAAAACAGCAGTGGCTACATACTTGGTGGCAGCAGTTACCAGATCAAAGAGTAAGATTGATGATGACATCTTGGCAGCTATTGCTGCTACAGAAAAGGGAGGCGATTACCCGAAGGGTTTTCCTTCTCGTTACATTTACCATTTAAGTCCTGATAATGTCCCATTAGTGAGGATTAACGACGTTGGTGACAGAATTATTCCCAACGCGGACTGCAGACCCGCACTGATTCTGGCTGCTCATGAGGGGTTGGCGTCAGCCCACGCCGGAGTGTCAGCCACTATATCTCTGCTACAACAACGTTACTGGTGGTTTGGTTTATATAAACAAGCGCGCGCTTATGTTCTTGATTGTGACATTTGCCAACAGATTAAACCTTCTACTGTTGCGCGCCCATCACAAACGCAGTTGTACATATCCAATAAACCATTTGGTTGTGTTTATTTGGATCACTGCGGTCCTTTTTCTTCTGATACTGCGTACAAATACATCTTGGTTGCAGTGGATTCGTGCACGCGTTTTCTGTGGGTATGGCCACAAAGAAGTGCTGACTCGCGGACTGTCATCAGAGATTTGCGTGTCTTTGTGGGAACCTTTGCGTGTGGTACCTTCCATTCTGATCAGGGCCCTGCGTTCGCCTCTAAGGCTTACAAGGAGGCTATGAGAAGTTTGGGGGTCCTAGTCAAATTTTCGTCCCCCTACCGACCTGAGGGTAATAGTGTGGTGGAGCGAATGAACCGTGACTTAAAGCAATCATTGACAGCCCGTGTTTTAGGCACAGGCCGGAACTGGCTAGCCCATTTGTATAACGTTCAACGTGCACTTAATAATCTCCCTAGAAGGTCTCTGGGTGGGCGGACCCCGTACATGATGCTCTTCGGAATCAGAATGTTTGTACCAGACCTTGATGGTCTAGACATGGCGGCGTCGACCGCACCCTTTGACGTAGATGATCACTGTGCTGTTTTACAGACTCTACAAGAAGCCAGAGACACTCTATCGAAGGAACACATGCCCTCAACATCTGAAGTTGAAGTTCAGGTTCCGGTAGTCGGCTGGCTACCCCGAGTTGGAGATCTGGTCCGTGAGAAGGTGGAGAACAAGAAGGAGTTCGGCCCCTCTTATCGTGCACCAGTTCCAGTGCTTGGAGTGCAGGGTACAAGAACAGTCATTTTACCTCCACTTCCTGGTCGCAAAGAAAACAGGTACATCTCTATTGACAATGTCAAACTTCAGCGAGTGGCCGATACTTCTTAGCATGACTCCAGCAGTTTCATGCCAGACGATGCAAAGAAATTCAATGTTGACTCTTGCTTCTAACACCTTGCCTGATGTTGCCATCGAGATGCAATCGGTTACTGATCCCTTGTTGATACCATCGGCTGGTGGTTTGCCCGAAGAGACTGAGTATGCTTATCCTACACGTGGTCCCTCGCCTGTTTTACAATCTACGGCGCTTGGACAGTCCCGTTTCTCCTTTGACACTAACTCGTTGCCCTCAAGCCCCCCATCGAACGTTGCTGTTTTTTTCTGCTGGTTTAAGAGACATTTTTTGATTGCCCCTTGGACATACATTTGGCTGTTGCTTTTCAGTATTTTTTTGTTTATGTCCATTGGGTTCGTGATAGTTTTTTTCCGTCTTGTGGATGGCCACTATCTGACTGAGAGATCGACAATTAGACTTATCAATGGAACTTTGGCCCCCCACTCCTCGTCCCACATCATGAAGAGGGACCAGACTTTTGTGAATATTACTGCCTGGCCCGTCTTGGATGGAATCGCATGGGATGCTGTTAAATTCCAAATTCATGGGCCTACAGAGGTCATTAATGTACCTAATGTATTTCGTGTTTCTATGGGTGATGTGGTTAGGCAGAACATACGTTCTGATGATTGGGATGTACACGCCATTGAATCACTTTTTTCTGATTTGAAATATTATGCCGCTTTTGATGCTGAAGATTTATACGAAAATGCGGCTAATTATGCGGAACAGTATTGTTTTCAACATTATGGCAATCATTTCCTGCATAAAGCAAATACATTTAGAAATTTTGTAAATTTTACCCAATGGGAACACTGTCCTACTCCCGAATTCGGAAGTTCACAAACACTAGTTAACAAGTATTCATATTTTACCGATTTCAGTGTTTCCAACCCGGCAGCGTTTTATTTTAAGGTGCTGCCTGAGTCTGCCGCAAAGGTTAGACTGACACACACGAAGCTACTTTATTCTAAGTCCTTTATGGACGAGTTGTCAATCAAAGGTTATGATGTATGGAAGGCTACTATTGATCTAAAGTCGGTTTGGGGTTCCAAGCCGGGCAGGTACAGGGTACAGAGGCTTTACATCGTGCCTGTCTTATACCAAATCATATTTTATTTTTGAATTCATCCATCTTCCAAACCACCTGTTTTGGATTGGCTACTTCTAAACAATTAAAATCACCTTCTGTGCCGGATCTGGGCGCTTATCCCAATTGGGATAACCACACAGATCTGTCCCTTGCTGCTTTGCACTCCTTAGTTTCAAATACATCTTTCAATATTTCGAAAGTTAATAGTGAGGGTTGGTTAATTTGGCAAAGCAGTTCAGATATCTGTCAACGACGTTTTCTGGGACTGAAACCGGGGTATACTCAGGAACGCGTAGACCCTCGGTTTGAGTCGTCACATACTGTAACTACATACTCTGTGGGCAAGTTATGTCAATCTTGGCTGCGACATTCCACTTTGGCGTCTGTCAAAGTTCATTTATCACAATTACATGACAAAATAGATTTGAATGATTTTGTTAAGGGTCCTGTGGGTGGCAGAACCAAGAGGTGGGCGTATGCTATTTACAACGAAGTCTGGAAGTTGTCACAGATTGAGGCGGCTTCCAGATTGAGGGCTATTGACCAAGCCAACATGGAAAAGGTTTTAGCCGTTATAGATAACAGCATTAGCACTCTCTCTTCTAGGATTTATACATTAGATAATATTGTTTCATCAGTAGTTGATATTGTGCATGATGATGTGTCTGTGTTATATCATGGTCAAAACCAGTTGCGTTCTGTTATGCAGTTTGCTTGGACATTGCAGACTTTAAAGGCAGGGAGAGTCCCTTGGGACTATCTTAACACTACATCGTTATTCCTTCCCTTTAACCTTACTGACAAGCAGCGATTTATGTCCATGAAGGATGCTACATATTCATTGTTACATATTGAAAAATTAGAACCATTGCCTTTTTCTGTAGCGGAGATCAATTCGGCTACGTGGTTAGTCCACGGATTGATAACTCTCCCTTTTGCGCTTTTTAAGTTTACGTCTTGTATGAAACATTATGCTTTGGGTAGATATGAACCGCTGGGCACCGCTTTCATACATGAGGTTTGGTCCCTCCCCTTTACGTATAGATGTACTAGGGACGGGACTGAGGTTTATTTGAAGGGCGAGGAATGTACCACGTCACCTGACCATTCCTTGGTATGTAGGCACATTCAATTACACGGCGCATGCAATGTACAAGCACCGAATTTAGCATGCATCCTACGGGGTGTCCCAGTGCCTGTGATTACGCCTTCTTTCACACTGCTTGCTAACGGTAGTTATTTGATTTTGAATAGTGAAGCTTGCTGTGGGATGTTAGTGGGAATCCCGTATATTGTAACTGTCTCGCAGAAAGTGGTCTGCTGCAATAATGTTCTCTTTCCACCCCCGCATGGGCGGCTGGATGCTTCCATCTGGCCTTCGATCCCAACCTTGAAAGCAGAGTTCAACAAGTTGAGCAGAATAAGAGCCCTATTGTCCCAAAAAGAGGTGTCTTTGACTTCCTCTCGTGAAACATTCGACCTTCACGTTGCTAATACGCGCACAGAGGTACAGGCGCTTCTGAATACTGACCTCCCCCTGCATTTCGGCTCTTTGATCCAAACTATTTTCAATGCCTCGTCCACGACCGGCCTGGCTCATTTTTTTAAACTTGTGGGCTCGGGTCTCGTGACCTCTTTCCAAACTATTTTTGGTGTGGTTCCGGGCTTTTTTCATTCCCTTTTCTCGAGCATCTTTGGAGGTGTTCCGCTGCTTCTGGCGCTAGTGGCGGGTGTGCTGCTTTTCCTTTTCATCCTACGGAATGGCTGCTCCTTCTGTGCCGCACGTGCACCTGTCCCGCCTGCATCTTCTTCGAGATAGGATGCTTGACTTTTATGGAACTCTGCCATTGGCGACCTTAAGCCTGGCATATGGATTATCTTTCCGGTATTGCTACTTCACCTGCGTGCAGCCTGTGCTTCACTGCCTGGATTGTCCCTTTGAATGGCCTTTGGATTTGTGCTTGACCAGCCTGGTGGCTCCGGTGCCGGATTTCGATCGACTAATGAGGCCCTTAGTGTCTCACGAGTTGACCTGTTCTGGTGTCCGGATAATGGCTTGTGGAGCAGCACATGGGATCCTGGGTAATTGGGACATCTCTACAGCTGCCTACAACTTCTTGGCTATGAGCTATTTGGAGGAACATTCCGGGTGCCCTCTGATCGTGCTGGAAGCTCCGCTGATTGAAGAACACGTGTGTTCCTTTTCGTTGATGGATTGGATGGCTGAGACTTTCGCTGGCCCTGCAAATGATTTTTTGTTGGAAGCGGTTGCCACATATGCTGCCTATACATTCATGGATTGACTGAACTATCGTCCTTGGCGCCTGTCGCTCCTGGACAGCACCCTGCCGCGGCATTTACCTTTTTTTTTTTTTGCTTTCTCCCTGATGGTTGTTTTGAGTTTTTTTAATTGATTATATTTTTTTTTCCGGACACCACAGTTTCCCCTTTTGCTTTTCAATTTTTTTCGTTTCAGACTTTAACTCATTCTGAACCTTTGGATTGGTTACGCCTTGTTCTGCTCTGACGAAACTGAACTCTGCGTTCTCTCTTTTCTTGCCTACTAAATAGTGCTTCGATCAAGGGGGCGTGTAGTGAGTTCTCTCTGAATACGTACAGGCATTGTTAAGTTAGCATAACCACGTTAGATGTTAGAAAGCCATCTTTTTGCTTTTGCACACGGCACTGCGTTTACATGTTATTTCTTAAAACAAACTGCTGACTCGAGACTTGCTTCACACAAGAGCAATCTGTTGTTACCATCCCAAGCTCTGCGCAGCGACCTTGGTCTGTACATGGTGTGACAAACAGTCTGGGTTATTACACAATGCATGTTTTTCACTCTAGGTTGATCGGCCCACTATTTAGCCATAACACACGCGCAGCTGCAAATGCCTGAAAATTAGTGCTTTTAGTATCACAGACATCATGTTTATTATTCAGACCGAAGACGAGCCTTCCTGCGAGAAGACTCCTGATGCTCCTGTGATGTGATTTCACTAAGCTGATCTTTGAGGTATGGGGTCCCCTATTCAAGCCTAAGAGACCTTCTATTAGCATAATAATAATATTAGCTTCTTAGTAAAGGGAAGGTGGTAGTATCCACTGTCATTATAATATGATCACCCCTTTTATATTCTATGGTATTGTAACTATGTTGCTGGTTTTGATATTAATCATTTGTCTGCTTGTATTAGCCAAAGTACTGCATCTTAGGACACGTGGTCTATAAAAATAAACCCCTTTTATTTACAACGTGTCTCTGTTGATTATTGTTGTGGACTGATGTGAGAATAATATACGAACAGGTATTTCCGATTCCCACCATTCCTGAGTATGTACTGAGTCGCTTGGTTGTCTATTCATTGGGACCGCCGAGCTAAACCTCGGATAACGAATGGGACACTTATGCTAGCCGGATACTGGGTTCTGGGTTCTGAGGTGAGTTTCTGGTACACCACAATTCACTGAGGTCCTGGGGTTCTTCGCATAGTTCTGTGTATCAGCAGAATCCCTGCAACAGGTGACTCTCCCTGCCTTCGGCTGGGGGGGACGCCTGTTGGACCCGGCCTCGTGGCGTGGTCTTAACCCTCTTGGATTGTGCTCGTCCCCCCGCACCGGCCTACACGGGCCGCCCTTTCAGGCCACCAGGGACCCCTCCTCCCTTCAAGGCCCCCTTTGGATTGTACCCGTTTTCCTACACCCGCCTCAGCAGCCCCCTTTTCCAGGCCGCACAGGGGCACCTCATTCCTTCGGGGTCCCCCCCATACTTGCTCCACGCACCAGCCCACGCAGCCCGGCTCCCTCCGGCCTCGGCCCCAGCGAAGCCCCGACATCGAGGCACCAAGATCTGGCCAGGGGGCACCGCATGGCCACTTCACCACTCCCGGAGGAGGAGAGTTTCGATGGTACCCCCACCGTCCCTCAACACCTAGGTGCGATCGTCCTCCGGCCTCCCCGGGCCTGGCGCCTCTCCCGCTGAGCGTCTGGCCTCTCCCAGCCCGGCCTCTCCGCCCCCCCAGGGGCAAGGGTCCGGACATCAAAGGGCTCCAGACCTATATCTGGGGCAACCCCGCAATGGGACAGTAGTTGTATGCCGGAGTCGAGAGCCCTGCTGATGGAATCGCGGCTGACCCTACGGAGAAGAACTCTTGCTTGATACTATACCACGAGCCCTGCTGACTGCGTCGCGGCTCCACCTTATTGAGACCAGGAATCTCACGGAACCTCGGGGCACTGCTGACGCTGTCGCGGCCCAACCTCGCTGAAACCTCCACCAGAGCCCTGCTGACGTCGTCGCGGCTCGAGCTGAACTGAAACACCGTAAGAGCCCTGCTGACCTGGTCGCGGCTCAAGCTCCACGAACTGATCGCCAGAGCCCTGCTGACGCTGTCGCGGCTCGACCCCTCCAAGACCCGGAGTCCCCCCAGCTTGAGGATCAAGAACTGGGCCCAAGGTACCCTCGTACCCAGCTGCTACTAAAGACTGTCCCGCTACCCCGTCCCTACCAAAGACTTTGAGACTCTGGCGGATCCCTCGATCCCCCCTTGTATAGACCGATAACCGTAACTTCCTAAATGCTGATAAAGAATTGCTCGTCTTGGTAAACATCCTCGAGTCCTGTGTGGTGGTGTTACTGTGCTAGTACGGTATAGGAGAAGGACCTCTCCTAGGAGGCTTCTCAGCAGCGCTCGGCTACTTCGTACAGTGTGGGGGCCCCCGGGGTGGTCTCTCCGACTCCCCGAGGTCCGCCTTCCAACACCTACCTATTTGAACATTGACAGGATCTGCAAGGACAGCGGTTCCTGTCAAGTTACAGAGATCACCACTGGGACAGCAGCAACCAGTAGTTTGTCAAGGTGGTGAATGTAAAGTTCTCTGGTAGCCTGATGGATAGAGTTTGGATTTGTTAAAGCAGGTCAGAGACTAGTCCTTACAAGGGCCAAGACGCCCTCAAGATAGAGCAGGAACAAATGACACAAACTAGGGACGAGTTCTGGAGCATGCACCTAAGAACAAACATGTCCTTTGTCTCCTTGGCTGTGTGTGCTATCTCTATCTCTCTGATATCGTCCACCACAGCTGTATAGAAATAAAGTGCAGATATGAATAATTAGTATGTTTTTGGTCCTGTAATTATAGTTGTGAATAGGAAAGTAACCCCAATAATGCCACCGTATAGATGCCCCTCAATGTCACAATTTTCCCCATGCTGCCTTCCTTGAGACTTGCAACAGAAGTGAGGATACCACTGCACTGCACACACCTGTAGGTGATCGGCATGATGGAATCAGATGCACATTAGAGAATGTGTGGCTTCCCACATTTAGGTGTAGTTCTCTTGATTTGGCAAGATGGACACCTGCTGAGCCTTTATGGATGTAGATACGGAACCTATATTGCAAATATGTATACCTCATATCCCAAATTTTAGAGTTTATAAGGTCATTCTTGTCAGATGGAATCTGAGACTGAAGGTATCAAATTGATTGTAAATATTTATGGGCATGAACCAAGAGTCTTGTCAAACTGGAGTAGTTCACAATTATTGAAGCTTCTTGATGAGATATGTAGGAACCATGTGGGTAGGGCATTTCTGTTGCACAAATGTGTTGACAAACATGCAAAATGTCATGTATGAACCAGCTACTTGTGTATACATTTTGTTCTTAACATTGACTACAGAATAGATTTCTTTTTACAATCTATATTATTGCTTTTGTGCAGCAAATAATAGAAGGGGACAGAAAATTAAAGACCTAATGCATTCATTGCATAATATGTATCTATGAGTTACCAACAGCTGATTATAAAACACAGAAAAGATAGATTGTGAAATCCACCCTGACACTATCATAAAGATAAATTGTGAACTCCACCCTGTCCCTGTCATAAACTAACTCGCTGTAGAGGAGAGCAGAATCGGAGAATCTGCCAAAATCAGCAGTCTCTTCATCTCTTAACATGACATGTATTTGTAAAGCGCACATTCACCAGTGGGCATCTTGGCGCTGAATAATAGATGTTTATTGTTGCCCAACTCAATGGTATTTATATTATCGATCTCAGAAGGATGAAAGGCTGAGTGGACCCACTGGGATTTGAACCTGTGACCATTAGGTCAAACAAAGGCCCCTACAGTGGACATATTAGTCCACTAAGCCACCAGGCCCAGCATATGTTCTGGTGACTTCGCTGCTGAAATAAACAAGTGCTATAGAGAGACCATCCTGCCAGTGGAGATGCCGGACGCTCTGCCACGGGGACCTCAAAAGTGCGATGCTGACTCCACCAAAGATGATGCCAGTTCAGATTCATTATCTGCAGTGACAAATATGCCACCAATAACTGCACCCACCACACTTGATTTCCAGACCATCAAGGACACCTTGGTCCAGACACTAGGGACGGGCTGTAGCACTGCTCAAGGCCCATTTCTTATGAAGCAGCACAAACAAGTAAAGCGCGCCTCATCATTAACGCACCCTACAGCTACCCATGCAAGGTTGACCCCCACGGAATTTTCCTAGCCACAACTAGGCAGTCCTCCACAAATCAAAGTCATCCAAACCGGGCAGAGTTGCATACTCTGGGCATTCTCTCCATTGAGCATTATTCTACTAACAAGGTTAAAGTATTACCATTTTCTCAATTGCGTATTGCTTATGACCACAGTTTTTAAATAAAGCAGTCGAAAACTTAATATTGTTTGTAAATATTGTTTGTAAATATAACTTTATTGAATTGACAGCACGCATCACCATGAGAGGCTTTTTAACCCTATGAGCACAGTAACTATTGTATATATAGCATCACCACAAACCTATTTCTCTCTGTTTCTTTTATTTTGAACAGCTCTAGGTACTTACTGACCTATGACTCAAATATATGAGTAAGGAATTACTCACCTGGACTGGGACACTACTCAGCTCCATGACTATCTACTCTAGGTCCTGAAGAAGGCCCCCCAAACCTACTGGGCACTCTATGGGGCCTAAACATGTCGACCACTCACTTGGACGAATAAGTGAGTAGGATTAGTAACTTGTCTACTCACGCACAACACTGTTTTTACTTCTCCTCTACTCCAAACTGAATAAAGCTACAGTTTAGGTAGCACAAGGCTTTTTTAACTCACCTCACTTGAGCACCCTCACTTTTTGTCACTGATCACTACTGCAATAACCAGTGGTTTCCCTCCAGGTGGAGCAAGCATAAAAAGAACCCCAATGATAATGCTGTCACATGTTTAATAAGGCGGAGAACCAAGATATACCGCTTGACGGCCTTTGTACGTGAATGAGGGTTTTTTAAGCAAAGACAGCAAGAACATCTAACCCTGGTTACACAGGTACAAGTGATCCATTCCCCATTGATATTTGGTGACAAATATGCCACCATGTTTGGCAGAATTAGCACCAGGGTAAATTGTCACGAAAGTGTCAACTTATTTGCACCAACAGCTGAGAGAGGACTTCCTAAAGTACTGGTCAACACCCGACAACACGTTAGCAGTGAATGTGCGCATCGACATCTTACACCATCTTTGTGCTCAGATGCTGTAGTAGAAGTTGCATCATCTTCACAAACTTTGGCAGAAAGTTCAATGAACACTTTCCTTCCTCTCGCACATGGCTCTGCCCAAAGCAGAGAAACCACTTTGGTGTTAAAGCTTTCATTGGCTTGTAGAACAAAATATAAAGTGGCGGAATTTCAATTGTCAGTGTGGTGGAAGTCCTACACACAGAACATTGACAGGGCTAAACAGCAGCAGTAAACCTCTAGCTCAACCCCTGGGTCTTTCTTTACAGATATTGTTACATAGAATCTTACTAGGCATTCTCTAAACCGGGAAAATCCTCTGGTGAGACTACGAGGAATTCCACTACTCAGGCAGTCATACAAATTGGAGCCTGATAGAACTAGGGGGCTTATTTACAAGCCCCTTGCACTGCCAGTGCATCACTTTTTATCACATAGAAAGTGACGCACCAGCAGTGCAAGGGGCTTGTAAATAAGCCCACAGGTCTGAAACCGTACACAAAACAAGCGAAGGGGAGCAATGGTCCAAAGGCCTCATGCTCTGGTGGCACGAATAGGACTCTTTACCCTGCATGCGTTACAACACAATCCATTACAATGCATTCCCCGTTACAACACAATTTACTATTCTATCTCCACTGGGGAGTTACTTTGGGTGATACGTTGTAACGGTGTGCAGTGTAAAGCCCTGCAGTGTAAAAGATTTTGCGGAGTAAAACATGTGGGGTAATGGCATGCGTTGTAACACATTCGTCGTAAAGGATGTTTATCCAGTGGCGCAATGTGCTGCAGCCTATTTACAAGGCCAAGCAAAGCCACTCTAAGTGGCTTTGCATGGCCTTGTAAATATGTGCTCCTTTTACGCAGAACACTGCGTGAAAGGGGCGTTTCATGGTTGTTGCTGTGGGTGTTCCCACGAAACACCCATGGAATCTGAAGCATTCCCACATTTACGAGGAGTCGTAAACCTCGGATTGCGCCAGATTCCTACGCCCCCCGTGGAGAGGCGAGAAGTGGCGTAACGAGGAGAAATACTTTTATTTCTCCTTGTTTTTTCCTCTTTCTATGTGTGCTGCAGAAAGAGGAAAATGCCACCAATTATTGTTTTTGTGCTGGAAGGTGACACTTCCTGCACAAAAACAATCATCCCCGCAAAGCAGGCTCCCTTGCAACATGACACAAGGGTGTCTGTGTTGGTGCACAGCTGCTGTATGCGCGCCGGCGCAGAGGAGAAGGACTGGTAGATACGGCACATTCTTGCCCCATTCTTCTGACGCACAGTAGCACAGCAGGAAGGCATGCTGCAAAAGTTTCTAAATGAGGCCCCAAAATTTTTTCCCTCTGGTGGATTGGTCAGTGGTCAATGTTAAAAGGGTTTTTGGTTTTAATATTGGCCAGTTTCACCGAAGAGAGTTCGAGCTGAATGGTAGTGGAGCTAAATTACTATTGCTACAGAAGGCCGTGCATGGAAGATTGCACTGCCATTTCAAGTAATTCAACACCTGAACATTTGTTGCAGTAACTTTAAGATCAGTCCCTGATGCCTCAAACAGATGAGAAAGAATCCCACAGGACAAAAGCATTTTTGGTTCTCTGCTAAGCTGTTAAAAGCCTGCTCTCTTCCTTCTGTTTCTTTCACGGTCACACGCGGAATGGCCTTGATAATTCATTCATGTTGGCTGCAGACCATGAATTAACATGTTTCTTTCTGGAAACTTATTTGCATTTCTTAGCAACCGCAACAGTTTCTATTTTATCGTTTCACCTTAGGAGCAAAGGGGATACATTTCTAATTACTCACCATGAATAGCTGCATAGTGCTAAAACAAAGGAGGGGTTCTTCTGATAATTGAACTCCCGAAGCCAAAGTTGCTCTTTGAGCAGGCGGGGTGCATGAACGCACAGGCAACAGGCCGCACAGCCTGGTCTGCAAGCCCCAAACCGGCCATACACGCATTTAAACTCCTGCAGCCGGTGCGTCCAAGCATTATCTGGGACAACCTTCAGAGCATTGCTGAATTTATCTTGGCTCTTGCACTCCCAACGCATGCACTCATTGTATCATGGCTGAAGGGAGGAGAGTATTGTGTCATTGTCACACTTCATGCATTAAGTTGATAAATAGCCATATAGCTGACTAGTGGTCTGGGAGAATCATGCGCTTCAGATAATAATTGTTTCATGTTCATCATTTTGATGATTAAAAAAAAAGCCAAAGCAAGAACCATACACCCCGAAGATAAAAAAAGAAGCATATATTTTTGATTTTTTTTTTTTACAGAATAAAGTAAAAACAGAAAGGTGTGAAATATAAAAGGAAAAAATGGTGAATTTGGAATTAGGCCTGGAATTGTTGGGACACCAATTAATAAAATAATATTGCATTTTTAGGATATCCATGATAAATAGATCAATTTACTTATAATATATTTTACTAGAGATTATGTACATACTTGTGGGTTATGCTAACACCCAACTGCATGCTACTCTATAGTTGGACAGTGAGTCGAGGAGCCCCGCTCCACTTGTAATACTGACAAAGAGGCCATTAGAAAAGCATAGGCTAAGCTGGTGGGTCTTGCCTTTAGGAGGCGAGTATCGACCTATTGGCATTGTCAATGCTTGTTTGCACAGGCAATCCCATGCACTTTACTTTTCATTTACGATTCTGAAAAGTCCATTGACATGTTAGAATGGTAAATTAAAAGTGCCAAAATGGCCACAGGTGCATCATGATGTATGTGCTTGCATGCACAAACACGGTGGGCATAATGAAATGCTGGAAAGAAATCCTCTGAGCTGATCTAATAATGTCTTGAACCAATGGTTGAAAGATGCTGATACAAATAAGCCAATGGTTCAAGGGTGCTGCCTAAACCCTGTGCTATGGGTCGTGTCTATAGACGTCATTTTGTAGTATGCTTAGTAAAGAATGCTATTCACTAACCTACATGTGGAGGTCCACACCTCTACCTTGGCAATCTGTTATGAGCAGAGATCTCTGCACACACAGGTACATGTGTGAGTAGTAAATGTGGGGGATATGATGGACTGGCTGGAAAATTGGAAACACTTAAGACTATGAGCGAAAGCTAAAGTGATGAGTGAGGAGGGGTCAAGGGAACAGCAGGAAAGAGCTTATCGAGGGACATGCACTGACCCACAATAGAGTAAGCCCATTTCTATTTAAGATATGTCTATAGTTACTATCGCCACAAAAGAAACAAAATAGTTGTAAACCTACTGTAGCTCAGAGCTGGAGTAAGTGCAGCACCACCCATGACCACCCACAGGTTCATCAACACCCTCCCATACAAAATAACGGAGGTAGAGACCTAAATAAAACCCCATAGGAAATAATGTTAAAAAAAGTTAACATAGATAGACTGACAAAGACGCAACATCTAATTTATGAGCAGGGGGATAAGGCGGGACGACTCCTGGCCTGGTTGGGAAAGCGGGAAAGAGCGGGCAACTGGATAACCCAGATAGAAGCTGGGGATGGGGCGTTAGTGACGGCACCACAGCAAATCACGGCGGCGCTGGCGCAACATTACGAGGCAATCTATACACCGGTGGCCATAGCGACAGAGGAAGAGCACTTAGCGTTCCTGCGAGATATCCGTATGCCATCGCTTGACGGAGCCGCCATAACTGCCCTCGAGGCGGATATTACACCAGAGGAACTTACACAAGCCATTAGGGCACTGCATACAGGAAAGGCGCTAGGGCCCAATGGAATTCCAGTAGAATTTTTTTAATTAGCGAGCCCACAGCTGGCGTCCCACCTCCTCGCCATGTACAATGAAAGCTTAGATAAAGGAATATTGCCCAAAGATCAACGACTGGCCACTATAGTGGCTATACATAAGCCCTGAAAACCGGCGCACGAATGCGGATCTTATAGACCGATTCCCTCCTTAATGCGGAGGCAAAAATACTTGCGAAGACACTAGCATCAAGGCTATAGCCGCATCTCTCAGCTATAATCCATCCAGACCAATCTGGATTTATGCCCCACCGCAACACAGCGCTAAATATTAGAAGGCTACACGGAGTAGTAGAGCGTAAATCAACTATAGATGAAGACGCAGCCATACTATCGTTAGATGCAAGGATGGATTTTGACCTAGTGGAATGGCCCTTTTTATTTGCAGTCCTTAAGCATATGGGGTTTGGGTCAAAATTCTGTGCATGGATTCTTCTGTTATATACGCAGCCGGTGGCACAAGTTCTCGTCAATGGCCACTTATCGGACAAATTCCCATTAGGTAGAGGGACTAAACAGGGCTGCCATCACTCCTATACACGGTGGTCCTGGAGCCCCTGGCGGCTTGGATTAGGCAGGACCTCACAATACAGGGACTGCGATGGGCCAACGGGTGGGAAGATCGCATTTCGCTGTATGCGGATGATATTTTTTTTGTACCTAACGTCCCCTGCATGGTCCATCAACTGTCTTCTAGATATCTGTGCCGCGTACGGACAGATGTCAGGGTATACCATCAACTGGGGAAAGTCACTGCTTTATATCCTACACGGCCCACCGCCGCGGCTCCCAAGAGGATGCCCACTGCAAATAGTCACGGATGGATTTAAATATTTCGGAATATTTGTGACACCTGATCATGCGCTATTCACGGAAAAAAACCTGACCCAGCCCCTGGCGTGATTTAAAAGAGACGTTAAGCATTGGCGTACACTACCCTTAACACTCCTAGGGCGGGCAGCCCTATTTAAAATGATGGCGCTCCCCCAGTTTTTATATGCACTACAGAATACGCCATTCCGTGTCTCAGATGCATACTTCACAGCAGTAAATGCGGAAGTGACGTCGCTGCTCTGGGATGGAAAAACGCCCCGAATACCTCTACAGAAACTCACCAGCAGCTGGTATGATGGCGGAATAGCCCTTCCGGATCTAAAGATCTATTACTGGGCTTCCCAATTAGTCGCAATCAACCAGTGGCTCCATGTCCCTCATGATGACCCCGCATACAGGTTAGATAGACACCTCCTAAAGCCATCAGGGATAATGGGTGCTCTATACAATAAGAGGAAGCAACGCAGCATTACGGGGCCTACACGACACACACTGCAAATATGGTATGCGGCGCAACACACACTAGGATGGGACGGTGTTGTCACACTGGCGATGCCATTATGGGAGACAAAGCGGCTAGGAATGTTGGGAAGGACAAAGGGATTTCGTGGCTGGGATCAAATAGACATTTCCAAAGTGGGGGACTTGTGGCAGCGAGGTGAGGTGGTTACCTTTGCGCATCTTCAGGCCACTTATGACATGGCCCAGACAGAATTTTTCCGATACCTGCAGGTCAGACATGCGCTGCAGTCCCTAATACCACCAGGTACGAGGCCTGAAGAGGCCTCTCCACTGGAGGATCGACTCCTAACGGACCACCTCCGTAAAAGAGCAATCTCATTGACATACAAGAAAATAGTTAATAACCAGAAGGACCCTATAGTAGCGCTTAAGGTTAAGTGGGAACACGAACTTGGAGAGATTGATGAGGCGGACTGGCGGGAGGCACTAGCCTCCCCCAGAGAAGCTGCAATCCCATCAAGACTGAGACTAGTCCAATTAAAAATCCTGCACCATACATACTACACTAGGCAACTCCTACATAAAATACATCGGGCAGACACACCGCTCTGTCTCCGGCAGTGCGGGGAGGAGGGCACATTTTACCACACCATCTGGCCATGCCCTAAAATAACACAGTACTGGGCGGCGGTAATGCGAACGCTGTCCCAGGTCACACAGATCAGAACACTCCCAAGCCCGAGATGTTGCCTGCTCAATATCTGGGAACCTACAGATTTAAATGTGGTGGCTCAAGACTGGGTAACTTTGGGCATGACGATAGCCAAGCGTAACATTGCCCAGTGCTGGGGATCCAGAAACTGCCCCACACTTGATCAATGGTGCAAAGACATGGATACGGCAATGGTGGCGGAAAGGTCAGTATATATCCACCGGAGGTGTCCCAAAAAGTGGGAAAAGGTTTGGGGTGGCTGGAACAATTATCGTGGGAATATCTGTGAGCCCCCCCCACCCGATGAATCGGACTCAGATGCCAGTGGCTCAGCAGATTAGGAGGGACGCACATATAGGGGGCGTGGATGATGAGACCGTAAGGATGCCAAAGATGGAACGAAAAAGAGGGCACTATGAGATGTACTGTAATGTTAATGTTGATGCCGAAACACTTCAGTTCATATGTCACACGGAAGTAATATCGATGTCATGCTTTGCAAGATGTTTAATAAAAAGATTATACAAAAAAAAAAGAAAGTTAACAAATTAAAATACTTAAAAAGTATATACAATTATTCTGATTAAAAAATACATGAAAGATAAGTTATAAAAAAATATATACTATATGTTGAAGGAATGTTATGACCTTTTTAGAATAATATTTGTTAAAATATTCTATATTTAAAACCATACATAAAATTAATTTACATTAACATTTCCACTTTACAAATATTGAATAATTTGTTTTTTAATAATTAACTTTTCAAAATGTTCCGATACTTTACTATATGGAGATCTATTCCCTGAATGAGGATGTCTTCATCAAGCAGGGCCAGACTGGGAACCAAAACCGGTCCTTTGAGGGTCTAGGGGTGCGGCCGAGCTGTTTGTCACGGCCAGTTTCGTCCAATTATGTGACAGAGGCCGATATTGCTGCTATGCTGCAAAACCGGCCCTGTAACAAAAATGGCACCCAGTGGCCCAAAACCGGCCCCCACCCTGGCAGCCCACTGGGGAAATGCCCTGTGCACGCTACGGCCAGTCCGGCCCTTTCACCATGTGCACTGAACATCACATGCGTTTGCAAAGTCACAGGACAAATTTTACGGTCATATTATGGTTTTTACAGACTCTAGCCCCCTGTTTTAAGAGGTAGGGACATACAAGTCTACACTCTTGAGTATCTTTACACTAGCAAATGGTGGATAACCAAAAGTAGTAAATTTACTCAAAAGTGTAAGTATAAACCTGCACATGTATATTTACTCACGTGTAAGTTTACTTGTGTGAATGGTCGTCTATATGTATTGAAAGCATTTGATCCTTAGACAGCTGAACTCTGAAGCCAAACATTAAAAACATTGAGTATGAAGCAAAAGCAAGTCCTTCATTTTAAACATCGAAAAATTATCTTTTATGTGCTGAAACACAATGCTTAGCAATATTAACAGAATGGACTTGGAGAAGAAAGACTTCCACTTACATGCTTTCTTCCCAAACATATATTGAGATTTATTAGATGTTTAAAGAACCATACTTAAAATGCATAAGAAAGTACATTTAAAGCTGAAAACAGAAGAAAGATAAAGTAAATTTCTTTTGGGATTCATATATAAAAACAATCGAGAACAGTAGACCTTGGAGAGGTAATGAAAGATGTTATGTGTTAGACACAGTCTTGGTGTGTGGTATTTCTTTAATATGCAACCGATGGACAGTTTTCAGAATAGAAAATACTACTATTGGGAGAAGCACTCCAAGACAAACATTTAGTGTGAAGTGAAACCAGTCTGATAATTTTAAGGCATTCTTGATATCAATTGGAGAGAAAACCAAATTATCTCAACAAAATTAATGACAACACCTAGTCATATAGGGCAGTACATCGCAAACTGCATACAACACAGCTAACGTGTTTCGTCCCAAATCATTGGGAGTTCTTCAGGGAAAACTATGTACGGCACCAACGAGTGCCCTATCCAGTCAAGCTTGGTCCACTAAATTTGTTAGCGCTGTCCAGCTGAAAAAAACTACATTCACATATAAAAGGGAGAAAGAGCAATTGTAAGATTTAATCATTTCCGATGCAGGTAAGTACTTCAAACAGGCTCCCACATGTTTTAATCCCGTGGCACGTTACCAAACAACCTAGTTTTGGATGTGCCACCAAACAAATGATTTGGGATGAGACATGCTGGCTGTGTTGTTTGCTTTGCATGACTTGTGGAATCAGAAATAAAGAATGACTTTCACCTATGAGAACAAGCAGTTTGTGATGTTTTGTCTTGTCAGGCAAGTTGTTGTGATTAATTTTGTTGAGATAAATTGTGTTTCTCTCCAATTGGTATCAAGAATGCCATAAATTATCAGATTGGCTTCACTCCACACTAAGTGCTCAAGTACGATGTAGGTTAGAGTTGCCTAAAACTGACACGTCGCGGTCTCCGGACTAACCGACCTCCAGTCGGCGGTCCCGACACCACAATCACAATGAGACCGCACATGGTGCGGTCGCATACTCCCATTTCTCAATGGGAGCTTGTGCTGCAGCCGTAAACCGGACGTAGCACATGCTCCCATGGAGAAATGGGAGATTCTGTTAATCCCTCTACCGTGTGGCAGGCACCTCAAGATACCTGCCACACAGTGCAGGGATTAACAAGGGGGCACCATAGGTGCCTCCTCGGCCCCCAACTAGAGGCTGCAGGGAGAAGGGGGCCCTTCCATATGCCCCCAAACTCACTTTCCACAGGCTTTCCATGCCAGAAAGTCTGGCATGAAAAGCCTGTTGGAAACCAAGCATTGTAATCGCAGCTGCGGAAACGCTGTCGATTGGGATTCCATGCCAGTCTCTGACTGATCTGTCGGAATCCAGCTGGAATGAACGCCGGTTCCAGTTTCAACCACACGCGTTGTAATACAGCGGTCGGAACTGAAACCGCAATGAGACTCAGAAGGCCTGCGACCTGCAGTTGGAGGCTTTCCGAGCCTCATCGTAATAAAGCCCTAAATGTTTGTATAGGAGTGCTTCTCGCAGTAGTAGTATTTTCTCTTATTTTGGGTCTTTCTTGGACAGTTGGCCCAGGGAATGAGCACCCTAATCATTTTGGAAAGTACACAGAGTGGGTATTGTATACCACAAACATTCTTATTGTGTTAGGTTTTTCGAATAGGCCTTATGTAATGAAAATGCTTGTGCAGTTGATGTTATAGCAGAATAAAAGAAGAATGTGCAGGGCAAGCAGTTGACCTGAAATAAGATCAGTATCTGGCTAGAGTATAAACCATTCATTGCTGCAAATGCCTAATCAAGGAGATCACCACCTAACATCACAATGTCCTGTCTGAATTAATTGCTTTAAGTACAAAGTAGACATGTTGTCTGTCCAAAGATTAATTTAAAGGCATTGCACAATCTTATAGACACTGAGGATAATGTAGATTCCTGTCTCTGTCCATGGTGCCACTCGGGCACCGCCTCCTCAATGGAGGATATGTCAGAGCTACTGTTTACACTCTACAGACTTCCTAAGACAGACAGGTGTTGAGCACCTGGCTTGGGGACAGTTACATCATCAAACCTTCGAGCGAAGGTAAAGATTCTCCCATTATCATGGCCCCTGACATCTCTGGCGATTTTATTAATCTTCCTCTTTTTAACTCTCTTTTGATGCTGTTGGACCAGATCATACAGGATCAGCTAATTTTTTTCAGTAGCTTCTTGAAAAATTCAAATCTTTGATTTCACCTTCTAAGATCTTTCTCTCCTCTCTAAGTTTAAGTGATTTTCTCTCTGCATGTTCTATGAGAATCTTCATCATGGTAAAAGAACTGTGGAGATTCTCCTCCAATTTCTGCAAAAAGTCTGGGTCCAAATCATCAAAGTTAGGGAATGTGAGGCTCCTTAATCCCCTTGGGACGTTTTTGTTCTCAAGATATCTTTTTAATGTTACGCCATCCCACCACTTAGATAAGACATTTTTCTTGAGTTTTTCAATTTGCTTTGAATCCTTCTTTCCCAGTACCAACCAAAAGCAAAGTGATATGAATCACGCTACTAGATCCAAACAGGTCTCTGGCCATTTCCTCTCTCTTATTATCAAAGTGTATCTGCGACATCACGCCTAAATAGTCCTACGTGTAAGTGCAGTTCTACTAGCAACCATGTATACTACCTAAACAGATTGTGGTAGCCAGGGAATCCTATGCTGCACCACCCAATGTAATCACTCTGTTTACCAAAGACACAGATGGCCCACCTCTAACAGCTAGCCACCATTTAGTTGAACATTAGATACATTTACAAAAACAAAATATTGGGGCCCAGAACTTTAGAACTCTTTTGGAGCAGAAAGACTGCCAAGAAGACGAGCTGGAGAAGCTGTGAGGAGGCACTACCACTTTGCTGTGTGCTTTGCTGTGTTGGCCTGCAGTGGCTGCTTCTGTCTTAGGCAGTGAAAGGACTGGACTGAGCTTTCTGCACCTTCTTTTTTGCCCCGTTCAAGAAGTCTCAGGAACTGCAAAGACTTCAAGTTCATCTGCTAGCAGCACTGGCGACTGTGTGTTTTGTGCTGCAACAGAAGAAAAAGGACCCCGACACCATCAACGATGCCGCTGCTGACTCTGTGTCCTGAAGGCACCACAGAGGGCACTGCAACACCTCGCAAAGCAAACCTGGTCTCACAGACAATGCCATCTGAAGCTGCCTCCAAGCCACTTCTTGCACCGTGACCTGTGGGCACCACACTGCGCACCACCTCACTTCAGGCCGGCACCCTGGCATCACCGACGATGACGCTCCATGCCGACATCGACGCCACTGCTTGCACTATGGTTCGAGGGCACCGCTCATAAATTACACAAAGCACCGTCCTCATTCCGCACTGCAGGCTTGTCCTACAGACGCCTGCGCTATCCACTCCAGTTCGTCAACAGTATATTTTCAAAACAATGCAAATAATTTTTGCTAGAGTCATTTCTCAAAGTGCCCTTGTGAATATTTGGAGATTTATAATCCAGAAACCTGAGAATTATTTTTCTTCTCCTCGGAATACAGTTTCAATTCAACACTAAATTATATATGTCTGTTCTCAAATTTAGCGCCAAATCTTAAATCAAGCTCCAACAATGACATACATTAACATTAGAATACCTGAGTCAAAAAGAATAGTTGGAGATTTAATACTAGACTTTTAACAGATGCCGAATTTACTTCTAAATTTAGTAATTTCATTAAAGAGTTTTTTTGTACTCTATCCAGATACACCATTACGCTTTAGTCAAGAGATTTTATAATGTAAGAAGACTACTGTTAAGAAAAAAACATGGAATTGTTGTCTAAAATTAAATTGTTAAAACAAGTTTCCTTTTCTTGCTGACTTGTTTAAAACTAAAATGGAATTTAACAAAGTGTCTACTGAAAAGAGATGTGATTTGTTATTTAAAGCAAAGGCTCTTTTTATGGGGTTTATTACACAAATGTAGACTACTAGTTAATTATCTAAACATTAAAAAAGAAATACCCATATTAACTCTAATATAGATGATTCTGGCTGCAGTCTGACTACAGGTGTTGTAAAATATTTAATGAGGATTTATATTCACCAGATATCAACCCATTAAAATAAGTATTTACGTTCTATTTGCAAAATAATAACAAATCGTGATGTTTGGGTCAACAGAAGGTTTTTTGACCTAGAGGATAGTTTCACTCTTGATGAAATTAAAAGGGTCATGGGAGTACCTAAGAGAGGGAAATTCCTTGGATCAAATGAATTCCCTTTAGAATTTTATTTCCAATTTACCTATCTTCTGGTCTCCAAGCTCCATGAAATATAAAACAGATTATCAACAACTGATCTCTCTAAAGGTTCTTTGTTTGATGGAATTATTTGTTTAGTTCCAAAAAGTGGTAGAGATTTATCTTTGTGTAAAAAATATATGCCATTTTCCTTTATTAATTTAGATTGTAACATTTATGCCAAACCGTTAGATCTTAGGGTGGATGGTTACTTACCTAAATTGATTTGTTCTGAACAGACAGGTTCTCTTGATGGCAGACTATCAACTGTTAATGCTGGAACCTTTTTAAATATAATTAGTAATGCTTCTGTCTCATCCACTGTGTGTAATGGGTAAGCGCTTTTGATCATGTGGGGTGGGATTTTTTATATGAATCTTTAAAATGGTATAGGTATTTTTTTTTAAAGACACATGGTATTGTGTCAACAACCATACATATATTGGTATGACAAGGCTTTGTAATTTGAACAATATAGTACATTAATGCATCTATGATGTCGACATCCATTTTATCCCATTGAAACATAAATGAAGGAAAAGGAAAAACAGAAGATAAAATCACAACAATTAGAAATTGAACATGTTGTGCCACGTCAATATTACAGTCAGTAGTGTAGGCCTCCCCTGGCCATCTTGACCCCTCCTTAATTGAATTACACAGCAATAAGATCTCCCACCGCCCTTCCGCCTCTATATTTCTATATCCAGTATTATGGGAATAAGGGGCTCCAGATAGAGACCTTGGTATTCTGCCCACCTCTTCCATATTTTGGGGTGCTTCTGTGGGAATCCCCTCGCTTTGAATATAGGTATCTCCAGCCCCATACAGACATCCAACCCCTTTTTCCAGACCCCCAGCAAGGGTGGCGATGCAGCCTTCCAAGCCTTAGCTATGTCTTGCTTTGTCAAAGTAAGACCCAGGAACAGTAAGTGACGCTTGTAGCCGCTGCCCCAGATCCCTTCCATAAAGTGTAGTAGGACCAATATACCAACCTAACACCTCGGAGAGACATGTTGTCACTCCTTTACAGAACTTGTGGAGTGCAGCACACTGCCACGTTGTGTGTATGAAGGTGCCATCACTATTGCCAGAGTGAAGACATATAGAGGATGCCACTAAGCCCGCCCTCCACAATTTACACCTTATAAAGTATACTCAGTGCAGATATTTAAATTGTATAAGCCGCAGGCGTAATGCGATAGCCGCACCTCGCGGGGACGCCAGCGCCTCGGTCCAGTGGTCGCTGTCCAACTGGCCTATTTCGGCCTGCCAGGCCTCTCGAAGTGTGTCTAGTGTAGTGGGACTATTATTAACAAATGATTGATAAATCTTGGTAATTTTGTGGTACCCTTGTTCTCTCATAAAGATTTTAGCCTCTATAGGGTTCAATTCTGGCAGATTCGCCAGTTGTGCAATGTACGGAGACAGCGCATGGCAAAATTGAAGGTATTTATAGAACTGTGTGTGGGGCATGTCAAATTCTTGCTGGAGTTCTTGGAATTATTTTAATGTCTGACCATGTAAGACAGTGTGGAAATACTGATGTCCTCCCAGCCCCTAAACCCGGTCAGTGTGGAAGTTGGGGCAACAAAACATTGTGCCACAGGGGGGTCTCCCCGGTCAATTGGCACCACCACCCCATCCGACGCAGAGACTGTTTCCAGATCCCGCACACCACCCTCTTTGCCGTGGCGGTAATGACTGCGTTAAGGTATGTGCGGAGGGTCGTATCCCCATCAACCATAGCTCCACCGCGTGTGCCAAGTCTTGTCTATCTCCATACCACCATTCGTATAGTACCAAAAGGTGGGACGCTGCATAATATGTCTGGATATCCGGGATAGCCATTCCCCCACAGTATGTGGATTGAAAGCATGTTCTCATGGCCACCCGGGCAGAGCCACCTTCCCAGAGAAATTGACTCAGGATAGCAATTAAGTAGTTGAAACCATGTGGTTTGTATTGTAAAGGGGTGATTCTGCAGCTGGTAGAGAAGGCGGGGGAGGGAAACCATCTTGAAGATAGCTGACCTACCGAATAGGAACAAAGGCAGATGGGACCAGGACCTTGTCTCTTCTTTAACTTGTTTCCTCAATGGAGCCAGATTCCTGTCCCATGAGGTGGGCTGAGAAGCCATAAAAAACACTCGCAAGTATTTAAACCCCTCGGTAACCACCGTCACATCTCTGGACCAGACATCCATTTCACACCCCTTCCCCTCAGTGGCCATAGGATCGACTTACGAGCATTCATGTATAGGCCCGAGGTCTCCCTAAATATTTGCACTATTCAAAGCAGTCTCTGGCTCTTCCTGTTTGGATGCATGAGGAAGAACAGCACGTCATCCGCGTATGATGCAATGCGATCTGAGAGTTCCCTGGACAATGGCAAGCCTTGGACCTGAGCGTCGACCCCGACCCAGGCTGCTAGCGGCTCCATAGCCAACTCAAATAAGTATGGGGATAGAGGACAGCCTTGGTGGGTGACTCGCCCCATGGGGAAGGTATGAGAAACCGAGCTCGCTTTCAGTACCTGTAAGGTCAGTATACAGCAATTGTACATAAGAAAGGAATCTGGGACCAAAGTTCAAGCGTCGCAGGAGCGCAAACAGATATGTCCAGCTCAGCGAGTCGAAGGCCTTGTTTATGTCTGCCAGCATTAGAGCCGCAGGGCCATCCAGACTGTCCACTGCCGCTATGGCATTGTGAGCGCGGTGTATAATATGGCGCATAGCGCGACCAGGCATGAAACCTGCCTGGTCTGCCTGTACCAGGTCAGTTAAATATGGCAGGTTGCAATTAGCGATGGCTTTAGTGATTAGTTTTGCTTCCACGTTCAATAGGAAGATTGGGCAGTATGACGCATGGTGTTCAGGAGGTCTGCCGGGCTTGAGAAATACTACCACTTCGGCGTGCCTACAATATGGCGGGAGACGCCCTGTTTTGAGGGCGATAGTAATCGCTGGGCGATAGTAATCGCTGCGAGGTAGTGCGCCCCAAGCTGGTTTTGGAATATTTTTAAAAAATTGCAGGGGAAGCCATTGGGGCAAGGGGCTTTACCGGAGTGCAAATCTGTCAATGCTGCACTCAACTCATCAATTGTGAGTGGAACGTCCAATTCTGTTCTCGCTGCATCTGGCAGTGCTCTTGAGGGTCAAATCATCTAGGAAATGCTGTATAGTAGCTTCTGGTAGTTTGTTTTACTCAGGGCGCATAACTCTGCATAGTAATCCGCAAAACTAGTGGCAATCTGAGACAGGTCGGATAGTTCCTTGCCATCTGGATCGCGATACCGGGAATGGCATGTTGGTGTAGGGCCTGACAGAGGTAATGTAGCAAAGTGCTTGACTTGTCCCCTCATTGATATATCCTGCTACGGGAGGCCTCATCTAGTAGTTCCCCAGGGTATAGTTGCGTATAAAGTAATTGGTGGCTTGCCTGGGTCCCGTTTTACCCCCTGTCCCGCTGCTCTAGGTGCCAATAAGTTGGGCTTCAAGCTGAATACATTTTTCCTGACGTTGCTTGTGTTGTGCCTTACAGAAGCAAATGTCTACTCCCCTTAGGGTTAGCTTCATACCCTCCCACAGTGTCTTGGCGGATTCCACTGTCCCAACATTATGTGTAAGAAAGTTGGTGATCGCTTGATGCATGTGTGACCTATATTGCTGATCATGCAGGTGCCATGCTGAGAGGGCCTTTCTGTAGCTGTAGTTCCACAGGGGAATGGTAGGACAGGCCGGAGGTCACAAATTTATAGTCCAGGCAGGAAAGCGACTTGTGTATGCCTGAATAATATGTGTAGGCCCGGTCAGTCAGGTGATCCCTCTATGTGTCAATCCATCTCATCCAGTTCAGTAAGGATTGCAATCGTGATTATCGTGTCACTATCAATTTCTCGGTCGCGCACCACCTGTCTCGAGTGGGGCATAGTACATCGTTCCAGTTTCCCCTTGCTACCTTTAGTGCATCTGGTATTTCCACCCATACCATCATCCGGCGCTCTATAAAGGTCCAGGTAAGGGGAGGAGGAGTGTAAACACTACCTAGGACTATTTGTGCCCCATATATGTGCTTGACACAATGGTGTATCTTCCTAGGGGATCAAGCCATGACTTGGTGTGAACAGATGGAACCCTACAAAGTGTCAGGATCGCCATCCCTCGAGATCCTCCAGTGAATCCTGAATGGAAGGTCTGGATGTACCCAAAGCGGGAGATACATGGTGTTTTGGTGCCCAGGAGGTGTGTTTCTTGTAGCATTAGGATATTTGCCTTGTAGCGTTTGGTTTGGCGGAGTATAGCACCCCTTTTAATCTTATCCAGAATACCCCATACATTCCAGCTGACTACTCAGAGCCCATTCCCTGAAATATCTGTCACATTGGAAGACATGTGGTCTGGTGAGTCGAATGCATGTGGGTAGACCTATGCGTGACTTCGTCTGGGGTGTACCATATGTATGCATAGTGAATGGAAATAGCACAACAAATAGGACGGAACTGCCCCGTAACCCTTCCTGTCCACCCTCCCATATACCTCAAAACTGTTGAAGTATCTGTTGCGGCTGGGGTGTAGACCCAACTCGAATGGGATCTGGAGACTGTACCCCGCTAATGAATCCCCAATAAACTTCCCTTAGTCATATGTTTGTCTCTGGGATGGAGGGATGCCCCCATGGGGGAGTAGCCCTCGTATTATTGCCGCAACCAGCGAGGTGTCTGCTTCCAGCTTTATCCCTGGGTATTGAATTATGATAATCTCTGCTCACGTTTAGTTTCAGTTGGTCGTGGTCGGGATGCACTGCAGGCCCTGGATCGACGTATTGACCTTGATCTATGACTCCATTTACCTTTAACTTTAGACAATTTATGGGCTGCATCCCCTGACGATGAGTCTGAGAACCCCCCATGGCGGGTGTGCGGTTTTGCCTTCACTGATTCATCAGTCCATGTGAACACTTCTTCCGAGGTTTCAAAGAAATGGGAGTGGGACTGATATGTTACTCTCAGGCAAGCAGGGAATAACAGGGCACAGGGAATTTTGGGGTCTCACAGGCAGGATTTGCCCCCATAAATGATTGTCAACGCTGCTGGACCAGCTTAGTATAGTCTGGAAATATAATTATGCATTGTGAGGCGTATAGTAGCGAGTCCTGTAGTCCGGCCTGTTTCAGAACAGTGTCCCTGTCACGGAAGTTCAGGAACTTGGCGGTGATGGGTCTCGGCCCAGCGCCTGGAGGAGGTCTTTGGAGTAAGGCCCAGTGAGCGCACTCAATGACGAAGCATTATGACATGGAGTTGGGTGGGAGCCAATCTTTGAGCCATTTAGTGAGAAATTGCTCCATATCGCTCCCTTCGCAGCCCTCGGGGAACCCCACAAAGTGGAGGCTGTTCCTGTAGGCCCTTCCCTCCACGTTCTCCACCCGTACAGTCAGGCCTTTGGTGATGGACTCCAATGAGGATAGTTTTTTCTGAAGGGAGGTGGCTGTGTCTTCTACCCTTGAAATCTGTGTTTCGGTTTCAGTGATACTGTCCACTGCATTGCGCAGATCCTGACGAATGATCATGGCATCAGAGCACACGGCTCCAATTTTAATATTGAAAATGTCCCTTGATTGTGTGATGGCTGCCATTAAGGCCGCATAATCTGGCATACCATTGGTCTGATCCCCTGGGGCCGTTGCCCGAGCCCCCGCTCCTGTAAATCTGTCCATTATACTCTGCTTGGCACTGGTACCCGGCATTTTATCTCACGTTATTGCTTATAGGTGGAGGAGCAGATATGATAATCACCCGGCGTTTGCGATGTGAAGTTTCTTTGGGCGAGGTGGGTAAATACTGCGGGCAGGGTCAAGTCGGAGCAGCGGCGCCAGCGGGGGTGACGTCTCTTCAGAGTTCAGCCCAAGCCTAGATGGCAAGTGATGATTGGGGGAAGCGCTTCACCTGCAAGCCACACCGGGGCCTGGCCTGACCGCTTCCGTGAGTGAGCGCATCCCCCACACCCTAGTGGGTATCTCAGGCCACCCCAGACCCATGCCCACCATCTCGAAGTCACTATTGTCTAGCGTGTCTCAGGCCCTGTCAGCAGCGCCTTTCAGGACCTAACAGCCCGGACCTCCGCCACCCTCTCCGCAGTCGTGCCGCTCCCCTTGTGCCTCATGATCAAGCTGGGACCCGCCCAGCCCTGGACGAATAGCGCGGCATCCGATTAGGGGCTGCTGCAGTGTCCCTCTTAGGCCTCCAGCTAAATCTGCTGTGATGTGGGCACTGCGGAGCTCATGGGTCAGCGCCTCGGCATTCGATCCCCTATCCGGGTGGGCCTCCCACACGCCGCCCTGGTCTCGAAAGATCTCCTGGGGCCGTTTTGTTTCTTTGGGGCCCCTCCGGTGCACAGCAACACCGCGGCTCTGCACAGCCACCAGAATCGCCAGCTCAGGTCACCGGAGAGTTCCCGCCTGCAGCCTTAATTCTGTGGGGCGGTCTTCCACGGCACAGCTCTTGCCTTCGCGCCTCCCTCTGGTGTGCCATGGTGCGGCCAGGACCCCTATCGGTTGACACTTCTTACCGGCTGCCTCAAGCCTGGGCAACCCGGGACGCCGGGACGCCGTCTGAGCCCCCATGCGGCCTCACAACAGGCTCTGCGTGGAGGGGGGCTCTCCTCTGGTCGCACTCGGGCCTCGGGTCTGCGTGGAAGAGCACGGATCTCGCACCACGGACAGCCAGAGACTTTGCACTCCTCCATGGGTGGCGGCTGACTCAGGGGCTCCACGCAGGGTCAGCAGAGTGTATATGTGTGCTGTTGCAGCAGGATGTTTGATGGATTCTGTACTGGGCTACGGGAGCTCGCCTAGAGCGCATCTGCCATATTGGACCGTTAGGCCAAGCCCCTCAAAATGGTATAGTTTTGGATCAAAGTTGTACAACTTCAATATTATATGATATTCCGAAGGTTGATGTATTTGCTTATTGAATAGCATCTCCCTATTTTTGCTACAAAAAAAGTAGCTCTGGGCAAAGTTATCCTTTGTTGCTGTCATTATTTTTTCTTGCTTTGGAACCTTTTCAAAACTTTCAGGATATAAAAAAAGAGCATTGATAGGTCAAAGTTTTTCCTATTAAACAAATTCTGTCTTAAACCTATGTTTATTCAATATAACTTATTGTAAAATTATTCTCAAAGTAAATATATAGGTTGCAATTTTCTAGTTCTACTAGAGATTCTATTAAGTAAAATTCATTCTATAGCCAGAAAACGAAACATTTTCATATTATCAGAATATTTTTTTCTATATATTAGAATACTTATAACACTTATAAAGTTGCAAACGCCTAACAGTAATTTGTTAGCAGGTTGTTGGTCATATCCAGAACCAAAAGCTAATTTTGATTCATATGATATATAAAAGTGCTCATACTTATTGTTTCTGGGCCCAGGTTTCTGGGCACATGATGTTGAGAATATCACGATTTCCTTATTACTTTATAACATTCTTTTGGAAAGTTTATTCAGAATGGAGTAAATACCAATGAAAATGTCAGGCTACTGGTACATTAGAGACATGGAGTAGGATGAGTCAGGCTTGGATACTCTGGGGAACAGGGAAATGGAAAGTGTCAATACCAGAAAACCCAAGGGGCCAGATTTATCAAAAGCTTGCATTGCCTTTGCGCCACGCAAGGTGACACAAGGGTAATGCATGATGAGATTTACCATGCCACGCAAAGCCACCTTGCGTGGCTCTGTACGGCATAGTTCTGGAGTAACACAAAACAGCGCAAGTCACTGCTTTGCATTACTATGTCCTGGGAAGGTGTTCCATGGATGTTCCCACGCACCCACCTATGTTTTTTTGTGCATTCCCAGATTTACAACACAAGTAACCTGGGAATAGATCAAAATTGTACGCCTTCCCAGGGGAGATGTAACGAGGAGAGAGATGTTTATTACACATCACGTTTTCCTCTTTCAGCAGCAGACATTTTGCAGCACGCATAGAAAGAGGAAAATGCCTGTTCTGCATTATTCATTTATTAGCAACGTGATTGCATTTTCTATTTCAATATCTTTAATAAAGCATTGCAAACAAAAAGATTTTCAATTAGCAACAGGTTTTTGATGGTGCAAAATTAAGCCATCAAAATAGTTTTAAAAAATAACAAAAAACTGCTGAAGGTGTGCTAAAAGATTCACATCACATTTAAGACTACTTCTGCACAAATGCTACCAATTCTAAGTAATGGCCAACTAAAGTCTCCTTGGAGTGTAAGGTCCAAGCACAACATTCGAAGGCATGTGTGGTAGAGGTCTATTTACTAACATCTCAAGTAACGCAGAAAAGTAGCTACAAATGCTGTGCTGCATAGCGTCAGAAGGAGAGAGCAGGACAGCTTCATATTTACACAGATATGCCACTCTCCTCCTCTCGCCTATGCACCAGCGCGCAATCAGGCTGCTGAATGCCACACACACACCATTGCAGCATAGTGCAGAGGAATCTGCATGAGTCTAGCATAGGTTTTGTACTGGAATGGTGCCCATCCGTTACAAAATACTATGCTTAGACTAATTTGAAACCTTTTCCTACTTTGTATGCGTGCTCTACAGTGCAGCACAAATGTAAAGTCGTAAAAGAAAGGAGAAATAAAAGCATTTCTCATTGATAGAGCCTACTTCTTATTTTTTGATGCAAAACTCTGTCTTTTTTTTAGTAGATAGAGTTTTGCATCATAAACCATGAGTGGTTGTATGGGAACGCCCATGGAACACTCCCTTGACACTAAGTCATATAAAGCAGAGGCGTTTTAAGGCATGAGCAAAGAGGGCTCTGGCCTGGGAGGTCCCGGATAAAGCCAGCTCTGTTCTGCAGTCTTGCCCTCATGACCTTGAATAATTGTTAAACATTTTATGTTAAATGCCATTTTCCTTTCATCTGTTTTTAATGCGGATGATGCCTGAGAGTCTATTACAGACATTTTGCCGAGAAATGTTATGTTTACGTTTTATGTCACATCCTTACCTATATTCCTCTAGAACAAACCAGGACCTCACATATGAGAAATGAGAGGGTGTCACAGAGATTATTTGCAGTAATCTTAGCGAACCCCTCCTGTGTTCACACACCTCACTATCCCTGATTATTAGATGTACACAATATTTCCAGTTTGGAGGAGTGTGCCTGTGTGCTGTCAGTGACCTGGCCAAAGAGGGCATGAAAGAGCTGAAATTAGATCATGTATTAAAAGCTGTTCGGAACAGGGGCCCCCAAAATAGGCTTGGCCCAGAGCCCCCAAATACTTAAGTTGTCCTGATATAAAGAAGCGCTAGGCGCTGCGTTACACTACTCTCAAGTGAATTTTCACTGAAAATCAAGTTTTACACTGGAAAGAAAATTGAAAAAAATAAGATTGTGTGTCAACTTGCGCCACATAAGCAAATTCTTTGTAAATATAACCTGTAGTGCGCAATGTTTTTGTTTACAATGCTGCAGTGCACCCCCCCTTCTGTAGCACTTTATGGCTACATGGAGAGTAATTAGCAAAGGTCACGGCATGCTCTAACCGGGGCTAGGTGTGGAATTTCTCATCTGACGTTCTTCAGAATTTTGGATGTGACATCCCTGAGAAAAGTCCTGCGACTGCCCTATTCTCAGAATCACCTTTGACAGACTGTCAGTTTAAAATCAGCTGGGTTGTTCTGGTTAGTTACACATGGGCTGTGATTGATTGATTGAATCAAATGAATGCTATATGTAATGACTTTGATATCTGTCTTAGCCTAATCTTATTAACGTGTTCCTACAGAAGAGCCATGTAATTGGATAAGAAATATGCATTGTTAAGTGTTTTAACCGATCTGTTTATCCAAAATAAACTGGTTGCTATGTCATGTTTCCCCCAGAGGGTGAACTGTTGACCAAACCCAGTTAGGACTGGTTCAGCTCGAACGAACACAGAGAAAAAGCCAACTTCACAGTGGGCTGGGACACACAAATGCGAAACCCTCAGGAGAGTTTTTTTCTGCAAACATATCCGATTTCTGCTCCACCCTTTTTCACACTGAAAACTGAGCCAGACCCAAAAAGCTGTCAAGGTAAAATAGGAGCAGGTGAAGTGTCTGTGCTGTTCTCCTCAGGTTACCCGACTGCTTGCTCCACAGGCTTCCGAGGCATCCCTGTTACCCAGAGCACGAGCTCCCCTGGCCTTCTGACACAATACAGCCTGAGCACAAGGCTGGCATGGTCAGAAACGGGTTTGAGAGTGCGCTGCTGCGCTCAGCTGGCCAAGCATGGCCTACAGGAAGCCAGCAGGAAGCAGCGAAGCAGCCCATAGGCCTGGCTTGCTTTTCAAGACCGGACTAAAACTTTAAAAAACAAGCCTGCTGCAGCGGAAACAACATTGCTTACTGTTTGCAGTCTGTGAGAAAAAGAGTGTAATATGTCATGAATGAGCGTACTTTAGGCATGGAGAATAACCCCAAGCACTCCAGGGGACGTGGAATGATACATCGAACAGCCAATAGTATGAAGTGAGAGGACAATGGTCGGGGGTGTCAAAGCCCAATCTAAGTATATTTTAAAGAATTGGTAACAATAGGTCAAGCAGATATCTGCACTGTCAAATCAGACGAAAGGTGGCAGGTTTACTAAGCTGCATAGGTTTGCAGGGAAAGAACGCGGCGCAGAGCCATATTTACCCTATATGGTCGCTGCTGCTCTTTTCTCCTGCACAGGTGCACAAACAGGCTGCCTTGTGCCACGTAGACACGTTTGCAACATGGTGCAAAGGGTGTGTGTGTGTGTGCGTGCGTGCGTGTGTGTGTGTGTATGATGTCTATGATAGGATTTGTACTGGAAATATGTCCTTGCAGTACAAAATCCAATACCTAAGCAATTTTTAAAACATTTCACACATTCTAAGTGTGCAGTAGGGTGCAGTATACATGTAATGCTTGAAATGTTTAAGGAAATACTTATATTTTTTCAACATTATGCCTGCTTCAAAGAGGCATTTTTAATGCAAAGTCCTGTCTGACAATTTTAGTAGAGAGACCTTTTCATCAAAACATGTGTGCTTCTGCTGGAACACCCAAGTACCACTACGTAACACCCTGTTGACACAAAGTGGTGCAAAGCATTTTTGGTCACAATAAGTGATTTGGCAGGATTCCCTGAATTTTTATTATCTGATAGGGTTCAGGTCTCCTTGCCCACCTCTTACATTTTTCCAGTTGTCAACTGCAGGGCTTCATGTTTTTGTCTGTGAGCCTCAGGGGATCTTTTGAAATCTTCTAAACAAAATGTAAATTAAAAAAAAGATGTTTCTACAGCTGCCAAAGGAGGAGTGGCTGTTCAACAGCAAGTACTGTAATTTCAGAATTTTAAAGACCATGACAAAAGAGGTGATGGTAAATATTTATGTGAGCAATCAGACCGATTGGCTTTATGCAAATTACAGTAGCCTTTTACTGGCAATTAGTTAAAACCATTTAATACATACGAAAAAGAAGGGAAAATCGCACTGTTTGGCCTCTTTGGGGATTCGCAGTTAGAGTTTCTCTTTCTGGCGATTGCCAGTGTGCTTCGAGCAGTGCTTAATTTGAGCAGGTGGTCTCCCGTGCTCCACACAAGCACTTAATTGTCCACACCGGCACTTATGACAAGCTGCCACATGGTGGCGCTGTTTGTGCAATTGAAAGATGAGCAGAACAATAGTTGGTTATTGAGTAAATGTACATTTAAACAACTAATACCAGCCGCCCAACCTATATTTCTAGCTTTGTGGTCCTTGACTGGTCTGAAATGTCCCACCTATAACAGAGTGACGGTTATTAGTTGCGTCAGTACTGTCATTGGCAGCGCTGGCAGTGGAAAATAGGGGTACATGCTGTGGTGGTCTCCCGATGACGGCCCTGGCACTTATCTTTTTTGTTTTACAAATGAAGCACTGGTTTCAAGACAATGTTTATGAACTTTTGAATCTGCTGAATCTGCTGATGGCCAAAGCACAGGTAAATTGCATTGGAGCACTTTTGCTTCAGGGATCTTTGGTGATAGCAACTGTCTTCTTTCTGTTTAAGAAACAGGGCAGACACAGACTACAAGGGCTAATGACTATGATAGGAGCAGAACCAACATGCTTTGCTGGTTCGGTGATGTTTCCATGTTTGGCGTATTTCATGCAGATCAATCAGCCCACATCGCAGTCTCCAAAAATATATATTTTTCTGACGATGAGGTTGTATGATAGATAACAACAACATCGATATCATAGTTTGTATGAAAACTATAAAAATATAATTTAGAAAATATTGTGAAACAGAACATCGACAAAAAGATAAGAATAATAGTGATATCATGTAAAATAAATAGTTCTAATAAGTAATATTAAAGAATTACATATTATATATACTCTATAAGAATACAATTTTTTACATACAATAAATACAAATATTGACAATACCATAAAAGTAGAAATGAACACACACACACACATATATATATATATATAAATAAATACATTTAACCTAATTTAAATATTGAAAATTAAACAAACTGCAAAAATAGTTTTAAATAATACTGTGAACTATATATATGTGTGTGTGTGCACATATGTATATATTAAACAAAAGTAAAACAAATATTTAAACAATTTTTAAAAAAATGCATTAATAATATTAACAATCATTAGAAAATGTACATTTAAAAAAACATACATTAACAAAAACATATACCACAATTCATTAAAGAAGTAAAATTTATATAAACTTGTATTAAAAAACACATTTAAAAACATAATATATATATTAAAATGTGCAACATATTTTTAAAAACAGAAATTTGAATTAAACAAAAGTAGCAAAAATGAGTAATGTAACTCCCGTTCTAACAAAAGAAAGAAAATTGTTACACTTTGAAAGGGTTAGATGTACAATTCTCACTCCAACATAAGCAAAATGAGAGAAACTGTTGGCTGGACTTTTAAGGGGTTAGGTTTACTATTCCCACTTCATGCTCTGCAACCATAGGGAAAGTGTTGGACTTTGTAGGGGTTACACAGGCCCCTGCAGACCCTCTGATACGAAGGGGCCAAAACCCTTTCTGTGAGTCAATGGAAGACTTTCCTGCCCCGCTTCACATTGTGTGGGGGTCCAATGATTGTGCATTATGCTACCCGTTACATTTAATATTCCTACTCCAAAATAAGCAAAATCGTTGAGAAGTATTTTGGAATTGTATTTACCTTTCCTATCCGAATCCATGCAACAATAGGGAAAATGTTGGAATCTTGGAGGGGTTACATTTACCACTACCATTCCAATCTAAACAACAGTAGGGAAAATGCTGGACTTAGGAATTGTTAGTTGAAAACGAAACAAAACAAAATTATTACAACACTTTCAAAATATGAAATATATATAATAAATAATATAAATATAATTTAATGTAAATAAAAAAGTATTTAAAAGGTAAAATAACAGAATTAACACACTTTCCTGCATCCCCCCCAAAACAACCACATAAAATAAACATTTAATTCCCAGAAAATCATTTGTAAAAAAATTGTAATGTAAATAACTTCCCACCCTATTCCCTGATAAACCCAATAATCCGGCCACTAAATTATAATTTAGTGAATAACCTATATAGAAAAATAATTAATTAAAAATTACAAACTACATTTATATAGTTTAAATAACTATATCTATCATACTTAAGAGACTGCTGCTAAGGTCGATGCTGTACAATGAATACGGTCCATTCATCTCACCTAAGAAGCCTTTTCCTGGGAGGTGGGTTGGAAAGGATACTGCTTTTGGGATCTCTCAGATTGTATTGCTAGAAGTCAACTTGATAGTCATAAATTACCAGATCTTCAAAGAGATTCCTTGCGAGTGCAGAGAGCATCTGCAGAAAGGAAGACATTTTATGTTTTAAAGCTTTTATTAGCATTTTCAAATGAGACAAAACAAAACAAAAACGAGCAGCAGATTCATTACCTTTCTGGGTGAACACACACAGTGCAGCTTTACAGAGCATTATTTTGTGCTGAACTAAACCTAACCTCCCAATATCACCCCCACCCCCTCCCCCACTCACCCCACTTCGGACGATACCTATTGTGTAATGTAGAGATCTTTCAGTTTTCTGCATTTGCTACCTGAGGGGCGCCTCCGTCAAGAGCAATTGCCAGAGATATCTGGGGCTAGTCAACTTGTGAAACTCCTGCGACAATAAAGACACAAATGGGCCCCATGTATCCAAGAACTCTGATCCTTTCCCAGCTAGGGACATGGACATTTTCTCCATTCCTAGAATGTGCCATATCTTGTGTAACCAGTTGTAATGGGTAGTGACGAGTGCTGTACCCCAGTGACCAAGGATAGTTTGAGTGATTGCTCCCGGTTCCATGCCAATCTGGCGACTGCGCATAGATTTTAAGGGGAATGTGAGAGGATTCGGAAGCCCCAGAAGTGTGTAAGCTGGGAATCGGGGCAGCTGAGAGTCGAGGTGGCAGTCTATATCGTCTATAACCTGTGTCCAGTATTGCTGGATCTGGGGGCAGTCCCACAATATGTGTGAAAGTCCACACCCCTCCGCAGCCCCACCAAAAGTTAGCGCTTTGCGTGGGCCTTATTCTATGTATCCTGACCGGTGTATAATACCAATGTGTTGTGAATTTTAATCAGCCTCTCAGTGAGAGCTGTGCAGTGGGCTGTGAGGCAGGCCCTGTATGATACGTCTTTCCATTCTTTGGTGCTCAATGTCCGCCCGAGTTACTGCTCCCATCTAGCCTGCCATGCCTTGAAAGTATGATTATGCCTTTGGAGTAAGATAGCATATATTTCGGATATGAAACTTTTATCCGACGATTCAGCCAGGAGCCATCTCTCATACTGAGTTAAATAGCACTGCACGTTGGGCCTGTTTAGCGAGTGCATGATCCAATGTCTAAGTTGTAGGTAGTGCAACCTGTCTGACTCGGGAAGTCCAATTTCTTCCCGCACCTGGGGAAAAGTAAGCCATCCGGGTTAAAGAAATGGTCCATAGAACGGCAGGCCTACCATCTCCAGGTTGTGAATCCCCCCACAGTAGCCCCTGGAGTGAAATCTGGATTGTCAAAGAGAGGGATCAATGGTGATGGATAGGTGGTCAGTTTGTGGTTAATACTAGTTTGATCCCAGGTATTCATGGTCATCCGTGTTACCGGTGATAGGTATAAGGATGGGGGCCTGTGCTTTTTGGGGAGACCTGCCACTGTCCTATCCTGAAAGAGCCAGTGTTTTCACATATCCTGAAAAGGGGCGCATCGGAGGGGCAGTAGGTGTGGAGGCTGCCGGGCCACTGGACTTCCTCCCCTGCTTGAATCAGGCCCAGGTGGGTTGCGGGCTTCAATATGGGGCTGCGCAGGAGTGGTCTCAGGAAGGTTGTGAGCCCAAGATACTGGGGCAAATCAGCGGACTGATCAAGATTGGACCCATTACAGCTGGCCTAAAGAACGGGAGTTTGGGAGCTCAAGCAGAGCCCACACGTATGAAAAATCAGTGATAACTGATCAGCAGGGCGACCCTCGCCTAGGGGCCCGGTTCTGGAGGTTGGACGGTCCATAGGCCCTGCCCCAAGAAGCCTAGCAATGGTCGGGAAGAGGAGGGTGAACCCCAAGGGTGTGGGCCCCACCCAAGCCAATAAGATGGATAATTACACCATCCCATAGCCCGCTAACACTATGATGGAGGAGGGAGGGTCCAAGGAGCCCTCACTAGCAGCTATAATGGCAGCGATCAGGGATGTAAAGGGCTCCCTGGAACCAAAAATGAACTCCGTGTTGATTGAAGTTACACTGATCAGAGCAGACATTTCCAAATTAAGTGAGAAAGTTTCTTCTGCAGTGACCAGCATCGCCGAGCTCCAGTCTACGACAAAACGCCTGGAGGATCAGGTGCACACGCTCACACAGTGGGCCACACACATGGCCGCAAGGCTGGAGGACCAAGAGGGGAGGGTGAGAAGAAACAACATAAGTGTGGTTGGGGTTACGGAAGGGGCTGAGGGCCCAACGTCTAGCTATTCCTGGAAGACTTCATTGTAAACAATCTGCAGCCCCTAAGGTTCTTCTGTGACAAGGACGCAATCCTCCAAGTGGCCAGAGCGACATAGAGGGGCCATGCACTACAAAAGTACCCTGGCCAGATTTTTCATGGATTTTACTCTGCAGGTGCAGCAACAGAGGAGAAGGGGACTCAAGAAAAATAAGTGGGTGATGCCATTACAGAGGTAAGACTGAGGGAGTCTGGTGGTTGTCCCTGAGGCAGGCCATGGCAGCAGGCAAGGAAACTGAGACATTGGGAAAGACTCTGGTCAGGACTGCTGGCCGTGAAACATCCCCTGTGGGGGCACACAGAGACTGCCACCTGGCAACGGGCTCGGATGGAAGGGAGGCAAATTGTGTTGGTTCATTGACTGTATTGGTGGACGAGCACCCCCCCCCCCCCCAATTGAACATATAGAGTTGTTATGCAGGTGCTCTGAGGGCTGAAGAGATGGCATAACCTTTTTAAGGTAGCAGGGTGGGGTGGGGGGTGAGTTATGGGGTCAAGTTGTTAGTTAGGTACAATAATAAAGAAACATACAATAGGAACAAACAACAGTTGGGACGTGGGATAACAATATAGGAGCGCATGACCAACATACAAGGCAGGGATACTTGACTCAGAACTTACTCACGTATGGCGGAACATAAGTTGAAGATGACCTCACAAAGTGTAGTCCTGGAATGTAAGTGAATTCAATGGTAAATGGTCCTGTAATATATAAAAAGACATGCACCAGATGTTGTTCTTTTACAGAAAACACACTTAAAAGGTAACTACTGTAAAGCACTAGATAGATACGGTTACACTTTGTTAGCTCACACAGGGTACACATCGGGATCCAGGGGGTGGGAGTTCTTTATAGGAGAGCATTCCCTGTATCCAAGACAACGTATGAACAGATATATTAGGACATTACGTGGTGGTTAATGGGACCTGGGAGGAAAGAGACTTAATCTATGTTAGGTGTACTCCCCTCTGGGACTCCAGACGGCTACGTTAGAGGCATTGGGTCCCCTGTTATTGCAACTCCCAGAGGGCCTGCTGATTTTAGGAGACAACATGAACGACATCATATGGGTGGAGATGGATGTGGCAAGGAGCAAAACTTCAGGGAGAAATGCAGGTCAGCTTGAGGATTTTCTTGAGGCCATGGGCCTGGGTGACATATGGAGGCACCAACACCCAACAACAAGGCAAAATACCCACCTGTCGGCAGCGACCGGAAGCTTCTCCAGACTTGACTATCTCTTTACACAATGCCCGGGCTTGGGGGAATTTATAGATACAAAACATATAGCACAAGGTGAGTCCGAGCATTCCCCGGTAGAAACAAGGCTGACTGGCCCCCAAAAAGACTACACATTATCCCCACGAGTAGACCCGTGATTCTTCAAAGATGAGGAATTTAGGGAGGACATGAGGAAAGGAACAAAGAAATTCTTTAGGGATAATGTGGGACTGGTCGACTCCAAAGTAACCCTCTGGAAGGCTATTAAAACAGTCCTCTGAGGCAGAGGTCAAGCGAAAATAGGGGCATAAGGAAGGAAAAACAACGTAAATGCCACACAATTGAAAATGAAATAACGAGCCTGGCATCCCAGACAACGGGGGGAGACTCCCGTCCAGTCGAGGAACAACAGCGCCTATGACTGCGCCAAAAGGAATTACGTGACCTAGTAGAGGACAGAGCCAGGGGTCAGGCATTAGCCAAGCAACACAAGCTCTCTGACGCGGGGGACAAGGCGAATAACTTACTGGTCTGGTTAGATAAGAGAATGATGAATGGCGGTTGGGTTCCTAGACTGATAGACGAAGAGGGAGGCAGATACAAAACAGGGACAGAAGTGGTGGAGAAATTTGCTATGTACTATGAGGCAACTTACACCTCTTCGTCAAGCAAATACAGAGAAAGACTGCAGTGACATCCTATGAAACATTACTCTACCACGATCAACAGTGGAAGATAGAAAGAAGCTAGAGGGCGAGCTAACAATTTATGAACTAAAGGCAGCATCCCACACCATACAATCGGGCAAAGCAGTGGGGCTGAACGGTCTGCCAGTGGAGATGTACAAATCCATGCTGAACAAGACAGCAGAGCACTTACTATGCTGGAACAGGCAAAACAAGAGAGAATACTGCCATCGGATCAGCAAATCGTGGTAATAGCTGTAATACCAAAAGTAGGTAAACCACCAAGTCTGGCAAAACTACTGTCCATGCGTCTGGCCAGAGTGATTATCTCCCTTGTCCACCCGGATCAATCCGGGTTTATACCACACAGAGGAACTAGACTGAACCGCCAAAGGCTGTTCGTGGTCCTCCATTTAAATGAAGTAAACCCAGGGTACCAGTCGGCCCTCCTGTCCCCAGAAGCCAGGATGGGCTTTGATAGTGTGGAATGAAACTATCTCTTTGCGGTCCTTAAATGGGTTTGGAATGGGATCCAAATTCGTAGGATGGGTTAAACTTCTCTATCAACACCACAGTGGCTTGAGTGTTTGTCTTGCAGAGGGGGACAAGACAAGGTTGCCCACTTTCCCCAATTCTATGTTGGATTACCAACAGAAGCAACCTTTCCCCTCCTGAGGCGGAAGCCGGGAGGTCTCTTTCTTTTACTTTGTGCATTTTAGCATTCTCCCTGTATTTTAACTTCGTGTGATTTACATCGCTTGATTAATAAGCGTTAGAGACTTAGAGACTTCCTTAGCGTTCCTAAGCGCTTTGTGTTCCTTCCCCCCTCCCCTGCCTCCGAACCGCCCTCGGCCGAGTATCGACGCCGAGGGCTGGGTTCCCGGTTTTTGGCGGCCATATTGGGTGTGGGCCAGGCGGGTGACGTGCTCTAGCAGCGCTTTAAAAAGAACGGCTATGACTCCGCGCAGCGGACGCGTACTGCGGACGCGCCGGATCTGCGCCGGAGTCGTGCCAGAGTCCTGCCCGTCTGCACCCGTCCGCTCCAGGACGGGACCAGGGGCCATGGACCCGACACCCACGCCTATAACTTCTGCAAGGGCCCCTCACATCAGGTATTCTGCGCAAACTCTGTTACACCTCAGACCAACCCCTCTCACAGAATGCTCCAGAGATTCCTGGCCGTGCCCTGAGGGCCCTTTCTCTTGCATATATTGCAAATACCAAGCCTCTCCTACAAAACCCAGCACTGAGATGTTAGATAAAAGGGAACAAACTCCACCTAAAGGGACAAAGGGGACAAAGTGCCTTCTCCTAAATGTTCGCTCCCTACCTAGACATCAACTAGAGGTATGGGACCTAATACATACTACTCAACCCGACCTTTGCTTCCTAACGGAAACCTGGTTGAAACCTCATAAGGTCCCTGCTATTGCTGTGGGGGTTCCTCTTGGCTACAAGTTTGTCCATTTTGACCGCCCAGAGAAAATAGGTGGTGGCTTAGCCATGATGCATAAAGAACATCTGAAGATCACAACACTAGAACAGAAGCACAGCCCCCTCTTTGAGATAATAATTTTTAAAATGCAATATGCCACAAACAGATTCTGGAAAGGAGCCTTAGTCTATCGTCCTCCGGGGCCCACTACAGGCTTCTCCCTTGCAATATTGGAACTCTTGGCCCCATATTTTAAAGCAAAAGAAGATTTCCTCCTTCTTGGCGATTTTAATGTCCACGTTGATAATTCCGCACTCCCTGAAACAATCTCCCTGGTTTCTGAATTATCTTCCCTCGGTCTGACTCTGCAAAACCACGAGCCCACCCATATAGGTGATCACCTTCTCGACCTGGTATTCACCAATTTCCCCAAAGTACAATGTCTTTCCCCGGTTCAAATAATTTGGTCCGATCACTTCATCGTGGAATTCTCAATATCTAAGGCGGATAAGCCCTCCAATAAAAACTCCCTACCACCTGTCTGGCGTCAACAGTGGCATAAAGTCACCGTAGAGGAATTGTAAAAGGAATGGAAGCAGCCCATTCCCACAGAGACAGATAGTATAGAGACCGTTTTAACCAAATTCAACAATTCCCTCAAAGAAGCAATTGACAAAATAGCACCTCTAAAATTACACAAACAATACCCTGCCACCAAACAAGAAACATGGTATACTGAGGAGCTTAGAACAGAAAAACAAAAATGTAGGAGGTTGGAAAAGAAGTGGAGAAAAACACGAACCGAAGAAAACAAGAAAGCACATCATGAGGCCCAGACTAAATATTACAAAAACATCAAACTTGCTCGGAGGAATAGCCTTTCTCAACAACTCGCAGAAGCGGGAAATCGTTCCAAGGAATTATTTAAAATTCTTCAGGAGTTCGTAAAACCTACCGCATGCAAAAGCCCTGATGACTTTTCCCAACAATTATGCGATGAAATCTCCTTGTTCTTTGAAAATAAAATCAATTTGATTTACGACAAAATTTTATTGGTCTCCAATCAAAATAGTAATAACTCTCTCTCCCCTTCCATCCTGCCCACACGGAGTAAACCACACTTACGATATTCCCAGCAGTCAATGACTCAGATCTCACCTCCCTTATGAGCCATATAAAATCTGGATCCCCAGATGATTTTTTTATCAGCTAAAATAACTGCCTCCCTGCAAAATCTGCTTAGGCCCCATATTCAAACACTGATCAACCATTCTCTTAGGGAAGGATCTGTGCCCACAGAATGGAAAAAAGCAGTGGTGAACCCAATCCGAAAGAACGCAGCAATTCCATGGACCGACCTTTCCAACCTCCGACCCATCTCCCTCCTACCCCTTCTCAGCAAGATGACCGAGAGACACGTAAACACTCACTTGTCCAAATACATCGAGGCAGCAGAAGGCCTAGACTTCTCTCAATCTGGATTTAGGCCCAATCACAGCACAGAATCTGCCCTCCTCTCAGTGACTGATAACATCAAGATGTCACTGGATGGAGGAAACACAATGATTCTAGTGCTGTTAGACTTATCCGCTGCCTTCGACACTGTGTCTCATGAGATACTTCTGGATCGTCTGAGGGAGAGGGGAATAGAAGGTGTGGCTCTTTCTTGGCTGGAAAGATTTCTTTCGGATCGCCAACAAGAGGTAAGATTGGGCTCTGTGATGGGGCGTCAATGAGAGAGACTACACGAGTTCTGGGTATACGTGGCTTTATTGAGATCAATCGTCTTTTAGTCCGGCTAGTTAGCCTTTCTCTCGCGAAAGTAGCGGGATCCGTGGTGAATTAGGTCTCCAACGCTCTTCCCGGATGATTCGTTCCCTCCTTCCTCGTCCTGCCGGCGGCCACGCACTTGGCTCTCCGTTGTGCCCAAGGAAGAGAGAGATAAGGGACTATATTAGACTGGGAGTAGGTAAACTCGTATTCCTAACACCAGGGACCGGGAGTGAGGAAGCACCCTACTGGTGTACAACCGAAAACGGAGTGCCACAAACGGTGAGGAGATCAAACAATACTAAACAAGAAGACTTAAGGGGGCGACCGGTTAACGCGGGTTCTCCCGCCTTCCCATCCAGCCCGCTACCCGGTCCCGTACCTGTCCAAGCCACGCTCCTCCCCTGGGAACGTGGCCGGGCGCTTCGCGGAGTCCGTAGCCGCTGGGTCTCTCGTTCCTCCAGCCTCCGGTGTCCGCCTGCTCTGGATCGTTCCTCTCAGTCGCGCCGTCTTCTCCTCCGTCTCCTTCGTCTCCGTCCTTCCTCCAGGGTTTGCCGTCCGTCCACCTCCTCGGTTCGCCTCCACTTGTACTTCCTGCTTGAGTGACGTCCTCCCTGGGCGGGGCTTGCGTTCCAGGTACATCCCAGTTAAAGGGCCCGGCTCCGGCCACCAGCGGCAGTTCGTCTTCGTCCGCTGCCCAGTTGGTCTGTGGAGAGGGGAGATTGTTAGGGACCCCTGATATCGGTGCCCACCAGTCCGTGCCCTCTGGAGACCCCTGAGCCGGCAGACCCGTCCCGTCACATACCACCCCCCCTGGCTGCTCCCGCTCGGGGAGAGGTGAGGACCGGGAGAGAAAGTCAGCGGCACAGTTGTCCCTACCCTTGCGATGCTGTACAGAGAAAGTAAAAGGCTGCAGGGACAGGAACCACCGGAGGACCCGGGCGTTATTACTTTTATTCCTGTACATCCACTGCAATGGGGCGTGGTCCGTGTACAGGATGAATGGCCTTCCCTCTAGGTAATACCGCAGCTTTTCCACCGCCCACTTAACCGCTAAACACTCCCTCTCAATAGTGGGATAGGATCTCTCTCGGGGGAAGAGCTTGCGGCTCACGAAAAGGATGGGGTGCTCCAGCCCGTCCTCCCCTGTTTGGGATAACACCGCCCCGATCCCTGTATCGGATGCGTCAGTGGCTAGGAGGAAGGTTTTCTGGAAGTTGGGAGAAATTAACACCGGGGCCGAGGTGATGGCTTTTTTCAGATCCTGAAATGCCTGCAAGGTCACATCTGTGGGATGCCTGAGGGAATGCGAGGAGCAGTCTTTACGGAGGAGGTCTGTCAAAGGAGAGGCCAGGTCAGCAAAAGATGGAATAAAGCGCCGGTAGTATCCTATTAAGCCCAAAAAAACCCTCAGTTCCCTTTTTGTGGATGGAAAAGGGGTATTTCCTATGGCCATGACTTTCCTTTCTTGGGGAGATATGAGCCCATCCCCTAAGACATATCCCAGATACTGTACCCTTTGAAAGGCGGCTCTTGACTTACGGGCATTAATGTGCAACCCTGCATGGCGAAGTGCGGAGAGTATTGTGGTGATGTGGTGTAGGTGTTTCGTCCAAGACGGGCTGAACACCACAATATCATCCAAGTAGGCTGAGCAGAAGCTGGCGTAGGGCAACAGTACTCGGTTCATTAATCTCTGGAAGGTTGCCGGGGCCCCGTGGAGCCCAAAGGGCAAGACCGTGAACTCAAAAAGTCCCAGATCGGTAGAGAAGGCGGTCTTTTTTCGGTCTTCCTCTCGGAGAGGCACCTGCCAGTAGCCCTTCGTGAGGTCAAAGGTCGTAATGTACACGGACTCCCCGATTTTTTCGATCAGGTCGTCCACTCGAGGGATAGGGTAGGCATCAAAGGCAGAGATGTCGTTTAACGCCCGAAAATCCATACAGAATCGGGACGACCCGTCGGGTTTGGGAATCATCACAATCGGGGAGGACCATGGACTAGTGGAAGGCCTAATGACCCCTAAACGCAACATATCCTTCACCTCGTTCCGGATAGCTTCTTTTTTCGCTGCGGGAACTCGATAGGCCTTCTGTCTCACTATCTGTCCGGGGGGGGTTTCAATGGAGTGTTCTGCCAAGTGGGTTTTTCCCGGAGAGTCCGAGAAAATGTCTTCAAAGGGACGGAGGGCCTCTTGCAGTTGCTCCGTTTGTACGTCTTGTAGATCAGGATTTATCACCAAGGAGCCCACTGTGGAGGTCTTCTGGCTGTGGGTCGGTATTAAGAAGTGGGCGTTTTTCGGAGGCGGACCAAGCCACTTCTTGAGCAAATTGATATGGTAGCTTTGTGTTTTGGAAGGGGTCACCTGCAGCTTATAAGTCGTGCGTCCTATGGTTTCCATTACGCGGTACGGGCCTTGCCACTCGCTCCTGAATTTACTGGTGCTGGAGGGCAGCAACACCAGAGCCCATTCACCCACTTGCAGCGTTCGTAGTTTTTTTCCGTGGTCATAATATTTCTTTTGCTTCTCTTGACTTTTTTCCAGATTTGAATGTGCGAGTTCTCGCAGTTTTCCGAGTTTGGATTTGAGCTGGGAGGTGTATTCCAATAAGGAGCGGTGGTCTTGGTTGTCTTCATGTATCCAGGCCTCACGGGTCATCTCCAACAAGGACCGGGGCTGGCGGCCGTACAATAACTCAAAGGCCGAATACCCCGTGCTACTTTGTACCTGGGCTCGTAACACGTACAAGGCCAAGGGAAGCAACCTGTCCCAATCCTGTTTTTCCGCCGTCAGCATTTTCTTTAGGGAGGTCTTTAAGGTGCGGTTGTATCTCTCCACCAGCCCATCCGTCTGGGGATGGTACACAGACGTGTGTAACTGGCGGATATCTAGAGTTGCACATACTTCCTTCATGAGGCGGGACGTGAAGGGCGTCCCTTGGTCGGTCACGATCTCCTTGGGGAACCCTACCCGGGAAAACAACTCGATCACCTTGTCGGCCACGTTTTTGGTGGTAGGGGAGGAGAGAGGAAAGGCTTCAATGAACCGGGTGGCGTAGTCCACGATAACAAGGGCGTGGAGGTGTCCCTTCTTGGTGCGAGGGAGAGGGCCTATCAAATCCATACCCACCCTCTCAAAGGGGACCCCTATGATGGGCATGGGTTGTAACGGGGCCGCTACTGGTTTATAGGAGGATTTTTTCTGACAGACCTCACAGGTTTGGCAATACGTCTCTACGTCCTTATATACCCCGGGCCAGTAGAAATACCGTAGTACCCCGTTAGTGGTTTTCTCCCTCCCGGCATGACCTGCTGTAAGATGCGCATGAGAGAAGAACAATATCTGCTCCCTGAAGGGCTGGGGCACTAACAGCTGCTGATCACCTCCCTTATTCCCTTCCCGGTACAACAGCCCATCCTTTATAATAAACCGGGGATAGGTGTCCCTGGTCTGGGATTGGTTGAGGTGGGCGCTTTCCCAAGCATTAAAGAGGGTGCGGTCGTTAGACTGGGTGAAGCGGAAGCTCCGATCTATAATCCAAGGGTCAGCACTAACTAGTCCCGAGATGGGCAACTCTCTACCCCTGGTTTCTTGTTCCATGGTATTTTTGAACATTCGGAGGAAGTCGGGGTTATCCACCCCCAATATCACATCTTCGGGGAGAGAATCAACCACCCCTACCCTCACCGTGCAGGAGGGCCCGTTATGGGGAGTTAAGGGTACTAGGGCCAAGGGATAGGGTCGGACCTCCCCGTGTATGCACCTGATGTGGACAAGTCGGTGGGGCAGATACTGGTGGGGCAACACCAAATGTTTTTTTACCACCGACTGTCGACATCCTGAGTCTAAAAGGGCATTAAGTGTAAAGCCATTCATCCCCACACGTACATAAAATGAAGCACCCATCTCAGCCGAGTACAGGACGCTCCGGGGAAGGTACCCAACATCCATGGGCTCTTCAGTTCTTTTCCGCGGGCACAGTCTGGCGATGTGTCCCCATTCGCCACACTCAAAACATTGGGGGCCTTTGGGAAGGGCCCCGTCAGAACGTGGGGTCTTGCCTCGGGGCAAGCCCGGGGGGGGCGCTGGTCTCTTCTCGCTTCTGCCCCCAGTGGGTGTTTTGATAGATTTCTCCGGTTCCAGGGGGTAGGCGCGGGGCTGGGCTCTCGAAAAATACTTGGCCATATCGACCGCTTGTTCCGGGGTTAAATGGGGGTGTTGTTTCAACCATTTTTGGGTCCCGAAGGGTAAAGCCTCCAGGAATTGTTCCATATATATTTTCGTCATAATCTCCTCCTTGGTGCTGGACTCAGGCCTGAGCCACTTGTCAGCGGCCATCTTCAGACGGAAATACAAAGTCTTTGGGTTTTCCCCCTGTACCCCTCTCTCTTTTCGGAATTTGCTTCTATAGGCCTCAGCATCGAGACCTAGGTGTTCCAGGATGACCTCCTTTATAACGTGGTACCCGGTCAGACCAGTGGGGTTGGCCACCTGGTAAGCGGCCTGCGCTTCCCCTGACAGTAGTGGAGCCAGGAAAAAAGGCCATTTCTCCTCGGGCCATCCGCAAGCCCGAGCCGCACGCTCGAAGTTGGTCAGGAAGGCGTCCGGGTCTTCCCCCGCAACGTATTTTTGTAAGGCCACCCCGGCCGAGCTGGAATATGGCAGCCGTCGTTCCAAGGGTATCGGTACCCCGGGATCGGGAGTGGTCTTTGGAAGGGACTCCAGGTGCGCTTTCATGGAGTTTTGGAAGAGCTCCCGGTCTGCCTGCGCAGATGTCATCTGTCTTTCCACGGCCCAGCTGAGTTTCTCTTGCCCCTGGATTAAATGTTGTACGAGGGCCTCCATCTTATGATCACCGACGACGGGAGATGGAAATCCCACTTCTGACACCAGTTGTGATGGGGCGTCAATGAGAGAGACTACACGAGTTCTGGGTATACGTGGCTTTATTGAGATCAATCGTCTTTTAGTCCGGCTAGTTAGCCTTTCTCTCGCGAAAGTAGCGGGATCCGTGGTGAATTAGGTCTCCAACGCTCTTCCCGGATGATTCGTTCCCTCCTTCCTCGTCCTGCCGGCGGCCACGCACTTGGCTCTCCGTTGTGCCCAAGGAAGAGAGAGATAAGGGACTATATTAGACTGGGAGTAGGTAAACTCGTATTCCTAACACCAGGGACCGGGAGTGAGGAAGCACCCTACTGGTGTACAACCGAAAACGGAGTGCCACAAACGGTGAGGAGATCAAACAATACTAAACAAGAAGACTTAAGGGGGCGACCGGTTAACGCGGGTTCTCCCGCCTTCCCATCCAGCCCGCTACCCGGTCCCGTACCTGTCCAAGCCACGCTCCTCCCCTGGGAACGTGGCCGGGCGCTTCGCGGAGTCCGTAGCCGCTGGGTCTCTCGTTCCTCCAGCCTCCAGTGTCCGCCTGCTCTGGATCGTTCCTCTCAGTCGCGCCGTCTTCTCCTCCGTCTCCTTCGTCTCCGTCCTTCCTCCAGGGATCGCCGTCCGTCCACCTCCTCGGTTCGCCTCCACTTGTACTTCCTGCTTGAGTGACGTCCTCCCTGGGCGGGGCTTGCGTTCCAGGTACATCCCAGTTAAAGGGCCCGGCTCCGACCACCAGCGGCAGTTCGTCTTCGTCCGCTGCCCAGTTGGTCTGTGGAGAGGGGAGATTGTTAGGGACCCCTGATATCGGTGCCCACCAGTCCGTGCCCTCTGGAGACCCCTGAGCCGGCAGACCCGTCCCGTCACAGGCTCCCACCGTTCTATCTCAAGGGAGCTCACCAAGGGAGTGCCACAGGGCTCATGCCTAAGCCCCACACTCTTCAACGTGTATGTGGCCCCCTTGGCGGATATTGTAAGATCTCATGGGTTCACCCCTGTGTCGTACGCTGACGACACTCAGCTTTTGTTCCCCTTTAAAACCCTGATGCCCGCAATACAAAAATCTTTTGCGTACGGAATGAGGGCAATATCTTACTGGATGGCCACTAATCGCCTCCAGTGTAATGTAGGCAAGACTGAGGTAATGCTGTTTGAGGAGGCCACACTTTTGTGGTCCCCAGATTGGTGGCCCCCGGATTTAGGACCAACCCCAAGCCCCAAACAGATTGTCAAAAATCTCGGTGTGCACTTCGACAAATCACTTCTGTTTAAAGAGCACACAAATCAAGTAGCAGGTTCCTGCTTCCAGGTCATTGGACTGCTACGACGAGTCTTCCCATTTCTATCAGATTCTTATGGGAAGACTCTCGTCCAGGCCTTGGTTATAAGTAGACTGGACTACTGTAATGGCCTGCTGGTCTCGGCAAATGAGGAACAACTACAGAGACTACAGGTGGTCCAGAACACTGCTGCGAGACTAGTTCTCAACGCCCAGCCAAGGTCTGCATCACTCCCCCTCGTGCAAAACTCCACTGGTTGCCAATTAGACAGCGTGTAAAATTTAAAATCTGCTGCACTATTCACAGATGTTTGTTTGGCAATGGACCTAAATATTTAAAAGAAATATTCAAACCCTACAAACCCAGTCGTACCCTGCGCTCCAGCAGTCAGCAACAACTCCAGGTTCCTAGGATAAAAAAAGCTAGGCAGGGAGGGCGAGCCCTGTCCTACAAAGGCCCCATCCTTTGGAACTCACTGCCCCCTGCTCTCAAAAATATTATCAATTTTCAATCCTTCAAGAAGTCCCTGAAAACGTTTTTATTTGTCGCCTGTTAGGTTTCTCCCCCCTTCATTTCTCTGTTTAGTATAAGATCCTGGCTCCTTGGTAAAGCGTAAGCGCGGAGATACCCTTTCGGGGGTTGACTTCCAGCGCTATACAAGAGTACAAATAAATAAATAAATATTCACTTTGGCCCTGGAGGATACAAGTTGGGGAAGAGTGGGACGAATGGATCTCGCTATATGTGGATGATATCCTTCTATATGTCAGGAAACCAAAGCAATTGGTTGACAAAATACTACAAATATTTTGCATATACGGAGAGCACTCAGGGTTGAATCAACTAGGACAAATCACTCCTCTTTCCCTTGGCGAGCAGAGTGCGTGTGTTAAGAACCAGGTGTGTAGTGCCAGTTGTAGAACAAGGCTTTAAATACCTAGGGATTTATATAACAAAAGATGCCCAGGAGTTCTATCTGGGCCTGCAACTAGACAGACTCCAAATGGACGCCAAACACTGGCGAAACTTGGCCCTAACCATGATGAGCCGAGTAGCGCTGTTGAAAATGATGGTTCTCCCCCGACTACTATACGCAATGCAAAGCACACTATACAAGGCTCCTGCCTCCTTCTTTCAAAGGGTAGATTGGGAACTGCAAGGTTTATTGTGGTGCAGATCTGCACCGCCGATAGCATTGCATAAACTCCAGTGATGGATTTGTGAAGGAGGACTGGCAGTGCCTGACATTAGTAGCTAGTACTGGGCAGCCCAATCAGTCACAGTAAATGGGTGGATGTTCGGAGAGAGGGCCGAAATAGCATATAGGGTGGACAGATTGGCCATGGATAAGAAGGGAACTTGGGCAATACTATACACCAGGCTAGCAAGGAGGAATCTACCAACACACACTCAGACTGTGATAAATGCATGGCATGCAGTAACAAAATACCTGGGATGGGAAGGCAAACTCACAGGGATGACACCCCTCTGGGATGGTGATCATCTGAAGGGAGTTTGCAACTGGAGGTTCTTCACCAAGTGGGAGCTGCTGGGCCTGGAAACTCTGGGGGACGTGTGGAGAGGAAGGGCATACATTACATTAACAACCCTCCAAACGGAATACGTAATGGGTAATGGGGAATGGCTAAAATCCATCCAATTATGACATGCCCTGCGAAAACACATCTGCGAAGGGGAGAATATGGAAGAAGCCGCTCCTTTAGAAGATATTATACTGACTGAACAGCTACAGGAAAAAGCCATTTCCTTGCTGTATAAGAAGATAATCAACAACACCCCGGACATACTAGGCACACTGAGAAGCATCTGGGAAGAAGATGTGGGCCTGATAGAGGAAGAGGAATGGGCGGAAGTATTACAAGGCCCTAGAGAGGTAGCAGTATGGGCAACGTTCCGATTAATACAACTGAAAATTCTCCATAGAGTGTATTCCCCAGATCGGTGCTGTACCGAATGGGATATAGTGAAGACACAAGTTGCCATAGAGGGTGTGGGTCGGAAGGGACCTTTTATCATTTATTATGGGAATGCCCAATGCTACAGACATATTGGCAGAAAGTAGGAGAGGTGATGGCAGCAATTGTGGGTACAGGGGTACCAATAGTGCCAAAATGGTTCCTATTATTGACCTTGGGGGAAGAGGACTGGACAAGACATGTAAGACAGTGGTTGGCATTAGCAGCTGTGGTTGCGAAATGGAATATTGCAAGGAAATGGGGGAAACTGCCATTCCGATATTAGAAGAATGGAAAAGTTATCTAGATTGGCGCTGGCAGGCAGAACGTGCAAGATATAGGAGCAGAGGGTGCCCAAGGAAATGGGAGAAGATATGGGGGGCCTGGCAGACTTACCGAGGCCTATAGGGAGTTTACCGCAAATAGCAATGGTCATAATCACCTGTCATCGTTGTAGTAAATAATAATGTATAGCTGATTCCTAACAAAGTGTATTAACAAAAGAAAAAATGGCAACACAATATAACTGTTCCTTATATGTAATGTCCATTGATTATGTACCAATAAAAAGAGTTAAAAAAAAGATGAAGAAAAAAAAAGATTGACTATTAAGGCTCAAATGGTCATGCAAATGTATGGCTCTTGTTATAACATTTTCCTGAAGCATCTGAGACTGGTAGCGTATTCATGAGCAGCCTGCAGTTTATCAAATGAACTGTGTATCATATTTCATGCATTTGACACATCAAATGTGCTGCTGTGTGTATTTGGTCTTATAGTGTTTATAGAAAGACAGTAGTATGTCTCTCTTTATTTATGTGCGGTTGCTTTTTGACCCTCTGGAGTGATTGCGAATCGTATTTGCACATTTGAATGAATAGAACTATCCCGCCAAAACTCTGCCAGCTAAACACAAAACAAACAAAGGTAGTGTAAGCTTGAGAACATCCTACGTAGGTTGTTCTGCTGGTTTTGCTTCTCAGCCAAACAGCGTTGTTGCCAACTTTGTCTTGTTTTGCAGATTGCAGTTTGATGTTACTATTTTTTCTCCCTCATTTATTACAGTAAAAGGGGAAAAGACAGTATTCTCCGAAAAAGAAAAGAAAATGTATATGCCTGAATGTTCATTACTATTGACCTTTTAAAAAGCAATTATGTATTTATATATATGTGTGTGTATATATATATATATATATATATATATATATATATATATATACATATCACCAACAGAAAATGTACGCAGCACTCCAGGAATTATTAATGCATCAATACCAATACTTTATTCACCATTACCATTATGGTTTTTTCAGTGAATTTGCAAGATTTTTTAAATGCTAATTCCTAACTATAACGTGTGTGAAACCTATGTTTTTTTCTGTAAATTTCAAAGGTTTTTTTAAATGCTAATTTATGAATGTATTATTATATTATTTATTTAGTTTTTTAACAATATGCTACCTATGTATATAATGATAGATTTACTGTATCCTGCAATATGGAATGGCTCACCTTTTTTTAAAAAAAATGTTTAGATATAGTTGAACAGCATAGTTAATATCTTCTACAAACCTCTAAACATTGTTTATTTTATTTTTTTAAGGGTTTTTTACCGTGCGCGCACCGTAAGCTTACGGTGTGTGCACGGTACGGTACAAGTACGGTGCGCGCATGTAGTTTGCATGCGTACGTGCTCCGTGTGTGCATGCGTACGTGATTTACATATGCATGCGTACTTTGTCTGCGATGCATACGCGCGTGCTACGTACGCACATGTGCGCGTGTTCTTTTTGCGCATGCGCGCGTGCTCCGTACGCAGGTCCGCCGTACGCGCATGCTCCGAATTCGCATGCGAGCGTGCATCATATGCGCGTGCTCCGTACGCGCATGCGCGCATCTTACGTACGCGCATGCGTGCTTGTACTGTGCGCGCACGGTAAGTCATGTGATCAAGAAACAACACTTTTCATTGGTTTAAAGTACTTTCATTTCCAGAAACTTCCAACACCACACCCATTCCCCTCATTATTACTTCTGATTCCCTGGGAGAAGGAACTGAACTGTTTTTGTGATACAATGGCAGAACAGCAGTCATCTTCTGGGAGTGAGCAGGAGAGCCTTGTCAGACAGAGACAGAGGAAACAATTTTTTACATTTCCACAGGGGCAGAAGAAAGTGAATGCTCCCAAAGTCACCTGCATTCTTTGTAAACATGTCTTATCTAGAGGAGATCCTAAGAAGAAGTACTCTTTTAGTACACTATGATCAGGCACGTTAGGGATGTACATCCTGTGACTTATGCTCGAGCCACTAGAGAAAACCCTCCTGCAACTTCCTCTGCGGTGGCAGCTTCACCTTCTTCTGCTCCTCTGGACATTCACCCTCTGTTTGAGAGGGTGCATATACGTTGCAATACGTGTTATGCTCTTCTTGCTTTGGGGGAGACCAGCATTCCTCTAATAGAGAACAAGATACAGCAGCACACGTGCGGCACCGTATAAATTTTGCCATTCTTTCCTTCCTCTGTCCCTCTATTAACACAACGGCTCTTTTTAGAGCCACCTAACATCTAAAATATATATATATTTTTTTTAATAATTTTTTTTCCCCCGACGTGCGCGCATGGTGCGCGCACCCCTTGTGTTTTTAAATAAAATAAAATGTTTTTTTCACCCTTCAGGGTCCTTCAGGGACCTCATGTCAAAAGGTCGGGGGTCAGGAACTCTGTACCCTGCCCCCTTTTCACGTTCTCCACAATTTTTTAAAAATTGAAACACACCTTTCTAAATGATTTCTACCCCCAACATGACTTCTGCCTGCTAGCATAGCATTAGATCATGTAACAGTTGTGTGTGCAGAGACGTCAGAAGTTCAGCACATAATGTTTCTAATCCAAAGAGCAAGAGTACATTTCACAGATGAAGGGAACAGAGTCTTCCTCTTGATCTTTAGACACTGGATCGATACTTACTTATAGGTACCAAAAAACAATCAATTAACACAATGGCTCTTTTTAGAGCCAACCAACACCCAAACACTTAATTTTTTTTTTTAATTCTATTTTTTATACGATTTTTTTGTCACATCTCTATGCTTCCCCTGCGCAGGCCTACAAATTGCAGCCATGCGCCAGCGCAGGTTCCCTTGCACCATGGTACGAGGATGCCTGCATGGTGGGGAGATTTTTCTTGTGCAGGAAGGGGCACCTTCCTGCACAAAAACAATCACAAGAGGCTTTTTCCTCTTTCAATGCGTGCTGTAGAATGGAGGACGCACTAAAATAGGAAAAAACGAGGAGAAATAAAAACATTTCTCCTCGTTGTGCCTCGCAACACCACCTCTAGGGTTGCTTAGCATCCACACACATCTCTAGAGTTACGATTTCTCGTAAACCTGGAGATGTGTCTAGTTCTTTGTGTGTTGCGTGAGAACACCCAAAACAACACCCATGGAACGCCCCTTCAACGCACACTGCTGCGTGTGAAGTGGCTGTATATACGAGGAGAGGAAAAGTCACGTAGGGTGGCTTTTCCTCTCCTTGTAAATATGAAGGAGCTCCCTGCGCCACCAGTACGTTATGAAAAGTGACGTAGTGGTGGCGCAGAGGCCTTGTTAATCTACCCCAGAGATGTAATGGAAATTAAGGGTAAGACAGACAAAGGGAGAGAGACAGAATCAGACACAGAGAGCAAGGAACTGAGAAGGAGTAAGGCAGTTAGAATGACTGAGACACATGGAGACAGGGAGACATACATGTTTGAAAAAGTATTGATGGAGGCAGTAAACCTAGGGGAGTAGTAAAGAAGGAGTGAGGGAGTTACGAAACAGCAGTAAAGGAAGAAGACAGAGAGAAGGGGAATGAGAAAAGCAGAGTGAGGAGAAGTGGAAAAAAGGGAGCATGAAAGTGAAGGGGTGAGAAATACAGATATTTCAAACTTACCTGACCAACAAAATAACTTAATTATAAATAAATGTTTTTTTTTAATTGCTAGAAAAAAGTATTCATTTTCCTAAATTTTCTTTCTCGATCTGAAAAAAAAGAAAAAAAGTATTAATATTTAACAATACATTTTAGAATACAGTACACATATTTTCATATTTAACAAAGTAATTGTTTGCCCTTTTTTTGCTGTTGTCAGAATATATTGAATTTCACTGCAAATTGTGAAATCAATTGCATTCATCACTTAACAGCGGGCAAAAAAATTAACAATCTGAAAGATTGTTTAAAAAAAGCCCTGAATCTCTTCTCAGTAAAACATACCTTGATAGAAATGTAACATATATAATAAAAATATCTTCTAAGAACAATAACTATTTGCAATAAATAACGTCTGTAAATCTTGTTGCTTAAGCACATACACCAAAATAATATCTGTCAAAGAAGTCCACAAGAGAAATTGTTACCTTTCCATGAGGCCAAATGGTAATGTTCAGATGCTGCAATTTGTATCTAAAATGTTGGTTTTAGAAAAATTAAATAGGAATTTGGTAATTCTGCAGGCAAACGTTGCTTGAAAATCAATTGAGACTCATTACACAGTGTCCAGCCTTTTTCACATTTTAGATAAACTGTAATGACTAGAAGTTATAGAAGGTCCATCATGGAAAATTATTGCAACTGCAACAAAAGTTTTTCCAGATATTGATAATTGATGTCCTGTAAACTTCTTTATTAAAGTGTCCAATTTTGTACCATCAGCTCTACAACGTTGCATCATTAAAATTACATACTGTCCATATTTATTTAAAAATAACGTTAATAACATGTCTGATTTACATTGAGAACATTCCATGTTTTGATTGGCATCTTTAACTAATTTACTAAAAGTCACTGATTTACTCTCTGGTAATGTTAAATATATGAACCTTTCAGAATCAATTTTGAAGCTGCATGTGTTCAAACAGTTTTCACAACTATGTTCCCATTTATAAGAGAGACCAAACATATTTTCTATTTCTACCCCTTCATCTTCCAGTACCATAAGCATATACATCAAGAATTCCTGTGCATCTTGCTGGACATTTTGAGTAAACTGTGTACATCCTGAACATACATCTAAAAGTTTTCTAACATCAGAAGCACTTTCTATTTTTGTTTTATCATTACTCAGCTTCTCAAAAAGAAAACTCAGCAGAGAACAGAATCTTTTTTCATGATTTAGTATTATCTGCTCTTGCAAACTTTCAAGATAAAATACAACATTCAGCACTACATTAGCGTAGCAGTTGACACCAGAGCTATTTTCAAAATGACAACCAACAACCTCTTCAACATTGTCCTTTTTCTTTTTGCTTGGAATCACATCACTCTCCTTTTGTTTTCTCTTTTGTACATCCTCATTACAGATATTCTCAATTCTCCTTTTCCGACAAACAACACGTTTTTCAAACACAGGATACTGACCTAAATGAGGAGCATAGCTTCTTCTTAATCTATTATATTCCTTTACACAGTTTGCATCAGCACTAACTTTTGACTCATCAAAGTCTATCATGAATAAACCAGATATTTTTTTCACGCGTGACAAAGCAACATATGCCATACCTTCTTTAAACACAGTAGATCCAATGTTTACAAAAGCACTATCTACAGTTAATCCTTGAGATTTGTGAATAGTTACAGCATATGCTAGAGAAAATGGAAACTGCTTCCTACGTACATATAAGTCTTTCACAAGCAAGAAACGAACTGAACAACGACAAATGTCTTTAACCTCTTCAATCTGATCAAATTTTATTTTTAAAAATCCAATTCCATCTTTTTTCTGGTAATTAACAAAACCCACAACTTTACCCATAGCTCCATTAACTAAACCTTTTTCTACATCCAAATTACGTCTTAAAATTACTCGACAGTTCATACATACATAAAGATTTTATTCTAAACCAGCTGTTTTTGAAATGTTTTTCTCTAGAGAATCCAATTTAGTTGTCAATTTGCTTGTCAATATAATAGTTATTCCTTCATGTTGTATTTTATCCACAGCTTCCAGTTTGACAATCTCTTCATTTTCCAATTTCAAAAGTTCTTGATTGAATACAGAGCATTCATGTAGTGTTGGCATTAAGCAGATTACAGTATTTTTTCCAGCAATTTTCTTGTATATTTTCTCTGGAACAATTTGTTCTGTTGGGAACAAATTACACAGCAATCGACTCTGTAAAGCTTTTCTGCCATGTTCTGTGAGTAGTCCAATTCTGATATCTTTGAGAATACTTGCATAATCATCATCATTTGCTGCCGCATATTGGTAATGAGTTCTTTATACTCAAAGTATGTCCAAATATTCACATTACCTATACTTCCTAACAACTTTTTCGTGTCTTCATGTGTAAGAGTTTGAAATACTGGTTGTCCTTTAACTGGAGTGAGCTGCAGAAGATCCCCAAAAACTATAACATGTTTTCCTCCAAATAGCACGTCATAGTTTGTCTTTAGAATTTGCTGCATTCTTAAATGCACAAAGGCAAGCATTAAGTTTGATACTATGCTTACCTCATCAATGATGAGAACTTTCATTTTTTTCAATACTCTTGCAACTTCAAAACATGCTTCTCCTGTTAGCTTGTGGTATTGTATTTTGTTCTCATGCTCTACTGGTAACATTAGCAAACGATGGAGGGTAATTCCTTTTATGTTATATGCTGCTAACCCAGTTGGAGCAGTAACAACACAAGACAAAGTTGAATCTGTTTTTTTCTGTAGGTAGCTTCTAATTACTTTAATCAAGAAACTTTTTCCAGTTCCGGCTTGTCCACTCACATACATTCTGATTGGTTCAAATGATGTGCATGAGCACTCTTTATTTTCATGTAGTAATCCATGATCAATTTGTTTTGTGACTTCCTCATAAATTTGTTGTTGTTCATCATTCAGCTGCTGTTCCAAACTTGGTAAGTTTATTAAATCTTCCTGAGCTTGATTCATAGCTGTTTCCACTTCAGTCATGGCTATTGCAGCTTCATTTTCTACGATTGTTTGTCCTAGGGGATCTTGACTGAGCGTCCCAGAACTTTGACTGTCTTGAGAACTGTCTCTAGCTACTTCAGCTGCAATTGTTGCTTCTTGTTTAATTTCTTCATTTAACATTCCTACATAAGTTGTGAAAGTACTCCATTCGATGGTATCTTTGCATGCATTAAAGGAATCTTCATAGCTTTGAAAATGTCCAAGTAATTCATCCTCTGAGCGCCATGGTTTAAACAACTGTAAAAGTGCTAAGTGGTAAAATTCCTTCTTGTCAGTAGTGTCGCAACTCATCTTTTTGTGATGCATCAAACTTCCTTTTGTTTGTTTTACCAAACATCCTTCCTCACCAATGACTTTATATTTTCCATTGTTGATGTCTTCTGTTGCATTCCGTTTATAAATGTAGTTCTGCAGCACTTCATAGAGACACATGTTCTCAAGATGATGACTTCTCTTTGGGTAATATGTGTCCAACATGTTTGTTCTTAAAATGGCTGTACTTTCAGGTTCGAACTCTGCTAAATATTCAATTTCTCGAATAGATTTCAGTACCCGATTTCTCATTCCTGCAAGGCCTAAACTTACCCAAATTATTCTTCTGGATTTGGAGTACAGACTTGCAGGTGATAACCTATCTGAGCATTCGTAGGATCCAATTTCTCGATGCGATAACATCTTTAAACTGAAACTGTATAGCTTTTTACTGACAGTCTTCTCGTGAGAAATCTCTTCCCACATTTCTTTCAATTCCGTTTTCTCAGATTTAGTGATGTAAGATGTGACATACCGAGCAACAGCAATAGAATTGTCAGCTACATACTGTATATCCATGTTAGCATTCCACATGGATAAAATGACTGGGTTGTAGTCATTTATATATTTTGACTCTTCTTTTCTTCTTAGGTTGTAGGTATTCTTTTTTTTTTTGAAACCGTTTATTACAAAACTCAAAAAATATACAAAGATGGGCCTACAACCTTCCGTCCGGCCGCTAGTAAACAAAAGGAGCATATGATACACATTGTAGAGCGCGCGTTGCGGCTAAGGAAGATACACAGGAGTTAGCAGCGTTGATAGCCACACCATCCGGACCCCACTGTACGGTTTCATTTTAAACTGAAATAGCAACCAGAAAAAACAAAAACCACAAGGCAATCTACAATCAGAAATAGCAGCATGTGCTCCCCTGAGAGGGGGACCCTACCAATCCATAGGAGTATCAAGAAGGGGAAGAGATCAGGATTAGGGCTGGGTAAAACTCAATGCCCGGAACAGGGAAGATGGGTCGGCTACGGGGATGGGGCAGGCGACGGATCGGGCAATAACGGTGGAGTACAGATTCCCCCGCGGTAGGCGTTCCAGGGGCCCCAGACTTTCACCCATGTCCCAGGCTTACCTCTCGCAACATACACCACCTTTTCCCGAAACATGCACCAATCCATATGTTCCTTCCAGGCCGAGACAGTCGGGGACCTCTGAGATCCCCACAGTTGAGCAATATCACGCTTGGCCACCATATATCCCAGAGTCACCCACCACGTCTGTGGCGCCGAGTAGTCGGTAGGTTCCCACACATTCAACAGGCATCTCCTCGCTTCGGGTAGCAGCACAACATGCGTAACCACACGCAGGACCTCATGCACACCACGCCAGAATCGCTCCACCTCCGGGCATTCCCACAATATATGCAGAAAGGTCCCCAAAGCGCCACACCCACGCTTACACAACCCGTCCACAGCATATCCCATACGCAGAAGCCTCGGCCCCGTCATGTAGACTCTGTGGAGTATCTTGAGCTGGACGAAGCGAAGGCGGGCCGGTATGGCCACCTCTTTCGGGGAGGCCACCGCAAGGGTCCAGTCCTCGTCGTCCAGCTCCAGTCCATCGGCAACCCAAGCCTCACGAAGGGCAGTCAGCAATCCCGTGCGGTCATTGATCAGTTTTTTGTAGATCAGTGAGATCGTGCTGTCCGGAACGTGTCCATCCAGCACTCTATCCTCAAGGGGGGAACACTCCGGGATGGATGCAACGTCCGGGAAGACGGAGCCCAGTGCATGACGGATCTGCAAATACCGAAAGTACTCCCTGCCATGCAAGTGGAATTCCGTCTGCAGCATCTCGAACGTTTTAAATCCTCCCCTCGTCCAGAGATCCCCCACCTTGGTAATGCCTATCATGTCTCACTTCTCGAAGCCCTTCGAGGTCCACAGGGAGCCCAACTGCTCGGACGCGTATAGTGGTGACGCCCGGGTCAGACGATCCTTCCACCCCATCGCCACATTAGCCGCGTGCCACACTCGCACCATGACACACGTGGGGCCGGTCAGCCGAGCGTCGGGCGTGCTGGAGTAGAGCGCTCGATTATAGTCCCCACCCGGGAGTAGCATCTTATCCATTTCGAATGCCGGGTTTAAAGCGGGCCCATACAGGCCGTGATTAATCGCAGCCAGCTGGGAGGCCCAATAGTATCGTTTGATATCCGGGAGGGCAATCCCGCCGTCATACCATGGGAGCGTCAGCTTCGCCAGGGCGATACGCGGCCTCCCGTCCCAGAACAGGCGGCGCTGCAAACTCTCCACCTCACGGAAGTAGCGCGCTGGGACGGGGTCCATGGTATTCTGCAAAGCGTAGAGGAAGCGCGGCAGAGACATCATCTTAAACAATGCCGCCCGGCCAAGCGGCGAGAGCGGCAAGCGCCGCCAGCGCGTGACATCTTCCTTCAGGCGCTGGAGGGGGGGAAGCAAGTTCCGATCATACCGGGCCTCCGGGTCCAGAGTAATGAAGACACCCAGGTACCGAAATCCCTGCGGGGCGATCTGGATCAGACAGCCCCGCGGGAGAATGGGCGCCTCCCCAGAGAGAACATACATGCACGATTTAGCCCAGTTGATGACAAGGCCAGAGTTACGACCAAATGAATGCAAAACATCAACCAGTACTATAAGTGAGTTACGTGGGGAAGCTAGGTACAAGAGGATGTCATCAGCGTATAGGGAGACGCGGTCCTCATGCTCGGGGGTCCAACGGAGACCACGGATGGAAGGCTCCCACCGCAGCCACTCTGCCAGGGGCTCCAAGGCAAGCGCAAAAAGGAGCGGCGATAAGGGGCAGCCCTGCCGCGTGCCCCGGCCCAGCTCGAACGGAGCCGATACTCTACCGTTCACCACCACCTGCGCCAATGGGCCCGAATACAGCAATTTGACCCAGCTGATGAACCCTGCGCCAAAGCCAAACTTCGCAAGCATCGCCCAGATGTATGGCCATTCAAGCGTATCAAACGCCATGGTGGCGTCCAGGGATGCCAAAATGGCCGGCTCCCGTATGTACTGAACACGTGCAAGCACCCCATGCAAACGCCGCAAGTTAAGAGCTGTGTTACGATGGGGAATAAAGCCGGACTGATCCTGGTGAACCAGTTCGCCCACCACGCCGACCAGCCGATTGGCCAGGACCTTGGCGAGAATTTTAGGCTCCGCGTTCAGTAGCGAAATGGGCCGATAGGATGTAACCCGGTCCCGAGGTCTCCCTTCCTTGTGGATAACCACGATTGTAGCCAGACGCTGGTCCAGCGGGAGGGAGCCCACCGAATGGGCCTCCAGGAACATCGATCGGAGATGTGGTGCCAGCGCATCCGGTCTCAATTTGTACAACTCGATGGGGAGACAATTAGGACCCATGGCCTTGCCGGAAGCGACCGAACGTATGGCGAGGGCGATTTCGTCGGAGGTTGGAGCGGCGTCCAACGACACTCTGTCCTCCTCCGAAAGGGAAGGCAGCGCGATATCCCTGAGCAGGGTACGGGAATCCTCTTCAGAGCAGGAAGACACCGGGGAATACACCCCACGAAAATAGTCCGCGAAGCAGGAGACAATTTCTTCCGGCTCAGTAACACACACACCGTCTGTTTTCTCAATCAGCGGGACTACACGACTCGCTCTCTCCTTTTTGTCCAGCCACGCAATCAATTTACCAGCCTTATCACCCACATCATACAATCTCCCCTGTTGCTCTCTACTGAGGCCCCTGGCTGCCTCCGTGACGAGGGCCCTATAGGCCGCTTGCTTGAGTTGGAGGACATGCAATACGGCATCCGTCACCCCACTTTCTAGATTACCCTCCAACTCGGCTATCTCAGCTTCCACCCGGGTCACCTCCTCCCGCTCGCGCCTCCGGGTGTGGGAAATGAGGGACAGGGCCTCTCCTCGTAGTACTGTCTTGAATGCCTCCCACAGTGAGACAGCCTAAGGCACGGACCCCACATTCTCGTCAAAGTAGCGCTGGAGGGATTTAATCAATTCAGCGCGAATAGTGGGGTCGCGCAAGTACCAGGGATTGATCGGGACCACCCTACCCTCACCCCTCGGAAAAAGGTCCAGGTGTAACAGGAGCGGGGAATGGTCCGAGATACCCCGTGCCAAATGGCGCACCTCTTCCACCCTCCCAACATAGGCCGCCGGGACCAGGACATAATCTAGTCGTGAGAGACTACCATGGGCCCCCGAATGGAAGGTATACTGTAACTGCGTGGGATGTTTTAAACGCCAGCAATCCACCAATCCCAAAGTGTCCAATAGACCAGAGAGCCACGCTTGGGCCCGGGGGAGGTCCCTAGGGGGGTGACGATCCACAGTCCCGGAAACCACCGCATTAAAATCCCCCCCCACCACCAGAATCCCCCCCGGAAGGCCAAGGAGGAGGCGCCCCAGGTCCGCAAAGGTAGTCGACTGCAGCCCCAGTGGGACGTATACTGACACAAAAACCACCACTTTGCCCTCCATCCTTCCCACCAAGACCGCGTAACGTCCCCTGTCGTCATGGAGCACCTCATCAATCTCCAGCGGAAGCGAGTTCTTAACCATGATGCCCACACCCCTTGAGCCAGACGTAAAGCCCGAATGGGCCACTAGGCGATAGCCACGCCGATTCATGGCGCAGAAGGAGTTGCCAATGAGGTGTGTCTCCTGCAGAAAAACTACATCGGGCGAGATTCGCTTCAAGAACTGCAGGACCACCCCACGTTTAATCCTGTCCCCCAGTCCATTCACGTTCCAGGACAACAGAGTTAGTTCCCTACCCCCCATCATAGACAAGAGCCACCATTCGTCCCCCCGAGAGCACTATAGAGCTAGCACAATGATACTTTTGCCTTGTGGTGAAAACGAACAACACCCCCCCCCATCCCTACCCACCCACCCCAACAAAACTCCCCCCTCCCTGCACCCCTGCATGAGCCCGAACAGCCCCCCCAACGTGCAGTGTGCCTGTCGCCCCATATATATAATAAAAACTAGCTAAGCCCCCTAGAGGAGGAGGGAGAACCCCCAAGAGACCCCACACAACCTCCATAGGAGGGGAAATTATACAGACAGATGCTGAATCGAGAGTGGCAACATTTTTGTCCAGAGTGAAGCCCAACATCACCCCCTCAGTCCCGATCCAGTGTGCCGTCTCCCCCTGCCGCCCCCCCCGCCCCCCAGGTCACGATCCCCAGACAGAGTGTCCAGCCAGTCTCTGGCCGCCTCGGGGCGATCAAAAAAGTGCGTGCGACCCTCTACCTCCACTCGCAGCTTGGCTGGGAAGAGCATTGCGTATTTAAGGTTCAAGTCCCGAAGACGGCGCTTGACGCCCTGGAAGCTCAGTCTCTGCTTCTGGACCGCTGGGGTGAAATCCGGATAAAAGTTCACCTCCATGTTGTCAAGCTTAACCGGCCCCAACAGTCTGGAGGCTTGCAGGATAGCGTCTCTGTCCCGAAAGTTGAAAATCCGGGCAATGAGGGGCCGCGGAGGGGCTCCGACCTTCGGCCTTCCCCCGGGAACCCTGTGGGCCCGCTCCACCACGAAGAATTTACTCAGCCCCCGTGGCTGGAGATGGGTAGCGATCAGGTCCTCCACAAATAGGTCCGCCGCCGCTTCCTCCCGTCCCTCGGGTACTCCGATGATGCGGATGTTGTTTCTCCGGGCCCGACTCTCGGAGTCCTCCAGGCGCCGATCCATAAGCGCGCTCGCCTGACTAAGCCGGCGCACCTCTGTTTGTAGCGCCGCCACATCAGTAGTAAGGCCCGATGCGGTGTGGGCCAAAGAATCAACTCGGTCGTTGGTCTTGGAAAGATCGGCCCTCACCAGGCCAACATCCACGAGGACCGAGTCGATCTTCTGTGCCAGTGTGTCGAACCGCTGGCCTACCGAGGCCTTCATCTCGGCAATGGCGCCCATGACATCCCGCAGAGTCAGATCCGTGGGCAGGTCCGGGGCATCAGGAGGGTCCTCAGGGGATTTGTGCGGTCCGCCGGGAGATCCCTTCTGGAGGGTATAGCGGTCCATACTGTTGGCCTGATGGGTGGTGCCACGCCGGGTCGGCTTGGTCTTTGCCCGGTCTCCATCTTGTTTGGTGGCCATGGCCACTAGTCTCCCGGTCGCACCAGTCACGTCGTGAAGGGCAGGCAATCAGGGCCACAAGCTCCGGGGGGGGGCCACCCCCGATCGGCGGGGTGGGTCACAGCCAGTGGGCAGGCCAAGTCTCCCAGCGAGACCACACCAAAACAAAGAGCCCCGCGACCCAACCCTGCAGTGATTGCAAGGGGGTGCGAAAGCGAAAGCGCGGGGTGCGCGACTCGCCAGGCCCGGCCCGCCGCTGTTGTTCACTTTGTCACTGGGTCACCCCTCAGCGCAAATCCGGGGTCTGGCGAGGAGAAGGCCGCAGACTTCAATCGGTGCTCACTCCGGTGTCCGAGGTCCGATTTGACAACGGGAAACGGGTGCCACCTCAGCTCAGGCTCACTAACACATTCCCCTCATCCGAGACAGGATAAATTCAGGATAGTCGTGGGAGGTTGCGGAGGTCCTCGGGAGCCTCGCACCTACACGGCCATCTTGGTTGCGCGCTAGGCTCCTCCTCGGTTGTAGGTATTCTTAGGTGATTTTCTTGTAATAGTATGTCGCACAGCTGACATAAAACTGTTTACTCTTCCTTTTGAAAGAACAAGTCGTGGAAATCCAAATCGACATTTTGTTTAGAATTTATCTTTACTCTTGTACTTTCTTCGACATTATTTTCCACACCGATGACTTTGGAAACGTAAAACTTGCTCTTTTAAGTTTTTTTCTTCTGTGCTTTTAGGTATAGCACATGTTGCATATCCTTCAATGAAAGATAAAACTGCATCATCAGAATCTGTTCCAAATTTTGGGGCATCCTTGATCCACAACAGCATATGAATATGAGGAGCACCTCTTGTTTGGTACTCTTTTCTCCAAAAGAAATCCACAACTTCTCCAAGAGGTGGATTTTTTTTATTGCAGATGAAGGACATCATAGCCTCAAATCTATGATTGAAATATCTGCAAACATTAACCGGATCCAATGAGCACAATTCTCCTGCTGTCTTGTATTGGATGTTTTCAATATTTGAATTTGCCTCTCGAAGAAAATCCAGTAAATCATCCCAAGCGTACTCTGCACAGCTTAGGGTAAGGAACCATGTAGGAGTTCCTAAATTCCGTAACATACATTTCAATTCTCCATGGCGTTGTTACCAATATTCATTAGTCCCACGCTGACAAGCCATCAGATTAATTAATTGTGATTCCAAATGATCATCTCGCTGTTGCACTTCCTTTGCAGACACATTATGTAGATGTACTCCAGTTTTCAAAATGTGATTTACTGCATAGGATAGTGCTGATAAGTCACTTTCAAATAAAAGATGGAACAAATAAGGAATACTCTGACGAAATCTTGGATCTTCTGCATATAACCTTGCAGTCCGATACTCAGAAGCAGGAATCTGTACTGGACGTTCATCATATCGTCCACCTTTTCCTGTAGGAAACAGCTGGGGAAAACAACGAGCTTCCAAGCTCTCCTCCCATACACTCACGGGAGTTCCTTTTGCTTTTTTCATCTGAAAGAGATCAATAGTGTTTCCCATAACTTCTTTAGAATGAAGAGGATGTATGCTGAAAAGTTCATACATTTCTTCTTTTTTTGACTTATCCACTTTTTCAATTTGCCCAGTTGGTATTCCTGTGTCTGCTAGTAAATCTTCTTCCTCTTCATGCATATAAATTGATTCATACCATTTATTATTTCTTTTCAAATATAAATTTGCTCTTTGTACTTTTCGTACATCCACCAGCTCCTGCCAAATTTTCTTATTCTTTGTAGGTACACCATTAACCAGAATAACTAATGGTTCAGTTTCCAAACTATCTGCATCAATTGTTTCAATATTTTTTTTCAAATCCAATGGCAAATAGACAACTCTTCCTTTTAAACCTCTTTGTAAATCTGAAGGAGGTAATTTGCCTGTTTTGGGCTCCATACCAACTATAGTCTGAAACGGATGGACACATTGAATGAGTATAGACTCATACGTATTTACATCACTAAGTTCTGCAGAAATATCAACCAATTCTAAATTATTATGTGCAGCTCTAGCTGGCATTTTATTTTCTTCTAACTTGTTATAACAATATTTACAAATACGCTGATCTTCACCCAAATCAAAACAATTTTCCAGAAATAAATATGTAGCAAAATCCTTCCACTTAGAATTATTTTCTTTTTCACTTTTTTTATAGAGATCAACCTTCCTTGTTTGATTTTTGTAATGGCTTCTACGGCAACAAATACAAGTAATATTTGGTCTTTCATTAGAGATGATAGTAAATTTTGTCATTTGATCTTCAAATGTTTTACTAACAGTGGGTTCTACATTCTCTTCCACATTTTCTTTAATAACTGTGTCATTTCCTGCACTTTCTTGCTCTGGACCAAAGCAACAAAACTCAATATCCTCACAAACCTTCTTCACATCTGTTATAGATCCACGGAACAGAGCACTATTCAACTCATGTAACTTTAGTGCTGGACTTTTAGCAAAATACAATCTTCTCACAAACTTTCTCATTTCAGTATGATGAACTGCCAGCATCCTAAAATGGTGAAAAACACTTTGACAAACTTTCCTAGAAAGACAAGCCAGAGAATGTCCTTGCAAACCAGTATTCTCTCTGACTCTGCATGGATCTAGTCTTTGAAGCACCTTAATCTTCTGTTTAACACTTTTTTTTACTATATTCTCTTAGAAAGTCACGTAATTTATCGATAGATTCTTGTCATACAGTACAAATACTACTACAATTCCAAGTGTACACTGGGGCTTTAGGACGTCTCCCCATAACCTCATCTGCTAACACTTCTTCCTCATTTCTTGGAACCATTTTCTCCTTTTCCATTACACAACCATCCTTAACTTCATAAGCTCGACCACTGGTGTCAACTGCATGCAGCAAACTATTACTTTGAAGATAACTCTCTTCATTAAAAAATGGTTCAGTACTTGAACTATGCTTCCATTCTCCTAAGAACACTTTACAGTTTTTTTTTTACTTCTCTTTTTCTTTTGCTTTTTGACTTCGTTACATTCACTAATTTATCTAATGTACGGATCCTGTTCAAAATTAAAATGAATAGTTTCCTTTTTAACTCCAAAGCCTTGGCAACAATTGTTTCAATATGTTTTTTTTTCTTATAAAATTTGGCTTTCTTCCTATATTTTTTCACATCCTTCAGCAAATTGAACATCACTCTTCTCTCAAACATTTTTCTACGAATGTTTTTAAAATCTATTTTTCTTTTTAACTCATTCTTTCTTACTTCTGTTTGTACATTAGCATTTAGTATATTCTGTCGATTGTCTGGTTGTTTTCTACTTGAAACACTATTTCCAGTGGATATATTTCTTACATTATTTCTTTGCTTGAAGATATTTTTTAAAAAATCCTTAGTCTGCTTACCAGAAGGCTTTTTCTTTTTTCCAACATGAGGTTCTTCAACTATTTTTTTTTGTCCAGTTGTCTTCAAATATAGATGTTGTTGCTGTTCTTTTCTCTTTCTTGATTTTATAGGCATCTTTAATTTATTTCAGTGTTGTTCAGCAATACCTGAAAGAAACAAAAACAAAAATACCCTTATGTAATTTATATATATTACTATATTTTTTATGAGCTTTTCAAAACATATCATATGAGCTATCCCTTTCCTACGACTGCAAGTCTTACACAATAAAAGCGACACAAATTAAATCTCTGACAACAATTCCTGTATGCACACAGACTCAGTTTCAGTTTAAGTTTATTGTATAATTTGTTAAAATTATTACAAAACCCACGTGTATAAATAAAAAATAAAGAATAAAAATATAAAAGTTGACTACCATTAGACATCTAGTCATTGTCTCCAAGGCCCATAAAACTTATTAGATACATTTGTAAAAATTTGATTCAAGCATGGGACAATTTGTCTCTATAAAAGCTAAGATGTCTGTTTCAACAGTTTGTTTTCTTTATTGCTTTTTCTTGAAGGTTCAGATGTTACGATCTTCCTGCTCTTGCTGCTTCAAGCGAGTCCTTACTGCCCCCATAAATTTGGTTCCCCTGCATGCCAGGATTATGGAGGAACCTCCCAGCCAACATGTTACCGCTTGTACAAGTGCAAATTTTTAGGACATTAAAAATTTGTTTTAAATACCGTCGTCTCAAATCTAATATAGCTGGGCATACACAAAAGATATGAGCTAGAGATTCGGATTTGTAGCCGCATAAACAGCATTTTTCTGTTTGGTAGCTCTGTTTCCAGGAGGGGAGTAGGTCTTTTGACAGGTGATCACCCATCCGATAGTCCATGTAAATTTTCTTTAGGAACCCGCTGAAATGAGAAGATAGGTATGCTTGTGGTATTAATGATTTATAAGATGCAATAACTGTCCACCCATGCCTAGTTTTGGCCAATGTATTTTGATCTTCCAATAAGGATTTCATTTTGGCTGCCTTGTTGGTTAAGCTACTTAGCCCAGCTTTATCCATCCTTAATTCCCATGATGATTCTATGTCAAGTTCTATCAAGCAAATTTGCAAATGCTTTCCCCAGGCACTCAGGATTTTATTATCCGCCTGATGCTTAATTCCTTCCCAGCATAGATGGTCCAGGGATTGCTGATTTGCGGAGCGAAATTTATTACAAAGCTTCACAAAGCCGCTCATGCTCCGGAAGATTTGATTTTGCAGGCCAAATTCTAGCCGTATCTGTGATGGAGAGGAAGATTTTGGCAGATTAAAAACGGCTTTATAAATCTTGGTCTGCATTGCGTTTAATAAATCAGCCTCCTTGCCTAGCCAAGTGACCAGTCCGTAAGACAAGGTGGGCAAAATTTGCGCGCCATGACCTTCAATAAATGATTATGGTTGGGACAGTCCAGTTTGGATTTCAGTAGCCGATATGCAAAGATTAATGACTGAGCTTTTGCTTTTATTACTGCTTTTTGCTCTTTATGTTTCAGTCCTTGCTCTATTAAAGTACCCAGATATTTATATGAAGGTTGTTCTTCTACCATTTCACCATTTGCCATCCATTTAAAGTTGAGTTTACTTGATTCCACTAGTCGGACAACCTTCGTTTTTCCTTTGTTTAGTTCCAGCTTTTCCTGTTTTAAATATTCCGCTAATTTGTTGATTGCTCTTTGTAGACCGATTGGTGATTTGCTCAGTACTACTATGTCATCCGCGTATTGTAAAAAGTTGATTGGATTGTTGGCCAGTCTCGGCGGATGACATTCTGCTGTAACCAAAACTTTACTAACGTCCGAGAGAAAAAGGTTAAAGAGGCTTGGGGCCAACACGCAGCCTTGTTTTAAACCTTGATACGTCGGAATCTTTGATGAAATACTGCCACCGTTGCCTAGCTTAACCCTTACCCATGTGTTATTATACAAGGTGACTATTGCAATTAACATGGAATTCGGGAATCCCCAGGTTATCAACTTTGCCCATAGGCGCTCTCTGCATACCCGGTCGAATGCTGACCTTATATCAATGAAGCAGGCGTATAGTCTCGAACCCTCAGTTAGTGCTTTTTCCATTAAAAGTGACAGACAGGTCAGGTTTGTGATGGTGCCCATTCCTTGCCTGAACCCTGTTTGAAACTTGGGGATAATATTAGTATCTTCTATCCAATCATGTAACTGGGTTAGGATGCAGGAGGCAGAGAGCTTGGCTTCCACGTCTATTAGGGATATCAGCCTGTAGTTGGCGGGGTTGCGACGGTCTCCCTGTTTGAAAATGGGGTGAATGATGTTCCCCTGCCAAGATGCGGGGACTTTGTTTTGAGAGTATATATAGTTGAATGGGGGAGTTAAGGACTCTGACCAGAAATCCGGATCCGTTTTAAAGAGCATATTTGGCAGCCCATTTGGGCCTGCAGCTCCTTCTGTCTTCAATCTTTTTATTATTCTACTCAGTTGTTTTTTAGAGGTTAGGGGAGTTTCCGTGATCATGTTTACTTCTTCCTGGTCCTCGTGGTCTTTAATCGCCTGAGTCTCTTTTTTTCTATTTTTCCCGCTTTCCAACTCACTCCCCCGTTGCATTTTGGTTCTGCTTGACACTATGTTTCCATACAGTGATTGCATATGATGGGACCAACATTCCTCTCCTACCCCTGCTTCCTGATGAAGGCTTGCTCCTTTGTTTAGGTCGTTGATGATTCCCCAAAAATCCCTGCTGTTTGGCCGTTTTCCTGCACTCAATAGCTTGTTCCAAATGGTTTCCTTGTACGTTCTCTTTGCAACCCTTAACGACTTCCTATACATGCTTCTTGCTTCTTTTAGTTTGCAGTGGTTTGTACTGGTTCCCATTTTTTTTCCATAGGCGACCGCTCGGACCTCCCGTGCAACGCTTCTCTTTTTTTCTCTTAGGTCCTGATTGAACCATGGCTCCTTCCTTGCCTTAGTGCATCCCAAGTTCGCTGATGGTGCTGGGAATTTGTGCAAGAGGACCTGAATTAGTTGCTCCCAGTTCTTTATGCGGTCTTCGTCGTGCTGGGTGCTAGAGTTGGACATATGTTGTTTTAATGTGACCAATATACTTTCCAGGCCACCCCCACGCCATTTTAACTTCTTTAAGTTGAACTTCTCGGCATGTTGTAGTAAGGACGGCAGAGTATACAATGCAGTGAGTGGAATATTAATTTTAGTTATTTGAGGGAAATGCTCACTTTCCAAACGGTTGCCTCTTTGGAATGATTCTATACTGGAAGATAGGACCTTGCTTATTATTGTGTAATCAATTATTGAGTGGACTTTACCGCTCAAGTAAGTAATACCTGCCGGTATGTCTCCCCTTGTTTTTCCGTTCAGTATTGATAAACCTGAATCTTCCAGGTCGTGTAGTATTTTTTTCATTTTTTCTACCTGATTTTTCCCTAAGAGATTGCTGTTAAAATCTCCTGAAATAAACATCGGGCACTGCGCATAGGATCTCTGTAATACTTTTATCAAGAATTTGCATATTTCTCCTTCTGGGGTTTCCTCTCCGGGTGGATATAGGTGTTACACACCAATAGGTGCCATTTCTTATTTCCTGTGGGTGAATGAACGGTAATTTTAATCACTTGTACCCAAGAGAGACCCACATCCAGCTCTTCTGTTACCCAGTCATATTTTTGTGTTACGTATATTGACAGTCCGCCGCGTGGATGCCCGAAGGGTGATAATCTTTCTGCCAAAATATGGTGTTCTTTGAACCCTACGATTGGCCAGGGGGAGAGTTTCCATGATTCCTGGATCAGGATTACGTCTTGTTGCTGGAAAAAGGTGAGAGTATCATTTTCAAGGGCCATTTCATGAAAACCATGGACATTCCAGGAACAGAATGAAATACTTTGCGGCATTAAATTCTTGGGAATTTTATTCTGCCTTGGCAAACGGATTGAGTTATTATGCACGATGTTAGGAATTTTGATTATTCAGGATCCTAGGCAACCATGACCAGTCCAACTGAACTGCTGATTGTTGGCTGATACTTTGATTGCCTTCTAGTGATGTAACACTACGACCTGTTATGAAAGTTGTTGGCGTTTGACCTCAGGCTCCACGTAAACAAGTAAATTGTCTTTCCTTCTCACATGTTCCTTTTTTTGGGTTGTAAGGTTTTTCTAGTAAGGGGTAAGGGTATCTTGGACGCTTGTGCTGCAACAGGATTATACCCCATACACCAAACTGGGTTCTTGCAGAATAAATCTTGTTGGCCAGGTCCTTTGTAGCCCAAGTTGTTACGGTTTCCTCGATGTCCGTGTTGTGGGCACTCGGTTGGAATTCCACGGATATTAGATCTTGGGTGGAGATCTCTTTGAGATCTGCTATTTCCTTAAACAGTTTTAGGAGGTTGCCTCGATTAAGGGTGTCTTGGAGCCCCTTTGTTGGAAAATCAGGCACAAATGTCACTTTGGATTCAAATGCCTCTGAATGGTCTGGAGAGTCTTTAGAATGTTTTAAAGAAGCTGATTTTTGGGGGAGGGCGACATAAGTTGCCAGATTATTACCACTCCTTGGAGCTGATTGTTGCTCTTGTTCATCCGTCCTCTCCACAGAATTTCCATTGGTTGTTTGTGTTGATCCTTTCTTTAATACCCTTTTTGGAACGTGGGAGGAAACCCCATGGGATAGTGTGCATTTACGTTGGTTTCCCATAATGGTAACACTCAAGGGGTTTGGCCCGATATTACTTCGTGGGATTATATCCTCCTCATGTATTACGGTTATTATATTCTCCGATTGTTTTGGGGCTTGCTGCACGTTACTAGCTTCCTCTCCCTGTCGGGGCTTCTCGCAAGTTGCGCTGGCTTTTCTCATGTTGCCTACCAAATGCGATGAAGGTGTTGATTGAGAAGGACCTGCATTACCAGGCTCCATTTTGTGGTCATGTTTGACTTGTTGTTTTCCATGACACTTTTTCTTGGGAGCCGAGGGTGATGAACTCTATTGGTTTCCATATTTAGGGGAAGATTTAGATGTTATGCGTTCTTGTGAGGGCGGGCATGCGATTTCTCTAGAACCCTGCCAGCCTTCCCTTAATGAGTTTTCTAAGACTCCCTTGGTTGATGGTGCCTGGGCTTCCTTTGTTTCGTCCGGAAATCTTCTACGTTTTTCCACCTTTGGGGTGACTAGTTTGAATATGGGAAAAAGGATTCCGTCATCTCTTTGTTGGTGCTTTTTGTTCTTTACTCTGGCCTTTCCTTTCCTTCTTGGTTGGTTTTCCCGCAGTGGGGCTTTCGTTTGTGAGCTGAAGTATATCCCTCTCCATATCTTCACTTCCTGAAATTATACTATTTTTCCTTGCCCTGGGGCTTCTGAAAGGTTGCTTTTAGAATCACCTGACGTGTCGTTGGTGTTTGGGGTTAACATAACTTGCTTGGCGTAGATTTCATTGCCTGGTTTGCTTGATCGAGTTAGTTTAACCTCCTCTAAGATGTCTTTTAGTGTGTCCGGGAGACTGGCTGGTTTTTCAATGATGCTCCCACACCCGCTACTGACTTGAAGTTTTTCGTTCGCAACACGGGACACTGATTTCTCCCTGTTAATCAAATGGGAAGACAGTTGTAACGGGGTGTCAGGGACAGGCGGGACACAACGGTGTTTTAAACTGGGTTTTATTGATAAGTATCGCTTTCTCGTTCTATGTTCAGCCAGAGTTCTTGGTCTGTTACGGTTCGTGTGGCTTCCTTTGCTGGCGCTCTCTTTTCTCCTTTCCCTCTCTGGACAGTCCCGGCTCTTGATCTCCCCAAGGCGTCTCGTGGGTAGGCTCTCCCCGGGAAAAGGTGGTCCCCAGCCGGAAGAAACAAAGAGAAAGGCGATGTCAGGTGACCGTTTACTTTAGTCTCTCCCTAACTCCAGGACCGGGTGTGAGGAACTCCCCTAAGTATATCACCAGTGCTTTGACCCCTTAGCGCTCCCCACGTTGTGACTTGCAGTGTGACTACTAAAGGAAGGGGACACAGGAAAACCTCTCCTACACAGGCTGTCTCCCTTCTCTGCCTAACCAGCCCGCTACTCGGTCACGTACCTGACCGAGCCACGCTCCTCCCCGGGGAACGTGGCTGGGCGATACACGGGATCCCGGGCCTCCTGGCCGTCCGAAGTCCGTCTCGCCTCCTCCTCCTTTGCTCCGGTCCTCTCCTTGTCCTCCTTCGATCCGCTCCTCTCCTCGTCCTCCTTCGATCTGCTCCTCTCCTAGTCCGCCTTCACTCCGCTCCTCTCCTCGTCCTCCTTCTCCCTCTGCACCAACACTCCTCCGGGAAACGCCGTCCGACACTCTGCGAGGTTCTTCCTGTTTTGGCTGCTCCCACTTGGTGATGACATGGGAGGGCGGGCTCAGTGTCTCGTAGCCGCTCCACTTAAAGGGCCCAGCTCCTCCTGGGCCTGACCAGTGCTTCTGTTCCTCGAAGGGGAGCCATTCTTCCTGCTGTGGGGTTACAAGAGGGGGTGAGACCGGTATCGGAGTCCACCACTCGTTACAGTCATAGGCCTCCTCCTGTCCCGCACTGTCACATACCTCCCCCCCTGGTTTCTCCCGTTCGGGGAGACAAAAGGAGCGCGACAGAAAGTCCGCATTTCCATTTTCCCTGCCTTTCCTGTGTTGCACCGTAAAGGAGAAGGGTTGTAGGGACAAAAACTATCGCAGAATCCTGGGATTCTGGCTCTTGTTCCTGTACATCCACCTAACGGGGGCGTGGTCCGTGTACAGGACGAAGGGCTTCCCTTCAAGGTAGTAATGGAGCTTCTCAATCGCCCACTTAATGGCCAAACACTCGCGCTCTATGGTGGGGTATTTGACCTCTCGGGGGAACAGCTTTCTGCTCACATACAATAAGGGATGTTCAGACCCATCCTCCCCTAGTTGTGACAATACCGCTCCAATCCCCGTATCCGAGGCATCTGTGGCTACAATAAAGGATTTGGTGAAATCAGGGGAGACCAGCACAGGAGAGGTGGTTATGGCTGTTTTTAACTGCTGAAATGCCTGTAGTGCCTCTTCGCTAGGGCGAGTTAACCATTTGTTGGGACTTTCTTTTCTGAGAAGGTCTGTTAAGGGAGAGGCGATTTCTGCGAATCGGGGCAGGAACCTTCGGTAATAACCGATTAGGCCTAAGAAGCCTCTCAGCTGTTTTTTTGTAGAGGGAAAAGGGGTCTCGGTTATGGCCTTGATCTTTTCGACCTGGGGGGCAATGACGCCGCCGCCTAGGACATACCCCAGATACCGGACCCATTGGAACCCTACCCTGGATTTTTTTGCGTTCACATGGAGGCCGGCCTGTTGTAAGGCGTCTAGGATGATTGACACGTGGTGTAAATGCTCTGTCCATGTCGAGCTGAAAACCACGATGTCGTCCAGATATGCTGAACTAAAGGCGGGATACGGGTTAAGGATGGTGTTCATCAATCGCTGAAAAGTCGTGGGAGCCCCATGTAGGCCGAAGGGCAAGACCATGAATTCGAACAACCCTTGCTCCGTGGAAAAGGCGGTCTTTTTACGGTCGACTTCTTTCAAAGGTACTTGCCAGTAGCCTTTGGTCAAGTCAAAGGTCGTGATATATGTGGCATCTCCTATCTTCTCTATGAGTTCATCCACCCTCGGAATGGGGTATGCGTCGAAGGTGGATATCTCGTTTAAGGCTCGGAAATCCATACAGAAGCGTGTGGATCCATCGGGTTTGGGAATCATCACGATTGGCGACATCCAGTCGCTGGTGGAGGGTCTTATCACCCCTAGCTGTAACATCTCGGTGACTTCTCTTTGAATGGCCTGTCTTCTAGCCGCAGGAATCCGATATGGTTTCTGGCGGATGATTCGGCCTGGTAAAGTTTCAATCCCATGCTCTATCACATTAGTCCTTCCGGGGTTATTGGAGAACACGGCAGAGAAAGGCATCAGGGTCTCCGTCAAGTCCTTTTTCTGATCCTTGGTGAGCTCCGGATTCACCACTAATTCTTCTATTGTCGTCTGAGGCGTGTTGTTGGTGGGTACTAAAAAGTGTGCTGCTCGGGGTGGTGGGCCGATCCATTTTTTTAGCATGTTTATGTGGTAGCTTTGAATCTTCTTTGGAGAGACTTGTATGCCGTAAGTGGTGTCCCCGATTGTATACCTCACTGGAAAGGGTCCCTGCCACTCCTTTTTGAATTTGCTACTAGAGGAGGGTAGTAGGATCAGCGCCCAGTCTCCTGACTGTAGTCTCCGTAGTTTTGTTCCCTTGTCGTAATACTTCCTCTGTCTCTCCTGGTTTCTTTCTAAATTTAGGAAAGCCAGATCCCGTAGTTTGCCAATTTTGGATTTCAACTGACTGGTATACTCCAATAACGTACAATGGTCTTGTCTTTCTTCGGTCTCCCAGGCATCTTTGGTCATTTCCATTAGGGATCTTGGTTGGCGGCCGTACAGGAGTTCGAAAGCCGAGCAACCGAGGCTGCTTTGTACTTGGGACCGAATGACATACAGCGCTAGGGGAAGCAATTTGTCCCAATCTCTTCCCTCAACGGTTAACATTTTTTTCAACGTATTTTTCAACGTCCGGTTATATCGCTCCACGAGTCCGTCTGTCTGTGGGTGATAGACTGAGGTGCGCA